>NC_136068.1:1516986991-1519386991 GCF_964261635.1 Lissotriton helveticus | reverse complement strand
GAGTAAGTGTAGGAAGACCTCCTCTCCCTAATATACCAATTTCCTGTAGCCGGATGTCCCGCCCTGCTAGGGTAGCACAACTAGCAGTAGATAATTCATTTCCTAGGCGCACTGACTTTCATGTGTGGGATGTCTTCCAGCAGGCAACCCCTGAGCGAGAAGCTAAACTTAACCTCAAACAAAATTCTGCACAGAGGGAAACTTCACTCATCTTCTAGAAGGGCGATGTTTTCCAAACTTTGCCCGACTTCCATAATAAAGTTTTAATTTCTAACACCCATAACGTCCATGCGATCCTCATAGCACATCAACCTTTCTTGTGATTTATTCATTCAAAATAGAGAATCCCAATTCACAGTGCTCCCCTATTGAGATATACCCACGTAGTGGTTCATTTTAATGAGGCAGGAGTTCTCCTCCATACTGTGATTGGACCGCTCTGTATTTGCAGAGGACTACAGTTATGGATGGATCTCGAATCTCAGGAAGTTCTCGTCAGTATCCAATCACAGTTGAGCCTTTATAAGTGCCCTTTTTCAAGGTCATTGGCAAGGTTTTCTTTTTCCTCCTCTGAGTAAGGAAGCCATCATCTCAAGTGTCCTCCCTTCTAAAAGGAAAGTCACCATCATATTGTTGGTGGTTTATTTTCAGGGGATATTTAAATTTCTGTTTTCTTCGTTCCCACGTGTTTTTCTTTAAAAGCAGCGCACAGATGTAATACAAGGTCCCCTAAATGGCAGGAGCTTTCAGAATTGTTAATACCACCTACATTTTTAAGTTGCCATGGAATGCAATGTGTTATTGACAAAAGATAACAATGAGGTTGGCTTAATATATGTAAACCTTGAGGGACACACTGAGTCAAGAACACTGGGATATTTGGACATTGTCTATGTGTGTGTGTGTGGAATTCAACCTGCATTCTATCTGCGCATCCCTCTTACCTCTACTTCTCTATGACGCTAGTTCTTTCATTCAGGAACTTCAGAGGTCCTGCACCTCAGTGATGGTTCTCAGCATCCAGCAGAAATGCTCTTCTTCCTCATTACTGTTCCAGGGCACTGGCATCTCAGATGTGTGCGTGTGGGTGCAATGGTCAATCTCACAGCTGACATTAATACTTTTCACCCTTTCTCCTTTACTCTAATAGCCACAGTTCCTTCCAAGACCAACTGGAAGAGTTCTTTCTTGTCCCCGTTTGCCTTTGGAGTTTGTGGTTCCCTCTTCTCTGCCACAAGTCAATGACACATGAATGAGTTTTACCCTTGGACCTATTTACACTTCAGTGGCAAGGTCTGCCAACCACAGATGGTCCTATTTCGTAATTGATGTGTTGGGAGCTGAACAGGTTAAGCTCCAGATTCTTTAGATAGCTTACATGCCTGTATGCATGAAATTGCGACATGGCTGAAGGGAAACTCGCTCCAGTTCAACAACGGAAAAACGGAGATCCTACAATGCAAGGTGGGGAAGGTCGCCAGAAGCCTGCCTGCA
Organism: Lissotriton helveticus; assembly: GCF_964261635.1. Taxonomy (NCBI): domain Eukaryota; kingdom Metazoa; phylum Chordata; class Amphibia; order Caudata; family Salamandridae; genus Lissotriton; species Lissotriton helveticus. The sequence goes on along the minus strand of NC_136068.1, from coordinate 1,519,385,497 downwards.
GACTTTTGGCCTCTAGTCTCGGATGGACCACTGACACCAGTGAATACGGTGCGGAATCTGGGGGTCAGCTTTAATGAAAATCTAAATCTGGAGACCCACGTTAACAAACTGGTGGGCAGCTGCTTTACTTTAATGTGAGGTCTCCGGAAACTGCTACCTTTGCTACCGGTACAGGCAAGAACTACTGTAGTCAGGAGTACCATTCTTAGTCGCCTGGACTACTGCAAAGCCCTGTTACTGGAATCACCTGGCTATCTGATTACCAGGCTACAGAGTATCCAGGCGGCAGCAGCTAAGTTGGCCCTCTCACGAACCCACCAATCCTCAACGACTCAAGCGCTGGCTGACTTGCACTGGCTACCAGTACCTCAGAGGATCCTATTCAAATCCCTATGCACCGTATTCAAAGCAGTGCATGGTCAGGGCCCTAAGCCACTTCAGGACAAGTTCCAGTGGTACGAGCCCACATGGGCCCTCTGCTCCTCTTCCACCAACCTTGTCAGAATACCCAGGATAAGAAAAGCGACCCAGGGCGGTAGAGCGTTTAGCGTACAGCGGCCCGACTCTGGAATAGCCTTCAAATTAATATCAGGAAAATCAGCGATTTTCTGCTGTTCAGCATAAAAAATCAAGACCTCGCTCTTTCCAAGGGTATAACCCCTTAGGGGCAATAGTAACAGACTCCTGTCAACACACCCTCCTTATGCTCTCAGGACTGACTGTTTTTCGTTGAACCTTTCTCTCAGTGCCAGGATGCCCGCAGGGTTACAGCGCGCTCTATAAATGATATAAATAAATAAATAAATGTAGATATTTTAAATGTTTGTGCACATCTAAGTCCTAAATGTTAGTTCAGAAGAACTATTCTGTGTGTATGTTAATATAGCTTACAATGATATTTCAAAAAACTGATAAAAATATATAGTGGAATATAAGATAAGTGTTTTGCGCTATTTGGTTTGGCCCAAGGTACATTTTGCTTTCTCATTTGTTGACTGTTCTCATCCATTTGGAGAGACACAATTGCTTTAAAAAAAGTTCTTTAGATCTTTAAGAGTGGTAGAACCACTGTTTCGCATATGCACATGAAGACAAACATATTCACATGGCCCCTCCTGCGTAAAGTTGATTGTTGATTGTGAGAACTGGGCCTGCACAAGCAGAAGACACATTCATATGGCTTCTTCTATGAAGAGATGATTGTACCGCTGCTTGTAAACACTGTGCCTGCATGCTGGCAGTGAAACACATATGTTATATTAGCCTCATATTTTTAATGGTATTTCAAAAGTGGGCAGTCTCAAGTCCTAGTAATAGGTGGCCTTTATGAACATTCCGCAGGGCGTGTTTACAATGCGACAATGGCCTCCTCTGTCATTAACACAGGTTACATGAGCGTGGAGAGGAATTACCTAATTGTTTGATTGACATAGAAATACATTCACACTATTTCAGGGAGCATAAAGTAATGCTTCTCTTTATTATATGGAACAAAATTAAATAGATATCAGACATTTGTTTTACTTCTCTCTAGTACAGCTAACAGCAAATGAGCTCAGATTTGTTAATTATAAGAAGCTTGACCTCAATGACCTTGTGTATCCTCAACAGGAACTTTGTATCTAAATAACAGACACCCTCTTTGAGGCACACTGCTGATTGAATGTTACTTCTCAATAGTAACTCTAATAATTTAAACATGAAATAATCAAGGTTTTTTGAACAATTAAATGGCCCTCATTTTTATCAGACTCAAAAAGATAAATGGCATAAGTCTGCAATTGGTGCTAAACCAATGAGGTTTCTATAGCTGCAATAAATATTTTTGCAACTATCATGGTAAAGTGTTATCACTCAAGGAAGAAACACAATACTTGTCAAGGTGAACCACAAAAGCCACTAAATAAACCTATACTAGACCCTCTGATAGTTTGGCACCAAAGCAGTATGGCTCATCTTAAAAGCAAATGTAAAGTATATTTATGCAGCACTCAAACAGTAATAAAGTGAATACATAACAAGAGAAAAATCCCAAACTAATTTAGAGAAATGGATTCGATTTTAATAAATAAAATGACACCAGAACAACAAACATCTAATACACAGACTGAAGTTATGAATTTTTGAAGTTTTAAGTAAAAATATCGTCAAGGACAATGTCAAAAGTTAAGGCTCATAGCAATGAAGTATGGGTCGGATACAGGGACCAGGTTCATTCCGGTGAAAAGTTTACCATCTAACGCAGTCCAGTTCCAACTGATGCGTCTCAGCCGGAGCTTCACGTTGGCAGGGTTCTGCAAGGAGATCGTTGGCGTGAAGTTCTGGTCGCCGGTCAGAGTTTTGCATTGGCTAGGAATATGAGGCAGTTGTTGCTGATGCAAAGAGCACTGTGCAGTTGAAACACAGATTCTGTAGCTGGGGATGTCATGCCAACAGTTCGGTGAAGGTCACGTGCCAGACTCAGTGAATTCTGTTTGCATTCAAGAGACCAAGGATGGTTCTTTTTTAATGAGAAGAGCACAGAACCTCTGGAGTTTCACCTGAAGTCCAGTTCTTGAAGTTTGCAGGTTTGAGTAATAAACTCTGACACCATCCAAGGGTCCAGAACATGGGGCGTCACCTTTTGGGGGACTAACTTCAGCAGAGGCTATTCTGATAGTAGGTTCTGAGTGTGCTAATGTTATACCCAGTGCAATCCTGTGTGTGGGGTTCACTTCCTTTGTCTAACCCTAACCTGGTCAGCTCTACCTCTTCTCCTAGTTTTAGCTCCAAACAGTCTAGGGCAACAAAGGGCAGGTATCATTTGCATTTGGCAATGACAGAGGATGCAGGTTCAAAAGTCAGGAAGTGCGTGTCCAGAGCCCTCAAGCTACCTTTTAAAGTTTAGGCAGGGCTGAGTTCAAACCTCCACCCCACAGGCCAACCTGCTCAGGAGAGGAACAACCTTCTTTACAAAGTCCTTTTGACCCCTGCCTCGAAGGCATACACATCACACCACAGGAGAGACATTATCAATTATGTGACCTTGAACACTGCAGAACGGCACATTTGGTTTAGACAAAAAAAGCCATATTTTTAATGGTTACAAAAAGGGGGTGGTGATGGACAGAGTATCTGAGTTAATCAGAACACTCCTACCCAGTCAACAGATCAGGGCTTGATCCATCACCGTTTTTTAGCTCACTGCACCATCCCAGTTCAGAACCTGGCTATATGCAAATTAGTCTGTCCCTGGCCCAGTGCATCATGGGAACAGGGCAGACCAAACTACCAAGCCAATTCTTCACTGGAAAGGAAACAAGCTTCCGGGGACCGGTTTCTGGCATTACAGCCGTCTTCGGCCCGGCTTGCTTGAATCCTGATGGTGCAATGAGCAAGGGACTCATGTCTGAGCATACCCTTCCACACTCATGGTGGCCAAAATAATTACAAAAAGGGGGTGGTGATGGACAGAGTATCTGAGTTAATCAGAACACTCCTACCCAGTCAACAGATCAGGGCTTGATTCATCACCGTTTTTTAGCTCACTGCACCATCCCAGTTCAGAACCTGGCTATATGCAAATTAGTCTGTCCCTGGCCCAGTGCATCATGGGAACAGGGCAGACCAAACTACCAAGCCAATTCTTCACTGGAAAGGAAACAAGCTTCCGGGGACCGGTTTCTGGCATTACAGCCGTCTTCGGCCCGGCTTGCTCGAATCTTGATGGTGCAATGAGCAAGGGACTCATGTCTGAGCATACCCTTCCACACTCATGCTGGCCAAAATAATTACAAAAAGGGGGTGGTGATGGACTGAGTATCTGAGTTAATCAGAACACTCCTACCCAGTCAACAGATCAGGGCTTGACCCATCACCGTTTTTTAGCTCACTGCACCATCCCAGTTCAGAACCTGGCTATATGCAAATTAGTCTGTCCCTGGCCCAGTGCATCATGGGAACAGGGCAGACCAAACTACCAAGCCAATTCTTCACTGGAAAGGAAACAAGCTTCCGGGGACCGGTTTCTGGCATTACAGCCGTCTTCGGCCCGGCTTGCTTGAATCCTGATGGTGCAATGAGCAAGGGACTCATGTCTGAGCATACCCTTCCACACTCATGGTGGCAAAAATAATTACAAAAAGGGGGTGGTGATAGACAGAGTATCTGAGTTAATCAGAACACTCCTACCCAGTCAACAGATCAGGGCTTGATCCATCACCGTTTTTTAGCTCACTGCACCATCCCAGTTCAGAACCTGGCTATATGCAAATTAGTGAGTCCCTTGCTCATTGCACCATCAGGATTCAAGCAAGCCGGGCCGAAGACGGCTGTAATGCCAGAAACCGGTCCCCGGAAGCTTGTTTCCTTTCCAGTGAAGAATTGGCTTGGTAGTTTGGTCTGCCCTGTTCCGATGATGCACTGGGCCATGTTCAGACTAATTTGCATGTAGCCAGGTTCTGAACTGGGATGGTGCAGTGAGCTAAAAAACGGTGATGGATCAAGCCCTGATCTTTTGACTGGGTAGGAGTGTCCTGCTTAATTCAGATACTCTGTCCATCACCACCCCCTTTTGAATATTTTTAATGGTGGCATTTTCAAAATAGTGAATTAAAATCTGACTTTACCATTCATGTGGATTTTAAATTGCAATTAAAAAGAGTGGAAGAAGTATTTCTCTATCTTCTCCTAAACTGATGTTAACACGTTTTAAGTGTAGTAAGGTAACCCAGTGTTAGTCTAAGGAAGAATTAGTCTTGCTAGAGTGAAAAAACACTTTGGAAGGTTTTCTCTGTCAGGGCATGGAAAACGTAAGGAAACATGTCCTGCTTTTTTAATACAATGCACCGTGCCCTATGAGCCTTTAGTGTCTACCTTAGGGGTGACTTATTAGTATTAAGTAGGAGAGTTTATATCTGGCAAATGGTTTATTTTTCAGGGTCACAATGGCAGTTTAAAACTGCACTACAGGTTTCAGTGGTTAAATTAGTAGGTGGAACAATAAGTGTTGCCGCCCACTAGTAGCATTTAATTTACAGGCCCTGGGTATATGTAGTACCATATAATAGGGACTAATAAGTAAAGTAATCAATGAGGTGTATACCAATGTTACCATGTTTAGAAGAAGAAAAAGAACAACCACTTTACCACTGGTTAGCAGGAGTAAAGTGCACAGAGTCCTAAAAAGTCAACAAATACTGGTTCAGAAAAGGAGGGCAAAAATCTGGGGTGACCTTGCAGAAAGGGTCAGGTCCAACAATGGTCAACTTTCAATTATCACTTGGCAAGTCACATTGACTTTGTGGAGAAATACATGGTGTTTCCTTTCCATACACAAAGCTTCTCTATACTTTTTTTTATTATTTTGCTGTAACCAAATATTAAGTTTTTCAAGTGATTACTGTGTCATACTGTATATTTGAGTTCCAATCCTTCAACCACTTTTTGGAGTAAGCCTTGACTGCTCACTTTTGTTGCATCTGAAAAGACAAGTTTACAAAATGAATAATTCTATTGTGCAATGGGATGAAATAGAATGTAGGTCCAGAAACACAAATTGTAAACAACATTATCCATCACAGATACTCCCCAGTAAATCCCTACTGCCACAGAGCTGATAGAAAAAAGGTATTATAGTCTACTTAGAAAACATTTAGGTTGCGAGTGCTATTAAAACCCTAGCAGGATCTGTTGTTAGACACCACCACTAAATGGGTTTCACTGCCCATATTGTACCACCATGTGGTAGACTGCCATAAGTACTGGTGTTGATAATTAAGTGCTGGTGCCGGGCACCAGAATCTACAGGCTCAAATGAATCACTGCCACAAGTTAAATCAACCAAACCCTCCTACACCAGGATGAAGCGGCTGCCTTGATCCTTCTCGACCTCTCAGCTACCTTCGACAGTATGTACCACCACACCCTGATCAAGAGGCTTCATAAGGTCGGAATCCAGGAGGACACCCTCAAATGGATTGCATGCTTCCTCACTGGAAGAACACAGACAATCTGCTTTCCACCCCTCTCCTTTGAGCACACAAACATCATCTACGGAGCCCCTCAAGGTTCATCCCTCAGCCCTACTCTGTTCAATGCCTACATAAGCCCACTTGATCAACATCAACAGAAACCACAGACTGACCATTATCTCCTGCACAGACGGCACCCAGCTCACCCTCTCTACCTTTCCGAAGAACCATCCATCACAAATGCCATCTTCCACCTGTGCATGACCAGCATCACCGACTGGATGCAAACAACTGCCTCAAGCTGAACACAAACAATACAGATGTGCTGATCTTTGAGAACAACACCTTCCTGTGGAACGTCTCCCCCTAGCCTGCTGAACTAGGACCCTCTCCCACCCCCACGGACCCCGCCCAGAACCTCAAAATCACCTTGACAGCAAACTCACAAGGAAAAACCAAATCAACACAGTCTCCTCTGCCTGCTTGGACACCCTGTGCATGCTCCCAAAGATCTTCAAATGACTTTCACTCTCCACCAGACACACCTTCTCTCAAGCCCTTGTCACCAGCCGCTTGGACTACGGCAACTCACTCTACACAGGAATTACCAAACACCTCCTGCAAAGACTGCAGACCATTCAGAACTCAGTGGCCAGACTCATCCTCGACCTCTTCAGATAGACCCTTTGGATAGTGTGGCTCACCGATTAGAGCGGCAGACCCTGAGGCAGAGGTCTGGGCCGGGACCAGGGTTCAATCCCCGTTGCGGCAGGTTCTTGGGCTCAATGTCCTGGGACCCGATAATTCTCGCCTCGGTGCCTACTCTAATCATGGGTTCCACTCTGCAACTCTGGGCAATAGCTTGCTTAATCTCCATACCGGCCCTAACAACGCTAGGAGGCCTGGCTTCACCTTCTGGGGTGCCCAGGAGTGGGCACCTCACAGGAACAGGCCAGGAAGGGTTCCACAGCGGTATTCTTACAGCGCTTAGAGACCCCTGGGTGATAGGCGCTATACAAGTGCAAATTACAAAATTACAAAATTACATCACCCTCACCTCTGGCACTCCCTCCACAAGAGATGCCAATTCAACATTCTCACCCATGCCTACAGAGACCTGTATAACCAAGGATCAGCATACATCAACCACTGCATGAGCTTCCATCAACCCTCCAGACTCCTGTGCTCCACCTCCTTCTCCTTCTGCCTCACCCACACCCCCACAAGCAACAGTAAAGTAAAGTAAAGTCCACATTTGTAAAGCGCACAATCACCCGTAAGGGTCTCTAGGCGCTGGGGGCCGTCGGGAAGATTAAGCGAGCTATTGCCCAGAGTCACATGGTGCTGGGCTAACCTGCCGCCGGAGCCGGGGATCGAACCGTGGTCCCCAGATTCCAGCGTCAGTCGCCCTGGCTGCGGCGCCACACCTCACACAGTGGAGTACACTAATTATCCTACCTCTCTACGAAGTCCTTGAACAGCCTCCCCCTCCATCTCCAGACCTCACCTCTCTTCAGGAAGGGGACTCAAGACTTGGCTTTTCAACTGATGCCACCCAAGCAGCTTGGCTCTCATTGCCTAGATACCCTCGCAGGTGATTAGTTGCACTTCAAAAATCCTGATTGATTAGTTGAACCATTTCATAGATTCATAACCATTTGAGTTGCCTTTTTTATAGTAACCGTAATTAAAGGGACACTGTGTTTTCTTGTTCGTTGGTTCATTAGGACAATAACGCTTGTTGAGAAGGGATCAAGCAGGAGACTATGCAGGTTCTGAAAATAATAAGCAGGCTTGAAGTGGGGTAAATGATGCCCTAAATATTGCCCATGAGATACAGTGGAGCAATGATATTGGAAGATGCCTAGGTAAAGCTAGAGCAGTACAAAAGGGGGTGGTGATGGACGGAGCATCTGAACCAATCAAACACTCATACCCAGTCAACAGATCTGGGATCCATTACCGTTCTTTAGCCCACTCTGCCTGCCCAGTTCAGACATGGCTATATGCAAATCAGTCTGACCCTGTGCCTCATGGGAACAGTCCAGCCCGAACCGCCAAGCCATGCCTTCCCTGGACCAGAAACAAGCTTCCTAGGACCGGTTTCTAGTTTTAAGGCCATCTTCAGCCAGGCTTGCTTGAATCCAGTGGCAAATTGAGCAAGGGACTCATGTCTGAGCATACCCTGCCAACTTATGGTGAACAAAGCGGTACAAAAGGGGGTGGTGATGGACGGAGCATCTGAACCAATCAATCACTCACACCCAGTCAACATATCTGGGTTTAATCCATCACCGTTCTTTAGCCCACTCTGCCACCCCAGTTCAGATATGGCCATATGCAAATCAGTCTGACCCTGTGCCTCATGGGAACAGTCCAGCCCGAAGTGCCAAGCCATGCCTTCCCTGGACCGGAAACAAGCTTCCTAGGACCGGTTTCTGAAAGCAAAATATTTATTGTAGCCCCTAGACATATGTCTGTACTCCATTCCGATTCTTCCCTCTTTAATCAGGTCAGCTGCACTTCAGCACTCATTTCAGTTTTATATATTTATTTTAACTAAATATTTCTAAACTTCCAACACGCATCCATACCGGATAAAAAGATATAAACAAGAACTAATCGGAATAAATGCAGTTACAATACAATACAATACCTTGGCTCTTCTTCTGTAACTGTTGGTGAGCAGGCAAGGCTCACTCACAGGAGGTGGGTATAGGGACTTGGGGCCAGATGTACAACCTTTTTTTGCAGTCGCAAAAGGGAAATTGGCCCGTTTGCGACCGCAAAATAGGTCTGCCCCATGTACAACCCCTATTTTGAGAGTCGGTAACCTATCACTGACTCGCAAAATAGGGTTTGCAACTCGCTATTAGGAAGGGGCATGCCAAGGGGCGTCCCTTCCTAATAACGACTTGCACTTGCACTGGGAAGGGGTCCAAAGGGACCCCTTCCCCTTTGTGAATGTATGCGAAAATATTTTTTAAGAGCAGGCAGTGGTCACACGGACCACTGCCTACTCTTTAACAAGTATTTGCAATGCAATAGGTCTCGCATTTACTTAGGTTTAAGCTATTGGCATTGTAAATGACAATGCCTTTCATTTATGTTTTAAAAAGGAAAACAAAAATAAAAGGCATTGGTATTTGCAATGTCAATAGCTCTAACACACATAAATGCGAGACCTATTGCATTACAAATGCTTGTTTTTAAATGCATACTGTTTTCCTTACAGGAAAACGGGATGCATTTAAAAAAGAAAAATTAAATGTTTCTGTTTCATTTTTTAAGAGCAGGCAGTGGTCCCTGGGACCACTGCCCGCTCTTAAACAATATTTCTGTATACATTCAAAAAGGGGATGGGGTCCCATAGGGACCCCTTCCCATTTTCAAGGGGCTTACCTCCTACTTGATGTAGGTGGTAAACTGTGAATGTTTTGCGGTCGCAAATGCGGTTACAAAACAATGACACATTCCATTGTGACTCACTATTAAGAAGGGACGCCCCTTCCTAATAGCGAGTCGCAAACGCTATTTTGCGAGTCCCTGACTCGCAAATTAGCATTTGTACATGCCAGGACCCTATTTTTCAGTCACAAACGTGCTGATTTCCTATTTGCAACCACAACAGCGCATTGGCATAGTCAATAGGTCTCGCATTTGGGACCTGCTGCATAACTAAATACTTATAAGGTCCCAAAGGCGAGACCTATTGGCTATGCCAATGCTTGTTTTCCTATTACAGGGAGAGGCAGGGGTTGAGCAGCACTGTGAGCAGGGGGAGGAGAGAGAAGTTTGATGTGATGGGTTCTGCCTACACATTCCTATTCCTTAGTGCTAGTCTGGGCATCAAAGGCAGATTGTGACAGGGCTATTGAGAGTCTGCTCTCCACAAGTTGGATTTCTTTGTCAAGTGCGATCACCGTCTTATCTATATACTCATCTAGGGTGCCAGATTTCTTGTTGACAAGCCCCTCTGAATGCAGGCCTAGCTTGTGCTTTGCCATCGTTGTTAGTCACACAGGACACAAGATCCCGCAACAGGAAGCAGCTAGTAAATTAGACACGTAAAGTGCCAAGATGCCACTAAATCAGAACTGAAGGAGGTAATTCAATGGTAAACTAAGTAAGAGATCACAGTCCCTTAAAGTACAATGCCAAGATGGGTGGCCCAGCCTACTCTGGGCACTGATGGGCGTGGATGGGCTTTGCTCGGGTGTGTCCCGTGCGCTTTCCACAATGCAGGGTGGTGTTGGTGCTTTTATAGCATGGTGGGGGATCCTCTGCATTGCCCCAAGTCAAACGCCTCCTGGCGCCCTGGATACTGGGGCTTTGAGTCCCCAAACAATGCAGTAGTCGACTCGCACTGCGGTGTGGTGTTGACGCTTTTGTAGCATGAAGGGGGACTACTCCCCCTTGCCTCTAGTCAAGCGCTTCCTGGCACACTGCATACTGGGGCTTGGAGTCCCCAAACAGTGCAGCAGTCGACCCGTGCTGCAGGGTGGTGTTGGTGCTTTTATATCTCAGTAGGGGATTTCTCCCCCTTGGCTCAAGTCAAGCACCTCCTAGTGCGATGGATACTAAGGTTTGAAGTCCCCAAACAGTGCAGCCATTATCCCGCGCTGTGGGGTGGTGTTGGTACTTTTATAGCGGTGTGGGGAGCTCCTTCCCCTTGCCTCAAGTTGAGCGCCTCCTGGCACGCTGGATACTGGTGCTTGGAGTCCCTAAACAATGAGGCAGTCGTCCTCGCACTACTCGAATGGAAATCAGACGAGACCTATTGGCTATGCCAATGCTTGTTAGATTGTGTGACTCTCTGGGCTCCCCCTACACGCCTGTTAAATGTCTCAGCACATTTTAAAGGTCATAATGTGGCCTTTCCCACTCTACTGAGCTCGAAGCTGTTTAGCTACATGGGTCGGTAACGCATTGATGCCCGCAGCAGTGTACCCGACTTCAGAAATGTCCTTACCACGAGGGGGCGCTGAGCCTTTCGTGCATTTTACTGTTCAACTCAATGTAAAAAATGCTTCTTGAAACTTAACTGTGTGGTTTTACGATCCATCCTGGAAATAATGACGCACATTCGATGAAATTACTTTACTGAAAAATACAGATCAGGGGTTTAGAGAGCTCAGCAAACCGTTAGCCTGAATTTACAGCTGTTGCTGCGTGCTACAGTAAAGCCTGCTACTGGACTGCATGGAGGACATTAAGTTGCAACAACGGGCTCAGCACAGACTGCTGATGCACCCACTGCAGCGCAGCCACGCACGTGCGTGCACTTCCAGGCTTGAGGTGCGCGCTCTGGACCCAGCGTGTCTCGGCGACAAAACGTTTCACGTTGCAGCAAAGGGCCCTACCAGTAGCATTACGGTAATTATAACCTACCAGACCCTAATGACAGGTATAGAGAAGTAAGGGCAATTTTGCTGTCAAGGACCCGATGTGAGGGCGGGGGCTGATTGAGTCGAGTCGAACTAATGAAAATTCGCAGTTCTTAACTTTCAATCAATGTCTGTTAGAAGGATTAGCTTGAACTAGTTAAAAGAATGCTTTTCTCCAAGATCGGCTGGCAGCTGCGGGATGCGGCAGACTCTGACTTCGGAGGGCCGGGGAGGGAAGGGGTTAATGCAAAGGGAAACAAGCCTTGTGCTAAAAGTGGGAGGGGTGGGGGGAGTGTGGCCCAGAGCACACACAGCGTTTCCCTTGCGGGGAGCAAGCCAGGGGCACAATGTGTTTGTAAGTTAATTACAAACATATGGTGTCAAGCTCGCTCCTGCAAGTGAATCACCAGACGTGCACGCGTTGCCATTGAAGGCAATGCAACCTATGCACGTTTTTGGGGCCAAAACTGCATCGATGGCTAAAGGTCTTTTTCCAAGCAGCGCATGCACATCTGTCCCCAAACACCGTTGAATTGCACGGGTGGCTCATTAGAGCCATGTTCAAATCACCTGTCCTGAAACCTAGAATAAATCCGGCGTCACACTGAGTATCTCCAAAATGTTAAAATAAATAAAAGTAACATAGTGCAAGGCTTGTAAAAGTTTAAATAAAGACAAATAGCATTGCAGGAAGCATGTGCAGAACGTCAGCGGCAGCTGAACATCTCCAAAATGTTCAAAAAGTGTCCCTATCTAAAGCACTACACAGTGTCCATCACTAAAGCATTGCACACTGTTGCACAGTGTCCCTCAGTAAAGCACCATGCAGTGTCCCTCACTAAAGTTCTGCTAACTGTCCCTCATTAAAGAAGTGCTAGGTGTCCCTCACTGAATCACTGCACGGACTGTCTCTCACTGTAGCACTTTACGGAGCGGCTCTCACTAAAGCACAAGCAATTTAGAGTGCCCCTTCACTAAAGCACTGCACAGTGTCCCTCGCAGAAGGACTGCACAGCGTCCCTCACTAAAGGACTGCAGAGTGTCCTCAATAACATGATGCATTGAAAGCTACAGTACAGTTCGGATGGCTGAAGTCAGTTTTATGCACCAAACAAATTTAAATTGCATGAGTGGCTCGCTAGAGCCATGTTCAAAGGATCCGTCCTGGAACATAGAATAAATCTGACACCGTGCTGAGCATCTCCAAAATGTTTAAAAATCTAAGAGTAAAATGACGTGGTGTGTAATAGTTTAAATAAAGAAAAATAACATCTCATGAAGCGTGTGCACAGTGCACGGCAACCGCTAAGCAGAAGCACTGCTAAACGATTCGGCTGGGAACCTTTCTGCCTGCGCGAAGTAAAGATAACACACATGAGCAGAGGCAGGCCAACAAAAAGAATGCTCTGCATGTATCAAGTGTTTGTAATAGGAGCAGTCCTCATGGGAAGTTACAAAAGTAGAAAAGGAGGGACTACTATGCATATTAACCGATAAAAAATCAGTAAAAGGAGCCAATTAAAAAAGGGGCAATGCTTAAAGCCCACATTATAGATACAGCATGTCTCAAAAAACCAGCGCATGCGCTGTCTAGGTGAGACCTAAAAACCGACCCACACTCTGATCTGTCATACCTGCTCACCTGGCACTGTCTGATTGCCCTATAGGCCAGTCTGACCTTATCTGTGGGAACAGTTTCTCAGCGTGGACTAAAACACCCTGTTGGGAACATTTTATGTCATTCAAAATGCAAACAGAACAGACTAGAAAGTCCATGAGTTAAGGCTACAATGTAATAGGTTGTGGTAATGCTAGTCTTGGCAGCAATGCTGCCTCTATCGCATGAATCTAAATAGTCATCAAGAACAAGCTTCACCTGGAATGTAAAATAAAGACACAGTAAAGCAGAAGGTTGACGTTATAACCATTAATGTCCAGCAAACTCTTCACCTCTCAGGTTCTACACTTATGGACCTCCCATTCTCCAGACTTATTAGCATTCATTAGCTTCCTGCTCCATCATTCTATCCTGAATACAGATTTTTCCACCCTGGGCCAGCCAGCCCGAACTTCGACCATGGACATCAATCCCCCATTCCTTCTGTTTATTACCCATTTTTCCAAATTACCAAACCTATCTCACACATACTTTATTTCTCTTGAGAGCTTTGTATGCCACCAGAAAACCCCTCCTGAGGTGTTCGTCATCTCACCCAGTCCTGCTATTGCTCCTTCCACCCTTCTTTAACCGCTACTCTCACTTTCCTGCTGTACTTGCAAAATCCCCAGGTTCTAGCCGTGTCGAATCCTGCACCTACCCCAAATCACGTCCATGTACCCTGTACCATGTACCCTGCCACTCACTGCTCATTTAGCAAACAATACAAACAAATAGTTTCAACTCTGTCTGCCTTCTAGGCAATTCCAGTGTCAGAAGCAGGCCATATCAAATACAGCATGATATACTTTCTTGATCACCTCCACTGCTAACCACTGAAAAACACATTGTCCAAATCTTCCTTTGACTCACCACTGTCTTGGTCCTTGCCTATACTTCAGCTCCAGACAGCCCTACAGCAGGTCCCACACCAATCTAGCAGCTAGCTTGCCTTCTGTAACACTGGAGAGCGAGACACTTTTGCACTGCTTGCTTGCCTATCTAAAGAAATCAGTTGCTCGTCCCAATCCTCTGAACTGTGCAACCCCCCAACAAATGCAATGCCTTACCCATGCAAGCATCCTTTCTGCTTTTCCAGTTCCACTCACCCCAGTCATACTCAAGCACATGCTGTTACTTTCCCTGTTTTTTCTCATGTGGTGTGCAACCCAAAACTAACTGCCACTCAGCAGTCACCCACAACCTTTATTCTGCTGATGTCCCAATGCCGGTCCACCCCATCTGCAGCCAACATGCCCACATATGCATACACATCCTTCACCAGCTCAGGCTGTGGCAAGAGACTGTTCGATGTGGCATCTGCAGTAGTCCCAGCAGCACCATGGCAAACATTTCCCATTTGATCATGTCTCCCACATCATCATGCACATCTAAAAGTCCTTGCAATCCTGCCATCAGATCCTCAAAAGTCACTAACAGATGCCCAAGTCATCTCTCTGTGTCACATGCACTTCAAGCCCTGCCGCTCATATTAAGGATATAATAAATTCATGACCAACAGACTAGTAACAGCATCACCTTTGTTATGGCTTTGATACCCAATTTTATATCTCAGTGCACAAAGACACACAAGAAAAAAGTCCCCAAACACAGTAATAATCTAGATACCAGCATCAATGTCTTCATTTCTATTCTCCCTTAAGCAGCCATCGACTTGGCTCTATCCCCTTAATGTGTCAAAGCCTGCTACCCCCACCTGCCAGTCAGTCCCATCTACTCTGTTAAGCCCTATGAGCTTCTAAGGGCAGGAACAAGCAAGCCTTCTCAGGTATTGCCCTGAGAATCTGGAACTCCCTCCCCCCTACAATCAGACTGACCCCTTCCACTGTATCATTTAACAAGCATTTACAATGCAATAGGTCTCGCAGCATTAAAGTTTGAGCTATTGGCATTGTATATTACAATGTGTTGCATTAATTTGTTATCAAACTCTGAATTGTTGTATAAAGATGATTTGCAAACTGTCAAATGTTGCTGAATAGTAAGCAACGTTGTGAATAATATTGTTTGCTAGTCATCCTTGGGTACCAGAGTACTTCACTTGAGGCAGAGGTAAGGGGAAATAAAAAGAACCGGCGAGACTGAGATACAGAGAGTAAGTGTAGGGTGGGTGAGGATTGGAGAACAAGGCACAAGGTGAAATCGCCCAAGGTTCTGTTTTAGACGGGGAAGGCCACTTTTATTCTCAGCACCTGACCAGGTCCATGTATCACCTCCATGCCCACCTATCAGGTGGCGGGGTTTGATTTTTCTGGGAGTTGCACTTGTGCATCCTTCAACCTTTTAATTTGCAGTGTTCAATCTCCGTAACCTTGAACAGTGATTAATTCATGTGCAGCTGCGTGCTCGGGTCCAGGTGAGACTGATTTGCATGCTTCTGAGGTCGATAACAGAAGCGAGTCAGTCGTGC
This sequence comes from Lissotriton helveticus, assembly GCF_964261635.1. Taxonomy (NCBI): domain Eukaryota; kingdom Metazoa; phylum Chordata; class Amphibia; order Caudata; family Salamandridae; genus Lissotriton; species Lissotriton helveticus. The sequence goes on along the minus strand of NC_136068.1, from coordinate 1,519,370,071 downwards.
TCAAGTGCGTACAGCAAATTCGGCTTCCAAGGAGGACGACAGAAGAGAAGTGTTTATAGTTACCCGAATGGCTCGCTCTTGGCAGCATTCTGGTGGGAGTTTTCAGGGCTCGGGACGAACGCCGGACCCCCGCCTTTAATTTGGAAATAATATCGAGTCACAGGCCGCGCAATGGGCGGATGCCGCCCAGTGACTCGTTTCGCATTTATTTAGAAAGGTCTCTTCCCGGATCAGTTGCGCAAGTGTCAGCGTGACGCAAAAGGCAGGCGAGCCGGGGCGAAGCCATGACTCATTGTATGTAGGCTTACTGATCACGATGCCCCACCCAGCCTCCCAGGGAGAGCTGCCACAGGTTCTGAGTAATACCAGCCATTAGTTCAGCGTTTGTGATTCTGGACGGCCCGGCAACCGGTACTTATCGTAGGATGTATCTATCCTCTTTCCTGTTTCCAACACAACAGGTCTGCATGTTTCTCGTTTAATAATGATATACTTGCAGTATGTTTTGTTATATTTTTTGTAGTAGAGCATCTGTAAGGTTAGAGCCATGTTGTTGGTTCGTGGCAGCAGGTGTGAGACACAGAAAGGGGATTCGCGGCGTGTTAAAAACAAGCCGTGAGCGTGCACTCTCCCGAACTTCCGGTCTTGGGATGTGCCCGCTCACGGCAGTCGTGGGGCGGGACTTCCGACTTTGCGAGAAGCCCGCGCCCACAGAGTGGATGGCAGCAGAAGTCAGGAGAGGCGGCTGAGGCGGTAAGTGGGGCTTGGCACCTGTGTGTGAGCATGTGTGTATGCAGTGTGTGTGTGCGATGGCGGGGCGGCAGCGGCGGGGGGAGGGGGGTCTTTGTATGTGTGCGTGCGTGCGTGAGTGTAGGTGCGCTGGTGTGTGTGTGGGGGGTCTCTGTGTGTGCGTGTAGGTGTGCTAGTGTGTGTGTGTGTGTGTAGGTGTGGGGGCGGGGCGGGGGGGGTGTGCCTGTGTATGCGTGTGGCTGTGTATGCGTGTGGCTGTGATGTGCGCATGCGTGAATGTGGGTGCGCGTGCACGCAGTGTAATCCAGCCGAAGAGAAGCTCGTGGCAGTTTTTTGTCCTTCATTCCCCCGAGTCAGCTAGCTATAAGTCTCCACCTGGACGCATCCTTTGGATGCGAATTCCAGGCTCGACCTAAAAAGGAAGTCAAAATGCTACTCATGAACATATTTTTGTTCTAAGCTCATATACTTTACCAGCTGGCCACTTTGGCACATCTGGTATATATTTGTAAGTTATTGGACTTCTATGATCATGTATATCTCAAATTGTAGCGGTTGCTTGGGCTTTGAGATGGCCTCCTCCCTCTTTCGGCCCCCTCCCTCCCTGTTTGCTCCTGATTTTATCTGTTTTACTGTTTCTTTCCTTGAGCACTTATAAATCACTCTGATACCTTCTAGGGTCACGTGTATGCTATATAAAACTTTTATAAGAATAAACCCGCCAAACCTTTCCTGTCACTCTTCCACAAGAAGGATGCCCCTACCACCATCCGACTTCTTGGCATGCAGTTAGCACTTAGATGTTTACGTGAAGACCTAGACAAGGCCATTCAGAGGCCATCTCAACCGGCACCTTTTATAATTATCAAGCTTTTCCCCTTTTCGATATTCACCCTTTTAAGCTAGATATGTTGGTTATTCAGATATGTGACAAACATAGAATACATGTTTATTAATGTAATTATTCTCTGCCACGTGAAAATCAAGTCTGCTCAAATATATTCACACTATTTAATCTGAATATAATTCTCTGTTCTAATTAATTATTTTCGAGTTATGAGCAAGGTTTCATGGAAGGTGATAATTACATTTCTCGTCTACCATTGTTTAGCAAAGGGCACAGTTTTGCAGAATGAAACTAAGCAAAATGGCTTCAAGGTCTTTTTCTGCTAGTTTTGTATTCTGAAAGATTCAACAATGACACGCCGTGGTGGCACAACTGCAATTACCCCCTGCCCCTTTCACTGCATTGACATGCTCACCTTCAACATCTTCTAATATGCTTCATTTGAGTGGGTGTCGAGGTTAGAGCCTCTCCTTTACCATAACTCATTGTCTACTCAGTGGCCCCATTCATTGTGACTTCCTAAAGTCTTGTCCCATAGGATAATTCTGGCACAACATCCACATGGAGCCAGTCATCCAGCTATCCAGTAGGGAATTTCCTCTCCAATGTCCTGACCACTAAGGCGTAGTTTCAGTTTTTTTCGTTCAGCTCCCTAAGCTTCAGTTCCACATTACAACCATTAGTGATGTGGATACCTAAATCCATATTTCCCTCTCAAATATTCACTGATGGGTTGCACATTTCCAAAACTAATCTTAATCATGTCACCTCTTTCATGTTTGTGCTTAGATGGTGACTACTACCCAACAGCTCTGTTCACTACATCATTTTTCCAATACCCTCATTCGTGCAGGAGTTCCCCATCCTATAAAAATAGATCCACAGTACAATAAGGAAACCAGCTATGGGATCCACCCTATACATTTTCTGCTCTCCTCTTAACTGAAGTTCCATTCCTTCCCTACATGCAGATTCATTTCTTCTTATCCTCCTCGTGCCCCTTTTTTCTCTATCCCTAGTCCCACCACACTTTTCAAGTGTTCCTTAGCAATGTCTTATGCTGTCGGCGTCGGCTATTCCTTTTGACCTTAGCCTGTGTTGGTATCAAACTAGTATAATACATTTGTGACACCAATCACAGCCAGTAGTTTACACTTTTAGAGTATACACACAAAACTTCTAATCTCAGAAGCCTTTTTTTGAAGTATATTGATTTTATCTACTTCGTTCTGCAGGAGTATGAACACAAACGTACTCGACTATTTCTTTTATCAAGGATATTAGATAGTAACACAATCCACATCCCATGTCCTGCTCCTGGCTCCCTCTTCTGCCCAAACACAATGAAATGGTTGGTATTGTACACATAAAGAGATACGTGGTTATTGTCTGGCCAGTATGTCAATGTCATAGCAAGTATTTTTATGTCAAGACCAATCATAGTTTTTAGGAAAGTAAACACAAGCCAGTACTTTTACAACTTTGCTATTTAAAAATAAAACTGCAAACACAAGCATTTAGAAAGTCATTTGACATGTACAACTATTCCTAAATGATTATGCAAGCAGAGAAAGAATGACTATGTTAAGAAAGAAAATGGACAATATTAGACAACATTATATTCCAATACCAGTCCTAACCCTTCCAGAATCCCAAAATCAGATAAATTGCCTGTAGTTTTCAAGAGAAAGTTGGCAAACACAGAATGAGAGGATGGAGGGGGATATTCAGAATGGGCCCTACCAGACGTGCAACACCCATTGGGCTCACGGGGCTTCGCCCCCCCCCCCCCATCCCCCTCCCGTTGCGTGTGTCAGCCCAGGCTGACACAGCTTTGCGGGCTGGCGACCATCTAATTGCACCCGCACCCGAGTACTTAACAGGTCTTTAAAAGACAATTTACTTGTAAATTAGGCTTTTGTTGTGTTTTCACCCCTTCTTTCAGTCACTCTGCCTATGGTTGGAAGAATTAGCCCCCCCCCCCAAAATATTTTTCAGCCCCCTCCGAAATTTGGATCTAGTTGTCCGCTTGGGCCCTACCACCAGTGATCACCCCAGACCCTTTCTGCTCTGCCCGGGTAGTTAATGATGGGAGCCCATCTAGTTCATTAGTCCTCTTCTTCCGGCATCTGGGATCTCTAGTTCTACCTTGCCCTTCCCATTGGTGTTGTGCTCTTTACTGGGCTCAAAAAGTAGCCCCTGGTAAGCTCCTTCTCTCAGCTCCAGAGGTCTTGTACATTCAAAGGCAGCACCTAGCAGTCCCGAGAGCTCCTCCTGCACTGACAGGGACTGACTAAAGGAGCTCCTGCAACACAAACATCCTCTTTACGGAATGCGCAAGGGATTAAAATTCCCTCTGCGAATGCCTGATGGGTGGTCCTATCAGGTCCATTAGATGAAGGCCGCAAGGCCATCACGTTTCAGACCGCTCCGCCCTTGTTCCCTCGTCCCTCCCTAATGAAGGAAGTTCCATTCCATCTGTCCAGAACACACCTTCAGCTGGGTATCTACGGGGTGACTTGAGCAGATCAGCGAAACACAGGTGCCAGCTCTTCACCTTTCCCGCATTATTATTTAGCGCTTGGATGAGTATGATCGCCATGCACAAAATGTGGACCAGACATTTTTTATCAATAAGACAACAGGATAGGACAACCTGTTCTGCAGAAAACATAAACTGTTTATTTCAACGATTTGAAAGGGAATGTTAGAAAATTGTGTCCAAGTTATTATAGGTCATCTGGTATACCATATCCTAATCTGGAACAGCCAGCAGCAGAAGACCTTTCAATGCCTCCCAGAATAGCCTAATTTACGAACCAAAAAAGCAGTGGCAGGGTCCAAAGTGCTGATGTAGGAGCTGGTTCCAAATGCTGGGGGGGGGTTTACCAAACACCGGGCTGCCTTACCTTAATTTCACCTTATACCTCTTTCTTACATGACACTAGACTTCCAGGCTCTTTAATTCACTCTAGAAGGTTCTTTATCATCCCTGCTTTTTCCCTTTGTCATTGTTTTCATCTCTTTTTCTTCCTCCTTCTGTTTCCCTTTTCTGTCTTTCTCATTCTTGCTCTGGGTCAAAGTCTGATAAATCCTTGTCCCCAAAAATGAGTCCTGGTGCCCAGCACCTGCAATTACTTACAAAACTTAACTGTCTCCCAGCCATTCTGCAGAAGCCAAGTCCTATGCGGTATGTCTTTCCCAATTTCATGGTGCTGACAATCTAGGAATTGTGGATGCTTAAGGGCTGCAGGGCAGTTTGTCAAAGTCTGCAACAAGTAGGAGGGCATCACGGTCTCTGTTTCCAGTCCAGAAGTTTCATATCACAACATAATGCATTCTTGACTTTGTAGTCTTTCAACCCTGTCAAGTTTCTGATATCCATGCGTAGTATGCCGCTCCCGTACAGGTTTTTACTTTCCATTTTGTGACTTGTTCTCCTGGCTTTAGAATGTGATAAGACTACAAGTTCCAGAATGCAAAACACAACATGGACCGGAACAGCTAGTCGCTCATGGACTTGGGAAAATGTGATGGTTTGTTCTTGCTTTAATGAAAACAACGCATCATTATAGGCCCATTCACAGAGAGCTTACTAGTCCCACGTCTTCCTGAATAGATCATGTACTCACTTCTTGCTTTTAGTCCTATTCATACAAATAGAAAATCATGATTACAATACCATCATGCGAAGAAAAAAACTAGGTAAGCCACTCAGGAAGGAGCTGGGAAACATAAGGGCAATAGGATGTCAGTTGGAGATAGACTTCATTTCATTTGCCAGTATTGTTGATGGACAGTCAATATAAAGAAATGGGTTGGGGTGGGTCCCCATTGACTAACAGCCACATGCATCAAGCTAAAAACCGGTCGCAAATGGGCAGATTCTCAGAATCTGCCCCTCTGCGACCGGTATTTTTGCATTTGGAATGCATCATCCCAAATGCAAAAATCGCAATTTAAGGAATCTTTAAACTGAGATTCCTTAAATTGCGATTGCATTTAAGGAATCCCAAATTGAGATTCCTTAAAAGCAATGCATCAAAGCAAAAAAATTAGCGATTTTGCTAATAGGAGTAGCAAATTACCATGAAGTTGAACTTCATGGTAATTTGCAAAAACTTTGAAAAATGCACTTTTGTGCATTTCATGTTGCGCACACGCATGCCCTTAGGGCATGTGTGTGCGCAACATATGTGCACAGAACAATTTCAGGGGTGCAACAGGGTGTCATTTTGACACCCTGGCACCCTTGAAATTGCATTCTCAATTTGCGATTCTCTAATTGAGATTCGCAAATTGAGAATGTCTTCCCATTCATTCCTATGGGCCTCAGGGCCCATAGGAATGAATGGGGAGGTATTCCTTAATTGCGATTCACAAATTGCGAGTCGCAATTAAGGAATGTTTAGAAATCGCTATTTTTTTAAGCGATTTCTAAATGCATAGGGTTTTGCGATTCCTTAATTGTGATTCCTTAAAAATCGCAATTAAGGAATTGCAAAAGCCAACAATGATGCATGTGCCTGTAAGTGTCAACCGAAAACCAATTGGACAAGGAAAGGGTCACTCGCCAGTAAACAGAATCTCTGATGTGACTGACACAGCCTCAGCTGTGCAGGGCCGGACTGGGAATTCAAAGCAGCCCTGGCAATTTTGTCAGACCGGCCCCCAACCCCCAGGGGTGGGGGTCAAGCATGAAGCACTGCTGCTAAACAATACCAGCCCCCAGCACTGTTGCTTTTGTTACTGTGCGTCGATATTGCAGCATCGCTACAAACCCTGCCCCCACAGCTCCAAAACCTGCCCCCACACTTCCTGTCTTCCGGGCAAATGCCCAATGTGTGCTATGGCCAGTCCGGCCCTGCAGTCATGTCTGCATTTCCTATTCTGCAGTCAGCCAAAACCAATGTAGATAGAACAACATGCTTTTGCTCATTTTGGGTCAGTACAAAACGGACTTAGGCTCTGCCTCCCATTACGTCTAGCTCGATTGAATATTAACCATTTGATGTAGGCATAGATTTAATATAATATGCTTTACCTGCGAGATCTAACCACACTTAAAGGCTTGACCACCCAATAATCTGCCATTTTTTTTTTATTGAACCCAAGAATGCTCCCCAGACAGAATGAGGTATCTTTCTTGGGAGGCTTAGTGCGATGTGTGACATTATCTACCAGCGCTGTTTTTTCACCCAACAGCATGTAACATTCTTGAACGTATAGTTCTTTTAACGTTGTAAGGCTGGCCTAAAAAAATCCCTATACATAAAGTGTTGATACCTAAAAGTGCTTCGACTGGCGGAAGGTGCTACACAGGACATGGAGCCGCTTGACAACTATGTGGTACCATTATCTTCCTTACTGTAATGAATCTTCCACTTCACGCCAAAATTACAGTTTTACTAATGGTCGAATTGTAATGGAATGCCACACTTCTCGATTATAAAGGGCATTTTAACGTACAAGAAAGCTTATGGAAAGCTTATAAAAGCTATAAGAACACTTTTATGCAGGAACACTAATATTGTGGGATTCACAACCCTAGCACTCGGCTGAAGAAGAATACAAAGTATTTTAAGCAGCCAGGTTTTTCAAAGTTTCTAATTTTTGTTATTAACTTTATGGACATTCCTAATTGAAGTCCACATTTGCCCATTAGAAGGTTTTCTGCACATTGCAAGATGTGTTCCACTGCATTGTATAATCACTTCAATTCTAATTAAACCCAGACAATGTGGAAAATGTATACCGACCTTTGACTCTGCGATCTACCTTTTGCAGGTAATTCTATCTACAATAGCAAAATTATATAGCCGTTTTCTCTGCACGTTTAACTTTTGAAATAAGGGGGGGCAGAAGTCGTGTAAGGGACTATCGTGGAGAGACACGGAGATTGGTTCAATCTCCGTGCCTCTCCGCGATATTCCGTTATGCGCCACCTGCCCGCTGCCCACCTCCAGCCTCCCGCCCGCCTCCCGCCCTCCTTATTAAATTATATGTAAAAGCCTAAAATTAAACTTAAATAAAACTTACCTTACTGCGGCCGCAGTCAAGGACTGCGCATGCACAGGCTCACGTGCATGCGCAGTTTCCAGAAGAAGCCGCGATGGACAAGGATGCGGCCGCAGTAAGGGAAGTTTTATTTAAGTTTAATTTTATGGTTTAAATCTCTTTAGTAGCATTTTAGACATAACAAAGGGAATAGGACCTCCTGCTCCTTTAAGTGCGATACAGACTCCCGAGTCGGCGAATATAATCTTACCAAGTAATTGCTAGGAGCTGGTCAACAATACAGATTCATGTATAACACAAAAGTATGAACCAGCAAACCCCCCCCACCCCTGTCCACAAATCATGAGAAAAACGGAAAAAGAATTGGATATAGAGTTAGCGTGTTTTGGGCTTCCGCAAGTGTGTGTGGCTGCTTTGCTCAGGGATTGGTGTATCTGCCAAGCGCAAAAGTCGCAGATACAAAGTTCAGCGAAGGGTTATAAGAGTGTTCAGAAATAGGATGGCGCTCTACAGGTAGTGGTTGTAAGGTAATTGTGAGACTTAAAGTGGTTGGTGCTTCTTGATCAGAGATAACCCTAATCTCTGAAGAAAGAGGGGAGAGCAAAGCTCTACCTTCTGTATATATGCATGCAAGGTCAAGCGCACACAACCTGAGTCGGGTATACGGTCGGTCACAGGCTAGCAAGCCGATCCGCTTGCCCCATTTCTACGGCTTATTGCCGTGGCGAGAAAGACGGGGAGTAGTCCGTCGGTTCTCCGGGTGTCTCACACACCGAGAACCGACGGCGGACCTTTCTACCCCGATACATTTCTTGGACGCGTTTGGAAGCACTCCCCTTTGCGTCCATCTTCATTTTTTACACCCGATTAGGACCGGGTTGGAATTATCACCGGTCTGACGATACTGTCTTCAGCCTAACTTCGACAGCCCTGAAGAGTCACGGGTCCACCCCGTTATTGACGAAACACGTGTCGGCTGGTATTCGTGTAAAACAAATACTTTCAGCGGGCTAAATAAATAAGAAACGAAACAACAAGAGTGGAGTTTGATCTCATTCTTTCATCGAAAGACATACAACATACCATTGAACTAACTCAGGTTGTGTGCGCTTGACCTTGCATGCAGAAGTCACAGATATCGCGGACAGCTCAGCTCGGGAAATTCCCAGATGGGAGTCGATATCATCAAGGATTGTAGTCCAGTAGGAGTGAAGCCGATCACAACTCCAAAGTAGGTGTTCTAGTGTGCCTAGTTCCCCGCACCCTTTCCAGCAGCAGTCACTAATGCGGGAGTCGAATTGGTGGAGGTGCTCTGGTGTATGGTACCAATAGGTGGCTATTTTGGTCAGTGTTTCAATGAGGTCTGCATGGTAGTAAATGCCATGCCATTCTTTATGTGAGAGAGCCCTCCCCAGGTCCCGTTCCCAACGAACCCTGCCAGGGTTGTAGGTGTGAATGTTCGCTACAAGGAGGTGTTGGTATAGGTCAGAGACTAGCTTTTTATCAGAAGAGTGAGTGACCAGCCACTTCTCGTAAGGGGTGAGGTGTCGTTGTGCTCCCGGTCGGACCTGTGGGTGAAGCGCCCAGTGTTGCACCTGCAGATAGGGTAGCCTGTACACCTCAGGAATGCCATAGTCGTCTCTCATTTGCTGGAACGAGAGGATACCATCTAGGGTAAAAAGGTGCCCGAGGGACCGGCAGGGGTAGCGCCGCCAGGTCACAAACGCTTTAGGATATAATCCTGGGGTGAAGTCAGGATTATTAAACAGCGGGGTCAAGGGAGAGGGGAAGGACGTCAACTCGTGCTTGGTGGCGGCCCGGTCCCATGTCTCCATAACAGTGCTGGTGATGTAGGACGCATATAGGTTAGGTGGCCGGTGATGCTTCGGGAGAAAGGGGATCCCTTGTAGGGGCATACCCGCAACCGTCTGGTCCTGGAACGGCCAGTGTATACCAGACTCCAGCCAGTGCCATTCCACCAAGTAGCGGAGCAATGTCGGGTAGAAATAAAGTTGCAGGTCAGGCACTCCTACTCCACCGAATTCTGGCGGGAGGACTGCAATACTCTGCTTGAAGCGTGGTTGGCGGCCCTGCCAGATGAAACGTGCCAGGTCAGACTCCGTCTGTTGGATCCAGTCTGCCTGTGGACGCAAGGGGAGGGTCTGAAACAGATAGAGGATCTGGGGGAGAAGTGACATTTTGATGGCCAAGATCCTCCCTAGCCAGGATAGGGAGTGATGCTTCCATCTCCGGAGTTCCCCACGGAGTTGTGTGCGGAGCTTGGTGTAATTCGCCTCAACGGTGGCAGGGATAGTGGGGCCCAAGAGGACACCCAAATATAGGACTGTGGTGTCAGACCACTGTACGGGATGCTCCTCCTGAATGGAGGCGAGGGTCGAGTTGGACAGGAAAATGTTAAGGGCAATCAATTTATCTGCATTGATCTTAAATCCTCGCCTGTGCAAAACAGTGCAGTTCAATAAAGAGAGCTCGGATGGATTGGACAGGGTCAGTAAGGGAGAGTAAAATATCATCTGCGTATTAGCTAATCATATGAACATCCCCCCAAATTTAATTCCCGCAATGAGAGCGTGGTGTCTAATTCTCTGGGCTGGCGGCTCCATGTAAAGAGGGAATAAAATGGGGGAAAGAGGGCACACCTGTCGAGTCCCTCTACCTATAGGGATGCAGGAGGACGTATGGCCATTGAGGCGTACTGTGGCATTAGGCGACCGGTAGCAGTTTAGAATGCGGGTGCACAGAACACTCCCAAGGCCGAACAGATGTAAAACTTGCTCCAGATAGGGCCAGTGGACCCTATCAAAGGCCTCGGCTTCAATGAGGTGCACGATCCGTTTGGTATTGTCACTAGTTTGACGCTGTGTGATGAAGCCGGCCTGATCCGGCTCCACCAGTTGTGTCATATAGGGCACCAGCCGTCCCGCCAACATGCTCGTATACAGTTTGAAGTCGATATTAAGAAGAGAAATTGGCCTATACGAGCCACAGCGGGTTGCATCTTTCCCAGACTTCGGGATGACAGTAATCGAAGCTTCTAGCATTTCCTCTGGGATAGCCCCAGGTTGGGCGAAAGAATTAAAAAGGTCCTAAAGCAGGGGGGCCACCTGATGGCAAAAGGTTTTATAAAAAGCTGCCGAGTACCCATCCGGGCCGGGGGATTTTGCCCAATTTGAGGCACGACATGGCCATGATGATCTCCTCCAGTCCGATCTCCATGTCTAAGATTGCCGCCTGGGCGGGGTTTAATGAGGGAAGCTGTGCACCCTTCAGGTACTCCAGGCTAGAACGCGGGTCGAGTGAGTTGCCCGCATAAAGTGACTCATAGAACGCTCGGAATGCCTCTGCTATGGCCGCGTCATCCGAAACTAGGTCACCCTGTGCCGAACGAATGGCTTGCACCCCATGTCTCTGGCGTTTTTCACGCAGCTTGTGCGCTAGGAGGCGGCTGCATCTGTCCCCTCTGGAATAGTAGGCGTGACGTAGGCAGAGAGCCGTGTATTCTGCCTTATCCTTGTTCAGAGCGGCTAGCAGTTTCCGCTCTAGGCACAGTTGGCGCCATGCCCTTGCTGCCCCAGCACGCTGGTGCATTTGTTCCAGCTCAGCTACCCGCTGTGAAATCTCTGCCCGTTTCAGCGCTCACTCTTTATTGTTGGCGGCGGAAATGGAGATAAATTCTCCCCTCAAGACAGCCTTAAGGGCAGACCATTGCGTTGCCAGGGAGGTCTCAGCGTTAGCATTATGGGCTAAGAATTGTGTAATGGCCGTTTTATTCTGGTCCACTGTCAACGGGAGATGTAGGAGGGAGTCCCAAAGGCGCCAATGTCGCTGCGGTGTGGGGGCAGCGGGAAGCAAAAAGGTAACCACTACTGGGGAGTGGTCCGATAAAGACGCAGGAAGAATGTCGGTTTCCATCGCCAGTGCCACCAGTGAGGAGGAGCACAGGAAGTAGTCCAGCCTGGCGTAAGTTTTGTGGGCTCCTGAGTAGTAAGTGTAGGACCTGCTATGTGGGTGAAGGTGTCTCCACATGTCAACAAGATCTAAGTCCCGGAGGTGTGCTAAGCCGGACCTGGAGAGAGCCCCCAATTGGCCTGACCATTGGCAGGAGCGGTCAGTCAGGTTGTGGAAAACAAGGTTGAGGTCACCCCTCAAAAGTATGTGCCGCTCAGAGTTGGCCGTGGCTGCCGAGAAAGCTCTCCTGACCTTCGTTGGGAGCGTACACTTAGCCCCCCACCAGGGCCTGACCCGCCACTAGGAACCAATAGGCCAGCAGGCGCCCCCTGATCTCCACCTCCCGCTGAAGCACCCTGCCCCGGAATGCTCTAGAAACCAATATCGCCACCCCCGCAGATTTCAAAGAGAAGGAGGAAAATAGCTGTGTGGGAAAGGCTTGGGACTTCAGCCGATGTTGATCTTTATGTAGCAAATGAGTCTCCTGCAGGAGGAAGATGTCTGCGGCAGAATGCTCCAGAAGGGACAGAACTGCTCGTCGTTTGATGGGATTATTCAGCCCTCGCACATTGAGGGATAAGATTTTAAGGCGCGAGTGAGTCCTCTAAAATCCAATGTTTGGCTATTAGCATGGAGTGCCATCTGTATGCCGAATGCCAGAAAGGGGAAGTACGGACAGCTTCTGAATGTAGTGTGCTTTAACCAAAAGGAAAAGTGTGGACAGGGGAACCCCCCCCCCCCCCAAGAACTAACGGAAAAAATGAACAAGGGAACAGCAGCCCACTCCCCAACCTCCCCAAGCCTCCCCCCCCCACCACTCCGCTTAGCGAACAGCAAATCGGGAGTCCAAGTCTCGGTGTCAAAGAGGACGGGAGTCCCAAAACCCAGCCCGGCATGCCCCCCCCCCACCCTAACCCTAACAGCCCAAAACCAAAGAAGGTCTATGGGTAATGTCTGTTTCCAGAGGGCGTCCAGTAGATGCAACCAAATGGGGAACATGGTGAATCAGTGAAAAAAGGGAACAAAGAACCCTCCCCTCCACCCCCCGCCCACAAAGCCCAGCAAAGTCGCTGCAACAAGGCGCCAGAGGTGCCCCTCCGCCAGACCCTCAAGTGCCCTCCGGGGTCTCGTCCGCGAGGGCCACAGTGGCGGTTGCCAGTGCATCCTGCTGACTCTGTGCTATTTCGGATGTGTGTGGCTTCCGGTGACGCCGTCTCCTGGTTTGTCGCTGCCATCCCGAAGGGGATGTCGTGGGTTTCATGCTCGAATCCTCAGTTGCCTCCTCAGCCTGCGGGGGCGTCAAACCCAATAGTCGGCAAGTGTCTTCCAGAGAGCGAAGCTGATGGATCTTATTGTTAAGCAGGAAGATAAGGCGAAAGGGGTGCCCCCAGATATGCCCCCAGATATGCGATCCCTTGCTGCCTCAAGTGGTCAGTCACCGGTCGGAACTGCTTGCGCCGCTGTAGCGTGATTAATGCTAAGTCCTGGTATAATACAGGTGAGTGGCCCTGGAAAGAGATCGGGCGCAAGGCTCTCGCTTTCGAGAGAATTAGTTCCTTTGTCTTGAAGTCCTGCACACAGACCAAGATGTCCGCGGGTGGAGCCCGAGAGCCCCAGGGTGGGCCCACCCTGTGTGCCGTGTCCAAGACGATTTCTGCCGTGTGGGAGTCACCCAAGATGTGCCGGAATAGGCTAGTTGTAAAGGTGAACAGGTCCCTGGGGTCATCTGTGAGCTTCACCTCTCGAATGCGAATATTATGCCGTCTGGACCGATTTTCGACGTCCTCCAGGTGGAGCTGCATGTCCATGTTCTGGTCCTGAAGCCGGATGACCTCCTGCTGAAGGGTTGACAGGTCCGCCACCGTGGTGTCACTGTTTTCCTCGAGAGCGGCTACCCGTTCACCGATGGAGTCCACATCACGTCACACGTCCTTAAGCTTCGAGGGGAATTCAGTTTTCACCGACTGGATATCCTCCCGCAGGGTGAGGAAGAGTGATTCCAAAAAGGCCTTCGTAATAGGTTCGTCTGCAGCACCGGCAGGGGGCTTGGGCATCGCTGTTTCAGAGCCCGCCGTCACCATGTCTGGGTTGCACTGGGTGCGACCAAAGATGTCCTTCAAGGGCTTCACCTTCACGCTCCGGGCCTTGGATATACTCCTGTATGGCTAGCGGGATCTGAGCAGGTGGGCCGGACCTTCAATTGGATCCAGGGACACCCACGATGCACCCACTGGTGAAGCGCTCCCACGACGGTGGCGGCGCGGGGAGAAGCGATGGGGTATGTGGTGGAACGTCAGACGCGGGCCCCAGACAGAACTAAGATGTCCGCCCACCCCTATTTTGAAACGTAAATGTGGGGAAAGCATGAATCTTCACAGCTTCCTAAAATGGCAAAGGTTTCTATAGCATTGTAAGAAGGTTGAGAGAAAGAGAAACTTGGGATCTTATCACACCACTATTTCGGTCATCTGTAACTTTCTGTGGTTCAGTCATTATGAACCTCACATACACACACAGGGCATTATTTACAATGATTTCGTGTAGGGCAGAACCGCAAGTGTTTTTGCCAAATCAGAGGGCAGGAATGCACCATATTTACAAGATACAGTGCCTTCTGTCCATTCAGCCGATGAACAATATTTTGTTTAGCGCCAACGCAGGCACCCTTGCTCTATAGTGCAAGGGTGTCTGCGTTGTTGCCAGGATTGTTTTTGTGCCGAAAGATACACCTTCTAGCACAAAAATAATCCATGGAGGCATTTTCCTCTTTCTATTTGTTCTGTGGAATGCAGTACACATAGAAAGAGGACAAAACTAGGAGAAATAAACATATTTCTCCTTGTCAAGCCTGTCCTGGCGAGGAGTACAGTTTTGACGCATTTCCAGGTTTACTGGTCCTTGTAAATCTGGGAATGCATCAAACCCCATGGGTGTGGCTGGGAACACCTACCGCAGTGCCCATGGTACACCTCCCTGATGCAGCGTAAGATGACACAGTGTCTTGCTCTGCTTTACCTTACACCATATCTAGGAGGCCATGGAAAGCCACACAAAGTGGCTTTGCGTGGCCTAATAGATATAGGCCCGCACTCTGTGCTACTAGAATGTCATAAAATGTGACCTAGCGGTGGTGCAAGGGCTTGTAAATAAACCCCACAGTTTTTAGAATTTTGGGCCCTAATTATGATCTCAGTTGGTAAATATTGTGTATAGAGTTGAGTCAGTGTTACTGTTCCAGCAACTATTCATACATATTTCGATATTGTGCAACAGTTTGGTGAAATAACTGATAAAAACATTAGGGTGACTAAAGTTTCATGCGACACAACTCAGCAAAAAAACTTATTTCACAATGTTGCATTAAACAACAATGCTACGTAACCTACTAAGATATGATGTAATTCTGCTCCTTCCTTGCACTGGCACACTGAGTGCTGCCTAGCGCCAATGCGTACACCCTTGCGCCATGGTGCACGGGTGCCTGCTTTCCAGGCTGACGCGTTTTTATGTATACCTAGATGCACAAAAACAATCCTAAAAGGCAATTTTCTCTTTCTATATATGATGCAGATTACATCAGGCATAGAAAGAGGTAGTAACAAGGAGGAAAAAAACATTATTCCTTGTTACACCAGCCTCAGGTTGGTGCACCATTATGGTGCAAGCCCAGGTTTATAGATTTTAGTAAATCTCGGTTTGCATCAATATCCATGGATGGATGCCTAGGATTACCCATGCTCCACCCACTGAATGCCTCCCAAATGCAAGGTAAAAGCAAGGCAGCATCATGCACTGCCTTGAGTTTTTTTTTACTAAACTAACCAAAGCCATGCAAATCTGGCTGGGTGTCTCAGTAAATCCAGATATACATATTGCATTAAGCTGCATCAAAAAATGTGACACAGCCCAACACAAAATATTATTTAATCTGGCCCATCGTTTCCAGCAGTCATTGTTTCAGACTTTTGCTGTGGGAAACACTTCTGATAGTAACCAGGAGATGCACAGTATTACTGGAACCACTTTTGGCAATTATCGAAGATACTTAGGGTGCCGCAAGATTCTCAGCTCCATATGTGAGTATCTCATCTAGTCCGAAATGTTTCCTTTCCATTCTAGGATTTGTAGCCATATTGTTGAGATTATAAAATAATGACTACCTGTCTTAGTGTGCAAGGAATAAATGCACTTCTGCTCCTCCCTAAAGTCCATGTTGCCGTATCAGCCTTGTTTCCACAGACATCACCAGAGCCACTATGGTCTGTCCTTGTCCATTCCAATGCACAGATCAGCTTGCCAGTCTCATGTCCATATTACTCCAGTATGTACAACACCATTGTAAACCATATATGCAGTATGCAAAGGACATATTGACACGCGAGTCCTGTTTTCACAATGTTCTGATATGTGAAGTAGGGGTGTTCCTGCAACATTATGAGAAATTGTCCATTACGTGTAGTTTTTCATTATTTTTGGCAAGATAGTTCTGACTCTGAAAGCTTAACTGGCTCTAAAGGGCACTGGGTGCTTTCCCAGTGGGCTGGCAGGTTGTAGATAGGTTTCACTGCTGCTGGGGGATGGTTTGGGTACTTGTGGCTGGGCCTGCCACATTTCATACCTGCTGTGCTTCGGTACTTTACAAATAAATAATACAAAACAAATGGTTTTAAAGCGAGGCTCAATTCAAAACTATTTGTTTTTGCATTTGGGTGGTTCTTACCGCCTGAAACAGCCATGAGCATCACTGGCCATGAGGAGTTTGGGGGGCTAGGGATCCGCTGTTGCTTGGCTCAGAGTGCCCACTACATACATGCTAAAAACTCAGCAAAATTCAAAACAATGTCTTTCTTTGTAATGTGATCCTTCCAACAAATTTCAGTTTAGTATTTTAAATTATACCATTGCATTAAATAGCAATCATTAAGTTAGAAGCAGATTCTATTCATGAACTTAGAAACATTCATGCCCCAAGTCCCACTGCCCTGAAGATGATGCTATTAGTGAACCAAGAGGAAAGTCCGCTGTTTGTTCCCCGCTATATGGGGCCTAGCATGTTACTATAGATGGTTTAACATTACTGTGTTTTGCTTTCGTGCAATGCACACCTCTTGCTGATGTATTTCGAGGTGCTCTCATGTGATGATGAAGGTAAAGGAGGAATTGTAAATAAAGTAATTGCGTAGCAACCCACATTTGGTCAAGGGGAAAGCAGGATTGATGCAAGGTGTTCTGGTTTAAATGTGTGCTATTCCGCCACTGCATGGTTGTCTGTGCCTCTCGTTCATTTTTAATCAAAGCCTGATGCTTTCTGTTTAAGGTTTCGAGGTACTAAATCAGTGGTGCACAGTATTAAATACATTTGAGCTATGCATGTTTCACAAGGGCTGGTGGTGGTAGTGTTTGGGGAAGGTGATAGTTTAAAGCTGAAGCCAAAATGACAACCAGAGCACACGTCATTGGTGAGTGTGAGAAACTTTACCCCACCAAACTAAAACTCAATTTATTGTCATCAATTCTTGAATGTATTCCTCTACACACTCTTCACCATCAAACTGGTGCTTTCACTGTGAAGTATTCCTTCTAAATAACCATGTTTAGTGTATACACGTATGCTGGGAAAATAATTGTAACTTTCATGGTTGTCATATTGATTTCCTAAATCCAAAATCAAAGCTCAAAGGCAAGTTGAAACAAAATCCATATACCTTTAATATGGTTGGACCAAAAAAAGGTAAAGCATTAAAGGTAAGCACCCTCCGCTATCCAGAAGCTGCTTCCAGTTTGGAGATATCAGCATCATGTGTAGGGCCCACAGTGTGAGACTGTGAGAGTGATGTCCAGCTAACCTGCTGTTCACTAATACATACCCAAGTGTCATGCGGCAATTTAGTGCTGCTGCGGCAAAGCAGTTGGCAGTCCTGAATTTGTGGGCATGGTGCAGCTATCTGCATGTACAGAGAGTCATGCTCCCTCGATGAGTTATGTGCAGACATAAGTTGTAGAAAAAGCAACACTCTTTCACTGGTACTTTTCTATTTCATTCAAGAAAAGCAAGTGACTTGTGAAACAGTGCTACCTTCTTGTGACTTTATCCATTGTTGTCATCTTGGCTAGGTGATTAGGTGGATTTAGCTGATGGGCTGCTGCATGGGCTGTAAGGCTACTTTTGGAAATGGATGAGTTAACGAACCCCCAAAGAATGCAGCCCCATAGTCCTAGATGGCCAGTATAGCCCTGTGGTGTTGGTCAATCTTCGACGTTTGTGCCTATACATACTTCAAGTCGGATCTACACAACTACCCTATTCAGCAAATTTGAAGTAACTGAGCCCTCTATTAAGCTCCATACCATGATTTTGCGCAAGCTGGTGAGTAGCACCACCTTTAACCCAAAATAATAAAAACAATCACTGTAACAGCTAGTCAGACCTGACATGTGAGACCTTGAGATCCCCTCATTAGCAGTGCCTAGCTGCAGTATGCCTCTCCAAAAAGTCCCTTGCAGCTCCAATAGCCCTCTGCTTTGTCCAACTTCTCATTGTCAAGAACTCAAAGAAATCAAAACTCAGTTGCTAATTAGTCCAGGAAGCTAATGTTTGTGTTTCTTTCATATTTAGGTCTTAAGAGGGGTGTGTGTGTGAAAATAAACCACTTCCCTGAAGACACAGACTACGATCATGACAGTGCCGAATACCTCCTGCGTAAGTACTCTTGCTCTGATGATTGCTCTGTTGTATGTTGTTCCAAATGAGTTTAATTCACTGAATCCCTAAAGCTGAAGGCAAACAGCAATGGCCATAAAGGGAACTTCCTCCCAAACACCACTCTTAGTCATGAACATCTCTTACGCAAATAAGAAAGACATCTATTTGTCCCCCCCCTAAGTAATGACAGTGACAAATATACCCACCTATGCGTAAACAGAGGCGCGCATTAAGAAGGTCCCTCGAGGAATGCGTGACAGTGGTAAATGCCTCTGATGTATGTGCCTGTGGAAGGGCTCAATGGCTCTAGATGAGTGATAATGGGAGAAATGATTACCGCTCATATGAACGTTAAGTGTGTATGAGTAACGAGTGCGTACCCAGCAACCGCCTACAGGGCTACCACAGACGGCAAGCAGTGCTTGGAAAATGAATGTCACATAATACCATGCTTCCGTAAAAGCAACTGTGATCCCATGGACCTCCGACCTAGCGATGGTCTTTTGGATCTGGGACAAATGATGAGAGAAGCTGGAAGATGAATATAAAATCTCTTTAAAAGAGCAACAGCAGTACGCTACCTTTACCTATAGCAAAGAGGTGAAATGTAATTGACAATGAGCACATCAGTAATCCATAAAGTCATGGAAGCAAATCAGTTAGTGCAGTGCTCTCTGACTGTCACGGAGGGATCCATGTCAATATTCGGGATAACCATAAAATATGACTTTTCATACCATTAATCGCAGCAGAACTCATTCATACATTTAGTGGTTATTCAGAAAATTTGACATGAAATCATCCCTCCTTGTACTATGTTATAGGCCCCTCAGTTACTTGCATCTTCATCAAAGATAAAACAAAGAGACAGAATGAGTTATTTAGACCCTTTTCGACAACCCACCAGCCTTCTAGGTCAGTGGAGTCAATGGCCTTTACACCTGCAGCAGAGGATTGCCTCACACATTTAGAGATTCCCATCATGGGAAGCTGGGATGCATATGCCCTCAGGTGATATGCCAGTGTAGTATCTCCCTGAAAGGTACTGAACTTTGCCAAATGGAGTGCCTTGGTTTTTTCTTTGCAGGAAATGATCTTACAAACTGGCACTCTGGTTCCTGAAAACAAAAAACACAGTGGCCATCACATGCAAGGTGTTTTCTCCAGCACCTAGTGGCCATTGAGCTATTTCCTTATCTGGGACCACTATGTATTTCATGATGATCCCAGACAGGTAAATAACTAAAATAGAGTTCGGTGAGCATCACTAAAACATAAAACCCATTGCCAGACGAGCATTCGGGTCATTGGCTTCTGACAGCAGAGCCAGCTGATGGTCTGCCGACAGAAGCCCTGCAGTTCCTCCACATCTAAAAGGGACAAAGGACCTGCAAGTTTGGCAGTGTACATTGCATCACTTGGGCCTCGCTACAATCTATATGAACACCCCGAAGTCGTTGCCATTCGTTGTGCTTTACATTTGCCCCTAACAATGGCACAGTCCACTAAGGGGCGTGGATTGATTCACTGAGGCAGCCCAAAGCTCCGTTCTGGCTGTGCATCTAAATCAGAAAGAAGTGTTTCTGTCTGCAGCGCATGCGCTACAGACAGCGCACGATGGAAAATCAGAGCCAGCCTTTACTTGTTGCTCCTTGCTTTTGTGCAGGTGAACTACCAATCCAGTAAAGGCTCAGTTTATGGTTTCCTCTTAAATAGAAACTTACTTTTCAAGTTCGAAATATATTGATATCTGGGTGCTTCTACATATCGCTGATATATCATAGAGATGTATAATATACAAGTAACTAAGAATATTTTTAAGCCTTGGATCACACTTATATCAGACATATTTAGTCAATAGCCAGAAAGACTGTTCTCTTTACAGCTTGAATTTGCATTTGGGCATTTTGTCTAGAACTTGAACCCTCATGTTTCTAAGCACTAGTTCTGTTTTCTGACTTTCTCCTGATTGTAATGGTGTTCTTGTACTTGCTTTTAAACAGGAGCATTTTAGCACTTTTCTAAATTTGCTATAGTTTTCTTCCAATCAGACATGACACGTGAATCACCAAGTGTGTCTAACTATATATAAAGCCCACACTACAGACTTAAGTGCCCCTTGGCTTGGTTCGGTAGGGTGCAGAATTTCATATTCTAAGTCCAGCTGAAACCAAACATTAGGTCCCTTCAGGTTTTGCTTCCTACATGTTGGCAGGGCTGATGCTACATTAAGGCCTCTGTAGAGAGTGGCCCTTTGGTGCCACCCCACATGGCTACCAAAAGGGTGCTAAACCATTACTGGTGTTAGAACTTCAACTGGTAAAATATAATTCTGCTCACCACTTCAAAAATCATTGCACCGGAGCTGTAGGTTGAAAAAATGAAGTAGTATAGAGAAATAGACCTGAAAAGTACACAATGGCATTTAACATTGGATATTGTCAGTGGGGTAGATAGAGCTGCCCATTCTGGATGGATGCAACCAGGCAGCAGGCAAAAGTAAACGGCAAGAAAAACCCCTGAAATAAAACAAATCTAACACTACTTTGACAAATGGGTCCTGATTGTAAGCTGCTTATGGAGATTCCCGAGCAATTACTTTTGGCAAAAGTGTGGTTATAAGATAAACAGAGACAACAAAAAATAGTGTTTTATAGAAAGTGCCAGGGTAACGATCATAAAACTAACATGGTAGGGCCTAACTAGAGGAGGTAAGTATATGCATGTGCACCCTAAATTCAGTAAGAACACATTGTGCATTGCTGTAGTTATAATTTAAATATTTATTCTCTTCAGACAGGCCTTAGAATCTGAACCATTCGATTTCTGGACTGGACTACTGCTTTCACCTCCTTAATGAGATTCAAAAGTTTATAACATATAAATGGAGGCCTACAGTTATGGTGTACATCAATAGCCAATATATAGCTATGGCGTTCAAATCAGTTTGTGGAAGGAGACCTGTTTTGGTTGAGCTCTCTCCAAGTACTTACATATGAATTGTATTATATTCTGTACTTCAATTACAATACTACAAGTACTTACACATGAATTGTATTATATTCTGTACTTCAAGTTTAATACTTCAAGTACTACACATGAATGGTAGTGTATTCTGTACTTCAAGTACTGTACTTCTAGTACTTACATATGAATTGCATTATATTCTGTACTTCTAGTGCATTACTTCAAGTACTTACATATGAATTACATTATATTCAGTACTTCAAGTACTTACATAAGAATTGTATTATATTCTGTATTTCCAGCAAAATACTTCAAGTGCTTACACATGAATTGTCCTTGCCATCTATAGAGCCTTTCCCATGGTCGCTCCTTCTGCTGGCAGTCCTTCTAAGCCTCCAGTACTGGATGTTTTACATTCCTTTCCGAGTTTAACACTGGAAAGCTTTGGGAAATTGGCTCAGCAGGTCAAGTCCGGGTCTCCGGCTGACCCTTTACGGCCAGCTTTGTTCAGAGTCCTAACATCTCATGGTCTCTCGCCGATATGCTCTCTGATTAACACCTCGCTAGCATCCGGCCTGGTCCCTGCGAAGTGGAAACAGGCGGTGGTTATGCCCATCCTAAAGAAACCAACTCTGGATGCTGGCAAACCCGAGAACTACCATCCAATCTCACTTCTCCCGTGGCCAGCCAAAGTTGCGGAGGCGCATGTTAATTCTGCCCTCTCGGACCATCTTCTACGAGCTAATATCCTTGACAGCACGCAGAATGGTTTTCGGGCGGGACATAGCACGGAGACAGCCCTCCTCTTTATGGTGGAGCACCTTCGCTCCGTGCTTGATGCGGGTCAAACGACGGCGCTGGTGCTATTAGATCTGAGCGCCGCCTTTGACACCGTTTCCCACCCGATCCTTCTGCAACGCTTGGAGGAAGCTGGAGTCACCGGCCCTGCACTCCAGTGGTTCCGCTCTTTCCTTGCCAACCGATCTTTTTGCATGGCCGTTCCGCCCCATCAGTCCAAATTCCATCCTCTGGATCTTGGGGTCCCGCAGGGCTCCTCGCTGAGTCCCACGTTATTCAATCTTTACGTGAGACCGCTGGCTGAGGTTGTCAAGCACTGGGGTATGACCATGGTGTCATATGCCGATGACACTCAGCTAGCGGTTACGATCAGCGGGGATGCGGATGTGGATTCCCCCAGATTCCAGAACGGACTCCGGGCGGCCGCCAGCTGGATGACCTCCAACTGTCTCCAGTTGAACGCAAATAAGACGGAAATTATGATCTTTGGCAAGCATACGGAACTCTGGGGAGACAGGTGGTGGCCTTCGGATTTGGGTCCTACGCCAACTCCGGTCGCTGAGTTAAAAAACCTTGGGGTGTGGCTTGACCCAACTCTCTCCTTTGTCTGCCACACAAAGCGCACGGCGGCCTGTTGCTTTGGCATCTTGTGTGGACTACGTCCCGTATTAAAATTCTTCGATGCCACCACTAGGCAACTTGTGGTTCAGGCAACGGTGATCTCTCGGGTCGATTATGCCAGCTCCCTTCTAGTTGGGCTAAATCGGGCCGAAATCACCCGCCTGCAGCGGGTACAGAACGCAGCGGCAAGAGCGGTTGTGGGCTTACCTAGATTCTGTCCCACATCCAATACCTTGCGTGCCCTGCATTGGTTACCGATTGTGCAAAGGATCCAGTTCAAGGTTCTTTGTGTAGCCTATAAGATTCTTAAGGGCTCCCCTGCCTTGATTCTTTCCAATCTCCTGTCCCGCTATGTTCCGGTCCGCGCTTTAAGATCTTCGGACCTAGAACTTGCGGTCGTTCCCCGTTTCAAGCGCTGCCGGGCTGGCGGCCGCTCATTTTCAGTCCGTGCTGCGGTTTTGTGGAATTCCCTCCCCCTGAAATCCGTGCTCTTAGGGATTTGCTTTCTTTTCGCCGAGCCATCAAAACTCTTTTGTTCCCTTAGATTCATCCTTACTCTTTCCCAGTTGTGTTGTGTTGCTACCTTGTCGGGCGCCAGGACGCTCCTTTGCTGGAGCATCTGTGCGCGTAATAAATGATGCTAGCATAACATAACATAACATAACTTCAAGCACTTACACATGAATTGTATTATAATCTGTACTTCAAGTACATACATGTGATTTGTATTTTATTCTGTAATTCCAGTCCAGTAATTCAAGTACTTCCATATGAATTGTTTTATATTCTGTACTTCAGGTACAGTACTTCAAGTACTTACATATTAATTGTATTATATTCTGTATTTCCAGTACAGTATTTCAAGTACTTACATATGAATTGTATTATATTCTGTACTTCCAGTAATGTACTTCAAGTACTTGCATATGAATTGTATTATATTCTGTACTCCAAGTACCAACATATGAATTGTATTATATTCTGTACTTCCAGTAAAGTACTTCAAGTACCGAAATATCAATTGTATTGTATTCTGTACTTCCAGTACATTCATTCAAGTACTTACATATGAATTGTATTATATTCTGTACTTCGAGTACAGTACTTCAAGTACTTACATATGAAGTGTATTATTTTCTGTAAGGCGTTCCATCTGTACAGTAAGCATCTCCAATATAGGTACAGAGAACCAGATCCACGCAGGATTACAGAATGGCCAATAACTAAGTAAATCACTTCCATTTAAATACACTATATTCACTGTCTGTCCATGTACTGTAAATTAATATAAATCTGGCATGAATCCAGCCGTACTGAATTCAAAGTGGCCATCATTTGGGTCTGATCTATATAACATAATATTTGCATGACTATTCATGACTTATCATTCCTTGGTAGGTAGAAGACAGCAGGGGTGAGAGTTTGGCTTTGAAGTGCAGCCAAGCCCCTGGCATGGTGCTGCTGTCCTACTTTAGATTATGCTGTAAAGTCATTCAGTAGGGCAGAATAGCCAGTACTCAATCTGGTAAAATCCAGATCTCATGGAAGCCCGGCTTCCAAAGTAGAATCGTTTTCAGTAAAGAGGACCTCCACAGCATCTGTGAATGGAGCTCCCCCCATCGCTTGTATTCCTCAGTCATGGGACCCCTGTTGGAGATAATCTGCATAAGATGTAAAATGAGAAAGCAAGATAAGTGGGACAGCAGGTTTTGGCCCTCATTAGAAATTCATGGCTAAATTCCAATCCCTTTACAGACAGGAGTTTGCCAAGAAATTAGAATTTCACGTTTTGTGATAACTATCACTCAATCAAAAATTTCCCCTGATAAACTCTGGCAGGTCAACCTGATAAAATGTATCTGGGTAAAAGACGAGGAAAAAAAGCAAAAAATGTTAACCTTAGTGTGTTAAAAACTGATTCTTTATGACATGCCTCAATAACGGAACTTGGAAGATGAGGTAAATACCTCACCCTATTCAGCAGAACTGGTAACCAGGGCCTTTGATGGCTAAGTCATCCACTCCATTAAACATTAAGAAATATAGTTTAATGAACAGATGCATGCCCTGTTCTCTTTTGGCAAATGTATCCTATTCTAGATAAATCTACAGGTGTCTTCATATATGCCAGCTTTAAAAGCAATGACTTCTTAACAGGTCAGGAAAAAGGTACATTGGGCCCGATTCACAGAACTAACTTAAGACAAAATTCTAAACTTACTACTTTTGGTATTCACAGTAGGCATTTAGTAGTAGTAAAGTTAGGATTTTGTCTTAAGTCTGTCTTAAGTCTGTCTTAAGTCCTAAGTTTGTCTTAAGTCTGTCTCAAGGCTGTCCTAAGTTTGTCTTAAGTCTGTCTTAAGTCTGTCCTACATTTGTCTTAAGTCTGTCTTAAGTCTGTCCTACTACTTTTGGTATTCACAGAAGGCATTTAGTAGTAGTAAAGTTAGGATTTTGTCTTAAGTTTGACTTAAGACAGTATTAAGACAGACTTCAGACAGACTTAAGACAAACTTAGGACAGACTTAAGACAGACTTAAGACAAAATCCTAACTTTACAACTACTAAATGCCTTCTGTGAATACCAAAAGTAGTAAGTTTATTATTTTGTCTTAAGTTAGTTCTGTGAATCAGGCCCTTTGTTTCTAATATGAAATTAACCTCTCCAACATCTGCAGATACTTTACCTTAGTAAGTTTAATGCTGGTAAAGGCTTCACACTCTATGTCTTGTGCTTCCAGCTCCCTAATGCTTATCAAGGCTGGTGGCTAATATGGCATCTGTGATCAAAGCCTGTGGTGGCACCTGCAGGATACTAACCAGAGTTTGACTGCAACCTGTAAAAAACACAGGAGGTCCATGGCAACTCAAGACTCCAAAAAACATACTGGACAAGGCAAAGGAGACCATAGTGTCAGATCCCAAAAACTTGAAGAAATTACCTCCACTATCCTACTAACAGAATCACATATCCATTGTTCAATTTAATTTCATATTTCTCTATACTAATAATGTATGACTAATCCTTTTTGGGTTCCGCAGTCGTGTGCTATTAGCAGAAAAGCTCTTCAACGGCTCGTCAGGGGTAGTAAGCGCTATATAAATGCAATTACAATTACAATTTCGTTACAAGTTAAGGTCATCATTGGCGGTGCTTGATTTGTGGTAGTGTTTGCAGGGGATGGGCAACAACACTCATGTTTGTTAATTGGGACTTAGTTTTCATCATCAGACATTAACCCACAACAAGACAGAATAAAACAGAAGATGGATGAGGAAAAAGACAAAAAGAAGAGGAAAAGATAGAAGAACGATGACAAATGGATACATTGGAGATGAAAATAGTCTGCAAGATCAAAAAAGGTAGAATCTAAACTAGGCAGACTTGGCATTCGGCAGCATCGGCAGTCATGGCACTAGTGGTGCACTCCAAAGAAATATGTTTGAGCCCTGCACTCATTTATTTACAAATAAAGCACTGGCATCAGTAAGCCCAGTGAAGTAACCATTTGTTTTTTGCATCAGCGATCGTCTCCCCTTAAATTCATCTCGAATTAAAACCTGGAATGTAGATTACCCTACTGTGCTAACGCCTGAATGGGACAACCAGATATGGTAATTCAAGGTATCAAAATAATCGTTACATTAAACACGACTTGTTGCTCAAGTCAAATTTATTGTAATTCTTTCACAAAGTTGTCACTTTGTTGCCTTAAGCTTTCTAGTGACTGTTTACAGTTGCACACAAGTTGCTGTCCTCGAGACAGCCTTCTGCCTTCCTGGGGAGATACCTGAATGACTCTCAGGAAGGAACACAAATGATCTGCCAAAACAAGGTGTGTGACCTCCTCCTGTGAGCCCAAAAGGGGAGCTTCAGAGGGAAAATGATAGTCACACACAGAGGCTACTCTTTTGTTTTTGCAGACAAGCTAGTATTCTGGCCATAGAGGGAGAGGATGTTGCCAAACCTGTTATCAAGTAGGCGTGTAGCCCCCAGGTAACCACACCCCTGGGATGGGGTAGGTAGATCCACACACTTAAAGTTGAGTTCTACCATGTTGAGGGTGGCATAAAGGTGCACCCTGGGATAGCTAGAGGAACCTTTTCATAGGAAGTTGTCATCAAGTGTGAGGAACCTAGTTGCCCGAATGGCTATCTAGCCACCCCATCCCCTATTAGCTCATAGTGGGCATAAAAATGGCGCTCAGACCTCAGTTCATGTCTGTACTGAAGAGGAGATGAAAAACGACTGCACCAAAACTGGACTGCATCTGCTGCTTCTTGCACTAGCAAAGAGAGGACTGTGCCTGTGGTTCCCTTTTCAAGGAAAAGTCATCTCCAATCCACATACAGAAGTGACTCCATGAGTCATTTAGCTGACTTCCTGTTACAGCGACAGGGCCACAAAATCAGAAGAAATTTTCTTTGGTGAGCCATTAAAGTTTATAGCTGTTCAACGATAGAGCCTGGAACTGGACTGGAGACTGCTTTGACTATGAGGTAACTAGTCATCTAAGTCTCTTTGACTCGTGACTTAGTCCCTGCTGGAGTTGGCTGCCTAAAGCAGGTGGGAGCAGTAGTTTCAACTTTATGAAATGTGTTCCAAAGTTTGCACAATTGACCACAAGCATGGTCTATTACCATGAGTTATTGCTCTGGGTGAAAGATTCATATCTCCAGAACACTCTGGTGGGGGAAACATCCATAAAAACGCGGGCATTACCCGCACTGCTATTACAACGCTGCTATTACAACACAAGTCATTACAACGACTTGCGCTGGAGGGCGCTGTAGGATAGGGAATAGTTTAATTTTCTATCGAACACCTTCCCTACAGTCAACGTGGGCTGGAGTTGGAAAAGAAAATTAAACTATTCCACTATCCAGTGCCCCCCAACGCAAGTCGTTGTATTTACTTGCGTTGTTAAAACTGCGTTGTAATGGCATGCGGGGTAAAAGCCCACATTGTAATGCCGTACAACCCTCTGGTGGATTTTTGACATTGAGGTGTCTATTAAAAGATAGAGGTATAGTCTATTTTGTAAATTGGTGTAAGATTTTTATTGAGTATTGTTTCTTAGTCAATTGTTTTGGTACTTCTTAATGCTTTTCATGTGTTTTCTCAGTTACCCAGGGTTGAGCTAAGGGTTTTGAAACAAATCTGAATGGACAGTGAGTTTATTGCACAGTGAGGTCACACAACCACACCATATAATAAACAGCTTTCCTCACAAACTCATGTGTGGCTTAGAGCCTGGCTGCTTTTTTTTACTGCACTCTAATATTTTCATTCGTCAATTCTTTCTTTACTATGATGGGTTTTCTATATCCTCAAACACACTCATTTATAGATCTCCTTTCCAACGGCCGACGGGAGCAATCCCTCCCTGGTGCTGCGAACGGCCGTTGGCCGTGTCAGCCCCGCCCACCCTTTAGAAGGCCCGCACTGCGGCAGAATTGCTGCCGCGGTTAAGGCGTTAATGATTAGCCTCTTAAAGTGACTCTTTGTACCTCCTGTGGCATAGTTAGTTGTATTTGTATCAGCAGAGCTACTCTACTTATATATAAAAACAATTTAATACAATGTAATTGAAAAACATTTATGGCAGTTTAGTCAGGCAAAATTTATGGCAGGTATTTTTTTTCATTTTACTAAGTTTATTTAATTGCTTTATATAATACCTTGTTCCAGTTCAAAGTAGACCTGACTTGGCAGTTCCAGCGAAACTCCTATTGGAGCAGCATTAGGGCTGATTTGCATACAGCTGGGCCTAATATGAGATGGCATGGTGGGCCAAAAAAAATGTTATGTTATGTAGATTTGTAGACCACACTAACACCCTAGGGGTATCCTGGTGCTGAGCAGATGTGAGTGCAGGCATACCTAGGGCCTAGTGGGACTACTTGAAAAGCCAAGTCTTTGGCTTTTTGAGAAAATCAAGAAGTGGGGAGGAGGCTCTTATGTATAGAGGCCGGTCATTCCATGCTATAGCAGGGGTGTAGGTGAAGGCTGTACCACCAGACCTAGTTTTCTGCATACGTGGAATTTGTACAAATAGGATACCAGATGAGCAGAGGTGTCTGGAAGGTTTATGAAAGTAGATGCTGCTGTATGCTGGGCCAGCATTATTTAGTGCCTTCAAAGTGTCAGTGAGGAGTTTGAATTGTGCTCATTTGTGAATGGGGAGCCAGTGGAGCGTGGGAGGTAGAGAGTGATTTTGGCCGCCAAGTTGTAAATGGTCTACCGCCTTTTCATGAGTTTTTTGTTGACCCCAGCATAGAGGGTGTTCTCAAAGTCGAGCCTAAAAGCTTTCTACTCGGTTGAATTGTTGCTCTGAATTCAAAAGAAGCTTCTCACCTGTTTGGGCCCTCACTTCCCAACAGCTCCTTCAAACCTTAGGGAGTACTGAGGCTCAGGACTCAGGAGCCAGAACTTGATAACACTTTGAGGAGACTCTACAGACCAGCTGAGATAGAGTGCTGTCCATGAGATGAACTCACTGATACTCTTATTTAGTTCTTGTTTCTTATGTTAACTGCTCCAGTCTTTCTAAATGGAAATAAAGCCAGACTGATTTTAGATCCTTTTTGGACCCTCTTCTGGACCACAGTGTCTTCAATTTTAGGAGTTTTTGACATCTTTTTACCAAATCCTCTTTCTCCACTTTGGGTGTGTGACAAGGCTCTGGCCTCTTGTGTATTTCCTTACCTATAGTGTCATGTGCATGGTACAACATTCTACAGTTCCTCCGGGGTATTCCTGGCATTGATAGCACTTTTGTAGCCCTCCTCAAAAAACAGCTAATAGGAGATCAATTTTTGTAGCCCTCTTTACAGACCAGCACATATGGCAGTCAATATGGTAGCCCTCTCCACAGATCAGCCAATAGGAGATCCAATTTTGTACCACTCTTCACAGACAAACCTCTAGGAGATCCAATCTTGTATTCCTCTTCACATGTCGGCCTACAGGAGATCCAATCTTGTAGCATGCTTCACAGTCATTCTGCAGAAAATCCAATCTTGGAAACTTCTTCACAGGTTAGCATATATGAGACCCAATCTTACATTTCTTCGAAATCAGCCTTGCATACTTCTTCACATGCGAGCCGATAAGAAGAAGGATTCAAGAATGAATATTCTGTCAGCTTATAGGAAACCCAATCATCTAGCATGCTTTAAAATCAGCCTGCAAACAATCTAATCTTGTAACCCTTAATGTCAGCCTATAGAAGTTCCAATTTTATTACCCTTTTCAAAGGTCAGTTTATACAATATCCAAGTGTGTAGCCATCTACACAGACTACGCAGCACTTTGAGTTGAAATAAAAAAAACCCTGTCAAAATTCATTGCAAAGATTGACTTTTTTGTTTTTAATTGGCTTTCAGTTTTAATTGGGTCCTTTTTTGATTTTGTCCTCAATTCATTCTTACACTTAATGTTTGAACCTTAAGCTTTTGGGAACTTGCACCCACATGCATCATTGTAGGAATTTGCGATTCCTAAATTGCGAAAATTAAGGAATCTCAATTTAGGATTCGCAAATTCCTATGCATCAAGAAATTTCAAAAGTTTTAACGATTCCTTAATTTTCTGTATTTGCGATTACTTAATTGTGAATCGCAATTAAGGAATCGCATTACATTGATTCCTATGGGCCTAAAGGCCCATAGGAATCAATGGCAAGGCATTCTCATTTTGCGAATTCGCAATTAAGGAATCGCAAAATGAGAATGCAATTTCAAGGGTGCAGGGGGGGTCCAAAGGATCCCCCCTGCACCCCTGAAATGTCACGTAAGTACATTTTACTCACACACATGTCCCAAGGGCATGTGTGTGTGTAAAATAGAAGTTTCAAAACTGCACTTTTCTGAATTTTTAAAACTTTTCGCAAATTACCATGAAGGTTGACTTCATGTAATTTTCCCCTTCCTAATTGCAAATTCGCAATTTTAAAAAAATCAGGCATAGCATTTAAGAAATCGCAAAATTTGCGATTTCTTAAATGCTATAGCAATTTAAGAAATCGCTAAAAATTGCGATTTCTTAAATTGCGGGGAAAAAAATGATGCATCCCAAAAATGGTTTTTGCATTCGCAAACGGCCGATTTTTGCGATTCGCACCGTTTGCAAATGCAAAAACCAATGATGCATGTGTCCGATGGAGGTGGATGTGGCTAACAAGGAGACATGGCAGAGATGATGATCATATGCAAGCAATGAACAATTAATTTGACAAGTAGTCTAAGAAAGAGGAGCCTGGAGGAAATCAGTCAGTAACAGTCCACCTCAGAGGACAATAAGGATGAAGTGTGAGAGGAAAATGAGGCTGCATTGAGGTAGCCCCAGTGCCCGGGGAATATTCTCGAAGCAGGAGCATTACCTGCATTGTCCAGGGCTGAGAGCATTATGTCCTCCCATAGTTTATCTTAGAATTGAGGCAGGTGCACAGATTCCCTTCGTCGTTCCTTTATCACAGATTTAAAGTTGATTTAAAGGTGCTCCACAAGTGGCGTCCGAATGCCCTATGACGCCTAAAAGGATTCAAATTAACGTGCTCCTAATTTGGGAAACAGAGTAAGAAGAACATCACCCAAAAGGATATAGACACTTTAAGAAAACTGGCAGCCAAGACTGAGATAACTTGCACTAAGGCAGACAAGGGCGGCGCCCTAGTGATCATGAACACCACAATGTATGAGGATAAAGTCAGAGAACACATAATGGATACCAACACGTACATGAGATTGGATTATAATCCTACAATGGAGTACATGGGAGTGTTGAGGAATATCGTTGACAAAGCCTACGAAATGGGTATCATCAACGACAAGACGAAGAATTTTTTGATTAAAACTAATACCAAAAGTCCGGTATTCTATATGATACCTAAGATCCATAAAAACCTCTGGGATCCTCCCCTTCGACCGATTGTTTCAACTTGTGGGAGCTTGCATGAGCCGATAGGGCAGCTACTGGACACGTATCTGCAGCCGACCGTTAAGGGTATGAAGACGTATGTCAAAGACACTACGGATTTTTTATTGAAATTGGAATCATGTACAATGGAACCTGGAGAAAAACTGATCCTATGCACAGCTGACGTCCGTTCACTTTATACATCGATACCTCATTTACTAGGTATAGAGGCAGTTGAAAAAGCACTAATGAACACCAACCTAGAACTTCCATTCCAGACATTCCTCATGGAATTGATGTTATTCACTCTGTACCAGAGCTACTTCCGTTACAAAGATGAATGGTACCAGCAACTGGTGGGTACGGCCATGGGAAATCCGGCGGAACCGGTATATGCCAATATTTTCATGCAGGATTATGAGGAGACACACATATTGAAAAAAACTGAGTGGCAGGATAATCTGAAACTACTCGTGAGGTATATTGACGATATATTCATCGTTTGGAAAAATATAAAAGAAAAACTGCAGGAGGAACTTACAGAGTTCAATTAAAGGGATGACCGCATACAATTAACCTGGGACATTTCAGACACACAAGTAACCTTTTTGTATGTAAAAGTAACAATTACAGATAAAGGTTTTGAGACTGATATTTTCAGGAAAAGTACTGACAGGAATAATATGCTTCATTACCTTAGTTTTCATCAGCTAAGCCTCAAAAAACATCTTCCGTTCTCTCAAAATGGCGAGAGTAAAAAGAATTGTTTCCAATGAAATTACACTAAAACGTAGAATTGATGAGATGGCCACAAGATTTTCGAACAGAGGTTACCCGGATAACATCATTGATGAATCTAGAGAACGGGTGAGCACAATGCAAAGAAGAGAATTACTCCAAACAAAAACTAAAACGGATAAATCAAGAATAGTGGCAGTTTCTAAATTTTCCACACATAGTGATCGTTTCAGAAAATTATCATAAAGAATTGGGCAATACTGAACTTGGAAACAGATTTTAATGGAATTTTCGAAAAACCACCTTTGTTTGCTTACACTAGAGCCCGTAATTTGGGAGAAATATTGAAAAACAAACCACCGAAGGCTGAGGTATATAAAGGCACAAAAGCATGTTTGAACTGTGGAAATTGTAATAGCATCATCAAGGGTAACAAGATCAATCACCCTATGAAAGGCCATGAGATAAAACTCAAAGTCAATGCCACATGTGAAACAGCAAATGTCATCTATGCTCTAAAATGTCCCTGTGGAAAATTGTATATTGGGAAAACCAAAAGACGTATGAGAATAAGACTCACGGAACATAAATCCAATATACGTACGAAAAACATGAAGTCCTCAGTTGCTACACATTTCATAGAGGAAAAACACAATATATATAATGCAATTGAAATTCATGATTCTGGAGATTGTGGAGAAAAAAGAAGGGAGAGACAATACTAAATATATGTTACAGCAAGAAAACCATTGGATTCAGAAATTATCTACCCAAAAACCTAATGGTCTCAATGATCGCACAGAACTATCATGTTACCTATAAAGACTTTAATGCTCCTTGATCAAATGGATGACTCTTGTGCAATTTTACTTTGTATGAACTATATATTTGTATATTGAATGTCATGGTTAGACTTGTGGATAGCTTTAGATAATAGGCACTTTCAACCAGACACACTAGATAGCTCTACACATAGGACATCAGACGTTGGAGTCAGTTTTTTTGCTATTGAGGGTTCGCGCCCCCTATCTGCATTGGGAGGAGCAGTTATAATTTTTTGAATTAGCTAATTTTTTTTAGCGTTATTTCATGTACCAGAAGGTGAAACTTTATGGAATTCTGTTTTGTAACAGACAGTGGGAGACCCCTGGAGGGAAACTATTTAGTGCATGAGTATGTTGTTTAGCTCGTTTTTTGGTCACATGATCGGTCTCATGGCCAATGAGAAGGCAAATGAGATTATTTTTGAAAGCAAACTGATAGTCCAAACAAGCTGGAACCTTTGGGACTTCGAAGAAACTTTGGTGTGAGTTAAGAACAGGTCAGTTTGTTTGTTGTTGGAGATTAGATTTTTTGGAAAAATCTGAATGCGATAATTCGCATGAGTATAGGTGTTACAATTTGGTTTCCCCCGTTTTTTCTTAGAAGAGTTCTCGCTATACG
Organism: Lissotriton helveticus; assembly: GCF_964261635.1. Classification (NCBI taxonomy): domain Eukaryota; kingdom Metazoa; phylum Chordata; class Amphibia; order Caudata; family Salamandridae; genus Lissotriton; species Lissotriton helveticus. The sequence continues at coordinate 1,519,336,297 of NC_136068.1, read as the reverse complement.
CGGTGACACCGGCATGTGAGTTTTTTTGAATTTTGTAAGTTACTCCCACAGGTTATAAGGTTATAAGGGTTCGAATGTAAAATACACTAATAATTTTTATAGTGTGCACACCTTATAAACTCGATACTTAGAAGGATTTTATGGACTCCACGGGATGAATAGTGGTCGTGCGGTGAGATGCAGGATATTTACACTCTAGTATCACACTTTAACATTGAACACGAAGTTACAAAAGTCGCTTGTACGAATAATTTGCTGATAAATAGTTTATATGTGGATTATTTTCATTTTTTGAATTTTCTTTAGTATTATACCCTGATGAAGGGCAGTCATATATGCCCGAAATGCATTGGATGTTGACGCAATATATGCCGCATGTATAACAGTGAAATCAGCTAATGAATGGAACAAATGAAAGCTAAACGTAAAAACATTGATAGTTTGTGAAATAAAACATGAAGAAATATTGAAGGAATACTGTGTTCAGAACCCTCATTTGTTATTGAGGGGTGATTGTGTGTCTGCAAGGATGCAACTAATGACCCATTAGGAGCACGTTAATTCTCCCATAGTTTATCCCCATCAGAGCATGTGCACAGACAGGTGGATAGGGACTTGAAGTTGCAACTGGCTCACTTGCCTTTAAGGGCAAAACACTGACCTTGGATGCTGAAGAGAAGAAGATTACATTGACCATAGACGAGAAGGAGGCTCTGCTGCCCCATGAGAGGACAGAGTGCAAAATTTACTTTAGACCCTGGGGGGCCTTTGAGTCCAGTGATGATGGTGGCAGCCTAGGAAATGTAAACAAAGGGTCCACATCCCAAAAGAGCTGATGCCTCGGTATGTGTTGGGGGAAGGTGACAATGATTAGTGGCTTTAACCTTATCCATGCATCATGGTGGGCGTGTGCGGAGGGCGACCAGCGGCCGTCCAAACTGCGCATGTGTCAGGGAATGTCCGATGCAGCGCAGCGGCTAAGCATATGAGATGGCCCTGCATATGCACAAGGGAGATTGGGGTGTTAGGCTGTGGTAGCACATGCTTATTGTAGGGAGGGATACACTATGGGCCCTAGATGCAGCTGACCAGGTTAGACATGCCTGCATGAAGAAGGCTCTTATCTGCAAATCGGGTTTAACCTCATCAAAGTACAACCTGATGTTTAAGGATAGCCAGAAGCAGTCACAATAGTCTTAGGCGGATTTTGTGGCTTTATCTAACAAGGCACTGGATGGTTGGGTGAAAGGCTTAAGATGGGCTATATAATTTTATTCTGCGGGAGCACAACTTGAGTAATTGCTTTACAGAGATACGTTAGCACCTGATAGATTGCAAGCTCGCTGTGCCCAGAGAGTTTGGAAAAAAGTTGACCTCTCGCTCAGCACCCAGGTGTCCAAGAAGATACCCTGAGTGACTACTGGAATGGTGGTCTGGGTTCCCCTCCAGAGAGGGAAGTGAATACCAGAAGAATACTGAAAGGTTCCCTAATGGTCCCCAAAAGAGTCTGAGGGGAGGGATTCCCAGACCAGTGCCAAAGGGGGGTTTTGGAGGGAAGAAGCACACATTGCCATATCACCAAGCCTGGCCATAAGATGGGGGTGATTTGTATGTACCCAGAAGCCATCCACAAGTGGGCACTCCATATGGGTGACTAACCTAGACCTAGGAACATATTATTTCCAGGAGGAAAGGGTAGAGCTTTCCCTATTATCCGTTAGCTGGGAGGTGGATCAAGAAGGTAAATTAGTGATCACTGAGGGTGGTAGACATCACTACCATGAGGTCACAATGAATAGGGTTTGTGTCTCTCCTCTATAAGGTACTTTTGCCAGCTAGACCATGGAGGTAGCAAAGCTGGTTCCCGAACAATATCTGTCAAGACCGGTCTATAGGGTAACGCAGGCCAATGGGCAGAAGCATGTCCACTTTATGGCCATGGTATCCTTGCAACTGGTGGGGATACTTGCCCAGAGGAGGGTTTTCATCAGTTCCCAGATGCTCTGGGACTGCATCCTAGGCAATGACCTTCATCTGTTGTAAGAAGAGCCAAGAGGGGCAGCTGTCCATGGTGCTACAAAACTGCAGATTTCAATGGGTATCGTCCCTAAGTGGAGAGTACATAGACGAAGATAAGAAGTAAGTGGTAGGAGATAGATTCCATCCACAGAGGGGAACAACAGAGCCAGATGGTACTGCCTGACAATATAGCACCCCAATACTGACCCTGGTGAGGCAACCTCTGATCTGGATATGTTGCACACACTGTCACAGAGACAGATCACAACTGGCAGACACCTACATGACACCACCAAAGTGTGTCACCCTTAAGGGGATACTGTGTCCACCTAACACGTGATGGACTGCTAGTCACATGTTCAGTCTCCAGAAACGGACCTTGAGGTGGGGAACAAGTCTCAGGGTATCACCCCTGAGATGAATTCAGGCATCACATCCATCACTTTTTTGTATACTTCATTGGTTTGTGACATGAAGGAATTTCCTTAGAAGAAAAGGAAGTTACAAATGCAGAGAACATGGCATTATTTTCTGAAAAACTGGCACTATCATAAAATATCTCCAATTTTATAAAGTTTTTTAAAACTTTGCACTGATTTTGGATTTTTCTTCTCGCTGTAGATCTTTTCGCAAAAACTTGAGCTGAACGAACTACATTTTATATATCGCACCGCTGTTTAAAGTCAGATCTTTAGGTACCTGCACAATACTTCAGTACTCCTCATGCCTACCTTTTCTCAAACATTCCTGTAAAGTAAGTTTAGCTGGTGTATCCCATTATAGTAACAAAGTGTTGCTGGTGAAGAGTTTCAGATAGTCAATGCATTGCTTTTTATTGTGTACAAACCTCAAGGTCAAAAACTCTGATTCTGGTGGAGATTAACTCTGCATGTATTCCTTTCATGCTACCTATTTTGTTACTAAAATAACCATTTGTAAAATGTTCTAAATGTGTTATATGAATACCGAATAAACAAGGTAACTATTTGAAACCTAGTATAACCAACTTAGTTTGTCATTCTTCCAAAGCCAGTAAAAACATGGGCCACTTTCACATATGTAGGGTAAAGTGTATTTAAAGAACGTGTCACAAAGTGCTATAAATGAAACCGATACATCTGCATAAGATAATTGTTGGCCTTGGCCCTTTTTGCAGGGTCATCCCTGAACTTTTTGTCTTCCTCCTAGCCTTTTTTCTGACATGGTGTTGGTGGTTCTAGGACTCTGGGCACTTTAGCACTGCTGTCCAGTGTAAAGTGTGTGTGCTCTCTGTGGTAAACGTGGTAAGATTGGTCTACACCTGTTTGGTATATTTAATTTACCTGTCAGTTCCTGGTAAAGTGGTATCTCAGATACCAAGGGCCAGTAAATTAAATGCTACTGGTGGGCTTGCAGCGCTGATTGCGCCACCCGCCAAAGTAGCCTTTCAAACCTGTCTCAGGCCTCTGCCATTGTCGGGCCTGTGCACGCAGTGTTACTGCCTCTGTAACGTGACACCTAAAGTGTGTGCCACGTTTGTGACCCCCTTTTTAGTGCATATCAGTCACCCCTAATGTAGACCGTAGCTAGCCGTATGGGCAGGGTGCATTGTAGGTAAAAGGTAGGACATGTACCTTAAGTGTGTGACATGTCCTGATAGTGACAAACAGCCATTTTGGTTTCTCACTGCTGTGAGACTGCCCTCTCACAGGAATGCATTGGGGATTCCCTAGTAAGTGTTTCAGTGGTAATTCCTGATATGAGAGGAGCAGTGTGGTCAAGTTTGGTATGTTTGGAATAGTAATAATAAATGCTGCGCAAAGGTGTGCGCAGATTTATTATCACTATTTTAGAAATGTCACTTTTAGAAGTTGGCATTTCTGTGTGTTATATGCCTGCCTGCCTATTGTGTATTGCAAGTCTGGCTCTGGAGTGACTGGGACTGAGGAGGTGTGTGTGGCTCCAGGGAGGGCAGGGTGAGTCAGCGCTAGGCTGAATAGGAGATCTGCCTTTAGAGGAGTGGAAGGAGTAGCCCCCTGACCCTGAATAGGTTTGTGCCTGCCTGGGTGAATGCTGGCTCCGCCCCCCTGTGGTGGTCTGATGACCGAGGCCCCACCTCACAAAGGGGAAGAGGAGCCCTGTAAACAACGTGCTCCAATACTCCCCAGAACCAGTTGAGGCTGGTTCCCTCAAGCCCTGTGCCAAGGGCAGAACAAAGAAAAATGCAGTATAAGTACTGGGGCTGTGACCCCATCTGTTGTGCTTGTGCTTCCTTGCTTTTGGGGACTTGCTGCTGCTGGGCTCCAGGAGGTACCAACATGAGGGACAGCCTCCCTGCTGGAGAGCCCTGTGAGCTGGCCTGCCTGGGCTCAGCCTTGTGCCCCTGAAACTTTGCCTGGGCGCCTTGTGAGCGCTATATATCTCTCCCAGGATGGGGAGAGTGCTGGGACTTTGCAGCGCTGAGCTGCGACATATTTGGAGGTAATCCCGACTTTGGGATTCCCTTGCGTTGATGCCTTGGAGGAGGGAGCCCACCCCGCATTGGTGTTCCTGAACCTACTCCACTGTTTTTGTGATCCTGAGAGCTGGAGCCTACCCCGCAACGGCCAGCCTCGAAGAGTGGGAGACCACCCCACATTGGTAATGAGCCGCTGGGATCGCCATGGAGAAATCACTGCCAAGATCGCCGGCCCGGAAGCCAGGCGAGGAGCGCCTGACTCGAGGCGTGGCCAGGAGTTAAGTGCTGCGCAAGAGGAAGATAGGCAGACCTGCTCTCTGTAAGTGGGCAGGGCCCCATGCCAGTGGGAGCCCCGCGTATTGACGGCGACTGTTGCAGGAGGGAGACGGAGCCTTGTGGCAGCTCTCCCACTGCGCGTAGATGTCCAAAGAGGAGCTCCGAGAGGAGGGGCTCGACTGGAGCCTAGCGGTCTCCCAGCGCAGGTCGACAGGCGTTCTCCCTGACTGGAAGAGTGAGGAGAAGCCGCCCGTATAGAAGAAAAGCCGCCCGCCAGCTTTCTGGGCCGGCCAAGGCACATTGTCGGTGCCTATCCCATGTGTGAAGGAGACTGGAGGAGTCCCCAGAGAGCCCAGTGAGTAGGGCTCGAAGTGAAACAATGCTGAAGCCAAAGCTAAGCTCCTCAGCTGCACCACAAAAGCATGGGCAGCTGCACCGTGGGGCAACTTTGTTTTAGGAGTCCCAGAGTGGGGCTTCAGAGGCATGGTAGTGTTAGTGCTGGTTTCTGTGCCAAAGCTGCACCTCAAACACGGGCAGCTGCAACGTGGGGCCATTTCCTTTTTCATCATGATAAGGAGGGGGTGAGTTGCACCCCACGCCCTCAGCGCATTGCGCACAGTGTTTCCGCTGCCAGGGCAGCCAAAGGGGCCAGATGACAGCCCCAATTAAGCCCTGACATTTTGGACAAAGGGCATTTGAGCCCCAGTGAAAGGCAGTTGGACTGGGTCAGGTTTGGTACCTGTGTGTACCACGAGGGCACTAGGCCCTAAAGGAAGGTGATGTATGTACCTAGGGAGTGTTACTAAGGTGCACTCCTAATTGTGATTTATGCATAATGTGATATAATGCTGAGTTCAGTATTTTTGCCAGAAGTTACTGGTTGTGTTTTACAATTGCTACATGTGCTTTGTGATGGTTCCTACAGTGGCCTGATTGGCCATGTCATGCATATAATCCCCTGTAAATTATGACCTGATGCCAGTTGGCACCGTGTATATGTGTGATGATGATTCTAATGTGTTTTGGATAATACAAAGGCTATTTTTTATATAACCTTGTGTGGAGTTTCTTTTGTTGTGTGTCTAGTGTATTTCTGCTTTATGTGTCTGTTGTGCAAATGCTTTCCACATTGCCTCTGGGATAAGCCTGACTGCTGGTGCCAAGCTACCAAGAGGTTGAGCAGGGGTTATCTTCAGTGTGTAACTCCCCTGCCCTGACTAGAGTGGTGGTTTCTGCCTGGCTTAGGCGCAAGACCTAGCCAACCATAAATTCCATTGCTAACAATAATATTATTGTTCTTTTGTGCACGCACACAGACACAAACACAATCTGAAATGCGCTCACAAAATAGTATGGGGTCCACTGATGTTGGTAGTTTCATCTGAGACAATAAACATGGTGGACCATGTAACAGTAATGTTTTTTCTGTTTTTAAAAGCATAACTTTCAATTGAATTTTACAATCAAATTGTACAAACACAATAATTTACTAGTTCAAAAATTGTTTTGCTGTGAGATTCCTTTTTTGTTTTAATAATGTGCAAAGAAATAAAAATCTAGAAACATAAAACAAAATGCTATCGCTATTTTTAGCCGAATCACATTAGAGTGATGTGCAGTTGTTCCCGCCTGCACAGCCAACGTGATAAATTACCATCGAAAATTCCCTTGACATTTGGGAGAGAATCAATTATTTACCGTTCTGACAGAGTCCCACGCTGCACCGTAAAGGAACTGTTATTGAGTATATGCTGCGTTTTAGTTCTGTTTCAAATGCATTGTTTATAATTAACTAAAAACTAGCACAATAAAAAAATTAAAAAAACATAAGATAGCGTTTTATAAAATACTCACATTTCCACGAGTAAACGGCAGCAAATTGAAAATGCATACAAACAACAACGCATGTAAAGAGCAGGCCACAAAAATGAAACGACCAATCCATCTTCATTAATTATCCGCTGTGGTGACCACAAGGAAGTGCCTGGCCTTTAGCCCAGAAGCTAATACTCGTGTACACAGTAACAGTGAAAAGCAGACCTAGTACAGAGCCTGCTGTAGAAGACAAAGCAAAAGCGTGATTATCGCAGAGGGATTTAGAAAGTTAGAAAGAAATCACTACAGTACTGATATGGTCTTAGGCTAAACACAACAGACCCTATTCACACAGGCATTTTGGACTAGGTAAAATATAACTTTCGGTGTACCCCGGTCGCATACTCTTAACTGCTTTTGTCAATTGACCCCATAATATCTAAAATAGGAAGAAACTTGTAAAATTCAGTGAATGTTCATATACAGTTAGTACAAATAGACAGGACTGTGCCCTTTTGCACTTTTACTAACAGGAAGTTGGGCGTTTCTGGGCTGTTTCACAAAGGCATACATGAGGATGTAAAATAATTCCTATATAGTACTAGCTCCTGTACTCATGAATTCTCTTTTGAAATAATCCCATTTTGGTATCTGACCAGAAGATCCTACAGGCGTTTCAAGAACTGGTTTAAATATTAGAATGGTGGCAACAGAGTTGCATTTTGTCTCTTGTAAAGGAACTAGTCTACGAGCTAGCAGCCCTTAACTAATGAGACACCTAGAAGAAGAAGACACTGGCCTAAGTAAGTTCTTACTACCTTTGGTTAGTACTTGAACACATAATATGAGAGTGATCATGTTTATAAACCCCACAAAGACAATTCTAAAAGCATGCACCTTTAGAATTACTTCAGGTTAGTAGCGGTCGGTGGTAGGAGTGCTGCCGGGTGGTGATGTGGGGCGGGGAGGGGCAGGGCGGGGGTAGTAAACTATGGAATACGGCCAAATGCAGGTAAGTAAACATATAAATAAATAAAACGAATTTCGTTACGCGCACTGCATCGAATTTGGTGATGCAGTGCGCGCAACGAAATTCGTTACAGTATATTTTACCTGTACATGTGTACTCAGATAAGAAGGGAACATACGTGCTGCGCTTGACTGTTGCAAACCAGGAATTAATTATGGATCTCCTGTGAGTGATGCATGAGATGGAGGGTGGAGGGAACACGCCAGAAGACAATGTGAATTGTGGGGCACCGCCAAAGCATTCATGAGGATCAAATGGGATGTCTCTTGTGTTCTGCTTTGGTTTTAATAGCAAAGTAAGCAACAGGACAACAGAGGTGAAAGTCTCTTATTATTACAATCTGAGCCCAGTAACTCCGGATTGCACTTGACTCCTAAAAGTTTTCCCACAGTGCTTCTATGTGCAACCTGCCACCCTCTTGCATGTGGAACCTTGGACAGCTGCTTAATATTATCTTAAGCCCTAGCTATGGTTCTGAATGGAGATGTAATAGCCTTGGTCATTCCATTTTTATTCTGCGCATGTGCAGTGCCCAAATGTCTTCTGTCATGCCTTTGTCAATGTGCCTGACTCTTGCTTTCCTTTCTTCTCCTGACAGGCGTAGTGCGCGCTTCCAGCATATTTCCCATTCTCAGTGCCATGCTGCTTCTCTTGGGAGGACTGTGTGTCGCCGCCAGTCGTGTTTACAAATCCAAGAGGAACATTATCCTGGGAGCTGGAATTCTTTTTGTGGCTGCAGGTGAGTACTTTGTATTCCAGTTTGGGAAGCAGCTGCTAAAAGCTGCCATCTTACTGAAAAACATAAACGTTGTGCCTATTGCCCACACTTTATCCATCACACTGCTAAGTGCTGTGCCACATAACATGATAAACACACTTCAGTGGTCCTTATGCATGACATGGAAATACTTCCCGCACAGGATAATAACGGTAACAGCACCCTTCCACAATACACTATACATCGCAGGATGATGCCCTTGTATGCAAGCGCTTCAGCACCCCACATAGGAGTAGTAAGTATTATAAAATTCTGCAGTAAATGCAATGCAACATATTGCTTCTGCTGGCAGCTTAGTTTCAGGAGCTGACTGAATGCCTCTGGCACTGAAATAAATTACTACTGAATAACTTAATAATGGGTTTTATCTGACATTTTCCACACAAAGGGTAGGATTTAACAACAAGTGCATTGTTGTCAAACCAATCTCTCTCCTTCGTGCGTAAGCTTATTTGTGTGCACATATGTTGGCATTTATTTCGATTTTTAACATTTTCTCCATCCCCCTGCACCTCTGATTCTAATGCATCCGCACATGCTGCAAGCTACCAGCCCTGCCATCCTCCCGCCAAGGTAGAACATCATTGCTCGACGTAAATCTGACCAAGCTTCATTACATATATTTAATACTTTTGATATAACTGTTCAGATTTCGAGTCCACTTCCACATATAGGGGCCGATTAGGATGGCGGACGGACTTGCGTCCGTCCGCCATCCCAGAGGTGGAGGGACCGTCCGCATGGACTGCGGAGGTCCCTCCATGCAAATCAGGATGTGACCGCCACCCTGGCGGTCACATCCTGGATATTTAACATTGCGGCGGGTGCTGCTTCAAGCAGCACCCGCCGCAATGTTAAAAGTGCATGTGTAACATTTACATGCACAAAGCGGCAGGCACCATGCGGTGCCTGCCGCTTTGTGCATGTAAATGCTGGGGGGTACCATAGGTACCCCCATGTGCACCCCCCACCCGCCTACGCCCTGGGGGCCCGCAACGGGCCCCCAAAAGCAAAAGTACACATGCTTTTCCACGGCGGAAAAACCGCCGCGGAAAAGCATGTTTACTAATGCTTCCTAATTTGGCTGGCGGTGTCTGATAGACACTGCCAGCCAAAGGAGAGCTTTTCCGCCGCGGTTGTAATCCGACCGCGGCGGAAAAGCAGCGACCAGAATCCAAGACCCACCAGCCATCGTAATGCGGCGGTGGGTCTTTGGTGACTCCGCAGAGGATTTTCCGCCTCCTCCGGGCCGGCGGTGGCTTCCGCCGGCCCGGAGGAGGCGGAAAATCCTCTATCATAATCGGCCCCATAGTTTGGAACTCAATGTGTTTCACACCGTTTTGGTGCTTCTCAAGGAGTATGTATATGTGGTCACAGTTTGCTCAATTCCTCGCGATTCTTAGCTGGGTAGCATCTGCTACGATTGTAAGGTGATAGGATTTGCTACCTTTCTTCCCATATTTCTTGTCGTACCCAATGACATATCCACATGATTTCATGGTGTCGAGATACGATGTGTCATATTTTATCAAATGTAACACGTTTCATTTGCACTGCTCTGATTTGGGCTAAAGGTAACTTTTTTCCATAAAAAATAAAATATTATAGCTCATGACCCTCTCACGGACCAGAGGGATGGACAGGCCAGCACTAGGATGGTTTCTGAGCCTGGTGTGTAATTTCCTTGGCATCCTGATGGTTGTTGACCATCTGTGGCCTTCTCTGGCACCTAGAGAGCCCTATAGTGCCAATATGCTAAGAGTCCTTCTAGGCAATACGTAGTTTTTGTCAGGTGGGGCACCATTATATGTTCCCTACCAGGGCAGGGTGAAATAGAATGAAGTTGTCCTGTCACCACTAAAAGCCAGGAATCTAGAGATGGTCCTGCTGTTCAAAAGACCACCTGAAACACTGGAAGGCTATCCCCTCGTACCAGCTCACAAGATCAAGTCTGATTAGACCATCTTACTGTCTGTACTCTGAAGCAGGTTGGAATACTCCTGGGATCCTCCTGAGAGGTCGAAGGTGCCCTGAGCAATGTGCTAAGATTCCTAGGAAAGTGCAGTACTTCTTTTCACAGCGCTGAGTACATTGAGGACCAGAAGTAGATATGATGCTGTGTGTTCTTATGAATGATGTGCTTGCGACTGAGTGACTGGGGGATGTAGCAGAGGCCAGATCTTAGAGTCCTGGGGTTGCGACGGTGAGTATGCACAGGACAGGCTTCATTGCTTAATATTTTGTTAGTGTTATGTGACTCCCTGGAAAAGTTTTCTCATCCCTATTTTAAAGACGTTGGAGTTTAAGCAGGTGCGACCAGCTTTTATTTATTTACAATTGCTGTCTGAAGACACTATTTTATTTTTTCTTAACTTTATTAAATCAGCAGTGAAGCTCAGAGCCTGTTGTGATTAATTGATCGTGGCTTTTAAATTAGGGCATAGTCCAGTTAAGGACCGTGGGTTCATTTTTCTCCTGTTATTTATTTTTAATGATTTATTGTATATGGTTTTAATATTTCTTTTAAGTATGGTATGAGATTTTAGGTGAGTTTTGTAATTTATGTAATTCCAGCGTAATCACTTTGTACCAGTTTACTTTTTGTACTATGTATGGTATTTAGAATACTTTTATGATTTTATGCAGAAACCGAATAAAGTGTGTTTGATTGATTGATTGGTTGAGTGACTGGAATATCCAGATGGTTGTGTTGCACTTCAGTATATATATGTTTAGACAGAATCAGGGAAATGTTAATGGTAAATCAGGGAAATGTGACAATATATGAGCGTGACACACGGTCTATATGGTAAGATTACAATCATCAATTTATTTAGTGTTCCTGTTTTTGATGAACTATGAATGCGTGTGTATATATATATATAGAGAGAGAGCGAGAGAGAGAGAGAGAGAGAGAGAGAAAGAGAGAGAGAGAGAGAGAGTGTGAGTGTGTATTGAAAGTTGCTCCTTAGCCATGACTTCACCAGTTGGCACCAACTTCAATCACCTCAAATTTAAAAGGGCTAAAGGTCTACTTCCTCCCTTGGTGTCCCTAGATATGCATATTGGATAAGATCAGAGTCTAGTGCTAGACACTTTTTGTGTAAAAGTGTTCTTTATTAGCTCTTTATACGCTCAAATCATCATCAAACTTCCCAACTAGGGGGCCTATTACGATTGCCGATTTCCCGCATCCTCTGGGCCGGCGGAAGCCACCGCCGGCCCGGAGGATGCAGGAAAACTGCCGCAGAGGCTTGAAAGACCCACCGCCAAATTAGGATGGCTGGTGGGTCTTGCAATCTGTCCGCAGCTATTCTGCCGCGGTCGCCTTCCGACCGCGGCAGAAAAGCTTTAACATGGCTGGCAGTGTCTATCAGACACCGCCAGCCATATTAGGATGGAGTAGAAAGTATGCTTTTCCACGGCAGCTTTTCCGCCGTGGAAAAGCATACGGACCTTCACTTCGGGGGCCCGTTGCGAGCCCCCTGGGTGAAGGGGGGGTGCCTGCCGCTTTGTGCATGCAAATGCACAACTTACATTTTTAACATTGCGGCGGGTGCTGCTTCAAGCAGCAACCGCCGCAATGTTAAAAATACAGGATGTGACCGCCAGGGTGGCGGTCACATCCTAATTTGCACGGAGGGACCGCCGCAGCCCCTGCGGACGGTCCCTCCTACTCTATGGTGGCGGACGGACTCAGGTCCTTCCGCCATCATAATCGGCCCCTAGGATAGGTATCAACAGAGAAGAAACAAGAGACGACGGGCTTATGAAGAGACACACTTTAACTCATCATTTCCATCACAATAACACTTGATCACACATTTATGTATTTATTTTATATATATTTATGTGAAACTGGCAACATTTCAGAAAGAAACACAGTACAAAATGGACAAGTAAGTAGGTACAGAAATATTTAGTGGTTGGCTGCTAAACTGGATGTGGCAAAGGTACATTTGTTTGAATGAGGATTTCGAGTCCAAAAGTAGCGATGGTCCCGGGAACACTGTGCCACTGGAACCTGGCCTGGCAGTTCGACTGGACTGTTTCCATTGGAGCAGGGTCAAGATTGATTGCAGAAGTAGGAGAACAAAACAGCTCAGTTTTTCGCCTCGAGTGTCAGGAATAGGTGCATTTTAGATTGGGAAAGGAGAGGAAATAATTCCATGTTTACAAGAAGTGTAGGTTAAGAGATCCCTCAGTTGAAACAGAGCATTTCCCCCTCCGAGGAAATAAAGTTATATGCATTAATTCAGATTTACACATCACTTACGTATGCCTCATTTTCTAATTTATGTAAATTACTGATTTGTATATTGTATGTAATTTTCTATGTTACTTCATTGACTGAGAATTCTTTAAAAAATATAGAAACTCTACACTAAGTGGATTTGTAAATCAGGCCCCTCAGGCTGCTCTGCACATGTTCAACCACCTGTGGAATTATATATTGTAGCCATTTCATAGTCCATAAACCCAGAGGTGCCTAAAATGTTCTTTCTTATCCTTTTGGTTATTTACTTAAACATATTTTGAACAGCTGTTAGCTTGACATTTTGTAAGAAATGCTTATTTGTATTGAATCTGAAAGTCTGCTATTGCTGTAGCTGTCTGTTGAGGTGTACATCTCCAGGAGTTTCTGAAATCAGAATAAGGCTAAGTTGGTCTCGAGTTGAAGTGGTAGGACTTTGTAGCCTCTTTTTCTACTAAAGTTCCCTCCCTCCTAGGTTACATTTCGAACACTGGCTGTTTAGGTCTGGGCTATGATACAAAGCTGCCAAATTGACGTATAGTTAACCCAATGCACATAGAGCGGGCTTTGGGTCCACCTTTTTCAGCCAGTTGATTTACAATCAGTCAGTCATTTTTTTTTAGCTAAGCCTCTCACCTCATATGACTGGTTGTTTGGAAGTATGTTTCCAACACAATTGAGTGCTTAGATGAAACTGCAAAAGGGTTTGGAAGTATGTTTCCCACACAATTGAGTGCTTAGATGAAACTGCAAAAGGGTGTTTATTGTACAAAAAAATGTAATACTAAATGAAAAAATGTATGTTGCCAAAGAATTAAGGATGAAATATAATGAAAAATCTGCATCTTCAAGGAACCGAGGGGCTTCTATTACATAGAATGTCTTCTTGCAAAACATATGCACCTTTCTAGACAGGACATATCTTAATTAACTAATTAATGTTCTATTTATTTAGTTAGCCATCAAAGTAATCTAAGTAATACATCTTTTTCATTCCTCCCACCGCTGCAGGTCTGAGCAACATTATCGGAGTGATTGTTTACATATCTGCCAACAATACGAGCGAGCCAGCCGGCAAGTCTCATGACGAAAAGAAAAGCCATTACTCGTATGGTTGGTCTTTTTACTTCGGAGGGCTATCATTCATACTGGCAGAGATGATCGGGGTCTTGGCTGTCAACATCTACATCGAAAAAAACAGGGAGGCCCATTGCAAATCTCGCACGGAACTTATCAAAAACCCGTCGGCCATTTTACGACTGCCCAGCTACCGTTTCAGGTACCGCCGGCGCTCCCGCTCCAGCTCTCGGTCAACCGAGCCCTCCCAGTCCCGGGACACGTCGCCGGTGGGAGTGAAGGGGGTCCCATCGACTGACATCTCCATGTACACCTTGTCCAGGGATCCCTCCAAGGCCAATGTCAGCAGCCTGTACAACACAGAGCGGGCAGACCACAGCTTCCTGCAGCTCCACAACTGCTTCCCCAAGGAGTCTGGGGTCACCGTGACCGTCACTGGCCCAGCGTCCAACACGGGCACGCTGGGCAAGGATGGCTCCAACACCAACACGCTAAACAGGAAGACCACGCCTGTGTAGGGAGTGGGCACGCCCGTGGGGTGTGTTTGTGTGAGTGAGTGTGTGTGGGAGTGTGTGTGTCTTGGCGACTGTTGTGGGAGGAGGTATTAGCCATTATTGCCATGAAGCAACATGAGGAAGATTCCAGAAATGTTTTCCTTCACAAAGTATGAAAGTTCGCAGAGATAGATCAGGAAACTGGAACTGGTGGACGGAGAGAGGAAAATGAAATAATAATAATAGGTTGCACATAAAGAACAGAGAAAATAATGTATGTTTAAGAACACTGTAAAGAGGCAGTGTAAGGGAAGAAAACTGAGATGTGAAAGGAAAAACGCATTTAAGAAAAGATATGAAAATAGAGACGGGAGGAAAAAATAAGGAATGATTTAAGCAAAGAAGGAAAGAGTGAAGAAAAAAGGCCAGGAGAGAGGAAGGATGGAAACAAGGAAATAGGGTGAATGGGGGAAGAGAGATAGGAAGGAAGTAGGGAAAATAATATTTTTACAAAGTTAAGAGGTTTCCCTCTGGAACGTAAGCATATCCCAGCTTTGTTGGGTAGTTAGATGGACGTTGCTTGCTGTGTTGCTGTTTGATCCCAGAATGTCCTGGCTCAGATACAAGGCTTCAGATGAAGGAACCAATCCCTGGAACTCTAACTACCCCGCAGTGCTGAGTGGAGTTTGAGCTTGTCCTGCAGGCCTGGTGACAACAAAGTGCAAGGTTGTTATGGCCTTCTGCCAAGTCACTGACTGATGCCAAACAGCTATTAGGAGGTGCTGAACTTCATTGGCTGAGGCGAGGCATCAGGGGTCTACGTTGAACTAATGCCAGTCAATCGAGGGCTCATTTAGACAGCCAGGGCCTGGTGTTGAGAGGTTATGGGAGGATGCCTGACAGTCATGAAGTAATGCTGGGCTATTCTTGACTGATGCTGGGTAGCCACTGGCTGATTCTAAGCAGCTGTTTGATGTGTGCTGGGCAGTCATGCACTGATGTTGGCAGTCGCCGGCTTATGATGGACAGATACCAGGCAGTCACAGACATGGTCTGATGTTTGGCTTAATGAGCTGATGAAAATATTTATGGTCTAATACTGACGTCAAATACTAAGCAGTCTCGGGCTAATTGTAGGCATTAATTTGCTGATGTCAGATAATCGCACCTAACACCAGCTGTCTGTTGTCGAGCTGCCATAAAGATATAGATCGGTAACCAGATGATGCCCTGAACTCACAAGTTCAAACTGAGCAGTCATTTGTTAATGTCAGACAGGAACATCCTAATACCAGGCCGTCATGCCGACATCCGCAGCCTGAGGGAGAGCAGTCATTGGTTATTGTCAAGCAGTTACATCCTACTGCCTGGGCATCACTGGCTGAGGCCGGGCATTCACAGCCTGATGGTGAGTACTCATTGGATTATTTTTAAAAGTCAGTGGCAAATGCTAAGAAGTAATTTGCTATTGTGGACAGTAATAAGCTGGCGAAGCACGCTCGTGGTAGAGGTGTTGCAGTGGCACATTTTGTTTTTGTGAGAACTTCCCAGTTTCTGCGCTTAGTTGGCAACGGACCTTTTATGTGAGGTTTCATGTTCCATTTCCTTTTATGTCGTTTTGAGGGGAAAACGTTCGCCAACATCCATCCAGCTTCAAAAAGAAACAGGCGAGCTTGTCAGTTTGCGATGATTTTTTTTTTTACAAAAAAATCATAAATGAAGGAAATTCAGAAAACTTTAAAAAGCACACATCGGTCAATTATCAGAATCTCCGGAAGACTTTGCTTACTCCATAAAAACTTTGCTCATAGACAATGTGTGATTAATTGCTGGGTTGACAGACTGATGCGAGACAGCAGTGCTTAATTTGTGCCGGTGGTGGTTACGGGAGGACTGGGGGTTATTTTTGATCCAGAAAGAAGGGGGAAAAGGGGGAGAAAGAGAGCGATCAGAAACAGTAGAAAGCAGGAATGCAAAAGAGCCAACGAGAGTGAGTTAAAAAGACAAGAACTCGGGGGGGGGGGGGGGCAGGGGCGTAAGAACTAGGGAGAACGGCGTGACTGGCAACCTTGTCAATAGGCAGCCCCGGCATTTGGCGGGGGCAGCGACGAACTCCTTAGAAAACACTCGGGACCCATCACTTCTTTTATTGTTTTATTTCTTTTTACAAATTAAGCAGTGCGGGCAGGAATAGGGTACCGAAGGGCATCCCTGGGCTCTTCGGGACATTGATGGGCTATTGGGGCGTGCTCAAGAGTGGGCGTGTACTGATGTTGGTCAGTGAGATTTCAGCCATAATTTGGGCACCTAAACCATCACCCCAGCATCAAACTCCTCCTACTAATGCCCCACAGACAACAAACACAACAAACACTGCCTGCGAAGCTGCCGGGGCAACAGAACCCCCACCAGCAGCTGCCAACACAGCGCATGCAGGTAGACCCAAGAGAGGGGTTCAGCGGGCGCGGGAGGGGACAGAGATGGATGGAGGCGTTTACACGTTATGCGGAGGGCCCGCGCCGAGCAGGTGTCTGGGACAGATGTCTCGCGCTCCTCTGTCCTGGGAGACTCCCTCTACAGATGAGGGCAAATGCATCCGAATCAACGGGTAATCTACCTCTGCCAGCATCGCCCACGCGTCGTTTATTTCGTGTGTTCCTGGATGATCACCCCGCTGCTGTTTTGGATAATTTATGGCGATGCTGAGCAGGGAAATGCTTTACTTCGTCTGAGGGAGCGGGGATCGTATGGATTAGGCACGGAGTGGAGCGGCGCTGGGCTTGTACGTTATAGATCTGAGCCACAGCCACTCTGGGGGGAGAGCAGGAAGTGTGAGAGGCCGGCGGCGAGGCCACGACCCCAGCCGAGCCCTCCGTTTATCACAAGAGGAGAACAACACTGGTGGCAGGGCTTGGGGGACTGACGTCACTCTGGACTGGACCGAAGCTTTGTAAGTGATGCAGACAGTGCATAGGTGGTGAGCACATACGCAGTGCTGGTGGCAGGGCTGGGGGACTGACGTCACTCTGGACTGATGCCTAAGTTGTAAGTGAAGCAGTGCTGGTGGGAGGGCTGGGGGACTGACGTCACTTTGGACCGAGGTCTTCTATGTGATGCACTGCATAGGCGGTGAGCCCAGTAGCAGTGCTGGTCACAGGGCCGAGGGACTGACGTCACTTTGAACCCAAGCCTTAAGGGATGCAGAGCATAGGTGGTGAGCCCAGTAAGCAGTGCTGGTGGGAGGGCTGAGAGACTGACGTCCCTCTGGACTGAAGCCTTGTAAGTGATACAGGGAATGGGCAGAGAGAGCACATGTGCAGTGCCGGGTGGTGGAAGGGGCGGGAGACGGACATCACTCGAGTCTAGACTGAAACCCTCTCTCTGATTGACGCCGAAAATGCACAGCTAAGGCAGAGCAAAGCAAGGGCACGTCAGTGACCGAGGACTTTGAACCCCTCAGTTTATAGGAAGAAAGATTAGTGCAGACCGGAGCAGCGCTGCGGTGGGTGACTGACAGGCCAGTGGACCGACTGCCTTCTTATCACACAGCAGAGACAATGTAGAGCAGAGCGGGGTACAGGGCGGTAAGGGAACGACAACTCTGGATCCCAAGCACAGGGATAGGACAGGCAGGAGCAGACCGAGGGGAGGTGAGGGACTGGCAGCCGTATTTATCCCAGCGGGGAGGGTGGGGGGGACGACAGGTCTAGGGATAGGAAAAGGGCCGACATCCTCTGTTTATCCCAAAGAAAGAGAGAGTGCAGGCAAGAGAGGCGAGGAGGCAGCATCCTCTGTGTATCCCAAGGCGGGCAAGGACAGGGAAAAGGGGGAGACGAGGGACCAACACACTCAGTGTATCCTAAGGACAGGGAGTGCACGGGCAAGGAGAGGGAAAGGGGGAGGTGAGGGGCAGGCATCCTCTGTTATCACGGGGCAAGGGCAGTACAGGCAAGGACAGGCCTGACGGGGAGGTGAGGGACCGACAGCCTCTATGTATTATGTGGACAGCCCAGACACAGGCCTGTTAGAAGGGATAGACCGAGAAGGCTGGGCTTTGTGTATCCTAGGACAGGGCGATCCAGGAGTCGGGCTAGTGTAAAAGTGATTATCTGGCAACCGTGAACCTCCTGAAGCCCTGCCCTGTACTCAGGGCGAAGCAAGCGGTAACTGGTCATTTTTATCGGTAACTTCTATAACTGCACCCTATTTGGACCAGCCTTTCATCCTAGCCGATTGCCCCTTCCATTCCGGTCACAGCCCTTTGTTTCCGGTTATTCTTGCTCTCTTCGTTTGCCGCATGCTCAGGACTGGGCGGGCTGGAGTAAAGAGGGAGAAGTGTTGTCTCTGACAGCTGGAGGGGTAGGAGTATCACAGGAACGGAGCAGGGCTGGTTCACGACTCGTAGGGGGAGAGGAGTGGGGATACCGGGCAGTGACATAACTCAAAGTGATGGGAGGGGCCCTTAGTTTCCCATATCTCAGTCATGCATTGCCCTTGGGCTGAATGAAGGGTGGGGCCCCCTGAAGCATTGGAGCCCCCATGCACTCCAGGGAGTGCGTGGGCCCGAGTTACAGCCCTGATGCTGGGACCACCTGCCACTCTCTGGTTATCCCAGGACAGTGACAGTGCAGAGGCGAGGGTCTCTCAGCACTGGAGGATGAATGCATCATTTATCTCGGGAGAGAGGCAGTGAAGCAGTGGTGCTGATTGGCTGAGGACTGACACCACTAGGCACAATAGCCCTCTGCATGTCACAGGCCCGGAGCAGTGCATGCAGGAACAGTTGTGAATGCCTCGTGTGTGGCGTAGCTAGGGGAGGGGGGACGTTTTTGTTGTTGTTATTAATTCTCATTGGCGTTGCTAAACGCCTCCTATGCTCCTTTTTGTCTGTCGCCCGTACCCCTGCCCGTCGCCTTACGTCAGCATCCCCCCCCCCCCTCTTACCAGCACTGGGTGGCAAACTAAGGGATCGCCCCGGGCGTCCAAAGCTCTAACTATGCCAGTGTGCCTCATGCAGTGAACACATTGTTAATGCACGGAACGCAGAGTAAAAAAGTGCAACGCTTCATTGTGCCGCAGTAAGAAATAGCAGTGCATCAGATTTGGTAAGGTTCACCTGCCAGTGACATCATTGGCAACACTCACTCTAAATCTCATGGTTATTCGTGACACTAAGCCTTGCCCTGGAATGAAAGGTGAGTCAGCAGTGTCTGGCCACGGACTTATACAGTTCTAGGTATTGATAACAGCAGAGGGCTTAGACATGTACGATTTTTGTTTCAGGGTAAAACACACTTGTTACAAGTAGATATATTAGGCAATATATACCTCTTGACTTCTGCTTTCAGTAAGCGTTAGAATTTTGGGCAAAGCCAGATCACACAAATTTAGTAGAGCAGCCTGTGTGCCAAACTTCAGGTATTTGCTCTGGACTGCCCCAGACATGCCCCTCTACCCCCTTTGCATGCATTAATGGATGATGGTGCAAGGGGTTTGGGTGCAGCACGAGGACCAACTATCAGTGAAAACACATTTTACATGTGAATGTTGACCCCTTGTTGCTGTGTGCAACACTTGGTGATGCTTTGCATCACACAAGAACCAGAGCAAACCTATAGCAAATATGGGACATCAATCTATCTCCTCTCTCTTCTTATCACATGATGGTGACTGTGAGGGAACAGTCCTGAGGACGTGCAAACGGACAGATCTGGCGTTGGAAGCCTTCTAGTTATCATTGACCAGGAAAAGTGCAGGGGAGAACAGTGGAAGAGGGGAGAAGGGCAGCACTCGCAGCTGATTGTGTTTTTTACACAGATCGAAGACAAGGGGGCTCACTCACTATATGTTGATGCATGGAAGCGCAGCAAGCCTTCCCGCTCACTGCTGTGCATCAAAATAAAAGAGCAGGAATGCGCTGTATCTACAAGATGTACTC
This sequence comes from Lissotriton helveticus, assembly GCF_964261635.1. Classification (NCBI taxonomy): domain Eukaryota; kingdom Metazoa; phylum Chordata; class Amphibia; order Caudata; family Salamandridae; genus Lissotriton; species Lissotriton helveticus. Next base: position 1,519,316,178 of record NC_136068.1, on the reverse strand, counting down.
CCCTGCACAAGTGCACAAACAGCAGCCGTGGGCCAATGCAGACACCCTAACGCCATGGTGCAGGGAAGTCTGCGCTGCCGGGATGAATGTTGTTGTGCAGGAAGAGACATCTTTCTGCACAAACACAATAATAATTGCGTGTTGCTTCGATGCAGCACCCGGCGAAAGTGCAAAAAATTAGGAGAAACAAAAGTTTCTCTTCATTGCACCACTCCTACGCTTTCCCTAGGGAGCTGTAGGATTCTGACGCATTCCCAGATTTACGGAACATTGTAAATCAGGGAATGTGTCAGGTTCCAAGGATGTTGCATGGGAACACCCACAACACCACCCATGGACTACCCTTTTCACGCAGAGTAATGCATGAAAGGGGCCCATATTTACAAGGCGATGAAAAGTCACACAGGGTGACTTTACGCAGCCTTGTAAATATGTGCAGACACACTGCGCGGCCTGTGCATAAAAAAAAGTAACTCACCGGCAGCGCAATGGGATTGTAATTAAGTCCCAGTGTTGGCATTAGTGGCGTAATACAAATATTGGAGACTCCCTGCGGAATGTGCTGAGGGTCCCAAGGCTCCTATATCTCAGAGATAGCACATAGGCTTCATCCATTGAGGAGGGAACCACCATAGCACAGTAGGGGCTCAAGAGGTCTACGTTACACCCTGGCAGGCAGATGCAATGTCAGGTTTAAGATTGGGAACCCCCTTACACTTCTTTCAGGGAGCAGGTAGTACTGGGAACTGAGTAGCTGCATTTAGTTTATTTGCAAAGGAGAGTACTGGCACTTGTGAGCAGAGGTGCAGCAGTTTTAGTGGGTCACTTGTTGCATTTCTTAGTTCCAAACAGTACTCAGAGTGCGTCTTCCCATGTCCCATATCTATTTCAAGCATTGTCCACATATGGGAAATGTACAATAGTTCATAAAGTTTCTTAGACCCGTTTTGTCTTTAGTAATGTAATAGTGTTCTGGGGAAGCAGGAGTCATTATCTGCAGTTCAGTCTGATCTTGACGTTTGACTCCTGTTCATATTTGATAAAAACCACTGTTGATAAGCGTGATGTCACTCAAGTGATCACTTATAGAACAGCTGCACACTCATTTTGAGGTGGGCGTTAAATAGAATAGAGTCAATGGCGCAGAGTATTAATGTTACCATACAGTATTATGTCTAGATTGAGCGTACAATGTAAGAAAACGAGGAATAGCGTGCAGTATCATTTCCATTCAACTTTCCCTTGCATTTGAGCTTTCTGAATCAGTTTGCTGCATCATTGTAACTCTGTGGTAAGAAAGAAATGAATCTTAATTGGGTTGCAGCTAAAACAGCATTTAAATGGGGCACTCGATGAGCCTGTCATGGTGCTACACCAAGACAAAGTCTGTCTGTTACTCAGTACCTCAGTTCTACCAGAGCAGTACTTACTTTGAGCCGGTTGTTGTCAGTAGGGGCCACCGGCACTCTTTTTGGGGGACAGGCACTTATTTCTCTTTATCAGACAATTCCTGAGAAAAGAGAGGGAAAAATACACACATGGGAAAAAACCCAAGGAAGAGAAAGGTGGAAAGCCCTCATGTAGGGAGAAAGCAGGAACCTGTAAGAGTGAGTGCAGGGAGAGTCTGGTGATGAATTAAAGAAGCCTGATGTGGATTTAGGAGGTCGTAGCTTTGGTATTCGGCATACTGATGTTTAATAGAATGCCGGACATGGTCATCTGAGAAGCACTTTGGGCACCCGCACTTATTGTTTTACAAGTAAGCACTGTTCCAGGGCATGGTTTAAGATCCCGACAATGGTATACAGAGCCTACAATTCCAATGCCACCATATTCATGCTGAACTGACAAATAGGATATGCACCCACCACTGCCTTATGAGCTCCACCAGCTACTATTTGATTATTTGCCCTTTGAGCAAACAAAGGGTAGGTACTAACTACTCGGTGTAGGGCTCCATGCTATGGAGCACTCTTCCTGCATGTCTACATTTTGTTGAAAACCATAAGAGATTCAGAAGTGCTGTGAAGAATCATTTCCCCCAGAAGGCTGTTCAAAGTTTAATTTTCAGTTTAGTTTATATTTTTATCAACATGCCCTTCCTAAAAGGGATATCATACTCAATACACTTTGCATGGTTTAATCAATACACAATATAGGTATTAAAGACATCCAGGGAGTAATAATAAGTTTCAACTTCAGCGTTCTTCACAAGTCTGAAGGCAATGCGTTTCAGCACTCTGCCGTCACTCTAGAGAATGCAAATATCCCTGTTTATGTGTAGTATGCTGAGCCTGAGATAGCATATCTTTGAAAAACAGTGGCATTGCAAGGGCTCATATGCCCTTACCTGGAATCCAACTGAGTAGTGAAAGACTACCTGTGTAGTAGGCTCCTCACACCTCTGAGTCCTGGTGTCTGTCACCTACAGCTACAAATCTGGAATGAAGATTTGCTTTCTGGCCTCTGGAAAACAGTCGAGGCTGAAAAGGTGTCATGTACCATGCAGGGTTTTAAAAACCATCACAGTCAGCTTGAAGTTGGTAAGGAGAAGAAACATAACCATCACCTCTGAAACACTCGGAAGTACTGGGACAGACACTCACCTGGCAGGCTTGAAATTTAAAGGGATGCAAATGCTTGTTTGGCTTAGTATTCAGAATCTTGTCCCACTTGGAAGAAGACCAGGCGCAAGCACAAGATAACCCCCATGTCTTGGCTCTGCACGATGGGTGGCTTCCTAGCAGTGGAGGGGTTTAGCGCTTCAGATCTCACCTTGTGACCAGTAAAGGTGGCTCGGGACTTTATAACTCGCTTGATTAAAAGTGAATTCAGAAGTTGCTGGGTGCACTGATTCCTTCTGCAAAGAGATGTCAACTAGGGGGACACATGTCTGAAAGAGACATGTGTAATATTATAAATAATCCAGGAATTTACAGTGAACCTGCTTGACCTCAGGTACATCTCCTTATGTCTTTAATTTCTCAGTTCCAAGGCCTGTCAAAAGTGGGAAAGATGCTTTAAAACAGCACAAGAGTAAGGGTGTGGGTGAGGGGAGCTACAATATTTTGAAGTCACATTGGTCCCCATTTACAGTTTAAAAGTATCTCAAAGTCCTCCAATTTCTGTAGGAAACTTTTAATGTGGAGTAGAATCGGCTGAATTTCCTCCACCATTGGGATATTATTGTGGATGAAATTCAGCCAGTGGATTCTACTCCATATTTAGAGTTTCCTCCAGAAATTGCAGGATTTTCATTTCCCTCCAAACTTTAAAGAGGCCAATAATGTGAAATGACTTAAAATCTGGGAGGCACTTGATATGAAATGAAGGATTTCATTTGAATGAAATTACTATTTTGTTATATAGTTAAATATATGTATAGCAAATGTGACGATTCTCCCAGTATCTCGTTACCAATCACAAACTTGCTCGCTGACACATGTTTCGCAACACAAGTTGCTATGTAAAAGCATGTCAAGTACTTCACTCAATATTAGTTAGTTAGTCTTTGGTCATGCCACTGCTTTCCTCATAACCTGCCTTCCTCACTAATGTTAACCTGAGGAAAACGCTCTAACAAATAAACACGACGAGTCGAGAATAAACCGATAAAGTGCATTTGACCTAAGAATTGATATGTTGAATGAAGCATTATGATGAAAGAATTGGCTCACATGATGCTTAACAAGCTAATACTGAGTGAACAGTGCATTAGGCCTTGAGAAGACCACTTTTTTTGCAAAGCATGTGTTGCCAAACACGATTTTTATTGAGAGAATGAGAGAGATGTTATATTTATATTCAGCAATGTATATTTTTGAAACAATTCATTTCGAATGAAATTATTGATTTGATAACAAGTGCCTCCAACATATTTAATATTGATCAATGCATATTTTTTACACACAGGAGAGCTTGCGTTTCCTGCTCTTCCATATCTCCCTGGCTCCTGCTCTCGCTACCCTCTCGGTCACATCGCCTTCAGGTTGAGTCTCTTCCCGTGTTATGAAGAAGAGCTTTGGCAATGGCAGATACACTTATTATATTCAAGCGATGAACTTTGCACTCAGCAATAACATCATCCTAAACCTATATAATTTATCAAGATGATTACAGCGATGTAGAGGTCATACCTCGTTTATATAAAGAACACTGAAACGAAAATTATACATTAAGTGTACTAATTTGCATATAATAATAGTGTTCTGAGTAAAATACCACCTTGTATTCTTGGCAAGAAAGAAGGGCCATAGATGAAGTTATGCAGTGAGAATGGAAGCCTGCTTTATACTTTGCCGCGACTTCGTAGCTGCCTGCTGCAGCAAGAGGCTGTGAAGGAGAACAAGATGGCGATTCTCACATTGTGACAGGCAGTCCATTGTGCTTCCTATAGGATTCAAATACAGATATGTTCAGCTGCAGTTTCACTTCGTGGCTGCAAAAAACACAAGACAAAAAGGTCAGGAGCCAGTAGTAGGGGACACCCTCCAGGTGAACACTGAAAACAGGGAACCACAAAACAACAGCAGTGTTACGGTTGGACCAAAATGGCTGCTAATAAAGTAATACCGAGTGGGAGCCTGATCAAACCGGCCACAAACAAAATAGGTACTGAGTTGCATAATGCTTACAATAGATACTCATAAGCAGATACTATTCAAAATGCTCCTCAAAGTAGCTAAATATACAAAAGTTATAATATTTTGCTTATTTAGTGATTGATGGGAGTTATGTATGCATATAGTTCAGGCCCTGGTTGGCGTCTGAGTGATGTGCAGAGATCAAAAGAAGATAGGATAACTCCTTTTAGTAATCATTGTGAGATATTCAGAGCGAGTTGTAAGGACTTGGCCGGCATACTGTTTTAACTAACCTTTTGAAGATTGTTGGGGTGGGGAGAAAGTCTGATGTGTTCAGGGTTCCCTCCATTTGCTACCTACCTCAGCAAATAAAGAGCATATTCAAGTGTGTATATTTTTCAACCATAGCGTTTTCCAGTCCGATAAAAGATGGGTTGACCCTTGTTATGATCCTCAGGAGGTGACACCCACATTTCACCTGTCACCCTATCTTTTTCACACCCCTCATTTTGAGCATCAGCTAGTTTGTCAGTCCAAATGACTCCAAGCTAATACGTCACACAGCAGGAATGATTCCTGAGCTGTAAAGTTGTAGATGTGGTAAGAACTGAAGCATGGGGGCAGCATGTACTGGACAGAAGCAGGAGGGACCATATTCCCTCTTCCTGTTAAATGTGTTTTTGAAATGCATATTTTATGCTTGCTTCATCCAACATCACAGCATAACATAACTTTTAACCATTTGAAAGTAGCGGGAACATGTGCTGGTACTTTATAAACATATTTATGAGTAATTCTCTTGGTAAGGTCTTAGCTATCCATCTAGTTTAACGATTGTGTGCATTTATGATCATACAAGCTATTATTAGTTTTGGGGGGATCTACAGCAGTCATCTAGTGGTGTTACCAGAGAGTGAGAACGATTGGGTAGGTAATCTCAATATCAGCTCCTTATCACTCATGATATAGCTATTTAAAAAATAAACACATTCTGGGATAGTGTTTTAAGGACTTGACTAGTAATTAGCGAGTCACGTGAGCTACGCTGTCGTCTTGCCCCATCTAAAGTTGTGTTAAATCTAAAGTCTACCATCATGAAAACAACTTATCGATGTACACAGTGCAAATTCATAAACACCAGTTCTGCCAAGGCAGTGGTTCTTTATACCACAGTGCTACGTCAATACATCATTGATGTACTATTGAAATGCTATTTTGTGCCAAACACTGCAGTCACAGCAAGTAAATGCCTATATGTAGTCTTCAAAATTGGTATACTGCATCCATGACATTAATCTACTTTTTTAAGTGTTGGGTTCATATGCTGCAGTCCTAACAGGGATCAGACCATTGTTAGGTTGGCAAATTGTTATACTGCAGTTATAGCATAGATGTTCACTGGTTGAGTGTTCCAAAAGCCATGTATTTGAAATGTAACATTACTATACCTAAATACAGCATGGCAAACTAATACGGAAATATACAAAGAAATACATGATAATAAATGCCAAAGCAGTTAGCAATGGTTATGCCATGAATCTAACCCTCTATACCTTGTCAAACCTGTATTTACATTTGTTACACAGATATAAAACTATTTATTTTGACAAAAATGTATACTACAGTACTTCGATGTCTAAATCAATGATAGAGCTTGCCAAATCAGTGCAGACTACAGCCAGTATTGACCTAACCATAAATAATGTGCTCCAGACTTCTACAACAGCAGTCTTATTACTGTAATGCCCTTTGAAATGTGCCAAATAACAAAACTGCAGCCATTCGATACATACAGAAGATTTAAACATGCCAAATAAACACTAAAGATGTACAAGGTGCACTGTTTGTTCTGTTTTCTAAACTTCACAAACATTGTGACCTTCATAAAGTTTGCAAAGTTAACAAGCATTTGCAATGCAATCAGTCTCGCCTTTGAGACCTTATATGTATTTAGCTATGCAGCACATTAGCCTGGGTGCTGAAACAGCTACTGTTCTTAAACATGGAGGGAAAGTAAGCACCATAGTGTGTGACACATCAGGTATGGGAACACATAAAGATAAATATTGCCTTTCAACGGGAAATGGCATAGCCCAAAGCTCGGTTTTTAATATAAAATCAGGGCCTTTGGTGTTTTGCTGAAATTACAAGATTTGAAAAAAATATTATTGTCTATGGGTGCTTGCGGAAGACAATTTCTACGGACAGGAATCCAGAGAATGCTAAAATAATTCTGGTATTTGACTGACCTATGCTGGTCATTTCTATCAAGAAAGTTAAATAGAGGCAGTTGGACAGACAAAAAGTCCCCAAATGGAAGCAGACAAGTCCTAGGGCTGATCTCCAGAGCCCACAAAGTACATACACATATAACTATATACTAAAGTATATACAAGAGGCCTCGGATGCTCGACCTAAAAAGCCTTAGAAACAGATTTTAAAATTAATTTGTACGATGAAAACTCTGTAATACATTTATTATAGCAAGTGAACTCATTCTCAGAATGTTTCTGCAAGAAAATAATTATATCACAAACTAGTTCCAAGCATGTACAGAGTTTTCTATTCCATCCAGCTCTGAGAGCGAATTTTAAAATGTGTGCACCATGCAATAATGCTATCAATATTAAATGTACACCTATTGGATGCCAGAGCAATATTTTGCAGCCGTGTCATGGACAAGTCCTCATTCAGTGTATTGATTACATAGCAGAGCTAGTGATGGAATAAATATACACTTTTTTCCAATAAATAGATACTCTGCATTCATGTCAAGGGTGTATTGAGGACTAGTGTGCTAATTGTGCAATCTTTAGTCATTTTACGGGTTATTTCAGAAGAGTGTGCCAAATCAAAATATTCCATTATGTTATGATTGCATCTTTGTATAATGTGCCAAATCTATTTGCTTCAGCGACTCAGTGGGAATATGAAAAAATAGTGTGCCATATCCATAAGCTGCATTCATGTCCTCGGAATACCAGTGCATAGTGTGGACTATACTTACATATTACCTGATGAAATGTGTGCCAAATCCTTATGCTGCAATCATGTGGATTTTGATAAATCATTTGTGAAATCCATACATTGTAGTCATGCCAGGGCATACTCAAGTAAACTCTGCAACATCAAACAATGCAGATGTACAATGGTGCCAAAGGATAGTGTGCCCAATCACTGCAATCAGTCATTATAGGGATCTGTTGAGGTGTTGCATGTCATAATCATGTACTGCAAACATGCCATGGGGATATTCATTTATAAGGCAGCAGTAATATCTTGCAGTTGGGCAAATGTGACACCCATCTATCAGTCACTGTAATTCTAAATGAAATACAAGACTTCAATGTGAAACTTATGCAAAATTACAATAATACCATAGCTATTCTATTAATTAATCTGATCCTGCATCGACTGCGGTCATATCATAGATACGTTTCTCTATAATTCCCCATTTAGTATTCATTATAAAGTGCTTCAGAAACATATGTTTCAGCAGTCCCATGGGCATTTTAATCTGTCATCCTCCAAAACCATGTCCCCAAGAAATCACCATATTACCATTTGTACTTTGTCCAGACTGCCTTGTACACAACTGGAAGAGGCCAGATATACATTTAAATGAAGTTGCTCTAATGATAACATGATAGAAGGGAAGTTCTACAAGTTAACCATAAAATGGGAAGTTTGAACTTCAACGTCATTGCTTATACCAAAGAATTTAAGGTCTAATTTAGACAACTACCAAATCAATTACTGCATTGCTCTTAACGCACACTGGTTGTGGTCTGTGCTCCAGAGAATATCTAATCTAAAACTATGATGAAGCTAAGTATGCCAGTTCCCTCAAATTGTTTCTTGACCACCTGCAGAAAGCCTAAATCATATAATATTATTGTATCAATGGACTATCAAAGCTATACCATTCAGATGGGCCCCCAATCCATTCTTCTCTTTTTTATATCCTTTTTATTTGAGCAAGAAAAAAAGAAACAGGCAGTACAAATAACTTATGCCTTACTTTCAAAACGTACAGGTATAAGGCACGTAAATAATTCTCAGAAAATTATCAACTAATTCATAAAAATAAACTAAACACATCTTCCTCACAATAGCAGCATCAATAATCTACTTTAGAACACCATAATGCAATTGTATCTTATTAAAAACAACAACAATAAATGTGAAATATTCAATACTAAAATCTATAAAGCAGCATTACCATTATTCAATTAAGAGCAGAAGCTTGCCGTATTCCGCATCACATACCTCCTTCATCTAGATTGCATAATGGTCCTTATATTTCATTGAAAAAATGAAGAGTAATCAGCCCACGTAGCCTACGGAGTGCGCTTACTCTCTTCGGATGTGACTCCTCGAATTCATAGGTCTTGGCTACCTTATTAAGCCACTGACCTATTGTCGGCACCTTTGATGATTTCCAGTTCTGTAGTACCAAGGACCTGGCTACCGCTATTGATATACAAAAAAATATTGCAGGTGTTTTGTTAACTGACGCACCAAATGCAAGAAGCCAAATAAAACCCACACTGTTGATAGAATAGCCATCCACATGCAATAACTAATTTTCTGAAAAATCTCCTCACAAAAGTGCTGTAGGCGAGGGCATGCAAAAAAGATATCATCTTGCATCTTAAACATTAATCCAGAGTTGATGGGAACATTGTATGTAGTCTATGAGGCGTATAATATGTCATCCATCTAGATAGGAAAGCCATTCTGTTAAAGTTTGCCGCTCTCAATGCACTATGACCAATCTCACTCAGTAACTGCCATTCTCTAATGTTAGACCAGCATCCCGTTCTTGCAAAATGTTTGGAAGATACTCCTCCATAAGTTTATTAACATCCTGCATTAACAGGCAATACCAGTTTCCTATTCCACTCATCTTATTGTCCTTAATCCGGTTTATCATTCTTGCGGTTTCATTAATCATCATGTAATTATTTTTAAGAAAAGTGTTTATTTGGTTAAAACATAGCCGTAGAGCTGCATTTTGAAGACCAAATTGTTGTAGTATCGATTTGCATGTTATCAAGTTAGTAAGGCTATAAAAATCCCCTAGCTTCACAAAACCTAGATCACGCCAGTACTGCAAGACCCCTTGTGAAAACTGTATGCCCCAGATCACATAGCCCTGAAGAGAAGTAAGAACGTAACATGCTGGTATATTATATAGAATGCCTGGCTGCATGATACTATTGTGGTTCTAACCTTATATCTCATTTTCTTAGGTAGTTTCAGGTAGGCCTCCAATCCTTGCCAACAGCAGATATGCTGGAGCGTTCTAATACTGATTTAATCATAAAACAAATTAAGAGGGTTTTGTCAGTGCTTTAACACTGCCACGAAGTGATCTAAAACACCAAAAAACCTATATAATAAATAAAGAGTTGAACTTTTCAAAATGTGAATTAAAAGTTGAGCTACTACAGTATGCGATGTAAGGATGGAAATCAAGGAGGTAGGACAGATTATGAGAGACTGGATATGTGGCATTAAGAGAAGAATTAAAAGCTTCCAGTGATTGCAGGATGTGATGAGATTAAAGACATAGGGAATTACAAGGTATGTTTTAGATCTGCTACAAAATGTGTTTAACAATCAGAGAGATTACCTGATGTAGTATGATAAATTAACAGATTGAAAAATGTATTCCAAGAGCCAACAAATTGAAAAATGTATTGCAAGAGCCGAGGGTTACCAGTAGATGATGTAGGAAATTGGTGGCTAGAGGATTTCAAGTATATGCTAAGAGATAGCAAAATGTGGAGTATGTATTGAGATATTACAGAATGAGGGTTACTTATTAAGGTAGAGCTAAATATTTTTATTGAATGTGTGGCAAAAAATGGGAAAGTACATATTATTATGTAAAACCTAAGAAGTCGAATGATATGATATAAGAAATTAGGATTTTTAGAGGTGATTGAAACAGTGGAAGGATTACTGCCACACATAAGTAGAGATTACTGAATGTGACATAGAGTAAGTGAATACATGAAGTTACACAAGAATTGAGGAATAGCATGATGGAAATAAGTGCTAAGAGATGTTATACAGTGTGATTCAAAGTCTATGACACTTCAGAATAGGATAAAAGATATTTCAGCCGTGAATATGAGAATGAAGGTATACAAAATGTGACGTAACAAATGCATCTCTTCCAAGATGTCATCATAGAACATAAAAAATATGCTATGTAAATACACAGGAAAACAAGATTTAATATAGGCATATGTGTGTATTCTGTGATGTTCAGCCTGAGATTACAGAATGCAGATTAAGAAAAATGCAACCTAGTGCAAGTGGAAAAGAATGTAGTTCATTAGGCAAAAGTTTTTTCTTTATAGTCAAGATCCATCAAATGGATCTAACAGGTTCTCTCTGTTCCCTAGGAGGCGGGCTGTTCATTTCCATGTTGTGTTTAGAGACTCACTGCTACTTATTACATGACTAGTTATATTCATCTTCACCTTGCTCCATAAAATGGCTAGAAGGGTATATTCCCAGTGCTATAAATATACATTTGCTCAGATAAATCCAGAGACATTCAAGGAAAGCAATGACAGCAAGATCAAAAACAATGTACCACAGAAGCAAAACAACTGCAGTCCAAAAAAAGGAAAAGTAGGAAATTAAAGCTGTCCCAATGTAGCCACTTAGCCTCAATGGAGAAATGAAATGAAAATGGCACTTATAAAGCGCATTGATACCATAAGGCCTCCCAGCGCTAAGAACCGAGCCTGCAGGTGCGCGACTTAACTAGCTGGAAATAGGGACGTCTTCAACTGTCTGCGAAAAGACAGATGGTCTTCTTCCAGCCGAATATAATCAGGAAGAGTGTTCCACTGTTAAAACCTGAGTCGGGTCGGGGACAATCGATATTTGCCCGGCGGTATTGCCTCTGTGACCCTCTAGTTATTTAATCAATGAAGAGGCAGGCGCTGGAGACTGGAAAGCAGGAAACAAGGTTTTTATTCTCTCCGGAGGAGAACACAACGAAACGGACAGAAGGTATCGTTCTGAGGTGCTCTAGATACATTTCTGAGGCCTGGCCTCTTATACACTGTTTTATGACTTTATTGTAGATTACACATTCATGTTAAAGCTTTGATGTATGAAAAAGACATTCCCGGAACTCCCCTTTGGGCCCGTTCCCACACACATTTACAGTTGAAGTCCCCACCCTAGTCACAACAGGTGATGAGTATCACGCAGCCGGATATTCCGCCGATTCACGGAATGTGGGGGGTTTGATCGGATCTCATGGAGTGGGGGCTTTGATCAACCCGGGGATCCTTTGATGGGGGAAGCTTTCTATTGTACGGGGAGGGGCAAGGAATGGTATCGGCAGAGCTGGGTGTCGGCCTGGGAACGGGGAAGACAAAACGGGCACACGGGGAAAAAGGGGTTTGCATCTAAGGGCCGGAGATCATGAAAGGGAAGCAGGGAGGTGTCGCGCTGGGAACAGGATGAGGGCCTGGGGCAGAGCAGCGCCGAAGAGGGGTTTATGACTCAAGGCAGGTGCAAGCAGGGGGTGGTCTTAGTGAAGGCGAAGGGCTATGTCAGGGGCCAGCGGCATGCAAATGGGTCCGTTCTGCTCGGGGCATCTTAAAAAAATGGCGGGCGCGCACGACAAAAGTGTGGCATCAGGGGAAGAGGCAAGATGGCGCAGATAATGTTCACCAAAACGTACTAATTTTCAACAGTCCTCCCTTTAACATATTCAAGACATCTTGCTGGTTCATTTTCTACTCGGTTCTATTGTGGTGGGCATGAGAAAGAAAACGGTAGGAACCCTAGAGGAAAAGAGTTGTAAACAATACATTTTAACATTTCTAGTTTTTAGGAGGTGGGCCTATTTGATAAACTTTGATCAATTTGTTTAGCAGGAAAGTCATAGGAATGCAATACAAAAACGATTCTGTAGCGAGAGCAGCAAGCATATTTCATACTGGCAGGTTATTACATATATATCAGGTTCGGATTGGAGCATGATCAATACAATGGCGGCTGGGAGAGAAATGAGGTCTAGCAGAAACGGCGATTGGGGATGTCAAATGTTCGAAGTTTAACGAGTTCTCATCATTCTTTGTTGCCTTTCGTTGGCGCTGTTGAGCACCGGCGGTGGAGCTACAAGTCCAGCTCTGTTCTAAGTTCTGCGTTGCAGGGCACGACCCTTTCCTCGCGTTTCTGGTCGGAAAGGTCCTTATCACCCTGTGTCCTTTGAGGTGATTGTCAGAAAGTTCAGATGGAAGAAGAGCGTACAAAACAGTCCATAGGGTAGGTCAGAGGAAAAGGGGGATGGAGCAAGGCCAAATTAGGAACAAACTAGGGAAACGAGAGACTTCAAATAGGCAGGCGTGTGACCGAATTCAGAGAGCGGGGACTTGTCGACCAACACTGGACATCGAGCAGGGGCATCAGGTCGACCCTTTCTTCTCATGTTGTCGAAAACAGTGCCTCGTCCTGCAGCTCTTTTCTGTCGTGGTCTCGCCTTGGCTAATGTCGCAGGTGTTCCTTAGTCTGCAGTCAGGCCTCGTGCTCCCACATCCGGTCCTTCTCTCCTCCAACAGCAGTACCCTTAAATAAGTTTGAAAAGACAGTCTTTAGAGAATTTGTAGATGAAGATAATCAAAAAGTCTATTTCTCTCCCAGCTCCAGGCAAAGAATGAAAATGCCCGTTATATTAGTGTTCACAACTGGCATATGAATGACCGGTGACGGGCCTGTTGGATTTACTATGACTTTCCTTTACAATTATTTATTACAGTCACGACAGTTCATCTGATGGTGACCCACCTTCGTGAGACGAACCTGGCAAAGATATGCCGTTCTCTAGAGTTTTACATTTACAAAGGGTACTGTGAGTCGTCAACATGGTACTACACAGGTATTTTGCTGAGAGACGAACATGGCTACCTGTTTTTCAACTACTACGGGGTTCATTTCGATGATTTCTTTACCTTGGACTAGTCTGTTAACCTTGTAAAACATCATTCTGGATCCTACGTAACCCTTTACAGCCCGATTACTTAATTAGGAAGGACAGGGGTTTTATGGGAAACAACCAGGGACATAGGAAACTTGTGGTAAGGGCATAAATCGACCCATCTCTCACAACCGGAAATGAGGGGTAGTTTCATAATTCCAGTTTTTGGGCGGCTGATACAGGGGAGGTAACAGGGGTGATCATTTTTCCGGTTTGGGTATTGCGACAATTCGGGGAGGGGAGGGTCGCGTATTCTGAGGTCCTTGTTTTATACCATAGGAGCCGTTGACATGTAGTTCCCTTATTTCGGGTCAGATTAGGGAACCTCTGTCGTCTTACCTGTCCTTTCCCTTACGGCCCAATCTCGGTTCATTGACTTCTAGCGGAAAAGGAGAGGTAATGACGCGGCCTCAGGGTGATTGTATTAAAGACAAGTTTTTGTGCAAATACTGACGGTATTTGAAGCCAATTAGGTGGTGTGCTAGGGGTGGCAGTCTGCCAATTTCGGGGCTAATCACTCGGAAGAGTGGGAATGCAAAAATAGAGGGAGAGAGAGAGAGAGAGAGAGAGAGAGAGAGAGAGAGAGAGAGAGAGAGAGAGAGAGGGAGAGAGAGAGAGAGAGAGAGGGAGAGAGAGAGAGCGCAACGGCAGGCTAAATAGTACACGTGCAACAGAGAGGGTGGCAGTGTATTCAAGAAAGGCTATTTAGTGCATTACACAGTAAAGGGTATTCACGGGTCTGCGTTAGAATCTTGTAATCATGCAGTTTGAGCATTAGACAGGGTAGAGGGGACGTGCCTTGAGAAAAAGGAAAGAAGAAAGGAGGTACCATTTTGTCGCACTTTCTCGCATTCTCGGTCCTTCGACCAGTTGGGTCAACGCCTCAGTCACACACACACATTCCCTCATAGTTTCGCATCATACGTGACATGGGTTCATTCGTCCGGTCTGGTTTAAGGGTGATCACTTTTTATCAGGTTGTGCTAATTTTTCGGGTTTATTCGATACGTGAGTAGTTTGCAGGCGAGCTTAGACACCACCTTGCAGCGCTAGTCCGCTTCGTGTATTAGACATGGCAAGGCTTCAGATCTTCGCCACACCTCGGCTGTAATCTCTGATGTAACCTGCAGAGGGAGGAAAAAAAGGGGGTGGGGGAGACAGCATTCGCGCATATTCAAATACATGGATTCATAAGTTCTTTACTTACCTCTTACTCGTCTTTCCTCCTCGGGGCAGGGTCCCCGGGGATATGGTTTCTGGAGTCGAGGGGGGTAGTGTGTCCATATAGGTCGTGTGCGGGGAAACGTAAAAAGGAAACCAGAGGTGCTTAGTGCGAGGTATCTAGTCAAAGGATGTATCTCACTATCGGGATCCTTAAACCTCTTTCAACGCTGTGGCGTTCTAAGGTTCTTCGGTTCTTGGGTCAGCTCCGTTCCCTGATACTTTGGAACGTTGTACTTTATAACATTTACATTATTTCATTTCACCCTCCTTTTACATTCCCTCATTTACACCGTTCGTTTTACCCATCCTTGGAAGTCAGGGTCTTCCTCTGCGCGAGAGTTCATGGGTCAGTCGCGTACTTTGAAGGCGGAGTGTCGTGTTGTCGATCCGATCCGTCCTCCAGGGCTGGGCAACCATCTTCTTTTAACCTTAAAGAGAGAGCAGAGTAGGGTGCACAGAAAAGAACTTTCCCACCGATCCCACATTTTTAAAATAAAGCATGCAATACCCGTCCATAGTTTCAAAAACTTTATTTTGCAAAATCATTTCAGCATGTGGATTATGAGGGTGCGGTCGTATTTGGCCGGTCGTGGCAATGGCTAAAGTGCGTACAGTGGGGGGTGTCGTTTGCAGCAATAAAAACATCGGAAAGTTTTACTCATTCATTTGTAAGAAACTAAAACGTCTATTAATTGGCTGGGGGTTCGGGGGCATTTATTTTCATAATTTAGAAGCATAATCATAATAGTTGTAATCAGATTTCCTATATGCATACCGTACGTGTGCGTCGTAAATGAGGTTTACATCAGTTATAAAAATATAATACATTGTACATTTGTAATCAACATTTGTAACGGGGATCCTTTCGTACTGTTCGTCGAGTGAGTTCTCCTTGTCTTTTCTAGCCAAGTGTACAAAGGATCATATAAAATCTCAGAACATCAAGTTTATATTAGTGCGAAGGAACACCACGAGGTGTTCGTAAGTTCTGATTGACACCAGCGCCATTTTGGGCGGGGCCGGCTCAGTCCGGAAGCAGCATCAGGGGGAAATGTTTCCCATTACTGGCAGTTTGGACCAGAGTCCTTTTCGGCAGTTCTAGAATTCATGCTAACAGAAGGAGTGGCAATGTCATGTTTGTTTCGTTGGCGGTCAAGGCAGCCGTCCCTTACCGGAAGCCTGCAAAGGCCGAAGGTTCCGCCGGGGACCTTTGTAGGATCTTCAAGGCTGCGGAGATGCTGTCGGAGATGGGGGCTCGTGCTCCAGGGGGCAAATGTTCGAGTTATATTGCTGGTCAAAGTTACTCTAGTGGCCGGGGCCCGCCTTCCAGCGGACCCAGACGCCATTTTGAGGCCCTACAGGGGCCACTCTCGTCGAGTTTGCAAGAGTGGGAGAGATCCTTCGGAGTGAAAGGAAGAGGTCCCTGTTGTGTGAAAGCGGGACGTTCAGCTGGGGTGCAGCTGTGATGCCCCCACCCGGGGGGGGGCGAGGGAGACTCGTCCGCATCGTCTCCTTCTCCCGGTGCACTCCATGCCGCTCCTTTTCATCGCCCCGCATGAAGGTCTCTCCACATCCGGTGTTCCCCAGGTCCTGTGCTCAGTGCTGTGGGAGTATGGCCACCTGTGGCGCGCATTCGGCGCGGCACGAGTATCAGTGCAGTCATTGCAGGTTCGGTGTTCCGAAAATATGGCCACCATTGCACGTTCGGTGCTGCGCAAGTACTGGGGTGCCACCATGGTGTGTTCGGTGCTGTGGAAGTATTGGCACCATCGCCTGACTGGGGGTGTTCGGCGTCGGGCCGGGGGCTGGGAGACCTCCTATCGGTGGAGGTGGGAGAGGCTCGTCCGCGTCGCCTCTCCCTCCCAGCCCAACTTGGACAAATTGTTGTGGAGGTACGTGCAGGACATCCCGCCATCCAGAGCTGCTGCGGCTGTTACGGAAGGGAAAAGGAAGAGGTGCCTCGTTCTTCTCTGGACATGTGGCGGGACTACTTAAGTCTATCCAGGCCCGTTGCGGCTGGCTGAGGAGACATGTGGCGGGACTACCTACAACTGCCCGGGCTGCTGGCTCCTGCCTCTCCTCCGGCTCCCCCATACGTTAAGATTTCCTGACCAAGAGTTGGCGGCCGGGCCCGCCTTATATGGGTTGCCGTTGGTTGGGCGTAGCCGTAACCCTGCCCTACTTTGGAAGGTTCCAGAATGGGGGGGGGCGAATGTTCTGTTTGACTTTCATTTTCTACAGTTTACCGTTATTATTCCTTGTTTGTTGTGCTAAATTAAAAGTTCAAGTTCATTAATGGTCGACGGATTTTGTTTTACCATTTCTTTCTTTCCAGGTTGCTTTTATGCTAAGTTTCTGCTAACAGAGGTTGAGTAACACGGAAACACGTGTAGAGGGATGACGCAGATTTGTACATTACATACACACAAACTCAGACGGGGGACAGTACAAGTACGACATACAAAGACCCAAGACGAATATAAAACAGTTATTGGTCGTAATTATCTCTTTCCGTCTGCGAATTTGAAACGAGGCTGGGTTCCCGTCTTGACGTTGCCCGACCTAGGAGAACTTGAGCATGCCGCTGAAATTGTCCTGGCGAAATCTGTGCCATCGGGCATAATCAAACGTGGTGGTTCTGTCTGGTCTGTCTATGTAAGTCGGGTTCTTCTTTGTCTCGCGCTTTTTCTCGTACTGCCGGTCTGTCGTTCCTGTCGGCCCTTTGCCTTTACTCACGCTCAGTAGAGTCGGGCATTGGGCTTTCCAGTGTCCGACATACCTACAAAAAGCGCATTGGTCTGGCCCTAAGTCTGGTCGTCTTTTGCATAGTGTCGGGGGATAAGTTGTGGGTAGCGGTGTCCTGGGGTTGTCCTGTCGGTATATTTCTCTACTTGGTTTGTCCTCGTCTTTTCTCTGTCGTTGCATAGCCTCTCTGCGCCACATACCGAGACTGTCGAGCATAATTGGCGTTGTCTTATTATTTCGAAGGGTTATTTCTAACGTTTCTATTTTATCAAGGTCAAAGGATCCTGCCAGTGGCCACTGTTTGTCTTGACTCTCTTCGGTATACCTGTGCCACAATTTATTATAGGCTATGGTGACTAATCCATAGTTTATGAACATGTCCTTATTAGGGGTGCCTTCTAGTGGAGCTATATGGTCCACCTCTAATACACGGTCCGGGCTAAACAGGCTATTAATCAGTGGGGAGAAGACAGACATGACGGCTCGTAACGAGGGACTAAAAAGTCAGCACTGCCTATCTTATCACTAGGTGCAAAGACTGGACAGAATATTTCTATTCAACGTTGTTTGCAGGCAGTGAATACCTCATGGATCAAAAATAACAAAAAGACCAATAAATAACAATGGGGAGAATGAGTAGGTCCGCAAAGATCTGCGTTACCTACCCTTTTCACTATCTGCAAAAAGGGTGGTCTCTTCCCTGTTTGCAGACAGGGAATCTCCAGGAAACAATAGTTTTGCGAACAACAGTTCAGTTTCAAGTAATTATTGAGTGGGGGAGAAAAAATAAGCACGGCTGCTGCCCTACCTATCCTCCACTGGTTGCAAAGAGAGAGCCCGTTGTTTCTCCGTTTGTAGACAGTGAATCTCCAAATAAATAAAGAGCAATACTAGTATTTTTAAACAATCAAACGATCAAGCAATCATTTCGCAACTTGTCGTGATTACACGACCTTACCCGGACCATGCGGACAGTTTCTTGTCTTCCGAATCCAGCGCCCGATCGTCCTCTTTTTCTCGTATTTCTCACGGCACTCCTGATGGTCCCCAGTCAGGACCGTAGATCACTCGAGAGAGGTCTGTTCGGAACTAGTGAAGTTCGGATGATCGGCTGCCAGACGAGGGTCTATTGGGCAAGAGCTCTCCCGATCGTTGCAGTCGTTCACTCTGTCGTCGGGACCTCTCCCACTGGATCCACGAGTCGCTGATGGGCCCCACGCTTGGGACGCCAATTGTTAAAACCTGAGTCGGGTCGGGGACAATCGATATTTGCCCGGCGGTATTGCCTCTGTGACCCTCTAGTTATTTAATCAATGAAGAGGCAGGCGCTGGAGACTGGAAAGCAGGAAACAAGGTTTTTATTCTCTCCGGAGGAGAACACAACGAAACGGACAGAAGGTATCGTTCTGAGGTGCTCTAGATACATTTCTGAGGCCTGGCCTCTTATACACTGTTTTATGACTTTATTGTAGATTACACATTCATGTTAAAGCTTTGATGTATGAAAAAGACATTCCCGGAACTCCCCTTTGGGCCCGTTCCCACACACATTTACAGTTGAAGTCCCCACCCTAGTCACAACAGGTGATGAGTATCACGCAGCCGGATATTCCGCCGATTCACGGAATGTGGGGGGTTTGATCGGATCTCATGGAGTGGGGGCTTTGATCAACCCGGGGATCCTTTGATGGGGGAAGCTTTCTATTGTACGGGGAGGGGCAAGGAATGGTATCGGCAGAGCTGGGTGTCGGCCTGGGAACGGGGAAGACAAAATGGGCACACGGGGAAAAAGGGGTTTGCATCTAAGGGCCGGAGATCATGAAAGGGAAGCAGGGAGGTGTCGCGCTGGGAACAGGATGAGGGCCTGGGGCAGAGCAGCGCCGAAGAGGGGTTTATGACTCAAGGCAGGTGCAAGCAGGGGGTGGTCTTAGTGAAGGCGAAGGGCTATGTCAGGGGCCAGCGGCATGCAAATGGGTCCGTTCTGCTCGGGGCATCTTAAAAAAATGGCGGGCGCGCACGACAAAAGTGTGGCATCAGGGGAAGAGGCAAGATGGCGCAGATAATGTTCACCAAAACGTACTAATTTTCAACACCACCTTCTGGAGGCAATATAGGAGAATTGTCGGCCTCCACTTCTGGTCCTATAAATTCTCAGAACAGTAGCCAAGCCTTTGTTTCCAGAGCTCTACTGGGATGATATGGGACAATGATTGACTGTAAGATTGGCAGACGTTTGGCGGCCATAATCTTATGGGTGACACAGAGGGCTTTAAACTGAATCCTCTCTGTAACTGGGAGCCAATGCAGAGAAGCTATAGCTGCTCAAGCTGATTCTCTGCGGGGAATATGTAGAAGCAGTCTAGCTGCACAGTTCTGAACCATCTGGCGTCTCATTATTGTGGATCGTGGGGATCCAACATAAAGGGCATTCACGTAGTCCAAGCGAGAGAGAATTAGGGCTTGGACTACTAATTTCTTAGCATCCCAGGACAATAGGGGGAGAACTTTCCTCATCATCCTTAGTAGTCCAAAGCAGTATTGCCTCCCCTAAAAAAAGATTATAAATAGCTGAATGTGATATTACCTCGCAATAAAAACGGTATAGAGAGCAAACTATTTTGTTTTTAAATAGTTATACTTTGTGATATAAAGACAATCTTTGTATACTGAGAATACCAGTATTCAGGGATGCATCAACCAATACATTTTAATCCAGAACTCTAGGTTCTTATACTGTAATTTGGACCCTATAGAAATATACACTGTGCATTTCAAAATATAGCTTCACACAGTCTTAGTTAATATATAATTATATGCTGCTTTAGTAAGAATCACGTTCCCAAAAAATAAAGATACCACATACACTTGAAAAATTGGCATAGGGAAAGCAATTTTAAATAATGGGAGCGAGCCAAAGCATCAGAAAATTTACATATGTCATTGTAATGAAATCCATTTAGAAAATATAGTTTGCAATATTTTACTAGAGCCTCATATCATCTACAAATAGAGTGGAATCTGAGAGAGTAAAGTATCTAATTTAATTGAACAAACCTCTATTTCTAAAGCAAACGTTCACTGCTTTTAACGGTAAGGTGCTTTTTTAGTCTTTAAGTCTGGTGGTGGATCGTTTCTGAGACAAAGGTCTTGCACAATAAAAGACCTGCTTTTCAATGTCTTCTTTCTATAGCTAAGAAAAACAAAATAATTATGTGAGGAATGCTTGAATACATCTTCGGTCTCAGAGGTTCAAAGTTATTACTTTAAACCTCCTCCCTGTCCATTTAATTTTGAAAACATTCTGGAGTCATTTGAGTTACCATTTAGAAGGGTGTGGCCCGGCAGTTCTGACTGCACTGTTCTGATTGGAACAGGGGTAATCTGCTGATTTTACATAAGACTGGTCCCTGTCTCGAGTGGAATAGTGGGCATAACATAACAACAGACAGGAAGAAGCCAAGACTATTTACCATTATTTCTCTCCTCTCTTTAAAGGATTGCTTTCTGTATAGAATGCATATGAGTTAAATATTTAAATGTGGCAAACAGCTTATTGATTCAGTGTAATTTTCAGATGTGAAATAGTCCCTAATGGAAGAACTTCCTTTCCTCGAAGGCAGAATGATACATCAAATAACTAATAGCTTCAGATGTGAGAGTAATGCTCCTTTGAGAGGACCAAAAGCCCACTCTCTTTACACTTTAATCAATTGGTAACAATACATTAACAGACAGCTATGCTGTCAAGTCAGACCTAAAAAGCAGCAGGTTACCTTCAAGGCATCCATGAAATGGGAAGGCAATGAGACATCTAAATGCATAGCTAATATTATGCTAACACTATAATGAAAATCACGTCTGAGAACCAATAACGGCCATCTGCATCTAATTAATCGTTGGAAGCAGTTATAACCTTACCTTTGTGCCAATCTATTGGTAACATAGTCTGTACTGCAGTAAACGAAAGACAAACACAATTTCAAATAATATAACAAAAGATAATAAACTACCACAGGCTAATTTAACCAATGGCAATAAAATATACTAATAAACAAATACATTTCTTTAATGCAACTGAACATGACAATCATATACCAGAGATGATAAACACTTCAGTTCCAGGGCTAGTGAGCAAATAATTTACTTTGCTAATGTTTTCTTTCAATTCATTATCAGGGTTTATTTATCTAGTCATTCTTCATTATGTGTTTAAACTAGGTCTTCAATTAATTAAAAGTTATCTTTGTGCCAAAACTATCCATCCACAAAGGGGTTCTGCGCCATTTCTAAGCACAAATGCCTGCTAGGAAGCACTAGTACTGTGCTAATAAAACCACATGCAACGGTTCTTTTATTTTTCTAATTTATTGCAAGCAGATGTCTGTCACGTTCTGGCAGTATTAAGTTTCTTTAATTTTTTTGTGTTACTTTTCATTTTTGTGTTATGTGCTACAATAAAAAAAAGATATGTAGTCATTGCACCAGCTTGCCAAAGCTATTTGTTTTGTTCAACTCATGTTTGCTGGACCCTAAGATTTTAGTAGTATGCATGCCCCAACACATTCCAAATAGGTACATACACCGGTTTAACATTTTTCTGCATCCTACAGGCTTTATGTTAGCCAAAAGGTTAACAAAGATACATTTCCCACAAAATGTAACGAAATGCTAGATAAGAGCTACATTCTAGAAAAATTGTTCACCACAGGAAAGATCCCGAATGCAGGCAAATAATGGCAAAGTACAAAGTCAACTGAAGAGGTTGGTACAGACAGACCTGGACACCAGAGTCAGACTAGATCGATCAGAAATGTCACTTGAGCCTTTTGGAGCGTGTGATCCGCTTCTCCAAGCTCTGTACCGAATTCTGGACCAGAGAAGCCCTTGTGAGAGGAGTACACACAAGAGAACTGACTTTATAGGTTTCAATTCTTAGCACAAGAGCTGTATCCAGTTGAGAGAAATCCTAGAGCCACCAACACTCGTGTAACATACAGGTCATGCTTGGAAAGCATTATTTGATTGTGAAAGTTCCAGAGATTTGGTTCCGGGCTAATTCTTAAAGCTCACAGTATTTAAGTAGGGTATGTGAAATTCGAGTGATTTGCTTTTTGTGTAACTATGCAAAATTTCAGCAAAATTGCACAAAATGCAAATCTTTCAGTTTGCACAATATTGTAGCACAAAATGTTTCCTAGCATCAATTTTCTGTGCAAGAATGCATTTAAACAACATCTGCTTATATTCTGTTGTTTGCATGCACACTTGGTAATTTTTTACCATGAAGACACTAAAACATATTTAGCTTAATCACACTTAAGTTTATTTATTTTTTGGCCATTTCAAATGATTTTTGGAAAGGAAGCTACACAACCTTTGCGAAGGGTTAAGTGTTACTGACATCTGGTCTATGCCACACACAAAAAACTAAAACTGCAGAGGTTGCCCATAATACATGTTTCTCAATATGTGCCTTTATAGCCCATCTTCGAGATGTCTCAGTTGAAAAATTACATGGCTGCAACTATGGATGAAATATATGTTTTGCAAAAATGACACAGGGTAAAATACTATAGTCCAGGTCTATGATGGGAGTCCCATGAATTCGGTGTTGGTTTTCTACAGCTTTTATAGTGAAATAAAAATAGAAAACATAAAGGGCCCTATTCATAAAGGTGAAAATGTTATACATCTACTCAGTCCCATATTTATTTCTTAGGATGGTTGCCTGAGTAAAGTTTAGATAATTTGCTTAACATATTTATTAGTCGATTAGAAAAAAAATGCAAACTTTTGTATTGCTTAGCAGATTTGTTATGGGAATTAGGCAGATGTTAGCAGCAACACAAACATCTGGCGGTTTTGGTCTTTTCCATATTAGGGTCAGGCACAAACGACATTGAATTATGCGGAAGTAAATTTTAGACAAAATCCACATAATTCACTGTTGGGAGTAGAAAATCCACCTGGCTCTAATTTGGAATGTTCACTGTGAATATCCATTTCTGATTTCCTTTTGAATGAGAAAAACCGAGCATAATGCATTCCATGCAGTTGCTTTTAGCAAAGAGCATAAATCCAGTAACCTATTGTCTCACATACATGAATAGTAAATCCTGGGCGTTTTAGAAACCAAGGACTGGTGACATAAAAATAAAAGCAATTAACGAATGCAAGAATTCTCATCCAGAAAATCCATCCCCTAGGCTAGTGGTGGTACCTAACCATTAGCTTACCCCCTCGGACTTTAATTTTAAAGATGGCTACTTCTAGTTCACAATGAATGTCCCTTCACACACGTAGGCAAGTAATATAATACTAAAGGCACAACTTCTTTATCGAAAGATCCGCACTCACTGCTCTGTAATACCCCCTATTGAATATTTTAATTATGACATTGCCTGAGCGAGATGAATGTTAAAGACGACTAGTGGGTGATTAGCCTCATATCTGTTTTATAGCCGGTGCAATACTGGGCACATATGTCTTACAGGACGTGCACATAACAGAAACACAGTTTACCATCCTCTCTTTGGGTGTAAACTGTTTGCTACCGTTGAGTTCAGGTTATGCTGTTGTGTTTAGACTATTAGTGACTGTACACTGAGATAACAGCCGTGAAACACTCAAGCATCAAACTCATTATGCCGTTGGAGTTCCAACAAGGTTTTCAAACAGACAAAAATGTGTTAATTTCACATTACATTTGGGCACATAACTATGTATATACTAGTTAAGATTAGACAATATACTCCACATGAAGAAGTATATATTTTATAAGAAATATTTCTTATGTTTTATAGCTAATCAAATATTTCTGTTGTGGCAGTATAACTTTTGATATCTATCTATCTATCTATCTGTCTATCTATCTATCTATCTATCTATCTATCTATCTATCTATCTATCTATCTATCTATCTATCTATCTATCTATCTATCTATCTATCTATCTATCTATCTATCTATCTATCTATCTATCTATCTATCTATCTATCTATCTATCTCTCTCTCTATCTACCTGTCCGTGTGTCTGTCTGTATAACTAGCTATCTGTCTATCCAACTATCTATTTATCTGCCTGCCCTACCTACTCACATGATACCTCCCACTCAATGTATATATAAAATTATATAGCATAATTTATGTGTAGAATAATGTACATATGAATGTATGTATATAAATGCATATCTATATAAAAATAGGGCAAACCTATGCATAAACCTATCCATAAGATTCTTATGCTTTTTGTCTCCCAAGGGCTCTGAAGAAACATATCTTGAATTATTGACTGACCGGATATCTTTCACTGTGCTCCATGTGATTTTTTAGCATGGCACCATCATTTATTTTTTCAAGTGTTTTGTTTTCTTCATCCATACACATACACTATAGGCAGACATTAAGGCCCACTATATGCAGGGCACAATGGCACAGTTATTCTATTTAGAACAGCCTATATTCAGCACTTCGACACTTTGTTTTTGAGAATTGAAAAATCTTTCTATTTGCCTGAAATCATAGCAGATAAGTGATGGCCAGACAGGCTCTTGATGGCTTTATTGATGGATGGACAGATTCACAAAGAACAGCCAGCGGTCTGCAGCGAGAGAGAGTCTTCCCAGATAGGAGGTAGAAGAATCAGAATTCAGTAGTGAGAGTGTGTCTGTTTAGCTATCTCTACAGCGCAGTGGTCGTCATACAGACAATTTGCTACTGTCACTCACAGGTCCAGCTTTTCTAAGATGCTGATTTGGGGCATCAGCTGTCCAGATCACTCTTACTGTCTGGTGCTTGGTTTAGGTATACAACCTTTACAACGAAACTTTTACAACGACCTACCGTTACAACACAACTTTTACAACGCAAACTATTACAACGCATTGCTCTGGGGGGCGCTCTAAGATAGGGAAGAGGTTAATTTACTATCCAATAACCTTCCCTACTATCCACGGGGACTGGAGTTGGAATAGTAAATTAAACTATTCACTATCCAGCACCTCAAAGCGCTATGCGTTGTAATGGTATGCGTGGTAAAAAACGCGTTGTAAACGTAGGCGTTGTAAAAGTATGCGTTGTAACGCCATACATCCCTTGGTTTAAGTTTAGGGCATACTTGCTTAATATGATGATTTATTGGTATCTGCTGGTTAGCTAGTATTCTTTGCAGGCGACCATACAAGCAGTGTCCACAAAAAACAGTTTCATGTTCCCCCACCTAGGAATACAACCTGCTGTAGATAGACAGGAAGTGGGTAGATTATATAGAGAGTTCAGGAATGGTAACTGAATGCATTTCTATATATAAGTATATGGCAAACATTTCCGTTCACGCTGTCAGGGCTCACTAGGGCACACCAGGGACAACTCCTCCGGCTGCTGAGTGGTGTGTGTGCACGACAATGTGGCAAATCTGAGGGAATGGCGTGTTCCACAGCTTAAGAAGTACCTACAGCTGTTCATGAGGCCTCTATAGTTTCTTTTCACTTATTTCCCCATGTGCCATGGCCTACATACCTTCACCTCTTTCTTTTAAGGGTCCCTATGACCTTTTAGGCAAAATCCATCATCAGCAACTTGAAAATTTAACTCCATCTGCCAACTTTTTCATCACAATCCTCATTTTTTTGTGACGTATAAACATTAAAACTAGAGAAGAGGATTCTAAGTTGTCTCCACCCTCGTTTGGTCACCGGACCCAGTTTTATGTCTTTCTGCATGCTACACTGATTATCATTCTGAGAAAGTGGAATGGTTGCTGTTCAAGGGGCGTCTTTCTTTTCTTTTTACTAAATTCTGAATGTTGCCTTTAGTATGATGTAAGTGGGGAGGAGAGCGAGAGATGTACCTATGGCGTTAGAACTATGAGGACTGAACATACTGGTCATGGACTGAGACAATGTCTGATGCCTGCCCCCAAAAAATCGAAGTCAAAACTGCCATCTCTCACAAAACATATAGGTGTGTGCCTGGTTGTATTTGTATGGTGATACATGCTAGTAAAGACCAATCAGGCCTTTACCAGTATATGGAAAGAAAGTTGGAGAAAGTTGGAAAATCATGTCATTTTGGCTAACACAGCACTGTATTAAAGCTCTAAAGCTTGTTTTCTCAACCAGTGTTTCTTTGAAGGATCTAAAAAGGAATTTTAACTGACTGCATTAACGATTGGACATTTGTGGTGTGTATCATAACTGTTTCCATGTATATTACTTTATTTGTATTTCTATATTCTTTCCTGTTTATAACTCCTGGATTTACAAACAAATAATTATTTAGTTCCCTTCTATATCACACTGCATTCCATTACTGCTACTCATGTGATATCTTATAACTCTGTGCCATAATGTTATTTTAATATCACAGGAGGATGCTGGCAGACCTAACTACTGAGAAGGGACAGCATGGTGTATCTAGCTATATGTTCAATTGTCATTTAGAGCTGTTCCTACTGCTCAAATTTAGGTTTAGCAGGTTACAGAATCGAGGTTTAGGGAAATTGGTTTTCCCAATGTTGGTGAAGCGGGGAAGCCAGGATTAACACTCAAGTCTGCATGATCCACAGTCAACAACGTATCTTCTGTTTCGTGTCCTTCAAATGAGAACATTTACGATTCTAATAGCAATTGATTAAGTTGCCAGGGTCTTATCATCGGTGTATCATTTCAAGAGATTTCCACCTGCAGGCCAGTCACTCTCCGAAATTGCCATACATGTATATTCATTCCAATTCAGGATTGGAGAGAAAGTACTCTAGCCGCAAGGCCAAATGAAAAACATTGGTGTCAACTGTTGTGCTTTAATTAAAACATTTATTAGTTTGCAAAAATGTTTACAAACAAATGTATTAAAACAAAGAGGCATTGCATTGTCAATTTTATGAATGTACATTGGGGGTGAGGCTTCTTCAAGCAAGCTGCTATCGATATAATCATTAGAATACATGGGATCTGAGCTAAACCACTGTAGATCGCTCACTATCCTGACAGCTTAGCCGAGGCCATGGCCTCTGCCCCACTGGATGGGAACTGCTTGCCATATGTTGAAATCCCCTCTTGCCTTGTGGGGATCTCAATGCTTACAATGCATCCTTTGGTATGGTTTGATTTTTGGTGGTAGAGTCAGCTGGGGGATCCGCTATTAGAATATCTGTGGCTCCCCCACCTCGAAATAGGATGTAATGTTGTACTAGAGCAGGGTTCTCCAAATTCGGTCCTCGAGGGCCGAATCCATGCCAGATTTTTAGCATAGCCCTGTATAAATAAATTAAGTAATCTTAAAAATCAGGCATGGATCCAGCCCTCCAGGACCTACTATGGAGAAGCCTGGACTAGAAGTAGCGGGCACACCATCCATGGGGGATTACCTTCTAGACCATAATGAAGAACAAAGTCACAGGAGATGAGGTCAACTTCCTGTCATAAGAACCACTGGAATCATTTGAAAGAAGATCTCTTTTTCCATGGCAAGTGGATAAATGGAGACAATCAAAGGGTGAGGCCTTCCTTTTTAATTAAGTGATTGGCACAGGGGAAGACAATGTGTGAGAGATCCTCTTATGCAAAGTCATTGCAGAGAAAAGTCTTCCCTAGTGCAACCATCGATCACTACGTCACTAGGGCAGTGTGCAGTTAACATTCTTGGATAACTGTAGCTAGAGGTGCCTCCCGGGCATGTATGATTCCCTGATAGGGCTTCTCATCTCTGGGGTCCTTTAGTGCTATTTAAGCAGGCAACTGATGCAGAGAAGCGCTAAGCGGATCACGGACAGAAAGTCTCTTATTCCTTAACATGCTGAAATGTGTTAAGCGCTCTGCAAGAACCTAATGATTTATTGATTACCATACCACAACCACTGAGACAGAGACCTATATAAAATGCACAGCTGTTCTCTTTCTGTATTGAAAAGTGCCTCAAAAAGTCTTTCCTCTGGTTAGATCAAATGCAGCATCATCAGCCATTGTGTTCAACTTACCTGTTGAAAATTGGGTTGGGTTGACCACACATTTTCTAATATCCGGGAGGTCCAACATCTCATATTCTTAAATGAATACTCTGAGTCATTAGGAGTCCTAGGTGCGTGGGTTTGAGAGTGGAATAGATGTGGTGGAAATTTGCAAATTGTGGATCCTGGATCCCTGAGTTCTAATCCTGCCTACACCGCTTGACTGCACTGTGTGATTCTTACTTCATCGCTTCATGCCTTTGTGTTTTCTTATCAGGCAAATACTGGAGTCCTTTGAAAGAGGCAAAATGAGAAAATTAGGCTTTATGAATTTGTACGTTGCGTCTCCATTTATAAACAGAAATCCTGCAACCAGCTGTTGCAGAGCCATGCTAGTGAAATACAATCCATACATTGGATGACTTGACTATAATCTGGGCGTTCAGTCTCTGCCATCAGTCCTCTGTAAATACCTTAGAAAATAACTTCTTGACACGCTGGCTAACTTCGAAGGGACTGTGGAGAGGAGACATTTCAGAATCTTTTTTAAAACAATGACTTATAAAGTTGGAAGACTGTGTGCTTGTGTGTGAGTGGCAAAGACAGAATGAAACAATGTTTTTTACCAGAGCACAATCACTTTTGAAATTTTTTCATCGTCATTTATCTGTCTCCCCATCTTCTCACTTCTGAAAGTGGTACCTGCTGCCCACCCATGCCGTTTAAACAAGCGCTTTCCCTCTAGCTCTCTGCATTTCAACATCATCAATATGTTTTATATGAGTTGTTTTATTTCCCACGCCACCCCTTTCTTTTTGAGAAAGGAGAGTGCAAGCTCAGCGCCGACCCATTCCATGTTCTCTAACAAGCGATGTTCCTGTGTACACCTGTTGTACTGCTGTTGAATAGTTGACAAAGAATAAACAGACAAACAGAAACAAAAAAACATAAAGACCAAGAATGACAGTGCATGAATTTTTACTGGAGTCCTTCTATAAATAAAGTGCTATTAAAAGAAACTGCCTGCAAGTAGTGCTTCTTTCTGATCTCACGCTGTCCAGACACCAGATATTTAATTTATATTGATGGACTTGAGTACTCACATGCCTTAACTATTCACACAAAAGGGTCAACATGTACCTGTTTTGGGAGTGTGTCCGACTTGAAATTGAGAGGCACATTTGCATGAAGGTTTTTTTGAATTCTCTCGCAATTTCAAATTATTTTGATGAATCTAAGCTTCTTTCACACGCGTTTGACAGTCTTTCCAGACAATTGATCGCATAAAAATGAAACATAATAATGTTATTGGTTTAATCTAGTTCTTGTTAGGTTGTCACTCAATTTGTGCAAAAGAAAAAAGTTTCACATTCTCTGTTTATGAACAAGGAGTCAGGTATAATTTCGGTCTCATTCCGAATCTTTCTTACAAATATAGCCACTATTATGACCATCTCCCGTACATTTCTCCATCAGTGTTTCCTGAAACCTCAGCGAATGTTCAAGCTGTTTTCTGGCAGTCATCTGTGTTGAGTAAAAAGTACACCAAAATCCGTAGTATTTTTTGTGGATTTATTCAAGGGTTGAAACATCAACAGAGCACATCATCTTCAATGCTGTTCCCCAGCAAACCAAGGCAAGAATGCTGGTTGCCAAGGAGAAATGTTTGAAGAATGGAACATACAAGTTAAATAAATACAATGCTCACGCAGTATCACAAGATAGGCACGAGATATACAAAATAATTTAAAGTGAAATACACAACACATCTTCCCCCTTAATGAATATTTTAAATAATAAAGAGGAAATTAACTAGAATGGTCATCACAGTCAAAATCCGATAACCATTTTGGTTTCAAATCGGCGCGTGCACATCAGCTTCTTTCTTCAACAACTACATTTCCATTACTAGCCTCTCCAACATCCACACTTTTATTACTAACATTAACCATGTTATCCTTTCCAATAGAAGATTTAGGTTAACATGAATCATGTTAGCATCTGCATGAACATTGGGAATATCACTATTGGCATTTTTTCAAATTATCATTGTAAACAATGTCATCATCAGTATCATAGAATTGTAAATTACGCCTTGAGAGAGAACAATCTGCAGTTTTCTGCTGCTAAAAACTTAAACCTTCTACAGGGACACATGGTTTAGAATGATTAAATAACCACTCAGGATTAAATTTAGTTTTGACAGTTCTTCCCCTCATCACCTTAAATGGTGACACTTCTAAAGCATTGTGTGGAGTAGTTCTGTACATCCAAAGAGTTTTAAATAATTGCATTTCCCAATAACATTTATTGATAGTAGCTGATTGTATAGCATTTTTAAGAACCCTATTAAAACGTTCAATTATGCCATTTCCGCTTGGATTATATAAAGTAGTGCAATGTTTTATGGCCACTTTTCCATAGTAATTCTTAGCAATTTTAGAAGTGAACTGGACTCCGTTATCACTGATGATGAGTGCTGGAAGACATTCACTTACAAAGACACTGTCTAAAAATCTTATGACTTCTTCACAATACACATTTTCAACAATTTTAAGTACTGGCCATCTGGAGAAAATATCAATAAGTGATAAGATATATTTGCTTTGAATGCCAATGGTTCCCATAATGTCAATGGCAACAGTGTGCCAAGGTAATCTGGGAATGATTGGTTCTGACATAGCAGGTTTTAAAGTTATTAGAGTTTTATCAGAGTTGGCACACCACACACAGTTCCTTACAATTCTCTCAATGGACAAATCCATACCTGGCCACCAATCGCATTGTTTTATTCTTTGTTTTGTTTTAACTATGCCCCCATGACTTTCGTGACACATCTTGATTATATCAAGTCTGAGTTGTGAAGGGGGTATCATTTTCTCTCCTCTCATGATATTACCATGTAGTACTGATAATTCATCACAAAGTTCCCAAAATTGTTTAATCTCTTCTGAAATACTGTTTTTTGGGGGCCACCCATCAGTAGTAAATAAGCGTAGTTGCTGTAGAATTCTGTCATCATTATAATTCTTAATCCATTCATCTTTTATGACCACATATAAACCTTGATCATGGACCAACACGACTTGGACATTTTCCTATTCATGGTCAGAGCTGTTTTGTAATTCTGTAGGCATGAGTGACAAAACATCTGCCACCACATTTTCTTTCCCTGAAACATAAACAATTTTATAAATGTAATCTTGTAATCTTAAAGACATTCTGGCAATTCTAGGAGATGCATTAAACAACTCTTCAGTGGTCAGTAATCTTACAAAGGTTTGTGGTCACTACGTACAGTGCAAGGTTTTCCCCATATAAATGCTCTGAAGTGCTCTAGGGCCCATATGCATGCTAAAGTGTCCTTCTCTATGACTGGGAATTTTTCTTCAGTGGGTGATTATGCTCGTGAAGCGCAAGCGATCATAAATTTCTTGCCCTCTTGATTAATTTGAGAAAGTACTCCACCTAAACCTTTTTTACTAGCGTCTACAGTGATATAGTTATTGAGACCATGATCAAAACTACTTAGAGCAGGTGCACCAGCAATAGCTTTCTTAATATTTGCAAATTCTTTATCACAGTCTACACTCCAATTGAATTTGTTTCTGTCTTTGAGAAGTTGTCTTACATTAAAACTTCTACTTGAAAATTGTTGTACGAATTTGAAGTAAAACTCAACCAAACTGACAAAGGATCGTACCTCATCCTTATTTTTTGGATTTGGATGGGGGCATTTATAATAGTATCTACTAATGCAGGTTTGGTGGACACTCCTGCACCACTAATGACATGACCTAAGTAAGTGATGGTCTTTACACCAAACTTGCATTTAGTATGTTCAACAGTTAAGCCTTTTTGTTCTAATACACTTAAAACATCTTTCAACACACTATCATGTTCTTCTTTGTCTTTGCCAAAAATTAGAATGTCATCTTAAAAGCACTGTACCTTATCATGTTTTCCAAAAAGCTGATACATTAATCTTTGAAAGATAGCTACGGCTGAAGCAAGGCCAAACGGTAAATGCTTGTACTGAAAACAACCTGATGGGGTTATGAATGCAGTAAGTTATTTACTATCTTCAGATTGAGGAATCTGATGGTACACAGCAGATAAGTCTATGGTGGAGAACCAATTAGCATCTTTTATGAGGGTTAACATTTTAGAAATTTTAGGTAAAGGAAACCTATCCACCACTATGTTGTTGTTTAAATGGCGCAAATCAATGCAGAACCTCAATTTCCCATTGCTGCGTCGAGCGACGACTATTGGAGAAATCCACTATGAAGATTCAATGGGTTCAATTAAATCTGCTTTGGTTAATTTCTCAAGTTCTATCTCCTCCTCCTTTCTGAGCAGAATAGGTATGTGTCTAACTTCACGAACCTTGGGACAGGCATCTGCTTTCAATATGTTACAGTGTTCAAAATCATTAATTTTGCCTATTTCTTTACAAAATACTTTAGGATTTTGTTATTTAATATCCTTACATAGGCTTGTATTATCATTTAATAACATGACAGGAGCAGCACTATTAGAGTTGGGAATTATACCTAAATTACCTTGATTCTTCCAACAGAAGACTGCAGGACCTTTTTTAGCCACATATGGTTTCCCAAAAGACTCTCTTCCTTTAAATCTAAACAACAAGGAACAGAAACCAATCATATCAATTTTTCACCTGAGAAACCTTCTGGATAAATGCCAGCTGGAAGTAAATGTTGCTCTAACTTATTAGCAAATGTATTCATCCATGTTTCTTCATGTAGGGTGATTCTAAATCTGCATACATCAATACGTTTAAGGGTATAGAACATAAGGGGTTCTTTTTGTTATCTATTTTCTTGTAAATAATATCTAACACAAATAATTCCCTGGAATCAAAGTCATTGGAATCCTCACCACATGTAATCCTGTGAGAAGATAATTTTTAGAATAACCGCTCTTCATCACTAGACCTGGATAAATCATTATCAACACATTTTACTTTAACATTCTTCCTTCTTCTGCATACTTTTGCAAAATGGGCCACGACATTACAATTTGAACATTTTTGTTTTGAGGCAGGACAAAATTTGCTAGAAGCTAAGTGTGAACTGCTATCACAGCAATAGCATCTAAAGGTACCACTTTTTTTAACAGAATCATATCTTTTAGGACTCACCCTCCTGGTCTTATCTGAAGTATTATTCTTAATTTTGCTAACGATATTTTCAGATTTAGTTTTACAATCACCCTTAAGTACTTTTGCACTGGGGCTCAATAACTCTGCCTTTTTTACAATAGCTAATATGTCTTTCAATTCTGCATCACCATTTATCCTTAAGCAATCTTTTATAGCAGGATCCCTGGTGTGCATGGCAACTTGGTCTCTAATAAACTGATCTTGTAAATGGTCAAATTTACAATCATAGGCGAGTCGTTTAAGGGCAGAAACATAGTCATCAATTAACTCATTCAGCTCTTGTTTCTATGCAATAACTTGTACCTTAAAATGCCTATGCAAACTTTAGGTGCAAAATGGTTATCAAAATCTTTAAGAATGACATTAAACACATTAGTATCACCACTCACAACCCCTTTTTGCATTCCTTTGTAGGCCTTTAGTCCACCTGGACCAATAGAATATAAAATATAGTTTTTTTGCTCTTGGCTGACATCTTATTTTCTTCATCTATGGCATTAATGAAGTTTAAAAAATAGGATTTCCATTCAATCCATTTCATGCATCAGGTGTTTCCTGCAGGCCAGAAAGCTTGAGGCAACTAAACTGTGAAATTCTGTGTTGCCATGGTGTAGGTAAAAGAGAATGTAAACTCTGTAAATAAAAGTAATATGTACACTTTTGTCCAATACAAGTAATAAGTAATATTGTGTAATCCAAATGTAAACTCTGTAGATAAAAGTAGTATTTTTAAGTAATGTTGCACAATCCAAATACCAAATAAAGACTCCCACAAGGAAAAACAATAATGTAAATAATGCAAATAATGCAAGATGTAATTACAGTACCAGAGATGATGCACTCGTAAATTCTGTGAGAATTGATGAATGGGGCCCGATAAATGGTAAATCCAAGATGTCGTCACGTAATTGACCTTATGTGACCTCGTAACACACTTACTCCGACGCTGAATCAAGGATGTGGCAGACTTCCGACCCAAGATGGCGTCACATAACGATGCGTGTCACTGTAATGCACCGTGTACGAATGCTGACACTTCGCTCCGTATGACAGTACTGGAAAACAAGCACCAATTCAAAAGAAGAAGAAGATGGTTTGTGTTCCACAGCTCATCAGGGAATCTGGGGAACTTCTCTCATGATGGCATCCAATTCAAAGGATGCTTCCAATGGACAAATGTAACGAAAGTGGATCAGACACGCAAATGCATGCTACGCCGACAATAATCCACAGGCAAAGCAGAAGGTAACTCTCCCATGAAGTCAATGTGTAGAAGGTCCTCGTATATTGAGGTATTACAATTAAAAATCCTCAAAGTGCGCAAAATACAAATATCGCATAAAATCCATGGGTTTTTTGATGGCGTCTCAACAATAACTCGTCACCAAAATTGTTGAGTAAAAAGTACACCAAATCCGTAGTAATTTTTGCAGATTCATTCAAGGGTTGAAACGCCAATGGAGGACATCATCTTCAATGCTTCTCCTCAGCAAAACAAGGCAAGAATGCTGGAAGCCAAGGAGAAATGTTTGACGAATGGAACATACAAGTTAAATAAATAGAATACTCGTACAGCAGCATGAGATAGGCACAAGATATACAAAACACTTTAAAGTTAAATACACAACAATCTGTCTTGGAAGAGACCAACTGAATGCTAAAGAGGATGTGGAATATATTAATGGTAACTTGTCTTTTATAAAGAACTCAGCGTGGTTGTGTGATCCCTAAATGCTGTTTAACAGTGAGCAAGCAGGCTAGCTGACCTCAGAAGGATGAGTAGACATTGGGAGGTGTCAAACACTTAACCTGCAGTTTACAGCAGAAGGCATTTAGGAGTATCTAACTCATTAAGGACCATCTTGGCTGCTCAGAATAGGTAACAATGTAAGAAACTTGTCTGCTGTTCTAGTCCCAATGCCCAATCCCGAAGGTTGAACAGATTATCATGTAAGGTATCCTCAGCTCATCTGTGGTAAAGTGGTTTGACCATCAATGCTAGACTCTTAGGGAAAGTGCAAAACTTGGGTAATTTCTATTCGTTTAATTACAGGAATTATTTGGAAAAAGTATGCAAAATTAATTGTAATTATGCAAATCTGCCATTTGGCGCCACATGTTAGCACGAAATGTGTCCACACGTCCATTTTAGACACAAGGAGCATTTTGCAGTATGAAAATATAGGCCCAAAAATAAGCATTGCAAACAACAACCGCTTGAGTTCTGGTGATTCACGTTGTTCCCTTGTGGAGTGCTACATTTTTGCTGCGAACGCACATGTAGCAAAATTACCACAATTGTGAAAGATTTCACCAGCGTGACAGAAATGTTAATCAGGCATAGTGGTGATGGTGTAACAATTTACACAACAATACAGTGAAAAGGGAGAAAAAATCTTTGAGACTCCAACTTATCTATAATGTCCATTAAATAGTAAAAATGATCACTATTAGTTCAGTGAATTTAAAGTTATGAACATCAAACTCTGTGAGGATAAAAATAAAGGTGAGATCTAGCTAAGCATAGTTAAAACAGAAAAAAGGATGTCTGCTAATTCTCATCTATGATAGTAGGTGGTAAGCCTCCAGCGTTGTTACACAGTTACCTGGCAGAAATCAGGACGTACGAAAAATTCACACCCCATACCCTTCCTAGGGCGTAAGGGTCTAGAAAGGTCATACAAAATCTCACGAAGCAAGTAATTCTGCAGACAAATTAGAATAGCCCTAGGCTTCCCAGCGCCCCAGCCCTATCTTGTTTCTGAGTAAAAGGAAAGCGATGAGCCTTTATAATCTCTTTATCCCAGTCCCAATCCTTGAGATCTGGAAAAGCAACTGAAAAGATTTCAACAACAAATCGCCGGGCATCTTTTCCCTCGGAAAGTTCTGGAATCCCCAGGATGCGCAGATTGTTTCATCGTGCGCGAGTCTCTAAATCGGTAAGTTGTAGGCAACGAGAGAGAGCCTGGCGATTAGACTTTCTCCCGGAAAAAAAGGCATCTTACAAAGAGGCGATCAAAGCCTACAGAGAAGGGGTCAGGACGGCCCAGGCAACCTACTACTCTGACAAAATTCTGGAAGCTAAATCAATGCCCAAGAAAATCTTCCACATTATAAAACAATGCACCAGTGTCATCAATGCCCCCCATCCGATCAAGACTCAAGATCAATGCAATGAGCTGGCGGAATTCTTTCATAATAAGGTGTTGAAAATTTACTCCACCTTCCCAACAATAGCCTCAAACCCGGATGCGACTGATTTACTTCACCCGAGAATCTCCCTCCCCCCAGACCAGCCAACTCTTGATCACTTTCCCCTTCTGGACCTTGACACCCTAGATAAAGTGGCACGCCAAGTTAAGTCGGGCTCTCCACGTGACCCAGCTCCTCCAGAAATCCTGATGCAGGCAGGTGAATCTACCTTGCCTGTAATCCTGGAACTTCTAAACTCATCCATATCTGCATGCTCAGTTCCCACTGCCTGGAAGCAAGCCATGGTGCGGGCGCTGCTGAAAAAACCCAACCTGGACCCTGATGATCACTCCAGCTACCGCCCCATCTCACTCCTCCCTTGGGCTAGCAGAGTGCTGGAGAAATATATAAATGCCCAGTTGGTCCAGTTTCTAGAGAACCACTCTCTACTACATACGTCCCAGACAGGCTTTAGACCAAAGCATGGGAATGAAACCGCCTTATTAGCAGTCACCGAAGAATCTCGAAGAATACTGGATCAGGGAGGATCAGTGGCAGTGATCCTCCTTGATCTAAGTGCCGCCTTCGATACGGTCAGCTATGCCACCTTGCTGAACCGTCTCCATAACATCGGAGTCTCAGGTGATGCATTAAGGTGGTTTGACTCTTTCCTGTCTGATAGATCTTTTCAGATCTTCGACGGCGATACAATGTCATCTAGCAAGCCTCTCAGCTGCGGAGTACCGCAGGGCTCTTCCCTGAGCCCTGCGCTATTTAATGTATATATGAAACCACTGGCTGGGGTAGTCGAACCGTACGGCATTAAAATCGTGTCGTACGCCGACGACACTCAGCTAGTGGTTTCATTGGCCCAAGAGAACAACAGGCAATCCCCGGTAGGTCTGCTGAAATGTTTAGAGAACGTGAAGGAGTGGATGACCAACTCCTCCCTCAAGTTGAACGGAGAAAAAACAGAGCTCATGCTCCTAGGCCCAGCCTCGCCAGTACCTTTCACTTCTTTGTGGCCCTGCGGTCTGGGTGTTCCCCCACCCCCAAGGAAAGTGTCAAGAGCCTGGGAGTATGGTTAGACAAAAAGCTCTCCTTCTCCACCCAGGCCACTAAGTTGTCCGCTACCTGTTTTGGCCTACTTAGAATCTTGAGGAAGGTCCTCCCACTTCTGCCTCTAGAGGCCAAAAAAGTGGCAGTACAAGGCCTCATCCAGTCCCGCCTGGACTCAAACAATGCTCTATACGTAGGGGCCCCTGAGATGACCCTCCGGAAGCTGCAGGTGGTACAAAACTGCGCTGCACGTACCTTACTCCAGATTCCGCGAACCCAGTCAGCTAGACCTGGATTGAAAAGCCTGCACTGGCTGCCAGTGAGGCAAAGAGTGGCATTTAAGGTGCTGTGTATTGCGCATCGGGCCTTTTGGAAGACGGGATCAGCAATCAATAACAACCTTGTCATCCCCTACCACCCAAACAGGAACCTTCGGTCTACGGATGCTTTCCTGGCAGTTGTTCCTAGAGTGAAGAGAGCCAGGACCGGGGGAAGGCTGTTCTCGCTGAACACCGCCAAGCTCTGGAATGCTCTCCCCCTCACTCTTCGGTCTAACCCTGACCTGCTCTCATTCCGGAAAAAGCTGAAAACATTACTGTTCGCCAACCCCCTCTAGTCTTAATCTCCCTGTTCCGTCACATCTCTGCTTCAACTCAGCGCTTGGACGCCCGTGGGCAGCAACCGTGCTTAACAAATCTTTTTTCATTTCATTTTTCATTTCAAGTTTCCAGTCAATGTCCTGACCAGTCTTATGTAGTTGATTAATTGAGATTTTTTGAGTGGAGAGCTCGTCCTCCACAGTGGAAATCCGATCTTCCGCTTCCTGTACTCTCGTGGTGACTTCATTACAAGACTTGGCCAACCGGCGGACCACATTTTGCAGTTTACGTACTGCCCCTTGAGTCCGGAGCCCCTCCGCTTTAGTCTCTTCTCGATGGGCCATGATAATTTTATACATAGATGATTGCAAGGTATAAATGGATTTAAGTGTGATTTCACCTTCTGCTTCCACATTATCCAAGACCTCGCCCTGGTTATCTTGTGCTTCCCATTCAAAATGGTTCACCAGGCTCGGGATATTAGTGCAGAGGGGGTTCTGTACCTCTAGATTTTTCCGAACAGTGCCAGGCACTTCCACATTAGCGGGGGATTCTAGGCTTAGAATATCTTCTTCCAGAGATAGATTACCTTCGTCTGCCCAGCAGCCTGAAGACGAGATCCTCTCATTTTCGTTACAATCATCACTCTCCTCCTCTGACACTATAGAACCTTCGGACGTAGAGTAAAATTGGCCTCCCGAGCCTTCAGATTCCCCATCATTCAGGGGCTACATCGCTGCATCAATCCCCTTGTTCTCCTTATGTTTAATTGAATTGACATTAATGTGCTTCTTGTTTACAAGGGGAGCTGCATCAGAGCACAGAGGCCCATTAGAGATACCAGAAGTCAGATTTGTGATGGCAGGGGGAGAAACTCTAACTTCTTCTACGGCCTGGCAAAGATCAGCCAATTCATCATCCGTGTCCTTCTCATGAGGCTGCCCAAAGTCTTCGATAGCTGGTATAACCGAAACCGGAGAGTGAGGAAGGTTCGGCAATGGACGATGTTTAGGGATGGCTCCTAAAGCTGATGTATTAACATTACTATGACTGCCTTGATTATCAGAAATAGCAGAGACTTGTGCGGAAATCTTAGAGGCATTCGTCATGTTCTTTTTCTTGAATAAATCCAGCACTATGCGTTCTCTTGTGTCTCCATTCCGGGTAGATACATTTAAACCGATCCCTGGGGTGCCCTTAGCACTCGGGTTTGTACCTTTAGCTAAGGAGCCAGCAATAGGAATCCCTGTATTCGTATTTAGCGTTGAGACTGTGGCTGCAATAGCTGGCGTAGCATTTGGGGTATTAGAGGTGTTGACAACCTACACTTTAACCCCCCTGCCCTTTGGAGCCATGGTATGCCGTCAAAGAATAGGGGCTCAGAACACAGATATTACCCCAAGAAAGAGTACTTCAGAGAAAAAACACCAGTCCTTCAAAAAAAAAAAAAAATAGATAAATAAAAGGGGGGTGTAAGTATAGCTATTCTCCCCCACCATAAACTCCTGGCCGCAAAGTAGCAATTGCTGATCCTGCCGGTAACAATGTCAATGTCAATGGTTCTAACACTTCAGAGGGTTTTCCAAGCAGTGCCGCCGTAAAAAGAAAAAAGAAAACTCATAGGCCGTTGATCGCCCGACAGAGCGTGTGGGAAAACGGAGGAGAAGCCCCACGCTGTGATATTCGGCAGTAACCGGCACCTGGAGCCGGTCAATCAAAGCCCGCAAAGCCGCTGGTAATTACGGCGCTCTCTCTTCAGCTCCGCCCGCCTTGATCCGCAACGTTGCTTCGCTGAAACCGGCTCTCCTGCAACCCACACCGGCAGCGGATCAGCACGCCAGCACACGGAGGTCGGGATATCTCGGAGAAGGGAGACACTTCCACACATGCATTCCTCCGTGACCCTCCACAATCCGCAAACAAGCACAAAGCTCAACTCCAGCCAACGAAAACAGCGGGAGCAGCTGGAGTCACTCCGGGCAGGTCAGTTTCCAGCAAGGACGCTCCGTACCTCCTCTCACTCGGCCTCTGATGCGGCCGCCATCTTGCCTCCAAAATAGGGAGGGCAGGTGTTTTTATTAAACCCTGCGAAATTGAAGGTTATTTATAGAGAAAAAACATCCTTTTTCGTTTCTGAAATTAAAGCGCAGGAATTTGTGGATGCAATGTAATCTCAGTATGTAGAGGAGGATACTATTCTTACTATTCTATAGGCTTAAGTAATAGATTACTGTTTTTTGGATGTGTTTTTTTTTCTTTTTTGTTGGTACAGGCTGGGACGCTACGCTCACGACCACTCACCATCAATGAGGGTTTTGTCCTTACGCCTCGGTTGGGTGGGTTCTTTGAGGGTGGGGGGGCGATGTGGGGGAGGAGAGGTGGGGAAGGGGTGGTGCTTGGGGGGCAAGGGAAAGAAAACAAAAGAATGGTTTGTTTCAACTAAGACTAAGATTCAACATTTGGTGATTTATCTTTTTTGTCGCTGTTCTAATATATTTGTGTTATCCAATGACTTCTTTATTCTGTTGGAGGGTGCTGGGCTCTTAAACAGTCAAGAATATGGGTAGAATTACTTTGTGTTCATGGAACGTATGTGGCCTTAACGATAAAAGAAAAAGGGGCATAACGGGTCAGATCCTGAGAAATATGAGAGCAGATATAATATGTATTCAAGAGACTCATTTACCCTGGAAGAATAGAGGATGGCTTAAGGATCTTGGGCTAGAGGTTGTGGGTTGCTCTCGACAGAGTTCTACTATAAGAGGGGTGGCAATTTTGAGACGATTTGGGTTGGGACAGGTTAGAAGAGTCAAAGAAGACCCATTGGGTAACTGGGTAATAGCTGAATTGAAACTTGGTGCCGTAATTTTGACTATTTTTTCAGTTTATGGGTCGAATGTCGATGATGCTACGGCCTTAGATCTATTAAGTATTGAATTAGCCTTATGGTCACCCCTGCTAATTCTTTGTGGGGACTTTAATTTACATTTGGATGCGACATTTGATTTATCTAGTAGCAGCCCCTATACTGGTAGGAAGAAAAACGTCTTTAGAACTGTTAAATGTATGGTTCAAGAATTTGGATTAATTGATGTAGGGTATTCTATGTCTGGGGACACATTGGGGCCTACTTTTTTTTCAGCTCCACATCAAAGGCATTTTAGGCTTGATTATTTTTTTGTTGCGGCAGTGCTTATTAATACTTCTGCTAATCTAGGGTACAATGTTCTTCCTAAAGTTGTTTCTGATCATAACCCCATTGTTATGACTATTGAAGTAAATTTTACCTGAGACAAGGGGCAAGATGGCTGCCGAGACGCCGTAGGGGAAGGTCGCACCCTACCCTGCTCCTGATGGTGGCTTGATGAAATGAAAGAATGCTCATCCCGTATCTTACACTCTCAAAGTATCGGGCGGCGCAATATTCTATATCTAGCACTGCATTTTGAAGTTCCCGTTGATGAGATGTTTGCAACTTTGACAGACTGGCCCACAATACTTAAAGATTTCACGTACGTTAAGAAGCTAAGAAAAGGAAGAAATTTTTTTGAATCCTTCACAGCTTTAATTGCAAGGACATTTCAGGCGGGTCGCTTCTATTACTCTACAACGATGGCGCCCAAAATCTACCGCACGAACAACAAAAGTAACGACTTAGCCCCCTCCGACGAGGAGGAATTGTCCGCAGATGGTCCTGGAGCCTCGGCTACCAACCTGAGAGCCAAGTCAAGGAGTAAAGCCCAGTTGAGGCGGGAGGCGGCGAAAGAGGCAAAGGAGGCTAAAGCACGAAAGCTAAAAGAAAGAGAGCTGACTAAAGCGAGTAAAACGGAAAGTGCCCGATCCGGTAAAGGTTTTAGCAAGGGAGTCACAGACCTGAAGTTGCCGGAAACGCTGGGAAAAGAACCTGCTCTACGACAGACCACAATAGTGGAATCGTTCCTACCTGCACCGGGAGTGGCGGCGGGAGTATTGGCGGATACACAAACGGAGCAGCAGGCGCCTCTCATTCCCACGCTGGCGGCTCTGTGCGGGGACAGGTTGGGCCATGTGCGACTGCAAAGCACTGCAGCGGCTGTCGCTCTCGCTGGGGCCAACGAAGATGCGGTGGGCGCCGAAATTGCAGGCAGCCTGGCGAAGCCTCCTACAGGAAGTGAGGTTACAGAATCGGAGGGAGCGGACGTCCTTTCAGCGGCTGCAGAAGGGGGCGGGTCTACGGATTTAAAGGGCCAGGAGCCTGATGCAGACACTACTTTAACAAAGGAAGGAAACAATGTGGCAGTCCTATCCTTAGTCCTACACACAATTAGAGATTCTGGTCCTGGCGCAGTGGGCAGTGTTGTGAACGAGGGTGTGAATGCCGCCCCCTGTGGAAACAATGGAGGAATGCAGGCTATGGAAAGGCAGACACAAGCGCAAGTACAGGAGGTACTGGATCCATCAATGTCAAACAGTCACATCTTAGTGGATACAAACACGACCACTGGCAACATAAAACACATGCAAAGTATTCCAGAGCCATCTTTGGCATCCCCTGGCGAAGAGATCTTCTTCACTGGGAATGATGAAGCAGACAATGAAGAAGACAAGGAGGAGCTTGATGGAAGCGAAACAAGCAGTTCAGACTCTTCTATTTTAGATTCAGAATTGGGCATCTCAGATTCTGTGGTAGGCTCAGGTTCAGAAACTGATATATCCGGACTTGGGAACGTTTCGACCATTTCGGACAGTGATACTGACTCATTGGCGCATGAGACAGTACAAAGAGTGGTAAGACCAAAAGTAAGACCAAAAGTTAAAAAAGGTTTAAGAGAGGAGCTTAGGAAGTCAAAAGATAACGTCTCTGTATATAAGGGTAAAAATGGCAACCCAAGCCGCAGGAATGAATCTAAAGCACCTCGCAGAAGACAAGTGAAATCAGTTGCAAAAAAATTAATTTGGGATAA
Source organism: Lissotriton helveticus (assembly GCF_964261635.1). Taxonomy (NCBI): domain Eukaryota; kingdom Metazoa; phylum Chordata; class Amphibia; order Caudata; family Salamandridae; genus Lissotriton; species Lissotriton helveticus. Next base: position 1,519,272,685 of record NC_136068.1, on the reverse strand, counting down.
CACAGCAGAGTGCGGAATAACTCAGACTGGAGTATTTGTAAACACGGAAACAAGGGTTCAGGAGTTTACCTCTCATGGAGCTGAGGGGGGCTCTGAAAGGGGCGCCTCAAACTTTGAAGTCTTATTTTCGACCTTAAAGCAAATCCAAACTGAGGCACGCGCTGAGAGCCAGAGATCAAGCAGGAGGGCCAGGCATGCAAACAGAAAGATACAATCCTCTCTGCAGAAGGTTAACAAATTGTACGAGGACATGGTCGGGAGAGTATCTGAGCTCGAGGTCAGAACAAGCAAACTGGAAGACGATTTTGTTAAGATGAAAGATGCTGGTGATGATAAGGATAAGACAACCGCTGATATGCTCTGGAAGCTAGAGGACTTCGAAAACAGACAAAGGCGGAATAATATCAGATTAATTGGAATTCAAGAGGGGAAAGAGGGGGGGGGATGTTAGAGCTTTTGTTATTTACTTGATGAAAGGTGCATTCCCTGATCTGGCCTCATGGGATTGGGAACACGAGATTCAAAGAGCGCATCGATTCCCGTTGATACGAAAGGATTCGCAGGGCAAGCCCCGGGCAATACTGCTTTATGTTGGTAACTTTCTTTTGCGCGAAGAAATAATTAATAAGGCAAAACCACAGTCTAAACGTTCCTATAAGGAAATTGAGTTTTTTGCCCGGCCTGATTTCTGCCACGCCACCGTGGAAAGAAGGTGGCGGATGAGACAGCTCATTACCCCGTTTCAAAATATAGGCTATGAGGCTTATCTTTTATTTCCGGCACGTTTGAAAGTCGGACTAGAGGGTAACTTCAGAGTTTTTTATTCTGAAATCATGGCGCAAGAATATCTCACCTATTTGAGAGAGAATAGGGGCCGTCAAAAGTCTTCACGTGGTACTCTGGAGGTCCAAGATATACAAGCTGGCCCTGTCAAAAATATACCCCGTAAAAAGTAACATACTATGCAAGAAACAAAAAAGAAAAGAAAAGTAAGGTAGTAAGGTAGTAGGAGTAGTCTGATCTCTAACCCTATTTATTTATTATAAACTCTTAATTGAAGGGTGGTCGTATAGTAGTGCAGCTAACTGCTAACTCCTTTGTATATTCCTTTTCTCTTGCAATATATTTATTCTTGAGAGGGTTTTTTTGTATGCTGTATAATTTTCTAATGTTGCTCAAATTGGTGGATATGCCTCTTTAAAGTGTAAAACCATTGCCTAATGGGTAGCAGTTACTGCTAAAAACTCTGAATCATAGCATATACGGTTAGCTTTGATTCTATGTTAGTGAGCATTCTGAATAATGTATATAGTTAAGGAAATTCAGGGGGGGGGGGTGAGATAACCCGGTGGCAAACGTCGGCCAGACATAGGTCTTATGGACCTATTTGCCCGTAGGGGGGGAGGGACTACGAGGGTGGGAATTCTGGGGTGGGGGAGGGAGAATCCAGGGACAGGGCACAAGGGTATTGAAATTTGTAGGGGTCATGATGGACATATGATGGAAAAAGTGATTCAGTGGCAGGATGTTAAGGAAGGGAGTATTGAAATTAAGTTCTACGCATTGAATGTATCAGCTGTATTGAAGATAAATTTCGTTAAAATAATGTCAAGTGAGCAGGCAGTCAACGGTTTCGGGAAAATTAGCAATGACACTTAGGTTTGTAACATGGAATGTGTGCGGCTTAAATGATGTCCAAAAGAGGTATAAGATAGGCGCTCGATTACGCCAGATGAATGTAGATTTTATTTTTTTGCAAGAAACGCACATAATGAGTACCCAGGAGTTTTGTCTGAATCAGCTGGGCTACCAGCTCATAGTTAGTTCTAAACAAGGTGCTAAAAATAGAGGAGTTGCCATTTTGTCAAGGAGTAAGAATTTGATAATAGGGAGAAAATTAGAGGACAAATGGGGAAGATGGGCCATGGTAGAGATAGAGATAGATGGGGTTTGGACAACGATGGTGTCAGTTTACGGATCCACGCAGGACGATCCGGAGGTGTTACAGTTTATAGACTCTGAGTTAGCTGCTTGGCCCCCACAGGTTATTATAGGAGGCGATCTCAATATCAATGGGGCTGACGGGTTAGGAACTGGTCAAAATAGATGTTATAAAGGCCGTAAGAAAAGAGTCCATAAGGCACTTGTCGATCTCCTGTGTAATAATAATCTGAATGATGTTTGGGGCACAATTAGACTACAGCAGAAAGGATATACTTACTACTCTGCACCACACCAAGTTTGTGTTAGGCTCGACTATTTTATGATTTCTAACAATCTAATGTCAAGGGTCAAGATCGATAGATTGCCAAGAATCTTGAGTGATCACAACCCATTAATTTTGGAACTAAAGTTAGAAGGAGGAAAAAGACCTAATCGGGTATGGACTTTTGAAATAAGACTTCTTTTAGAAGAGGAATATGTACTACATATGTCGAAATGGATCACTGAGTTTTTTAATTATAATAAAGGAACGGCATCGGTGGGAGTCATATGGGATGCTTTTAAGGCAGGCACCCGAGGAGAAACATGTAGTTACAGCATTCATAAACGCAAATTGGAAGGGGCACTGCAAAGGGAGTTAGAGAGAGCCGTCTCAGAAGCAGAAGAACAACTTAATAACTGTCTCATCAGAGGGGACCCAGTTGAACAATATCTGATAGATTTAGTAAAAGTTAAAAGCGAGGCGGAAGGGGATCTGGCAAAAAAAGCGGCAGTACATTATACAATTCGTAGGGAGAAATGTTATGAATACAATGAAAAAGTTGGGCATGTACTGGCCATGCGTACTAGGCAGATAGCGGCAGCAGGGACGGTTAGGCAAATTAGAGATGAAAACGGCAATATACAAACTGGCCCTGAAGAAATTAGGGAAGTATTCAGGAAGTTTTATCAGACCCTTTATGATCACCAACACCCCTGTAGTAGTGAAGAGATTAGCGATTACTTGGAGAATATACCAATCGAGAGGGTCTCGGATGAAGAAGCAGATAGATTAGAAACTCAGCTAGAAATGGAAGAGGTTAAGGAAGCCATGGGTAAACTCCCCTCAGGTAAGGCTGCTGGTCCCGACCAGATACCTCTAGAATTTTATAAAACTTTCTGGGGAGTGCTCGCTCAAGAGTTAACTAGAGTGATTCAATCTGCACAGCTTGGGCAGTCTATACCAAAGTCTTGGGGGGGTGCAGACATTGTCCTGATTCTTAAAAAGGGCAAGCCGGAGGATGAGCCTGGGTCTTATCGTCCCATTACATTAATGAACAATGATACCAAAATATATTCCAAAATGTTGGCAATGAGATTCGCAGAAGTGATAAGCTCATTAGTTTATTATACCCAACATGGCTTCATTCCTGGTAGAGGAACGACCCACCATACTAGGAAAGTAATAACATTATTGGATGCCACCGAAGTCACAGGGGACCCGATGGCAGCGATGCTGTTGGACGCTGAAAAAGCGTTTGATCGGGTCTCCTGGGACTATTTGTGGTATACTTTGGCTAGAGTTGGACTTAGGGGTGGGTTTATAAAAGCACTGCAAACTTTATATAAAGAACCGGTTGCGGCTTTAAGAGTCAATGGGGGGACTACAGGCCAATTTTTAATTAAAAGGGGTACACGGCAGGGGTGCCCATGCTCCCCATTACTATTTGCCATGTATATGGATCCACTGATCCGTAAACTAGAGCTTTGTCCAGAGATAACTCCGCTGCCGACATTGCTGGGACCATGTAAGATCTTGGCTTATGCTGATGACGTGGCGGTGATAACACCAAACCCCACAGAGGCAACTGTTTATATAGAAGAAGAGGCCCGCAGATTTGGACGGATATCTGGGTACGCTCTAAATGCCTCCAAGACTCAGATTATTAAAAATTCAGCGACCACGTGTGATGATAATCGTGTGGTTCAGGCGGGGACCTACCTCGGAATAAAAATATCAGCTGATCTAAATAATTTGGTAGAAAATAATATTGTCCCAATAATAAGCAAAACAAAGAAGGACCTGGACCGGTATGAAAATTTACACTTATCACTAGTAGGCCGGGTCAATATTATTAAAATGATGATATTGCCAAAATTTTTGTATATATTCAGGGCCATCCCACTCTTATTCGAAAACAAGTGGTTTAAAATATGTGAACAAATGATCAACCGCTTCGTCTGGGCTAAAGGAAAAACACGTAGAGCACTGAGATATATGTCTCTACCGCGGGAGCGTGGTGGCTGGTCCTTACCAGATCTAAAAGTGTATTATTGGGCCGCCGCATTCCAAAACATGTTGGGATTGGTAGGGGGGGCTGATATAGATGACTGGGACAATGCCGGATCACTTGCAATTTATGGTTTGGTTTTAGGTAAAAACGCGGAAAATATATTTTTGAGATTCACTGAGGAAAGTTATTATAAAAGAACACGGTTCAAGATCCTAATGGCTGCGCACAATGTCTGGAAGGGAATATCAAAAAAGATAGGATTTGGGAAATATAATTTTTACACTAGACTCAAAAACAACCCCTCACTCCCTAGTATGGTTTTTTCGGGAGTTGTATTCCAAGACTGGGAGATGCGGGGGATAAGAAAGATTGGAGATATTCAGGGTCCCCAAGGTATTTTACAATTTGTTGAGCTACAGGCTCGATATACCCTAGATACAAAACACTTTTTTAAATATCTTCAAATAAGGAGTTGTTTAATAAACAGGAAAGGAGGGCCCTTGGGGTTTGATAGAAATATATTGATGGATATTATAGAGACAGGCTCGGATTGCACCATTAAGAGATTCTATTTTGAGATGACAATGTTAAAGAAAGATGATATGGAGAAATGGATCAACAGGTGGTCTGTAGATTTGGATATAAATAGGGATATTTTCTCAGATTCATTAGAGATGGGAAGAAAATTGTTGTGTTCATCATCATTACAGGCTCAACACTATAAGACCCTATTCCATCTCTATTATACGCCTGGGAAAATTGCTCAATGGGGGGGCTCTACGGGAACCACCTGCTTCAGATGTGGTAGTCCGGGGGCGGACCTAATACATATCTTCTCACTCTGTCCACACTTAAATAGTATAAAACTGGATATTGAGCAATTTTTACAGAATGTATTAGCAACTACAATAGAACTAAATTCAGCTGTAATGTTATTAGGAGTCAACCCTGAGACACACGTGGGTAATGAAAAGTTTCTATTTGTAGCATTGGCTATTCTCAGACTATTAGTTGCCTCGGCTTGGTTGGATCCTAACCCTCCTACATATCATCAATGGTTGGGGAAGATACTATCTATTCAAAAGCTAGAATCAGCTATATATGCGAGGAGGGGGAGAAATGGCAAGAAACTTGGTCTACAAATATGGGAGCCTCTCGTCCGTTGGAAACAAGGTCCCGATTACTGATTACTGTTTTACTAGGGGGGGGGGCAGGGAAATTGAGAACGAAGTATATAGAAGTCTGTGTATATTTGGTATATATGATCTGTCTTGGAAAAATTATGTATGATTTGATATTATTTTTGACTTTAATGCTTTGTATAATTCCCATTTCTATACATGATTCTGCGCTGTAATGAATGTTATTGTGCCCTGTCCACATCTCAGGGGGGGGGGGGGGGGGGAAAGGGGAAAAAATTTCAATAAAAACATTTTTAAAAAAAGAAGTAAATTTTACCCAAAATCCGAAACCATGGTCCTTTGAGCGAAAACTCCTTCTTGATCCCTGTTATATCAAGCACATGAGTAAGTGGATCCCAGAGTTTTTTTTAAATAATAGGGGATCAGCTTCCGTTGACGTTGTATGGGATACATTTACGTGCGGGCTGCGCGGGGAAACTTTGAGTTATTCGTTGAAGAATCAGAAGGAGATTCGGAAGAGGGAAAAAGAAGAGATGGCTAAGCTGAGAGAACTTGAGATGCAATTTATGTGGGCATGCAATGGGGGACTTGATACCGAAAACATTTCTACAGAATTATTGGCCCAAAAGGTTAGAATTCATCAGGGGTTTGCCACTACACTTGCTCAACAATTAGCGGCGTTTAGATCAGAAGTCTATGAAGTGGGGGAGAACTCAGGGAAACATTTGGCTAAGAGATTAAGGCAGAAAGCTGCCTTCTCCAGCATAGAAAAGATAATGGATGACTCAGGGAAAATTCTTAATAATACCGCAGAGATATTGGGAGTGTTTAGTGATTTCTATTCGAAACTATATACAGAAGATATAGTGGGGGATTTTGCAGCTAGGGTAATGGACTTTGTAGACCCTACGGATAATCTTACTTTGGTGGGAGAGGAGAGGGAACAACTGGAAATACCTATCACCTGGGAAGAAATAGAGTTATCTCTCCTATCGTTAGCACCAGGTAAAGCAGTGGGGCCCGATGCCATTCCCCTGGAGTTTTATAGAACTTTTAGCTTTTTTTAAAGTCTGAACTAGTGTGTCTATTTAAATTAGCTCAATTGGGTACTGCTCCCCTTTCTTGGGACGAATCTATCATTACCGTCTTCTTAAAGAAGGACAAACCTCCCCTCTCCCCATCCTCTTTTCGCCCTATTTCATTAATAAATGCTGATAGCAAAATATTCTCTAAGATTCTGGCTTCACGACTTTCCAGTGTTATATCTCCATTGGTCTCTAAACATGGCTTTATTCCTGCCCGGGATACGGCTGACCATATTCGCCGCCTTATTGCTTTCCTGGATTGGGCCCAGGCAACCCGATCAAATATTGGAGTAGTTTTATTGGATACCGAAAAGGCCTTTGATAGGGTTGCCTGGGCTTACTTATAGGATATTCTGGCCAGAAGGGGATTTGGCCGTGGTTTTGTTACTGCCCTAAAGACTATGTATGTTGCCCCTAAAGCTTGCATTCGCATTAATGCTCAGGCCTCTTCTTTTTTTTCAATCACTCGGGGTACCCGACAAGGGTGCCCCTGCTCCCCTTTACTTTTTGCTCTCTACATTGACCCTTTAATTAATCGTCTTAATTTGGAGGAAAGAATTCAACCAATTTGCTTGGCTAATGTCAGTTATCGAGTACTGGCGTATGCCGATGACATTGTTGTTGTAACAAATGACGTCCAGACAGGGGTACCAGCAATTAATGATTTAGCACTACAGTTTGGATACTTTTCAGGGTATAAGCTCAATCTGGCAAAAACACAGATTTTATGCTCTGGTGACAACCCTCTGGTTAACATACCCGTAGTCCCGGAAGTTACGTATCTCGGAATTAAAATCTCATTCCCGATTTCCGGAATTCCGGAACTAAATATTAATCCAGTCGTGGTCAAGATTAACTCTATTTTAGAGCATTTAGATCACTTACATTTATCTCTACATGGTAGAGTCAACGTTTTAAAAATGCTGATCCTACCTAAGGTATTTTATATGTACCGCACAATACCTTTGGAATTTCCTTCTTTCTGTTTTAAAAATTTAGAAAGGGCGACATCTAGGTTTTTGTGGGGATACAAAAGACAGCGGAAAGCCCTCAAAAAGATGATCCTTAATAAAGATTGCGGCGGCTGGAACGTTCCATACTTTTTGTTTTATTATATTGCAGCGACTCTTCAAGGTATCAGCCCATTGATAATTGGGGATAAAGCCAGAATTCCCGCGTTTAATTTCCCGTCAATCTATGAGTTGCTTATGGGAGAAGGAATGAAAGCCTGTTTCCTTAGAGTGGTCGAACCTAGCTATTATAAAAAAAACGAGGTTCAAGACTCTGAAAGCAGCATTTGGTGTGTGGCAAAAGATCCGAAAGCATTTGGGATTAACTAAACTTAATGTCTACACACCCTTTGCTGCCTCCGGCTTATCTGCCATTAGGTGGAAGGCGAAAGGAGTATGCTATTTAGGGGATTTGTTTTTTGATGGCCATTTTGCGGCTTTTCAGGAACTACAGTCTAAATATTCTTTAGATAAGAATGATTTTTTAAAGTTTCTACAGATTCGTAGTTATTTACAAAATTCATTGCATATTGCAGCTGCAAGCATGAATAAGATTCCTCTTCTGGAACATTTACATAAAAAAACCTCTATTGGCATTTTGTACTCATGTTTGATGCAGCAATTCCCGGAAGATTTAGAGAATTGTCAAATAAAGTGGGCAAGTAAATTGGGGATACCAACAGTCGAAGTTTATGAGTCTGTTAAGCTTGCCACTGAATTTCTAATAACCGGGATGATGAAGTCGCAACACTTTATGTGTATACATGATTTGTACTATACACCCGGCAAGGTGGTTAAGTGGAGTACAACAGTTGGTACGAATTGCAATCGCTGTGGGCTGTACGCAGCTGATACGATACATATGTTTTTTCATTGTCCTAAGCTTAGGGAGTTCTTCAAACAAATTGAAAGGTTTTTGGCTGTTATTTTAAAGATTAATATTGATGTAACTGCCGAAATGGTGTTAATTGGATTAAGCTCTAGTATCTCAAGATCTAAATCTTTGACTTGCTTTCTTTTTATTTGTATGGCGGTAGCTCGAGCCTGTATTACCAGGGATTGGATTAATTCCGATCCCCCGTATTTTTTCAACTGGAGGGAGAGACTATTATTTATGTATAATATTGAATCTGCTATGTATAAAGTTAAGGGCATAAAAAGGAGGGCTATGGGGGAAAAATGTGGGCGCCAATTGCAGATTGGATTTAGACCTTGTATTAATGTGAGTTTTCTCTTTTTTTTTATTTCTATTGTTGAAACTTGTCTTGTGAAATTATGCCCCTTTATTGCCTTTCTTTTGCTGTTCTTTTTTCCTTGCATAAAACAATAAAACTAAAAATATTAAAAAAAAGAAAAAAAATGATAATAGCTACAGTGATTGGATTTCTAAATACTTTTAAAGCTTAGTTAAATGCCTGTTCAGGACGAATATGCTGGACAACTTAATGGTATCCGCAGTGGTGATAACCAGAATACCATGCATAAAATGTAAGGATCATGAGGTAAGCGAAGCATGAAAAAGACAACAAAAGTTGATAAACACTACAGTTCTACTATGCTCCCTTTATTAAAAGAAAAAAACTGTCTGTCTGTGTACAATCTGAGAATGTCCATGTAGTGGAATAATTCTGCCTAAAAGTGCATTTTTGTCTCAAATCGGTTTGCAATTTCACTATGAACAATTATATATTCCTTACATGGCTGTTACATCTGTACTTGGGCTATATACTTTACTTTTTTTAATTTGTTTTATTTCTAAAGCCTGATTAACCACATTGAGTTGGCCTCTGAGTGCCATGGGTCACGCGACACATAACGGTTTGGAGTTGCAATAGAAGATGTTGGCAGGATCCTATAATTGGGGGCCAATTACTTGAATAGAGAATATTCTGCCATGATAGTATCAATGTGTGTGTGGATAAAAATGTATTGGTATATAGGTTGAACCTAGCTAGGAAGCAACAGAGCACTGTACATTACATAAGGCGTTGGGAGCCGATTTACAAGATCATGAACATCGAGTGTGGATTTACAATTTTTAGATACAGGGAAATTAGGAATTGGACCAGAATTCCATGACATTGAGCCAACTATTAAGGCTGGGATTCAAACCTGGGTTCCCGGTTCTTAACTCAGTAACTCTAACCACTAAACCACATCTCTTACCAACATATTGAAAATATTGTGCTTCAAATATATTTTAGCCAAAATATTAGATACAATAATATTGAGAAATTAGGTTTATGTAGGAAAGAATAGATTTAATATAATTTACTCCACTTAGAGGTGTGCTGAAAATGCATCTTGGTTCAACATTGCAAATATGGTGTTAAGAATAGCAAATATATTCATAGACATATACGCTGGGGCTGGGGCTGGGGCTGGAACGTCAAGGGGACCAAAGGAAGCCCGAGGACGTCATTCCAAATTCAGGGCCATCCATCTTAACACTTCACACCTTTGCCCTGGTGATAGGGACATGAACTCTGTCTCCCCCAGGCAATGCCTATCCCGAAACAGTGAACTCTGGGACCTGTAGTCAAGATCGCAAACTACAGAGGGCGTGCAAATATGAGATCGTGGGACTGAGCTCTCCAACCAATGGGAGCATGGCAGGACATCCAAAGGTGAGGGTGGAGCAGCGCCGTGTTTGCAGTGACATCTGATGAAGGCAATGAACGCCAAAATGCCTTATGCCGATTTGTCCCATTAAAAGGCTTCCAACTGGAACTCCCCGGGTGGCCTTTTACTTCTTTGCACCGGAGGGGTTTGTTTGGATATATTTATATATATATATATATATATATATATATATATATATATATATATATATATATATATATATATATATATATATATATGAACAAAACCACCTCCTCCAAGGACGAAAGTATATATATATACGCTCCAAACTGCACCTTAACTCTGCACTCCCAGGCGGGTGCCCGAACGCGGCGGTGCTTGCCGCGAATTAAATTCACGCTGCCAATTCCGTCGATTCAGAACAGAAATACGGGCACACAGGAAGCATCCATCGATATTGATTTATTCAGCAAATGGTATGAGAAACAGACGCATTTCGGATTACTCCTTCGTCAGTGTTACATCGACTGACAGTCAGACACCATTTTAAATGTTCCCGCGTCACTGAGCAGACAACAGTGACGACGGGTTAGCTCACCAGAGCAGTTATGAAAAAACATGAGTCCCTTGCTCACTTTGCCACTGGATTCCAGCAAGCCGGGCTGAAGACGGCTCTAATGCCGGAAACCGGTCCTCGGAAGTTTGTTTCCGGTCCAGGGAAGGCATGGCTTGGCAGTTCGGGCTGGACTGTTCCCATGAGGCACAGGGTCAGACTGATTTGCATATAGCCATGTCTGAACTGGGGTGGCAGAGTGGGCTAAAGAACGGTGATGGATTAAACCCAGATCTTTTGACTGGGTGTGAGTATTTGATTGGTTCGGATGCTCCGTCCATCACCACCCCCTTTTTTACCGCTACAGGAAAGTTCAGGCCAAAGCACGGGCTGATCTTTTGGAGGATCAATGGAGAAGTACAGGAAGGGCAAAAGCCAATGAGAAGGATGACAAAGTTCAGTTTCGGATGATTACTGGCTACTCTGAGGATGCACAGAATGTGAGACGCATCTTCAGGCGTAACTGGCACATCCTACAGACTGACCCAGTTATAGGCTCGGATGTCCCAGGATCACCGTTGATGACTTTTCGTAAATCGAAGTCTCTAAAGGACATCCTAGTACAGAGCCATCTGTCACCGATAGCGCCACGAACAGGAACACTCAAGGATATGAAGGGCTTTTCCCCCTGTGGGAAATGTAAGGCCTGTGCCACGAGCAAAAGGGTTCTGAACTACATGATCCCAGGTTGTAGGAAGCCGTAAATGATTGGTAAATTCATCTCCTGTTTCACTCCTTTTGTGCTGTACTGTTTGGTATGTCCCTGTGGACTCAAGTACATAGGGAGTACTGTCCACAATGTAAAGGTAGGAATTTTAGAACACCAGCGGGCCATAGTCAACAAGGACGAAAACTAGCCTGTAGCTCGGCACTTTGCCTTGAAACATCAAAGCAATAGAGAGCTGCTACAATACTATTGCATCGATCATGTCCCAATAAACCCAAGAGGGGTTAATAGGCTTCAACGATTAAGGAGACTTGAATCCCGCTATATTATAGACCTGCAAACCAAGGCACCCAATGGGTTAAATCAGAGTGAAGAATTAACTGTACACTTGGGATAGTCATATGTAATTTCTTAACTCTGAGTTAAATTGTATTGAATCTGTAGCTGTTCATGATGCAGCGAATGATACAAGTATGAGATTATAATGCTTCCTCTATTCAGTTTTTTTTTGCATTGTATAGTTTACTGATGAGGGGGTAATGTTAGACTAACATCGATAACTTCCCACACAGGGGCTCACTCACGGTCATTTGGTTATGCCGATACACGGCTTGATGTTATTGTCCACTTACGGGGCTTATGGTTTAAATATCTGAGGCGAGATCACTCTCTCTTGATACTTTTTGAATTAACTTTATTGACAACCTGACCCCTCTAACATGTGGACCTGTGCCGATCCACGGCGAGATTTTTTACATTGTCCGTTGATGTTGACTACTCTGGTTATGCTCTAGGAGTATAAATTAAATTAATTATATATACTCATATATATAATTTTTGTATCATAACCTCCACGAATCTATACATATGCATATGAATGTAATATAACATTGACTGTGTTAAAATGGCGACCGTTTTTTCGTAACTGCTCTGGTGAGCTAACCCGTCGTCACTGTTGTCTGCTCAGTGACGCGGGAACATTTAAAATGGTGTCTGACTGTCAGTCGATGTAACACTGACGAAGGAGTAATCCGAAACGCGTTTGTTTCTCATGCCATTTGCTGAATAAATCAATATCGATGGATGCTTCCTGTGTGCCCGTATTTCTGTTCTGAATCGACGGAATTAGCAGCGTGAATATATATATATATATATATTCACAGAAAAAACCATAGGTTATAGACCATATATAGTTAGGAATTAGCATTTACAAAACCTTGAAAATTCACTGAAAAAACCATAGGTTATAGACCATATATAGTTAGGAATTAGCATTTAGAAAACCTTATTTTACTCACACAAAACCATTGAAATTCCATATATAGTTAGTTGCACTAACTATATATCGCGCACCCGCAATCCACTGCTGATGATGTCACATATTACATCATTCATGACATGGTCAGTGACATCACTGATGACATCACTGATGACATCTCAAATGACATCACTGATGACATCACTGATGACATCTCATTTGACATAATTCTTGTGCTAATACGATAAACCTCTTCAGACTCTAATATAACCTTAGATACACTCAGTGTATACAGACACACACACACTGTCACTCATCCATGGAGTTACTCACACACCTAGTCAGTCATGCAAAGAAACAATCTCACCTCCATTTCCTCAACTATACAGTTATACACACCTTACTTATTCAAACATATACTAACACATATTTACTCTCTTATACAATCCCTGATAGAAGTTCACAATGATCCATACAGCCACTCACACATTCAGTGGCTCTCATGCACAGTTATTTATATATGCCAACTCTCACATGTACTGTGTTTTACATATGTACTTACTATGACATGTAGCATTGAGATATCCATTCACTCATCAATACACTCATGCACACAGTCAACCGCCCATGTAGCTTTTTCCACATGCACTCTTGAACTCATACACCTAGTGAATCAACTGCTCACACATCTATGCACAGAGTCACACACCTCCCAGCCACCCCCACACAAACTCAATCTCCCATAGAAATACTTGGGCAACCAATTAATAACACATATAGCCTCTCGTATAGCTAATGATCAACACATGCAGCAGTTTACATCACAACAGACATAATGATGCACAAATTAAGACAGTTTAGTCACTAACCCATGCATTCAGTGAGACACATTTAATCACTCACTCATACAGTCAGTCACGCACCTACTAAATCCTTCATCCAGACACTTATACATCCACTCATTCTTCAATATCTAAGACATATTTTAACTTTACAGAAACATACAGTCACTGGATGTTGTCATCAGTGATGTCATTTGAGATGTCATCAGTGATGTCACTGACCATGTCATGAATGATGTAATATGTGACATCATCAGCAGTGGATTGCGGGTGCGCGATATATAGTTAGTGCAACTAACTATATATGGAATTTCAATGGTTTTGTGTGAGTAAAATAAGGTTTTCTAAATGCTAATTCCTAACTATATATGGTCTATAACCTATGGTTTTTTCAGTGAATTTTCAAGGTTTTGTAAATGCTAATTCCTAACTATATATGGTCTATAACCTATGGTTTTTTCTGTGAATTTCATTGGTTTTTTAACAGCTAATATCTGTAGCTGTAAAATGTATTCTTCTTTAAATCCAAAAATATATTTTATATGTTTATGAATAATTTTTTTTTTAAATATTTTTTTTTCTTCGTTCCCGCTTCGCGAATCGGGAAGCTTCCCGTTAGCTGACCTTGATGCCGCGAAATAGACCGCGAGCCGGTAAACGTTTCTTTACCGCAAGTGCCGCGTTAGAAAACAACATCGTGACGCCTCCCGTCCGCATGACGTTTCACGTTGTCGCGTGATACGTCATATGACGTGCTACGTTAGCGAACTGGTACGCGAAGCGAGTGCCAAAGCGCAGGTTTCTGGAAGCAAACCGGGAGGCCCTGCAAAGCGCTTAACGTAAACACAGCAAGTCATGTGACTTGGTAATAACACTTTTCATTGGTTCATTTCACTTTTGGTTTCCTAATGATGTAAGACTAGGTCATATAATCTAAAATGAACACTTTTGATTGGTTGAGAACTCTTGTTTTTCCCAAATGATGAAAATCCCTCCTTCTTTCCTCACTCTGACTTTCATCATTGTGAGAGAAAGACCCTTTGTGATCACTGAGCAATGGCTTCTTTAGTAGCTTCAGCTGGTGCTTCCCCACCACCTCCACCACATCCAAGGAAGAGTGGACCACCTGCTCAAGTTGTAATTCAACAAGAAGAAGAAGAAGAGGAACAGGAGGACGAGCACGAAGAGAGGCAGTTTTTGCCTGAGCAGCCCAAGACGTCTCACCGGAAAGAAAACTTCATTTGGCAATTTTTTAAAATTCCCAAAGGTCAGAAAAAAGTAAATGCAAGATACGTAACTTGCCTTATATGTCAAGATAGACTGTCCAGAGGGACCGACAAAAAATACAGTTTCGGAAACTACACAATGCATCGCCATATGACTAGGTGGCATCCTAACAACTACAGTGCTGCACAGTTTCGGAACGACCTAGATAATCTCCCTATTATGGCCAGAAGATCTGTTGTACCGGAAGTAACGGGACCAGAGGGCAGGGAGATGGTGCCAAATATACAAATGAGATTTGGTGAAGTAAAACACACCTGCGTATTTTGCGATGGATTCATTTCCTACGGAGAAAGAAGCATCACTCTGATCAACAGAGCTATTGACTATCATATGCAAGTTTGTCCGAAACGCCCAAAATAATAAATACTTCTTTTTTTTGTTTTGTTGCTCCTGTTGAGCCCTTTACAATGAATCGTTTTCATTGCCCCCTCCAAGAAAAACCCAAAAAAATATAAAACTGTTCCGAAAAATTCAAAAACAGTAAAAAAATGTTCAGAAAAATAAAAAAAAAAGTTCTTTTCAGAACTACCTCCCCGTTATTAAAAAATTGGTACAATATTTGGAACTGTGCCAACCTCTATTTCTCTTAGTTCGCTTCCTAGTTCGCTCGCTGGTACGCGAACTGGAAGCGAACCAAAAACAGTAAGTATAAGGGAAGGAAACACACACTTATGTTAAAAGAAAGACAGCTATAGGGGAGTAAACTAGAGATACTATTACCCATAATCCACTGCTGATGATGTCACATATTACATCATTCATGACATGCTCAGTGACATCATCAGCAGAGGATTGCGGGTTTTTTGGCAACATGCCTTATCCACGGTTTAATAACGCTGCCTTTTGCTTTATATAAGTTTTCAAATTGTATGAAATATATACCAATAGGTCTTTATGAACCTTTAGGTAGTGCTTTTGTTCATGAGGTCTGGTCGCTTCCATACACATACAGATGTTTCAAAGATGATCAAGAAGTTTATCTGAATGGAGAGGAATGCACTGAGACGCCAGATCATTCACTAATGTGTAGGCACATACAGTTACACGATTCATGCAACAAACACCGACCAAATATGGCTTGCGTGTTGCAAGGCACGCCAGTTCCTGCTATCATCCCCACGTTCAAGTTGTTGGAAAATGGTAGTTATTTGATGCTCAATAATGAAGATTGTTCTGAGTTAATTAAAAGTATTCCTTTTATCGTAACAGTAAGTGAACGGGTTATTTGCTGCAGAAATGTTCTATTTCCTCCCACACATGAACATAGGGAGTTTTCAATCTGGCCACAAATACCAACCTTGGGACACGTTTCAACGGCATGGCAAGAATAAGAGCTCTTTTGTCTCAGAGAGAGGTGGCCTTGAGTTCGGCCCGTGAAACTTTCGTACTTCACATAGCGAACACCCGTACACAGGTTTGCCTTTCAATTTCAGCAACATGTTTCCGACTATCTTTAACGCATCCTCCACAAAATCCCTGGCACACTTTTTTAAAGTTGTTACCAGTGGTCTCGTGACTTCATTTGAGAAAATCTTTGGAGTCATCCCTGCTCCCTTTCATTGTATTTTCTGCACTCTGGTTCGTGGATTGGCATTTTTACTTGCATTACCAGCGGACGCTCTTGTGCTTTTTTACATTTTTAAATATGGATGTCCCTCCTATGCAACCTCCGACCCTGCAGCTGCTGACACTGTTCCGCAATCGCATGCTAGAATATTATGGCACAATGCCGTTGGCGATATTAAGCACGGCATATGGATTATCTTTTCGGTTCTCCTACTTCACCTGTGTCCAGCCTGTATTTCACTGCCTGACCTGTGATTTCGATTGGGCCATTGATTTGTGTCTCTGCGGACCGGTTTCTCCTGACGTCGACTTTAATCAGCTGATGACTCCTATCATTACTCACGAGTTGATTTGTCCTGGCGAAAGGATTATGGCTGTGGCATTGATGCATGGACTACTTGGTCCCTGGAATTTACTGGCGGCAGCACAGTCTTTCTTGGAACACAGCTTTCTTGAAAACCCACCGAGCTGTCCTCTGATGGTGATAGAGGATCCGGTGCTGGGAGAGCACGTATGTTCTTTTCCGCTTTTAAATTGGATGGCTGAACTGTTTTCGGATGAAGACGGTGACTTCCTATTGGAGGCTGTTGCAGCTTATTTTGCATACACAGTTATGTCATAGACCTTTTTCATGTTTGATATGCTGAGTACTAGCATTTCATTGACAATTCATTGACTTATTTGTCAAGTTTTTATTATTTACCTTGCCTATTGGCTTAAGACTCGATAAAGTACTTGGCTGTTTTATTTTTCTTTAGCATTGAATTTTCCTAGTTTTTAATGCTTTACCTTGCGGACCGTCCACATATAAACTTGCAATCTGCTCTCATGAGATGGCACTTCTATTATCTTATTCAGTTCGTTTCCGGATCATGAGGAGGTGTCATCTAGGTCCTGGATATCTTTACACCGTGTTAAGTTAGCATGGGCTCATTACCGGTTTAAACGCCATTTTTCCTTTTTTGCAACTTCTGCACACGACACTTAGTTGTTGCTTTAGCTTTCCACCTAGTAGTTCATCGTGGTTTACATGAGAATAATATGTTATTGGTCTACTATCTGCTTTACTTGTTAAACTATATCTGTACAGCGAGTGCTAAAGTTTCAAGAACAACACGATACAGAATTGTTATGAGGTCTGATCTCCACGACTTCATACTCATAACATAAGTGCAACTTCTGCCAATTCTGGGCATGAGGCGGGTTTTATATTGCTTTGCCGAACACACATACACAACAGTTGATGCGGTTCACATGAAGAGAGAGCTGGTGTATGCTGATGTGATTCCTTCAAATCTAAGACACTAAAGTATGGGCACGCCCTAAACCAACACAAAGAGACCTTCTTAGCAAATAATATAATATGTGTATTAGGGAGGGTGAGATATAAGCAGCCGCGGGCCGTGGAGGGAGTTACGATGGGGCAGGGAGGCGGGGAGGGGGAGAAGCAGGGTGGAGCCCTCTCTACCTTGCCCCTCCCCCTCCCCGCCTCCCTGCCCCACCGTAACTCCCTCCACGGCCCGCGGCTGCTTATAAGTGTTGCTAACTCTTATTCATTTACAGCATGTTAACATACTGTCACCATTCGCTTTTTATGTACTAGTAACTATGCTGGTAATTTTGCTACTGATAATATGTGTACTTGTATTCTCCACCCTGCTTCTCCCCCTCCCCGCCTCCCTGCCTCACCGTAACTCCCTCCACGGCCCGCGGCTGCTTATAAGTGTTGCTAACTCTTATTCATTTACAGCATGTTAACATACTATCACCATTCACTTTTTATGTACTAGTAACTATGCTGGTAATTTTGCTACTGATAATATGTGTACTTTTATTATCTAAGGTACTACGCCTGAGAAGACGGCATTAGTAAATAAACATTTCAAATACACATCTGTTCTTCTTAACTCCATGTTCTGGTTTCTAAGAAATCTATAACGACCGACTGTTCATGAGTTCCACGTATCCTGAGGTACTATAAGTTCATATTCTGGATTGTCTAAACATTGAGAGTTTGTTATATCCAATGTGACACTGTACCTAGCTTGCTAAATAGTTTTTGATTACTAACGTGAGTTTTGGGACACCCTAATTCGCCGAGGTTCCAATCCTCTGTCCACAGTTCTGTGTGAGAACAGAAACCCTGCGACAGGGGCACCCCTGAGCCTTGCTGGAGCTTCATCACACTTGCGATACAACTCCAGCAATGCGCCACCTTTACGGCACAGATACATCACGCATCTGTGCTGTTTTTGCCCCATGATGCGCCGCATTGTAAATGCAGCACACCATAGGTGACGGAACAGCGGCACAGAATGACTAACACATCCCTGGTGATGCGCCAGTCATCATAAATCTATCCCTATGCTTCTTATCTTGTTAGAGATGAACCGCCATATGTATCATCAAAGTTATTTGCATTTCCTAAATAGCGAACTTTAAGGAATAAATAGCGATTCTTTACCATTCCTAGTTTGCGATGAGCTATTTGCTAATTAGCCGAATGTAGCCCAATGAAGCCCAATGTAGCCCAATGTAGCCCAAAGATGGCCGCCAGACACACAAAAAAACAAATGTAGCCCAAATATCAGCCAGATGTAGCCCAACTATAGCCCAGTGACAGAATGACCAATCAGCTTCGCAAACCTCCGTTACGCGAAGCGGAGCGCTGTTACAGATATATATCTTTTTTTGAACGTTAATTTCTCAAAATCCACTGGAGCACATATATTGAGACCTAGCAAAGGCACATCGGGCTACCAGTCCCTAATATTTTGCCAAGTTTCGTGCAAATCCATTCAGCCGTTCAATTATTATTTTTATTATTTTTCTTTGCCCCGCGGGGCCCTTTTAAAACCTCCACATCAAACCTAGGGGGTCAGCGAGGATCTACTATGCCCCCTTATAGTTATTTCCCCCTTTGTTTTGACCTCCTCTTGTCTCTCGATCCTACCGAGAGACAAGATGGCGGCCGCTACGGACTGTTTGGAATGTTGACAGACGCCGGAGAACCAATCAGCTTCGCTTCACAAAGCTCCGTTGCGCGAAAAGTCCGCGAACCAGAGCGCTGCCTGGTCCGCGCTTACAGATATATATCTTTTTTTAAACGTTAATTTCTCAAAATCCACTGGAGCACATATATTGAGACCTACAAAAGGCACATCGGGCTACCAGTCCCTACAATTTTGCCAAGTTTCGTGCAAATCCATTCAGCCGTTCGGGCTAAAAGTGAGGCCAACCGCCCTATGGAAAACTCAATGTTAAAAACACGTTTTGGGACCCCCCTTTTTTCTCGGCCCCCCCTGGACGAACCCCCCCCAAATTTTCAAGGGCTGCTCAGAAACAAAATGTGCCATTTTCCTGAAAATTTCAGCCAATTCCGTCCACAAACGCCAAAGTTATTAGACATAGAATTTTCAAAAAACCCATAGAGAAAAAATCCTAACTATATATACCTACTGGCGACCGCCAGTAGGTAATATATATATATATATATATATATATGCAACAAAATGATAACATTATAATTTGTGGTTCAGATAAAGGGGGAAATGTAGTCTTATGGAAAATACAAGACTATATGGATGAAGCATTGTCACAGCTAAATGACAGGGCATGTTATCGTACCAGCAACATCTTAGCACTCAAGGGAATATATGGAGAATACTATGGTAAACTAGTGGCCTGGAAAAGTGTGGGATTGATAACAACAGATGAATATAAGTTCATTAGGAATGACAACCCAAAGGTACCAAATATTTACTTCATCCCTAAAATACATTAGAGTGCAAACAAACCCCCAGGAAGGCCAATTATTTCGGCTCAGAACAGTTTGCTAGAAAATACCTTAATATATGTTGATTATTTTTTACAAGACTACGTAAAAGAGTTACCATCTTACATAAGAGATACAAGTGATTTCATTGTAAAAACCAAAGATTTTAAACGAAAAAAGAACTATCTCTTAATGACTCTCGATGTAGTATCATTGTATACTTGTATCAATCATATTGACAGATTGCTTGTACTGGAATTCTACCTGAGGTCAAATGAGAATGTGTTAACCCCCCCATGATGCTATGTTGATAAACATGATTAGTTTTTGCCTAAATAATAATGTTTTCTTGTTTGACAAAGCGTATTACCAACAGATGCGCGGAGTCGCAATGGGAGCCAGCTTCTCCCCCAGTTATACCTGTTTGTTCATGGGATTGTGGGAGAAGCTGGTTTTGGAGGTAAAACACAATGACTACATGATGAGCAACGTAAAAGCATATTTTTGGTATATAGTTGATCTGTTCGTTGTTTGGGAAGGAACAAAGGAAGAAGCAAATGATTTTGTTGCTGCAATTAACATAAATGATATAAAATTACGATTCACTGCTACCATAAGTGAAAGGAACATTCACTTTTTGGATGTGGAAATTTATATAGCCAACAACACCTTGGAAACCAAAATGTTCAGAAAGGAGACAGCCGGTATCTCGGTGTTGCATTCCAGCAGTTTCCATCCACGACATCTAATCGAAAGTATACCCTATGGGGAAATGATTAGAATATAAAGAATATGCAGTAACAATACAGATCTTCAACTTGCTCAACAGGAAAGTAAAAAGCGATTCCTTGAAAGGGGATATTCTAGAAAAACAGTAGAGGCCGCAATTAGCAAATCTAACGATAAAGAAAGATCCCTTCTCTTACAAACTAAGAATGAAAGTCAATTGAAATAGGACCAATCACCTTCAGATGTTAGATTCATTTTAACCTACAATGCGCAACAGCGAGAAATCTAAAAAATAATGCAACGCAACTGGTCAATAGTTAAAAGCGATCCAATAATTGGTGAGAGTATGCCAAAGAGGTTAGGAGTAACCTATAAGAGAGCAACATCCATGCATAACAGCTTGGTAAGCAGCAACCCTGAAGTGAATGAACCAAGAAAATGGTGGCTGCAAAATGGCTTTACTAAATGCAAAAATTGTAAGGCATGCCAATATGGGGTTAATGCAAAATCATTTAGGGCAGCTTTTAGCGAACAAATCCAAATGATCAATAAGCCCTTAACTTGCAAGACCGAGTATGTAATCTATGTCTTAGAATGTAGTTGCAATCTGAAATATGTGGGCAGCACTAAGCTTCCTGCTCACAAAAGAATTTTGTAACATATAAAAGCTATCTGCAATAACGATCATACTTACCCAGTTGCAAGGCATTTTAAGGAAAAGCACAAGAATAACCTCAATGATTTCTTGTGTTATTTAATTGACACCATCCCCCCAAACAGAAGAGGAGCAGATAGGGAGGGTCAGTTAAGAAAATTAGAAACTAGATACATTTTGAACCTCGACAGTAAGATGTCAGGGGGTTTAAATACCACAGAGGATCTTTACACATGCCTATAAGAATAAAATGAGAAGCAATATAAAATTAGATTTTTTAATCTAAACGATCTGAAGGGTTAAACAAATTAGAGTACTGAACAGAAATGGGCCGCCGAACCAACCCAATAATGGAGGTATTGGTTTGTTAACCATGTAACTGTAAAAAAAGAAAGTTTATGACATGATAAAATCTAATAAATATGTTTTTAATTGTAGTATTTGCACTATTTAGGATTTAGGATTTGCACATCGTAACTTATCTATGTTTAGTGATATGTTTTGCACTGGTGTTAGAAGATATCGATTTTAGACAAACAAGGCAGTAGACTACAGTAAATTTCGTAAATAAAAGGCTTTATTATGGATTTTAATAAGTGAATGTTTACCTTAGGTGAAAACTATGCATTTATGCGACAATTGTGAATTAAAAAATTTATGGACAGCTTATACTAACAGGCTTCTAGAGTTTTAAAACGGAATATTTATATATTTATATTTATTTATATATTTATCTATTTATTCTATGTTCTTGAACAATGAAGTGTTTTAACATAATTTAACTTTATTGACATTGGGTTTTTAGACAAAAAACCAGCACAACAGGTTTATGCTTTTTTTATGGACATATCATCTACTTATAACGTATGTTTGTGTATTATATGTAAAGGCAGCTATTGTAAACATAAGAATCTTATTTATCCTATTTATTTGCCAATACAGTTTGAGGGAATGAGGAAATACTTTATAGGGTATTTCTTTCATGTCTTCATGTTGACTTCGAAGTAATTGTTGCACTTGTCACTTTAAAAGGGGTGTCAGAATGGTTGAGCGTTGTCATGTGATCAAGGTCTTCGGACTGAAACGCGTTATGGCCGACTTCTGAATAAAGAAGAAATTTGAGCACTTACTCCGTGGTCCGTGCCCGCTTTACCCCGACAGAAGGGGCTTTGGAGGAGGCAAGTTCTTGGGATATATATATATATATACATATATATATATATTCCAAGGCTTTTCTCCCCCATTCAGATCAAGAAAGAGGCGGCACCACGGGGCTCGGGATACACCAGTTTTTATTAAAAACATTAGGCATGACGCGTTTCGGAGGGTTCCTTTCTCAAATGCCCCTCTGTTTTTGAAAGTGCCACTGTTGCTCGCAGTCCCATCTTTTAAAAGTCCTTTGTCAGTTGCCTAATTACTGAAGTAGTATAGGCTCCCTTGAAAACCTGGCCCGGAGTTGTCTCTGCATCCACGAGTGGCCTGCATTTCCCAGCATTTAGTATAGCTTGCTTGCTGGCGATCGTTCCGTTTGTTAGCAAATCTGTTTCCTCGGTTGAGTAGCTAACTTGCCAAGTTCGTAGGTGAGGACTCCAGCATTCGTTCTGGGCATGACGGTGTTCTTCCATTTTCGAGTCCCGTACTTCAAGCCTCGCAGGTGTGCCCGTCGAGGAGTAAGGAATGTCCGTGAAGTAAGGGATTTTCTCCATAAAGTATGGACTTTATGTAAGTTGCCTTTTTAGTCTGCCCGTGAACAAGGACATTGATTGTCTGAAACGCGTAGGGCTCTAATACTAGGATGCAAGGAGCGAGACTGCAGCTCTGTATCTGTGTCCGCGAATAAAAGGTGTTACTCTCCCTGCAAGTGGCGTCTTCAACTGGTGTGGATATATATATATATATACATATATATATATCTATATATATATATATATATAGATATATATATATATATATATATATATATTCTAACTCATGAATAGAGTTCTCGTTAAAAAAGATATACGAGCAGGTATTCTCAACTGGAAATATAGCTAGTAATTTCTGCAGTTTAAAGAATTGGGTTTGCAGATAAAAGGATGAGTTTTAAGGGAGGATGATTGCCCCACTTTATTTGGTTATGTGGAGCGCATTGACAAATGTTGATGAATGCACCATGCAGCAAATTGTTTTTCATGAATATGATATTGGTAATGACAAAAAAGGAAAAACGATAAATATGGTTAATTTTCTTTTGGTGACCTTAATAATGAATTTTAATTGTGTGGTACAAAAGAAGAAATGTAACAGAATTTTGTCAGAATGTTTATGCAAAACTACGAGTCTTTCTACCATGGCATTGTGTTTGTAGATCATCACGTTGTATGTCACATGCACAACATTTGAAAATGGTTGATTTTGGCATTAACTTTGTTGGTGAGCAAGCCTGCTGGGACA
Organism: Lissotriton helveticus; assembly: GCF_964261635.1. NCBI lineage: Eukaryota > Metazoa > Chordata > Amphibia > Caudata > Salamandridae > Lissotriton > Lissotriton helveticus. The sequence goes on along the minus strand of NC_136068.1, from coordinate 1,519,248,823 downwards.
GGCAAAACGCGTCCAATCAGCCGAAAAATAAAACCTATTATTTGTCAAAACACGGCGTCGTCAATCCTTTGTTGCAGAGGAGTGTAACTGATATGAATTACAGATCGAGCTTGGGTGGTCCGGTGTGACGATGCACCCTCTGGTCAGGAGTTTGCGGCGGCTGGTACACAGCAGTGTGGAGTAATTTGTTTGCCACCGCCCCCCGGAGCGCGAAACCAAACCAATCTTGGTGGAATTATGATGAAGCCAACCAGAGGCATACAGCGTGACTCGATAAGTCGGAGGATCCGAGGAGTACACCCGTTAGCCCAGGTGAACGCCAATCGTGAAGTGTAACGGGAAGAGGGGAAGCCAGCGAAAATTGCTTTAATTTCCTTAATTTTTGAAAGCAGACACTGTCGGTTTTTGACATGTGGAGTAACACCCACAGGCAATTCGAATATGTCGGCTGTGGAGATGAAAGAGAGGGAGGAGGCAGCCTTAACAATATTTGACGATACAAAAATGGCCATTAATAAAGGCACAGGAGGTGCGAGTAGCAACGATAAAGTGTCAGATGTAATGGCAAGACTAAAACGCTTGGAAAAGCTGAAACAAAGAGAACTATCCAAATGGTGGGAGGCTAAATCACTCCTGCTTTATTTGGAAGTTAAAAGAATTTCGAGAGGACTTAGAATTCTGGTAGCCCCCACATATGAGGACCCCAATCCCAATATATTGCGAGAGTGGGCGGATAATAATCAAGAGTCTTCACGGAGGATGTTAGCAATTTTGATCAAATATGCAGAAATAGACCGCGTTAAGCTAATGGAAGAAATCAGTGAAATCACAGAAATGTTGGAAAAGGAACAAGACCAAGAAACAATAAACAAATTTACGAAGGATATGACTGAACGTTTACGTAAACTAGAATCCTCCATTCAAAAACGGAAAGCGCAGAAATATTCGCGAGATAAAGGTGATTATGAACGTTGTCCAATCTATACGTTCACTAAAAAGTTTGAAAGTGTGAGAAGGCAAAAAATTAATGCAGGTACGAGACCAACAGAAGAGATGCAATCGGGGCTTAGTAGCGTACAAAACGTACCATCAATATTGGATGAATTTGGTCTTTTACAGAAAGAGCGGAGGTTCAACCTTCGCCCAAGGCCATGACAAGTTATGCAGTTCCGCAAAGGGGAAGAGGCAGAGGAAACAGAGGCGCAAAGGCGCAAAATAACTCGAGTACAGAAGGCAGAGCCAACAAGAAACAAACAAGGGAGTGGATATGGAGAATGAGGCATCTATTATCAATCTCACTACGATCCCCTTATCGGAAAATGAAAAAAAGATTTTAAAATTGGGATTTTCCTTCTGCCCAACATCTAAATTTAATTATGTGGAAACCAGAATAGATACCTTTAAATATACCAAAATTCTCAAATTGAAGAAACATTTTGCGCTAAATTAAAACAAAGCAAAATCAACTACAGGGAGCAACTTGTCTGGAACGCATAAAGAACCAAGGACTTTACAAGTCAGTGATATGGATCTCTAATTAGAGATGAATCAATTGCAACTGAAGTACATACCAATGAACCGTAAGGAAATGAATCAAGTTTAACAGAAGTGAATCAGTTGGCGATAGAACAAGGTATTGACATTGGAGACAGTGAAACAACGAGTTTTAGAATGAGATCACGTTTTGTTCCCATGTCTACAAGAGACTCAATAGATTTCTTCAATGATTAAATGATTAATGACTTCAAAACTCTTGAGAAATGTACCAGTGCAATGCATAAAGAATGGTCCAAGCAGCAAGAAGATTGTGAGGCCCTTGTTGTCAAACTATCCACAAATGACAACTGTATAGTGAGAAATGCGGATAAGGGCCGAAACGTAGTGCTGTGGGACAGACAAAAGTATTTAGATGAGGCATATAAACAATTGAGGCAGTTATGGCAGTATATCAGCATAGGTGATGACTACTAGCCATCCTTTATATAACTCTCAGTTACAGCATTGGTATGATAATTGTTTAATCAGGCATGAAGAATTGGTGTTTCTCAAGATTAGTAATCCTGTGGTCCTGGTATTTTATTTCATTCCGAAAGTGCACAAAGATCTTGATAATCCGTCAGGCCGTCCGATCATTTCAGCCATAGGCAGTGCTTTGGAAAATACATCCAAATTTATTGATTCTCTTTTGTGCCCTTTGGTTAAATTATTGCCATCATACACACGTGACACAGGAGATTTTTGAAAGGCATTGATTATCTACCTTGGGAACAAGATATGTTATTAGTTACTATTGATGTGACCACGCTCTTTACGAGCAATAGACATAAAGACGGTCTTAATGCCATAAAACATTTTTTAGGAAACAGAACGATTTCATTATGGTCACATACACAGATGCTTATTTATATGACTGAAAGCTGTCTACAGAATAACTTTTCCCTCTTCAATGGAGAACTATTTCATCAAACCTGCAGTACTGCGATGGGCAACTGCTTCACCCCCAGCAATGTGAATTTGCATATGGGCTGGTGGTCTGAAAGCAGTACCATGAAGAATGGCAGAATATTATTCTGCACTGGAGTCGCTTTATAGACAACTTATTTATTGTGGAAGGGGAACAACTGAAACAGCTCAGTAATTTATAAAAAAATCTTCAGGTGAATAATCTTAATTTAAAATTCACAAGTACCATCAGTGACTATTCAGTTAACTTTCTTGATTTAACAGTATATTTGAAGGAAAGGAAGCTGGAGACGAAGCTTTATCGTAAACCTACAGCAGGAAACACGTTGCTTCCTGCAACAAGCTTCCATCCTAATACTTTAATTAGGAGTATACCTTACGGTGAATGCCTATGTACAATGAGAAACTGTAGCTAGCCAGAAGTTCTTGAGAATGAACTGTCAAATTTACATGCACGTTAGATCTAGAGGTTATGGAGAAGGATGTGTGCAATCTACAATCCATAAAATCTGAAGAAAAACAAGAGAAAAATACTGTTTAAAAAAAGTACGACTGAGAAGGTTACTTTCAACGTGACTCCTAATAATGAGTGTAGAATGATAACAACATTCAATAACAAACTTGGGAAAGTCAGAAATATTCTGACCAAACATTGGCACTTAACCCGCAAGGACCCTATCTTGGGGAAATTAGTGTCGAGGAGACCTTTTGTGACATTCTGCAGGGCAAAATTCTTCAAGCAAATGCTAGTTAGCAATATGGTACCAAAATCTGACACAAATAAATCAAAGGCAACATGGTTACAATGAAAGGCAGGCTTTATTAAATACATGAAATGCAAGGCCTGTAAGCATGGCAGAAATACTAGCATTTATGTCCCAGGGTTATCTAAAAAAGAATGAAAAATAAAGGGACAATAAGATTGTAAGACCGAATATGCCATTTACGTGCTAGAATGTCCCTGCAAACTTCAGTATGTTGGGAGCACAATTTTACCTGTACACAAGAGGGTGCTGCAGCACCTCAGAGCTATCAAAATGGCGACAAGACATACCCAGCGGTGCGCCTTTTTGACAAGTATCAGAACAAGAATGAACAAGGCCTAATACATTTCGTCATAGATTCTATCCCCCCCTGATTAGAGGTGGGGACAGAGAAAAGAAATTAAGAAGATTAGAATCCTATTGTATATTAGAGCTAGATACACGAGCCCCGGCAGGATTAAATATGGAGGAAGATTTATATACACACCTATAAACTTCCCAATAACTTAATGAACTGTACAATTCAGATTAAATAAGAAACTCCTTCCGATTCTCTGTTTTAGTAATTTTAAGTTATTAGTCAACGTTTACACTTTTTTTTAGTTTAAGCACCATGTGTACACAATGCTAAGCTACTCAGAACTGTAGTTTGGTTTTTACGACAGCCCACTTGGGCATGACGATTGAGCACTTTTAACGTCTGTGCTTCTGCATAGAGTATGAAATTTAAGCCCACTGGGGCAGTATTCTAACTCATAAATAGAGTACTCGTTAAAAAAGATATACGAGCCGGGAATCCCAACTGGAAATATAGCTAGTAATGTCTGCGGTACAAATAATTTGGTTTGCAGATAAAAGAATTAGTTTTAAGGGAGGATGATTGCCCCACTCTATTTGGTTATGAGGAGCGCATTGACAAATGTTGATTAATGCACCATGCAGCAAATTGCTTTTCATGAATATGATATTGGTAACAAAAAAAAAATATGGTTAATTTCCTCTTGGTGACCTTAATAATGAATTTTAATTGTGTGGTACAATAGAAGAAATTTAACATAATTTTGTCAGAATGTTTATGTAATACTACGAGTCTTTCTACCATGACATTGTGTTTGTAGTTCATCAAGTAATTTATCACATGCACAACATTTAAAAATGGTTGATTTTGGCATTTACTTGGTTGGTGAGCAAGCCTGCTGGTACAGGCGAAACGCGTCCAATTAGCCGACAAATAAAACCTATTATTTGTCAAAACACAGCGTCATCAATCCTTTGTTGCAGAGGAGTGTAACTGATATGAATTACAGATCGAGCTTGGGTGGTCCAGTGTGACGACGCACCCTCTGTTCAGGAGTTTGCGGCGGCTGGTACACATGCAGCGTGGAATTATATATTTTCAGTTTTCCTCGAGTGAAACATTAATATATATATATATATATATATATATATATATATATATATATATATATATATATATATATATAAATGTTTCACTCGAGGGAAACTGAAAATTAGCCCACCTCTATTTGACAGATCCCCGTTATCCCTACAGGGAAGAGTCCATATGGTTCACTTTGGTTAATGTTCTGAGAAGGACACACATAGCACTATAAAAGGTCCATATAAAGTCTTTATTTCCACAGCATCTTCATGTTAAACATTTCTCCAAAAATCTCCATTTAAACACACATATATGACAGCCAAGTCATATTTTCGACAGCCAAGCCAAAACTTTCATGAGTATCTCGCTTCTTCAGGGCTTCTAATATGAAATTTAAGTACGAACTTCCACTATTCGATTCTTCCTGTTATCTCAGCCAAGTAATTTAAAGCGATGCAATGGCTGTTGCTATCATCTATTCCCTCTGAACAAATGCACTCATGCCGAAGCGCAAGTAGGAGCCCGCACTTCAGAGCAATGTATCAACATCAATTTATTTCGGCTGAAGCATTTGACCTGCCCAGTCATTGTCAACGCCATCATATCAATAGTGATAGTGCCATACTTCTTTTAAACAGAATTCACCTACACGAGTAAACATAGTAAACAGACTTGTGGGATCTAAGCCAGTTGCATTCCCTAAAAGCAAGAAAAGACAGGGTAAATATTGTTTGAAAAATGTGATACAAATTAAATAAACACAAATGTGTGTTCAAATTAAGCAAATGCATATACCAATTATGTCAACACTCTGGGCCTCATTTCAACAAAGTGATGCACCGCGGAGCCGCAAGCCAGTTTGCTGCGCCGAGCTGCGTCATTTTAAAAGCCCAGGGTTGTGTCATATTTACAACAATATGACGCATCCCTGTGCTTTCCCCTGCACTGGCGCACAATTGGCTGCCATGCGCCAATGCAGGCCCCTTGGACCATGGTGCAAGGGTGCCTCCGTTGTGTGGATGAATGTTTTTGGGCAGGAAGGGACTCCTGCCTACACACAAACAATAATTGATGGTGTTTTCCTCTTTCTATGTCTATTGCAGAATGTATCTTGCATAAAAAGAGGAAATAACTATGAGAAATAAAAGTATTTATCCTTGTTGTGCCTCCTTACACCTCCCCTGGGGAGGCATTGGAGTCTGACGCATTCCCAGGTTTACGAAATGTTGTAAATCTGGGTGAGGCTGATTGCATTGATGTTGCGTAAGAACCCCCACACAGCAATACCCATGGCATGTCCTTTTCACGCAAAGTGATGCATGAAAAGGGGCCATATTTACAAGGCCATGAACAGTCATGCAGGGTCACTTTGCGTGGCCTTGTAAATATGGGCCAGCACACTATGCCGCTGGTGCGTCAAAAACAGTGTTGCACTGGTGACGCAAAGGGCTTGTAAATAATCCAAAACACACGGAAGGTACAGAAGGTCTCAGAAATACAGAGGGAGAGAAAAGAAAATAGCAAATCTCTCTATTGGGACCTAATAGTGTCCTCTTTACATGCCCAGAATACACAGTTAATCTGGAAACAACCAAGAAAACAAAAACAAGAGAAGATGCACAAGGAGAGGAAAAAGATACCCATCAGCCCACTCATAAGTGGAATCTCGTCATCTGGGTATATGTTGGTAAATGGTGTCCTCTAGGGTCTGCCTTGGAAACAATCCATAGGACTGCCTAGTGATGGACCCAGAACATTTCACCAACAGATGACAGTATATGAGCGGGAGGGGTTGAGGTTGCAGTGCTCAAAGAAAAAGAAGAAGAAAAGGAAAATAATCCAAGTGATTCTAAAAATACCTACGATGATGTCATGAAATACTTCCAAATTGACCATCAAAGTGGTATGGTTAAAAACAGTATGCTGATAGCATGTAAGGAATTGCTACCCACCAATGTTGTTATTCGGTCAACATGTTTCAGCCTCAAGGGCTTTCGTCAGGACCTATGGTGCTACTGCAACACTTACTTAAGTGATGTGAAAGTGGGATCTACATCTGCTTTCCAAACTGAAAAGAGTGTATCTTCTCCTGCATAGACACAATACAAAAGACAGAAACAGAGACATGGACAAATTATGTCAACAAAAATAAAGTGCACAGACTGCAAACTCTCGTTTCTATGGTCTTTATAATATGGCTATGAACACTTGAAAGACACACACCCTTATTGTGGGGAAAGAAAACCTCACCTCACCTGGCCACTGCTCAGGAAGAAAGGGAGGCCACGCACTGGAAATAAACAGAACACTTAGAAAGTTATAACCAGTGGTAGTAGAAACACAATCTACAGACAAGAAAAACTGGATTCAAAACACATAAATCAGAGACACACATGGTGACACAATGGCCAGACTGGTTTCCTCTTGCATCAGGAAAGTATACCACAAAGCCTCACTGACTGCACTGCTTGCACAAACCTGTAGACCTATAAAGTACAAAGGCCCAGGTAGCCAGCCGCAGTCACTGGGAATAGAGGCGCCTACTCCTGTGCTTTCCACCTAGTACTCAAAGACCAAAGACCAAAGCAATAATGCTATTGACTGTACCACCACCACTGACCTCTCCGTCGTTGCCTCGGAGTGAAAACTGAGCCGAGGGGGAGGCGACGACTGATGGTCACACGCGATGTTAAATACACTGCAGTGGACCTGAAAGGAAACTCCTTTGTTTCAAAATTTGATTGGCTCATGTGTAGGCCAATGGGAATTGGCTCACAGGCAGCCAACCGTGACCTACACTGATAAGCCTGCAGTGGACCTCGATCTCCGATCTCAGTGGTGACTCGATCTCCGCTTCCCAGCAGAGTGGTCGCTCCCCTGAGGCCGTGGTATCGTTACTGCAGCTCTTTGCCCACAACTACTTACACATTTATTTGCCAGCGCTATCTGCTTTATTTATTGCTGTGTGCTCTGACCGCCGAATTGCATTTATTTCACGTTAGTCTGCCTGCGTTATCGTCATAGTTTCATATTTGTGTGTTCTGACCGCCGCTCTGCATTTCTTCCACGTGTATTTGCCAGCGCTATCTGCATTGTTTATTTTCAGCCTAATTCTTCCCAGCATTTGCGTTCTCCCCAAGCGCTATCGGCGCCCAGACCCCTCCGCCTCCATTTTGATGATTGTTGTCCTCCGTAGCAAGCCCGCCCCGCCTCCCAGCTGAGACGCCCTCCCACAGTCAACAAACAGCGCCCCAGCACCTGGAAGCGCCGTGACTCGATCTCCGCTTCCCAGCAGAGTGGTCGCTCCCCTGAGGCCGTGGTATCGTTACTGCAGCTCTTTGCCCACAACTACTTACACATTTATTTGCCAGCGCTATCTGCTTTATTTATTGCTGTGTGCTCTGACCGCCGAATTGCATTTATTTCACGTTAGTCTGCCTGCGTTATCGTCATAGTTTCATATTTGTGTGTTCTGACCGCCGCTCTGCATTTCTTCCACGTGTATTTGCCAGCGCTATCTGCATTGTTTATTTTCAGCCTAATTCTTCCCAGCATTTGCGTTCTCCCCAAGCGCTATCGGCGCCCAGACCCCTCCGCCTCCATTTTGATGATTGTTGTCCTCCGTAGCAAGCCCGCCCCGCCTCCCAGCTGAGACGCCCTCGCCCCTCCCCCTCCACTATCCATATATGACAGTAGTTCCCGCGCGCAGCGTTCACGCGCAGCGTCCGCGCCCAACCCGCGCCGAAGGTGCGCCAAAGGTAAGCCCGTCTACGCCCGTCCGCGCCTGGACCGCGCCCAGCGCCAGACCCCCTGCCCCCCGCGCAGCCCAGCCCCCCCGCATTACCTACGATGCCGCCGCCCTCCTAGCCCTTAACACCGGGCGCGCCCCCAACTGCGTCCAAGCCGCTCCTGGACACACCCATGGACCTTTCTCATGCTACTCCTGCAAATTCAGCGGCACCAACAACATCTCCGCTACGACCACAACACAGATTCCCGACCCCAACCACCTACAATGCATCCTTCTCAACACCCGCTCGGTCCACAGGCACGCCATTGACCTTTGGAACCTACTAGACACCATCTCTCCTGACGTCGCCTTCCTAACGGAAACATGGATGAACGCTTCCTCCGCCCCTGACATCGCCACCGCTATCCCTGATGACTATAAGATCACACGCAAGGACCGCACCGACCATACAGGAGGAGGTATCGCTATCGTCCATAAAAAATCCATCCGCATCTCTACCAGCTCCGACGCCAACCTCGCTAACTCCGAACACCTTCACTTCCAGATCCACACCGACCCCAAGACAACTCTCAGAGGCACCCTCCTCTACAGACCACCAGGACCCCGCGCAAAATTCAGTGAAGACATCACGGACTTCATCACCCCACACGCGCTCCCCTCCAAAGACTACATCCTTCTGGGAGACCTCAACTTCCACCTTGAAAAGATCAACGACCGCAACTCCGCCACCCTCTTGGACAACCTCGCCAACCTCGGACTTAAACAACTGGTCACTTCCCCCACCCACATCGCAGGTCACACACTCGACCCCATCTTCACCTCCAGCAACCATGTCTCCTTCAGCCACACTACGAATCTCCTCTGGACTGACCACAGCTGCGTTCACTTCACCTACAACAAGCCGAAACCCATCATCCACTTCAAACCAACTCTACAAAGAAACTGGAACAAAATCACCACGGATCAGATCTCCACATCGCTCCTTCGAACCTCCCCAGCCCTCTCTTCTAACGCCAACGAAGCCGCCTCCAACCTCACCCTTTGGTTATCCAACACCGCCGACACCTTAGCACCACTGAAAAAACGTCAACACAAATCTGGCAACAAGAAGGCCTCATGGTTCAACGATGATCTCAAGAAGTCCAAGAAACAGTGCCGCTGCCTTGAAAAGGCCTGGAAAAAAGACCCATCCACCAGCAACAAGGACGCCTTCAAATGCGCCACCCATACTCACCACCAACTGATCCGAAAAGCCAAGAAAACAGCATTCAAGGATCGACTTGACAACAACGCCCACAACAGCAAGGAGCTCTTCAACATCGTCAAGGAATTTTCCAACCCCTCGGCCAACTCCAACGACATCACCCCCTCTCAAACCCTCTGCGACTCCCTAGCCTCTTTTTTCCACAACAAGATTGCTGACATCCACAACAGCTTTGACAACCAACCCGGAAGCCAACCCACCCTACCATCTGCTGACCATCTTCCCCCCGTAAACACCCTTAACACCTGGAACCCAATCTCCACTGAGGACACCATCCGCCTGATGAACTCCATCCACTCTGGATCCCCCACAGACCCATGCCCTCACCACATCTTCAACAAAGCAGACTCAGTCATAGCTCCGCACCTCCGAGACGTCATCAACTGCTCCTTCAACTCCGCTACCTTCCCAGCAGACTGGAAACACGCTGAACTCACCGCCCTTCTGAAAAAACCAACAGCAGACCCCACCGAACTCAAAAACTACCGCCCCATCTCGCTTCTTCCATTCCCGGCCAAAGTCATCGAGAAAGCTGTCAACAACCAGCTCGCCGCCTTCCTCGAAGCCAACAAATCACTCGACCCCTCACAATCTGGTTTCCGCGCCAAACACAGCACTGAGACCGCCCTCATCGCAGCTACAGACGACATTCGAACTCTACTGGACAATGGAGACACAGTCGCCCTCATCCTCCTCGACCTCTCTGCAGCCTTCGACACAGTCTGCCACATCACCCTTCTACAACGCCTCAAAAACATCGGAATCCAAGGAAAAGCACTGGAATGGATCACCTCGTTCCTCACCGGAAGAACCCAGAGAGTCCGCCTCCCACCATTCAAGTCCGAGGCCTCTGAAATCATCTGCGGAGTACCTCAAGGATCCTCACTCAGTCCCACCCTCTTCAACGTATACATGAGCCCCCTCGCGGCCATCGCCCGCCAACACAATCTCAACATCATCTCCTACGCGGATGATACTCAACTGATCCTTTCTCTCACCAAGGACCCCAGCACCGCTAAAACTAACCTACACGAAGGAATGAAAGAAGTCGCCGAATGGATGAAACAAAGCCGTCTGAAACTGAACTCAGACAAAACAGAAGTCCTCATCCTAGGTACTTCCCCCTCAGCATGGGACGACTCCTGGTGGCCGGAAGCCCTCGGAAAAGCACCCATCCCGACGGACCATGCACGAAACCTTGGCGTCATCCTGGATTCCTCACTCTCAATGAACAGACAAGTCAGCGCCGTATCCTCTTCCTGCTTTAACATCCTTCGCATGCTCAGAAAAACATTTCGCTGGATCCCATCCGAAACAAGGAAAACAGTCACCCACGCTCTAGTCACGAGCCGACTGGACTACGGAAACACCCTCTACGCAGGTACCACCGCTAAACTCCAGAAGAAACTACAACGAATCCAAAACGCCTCAGCCAGGCTCATATTAGACATCCCACGCAACGAACACATCTCTGGCCACCTTAAAGACCTCCACTGGCTACCCGTCAATAAGAGGATCACTTTCCGACTGCTTACCCACGCACACAAATCACTCTACAACATCGGACCAGATTGCCTCAACTCTCGACTGTCCTTCTACACCCCCTCCCGCCAACTTCGCTCTTCCAGCCAAGCCTTCGCCACTGTACCTCGCATCAACAAGACCACCATGGGAGGCAGATCCTTTTCATACCTGGCTGCCAAAACATGGAACTCACTCCCCGCTCACCTTCGCCTCACCCAGAATCACCTAGCGTTCAGAAAGCAGCTTAAAACGTGGATATTTGACAAATAATCCTCCTCCCCTTCCTAAGCGCCTTGAAACCCTCTGGGTATGTAGTGCGCTATACAAATTTTATGACTTGACTTGACTTGTGGACCTGAAAGGAAATTCCTTTGTTTCAAAATTTGATTGGCTCATGTGTAGGCCAATGGGAATCGGCTCACAGGCAGCCAACCGTGACCTACACTGATAAGCCTGCAGTGGACCTGAAAGGAAACTCCTTTGTTGCAAAATTTGATTGGCTCATGTGTAGGCCAATGGGAATCGGCTCACAGGCAGCCAACCGTGACCTACACTGATAAGCCTGCAGTGGACCTGAAAGGAAACTCCTTTGTTTCAAAATTTGATTGGCTCATGTGTAGGCCAATGGAAATCGGCTCACAGGCAGCCAACCGTGACCTACACTGATAAGCCTGCAGTGGACCTGAAAGGAAACTCCTTTGTTTCAAAATTTGATTGGCTCATGTGTCGGCCAATGGGAATCGGCTCACAGGCAGCCAAACGTGACCTACACTGATAAGCCTGCAGTGGACCTGAAAGGAAACTCCTTTGTTTCAAAATTTGATTGGCTCATGTGTAGGCCAATGGGAATCGGCTCACAGGCAGCCAACCGTGACCAACACTGATAAGCCTCAGCCACATTAACAGGCCGACCGTGAGACATACCTCACGCGCATATGCGCACCAGTCAAATCGTAAGGCAGTAAGATGGTGTGTTGTATTCTATCCGAAGAAGAGCCATAAGAAGAGCTAGGTGTGTTTATTTATTTATACTGCTAGAGGGCAATGTTTAGAGGTCGCGCGCTAATTTAGCCGTTTGCCAACTTCCAGTCGGATAGTACCAGGGGCTTAAACTGATATAGACACTGGCTACATATATTCAATATATGAGCCAATCAAATTTTGAAACAAAGGAGTTTCCTTTCAGGTCCACTGCAGGCTTATCAGTGTAGGTCACGGTTGGCTGCCTGTGAGCCGATTCCCATTGGCCTACACATGAGCCAATCAAATTTTGAAACAAAGGAGTTTCCTTTCAGGTCCACTGCAGGCTTATCAGTGTAGGTCACGGTTGGCTGCCTGTGAGCCGATTCCCATTGGCCTACACATGAGCCAATCAAATTTTGAAACAAAGGAATTTCCTTTCAGGTCCACTGCAGGCTTATCAGTGTAGGTCACGGTTGGCTGCCTGTGAGCCGATTCCCATTGGCCTACACATGAGCCAATCAAATTTTGAAACAAAGGAGTTTCCTTTCAGGTCCACTGCAGTGTATTTAACATCGCGTGTGACCATCAGTCGTCGCCTCCCCCTCGGCTCAGTTTTCACTCCGAGGCAACGACGGAGAGGTCAGTGGTGGTGGTACAGTCAATAGCATTATTGCTTTGGTCTTTGGTCTTTGAGTACTAGGTGGAAAGCACAGGAGTAGGCGCCTCTATTCCCAGTGACTGCGGCTGGCTACCTGGGCCTTTGTACTTTATAGGTCTACAGGTTTGTGCAAGCAGTGCAGTCAGTGAGGCTTTGTGGTATACTTTCCTGATGCAAGAGGAAACCAGTCTGGCCATTGTGTCACCATGTGTGTCTCTGATTTATGTGTTTTGAATCCAGTTTTTCTTGTCTGTAGATTGTGTTTCTACTACCACTGGTTATAACTTTCTAAGTGTTCTGTTTATTTCCAGTGCGTGGCCTCCCTTTCTTCCTGAGCAGTGGCCAGGTGAGGTGAGGTTTTCTCTCCCCACAATAAGGGTGAGTGTCTTTCAAGTGTTCATAGCCATATTATAAAGACCATAGAAACGAGAGTTTGCAGTCTGTGCACTTTATTTTTGTTGACATAATTTGTCCATGTCTCTGTTTCTGTCTTTTGTATTGTGTCTATGCAGGAGAAGATACACTCTTTTCAGTTTGGAAAGCAGATGTAGATCCCACTTTCACATCACTTAAGTAAGTGTTGCAGTAGCACCATAGGTCCTGACGAAAGCCCTTGAGGCTGAAACATGTTGACCGAATAACAACATTGGTGGGTAGCAATTCCTTACATGCTATCAGCATACTGTTTTTAACCATACCACTTTGATGGTCAGCCCTAATAAAGTATTTCATGACATCATCGTAGGTATTTTTAGAATCACTTGGATTATTTTCCTTTTCTTCTTCTTTTTCTTTGAGCACTGCAACCTCAACCCCTCCCGCTCATATACTGTCATCTGTTGGTGAAATGTTCTGGGTCCATCACTAGGCAGTCCTATGGATTGTTTCCAAGGCAGACCCTAGAGGACACCATTTACCAACATATACCCAGATGACGAGATTCCACTTATGAGTGGGCTGATGGGTATCTTTTTCCTCTCCTTGTGCATCTTCTCTTGTTTTTGTTTTCTTGGTTGTTTCCAGATTAACTGTGTATTCTGGGCATGTAAAGAGGACACTATTAGGTCCCAATAGAGAGATTTGCTATTTTCTTTTCTCTCCCTCTGTATTTCTGAGACCTTCTGTACCTTCCGTGTGTTTTAGTGTCTAGTTGGGGGACTAGGTACCAGTAGGTCTATAATAATTTTTTCCCCTCGGACCCCCCTCAACCGTTTATCTCTCTGTCTTGTAAATAATCCCCCATATTCTTAGTACTTAGGCGACTCTGACAAGAAATGAAAATCAGTTGAGATTATTACACAATGCTGCAACAGTGTGCTTGCGAAATACAAAAACTAAGCAATATTTAATGACAGATATCTTGGTCACAAAATAAAAAAGAACATAATGATATATTGCATTTTCAAAATAAATAGATAATACCTAGTTTGTTCGTTAGATGTCAAGGGACTTAGCAAGTAATCTTGATCTTACCATAACATAATGGTGAACCAAGATCAAAAATACAATGTTATAGGAGAATATCAGCTTTAAGGTCCTATGACACGATGATCAAACAAGGTATTATCTATTCATTTTGTAAATGTAATATATCATTATGTTGAAACAATTGTTTCCAACATAATAATACACTGCATGACTATGTACACCCGTTGTTTGTGAAATACAGCATATGATGTTCGATCGCCTGTACTTCTTTATTGTACTAACATGTACCTATTTCTAATTTTATTATTTATTATTTTGTGACTAAGACATCTGACATTAGATGTTGCTTAGTTTGTATAATTTGCAAGCACACTGGTGCAGCATTGTGTAGTAATCACAACTGACTTGCATGTCTTGTCCGAGTCATATATGTACTAAGAATATGGTGTTTTTATGGACATGATTAGTATATGCAATTATTTATTTTGCATTACATTTTTCAAACAATATGTGCTCAGTCTTTCCTTCCTTTTAAGGAATGCATCGGTGTTAGAACTGGCATAATTTGAGTGGGTTTCCCCTGTATTTTTGCCTTTTGCCTCCTGTGTTTCTGTTGTGTTTTGGACTTCGTTTTGCTAGTCTAGATGCTTTGGGCACTTTTCCACTGTGGTTCAGTGCCAAAGCGTAAGTGCTCGCTTTGCAATTGTTGTTATGGATAGATGATTCCATGATTGGCATATTTGGTTTACTAGTCAGTCCCTAGTACAGTGCACTGTGTGTGCCCAGGGCCTGTAAATCAAATGCTGCTAGTGGGCTGCAGCACTGATTGTGCCACCCACATAAGCAGTCTGTAAATGTAACTCAGGCCTGCCATTGCAGAGCCTGTGTGCAGTCTGGTACTTCCATGTCGAACTGGCAAGTGCACCCACTTCCCACGCCCTAACTTTCCCTTTTCTTACATATTAGTCACCTCTAATATTGGCCCAATGTACCCCTGTGGGCAGTGTGCAATGGGGAACATCCTTTTCAACGCAACTTTTACCACGCAGTGCTTTTACAACTTTACCACGGAAACCATTACAACACATTGCACTGGGGGGCGCTCTAGGATAAGTAATAGTTTAATTTACTATTCAACACCTTCCCTACTATCCACGGGGACCAGAGTTGGAATAGTAAATTAAACTATTTACTATCCAGCACCCCCCAAAGCAATGCGTTATAATGGCTTGCGTGGTAAAACTTGCGTTGTAACAGCATGCGTGGTAAAAGCATGCGTTGTAACAACGTACATCCGTGTGCAATATATGTAAAAGGTAGGCCCTGATGTGTGTGGCATGTCCTGATAGTAAATTACTGCCAATTTTGTTTTTAACTATTGCAAGGCTACCTGTTTCCATAGGATAGAAAGGTGGTTTTGACATAACATATAAACATAACTACCCCTGGGTACAAGGTAGGAAACTAAAGTTTGACATGCCTGAACTCAGAATGTTAAAATGCATCTTTTAGTAAGAGGGATTTTTACATTCTGTGTTTGAAAACACCACTTTTAGAAAGTAGGTATTTTCTTGCTTTGCCATCCAGTGTGCCTCTGCTAGGTTTTTGTATTGCCTTTCTGGCTTTGGAATGACAGGTGCTATGGAGGAGCATTGGCCCCAGCGAGTCTGATGAGTCAGGGCTGGGCTGAATAGACCTGGGCTGCATTTAGAGTAAGAGGGGGAGATTTTCTTTCACCTGAATGAGCCTGGTCTGGCTTCCACAATGTTCTCTCCACCTCTTGCCAGGAAGCTGCACCAGAGAGGATTTGTTTTGACTGAGCACAGGGCTTCTCTCCCACCAGAGAACAAAGGATTTTGTAATATAAATATTGGGGCCCAGACCCCAGATTTTTAGATCACTTCTGGGAATCAAGAATAACCTTTGCCAAGGAGAAGAGCCAGAGAAGCTGAGGAGGAATACTGTCCCTGTGCTGTTTTCTGCCTGGGATTGGCCTGCAGTGGCTACTTGATGCCAAGGAAAGGAGAAAGGACTTTGCTGTTTGCTGTGTCCCCTGCTTGAGGAAGATCTCTAAGGGCATGAAACTGAGCTTGCCGCCTGTTCCGAAGTCTCAGGGACACAAAGAGTTCACCGCCAGCTCCCCTGAACTTCCTTTCTGGGAGTTCTGACCTGCAGAGAGGTGGCATCTGTTGTTTTT
Organism: Lissotriton helveticus; assembly: GCF_964261635.1. NCBI lineage: Eukaryota > Metazoa > Chordata > Amphibia > Caudata > Salamandridae > Lissotriton > Lissotriton helveticus. The sequence goes on along the minus strand of NC_136068.1, from coordinate 1,519,232,430 downwards.
GACCTCTAGAAACTGTTTTCTGCTGGGAGCTGTAAAATCAATGCAACACCGAGAAGCATGACGCATTCATACTTGTTTCCGATGCATCACCGAAGAAACCGATGCAGTGCCTGCCGTGGCTTGAAAAAGTGCTGCACGCCACATCGAGTGCAACGATCTCCGAAGTCCGAGATCACCGCACCAATTCCAACGCAAGCCCTGCATTGCAGCTACAAGAATCCACGCATCGTCCCGGATTGTCGCATTGCATCGAGGCGCCAAGTGTATCGCATTGTTGGTGGACGCAGTAAGGAACTGACGCATCACCTCCCCACACAGTAAGAACCTGACGCATCACCTCCTCCCCAGTAAGGAACCAACACATCACCTCCCCTGTGCAGCAGTAAGGAACCGACGCATCACCACCCCACAGCAAGGTACCAACGCATCACCTTCCCTGAGTGTAAGAAACCGATGCATCACCTTCACTGTGGCCATTTTTATTTGCGTGCACAACATATCCAAGGTACTTTGTGTGTTATGTTATGTTAAGTATGCTTGTAAAGCGCATGGCTGCCCCAGCAACGGGGCGTCCCAACGCTAACGGACCGGCAGTCAGAGGGCAGGCGAGGGGGTGGCTACTGGATGCAGCCTAAGTATCGACCTCCTGAATGGAGGCAAACAACCAGGTTTTGATGTATTTCCGGAAGTGCCAATGATTTTGAATGGCGAGTGCCTCCAAAGGGATGGAATTCCACAGGGCCGGGGCAAGGGACCTGAAAGATCGGCCCCCATCCTACTCTTACGTACTCTGATGGTGCGGGCAAGATTAAGATCAGCAGAGCGTAAGGCCCGGGTAGGGACGTAGGAGGTACAGAGATCCTGCAGTATACGAGGGCCAAGGCCGTGAAGAATTTTGTGGGTGAGACAAAGGATCTTGAAATCAATCCTTTGTTTCACTGGCAGCCAGTGGAGTCGGCGAAGCAGGTGAGAGGTATGGCAGTGCTTGGGTAGGGCAAAGAGGATACGGCCGCCGCGTTCTGAGCCCGCTGGAGTCCCTTGATTACTGCCTTCTTAGCACCCAATAAAAGACCGTTGCAGTAGTCTAGGTGGGAGAGAACCAGGGACTGAACAATAACTTGGCGAGTGGGCGGCTCAAAAAAGCCTAAGATGGGCTTAATACAGCGTAAGCGGCCAAAGCAGGTTCCTGCAACTTTTTTGGCGTGCGATTCAAAGGACAAAGAGTTGTCCATTAGGACTCCTAGGTTTTTAACAGTCTCTTTCGGAGTAGGGGGGGCCAACAGCGATGGTCCCACTTCTGTATGTTGCCTCCCAGCCAGAGCACCTCCGTTTTGGAGGAGTTAAGCTGAAGATAATTATCCGACATCCAGTTGGAGATGGCCAGAACATCTTCTTGGAATTTAGCATGGTCAGGAATGGTGCCCTTAGGGAAAGTAAAGATAAGTTGCGTATCATCCGCGTAGGAAATCATGTTGATCCTACGCTCCCTTGCCAGTATGGCCAATGGGTGGACGTACACGTTAAACAACGTGGGGCTGATCGCCGAGCCCTGAGGGACGCCGCACTCAAGAGGGAACATGCTGGAAGAGTACGGGTGTCATGGATCTGGAAGGAACGGTCAGATAGAAATGACATGAACCAAGCCAGGGCCCCCTTTTCGACCCCGATCTCCCAGAGGGGCTTAAGCAGTATCTCATGGGAGACCGTGTCGAACGCCACACTCAGATCCAGCAGGATCAGGGCGGATGTGTTACCAAGATCCTGAGAGGCCCTCAGTTGTTCTGAGACGGCCACAAGAGCTGACTCCGTGCTATGTCTAGCCCGGAAGCCATTTTGTGACTCGTCCAAAATACCATTACTTTCCAGGTAGTTAGTCAGGGTAGCATTCACATGCGCTTTCATCACCTTTGCCAGATACGGTAAAAGGGAGATGGGTCTAACATTTTCGGGCCGGGAGGGATCAAGGGAGGGCTTCTTCAGCAGGGGGACGACTTTGGCGTGTTTCCAGGACCTAGGGATAATGGAGGATCCCAATGATCTATTAATCAGTTCACGTCCTTCGTGCAGGATGGAGTCCTTGCAGAGCCTAAAAATATCAGGTTTGACTGGATCGTCAGGAGATCCGGACTTCACCTTGATGGCAAGGAGACCCAGATCTTTATGTGAAATAAGGGGAAGAGTTTGTAGAGGGGCTGGGAAATCGGGTCGGTATAGCGCAGGGCTAGGGGTGGGGGAGGCTTCCTGGCTTCCAACGAGGAGTAAATCACCTGTATTTTATTAGTAAAGAAGAGGGCCAGATGTTCGCATTGTGAGTTGGATGAAATAAGATTATTAGTGCCCACAGGGGCTTTAGTTAGTGAAAAAGTGGTTTTAGAGGGATTTTGACTGGAGTGAATCAGGTCAGTGTAGAACGCTGCCTTGGTATTCCTGATAAGTTTGTGGTATGCTTTGGTAGCTGACCTACAGCTATTTTTTGCAGAGGAATCATAGGAGCGCCTCCAGATGCGTTGAAGAACCTTACAATGCTTTTTTTCAGACGCTAGGGTCTCGGTATACCAGGGGTGAGATTGCACACGTTCTGGCCGGGACATTTTATTGGGTATCTGGAGGTCCAGGGAACTGTTGACCCAGCCCCTGAAAGCATTATCTGCGTCCTCCAAATTATGTGGCCAGGCCGGACGGGAGGTTTTAGGATGGACCTCTAAGCTGGGGACGTTCAGTTTGTGCCACGGGCGTCTCCAAAGGGGGGGGGGAGGGGCGCTGGCGAGCCACAGCCGTGACCCGAATGCAAATATGGATAAGAAAATGGTCAGTCCAGATGAGAGGGAGGGGGCAAACACTCTGATTCCCTCAAGTTTAGAGAATACCGGGTCGAGTAAGTGGCCTGCTAAGTGAGAAGGGCCTTTGACCAGCTGGGAGAGTTGACAGGCCTCCAGCTCTCCAAGAAAGTTAGTGATGCCCTGGGAGTCAAGTCGCTCTAGATGAAGATTAAGGTCACCCAGTATACTAAAGTTAGAAGTCTGCAGGACCAAGGGGGAGATAATCTGGGGCAAAACTTCCTGGAAGGCTCGAGACGAACCAGGGGGGGCGGTAAATAAGGAGCCCCATAAAAGTGAAATTGTCTGAAATCGTAATTTTAAACTGCGTGCATTCACAGTCAGGTAATGTCACTGGGGAAAGGGTGCAAGGAAAAGTAGACTTGGCTATCACTGCAAGCCCACCTCCCCTACCGTAGGGCCTATTCTGGGTATACATAGAGTAGCCCGATGGGAGGGCTAAGGCCGGGATAGCAGTCGCGTCATCGGTAAGCCATGTCTCCGTGAGGAAGAGTAAATCAGGTGACCTATCCTGAAGCAACTCAAAAACATCCTCATGGTGCCTAACCATGGACCTACAGTTCAGACTAAGTACATTAAGGTTCACGGGGTTAAGTGACTCTGGGGTTAAAGGTTCAGCCCCAGTAGCCTTGAACCCGCATTTTATGCACCTAGTACCTGGGGTGTCAACATGCCAGCAATGGTCCGCGCAGGGGGCCAGAGGTCGGAAGGCAAGTAGCTCCTCGCGGGAATACTGGAGCAAACAGGCTGTCCGACACCCAGGGAGTCCGGCGTCTGGCGTCGGACTGGCGCGGACGGGCGCAGACGGGCGTGCCCGCCGCGCGCATCCGCTGCGCGGAAGTGTAGGCATTTCCGCTATAAGGGCTCAGGACCCGCCCCTGCCGGAAATGCGTCACCCTCAAGAGGCTGAGCCAGGTCTATCAATGCAAGCGGCACCAGCCGTGGTGGAACGGGGCATAGACCGCAAGAGGGAGCAGATAAGTAAGTAAAAGAGCACAGTTTAAAATATACACAGGTATTTTTAAAAAAACACTCCAAATTGGCCATTTTTGTTTGCGTGCACAACATGTCCAAGATACTTTGTGTGAAAAGTGTCACATCTGCAATTTACACACTGCCTCTGAGATAACCCTGTCTGCTCGTGCCAACCTACCAAGGGGATGAGCAGGGGTTATTTTAGAAGTGTATCCTCCTTACCTTGCCTAGGAAGAGGGGTCCCTACTTGGACAAAAGTGCCTACCTCTGCCAACTAGCGACACCCATTTCTAACATTGGTGGTCAGCGATGAGGATCTGGACTTACATTTCTATCTTTCATACAGTGATTGGTGTTCACTACTAGTAGAGTGCAGACCATCACACAACCACATACAATTGGTGGAACTTTTTCTTGGGACTATTTTTTCTTTGCAACTGAGAACTGCCAATCTTCATCATGTCAAAGCTAGCATCAATTGCATCCATGGATCTTGAGTTTGAGGAGGATAGGGTTGAAACCTACACTGTGCCACAATTGAAGGCCATCTGCAAAAAGTTTAAAATCTCTTTAAAGGGTTTCTCTCGGAAGCAGGAACTCCAAAAGGTGCTGAGGGCCTGGTTGGAGTCAAGGGATGCCAGCGAGCATGTGATCAGCCTATGGAGGAGGTGCAGAATTTAGATGGACAGCAGGATGGGCTATTGTGTCTGCCTGGGGGGAGGATACCTTCCCGGGGGGGCAGCAGTGTCTCTTTAAAGGGGCTATCTCCAGCAGAAGAGCTGGAAAACAAACAGGATGCATGAATTGGAGCTCACAAAGCTCCTGCCGGGGAAAGAGGACGGGAAGTTGGTATTTCAGAGGGAGAAGTTAGCCCTGGAAGAGAAAAAGATGTTCTTGGAGCATCAAAGAGGTTTGAGAGAGCTGGATCTAAAGGCAAAGAGTTTACAGTCCAATCCCCATGGTGGAAGTGCCCCATCAGTGCCTGGAAAAGGGAGGGTGTACATCCACAAGGAGGTTATTATGTATTTTATGAAGCAAGAGGACATTGGTTAGTGGTCAAAAGCATACGAGTTAGTGATGAGGTCCCACAGAATCCCTGAGAAAGACTGGAGAGCGGGATTGTGGAGTCGCTTTGTTAGTGAAGGGAGGGACATGTTGCTAGCATTACCCACTGAGAATCAAATGTCTTATGCCCCCTGTTAGACCTGGCATCTTTGGCGTGGTTTCCCCTATCTTTTTGCCTCTACCTCCTGTATTTTTGATGCTGTGCTGGATTTCGTTTTTGCTGGTTTAGATGCTTTGGACACTCTGCCACTGCTGATCAGTGTCAGAGTGTAAGTGCTCCCTGTGTACATTTTTATTATGATTGGATATACATGATTGCATATTTGTATCACCAAGAAGTCCTTAGTAAAGTGCACTGGGTGTGCCAGGGCTGGTGATGACAAATGCTACTAGTGGGCCTGCAGCACTGATTGTGCGACCCACATGACTAGACCTAAAATGGTGTCTCAGGCCTTCCACTGCAGTGCCTGTGTGCAGTCTGTGAACTGCCATGTCCTCCTGGTCAATGTCCCCACTGACTAGGCCTAACCCTTCCCTTTCGGTGCACATTGGTCACCCCTATGGAAGGCCCAAGGTACCCCCTTGGGCAGGGTGCAGTGAATGTGAAAGGTAGAGCATGTACTTGTGCAGGTGACATGCTCTAGTAGTGAATTACAGCCATTTTCGTTTTTCACTGCTGCATGACTATCTTGCTCCATAGGCCATCATGGGGGATGCTGGCGACAGTGGCTACCAGCATATCTTCCCATAGGAACAAGATAGGACATAAAAGTCTGGAATCCCTGAACTCAGAATTTAATAACACATCTTTTAGGAAAGGTTGTTTTTAAATCCTGTGTCTGAGAACAGCACTTTTAGAAAGTTGCTGTTCTCTTGTCTGACCTTTCTGTGTGCCTTGGCCTGTTTGTGAATTGACTGTCTGGTTTGAAAGTGACAGGGGCTGGGGATTCCCCAGGAGGGTGGCTGAGTCAGCCCTAGGCTGAATGACTGCATTTTCAAGTGGTGGAGGAGATAGCACCTGGGCCTGAATAGGGCTGTGCCTGCCTTCCAAAATGCTGGCTCCACCCCCTGCTGGTCGGCTGACGACCCTGCCCCTCACTCTGAAAGGAAAGGAGAAGCCAGGAAAACAAAGTGCTCAAGGAACACCCAGAACTGGTTCAGACCGGGCTCAGGGCCAACTTGCACAAAGAGAACAAAGACTTTTAGGGGTATAAGTAGAGGACCCCTGACAACAGAAAATTAGATCATCCTGGAATCAAGAAGGAACCTCTGCCAAGGAGAAAGCTGAAACTGAAGAAGGAAGACTGTACTGCTGTTGCTCTACTGGACTGACCTGCTGTTGCTTTGCTGCACCCTTCGTTAGTGGGAAGATTTCCGCCGCTGCAAACATCGTCGCAGAGCTTATCATCGCTGGGTGAAATCATCGCATCACGTCACTGCGGGAATCGTCGCAGAGCCATCGCATTGAGGCGCTGAGAGAGAAAGATCGCCGCTGAACCGCGCATCGTCGCCCCGGAGATCATCGCAACACCCGAGAATCATCGCATCGTGCCTTTGCGGGAGAAAACTTCCTACAGAACCTACACACCGGAATCCATACAAGTGGCCTTTCTCCCCATACAGACCGGATTCGTCGCAACACGCCCGCTGCTGCAGCGGGGCTGCCGCAGCGGGGCTGCCGCTAACGCCTCCCCAGGGTCTCAGGAGCAACACATCGCTTGTTTTTCACCGCTACAGCTTCTGTGCTTGGAACTTTTTATAGCTAACGTGACGCAACTGTGGATAATTTTATCACTAACCTTGAGAACATTAAGAACTCTTTTGCAACCATATTCTTGAACAGTGTATGTTGGATTTTTGTCGTTTTTGTCTTGTGTAGTTTAGATTAAATACCTTTATATTTCTAAACTGTTGTGGAGTCAGTTTGTGGTGTTTTCACTGTGTTACTGTGTGTTTTGGTACAAATACTTTACACATTGCCTTTGATAAGCCTGCCAAGCTACCAAGGGGGTGAGCAGAGGTTATCTAAAGAGTGTTTCCTCCTTACCCTGACTAGAAGCAAGGTTCCCTATTTGGACAGTGGTACCTACCTCTGCCAACTAGAGACCCCCAGTTCTAACATTGTTGGTCAGCGGTGGGATTTGAACTTTTATTTGTACTAGACCCACAGTGATTGGTGTACATCACTAGTGAGTGCAGACCACTACGCCACCGCATACTAGTGTTTTTGATTTTTGGTTCTATTTTTGAGTAACTCTTCAAAGCATCATGTCTGTGAATGGAAAGGCACTCAGTGAGGAGGCAGAAGTAGAATTGGAGTTTGTCATTGAGGATTTGTATTCCTACAAAGCAAAAGATCTTAAGAGATTCTGCCAAGAGTTTGAGTGCCCCATAAAGAGCAACACCAGGAAAGAGGAGTTGCAGAGAATCTTGAAGGCCCATTGGGAGGCACAAGAGGGAAATGATGCAAGTACAGGGAATGGTTTTCAAATCACAGATCTGCCTGTGAGCAGAGTAGGCTCAAGGGCTGGCAGTCACCATTCCAGTAGAGTTTCACTCAAGAAGAGTTAGAAGAAAATCAAAGAGCAAGGGACCATGACTTGAAGGTCCTGAAATTGAAAATGAAGCAATTGAAAATGGAAAAAGAGAATCAAAGAGCTGAGAGAGAAAGAGTGGCAGAGGAGAGTTAAAATGCCCGTGCCCTGGAGGAAAAGAAATTGCTTTTGGCTCATGAGTTGACCATGAGAGAACTGGATCTTAAAGCCAAGGAGGTGTATGCCAGTTCAAATGGTGGCAGCGCACAGCCAGTGCAGGGGGGTAAAGTATATATATTCCCAAGGATATGGTACAGAATTACAATAGGAGTGAGGATATTTATGCCTGGATTACTTCTTATGAAATTGCATTGAGAATGAATGGTGTGCCTGAACAACATTGTGGGGCGGGCCTGTGGAAACATTTTGAGGCTTCTGGGATAAGTGCTCTAGAGATCTTAGAGTTAGCAGGTGCCATGACCTACCCCAATATGAAGGAGGCCCTATGTCTCAGGTATGGACTTACTCCAGAGCAGTACAGACTGCAGTTTAGAAACTCTAAGAAGAGAGAGTCTGAGACTTGGATTGAATGTGTGAATGTGTACTCACGTGCACTGGAAGGTTGGATGAAGGGCAGCAAAGTAACTGATTATAAGGGGTTGCTGCATTTAATTAGTTGAGAGCACTTGAGTAGTCTTTGTGTTCCAGAGCTGCGCCAGCATCTTTTAGACAGCAAGCTGACAGACCGCATTGAGCTTGCTAAGGAGGCGGACCACTGGACCAGCACCAGGGTCCACAGAGGAATTGTGGGTACAACAGTCAAAGGTGGGCAGGGTCCCCAGCAGAAGAGTGGGGGGGGGACAAGGGTAACCAAAAGGAGTTCTCTCAAGGCCCCAAAATAGTTCCCACGGAAAGGTGTCCCAACCCCCAGGCCCAAGCAGCCATGGCCCCCTAGGGGCAGATGGGAAAACAGAGGTCCCCCTACCTGCTTTCACTGCAATGAGGTGGGACATGTTATCAACAGGTGCCTCAAGAAAACCCCAGCACCCGCTGGTGCTCCCGCCCTAGGATTAGCATGCAAGGGTCCCTATTTGGACAGTGGTACCTACCTCTGCCAACTAGAGACCCCCAGTTCTAACACCCCCATAATGGAAGCCTTGGTAAGGAGGTATGGTTTGACCCCACAGCTTTATAGGCAGAAGTTGAGGGATTGAAGAAGCTAGAGTCAAGCACTTGGGTGGAGTATCTCTCTTATTTTTGCAGAGCACTAGAGGGATGGGTGAAGGGTAGCCGAACTGCTCCGAACCACCGTAGTTTGCCATAGCAAGTGAAGCTATATTTATACCTTGAAGGTGTTTAGGAATGCCATAGATTGACGTAAAGTCGGGCATAATAACGTCAGGAAAGAACCCTTAGGGAATAGTTGTTCTTTGCAAAGTATATGAGTTCTTGGACTAATCAATATTCAAGCAAGGGGAAGTTCCCTAACTGCTTAAGCCGATTTTCCAAGAAATCGTTGTGACGTTTGGTACGGGTGGAAGTAGCCATGCCTGTATTTGGTCTGCATGGGCTATGTCTAAATAAGGGATTGATTTCTATGCCTATATAAGGGCAATGTGAATTGTACCTATATAAGGGCATGAATCGGGAGAATTCACTCAGAGCCTAAAACGCCACACAACACCCACTCTCCTTTATTATGTATGACATTACTAAGTTATAAACACATTAAACATATCTAAACAATGTGTTAAAAACCACCCAAAATACATAAAGATACATTGGTACTGTTTGTACACGAAAAGCATTTGTGCTGTACGCATTTAAAGCATTGTATGTATGTATGTATAGGCGTTCTTATATAGCGCATTTGCTGTCACCCGACGGGCATCCTGGCACTTAGACTGTTATGACACATACATGATGTTACCAGCATCCGATCCGTTTACAGTATCCTAGGAAACAGGTAAGTTTTCAAGGCTTTCTTAAAAGAAGGGAGGTCTTCCAAGCCCCTCAGGCCCAGCGGAAGGGAATTCCACAGTCTCGCTGCAGTGATTCTGAAGGACCGACCACCCATCCGGGACCTCGAAATCTTGGGTACTACTGCCAAATAGGCTGAGGCTGACCGGAGTGATCTACACGGAGTGTACCAAGAGAAAAGGTCCTGCAGAGTGGACGGACCTTGTCTGTGAAGAGCCCTAAATACCAAGCACAGAGCTTTAAAATCAATTCGTTGAGCAATTGGCAACCAGTGAAGGTCCCTAAGTGCCTTGGCAGAAGAGTCCAGGCGTCGACGCGACAGTGCAATTTGGCGGCAAAATTCTGTACTCGTTGCAATTTCCCCAGCAAAGAGGCAGGTGCCCCCAGAAGCAGCGCGTTGCAATAGTCAAGTCGACTTAAAATTGTGCTCCGCACTACCTCTGGTCTAGCCTGTACAGGGAGCAAGGGTAAGATCTTTCGCAGCGAGCAGAGCAGTGCCATGCAAGTGGCTGCCGTTCTCTTCACTGATACATCTAGCTGCAAGCTGGAACTGAACATCACCCCCAGATTTCGAACAGATTCAGCAGGCAAACTAGTCCCTTGTTTCATTCAAAGCATTAAGATGACATTTGAAAATGCTATCCGAATGAATCAAGTAAATACATTTATGAAATGGCTCTTAATTATAGAAGAAAAAGTCGAGACCATTCCATGGCAGATTATATAAACTGTTTGAATGTGGACAAGGTCAGATATTGTCTCTTGAAAGTTTTTCAAAGAATTCTAGTTCTCTATGAATAGTTCTACTATGAGCAGATTACTTAATGCCAAAAAATGAAAAAAATACAAATTTGGAAAAACAAAAGCTTGATCATAGACAAAAAAGAGTTCCAAAGTTAGAAACTTGTTTTGAAAAATGAAGGTCGAATTCAGAGTCTCTCCGAACACTGTGTGCCAATTCAAAAGTCAGTGTTATTGTTTAGAGAAAACATCAAATCTTCTAAGTCTGAAAGAAAGTTGGATGACCTCGTTTTGAAGATTAATTGCACAAAGATACGAAGCATCGCCGACAGCGTTGGTCGCATTAGCAATGTTCGAATTGGATGGTACCTGTGTGCTGCTTTCCTCTCGTACCTCACCGTCAGAATTTTGCGTGTGTGAGATCTCAATGAATGCTGTCATCAGAATTGGTAGCCGCTGGGGATAACACTGCGCATGGGCCTTTACTGGGTCCAGCAAAGCATCAACATCCATTGGCATGACTGATGGGAGTGTGAGCCAGATGTCTAACACGCATTCTTCTCCACAGGCATCGTAGAACAGGTAAGATGCAATCTTGCCAGATTGGTCTGATTGACATAAACCATGTGGTATTTAATTCTCTTAAACGAGTTAATCCCAAAATTTGGACTGTGCGCACACAACACTTCATCGCCAGAAGAGTGTTCTAAATGGTGAACTGGGTATCGCTTGTGATTTGGCTTGCCATATCGGAGCAAAAGGAGCAAAAATAGTGTCTCTGCTGCGAGTCCCAAACGAGAGGCAGTCCGCCAAACACAGAGTGCATGAAGTTTGGACAAATTCCTAGGACTGCTTCAAAAGGTGCTTACAGTCCCGAAAAAATCATCTTAAAAACATGTACAATACCACTCATATCAGACATATTTAAGATACGACCTAACATTTCTGAGAAATGTACAGGGCAGTTTGTAGTTAATAGGGTGTGTATCTCTGCAGAAGTCCTTGCGACTTGCAGATCATAGGTTTCTTTGGCCGAGGTCAATGGCACGTTTTTTTGTAAAAGAATGGCTTTCATTCTGTTCAAAGTATCAATTCGTATAAAAAAGATGTTCAGTGAAGGCCATAACGGCAACTCCCAGTCTGTCTTGGTTTTTGGAAACAATACTTGCATGCAGTAAGTGACCCTGGCTGACACAGTTATGAGATAGACTAAACCTGGCAACATGCTACTGCAGCTGTGATCATTCAACATGATGTAACTTCCATTAGAAAGTTGCCTAGTGTATGTGAACCCTTGTGTCTTATTCAGGAATCTATTGTGACAGTTGTTTGTATCTCTGGGCCAGATTAACCATTTTTTCAAATCAGGATCTGTTCTGTTGTGAAGCAAAATAGTATGTACGTCGACCTCCCCCTCTGAAGTGTTACTGCTATCAGGTGTAGGTGTAGGTATGGACGGTTTGTTTAAATCTTTTATCTTGGCTAACCCAAGACAAGATGTCTGCTGAACAGTGTCATTCATAAACATTATTTGCTCTGGGATGAAACAGGCTCTAAATAAAGCTTCACTTGCTTGTCTTTTGTGCCCCAGACCGTTTGTGTCTCTATTGTGTCTTTCCAAAATTCAAAACCTAATGCTGACAGCTGAGCATATAAGGCCGCAGAATAAATTTGCTTTGTATGTGTCATACTTTTCATTCCTGTTCTATTAAAATTTTTGAAGTAAAATGATTCTGGATTTGAAACATTATACCCTGAAAAGTATGGAAATTTGCCATAAAATGTTTTTGACCTACCCTTTGGTGGCATAGGACAATGTTCCTATTGGTTATATGCAAATACATTTCTAGGATTTGCAGATTTGTGAAAGAAATTATGACCATAGTGATTATAACAATACATTGGTTCATAATCTGATGAACCTTCTAAATATTCATGATTTGTAAACTTTGCAGACATTTCTGAGTCTGACATCATATTATTAACAGTCTTGAAGTCCCAGTCATCAGGAAAGGTACTAGATGAAACAAAGTCACTCAAGGAAATCTTGAATTGGTGTGGAATCTTCAACAGCTCTGCCGGACCAAGAATGTCATATTCAGTTCTGTCCCAAGCTATACCACCTGGTATAGGAACGGCTGTGATATTCACTGATGACAAGTCTCTTTGTTCACGATAAGATGATTTGTGTGGCTTGAGGAGTAAGTTGATGTTCTTACTTGCTGTGTCCTTTTTAACATATCTTCCATTTATCAGCATTCCCAAAGTTAATACAAGAGTCAACCAAAGTAAAGAACAAGTACACCCAACACAATCCAAAGTTCAATCCATGGTGAAACCAGATAAGTCTTTTCCAGTTGAAGAAAAAGTTCTATTGCTTGTTCTTTGAAAGTTCTTTTTACTGGCATCATTTCTGGTTCGCTGGGATCCTCAGAAAACGTATCAAAGTTAATGGAATATCCAGAGGCAGTTCTGTCAATTGTAGGGATTGCATCAGGATTTGGTGAAATTGCTGATCACTTGTTACATTTGTATAGTCAGTTGCTATTTCATTGTAGGCAGGCGTTTCTTTACAAACTGTTATTTTGGTCTCAAGAGGTACAAGTTCCATGGCTTTGTTGCATAGTCGTTCTTTTTGCACTGCAAATTCTACAAAGGTGATGAGTCTCTCAGTTTGAACCTCTTGAATAGTAGCCAGATTCGGGCGTCTGCTACATCCTTGGAGTCGACTTGGCCTACTACTTATGATCGGCCACATGATGTGGTTTGACCAGGTCGATGGACACGAACCTGTTCTCCTTTTTACCAGCAAGGGGCGGCAGTAATAAAGTTCTTGATCCGTGGATGGCTAGGACAGGTACTGGTTGTCTGTAAGAAGGCCCACATTCCTTCTTGTCCGCAATCTTTTCTCTGACTAGATCCCCAATCTTTGGAATCCAGACAGGTCTTGCTGGGATGGATGGTTTCTTTTAAGTGGTTGTTAGATTAAGGAGTATGTTTATTTGTCTGGATCTTATATCATTTAAGTCCTGCAAAACAGCCAAACGATCTTTAATATAAAAGGGTTTTTGTTCTACCAATGAAGTGTGACAATTGAGGATCTGCACAATCATTCTAGCTTCAAAAAGGATTTCATATGGAGTGATACCCCCTAGAGAACTTCTTGGCAGATTGTTAAGACTATGTTGGACACTTATTAGATGTTTGACCCACCCGTCACCCGGGCCTAGTACCCTAGCTGTTATAGAATGCTTTATGTCCTGGTTTTTTCTCTCCACTACCGAATTTCCCTCAGGATAGATTGGACTAGAATACAGCAATGCAACACCCATATTGGCCATGGCCTCTTTGTAAGCTCGAGAGCTAAACGCAGGATCCTGGTCAGAATGTAGCGTGCCGACTGCGTATGTGTCGATAAAGACTCGCAAATTTTTTATAACAGTTCGAGCGTCAGCCAAGCACTGAGGCCACATCCAAATGAATCTTGAGCATGAATCCACTGCGACCATTATATATTTGTAGTTACCATCCCTCTGTAAGGGACTGCAGTGATCCAGGTAAATGCACGCTAATGGTTTATCTGAAATTACCAAGGGCGTCTGTGCAGGACGTTTCACAGTAGAGACTTTCATCTTTTGGCAGATTTCACATTCCAAAACATAGTTTCTGGTCTGTTTCCTCATGCGCTGCCACCAGTTTCTTTGTTTTAATAATGACACTTTTGCGGAAACACCTGTGTGTACAGAGGCGAGCCCTTCATGTGCTGCTAAAATTAGTCCTAATCTAAATGCGATGTTTGGAATTACTCTACCCCCACTCCAGGGATTTGAGCAAAAGGAACGCTATTTGCATCAGTTATGTATGAGTATTTGAGTGGAAAGCCTTTTGGTAATGTTTTACTACTGTCTTTGCTTGAAGCATTGACAGCTTGCATTATTTCGCCGTCTATTTCCGTTTTTCAACAAGTGATTGCAGCTACGGAAGCCGTTTTCACAGCTGACTTTCGCGGCTTCATCTGCCAATGAATTCCCTGCAACGTGAACGCCATCACGTTGATGACTCAGTGTATGTATCACGTGAGCCTTTTGTAGTCCTTGTCGTAAATGAACAACTTGTTCCCAAAGCAACTTATGCTTGATTGTACCACCTTTTGCAACTTTGAAACCGTTTTCAATCCAGTTCTGCAAGTATTCATTGTAAGATTGAACACAGTTATACGAATTGCACACTATGAGTGTGGGGCATTCGTGATCAGTATTTTCAAGCTCCATCTTGAATGCTTGTAGTTCAGCTCACTGAGCTATACAATCTCCTCGAGATTAATTTTTAGTGACTATTGGTCGGAATTTGCCATCTCGCAAGCGACCTTTAACGATCGCGCACGCAGCACTATAAGCTTGTTGACTCCCAATAGCGGGCTGTGCTGATCCGTCTGTATAAATTATACATTCATACAGTTCTACAGGCAGAATCTCAGTAGGCAGAGGACATTTTTGTTCATATTGTAGAAATGTTTGTGTTTTCAAATAAGGGTTGCAGCAAGAGAATTAACCCATTGTATCCATCTCGGATGTAAAGCTTTTGCATTCGGAATGCTCGCTTTCGTCAATGCCTCTAAGGCAGGTACAGGAGTAAGGACCATTATGCGCTTACCCTGTGCGAGCGCTCTCTCTTTTGCTACTGCAGTTTGAACCGCTGTCAGAATTTTTTCTGTAGAAGTGAATTTCATTTCAGCTTGTGTGTACAAGTGAGATTTGATCGCTATTGGTACTTTTTCTCCTTCATTAAAGGTTAAGTACATGAATCTGCATCTTCCTTGGATGATTCGGATCACTAAGTTGCGTACATTTACGCGTGTTTGCAAATGTTTTGTTGCCAACATGTCCGTTTGGACTGAACGCAAAATTTCTGTGTGTTTTTGTGTCCAATTGTTAGAACTGGGGGTCTCTAGTTGGCAGAGGTAAGTACCTTAGACCAAATTGGGGCCCTTGCTTCTAGTCAGGGTGAAGGAATAACCTTCTGAGATAACCCCTGCTCACCCTCTAGGTAGCTTGGCACGAGCAGTCTAGGCTAAACAGAGGCAATGTGGATAACATTTGCACTTAACACAACAATAATCCCCAATCCACCACAGACTGAGACCACACAGGTAAGTATATTTTATAAAAATATAAAACTTTATCTAGTTTCAGCAAGGTAAATAAAGCAGTTGCACAATAATCACTTCATCAATAGGATGTTGCTCTTAATCTTAATGGTTGCAGGTATATAGGAAGTCTCTTATTAACAGGCAGTCTCAAGTCTCTTATCCCTCAATATCCAACAACGAGTGATATTGATTTCTTTTATCTTGGATCTCAAAACGAGTCAGGAGAACAATGCCGATGTCAAAATATGCCACAGGAATCAGGGTTCGAACTAAGCACTACTGGCTGACTTCCGGCATATACGCTCTCAAAACGAGCAAGGGATCACTGCCCACGTGTACTCTTACTTGCGGGCCTCAAGCGCTGCAAATGCGCTTCTTCGCGAGGCCCCCGGGACTCTTTCTTTCCCCCGGGACAGATTCACTCGCACTTGGGCTCCAGGCGCCCCGCGCCAAGCAGAACGCACGCGTCCCCGCCCCGGCCGCTCCCCTTTCCTCTCCCGCCCGCTCTCGACAATCCAACGAGCGGCGGGGGAGGTGGTGCTGCTCTCCTTGTGGGGGGACGGCAGGCCAGGGGTGCGGGACGCTCTGGATTCCCCCGGCGAGGTCCGGTCAGTCTTCCCCGGTCCCGGCGGTGATCACGGTACTTCCTCGGCTTCCGGATCAGCTTCAGCTGAGGCAGCCAATCCCGTCGCGGCTCCTGTGACGAGCCCCTCTGAGCGCGAGGCCGCCAACCAATGGCAGCGCGGCCTCGCCGATGACGCTACGCTCCACGGGCCAATCCCGTTGCGGCGTTAGTGAGGGGGCTTGGCTCTCTCAGCCAATGGGAGCGCGGCGGCTTCGTTCTTCGCCGCTGCAGCTCCCCAACGATCGGCAATCTCCTGGAAATATTCCTGTCCCCCGGGCAGCGGCGGTGAAGCTGCCCACAGTGGTTTTCAGTGCGCCCTGCACGGGGAAGGCCCACAAGTCTCTGGTCTCCCCACACGTGTCGATGAACACGTCGATCTCGGCCACACAGCAGGCTGGGTCAGCGTGGCGCCCTCGCTCCAATTAGAGAGCAGCCAGTGCGCTAAGCAGACAACTTACAGGGCTTCACGATCTCTTCGCCACACAGCAGCTTCAGGGGGCACAACAGAGTCTTGTAGTCCTTGGGCAACCTTTATGTCCCTGGGTTGCAGACAGGGGGCCAGCTCCTCTCAGGCCCTTGGAGATTCAAGTTTGTAGACACAGCACACAGCAAAGTCTTGGCAGTTTCAAGCAGGTAGGGTCACAGCACACAGCAAAGTCCCTTTCTCCTCCTCAGCTTTCAGTTGCACAGCAGAACAGGTCAGCCCTTAGAGCACACAGCAAGGCAATCTTCCTTTAGTTCTCCAGCAGTCCTTCTTCCAGCAAAGGTTCCTTCTTGAGTGTAGAATCTTGGAATCTAATCTTCTGTAGTCAGGGGTCCTTCCCTTATACCCCTCAACGTCTTTGAAGTCCTTTGAAGTCTTTGTGCAAGGGGGCCCTGTGCCCGGTCTAAACCAGTTCTGGGGGTTGCGGAGCACTGAGGTGTCTCTGGTTTTCCTCTTCCTGTCAGCTTCAGGGTCAGAGGTGTCAGGTGGCCAGCAGGAGGGGGAGCCAGCATGGTGGTCAGACAAGCACAGCCCGGTACTATCAGGCGCTTTCTCCTCCCACCTCCCTGGCAGCAGATGTGCCCTTTCATCCCCGGGCTGCCTCAGACCCTTTCCTCCGGGGGCTCTGTAGCCCCCCTGGCACACCCAGACCAGACAGGCATTCCACAAACCCAGGTACACAGCAAGGTTTAGACAAGAGAACAGCCACTTTCTAAAAGTGCTATTCTCCCACACAGGATTTAAAAACAACCTTCACTAAAAGATGTGTTATTAAATTCTGAGTTCAGGGATATCTTTCACTCATGTCCCATCTTGTTCCTATGAGGAGATAGGCTGGTATCCATTGGGACCAGCCTCCCCCATGTTATTCTATGGAGCAAGATAGCCTTACAGCGGTGAGCGCACAAAATGGCTGCTGCCCACTACCAGAGCATGTGACCTGCACTAGTACATGCTCTACCTTATCCATACACTGCACCCTGCCCAGGGGAGTACCTTGAGCCTTCCATAGGGGTGACTGATGTGCACAGACAGGGAAGGGTTAGGCCCAGCCAGTGGGGACACTGGCCAGGCGGACATAGTAGTCACTGACTGCACACAGGCCCTGCGCTGGCAGGCCTGAGTCACCACTTTAGGGCTACTCATGTGGGTGGCGCAATCTGCGCTGCAGGCCCACTAGTGGCATCTGTCATCACCAGCCCTGGCACACACAGTGCACTTTACTAGGGACTTCATGGTGATGCAAATATGCCAATCAGGTATATTTAATCAATATGGCAATTTACAGAGGGAGCACTTACACTCTGGCACTGATCAGCAGTGGCAGAGTGTCCAAAACATCTAAACCAGCAAAAACTAAATCCAGCACAGCATCAAAAATACATGAGTCAGAGGCAAAAAGATGGGGGAAGAACCACGCCAAAGGTGTCAGGTCTAACACAAATTAACTGTTTTGAAATCTGGTTTGATGAATTCGTAGAGAGGTTTAACCCTTTCTGCGTAATTTAGAATGTAAGTTCTTCCAAAATTTAGGAAACCTAGAATCGACTGTAAGTTTTTCAGCGTTTTTGGAGGTTGGAGCAGCGCACATTTCTCAGGCTTTTGCCTTCACTTGAAAGTTCATATCCTAGGAAAAGGACGTTTAAATGGGCAATTCTTGATTTGTTGAAATTGTATTTATACCCTTCAGAGGCGAATCCCACAATAATGGTGGTCACTCTGTTCAAGTGCTTATCCAAGTCATTATCTGTTAGATAGATGTCATTGACATATGGTAATGACTCATCATCATAGGTTTGTAGTAACTCTGTTACTCTGGCTGAAAATACCCCTATACTATTCTTGAATCCCTGGGGGACACGACAGAATTGACCTTGTGTCCCCATGATTGAGAAACCGGTCAAATACCTACTTTCATGTGCAGTGTTTTGACAGAAGAAACCGTTAGAAATATCTAATGTGGTTTTATATTTTTTAAGCACAATGTTATTCATTAGTGCTCCACAGTGTGCTTTTTGTACTGCAAAAGTTTAGCAACAAGAGTTTAAATGTCTGTAATCCAAAACTAGACAATATATATTGTCTGGTTTGGAGACAGAAAACAAAGGATTGTTCATGGACAAGGTGCATGTTTCAATCAACCCTTGGTATTCAAGTTTTTAGCTTCTTGCTTAACTGGGTACTGCCTTTGTGCAGTTGGTTGAGTTTTTAACTGGATTTTATGTTGAGGAGAATCCTCATCCCATCCCACATGATTTCTATATAATGCAGGAGCCTGGGCTACTGCCCATTTCCTGGCATAGGTATATTTTTTATGAATTGGAATATGATTGGAGAAAGCTGGCATAATGTTGTTTTTGCCATGTGGGCCCTCCCTCACAAATTCAGGTGGCCAGTCTTGTTGAGCTAAAAGAATGTCATAACCCTGAGAGAGCTTCTCCCAAAAGAGTGCTCTTATTTTTCTAGTTATGTCCTCCTCCATCCGGAGTGTTACTTCATATAACTTATGTGGGACACTAACCCTGGTATCTGCAGTTTGAACTTGGATGTACTCATTCAAGTCCACTGTCTCCAGATGATCCTTCAAGTTCTTGCGAGCTATGGTGCCTTCTGCTGCGCTGTCCAACATCCTTTGAGCCTATTCCCCGTGCTTGAGTTGTGTCCTCAAGATCATCGGCATGTCTGATTTTTAGACCTGCTACTTTCTTTTTGGTGAATTGATGTTTTTGTTTTTCTGAACGTGTTGATCGTCTTTGGACTTCACGCGTTCTTCTTTGTTTTCTGACCGTCCTCTTCTTTCGGATTTTTGTAACGAAGTCTGAAAGGTACGAGAGGAACGTGTATCAGTATCTTGATATCTATCAGGTTTTCTCAAATTATCCCTATTCCTGAGGCTGTACCTCCTTTCAGAGGGCTCCTTTTGAGGAGACCTACATCGGGATTGAGAATGCATCTCTTTAGAAGTGTGTTTAGTGTTCTCCCACTTCTTTTTGGGAGGAGTAGGAGTGTTTTTAATAAAGACCTTTTCAGGACTTTCAGTCAGTTGGGGTTTCACTGGTTTACCACGCAAACTGTCTCTTCCTAGTTCTTCATAGGATTTTTCAATTATTCTGGCCAGTTCATATGGTTGCTCAGTTACATCAAATTCCCTTAACTTTTGGCGGATCACCACGGATGTCGCTTCACCTTTAAAATTAGCTAATATTATTGTTTGGACAGTAGTTTCATACCTAGATTTAAAGCAGGCTCGGCCCCGTATTCATTTTGAATCTGTTTCAGGATGTCAGGTATTACCGCCATAGACGGAACACCAAGTGTTTTGGTTTCGATTGCAGCAAAGACTGTACCCCAAGTGTCGCAGTCCTCCAGGTGTGGTGCGATCCCCATTGGTAAACAGATTGTTAGAATCCTGTGTTTCTCATGAAGGGTAGTATCAGGAAATACTGCCTCGATTTGAGTACTTTTTTGAGATATCCAGAATGGAATTTGAGGTGTGTTGCAGAATCCTTATTGCTGTTTGGGTTGTAAGAGTCCGCATGACATATTGGACCAATTGTCTGTGAATTTTAATTAGCTCTTTTAGTTGAACTAATAATTCTACATCTGTCTTATGTTCAATGGCAGGATGTGGTGTATAGCTGGCTAATACCAGGCATGTTGCTCCTAGTCTACCTAGTGGAACAAGCCTGGTAATGTGATGTGTATGTTTTAGGGCGCCTTTAAACCAGAGCGCATGCTCTTGGTATGTTAGTGGAATTTCAACATCTTTGAAAGGAATGTATTCCTCTGGAGCTTCATCTTCTTTGTAAAAGTGAAATACTTTTGTTCTTGGATTTGCTTGAGGGAAGACTATCCATAAATAGAATACCTCTGTCTGATGATATTCGTGTGCCTCTATCACAAAAACTACCCTACCACCTCTAGATGATAGGCCATTTCTTATAAGTTTCATAGCGATAGCTTTCCTTAAATCCGCATCTGCGTCGGTCTCTTGGAGACCTGTAAAGTTTAAAGCTTGAACGGCATTGCTGCCTGTAGCTTCACCGTTCTCGGTGTCCCTATCCGGCATTTTTGTTTAATGAAACTTTGCAGAGCAAGTTTCAAGGAAACAAAGATAAGGTGCACAATATTTTGGAACACTATATCCTTCAACGTTGAAATAAACCAAAAACGAATACATAGGATTTTCGTCCTACTCAGCTATGGCGGAAATTTATCCCTTTACCCACTCTAGATGTCTATTGGAGTATTTTACGGGGAAAAGGGTCTCTGAGAAAAGCACAACTGAGTTACTTTAGTATCTGCAAATCAAAAGGGAGAGAGAGGACTAGGTAAGCCAGTCCGGGTCCCCTGGTTATATGTAGAGATATCAATATAGGACTAGCTATGTTGTGTTAGAGGAAACTCAGAAGGTATATCTGTAGGCAAACCCTTAGGTTTGGTCATGAAGCCCTCACACACCAACCTAGTTGGTGTCATGCTTCATCATCGGGCCCACCACAGTGACACCGAATGTGTCCCGGGTGTGCTGCGACTCCAGATTACTGAGGAGCTGGTATTCTTACTGAGTGTGCAGTGTTGGTGAGAATGAAGATGAAAGGTTTTAAAAGCTATACAGGTGGTCCCAGTTCCCGAGGGTAAGAGGTAAATTTAATACCTGGGCCCCTGTTAGCAAGATAAAAAGGCTGTGGACGATGTGGAGTATATTAGGGGCTCCTACGTCCTTGTGGTCTACATGTTTCAGCCAGGCCTTTTGATTAAAACTGGCTTTCCTCAGGACCAAATGAGTATGTGTGGGTGAAAATAAACTATATTAAGTGAAAGTGTGTGGTAAAAAAGTGTTGCACTCGCTAAGGTGCCGTACGTGTAAGAGGGGGATTCCCTCTGCTTTACTGTACATAAAACACAAAGACAGTACAGACATACAAAAAGAGTCATTGAGAATGGTATTAACCAAAACACAACAAATAGCCGGCTTCTGGTGTGCGTGAGCGACCTAGAGCGGCAAGTAACAATCCCATGAGTGTGCCATGGCTAAGGTGAACTATGGCGGTTAAATATTAAGCGCAGTGGCAGTGGTGGGCTACACAGCGAAACAGGCATAGCGTGAGGTACAGGTAAGTATGGTACATAATTCCTCACACTTGCTACTTGCTGTTAAAGCCTCATGGGTCACTTGGCAGGGAGGGAAAGAAGATCCTAAATGTTTGTAGAGGATTACAGTTAGGATAGTACCTGTGGAGAGAAATTGTTGCTTACCCAGAGCGTTGTGCAGAGATCAAGCTTACTCACGGTATTTCCGATCAGCGGTTCCTGCGACCTATCGTCCTGCTCCAGTGTCCCGAATGAGCTTTGCCAGAGTCAGGTATGGGCTTAAATAGCCGGTTTGATTGTTATCACCTGGAGAGGGGAGAGGGCGCGGTCGCGTTTCCTTTTTAGAGCGCGGGCGCTGGGAGCTAGCGGTCTGCGCGTTGCGCATGCGCGATGTGAGGTTTCCAGCGCATGCGTGGTAGAGGTGTGTGCGAGCGCTATCCATTCGCGCATGCGCCATGGTACCAGGACTAGGTTAGCATTGGTAGTGGCATGTGCGCGCGAGTGCGTGCGCAACTGGGGCAAAAAAAGGAAAAGAAGCCCGTGTGGGTCTTTTAAGGTTTAAAAAGCAACAACAGCGATTGCAAGGTATATAGGCAAAGAAGGCAATTACAGAGTAGGGACAGATCACGAGTCTGAGCGCAGACAGGGATACTGACCAATACTTTACATAGGAGTGTTTATCTCGCCAGAGCATTCCACGGGATGGAATCATTGAGCCCCTCTATATGGGTAGAAAGGCGATAAATCCAGCGTTGCTCTTTGGTGAGCAGAGTCTTCTCATCACAAGCTGAAAGTGCGAATTGTTCGATGACCGTCCAGGTGAAATCATTCGGGGTGTGATTTTGCACGATGAAGTGCTGGGTCAGTTTGCTGATGTTTTTACCACAGCGCATGGTGCTCCTGTGTTCAGTCATCCTGGTTCTAACCTTCCTGGTCGTCATGCCTATGTATCTCAAGCCACAGCGACAGGTGATTAGGTATACTAGGTTAGATGAATTACAGTTCGTGAATTGTCGTTGTGTCCAGGTTTTACCATCTTCCAACGACAATGTTTTGGAAGGGGTAGTCAGGTGGCAGACGCTACAGTTGTAACATGGTTGGTGGCCTGTTAGTTCTGGTAGGCCCCAAGTGTTTAAAATTGTATGGCCGGTTTGCTGTGTTTTTCTGGGTCTCGTGGTTACCAGCTGATCCTTCAGATTTTGTGCTCTTTTGTAAGCAAAGCGGGGGAGGTCCCAGTTCCTCGCGCCTGAATTGATGATCTTCCAATTTTTGCGAATTATGCTGGAGACCTGATTGGAGGCGGTGTTATAGGTGGTGACACACGTCATGATGGGTGTTTCTGGTGGTCTGACCACGGTCTCAAGAAGGGCCTCCCTGTTTTGGTTGCGTGCTCGTTTACAGGATTTTGTGATGATTCTGGATGGGTAGCCACGGTCTCCCAACTTGTGGACCAAGGCTTTGGACTGGTGTTTGAAGTCATGGAGGTTGCTGCAGTTCCGGCGAATGCGCAGGAACTGTCCAAATGGCAGGTTCTCTCTCAAAGGTCTGGGGTGGAAACTATCAAAGCGCAACAACGAGTTCCTGGAAGTCGGTTTGTAATGAGTCGTTGTGGTCAGACCCCCCTGATCAGCTTTTATGTTGAGGTCCAGAAACGCCAGTTCAGTAGAACTGCTAGTGCAGGTGAACTTTAGAAAGGGATCAAGGCTATTGATCCAGGTGAGAAAATCTTTCAATGTCTCCTCATTGCCTTCCCAGACAATGAGGATATCGTCAATATATCGACGCCAAATTGTTATATTTGCTGAGTAGGGGTTCGTGGGGGCTTCGATATTTGTCTGCTCAAAGTGGTGGACATATAGCCCCGCCACGCTCGGCGCAAAGACACTGCCCATCGAGGTACCATTCGTTTGTAAGAAGAATGTATCTTCGTATTGGATGTCAGTTTCGATAGAGACAAACACCTCCTGGTGGGATTGGACGTGGAGAGCCTATATACGAGCCTCCCTCAGGATGCCACACTGAAGGTACTCCATGATGTCTTGATGGAGATTGACTGGCAACATCGTACACCCCGTCACTTCATCTTGGATTGCGCCACGCTGGCATTAAAAGAGAACTATTTCCGTCGATATATTGACGATATCCTCATTGTCTGGGAAGGCAATGAGGAGACATTGAAAGATTTTCTCACCTGGATCAATAGCCTTGATCCCTTTCTAAAGTTCACCTGCACTAGCAGTTCTACTGAACTGGCGTTTCTGGACCTCAACATAAAAGCTGATCAGGGGGGTCTGACCACAACGACTCATTACAAACCGACTTCCAGGAACTCGTTGTTGCGCTTTGATAGTTTCCACCCCAGACCTTTGAGAGAGAACCTGCCATTTGGACAGTTCCTGCGCATTCGCCGGAACTGCAGCAACCTCCATGACTTCAAACACCAGTCCAAAGCCTTGGTCCACAAGTTGGGAGACCGTGGCTACCCATCCAGAATCATCACAAAATCCTGTAAACGAGCACGCAACCAAAACAGGGAGGCCCTTCTTGAGACCGTGGTCAGACCACCAGAAACACCCATCATGACGTGTGTCACCACCTATAACACCGCCTCCAATCAGGTCTCCAGCATAATTCGCAAAAATTGGAAGATCATCAATTCAGGCGCGAGGAACTGGGACCTCCCCCGCTTTGCTTACAAAAGAGCACAAAATCTGAAGGATCAGCTGGTAACCACGAGACCCAGAAAAACACAGCAAACCGGCCATACAATTTTAAACACTTGGGGCCTACCAGAACTAACAGGCCACCAACCATGTTACAACTGTAGCGTCTGCCACCTGACTACCCCTTCCAAAACATTGTCGTTGGAAGATGGTAAAACCTGGACACAACGACAATTCACGAACTGTAATTCATCTAACCTAGTATACCTAATCACCTGTCGCTGTGGCTTGAGATACATAGGCATGACGACCAGGAAGGTTAGAACCAGGATGACTGAACACAGGAGCACCATGCGCTGTGGTAAAAACATCAGCAAACTGACCCAGCACTTCATCGTGCAAAATCACACCCCGAATGATTTCACCTGGACGGTCATCGAACAATTCGCACTTTCAGCTTGTGATGAGAAGACTCTGCTCACCAAAGAGCAACGCTGGATTTATCGCCTTTCTACCCATATAGAGGGGCTCAATGATTCCATCCCGTGGAATGCTCTGGCGAGATAAACACTCCTATGTAAAGTATTGGTCAGTATCCCTGTCTGCGCTCAGACTCGTGATCTGTCCCTACTCTGTAATTGCCTTCTTTGCCTATATACCTTGCAATCGCTGTTGTTGCTTTTTAAACCTTAAAAGACCCACACGGGCTTCTTTTCCTTTTTTTGCCCCAGTTGCGCACGCACTCGCGCGCACATGCCACTACCAATGCTAACCTAGTCCTGGTACCATGGCGCATGCGCGAATGGATAGCGCTCGCACACACCTCTACCACGCATGCGCTGGAAACCTCACATCGCGCATGCGCAACGCGCAGACCGCTAGCTCCCAGCGCCCGCGCTCTAAAAAGGAAACGCGACCGCGCCCTCTCCCCTCTCCAGGTGATAACAATCAAACCGGCTATTTAAGCCCATACCTGACTCTGGCAAAGCTCATTCGGGACACTGGAGCAGGACGATAGGTCGCAGGAACCGCTGATCGGAAATACCGTGAGTAAGCTTGATCTCTGCACAACGCTCTGGGTAAGCAACAATTTCTCTCCACAGGTACTATCCTAACTGTAATCCTCTACAAACATTTAGGATCTTCTTTCCCTCCCTGCCAAGTGACCCATGAGGCTTTAACAGCAAGTAGCAAGTGTGAGGAATTATGTACCATACTTACCTGTACCTCACGCTATGCCTGTTTCGCTGTGTAGCCCACCACTGCCACTGCGCTTAATATTTAACCGCCATAGTTCACCTTAGCCATGGCACACTCATGGGATTGTTACTTGCCGCTCTAGGTCGCTCACGCACACCAGAAGCCGGCTATTTGTTGTGTTTTGGTTAATACCATTCTCAATGACTCTTTTTGTATGTCTGTACTGTCTTTGTGTTTTATGTACAGTAAAGCAGAGGGAATCCCCCTCTTACACGTACGGCACCTTAGCGAGTGCAACACTTTTTTACCACACACTTTCACTTAATATAGTTTATTTTCACCCACACATACTCATTTGGTCCTGAGGAAAGCCAGTTTTAATCAAAAGGCCTGGCTGAAACATGTAGACCACAAGGACGTAGGAGCCCCTAATATACTCCACATCGTCCACAGCCTTTTTATCTTGCTAACAGGGGCCCAGGTATTAAATTTACCTCTTACCCTCGGGAACTGGGACCACCTGTATAGCTTTTAAAACCTTTCATCTTCATTCTCACCAACACTGCACACTCAGTAAGAATACCAGCTCCTCAGTAATCTGGAGTCGCAGCACACCCGGGACACATTCGGTGTCACTGTGGTGGGCCCGATGATGAAGCATGACACCAACTAGGTTGGTGTGTGAGGGCTTCATGACCAAACCTAAGGGTTTGCCTACAGATATACCTTCTGAGTTTCCTCTAACACAACATAGCTAGTCCTTTACTTTAGTATCTAGCATTAAATTAGTGCCTTACCAAACATTGGACGCCATGTAGTGTAGTTCCTATATTCTCAATAGGCTCTGCGCATTGGAATAATATATCCTGTAGATTAGACGTAGGACTGAGGTCGACTAGGTCTCTATCGAATATACTAAACTTAGTAGTGAGTGCTAGCTAGCTATGGGGTCATTAGAAACTTTCTCGAATTCACAAGAAGGGATTAGTTTCTGACAACCGCATAAACATGACAACTTTGTTTCCCAAGAATGAGAAATATACCTCTAGTGTCACAGAAACAATAGATAAGTATTTCACTCAGTCAATCGTGCATGCTTCGTTTCAACAGAGTTGCAGAGAAATAGAGAGACGGGCGTTTTCAATAAAAAAGGTTTATTGAACAGTCTTCTTTCTCATGCAAGAGGAGTGAACTGCTACAATCGTTAAGCAGACTGCAAAGTATAATGGGTACAGCGAGAATAGTATTATAAAATAAAACTGTAAAAGCATTGTGTGCTTTCTAAGCCATATAAAAATACATATGTAAATAACATTGACTAAAATACTCAACTGGTGGTTCTAAATACGCCTACCTCAATGTACCTAACCTAAGTCTAGTATGCGGGAAGAAGTAAGTATTGTGTAGCATAGATTTAGTTGTTTTTTGCCAAGAATCTACCAAAGGTTTCTCTAGGTTCTAATCAGCTCAATACCTTGGTTTAGGATGAAGGAGGTCTGGTATCTCTGTCTCAGGACTCGACTTCCCAACACCCCGCAAGGGGAGCTTGGAAATACTGGAGCTGGATTCTCAGCGAGTGAAAGCCAGTCTCTTGATCAGTGCGTCAGCTGGAGGGTCTGCTTCCTTCGGCACTTGCTGTAGCGAGCTGCGTCCGGCAAGTAGATAGTCGAACTGCTCCGAACCACCGTAGTTTGCCATAGTAAGTGAAGGTATATTTATACCTTGAAGGTGTTTAGGAATGCCATAGATTGACGTAAAGTTGGGCATAATAACGTCAGGAAAGAACCCCTAGGGAATAGTTGTTCTTTGCAAAATACATGAGTTCTTGGACAAATCAATATTCAAGCAAGGGGAAGTTCCCTAACTGCTTAAGCCGATTTTCCAAGAAATCGTTGTGACGTTTGGTACTGGTGGAAGTAGCCATGCCTGTATTTGGTCTGCATGGGCTATGTCTAAATAAGGGATTGATTTCTATGCCAATATAAGGGCAATGTGAATTGTACCTATATAAGGGCATGAATCGGGAGAATTCACTCAGAGCCTAAAACGCCACACAATCTTGCCTCCTGTGTTTATGCCATGTGTGGGACATCATTTTGCTGGTCTAGATGCTTTGGGCACTTTTCCACTACTGTTCAGTGCCAAAGTGCAAGTACTCTCATTGTTAATTGTTGTTATGGATTGATGATTACATTATTGGCATATTTGATTTACTAGTCAGTCCCTAGTACAGTGCACTGTGTGTGCCCAGGGCCTGTAAATCAAATGCTGCTAGTGGGCTGCAGCACTGATTGTGCCACTCACACAAGCAGCCTGTAAATGTAACTCAGGCCTGCCATTGCAGATCCTATGTGCAATCTGGTATAGCCATGTCAACCTGGCAAGTGCACCAACTTGTCAGGCCCTAACCTTACCTTTTCTTACATATTAGTCACCCATGAGGTAGGCCCAAGGTACCCTTGTGGGCAGGGTGCAATGTGTGTAAAAGGTAGGATGTGCCCTGATGTGTGTGGCCTGTCCTGATAGTAAA
The DNA here is from genome assembly GCF_964261635.1 of Lissotriton helveticus. Lineage (NCBI taxonomy): Eukaryota > Metazoa > Chordata > Amphibia > Caudata > Salamandridae > Lissotriton > Lissotriton helveticus. Next base: position 1,519,204,553 of record NC_136068.1, on the reverse strand, counting down.
ATACTGCCAATTTTGTTTTTCACTATTTCAAGGCCTCCTGTTCCCGTAGGGTAGAATGGGGAGTTTGCTTATAACATCATATAAACATAATTACCCCTGGAAACAAGGTAGAAAAAGAAAGTTTGATATGCCTGAACTCAGAATGTCAAAATGCATCTTTTTGTAAGGGGGATTTTACATTCTGTTTTTGAAAACACCACTTTTAGAAAGTAGGTTTTTTCTCGCTTAGCAATCCAGTGTTTCTCTGCTAGGTTTGTGTATTGCATGTCTGGCTTTGTAATGACAGGGACTGGGGAGGAGCAGCAGCTCCAGAGGGTCTGATGAGTCAGGGCTGGGCTGAATAGACCTGGGCTGCAGTTAGAGCAGGGGGAGGTGATTTCCTTTCACCTGAATGGGCCTGGTCTGCATTCCACAATGCTGTCTCCAACTCCTGCCAGGAAGCTGCACCAGAGATGACATAGCTGGTTTTGACTGAGGAAAGGGCTTCTCTGCCACCAGAGAACAAATCATTTTATAGTATGTGTTAGAACGGGGGGTCTCTAGTTGGCAGAGGTAGGTACCTTTGACCAAATAGGGACCCCTGCTTCTAGTCAGGGTAAGGAGGATACACTTCTTAGATAACCCCTGCTCACCCCCTTGGTAGCTCAGCATGAGCAAACAGGCTTATCCCAAAGGCAATGTATAAAGTATTTGTACCAACACTCACAGTAACACAGTGAAAACACCACAAATGGAAATGGAAAAATAAAGTATCTTTATCTAAACTTCTCAAGACCAAAACGACAAAAATCTAATATATATAGTTTAAAAATAGGACTTTAAAAAGGTTTCAAGAACTTGTACCATAGAAATCTATGGATGCATGACTTTGCACCAAAGTACCTGTAGAGGCGACAAAAGTTCCCAAGCCAAGCAGCTGCAACGTTGAAAAACAAAGAGATGCAACACTCCTGAGCCTCTGAGGAGGTGATGCGACATCCACTCTGCACGTAGCGGGCGGGTTGCGTTGAGTCTGATCTGTAGGGGGAGCGATATGTCGAGTCTTTGTGCCAGGTTTGGAGGTGATACGTTGGGAAAGCGTCTCACACAGTTACGATGCGTAGATCTTCGGGATGCAACAGCGATCGATGCAGCAGCATTGTGCTGCGCCGCGTCGTTCCTCTTCAGCTGCGATCCCTCGATTCGTCGCTTCTTGCAGCGGCGAGAGGCGCTGCGACGATCTTCGCAGCGGCATTGCAATGTAATGGAAATCTTCTTCTGCCGTCGAGATGCGCTGGTGAAATGTGCTGCAAGAAGAGCGATGCAACGGGTTTTGAAGTTCTTTTTACGCTTCTTCTTCTTCCAGCTCCCAAACAGCAGCAACAACCTCCAGAGGCGCCACCATTGGATAAAGCACTCTAGGCAGGTCAGAACTCACACAGCTGAATTCAGGGGGAGCTGGGGGGTGAAGTCCTTTTGTTCCTGGGACTTCAAAACAGGAGGCCAGCTCTCCTCATGCCCTTCGAGATTTCTTCAAGCAGGGGACACAGCAAAGTCCTTCTCCTTTCCTTGGCAGAATAGCAACTGCAGGTTAGCCCCAGAATACACAGCAAGGGCAGTCCTTCTCTTCAGTTTCTCCAGGTCTTCTCCTCAGCAAAGGTTCCTCTTGAATTCTAGGTTGATCTAAATTACTGGGTTTCAGCTCTCAATTTTATACCCCAAAAGTTTTTGTTCTCTATGTGTGAGGGGTCCTGGACCCAGTCCAAACCAATTCTGGGTGCACTCTGCCAGTGCACAACTTCTTCCTTTGTTAGTGTGGGCCAGAGTCATCAGACACACCGCAGGAGGTGGTGCCAGCATTGTGGAAGGTCGGCACAGCCTTATTCAGGCCCAGGTGCAACTCCTCCCACCGCTCCAAATGCAGACCAGCCTATTCAACTTAGTGCTGACTCACCCAGATTCCTGGAGTCACCTCAGCTCAAACCAGGCAATCAATCCACAAACAGACTGAGGCACACAGAAAGGTTGAACAAGAAAATAGCCACTTTCTAAAAGTGCTATTTTCAAACACAGTATTTAGAAAACATTTTTACTAAAAGATACCAGACTCCAATTTTCTATCTCACTCTTATGGGAAGATATGCAGGTAAACATGTTACACGGCATTCCCAATTCTGTCCTATGGCCAAGATAGCCTTTCAATAGTGAAAAATAAAAATTGGCAGTATTTCACTATCAGGACATGTCCTACCTTCACATACCTTTCACCCAGACCCGGGGGGTACCATGGTCCTACCAAAGGGGTGTCCTAGGTGTAAGAAAAGTGAAGGGTAAGGCCTGGCAAGTGAATACACTGGCCAGGTCAACATGGCACTTAAGAAACTGCTCACTGGCCCTGCAGTGGCAGGCCTGAGACCTCTTTTCATGGATACTTATGTGGGTGGCACAATCAGCGCTGCAAGCCCACTAGTAGCACTTGAATTACCAGACCTGGCGCACTTAGTGCACTTTACTAGGGACCTACTGGTAAATCAAAAATGGCAATCATGGATAACCAATCACAATAACAATTTACACAGAGAGCACATGCACTTTAGGACTGATCAGCAGTGGTAAAATGCCCAGAGTTCTATAGCCAACAACCACAGGTCAGGAAAAACAAAGGAGGAAGAAGCAAAAGGTTTAGGGATAATCCTGCAAAAAGGGCCATTTCCAACAGTATGAATATTGGTGCCCAGACCCCAGAATTTTAGATCACTTCTGGGAATCAAGAGGAACCTTTGCCAAGGAGAAGAGCCGGAGAAGCTGAGGAGGAATACTGCCCCTGTGCTGTTTGCTGTCTGGGGTTGGCCTGCAGTGGCTACTTGCTGCAAAGGAAAGGAGAAAGCACTTTGCTGTTAGCTGTGTCCCCTGCTTGAGGAAGATCTCCAAGGGCTTGAGACTGAGCTTGCCTCCTGTGCTGAAGTCTCAGGGACACAAAGACTTCACCACCAGCTCCCCTGAACTTCCTTGCTTGGAGTTCTGACCTGCAAAGTGGTGCCTGCTGTTGTTTTGGACCTCTAGAGACTATTTTCTGCTGCAAGATGGAATATCAGCGCAACACCGAGAAGCGTGACGCACTCGTACCTGTTTCTGATGCATCACCAAAGAAACCGTTGCATCGCCTGCCGTGGCTCGAGAAAGCACTGCACGCTGCATCGAGTGCAACGGTCTCCGAGATCACCGCACTGATTCTGATGCAAGCCCTGCAGTGCAGCTGCAAGAATCCACACATCGTCCTGTATCATTGCATCGCATTGAGGCGCCAAGTCTGTCGCATTGTTGGGGGATGCAGTAAGAAACCAACACATCACCTTCCCATGCAGTAAGAACCCAACCCATCACCTTCTCTCTGGTAAGGAACCGACGCAGCACATCTCCTGCGCTGCAGTAATGAACCAACGCATCACCTCCCCCGGAGAAATCAATCAACGCATCACCTTCCCTGAGTGTAACGAACCCTCGCATTACCTTCCCTGCAGCCATTATTGTTTGTGTGCGCCACACATCCATGGTACTTTGTGTGAAAAGTGTTGTATCTGCAATGTGCTTTGAACCAAACTATTTCTACCATTGGAAAGTTATATTTATATTACTGTATTGTGGGTTTTTGTCGCTTTGGTCTTGCTTGGTTTAGATAACGATTACTTGTTTTTCTAAACTAGTGTGGTGTCCATTTGCAATGATTTCACTGTATTACTGTATGTGTATATCAATGCTTTACACACTGCCTCTGAGATAACCCTGTCTGCTCATGCCAAGCTACCAAGGAGTTGAGCAGGGGGTTATTTTAAAAGTGTATCCCCCTTACCCTGACTAGGAAGAAGGGTCCCTACTTGCACAAAGGTACCTAACTCTGCCAACTAGAGACCCCATTTCTAAAAATCAGGCTTCGATCCAACAAGTCTGTTTACTGTGTTTACTCGAGTAAGTGAATTCTGTTTAAAGGATGTAGGTCGCTTTCCCTATTGGTATGTTGCCTTTGACAAAGACCGGGCAGGTCGAAACTTGTCAGTCTAAATTAATTGATGTTGATACATGCCTCTGGAGTGCGGGATCTTAAAATATGCAGAGAAGCATGTCAATTTTGGGTTCAGTATATTCATGGTGATCAATATTGACAATTTTACCATTACAAGACTGAATGTTCTATCTGTAATCACTTTTTCATTGCGGTATTATTCCGTATTTAAGGTGTATGGATATCAATATACCGATGTACAATTAAGCACTTGTTATATTGTATATACTGTATGAATTAGGTTTCTCTCAAAAAACGTTATTGAACCTACTGTGCTTGTCTATTGTGTATACAAAACACCATTACAAAATGGCCGCCAAAAAACGGAGTGTAGAGACAAGTAATTTCTATTAATTTTCTCCACTATATGTAAAGTGAATTTTCAAACAGTTCTTGACCCATGACCAAGGTGCTTGTCACCGGACAGCGTTGGGCATGTTATTTGCTTGCATGTCTTAAATAAATTATCACGCTGCAAAAGAAAATTTGGGCTCAAACTATTCTTGGTGATTGCTGGAGGAATCAAGGTTGGAGTTTAAAGAGGGTTGCGACCTCGTCTCGAGCCCGACGCCATTAAGAGGCAAAGAGACTCGTGAATGCTGAGGTATATATATATATATACAGATATATATATATATAGATATATATATATATATATATCTATATATATATATATACATACATTATACATATATGTGGCTCATAATCCTCAAACTCCTGTCGGAAAACAGCACTCGTAGGTACGTTGATTTTAACTCTCCTGTTTATTTACACAGAGTCGACAAACGCGTTTCGGCTGCAAGCCTTCGTCAGTGTCGATTACTGACTAAGTCTTGCAGCCGAAACGCGGGAGGACGACGCCAGCTGTTCAAACTAAAACGCGTTTGACCAGCGTGACGAGAACATGGTGTTGAACTGCGCACAGTCCATGAGGAAGGGGCGTTTGTGGCCCGAAACGCGTCGGACCCAATTTTAATTCAAGGGAACCTGTGAACATTGCAGAGGAGCCTAATACAGACCGGAGGGTCGGATGAGGCGGTGAGCCCTCCCGAAGCGCTTGCGCAATTTGCTCTACTATATTCAGGCGGCCAGCCTTGGTCGCGGAAGGAGCTCCACTCTGATGGCGGAACATGTATCCTGTCCTAAGAGACTGAGGCGAGATCAAGCACACTCGCCTGTCAGCGCAACATCCATCTGAATAAAACGTGATGCCCGCAGCTTCCCTCCCATCCTACTTAAGGATTTTAATGACAGTAATGAAAGTGCAGACACGCCAGCCTACTTAAGGTTACTATTTTGTTTCACTTCACAGGACTACGTTGCCCAAGAGTCCCGGTGTTGCCAGACTCCACCCCCTCAGGGAGGACGACGCCAGATGTTCAAACTAAAACGCGTTTGACCAGCGTGAAGAGAACATGGTGTTGAACTGCGCACAGTCCATGAGGAAGGGGCGTTTGTGGCCCCGAAACGCGTCAGACCCAATTTTAATTCAAGGGAACCTGTGAACATTGCAGAGGAGCCTAATACAGACCGGAGGGTCGGATGAAGCGGTGAGCCCTCCCGAAGCGCTTGCGCAATTTGCTCTACTATATATATATATGTATATATATATACATAAGCTACTGATGGTCGCCAGTGGGTAGTTATACTTATTACGTAGTTTACTTAGGAAAAGCATTATTTGCTTTGCCAATAACTTTGCTATTTGATGACTATTCATGAAATTTTCAAAAATAGTACACCACTCACTTCAGCTGCTGTCTTGAAAGTTTCAAGGTGATTCGTCAAGTGGGCACTGAGAAAAAGCTGGGTTCCAAACCTAATTTTCCCCATGCAATTTCCAATTGGGATTTAGAACCAGACTAAAGATTGAACCGCTGGACGGGATTACACCAAATTTGGCAAAAAGAAAACAACATTTGTATATCTAGCGATGCGGATCCTCCACGGATCCTCCCGCGATAGCTCTGCAAATTCTCATGCCAAACAAGGTCCTGATTGGTTGGCTGCAACTTGACAGAAAAGTTGCAGATTCCATTTTATATATCAGCTAACAGTCCCTGGGGCTGAAAAGTAACATCTAAACTAAATGAAGTGGTCAAGTGAGAGCTTATCTGACTCTATGTGTGTGTTATAGATGTGGGAAAAAAGCATGTACAATGGGCAGCAAAATGCCAGATTTTGTTTTTTTGCCATGCCAGAGATCTGCGCATCTCGTAGCGAATCAAAAAATTATCCATACTCACGCACCCTTTATGACACCGATACAGACACTCTCACACCCACTGTGACACTCAATCAGACTCTCACACCCAGATGGATGGTTTTACACCCATTGTGACACCCAGACAGACATTCCCACATCCACTCTGTTAGAAATGGGGGTCTATAGTTGGCAATGGTTTGCACCTTTGTCCAAATAGGGACCCTTGCTTCTAGTCATGGAAAGGGGGATACACTCCTAAAATAATACCTGCTCACCCCCTTGGTAGCTTGGCACGAGCAGACAGGCTAATCTCAGAGGCAGTGTGTAAAGCATTTGTGAACAGATACGGTAACACAGTAAAGCACTACAAATGGACACCACACCAGTTTAGAAAATAAGTATTCTTTATCTAAACAAGACCAAACGACAAAAAATCCACAATACAGTACTAAAATAGGTTCTTCAATCGTAGAAATAGTTCAGTTCAATGCAAGTTGAAAAAGCAACACTGCTCCAACAAAGTACCTTAGATGTGTCACGCAAAACAAACAAAATGTTAATGTTAATGTTTATTGGGATTTCTATAGCGCATTATCACCACTGGTCTCGAAGCGCTTGAGAGAATGCCCAACATTGGTACCCTAGTAGGAAGTGTGCCCAGGATTGACCTACATTGTGCCTCAGGCTTCAATAAACAGAAGGGTTTTGAGTTTTTTCCTAAATGGGAAGAGAGTGGGCTCCCTACGGAGCTCTGCTGGTATCTCATTCCAAAGTTGAGGAATCAAAGAGGAGAAAACTCTACACCCCGTGGACAAAGTCGGGAAACGGGGGCAGACCAGCCGGCTGGCATCAGAGGAGCGCAGGGACCGTCCTGGCCTATAATTTTCCAAGCTTTCCTTAATATATGCTGGGGCTTGACCATGGAAGGCTTTGTGGGCAATACATAGCCCCTTGAATATCATTCTCTGCTTGATCGGAAGCCAATGGAGTCGCTGCAGTAAGGGGGTGGTGTGGGCTCGTATAGGGAGCCTAAACACCAGTCTGGCAGCATGATTCATGACTACCTGAAGTCTACACAAGACTTTTCCGGGGAGGCCCACATACAGCAAATTCCCGTAGTCCAGACGGGAGATAATCAATGCCGACACTGCCATACGAAGTGCCATTAAAGAGAGAAGGGGGGCAAGTTTCCGCAGCAATCTCAATAAGCCCACACATGTCCCCACCACAGTTGTAACCTGGTGAGACATGGAGAGTTTAGCATCAATTTTTATACCCAGACTCTTTACCACAGGGCTCTGGGGAGTGGCCCAGATCTGGTGGCCAGAAGAGATCACTCCAAGGGTTGGCATTTGTGGCGACAGCCAAAACCTCAGTTTTATCGGGATTGATTTTGAGGTAGTTGGCTGATATCCAGTTAACTATAAATTTCAGGACATTCTGCATCCGTACATGTGCCGCAGGTGAGTTGTCAATCTGGGTCAGGATTTGGGTGTCATCCACGTAGTTGAAGACCTGGCACTCCATTCCAGCCAATGCTGTCACCAATGGCTGAAGGATTAGCATTAAAAAGAAAAGGGGATAGTGCCGATCCCTGAGGGACGCCCCACGTTAGCTTGCCTGCATCCGATACCTGGTCCGCAAGTTGAATCCTTTGAGATCGGCCTGGCAAAAAGGACGCCAGCCATTGGAGTGCAAACCCCTGAACTCCCATCTCCCTAATCCGCGACAAAAGAAGGTCATGATTGACCGTATCAAATGCCGTGGACAGGTCTAGGAGTACCAGGGCGCAAGGCTTCTTTTTGTCGGCCATAAATCTCAATTCATCTAAAACAGCCAGCATTACCACTTCTGTGCTGTGGTGCGCCCTGAAACCAGCCTGTTTTGTGTGAAAAGGCTAGTTGCTCTCCAGGTGGTCGGATAGTTTTCAACACATGTTACTCCAGCACTTTAGCTAAGAAGGGGAGCTTGGAGATAGGTCTAAAATATTTAACATTTGATGAATCAGCCCAAGGTTTTTTCAGTAAGAGTATGACTCTCCCTCTTTAAAATTAGTTGGAACTTGACCGATTTCAAGGGACCGTTTCAGTAGGTTGAGGACCTCATTCTCCAATCCCGGGCGTGCCATGCAGAAAACCCTAGGTGGACAAGGGTCCGCTGGTGACCCTAATTTGTTGCGGGCCACTTTGACACTTAGTGAGTCATGATTTAACCTTGGGAAGGAAGAAAGGGGTTTGTTATAGACAAGTAGTTTGGGTGCACCCCTTAAGGGGATGTGGGCAACCGGGGTATGTTGGATGACCGATAGGAGGTCAGTGACTTTTTGTAGAAAATAGGACTCAAGTTTATTACAGTCTTGCGGACAGACCGGAAGTCTTGTACATGTGGCTGTCTCAGCTCAGTTAAGATACGAAAGGTCTCCTTCTGCTTATTATCTGCAGCCAGGAACCTTAGTTCGTAATATTCTGCCTTCCTGCCAACAATGTCTTTTTTATATGTGGCAAGCATAATTTTGTATTCCGAGAGAGCACCTGGATTGTAAGCTTTACGCCAGGTTCTCTCCACTTGACGCAGTATTTGTTTCTTCCCTCGCAGCACCTCGTTAAACCAAGGGGCCCCTTTACTTTTGTACCTTACTCTTACCCTATGTGGTGGGGCAACTTTGTCGGTGGCATTCCTCAGCCTAGTCGAAAGGACTTTGCTTTCCTGGTTGAGGTTGTCTGGTACTGGCCTTCCAGTGGCTGAGTTGCGTAGGGTCTACACAAGGTTGCATTCCTTGATTTTCCTCCACCCACGCAGAACCTTCCATTCTGGGGGTGAGGGAAGTGATCGAGTTTCGAGTGGGATCACACATTTAATCAGAAAATGGTCTGACCAGGCACATGGACTGATTTCCACCAGGGCAGCTTAGGGACGAATGGTCCAGACTAAGTCAAGTGTGTGACCCTTGTTATGAGTGGGTACATTAACAAGTTGGCTAAATTCCAAGGCAGTTAATGCGTCTTCTAGTTGTTGTGCATGTGTATCTCTGGGTGTCTGGTCCCAATGTAAATTGAAATCCCCAGTAAGCATGGTGCACTGATACTGGGAGCGGAGGTCACTCACTAATTCAGTGAAGCACTCAATAAATTTGGAGGAAGTACGCGGGAGCGATAGACCATAACTACGGTCAGACAAGTAGTCTTAGTGGAGATCTTAGCTCCCAGAATATCTGCACCCTCAATGTTTTCAGTAACAATCATCTCTATTCCCAATTGCCGATTAAATAGGATGGCTATCCCACCTTCCATATTTCCCTGCCTATTGAGCCATAATGCCACATAGTCCAGGGGCAGGGCTGCTACTATGTCTGGGGTGGAAGAATCCTCAAGGCAGGTTTCCGTAACCCCTAAAATATCTATTGAGTTGTCCTGGAGAAGTAAAAAGACCTCCATGTTGTGCTTCTGCAGGGAGCGGGTATTCAAAATTGCTACCCGAAGTCCCTGTGTACTACCATGATTTTCATGTCTAGGACGGTGCGGTAAAGTACTTATAGTTCCAACTGCAGTTGGATGCCTTAGTAGCCCTTCCGTTACAAGGGTATCTGCTATGTTAGTATTTAGGGAGGCAGAACCATAGGCTAAGGCTGAAAGAAAGTCTGCTGGATAGACTTTGCGCAGGTCAGGGGATGTGGCCCCTGGACCCAGCCGGGTGCGGACGGGTGCATATTGGCTTTCCTTAAGCGCGCTGCACACTTGCTCCAGCGTGGTAGATATTGTGTTGGCTCCCCCCCACTAGTCAGCCCTGCTGTGCAGCAGCTGATCATGTCTGAGTGGTCCCTGACCAGAGATGGTTTTTTGATTTAATCAAGCTTATAATTATAAGTTCCTAGATGTGAGCTTACCTCACTTGCTCAAAGTATTCAGTACAAACATTTAGATTAAAAATGCAACAACCCAGATTGTCATAGTGGAGAATAAACAGTTTTATTCTACCAACTTCCAATAGTCTTTTTATCTTTTTTCAAAATCAATTCTACTCACTTTAGGTACACAGAGAGGTTGCTCAAAAGAACGTGCAAAAGGAGAGGTGCTCAAGAATTAGAGGGGTGAGTGAAAAAGAGCAAAAATACGTGACATTTTAATACCATAGAGAAACATGGACTGGTTCACTAATTCCAGTTAAGTGTGTCTTGGCCACAAATACTATTACCACATAGTACATTATCATCAAGAATTTCTTTTTTGGCACGTTTTTACAGATTGGGGTTATGCGTGGTCAAAGAGGGTATAGGGGGGCGTCGACGTTTCGACCCGGCTTAGTGCTTGGGGATTAGTGGGAGCCTAACAGAGGCATACTGGATGGTTAGGCAAGAAAATACCTAATTTCTAAAAGTGGTATTTTCAAACACAGAATGTAAAAATCACCCACACTAAAAGATGTATTTTAACATTCTGAGTTCAGGCATACTAAACTTGTGTTTCTACCTTGTTCCCTGGGTCAGTTAGGATTATAAGATGTTATAATAAAACTGCCCATTCTGGCCCATGGAGACAGGTTGCCTTGCAATAGTGAAAAACTAAATTGGGTGTAATTCACTATCAGGACATGCCACATACACCAGGGTGGGAAACATCCTTTACAACGCAACCATTATATCGCACTACACTTACAATGCAGTCATTGCATCGCAACATCCTTTACAACGCATGTCGCTGTAACTAAGGCATTACAACGCATACCATTACAACGCATGACACTACATCACATGTTACTACAACGCAGGCATTACAACACATACCATTACAACACATAGTACCCCTACACTATCCAACACTTACCCTACTGTTGCACCCCCTGGAATTAGAATAGTAATTTTTACCCCTAAACACTAGCCAACACTTACCCTACTGTTGCACCACCTGGAGTTAGAATAGTAATTTTTACCCCTATACTTACCTTAAATGCAATGTAATGGTATGCGTTGTAAAGGTATAATGCGAAGTATTGGAATGTGTTGTAAAGGTAGTTTCTAAAAATGTGATGTAATGTCTTGCGATGTAATGGAGTGCATTGTAAAGGATGTTGTGATGTAAAAACTGTGTTGGAAAGACAGCGTTGTAAATGTATGTGTTGTAACTTCATACATTCACCAGGGCAAGTCCTACCTTTCACATACAATGCACCCTGCCCATAGGGGTGACTAACAGGGCCGGACTGACTACCGGGCGTTTTGGAATTCTGCCGAGCTGGGGGCTGATTTCACTGCGGTGGGGGCTGATTTTGTTCATGGAGACCTGCGTGTACTTCAAAATAATTAATGCAAAACAAAATTTGTTCCGTTCACGCAGGTTCCCGTCAACGAAATCAGCCCCCAGCTCAGCAGCATTCCAAAACGCCCGTTAGCCAGTGCGGCCCTGGTGACTAACATGTAGAAAAGGGTAGGTTTAGGGACTGGCAAGTGTGTGCACTTGCCAAGTCGACATGGCAGTCCCAGACTGCACACAGGCTCTGCAATGGCAGGTCTGATCCACATTTTACAAACTGCTTCTGTGGGTGGCACAATCAGTGCTGCAAGCCCACCAGCAGCATTTGATTTACAGGCCCTGGGTACACATGGTGCACTGTACTAGGGTCTGACAAGTAAATCAATAACCAATCCTAGAATCACTAATCCATTACATCACTTTACAGTAGGGAGCACTTGCACTTTGACACTGAACAGCAGTGGCAAAGTGTCCAAAGCATCTAGACCAACAAAAACAGATGAGGTAACAGCAAAAAGTGGAAGGGAGACTCACGCCAATGGTGCCAAGTCTAACACGTGTCCCCTCCAGCTGAAATGTGGGCAGAACTACCCACCCTCTTGGGAGTTCTCTTCACTAACAAGGAAAAATCTGGTTAGACCATCAGCATTGGCGTGTGCTGTACCAGGGCGGTGTTCCACCGTAGTCTATTCCCTGTAGGGAAATGGACCACCTCAACAACTTGGCATTCTCACCCCTCATCTGCATCAACCATCTGAGGGGCCTGTAGTCTGTCTTAGCCCGGAAGTGAATCTCAAACAAGTATGGTCTCAGCTTCTTCAGTGCCCAGACCACAGCAAAAGCCTCACGCTCAATTGCACTCCACCTCTGTTCCCGTGGAAGTAACCTCCTACTGATGAAGGCTACAGGTTGGTCTAGGCCCTCCTCTCACTCATCTGTAAAAGCACAGCCCCCATGCCATGCTCTGAAGCATCTGTCTGCACAATGAATTCCCTTGAGAAGTTGGGCGCCTGAAGCACGGGCACCATGCATATGGAAGATTTCAGGGCATCAAAAGCTTTCTGGCAGGCATCACTCCAGTTCACTTTCTTGGGCTGCTTCCTGGAAGTCATCTCTGTCAAGGGTGCAACAATGTTGCCATACCCCTTGACAAACCTCCTGTAATACTCTGTGAGTCCTAAAAAGGCTCTCACCTCTGTCTGGGTCTTGGGAGTTCCCAAGCCAGAATGGTATCAATCTTGAGCTGTAGGGGTGCCACATGGCCGCTCCCAACCTGGTATTCCAAGTGCACCACAGAACCCTGCCCGATCAGGCACTTTGATCGTGAGGCATGCCCTCTGCAGCAAAACAAACAAGATGATGGATGGAATGTTGCACAATGGCAAAACATTCACCCCCAGTCACAGATCTGGGTTTAATCCATCGTTATTTTGCTCACCAAGCCACCCCAGTTCAGACATGGCCATATACAAATCAGTCTTGACCCTGTGCCTCATGGGAACAGTCCAGCCCGAACTGCCAAGCCATGTCTTCCCTGGACCGGAATCAAGTCCTCTGCAGCGCCTTCAACACTTCCCAGAGGTGGTGCAGATGTTCCCCCCCAAGTAGCACTGAACACTGCAATGTCATCCAGGTAGGCGGCACTGAAATCCTCCAGTCCAGCGTACACCATGTTGACCAACCTCTGAAAGGTGGCAGGGGCATTCTTCATTCCAAAGGGCATCACTCAGAATTGGTAGTGCCCATCTGGTGTGGAGAATGCTGACCTCTATATTGCCCCATCAGTCAAAGCACTCTGCCAGTACCCAGACGTTAAGTCAAACGCTCTGAGGTACCGGGCATCCCCCAACCGATCTATGAGCTCATCAGCTCTGGGGATGGAGTGACAGAATTGAGCCCTTGGTAGTCCACACAGAACAGGAGTTCAGGTGTGGCACCGGCCGCAGCAGCCTTTGGGACCAAAACCACTGGGCAGGTCCAAGGGCTGTTGGAGTACTCAATCACCCCCAGCGCTAACATCTTGGAGACCTCCTCCTTGATGCAAGCTCTGACCCTGTCAGTCACTCTGTATTTCTTATTTTTTACTGGAGGACTGTCCCCAGTGTCCTCATCATGGACACACCACTGAGTGACACCAGGGGTCAGGGAGAGTAAATCAGAAAACTGCCCCAACAGCTGGCTTCAGTGATCCTGTTGCTCAGGGGTCTGGGCGGTAGAGAGGTTTGCACAATCCACTGACCCGGCTTGCTCCTGGGCAGACGGGTGGTCAGGAAGAGTCTTTGTCGCCTCTTCCATCTCAACATCTGTTGCTAGGAGCATGCCCACTTCGGACCTCTCCAAGTAGGACTTCAGGGGGTTAACATGAAGGACCTGCAAAGGGTTCCTAGGAGATCTCAAGTCCAGCAGGTATGTGACGTTACTCTTGTGCTCCACCACCTCAATAGGTCCTGTCCACCTATCCTGGAGTGCATAAGGCTCCACTGGGGCCATGACTCAAACCTTTTGTTCAGGCTGAAACTCGATCAGAGTGGGATTCTGATCATACCACCGTTTCATCTCCTCCTGGCTGGCTTCAGGATTGCCTGAGCAAGTTGTCTGTAACGCCTAGTCTGGTTTCTGAAGGCCAGCATGTAGCAATATACATCCTGGGGAGGTTTACTGAGCGCTTTCTCCCAGCCTTCTTTCACCAAACTCAGAGGTCCTCTTACAGGGTTACCATACAGCAGTCCAAAGGGACTGAACCTTAAGGACTTCTGTGGCACCTTTCTGTAAGCAAAGAGAAGGCATGGCAAGAGGATATCCCACTTATGCCTCATGGGTTCCTCAAGGCCCATAATCATGCCCTTCAGGGTCCGGTTGAATCTCTCAACCAGCCCATGACCTTGGGGGTGGTACGGAGTGGTGAACTTATAGGTTACACCACACTCCTGCTACAGGAACTTCATATACTTAGATATGAAGTTGGAATCATGGTCTGACACCACCTCTCTGGGGAACCCCACACAGGAGAAAATCCCCATCAATGCACAACCCACCACGGGGGCCGCCACAGTCCGGAGAGGGATGGCTTCCGGGCACCGGGTGGCATGGCCCACCAAGACCGGGATGAACCTGTTGCCGTTGGCTGTCTTGGGATCCAGAGGACCCAAAATGTCAATACCCACCCTCTCATAGGTGGTGCTGACCACAGGGAAAAGTTGGAGAGGAGCCTTGTGCTTCCTCCCACTCTTACCACTTGCCTGGCAAGTCTGACAGTTTCTGCAATGAGTATCTCAACTCTTGTGCATTTAGGGCCAGTGAAAGTGGGTGACAAGCCTTTCAAAGGTCTTGTCTTGTCCCAAATGTCCTGCTAAAGGCACATCGTGAGCCAGACCCAGTTGAAAGGCTCTGAAGCACTGGAGTACCATCAGCACATGGGCTGACCCAGGCTCAGCAACCTTAGGCTCACTATACAGGAGGCCATTCTCCCAGTAGATCCAATGTGATTCAGACTGATCACCTGCTGCCTGTTTTGTGGCCTGTTGCCGCAAACCCACAAGTGAAGGGCACGTTTTCTGCTCCTTGCAGAACTCTTCCCTGGACGGTCTTCCTTCCTGCTGCCAATGGGTCAGCTCAGGCAGGTCCGCCAGTTCTGCTACCTATTCCCCTGTAGGTTCCAGGGCATCACCCTCAAGGTCTGCATCATCCTGGACCATGGAAACCTCAGGGGCCAGTTTCCCACACCCCCTGCCTCTTCTCTTTAAGGCAGGCACCTGGACCACTCTTTCAGCTTCCAGGTCCTCTGGAACACCCTTACCGGCTGCCATTGACCAAGTGGTCACACATGCCCACTCAGGCAGACCCAACATCTCCAAATGAGACCTCCGCTCCACCTTCGCTCAAGGGCAGCTCTCCAAATCATTGCCTAGCACCCAGTCAACAGGCATGGCTGGCCCCTGACAGCTACTTGAAAGGTACCCGAGACCCCCCAACCCCCCTCAAAGGGAGCCTGAGCCACCTTGCAGTGGCTCTCTAAATTGTCAGCGGCAATCACAGGGTAGAATACATTGGGGATCACGTGCTCTTCAACACCAGCCGATAACTAACAGCTGTCACACTGGCTCCATTGTCTCTCAGAGCCTCCGCCCTATGGCCATTGATGGTCACCCACTGCCTGTATTTCTTAGTGTTATCAGGCAGTTGAGTCCTAGGGACCATCTTGCTTTCTCCTAAAGAGACTAGGGACATCTCTGCGGTACCCCACCCACCTTGGGCACCCAACTCCTCCCCCAGGGCTACACTAGCCACCTTCCGGGGTGGGGCACCAGTGGGTGTAATGGTAACTGTTTTGATACACTTAGGATCTCCCCTGTAATGACCCTCCGGACCACAGCTAAAACAGATTTTATGACCCTTCTGCCTAGGCTTACCTGGCTGAACTCATGGTTTCTTGTCACAGGGAGGCTGGGAACCCTTCCCTTAGTTCCTTGGGAATTACTTTGGGGCCCTTTCTGGAACTCTTTTGGTTTACCATTGTCCCCCCACTTTTCTGCTGGGGACACCGCCCACCTTTGGCAAAGTCTCCCACATGACCCCTGTGGACCATGGTACTGACCCAGCGGTCCACCCCCTCAGCAAGCTTACTGGGCTCAGCTTACTGTCAAACAAATGATGACGTAGCTCTGGAAAGCAATTCCTGGACAAGTGCTCCCATGCAATCAAATCATAGAGCTCCTTAAAATCATTTACTTTGCTACCCTTCACCCAACCATCCAGGGCTCTGCAAAAGAAAGTCACATATTCCACCCAGGTACTAGACTCCAGCTTCCTGTATTTTCTAAATGTCAGCCTATAAAGCTCTGGGGTCAACCCATACCTGGTCATTAAGGCTTCCTTCATGGGGGCATAGGATGTCTGATCCTCTTTGGGAAGGTCTAACAAGGTGTCCCTCCCTTCACTGACAAAGCGGCTCCACACCCCGCTCCCCAGTCTTTCTCAGGGACTCTATGGGACATCATGGCTACCTCATAAGCCTTAAACTACTGCTCAATGACCTCATGCTTCTTAAATTCCTTAATGACATCCTTGGGAATACATACTCTACTTTCCACAGGCAATAATGGTGTGCTGCCACCTCTGATCTCTAAACTTTATGCTTTCAGATCCAACTCCCTCAACCCTCTTTCATGCCCCAAAAGCATATTTTTTTCTCCTCTATGGCTAATTTCTCTCTCTGAAATGCCAACTCCTTATCCTCCTCCTCCAGCTTGAGCTTTGTGAGCTCCAATTCATGCATCCTGGTTCTCTCCCTGTCTTCCAGCTCTTCTGGAGACAGGCCCTTAGAAGAACACTGCTGCCCACCCTGGAAGATTATTTCCCCCAGTCAGGCCCAATGGCCCCTCCAATTGCCCATCCACATTCTCTCCCTCCATTATAGGCTCTTCAGGATGCTCACTGGCATCCCTAGATTCCAACCAGGCCCTCAGCGCCTTTTGGAATTCCTCTTTCTTGGTGAGGCCTCTCCTGAAGATTTTGAATTTCCCAAAAACATCTTTAAGGTGTGGCACAGTGTAGGTATCAATCCTCTCTTCTTCAAAATCTAAATCCATAGATGCATTGGATGCTGGTTTATTTATGGTAAGTATTGGCACTTCTCAAAAAATAGTCCCAGAAAAGATCTACCAAAATGTATGTGGTTGCATATTGGTCTGAACTCACTAGTATTGTACACCAATCACTGTATGTAAGGCACAAATGCAAAGTCCAAATCCTCCACCAAAGTTAGAAATCGGGGTGTCTAGTTGGCAATGGTTTGCATCTCTGTCCAAACAGGGACCCTTGCTTCTAGTCAGGGAAAAGGGGAAACACTCCTAAAATAACCCCTGCTCACTCCCTTGGTAGCTTGGCGTGAGCAGACAGGCTTATCTCACAGGCAGTGTGTAAGGCCTTTGTGAACACATGCAGTAACACAGTGAAACACTACGAATGGACACCACACCAGTTTAGAAAAATAAGTATTCTTTATCTAAACAATACCAAATGACAAAAAATCCAGAATACAGTACTAAAACAGATTCTTCAATGGTAGAAATAGTTCAGTTTAATGCAAGTTGAAAATGCAACACTTTTCCAACAAAGTACCTTATATGCGTCACGCAAAACAAACAAAAGGGTCACAGGGCAGGTGATGCGTCAGTTCCTTGCTTCTGGGGAGGCGATGCGCTGGTTCCTTACTGCGGTGTAGGGGAGGTGAAGCGTCTATTCCTTACCAGAGAGGAGGCAATGCGTCGGTTTCTTACTGCTTCCGGTTGCTATGCGACAAGTTGGCACCTCGATGCGATGCGACGATCAGTTGCGATGCGTGTGCTTTTGCAGCTGCCCAGAAGGCACTGTGACGATGTTCTCTGTGATGCGTCTGGACTCGGTGTAGATGCGGCACACTTCTAACTGTGGCTCGGAGATGCGTCGGGTCTCGGTGTGGATGCGACAAGCTTATTCGTCGTTGTGTCGTGCTTCCAGCGCCCAGTGCCAAACAGTCGCTAGAGGTCCTAAACAGCTGCAGGCACCTCTCTGTAGGTTAGAATTCCTAGCAAGGAAATTCAGGGGGAGTTGGTGGTAAAGTCTTTGTGTCCCTGAGACTTCAAACAGGAGGCAAGCTCAGTTCAAGCCCTTGGAGATCTTCCTCAAGATGACAGAGCAAACAGCAAAGTCTTTTTCTCTTTTCCTTGGCTACAAGCAACCACTGCAGGCCATCCCCAAACAGCAAACAGCACAGGGGCTGTAATCCTCCTTCAGATTCTCATGTTCTTCTCCTTGGCAAAGGTTCCTCTTGATTTCCCAGAAGTGATATAATGTTCTAGGGTCTGGATCCGCCTTCTTTTTATACAAAACACATCCTTTGTCTCTGAAGGCAGAAAGTGTCTGTACCCAGCCAAAACCAGTTCTGTCCTTTCTGGTGCAGCGTCCTTGCAGGAGTTGGAGACAGAATTATTGAAAGCAGACCTGGCCCAGGTAGCTGAAAGAAAATCTCCTCCCCTTACTCTCTATTCTATGAAAGGGTCAGGCAAGTGAAAGTAAATCTCCTCCCCCTACTCTCTATTGAATGCAGGTCCTATTCAGCCCAGCCCTAACCCATCAGACTGCTGGAGCCAAGGCCCTCCCCAGCCCCCTGTCACTCACAACCGAGACATGGAATACACAAACCGAGCAGAGGCATGCCCGGATGGTAAGGTAAGAAAATACCTACTTTCTAAAAGTGGTATTTTTAAACACAGAATGTAAACATCACCCACACTAAAAGATGTATTTTAACATTCTGAGTTCAGGCATACTAAACTTGATTTTCTACCTTGTTCCCTGGGTCAGTGAGGATTATAAGATCGTATAACCAAACTGCCCATTCTGGCCTATGGGAACAGGTAGCCTTCCCATAGTGAAAAACGAAATTGGATGTATTCACTAACAGGACATGCCACACACACCAGGGCATGTCCTACCTTTCACATACAATGCACCCTGCCCATAGGGGTGACTAACATGTAGAAAAGGGATGGTTTAGGGACTGGCAAGTGTGTGCACTTGCCAAGTCGACATGGCAGTCCCAGACTGCACCCAGGCTCTGCAATGGCAGGTCTGAGCCACATTTTACAAGCTGCTTCTGTGGGTGGCACATTCAGTGCTGCAAGCCCACCAGCAGCATTAGATTTACATGCCCTGGGCCCACATGGTGCACTGTACTAGAGTCGGACAAGCAAATAAAATAAACAATCATGGAATCACTAATCCATTACATCATTTTACAATAGGGAGCACTTGCACTTTGGCACTAAACAGCAGTAGCAAAGTGCCCATAGCATCTAGACCAACAAAAACAGATGAGGCAACAGCAAAAAGTTGAAGGTAGACTCACGCCAATGGTGCCAAGTTTTACACACTGTGACACCCATACTGACACTCTCACACCCACTCACACACCCAGACAGAAACTCTCACATCCACTCTGATAATCATACAAACACTCTCACGTGCAAGGACATGCACAGACAGACACTTTCACACCCACTCTGATGCCAAACACACACTCTCATACTCATTCACACACACACACAGACACTCTCACACCCACTGTGATGCTCATACAGACACTCTCACACCCACTCACTCACAGATACTCTCATACCCACTTATACAGAGACAGACACTCTCACACCCATTCTGATGCCCATGCAGACACTCTCACACCCACTCACACACACAAACTCTCTCGCTCCCATTCTGACACCCATACAAACATTGCCACACCCAGTAACACACACAAACAGACACTCTCAATATCTGCCCATTCAGATATTCTCACACCCACTGTGATATCCAGACACTCTCACAACCAGTCACACGCCAAGACAGATGCTCTTACACCCACTGTGACACCCAGACAGACACCCCCACACCACCACATCCACTCTGACACCCATACAGACACTTACACCATTTAAGAAAAGAAATGCTCTCGGGACCAAAAGCTACCTTTCTACCTAATTTGGTGTAATTCCGTTCAGCAGTCTGGGCTGTAGCCGCGTGTAAAGTTTCCTATGGAAATTAACATAGAGGCTTTTATTTTTGGGAGCCTCTATTTTCTTGGCCCCCACTTGACGGATCACCCCAAAAGACAGCAGCTGAAGTGACTGCCCTGATAGTTTTGAAAATGTCACGAACATTCGTCAAATGATGGCAAAGTTATCGGCAAATGAAGAAACGCTCTTCCAATGGAAACTACATCCTCACAATTACTATGTACTGGCGACTTGATTAGCCGTGGGAGTTTTTTCTCCCATTGGCCATTTCTATAACACAGGACCAGTTCTGATCTCATGATACCACCAGATATGCAACTTGGAGAAAAATGTTGTAGCCACCATTACTGGACTCCTGAAGTTACATAACAAGATATAAGGGGGCAGGGTAGAGTACCCAGACACCCCCTGGAACTTTTGGGGGGAAGGGGCCAAAAGATAACGGTTCTCAGAGGCCAAAAACTAAAGATTTCCTTTTTAGTGCCACAGTTACTCTGGTACTCCCACAGGACCCAGCATGGCCCTCCAATGGAAGCAACCACACAAGCTTCACCCTGATGGTAACGCAGTACCGCACAGGTTTCTCTAAGGGAAGCTTGCACAGGACCATAATACCATTAGGGTGCAGCTTGAGCACTGGTACCACAGGATTACCCCAGTATAAACCAAAAACTTTTAAAAATGAAATGTGGGTTGGAGTTCTGCAGCCTGTTGGCAGCCTGAAATGGGTTGAGTCCATAGCCTGGTCAGTCACTAATCTCCAGCTGTGCCCAGCCAAAGACTGTTCGCTTTTGGAAGTTGGCCACTTGCAGCAAAGTTGTCAGCAGGGCCTTTCTGAGGTCAGGTTGTGGGTCCTCCACCAGAAGCTCATGGCCAAAGGATAACAAAGACTTGATGATGTCCTCAGTGATGTTATCAATGATGTCATATAAGATTTCATAAGTGATATGTGTGGTGGTAAGTGCTTGACAAGGACTCAAGTAACAGCTGAACAAACTTAATAACTGATGAACTTTAGTATTTTTTGTTTTTTAAATGTAAATTTTTGTTCCACAATTTGTTTTGTGCAATATTCTCATAAACAACTGAAAAAGCAAGTAGTATGTGGAAAGAGGACTGTTGTCAAATATGACCCCAGAAGCTTCGAGGGGATGAAGGTATCTAAACCATTGAAATAGGAGTCATGGAGGTCTTAGGTAAAATCTGTGTCTTGATGGACAGTATGCTGCAACAGTAAGCACAATGACTGTGGATGCTTAAGTTTTTCCCGTGCCACAATGATGGAAACATTTGTTATTTGTGAGGAAATTACTGGTGATTTTGGGATGGCATTATAGGAGCTCAAATTTGATCAGCTTTTGGGAATTCACAAAATTGCAGAAGGTTACGCTAAGGAAATCTACAACATTCTGAAATTTCCATGTATAGGTCCTTAGTTTACTAACGTTCCTAGGCCAACCTGGTTTCAGCAAATACCTTTACTGGAGAATCCATTTTTCTCTGAAGGAATTTTGGGGCATATTAGCAAGAACCTTGTTAAAATTCCCGCTGTTTTAGCGGCAGGAAACAGCCGCTAAACGGCGATAAGGGGCTTGCTAATATGCGTTATAAAATTCCAATAGAAGTCCAGGATAGATGTGCAGGACATCTAACCTGGGCTTCTATTGGAATTCTATAACGCATATTAGCAAGCCCATTATCGCCGTTTTAGCGGTAGTTTCCTCCCGCTAAAACGGCGATAATTTTAAAAGAGGTTCTTGCTAATATACCCCATAGTTTTTCCTTGTGGAGAAGAATCTTCCCCGAAAGCCCATGAAATATAAGGGTGTTCCACCGTGTAAACACATTTAATCAAGACATGTTCAGTAGAGATTTTCTGTATGCTTTCAGAGTAGAAAATGGTACCGATGTTGGCACTTTGTGGACACTATGGGGTGTTTGCATGCCACCAACATTTTCAGCGATGACTGTTAACCAATCAGCTACACTTCTCTGCACACGTTTACATCTAGAAACACATCAATACATTTTGATTCTGTGAATCAGCAGTGTGAATTTTAGAATCCCAAATTAAACGTTTTTGCAAACCTACATGAAACTCAGGTGTGAACGAGGTGGCCCACACAGTATTAAGGGAAGTTCTTGCTGGTTGCAAGACAACCTTATGTTGATTTGAAAAAAACGCTATGACATTTTCTGTCATAGTATGCAACAATTTTTCCTGACTTGCTGTGCAAAGGGTGCTTTTGGAAAGCACATTTTTCTTATCTTTTTTACAGTAATATGTTCGTTTTAAACCTTCTACCGCTTCCACAATATTTACATCAAAAATGTAATCCACATTAACAGCACAGAATGTCAGAAGAGCATTAGAATTGTTAGCTATTGACAAGTTTGGAGAAAAGCCACCACATCTTTTGAGGTGTCTTGTAACCCAATTGTTTGTTTGTGTTTAAAATGTACATTTTCAAAAAATGCAATTAACAATGGTTTGCGTTAAATATATTTTAGAGCTAAACCTTTAAAACAGGTGAGCAAACATTTTGTTCTAATAACCGCTGTACCAGAAGCCCTTTTAGGTTGTATGACGATCCGTCGCACACAATGTTATCGCGGCAATTACATCGCAAAGGCCGTCACACTGGCCATTATCTCATCGCACGTAGGTGCGACGCAAATGCCGCAATGTAATTGGATCGTGTGTCACATCGGCAATTTAACATTGCGCGACATGACAACGCGATGTTTGAGGCCACTCTTTAAAAATGGGTTTGTGGGGGGGTGGGGGTATATATTGTATTGCCCACCGTTTCAATCGTTTTTTGTGTCCTTCTGCCCTTTGTATCCCTCGTATTTTGTGTCCTTCTGCCCTCTGTTTCAATCGTTTTTCCCTTGTTTTCCGTGCCCTTCTGCCCTCTGTATCCCTCGTTTTTTATGTCCTTCTGCCCTCTGTTTCAATATTTTTTTGTGTCCTTCTGCCCTTTGTATTCTTCGTTTTTTGTGTCCTTCTGCCCTCTGTTTCAATCGTTTTTTGTGTCCTTCTGCCCTTTGTATCCCTCGTTTTTTGTGTCCTTCTGCCCTCTGTATCCCTTGTTTTTTGTGTCCTTCTGCCCTTTGTATCCCTCGTTTTTTGTGTCCTTCTGCCCTCTGTTTCAATCGTTTTTTGTGTCCTTCTGCCCTCTGTATCCCTCGTTTTTTGTGTCCTTCTGCCCTCTGTTTCAATCGTTTTTTTGTGTCCTTCTGCCCTTTGTATCCCTCGTTTTTTGTGTCCTTCTGCCCTCTGTTTCACTCGTTTTTTGTTTCCTTCTGCCTTTGTATCCCTCGTTTTTTGTGTCCTTCTGCCCTCTGTATCCCTCGTTTTTTGTGTCCTTCGGCCCTCTGTTTCAATAATTTTTTGTGTCCTTCTGCCTTTGTATCCCTGGTTTTTTGTGTCCTTCTGCCCTCTGTTTCAATCGTTTTTTGTGTCCTTCTGCCTTTGTATCCCTCGTTTTTTGTGTCCTTCTGCCCTCTGTTTCAATCGTTTTTTGTGTCCTTCTGCCCTTTGTATCCCTCGTTTTTTGTGTCCTTCTGCCCTCTGTATTCCTTGTTTTTTGTGTCCTTCTGCCCTCTGTTTCAATCGTTATTTGTGTCCTTCCGCCCTTTGTATCCCTCGTTTTTTGTGTCCTTCTGCCCTTTGTATCCCTCGTTTTTTGTGTCCTTCTGCCCTCTGTTGCAATCATTTTTTGTGTCCTTCTGCCCTTTGTATTCTTCGTTTTTTGAGTCCTGCCCTCTGTTTCAATCGTTTTTTGTGTCCTTCTGCCCTTTGTATCCCTCGTTTTTTGTGTCCTTCTGCCCTCTGTTTCAATCGTTTTTTGTGTCCTTCTGCCCTTTGCATCCCTCATTTTTTGTGTCCTTCTGCCCTCTATATCCCTCGTTTTTTGTGTCCTTCTGCCCTTTGTATCTCTCGTTTTTTGTGTCCTTCTGCCCTCTGTTTCAATCGTTTTTTGTGTCCTTCTGCCATTTGTATCCCTCGTTTTTTGTGTCCTTCTGCCCTCTGTTTCAATCGCTTTTTTGTGTCCTTCTGCCCTTTGTATCCCTCGTTTTTTGTGTCCTTCTGCCCTCTGTATCCCTCGTTTTTTGTGTCCTTCTGTCCTCTGTTTCAATCGTTTTTGTGTCCTTCTGCCCTTTGTATCCCTCGTTTTTTGTGTCCTTCTGCCCTGTGTATCCCTCGTTTTTTGTGTCCTTCTGCCCTCTGTTTCAATCGATTTTTTTGTGTCCTTCCGCCCTTTGAGTTCCTCGTTTTTTGTGTCCTTCTGCCCTCTGTTGCAATCATTTTTTGTGTCCTTCTGCCCTTTGTATCCCTCGTTTTTTGTGTCCTTCTGCCCTCTGTCTCAATCGTTTTTTGTGTCCTTCTTCCCTCTGTATCCCTCGTTTTTTGTGTCCTTCTGCCCTCTGTTTCAATCATTTTTTGTGTCCTTCTGCCCTTTGTATTCTTCGTTTTTTGAGTCCTGCCCTCTGTTTCAATCGTTTTTTGTGTCCTTCTGCCCTTTGTATCCCTCGTTTTTTGTGTCCTTCTGCCCTCTGTTTCAATCGTTTTTTGTGTCCTTCTGCCCTTTGTATCCCTCATTTTTTGTGTCCTTCTGCCCTCTATCCCTCGTTTTTTGTGTCCTTCTGCCCTTTGTATCTCTCGTTTTTTGTGTCCTTCTGCCCTCTGTTTCAATCGTTTTTTGTGTCCTTCTGCCATTTGTATCCCTCGTTTTTTGTGTCCTTCTGCCCTCTGTATCCCTCGTTTTTTGTGTCCTTCTGCCCTCTGTTTCAATCGTTTTTTGTGTCCTTCTGCCCTTTGTATCCCTCGTTTTTTGTGTTCTTCTGCCCTCTGTTTCAATCGTTTTTTGTCTCCTTCTGCCCTCTGTATCCCTCGTTTTTGTGTCCTTCTGCCCTCTGTTTCAATCGTTTTTTGTGTCCTTCCGCCCTTTGTATCCCTCGTTTTTTGTGTCCTTCTGCCCTTTGTATCCCTCGTTTTGTGTGTCCTTCTGCCCTGTTTCAATCGTTTTTTGTGTCCTTCTTCCCTCTGTATCCCTCGTTTTTTGTGTCCTTCTGCCCTCTGTTTCAATAGTTTTTTGTGTCCTTGTCCTGCCCCCAAAACTACCCCGACTCCAGCCCCCCTACCCTGAGCCCTGTACTCCATTCCCTACATCCCTAAACTACATGTAAAGTTTCCCTTCTCCGCCTGCCCTGAGCCCTTTAAAATAAGCCCATGCCCCAACAAGTACCCCAGCCCCCCTGCCCTGAACCCTAAAAAACTGTCCCCTAACCCCGTGAAGTACTCAGACTCTGATCCCTACCTTCCCTGGGGGCCTAAAACTGTCCTCTGCCCTGAACCCTAAAAACTATCCCCTACATCCCTAAACTAACCTGACCCTGCCTTGACTTCATAAACTGTCCCTTCTCTGTCTGCTTTGAGCCCTAAAACCTAAGCCTAGGCCCATCCCATCCATGCATACACCCATCCATGCATCCATCCATGCAGTCATCCACCCATCCATGCATCCATCCATCCATGCATCCATCCATAGTCATCTACCCATGCATGCATACACCCATGCATCCATCCATCCGCCATCCATTCATCCACCCATCCATGCATACACCCATGCATGCATCCATCCATCCGCCATCCATTCATCCACCCATCCATGCATCCATGTTATGTTATGTTATGTTAAGGGGATTTTGTATAGCGCACTGTCACCGGAGGTATCATGGCGCTGAAAGGGTGCTGAGGAAACAAAGGGAATTTAGCGGGATTGTGGGAAAAGCCAGGTTTTTAATGATTTGCGAAATTGAATGAGAGTACCGGAAGTCCTAACTGAGAGGGGAAGAGAGTTCCAAAGTTTGGGGCCGAGAAAGGCAAATCTTCGACCCCCAGATCTACAGAGTTTGAAGGGAGGGACCACCAGAAGATGTAAGTGAAGTGATCTAAGGTTACGTGAGGGACAGTAGGGGCAGATAAGGGATTTCAGAAAGGCGGGACAGGAACCAGAGAGAGATTTGAAAATAAGACAGCCAACCTTAAAGGCAGCCCTTAGGCTAACCGGGAGCCAGTGTAGCTTGATAAGGAGGGGTTTGGCGGACTGCCACTTCGGAATCCCGAGGGCCAGTCTCGCCGCCTGGTTTTGAATGACTTGCAACCTATTGATGGAGCATTTGGGCAAGCCATGATAGATGGAATTTGAAAAATCCAGGCGGGAGAGAACAAGGGCCATGATGACTTGAAGCAAGGCATCGGGAGTAAGAAGGTAGGCCACCTTCCTGATCCTGCGCAGTTGGTACATGCAGGAGGAAACCACTGTCCCCACCTGCGGCCCCAGAGAGAGCCCGGCGTCAATAGTGACCCCGAGGCTTTTCACCGAGGTTACCGGGGAGGGAGGAGAGCCAAGCTCTGTCGGCCAGAAATATGGACCCCAGTGGACGGCGCTCTTACCCGGCAGGAGGAGCTCCGTCTTACCGGGGTTCAATTTCAGCTGGTTCTGACACATCCACTGAAAGATATGGGACATGACTGCCTGAAAAGTAGGAATAGAAGAAGGAGAGTTAAGAGAGAAAATGAGTTGTAGGTCGTCCGCGTAATTGAAGACGCGGACGTCCCACTGCCTCAGAGAAGAGAGAAGAGGGCAAAGATAGAGATTGAAAAGAAGAGGGGATAGAGAGGAGCCCTGAGGGACCCCACAAGGCAGATGTTCCCTAGGGGCCCTAAATGTACCTAGGCTGAGGGACTGGGATCTCCCCATAAGGAAAGATTTCACCCAGGCCAGCGCCAGGCCCTGGATGCCGGCCTGTTCGACACGGTGGAGGAGGATGTTATGGTCCACCGTGTCGAAAGCGGCCGACAGATCTAGTAAAACCAGGGCCTGGGAGGTACCCTTGTCAGCTCCGTCTCTCAAGGTGTCTAGGACAGCCAGGATTTCAGCCTCCGTAGAATGACCAGGGCGGAAGCCGGCCTGGTTGGCCTCGAGAAAGATGGAACTCTCGATGAACCCCGAGAGACAGGCAGTGACATGGGCTTCCAAGATTTTTGAGAAAAAAGGTAAGAGAGAGATAGGACGATAGTTTGCCGGGACGGCAGGGTCGGCTCCAGGCTTCTTCAACAGAGGCACTAGAACGGCCTCCTTGAAGGAGCTGGGAACCGTCCCGGAAAGAAGAGAAGAATTGAGCAGAGGAAGGATACAGTCGGGTAGAGAGTGGCAGATATCGCAAAGTATGGAAGGTGGACAGTGGTCGTCAGGGGAGCCAGACTTGATCCGGGCAGCCAGGTTGGCTAAAGATCTGGCGTCTAGTGGGGGAAGCTGGGTGATAGAGAAAGCATTATGAGGGGGTGTGATGGGAACAGCATCCAATGAAGTGACCGGGATAGTGCCCTTAATCAAAACAATCTTCTGTAAAAAAAAGGTGCTAAGTGCATTGCAAGATTCCTGGGTAGGGGCCTGGGACAAAAGCGTTCTGGCGTCAGACGTGAACTCGTCCAGAACTCTAAAGATCTCCTTCGACTTACAGGGAGCTGACAGGATACGCTCGGAGACATAGGCTTTCTTGGCTGCAGAGATAGCAGATTTGTACCTGTTACGAGCTGCCACATAGATATCTCTACTTGACGGGCAGTAGTCTCTTCTCCATCTGCGTTCGAATTGACGAAGTTCTAACTGTAAAGTTTTGAGGAGTGGAGTAAACCATTTATGAGAATGGTTATGACGAGAGCGAGGGAACTTGGTTAGTGGGGCAAAGATATCGCTGGCTGATATGAGCCAGTTAGAGACTTGCCCATCT
Organism: Lissotriton helveticus; assembly: GCF_964261635.1. Lineage (NCBI taxonomy): Eukaryota > Metazoa > Chordata > Amphibia > Caudata > Salamandridae > Lissotriton > Lissotriton helveticus. Next base: position 1,519,176,707 of record NC_136068.1, on the reverse strand, counting down.
AGCTCATTAATGTCAGGGTTATTGGGGGGAGGCGGACGTGTGTGAGACAGATGAGTTAGCAGTTTGGAAGAGTCGACGGCCTTCCACTTGCGAGCCATGCCACCCTCCCGCGAAGGGATCCTGACCTGACCAGCCATCGAGATGGTGGTATCGATAAGGCGGTGGTCCGACCACACGTAGGGTGTAATAAGCGGGTGGGAGGGCTTCACCCCATAGACCCAGATATGATCAAGTATATGGCCACCACTATGGGTGGGGGAGGTGACTAACTGGCTGAAGTTCAGGCTCGAGAGACCTTCAAACAATTCGAGGGCATGGGGGCCGGCGTCCCTGTGCTGAAACCAATAATTAAAATCCCCAGCAATAACTATGCGAGGAGAAGAGGTAGCAATACTAGCAAGCTGCTCAATAAACAGTGCGGGGAAAGAGGGCATGGATTGTGGGGGGCGGTAAAGTACCATAAAGGTAACAGCGCCCACCTCAGTTCCAAGACTGAAGACAAGATTATCTACATCGGGAAAAATCATGGAAGTGGGGGTGATAACCTGAATATCCTTACGTATTACCGCCGCGACCCCTCCTCCAGGGCGACCCCCATGGCGGTTGGTGTTAAGCAGGCAGTAGTCAGGAGGTAATGCTGCCAGTATGTCCGGGAGGGAGTCGTCCGTAAGCCAGGTCTCAGAAAGTAGAAGAACGTCAGGTCTTTCAGTCGTAAGTAGATGGAAAATATCAGTTTGATGCCTGACTAAAGAACGAGTGTTCAAATATAGTAGGCGGATCTGCGACTCAGGAATAGTGAGGGAAGTGGGAGGAGTGAGTGGGCCAAGGTGGGGGGGTAGATTACCAGTGATTCCTAAAGTAGTGATCCGCGTCCAGGTGTCAAACGGTAGGGGGCAGTCAGCAGCTCGAAGGTGCATCAGGGCGGGGGATGAGTAGGAGATGGTAGTATCCACATCCCTAGGCCCTAGGCCCGTCCTGGCGCGGACGGGCGCAGACGGGCTTGACTCTGGTGCGACTCCGGCGCGCCTACGTCGCGCCCGCTGCGCTCGTCCGCTGCGCTGACGCATGGGGCCCGTCTAAATAGGCGATGACGCCGAGGGGGAGGAGTCAGGAGGGCGGGGTGGGGGAGGAAAGTTAAAACACAAGGTGTGCCACTCACCACTAGTAGTCAGCGGGGGAAATGAAGTTTTAAAGCTGCTAGCACTCAGCAGCAGAGAGGCAAGCAGAACAAAGTTAAAAATACAAGGCTTCACAGCGCTCAGCGCGCTAAACCTCTGCCCTCTGCCACAGGGCTTTGGTAAATCGCGAGGCAAAAAGTGGGCGGAGCTTAAATAGGCGATGAAGCCAAGGGGGAGGAGTCCATCCATGCATCCATCCATACAGTCACCCACCCATCCATGTATACACCCATGCATCCATCCATCTGCCATCCATTCATCCATCCGCCATGCATTCATCCACCCATCCATGCATCCATCCATCCATACACCCATCCATGCATCCATCCAGCACCTATCCATGCATCCATCCATAATACAGTCCTAAAAAGGTAATGTAGCGCTGCACGTTTAAGTTTGGCATCCATCCATAATACAGTAATAAAAATGTAATCGCGAGTTGATAGGAGGCTCGAACCCTGGTTGACAACACCAAAGTCGGCAGAGATATCCGTCATGCCACATCCTCTCACAGCCATCGATGCGGTCATTCGAAGCTATATGTTAGCCCGTTTTTAGTGAAAGGACATTTTCTTCTGTTCTCCTTTTAGCAAAAAGTTTGTGTCACCCCTTATGCGTTTTGATATGTGAAATATATCTTAGCCCGTTTTGTAACTGTTTCCGTTTAGCCCGTTTTTTGCTTTGTCTCACCCCTTTTCCGTTTTGTATATAAAATATACACCCCTTTTGCGTTTTGGTATCTGAAATTTATGTTAGCCCGTTTTCTAACTCTTTCCGTCCGTTTTTAGGTTTCGACCTGGGGAGGGCACGAAGTGCCCCTCCCAGATCGAAAACTTTTGTCAAGAGTATGGATGTCGGCACCGCCTCTGTCTCTCATTGGCTAGCTCCATAAATGGAGGCTAGCCATTGGGAGACAGAGGCTGTCAATCGTGCTTTCTCTTGAAAACGCGATTCGGGGGCATTTCGCTGTGTTTTTTTAAGCCCCGCCCCTTTGTCCTGGGCCGCGCTGCGATTGGCTGCCGGCCCGGGACACCCCCGTGACGTCATTCCCGGGCCGCGCTGTGATTGGCTGCCGGCCCGGGACACCCCCGTGACGTCAGCCAATCACAGCACGGCCCGGGACCTGACTTGTTTTGTTTGTTTTCGTCGCCATGTTGACACCAAACCCCAGGCTGATGCTTCTCCCGTATGCCGAGGCCCCCTCTCACCACACCGGATCAGGTATTCATTCTCTCAGTAACATCAATTCCAGCCGGAAGAAAAGAATTTGTTACAGAATTACGGGTAATCAGGGCAAGCATCTCTGGGGCCCTGGGCCACAGCCTACTTTGCCCCTTAAATCGTCTCTGTACAACCACCAGTTTTTGACCCACCTCTTCATGAGACCTTTGGTGTATTTTGCAGACTGCAGCAAGGATACCCTCCTATCTACTACGATGCTCAACTTATATAATAGCTAGACCATTAAAATGCAATAAATGCAATCAACGTGCTCTCACCCTTGTACATAGTGGGCACCTGTATTAAACCTCACATCCATCCTATTTGGCTTAAAATAAAGTTCACGAATAATTAGGAACATTCAGTGACCAGTTTGACATTGCCCTACCAAATTATCCGCTGCTTGTCTATGGAGACCTGTGAAGTCTACTTGCATTCCTTGGCGCTAGCGCGTGGCTCATATGAGCTGTCTGAGACTGATTCATTCACTCACGTAATTAGGCAGCGCAGGACGTGTCTTTTCAAATTTCAAATAGAGTTAATATTAACATTGTCAAATAAGTCATCAGCGCCTTGCAGGACGAGGGTGATGATCTGTGATGTTTGTTGTTCTTTGGAGATCTCGGAAGATGCTCCAGGTGACGTCACCGTATCTGTTTCAATGGAGCCTGCTTGATTGGTCCGCATGACGCATGTACGTGAGGCGGCTCCTCTGTTTCGAGAACAGCATGTTCGACCACAATGGCGCTGTCAGCATTAATTAATGAGATTGGTGTAAAAGTTAAACATCACCCCGTGTCTTTGTCATGCTCCGGGTTAACTCTGATTAATGGTCTTGAGAGCTGGAGACACGTTTCCAGTTTCCACTTATGATCTGAAGAGCTCCTGAAGTAGAGCTGGGGTTAGAATTTCCTAGATTCGTTCACTTATTTTCTTTAGAAATCTAACTAACTTTGGTGGCTGGCCATTTGGCATCCCATTAGTCACCTCCGAGCTCCCCCCCCCCCCAGATTAATTGGTATTTTCAAGTGCTTGTGAATTTTCTTAGCTCCACTCTGGAGCAGTCCACTGAGGAAGGGTTTAGGCATTGGTTTTGAGCTGAATAGTTCACGTTCTCAGTTCAACATAAGGTCTTCTATTATCTTATTTTCACTCAGTGCCTTGTTTATAAACAATTAAGCGCAAATACCAAAAGTTTTACTTAGGAACCCATCAATAGCCATGCTGGTTGCCGGGCTGGCTAAATGCCAAGGTTGCCTTGTCCGGATTACACCTCATGCCTCTTTCTTTCATCTCCCTACAGCTCCTGTCTCTTTACCTTGTGTTCAGGTCCTTTGTTATCTCTTCTTTCTCCCCTTGTCACATTTGTATTCCACCTTCTTTCTCGCTTTAATTCTTTTCTCTCTCTCTTGCTGTGGGTAACAGACTAATAATTTCAAAGCAGTTGGGGGTCCCTAAAAAAAGGAGTGCTGGTGCCTGTGATGGTGGTCAGGCCTTGATCTATGCACATAAATGATCACACGTAGTTGCTTGTATGGCAGTGGCCAGATAACTGCGCCAGGCCCGGAGCCCTGGGATTTTTATTAACTCTTTACATTCTCCTGGCGTACTCCTGGTCCTACCATCTACACCACGCAGATGGGGGTCACGGCCGCTTCCCCCAGTGCCAGCAGGAATAGTGGACTAGTGACCATCTTCTTTCCTGACAGACCTCCCATTTTAAACATGGCAGTCCAGGATAGAAAAAGTAAACAAATGCGCTACACAAACTGGGAGAAGACTTCTACAAGCCATAGATATTGGTTCTGGTTTTTTTAAGGTAGGCTCCATCACATTTGAAGTCTGTCATTAGAAAATTAAATGCTGAAAGGTGCTTTATAGCTTGAAAAATATCAGACACCGTATTTTTCGCCTCTTAATGAACCAGCCAGCCCGGTACATTTTGGAAGGCCTCCTGCACTTGGGATCTCAGCATGGCCTTACAGCAGGCTGATCCAAGGGGATGAAGATGGATTGTTGAGGGAGTGCTCAAAGTTTCTTGAGGGCCGGGGTATGCTAGGCAGCACCCAAGGTCACCAGTGCGAAGGTTCCAGATTGCCCAGGAATCTTCAGATATAGCCTCATTGCTTGTGGAGGGAGAGGCATGAAAAAATAGTGTAACAAGCATTTACAATGCAACGGTTTCGCCTTTGGAAAAGTTAGAGCTATTGCCATTGTAAATGACAATGCCATTTATTTATCTGTTTTCAAAACCAACACATAAATACAAATTTTGTCATTTACAATGCCAATAGCTCAAACTTTTCCAAAGGCGAAACCGTTGCATTGTAAATGCTTGTTTGCTTTGTCTCCCCCTTTTCCGTTTTGTATATACAATATATGTTAGCCCATTTTGTAACTGTTTCCGTTCTGTTCCCCCCCTTTTCCGTTTTGTATATACAATATATGTTAGCCCATTTCATAACTGTTTCCGTTCTGTTCCTTTTTATGAACGTCGCAGTTCCTTGCGTAGTAATGGCTTTTTAACATCGCATGCGTTGTAATTGCATGCGATGTTAATGCCATCGCTCCGTTGTAGCACGCACACTAAAAGGCTGCGATGCCAACGACAATGCGATGTAACAGTCGCACCGCGATGTATTTACATCGATGTCATTGGTGTTTCCCCTTTTAGAAAAGTAGTTAATTAACTGTTAGCAGCTACTTAAAGGATATAAGCACAAAACAATAGAAAATATTAACCAACTATTCAAATTTCAAAAAACATTCAAGACAATATCTAGTACTCATTTACGAGACATGAAGAGCCCCTTCTCAAAATAAAAATTCAACGCACCAATTTGACCTTACAAGATGAGTGTGAATGGTAGAACTCCAGAAAGCAATGTTCTAAAATATGTTTGACTGACCTTTTGTTATATTTAAAGATCCCCCATTTTTGCTAATGAGAAGTATTTGCGTCAGAACCCGTTATACAGGGCAAGTAGGGATTACTGTGGCATACCCACCACAGTTGAAGCCTTTTAGCAATGATGACCTGGAGCCTGATTTACCATAGCACTGAAAGTTAAGTGACAAGTCCACCCTTTCTGCACTTGACTCTCAGGGTACAATATGCGAGCAGTTCTAGACTAATCAGGATATGGGGGGATTTATAAAAGTACTTCAATCACACACCTTAATGTAATGCTACTTATAGGAAGAGTTAAGCAGCTACACACTTCTAAGAAACTACTACGGGGTTCTAAACACACCGAAATATTCACGCATTAATCTGGCGCAGGTGTAAGACATTAATATGTTGCAAGCAGCTTCCCAGGTTCTGTGGCCCATTGATCAGTTCATAATTGCGTCAATTCAAAGATTTCTTTAGGATAGTTCAGTCCCAATGCATTAAATAAATACCTGAGCTTTAGCAAGGGAAGTCAAGTTCATGCACCTCAAGTTACCCGGTTGACTGGGCACTTGGAACACACTATTGTGAAGCGACAGGTAACCTGAGCATTTGCAAGTAATCCTGGTTGCAGCTCCCAGTAGTGTAGGCAAGTGGCCCTGCCTCCTTTCACTCGCAAGGCTTGTCTACAGTTGCTCCAGACAGTAGCCAAACAGATCTTGCAGCACCCCAAGATCCCTCACTGACAGGAATCCTGCCATTGGACCATTTAGGGTCTTTAACCCCTTCGCTGTGGCGGCTATTCTGCCACAGCGCTAAGGGGGAGGCGGGGCCGCGCGGCGGTCCCGTGCTCGTGACGGAACCGCTCCGTCACGGCCCTCGGGTGAGCTGTGCTTGTGACGGCCCCGCCCGGTCTTCAGAACGTCAGCGTAGGCGCGGAATTCGCGCCACGCAGGCACGGCGAGCGAGCCGTGACGGAACCGTTCCGTCACCAGCACAGCTACCCGAGGCTCGTGACGGAACGGTTCCGTCACAAGCATGGGAGGGGTTAATCATAGGGCTCGATGTCTCAGCAAAGTTAGTTCTTCAGCCGCCGGCAGACAGACACATTGCAGATTCACTGGATAACATTTGCTTGGATTCAGCTTACTTGGCTTGTTGTGGAACCCTGTAGGGGAGCAGTGAGACCTTCTACAAAATTGGTACAGCATGTTTTCAGACGCTGGATGTTGCTCCTACTGTCGATGTCCAGAAACCAGCTTGAAGTTGTTCCTTTTCATCTCTTTTTCCTTCTGCAGAGCAGGCACATTCTTGCACATTCTTATTCAAGTATGCTGTTTCTCACAGCATGTAATGACAATACTAAAAACTAGCTCCAAATGATGCAGACAATGAAGCTCAATGAAGAGTGAAGTCTTTGCACATGTCTGTCACCAGCCTTCTGCAGTAGCATTCAGGGAAGAGAAAAAGGAGGCATCCTCTACCTCAAAGAGTCCCTCTCTTTATTAACACAATCCTCTACCCTTCACTACTATCAACCCAAATGACAGTGCTGAGGAAGAGCTAACCATCAACCCCAACTAATCAGAGCCTCTAGTTTTGCCATACAATTAGAGACAGGCTTGCTATACTGGGATTGCAGGCTTCTCTGCATTGTTCTAGTGTTGCCTTCACCTATCTGTACTGTTTCAGGTATGGGAGACTGGTTTGCACAGATAATGTCTTGCACGAATCAAGACACTGATGTCTGTCACAGATGCCTGTCATAGAGATTGAAAGAAATGTTCTGCTGCACAATCTCCAGCAGGCATTTTGAGAGCTTGTTTATCCTGAGGTATTCCATCATATACAATATTTACATTGACAGTCAGAGCAGTCTATTGTTCGCCCACTGCTTGGGAGAACGTTGTCTTGTACTATTAGTATTGAAATCACTGAAACAATATATCTTCAATATTTTGCTGCCATTGGAAATGCTTGGATTTGTGCTGAAAATACACCTTGGGGTCTCTGGCATACCCTACTAAAAACCATATAATTAATGCTGAAGTTGTATTCCCTACTGAGAGACAGCATTGATCGATTAAGTTACTAGCACGAGCCAAGACATGTGAGCAACTTTAAGCATTGCTACCCTTAACAAGGACCTTTTAAGAATTCTGTCGATGGCACTTGTCATGACACTTTTTTGGAAGCTATTTTGGACTATTATACTCGTACTGTAGGAGAAGCTATCGCTTTGTTTCATTGTTTCTAGTGGGCAGAACGTTATCTATTAACCCCTTCGCTGCTAGGCCTTTCCGTCTCCTGTGCTAAGCCTTTTTTAGGTGATTTGGGGTAGTGTGCGCTTAGGCCCCTGTAACTTTTCGACCACATAAGGTATCCACACCAAATTTGCGTCCTTTTCTTCCAACATGATGTGGATTCTAAAGGGGCCAGGGGTTTGTGGATTCCCTTGGAGGGGTCCCAGAAATTAAGCAAAATACAGTAACATTTTTGTTTTTTTCAGAAAAATGGGAAAAACGGGCTTCAAATGAAAGCCTCTTGGTTTTTCCCTGCAAAGGTTATCAAAAAGGGTTTGTGGGGCTGAAATCTCCATTTTCTCAGCTTTTAGGTAATGACAGTCTTTTGTCAGAGAACCAACATTTTTCACACAGTTTTGGCCTTTTTTCTGGGACATAGCCTATTGTTGCTATTTTTAGAGCTTTCAACCTCCTTCCAGTTAATGGTAGAAATGAGTTTGAAAGCAATAATGGATTCTGGAAAGCTATACATTTTCGGAAAGTAGACAAAATTCTGAATTCAGAAAGGGGAAATTTGTCTAAATCCATGAAGGTTTCTTTACAGAAACTAACAGTCAAATATTCAAATAATTGAAAACTAGTTGAAAAAAACAGCCTTTTGTCTCAACGTTTTCACCTGTAACTTCTTGTAATTTTGACAGCTCTTTGAAAACAATATACCGTTACATCCAATTGACCTTCCTGGTTGTGGGGATATATAGGACTTGTAGTTTCACCAAGAACCCGACGAACCCAGAGCCAAAAATTGAGCAGCAACTTGCAATGGTATTTTATTATTTACCGGGTATAGAGCACTTATTCTTGGAAAATGTATACATGGAGAAATCGGTATGAAAGACACCTACGTATTTCTGAATTGGGTACAAATTATAGAGTTTAGAAACAGTATATGTTTGCACATTTTCAAAATTGGGAATAGTCATACTAGCATGAGAATTATTGGTCATTTTTCAAAATGATTTTTTTTTACAGAATGTCTTTCATTGGGAAGGGAGAAATGCACAAAAACTCAATAGGTAATAACAGTTGATTTACAAATCTGAATTACCCTAAGTCTCCCGATAAAAACGGTACCTCACTTGTGTGGGTCGGCCTTGTGCCTGTGACAGGAAATGGTGCAAAATGCAACGTGGTCACACTCAATATTGCAGATAAAAATTGACCCTTTTATGGCAAAGTGCCTAGCTGTAGTTTTTGCACCCTAACTATGCTGGCACCTAGGGAAACGTAGCAGACCTATACATTTTTGAAAACTAGACACCCAGGAGAATTCAGGATGGGATGACTCGACTGCCTCCCACCAGGTTCTGTTACCTAGAATCCCTTGCAAACCTAAACAATTGGAAAAAAAATGCATTTTCCTCATATTTCTGTGGTGGAAAGTTCTGGAATCTGCGTAGATCAACAAATTTCCACCCACCCCGCGTTCCCCAAAGTCTTATGAGAAAAATGGTACCTCACTTACCTGGGTCTACCTAGTGCCTGCGACAGGAAACGGCGCAAAACAGAACGTGGTGGCACCTCAATTTCGCAGTCAAAACTGGCCCTTTTTTTGCAAAGTGCCTACCTGTAGTTTTTGAACCCTAGCTCTGCCGGCACCTAGGGAAACCTAGCAAACCTATACGTTTTTGAAAACTAGACACTCAGGGGAATTCAGGATGGGGTGACACAACTGCCTCCCATCAGGTTCTGTTACCCAGAATCCCTTGCAAAGCTAAAGAATTGACAAAAAAACGCATTTTGCTCACATTTCTGTGGTGGAAAGTTCTAAAATCTGCGTGGATCAACAGATTTCCACCCACCCAGCGTTTCCCCAGGTCTCCCAAGAAAAATGGTACCTCACTTGCCTGGGTCTGCCTAGTGCCTGCGACAGGAAACAGCGCAAAACGAAACATGGTTGCCCCTCAATTTCGCAGTCAAAACGGGCCCTTTTTTGGCAAAGTGCCTACCTTTCGTTTTTGAACCGTAGCTCTGCCGGCATCTAGGGAAACCTAGTAAACCTATACATTTTTGAAAACTAGACACCCAGGGGAATTCAGGATGGGGTGACTCAACTGCCTCCCACCAGGCTCTGTTACCCAGAATCCATTTCAAAGCTAAAAAATTGACCAAAGAAAAGCATTTTCCTCACATTTCTGTGGTGGAAAGTTCTGGAATCTGCGTCGATCAACAAATTTCCACCCACCCCGCATTCCCCCAGGTCTCCCAAAAAAATGGTACCTCACTAGCCTGGGTCTGCCTAGTGTCTGCGACAGGAAACAGCGCAAAACGCAACGTGGTCGCACCTCAATTTCCCAGTCAAAACAAGCCCTTTTTTGGCAAAGTGCCTACCTTTCGTTTTTGAACCCTTGCTCTGCCGGCACCTAGGGAACCCTAGTAAATCTATACATTTTTGAAAACTAGACACCCAGGGAAATTTAGGATGGGGTGACTCAACTGCCTCCCACCAGGATCTGCTACCCAGAATCCCTTGCAAAGCTAAAACATTGACCACAAAATTCATGTTCCTCACATTTATGTGGTGGAAAGTTCTGGAATCTGCGTGGATCAACAAATTTCCACCCACCCTGTGCTCCCCCAGGTCTACCAAAAAAAATGGTACCTCACTTGCCTGGGTCTGCCTAGTGCCTGCGACAGGAAACAGCGCAAAACGCAACGTGGTCGCACCTCAATTTTGCAGTCAAAATGGGCCCTTTTTTGGAAAAGTGCCTACCTTTCGTTTATGAACCCTGGCTCTGCCAGCACCTAGGGAAACCTAGTAAACCTATACATTTTTGAAAACTAGACACCCAGGGAAATTCAGGATGGGGTGACTCAACTGCCTCCCACCAGGTTCTGTTACCCAGAATCCCTTGCAAATCTAACAAATTGACCAAAATAACACATTGTTCTCACATTTCTGTGGTGGAAAGTTCTGGAATCTGCGTGGATCAACAAATTTCCACCCACCCCGTGTTCCCCCAGGTCTCCCCAAAAAAAAATGGTACCTCACTTGCCTGGGTCTGCCTACTGCCTGCGACAGGAAACAGCGGAAAACGCAACATGGTCGCACCTCAATTTCGCAGTCAAAACGGGCCCTTTTTTGGCAAAGTGCCTACATTTTGCTTTTGAACCCTAGCTCTGCCGGCACCTAGGGAAACCTAGTAAACCTATACATTTTTGAAAACTAGACACACAAGGGAATTCAGCATGGGTGACTCAACTGCCTCCCACCAGGTTCTGTTACCCAGAATCCCTTTCAAAGCTAAAAAATTGACCAAAGAAAAGCATTTTCCTCACATTTCTGTGGTGGAAAGTTCTGGAATCTGCGTCGATCAACACATTTCCACCCACCCCGCATTCCCCCAGGTCTCCCAAAAAAATGGTACCTCACTAGCCTGGGTCTGCCTAGTGTCTGCGACAGGAAACAGCGCAAAACGCAACGTGGTCGCACCTCAATTTCGCAGTCAAAACTAGCCCTTTTTTGGCAAAGTGCCTACCTTTCGTTTTTGAACCCTTGCTCTACCGGCACCTAGGGAAACCTAGTAAATCTATACATTTTTTAAAACTAGACACCCAGGGAAATTTAGGATGGGGTGACTCAACTGCCTCCCACCAGGATCTGTTACCCAGAATCCCTTGCAAAGCTAAAACATTGACCAAAAAATGCATGTTCCTCACATTTATGTGGTGGAAAGTTCTGGAATCTGCTTGGATCAACAAATTTTCACCCACCCAGCGTTCCCCCAGGTGTCCCGAAAAAAATTGTACCTCACTTGCCTGGGTCTGCCTAGTGCCTGCGAAAGGAAATAGCGCAAAACGCAACGTGGTCGCACCTCAATTTTGCAGTCAAAAAGGGCCCTTTTTTGGAAAAGTGCCTACCTTTCGTTTATGAACCCTAGGTCTGCCAGCACCTAGGGAAACCTAGTAAACCTATACATTTTTAAAATCTAGACACCCAGGAAAATTCAGGATGGGGTGACTCAACTGCCTCCCACCAGGTTCTGTTACCCAGAATCCCTTGCAAAGCTAAAAAATTGACCAAAGAAACAAATTTTTCTCACATTTCTGTGGTGGAAAGTTCTGGAATCTGCGTGGATCAACAAATTTCCACCCACCCCGTGCTCCCCCAGGTCTCCCAAAAAAAAGGTACCTCACTTGCCTGGGTTTGCCTAGTGCCTGCGACAGGAAACAGCGCAAAACGCAACGTAGTCGCACCTCAATTTCGCAGTCAAAACTGGCCCTTTTTTGGCAAAGTGCCTACCTTTTGTTTTTGAACCCTAGCTCTGCCGGCACCTAGGGAAACCTAGTAAACCTATACATTTTTAAAAACTAGACACCCAGGGGAATGCAGGATGGGGTGACTCAACTGCCTCCCACCAGCTTCTGTTACCCAGAATCACATGCAAATCTTAAAAATTTACCAAAAAACATGTTTTCCTCACATTTCCGTGGTGGAAAGTTCTGGAATCTTTGTGGATCAACAAATTTCCACCCACCCCGCGTTTCCCCAGGTCTCCCGAAAAAATTGGTACCTCACTTGCCTGGGTCTGCCTAGGGCCTGCGACATGAAACAGCGCAAAACGCAACATGGTCGCACCTCAATTTCGCAGTCAAAACGGGCCTTTTTTTGGCAAAGTGCCTACCTTTCGTTTTTGAACCCTAGCTCTGTGGGCACCTAGGGAAACCTAGTAAACCTACACTTCTTTGAAAACTAGACACCCAGGGGAATTCAGGATGGGGTGACTCAACTGCCTCCCACCAGGTTCTGTTACCCAGAATCCCTTGCAAACCTCACTTGTGTGGGTGGGCCAAAGCAGAACATGCCAAAAATGTATTTTTAAGATATTGGAGCGTTCAGGATTGACAAATTAAGCACAGAGATTTCCACAGTTTTGGGGTCATCCTAGTCACAGGCCTTTGGCCCATCCACACAAGTGAGGTATCATTTTACTCGGGAGAACAAGGGGAACGATGGGTGGTAGGACATTTGTGCCGGCACGGAGATCCCACGCAAAAATGTATGGAAAACTGTTTTTTTAACCTAATTTTAAGGTTTGCAGGGAATTCTGGGTAGGAAAACTTTGGGTGACCCACGCATGCCATACCTCCCTGGACTCCCCGGGGTGTCTAATTTTCAGAACTGTTTAGGTTTGGTACTTTCCAAAGATGGCCGCCGAGCCCCGGGCCAAAAACTCAGGTGCCCCCCACCAAAAAATAAGGTAGTTTTGCTAAAGGTAATTTTTAAGTCTCCACCGTACGATTTGGGCCTTTTCCTGTTGCAGCCACTATGCCTGCCCACGCAAGTGAGGTACCATTTTTATCGGGAGACCTGGGGGAAGGCTGGGTGGGTGGAAATTTGTGTGAGCCCAGTGATGCCACGCTTTCCCACACAAAAATGTGTGAGCGAGGTTTGCAAGGGATTCTGGGTAAATGAACGTTGGAGGATCCACGCAAGCCATACCTCCTTGGAAGCCCCCGGGTGTCTACTTTTCAGAAATGTGTGGGTTTGGTAGGTTTTGCTAGATGCCCGTCTAGCACGGGGCCAAAAACCCAGGTAACCCCTCTTGCAAAAGCTGGTGGTTTTGACATTGTGGATAAAAAAACAATAGCATTCACAAGAAAGACATGACCATATAATTCCATGGTTTAACAATAATATTTACATTTAGTAAGTTATTTATAGCTATAATGTACACCTTAACAGAGTTACTCAAAAGTCAAACTTTCCAGCACGGCTATCTATTCCTCAAAGGCACACACATACAGGTTGGATTTGGCACGAGGGCGAGTGATGGTTCAGTACATAAAATTTTATTAACAAGATATTTCAACTAAATGAAATGCTCTGTCAACAAATAAATGCATAAAAACCGAACCAGTGACTCGCAACTCGTGAGCTGTAAAGCCACGACAAGGCACCAACCGTTTTACAGGCCATTCACGCACCTTTCAAACCTGATACACACCAGACCATTGACACCATCCGGAAGGAAAAGCAACACATTACAACATTCACAAAAAGGGACAAGGTACACCCTACTTCAGAAAGAGAAAAAATACAAATATTACTGCACAGCCATCTATTCCACAAGCACACACACATACTGGTTGGATTTGGCACGAGGGTGAGTGATGATTCAGTACATACAATTGTATTCGCAAGTAATTTCACAAAAATGAAATGCACTGCGAATAATTGAAAGTATGAGAAACTGATCCACTGACTCACAGTTAGGGGCTTGGAAAGCCACGTCACGGCACCAACCTCTTCACAGGCCATTCATGCACCTTTCGTACGTGTGACACATACAAAACATTCACACCGCCAGCCCGGGACCCATCACATTACAACTCTCACACCAGCAGACAGCGCCATTCAAGGGCCCATCACTTTCACACGCCCAAACTCCTGACACTGCAACTACACAAAATGATGGACTGCATGGAGTGTCACTCAACTAGCAGTGCGTGTAGTGACCAACAGAAAGTAACTACTCACACACCGCCAGCCGAGCACCAGTCCACCCACACCACCAGACCACGTACACCGCCAGCCAAACACCACTCCGCGCACACCGACAGCCAAGTACCACTCCACGCACACCACCAGCCAAGCGCCACTCCACGCACACCACCAGCCAAGCACCACTCCATGCATACCGCCAGACAAGCGCCACTCCACGAACACCGCCAGCCATGCGCCACTCCACACACACCGCCAGCCAAGCACCACCCCGCGCACAGACAGCCAGAACCACTCCACGCACACCGCCAGCCAAGCGCCACTCCACACACACCGTCAGCCAAGCGCCACTCCACGTACACCACCAGCCAAGCACCACTCCACGCACACCGCCAGCCAAGTGCCACTCCACACACACTGCCAGCCAAATACCACTCCACGCACACCGCCAGCCAAACACCACTCCACGCACACCGCCAGCCAAGCGTCACTCCACGCACACCTCCAGCCAAGTACCACTCCACACACACCGACAGCCAAGCACCACTCCACGCACACCTCCAGCCAAAAGCCACTCCACGCACACCGACAGCCAAGTACCACTCCATGCACACCACCAACCAAGCGCCACTCCACGCACACCACCAGCCAAGCACCACTCCACGCACACCGCCAGCCAAGCGCCACTCCACACACACCACCAGCCAAGCACCACTCTGCGCACAGACAGCCAAGTACCACTCCATGCACACCACCAGCCAAGCGCCACTCCACGCACACCGCCAGCCAAGCGTCACTCCACGCACACCTCCAGCCAAGTACCACTCCACACACACCGACAGCCAAGCACCACTCCACGCACACCTCCAGCCAAAAGCCACTCCACGCACACGACAGCCAAGTACCACTCCACGCACACCACCAACCAAGCGCCACTCCACGCACACCACCAGCCAAGCACCATTCCACGCACACCGCCAGCCAAGCGCCACTCCACACACACCGCCAGCCAAGCACCACTCTGCGCACAGACAGCCAAGTACCACTCCACGCACTCCACGCACACCACCAGCCAAGCGCCACTCCACGCACACCACCAGCCAAGCACCACTTCCATGTACACCGCCAGCCACGCTCCACTCCACACACACCGCCAGCCAAATACCACTCCATGCACACCTCCAGCCAAACACCACCCCACACACACCGCCAGTCAAGCGTCACTCCACGCACACCACCAACCAAGCACCACTCCACGCACACCTCCAGCCAAGCACCACTCCACGCACAGCGACAGTCAAGAACCACTCCACGCACACCTTCAGCCAAAAGCCACTCCACGCACACCGATAGCCAAGCGCCCCGCCACGCAGACCGCCAGCCAAGCACCACTCATACACCTTTCGTACGTGTGACACATACAAAACATTCACACCGCCAGCCGCGGACCCATCACATTACAACTCTCACCCCAGCAGACAGCGCCATTCAAGGGCCCATCACTTTCACACGCCCAAATTCCTGACACTGCAACTACACAAAATGATGGACTGCGTGGAGTGTCACTCAACTAGCAGTGTGTGTAGTGACCAACAGAAAGTAACTACTCAAACACCGCCAGCCGAGCAGCAGTCCACCCACACCACCATCCAAGCACCAGACCACGTACACCGCCAGCCAAACACCACTCCGCGCACACCGACAGCCAAGTACCACTCCAGGCACACCACCAGCCAAGCGCCACTCCACGCACACCACCAGCCAAGCACCACTCCATGCATACCGCAAGCCAAGCGCCACTCCATGCACACCTCCGGCCAAGCGCCACTCCACACACAGCGCCAGCCAAGCACCACTCCGCACACAGACAGCCAAGTACTACTCCACGCACACCACCAGCCAAGTGCCACTCCACACACACCACCAGCCAAGCACCACTCCACGTACACCACCAGCCAAGCACCACTCCACGCACACCACCAGCCAAGTGCCACTCCACACACACTGCCAGCCAAGCGTCACTCCACGCACACCTCCAGCCAAGTACCACTCCACACACACCGACAGCCAAGCACCACTCCACGCACACCTCCAGCCAAAAGCCACTCCAAGCACACCGACAGCCAATTACCACTCCACGCACACCACCAGCCAAGCGCCACTCCACGCACACCACCAGCCGAACACCACTCCACGCACACCACCAGCCAAGCGCCACTCCACACACACCGCCAGCCAAGCACCACTCCGCGCACAGATAGCCAAGTACCAATCCACGCACACCACCAGCCAAGCGCCACTCCACACACACCACCAGCCAAGCGCCACTCCACGCACACCATCAGCCAAGCACCACTTCCACGCACACCGCCAGCCAAGCGCCACTTCACACACACCACCAGCCAAGCGCCACTTTACGCACACCACCAGCCAAGTACCACTTCCACGCACACCTCCAGCCAAGTACCACTCCACACACACCGACAGCCAAGCACCACTCCATGCACACCTCCAGCCAAAAGCCACTCCACGCACACCGACAGCCAAGTACCACTCCACGCACACCACCAACCAAGCGCCACTCCACGCACACCACCAGCCAAGCACCACTCCACGCACACCGCCAGCCAAGCGCCAATCCGCACACACCGCCAGCCAAGCACCACTCCGCGCACAGACAGCCAAGTACCACTCCATGCACACCAGCAGCCAAGCGCCACTCCATACACACCACCAGCCAAGCGCCACTCCACGCACACCACCAGCCAAGCACCACTTCCACGCACACCGCCAGCCAAGCTCCACTCCACACACCGCCAGCCAAATACCACTCCATGCACACCTCCAGCCAAACACCACTCCACGCACACCGCCAGCCAAGTGTCACTCCACGCACACCGCCAACCAAGCACCACTCTACGCACACCTCCAGCCAAGCACCACTCCACGCACACCGACAGTCAAGCACCACTCCACGCACACCTTCAGCCAAAAGCCACTCCACGCTCACCGACAGCCAAGCACCCCGCCACGCAGACCGCCAGCCAAGCACCACTCATACAACTTTCGTACGTGTGACACATACAAAACATTCACACCGCCAGCCGCGGACCCATCACATTACAACTCTCACACCAGCAGACAGCGCCATTCAAGGGCCCATCACTTTCACACGCCCAAATTCCTGACACTGCAACTACACAAAATGATGGACTGCGTGGAGTGTCACTCAACTAGCAGTGTGTGTAGTGACCAACAGAAAGTAACTACTCACACACCGCAAGCCGAGCACCAGTCCACCCACACCACCATCCAAGCACCAGACCACGTACACCGCCAGCCAAACACCACTCCGCGCACACCGACAGCCAAGTACCACTCCACGCACACCACCAGCCAAGCGCCACTCCACGCACACCACCAGCCAAGCACCACTCCATGCATACCGCAAGCCAAGCGCCACTCCACGCACACCGCCACCCAAGCGCCACTCCACACACACCGCCAGCCAAGCACCACTCCGCGCACAGATAGCCAAGTACCACTCCACGCACACCACCAGTCAAGCGCCACTCCACACACACCGCCAGCCAAGCACCACTCCACATACACCACCAGCCAAGCACCACTCCACGCACACCACCAGCGAAGTGCCACTCCACACACACTGCGAGCCAAGCGTCACTCCACGCACACCTCCAGCCAAGTACCACTCCACACACACCGACAGCCAAGCACCACTCCACGCACACCTCCAGCCAAAAGCCACTCCAAGCACACCGACAGCCAATTACCACTCCACGCACACCACCAGCCAAGCGCCACTCCATGCACACCACCAGCCGAACACCACTCCACGCACACCGCCAGCCAAGCGCCACTCCACACACACCGCCAGCCAAGCACCACTCCGCGCACAGATAGCCAAGTACCACTCCATGCACACCACCAGCCAAGCGCCACTCCATACACACCACCAGCCAAGCGCCACTCCACGCACACCACCAGCCAAGCACCACTTCCACGCACAACGCCAGCCAAGCTCCACTCCACACACCGCCAGCCAAATACCACTCCATGCACACCTCCAGCCAAACACCACTTTCACGCACACCGCCAGCCAAGCGCCACTCCACACACACCACCAGCCAAGCGCCACTTCACGCACACCACCAGCCAAGTACCACTTCCACGCACACCTCCAGCCAAGTACCACTTCCACGCACACCGCCAGCCAAGCGCCACGCCACACACACCGCCAGCCAAGCACCACTCCGCGCACAGATAGCCAAGTACCACTCCATGCACACCACCAGCCAAGCGCCACTCCATACACACCACCAGCCAAGCGCCACTCCACGCACACCACCAGCCAAGCACCACTTCCACGCACACCACCAGCCAAGCACCACTCCACACACACCACCAGCCAAGCGCCACTCCACGCACACCATCAGCCAAGCACCACTTCCACGCACACCGCCAGCCAAGCGCCACTCCACACACACCACCAGCCAAGCGCCACTTCACGCACACCACCAGCCAAGTACCACTTCCACGCACACCTCCAGCCAAGTACCACTCCACACACACCGACAGCCAAGCACCACTCCATGCACACCTCCAGCCAAAAGCCACTCCACGCACACCGACAGCCAAGTACCACTCCACGCACACCACCAACCAAGCGCCACTCCACGCACACCACCAGCCAAGCACCACTCCACGCACACCGCCAGCCAAGCGCCACTCCGCACACACCGCCAGCCAAGCACCACTCCGCGCACAGACAGCCAAGTACCACTCCATGCACACCACCAGCCAAGCGCCACTCCATACACACCACCAGCCAAGCGCCACTCCACGCACACCACCAGCCAAGCACCACTTCCACGCACACCGCCAGCCAAACTCCACTCCACACACCGGCAGCCAAATACCACTCCATGCACACCTCCAGCCAAACACCACTCCACGCACACCGCCAGCCAAGTGTCACTCCACGCACACCGCCAACCAAGCACCACTCTACGCACACCTCCAGCCAAGCACCACTCCACGCACACCGACAGTCAAGCACCACTCCACGCACACCTTCAGCCAAAAGCCACTCCACGCTCACCGACAGCCAAGCGCCCCGCCACGCAGACCGCCAGCCAAGCACCACTCATACAACTTTCGTACGTGTGACACATACAAAACATTCACACCGCCAGCCGCGGACCCATCACATTACAACTCTCACACCAGCAGACAGCGCCATTCAAGGGCCCATCACTTTCACACGCCCAAATTCCTGACACTGCAACTACACAAATGATGGACTGCGTGGAGTGTCACTCAACTAGCAGTGTGTGTAGTGACCAACAGAAAGTAACTACTCACACACCGCCAGCCGAGCACCAGTCCACCCACACCACCATCCAAGCACCAGACCACGTACACCGCCAGCCAAACACCACTCCGCGCACACCGACAGCCAAGTACCACTCCACGCACACCACCAGCCAAGCGCCACTCCACGCACACCACCAGCCAAGCACCACTCCATGCATACCGCAAGCCAAGCGCCACTCCACGCACACCGCCAGCCAAGCGCCACTCCACACACACACCGCCAGCCAAGCACCACTCCGCGCACAGATAGCCAAGTACCACTCCACGCACACCACCAGTCAAGCGCCACTCCACACACACCGCCAGCCAAGCGCCACTCCACATACACCACCAGCCAAGCACCACTCCATGCACACTGCCAGCCTAGTGCCATTCCACACACACTGCCAGCCAAATACCACTCCACGTACACCTCCAGCCAAACACCACTCCACGCACACCTCCAGCCAAGCGTCACTCCACGCACACCTCCAGCCAAGTACCACTCCACACACACCGACCGCCAAGCACCACTGCACGCACACCTCCAGCCAAAAGCCACTCCACGCACACCGACAGCCAAGTACCACTCCACGCACACCACCAGCCAAGCACCACTCAACGCACACCGCCAGCCAAGCGCCACTCCATGCACACCGCCAGCCAAGCACCACTCCGCGCACAGCCAGCCAAGTACCACTCCACGCACACCACCAGCCAAGCGCCACTCCACACACACCACCAGCCAAGCGCCACTCCACGCACACCACCAGCCAAGCACCACTTCCATGCACACCGCCAGCCAAGCGCCACTCCACACACACCGCCAGCCAAATACCACTCCATGCACACCTCCAGCCAAACACCACTCCACGCACACCGCCAGCCAAGCGTCACTCCACGCACACCGCCAACCAAGCACCACTCCACGCACACCTCCAGCCAAGCACCACTCCACGCACACCGATAGTCAAGCACCACTCCACGCACACCTTCAGCCAAAAGCCACTCCACGCACACCGACAGCCAAGCGCCCCGCCACGCAGACCGCCAGCCAAGCACCTCTCCGCCCAGACTGCCAGTCTGCGCACACCGCCATCAAATTTTGAATTTGTTTTAACAAAAGAAACAAAATAATTGCAAATAGATAAAAACTCTAGTAACACAAAATCTGTAACTAAAAACATTGCACAAATGCCAACCTTAAAAAATAATACAAATTATTTAAAAAACACAGACCAGGCAGTACATTTTACCACTCATGGATACTCCCAAAAATTATTTTGTGTGTGGTAAGCTCTATAACAAGCAGGCACACACAGCCCAGGGTTAGAAGGACACCCAGGGCAGTAAAGACGAGTCTCCTTCCGCAAACCTCTTCGCCAACAGACTCTCCATCTCCTAGTGGGAAAGTCTTTTGTAGATGTGGGAGGAATGTAATCAGGAAAGTGGCGATCTTTCAATCGAGCCACATCCTCTACCACTCCAAATCTAGGAACACTTACTTGCTCCACAACAACAAGGCTAGATATCACAGAGTGCTGAGACTGAAGAAAGGTAAACTTTGACCCAGGAGAACACGCCTTGAACACAATAAAAGCATTGAAAGTTGCTAAGTTGAAAAAATGGATGGCCAACTTCTTATACCAAACATAAGCCTTCCGAATAGCAGTGTAAGGTTCCAACATCTGATCTACTCTGTCAACACCACCCATGTGCTTATTGTAGTCCAGAATTCACACAGGTGTGTGCACTTCAGCAACCTGGCAGAGGTGAAGTACTCTCATCATGGATGGTACTCAGCATGTACACATCCCTCCTGTCCACAAATTTTACAGCTAATAGTTCGCCACAACGTAAGGAACTGCACTGATCCCTCTGAAGTTTCTTGCAAACAAGCTCCTTTGGAAAACCTTTGCGGTTAGAGCGGATATTGCCACATGCAAAAGTGTTCACTTTAAACAATTCCTTAAACAATTGCACAGCAGTGTAGAAGTTATCAAGGTACAAATGGTGACCTCTGTTGAACAGTCTTCTAGCAAGATCCCACACAATTTTCTCTGACACTCCAAAAGTGGACGGACAACTAGGGGGTCAATAGTGGAATCTCTACCAGTGTACACACGAAAATTAAAAACATACCCTGTCTTACTCTCAGACAACATATACAGTTTAATTCCATAGCGTGCCC
Organism: Lissotriton helveticus; assembly: GCF_964261635.1. NCBI lineage: Eukaryota > Metazoa > Chordata > Amphibia > Caudata > Salamandridae > Lissotriton > Lissotriton helveticus. The sequence continues at coordinate 1,519,155,100 of NC_136068.1, read as the reverse complement.
TCTTACTAGGGAGGTACTGCCTAAAAACCAAACGACCCTTGAACAAAACCAAAGACTCATCAATAGAAATTTCTTTTCCAGCAATATAAATCTCTGAAAAACGATCAACAAAGTGATCAAGAACAGGCCGAATCTTAAAAAGACGGTCACAGTCAGGGTGACTACGTGGCAACGCCTCAGAATTATCCACAAAATGCAACATGCGTAGCAAAAGTAAATACCGATCACGAGTCATAACAGCTGGAAATATGGTTGTTGCCATCAAAGGACTGGTAGGCCAATATGAAGCCAGGTTCAGCTTCTTTAACAAACCCATCAATAAAGTCAATCCCAAAAACTTCTTCAGCTCTTCCAGATTTGTGGGAGTCCACCGGGTAGCTCTAGAGTGGGGCCTAAGTTTGTCACTGTTGACCCTCAAAAACTGTTCAGCATACAAATTAGTCTGCTCAACAATCTCATCCAAAAACACATCATCCATAAATAACTGAAAATACTGTATAGGCAAAATGTTTTCACAATCCACTACACACCCTGCATCACCGCTAAAGGCAGGCAACACTGGCTGCACCATGTTAGGATCAACCCAGAGTTCAACACTTCCAGTAGGAAGACTAGCAGCCTCAGGCTGCAATCCAGCTGCCTCATGCACCATCGGCACAGCAGTGTCCTCCTCTAACACAGGCCCTTCATCTGCACTGAGAGTACCTTCATCATCCGATGATTCCATGTGGAGCGAAAACTCACTGCCAGAATCTTCCCCTCCCTCCTCTCCCTCAGACGCACTGTCAATGTCATAATCCGGCTCAGAGGAAGATTCAAGAAGCATACCTACCACCTGCTGAGCAGTCATTCTACGGCTAGCCATAATGATTACTAACAAAGGTAACTTGACACACAAGTCAACAACTACAATCACTATGTGAAATAAGCAATGAACAAAATTCACCTTTATCAAAAATAACTACACAGTGCAAAACAATACCACTCACTTGCCAGAAGCAACTAAACTCACCACCACGTAGTCTGCACTGACACAGTATGGATCATCAATATCCCACTAAAAAAGAAAGAGAAAAAAAATAGACATAAGACAATGCAAAACACATCACAAAAATGTTCATGCTCACAACACTAACTAAATGCCACTAAGACACCACTTACAAAAAAAATCCAAACATTGCAATATTACTCATTTGGAGTACATACAACAAAAATAATTTTCTTACCTACAAAAATGCAAATACACAAAACTGCAGAACAACCACTGTCGAAACCGCAAACAGGAATCAAAAGCTTTAGACTAGATTTAAAAAGAAGAAAAAAAAACATTAGATTCACATACACAAAAAATACACTAGTCCAACATGCCAAGTTAAGGGGTAGGTGGGCCTAACAGTATAACATCAATAGGAGAGCAACCCTTGCCCTTGAGGCCACCCCCAAAAAGACAAAATCTTTAAAAATTCTGGTGTCTACTGGCTTCTGCCCCCCTTGGGAACAGATGGGACTGCTACGCTGCCACTCAAAGAGGGCAGAAAAGGCCTCAATCATCCTCCCATAAAGGAAGGGGAACGACCGACGACCATGGGGCGGATCACCAAAATAAAAATAAACCCTGGTGCCCTAGTGGCCCTAAAAAAAAAAAAAAGCAGAACTGCCCTTCCAGGTGATACCAAAGGGGATGACGTACGGAGCGCATGCGCAAATCTAACACTCACCCCCAGGCAACTGAACTTGAATTAATCCATCATCATTGTTTAGCTCACTTCACCAACCCAGTTCAGACATGGCCATGTGCCCTTTTATTTCCCTAAGTTGGTAGACGTGGGTACCTTGCTCACTTTGGCACTGCACTCAAGCTAACCTGGCTGATAATGGCTGATTAGCCAGTAACCGGTCCAACATAGATATGGGACCCCCTCTATATGTATTTTTCAGGTCAGGGAAAGAGAGGAACACAAATATAACATACAGAAATATTCCCTCACGACCTACACAATTTTGAGATTAACAATTTTTATACTTTGGCAATTATTATTTGACACAGGGTGACAACATTTACTTTTTTTCATATATAGTTTTTATTATTTTTTTATGTATGAAATTTCTTTCATCTTTTTCTCCTTTCAAGTTATCACAATCATTTGATAAAACATATAGTACTTCGTTAGAACAATAAAAAACATAACCATACCATGCAGAGAAAGGAACAAAAACTTGATCAAATCTTACAAAAATCCCTGAAACAAACTATCTCACACACACTACATTCACTCCTTATTCTGCGTCTGAGGGATCGCAAGTTGTAACGCGAAGTTGGTAGACGTGGGTACCTTGCTCACTTTGGCACTGCACTCAAGCTAACCTGGCTGATAATGGCTGATTAGCCAGTAACCGGTCCCATTATGGTTATTTTTCAAAAAATTTGACCCCACTCCCAGCCAAAGGCTTACAACATGCCCCTTAAAGGGGAGCGACCCTTGTCCAAGGGGTTGCTCCCCAAAACAAAAAAAACATTAAGGCTACTCAATGAAAGTGACCCTTGCCCAAGGGGCCACTCCCCTGCTCTTTGCCCCAAAGCATGGTGTATATATATAAAAAATATTTAAATAATGCCCCCCGGGGGGGCAGACAAAGCAAAAGTAATTGCCCCCTAAAGGGGAGCAACCCTTGTCCAAGGTGTTGCTCCCCAAAACAAAACAAAAAAACATTAGGGCTACTCAAAATGGCCTCTAAAGGGAGAGTGACCCTTGCCCAAGGGGCCACTCCCCAGCACTTTTCCCCAGTGCATAGAAACATTTGTATGCTACTGCCCCAGAAAGGGGAGCGAACCTTGTCCAAGGGGTCGCTCCCAAAAACTAATAAAAACAATAGGGCCACACAAGATAGCCCCCAAAAAAAGAGTGTCCCTTTCCCAAGGGGCCACTTCACTGTTCTTTGCCCCAGTAAAGAAATATATACATATATATATTATAATGCCCCCCAAATACAGGAGCCTCCCCAAACCAAAAATAAAGAAAAGGGCAGCACAAATGGCCCCCATTTTGAGAGTGACCCTTGCCCAAGGGGCCACTCCCCGAACGCACAAACAATGCCCCAAAATGCAGCTTTTTAAAAAAAAAAATAGGCAAATTCTGGCCCCCCCTGGGGGCCAGACAAAACGAAACATATTGCCCTCAAATGTGGGAGCGACCCTTGCCCAAGGGGCTGCTCCCCGAACGCACACACAGCCAATACAACAACAACAAAAAAAATCCCTGGTGTCTAGTGGGCATTCCTGCTGCACGATCGCACGATCGAGCAGCAGGAATACTCTAAAGAGGCATTGAGGGAAAGGAAAACCCTTTCCTTTCCCCCGATGCCTCTTTAGTTTAAATCCCACCCGCCCCAGGCCCCAAACTTACCTCTTTCTCCTCCGACGCGCAGGAAGCAAATGGCTGCCCTGCGTGTCGGAGGAGAAAGGGAACCTCCAATGACGTCAGCGCGCCTTGCGCGCTGACGTCATTGATGACGCGGGCGGGGAGGCCGGGGGGAGGCAGGGGAAGGTCTTCCCCTGCCTTCCCTGCAGAAACTTAGAAAATCGGGCACCAGCGGGGGGAGCGCAGGTGCTCCCCCGCGGTTGGAGCTCATGACGAGCTGAGCTCGTCATGAGCACCCGAGCACTGTATGCCATGACGAGCTCAGCTCGTCATGAGCATACAAGGGGTTAATAACTGTTTACCCTAAAGTCCGATTTGGGTAATTTGTTTTGCATTTGTATTTTTAATGTTTGTGTCATTGAAAATGATCCTGTATGGATAGTAGAGCGATTTTATACTAATATTACTTGTCCTAGGGTTTGAGAAAAACTGTGCCTAATATCTTTTCTGTGTGGAATCAGCCTGATTACTCACACTATATTATCGAAGATGAGTTATAGTGGTGGTGTGAAACCAGTTCATGAGGTGAGTCAACCACTCAGCAGTCTCTACAGCAGACAGTTGCCAATTTACCTGACATCTCTGAATTTTCTCAAATTGTTTATGTGTTTGCTGTATTTTCAGTGTTTGTGTGTAAGAATGGAGATGATACAGAAATATTGTACACAGAAATACTCTGTTCAGTGCTGCATTGAGTCTGGAAGTAAAATTGTGTCTCTAATTGACCAGGACCTTCCACTAACTGATATGTTAACCCCTTGCGTGCTTATGACGAGCTCAGCTCGTCATGAGGCACAGTGGAACTGTGCTCAAGACGAGCTCAGCTCGTCATAACGGCCGAGGACGGCCCACGCAGGGCTAATTCACCGCCTGTGAGGGCGTTCCATGGGAGTGGGTGGAGTCGTGACGAGCTCAGCTCGTCATGAGCACAGCTCCACTGTGCAGCATGACGAGCTGGGCTCCCTCCTCGCACTGCAGGGAAATTAGCCCTGCGTGGAATGGTTAATAAAAGAGGGCATTTTATTTCCCTATTGCATTTTATGGAAGGTGCAAGATGCAGAAGGGAGGACGTTTAATCATTTTCAGCCTGGTACTAAGATTGCATGGATGAGGTTATGAGGTTTCTTGATTCTTGGGATGCTGGATTTATATAAAATGTTGCTACTTGTGTGACTACAGTGGCTGGGGGTAGTTAGTTTTGTAATGTGGTAGAAATGTTACTAGAGCGTCTAAATTCACTGGTGCAGATGGCGGCAGTGGAATCCAGTGCAGAAATCTGAGGCCAGGTGTGATAAAGTGACAGTTCCTCACCCCAGTAATGAGTCAGGATGCAGGATTGAGCATGGATTTTGAAGTGGTTGCACAAGCTGTGATTCTATGAAGTTGCATTTACTCCGCTGACATGGTTCTGAATAAATCCGGGAAAGACAGAAATGTATGTCTATGATGTGGTTTTGATGTTACTGTGTCAACTGTGTCTAATTGGCAATGTGCCTCACAGGGAACAGTTGGATTCCAGGAGGTGATACCACTGTTTGCCAGAGAGGGCCTCAAAGACTGGGTATCATTTCTTTTCTAAGCAGGTCAAACAGAGGAGGTACTCTATTCGGTCAGGGTTGGACTTGAGACTGGCAGTAGATATCCAGGTCTTAATCAGTGACAGGTAATTCTATAATTGATAGGTATGGGGTTCTGAGAATACTCTGAGGAACGCTTTGGTGTCGTAGGCCATTGTCTATAATGTCAAAAGCCTCAAAGAGATCCAGCAGGAATGTTAAGCAGGTTCCTCTCTTGTATGTGTTCTGGAAAATGTCACTGACCACCTACAGGGAATCTGTCTCTGTTTCAGAGGGCTTTGAAGCCACATGGATAAGGAAGGACAAGGTTAGATCTGTATGTGGAGTTTTACGTAACATGTCAACATTTCCTTGATTAGACCACCTTGGAGGGACATCAGTACTTAATTTGGTAAATGACAAGTGCAATCCTAAAGATTTGTAAAGAGGCCACCACCACTTCTGCCACCGCCACAGACTGTTTCCATCACTGGCACAGGCCATTGCCACTATTGGTGTCAACCATATTCAGGTTGTTTTGCCCAAACCCAATGTAATCATCATATCTACCCTTTTGCTCTCCCACTTGTCTCTACCAGGGCTCTGCACTCTCACCTTCTTACTGCTGGGCTGGCTCCATGCCTCAACCCTTGCGTTTCTATCTCTGCTCTTCAACCTATTGTTGTGGACCCACCTCAAAATAATTTCCTTAGCTCCAAGGGGGTATTTGCTGATTTCCCTCTCTTTGGAGAAATGGAAAACAGGCTTGTGTCACTCATCCTTCTCTATAATGAGTTAGGCTTATCTAGATTTAGAGGGTTGTGAGTCAGACAACCCTGCCAAAGATTATCTTATCTGCAGGAGTTATTTGTAGTTGTGCAGACCCATACCCTGATCTCTGAAATTAGTAGACATGTATAGCAATTGGTGTTTATAATGATTAGCTATTTATTATGCACCCAAGTCTTGTGCGTAATAATGATAAGACCTATTATGATTATTATTTCAGCTGCCATCATATAATACAAAATGAATATTGGAAACATCAAAAGAATATTATATATCACACATTCCCACTGTCCATAGTAATTAGTCTAAACCCTACATTTCTATTTAGCGATCATTCTTCGTGTCTGCCCTTCTCCCTAATTAACATTTCTCTTAGTATGTTCTTCCTATATGATTTTCTATCAAGACAGGAGGGGGAAGTACGTGTGCAGCTTCTTGCATCTATATCGGTACTCTAACAATACCTCAGTTGAGACATATCCAAAAGGCAGGCAATTGTATCAAAAACAGGCTTCTGCCATCGGCTGGATGACCTTGCAATGTTTCCTAGTGCATACAGCTTCCTAAAGAGCTGAGTGGAAAATATTCTATTTTCTGCATTTTTGTTATTTTTGTTCAAGTTCAATCTTTATTTCGTTGCGTTGCAACATAAAAGATGGCAATAAAAATATAAGCATAACATAATGCAACATATAACAACAATCAACTTACAATTCATTGTATTTAAGGACCCTATTTACAAAATCACATTTCATCATATTTGGTCACACAGTTATAGTTTGAATTTAACACAGAAATTAAATAAATATTTAAAAATGTTAAAAAGCAAGTTAAGAAAACATTAAATTAGTTTATAACAGCCAGGAGTTTAAGATGATACAGCTAACTAGACATAATTCATGAATAAGGAGGTCCAGAGTAAGCAGTTTTTCTTGGTTAAAATGGAATGGTTAGTTTCCGTCTAATAAAATATACGGCCAATAAGAATCTACTGGTGCCGAACACAATTACTTGGCTAGTGTCCGTTATTTTTGTTAATGTCAGCCTGTTTATGAAACACTATGGAAATCTCACAACTCTGCTAGCTATTATCACAGTTTCAAATATTAGCTTTATCATTCACATTCCTGAGAATTAGTGTGGTGATGTTTAACATACAAGTAAGCCTCATTTATATGTAAGATGTTTACGTTGTCAGGAAAATGCCCTGTCATATATGTAATGTAATGTAGTGTAATTTATTTTTATAAAGCGCAACTTACACTCCACGGAGCATCTTGGCGCTGACCGTAGTGTCTAGGAGGTGTATGGCCATGGAGCTGGTCGTATACCAGTGTGACAGGAAGATGAATTCGGGGGGGGGGGGGGAGTTTAGATCATGGCCAGGCAGGCTGAGTCAGTGAGTTTAAAAATCCATATTTTTAGAGCCTTTCTAAAAAGGTTCTCTATCGGGATCTGGCGTAGTTGCAGAGGTAGCTTGTTCCAGGCCTTGGCGCCCAGCACTCCAAGGGTTTTGCCTCCTTTCGTAGCTAATCTAAATTTGGGAATAACCAGCAAATTAAGGTTGGAGGATCTGAGTGATCGGGAGGGCGCATATCTTCCAAACCTTTTAGACAGGTAGTTGGGGCCCAGCTGGTAGTAGGCTCTAAAGGTGATTACCAGGATTTTGAATAGTATCCTTTTGTGGATGGGCAGCCAGTGTAAGGTCTTCAGAGCTGCAGATGCAGACGACTTCCTTGGCCATCTCAGCACAAGGCGGGCGGTGGCATTCTGGACCATCTGCAGTCTATGCAGTACTGCTTTGCTGGAGCCTGCATAAAGACTATTACAGTAGTCCAGACGAGATGTAATTAGAGCCACCGCCACGGTCTTTCTAGCTGTCAGGGGGAGAAGGTCGGGGGGGAAGTTTAGATCATGGCCAGGCAGGCTGAGTCAGTGAGTTTAAAAATCCATGTTTTTAGAGCCTTTCTAAAAAGGTTCTCTATCGGGATCTGGCGTAGGTTTTTTTTGTTGTTTTTTTTGTTGTTTTTTTTTTCATTTTTAATGCGCCCAGCTGCTCCAGCGAAGGAGCGTCCTGGCGCAGGGAAAGGTGGACACAACACAACACTAAAACAAGAGAAAAAGGAAGAAGCAAGAATTTAAAACAAAAAGGTTTTCAGGGCCCTACGAAATGTTAATAAGTCATCTAGCAGGCGGATTTCTAAAGGAAGAGCGTTCCAGAGAATCGCAGCTCTAACTCGAAAGGAGCGTCCGCCCATCCGGCTGAGTCTGAAGCGTGGGACAACCACAAAGGATTGACCAAGAGATCTGAGTGGGCGAGTTGGGACATAGGGAGATACAAGATTGTTAAGTATCTCTGGCGCCGACCTTTTTAGAATTTTAAAGGCCAGGCTAAGAGCTTTAAAGTGAATTCTACTTTTGATCGGTAGCCAGTGCAAGGACCGAAGAGTATTAGAGGTAGGACAGGTCCGAGGCAAACCGACCACCGCCCTCGCCGCTGCATTCTGTACCCGTTGTAGGCGGAGGATCTCAGCTTGGCTTGCTCCAAGAAGGAGTGAACTAGCGTAGTCCAACCGGGAGATAATCATCGCTTGGATGACCAGCTGTCTTGTCGGGGCGTCAATAAATTTGAGCACCGGTCTTAATCCACGTAGGACACCAAAGCAGCTTGCCTCCACTCTCTTGGTATGGGTTGTAAAACAGAGTGTATGATCAAGCCACACTCCCAGGTTCCTGAGTTCCAAGACTGGTATAGGGGCCGGCCCCAGCTCAGGCGGCCACCAACTGTCCCCCCAGCGGTCCGCATCTCTTCCAACGATCATCACCTCAGTTTTTTTCGCGTTCAGCTGGAGACAGTTGTTATTCATCCAGCTGGCCACCTCTCTCAGCCCGTTTCGGAACCTGGGGGGCATCTTGCTCGGCCTCCCCGCTGATCGTAACCGCTAGCTGAGTGTCGTCGGCATAAGAGACCATGGTTAGGCCCCACTGCCTGGCGACCTCAGCCAGCGGTTGCACGTACAGGTTGAAAAGCGTGGGACTCAGCGAGGAGCCCTGGGGAACCCCCAGGTCTAAAGGATGGTACTTGGACTGGAAAGGAGGGGTGGCAACGCAGAAGGAGCGATCACTGAGGAAGGAGCGGAACCATTGCAGAGCAGAGCCACAGATGCCAATGTCCTCCAGGCGGTGAAGAAGGATGCGATGGGACACAGTGTCAAAGGCAGCGCTAAGGTCTAATAAAATAAGCGCTGCCGTTTGACCTGCATCCAACACAATCCGCAGATGTCATACCATTGCCAGAAGGGCCGTCTCCGTGCTGTGACCAGCACGGAACCCATTCTGCATGGGATCGAGGACATTGGCCCGGGTCATATGCTCCGCAAGGGCCAGATTGACGTGAGCCTCCATAACTTTGGCCGGCCAGGGAAGCAACGAAATAGGGCGGTAGTTTTCTGGTTTTAAAGGATCCAAAGATGGTTTTTTCAGGATCGGGGAAACCACCGCTTGCTTCCACTTGGCGGGAACGATGCCTGAGGTCAGGGAGAGGTTAATCAGTGAGCACACTGTCGTGCGCCCCTGAAAAGCAGGATCCCTGAAAAGGGCAGATCTTAGAGGGTCTGCAGGCGAGCCAGACTTGACTCGCTGTGCCCGCTTGGCAAACTCATCCCCAGAAAGAGTGGGAAGAGAGTGCAGCGACGGACAACTACTGGAGCCCTTCAAGGGGATCACAGGCAGCGTCGTACTAGGGAACGACTGGTAGATGTTCTTAACTTTGTCCAAGAAAAAAACGGCTAAAGTTTCGCAGTGGGAGATGGAACTATCCACTTGCGGGGCAGCTCTCTTAGCCATCAAATCCTTAATAGTTTTAAAAATGGTCTTAGATGGATTGAGGCTGCTACGGAATTCTGCCGCGTAGAACGCCGCCCGGGTTCTGCATATGGCTTGGTGGTAGAGCTTGACAGAAGCCAGATAGGCAGTTTTTTTGACGGCATCATACGTCTTGCGCCACTCCCTTTCTGCCCGCCTACAGGAGCCCTTCAAAACGCGGAGAGCACTGTCGTACCAAGGGCTCGCCTGCCAGGAACTGGATTTACTAGAGATGATAGGTACCAGAGCGTCAAGCGCCTTAGTAATCCAGTTACAGAACAGATCATAGCCCGAGGTAGCATTAAGCAGAGGGCCTAATGGCTCGTCAGCCATGATGTGATGAAGGTCCTCTAGCCTAAGCTTGTTCCAGTGGCACCGAGGAATCCACTTAGAAGATGGAATAGTAGTTGTTACAGGAAGGGGTAGCCAGACGGACACCAGAAAGTGGTCAGTCCATGCCACAGGAGAAACAGCCGAGACTTGGACATCCGTTAGGTTGGTAAAAAACGGATCCAAAGTGTGACCAGCCAGATGTGTAGGTTGGGAGACAAGTTGGATCAACTGCAGGGCCTCTAGATCCGCCAAAAAACCACTGATAGCCATAGTCTCTAGCCTGTCGAAGTGGAGGTTAAAGTCACCTAAGATAGAAAAGTTGGCGCAACCACTCGCCAGCGTGCTCACCGCCTCCAGGAAGGCGCCCCTAAAAGCGACATCACTGCCTGGGGTGCAATAGACAACCATCCCTGACAGCGAGAACTGGGGGCTAATGATGATCTTAAAAAGGGCGCTTTCGCACCCAGCAATCTGCAGACCCGTCCAGGTGCACGCAAAAGTGGATTTAATAACTAAGGCGACGCCTCCACCTCTAGACCGGCGATTACATGTGAAGAGCGAATAACCGGGAGGACAGGCTAGACTGATTATGGCAGCATCGGTGTCCTGTAGCCAGGTTTCAGTAATGGCAAATAGGTCTGGCAGCTCATCCATGATGAGATCTGCAATGGACAGGTGGTGTTTTACCAGAGATCTGGTATTGAGATTTAGGATCCGTAGACCAAGCACCAAACCTCTAGTCACCGGGGGCACGCCGATGCGTGCTCGTGGAGCAGATGGGGGGTCAAAGTCTCGAATACCTACTGGCAAGTCCAGCGACCACCTCTTACAGGCACACTGATAGGGGCCACACAACGGGTGGTGCGGTGCAAAAGAGCACCGTGCGAGAGAATTCCCAATTGCCCGAAGCGAAACACTGGAATATACGATCATCCTACCACCCAAACGGTATAGCCGGGGGGAGACCCGCGACGCCCCGCGCGTCCTTAGCGCGGACGGGCGCAGACGGGCAAACTCTGGCTTGACTCAGGCGCGAGTCAGGCGCGCCCGCTGCGCGTCACCGCTGCGCGGGAGTGGTGAGGATTAAATAAAGACTCACCTGCTCTGAGCACTAGAGCGCTCAGGCGAATAGCACAGAGGAGGTCCCGGTCTCACCCAAGATGGCGGAAGACGCCACGAAGAGCCGGTAAATACACAATTAAATCCGCTCAAAAAGCGGTGGGGGGCACAAATTAGAGTGCAAGTGTGTGGGCGCAATGATAGTGATTTTAAAAACAGGGTCAAATAAATTAAGTAAACCTAAATAGAAAAAGCGGTAATATTTAAAAATTAGCGCTGCATGCTCTGTTCTATGCTGCCAGTGAAGCGCAATACAAATACAACATTACCTTTCCCAAAGTTGCAGAGGTAGTTTGTTCCAGGCCTTGGCGCCCAGCACTCCAAGGGTTTTGCCTACTTTCGTAGATAATCTAAATTTGGGAATAACCAGCAAATTAAGGTTGGAGGATCTGAGTGATCGGGAGGGCACATATCTTCCAAACCTTTTAGACAGGTAGGTGGGGCCCAGCTGGTAGTAGGCTCTAAAGGTGATTACCAGGATTTTGAATAGTATCCTTTTGTGGATGGGCAGCCAGTGTAAGGTCTTCAGAGCTGCAGATGCAGACAACTTCCTTGGCCATCTCAGCACAAGGCGGGCAGTGGCATTCTGGACCATCTGCAGTCTATGCAGTACTGCTTTGCTGAAGCCTGCATAAAGACTATTACAGTAGTCCAGACGAGATGTAATTAGAGCCACCGCCACGGTCTTTCTAGCTGTCAGCGGGAGAAGGTCGAAGAATCTTCTGAGGCCTTTGATTATGTTGAAGCAGGACCCTGCCACAGCACCTGCTTGTTGTCTAAATGGCAGGGCCTCTTCGAACCTAATCCCGAGATTGCGGGCCGTAGTGATGGTGTTGGGGGGAACTTCTGCATCTTATGGCCACCATGAGTTTGGGCAGAAAAGGTTTTGTTGACCGAATGGTAAGATTTCGGTCTTGCCCGAATTACATTTAAGGTGGTGTTTTCTCATCCAATCGAATGTTGCCACCAGAGAATCTCTCAGGTTTTCCTCTGCCTTGGTAGTGTTGCTATCTAACAGAAGGATAAGCTGAGTGTCATCAGCGTAGGATATAGTGCTGATATGGAACGAGGTGATGATGAGTTCTATCAGGGGGGTCATATACAGGTTAAACAGTACTGGGCTTAGGCTGGAGCCCTGAGGTACTCCTGTATTTAATGCTTTCTCCTCGGAGTGGTATTTCCCTAGTACCGTGACCTGTTTCCTGTGGCTAAGAAAGTTTTTTAGCCATTCAAGAACAACTCCTGATATTCCTGATTCTGCTAGACGGCCAATTAATACGGAGTGTGAGACCGTATCAAAGGCCGCCGATAGATCGAGCAGAACCAGGACAGCCTTTTTTCCTTGGTCCATAGCTATCTTCAGGGTTTCTATCGTATGTAGTAAAGCTGACTCCGTGGAGTGTTTAGCCCTAAAACCCGCCTAATTAGGATGCAGGATATCATTTTCTTCCAAATGTCTGGTTAGCTGCTTATTCACTGCTGCTTCCGTGAGCTTAAAGAGAATAGGGAGCAGTGAAATAGGACGGAGGTTTGAAAGTGTGGTGGGGTCTGCTAGGGCCTTCTTCTGCAGAGGTTTAACAGCGGCCAATTTCCATTCTGATGGGAGGCCGCGATAGACAAGGAGGAATGTATGATAGCATTTATGCTAGGGTTTACTGTGTCCACTAGAGCGTGTAACAGTAAAGGGGGGCAGGGTCAAATGGAGAACCGGATTTGCTGGATAGAATGGCCCGACAGGTTTCTTCCAGGCTAATATGGGTGAATATGTTAAACTGGGTCTTGTCATTAGGAGGTGTTATTGTTTCTGCGAGGGGGGATGATGGTAGGTCTGGGAAATCCTTCGTGAGATCAGATATTTTCTGTTGGAAGTAGTTGGTGATTGAATTACAGAGTGGGAGCGAAGGAGAGCTCTCCTGTCCTGTCGCGGTACATTTCATGTTACCTTCTTCTTCATCTATCTCCAAGCCTTGTATTGGTAAGAGCAAGCCTTCCTATCGGTGGGACAAGCTTAACATGATGGCATTTAACCAGCATCTTACTGAATCTATTCAGATTCTGGAAAGCGCTGGTTCAGAATCGAATGCTGCAGTTTCTCAGTGGTTAACAGATGCTGTAATTGCATCCTCTCCTCCTTTATCTAATAACCACAGATCCCTTCATCCTCCTGCACCTTGGTTCTCTGAAGATTTAAAATTACAAAGAGCCAAGTGCAAGGCGTTGGAAAGAAAATGGAGACTTTTCTACTCTACCCCTAGTAAGGTGGCTTATAAAACTGCATTAAAAAGCTACCATGTTAATTGTAAACTGGCTAAGGCAGCTTTCACCGCATCCTCGATTACCCAGGCACAGAATTGCCCACGGACTCTTTCTGCTGTGGTAAAAAAGTTAACGGGAGGAGACACAGTACCTTCTGCTCCGGCATTGGATAAATCACAGTGTGATGCCATTGCAGAGTTTTTCATCTCTAAGGTGGAACGTATCTATGAAACTTTAAATACTTCCACGCCACTTGCTGACTCCCAATCAGCGGCTATATCTAGCAGTCCTCTCCCTTCCCCTTCAATGTACATTCACGATTGGCTTCTGTTTGATGACACCACTTTTCTTTCGTGCCTGAACAGTATCAGGTCAGGTTCCCCACGGGACCCTGTTCCTATGAAAATCTTGAAACTGTTGGACCTTGAACCACGGTGAGTCCTGATGAGACTCCTAAATTCATCTCTTACAGAATCTCTGGTGGCGCAAGAGTGGAAGCATGCCATGGTTGTTCCCTTGGTGAAAAAGATCGGTGCGGGCACCTCGAATTTAGCCAATTTCAGGCCCATATCCCTGCTGCCTGCATGTTCCAAAATTTTGGAACGACATGTGAACACTCAGCTTAACTCATTTGTCGAGAACGTGGGATATCTTCATCCATCCCAATCCGGGTTTCGAGCACACTATTCCACTGAGTCCGCTCTCCTCGGGGTGACGGAGAGGCTTCGGCACGGAATCGATCGCGGGGAGACCTTTGCACTCATCCTTTTGGATTTGAGTGCAGCGTTCGATACCGTGTCTCATTCCATCCTTCTTGACTCTCTCCGCTCCCTTGGTGTTGCTGGATCTGCGCTGGCCTGGATTACCTCCTTTTTAGGTGAGCGCACCTTCCAGGTGTTCGACAGAAGCTGAATCTGCTGTCTACCCATCGGCATACGGCGTCCCCCAGGGGTCGATACTCAGCCCTTTGCTGTTTAATATCTATATCAAACCCCTTGCTACCATCGTAGGGACGCCGGGTTAACTATCTCTTCGTATGCCGACGACACGCAGATCGTGTTCTCTCTTTCCAGCAGTGAGGGTCATGAGATCTCGGCCTTGAAATCTGGCCAGTCACGCGTTGCTACTTGGATGCACAACCATCTGCTCAAGCTCAACGGTGACAAGACCGAGGTGGTTATCCTGGGCAAGAACAAAGATCTGTGGGGCCCCCGACATTGGCCCAGTGATATGGGTCCTTTGCCGCAGCCATCCCCCGTTGCCCGCAACCTAGGCTTTCTCATAGATGATAGGCTCTCTATGAGACAGCAGGTAACAAAGGTTGCTGCTATCTGTTTTTCCACTCTAAGATGGTTGCAAAAGATCTTGTGGATGCTGCCTTGTTCTACGCGGAGAACTGTTGTCCAGGCTCTGGTAATTTCTCGTATTGATTATGGGAATGTGCTTTATCTTGGAGCCGATAAGGCCACTATAAATAAACTTCAAGTGGTGCAAAATTCGGCAGCCCGTCTACTGTGTAATGTACCTCGGAGATCTTCTGCAGTTCAGGCTTTGTGTGACCTTCATTGGCTTAAAGTCCCGAACCGTGTAAAATTTAAAACCTTATGCCTCCTTTTTAAAATCAGGCATGGTTCTGCCCCTAAATATCTGCAGAACCTGGCTCAAGACTATAAGCCTGGTCGGATTTTAAGATCTTCCACTAGTGGCGACTTCTCTGTTCCAAGAATTAAACTGGCTAAAATGGGCGGCCGCTCATTTTCTTATCTTGGTCCAAAGATGTGGAATGCCCTCCCGACGGTTCTGAAAGCTGAGACTGATCTTCTTTCTTTCCGTAAAAAACTGAAGACTCTTTTGTTTAATTAAATCCCTGCACAGCCAGTTTTTGTCTGGACCTTCTGCTTGTCTCTTTCTTCTATCTATCCCTGGCGCCGGGAAACCCATTGAGGGTAGCTGTGCGCAATACAAGTTCAAATAAATAAATAAAAATAAAATAAAGAATCCTAGGATTCATGAAGTCGTCGACTATTTTGAAGATATCTTTTTGTTTGTTGTTTGACGAGTTTATGGCATCAGAAAAATAGGTTTTTTTTGCACTTTTAATCATTGCATGGTACTGTTTTCTAGATGTTTTATAGATGGCTAATTCTTCTGTTTCATATGTACAGCGCCATATTCTTTCCAAGGTTCTGATTTCTTTTTGTTTTTCCTTTAAGGCGAGGGAGAACCAGGGGGCGGACTTTTTGTTCCGCTTCTTACTCACTTTACTGGAGTCCTCAGTCCCGCAGAATCCAGTGATCCAGGTACAGAAGTTGGTGTAGTCTATTTCCGTATTTCCAGTTAAAAGGGGTTCACTATCCTTGGCAATTTGCTGCAGGTTGGGGGTGTCCCGGATCTTATTCCAGTTTTTCTTTGAGTGGACTTCAATTTTCTGATGGTCCGTTTTGATCCCTTTCCTTTCCAGGGTTAGGTTAAACGGGACCAGCAAATGATCGGTCCAGGTCAAAATACGAGGGGAGTCCACTTTCATGGATTTAGTATTAGTACAGATACAATCTAAGGTATGGCCCGCTATGTGTGTGGGCTCCTTTGTCAATATTGTGAGTCCTAGGACACTGACTAGGTCATTCAGCCATAGCGCCTTTGGGTCCTCAGCCTCATCAAGATGGATGTTTAAATCACCCAGCAGAGTAAAATTGGCTAACTTGAGAGTAAGGTTGCTGAGTGCTTCCCCAAGATTTTCTAAGAAGTTATTCTGTGAGCCCGGAGGGTGATAGATTAGGGCTCCTGAAAAGGTAGTTTCCTCGTTTATCTGGATACAGAAACCCATGCTTTCAGCCCCCTTGATGTCCGAGAGTTCAAACATGGTGCATTTGATAGAATCGCGGTAAATGATGGCCAGACCACCCCCTCTCTGTTCCTGTCTGTCCACTCTTTGAATGCAGTAGCCTTGAGGAACTGTTAGGGCTATTACCGGATTACACCATGCATTGAGCCATGTTTCTGTGACAAAAAGCAAATCAAGTTCGGTCTCCGTGATTAGATCATGAATGTGCGTCCCATTTTTGTACATGGATCTCGCATTGATCAGTCCTCCTAGGAGGCGGGTATCATGTCCTGTTATGGATGACGGTGGCTCTGGGGTAAAATGAGTTCTACATTTGGAACAGCAGATTGGTCCCAGCCAGTTATCAACATTTATAGATTTATGGCAGTATTCGGACTGGGAGTTTAAGGCAAGGATCCCTTCCCTAGTAAAGGATGGAGTGTTAGCAATAATAGACGTGGATTGCGTAGTGTGACTAGCCGCGGCACGGACGGGCACAGACGGGCTTGCCTTAGACGCGCCTTCGGCGCGCAAACGGCGCGCCCGCTGCGCTCACCCGCTGCGCGTTCTGAAAAGGCACATATTTATGAGACTCGGAATCGTCTATGTGGGGCGTGGCCTCAGAAAGGGGCGTGGCCGTGGTTCGCGGCAGTAATGGCGGGGAAAGACTTTTGTTGTTTGTGTTACCGTGACAGCGCTAAGATCCGCTGCACGGTGATGCGAGGAGCGTGAGAGAATGCTGGTAAGAGAAAGCTTTCCTAGTTTTAAAATACAAGTGAAAATAGTGACAATTACTGTTTAAAACAACAAACAGGCTCCCGGCTTCCGCCTCAGGAGACACACACAATCCTAAAGGTCGCTCGTGTTCAGCGGCGCTTTGGTAGGAGAGGCGGTGGGCGTGGCCTCAGAAAGGGGCGTGGCCGTGGTTCGCGGCAGTAATGGCGGGGAAAGACTTTGGTTGTTTGTCGTTACCGTGACAGCGCTAAGATCCGCTGCACGGTGATGCGAGGAGCGTGAGAGAATGCTGGTAAGAGAAGGCTTTCCTAGTTTTAAACTACAAGTGAAAATAGTGACAATTACTGTTTAAAACAACAAACAGGCTCCCGGCTTTAAAACAACAAACAGGCTCCCGGCTTCCACCTCAGGAGACACACACAATCCTAAAGGTCGCTCGTGTTCAGCGGCGCTTTAGTAGGAGAGGCGGTGGGCGTGGCCTCCGAAAGGGGCGTGGCCGTGGTTCGCGGCAGTAATGGCGGGGAAAGACTTTGGTTGTTTGTCGTTACCGTGACAGCGCTAAGATCCGCTGCACGGTGATGCGAGGAGCGTGAGAGAATGCTGGTAAGAGAAGGCTTTCCTAGTTTTAAAATACAAGTGAAAATAGTGACAATTACTGTTTAAAACAACAAACAGGCTCCCGGCTTCCGCCTCAGGAGACACACACAATCCTAAAGGTCGCTCGTGTTTAGCGGCGCTTTAGTAGGAGAGGCGGTGGGCATGGCCTCAGAAAGGGGCGTGGCCGTGGTTCGCGGCAGTAATGGCGGGGAAAGACTTTGGTTGTTTGTCGTTACCGTGACAGCGCTAAGATCCGCTGTACGGTGATGCGAGGAGCGTGAGAGAATGCTGGTAAGAGAAGGCTTTCCTAGTTTTAAAATACAAGTGAAAATAGTGACAATTACTGTTTAAAACAACAAACAGGCTCCCGGCTTCCACCTCAGGAGACACACACAATCCTAAAGGTCGCTCGTGTTCAGCGGCGCTTTAGTAGGAGAGGCGGTGGGCGTGGCCTCAGAAAGGGGCGTGGCCGTGGTTCGCGGCAGTAATGGCGGGGAAAGACTTTGGTTGTTTGTCCTTACCGTGACAGCGCTAAGATCCGCTGCACGGTGATGCGAGGAGCGTGAGAGAATGCTGGTAAGAGAAGGCTTTCCTAGTTTTAAAATACAAGTGAAAATAGTGACAATTACTGTTTAAAACAACAAACAGGCTCCCGGCTTCCACCTCAGGAGACACACACAATCCTAAAGGTCGCTCATGTTCAGCGGCGCTTTAGTAGGAGAGGCGGTGGGCGTGGCCTCAGAAAGGGGCGTGGCCGTGGTTCGCGGCAGTAATGGCGGGGAAAGACTTTGGTTGTTTGTCCTTACCGTGACAGCGCTAAGATCCGCTGCACGGTGATGCGAGGAGCGTGAGAGAATGCTGGTAAGAGAAGGCTTTCCTAGTTTTAAAATACAAGTGAAAATAGTGACAATTACTGTTTAAAACAACAAACAGGCTCCCGGCTTCCACCTCAGGAGACACACACAATCCTAAAGGTCGCTCATGTTCAGCGGCGCTTTAGTAGGAGAGGCGGTGGGCGTGGCCTCAGAAAGGGGCGTGGCCGTGGTTCGCGGCAGTAATGGCGGGGAAAGACTTTGGTTGTTTGTCGTTACCGTGACAGCGCTAAGATCCGCTGCACGGTGATGCGAGGAGCGTGAGAGAATGCTGGTAAGAGAAGGCTTTCCTAGTTTTAAAATACAAGTGAAAATAGTGACAATTACTGTTTAAAACAACAAACAGGCTCCCGGCTTCCGCCTCAGGAGACACACACAATCCTCTATATGTCACTATCTAAAGCAAATCTGCCTTTTCTGCATGCTCCCCCCAGATTGTTCTTCCTTTCTATGGACAATATTTTTGCTGTTTTTAGGACTTTTTGCATCTTACCACTTCTATACTGTAGTAATGTGCCTGTGCTTCCCCTCTAAACTCTAAACATGAGTGCTGTGTATTGGAACTCCCTACTTGGCCAATTTACCTTTCCTATAAGTCCATGTGAAAGGTGCCTAAAGTACGTCTATCAAATGGAATTTGAAAGCCATATGTAGGCTGCAGCGTGTATTCATACTACCCACAGATATGACAAAGCACCATTGTGTCCAGGCAGGCCTGCGTCTGACATGCACTGCAATGTCATATGGCAAGGAAAATGTCTCTGTCATGTAGTACAATCTATTTTCATTGGTTACAATTATCGCGTGCCTTGGAAAGCTATGAGGCAGGGTGCTAATATATGGAAATAAGGCACCCTACATCTAAAACCCAAAAGCTATTTCACTTTCTAGGCATGGGTACACTTTTCCCTAACAGATGGGATTAAAATTATTATTTTCCTATCAGTTTAGGAAAAGACTAGAAGAATACATGCTCCAAGTGAATTGCTGCTAATGTTTAAAAATCTGACTTAATGATGAAATTAAATGTCTTATAACTTAAGCAGAGAAGTAACTTTGGAAAAATGCCTAAGCGATAACTGATCAAACGAGTTCTGCCACTCATCACACCCGAGAGCTGGAAACACATTCTTGGTTGGGGGGGAGTTAACAGCCCTGACTCAGAGTACAATAGCCTGTAGTGTCTCTCTCTCAGCACAGCAAAGGGCAATTGGTGTTACCAGCTGACCATTTAGCAGGGATTAACACTTTGGGAGAGAACAGGAGGAGTAGGCAGGTCAAGGGCAGCCTTAGCAATACCTCGTTTGACTTGAAGATGCCTGGAAGGGCTTTTACTATTCATTCCCAGGTACCTCTCAGACAGCCAGCCTCCAGTCACACTAGGAGGAAAGACCAGGCCTGGGATACACATCCTTTGCTGTGTTAATGGCTCTGACTCGGAGTATAATGATTTGACTCTGCCTAGGTAAGCCGAATTGATGGTAACTTCTGACCACATAGCAGGAATTAGATATATGGAAGTGGACAGGAACAATTGGCAGTCGTTTGACTTGGAGATGGCAGGGAGAGATTCACCTGCTCATCCCAAGGGACTCTCCTAGACAATCAGACTTTGGAGACAATAGAAAGGGAAACTAGTTTTGATCCTGTGAGTTAGAGGAGTGGCCAAGAAGCTGAAGACAGACGTACCTGGTGGCAGCAGAATCCTGCCATGTTGTAACAGGGAATTCTGAGTAATGCTACAATAAGGAAAATAAAAAGTGGTGAAAACTAAGGTAAGGGGGCTGCAAGAAAGTAGTTAGGATTTTCTTCTGTCACTTGCACAGCATACGTTTGGCACTTCAACCAGCACCTCTTCAGAACATTTCTGGACATGGGAAGACTCGTTTGAAGAAGTTCCTGCTGGAAGAAGAAGCTTGACTTTTTACTTCTACTGGACGAAGAGGATTCACACAAGGTCTCAAGTACTCCATAATCCTGCTGAACCAAGGGACTGAAATGCTTTTCATGAGGCAAGTGGGTTGGCCTCCTGCTTACCTGTTTCAGGGGCACACACATTAGAAGGACCCCTTACTCCAAGATGGCCTAGCCGACTAATGAGAACCAGACCTTGCATAACACCTAGCTGGAAATAGACCTGGGTCCGTGTATGGAAGTGGTCAAGGGTGCAACAGGTGTTTGTCCCTGCTTTGCACACTCCAGGGCACTTTGGTATAACAGAAGGGGCAGCAGATGCATGTGTGTCTCTTTCTGTAATACTGATAGCGCTGGTGCAGATAAAGCGCCAGCGCTATCTTCAGAGGGTGTTCTATCATTTGCATGGGTGGGTGGCTCCAAGTAAATGAAGGAATCCCTTTGCCTGTGCGCCCATGTCGTATTATAGATGCAGGCACAGAAGCAAAGAAGCTTGCATCTAAAAGGTGGCACACTGTTACTGCGCCCCTTGATGGCAGTCGTCTCGAGGCGGGAATGGGGTCCCATGGACGCCGCAGACATCCCTTTGCAGACAGGTGCAGTCACTCACTGCACCTGCCTGCAAGGGGATCTTTAATCCCCTTTAAGAGAAGAGCGCAGGCAGGTTTCCACCTGCACTGTGCAACATGGGTCTGCTTCAAAGCAGCTGCTCCATTTTTCACATGAATTTTGCGGCTGCCCCCATAGCAGTGCATTCCATGTAATAGGGCTCACTTTCTCTGTTTGCACCAGGCAACACCTGTTTAAAGTTGCCCAGGGTGGAAACAGGGAAAGTGCACCCTTAACATAATAGGACTCCTGGTGCCCAGAAGCCTGCCCTGTGGAGCTAGGGGCTGCAGAACTGAATAAGCTTTGCTAGCAGCTGGAGACAAAATCTAAAGACAATGTCTTTGACTAGGACAATTTGCTTGGTGTATCTAACTTCCGTTTCATTGTGATCTGCCTGAAATGGGCCTGGTCCAACAAACAAACTGTTGCTTTTCCAGTGTGCTTTACATTTTCTAGGTGTATTTTGCCATAACACTTTACAAATGTGTACCTCCAGTTCCTCATAATGCATTTTGATGACCTTGGTGTCATTTTTCTAATTAAATATCGATTCTCTAACCACTCTGGCCACAGAAATGTGCTCTTCCAAATCAGGAAATGAAAATCAATAAACACGGTGTCACACTCCACGGCCAGGACTACCCCTGTACACTGAACCTATGAGACCTTACGGCGCATTGACATCATTTACTATCAGCTCCTAATCAAAAGATTGACCACATTTACTCACATCAGATGAAAGGCGCTGTCATGGTAGGCCTCGTATTTCCAAAACCACACACATCAATAACAAATGCTATTCAACATTTACCTGACCCTGCTTGCTCATATCGTAGTCTCCTACAAGTTTGGTTCTCATATGAATGCTGATGATCGACAGGACTACTCACACATGCACCTCAATCTGGGTGTTGAGCCAGACAAGCTCCACAACTTGCCTCACTGCCTTTCATGGTTTCATCATTAGAAGCAGAATACATGGTTCTACTTGAATTATGAAAGAACTGAAATCTTGCAGTTTGCCCTATCATTCGAAATACCCTACCTTTATCTTGGCCTGAGATGTTGACCCTTCCCCCAGCTCTCTATAATAAAGCATACAGATTGGGAGTGCTCTGTGGTAGTGACCAATCATTTACCCCAAATAAACAGTCTCCAAAACATAATTCCATCATGTTTTTTCAGCTACAAATGGTGCTGCTGTTGCTTGTCTGCTCTCCAAAAATCAGCCCTATCCTCACCATGATCAAGACCATTCAATGACTAAAATGGCGTATACTCAAGGCTAGCAACATGTCTCTTTAATATCTGCACAGTGTTCAAAACTACTCATCCCATCTTTGGTTTGAACCAACATGAGCACATTATATCAACCATGGAACCTCTCCATTGACCACCAGTAAAAAACAGTGTCCTTAGAAACATCCTTCTCACCTGGTTAGAGAGCGAGAGATTATAATACCAGTTGTACTCTCCCAGAGTCATTAGTAACACATAAAAAGCAACTGGAATGTTTCCATAAATTGATCAGTGATGAATTAATCGATCCTTTCATTGAACCTCTTGGATATCTAAAGATATTAGATTAGATGCCTTACTCACTCGATCGTGACATGCTTTATCATCGGCACCAATCCACACCGTAGTAGGATGGTACCACCAAGGTGCACTCAACTAAAGATGGAATGAGAGTTCTTAGATAAATCAAAACTGGATAAGCAGGGATCCAGGTGAGAAATATATTATTATAAATATCCACAGGCAATTTCTTTTATTCACAGGGTACCTGGGGAATGGTTTAAAGAATATTTTGAGGTTTTTGTTGAATTCAACTGTTCAACGAAACCTGCTGTGTTTTTGTCACATCTTCATATCACACAACCGATCTATTTTAATTATACCAATTCCTGGAGTCTCTAGTGTCTCTAAGGAGTCAGTTTATATTCTTTGGAAAGCTCCAGCCAGAGGGCAGTACTTTGTACCATGTACTCTCATGAAATGTGCCAAAGTAGTTCCAACGCAAGAGGTTGCTTTCATTTCCATCTGTTTAGAGAACCTTGTGAGTGGGGTGCTCGTATAGTTTAGTTTTTATTTCACCATATTGCCCCTTAATAGTTGTAGACTTAATTTTATAAGGTGTTCCTTGCTGGCAATATATGTGGGTCTAGTGCTCGGGCAGGCAACACGATATGAATGGATTGCTTTATTTCACCCTAATGAATGTCTTTTACCTGCAAAGAGTGTGACTATAAGACGGCGCCACTCTTCAAGACTGCATGAACTTCGAAAACCCAACATCAAGGGTAAGCATAACAACTAGAATTAATGGTTTTCCCCACGTTTTTATCCCATATTTGTCACCTAATACTTTGTCCACAATGTTAAAAGTGTATTAAATTATCGGATATATCCATGATAACTAATGGTTAGTCTTTAGAACAACAAAAAAATATTTTTTTAACCAAAAGGAACAGTGAATTAACTTCTCTGTAGATATAGCAATTATAATGTTGTACCTACACTGAAGACATTTGGCAAGCCCTGACAAAGGCCCCAGTCCCGAACAGGCTCTAAGCGAAGGATGAAACATGTTGGCAAAAACACAGCAGGTTCAGTTGAACAACTACATTCAACAAAAACCTCAAAATATTATTTTAACCATATCCCAGGTACCCTATAAATAAAAGAAATTGATGGGTATACCTGTAGATATTTTTAAAATATACTTCTCTCCTGGATCCATGCTTATCCAGTCTGGATTTATCTAAGAACTCTCATTCCATCTTTAGTCCGCCCTGGAGGTACCATCCTACCAGGTTGTGGATAGGCGAAATGAAGGATGTCACGATCAAGTGAGTAAGGCGTCTAGTCCAATATATTTGGATATCCAAGAGGTTCAATGAAAGGATCAATTCATGCATCACTGATCAATTTATGGAAACATTCCAGATGAGATGAAAACTACCATGCAATACTGTTTCTTAGTTATGGAACAGAAGTGTCAGGTCTGCAAACAGGTGCATACTGACTATCTGACTGATCAGATACAAGAGATTTTTCATGTTCTGGCCTTCTCCATATAGCTACACATGCAGGCCCTCCAGGACCATTAGCTGTTTTTACAAAAATCCTAAATAAAATACTAAAATAACTCACTCTTCACTTTTGAAATATACTTGGGGATACACACAAAAAAATTGTGTCTACCCTGCCATCAACGTCCTCACCAGCATCACATCAGATGTCCAAGTAAAACTTCATATTACATTTATATACACTCTTAATTAGAAACATTTTAACCATTTAGTATCAGCATATAGGGTTTATTATTGCCCCACTAATCATTCTGTACTGTTAGCCAAAGCAATATAACTTCAATAGGGAAAGCAGCATGCCAGATAATTTAGAATACATGACCAGAGCCCACATATTTTGACTGACAGAACAGCATTGCCGGTGACACAGTAAGACAAACCCAGAGAAAAGGAGTGCAGAGGTATAAATATCCAATTCATTTTCAATGTAGGACGCAATTAATTTCCCTAACGTGAGTCTATAATTCTACATGGACCATTTATCAAGATTAATTTAACACACATACATGCCATGGGGCAATCTCTGACCATAACTCATTCAAAAACTACGTCAATACAGAAGCATACAACAATACATGTACACGAAAAGGAAAAAATATACATATATATATATACACAACACTCTATATCACCAATACCCCAACAAGTTATTTAATGGCTAATGTTCACTCATTAGATCTGGGTGATAAACTCAGATGTGAAACACCGCTCTATCCTTTCACTCTGTGTGCTCCTGATCAATTCAACAACATTTAGAATTGAAAGTCACTCCTCTATACAAAGCTGTCTACGCGGGCGCGTTGCAGCCATCAATTTCTTCTGGCCTCCTCAGGACAAGGGCAATGAAACCAATCTAAAATATCCATAGAAAAATATAGCAGCAATGGATCACTGACATAATATAGAATGACAAAATATAGACTTACCAAAATATAGTCACCAAAATATAGAATGCCAAAATATCGAATTCCTATCTACAAACAGGCAAGTACAAAAATATCGAATCCAAAATATAGTCTGTAAAAAATATAGTCAGTCAAAATATCACATTTTTTTAAATGTCTTAAAAGTAATTTAAAATTAATGAAATAATAAATATAATTAACTAAAACAGACTTAAAAATACTCAAATAACCTTAAAATAAAGATATAATTAATTTAAGTTATTAATAAAAAATGTACAATATTTTACCGTAGGATAGCAGGAGGGTAACATCTAATATTACCACTCCAGGGAGTGCAACAGTAGGGAAAGCGTTGGATAGCGTAGGGGTAAAAAATACTATTCCCACTCCAGTGAGTGCAACAGTAGGGAAAGCGTTGGATAGCGTAGGGGTAAAAAATACTATTCCCACTCCAGAGAGTGCAACAGTAGGGAAAGCTTTGGATAGCGTAGGGGTAAAAATTACTATTCCCACTCCAGAGAGTGCAACAGTAGGGAAAGCGTTGGATAGCGTAGAGGTAAAAAATACTATTCCCACTCCAGTGAGTGCAACAGTAGGGAAAGCGTTGGATAGCGTAAGGGTAAAAATTACTATTCCCACTCCAGAGAGTGCAACAGTAGGGAAAGCGTTGGATAGCAGGAGGGTAAAAAATACTATTCCCACTCCAGTGAGTGCAACAGTAGGGAAAGCGTTGGATAGCGTAGGGGTAAAAAATACTATTCCCACTCCAGAGAGTGCAACAGTAGGGAAAGCGTTGGATAGCGTAGGGGTAAAAATTACAATTCCCACTCCAGAGAGTGCAACAGTAGGGAAAGCTTTGGATAGCATAGGGGTAAAAATTACTATTCCCACTCCAGAGAGTGCAACAGTAGGGAAAGCGTTGGATAGCGGGAGGGTGAAAATTACTATTCCCACTCCAGTGAGTTTAACAGTAGGGAAAGTAATGATTTAATATATTATTAAAAATAAATTAGATATCAATACCAATAAAACATTAATTGAAATTAATAACCAATTTAATATTATGTAATAATTAATTAGAAATACAACTACATATTAGTTATTAAAAATTAATAACCTATTCATAATTATTTAACAACTAATTATTTTCAATACCAAAAACTAATTAATAATAAAAATTAATACCAATTAAAAATTAACAGTAAATTAATTATCAATACACAAAAAGTATTTTTAATATGTAATTAATTACAATTACATTACTTCCCACCCTATTCCCCTATAAACCCACAATCCACTACAGAAAATACATTAATACAATTATCATAATTATCAAATATTTAATTAATACAAAATAATTACCAATTAATAAAATGTAATTGCCAATTAATAGAAATTAATTACCAATTAAAAATTAATTAACAATAAATTTAAAATCAATACCAATAAATGAAAAAAATTATTTACTTAATTACAATTAAATTACTTCCCACCCTATTCCGATATAAACCCACAACCCGCTACAGAAAATAAATTTAGAAAATTAACATAATTAACAATTAATCAATTAATACAAATTAATTGGCAATTAATAAAAATTAATTACCAAATAAAAAATAACAATAAATTCAAAATGAATACCAATAAATAAATAAAAATATTTAATTAATTACAATTAAATTACTTCCCACCCTATTCCCCTATAAACCCACAACCCGCTACAGAACTAGAAAGCAAAATTTAATTAAAAATTAATAATAATTGCTAAAAATAATATTTAATTTAATATAATTAAATTACTTCCCACCCTATTCCCCTATAAACCCACAACCCGCTACAGAATTAAATTACGCAAAAATTAAATAACATAAAATTCATTACTTAAAATACATTAAACATACATTACAAAAATTAATATACACTTTTCACACATATACTAACATACAAAACACTTTAAAAAATTTATATTATTAAAAAATTTATATATTTAATGCCTATATTTTATACTTCGATATTTTGACTTCTATATTTTGAAAATCGATATTACTTACCTTAAATTCGATATTTTTAACCACTATATTGTGTCCATTCGATATTTTGTCCATTCTATATTTTTACTTCGATATTATGTCCATTCTATATTTTGGAATCGATATTATGACTGTTTACCAGCAGCAATATAGAGAATCCACATCTATCCGATATATTACACACAGTGCGCTGGGTTTGTGCTGCTATCAACCAAAAACACAGCTACGTGTTCACCTCCCGGTGCCAAACTAAAAACCAATGGGTTCACTCAAGTAGAGGTTCACTGTTTATTTATATACTTTTTTATTTATATTCTTTTTGTATTCAACATGTGCACATTCACCGCATCCTCCCCGGTTTATTATACGGTGGTAGGGGCTTGGAAGACTAGATGTTTAGGATGCATGCACAAATAACATCAGCATGCTTACCTTTGTAAACATCATATATTTGCTTTATTAACATTAGGCTCTAGAAGAAGTTCACCCGCAATTGATTATTGAGTGAACACGTTGGTATTTCTTGGGTATTCCATGCCCTGATTTGTTAGTTACGCATTGTATTTGCAGGATTTTAAGTCTAATCCCGAGTGAACATACGGACAATATAGCATTGAATTTTTGTAGAGGTGACTTGAACGATGCAGACCTTTGTAGTCTGGTTGCGATTTCTTTTGTATTTTTGGGCGATAGTTTGTTGACAGCACTCAAACCCAGGATGATTCAGACTCTATGGAATCTGTCCTCTATGTTCATTTCAGCCGGTACAGGCATGCGATTTGTTACCTCGGCCGGCCAGCCTTTAAAGATATGTTGTCCCGCGGCTCAAGCTGGCACATGTAGATCCGCCATTAAAGAGAGTACTCAGACTTTTGTGGTGGCAGACTGCTTCAATAATTGGTGAATTTGCTGCATTGACTGCACTATGCTTGGCTTCTCAGTAGAAAGCCAGAGTATAGGTGTTTCTGGATTGAACAACATAGTTCTTTTGTCTTTTTTCTTGTTTTTGTCCCTGCTTGCGCATTAGGAAAGGGTGGTGGCGTAAGGGAGACGGAGGCCCGTTTAGTGCAGATGGCCACCATCAGAAGAGGTAACTGCCCCGTATTCGTACGGTAAACTCTCAAGGTCCAACAGTGGGTAACTGGGAGCCGTTCTACATATTCATTTGGTCCCACATTTATAGGTGACCCCGTCGTGGGTAGAAATTCAACACGAGTATGGGTGTTTGGACTCAGGGATTGCAACCTGACAGAAGAAGGATTACAGTGTGAATTTAACTGCGCAATCCAACATTATAGGTACGGTTTTGTTGGTACATATAGCCAGACCATGAGGGGAGCACATGTAGAGGGAGAATTGACCAGGAGCACGTCAGAATATTATAGTAGTTCTTCTGACTCACGGGTTTCATGTGTTTCTTTGTTCACATACGGAGTCTGTGTTATAATTACTTCCATCCCTATTATTAATTCATCTTTTTTTTTGTTTTAGCACTCGGAGGTGAACCCGTAGCTGTGTCTTTGATTGATAGTGGCACAAACCCAGCTCACTGTGTGTAATATATGGGATAGATGTCGATTTTCTATATTAATGTAAGCATTTTTCCATGGATATTTTAAATTGGTTTCATTGCCCTTGTCCTGAGGAGGCCAAAAGAAATTGACGGCTGAAACATGCCTGCGTCAACAGCTTTATATAGAGGAGTCACTATTAAATCTAAATGTTGTTGAATTGACCAAAAGCACATAGAGTGAAAGGACAGAGAGGTGTTTCACCTCAGGTGCTGTAAGGACTACCTCTGAGTGTATCACCCAGATCTAATGAGTGAACACTAGCCAATAAATAACTTGTTGGGGTATTGGTGATATAGAGTGTTGTGTGTGTGTGTGTGTGTGTATATATATATATATATCCACAAAAGGTGCCTGCTGATAGAAAGGCCACACGACAGGAAGGTATCTGCCACACTTGTTTAATGCAGGGAACAGCGGTGCTGAATACTCGTAACCACAGCAATTTCTAGTCCAAAATGCCTGACGCGTTTCGTGGGGAAAACCACTTCTTCAGAAGCAACGGACTTGCTAGAACAGAGGCACGGCATTATTTAACACATCTGAAATTCATCATAGTCCAGCCCCAGTGGGCGTGGCCACTCCCGTGGCCCGATGGTATTTGTAGTGTCTTCATGTGTCTAATCTTGCTTCAGTGAGCTAGCGTGCCCCTGCTATTAAATTATCTGCAATAGTTCCACAGTGGGTAGTGAGGAGAGTTTCAAAACACTTCGCTGACACTGGATTTCTGTAAAAAAACGGCTCCTGTCCCATTTGCAATGGCGTCGGTTGGCGGCATCGCAGGAGTGCTGAAACCAACACAGGGGCTCTTTCCGCGGCTCAGGCGGGGCCGCAAAACATCCATAAAAGGTGCCTGCTGATAGAAAGGCCACACGACAGGAAGGTATCTGCCACACTTGTTTAATGCAGGGAACAGCGGTGCTGAATACTCGTAACCACAGCAATTTCTAGTCCAAAATGCCTGACGCGTTTCGTGGGGAAAACCACTTCTTCAGAAGCAACGGACTTGCTAGAACAGAGGCACGGCATTATTTAACACATCTGAAATTCATCATAGTCCTGCCCCAGTGGGCGTGGCCACTCCTGTGGCCCGATGGTATTTGTAGTGTCTTCATGTGTCTAATCTTGCTTCAGTGAGCTAGCGTGCCCCTGCTATTAAATTATCTGCAATAGTTCCACAGTGGGTAGTGATGAGAGTTTCAAAACACTTCGCTGACACTGGATTTCTGTAGAAAACCGGCTCCTGTCCCATTTGCAATGGCGTCGGTTGGCGTCATCGCAGGAGTGCTGAAACCAACACAGGGGCTCTTTCCGCGGCTCAGGCGGGGCCGCAAAACATCCACAAAAGGTGCCTGCTGATAGAAAGCCCACACGACAGGTAGGTATCTGCCACACTTGTTTAATGCAGGGAACAGCGGTACTGAATACTCGTAACCACAGCAATTTCTAGTCCAAAATGCCTGACGCGTTTCGTGGGGAAAACCACTTCTTCAGAAGCAACGGACTTGCTAGAATTGCTAGAACAGAGGCACGGCATTATTTAACACATCTGAAATTCATCATAGTCCTGCCCCAGTGGGCGTGGCCACTCCCGTGGCCCGATGGTATTTGTAGTGTCTTCATGTGTCCAATCTTGCTTCAGTGAGCTAGCGTGCCCCTGCTATTAAATTATCTGCAATAGTTCCACAGTGGGTAGTGATGAGAGTTTCAAAACACTTCGCTGACACTGGATTTCTGTAAAAAACCGCTCCTGTCCCATTTGCAATGGCGTCGGTTGGCGTCATCGCAGGAGTGCTATATATATATATATATATATATTTATTTTTTTTGTTCCCTTTTTTTCATATGTACATGTATTGTATGTTTTTGTATTGACGTATTTTGGAATGAGTTATGGTCAGAGATTGGCTTCATGGCATGTATGTGTGTTAAATTAATTTTGATAAATGGTCCATGTAGAATTATAGACTCATGTTAGGGTAATAATTGCGCCCTACATTGAAAATAATTTGGATATTTATCCCTCCGTACTCCTTTTCTCTGTGTCTGTATGATGTCCTATGCCCAGGTATAGGAGGGTAATTTGGGTATACCCCAAGTCTTTTGTCTAATGGTGACACAGTAAGAAGCATCGTGCTAATGGTGTATTAGGGAGATGTGGAACACAGGAAAAGCAAGACACAACACAAGTATTAAGGGGGCCATAGCCTGACAACCAGACCATACTACTTGCAAATGGGACAGGTTTTGAAGAATCTCTGAATTCTTGCTATGGTGGGACAGTAGCAAAGTGTGAAGACCTCTCCTCAGTCTTTATGACGTTGTGATGCTTTGCATGATGGATCTCATGCAAGAGTGTCATCAGAAACTTCATGTGATACTTTGGCACCCCATCCACAGAAGGTGATACTGGCTTCTGCAGAAAATAATTCACCCTAAAACCGTGAAGTACCAAGGTAATTCTTCTTCAGTCTCCATCATGAAGGTATATGGCTATCATGGTGTGGGTATTATAGTTGTACCTAAGCAAACTCTATTCTATTAGGCCCTTCCTCCTGGTGAAAGTCATACAACTCACTTACTTATAACTGTAAAAATACCCTTAAAATGAATTGCTCTTACTTAGAAGCCCTGTAAAGCATGTAGACTCAAGATAGGCAAACACTCAAATTGCCTCAAACAAGGTGAGAGCTAACTTTTTAAAATACTTAAACTGCTCCTAAAAATAATTAAGCCACCCTATACAATGTTAGATCAGCAGTAAAAAAAAAACAGAAAAGCTAGTAATACTATTATTACTAATGACAAACTAGATTTGTTCTTTTCAAATGAAACATGGATATTTAAGATGAGAGCCTATATTCGAATACCTCATTCAGATGAGTTGTAAAGTGCATTCCGATTTGGAAACTATGGGCTGACTACAGTGGCACAGATCTGCCTTCCATACGTCCCCCAAAATCCCTCATCAAGCAGGAAATAAGTTCATATGGCCGAGTGTATACTCTCACTTTATAGATCCCATCATTCCAATGTTGTAGTCAGACATTCCTTGCGGGAGGGGGGGTGGGGGTGGTACCTGGTGTGTGCCTGGGTTTTTCCTTATATCTTTTACTTCTTTGTTGACGTTTTGAAACATGGGTTCTGCTCAGAAATGTACTATACCTTGATCTTTGTGAATGGGCCTTTCAGGCCGTGCTGTACCGCCAAAATCTCAATAAAATCTTTTTTTTTTTTTAAAGTACATTCACATGACTTGTCAAGTACTAAGTATGGACCACCAGGAAAAAAGGAGATGGCCTTGCAGTTATAGTTAAACAATCAATAGACGTACTAAGGCAGACCATTCTTCTCTTTCCAGATGCTCAGGAGCTTCTTATCAAATTAAAGCAAACAGTAGACTCTTTTTATATCCATTGCCCTCCATCTTTATCTGTAGAATTCTTTACCTGGCCTTGAAAAACATTTATTTTACACTAAAACTAAAACTCACTTTGATAAACAATTAGTGCTGTATTTTTCAAATATCTTGGCCGATTGCCGTAATGATCATACAAGAAGTGTTATCTTTCACTCCATGGAGATTTCTATCAGAATTCTATATTCATTTGGAACATCTTATCACATTACAGTGAGTACTATAATTCATTTGCATGAATGTAGCATGACTTGTTCACGGTAACAGTATCTGTTCTTAGATCACATAGAACAGTAAACATTACTTAAGTACATATATTTTCACAATAACTTGGCCTCACTTCGTATTTTCCTCAATTGCACGTGCCACATTGTCAAACCGATGTTACCCAGGTATATCTAGAGCACAGAGCCTACTATGTCATTTTTATATATGGGATAACTTCTCTGTTAACCACCATCAATTGGTTACTTCAAAACATTGATGCTGTAGTCAGACATTGATTCCCGGGTAGAATATTCATAACTTATTCCTATTGTTTAAAATGAGATAGAAATACTTACATATATCTGATAATCTCAACTCAGATTAAAATTCTACTCCTTGTACTTTTAGGGAGCCCTTGGTGTGGTAAAGTGGCATTAGGTCTGATGAATGATTGCAATTTGATCATTAAGGGATATATGATTCTTTTGCACTCAGCTATTTTTATCATCTCTTTGAAACATATAGCATGTGTGGGCCAAAGTGTGGATTCCCAAAATCTTTGGGTGCACAGTTTTGCCATTACCATGGCCAACTAACATCTTAAATGGGATGCTATGCCGTGTATCCCCGGCATGTTAAAAGTCTGATCACAAACCATTTCAGGACTGTACCTATGGCCATCCAAAACCATGTGAGTTTTCTACAAGACCAGAGGATGTGTAAATTATTGCAGTCTGCTTGGCTCCAGCACCAGAGTTCGGGCACATGTGAGCTCAATGTACCCTTTTGGGGCACCTGTGCTAATCATACAATATTTCAAAATAACTACATTTAAGCCTTGCTTTACTTAATCATTTATCATTTGCTTCTGGAATATTGTTCCATATGTCATCACTGCGTTGAAGGTCTAGTTTTGTTTGCTATCTGAATATAAATAGCCTTGCCTTGGGCTTTGATGCAGTATCTATTAAGATCCCATATAGTCCAGAGATCACTCTTCTGTAGGGCCTCCAAAGTTTAACGTATTTCAAAATCAGTGAAGCCTGAACATAATAAGGGGGTCCCCTAATTTTGCATCAACAGAGTGGATCAGTTGGTTATCTTTCCAGACCTCAGTGTGCTGAAGGCTATGTTCTAATTTAAGTATATCAAATGATTTTAGTTTCCCATGTAAAAGCAGATCTCCAGTGATCTATCTCCTGGCTGTTCCCAAGTTTCCTTGTTATTTCCTGTATTACCGGAAACTGACATGTTTACATGTATGTGAGGGTCTAGCAGAATGAATTTGTATGTGAATCTCTATCCACATGCTGTTGAAGGTATACTTGGGTTAAGATGTTCCAAGGTTCAAGCGAGATCCCTACATATTTAGTATACGCCTTTGGTAGCTACAAGTAATTTTTCCTCAATTTTTACCCACAATGATGCCTCTTCTAGATCAATAAGTAATTTAGATAATAGGCCAACTAGTGCGCCAGATAGTAAGTTATCATACTTCTCAAAAGTAAACTCCCGTTCTCCATGGAAACATGGGGTTTAGACGGTCTGGGTTAGGTTGCAACATTCACCAGATAAATCACTAAATGACTCAATCAATATCTGCTATTAAGCTTTCCAGGATGGGTAATGGTGAATGCATAATTAAACCAAGGAACTACAGACATCTTAATCATTTGAAGTCCTGCCCCAAAGTGACGACTGGAAGCTAGACCAATTTACAAAGTCTGCCTCTATCTCTGTCGATATGATTGGATTTTATTCCGTACCATATGTGCAATACCTTGGTTAATAAAACTGCCTATATATTTTAAATGGGAGGGTACTCATTTGAAAGGATTTACCACCCAGTACTGCATCTAGTTGTGACCTGAAAAACTGGAAAGGCTTTACCTTTAACACAATTGGTATGGTATGCCGAGAATTTGAAGAAGATTTCAATGATTGACATGACATGACATCTCCTCTTTACTTTTTCTTACATTGCTTACATATCTAAAAGCTGCTTGTCTATCTAGAATTCTCTGTCTGCCTCTGTTAACTTAGCCTTTTCTATCTCAACATTTTCTACTTAATATGAAGGTCGATTTTGTCTGTTGTTTGGGGCGTGGGGGTTTATAGGGCTGGATTAGATCTGCTTAGTAAAGGCAGTAGAAGTACCATGGGTTGATTCTTTCTCATGAAGACTCATGCTGTGTATTACATGATCCCTTATCAAAGGCTTTATACAAGGCAAGTAGGTGACGGAGCGAGGGTGAAAACAAGAATTTTTGTATACCCCTCTCGTAAACTCTTTCTCATAACAGTAATATGTATTAATCGTGTGGTTTTTAGATTAACCAACGTAGAATAGAATTCATACACACAAATACACGTGGGATACTAATTTGCTTGTGTTGTGAATCTTAATATATTAATTGAGTGAAATTGTTATACTAACATAGTACGCAAATGTCATAATCTAATGAAAACTTGTGTATGTATGCTTTCTATATGTCCTATTGTGGCAGAAAGGATGGAGAATGGTAAGAAAACCACACATAAATGTAGCTAAATTACAAGTTAATAACTAACAGGGTTACCTTAGATAGGGGAAAGGAAAACAGAAAGGCTATACTTTGAAATCTAACGTTCAATTGTGTTTGTTTCTATAATAGTTCCCATTATGGCCCATGCGGCCTACTAGAAAATGGAGGTTTCCAAGACTCCGAAACTGTGGTGATCTACACATACGCAACTATGCTCGAGAGATGTGCAAGCAGTCTGTGCCTGTACATCGTGGGTCAAGGTCAGCGTGGCCTGGAAGTGTAGAAGAGTACCAAAAATTTGTATGACTGCGCTGTGAGCCTGGGAATTAATACCGAATTGACAATTTAAAGGACACAAGTGAAAAAACTGTTAAAGAACAATTGAAACCTTATTTTTGATTATAACGATGACTTGGCTGAAATATGGACAATGAGGAGATGAGGTTATGCTCATCCACCCCTTACATGGACCAATGAGAGTGAACGAGGACCCTAAAAGTTTCAAATCTTAGACAGATAAGTTAGGGAAAAAGTTTATAAAAGAAAACGTTTGGAAGTAAGAAGAGAGATTGCTTTTAATTTTATTTTCGCACCACGACATTGTTAAACAAAAGGGTTCAGGCAGATCGGGTCGATTACCCCTTTCAAGGTTTGCCCAGCGTCAGCCGCTTCTCACCCAACTCACGAATTATCAAATAAAGAGGCAGGCGCTGGAGACTGGAAGGCAGGAATCAGGAGTTTATTTCCGACGGAGCTGAACACATCAGATCAGACAACGAGGTATCGTTTCGAGGTGCTTTGACAACCTCTCTGAGGCCTGGCCTCTTATACACAGTTTTATGGTTTTATTGCATTCATTGCATCCGTAATATTACTTTGAAGTACTGCATGACATCCTCGGAATCCCCGGCCCAGGCCCGTTCCCACACACATCTACAGTAGAGTTCCCACCCCGATCTCAGCATGTGATGGCAATCGCGCAGCTGGACATTCCGCTGGGAACGGGAATGTAGGCGATCGGTCGGATCTAGGGGTGTGAAGGTATTGATTAATCTCTGCTCCTTTGATGTGGGGTGAGTTCCTGCAGTGGGGGCAATAAACTGCATCTGTTGAGCTATGTGATGGCCTGGGGTCAGGCCAGACAATCGGGCAGGGAGGAAGAGGTTATCAAAGGGCCTGTTCTATGAATGAGATGAAAGAGTGAGGGGGTGCAGCACGGGATGTGGCTGGAGGTGCGTTTATGACCCAAGCAGGAGAGACCGGGGGCTGTCGGGGATGCTTGCGAGGCTGGGGAGTGAGGGGGGGAGAGAGAGAGAGAGAGAGAGAGAGAGAGAGAGAGAGGCTGGCTATCGGGTGTGGGCAGAGAGGCCATGGCATTCAAAATGGCTGCTGCTTACGCGCCCGTACGAGTCTGAAAAGGGACAAGATGGCGACCGATAATGTTTATGCCACAATCTAGATTTTAACAGTCCTCCCTTTTCAACATATCTAGCCAGCTTGTCAATTTACGTCAATCCCCATTATATTTCTTATTTCAAGGTCATACAAGGCTTTCATGCGTTCGTTTTCAAAGTCCAGAGTCTTACGGCAGATACAGTTAGTCAAAAGTGAGCATAGAGGTGGCAAGCATTGAATACCCAGGCAGAATCCACATATTACGACAATCGGTATCAATACGATTTTAAACAACCTCCACCCCCAGTCCTTTACAGCACTCCAGAACCAACTCCCAAGTGACCATTCTTCTTGTTCCTGATGAACCTCTGAGGAAAGTCTGTGGAGGTGCTCGATTGCTTTGTAGACTGAGGGCGAGTTATCTGGCACGTAGGTGCAACAGCTGGACCCGATGATGCGGCATGCTCCTCCACGGTCAGCTAGAACCACATCTAGAACAAGGCGGTTCTGAAGAGCCACCAGGCGGACTGCCTGAAGCTCGGCCGTATTGTTAGTGAGGATGCCAGCCGTGATGTTCATGGTCGTTTCTACTGCCTGGGTCAGGTGTCGGATGGCGCGGCTGTTTGCCATTGGGCCCCACAGAGGAACAAGTCCCTTCACTGCATCCAGGAACTGTGCTCCGGTGGAGTCGGCTTGTTCAATGTCTCTTGCGCGCTTCTGCCGATGATGGTTTGCTGGGGCCACGTACGTTGGAGGGAGAATGAAGGCGATGTAGCAAGTGCCCCCCCCGACCTTTTGGAAGCCAAGTGTAAGCTTTGGTGCCACAAACACAGTACATATTCGGAGAAGCAACAAAGGAGGGGGGATCAATTGAGTCCAATGTTCTGGTGATGTGGCAGGAACTGTGGCCCACCAGCTGTGTTCCCAGGCCCTCGAGGCACACGAGGCCTGTGACATTGATAACAGACAGAGCCACTGTCAGAGTGGCAGCAGTTCGTTTCCGTAGGTAGGAGAAGGTGGGTCTGGCTGGATTATGGAACACCTGCATTTCAACTCGTTCCTTGGCAGGGATGTCCATCTGGAAGGAGGGACCAGAGGTCAAAGGACAAAAGGGAGCAGATGTTCTTCCGGTTTTGTTCAGCCAGAACCCATGGTAGAAGTGTGACACTGTTTGACCTGAAGTGGCGTTGTCCTTGTAGCTCTCTTGCAAGAGAATCAACCAGGCAAGGCAGGAGCTGTGAACTGAGAAAGGGGAAGGGATGAAAGGGATGGAGTGTCCGTGGCATGCGGGAGCAACCCGCAGATCCAGCAGTTGGTGGCGTTGGCGGTAAGGTTGTGTTGGTGCAACAGTTGCACGAAGGAATTGTTCCAGAACTCCTTACGCCTTTCTCGGAGCTGAGGCGAAAGGGGGATCAGGTGATGCTCTTTCATAGTGGTTGGCTGTGCAGTGGTCAGCAATATCTGATGAGCGGGTGCGCTCTCTTCCACGATCCAGAAGGAAGTCATGAGGAGGAGGCAAAAGAGGAGGACAATGAAAAGGGCAATTGTCTTCGATTTGTGTATACTGTCAGTCTTTGGGTTCCGGTAGTGGGTATTTCCGGTTGCTTCCATCATCTTCTTATCTGGCACTTCCATCATCTTCGAGGTGCTCGGTAGTGGGCAAAACCGCAGACTTCGTTTAGCTTCTCTCGGGGTAACCCTTGGTTGTGTTTAGGCTACCGTTCTGAGATTCAACTCAGTCTGTGGTCTACTTAGCCGAAGCTCCCTCCTTTCGACGCAGGAAATACCCTTCCCTGGATGGCACAGTGGGATCAGAGATTTTTGCAAGTTCAAGTGCCTTGGTATCAGGATAACAGTTCAGTGATGGCCGGTCTTTGTTCAGGAGCTCTTCTTGGGTGCTGACATTTTCTGTCGTGGCCAGGGTCGAGGAGACCTTCTTGCAGTGGTGTGCATGCAGCCAGTGTCGTTTCCCCTCAACTCTAAGAGCCGTCCGGGTGGTGATCAGTACTTGCCAGGGGCCCGTCCACCGGGGTTCCAGACTCTTTGCCCGTTGGAAATTTCGGATCAGCACATAATCCCCCGGTTGGATATCGTGACCCGGACCCCTGGAAGCATCGGGGATGGCCTGCTGCACCTGCTGATGAATGACAGACAATGTTTTAGTCAATTTGCACAAGTAATCAGACAGTAGGACGTCCGGGACGTCGTGAATGGAGGTCGGTTTAGGGGCAGTCCAGAGGTTCATCGGTCGCCCAAATACAACCTCGTAGGGGGTCAAATGGTGCTTAGTGGGAGTGGAGCGCATCGATAGCAATGCCAGTGGGAGGGCATCTGGCCATTTAAGTCCTGTGGTGGCCACTATCTTCGACAGTTTTAGTTTCAGAGTGGCGTTGTGTCGCTCAACTAAGCCAGCAGATTGGGGGTGAAAGACTGCATGAAACCTCTGTTTTACACCCAACCCTTTCAAGATTAGTTGGATAACTTCAGCGATGAAGTGGGGGCCGTTGTCGCTCCATAGAATTCGACAAAGACCGTAGCGAGGGAAAAACTCTTTCAGCAGTACCTTGGCAGTGGTCATGGCAGTGTTATCACGGGTCGGATAGGCTTCTACCCATTTGCTGAAAGCACACACAATGACTAATACATACTTCAGGCTCTGGCATCTTTCTAGTTGGATGTAGTCCATCTGGAGGACCTCAAAAGGATGGTCGGGGACCCCAAACCCTCCCCGGAGTACCACAGTTCCCTTCCCAGGGTTATGTTGCAGGCAGATAAGGCATTGCTGGACCAGGCGCCTGGCTGAGTCGGGGATTTTGTCGTTGTGCCAGACCTTGGAGACGAGTTCGGTCATGGGGGCAGATCCTATGTGTGCAGGGGAGTGAGCCATAGTCAGTATGGGGATCAGGTATGAATTGGGTAACAACCATTTGTTAGTGTCCTTTGTCCGCCAGCAGCCTTCATCGTCTTTCATTCCCACCCGTGCCCATTCAGTCAATTCGTGTGGTGAGCTGGCCATCTGGATGTCCCTAATCGTTTCCCTAGCGTCAGTCCATTTTTCTGCTTGTGACCTGGTCACATACATGCGTGTCGTCGTCCTATTCTCAGCTGTGGTTCGGGCGGTGATGTCGGCCAGTGCGTTTCCCTGTCCGACTAAATCTGTCACCTTCCTGTGTGCCTGGCATTTGATTACAGCTAATCGTTTGGGGAGGAGAACTGCTTCAATCAGGGCGGAGACTAGATCTCCGTGGAGGATGGGCGTGCCGTGGGACGTCAGGAATCCCCTTTCTCTCCAAAAGAGTCCAAAATGGTGAACCACTCCGAAGGCGTACTGGCTGTCCGTGTAAATGTTTGCTGTAGTCCCTGTCGCTATAATGCATGCTCGTGTGAGGGCAATCAGTTCTGCCGCCTGTGCGGATCGTTGCGTGATGCGGGCGGTTTCAACTATAGTTCGGGCTGTGGTAACTGCATAGTCAGCTGAGGTGGTGCCGTCGGGGAGTTTTATGCAAGAGCCGTCTACCCATAGCTCTCCGTCGGGGTCTGTGAAGGCGGTGTCTCGGAGGTCAACTCTACTCCTAGTCTGTTCGTCTGTGAGGGTCACACAGTCATGTATGG
Source organism: Lissotriton helveticus (assembly GCF_964261635.1). Classification (NCBI taxonomy): domain Eukaryota; kingdom Metazoa; phylum Chordata; class Amphibia; order Caudata; family Salamandridae; genus Lissotriton; species Lissotriton helveticus. Next base: position 1,519,115,455 of record NC_136068.1, on the reverse strand, counting down.
GGGGGACATTTGGGTCGTTTTCGGGCAGGGGCAACAAGGTGGCTGGGTTCAGTGTGGTACATCTTTTCAGCGTGATGTGGGGTGCAAGCAGAGTCAGTTCGTATCCGGTCAGTCGTGCGCTAGTCAGGTGTTGCGTCTTAGTCTGGTTTAGGAGGGTGTCAACAGCATGGGGCACTAATACCGTGAGGGAATTCGAGAGTACGATCCCCTCACTTTGTCGGATAGAGACAGTAGCGGCAGCTACGGCTCGAAGACAGGCAGGCAAGGCTCTCGCTACGGGGTCAAGGGTGGCAGAGAAATAGGCACATGGTCGTTGTTTGGGGCCAATAGTTTGAGTTAGGACAGACAAAGCGCACCCCTCCCTTTCGTGAGTGTAGAGAGAGAAGGGCTTGGTGTAATCGGGGGTTCCTAGGACTGGCGCAGAACAAAGGGCATCTCGAAGTTCTTTGAAGGAGGATTGGCATTCGGGGGTCCAAGGGAGTTGGAAGGGGACATCTTTGGCTAGTAGAGAAAGTAGTGGCTTTACAATGAGGCTGAAATTTGGCAACCACTGCCGGCAGAAGGAGGTGAGGCCTACCAGGGAGCGGACTTGTTTCTGGGTCTTTGGGACAGGGGTTTCTAGAATGGCCTGAATTCGATCGGGTGTAAGCTTTCTCCCGTCTTTGGACAAGAGGTGGCCGAGGTAGGTGACCTGGGGTTGGCAGAATTGCAACTTCTTTTTGGAGACCTTGTGGCCATTTTCCGCGAGGAAGTGCAGGAGTTGGATGGTGGCTGTGACTGCAAGGGGAGTGGTGTCGGCCGCCAAAAGGATGTCATCGACGTACTGTATCAACACCACTCCCTCCAGTAGCTGAACGGCGTCCAGCTGTCTCTTGAGGGCCTGGCTATAGATGCTGGGACTTTCAGTGTAACCATGGGGAGCTCTACAAAATCTATATGAGCGGGATTTTAACGTGAAGCCGAAAAGGTAGCGGCTGTCTGGGTGGATGGGGATGGAGAAGAAAGCGTTCTTGAGGTCTATTACAGTGAAGGTGGTGGCTGTGGAAGGAATCAGGGTCAGAATGGTGGCGATATCTGAGACTACGGGGTACTGAGGTACAACTACCTTGTTGACCTCTCGAATGCCGATGATGAAGCGGTACGCTTTCTCATCTCCCTCGCCCTGCTTCTTCACAATGGGTAGGATAGTGCTGTTGCAAATATTGCTGACTACTTCCTCTACCACTCCTGCCTCTACCAGGGACTGGATTATCATTACCAATGCCTTCTCACCTTCGGGCGATATCCGATACTGTGGGAGTTTTGGGAGTATCGCATCTTGGCGAACAGTTATGCGCACGGGGTCGATCATCATTCGTCCTACATCAGCGTCAGTTTTAGCCCACAGATACAGAGGTAGAGAGTCAAGTAAGGATGCGTCAGTGTCAGAGATGGAGAACATGTGTCGTGCGGGATGAGGTCTGAGCAGAGTCGGGTTATCGTACAGAATGACTCGAACTCCGTCTTGTGAACACCTGATAGTAACTCGGAAATGTTTCAGTAAGTCAAGTCCCATAATGGCATCGGGGGTATTGGAGGAAAGCAGAAACATCGTGTCAGTGGGGTTACTGTCCAAGTCGAAGGAGACCGGTGCGGATAAGGGGTTAGTGGAGGGCGTTCCATCAAAGCCTATTGATGTTATGTGTGAGCCAGACAAGGGTGCCCTTGGAATCAGTCATTTAGATAACGCACTACGTGTTGCGCCAGTGTCTACCAGGAATGGAGATTTCGTACCCAGGACCTTAGCGGTGACATAAGGACCTTGCTGGTCAACATAGAGCTCGACTGGATCCCTTCCTTGCCCTTGGCAGTCCTATGCGAAGTCGCGGGCATTGTCGCAGTCAGTCTGTTGGCACTGATTCTGCCAGGGGCGGTCAAATGTGTTCGGTCTGCCAGTTCTGTCATTGTTGGTGTTATGGGTGTGCCCCCGTCCCTGCTCTTTAGTCTTGGGACCATTCGTCGTATCCCTCGTCTCTTTATTTTTGATCATTTCCAGAAGAACCGGACATTGAGACTTCCAATGGCCAAATCCTTTGCAAAACGCACACTGGTTCTCATCGAGGTCGGTTCGTGGAGCGCCGGGTGCGGGTGTGCGGTCTCTAGGGGGTGGATTTCTAGGGGCGTTCGACTGATAATTTCCTCTATACTGTTCCCTTCCTGTCGTCACTCCTTGCAATTGAGCAATCATCACTCGTTCTTTCAAGTCCTTTTTCTTTTTCTCAGTCGCCCTATCGTTCTCGTTCTTTTGGTGTTCGTAGTACTGAGCCATCTGAAGGATAGCTGCAGGTTTGGAGGCCCCCCAACTACTTTCGCTCGTCTGTAATTTCTGGGAGACTTCTTGCGATAGACCCTTTACGTAGTTTTGCACGAATAGGTGTTGTCCGGTTGCAGTGGTCATGTCTTGGCCACTGTAGTCGGAGAACACCGTCTCAAATCGGGAGAAGTATTCTGATACGTCTTCCTGAGGCTTCTGACGGCAAGCCGTGACTATTGACCAGTCTACCTTCTTCTCTGGGATCAATGTCTTTAGCTTCTGAACTATTTTGTCCGGGAGTTCCAGTATGTCTTTTACCGGTTTCTTCCCGGGCTCTCGCTGTCTATCTAGCTCACTGAGTTGGTTCCAGGTATGTCCGAACAGATCTGTGTGGTCGGGTTTCCGGATTTGCTTCCACAGTCAGCCGGCAGACATAACCCGAAAAACAAGTCAATGTCCGCTAGAGTCATTATCGTTGAACCCAAGGCTGTACCTAGTTCGGTATAAAATGCTGTCGAGTTCTTTCCTAAATCGGGCAGGGTTTGTCTAAAAGTTAAAATATCTTGTCGATCCCATGGTTGATAAACCCAGTTGTACACAACCCTCCCCTTTGCATCTGCGTGGTTGATATCGTCGTTGGTTCCCTGACCTCGCGGGGGAATCCAGTAGGGGGTGGCTTCTCTGATAGGCATCATAGTGGTGGCCACTTCTGTTGTGGGCCCAGTCGGGTCAGGGACTGCAATCTAAACTTCTGGTTTCAGTTCCATGAGGTGGCGGAAGACCTCAAGCGTTTGCATGAAGAGGTCCGTCACGTCATGCTCAGCCTCGTCTCCAACATTGACTTTTCTATATAAAGCTGTCAGCTTAGCAGGACCCTGATTCTGATACCTATCCTCATATGCGTTCAGAGTGTGGTAGCTAAACCGTAAAACGAAATGCCGTCTGTGACTACCGGCATGTGAATTGTGCATATCTATCGTGTATTCTTCGCTCTCCTTCCGTTCTACCAGTGTCTTTGCTATCTTGTCAATTCCCTCCCGCTCATCTTTGCTCAATCTATTCAGTCTGGCTGGTGGCTGCTTGCTAGTCTCGAGTTCATCTGATGTCGCTACTAATGTGGTCGGTGCGGAGGCCGTGAGGGCTGGGGTACTAGCTCCAAGGTTATTCTCATTTGCATTCGGAGCTGGCAGGTGCTGTACTAGAGGTTGGGAGGGGGCGTATGGGGGGGGGCATGTAGATGATCGGAGGACCTAGCAGTAACTCATCGTTCGCCCGTTGTTTGGAGGGCAGCTCAGGGTAGAGCGTAGAGGGGGTCCTAACAGGGCATTGACCTGCCAACTCAGATTCCTGCCTTCGTCTGCTTTCCTGTCTTTCTTTTATTTCTTCTTCTAGTTTCTTAGCGGTCAGATGGGCTGCCTTTCGTAACTCTTTTCCTATTCTTGCTTCTTCTCTTTTCTTTCGTTGCTCTGCTTCTTTGCGCCACATGCCGAAACTATCAAGCACAGTGGGCGTTGTTTTATTGTTACAAAGGGCTGTTTCCAGCACGCTTATTTTTGCGTCATTGAAGGATCCTATCAGTGGCCACTGACTTTCCTGATCCTTTTTAGTATATTTATGCCATAACTTACTATAAGCTACGGCGACTAGTCCATACTTTAAAAACATGTCCTTATTAGGAGTGCCCTCCAGAGGAGCCGGATGATCCACCTCTAATAAGCGGTCCGGGATGAACCAACTACTGAACAATGGGGAGAAGATAGGCATGACGGGTTACAATGGGGACAAAAGTCTGCAGTACCTATCCTTTCACTGCTTACAAAGACTAGACAGAATATCTCTATTCCACGTTATTTGTACGCAGAGAATACCTCCAAAGAACCAATATCGAACAATTAATGTCCGTTCAATCAAACAATCAGTGGCGAGAAAGAAATAGACACGACGGGTTACAATGGGGGCAAAGGCCTGCATTACCTATTCTTCACTATCAGCAAAGGAGGACAGAATACTTTTATCCTTCCCCGTTTGTAGACAGAGAATTCTCGAGAAAACAATCCTCGAACAAACAATGTTCGAGCAAACAATCAATCAGTGGGGGAGAAAGATAGGCACGACGGGTTACAACGGGGGCAAAAGCCTGCGTTACCTACCCTTCACTACCTGCAAAGGAAGAGGGAATACTTTCTATTCCTCTCTGTTTGCAGACAGAGAATCTCCAAGAGAACCAACAATTCGGAGAGTAATACTAGTATTTTCCAATCAACCAATCAAATATTTCACAGTTTGTCGTGTTACACGACCTTACCCGGACCACATGGACAGTTTCCTGTCTTCCGATTCCAGCGCCCGATCGTCCTCTATCTTCTGTCGCGGCACTCCTGATGGTTCCCAGTCAGGACCGTAGATCACTCGAGAGAGGTCTGTTCGGAACCAGTGAAGTTCGGATGATCGGCTGCCAGACGAGGGTCTATCGGGCAGGTGCACTTCCCGAGCGTTGCAGTCGTTCACTCCGTCGTCAGGACCTCTCCCACTGGATCCACGTGTCGCTGATGGGCCCCACGTTTGGGACGCCAATTGTTAAACAAAAGGGTTCAGGCAGATCGGGTCGATTACCCCTTTCAAGGTTTGCCCGGCGTTAGCCGCTTCTCACCCAACTCACGAATTATCAAATAAAGAGGCAGGCGCTGGAGACTGGAAGGCAGGAATCAGGAGTTTATTTCCGACGGAGCAGAACACATCAGATCAGACAACGAGGTATCGTTTCGAGGTGCTCTGACAACCTCTCTGAGGCCTGGCCTCTTATACACAGTTTTATGGTTGTATTGCATTCATTGCATCCGTAATATTACTTTGAAGTACTGCATGACATCCTCGGAATCCCGGGCCCAGGCCCGTTCCCACACACATCTACAGTAGAGTTCCCACCCCGATCTCAGCATGTGATGGCAATCGCGCAGCTGGACATTCCGCTGGGAACGGGAATGTAGGCGATCGGTCGGATCTAGGGGTGTGAAGGTATTGATTAATCTCTGCTCCTTTGATGTGGGGTGAGTTCCTGCAGTGGGGGCAATAAACTGCATCTGTTGAGCTATGTGATGGCCTGGGGTCAGGCCGGACAATCGGGCAGGGAGGAAGAGGTTATCAAAGGGCCTGTTCTATGAATGAGATGAAAGAGTGAGGGGTGCAGCACAGGATGTGGCTGGAGGTGCGTTTATGAGCCAAGCAGGAGAGACCGGGGGCTGTCGGGGATGCTTGCGAGGCTGGGGAGTGAGGGGGAGAGAGAGAGAGAGAGAGAGAGAGAGAGAGAGAGAGAGAGGCTGGCTATCGGGAGTGGGCAGAGAGGCCATGGCATTCAAAATGTCTGCTGCTTACGCGCCCGTACGAGTCTGAAAAGGGACAAGATGGTGCCGATAATGTTTATGCCACAATCTAGATTTTAACAACATGCTGCCGGACTGAATTTTTCCATGGTGCAAAGACTTTAAAAATTTTCTTGACTTTAACTTTTGATGGGTGCGGAGGCCGGATGGGAGGTGAACATCAAGAAAGAATAGAGAGGCGAATTTGGGGAACTTACTTTTGCTAACCTGATGTCCATTTACTGAAATCTTGGTAATATGGTTTTAACTTATTTTTCTGAACTATTCTGCTAATAAATGTAAACTGTTCGAATTTAAGTTTTCTTTTCTCTAGGTTACTAAAATGGTTTCATGGGTATTGAATTGAGGCTAAATGAAATAAGGTCATGCTAGGAGATTAAGTCTCTGAATAAAAAATTAAATAAATGGAGAATTAAGCAGGTCTTGTTTTCCATTAGTTAACTTTTACTAGCTGATCCATTGACCAAAATGGTGGGGTGTTTTAATGTTTCTTCAGAAAAAACCCATGGAAATGTTGATAAACTGCAGATGTATATAGTGTATATAATTCAGAATGAGATAAGACACTCCGCTAAAATCCAGCATCTCCTCCTCTAGTCTTCGCTGATTCTGGGAGCAGGGTCATTTGTGAGAATGAATGACTTGCGGTGTTGTGGACCCCACTGACGAGTAAAGTGTGATAGCTCCTAGGAACATAGTGATGGTTTGGAGGTTTCGTTTGGAGCCGCGCTGGATCATAGGTTACCAGGACTCACGGTCCTCAACTAATTTTCCTCAATGGCTACAGTCTCATCATTTTGTACACCAGCTTATATTAATAAACAGCATTTCATTGGGTTGCAGTAATGTGTCAGATTGCAACGCTATCAGCACATTTTCTATTGAACACACTGTTGCAGGGGACGACAGCCATGCTAAAAGTGCCCCACTATCTAGGAAACCAAGTACATGATCTGCGGTGGAAAGTTGAATTCCCTAAGCCTCTCTCATTCTAAGCCCGGATAATGAGGTTGGGGCGAATAAAGGATGAAGTATTTACCTCCCGCCCAAATAAAACATTATCCCAGGGTGATGCATTTATCTGGTTTTGCAAATAGCTCTTAATTCATGATTTGCACTTGGAAAGATGCATCAAATGCTGAATCTGTATTTAACACACATAATTCTGTATGTTTTGCCTTTGTCCTGGGCTTTTCCCTGAGACGTTGCCAGGGTTGAGCTGCCTGAATGTATCTGGGTTTAAGTTTAGTGGCGGTGGTGGTCAATAATTGAGATTTCTCACAATCTATATGCCCTATTCGCTTCAAATCAGAAGCTCCTCCATTTTGGGGATGGTGCCTAGCAACCTCGATGATGAAGTGGGTAAGACCACTGCCTCACCCACATGAATCAGTGCAAACTCGCAGTCATGAAATACTTTACTTAGGCAACCCATACCTTTCTCAACCTAGCTTTCTGGCATGGCAAACCAACTGAGTGCTGGACCTCTGTGACTATAAGTAGGTCAAACAAAGAACAAAACGATTATTTTGGGGCATTTAGGAAGTGGGCTCAGCATGCAACCATCATTCAGCTCCCCTGATTTAGCAATAGATTTCTTGAACAACATTCATCTGATCACTGGTGAGAAATAGGGGTAGTTTCAGGGGCCACTGTCAGAAGAGCCTCTCTAGATCCCAGTGAGTTTTGTCAAGTAGAGTCACATCCTTTGGCTAATCTATTAGATGCATCTTCCATGTCAGCTGATTGCAAAGCCTGCTGAAGGTTTGTCTCCATGCCCTCACCTTGCAAAACTCCCCATTCACTATGCCTCATTTTGAACTGGAGAACGAACCTGAGTGAAAAATCATCTTGCTATCAAAATGGATGTAATGTATGCTGTTAACAGGGCCGGCTCTAGGCTCATGGTGGCCCTGTGCAGGGAGCGTAGGTGGGGCCCCCGGAAGAGGGGGTCCGGACGGGGCAGAGCTCAGGAAGGTGTTTTAATAATACGTCCAGAAAAGTCGTTAGATGATTATCACCCCTCGCCCTCTTGCGCTCGTCCTCTCTGCCTCGCCCTGTGCCCACTCAACGGTGCCCCCCTCCATCTCGACTATATATGTCTCGCCCCTCTCTCCCTTGCTTCTCTCCAGTTTGTTCCCGTTTCTCCTGTGCATTTAGCCCCGTTCTCTACCTGGCCTCTCTTTCTTCCACGTTCATGTTTTAATTACTCTCCTCATTGCACCCCACCCCGTCGGTTACCTTTCTCTCTTCCCCTTTCGTCCTGTTTCCCCACTTGTTTTCTTTCCACCCTTCTCATGTGTCTCCCCAGTTTCCCCATATCCATCACTAGCCTTTCTCTCCCACGCATCGCCTGTCCATGTCCTTCTAAATGTCTGCACCCACAGTTTCCTAGGGTTTCTTCCTCTCGCCTCACCACCAGCCTCTCCAGTTCTACCTTTACCCCATATATACAGTGCTTTAAATGGGCCGGTACTGCCCGGTATGGAGTACCGGCACTTTTTTATTTTGAAAGGGGCACTACCGGTACCGTTTTAAAAGAAAAGCAATACTTTGCATTGGAGAGTACTGGCACCTCTCACAAAACAAGCAGATACTCTGGTACCTGCACTTCTATTTTTCCTTTTCAAGCACTGCATATATTTCCCTTTGTTTTATCAAGTCTTCTGCGTATTCATCTTCTTCCCTCCCATGACTTTCTCTCCAGTTTCATTCTGCCCCAGATCCAGTCCCCCCCACCCCTATCCACGTGTCTCTTGCTCCTCCGCATGTCTCGTCTACCCAGTGTTCTCTTCTCACCCACTCCATCCTGTCTGTTTCTCTCTCCTGGTCATCCCATGCGTACATCTCTGATTTCCTCCCGTTCTTTAACAGCACCCCGTCTTGTCTCTTCATCCACCTGTTCATCTTCCTAGTCCTTCTTCTCTGTTCATGCTCACCCTTCTCTCGCTCCCTCTCACTGTCCCTTTTTCCTATCTTACCCCATATCTCTCTGTCTTCTCACCTACTCGGTCCCGTTTTAGCTTCCCGCTGTTGAGACTCCTCGAGCCACTGTTTGTAACCCTCATCTCTACTGTATTTGTACACGTGTTTCAGATACACAAGTTTAGTTAAAAAAATCCCAGTTAATTTAAAAACAGCCTGTGCGGCAACTGGCAGAACGCTTAGAAGTTAGAATGAAAATGGTGGTTAACTAAAAAACAGCAAGAGGCACAAAAATACAGATGAAATATACTCCTGGGAAGAGGAGCCTGATTGGAATTGCCCAGAACGGATATACCCGCCCCTCCCTCTGCTGGCTGTCAAGTTCAAGTTTCATTGTCTGTTCGACTCGAGGCCTGCACCGTCCCGCATTGCACAACAGTGCCTGCCTGTAATATTCACAGATCGATTCAAATTTGAAATTAATTGTACGGTCAGTCTATATTCCTGCAGTGCAAGTCCGCTGTCGTCCGCTGCCTGAGACTTTTACAAGTAATAAAGAGAAGAAGTTGATGCAGCTTGTAGTTTATTTGTAGATAGGACCCTCAGATGTCACCAGTACAGGAGCTCAGCAGCAACTGACTCTTACATTCCTATGTACACACAGTGGTCACTAACATTCTACAAGAATTAAAGGAACAGTAATAATGTAGGAGAATGTAACACATCCCTTTTCTTAAAATAAAAAAAACAAATAAAAAAAACTATGTACATTGCAATGACGCATTATATATATATATAGAGTCACATAACATAATCTTTAAGCCTGACAGGTTTCACAATGATTCGTCCAGATAACCTTCTGGAATTGGAAACATCTAACCTTGGAAGATCAGATGACGTGGGTTGAACATGCGGAGAATGAACGGAACAAGGAACAGATCTGGAACCAGACTCCTTTTTTAACCAGAGGTCAAGCTCTAAATCATTGCACTTAACAACATTACAAATATTCCACTTCTGTCCATCATCCAGCAGAACGCAATTACCCAATACTTTCAACACCTTCTTGGGACGAGACCACCTGGAAGAACCATCCTTGGACAACCCAAAACGAGAAGACTTGACCCAATCACCAATTTGGAAACTACATGCATGTTTTATAATTTTGTCGTTATGCCTGTCCACATACTTCTTTTGGTAAAGACTCATTCTACTGTCGAGATTTTCTTTATAATTACGGCCAGCAGAAACCTTGAGCATCCAAGCAGGAGTCACCTTGTTACCAGCAGAACGCCCCTTCAGAAGATGAAATGGAGACACCATGGTAGCAGAATGTGGAGTATTCCTATAACTCCAAACCAAGTTTTTGACAGCAACTTTGCAATCATCACCACCAGAGACAGCTAATTGTATACAATCCTTTAAAACACGGTTGAACCTTTCTACCATGCCGTTCTCTCTTGGGCAATAAACAGCCGTAGTGATGTGTCTAATTCCGCAAGAATGTAAGTAACTTTGGAACTCTGAAGCAACAAATTGTGGACCATTATCAGTAGTGATGCTCTCAGGAAAACCTTCCCTATGAAAAACCTCCTCACAAAAGTTAATTATGCTGGAAGCTTTAACTTCTTTAACAAAAGCAACTTCAGGCCATTTGCTATAGTAATCCATCAATACAATGGCAAATTTGCCAGTAATACTACCTACACTGAACGGGCCACAAATGTCTATAGCTAGTTTCTGCCAAGGCCCATCCGGAAATGCTACAGCAGAAATTGTGGTTTCTTGAGAAACATGAGATTTGTCACTGCACGTGCAAGCAGCGCAATTCCTTACACATCTGTCAATATCTTTGTCCATACCTGGCCACCAGAAATCACACCTACATCTTCTTTTCATCCCAGACATGCCTGAGTGCCCTTCGTGCATAAGATCCAGTAACCTATTCCGTAAGGAAGACGGTACAACAAGTTTGTCAGCTCTTCTAACCACACCCATCACAAGGTCATAAGAGAGTTCAGGCCAAACAGTTTTATATTCGGATAAGTCAGAATCACTCCAAGAAAAATTATTGAATGGTGATGCTAAACGTGTAATTACCTCCTTCAATACCACATCATCCTGAACAGCTTGTTTCCATACCTCTAAACTTATAGCACCACTACAAGCTTCATCCACAGAAGCAATTGACCAGTCTTCATCTTGTTCAACCGGAATATCCTCACCCCCAATAGGAAGTCGAGAAAGGCAATCAGCATTGACATTTTTTATTCCAGGTACATATTCCATTGTAAAATCATACTCTTGTAACTTATATATCCACTTGGCAATTCTAGGCGTGGCTTTCCCTGCACCCTTAGTGGAAAAAATATCAACAAGGGGCTTATGATCCGTTCTCAACTCGAAATTAGTGCCCCAGACATAGTTCCTGAAATAATTAACACCCCAAAAACATGCTAAAGCCTCCTTCTCGATGACAGAGTAAGAAGATTCAGCACCCTTCAATGTTCGTGAGGCAAAAGCTACCACCCACTCAAATTTGTCTTTCCCTTGCATCAAGACAGCTCCAAGCCCATATGCACTAGCATCCACCACGATGATCGACCTCTTGCTGGGATCGTAGGGTTTGAGAGCAACAGCATTAGCAATCTCTCTTTTTACATCATCAAACACTGTTTGACACTCCGTGGACCACAAAAATTTTGCATCTTTTTTCATCAACAATCTTAAACAGAAAACTTTAGAGGCAAAATTCGGTACAAATTTCGAGTAATACTCGGCAAGACCTAAAAAGGATCGGAGCTGGTCTTTATCAGATGGTGCCGGAGCATTCTTGATCGCATCCAATAAATTCTTTTTAGGTTTAACACCATCTGCAGATAAAGTGTGCCCAAGATATTCTATTTCATTGGTAGCAAATTTGCATTTCTCAGCAGCTACAGTCAAACCAGCCTTTTGAAGTTTACTTAATACATCATGCAAAATCATGTCGTGGTCACACTTGTCCGCACCCCATACAAGTACATCATCTTGAAACACTAACATGTTAGGTATGCCTTCTAGGACTTTGCACATGACTCTTTGAAAAACGGCTGAAGCAGAAGATAATCCAAAAGGCATTCTCAAAAATTGAAATGCACCCTCAGGAGTGATAAAAGAAGTTAGATGACGGGATTCTGGGTGTAACTTTATCTGATGATATGCATTTGATAGATCAATAGACGAGAAAAATTTTGCATCTTTAACAGAGGCAACCATTTCATTAATCTTGGGTAAAGGAAAGCGATCTACCCAAATATTTTTGTTTAAATCTCTCAGATCAACACACATGCGCAATTTTCCATTGGATTTGCGTGCCAAAACTACTGGACTAAGCCATTCAGAAGCTTCGATTGGTTCAATGATGTTCAAGTGACAAAGGCGATCTAACTCCACTTTGAGTTGAGACCTTAACACTAACGGTACATTACGTACTTTATGAACAATGGGGGTACAATCAGATTTAAGAACAATTCTGTGTTCAAATTTTTTAAGACACCCTAATTTGGGATTAAATAAATCAGGGAACTTTTTATGTAATTCTGACACACTGTTATCATCCTGAGTTACTAGTACTTCTTCAGAATTTATTTTACGCCAATTGGGAGATAGTAAAACTTGGTCAGGATGATTTGGATCAAGGGTCAAACCTAAATTCCATACTTCTTTCCATCCTAATAAGGCTCTTCCCTTTTCTACCACATAGACAGTTCCAGGAGTACTCCTATCTTTAAAAATGATCTCAGATGAAAAACATCCGATCACAGGTAGTCTAATGCATAGGTACCCCACAGGAGATCTTTGTGAATGAACTAAGGTGGGTTTACCACACGTTTCCCACATAGTTTTATCGATAATGGTATACAGGGAGCAAGAATCAGCCCAAAGGAATAACTTGTGGTTGTTGATAGTGACTTCACATTTTGGTGGTTGAATTTCTTCAGAAATATGATTAACCTCATCCTCATTCCAAATGGTCATAACTTCAATATCACTATCGTCATCAGATTCATCAATAAAATTCACAGAGCTTTTCCAAGCATTGGGATTCCCAGACCTGCACATTTTGGAAAAATGGCCAGATTTGTTACACTTGAAACAAGTGACATTAGACGCCGGACACCAAGAATTTTCAGTGGTATGCTTGGCATTCCCACATCTAAAACAAAACTGCTTATTGTTAGGAAGCATAGTCTTATTAGAAGACATCTTGTTATAAGATACAGTGTTTTTGTTGGCACCAGAAAAATTGCGAGGTCTAATTCTACTATCATATCTGACATTATGCTTGGTGTCAAAAGTTTTTGGCTTACTGGATACCGCACATACTTCGCCAGAATCTTTACTGTCAGTTAGCTTTCGATCTGTAGTATGCGTAATGTTTAACTCTTTGACATAACGTGAATTATTTTCCACCCTCCTGGCAATAGAAATAGTTTTGTGGAGAGATGGATCTTTTAAGTCAAGTAATTTCTCCTGTATTTTAACATTGTTAGTTCTATTGATGAACTGATCCCTTATGATTTCCTCATGTAACTCTTTAAACCTGCAAGTGACAGCTAACCTTCTTAAGGCAGTAACATATTGTTCTACAGTTTCCCCAACCATCTGTGCTCTTGAGAAGAATTTATGTCTTTCTACAACAATACTAGTTTTTTTACCGAAATTTTCCTCTAGTGCATTAAGTGCATCTAGATATTCATCAGACAGAGGTGGTTCAAGTTTGGAACAATCAAACACAATTTCCTCTTCACTGAGATCTTCATCTCCTCCTGCACATACCTTTGAACTAACAGAAGATACAATAGGTAATGTTTTTAGTACTTTTCTACCTTCTACGCCAAGACTGTGCTTGAGTAAAGCTAATTTTCGTGATGCAAGAAATACCTCTCCTCCTATTGCCTCCAAATAAGTTTCGAAGGATTCACGCCAATCCTCCCAATTCATAGGAGGTATACCAGGGTCTTGTAAGAATTTGGGTGGAGCTAAAATATTATTAGTTTCCATGTCGAATTATGACAAATTAATATAAGATACACAATAACATCACAGGAATAATATTATAATCAAAGTTGGTATTTTGAACAAAATAAAATTAACCACAAAAGTAGTCACCGTTGTCTGCGTCGATTCCTAGAAGAATGCTGAGAAAAAGGAACTGTTTTCCAGTAAATTTGATGCTGAATACTGTTGTTTGTAAAACGAATAAAGTATGTTTTTTTTTTTTTTTTTTTTTTTTTTAAATGTCCCAGAATGCTTTGTAATCAATTTCCCAGAATACAATGCAGAGGAAACGAAGAAAGGCAGCAGGTGAGTGTCATATCGATGTTGTAGCAGTAGTCAAAGTTAAAGCAATAGTTAGTTGTAAAAATATAGTTGAAAAGGAAAGCTTGGCGAGTGCTCTGTTTGGTACGAGTTGATCGTTGTTTGCGTTTTTTTTTTTTATTTGGAAGATAAACGCTGGGTTAACGCTGGGTTAATGTTGTTGAAATCGGTAAAAGACGCGTTGCTATGCAACTGGAGATATAAGATGGCCGCTACGCAACGTGATGCCTGACACTGTCTGCAGTTCGTGCGCCTGACGTATGACGCTTATGACGCTGGTGCAGAGTCAGCTGGAAGTTGCATGCCGATGCGCTCGAGCGTTCCAACAGATGCTTTGTCTTTTAAAGGATGCAAAAATGAAATTACACGCCTGTTGTGCGCTTACATGCCTGTTGTGCGCTTACTCAAATAAACGAAAAAGGTTGTTTAACGAGGCGTTTTAACAATTTATCAGCGCTTAGTAAAACACAATAATAGTTTTGGAAACAGAGTTTCTTGGCATTAACGAGCGCTTCCAGAGTTTGGAAATAATAAAAAAAATGATAATATTATGACAACTCACTGCATGCGAAGCTGTTCTTGTTGAAAGTTGTTTTGCAGATGGGTTTTGATTATTGATTCCTCAGTTGAAGGCGATTTCTTTGATTCCTTTTTTTTTTGCTTGTAGGAAAAAAAATACAAGAAATTTTAAAATGAAAAGAACATCCAAGGGTCAAATGGGTCGTTTTCCTCGCTCGTCGCCACTTTTACAAGTAATAAAGAGAAGAAGTTGATGCAGCTTGTAGTTTATTTGTAGATAGGACCCTCAGATGTCACCAGTACAGGAGCTCAGCAGCAACTGACTCTTACATTCCTATGTACACACAGTGGTCACTAACATTCTACAAGAATTAAAGGAACAGTAATAATGTAGGAGAATGTAACAGAGACCTGCTCAGTCTCTCACCGTCGTTCACTTCCAAATAGGGTCGGGGAACCGACGAACCAGAGTCGGACAGCCAGAGGTGTTCAATCTCTGTGAGGGTGGCCTGCGCGTTACAATGTTCTTTCTTTATTCTCGATGACGAGTGACGACGCAAGCACGCACTCTCTCGTCTCGTGACCAGACCACCACTCGTGACCGGGCGAGACGCCGCGTTAGCTGCGCAGCAGGTAGTGAGTTGCGCACTGCGCACAGGCAGCGCGCGCCGCGGGGGCTGTCCCAGGGCCGTCACGTCATTGGTGCTAAGATTGACGGCCCTGGGACCCAAACTGATGGCTGCACTCTGGGATTGGGAAAGTAAAACTAGTAACTACTAGCAGGTATTGGTAAAACAACAAAACAACGGCGCTGGCCGGCCGCTGTCATTGCTAGCCGCCGGAGCCGGAGTGGAGGCCGCCAAATCCTGCCAGGGGGCCGCCAGTGCCACGAACGGATCCTCGTCGTGGCGGCCCCTGGGGTTTGGCGGCCCTGTGCAGGTGCACAGTTTGCACATGCCTAGGGCCGGCCCTACTGTTAAAAACTTCCCAGAGGTTTGATAACTAACACTTCAAAGCCAACATTCACCAGAAAATCAGGGAAGTGTTGTTAAGTGCATATTATTTTGAGGTCTGGCTTGACGTTACAGCCATTGAGACCTCATGTGATCAATAAAAAAAGAGCTGTAAGACATACCATTGAAAGAGGGGCTTTGGTTTCACTCACATTTGTTTACCATGAGTACAGCATTTCATTGGAGAGAAGCTGTATGGTTCCACCAAAATAATGCATATCTTGCACTTCAATAGGCGGTTAGAGGGTCTCCCCTCACCTAAAATGGCTGTTACAATGAAACGTCATGAAATGCAAGAATAAATCCTCTATGGTACTGTGATCTGTGTTTGAACTGCCTATTAGCACAGACTATTGATGGCTTACCAAGCTCCGTGAGTCAGGAGCAGTGTGGCCAGCAGAATAGTTTTTGCAACACTCAGATTACAGCAATGATATCTCGAGGTGGGTGAGCCACTAAAAGCTCAAGCCAAGTTCGAGCCTAAAACCCAGAAGCGGCTAGTGTGGGGTCGGAGTGTCGGGGCAGTTGGACGAAGGGGAGGTGGGGAGGAGGGGGTTAAAACAGACAACACACATGAAACAAATACAAAGAACGTACCTGCCACCCGACGCTCATTTCCAGGTACTCGCTGCTGCAGTCTCCTTTCTCCTGGCACTCCTTGGCTGACTCGGGCAGAAAGGGAAGGGCTTCCGCCCGAGGACAACGTGAAACCAGCTAATCCTGGAGATGAAGTGGCTGTAGCAGACTAATCTGCAGCTCATTTTGAGGCTGGGGGCCTGCGGCTGCAATCCCTCGGCTGTTTCTCAGCTTTGGGATTGCATGCTCTGAAGTGCGCACAGGTCAGATTGGTCAGCTTTAGATAGCCGGCCAATCTGACCTGCACACTGGCAGGGGGCTCAATTACTAGTGCAACCGCACTGATCAGCCCCGCCCCCTGCCAATGCGTTGTAACAGTGTGAGCCTTCAACACATTAATAAATGTGTTTGAACCGCAATCCCAAAACGAGCTGAGCTTTCATGTGACTTCTGCTTGTCACCCTCCTTCTACCCAGGATGTAGCATTATGGACAGAGTTGCCGACTTTGGAACTTGAGGAGCAAGTTTGAGTCTTGGCATCATCTCAACATACTGTGATTCTGGGGAAATCACTTAATCTCCCCGTGCCGATAAACAGTGAATATGCGCTTGTGTAATCTAACTGGTGCTCATGTAAGGAGCTTCAATACCTTTAGCCGAGTTCATGCCACATAAAAACAGCAGAAACATGTAGAAAAGAGGTAAAAACAAAGCCTTAACATAAGGAGATATACATAGATACTCATTTACTGACTGATTTGTATAAAGTACCACCAGTAAACCTGATAAATCAAGACTTCCCCCACCGGAACCCATGTTAATTCTTTATTGTGTATGAAAGCACTTTCAAATATGTGAAAGAAAAATGTCCTAGCTACCGTAATGGAACGTTTCAATTCTATTAAGGACACAGAGGCGAGGATTAGGCTTTTCCTTCTTCACTTTTTCATTTCAGTAGCTTTATCAAAGCAACATTCTTTAATAACAAACTACATTTCCCATGAAACAATCGGGAATGACGGAAAAAGTCCATTGAATCAGAGTGCCGCACCTTGCATAACCATCCCCATAGACACTCTATCTCCCTCTTTCTTTCTGCAAACACAGCATCTCTGCCCGAAGACTACTCCTGTCTGTTGCATTCAGTTCATGTAATAAAAGGTGTAAAGAAGGTGTAAATGTTCCTTCCCACATATAGGTTCCAATTATAACAAGTATACATTCCATGCAAACATCACAGGGTAAAACATCTGTGGTTCTTAGTTAGAAGATTACACAAATCAAACTTTGAATCATTCCAAAAGCACATACAACCGCCACTGTTTCTTTAATGACCCGAATTCCCCGTCCTCTGTTAGGGTGGGTTCCAGTATATAGTTACAACAGGTGGGCTAATCCTCACCTCTGTGTCCTTAATAGAATTGAAACATTCAGTTACGATAGTTAGGACATTGTTCATTCTATTTCAGGAACCGGAGGCGAGGATTAGGCTAGTTTAAAGCTGGTTTACCACAACGTTTGCTAGAGATGACAACGGTTTAAAATAGAACCTCTTAAAAGTGGAGTCAGATGACCAATCTGCCACGTTTAGGATGTCTTCCAGCCTTGTTCCGAGAGAAAGCCGTATAGGGCATGGGGAACCTCACTGAATGCGCCCCAAAGTGGGAGATATTAATGCCTGCTTCTCCCATTGCCCATCTGATCCATCTGGCAATCGTAGGAGGTGAAACCACACTGTGAGGCTTAGTTAAAGCAATTAACAATTGTATTTCCCCATGAGGCCAGAACTAATCTGTGACGACTTTGTACATTTTAAGAGCATGAACCACACATCATTTCAGCACTTTTGGGAACTCTGGATAAGACACAATCCTTGAATTACATTTTGTCCTATGAGCAATATGAAATGTCACTCCTTCTGGAGTGAATACTCTACCTGTAATGTCCAAAGCCTGAACATCGGAGACTCTGCGACACCAAATGAGACATAGTAACATTGCCATCTTCGCTGATAACTGCTTCGTAGACAGGTATTTATTTGAAGGCCAGGATTTAAACATTGTAAGGACCTTATTCACATCCCATAAAACCGAGAATCTAGGTTCGGGGGAAGAGATAATCTGATGCCCCTTTGGAGCTTGCATACCAGCGGATGCTCTACCACTGGATGCCCATCCACGGGCCAATGTCCCGCTGAGATAGCTTATCTAATCCTATTAATGGAACTGTAGCCCAAACCCTGAGAAGCCAACGCCACCAGACAATTCAGAATCTTGACAATTTCCGTCCCCACGGGATCCACCTTGCGTTGGACACCCCAGCCCACCCTTCTAGACCAGGTCGATCTGTACCTTCTGGTGGTGCTATCCGCCCAGGCTCTAGCGAGAAGCGAGGCAGCCTCTGCTGAAATTCCAAGGACTTTCTATTGTTCCCCGTAATCCTCCATGCCATGAAGGGGAACCCGCCAACACCAGGGGGTGAGGGTTGCCCTGAGTGTCCCTCAGGAGATTCGGACACAGGGGTAGAGGCATTAGAAAATAACAGGAAAGTTCCATCATCACTGGAAACTAGGCTTATGATCTCGAGATTGGGGTGATCCCCACTAGGTCCGCTCCCTGTCCTCACACTTGTGCTGACAATCGCATAATCATCGTGAATGGAGTGAACCCATAGGCTCGTTCCAAGCTCAAGTCCTGGAGGAAGGCATCCCTGGCTATGGCCTGGAGGTCCAGTCTCCAGCTGCAATACTTGTCCAGTTGGAAGTCCAGGCAAGACACGAAGAGGTCCATGGAGAATGGACCCCAATACTCCTGGAGTTGCTGGAAAAACTGGGAATACAATTTTTACAGGCCGACGTCTCTCCAATGGCGGGCGTGCCAATCCCCTATCTGGTTGGGGCCTGGCAGGTGCTCCGCTGCCAGGGAAATGCGATTGGTTAGACAGTACTCCCATATAGTCCTAGCGAGGTCCGACAGGGTTTTTGATCGCGTGCCCCTGAGACAAACTATTTTCAAACGTTGCAACGCCCGATAGTGGACGGGGACCAGGTAGATCACCTGAATTGAGGATGAGAGAAACTCCACTATGCGTGTCAGCTGTTTTAAGGAGACTTGGGACTTGGCAAGAGTTCTCCAGAGTTTGTGCCTGATTTTGGTTAACTTCTGAGGTAGAAGACTGAGGGTCGCCTCTACCAAATTGATGGGGAACACTAGAAATTGCAGGGATTGGAAAGGCACCAGAGCTGATTTATCCATGCTTATTACAAAGCCTAGCTACTCAAACAGATCTATAGCTATCTGTAACGGCACTGAGAGATTCTGGAGACACCGATTCAAAATGAGGATATCGGCGAGATACACAATCAGACATACACCCGCACCTGCAGGAGTTCAACCACCGGCCTCATCAGTTTGGTGAAACACTAAGGGGCTGACAAGAGCCAAAAGTTAGGGAGGTGAACTTGAACACCTGAGAGCTCCAGTGGAATTGCAAGAAGTGCCTGTGAGGCTGGAAGATTGGCACGGGCAGATAGGTGTCCTTTAGGTCCGGATGAACCATTCAGTCCGCCTGCAGAAGGAGGTCCCTGAGGAGGTGGATTGAGGTGGATTCCCTCCATCTTGAAATGTCTGTAAAGGAGCCAACCATTGAATTATTTTAGGTTGATCACCAGACACTGACCCCCGTCCCTCTTCTCTACCAGGAAGATTTTCTGAGGACCCATTGCGTGCACCGTTGTGAGAACAATAGCCCCTTTCTCCAGAAAGCTTGTTATCTCTAGGTCTAACAAGAACTGCTGGTCCTGTGGAAAGGCCAATGGCCTGGGGCTGTAGGACTGGGTAGGGATCCTGCAAAATTCTATGCGAAACCCTTGCACTGTCTGATGGACCCAAGCATCTGTGGGAAGAGATTCTCAGTTCAGCAAGAATTGCCCCAAACGACCCCCAAGCCGGAGACCCCCCAGGCTTTGCGTTCTCACCTTGTGTATTGCTGTCGTTGTTGTGGCCTCTAGAACCGCCTCTAGCTCCCCTGCGTCTGGCATAGGTTCTGGTCGGATAGAAATTTCCAAACTTGCTGGAGTCCTGGTATTGACCTTGACGAGAATCTCTTCCTCTGGGGGCATGCTGAAGGGGACGGCAAGTCGGGCGCCCCCTTCTTCAGCCAGAGTTGGCAAAAACACGGGGGTTAAAGATTCTCTTTATAGAGGTCTGGGCTTTGTCCAAGGAGTTGAAAGTATTAACAGATTTCCCCAGCTCACGTCTGAAAGGATCTCAAATTAGGTTGCCTTGGGCGACTGTACCTGCCTCAGAGGTAGAGAGGTCCCCTAACTTGGGGTCAATCTTAATTAACAGTGACCTGTTCTGTATAAATTGCGTGATTCACATGCCCAAGAAAGATAATTGCCCTTTGACCCCAACTTGGGAGGAACTCGGAAGAGATTAGTGCACCCCAGGCATTCGCATCCTCCGCCATGTCCATGATTTTGGCCAGTGGCCCTGTCAAATCTAGCAATTTGTCCTGGGGTGAGCGCCAGGACCTGTTGTAACCTTTCTTTGGGTCACGGACGAACTTGGCAGAGAGGAAGAGAAGCCAGACGTCAAGGCCTAGACTGGTCCCCATCACCGTCAGAAGTGTTCGGGGAGTAGTCCCAATCTCCTGGATTCGCTTGGGGGGGGGGTGTTTGGATTTTCCCCGGGACTCCTGATCTGGTTGAGCATACAGAAATGCCTTTTTTAGGAAAGCAAAGGCATTGAGGTCAACACCTGACTCTTCGGTTTGTTTGCATTTATCTTAACTGGGATTAGCTGCATTCCCTGGAGGTAGTAGGGCTCGTGAACCTGAGACGTCTTCCCTCTGCCTGAGCGGTTTCTGGCATTGCACTTGCAAAGCCAAAAATGTATGCTCCAAGAGTGCAACCACTTGTATCACAGCTTTGAGGTTGGAGGCGCCATTACTTGACAGAAGTGATCAACAATTAGGAGATAATTAACCTCCTCCTCCTCCATGTATTTCTCCTAGCATTCAAAATCCTCCATTATGGAGATTATGGTGATAAATGAATATATATAGCTTTATGGGGTAGAGAATTGGGTATGTGCCCTTGAAGTAATTGCCCTGACATAGGGTTTCTTTTTTTTTTCTTCGGAGTTTTAATAGCATGGACTTGACCCAAACGTATTGGGTATTAGAGCGCTTTACACGAGCACCAGTTACTTACACAAGGACTCATTCATTTCTTTTTTTGTTAGGCACTGGGAGATTAAGTGATTTGCCCAGAATAACAGGATGTTGAGCTTCATTGTTGAGACTCAAACCCGGTTCCCCAGATTTGAGTTCATCCGCCCTAGCCGTTAGTCTACATTCTCTACATAGGGCTACATGTTCAACCCCACATCCCTAATTCTTTATAATTTATTTATTTAATTTATGTATTTAAAGAGTTTTATATAGGGCTGGCTAGACCCGAAGGTATCAGAGCGCTTTACATGAGAATCAATAAAGTTCAACAATTACACAATACATAAAAAAAAAAATAGGCAATACAATTAGGAGAGGAGAGAAAGGAGAGAGAAAAGTAGTGGAGGGGGACTTGCTCCCTATCTTAGCAAGGGAATTCTTTGCCATCTGGGAAAGTCCCACAGATCTTTAAAACTGACTGTTCCTACTAGTTCAGGGTTTCGGGTCTCCAGGTGCGGGCTTGCACAGGTGTTTGAACGGCGAAGCAAATTATATTCACCCGTGCCAATTACCATTGCCGGCCGCTCTTCACTGAGCTTACAGTGAAATTCATGTGTGCTGGACGGGGGGGGGGAGGTGCAAGTCATGCTGCGTGAGTACAGGAAGTTCATGTAAGCAGAAAAGCGGGTGCTTCTACAGGAGGCTTCTGGAAAATGATGACCTTGAAGAGCAGGATACGAAATGGAGTAACAGACCGTGGCATGGTGAGGGCTTTAACAGAGATTGATTGACATGGCAGGGAAAATTCTGATTTCCTCAAGCCTCAGCACTGTAAAGCCATTTATAATCTGTATCATACACCCTTAAAGATGCTGAAGTGGGGCGGGGTAAATGATGGTGAATGCTTTAGGTGCAGAGCTGACTCAGCTGATAGTCTTCACGTGTTATTTGCATGTACGAAATTGTAGCAGCTTCTTCTAGGGATAGAGCACTTTGTAGGTCGAGCTCGACCTGCATTCAATGCAAAGCATTGATTGCTGTCTGCTCGACAACTATTGTCAGCCGTTTCTGGGAATGTAGACACGAGTCAGACGCGCGCTTTTGCAGTCTCAGTTTTGACCGCGGGAGCGCGCTTCTGAGACGCGCTTGCGCAGACGAACACACAGCCCCTGCTTTAGCTTGGCTCGCATGCACTAACGGCGCACACACACACACACACAGACAGCCCCCACCCCCCTGCACGTACACACACACAGGCGCGCGCACACATACACACGCTGCCGCCCCCGACCCCCCTGCACACACATAGACACGCACGCATACACACACGCCGCCGCCTCCCTCTATCCACCCCCCAAACACACACACACACACACATACACACACACACACACCCCGCCCCCCTTACAACTAAGCCCCACTCACCGCATCACCGCCACTCCTGACTTCTGCAGCCACCGCGGGGCATCCACTCCGTGGGCTTCGCGGAAGACGGAAGTCCCGCCCCACGACAGGCGTGACGCTCCCAAACTTCCGTTTTCAGGATGCGCAAGCTCACGGCTTGTTCATCTATGGTGTGCAATGCAAAGTGGAATAATTAAAGAGCCCGCTGGATGTCCAAGCCACTCTGGGGTTGCATCAGTCAGGTAAATGTGCTTTTTATTCATCATATGCTGCTGGGAAAGTTGGGCTTTATCATAGCTTACCAAGCGGTGTTTATTCTAATGGCTAAGCAGGTGGCTGCACTTGCCATTCTCTTTTATGTGAGAAATGCTGCTGTCTGCCCATAGCGCTGCTCACGCAAGGACCCGCCGGGCGTGTGTAATGTGCGGCGGGTGAGGGGTGCTTCGCACGGGGCATTGTTACGCACTGTATGTGCAGAGCCTCCGAGGAGAGAGCGTGTGCCTCAGTGCATTGTGGAGCGTGCTGTGTGGGGATAATGTGCTTACAATACAATGCGCCTTCATGGGAGCCGCGGATAGCAGAGTCATGCTTCCAGGAGCGCCGGAGCAATGCGATTTGTTGCATCCTTGGGGCATCAGCAGATTGAAGCATGCGCTATTTTCTCTCATGTATGGTTTCATTATTGCAAACGCAACGGAAGAAACAGCTCTCCAGTGAAAGTTAATGGCATTCAGCGGCGTTCGCCTGGTTACCCTGATGTCACGGGTGTTTGCTGATTCTCAGCACTAGTGTAAGTCGTCAAGCAGTCTCTCTGTTGTGCCCCCCTTGTTTAGTTCTGTCACCAAAGCCGGTGCTCGCCGAGCATCCTCAGTAATTGTATGTTATGTGTCTGAAGCGAAGGAATATGCCGCGGAGCTACCACTCACAGGGAATTATGCGTCATGCCAACAACCATGTGTGCAGAAAGGTGCCTCTCCCCTCCCCCTTTCTCAGAACGCACCTCGGTTCTGGCTGACGCGCGAACACCGTTCCTCTTAATTGTATTTTGAATGTGTCTGACGGGAAGCAGCAGCCCTGTCTCAATGGCGAACCATTTTCTATCCATATTTGGCAACTTTACCTACAACTTAAAGAAAATAACTTTTTGCA
Source organism: Lissotriton helveticus (assembly GCF_964261635.1). Lineage (NCBI taxonomy): Eukaryota > Metazoa > Chordata > Amphibia > Caudata > Salamandridae > Lissotriton > Lissotriton helveticus. Next base: position 1,519,091,657 of record NC_136068.1, on the reverse strand, counting down.
CAGCACTTACAAAGTGTGGCCTATAATATATTCCCAAAAATATTTTCTCTTCCTGTGCCATAACAGATGGTGTCTATATGTGCATATTGTGTCCAGCATGGATGCTCAAACCAAATCAGTTAATTCGCAAAACGAGCAGTGTGAGTGCCGTTTGCATTTTTAACAGATTTAAGACCCTGGTGTAAAATGTGAGCTCAGATGCATGTCAAGCAGTGTGGCTGGTGCACATCTTGCTGCATTCCTTTTTAACAAAGGAACCCAGCAAGATTTGGCCTGCCACACAACCACCACCTGTGCGCCTGCCTAGTGTAGGCTGGCTCAGAGAAATCACATACTTGACAGGGGAGAGAAACATCCACTGCTCGTATTGCAAGCCCCATGCACTTCGCTGCTCTGGTATGCCACGAGCAGTGGAGCATAGAATTACATTTCTAACCTGACTTTAGAGACAAAAATGTAATTCAGTAAATTTGCAAATAATTGCTCTTCGATGGTCGTACCGATCATCTTTGAGGGGCACTACTGAACGCCACAGCATCACTCGGTGCCACCACAATATCAATCTGTGCAACCATTCAAAAACAACTGGTTCAAATATGTTCTCTTAATGTTTCAAGCTTTATTACAAATGTCACAAAAAGATGTTAATATTTCACTTTTGTTATTCGATTTTCGTCACAATAAAATACACTGAACATAATCTTCACAAAAGTTATTTACAAAAGTTTAAGCTATTGCCATTATAAATTACAATAACTTTTATTAAAGTATTAATTATTTAAAAAAATTAAAAGCCATTGTTATTTGTAATATCAATACATCTAAGTCACATAAATACAACACATATTGCATTACAAATGCTATAAGTGTCACATTTGCGAAAGTTATAACCATTGGCATTGTAAATAACAATGCTATTAATTTCACTATTTTCAAAACCAACACATAAATAACAAATTTGTCATTTACAATATCAATAGCTCAAACTTTCCTAATGCGAGACCTATTGCATTGCAAATGCTTGTTAACTTATGTGACAGGGGTAGAAATCATGCTTACCCCGACAGCTATGCTGCTAGGCTTGGCAGAGGATTCATTGGCTAGAGTTGGTACACCAAAGGTCGGCTACATTATATTCATGGCAACTGCTTTCGCTCCGCTTTGTATTACGTCAGCATGGTTGCAGAAAGAATCTCCTTCTTTTGAAATGTGGAAAGCCAGGTATTTTGTATTTTTTAGCCTAGAGCATAACTTATACTCTTGAGAGAGCGCAAATCAAGAAAAATATAGAAGTGCACCATATTTACAAGCACGTTGTATTAGTTTAGTAAACATTTTATAAGAGTGTCGAATCTATAGAGTGAAAATATATAATAGTGTCTTATTAAAATAGAATACTTATATCAAGTGTGAAAAGCTAATGTAGATGTTTGCAGAGATGTTAGAATGATGTTGAAATCTCATGTTATGTGGCTGTTGTAGGGGAAATGTAATTCTGCTAATGTAGAAATGTGTAGGCCACATGGCAGTTCACATAGAGTACAAGATGCTGTTACACTCTTACACGATGGTGGATTTCAATGTTATTGTAATTCAAAGTATTATTGATCCTAGAACTGAAATATGTTTTATAGACATTTCATATAATCATAGTGTGTAATAAGTTAGAATGCTGTTTAGAAGAATTAAATGTTTTACAGAGTGCACAGGCCCGTTCATGTAATTCTAGATAGGCCTGAATAGACAAAGTTATTTCTTTTGATCTGCATGTGCTCGTTAGAGAAAGGTCGTGTTAAGCACAAACTGTGGAGCCTGTTCGAATGGTTTACGACTTAAAGATATGGTGGAGGACGGAATTTGGGGCCCACAGTACAAGTGTCTGTTTGCAGGTGCGAGGAGGTTTTAATCAAGAGAGTGATGAATAGACTTTTGTTCAAGAGAGCCAGGCACAGGCCTGGAGGAGTCTTCAGGAATTTCCTGGGGGTACCGTCTTGCCGGAGAGGAGCTTGGGAAGCAAGGTCAACGCTAACGATGGGCCCAGAGGAGTACCAGCATGGAACATACCAGAACCAACACCACGTGAGGGGCGTCTCTAAGGGGTGTCTCCAAAGGGCGTTTCTATTGTAAATGTGATTTTGTGTTAGGGACAGCACCCCTGGGTGGAGTTAAGGCAGATGATCTGAGGAACCTAAGAGAGCGGATGGGTAGGCAGATAGGGAACTGCGAGACATCGTTTTGAAACAAAGACTAAGGGAAGTGTGTGATCTTCTTTGGAAGTCACCACTGCTGACACCTTTTTAGGTTAAGATCTTGCTAAGTAGGGATGTCACTTAGTCTAGTGTAGGGACAGTCTAATCTGATTTCTTTCCTTTCTGTAAATGACTCATAAGCTACAGCTTGTGTCTATTCTTGCAACTTTGATGATTTTTGAATTGGTTTTGGTAATATTCTTTTGCCGACTAAGAGCATTTAGAAAATTCATGTTTGTATTGATACCCGTATGTCTTTTTGAACCTTATATTGAGATGTTTGTATCTCCAGTTAAGTTTGGCTTTGTAATAAACTTTTAAACCTTTTAAGCTTAAGTGGTTCTTTAGAGTGGTGTAAGTCATTAACGGATTAACCTGGTAGTGGATTGCCTTTTACTCAATGACAGGTACCAACGGTTCAGTCGACCTGAGTTGGGATCTAGGCCTATAACTATAGACCAGAAATCCCGTGTTAACAGTTGGTAGCAGAGTGAGGATGGTTACCTTCTTGAGGAAGGTGATCTAGACTAGGTTAAGTTTACCCCAAGGTCCCTAGAGATCGAGAGGTGGCCCGCCGAAGAGGGTGCTGACGGCGCGAGAGAAAAGCAGCAGAATCGGACAAGAGTGAGTATAACAAGGGTCATGCGTGGACAGATTGCGGTGTTTTGTGTTGTATTTGTAGTGTAATGTCATGCGGAGTAGAATGCCTGTAGTGTGAATGAGAGAGGGTTGTGAGCGCGCGTAACCTGGCAAAATCTTACGTTCGGGGAAGAGCTTAAGTGGTTCGGGTGTATCGAACATCCAGAGTAGTTGTCGACCAGAGAAAAGGGGGTCATGAGGTGCCATTGATCGCCCGCAGGACCGAGATAGGGGGAATGCAAGAGTGAGTGTGTGGGTAACGGACGCAGGTCGAAAGTTACCTTGTGCAAGTAACCTATCAGAGAAGGCGATTGTCTGGACGTACACGGAAAGACATTTCGTCAGTTAAGGTGACAATTACAGTTAGACTGTGGACGTACAGTCAAGGAAAGTGATCGCTTGGACGGAAGTAATCATTTTTCAGAAGTATGAATGGGACGCATGCATGACCGAGAGACGAGCGGAGAAAGGAGGGGAACTGCTGCAAAAGGGGGACGAGTGGCGTCAGCGAGAGCCGCGCTGTGATAGGCCGGTCGGTGTGAAGCCGCGCTGGGACGAGTGACGTCAGCGAGAGCCGCGCTGAGATAGGCCGGTTGGTGTGAAGCCGCGCTGTGATAGGGCGGTTGGTGTGACGTCAGCAAAGAGCCGCGCAGTGATAGGCCAGTTAGCGAAAACCGCGCTGAGATTGGTGGATTGTCATCAGGAAGTAAAACGAACGCGGAGAAAATAGAAATTTTGTAGATTTTGAACATGAAGTGTTTTAAATGTTTGAGAGGGATTTTTAAGAGAAAAAGAAGAGAATCTTATTGCGGGGAAGAGGCACCGCCGGAGGGTACGCCAGCTCACTATATGGCAACGAATGTTGGGTTGCATACTATACTGTGGCTTGGGACTTGGAGTAAGATTACAGAGGGGAATGAGGAACTGACTTTTCCAAAATACGGAACGTTTAGATTAGAAGTGTTACATCAGTTGAAAGCAGTTATGTCCTCATTGAGACCTTTGCCTAGACCAACACAGTTTGAGGCGCTTAATGCATGGATTAGGGCGGCGCACAACAGGAGTCAGAACAGACGCCAGGAAAGGGTACGGCGATCAGTGAGGGCAGTGCAAGATGCCAAATGGGATGCGGAAGCCAAGAAGTGGAGGGTACTGGTGATTGAGGTGGATAAGTTGTACCCCATGAGAGAGGTCACAGGTGGAAAGAAACCCATAGAAGAGGATGATGAGAGCGAGTCGGAGGACGGCCTAATAAATAGGTTGTTGATAGATAAACCACCTCCGGACAATAGGGAGATAGAGGGTACGGAGCTCTCAAGGAAAAGTAGAGTTGACATAGAAGAGAACAGGCCACTCCCCATAACGGATTGGGTGCCTACCAAAGGTGAGGAGACACCTCAACATAGTCCTGTACAGAGAGTAATCGGAAGGGTTGTGGTGCAGAAGATGCCAGCAACAGAGAGGGTTGAGTCTTATGGATTGCCAGATGCTCTTCAAGTACCCGTTACCATAGGTCCTGTAGTGTCGGTTTACCACCCAGAGAAAGGGAGAGAGAAAGAACAGGTACGGCTAGAGAAAGAGAGAGTTGAAATGGAAGGAAGGAATAACACGACCAATGCCTGGAGGCAATTGCCAGGACCAATAACGTGGAGCACCCCATTGGATTCAGCAGTGGGCCCCGTAACAGAACAGGGGTGTCAGAGAGGACCGATGGACCTGAGGGGACCACGGCCGAAATCCTATAAAGAGTTGAGGGCTGACCTGAGGGAATGGGATGGGTAGACAGGAGTACCGAGCAACAGGTCAAGACCAGAAGCAGAATGGGGAAGTCGAGGAAATGGAATATTATCTCACTGCGGGGCTAGCGAAAGCAGTCAGGAGTGGGAAGGTAAAAGTCAGGAGAGTAGAGGAGTTACACGTCATACAGACAGAGGAAATGGGCAGGAACAAAGAGGCAGAAGTACGGAGTGTGGAGAGACATCTCGTCCCATTCAAAGTGAGGAAGACCAAAGGACCCAAGAATACAGAGCTAGGTTTAGGTGCACTCACCATGCACCCAGTGATAATGTACAGCACTGGAGTCGTGGGAGCATAGGGAACAGTGAAGGATCTTGCCATGTGCCGACTGATCAGAGACCACCGGCAAATGGTGAAGAGATGGGGAATAACGGGAGGTCTTACCATGCACCTGGAGAAACCAGGCAAAATGAGAAATATGTGATCATGGGAAACAGAGGAGTGTTTCACCATACACCCAGAGAGGATGGAACTGCATGGGACCTGGAGAGATGGGAGCAAGGGAGGACTCCCCATAACTCGCCTGAGCCTAGACGTAGGACTCAGAGCTGTGATGGGAGGGATGTAAATAGACTCTCTAGAGATGGCATATTGAAAGCTGTAATAAAAGCCAAAAGACTCGACGTGTCCAGTTTAAAATCTGACCTGGACGAGATAATAGATGGTACAGTGCCGATAGAAAGGATTGACATGTACGAACAAGATGAGCTGTTGTTTATAGCAAAGGACATCACTCGAAAAGCCAGAGCAACTCATGAGGAACTGTCTGAACTGGCAGACAAGTATATGGTAGATTTGTCCAGAACCAAGGCATTACAGGGTAACCACAGGTTGCATTATTCAGATCAGGACCTAGATGAGAGGAGGACAACTGGATTAAAAACACACATAAGGGAACTGATCACAGGAATAAGAGCATGGAGAGATCTGGACAAATGGGAAGAGAGGTGGCCGAAGAAGGGCACTGTTAGGCGGAGTGCGAATGTGATGTCTCCGGAGGGAAGACTAATGCAGATGGAGGCATTCCCTTTGCGAGAAATAGCGAATGGGAATTATGTACACGTACCCTGGAGTAGGGGAGATTTGGCTGCCTTCACCAACTCATTTCCGAAGTTAAGGGAGAACCCTGTAGAGTGGTACAAGCAGGTAGAGAGGTTTGTGAAGATCTCAAAAGTATTGTGGATTGATTTGAACACCTTGTTTGACATTGTGGTCCCAGGAGACTTGTGGATAGCATGCAAGGTTAGTGTCGAGTGGCAAACTACAGAACCAGCAAGGGATACTCGTACTAATGGACCGTCAGAAACAGTAATGTTAAAATACGATAGGGTAATGACATGGCTGAAGGAGAAGGTGCCACCACAAGACATAGATTGGGTAAAAATAGACCGAACAAGACAGGAACCAAAGGAGACAGTCCATGAGTATTATGAGCGATTGCTGAAAGCATTCAAACAATACAGTGGACTAGATGTAATGGACCCCAAGGATATAGGACAGTTTGTATCAAAGTTTGTTTTGGGGTTGAGACCTGATATTTGTCTGATGATTCAGCAGCATTTAATTTGTTGGCAAAACAAACCATTGGATGAGATTCTGAGATACGCAAGATACTGCAGTGATGAGATAGAGTCCAAAGCAAAGAAATTAAAGGAGAAATTGATGATGGTGCAGATGCAGTCAGCTGGAAAGGGAGGACAGCAGCAACAGGGAACAGGGACAATGGGACGGAAATCAAACAATCAGAATAGGGACAACGAGAAAAATCCGAGACCTAGAATAGACTTTGCTACATTGAAGAAAATGACAAAGTGCCATCAATGTCACCAGGTGGGACATTGGAGACGCGAGTGTCCCTATAACCCTGAAAACGGAGAACTGGAAGTTCTAGAGGAGGAAGTTCAGGAAGTTCCAGTCCAAAGGGTGACCGTGACAAAGGGTAAGGTGGCCAAAGGGGGGATTTCGGCTCCACGAGCTCAGTTCCCGCAGCCACCAAAGATTACGACAGGAGGAAAGGTCTATAGACAGATGCCTTTGTTCACAGGTAAAGAAGAGTGTTACTACGTTGATCCATTGACGGGATGACGTGTAAGTAGAGAGGAGGACTGTACCCTCGGGGCAGTTCTAGAAGTGGATCAAAGAGGACCGTTCGTTGAGGCAGAAGTGGCAGGGTGTCCTACAACATTCTTGGTGGATACTGGAGCTACTCGATCCACTCTGAGATCGGCAGTGGTTCCAGATCTACCAATGTCGGGGGAAACGATTCAGGTGGTAGGAGTTGCAAATAAAAGAATGATTAGCCCTTTGACGGAACCAGTATCAGTGAAAATAGGAAACTACACGGATGAACATCAGTTTGTGGTATGCGATTCTAGTCCTGTGTGTCTGTTAGGAAGGGACTTATTGTGCAAACTGAACTGCACAATATACTGCACACCTCAGGGAGTAGAGGTACAGACTACAGATGATGACGCTACCTTCAAAGTTGTAAATTCGAGAACATGCATAGAACTGTATCCTACCCTGACAGTGGAGGAGCTCCCAGGGGATTTACGAGAGGCGGTGTCATCAGAGGTATGGGACTTCACTGGAGAAGAGATAGGACTGATCAAAGGAGTAGAACCAGTGAAGATTATGGTTAAATCAAATGCTGAATATCCAAGAACGCCCCAGTATAAACTGACCCCGGAGACGATTGCAGGAATAAAACCCGTAATCGACTCTATGATTCAACAGGGAATACTGAAGGAAATCGTGGGAAGTCCATGCAACTCCCCGATTATGGGTTTGCAGAAACCTAGTGGGAAATTTAGAATAGTGCAAGATCTTCGAAAAATTAACAACATAGTTGTTTCATTTTGTCCAGTGGTACCGAATCCATCAGTGATATTGTTTCAGATACCATTCCAAGCTGAGTAGTTCACAGTGATAGATCTTTGTCAGGCTTTCTTTTCAATCCCATTGGATGAAGAGAGCCAGTACCTTTTCGCTTTTAAAATGGAAAATCGCGTTTTAACATGGTGTCATATCCCCCAAGGGTTTACAGATAGCCCATCAATTTTCAACCAGCTGTTGAAGAAAAATCTTGAAAGTCTGGTACTGCCCCAGAACTCGGTTCTGGTCCAATACATAGACGACCTACTTGTTGCGTCAGAAACAGAAGAGGCTTGTAAGACAGATACCATTGCCTTGCTGAACCATGTAGCTGAAAATGGGCATAAGGTATCTCCAAACAAATTGCAGTACTGTCTGACAGAAGTACAGTACTTGGGTCACAGGATAGAAAAAGGAAAGCGCAAAGTGTCACCAGATAGGATAGAGGCGATAATGAAGATGAATGCGCCTACGACACAGAGAGAAGTCAGGATGTTCCTAGGAATGGTTGGTTATTGCCGACAGTGGATAGCTAACTTTTCACTGAAAGCAAAACCTTTACAAAAACTGACGCACAAGGAGGTGAGTGATCCGGTACCATGGGACAAGGATTGTTTGATGGCGTTCCTCCAGCTGAGAGAAGACTTGTGCCGTGCTCCGGCTTTGGGAATGCCAGATTATGAGAAACCATTTTCACTTTTCTGTTGCGAAAGGGAAGGTTGTGCTTTGTCAGTTTTAGTGCAAATTCATGGAAATGCCCGTAGACCAGTTGCATACTTTTCGGCTACCTTAGATCCAGTAGCCGCAGTGTTGCCCGGATGTCTGGGGGTCAAAATTGACAATGGTTTGACCCTCAGATCTCAGATTCTCACTCTTACAGGCTCGTGGTTTGGACTTCTCCGCATGTTGCGGAAGTTCTTTCCGCTGCTCTCATAAGATCACAGGAGGATTGCGGTGCAGGCCTTGATCGGTTCAAGATTGGACTATGCTAACATCTTATATCTGGGCCTGCCTGAATACCTCTTGCAGCGGATGCAGGTGGTCCAAAATGCGGCGGCTCGCGCCATTTTTGGCTTGCACAGGCGAGCGCATGTCTCTGGCCTATTACAGGCACTTCATTGGCTGCCTATCCGACAACGGATAGTTTTTAAAACTCTGACTCTTGCCCATAAGGCCTTTTACTCAACTGGGGCTAAATACCTGCAGAGGAGGCTCAAGCAATATTGCCCGGCGCGATCTTTGAGATCAGGATCACAGTTTCTTGCCGTTGTGCCCCGTGTGAGGAAGGCTCGACTGGGAGGTCGTTCCTTTATGCTTCGGGCTCCTCAGCTTTGGAACTCTCTGCCTTTTCTGTTACGAAGCAACTCTAATTTGCTATCTTTTAGAAAGGCCCTCAAAACCTGGTTGTTTGCCTCTTAGATTTTACAAATAATTAAAATTCTTTTTTCTGCTTCTCTCTCTATTCTTTATGTGTTATGTTTGCTTTTAGGATGTCAATAAAGCGCCGGGACACTCATTGAGTAGCCGTGCGCTATAAAAGTCACAAATTAACATAACATAACATAACATGTCTCAATCCGTTGCTGCAACAGGTGTCAGCATTGAGCAGTGTGAAAATATTGTAATGGGACACCAGTTAGTGGTGTATGTACCGCATTCTGTAGAATTGTTGATGACCAGGACCAAGACACAGCACATGACCAACAGTAGGCTCACGCGCTACGAGCAAGTTATACTTGCTGCGGAGAACGTGACCCTTAAGAGGTGCTCTGTTTTGAATCCTGCTACATTGATGCCACTTCCTAACGATATTGAAGGCGAGGAATGTGAAGATCACGACTGCCTTGATGTGACTGAACTATGCACGAAACCAAGACCAGATATCGTGGATGAGCCGTTGATCGACCCTGATGAAATTTTCTTTGTTGATGGCTCATGTTTAAGAGACGATACTGGTCGGTTGAGAGCAGCTTATGTGGTTTGCACCATTACTGGAGTTGTGGAAGCCGCTTGCCTGAAAGTAGTACACTCCGCACAGGTGGCAGAAATCATTGCATTGACACGTGCCTGTATAGCAGGAAACAAAATTAGAGTCACCATCTATACGGATAGCCAATATGGTTTCGGTGTAGTTCATGATTTTGGGCAGTTGTGGTCTCAGAGAGGTTACATGACCTCCTCTGGTTCGCCTATTCGAAATGGAGAATTTGTGCGACTGTTGTTAGAAGCATTACAAGGTCCAGCTGCAATTGCAATCGTCAAATGTGTAGCCCACACCAAAAATACTGATTTTGTGTCACAAGGTAATAGATATGCAGATGAAGTTGCCCGCTATTGCGCGGAGCAAGGATACTCTTTCACGGAGGTGAAAGTAGGTGGGGCTCAGGAAAAGACCGAATTAAATATGATGTTAGAAACAGTAGATACTTGGGAGGACTTAAAAAACATGCAAGAGAACGCACCTGATTCAGAGAAAAAGGCATGGGAAACAGCAGGATGTGTGAAAAGTGAAATGGATTTCTGGGTTTCAGCAGATGGAAGAGCAGTGTTACCTGCGGAATTAGTGAGTCCAATGGCACGACAGATACATGGTCCAGTACACTTAGGAAGGGATGCCATGCTGAGGGTATTCAGGCAGACTTGGTATTGCCCTAAGTTTAGGATTGCAGCAGAAGCAGTGTGTAGGAGATGCGTTACTTGTCAGCAACTGAACGTAGGGAAAAGAACACCGGTTACAATGAGTCACATTGGGAGGTCTGGGGGGCCTTTCAACAGAATGCAATTAGATTTCATTGAGATGCCAAAAAGCAACCACCTCAGGTATGTTCTGGTGGTTGTATGCATATTTTCCAGATGGGTCGAAGCATACCCTACACGCAGGTGCGATACACTCACAGTAGCAAAGTTGTTGCTTAGAGAGTTGATCCCGCGCTACGGGGTGTCAAACTCCCTGGAATCAGATCGAGGAACTCATTTCAACAGTGAAGTTGTGAAAATGCTTTGCTCTGCATTGAATATTGATCAGAAGTTGCACTGTAGCTATCGACCAGAGGCCTCAGGTATCGTGGAGCAGATCAATGGCACTTTGAAGTCCCGAATAGCCAAAGTATGTTCATCGACGTCCTTAAGTTGGCCTGATGCTCTGCCCTTGGTACTCATGAGTATGCGTAGCACACCAGACAGGAGGACAGGTCTCTCTCCACACGAAGTCTTAATGGGGAGGGCAATGAGACTTCCGTCTGTACCCACTACAGCCTTGTTGAATATTACAGATGACCTGATCCTGGATTACTGCAAGGGTCTGTCTGCCGCCATTCATTCTGTGTCTCTTCAGGTGCAGGCTGCTGAAGTTCCATCTTCAAGAGATCTATGTCACGACTTGTGCCCAGGTGACTGGATCCTGCTGAAGAAGCACGTCCGGAAGAACTGCTTAGACGTGCGTTGGAAGGGGCCCTACCAGGTGATCCTGACGACGAATACCGCTGTGAAGTGTGGAGGGCTGCCAAACTGGATTCACGCTTCCCATACTCAAAGAGTTCCAGCACCCCTAGAAGAAACAGCTCCTCTCACAGATGAAAATTCAGCAGTGGAGAGAGAACCACTAGAGGGGATCAGTCAAGCTGTGGGGGTGTCGGAAGAAGTTGGGAGCGCTACAGATCAAGAAGAAGGACAGGACGGCAGTGAAACTGAAGTTGCCACAGAAGGAGAAAGTTGCTGTGAATACGGCTCAGACCCAGATCAAGCCCAGAGTGATCAAGAACCGAGTGTGCGGACAAGATATAGGAGAGAGAGGCGTGGAGAAGCTAGTTGGCCAAGTGAAAGAAGAAAGAGGCCAAGCTTGAAGACAGCTCCAGAGAAAACTCTTGCCCCTGTATCTGAAGACTCGGATTTGGACGAAAGTACACAAGGACAGGAACAGGAAGGTCCGAGAAGATCGAGGAGGGTGCGAGTGCCTTGCAGAAGATACGCTACTCCTGAGTGGACCTCCCTCGCTGCAGATGTCCAGTGTACGGGGAACTGGGAGGGTGAGGGAAGTGACCCTGATCAGTACTGACCCCATCATAACAGTGGAGATAGTGTTGTTGATACCGGGAGTGGAGGTCAAAGGGTTGCTGACACTCAATATCCCCTATCCTCCTTATCTGAGTGGAATAAGAGACTTGGTTTTAAACAGAATAGATTTCCCGACTTGTTGTCCAAGGAGGTCAATACTTGGGGAGGTCCTTCTTCGTTTGGAAATATTAGAAGCTGTGATTAGAGTCGCTGGAACACGTATAATTTCGGATTGCTAAAAAGACTGTGTGAAAGACTTTGCAAATAAACAAATTGAGAGATAACCTAGCGCCAAGTGGAAGAAGAAGAAACTAGGGACTTCCATTTAGTGGACGGAGAAGGGCTAGGGTTGTCTGTTGCTATAGAAACAAAGACTGATCTTGCGGAGAAGATTATCAGCTTCCAGGTGTGGTTCGAAAAGAGACATTGTGCTGAGAAAGAGAACTGGAACTACACTGTTTGAGAGCATGGAGGTTGGCAACCCGAACCGCAGGGCCAAATGTATAATAGGCACACTTTTAGTGGGAGTGATTTTTCTTATAGCTTTAGTGGTTACAATATCATATGTAGTGGGACATGAAAACGAAGAGAAAGCAACAACAAAACCAAAGATTACATCGACACAGAAACCTACTATTGCTGGTAAAAAGGGGGACAATACAGAGGAAGATAAAGCTTTACTAGCAGCTGAGACTCGTAGGTTACATGTAGATGAATCACAAGGGAACTTTAAATCGAATGCATATGCTAAATTGCTATACGAATATGTTGATGCTATGGAGGCTAAAAATTGTTATGTCTGCATGAAACTGCCAGCCTCTGTAGACGAAGGTATCAGATACCATCATCTTCCATTGACTTATGGAATCACATGTAGTTTGCTGCTGAGCATATTTTATAAACGAGATGGGTTTGAATATTATTTCTCAAACTTTGATTCAGTGTTACCAGAAGTTCCAAATTACAAGCATTTGAATAAATGGGATTATTACAAGAGTGAAGACAGATTACAGAAATGTTTCCTTCCCTGGAAAACATTAGATACTTCACATGCCCGAAGAAATAATTTGACTTGTAAAGTGTCAGAAATTGAGAAAAGGTTTGTAGGGCAGGTGGATGATCGATACAGGAGACAAAAGATTCTGAAAGCTTCAGGTCAATGGAAGACAGATTGGACCGAGGAAGAAAGGGCACATCAAAGAAAGGGTAGCAATGGTCCAATAGCTTTAGACCGAGAGAAAAAGGGGAAATTGTGCATACATAGAAGTGAAAGTTATTACGAGAATGTGTTTGCTGGAAAGGTGAGTTGTGAACATGCTTTCCAATTAGAATATTATTCGAAAGATTTCTTGAAGGAAATGCAGGTGATCCCAAATGTATATTTTGTCTGCGGGAAAAATGCATACGTGAAATTACCAGATAATTGGTATGGATCATGTTATTTGGCAATTGTCTTCCCCAAAATATACCATGCTAAGGATTTGGAAATTATAGAGGGAGGAACTCAAGCTAGAGGAAGAAGGGATGTAAGCGCTGAGGAGGTAGTTGGAGACGTATTTGGTGCTATGTTTCCTATTTTGGGGATAGCACTAAATGATGTCAAGATTAGAAGATTGGCAACAGTTGTAGATAGGTTGTCCGCCAGTACTGCTAGGTCACTAATGCTGGTGGAGGGAGAAATGCAATCGATAAGGGCAATGGTTCTTCAGAACCGACTTGCTCTAGATGTTATGTTAGCCAAAGAGGGAGGAGTCTGTAAGGCTTTGAAGGTCCAGGAATGTTGCACTTACATTCCAGACAATTCAAAACCTTTAGAAAAGTACATTAGGAACATTACTGAAATACACCATGAAATTGAGGATTTGACAAAGGTAACAGTGTGGGAAAAGGTAGGTCAAGGAATGGGTAAAGTTGGAGGTTGGTTTGCCAACCTAGGAAAGAATATTATTTGGTACATACTGAAACCTATCATCATAATAGTGATTTGTATAATCACTTTGTGGGGATTGGTGCGGCTGTACCAATGGTATAGATCAAACAGGTTGCAAAGAACCATGAGAAGGCAAGAGAGGAGATTGACTGCGATGCAGGATAATCAGTACAGGAGTCTAAAAGCTCTAGAAATGATGAAACGAGGGGGTACTGAAACGACTTCAGTTTGACTCAGACCATACCTCAGGGATGGTGTTGTGATGGTGATGACTACTAAAAGTCATCAAAGGGGGGATTGAGAGAGCGCAAATCAAGAAAAATATAGAAGTGCACCATATTTACAAGCACGTTGTATTAGTTTAGTAAACATTTTATAAGAGTGTCGAATCTATAGAGTGAAAATATATAATAGTGTCTTATTAAAATAGAATACTTATATCAAGTGTGAAAAGCTAATGTAGATGTTTGCAGAGATGTTAGAATGATGTTGAAATCTCATGTTATGTGGCTGTTGTAGGGGAAATGTAATTCTGCTAATGTAGAAATGTGTAGGCCACATGGCAGTTCACATAGAGTACAAGATGCTGTTACACTCTTACACGATGGTGGATTTCAATGTTATTGTAATTCAAAGTATTATTGATCCTAGAACTGAAATATGTTTTATAGACGTTTCATATAATCATAGTGTGTAATAAGTTAGAATGCTGTTTAGAAGAATTAAATGTTTTACAGAGTGCACAGGCCCGTTCATGTAATTCTAGATAGGCCTGAATAGACAAAGTCATTTCTTTTGATCTGCATGTGCTCGTTAGAGAAAGGTCGTGTTAAGCACAAACTGTGGAGCCTGTTCGAATGGTTTACGACTTAAAGATATGGTGGAGGACGGAATTTGGGGCCCACAGTACAAGTGTCTGTTTGCAGGTGCGAGGAGGTTTTAATCAAGAGAGTGATGAATAGACTTTTGTTCAAGAGAGCCAGGCACAGGCCTGGAGGAGTCTTCAGGAATTTCCTGGGGGTACCGTCTTGCAGGAGAGGAGCCTGGGAAGCAAGGTCAACGCTAACGATGGGCCCAGAGGAGTACCAGCATGGAACATACCAGAACCAACACCACGTGAGGGGCGTCTCTAAGGGGTGTCTCCAAAGGGCGTTTCTATTGTAAATGTGATTTTGTGTTAGGGACAGCACCCCTGGGTGGAGTTAAGGCTGATGATCTGAGGAACCTAAGAGAGCGGATGGGTAGGCAGATAGGGAACTGCGAGACATCGTTTTGAAACAAAGACTAAGGGAAGTGTGTGATCTTCTTTGGAAGTCACCACTGCTGACACCTTTTTAGGTTAAGATCTTGCTAAGTAGGGATGTCACTTAGTCTAGTGTAGGGACAGTCTAATCTGATTTCTTTCCTTTCTGTAAATGACTCATAAGCTACAGCTTGTGTCTATTCTTGCAACTTTGATGATTTTTTAATTGGTTTTGGTAATATTCTTTTGCCGACTAAGAGCATTTAGAAAATTCATGTTTGTATTGATACCCGTATGTCTTTTTGGACCTTATATTGAGATGTTTGTATCTCCAGTTAAGTTTGGCTTTGTAATAAACTTTTAAACCTTTTAAGCTTAAGTGGTTCTTTAGAGTGGTGTAAGTCATTAACGGATTAACCTGGTAGTGGATTGCCTTTTACTCAATGACAGGTACCAACGGTTCAGTCGACCTGAGTTGGGATCTAGGCCTATAACTATAGACCAGAAATCCCGCGTTAACACTCTCTCAAGGGACCTCGTAGAAGGAACTTTGGTTTAAAAGTCTGGGGAGCCATAATAGATTATGTGACCAATGAAGGTGAAAGCATTGCATTGTTAAATTTCTGTTTTTCTATCGCACCCTTTTCCTATCCCATCGTGATGCCCTGCTTGCTTTTGATTGAATTGATCATTCTTACCGCTTTAGCTAAGCAATGATTAATGTTAGCTCTTTAATATGTAATATGAAAGTTGAATATTATGTATGTAAGCTAAATTAACTTTTTGTATTTTGAGACAAGGTATATTTTTATTGTGATATTAATTACTGCTCCACGCTGATATAATAGCCGAATAACATTAAAAAAAAATTACAAAAGGAAGTGTATGGGCCCCCTGGTGGTCAGCCTGCTGCACTGCACATGCAATCCTCAATGGATACGACTGTGTAAGAGCGAGGAGAAGCTTCCGTGGTAACTACGAACATGAAAGGAAAGGCAAATAAGTAAACAAAAGTGTGGCGGAGCCGACACAGAGCATAAGCATGAATTCAAGCAGAAAATATGAAATCGCCTCCTTTCTAGAACAAAGGACCCCAATAACATTGAGAGAGCTGAGCACTTACCTGTATGTAGCTGGAGCAGCAAAGTAAGCGGGAGATAGAGTGTCTGCGGGGACCGTTATGTACAGTGCAGCACTCTGATTGGCTGCACTTTTTTCTGTTGTTCCCGATGTGTCATGGGAAATGTAGTTTGTTATTAAAGAATGTTGCTTTGAAAAAGCTGCTGGAATAAAAAAGCGAAGAAGGAAAAGGCTAATCCTCGCCTTCCGGTCCTGCCATAGAATCCAAAATACCAGGTGCACAAAAACCTATTGTGTTGATTTAATAGACTATAATTTTGCTCTATAATAATCTGGGCTACGTATAGGGTGTACCTGACAACACTCTTGCCTCTTTTAGTAACTACTTCTCAGTGCAGTGCTTTCATATGATGTATTAGTGTCAAAGCTTCCACATGTTGAAGAAATACACTCTTTTGAATTTTTAAGATACTTTCTCAAGTTTTATGTGATGTTTATTGTATGATTAACATAGCAACCATTTCAGGGCTCAGTTTGTGCAAGGGCTCTGGCTTGGCTTTCCCTGTTAATTTGTTGGCACACCCACCTCTAGTGACAACTCTGCAGCCTAGAGGGCGGCTGAACCTCATTAGGGGCCGGGGATTCAAGTGTCTCATTTGCAACTGAAGAAGGCTTGGAAAACCGAGTTGAGAAAACCACTCCTGTTTCAGATTAGCACTATAGTTTAGGTGAGCGGATGACAAATCCTGCACTAAAGGTAAGGATTTAGGGGCATATTACCGCCGCTTTTGCAGCTCTTTTCGGCCGACAAGCGGCGATAATTTCATCGCCTTATCAGCAAAGACACGCTATTACGTGTTTTGCTGATTTAGCGCCCCTTTCAACAATGCCCAGCTTTGCATCTCTAATGAGATGCAAAGTGGGCGTTCCGTGCAAAAATAACTGGGAAAATGTCGCTAACCGACATTTCTCCAATTATCAAGCTGCACACTAACAAGCAGAGCGTGAAGAAAAGTAGCGCTAACCACAGTTAACGCTACTTTCCTAACGCTGCTTGTGACCTGTTTTAGCCATGTAATCCAACGGGAGGTGGATTACATGGCTAAGATCACCCTGCCCTATCAGCAAGGTTTCGCTGGTAGCAGTGTGATTATCCCTGGATTTCCAGCGATAATCACACTGTTTTACAGCTAACGCATGGATTCCTATCGCTTGGGAGATAAGCGTTGCTGATAGCATGCTATCTCCGTGATGGAATCCAGCGTTAGCCTGCGATAATTATCCTCGCGCTAAAAGCGCTGATCGATAATTATTGCAGGAGATTTCTAATATGCCCCATTGTGTGACAAGCACTAGCGTCAAACATTTCCCCAAAAAGCAGAACAAATGCTCGCTACAATGTCACTACACCTTGGATTTCAGCCTGTTCCTCAAAGCGCAGGAAAGAAACTACATGTTTTGGAATATCTGATTAGTGAAAGGGGAAACCAATTAGGGAACCAGAAACACTGGCATCTCGCTTTTGCAAGGACTGGGCTGATTGACCACTTTCCAAGGGGCCCATTGGTACATCATATGGCTTCATTTATTTGTTGTTGTGCCTATCACCCTCAACTAGCACTCCCTTTCCCCCATCTCCCCCCCCCCAACACCCCCTCCCCCAAAAAAATAAGGTAGAGAAGAACGGTACAGAAGAACGGTACAGGAGGTGAGGGAAAGGTTACCATAGGTCGAGGCTTATTACATTATTTCAGGAGTGTATACCATTCAGCTGAGAAGCAGTTCTTAGAGCAGCCTTTTCAAAGTTAGCCCAGTCCTGGCTTTTTAGCCAACAACACTTGCAGGCCGAATTTGAGCTAATGCAACGTTAAATAGCAAAACTGCAGGCCCCAGAATACATTTCGTAGTTTACTCAAAAGTCAACAGTGGGTATACAGGTCACCTATTTCACGGGACCACTTCGCAGCTATGCCAGCATACGGCGTGTTCTCACACTCCCTTTTCAACAGAGGCAGTACATAGGAGCAGACCGGAAAAGCATATATCAGGGCTGCTCTTCTTTACAGAGTGTGCATTAATCGATAGCTTTTCACTGAGTACACAATTTCGTTCAACAAAGTATTATAAAGACAACACTCAGTAAAGAAATACAAATTAAAGATTTTCTGTTTCGAATAATTCATGCAAAAGTAGCTCAAAGATCTGTATTCTGTGTGTTTTTGCCAAATGTTTTTAGAACCGTGAGTAACTAACTAGCTATGTTAGTTCAGGTTTGTTTTTGTATTCTCAGAATCGTATTGCTAGTTTTATAATGGGAGACAAAAGACAAAAAGACAATGGGGCATATTATCAAGCACAGCGTTAAAATTATCTCCAGTTTAGCGGCAGAAAAATGGACTTTTATTGGAATTCTCAAGGGCATATTATCAAGCCCATTATTGCCGCTTTAGCTGCATTTTACTGGCGCTAAACCAGCGATAATTTTTAACGCCCTGCTTGATAATATACCCCTAAGAATGCAGAGCACACCCTGAAGTGGAGCAGCTAATCACGCTGGATCTGGGGTACTTGGCAGGAGCGCACAGAAGATTTCCCCTTCCTATCCCCAATGGCCCAGTCTGCCATCTATGCCAAGACTGGAAGGAAGAAGCCTTTCGTCGGGCTATATCTAGGAAACCCCCACTAGGCTGCCCCTCTGAGTCCTGTAGAAAATACATTTGAGCCCCTGTCCCTTGGCCTCTCTGTGGGGCCTTGCTTGAGGTGGCCAGCAAGCGGCCTGACCCTATTCCTTTTAATAAACAATCGGTCTTCTGTGCCTCATCTCCTACCTTTACATGATGCTTACAGCCCTGCAGGAGTCTGCACACTGGGTCGGTCTGCATTGGAGCCACTGCTAGTCCAGTGGTGTAGCCCATTGCCTTGTCCTCCCTCCTTCCACCACTCACCTTGAAAAGCTTCTGTTTGTAAACAAATCCACACTATCTTTAGTTACAGGGACTGGTGACATGTCCCTCTACCAGCTTATCCACTGCTCTTATGGTCCAGTGATGCTCTCGTATTGCTGAGGGCTGTATATCTAAAGAGGCCACCTCACACCAGGTCATTAGTCACTATCTCCAGTCCTGAACCTTTCACCTACACATCATCTATTTCAGGTGTGTTTGTCTTCTTAGATGAATGGAAATAAACCATGGCAGCAGCACCCAGAATGCATTAGGCTATCACACAACAGGCCAGGACTGGAAATAGTGCCCTAAATGAAATATGAAATGAAATAAAATACCAGTATTTGTAAAGCGCACAAAGTGGTGTCCCAGCGCTGGGGCCCTCTGGAAGATTAAGCAAGCCATTGCCCAGAGTCACATGGCACTGGGTTGACCTGTCGCCGGTGCCGGGGATCGAACCGTAAGCCCCAGATTCCAGCATCAGTTGCCCTGGCCGCTGCGCCACACCTGAAGGGAGGTGGTGACCCTATGCATGTCAACCTGGGCTTTGGACCGCACCTTCAACTGCAGGGAGAGGATGTGACGTAAGAGCTAGAGTGGTACACTATGAAGCTGGGGAACTAGGTTCCAGTCTCGGCGGGAGGCTCAACACCCCGTGATTATGAGCAAATATGTTAATCTCTTCATGCCTAAAATTAAATGTGTCCATCTGTAATGCAGCTTGTGCTCATGTAAACTGCTCTGATATCTTCAGGTTGAGTTCGCTCTATAGAAAACTGCACACAAAAAAACAACTAGTGCAAGACCTCTGACTTACAATATGGAGTGGGTTTTGCGCATCTCCCTTTAACCATTAGTTTATTTCATTCAGCCTTTTTCAATCAGTGGCTTAAAACATTGTCAATCACAATCTATATCAACCCAGTTCTCTCTGACATTTATGCTGTTGTCTGATTTTATTCCTTCATTCTGTCTGCTATGTATGCTTGCACTGCAATGCATGATGGATTATTTTAAATCTAAAAAGTGCACTCATCCATCACACTTTTTTCATATTCAATTATTCATCTCATGTATGCATTGTATTCTGAAAGCAATCTCTTTTTTGCTACAACTGACATATCTGTATTTCTTTTGTCATGCCTCGAGTGCAAGGCTGGCCTTAAAATGACTTCTTAATTGATTTTGTAGCATTCACGCCATCCCATTTGTGTTCCCTCAACAGTCCTCATTGAGATGCCTTAAGTGACATAGAAATACTGAGTCACTGATATATTGAGTCTTGGTTCCTGTGCACACTTTTCCACAGCAATCAACCTGCATCTCACTCAGGAAACTTAATTAGACAGAAACCAGCCTGGGCTTGTTTTTTCAGAAGGGCCCGATGGGATATCAGGCTGAACTGTTTATATTAGAGCAGTACCAAGGCGGATTTGCATCAGGGTTGTTCTTGTCTGGAGTGGCACAGTAGGCAATACACAAATGTGGTGCAGAGTAATTATGAGTCGCTGAGATTAATTCAAGCATTCCATCCATCACCTTTTTTAGGTCAAGCCAAGAGTCAGCGTGCATGCGCTGCTCTGTGAGGTATGCTGCATTCCGTATGAGGAGTTTGGCCACGCCCACCACTTTTAATCGATTCCTTTCTGTGCCTCTCAAACTACTTTATTTTTGTGTGGTAAATGGTGCCATGTGTCCTTCCTTTGGGTGTGTTTGTCATGCCCATTGCGACAGATCCTCTTACATGGGTCATTTTGCTTCAGGCTATTTCCTACTTGTGTCACACTCTTCAACTTATTTTTGGCTAGAACACTAGTGCTCGTGTTTTCAGTTACTGTACGCTTGTGTTTTGTATAACATTTGTTTTTTGGCCGAAACACTAGTGCTCGCTCCTCCTCCTGACATCCGCTATCACAGCTTTACTTTAGTTTGTGATGTCGCCCCAAAACTATGGCAGGCTTCGCTTTTTAAAAGGGACACTTTACTGCCTTGCCCCACAACGCCTTTCTCCAGGTCTCTCTCCTTCGATCCTTTTCTAGATACCTATTGCATTCTCTATGATATCCTACTCTTTCCTGGTGTGCTACAGTCATCAGTCTCTGTCCTTTAACCCCTTGGCCGCGGCAGTAATTCCGCCGCGGCCCTGGTGGGAGGGGGTCATGCGGCGCCGCCATGTTTGTGACGGAACCACTCCGTAACGAGCCACGGGCGGGCTGTGCTTATGACGGAGTAGTTACGTCACGACTCCGCCCACTCACTAATTCGCCTGCACAGGCGAGGAATCGGTGCTGCGTGGGCGGAGCGGTCGCGGCATGACGGAGCCACTCCGTCATGAGCACACGCCACCCGTGGCTCGTGACGGAGTGGTGCCGTCACAAGCATGGAAGGGGTTAATGAGTGGGTTAGCCAGTTGTCATATCTGATCCTTCCTTTTGGTTCCATGCCATCTGGCATGACGGACATGCACCGGTAATCAGTAGGTAGCAGTATTGCCAAAGTATGACAGATTATCTTGACGCATTTTGGTGTGTTTTGGCAGACAGCAATGAAGAAGTTGGAAACCGAAAGTGAAATTAGTAACCTCAAATTCTGGGGTACTGGATTTGAAAACTGGTATAAGATGTTTCAGCACAATGGTATTAGATTTCCTTAGTACTCAGTACTGGCTTTAGGTTAGGTCGATGCAACCTGTGCCGTTGCACCTGGGGCCAAGCTGGTATGGGCTGTCTTTGCATGACAGGTTGAGTAAAAACAGAAATCTTTGTATGCATGACATTTTTTAGGCACTAATTGCAACAACATCATAAATAACTCTGGTGGTTAATGCCCTTGATGGAGAGGATGCAATTTGTCTAGTCACAGTTTTGACTAGTGATAAAGTGGCATTACGTGTTGTTTTTTGTCCAGCATGACTACAAAGAATAATAATCAGAAAAAGAATTCTGATGCATACAGCGCTAATGCACTTAAAAAAAGTGTATTAGCCCTGGCTGCTTCATGTGTCCATAAATGTTTCCTGGAGCAAGCATGTATTCCCGAATTACACTGCATGACCCAGTGTGCAGTACTTGTATAGCTCTTCAGTCCCTGAGGGCACGGCAGCCAGGATAATGTGCTACATGGCTAAAGGATTAGACTGTCCCAAAGGCGAGACCTATTGGCTATGCCAATGCTTGTTGCTTTTCTCAATGCACAGGTCTGAATATGATGGGGCTATCTAGACATGAGTAACATGCTCGGAATGCCACAGGAAACAAGCTGCACCTCACCTAAAAGGCCCAAATAGGCCAACGCCGGCCTGGAGCTATTTCCCACTCAAAGGGAATCTGTTCTTGCAGTTTGGGATGGATTGTTCCTGTTGGAGTAAGAACATGCCTGTTCCACATGAAAATGTCACTGTCTGGAGTGTCACAGTAGGAAAAAAAACAATACTCTGGAATGTGGGCCAGAGTATTTACGAGTGGCATTTTAGCCAACACCTTTTTTTGTTTTCCTTATTACATCAGACATCCATCTTGGGGTTAGTTCATACTGATGTAATAAAAATAATAGGAGGTGTTTGTACCAGATATACACATGCTAATATGTGGGCATGAGATCAGAACAACTGATCCTTTAATCACCAATATCGCATCACCACCAAGAGTATATTAGTACTAGGACACCATCAACAGTACTATCACACTAATAATGATACCTTCACCACCAATCCTCCATCACTACCACCGCAGCTATCAACATCACCAATACCATACCACCAGTGTCATCACCAGCAATACCCCTAACATCACCATCAATACTAACAATCCCACAACTATACTGCAACCACCATACCACAACTACCACTGTCAAAAACACCAACACCATTCCAGCAAGTGCCAAACACCCCACAACCAGTTCCAACCACCACCACTACCAACACTATCAATACTGCCACAATACCAACACCCATAGCAACAAATATATTCAACAAGACACCAAAGCCACTGGCATGATCAGTACCATCAACAAAAAATGTCAAAAACACAAAACCAAAACAACCACCCACACCAACAGCACAATACAAAGACTACACCACCCCCACAAATACCATCACTAATACTATCACCAAGATGACTACCACCAAGATGACTACCACCATCACCACAGAAACTACCATCAACATTACACATAACAAGTATTACACCACCAATAAAATGACCGCCATTTCTACTACCAACAATACCATCACCAATACCAGCGATAGTAACACAGAAATAACACTACCAGTAACATCATCAATATCGAATACCATCAGCAACACACCAATAGCTGCACCATCCGACACCACCAATATCATCACCACTACCAATATCACCACCAGTACCACCCATACTGTCAGTAATGCCACTAATACCATAAGCTATACAAAGCCACAAAAGTAATCTACTCAATTCCAATGCCACTACCACCAATAACACACCACCAGTACTGCTAACACAACCACTACTACTTCTACCATCACTACAATATGTTGGCAAAGCCAACAGGTCTGGTTTTAATGTGCTATTACATGGAACCTTCATGTCTCCATGCCTTTGCGTATGTACATTATAGCAATAAACCCAGCGTTGCTTGTTTGTGTTTACTCTTATGAAACAGGATGAGTTGCCTTAGGGAAACACTAATCAACCTTCTTTATGCTGATCCTGAAAATGATTTGTTGTGTGCCAAATCCACTTAAAAATTCTACAAGGTGAAAACAAATATGGTTGTTCACCTAACTATAGTGCCATGGCATCAGAAAGGCAAAAGAACTGCAGGAGTGCACACCTTGAGATACAGTCCTTACCATGGGTTACTGCATCACAAATTTGGTGAATATCCAGTTCACCATATTACAAGTACATTATATCCTATTAAACATGTGATAGGGAGTACAGGATTTCTTGAGTAAGCCATCCACTAAACTTTAAATCTGGCTCTAAGTTACCATTGTACACTCTGCTTCTAATGGCACATATTCAGCGATTTGCCTCATTTGGCAACTGCAAACCCAACTCCCAAAGGCTGTTGTCACAATCCGCAATAGACTGTGAGTGAGTGCACAGCACACATCTAGTAAAGAAAAACCTCCATTTTCAATATAGGAATGGCCTGACTTCCGTATAATTGTCAGCCGTAGGAAATTGTGTTAATGGTTAAGTGGGGTGTAAACCCTCCTCAATCAACAAACCCAATCCTTGTCAAGGTGAACCACAAAACCTCACTATATTAACCTGTGCTTATCCTCTGGTGGCTCGGCACAAAAGCAGTCAGGGTATTTTTGCAGCACTCAAACAGCCGTAAAGTGAAAACACAACACAACAGAAATCCTAAACAAAAAAAAAAAAATTAGATTATGTTTTAATAAATAATTATCTGGCGTTGGTTCTGATGTGTGACAAGGTTTTGTGGGGATTGGCATCACTCTGTGTTGGTTCTGATGAAGCTTGCAGCTGTGTGGCATGGCTTTGTGGGCTTCGCTTCACACCGGATTTGGTGGAACATTTACTTAATCTAAGAGGAATTCTCTCTGATGCAAGGCAATGGTTCAGGACCTCAGGAGGCACCTCTTGGGGATCAGAGACTAAGTCCAGCAGAGGTTAGCAGGGCTTAAGCTGGTCCAGTTGCTGGTCAAGTCAGGTCCAGACAGGGCCAGTGCAACAGATCTGCTGGGCAGTTGCAGGATGACTCTGGAGGTTGTTGTGCCCTGTAGCTAAGAACAGGGGGCCAACATGACATTGGAGTCATTCAATCTGGGATGAAGGGAGCAGGGCAGGCATCGAGCAACAAGGCAGTCAATCAGCAAGTCAGTCCTCTGGCAGCAGGGCAATGCTTCTCTTTGTAGTATCCATAGGTACAGGAGTGTACTGAACAGTTGGTCTGAAGGTATTTATATTTATACCTGGTGTCAACTTTCCCTCACATCTGGTTCTAGGGCTTCCTTCCTTCCCCTACCCAGAATCCAATGGGTCTGTGGTGACAATAGGCTGTCAGTGTGCTGGAGACAGCCCCTGCCAACACCTAGTCCCCCTTTTTCTCACTGTCTCAGACGAATACACATGCCAACTGTCAACTACACCCAGTCATGGGACCCAGGATACAGGTTGCAGTCATCGAATGGTTAAGACGAGAAAATGCCAACTTTTTAAAGTTATCCATGTGGCAGGAGAACGATGTGATCCAGAGGGAGCCCTATCAAGCTTTTGTAAAGGAATCACACAGGGCTCCAGTATCCACTTCTGAACAAATAAAAATTACAGAGGCTCACAGAACAATATGAGCAATCCAGAAAAGCCTCTCCTGATTCTTTGATTTGTTGCACAAGTAAAAATCCCTAATAACCTCGACAACTGATTAGTCGTAATCAAAACCTTTTGTTGTGCCCCCTAAGAATTCACAAAATCTTTGTCCTGAAGAGAACCCCTAAAGAAAGTGTGGGTTCGAAACGCATAGCCAGGGATCAATAGGGGATCCTAGTTCAAATATCTTCCAAAATTCACACAGAACTTTTTAAAAGTGGCATTTTCAGAATTTTTACTTAATATCCAACTTTACCATTAAAGAGGGTTTTAAATTATAATGGATTTTGAGTGTAAACATGACATTCTTACCTACTCTCAATCAAAAGTCATCACTTATTAAATATAATATGGTAACCTAATGTTATCCAGTGGGAGAAATAGGCCTTATGGTAGTGAAAAAACGAATTTAGTAGTTTTTCACTGCCAGGACATGTAAAACTTAAAAACACTGTCCTACATTTTACATGCAAAGCACCCTGCCCTGTTCTGTTTAGGGCCTACCCTAGGGATGATTAATATGTATTGATAAAGGTTGGTTTAGCCCTGGCAAAAGGTTTATTTGACCAGTGGAGTTGCCAGTTTAAAACTGCAAACAGGCTGTAATGGGAGGCTTGAGAAATTCTTTAAAGGGCTAGTTACGTGGGTGGAACAATACATACTGCTGGTCCACTAGTAACATTTAATTTACATGCCCTGGGTACATGTTGTACCACTTTACTAGGGACATATAAGTAAATTAAATGTGCCAATCAGGTGTTGGCAAATTTTACCATGTTTTAAGGAGTGACTAGAAGTACGTTACCACTAGTTAGCAGTGGTAAAGTCCTAAAGCCAAAAAAAATGAATTTCAGCAACAGAAGGCAAAATATTTGGGGAAAGCCCACCCTAAGGGCTGTCAGGTCTAACATATGTCCCCCCAGCTGAAAGTGGGAAGAACTTTCCACCGCCATGGGAGTTCTCCTCACTAAGGCAGAAGAACCTGGATAGACAATCAGCATTGGAGTGGTCTGACCCAGTGTGTTGTTCCACCATATAGTCCATTGCCTGTAGGGAGATGGACCACCTCAACAGTTTGGTATTCTCACCCCTCATCTGTATGAGCCATCTGAGAACCTGTGGTCTGTCTGCATTTGAAAGTGAGTCCCAACAGGTAAGGGAACCAGGAGAGTCTTGAGCTTTTTATTTTATGTCACACTGGCCTGGCAGGTGGGACATGACCTACAGAATGTACTTGAGGCTGTCTTCATCCAGGGCCAATAAAAGTGGATGACAAGCCTGGCAAAGGTCTTGTCCTGCCCCAGATGTCCTGCAATGGGTATGTAATGAGCCAGACCCAGTAGGGAGGCTCTGTAGCAATGGGGGGCCACCAATACACAAGCTGCCCCAGGCTAGAAGCCTTAGGCTCACTATATGTGAGGTAATTCTCCCAATAGAAAAGGTGATCTCTAATGGTGTAACCAGTTGAATGGGCTTCAGCTTGTTGCCTCAAGCCCTCTAGAGTTTGGTACTCTTTCAGAGCTCAACCGAACTCTTCCCCCTAAATGTGGAGCACAAGTCAAATATGTGTTTATTGTGATTAAAATTATTCTTGCATCATGCAGTGCGACTGATTGGCGCATTAGGTATGCACCATTTTTACCGTTAATCATACATCTTTGACAGTTGGGACAAATCATGGCTTCAGTCTGCACGCCATTATATAACTAGAGAGAGAAGACGAACACAAGGAGGTGTGCATCCTATCACCTTTTACATTGTAGTCCCACCATCAGCCTGCCATCCTACAATCTCAGGCAGGTGTCCAAGGGCTGCAATGTCCTCACCTGTTGGCTCCAGAGTGACACACTCAGTTTCTGCTTCCTCCTGGACCATGGGATCTTCAAAGGCTGGTTTAACACACGCCTTGCCCTTTATCTTTCTGGCAGCTGCCTCGGCCATTTTCCTAAGCTCCAAGCCTCCTTGACTCCCCTCTTTTAAAGAACTTGAGACCCTCTCCTCCCCCACTCAAAGGTAACCAGAGACCTGGATAGTGATTTTCACTGTTGTCTGCTACCACAGGCTGGGAGATTGTTTTTGGGATACCCTGATCTGAGGGCACCAGATGACACCTTACATTAGTCATACTGGCTCCTGTGTCCCTCAGAGCCTCTGCCCTCTTCCCATTGATGGTGATGCCCTGCCTGTAATTAGAATTATGTGAAGGAAGGTGGGCTTTTGGCATCATCTCTTTGTCACCTAGGGACACTATGGTAACTTCAGCTCTACCCCCACACTAATTGGGGCAATATTCTCCCCGCGCTCTACACTGGCCATTCCTTGGGTCCACCCACAAGTGGGTGGCGGTCGCCTCTTGGGATACTTGGTATCCCCCTTCATGTGCCCTTACATATGACACTCATGGCACTTGGACACTCTGGTGCTTATCTGGAAGCCCTCCTTTTTGCAAGCTCCCTGAAGTCAGTTAACTCGCAGTCAATCAGATGTTGATGCAAATCTGTAAAGCAAATATTGAGCATGTGCTCTCTCACAATTAGATTGTACAGCCCATTAAAATAACTCACTTTACTGCCGCTCACTTAACCACTTATAGTGCCTTGCTAGAGAAATCCAAGAACCAGACTAGTTTGGCAACCTTATGGGTATCCCTGAACCTGATGCATTGTTTCTTTGGGGTGAATCCAAACTTAGTGAGCGGAATGGCCTCCATACTTAATCTAATCCCCCACCTCTAGTGTAAGAAGGGTGACCGTCCTCATTATGGACATTTATTTCCATATTTCCACAAGCTTGCCCTCAATCCTCCTCTAGGACCTTGTGTATCCCCAGTGCTACCCCCTAGGCTGAAAACAATATATCTATATCACCCCCTCCACCACAAAGTTAGGCACCAGGTCTTGTGGTATGTGGACTCTCACCTCTCTATTGGCCACTGGATTGCTGCCAATATTGTTGCTAGACTCTGCTGCTTGCTTAGCTTTAAGATTGTGTTCCTTCATACTCACTTCATGAGCCAAGGCTTCCTTATAGTCAAGGCTCTTTCAGCCAAAGCCTTCACTTTCTCCGGGCCAGCTTCTCTTTTGCCAAGGTTCTTTGTGCCTCAGCTTTCCTCTGCCCCAGAGCCCCCTGGGCAGCAGCCTCCTCCTTGACTGCTTCCACCTCCAACTTGATTTGGCCAGCAGCAGTTCGAACTACCTCTCTGCTCTCCTGTCCTTCAGCTACTCTGGGGTCAGTTTGCGGGACCATAGGCTTCTGCCTGTCCGGGAATTGAACTGGCAGGGACCCTCACTCCTGAGGGTCCTCCTCTCACCTCTGGAGCCATGGTCAGGGAGCTGCCCCATTCCATTTCTTCCTCCTGCTCCTCCTCAACATCCACCTCCACATCCTCCTTCTGTACTGTAGCCTATAACTAACAGGCCTCCTCACAGGCCCTGAGGGCATTGTGGGGCTTCTGCTTCTTGGAACTCTTGTTTGCTGGAAGCTCCTTCTCTCTGCAGAATTCCTTTAGCAGAGCTGCAGTGTAGCTCTCCAGGTTGTTGAGATCAAACTCCATGCTTGCACCTGACAGAGTGACAGATGCACATGGTAGGGTAGAATGGAAGTGAAGTTAGAAAAAGCAAGAGGTAAATCAATGAGAATTTCAAAAGAGGTTGAATTTGGAATCATATTATTTATATGTGATTTTAGTGTTATTCAAAATCATTGAATGGCACTGGACAAATGCAAGTACTGGATCTTACTGCTGCCACTAATGTACGAAATTGGGTTATTGGTTGAGGAGGTTGTAAACACTTCTCAGGCAACAACCAAAATGCTTGTCAAGGTGAATCACAAAACATCACTAAATTACCCTGTGTTTAACCCTCTGGTAGCTTGGCACAAAAGCAGTGAGGCTTAACTCAGTGTGTTAAGTATTTATACAACACACAAACAGTAATTAAGTGAAAACAAAATACAAGAGAAATCCCAAACCAATTTAGATAAATAGATTATGTTTTAATAAATAATTTGAAACCAAAGCGACAAAATATCCAATCAACGGAACTAAACATAATGAAATTTAAAAGGTGTACATACAGGTAGCGCCAGAAGCCACACAGCAAAACTGAGAGATATCTGGTCACACTAGAGCAGGACAAAATCACAAGCTCATGCTGATGGCGATGTAGCACAGACCAGGACCAAGTTTGGCATGTTCAAAATGACACTTATGTCCTTTGTATGCGGTCTGGCGCAGTGTTGCTTTGTGAGGCTTTGCATCTCTCTGAGTCAGTTCCGATGAGAGTGTGCGGCAAGGGTTTGTGGGGCTTTGCATTACTCTGCGATTCTGATGGAGCTTTTATCTGTGCTGCGAGGCTCTGCGGGGCTTCGTGTCACTCAGCATTGGTTCCGATTAAGCTTTCAGTTGTGCGGTGAAGCTTTGCAGGCTTGTACTTTGCACCAGATGTTGTGGAACGTCCACTTAGGCCAAGAGGAGTTCTCTCAAAGGCAAGTTAATGGTTCAGGACCTGGGGAGACATCTCTTGGGAATCAGGGACTCCTTCCAGCAGAGTAAGGCAGAGCTCAGATAGGCCCAGTTGTAGGCCCAGGAAAGGCAATGTGTATCAGATCAGATAGGCAGTTTCAGGGAGGCCCCAAGAGATTGTTGTGTCCCTATAGCTCAGAACTAGAGATCCGCCAACTGACCCTAGCACTCATTCAGCCTTGGATGAAGGGAACAGGTCCAGCCTTCCTTCTCAAAGAGCAGCGCAGGCCTCAAGCAGCAGGGCAGTCCTTCTTCTGCCATGTCCACAGGTTCAGGAGTGTACTGAAGAGTTAGTCTGAGGGTCCAATATTCATACCTGGTGCCAGCTTTGAAGTGGGAAAAACGTCTAGACATCCCTCCACATCTGGTTCTGTAAATTCCTTCCCTTCCCTGCCCAATCTCTAAGGGGTCTGTAGTGACATCAGGCTGTAGTCAGGTTCTTTATGAGTGTACTGGAGGCAGCACCTTTGAAATGTAATTGGGACAGGGAACACATCTGATCTTCCCATCTTGGTATGAATTTCAGCATCAGGATTTGAGAAGCCAATACATTTAGGGGAAGACCATCTGACGGAATGTCAGGTCTAACATCAGCTACACTAGTGTCATATTATGCAGCTGAGAACTTACTACCAAAGCGTAAATGGTGTCTGGTAAAACAGGAGGACTCCAAAAATTGGGCCAATCTCCACAAAATGTATTTGAATATCAAAGGAGGTGTATGGGAAAGGCAATGCAAAGCTCGCTTCAAATTTACTAAAGACAAAGCTCGACTTCAGGAAGGACAGATAGACAAAGAGAGACCCTCTACTACGCAAATAGTTCATCAGGTCAAACAAGTTCAATGTTTTATTCGTGCCTTGGCACCCGAACACCGCACACTTAAGAATTTCACCTAGGTAGAACTTTATTGCACATTACTTGTGGAGTGCATTCATCCACTTTAAGGATTGTTCCTACTTGAGAATTTAGACCACCCAAAGTCTGACTCTGAGGTGATACCCTGTTAGCTTAAATGACCCACGGGTTTCGAGAATATGTTGGTTTGCTCCATGGTGACGTGGGGGAAGGCAATACAAGGGGGTGCACTGAAGGTCAGATAGGTTTCAGGTGCATGGTATCCACCAAACCTGGCGGTTTATTTAAAAGAGCACTGTGCCACTGGAGCATCACTTTTTATGGCGCTCCGTGGTCCAATGCCCTGCTCCATATTTGCAAGGCGGAGCTAACCCACTTTGCATGGCTTAACACCGCCTTGTATATATGGCCCTCCTTGCCACCATTTTCTGCAGCAAAGGGGCATGCAATGGGTATTGCTGTGGTTGTTCCCACGCAAAACTCATTGCTTTTGACACTGCCCCAGATCGACACGGATCTGTAAATCTGAGGCATTGCCAAAAACGAACACCTTCGAAAAGAAGGCGCTAGAGTGGCGCAACATGGAGAAATACCTTTATTTCTTCTTGTTGCTTCCTCTAATGCAGCACACATAAAAGGAACATATTTTGTTGAGGAAGGTGTACCTTCCTGCACAAACACAATCATCCCTGCAAGTCAGGCACCCTTAAACCATGGTGCAAGGGTGCAAACGCTGGTTCACCCTATTCTTGTCAGTACGGCGCACCCCTTTAGTTTTTAAATGACACAGCACGGCTTAGCTAATTTGCTTAGAACGCCGAGCTCTGCCTTTTCTGCGTAAATATGCCCTCGGTTTTCCGTGTCATTCAATAACCAACACCACAAGACCTTTACCTAACATCTCCCACACACACCAGTATTCAACATCCCCTTTTCAACCATGCACTCCGAAAGGATCCCCGAGGAGCAGCCGCCAACGGTGGCGTTTTGTGACCCCTTTCGTGGGTATGAAGCTCTAGATAAATGCTACAATGCAGTTCAGGTGTAACAGCATATTTTGTGCCTCTGTGTGCACCCTCTCAAAAGAAGCCACGCCAGCTTTGCCAAAGGCTTTCTTGTACATTGAAAAAAGAAAATAGAGACCGGTTAGGGTGGGAAAAAAACATTGGGCCTCCAAACCCCTTTATCTGTCTGTGTGCAGAAAATCAGTCCATTTGTTTGCGTGCCCATTTTTCCAGAACGTGGGTAATGGGCTGGCAAAGAATGCATATGCTGCAAGCTGATTATTTTGCCTCACAGGTTCTGTTTTTCACGGCTTGACTAGTTTGAAGGAAGAACGCCGTTCAGTCCAGCTGTTACTATACTTGCTGAAATGTTTCTGCAGGGTTTTCATATCAGCAAATTTTGGCATACACAAATTTATGGTGTAAACAGATCCCTTGCATACATTATCTGCCTATCTATGTAATGTGTACTGTGCTAACTGTATTACTGTCATTCTGTCTGTTCATGCAGAAGAGTAAATCTTTTTTTTAATCTATATTTAGTTATGGTATTTGTACATATACATACAATACAAAAGGGAATCGACTTACCATAATTCTGTGTGAAGATAGAAAGGAAGGAAGGGTGACAAGGAGGGATGGAAAGAAATAAAAATATGAAGAAAAGAAATAGAGAGTAATAGGAATAAATGTCAGGAGAAAATTAGGCAATGCCTAAGTAGCTTAATTTCCATAGTGAAATTATTCAAAATTGTCGAAACATTACGCCAAATGAAGAGCAAATGTACAAAATTCAAAACTGGTGCTGGGTGCTACATTTAAACATTAAATGAGTGCTTCAGACAGTTTTGGACTGGAAAGATACATTGGGGCAGATTTACAAGCCCCTTGCACCACTTTTGCGCCACTTTTCCCATGTTAAAAGTGACGCAAAAGTGCTGCAAGGGGCTTGTAAATCTGCCCCATTATGTGCAAAAAAGTAGCGCAAAAAACACAAGCGTCGCAAATAGCAGTCTGCTTGTTGGCATTGTTTCTGTGCACTTCTGCTAAATTTTCGCTGCGAACTGTGTGTAATTTTTGGGTGTGGGGTAATAGTGTAACTTTGAAAAATGCACATAGCAGACCTAACACAAAATTACTAAATGTATGCGAGATTAAGCCGGCACTACAGACATTTTACCTTGCCAAAAAAAATTATGTTTTTAAGTCCTTTTGTTTTTAATTTGTGACATCTAGTGGTGGTACCCTAATACTGCTGACTTGATGCGCATTGTGGAGGCACCAAAAGTTAGAATAGGACAACAAAAGCTCGAATGGAATAGGATCACATTTTAGAGAAGAATCCCGTTTTTGGAGCTTCCAAGTTTAGGAATGCCATCACTTTCTTGTACTCTTAGCTAGAACCAGGTGTCACACACATATTAATATCCTGCTGCTTTCACTTCAGGTATATGGACATCAGTCATTCATAATTCCCATCATTGTTTGTAATGGGAACACAAGCCACAAAACATTCAGATGCAGGGGAAGAGAGGACAGTATTAAAACAGTGATGCTTACCAGCACTTTTTCATTGGAGATTAGGCATTTGATTTCAGCTCATTTCTCAACCGGAAGAGACTGATGGAGCTGTGCATGTTCAGAAGCACTGAATTCCATGAGCATACTGCCCTGAATTCGAATTTTCTGCCTTTGGCCTTCTGGAATGCCCTTGATCTTAATGACATTTTATTTCTTGTGCGAAGATCCCTAGTGGTTTCATACAGGAGGTGCCTCTCCTCAAATAGTTAGGAGCAGACCCTTGTGTGATAGCATCATGCATCAAGGTCAAAGTCTTTAAAGTTTTTTTTCTTGGCCAGGCTGTCTACACATAATCTGCAATTCAAGAGAGAGGTGCTGTCTCCTGGACTGACCGGTGATAGTCTTTGCCATTGTTTTGATCAGCACTTGCAATTTCCTAAAGTTAGTTGCAAAGGCATCTGCTTGTACTGTACTACAAAAAATCAACGTAGCGCCCAGACTGGCCCTTCCAATAACTACCCTGTGTTTTTCTCCAGGTGTTGGATCCTACATATCAGGATGATATGGTAACTAGTAAATTCAGCAACCTCGTTCACATGCTCATTAATGGATATCCACTAGTCAAAGTTCACCCGCAATTTCTTAACTTTATCCTGGAAGAAGTTTTCACATTGCAAGTATGAGGTGAAAATCAGGAGGTGTAATGGAGCCCTGAAGCTCCTCCAGGAGAGGTTCAGATGGAGACTTGAAAGATTTAAATTGTGCCACCTCAGTTCTTGTCAACAGGAAAGGGGAAGAATGAATCCAGGTCCTGGCTGCCATATCCCATCCTGGATAACGGAATGGCCAGGAATCCCTCATGGGGAAATGTCAAAAGGTCTAATACTTGAATTGGCTATGGTGCATTGATCCTGAATGCTACAGATCTGTTGATACTAGGCTAACAGAATCTGCACATTTCCATGTGGTACTCTGCATAGAGATTTACCACTGAGAGTTATGTAGATGTGGTATTTTGCACAGTTTTTAAGGTCCAACCTCTCTTCCTGAATGAGTGCCAGTGTTATTGCTTTATATGTAAAAAAACTAAAATAGGTGCAGAGGCCCACAGCCTTTCTCAGAAGTCCTCATCCTACAATAAAATAACTGCAGAACTTAAAAGCCTTTTTTTTTTATTAAACATTTTTATTTGCATTTTGGTTATAACTCAACAGTACAGTCATGCAATTATCCGTGCTCAACCCCCTACTCCTCCGCCCACCCTTCCACAATCCGACTTTGCTGTTACGTTTCATAGCACACTTGTACAATGTCTGTAGATTCGATGAGCAAAGACCTCTCAACGTCCCCTCCCATACCTCTCAGAAGGTGTCTAAGCGGTTTCGCACCCTAATGCTGAGCTCACCTCCCTCCCAGCCCCCCATCCAAGCCATGGTAATGGCGCCACCTGGCCTAAACCTTACGGAACTTCCTTGGACACCCTCTAGCTTTATAGGTCACTCTCTCGGCAGCCATGTAGAGATCCAACCCTCTTCTCCATTCCTCTAGTTCCGGGGGAGCCGGCGACCCCCAGTATTTCGCTATGTCCCTTTTTGCTACCACCAAGGCCAAAACCAAAAAGGTTAGGAGAGGGCGCGGTAGTCCACGTCGTTAGTCATTCCCAAGAGGGCCAGCTTGGGCTCCTGGATAAGTGGGACCTCCAATACCTCTCTCAGTTCCATAAATATGTGGTTCCAATAGGTTTGAATCATGTCACATGCCCACAATATGTGGTAAAAATCTCCTTCGTCCTTGTGGCATCGGAGGCATGTGGTGTCGTCTATTTTCCCCATTTTATGGAGTCTCACCCTGTCATAATAAGTCCTGTGGAGTACATTATATTGAATAAGACGCAGCCTAGACTTGATCGCCACCTCCCTGGGATGCATCAACACTATGTCCCAATCCAGGTCATCCAGTTCTCCCACCTCCACCTCCCGTGTATGTCTAAGTTTCGCCAGGTCTCCTAACATATTGTTAGTTAAGGTTTTATAGGTGAGTGAGACCGCCTTCCCCTGAATCTGTTCTTGCAGGAGCCGACCCTCCAGTGGAGCATATTCTGGGAGTCCAGGTAAGTGTATGTTTTGTATCCGCCAGGCATGGCGCAGCTGCATGTATTTGAAGAGCTGTGAGTGTTGAAGCCCAAACTCCGACTTTAGGGTCAGAAAGGATTTCAATTCCCCCTTGGCGACCACATCGCCAATGGTGGAGATTCCGATGTCATCCCATCGTTTAAATCCCTTCAGTTTATGAAGTTCAGTTAGCCATTTGCAGTGCCATAGTGGCCTCTGCCGGGTGGGTTTCTTCTCCCAGCCAGTACGTTTCTGGCACAGTGACGCCTTGTGCCACGCAAGTAATGTAATAACAGTCGCTGGGAGGTGCTGCTCCTGTCCAGAACCCCCATAAAGATAGTGTAGTAAATTGTGCGGGGACAGTTTGTGTCATTCTAGGGCATATGTGGGATGGTCTGCCTGGGTATGTAGCCACTCATTGATCGGGGTCATGTGTTCCGCCCAATAGTAGGCTTCCAAATTAGGTAGCGAGATTCCTCCACTGTATTGGCGTCTCTGGAGGGAAGTCAGCGCTATTCTAGGTTGTTTACCTAACCAGAGTAAAGCCCTGAGATCTGAATGAATTTTAGGCAACATCGTTTCCGATAGCGGATAATATTCATTCTGCAGAGCGTAGAGATATTTGGGGAGGATGATCATTTTGTACATAGCCGCTCGACCTAAGAGTGTAAGCGGCAGCTGCCTCCAACGGTCCATATCCGCTGTGGAGTTCAGCATGATCCTCTCTCAGTTTTTCTGAAGCGATAGTTTCCTGTCAAGGGTGATGTGAATTCCTAGATACTGAAAGCCCTCCGTAGTCGTAATTAATTGCCCTGGCAGTGTCGTCCAGCGTTCCCTACCCCGTGGGTCGTACAGGACCGATTTATGCCAGTTTATTTTGTACCCG
Organism: Lissotriton helveticus; assembly: GCF_964261635.1. Lineage (NCBI taxonomy): Eukaryota > Metazoa > Chordata > Amphibia > Caudata > Salamandridae > Lissotriton > Lissotriton helveticus. The sequence continues at coordinate 1,519,055,619 of NC_136068.1, read as the reverse complement.
GAGTGTCTACCATAGCATTCCAGTTCCAGGAAGAGCTCCGGGATAGTGGTTTCCGGGTCGGTAATATACAGTAGCACATCATCCGCATAGAGGGGTAGCTTCACTTGTGCGGGGTCAGTATCGGCTCTTCTGAATCCAGTGATCCCTGGATTTTGTCGGACCCTAGCTGCTAGTATCTCGATGGTAAGTGTGAAGAGGAGGGGGGACAGAGGGCATCCTTGTCGGGTCCCTCTCTGAATCTGGAATTCACGTGATAGTCTCCCATTCACCCTTACCCTAGCTCGCGGCGTGGTATAGAGGAGCCGGACCCAGGTCCGAAATTTAGGACCAAAGCCAAATTTATGCAAGACACCCTCCAGGAACAGCCAGTGGACCGCGTCGAAGGCTTTCTCAGAGTCAAGGGAGAGAAACCAGTGCGGTAACTCTCTGTCACCTCCTGCAGCCAATTGTGGGTGCGTCTAAGGTTCAGCTTGGTGGCCCTGTCTGGTAGGAAACCGGTTTGATCCAAGTGTATGAGGTCCGGGATCACAGACCTCAATCGCAGCGCCAAGATAGTCGCAAGGAGTTTCACCTCTGTGTTCAGGAGGGAAATGAGGCGGTAGGACGCGCCGTCCTCTCGTGGTTTGCCCTCCTTATGTATTGGAATGATCGTCGCCATGGAGAGGTCTGGAGGGAGCCTCCCCTCCTGATATGCCCCCATGAAGAGGTTCCTCAGGTGAGGCACCAAAAGGTCAGCCGTACACTTGAAAAATTCCACCGGGAAACCATTTGGTCCCGGTGTTTTACCCGCTCTCAGTCGAGCAATGGCCACAGAGATGTCCTCCACTGTGATGTCAGCCTCTAGTGTCTTAAGGGCCACAGGATCTAATGAGGGAAGGTCAATCTGCTCCATATATTGTAACGCCTCCTCGCAAGTCCCTAGGTCTCTGGAGGTGTAGAAGCGTTAATAATGCATAGCAAAAGCCTCGGCAATGTGTGCATCAGTACTAACAAGCGCCCCATCTGGATCCCTAACATGGTCCACCCATCTAGCTGCCCGTTCCCTTCTACTAAGCCACGCCAGGAGTTTGCCTGATTTATCTCCTAAGTCATAGAGGCGGTGGAGGGTGGCCAGGTGTTGAGTCTTAGCCTCCTCCATCACTAATTCTCTATATTGTTTCTGTTTATCAACCAGTCTCTGAAGAGTCCCAACATTTCTCGTACTCAGGTGTTCTCTCTCCAGGTCCAAGATAGTGCGCTCTACTGCAGCTACTTCTCCCTGGAGTTTTCTCCTTTCCTCTCCCAGTCTATTTTGTATCATGTCCCGCATCACAGGCTTCAAGGCTTCCCAGAGGGTCACCCCTGAATCAACTGACCCTTCATTGTCGTCGATGTAGACCCTCACATCTGCTCTCACACCTCTCCGTACCGGTGCCTTTTGGAGATCCCAGGCAGCAAGGCGCCAGGAGGCCCCTCCGGCACCCCGATTCTGTCCCATACTCACTAACATTGGTGAATGGTCGGATATTCCCCTCGCCTGATATACCGCAGTTGCGTCTGTAGTTAGGTGCTGTCTGGACATGAATATGTAATCTAGCCTCGAGAAGACCTTGTGGGCGGCCGAGTAAAATGAATAGGCAGTGTTGCCCAGGTGCAACCATCTCCAAATATCCGTAAGGCCCATAGTCTCCATCTGCCGGGCTAGTGGGGTCCGGTGCCCCCCCGTAGCTGGCGTCCCTGACCGGTCCATCCCTATTTCCATTACATCGTTAAAGTCACCACCCGCTATTTGTATGGTGTCAGCCGTGTTGAGAAGTATGTTGGCCAGTATTCTAAGTGTGTTCGCCTGTAACTTGGGCGGTGCATACACTGATATGAGTGTGTAAGTGCGTCTGCGCCACGTCCCCTGAACCCCAACACAGGTCCCCAGTGGGTCGACCCAGGTGCGCGTAGTACAGAACGGGGTGGTGTTCTTTATAAGGACTGCTACCTCTCTCGAATCAGTTGTGTAGCCCGCGTGCGCCAGAACTTTGTGTCGCCCCCTGGCTATAAAGGGGCAAATATGTCCTTTAAGATGAGTTTCCTGTAGGAAAGTGATATCTGGGTCTAGTCTTTTAAGATAGGAGTTCACTAATCCTTTTTTAATCTTGTTACCAAGCCCGTTTACATTCCAGGTCAGGACACTAACTTTTCTGTGTTCTGCAGATTGTACTGCTACTGAATTCGCCATTCTAGGGTACAACTAGAGCTGTGTGGACGGTCTCTGGTGTAGGAGTGTAACGTGGAGCACCAATGCACATGACTGTATTCAACCAATTGTTTCCCCCTCCCCCCAACCAATTTCCCCCCAACAAAACTGTTCGAGGACCCCCAACCCCGCCCTCCCCCTCCCCACCTTTTCCTCCCGTCCATCCCTTCCGTACAACAATTGACCAACAGGACTTTCAGGTGGTAAAGGTCTGTCGCCCTCCCAGTGGTAACCCCAACTAAGCTATCCCTAAGGCTCTATCTAGAGCTCCCACAGGGCCTTTTGTGTGTCAACTGCCCCACCAACAGTAGGGCGGGTCCATCCGTGTCGTGTGGGGCGATGGGAGCGCCAATAAACCAACAAACAATGTTATGAGTCAACACAGGAAGAAAAGTGCTCGTAACTTGCGTGCCCCCAGCAGCGGTGTACTGCTGTTTCGGATATCAGTTTCATACTTCCTCAGGAGTGGAAATCTTGCGTTTCAATGTCGTGATCGTCCGACGTGCTAGTCGCTCCTTGTTCCAGTTCTCGGATTGTTGTGACTAGAGGATGCAGCGAGTGATCCGTCAATTCCTCCACGTCTGACATACGGTCACGTCCCTCGTTTTCCACCTCCGCACCTGTGTGATGCACCAGACAGCTGAACCTGGACCCCTGCACCGGGTTTTCCTCTGCAGACGTGGCCCGACTCCGTTCCCCCGGCCCGTCGCGGGGTGATCTGGATAGGGAGTCAATTGCGTATGTCGTCTTGTTCGCGGATTCTGGGACCTTTGCGCCTTGGGTGGGCTCCTCCGGAAGTTGGCTACCCCCATTTCGTTCGTATTCTGCGACCTGCCTCCTCAGCTTCACGGAGCAGGGGGCGCTCCTCCAACCACTGCCAGGCCTCCTCCGGTCGATTGAAAAAGTGGGACCTTCCCTTGTAGAGTACTTTCAATTTCGCCGGGAAGAGCAGCATGTATGATATGTTCAGATCTCGCAGCTTTGCTTTTACTGAGTCATAGGAGCGTCGCTGTTTCTGTACATCCTGGCTGTAGTCTGTGAAGATCATGATATTCGTGTTTTCCAATCGAAGTTCCCCCTTTTTTCTGGCTTCTCTCAGAATGAGGTCCCTGTCCGCAAAATTAAGAAAGCGTGCAATGATCGGTCGCGGTCGCGCCCCCTCCGGCGGTTTCATCAGCAGGGCCCTATGCGCTCTTTCAATGACAAAACAGTTCGAAAATTGGGCCTGCGGAAACGTGGACGTTAGCCAGGTACGTAGGAAGGCCGCTACATCGGTCTTCTCGATGCCCTCTCTAAAGCCCACAAATCTTAAGTTGTTGCGCCTCGCCCTGTTTTCGGCATCGTCCACCCTCCACAACAGCTGTCTGTGTGATGCTTGTAGCTCCACCATATCTTTCCGGAGGGTGGTAAGGGAATCTTCTGCTTCGCCGATTCTGGTCTTCGCTGTGGTCACCCTCTCATTCAAATTTCGTAAGTCTTGGCGCAGCAAGAGGACTTCAGAGCCCACCTCACCTATTTTAGTCTCCAGCGCCGCTCTAGAGTCCTGTATATCCGTCCTAGAGGCTTGGATCGCCTCCAGAAGCATAGCTGTGTGAGTGCGTGCGCTCGGTACCACCGGAGTAGCCTCCTTCTTTGCCCGCGTCATGGCATAGCTCTCAATGGTTTCCTGCCTCGCCGGTCTCGCCACCGGTTCTCTTTTCCCTATTTCGTCCCTCCATCATGGGCAAGAGCCGCTTGGGGCGGCCGAAGGGGGGGGAGGGAGCTTGCCCAGTTCACGTCCAAGCTAGTAGGCCTCCGCAGGCGGACAAACAGAGTGGGCGGTGAGGGCAGGGGGGCCGAGACAGTAGTCGTGCGTCTCCTGTGCAGCGACAATGAGGCCGCACCACCAGCCTGGACTCGCAGCCGGTAGTGGGCTTCCTCCCCAGTCGTCAGCGGCGATGCAAGGCCCTCAGGAAATCCAGCTCACGGGAGTCCAGCAGGATCAACCCCCAGGCAGCAGAGGCGGTTCGCAGGCCCAGTGGGGTCCCACAGGCGCCCACAGGCGCGTCACACAACGCAGGTCTCTCCAGGAGGGGCACAGGGCCGCCGGGGTCGGGACTCCGGGGCAGGAGGCACCGCAGCAGGCCAGACCCCGATATGGTGGAGGTCAGGGTCTCTCTGTGTGGCGGGGTCCTCCTCCTCCTCAGCGCATCTCCCCCCCGGGCATTAGTGGACAGCCAGCAGTGTCCCAGGTCGAGAGCCCCGGCCGCCGCAAACAGGGGCCAGAACCAGCTCCTCGTCTGTGCTGGAGGGGGAAGGGCAGTCGTTCACTCACCAGCCGGTGCAGTGGTTCCTTAGACCTGCGGACGTCCGATGTCAAATTCCCCCGCGAGGGGTGGTCTCTGTCGCAGGCGGTGCCCCGTCCGAGCTACAGTATGCCCCGCCGGGCTGGTCTCAGTGGCGCGGGTGGAGTCAGGTCACTGGTCGCGGGAGGCCCACCGTCAAATCCTCCGGGCGTCTCTGCCTCCCGGCCTCTCTCGGACCGCAGGTCAAGTAGCCCTCCTCAGTGGCGGCTCCCCCGCTGTCTCCGCACAGTCCGCCGTCAGACCCCGGCCGGGTGGCAGGTCTCCGCCGGAAGGCTCTCCTAGCCTCTGCAGTCACTGGCCGCCCCGGCGCCCCGAACAGCCGCTCTCGGGGGGGGAAGCGCGGGGGTCGCTCCGCTGCCAGCTGGGCTCTCCCTCAGTCCCCGGATGCGTAGAAACTCCGAAGGCAGCAGGCTCCGAGGTCGGGGTGTAGTCACACTCGGGCCGAAGGAGCGCTCCCGATCGCCATCTTGGGGAAGGGGTTACGCGCCAGCGAGGTTTCCGCGGCCGATCACAGCTTGTAACCGACCCGATCGTTCGAAACCCTCAGCTGCACAGAGGCAGTAACTGGTCCGGTCGTCGATTGTCAGGTTTTTGGAAGTTTTAGATGTGTTTTAAAGTCGGATTTAGTGCAGGACACCGGGAGCCAAGCAGAGGCACGTCCTACCTCGCCATGCTGTTGGCCACTCCCCCCCTTAAAAGCCTTTTTTATGGCTCCTTACCCACATTTAAATAAGTGCAGGTGTCCAAAACGTATTTATTAGTTTTCTGCTAAATTTGCCACATGCTGATATTGCTCAATACTAAGGCTACTTAGTCTTGATTCCACCCAATTTCTCTTTTCTCCACTACCCTAAACCTGTCTTTATCTCTTGTAGGTTGTTTTTCATCCACCTTGCCTCTCTTTGTCATTGTTTCCCATATTTCTCTTCCATTTTGTTTTCTCTCTGTTCTGCTTCTGCTCTCTTTTTCTGGGTGATGAAGAAGAATAAGTTCTGGTCCTTCACAATACTTACTGGTGCTAACCACCTGCACCCAGAGGCACAATTTTAACAGTGACTCGTGGGAAACAACCAGCAATTGGTAGGCAATAGGTCTATCCTCACACCTGCACCCATGAAGAATCATTAGTCTGGCGTAAAATAGACCCTGGCCATTGAGATAATGCCATCTCACCTAATGCCAGAGACTGCAAGTGTGAGTCACTATAGGAGGCACAATTCATTTAGGGCTGCTCAACTGCCTCACAATCTGCCTCTAGAATGATCTTGAAGTGCTGTTGGCTGTCGATGGGTGCCTCCATACAACGTTTACATCACAGATCTGAGACTGAGTTGTCTGAAGGTTCTAATACTGTGGGGTGTAACTGTCTGGTGTGAAGTTGGATGTTGAGTTCAACTTTTACGTAATATATTTAATGAATGTCTGGCATGCTTTGTACTGCATGTGAAGGGATTAACAGATGCCTACATGAGTGTAAAAGACATTTGTAGATGAAAGCTTCAGTGTTTGATTTAATTTGTGACAGAATCAATTACTTATCGATGGGTTTCCCATGCTGGTGCTGGAGGGCTGGATCCATGCAAGATTTTCATGATATCCTCATGAGGTGAGTTTACATATAATTCATCTACATGGAACACACCTACATAGTCAGAGGATGTGGTTTAGACGTGGTAACAGGAGTACATTGATTCTGATACTGTCTACCCTCTATGTTGGATGGTAGAAGAAACTAATCAATCAGTCAGGGTTCTTATAGAGCACGGCTAATCCCCCGTGAGGATCTCAAGGCGCTGGGGGGGCGGGTGGTTCTGCAGTTCAATTGAAGAGCCAGGTCTTAAGGTCCTTCCTGAATTGAGGTAGTGCAGTGACGGTGATTGCCTGAGCTGCAGATGTATGGAGTTCCAGGTCTTTGTACTAAGGTACGAGAAGGATCTTCCTCCAGCCAAGGTCTTGCGGATCTGTGTGAGAGTGGCCAGGGCCAGATGGATGGAGTGGAGATGTCTGGTTGGCGTATAGAAGTAGAGGCGGTAGTTGAGGTATTCAGGTCCATTGTTGTGGAAGACTTTGTAGGCATGCATGAGAAGCTTCAAGGCGATTCTTTTGTTCATTGGGAGCTAGTGGAAGTCTCTCAGGTGACTGGAGATGTGGCTTCAGTGGGGGATGTCCAGGATAAGTCTGGCGAAGGCATTCTGGATGCGCTGCGATTTCTTGTGGAGTTTTTCGGTCATGCCGGTATTGAGTGCGTCGCAGTAGTCGAGCTTGTTGCTGAGGAGTGCCTGGATGACCGTTCACCTGGACTCTGTGGGGATCGATTTGAAGATCTTTCTGAGCAGGTGGAGTGTGTGGAAGCAGGAGGACAATACAGCATTGATTTGGCAGTTCACAGAGAGTGAGGAGTCAAGGATGATGCTGAAATAGCGTGCGTGGTCGGTGTGTGTTGGAGGGAGTTCCAAGTGCTGCTGCTACCAGGAGTCATCTCAAGCAGAGATTATTTTAAGATTGGTCTCTGTCAGACCAGAAGGTCACAGGAGATATACAGACCAAACCCTCTAAGCCTACTTGAAGGCAACTTGTTCACCCAAGATTAGTTTCCTGAAGTTGTTTTGTAAGTTGTCACATACATTATACTCCCAGCAGAGATTTGGAACCTGAGATAGGTGGACTCCTCTTCGAACTGTCTGTTGTCTTATCTTTATCCAGTCTTGGTTTTCTGTAGAGCAAGGAAGATTAAATGTGTTGAGCAAGTAATTGCCCAACACTGGGTGGCAGGGCAGGACAGTGAAATGATACAGTAAAGCAGGCACCAGTCAGACAAGTCAGAGAATGTCACATGTAACAACAGCATTCCTGTGAATAAAATCATAGTACATTTTCTTTTGCAATCAATGCCTAACATATTGCCACTTTACTTGAAGCCGCTAACCAGCCTGCAGCTTTATACCTGGTCACTCTTCAATTATATGAAGCAATCTTGCTAATCATAGTCACTTCTAAAATGGTCACTTTCAGAGAAGCAAATATGCGATCAGAAAGAAAAAAAGCTGTATAATCATCTGGAGGTGGCTACTGTCTACTTGCATCAATATCCCAATCTGTGTTCTTGCATGATACTTTTGACACCCAGTCTGGGCTCTTAACTACTACACTTTGTAACCAATATTTGCTAGGGTCGGACTGCTTGGTACAGTCATAACAGGAAACAGGTAGCTGCACTGAACAGGTGTTAGTCTCTGAAGGTGTGAAGGTCGAGATCCTGGAAACTGGATCCAAAATACATTGCTACGCCATATGCCATATGCAGTGATAAAGCAAACACAAGGAGATGATGGACAGAGCACTGAAACTTTTCCTACACACATCCCCAGTCACTGATCTGGGTTAAATCCATCATCGTTCTTTAGCTCACTTCGCCACCTCAGTTCAGACCCAGCCATGTGCAAATCAGTCTTCACCCTGTGCCTCATGGGGACAGTCCAGCCCGAACTGCCAAGCCACGTCTTCCCTGAACCCGAAACAAGCATCCTGGGACAGGTTTCTGGGTAACACCCTTTATCAGCCAGGCTAGCTTGAATCCAGTGGCAAAGTGAGCAAAGGACCCAAGTTTGGGCATACCCTGCCTCCTAAGGGCAAACAAAGCAAACACAAGGAGATGATGGATGTAGCACTAAAACTTTTCAGACACGCATCCCCAGTCACAGATCTGGGTTGAATCCATCGTCATTCTTTAGCTCACTTCGCCACCTTAGTTCAGCCCCAGCCATATGCAAATCAGTCTTGACCCTCTGCCTCCTGGGAACAGTCCAGCCCGAACTGCCAAGCCAGGTCTTCCCTGAACCGGAAACAAGTATCTTGGGACCGGTTTCAGGGTAACACCCTTTATCAGCCAGGCTAGCTTGAATCCAGTGGCAAAGTGAGCAAAGGACCCAAGTTTGGGCATACCCTGCCTACTAAGGGCGAACAAAGCAAACACAAGGAGATGATGGATGTAGCGCTGATAAATTTGCCTCTTTCGTTTCTTTCATCAGAGGATATACAGCATGATTGAAGCTCCATGCACCCTGTCACGTGATGTCTTATTTTTCTTTCAACAGGCACAGGCAGGCCTTGCTTCATGTTTATTAGTGCTGGTGTTCAGCTTCATGGTGCCTCATGAGCAGGTGTGCCACCCCTCCAAGTGGACCAGATGTACTCGTCCATCTGCAGTTAATCTTCCTTTGTTGTGCCCTGCGTTTTTCTCTCCATACACCCTGGTGCAATTATAGGTGAAAACAGTTCATTTTGCAGACCTCTTGCAGGCAGTACCACCATTGTACTCATATTTAAGCTTATTGGCACTCACTTGCTTTTGCTCTAAGATGGCTTCACACTTACTTGCTTGTACCCTAGTTTGTGATTTTGTAACAATATAAGTCTAATTAACCTATTGCTAAGACCAGATACATGCACTGAGTGCCAGCCTTACATTACTTATGATTTAAAATATTTTCTTTACTTTTACAAGTATCTGTATAAACATGTACTACTAATATTTGTGATATCAATACCTGATTCTTTTCTTTTCAGATGATTTGGATCACTCTGTACAAATGTCCTGCATCAAACCACTTGGTGCACTGAGATGACGCTCGGTGTCTCAGATTTTGTTTGACATTGTCTTGTAGTGTAAGTCATTATGACTTACTCTACAAGACAATTCATTGCACTGAAATATGTACCTCGTAAATTTGTAAAGCATGAAAAGCATTTGCAAAGCAGACCATCATGAGTGAAAAAAGTAACAAATTCAGTACACACAGGGGCATTTCTCAAGGACTTATCGCCAAGTTATCTGCACTTTAGTGCAGCAAAAGTGGTGAAAGAATTATCGCCCCATCTCAAGTTGGTGCAAACTGCTGATATCGCCAGTTTTCCAGCGATAGCTTCCACAAAAACATTGCCACGGATGAGAGCGACAACTAACGCTAGTGATATGCAGAGTAGGCGTTCCCGTGCAAAAACACACACAAACACCACTTCGCGATATTCTTAATGACCAGCTAGATCTGCGATGCGATCCAAAAACAGGCGATAAGGCGTGTTAGCAGCAGGGATTTAACACCTGCCTTTTACTGGTGTAAAGCAGGATGATTACCTGCAGTATGAAAGGGAGCCCAGCCCAGAGCCACATCTGAAAACCAACACATGTCATGGAGACACTGATCATGCAGCTTGGAGACCCAAGAGGTCCACAACACCTACCGCCACCACCCCATGCCCCCCCTGACCACAACCCTCCCCCGGACTACCACCGAGGCAGCGCAGAACAGGACAGCGGACATTCCGAAATTGGCATGGCCCCTCAGCCACACAATAGTAGAATGTGGGGAGTGGTAGGAACCAAGTATGTGTGGAGGTAAGTCACCCATGAATAAGAATACACACAATGCCAAGTGTGGCGGTGATGTGCTGGACAGACCTCAGTATGCAGAGCACAGACCTGTCCATGTGGACATATACTGCTGGTGTTTTTGTAGTGTTGTGGACAGTGGAGGCGACCATGTTTCCTCAGGCAGTGGAGAAGACCTCGGTCATGTAGCTGTGCCGTCCCCCCTTTAAGCATAAGCGGAGTGGGCTGGTCCGGCGTGCGCCAGTCCAGTGTAGGAATGTGAATAAATAGACCGGGGCTTTGGGCATTGTTCACTCCCGGGATGGCCAACGTGTCTTCCAGGGCGGCGCCCCTCACCCTGCCACGAGGCAGCCGTAGTGACCGCTGGCCTCCTCAGCCGATCGCTGGCATTCGCAACAGAGGCCCCCAGTGAACCCAGTGGCACAGCACCACAGAGTTATGTCTGTGTTGACTACTTCCTTTGACCTACACTGCGGTCAGCAGGGCTGACAATTCAGATTGAGTCACGATTGCAGATGATTCAATCCAGTAGGCAACAGACATTGCTACCAGTGTGGCCCCCCAGATGATGCATCATCGCTGGCTGCGCACCCGCTGAGTGCTTCAGGTGCCACTAACTCTGTGCAGCACAAGTCAATGCCATGTGGCTGTGGGCCCCTGATGACCTCTGCCTCTGGCCTACACTGCGGTCAGCAGGGCTCACACACATCAAATCCATTCCTGACCTTCACGGACGATGCATCATCGCAGGCTGCACACCTGCTGAGCGCCACAGGTGCCACTAACTCTGTGCACCACAACTCATGGACCCTTTATGATTGAGTCACGTGCTGTGGACTGCGGATGCAACAATGTCACCTCAGGCAGTGTGGAAGACCTAGGACGATGATGATGAAGATGAGGCAGGTGTAACACACCCCACTTCAGCTGCAGCAGGAAGATCCTGAAGGGACACAATCATTGACAATTTCTTCACGTGAGCAAGCTCAGGTCTGGTGCCCCTACCTCAGTGCACCACAAGTCATAGCCCCATCTGACTGAATATTGGGTGACCTCTGTACTTGCTCCAGCTACCTCCATGATGATTCGCAGTTGCTTGTGTTATGTCGATGTTTTCTGTTTCCGCTTTAATAGTGATCAATGTTCAAGTTGTTGCCAGCACCAACCACTCCCTGAGGGCTGGCTCACACTCACCCCACACCCATCCAGCACAGGCGTCACTGGATATGTGATCCTGGTAATAAAAAGGGGCCGGGCGCACGTGCCCGTAGCCAGTTCCACTACCTATCCAAGTGTGTCCGTGTGGTCATTATATATGAATGATGGCCTCAGGCCCTACCACATTACATTGTGCTGTGGACAGCGGACGCAACCATATCACCTCAGGCAGTGGGTAAGAGCTTGGACATGTAGCTAAGTCATCCCCCCTCTGAGCGACAATGTTGCAATGTAGCATGCACCCGGAGGGCGGGCTTGCACGAACGGAGTAATAAAGGAGCGCAAGAATGCTCAGGGTACAGGATCATACATGCCAAGTGTTGTGTCTATCTGTATTGCCGCAGCATGAGCCAAATGCCTTGCCACATTAGCTGCGCCAGTTCAGCCAGGCATGTACTCTCCCTATGTGTCCGCCCTATCCTTACCATATGCCTACACTCATGTGGCCCACCACCTTCAACGGCCAACATCATAGTGTCGTTGTCAGGCTTGTGGACATGCGCAGACAATCATGACAATACTGTGCCGTAGGAATGCAAGTGATGCAATCGCACAGCGCACAGAAGTAAATGGGTTCAGGGAGAGGGAGGAGCAGCTGTGAGGCAACGTAACACACAGTGATGCCGCTTATATGCCACATACAAGACATGTCAAAAATTAATCCCAAAGTCGCACTCATCCCACCCCACCCCCAACAAGCCACTTCACATTTCATGACTGCAAGCAGATTACAAACTTACACTTGAGATGAAATCTCCTTTGTCTGAACCACCAGGCGGAAGCACATCTGCACCTCTGACCTCGGAATTGCATGTGCCCGGCAACCCCTGACAGATACTATAGCAGCTGATGCCGACTCCCACACACTGCACAGCCCGACAAGAGACCAATGTATATACACCCCACACACAGGAGTACTTGCTCGAAGTTATCTTGCATGGAATGGCCGTCACACTTACTCCTACAACATCCCAGGCGTACAACTGGTGCACACTAAAACAACTCATTGATCCGAGATGTGGCATTTCATCCACAGAACTGGTGCAGGTCAGAACAGTGCTGCTTCAACAAGAGCCACTAACGCAATGGCCGAACATCCCGGACACATGCACAACCCCTGTCACATGGAACGGTACACTTCACGAATGCTGCATTTACTGGGGGCACTGCCATTGGCAGTGCTGCGGATCAGTTACCGGATAAGCTTCCGCCTTGCCAACGTTACCTGCGTTCAGCCTGTGTTGCATTGTCGATCTTGCATATTCGAGTGTTCCATGGATGTCTGCCTATCCCATATGACCGCAGGTGAACTGGATTTTGACATGTGTGTGCACCTCCTGTTGGCATATGACCAGGAGTGTCACCGTGTTACCAGTTGGGAAGCTAGGTCTGATGTCCCGCTGTCTATTGTCGATGGACTTTGATGCAGTGTACACGCTCATGCTGTCTTTGTATGTTTCATTTATTATAAATGTCAATAAATGTGATTATCAAAAAAGAAAAACTGAGTCCTAGAGAGCCCTCCCATCACTCATACACGTCCTGCCCCCACCACAATGATCTTCCAAATTTGGCACCGCTATATTCCCTAACCTCTACCACAGGTTCCCTGTTTTAGAGGTACCCGCACGAGTACATGATATGATGGATATAATGGACATCCCACCTCTTCCAATCCTCGGCCTAGACCGCACAGCTTACTCATGCTCTTCCTCCCATCTCTAGAGTCTGGAAGTGGTTTAGTTGCCACCTCACACCCATTCTGCACCCCCTGGCAGATGTACCCCTGAACTGCTAACTTCAAGTTGCTTAATGTCAATCCTGATGCATGTAATGTTGTCATTCTCCTACTGTGTCATATTGTACTGATAAAATGCCTCGGTAAAAAGAATTTGAAAAAAAACATAGTACTCAAATTATAGAGATGCACATAAGTGCAACAGCATGTAATATGCAGAAACATAAATTGTCTGTTTTCAAGAGACTTCAAGCATATGGGTATTACATTAGTGAACTGAGCCTTGACCACCATGACACCTGGCTTTCTCTTTAGCTTTCCTCCACAGTATCTTAGTTAGGGCTAAGACTTGTAAAGCATGTAAAATAAGAGTAGAGTCTACCTTGTGCTCTTTACCTACTTCCATGACAGCCTTTTCTGTAGGACAAAAGACCCTATCTCTGAACACAGTTATTAGTTCAGCATGTCCCTGGTCCTCATTGCACTCCTCATCCATGATACAATCTGCTACAGTGAGGTGTTTCCTAATCTGTATGTATCACAGTACACACGCACACCAGGGTATCTGATAACCATTTATTTTTCCAGCCTGGTAACCCATTGACTTTATGGTGTTGTCTAAATTGACTACTTGTTTGGGGAAATGTAATTATATCATTACAAAGGTATCCCTAGAAATGTCAGAATCTACTGAACAGGGACAGAAGCAGAGATCTGTGTTTTGACACAGTAAATCTGATACTGTCCGGTTTATCGACATGACTACTCAGTGTGCTGAGGGGCAGACTTTCCTGGCATATGTATGTGTTTGTTTCCATGACCTTTATGCTTCAGGACTGACACAGCAGCAGGCTCTTGTACTGAGTTGGGAACTTGTAATATAGCCAAACTGTTTTCCCTGTTTGTTGAGTTGATGGTAGGAATGAAAGGGGTGAATATTCTAAATGTTTAGGGCCCTGAGCAATCCTTTGGTCTGTACTCATTCCAATAGATGGGTCCCATTCAGTAAAGAAAAGAGGGCCCCAGTAATAGCCTCTGGATCTGCTCCTGGGCAATTGTCCACATGTGGTGCAGAGTGACTGCAATTGAGGGCTTCTATACCAGCTCTGACTGTATTGTTGTGGATTACCTGATGTCCCCTTGACAGAGATTCAGCTTTTCAAAATTATGAGCTGCTTCTTGAAATGCACTTACCACTAACTGGTCTCATACAGATGTAGTATATGACGTATCTAAATTTCACCCCGCAGCTTGTCTCACTCCTGAAGATATCCTGATGATTATATCACTAAGACCAGCTACATTGGCTGAGTTGAGTATATCATTGGCTCTTTTAAGCACTTCCTACTGTGTTCTCAGTGGCGGCAGGTATGAAATGAGGTGGTAGGCGGTGAGGGGCGAAGGACAACTAAAACAAAACAAAATAAAAAAAGTACCTTTTGCCGGCCGTCATCTCTCCTCCGATTCGGTCCCTTCCCACACTGCCTTCTCCTCAGCTTCGGCAGAAGCAGGAAGCAGACAGGTTCCCTCCCTAAGCTAATCATTGGTATGAGCGCAGTGGTTCGGTGCTCAAATGGGGAATGTGAGCCTGGGAATGTTCCTCACTTGGGTCTGTAATGCAGCCTGGTGGGACACATGCAAATTGTCCATGACTGTTTGCCCGGCCCAAGAGGGCCAGACAAACAGTCCTGCACAATTAAGGAGTGCAAACCACTCCTCCCCCTGTGACCCCAGTCCTGCCCTAACCTAGCCCGTAGTGAAAAATAAACAAATAATAATGGGGTCATTTTGTTTTTCCTTTCTCTTGCTCTGAGAGCAGTGGGGCGATTTTCCCCCGCCTTAGCAGAGGAGCCACCCCTGCGTGTTCTTTTCATTCTTGCTTTTCCTCTCTCCTCCCTGTGTTTATATTTTCCCTCTGTATCTAGCAAGGTGTCAAGCTCACGTTCCCACAGTTCCCTCATATGTTCGCATTCTTTCGGCATAGTCCGATCAGTGAAGACTATTCATTTAGGCACATATCCATTTCCAACTTCAAAAATTGTGGGGCATATTACCAACGATTAGCGATATTTATTGCTAACTTGGCTTAGCAACAAATTTTTTATCGCTATGCATCGCCGGAAATTATCGCTGAGATAAAGTGCTATTAGCAACGTTTATCTCCAAAGCGATACATTTTCCGGCGATAGCGTGAATATCGCTGAGAATACAGCGATATTCACGCATTAGCGACAACATGCTCTTAGCCATGTTATCCACCTCCCATTGGATAACATGGCTAAGAACTGGTCTGAGCAGGCGTTAGTTTTTGGAGATATTCGCGCTTAGCGCGAATATTTCAAACGCTACGCCTGCCTTGTTAATAGGCAATAGCGACGTTATCAACTGCTTTCAGTCGCTAACGAGTTGGGTACGCCCACTTTGCATGTCATTAGCGATAAACATCGCTGACATGCAAAGCGGGCCCCAAACCGCTCGCTATCGCCTAAAAGCTGTCGCTAACATCAGTTAGCGACAGCTTGCTAATAGGGCGATAGAATTATCGCTGCTTAGCAGCCAAAAACGGCCGCTAAATCGGCGATAATTGTCTATCGCCCCCCTTGGTAATATGCCCCTATATTTCCAGCCATTATGGGCAATTATTCCTTCCTTAGGCCACATAGGTTCATAAATACTAGTTTTTCCGTTTTTTCCTTGCTATGCCTATCTGTCAGAGTTGTGGCCTGTGTGTAGTGTGTTGTTAAGTCAGCAATTATTTCCTCATCTTTGCATTCTCACCATCAAATGGTGTTTTCTGTGGCATTATGGAAAAAATAAAACTACATATATTCAAAAGTGCTCACTACTCCTAATCTATTAGTATCTATTAGTGGCCCCAGAATACCTTTTCTATGTGGGTCCCATGAACCCTTCATCATTTTGTCCATAATATGCAAATGTACCACATCCACGGGTATGTTAGGCCATACATTTGCCAGTTGTATCTTGACACTCTGCAGAAAAGAACACAAAAGCCATTGTTCTTTTTAATGCCATCAGTAAAAGCAAACATGAAGGGGAGAGGGAGTCTTCTGTGAAACTTTTCTCTAAAACAGAGGAGACACTGTTTTTGGCTATTGTACCAACAAATTAGACTACACAGAAATCCAAATAAGATTTGGATGCCGAAATATATTTTCACAATCAGTTATTACATGCAGAGGAAAGGGAAATATCCAACTATATTGGCGCTGGGCGTAGACTTCTTTTCTTTTCTTACGCAGTGCCAGATCTCATCTAAAAAGAACGAATATGAAATTTACAATCAACAAAGCACATCTCTCTTTTTTTCTGCATATCAACATGTCAATTGTTTATTTTAATGTTTCCTTGCATCACTGCTGCACCAACAGGCTTTGCTACTATTTCGGGACACATGGGGCGCACTCCGGTCATTTTGTGCACTTTTCTTGTTTTTACTGGTTTCATCTCTTCAATGTAGATCCAGTGTTTCTGGTCTATTTCAGAGCTGTGTACTTGATACACAGCAAGGGATAATTTGTCTGTGATGACATATGGCCATGAAAACCATGATGCTGGAAAAGGGATGTATTTATCAGAACAGTACACTCAGCTCTAAGATTCATCTGTCTAATATCTGAATGAATGTCATATCAGTTTCATTTCTTCTTTCATCTGTTGGTCTGCAGAATCTACAAATGCATGTACTTCTGCTAGCCTGTCAATCATTTCCTGTACAAATGCTTCTGGCACCTCTTTGGAGCACTTAAATCTGCAGACGTGGTACAATTAATCCACCCTTGCATTGGTCTCCCAAAAAGTGCTTGATAGGAACTTGAGCGTATACCTGAGAGGTGTTGTGCTTGTGCTGCTTGAAGTAGATCTGACAAATGCTTATCCCATCCACCTCCTTTAGCATATGACCCTTTTTTCAACTGTTTTTTCAACTCTGCATTCAATTATTCAACTAGTGAGGTTGCGAGTTTTAGTTACTTCATGTTATGAGTTATAATTACTTGAAATAACTATAACTGGTGAATTTCAGCGGTTGTGTTAATTTAAACGTTGTTTTAATGGATATTTCCACCTAAACCTTTAAGCTTTAACCCTTTAACGTTTGGGTTGTTTTTTAGAGAATTTCTATGTTTTTTTTAATGTGAAAAAAGATAGTACAATTCTCAACTCCACGGTCACTTTAAACGTTATTTTTTTTAGTGAATTTATATGGGTATTTTTTAACATGAAGTAAAATGTCCATCACTGTGCATACCGTGGGGTTGGGTTCAGGGCCTTGCTGCACAATATAAAGGGTGTGATTTTAAGTAAGCCAGACCTACTAGCTTTGTCAAAAGGGTCAGAACAACAAAATATAAAAAGAGGTGGTCTTATTGGCTTTATCAAGGGACAACCACAACATTTATATATGTAGCAGTCCTACAATAACTATAAACAAATGAACATTTTGTAAATTCACATATTTCAAAGTTTAATAATAGTGATTGGTGGAAACATTTTCAATAAAGCATTTTTTTTTATTCATCATGTCTTTGAGGTTTTTTGTTGCGTTTTTCAGGCCATAAGGAG
This sequence comes from Lissotriton helveticus, assembly GCF_964261635.1. Lineage (NCBI taxonomy): Eukaryota > Metazoa > Chordata > Amphibia > Caudata > Salamandridae > Lissotriton > Lissotriton helveticus. Next base: position 1,519,038,118 of record NC_136068.1, on the reverse strand, counting down.
CAGCCATAGAACCAATCACAAGGGCTCACTGCATTTCAGATGAACAGCATACAGCTCCAGTTTGGAGTGCTTTAAAAAATATGGTAAGCTTTCCTGGGGTAATTGATTCAATGACTCCGGAGACTTACTGTGAATTTTTTTCATGTTGGTTGTGGGCTGCTTTTTCTAAGGACAATATCTGTGAAGTACTGCTGGCCGATGGTGGTCAAGTAGTAGAAGGAGGCAGTTGCATCTTCATGGGCCCAGCTGTATGGACCTTGGAAATGACATTGCTGCCACCGCAGGCAGGCTTGATTTCCAGCCACCCAAACCTCTCCCCAAACCCAACCACCATCGCAGACTTTGCCTTCCAAAGTCAAATCACTTGGGACCTGTACGAAATTAGGGAAGGCCAGCAGGATCTCATGCGACGGATGGAGGCAGTGGAGGGTCATTTTTATAATGAGGCGGTGGGACTTGTGAGTGATGAGGGTGGGAAGAACAGTTGGGTGACAAAGATGTTTTTTGTTTACTTTTTTCAGGTGAGGTTGAGGTGGTGGGCCTGTTGTGAGAGGAGAGGTTTGGAAGGACATTCGGAGCTAGGATATTTTTGGGTTTGGAAGGTGAGAGGAGGAGGCCTGTTGTGGGAGGGGAGGGCAGGAGTTATTTGTGTATTTAAATAAATGGGTTTGGTTTTCTTCACTATCTGTCTTTACATTTGTAGTAAGTGTTGCATCAATGTTAATTTAACACATAGCACTGTCCATGCAGTGATGAAATAGGATGTTCTTCAGTTCGCACCTGTTCCACCACAAAGCAAATGTCCCAATGCATCCATCCCCTCCCCCCTCTACTTTTTGGTAGATCCCTCGCCAAACTCCCTTGCCATTTGTTTTTAAGTAGTTCATTGCTTTATCCCTTCAAACCTACAACCCACTGCGTAAACAGTGCTGTAAAACAAACTATGAATGACCATACATAACAATCCCACTCTCCAATTGCTTGATCAATCTGGACAGCATCCATCTCCCCATCAATGTCACTAACAGTTGTCTACTACTTACTGCTTTTGCCCCACCACTGGTAACTAGTGGTTGCTAAAGGAGGCTGTCAGTGTAGAGCAAAACCAACAATCTCTCTTTCCAGAGAACTTATTTTCTTACCTGAGTGGATGAAGCAATGGCTGCTCCCTCTCCTAATGGGCCCATACCTTAATAAAAGGTTTTCCAAAGGGGCTTCTTAATGCTACCGGTGGGGGCCCACCGGTACTATCAGGGAACACATCACAGGAAAAACCTGAGCAATTCTGGTGAGGTGAACTAGTGCATCACAGGCAGCTAAATTAAAAGAAAACACAGAATGATTGGAAAATTCAGTTTTGGGACCATCATGATTAAACACTAGGCATGGGTGTAATTTTAATTGTGCTGGAGTAATCAGATTATTTTGGTAATCCCGCAGTCCTCTTTGATGCAGAATTTCAGATAATAACTTGCTATTTGTGTTCTGCTGCAATTAGTGCTATTTGTTCATGGAAAATGCATCCCTGCGTCCATTTTGGCTGCTAGGCTGCATTCTGCGCTAAGAAACGAGAGCTTGTTGCCCGTAGAAAGTTGGGGGAAAAGTCTACTCAAATAGCTGCGGGGTAGCACATATAGCACTTTTTCTTAATGCAAATGCCTTCACGCGCTCAGTTGGGATGTGAGGTGGGAATTTTGCAATAAGACATCAGCACTAAATGCTGGGGGGTAGGTTGGGGGAAAACCTTATCCAAAAAGCCCATTTAGTGAGTAGCTGCTTACTCTTGCTATTTGTGTTCTGTTGCAGTTAGCACCATTTCTTAGAACAAAATGCATTCTTGCACCCATTTTGGATGCAAGGGAGCATTTTTGCATTAAGAAATAGCGCTAAATGTTAAATTACTCATATCACGTAATTATGCATAGTGTTGCAGAATTTTGATTACGCTACACTGAATACATGAGTTATGACCACCTCTATTAAAAAAAACAACTAGCCACATAGAGTTAACTCACTTAAGAAAGCATAACAAACATAAGAAATGAGGTTACTGGTTAAGGGGGGGGGGGGTTGAAACTCTATTCAATCACAAACCACATTCCTTGTCGGGGTGAAGTCACAAGCAAACCGCAAATTAACCTCTGCTCAAACCTCTGGAAGATTGGCACAGAGCGATTAGGCTTAACTTAGAGGCAATGTGTAAAACATTTATCTAGCACTTCAAACAGTAATAAAGTGAAAAACAACACAAGAAAAATCCCTCTCCAATTCAGAAAAATAGGGCAAAATGTAATCAATATTTAAGACCAACGCAACAAACATCCAATCAGTGAAACAGGAGATATGTAATTTTGAAGAGTTAAGTATAAAATACCACCAAAAAGTACAATGCGGCAATTGTGAAAATCTGGTTGTGTCAGAACGGGGCAAAGTCACAAGTTAATGCCAGCTGTGATGAAGTGCGGGCCAACTACAGGGATCCAGTTAGGCCCGCTGAACACAGTGACTTAAATCCTGGCATGCAGAGCGTAGTGAGAATCCACGTCGAAGATGAGTTGCGCCGATGAAGCGAAGCAGCTGTTATGAGATGAAGCGGGCTGCATGAGAGGGCCGGCGTCGTTATCAAGGATCTGTCGGGAGGGCTCATAAGCAAAGTCCAGCATTGAGGATGCAGTGTGCACTCGAGGCAATGCATCTGTCTAGAGGAGCATTGTCATTGAGGCTGCCGTCGTTGAGAAATGCGAGGGCCTGTGCCGAGGATGCGTTGCGCATTGGTGGTTCTAAAGGCAATGCAGGCTGCGTGTGGGAGTGAGACATGTCTTTGCGATGGGCCCAATCCACACAACAGCAGAAATACATCAATTCTGCTCTGGGTTGCACCGCACAGCAGAGAAGATGTTTTGGTTCTGCTGGGTCCACAGGGGATGGCAGAGTACCTTAAGCCCACTTCCAAGGATCCAGGACTGTGGTGGTACCACTTGGCCGATAGACTCACACATTGCAGAGTCCTGATGTAGTTGCAAGGTTGTTGGAAGGCTGTTGTATCTCTGAAGCTTCAGATCAGGAGACCAACCAACGAGCCCTTGGAATCAATGTGGGTTCTGCATTCAAGAGGTGCAGGTGCAGTTCTTCTCATCCAGTCAAAAGGTCAACAGGCACCAGGTCAGAACAGGAGGGCAGCAGTTCCTTCAGAGCAGCTGTCCAGCAGAGTGGCAGTCCTTGTAGTGAAAATAAAATGTAAGAGTTTTTCACTACCAGGACATGTGAAACTTATAACTACATGTTCAACTTTTTAGATACAATGCACCGTGCCGTTGAGGCTGTCCAGGGCCTACCTTAGTGATCACTTATATGTATTAACAAGCATTGGAAATACAATAAGTCCCACATTTGTTGGAGTTTTAACTACTGGCATTGTAAGTGGCAATGTTTTGGACCTATGCAATAGGACTTATATTAGCTGGAGCTATTTGCATTGTAAATGGCAATGTTTTCAACTTACCTTATTTGAAAACTTTTATATAGTGCTGGCTAGACCCGGAGGTATCAGAGCGCTTTACAAGAGGAACAGCGAGTTACAGGTTACATAGTGACATCAATTAAATCGAAGAATCATGGTGGGAGAAGTAGGGGCAAGGGGAGGGAAGGAAACACAATGGGGAAACGAGGAAAACAGTGTCAGATGACCGGCTGGGTAGGTGACAGCCGAGGGGGTGAAACCAGGGCCAGACTCCTCTATAGCTGCATATGACAGCTCCACCCGGCATCAGCCAGGGTTGCTCGTGCACCGAGGTAAGTACAAACAGTTTTGGTATCTGCCCAGGGAGCATTGTCCAAAGTCCATGGAAAGTGCCATCAAAGTTCCACCGGGCATGGGCCCTGTTGATCCGGCTCCATGGTGTGTACAATGCTCAAGGTTTCAGTCCAGGGGGCATCGTCATAGATCAAATTGGTTTCACCCATCCCAGAGTTACTGGGAGGCCAAGACATATGGTAGGATTGATATGCACTCAATAGCAATGCTTCCAGGAGACAGGCCATGACAGCCATCTTCAGGTCAGGCATATAGAATGGGGAGGACCAGGGTTGTAGGGCACTCAGCTGTTGCCCCAAGTAATTCTCTTGGTGTGAGTTAGGCTGACGTAGGACTAAGTGTAAAAAACAGTCCCATTGCAAGACTTTTGCACTGTGGAGACCCTGGTGTGAGCAACAAAATCACGCTCCGGACGCCATTCTAGGGACAGCCACAGCCCTTGCCTGGCCCACCTTTAAGCAACTCTGCCATGATTTTCAGTCATTTTGGGGTCAAGCGGGCTGGAGTGGATAGGCGGGGTGGGGGTGCAGAAGCACCTGGGGTCAAGGCATGACTGCTCTCGGGAGGTCAGGGAAGCGAGGCTTCATGGTGGTCGGCAGACAAGGGAATGGAAAGCCACAACAACAGGGCACACTTCTGAGGCAGCCAGAATCTTCACGCACGGTCCCCCATCCAGGAGCAGGTTGCTGAGGGGGGCGGGTAGCACCCTGAGAGCCCAGCGATCAGCCTCTGTAACACTTAGAGCCCGGGGCACGCTGCGAGGGAAACCGACTCACCCAGCAGCTTGGGAGTCAGGATTCCTCGGACGTAGCACAGCTCTTGTACCAAAGGGGGTCCCAGGGCAGCGATTTTGCAGAGTGCGGACAGCAGGGGTAGGTTGCCAGTGGCCCGGGTGCAATCAGTCTCAGAGAACCTAGACTGCCTCAATGCATCCACTGGACTTACCAGCATCTGCGCATCAGGACTCGGTCTTCTTGTTGTACATAAAATAAGATGTACACGTAGGAACTTCAATGTAAGCTTTGGAGTTTATTCACAGCACACTCCAACTGACTCACTCAGAATGCCCTATAGAACATCAGAAGGTAATACATAGACAAAGTTCCAATTGAAAGACACAAAGGAAAGACTAACCCATAAATAAGAGAAATCATATTTACAACACATCTGCCTCCCATGAACCACTAAAGTAAAAACAAAGAAAACAAAAATGATTAACAAATATAATCACCCAGATAAGCAGGTGGATGTCGGGAGCGAGAACTTCTTACAATTGTTCTCACATTTGTACTGACAGCATTGTCATTGTTGATAACATTGTCATGAGTAGAAAAACTAATAGCTTGAGAATTTTCACAACCAGAAGCATCACCACTACCCACCTACCTCCTTGCACCAGACTGCAAAGATTCATTCGAAACAATTTGAGTAGAAAGCATATATCCATTATTGCTAATACCAGGGTTATAACTAGAATTACCAGGTACAACATCAAAATGTCTTCGATACAGTGCAACTCTACGGAAATTCCATTTCTCCCCATTCACAAGGACAATAAACTGAGGAAAAACTTGTTTAACATAAAAAGGACCTCTAAACTTCTTGAGTCCTTTAGAAAACTTTCCTGGTTTAACTTTGAGAAGATCCCCACAGCAATTGGCAAAGAAACGCTGTCACTAGTAACTTGGGAGGAAAGATTTACATTAAGATTTTTTAACCAAGATGGTATCAATTTCGTGACAGGAGGACGACCTCGCATCAACTCAAACGGAGACTTCTCATCTTGTTTGTGAGGAGTAGACCGATAGGCCTACACAAGCTCTTGAACACTATCATCAGAAAAACATCCAAACTCACATGACATCTGAATAATGCCCTTCACAAGTCTATTGACTCTCTCGCACATACCATTTCCTCTAGGAATGTATAGGCTAGTTTTGCGATGACTTACTCCACAACTTTGCAAAAACACACTCATTTTGTTCGAAGTCAACTGTGTTCCATTATCAGTTATTAAGAATGAAGGAAAACCTTCATCCACAAAAACACTTTTGAGAAAGTTAATTGTGGTATCAGTAGTAATTTCCCTTACGAAACGCACTGTTAGCCATTTGGAATAACAATCTACAACCACAATTGCGAATCGTTGATTAAAAGGTAATTCATCCATGGGACCAATAAAGTCCAAGCAAATAGTATGCCATGGCTTATTGAGATAGGAAATTTCACCAATATCTTTGGAACTTACAATTTTTAAACTTTTTTCTCCTTCTTTGCAAAAACTGCACTGCACCACACATTTTACAGCATCCGCATCAATAGATGGCCACCAAAAATGTTCCTTTACCCTACGTTGGGTAAGGGTCTGGCCAAGGTGCCCTTCATGTGCCAAAGAAAGTATCTTGTGCCTTAATAAACAAGGAGGAATGAACCTATCACCCCTCATCAACACATTGTTGTTAGAAAGAGATAAGTCATCCAGTATTTTTATGACAGGACGGACGGAGGGTTCAACAGTGCTTTCTCTCCTGGACCCTTTTTTGATAAGATCAATAACTCTCCTAAGAATCACATCGTTCTCCATGCCCATTGACCACTCATCCCAAGTGAAAGAACCTGCACTCAGAAAAAGAACATCATCCATAAAAGCAATAGCACAATCATCCTGAGGTTCGATCACCCCATTAGATTGAACGGGAAGACGAGACAAACAATCAGCTTGCACATTTTTCCAGCCCTAAACAAACTGCAACTCAAACTAAAAATCCTGAAGACGTGAAGCTAGTCTAGCTAATCTGGGTGACCCCTTCCCTGTACCACCAGGTGCCAAAACATTGATCAAGGGCTTGTGATCTGACCGTAACAGAAACTTATTTCCCCACAAAAAGGTCCTAAAATAATACGTGCCCCAGACCGCTGCAAGCGCTTCGCGCTCAATTACGGAATAGTTCCGTTCTGAAGAGGTTAGAGGTCTGGAAGCAACCGCTATAGTTTTTTCTTCTGAGCCATGCCTCTGTAAAAGAACAGCACCCAAACCAATGCTGCTTGCATCCACCATTAAGATAGATGAACATTTAATTTCGAATGGAGTAAGAACCTTAGCAGAGACTAGTTCTTTTTTTATAATTACAAAACAAGATTCCTGCTCTGAAGTCCATGAAAACTTAACACCCTTTTTCAGTAAACCCCTCAAAGGAGCAGTTTTGAAGGAAAAATCTTTCACAAGTTTCGAATAAAATTCGATAAGGCCCATAAAAGACCGCAACTGATCCTTATCAACAGGAGATGGAGCCATTTCAATCGCCTCTAGTAAATTATTCTTAGGTTTGACCCCATCAGCCGAGAGAGCAAAACCTAAATATTCAATTTCTTGCGACAAAAATGAACACTTTTCCTTCCGTAGAGTAAGGCCAGCCTCATCAATCCTACACAAAACACGTTGGAGAACATTATTATGCTCTTCCAAAGAATCACCAAAGATTAACATGTCATCCTGGAAATATATGACTTTATCAATGCCCTTAAAAACCTCTGACACCATCCGCTGAAAGACACTAGCTGCAGAAATCAGCCCAAAAGGCAATCTAGTGAACTGAAATGTCCCCTCTCCAGTAATAAAGGCTGTAAGGTGCTTAGACTCATCGTGAAGACAAATCTGGTGATAAGCATGTTTTAAGTCCAGTTTACAAAAAAATGTTGCTCCTTTCAAAGTAGAAATCAGCTCACCAATATTTGGCAACGGGAAGACATCTGCAACTACACACTTATTAAGGGATCTCAGATCCACACAAAATCTAATTTTTTAATCAGATTTCTGAGAAATAACAACAGGCGAAATTCATGATGATGCCTCAACAGGTTCAATGATCCCGCCTTGAAGCATTTCCTCTAAAACTTCTTTGACTTCATTTCTAACAGCAAATGGGACCCTTCTGGCTTTATGTTGGAAAGGGATGGCACCTTCCTTTAACAAAATTCTGTGAGTATACCCTTGTAACTCCCCCAATTCATCTCTGAATACATTCTGAATACTGTGGAGAATGTCATCAATGTTAAGATCATCTACAACCGACACAGGTTCAACAGCCCTTCGATTGATCTTAATGTGAAGGTCAAATTGATGCATCCAACCTAAAATGGCTGGACCATCAGTCGAAACATAGAACTTTCCATGAATCAATCTGTTTTTAAAGCGAATTTCACCCTCAAAATACCCTACTAAATCAATCTTTTCACCCTGATAGCCTGATGGATAAATGCCAGAAGTCAATAAGATTCTATCACCCCACACTTGCTTCAGTAATGACATAGGAATAATGGTCCACTTAGAACCACAATCAACCATTAAACTAATGTCCTTGCCATCAATGACAAAGTCAGCTTTTGGGCGTCTCTCTCTATTTTCCAGACAAGAGCCAATCAAAGTATCATCCACAACAAGAATTTTGTTTGCATCACGTTTTATGTCATGTTGCTCACCAACTACAGTCACTCTCGCACTCATTTTATTTTTGCACATTTTTGCAAAGTGACCAACTTTGCCACACTTCAAACACTCTTTATTGTTAGCAAAGCAAAACTTTGCATCAGCACTATGAGTGTTACTTCCACACCTCGAACACACCTTGTTTTTTTTTTTGGCATGACAACCCTTTTTTCCTGACAATTGCAACAGCTCCACCTTCATTGTCACTGATATCACTATTAATTACAGATTTGTGGGATACCTCTGTCACACTCTGCTGTAAACCACTTTTCTGTAACTGTAACATGCACTTTTCTGATTCCTCAACAATTTTAGCAAGCTCAATTGCAATTTTTAAGGTTGGGTTTTTTGCCGCCCAGAGCCTCTCTTGTATCTTACGATTGTTACACTGAACAATGAGTTGGTCACGTATGTGTTCGTCAGTCATTTGTCCGAAGTTACACTTCACTGACAGCTCTCGCAACCGAGCCACAAAATCATCAATAGTTTCTGCTTCACGTTGTCTATTTTTGTAGAATTTGTATCTGTTCAGGACAAGATTTTCCTCCTTTGCAAACCTTTTTCAAGTCTAGCAATTGCTTCCTTGAATTCATCTAAAGAAGATTGCGAACCAGAAGGTAGGACCTGAGGTAGGTACTTGAATATTCTTTGTCCTTCTTTCCCTAAGGTGGTCATTAACAGCGCTTTTTTCCTTTTGGGAGAAAAGTCCTCACCATCTAACGCCTCTATTTATTTATTTATTTATGCAATTTTTAAAGCGCGCAAATACCCAAGGGTGTCTTGGCGCTAACGTAACAGAACCCTCACTGTGGCAGAAAGTAATTTATGGTGAGAACAACCATGTTTTGAGCTTTTTTCTGAAGTTAATGAGCGTGGGACCGGTTTTGATATGGAGGGGTAGGGTGTTCCAGAGTTTCGCTGTCGAGATGGTAAAACATCTGTCTCCCCAGTTGGCCCTTCTTGTACGTGGGACCTTCAGCAAGTGGGCTGATGATGAACGTAAAGTCCTTGAATGTTCGAGCGGGCAAAAGGCTTTTTTTAGAAATAATGGGCCTAAGTTGTTGATGGCTTTATATGCGATGCATAAAGCCTTAAATTTAGTCGGGCTCCTCACTGGGAGCCAGTGCAGCTGTCGGATATACGGGGAGATGGATGTGAACTTGGGGATAGTTAGTAGGGTCCTGGCCGAGGCATTTTGGACCAACTGCAGTTTGTTGAGGACCTTTTCCTGGGCATTCAATAGAAGGGCATTGCAGTAATCTGTTCTGGAGAAGACCAGGGTACTGATTAAAGTTTTGCCCGCGGAAGGAGGTAGGTAAGGGATTAGTTTTTTGATCCTCTTTAAGACGTAAAAAGATGAGGAGACCACAGAGTTGGCATGTTGGTGGAAAGTCATTTTGTTGTCAAATATGACTCCTAGGTTACGTACCTTGGCCACCGGTTGAGGGGGCGATCCCATCTCAGGTGGCCACCATTGGGGGGACCAGATAGGTTCCAGTTTCCCGAATGTCATCACCTCTGTCTTGTCAGAGTTTAATTTGAGACAGTTTGATGACATCCAGGAACTTATTGCCCTCATTCCCTCTTGGAAGTTATCCGCAACCGATATGCCATCGTTGTATGCAGATAACACCAGTTGAGTGTCGTCCGCATAGGTTGTAAGGGCGATTCCATAAGATTTTATAACCCTCGCTAAGTCCGAAACATAGATGTTGAAGAGTGTCGGACTTAGCGAGGAGCCCTGTGGTACTCCGCAAGGGAGAGAGAAGGTCTGGGAGATGTAATTACCCATCTTCACTGTCTGCGGACGGTTAGCCAGAAACGAGGCAATAAGTTCCTTAGCTTTGTTTTTTATTCCTAAGGCTGAGACACGGTCGATCAAGGTGACGTGATCGACCGTGTAAAAGGCTGCGGAGAGGTCCAAAAGTATTAGTACCGCGGCTCCTCCCTTATCCATTGTGATCCTTATCTCATCTGCTGCTTTTAGTAGTGCTGTCTCCATTCCATGACCCTGTCTGAACCCGAATTGGGTGTCATCAAGTAGGTTGTTGTCATTGATGAATTTCGATAGTTGTGTGTTCATAATTTTTTCGAAAACTTTAGCAGGGAAAGGAAGACAGGCAATGGGTCTGTAGCTGGCGGGAAGGAGAGGATCTAAAGTAGGTTTTTTAAGAGTGGCTTGATAATGGCCTCCTTCCAAACAGATGGATATATGCCAGTTAAAAACATTGCATTGCAAATCGTGGTAAGGGCGGAGGAAATGGCTTCAGGGATGAGATTGAGGATGGCGGGGGGCAAGGGTCAAGTGGTGACCCAGATTTAGTGCGAGCAACAAGCTGTTGGATATGTTCCTGCGTAGTAGCTTCGAAGGCAGAGAAGTTTGGTGCCTTATTGGGAGGGGATACCATGGGGGTAGGAGAAGAGGGAGAGTGGGAGAAGGTTGAGAAAATGGCACTAACTTTGTCTTTGAAGAATTTAGCTAAAGAATCCGAAAGTGACTGTGATCCTTCTAAGCGCGGAGCAGGTGGGTTGGACAGATGAGTGACCACCTGGAATAGTTCTCTTACAGAGTTTTTCGCCTGGTTAATTTGAGAAGTATAATAGCGTGTTTTTTCCGATGTAATAAGTATTTTGTATTTGGCGAGAGCGTTTTCATAGGCGGTTTTATGGATAGGACTGTAATGGCGACGCCAATGCCTTTCCAGGTTCCTGCAGTGTTGTCTTTGCAGTCGTAGGGATTCCGTAAACCAAGGTGCCGGGGGGAGCTTTCTACTGCGGTAGGAAGTTTTAATCGGAGCTAACTTATTGCAAGCTGTGTTTAAGTTGCTCAGATAGTTGATGGACGCTACTGTGGGATCCTGTTCGTTAGGGATAGTGCTGTGTAGCATCATCTCCGCAAGATGGTCTGGGTTAATATTTTTCCAATCTCTAAAGGAGACGGGGAGGAAGATATAGAGGGAGGAGTGAGGGAATTGGTTCTTATGGAAAAACAGACGGCTGCATGATCCGTCCAAATAAGAGGGATTACCTTAGAGACAGATATATGCGGATTGCTGGTAAATAGTCCATCTAAGGTGTGTCCTGCTTGGTGAGTGGGTTGTTTGACAATTTGCAGAAGACTGGCTGCAGCTAGGTCATTGATTAACAGCGAAGTGTCAGGATCATCATTTAATTCGAGATGAAAGTTAAAATCTCCCAATAAGGTGAAATCGGGGGATCCCACTGAAGCCTCGATTAGGTTACCAACATTCGTGAGGAATTTCGACCTAGACCCGGGGTGGCGATAGATTAACATACCTTTGAATGATTGTTTATCAGAAAGGCCAATAGTGAAGGAAAGAGCCACACACTCGGTATAGTTGGGTTCCACAATTGTAACTTTGAAGTGATCTTTATAAATGATGGCTATACCTCCACCCCTTCTTTTAGGTCTATGTAGTTGTTAAACATCACAATCCAATCTTCCCACGCAGTACTCGGATTACCAGGTTCACAGAGGAATGGAGGAGGCAAGGCTACATTTACTTGTTGAGACATTATGAACAAAAGATCACAAACAAAACAGAGAATAAATTGAAGATAAGTTGCTTCTAATTGTTACTTTGTACTTTGTGAGAGATTCACCCCGAAAGCAGAAACATGTGAGAGGCTTAAAATGTAAAATAGTCAAAAGCGTGATGACATTAACTGAAAGAATTTCCTTACTTCCTTCTTTTCACTATGGAGGGATCATGAAACAGCAAACTAGCTTCTTCTAAATTGCAGTTAAGCAGTGTAGCGTTGATACTCCCTCACCGTAGGTACACCTTAAACGAAATGAGGTCGAAAACAGCAGGATAAACATGCCCAGTAAGGAATTGACTTCACTTCACCTTCTGTTGTAAACAGAAAACTCAAGATGGCCGCCGACGTCGTGCGTCTTGCGTCGCGACGTCACAAGGTCAGAAGTCAAATGCACGGAAGTCCCACTTGCGCGTTATGACCTCACCTCTTTCAGCGTACACCTCTTTGGATCGTTAAGACAAGAAAGAGACTCTATTCGTTGTCGTGACAACTATTGCCATATGCGTTGACTGACACAGCTCGAATCATCAGTTACTAAGCAACAAAAGTAACGCGCTTCAAACAAAGCACCCAGCTCGTGCTCGCACGCGAAGTAAGTTTCAACGCTCACCTCCAAACTTTCCAAAACGTCTGCTATTCATCCGACATTATCCAAAACACGATGGAAAGATCTATTTTACGCTGCTAATTTTTCCACAAACCGTAGCACGCTATGGATTCTTTCTCGATGCCTGTTCTGTCCGTTTTCTGTTTTTCTTCATAAATTGTCCTCTGTGAGATCATCAAACAGCTTGCCAGATTCTTCAGAGTTCCCTCTTCGCCAAAATGTTGTACATAAAACAAGATGTACACTTAGGAACTTCTTCGAGTATCCGGGTCAGTTGCAGGAAGAGCGGTTGCACATACATCCAAAGCTACCTTTCAACAATGCGGCAATCCACTCCCTGGTCCGCAGCAGTTCAGGGGGAGCCTCGTTGTCATAGTTGGCTACCGGGTAGATTGCCAGGAAAACCGGCAGCCACCATGGCCAATTCTTCCTTGTGGGGAAGTGAAGCAGACCACAGCAAAGAGGAAACAGGCCTCTCCGCGGTGGTGTCGATCATACGGGTGGGCATAAACATGGATATTCACTAAAAATTGATTCTTAGCCCCGGAGCTACATCGCAGATCTCCTGCCCAGTGGCCATCTTGTTTCCTCAAATCCTTACGTGTTATGGAGTGTATGTATGTAGTGTGTTGTAGATCTATGTAGGTTGGATTGGGTTAGTTAGTTGTGTAATTGTGTGGAGTGGAATAGTGTGGTGTGGAGTGGATTTGTGTATTGGAATTATGTGACATGGTGTGTTGTGAAATTATGTGGATAGTAATTATGTGGTATTGAGTTAATTGGAATTATGTGGAGTGGGAGCATATATTTTGGAGTGTAATTATGTGGAATGGTATTTTGTGTTGTGGAGTGGTATGTAGTCTTTTTAGGAAGTAATAGGTAGCAGAGACAAAATAGTAATAACCTGGTCTCGAGTTGAGAATTAACATTAAAAGCTTCAACAATTTTCATAAAGTTGCTTTAAGAAGGCCCATAAAGGTGCAAGAAACAATAGTGCTTGCGTATTGTAATGGGACATTTCACCTGTCCATGTTACCTATTTTTTACAATTGTGGATTTTGAATAAACTATTTTTGCACATTATTAGGACTCCCTGTTTTATGGAATTCATTTTTTTTACATTTCCATCTGTATTTATTCATAATTATGTTTGCTAGTTTAATTTGTATTTATCCATATTTCTCCATATTTTTTGGGGGGGTTCATGGAAAAATGAAGCTGAAATTAGTATATTTCCACATTTATTTAACCGATAAATATGCCCTCATGCATGCCTGCCAGGTTTCAATGCTGTGAACACCCGCAGAAGTTAGATCAATGCACTGATAGGAAAATATGCAAATTTCAATATCAACCTTGTACATATCTACTGCTGTTAAAGCCTCTTAACTAAAACTCCTTGATTTTTTAACCTCCTTACTTATCAATCCACACAGCTACTGGACAGGCAGTCATGGCAGACAGTATTTAGAATTACTTAAAAAGCAACCAAATTGCTGTTTTTATCCACATTTTAAAAATAAATACAGGCAAGTAAATAGATGTTTTCTGTCGGTATAGATCTGTAAAAATCAGCAAAAATGGAAAACAGGGAGCCTTCATTATAATATAGCGGAGACAGGACTGATACCTTTCATGTTGATTGAGGATTTATGGTGCTTGCTTTGCTGTAGGTACTGGCACTGAATTACATGGCATTCTCAGAAGCGACAGTTTGTTCGCTCAAATAAACACATGCAGAGTGCAGTCTGTTGCAAAAAAGCACTCAGCCACACAGCATCAGAATTGCCCTTTTTTCTGCTGTAGCTCAAAGCCCAAACCAGGGATATACCGACCTCAGAGCACAGCTTAATTAAAAGCCAAAGAGCCCACACTACTTACACCCTTGCATTGTTCAGGATACAAAATTATTAAATCAATTGAAAATATGTCTGGGTACCCAGCTTACGTAGTCACAACAATGTAAAGAAAATTCATAATCTTCAAGTTGCCCACAAATGTATCGCAGTAGATTAATTCCTCAACATGTCGAAAATAGAAATTTTCACCAGGTGTCTGATGAAAGCCAGTGAGACTCCATTAGTAGACAGTCCTGCTGAAGGGTAATACACAATATACATTTATCCTGCGGGCTGAAGTAAGATCACCAGCCACAGTCCACAACATTACAAAAAGGGCTGGAGAGATACCTCCACATCATAGCCCATTGCTATGATGTGGGAAGAAGAAGAAGAAGAAGAAGAAGAAGAAGAAGAAGAAGAAGAAGAAGAAGAAGAAGAAGAAGAAGAAGAAGAAGAAGAAGAAGAAGAAGAAGAAGATGAAGAAGAAGTAGAAGAAGAAGAAGAAGAAGAAGAAGAAGAAGAAGAAGAAGGAGAGAAAGAGAGAGAGAAAGAGAGAGTAGAGACAAGGAGATGAAAAGAGAGAAAGTGAGAGAGAGAGACTACGATCCCAGGCACATAAACCTAATGATGGGAGGTTTAGATGAGCAACTCTGATAAGCGCTGCAAGCTGTGATCTGAATTAACTAAAACCTACAGATTCTGGTAACAGTGATAGGGGGATATGGAGTAGACACTGGAGGAAAGAAGTTCCATCCTCCAGTATATACTGGAAGATGGAGGTTCGTCTCCCGGAGTTCAGAAATTAATCCATTTGTCTCTTTCTCAAAGATGGTAGAATAGCGGTGGTAACACACAACCCAGAGGTGCAGCAAATCTAGATATAGGTATAAGCAGACACAACTTAAGTACAAAAATAAGTCTCTGTCACAATGCAGCATCGCTTTCTCTCCTGCACACCGACAACAGCGGGAATCACAAGCTGTGGGTGGTATGCCTTCCAGCAGTGCGTCTTACCCTGCCCACCGCCATCAGCAGGAGCAGCCCACAGTGGGAAGGGTGTGCAAACTGAGTGGCTACGCTTCGGATTGGCGTGCGACTCCAACCATGAGGATCACACACGGGGGTGAGAGGCATATCATGTTATGGTGAAGATAGTGGGCATTGGACTCTCCAAACGAACCCTGAAAGATTATTCCTAGGGCGGAAAGGCTAATACCAGAACGGCGAGTGATCACATAATTGCGGGAATGTTGGGGATTGTAGTTGCCGCCCCCTGCTCACCAAGGTCGGTAACAAACAAGCGAACAAAACGTGGTAAAATAAACCGTGCAATATAACATATAAAATGTGTGTGAATTAAAATGTTTCCAGTTACAAGATAATGTACGTCAGATGAAATAGTATGTGCGGTGAACAAGATAAAACATATGGTATTCTCGATTCCTCACTGTAGGGCGGACACATAAAACCCCAGAAAGGAAATTCCCACCAATGAGTGAAACAGCCTATCAACATACAAATCAAGGAGCATGGAAGAGGGATTTTGTTTCTGTTGACAAAACTAGCTATAAATAAACCTGAAATAGACAGATTGGAGGAGAGAGAAGAGGCCATCACAAGCTATAACAGTGTGAAGTCCAAACAAAATGTTCTATTAGTGAAATTGCCTAGGAGGGAGCTAAGCACACAAGGGAGGGGCATTCAAACAAATGCACCAATAACAAGCCATCATTTTTAAATGACACACATAACAACCAATAGCCATTGGTGGGTGTGCCAAATGCCCGTACAAGAGATACAGCAGGTCTTGCAGACAGAATAAGCTCTGTCAAGGCTTGACCTAAAAAGGAAGGTATGGACCTAGCAAAAGGATTCTTTTGAAAGGCCCAAATGACAGTTAAAACTGCACACACAGGCTTCAATGGCAGACCTGAGACATGCTTAAAGTGCTGCTTAAGTGGGTGGCACAATCAGTGCTGCAGGCCCACTGGTAAAAGACACACAAATGATGGCCAGAATGTGGAACAAATCGAACATTCACCCAGAGTCAAGAGATCAGCGGGAAATCTATCATTCTCTTGTTCACCATGCCACCCCAGTTTAGATCCAGCCATATGCAAATCAATCTTGTCCCTGCTCCTCGTGGCAGCCCGGGACCATCGTCTGGGGTACACGGTGTACTTAGGGTGAAAAACCAAAAGACACTCAAATGATTGACAGAATGAGGAACAAATCAAAATTCACCCAGAGTGTAGAGATTGGGATTAAAACGATCATTCTTTTTCTCAACATGCCACACAGGTTGAGACCCAGCCATATGCAAATCGGTCTTGACCCTTCTTCTCTTGGGAGCCCGGGACCAACGTCAGGGGTACCTGGCACACCTAGGGAGAGAAAGCAAAAGGCCATTGTAGGAGTGTAGGGTCTGCTTCCTATGGTTACCCCCACTTTTTTCTTTGATTTTCTGGTTTTTCGACTTTAGTGTGGCTGTGAGCCTGCTAATCAGACCCACAGCCCAGCTGTTCTCTCTCTAAATTGATACCATCTACTTTAGGTACATACCTGATTGGGTACTGGGTCACCTTTGTGAGCCCCTGTATAGTGTACCATAGGTACCCAGGGCATAAGTGCATCCAAGGCCTACCAGGGGCTGAAGCATGTATTATGCCACCCCTGGATGGCCATCCAAACTGGCACCACAGGCTGATCACTCAGCTTGGGTAAGGTGGTGTAATCACCCCTTGCTTAGATATATTATATCTATATCTAACTTATTTATAGACATATATGCACCTATAAGTCACTCCTATGGTAGGCCTCGACAATCCTGGAGGCAGAGTGCTTGGTTTTATGTGAGAGGGTGCCCTAGCATGAGCTGATCAACAGAAAGTGAGCAACCCAAAATACCCTTGAGGGCTTGGGTGATAAAATAGAGAGGTATAGATGCCTTCAAGGGGATTTGTTCGGAGAACAATTAGTGATTCTAGCTGATTTCAAAGGATATATTAGTGATCCTTCCAGGCAATCAATGCAACAATAAAATCAATATTCAATTCAATACATAACCTATATTTAGTCAAAACATATAAACGACATATAAACAACAAACACAAAGGTGTATTGGAAAAATAGAGTTTATCAAAAGACATTTTTGAAGAGTAAGTGATTTCATATATACAGATGTGAATGACACAGAAAAAATTAGGACTGAAGGTACACAAATAAATCAATTAATAAGTGACTCAACAGACCCTAAAAGCACCTATCCCAGATCAAAATGAATAAAACAGAGTAGGGATGAGATGATGGTCGACGTTTCGGTCTCCTAAATAGCACTTTCTGAGACCATCTTGAGGACGGATGTCAATTATGAACTGTATATGACCACATGTAATCTTGATTGCAGTGCTGCAAGTTAAGAAAAAGTATTTACTCGATCACGGTTTCATGCGTAGCGGAGCTACTGGAACTGCTCCTAGATTTGTATAGCACCAACACCTTAATGACTTAAGGTAGAACGGCTGTAAATTTCAATTACCACCAACCGGTAGTCTAGTGCTCAATACTAACTGCATATACTCCAAAAAACGAGTGATGTACTCTTCATCAGCCGTAGGAATTAAATGATACAAAAGGGGATGATGGACGGAGCGTTTGAGCAAATCAAACACTAACCCCCAGTCAACTGATCTGGGTTTAATCCATCACCATTCTTTAGCCCACTCAGCCATCCCATTTCAGACATGGCTATATGCAAATCAGTCTGACCCTGTGCCTCATGGGAACAGTCCAGCCCGAACTGCCAAGCCATGTCTTCCATGGACCGGAAACAAGCATCTTGGGACCTGTTTCGGATTCATAATCCTCATCAGCCAGGCTATCTTGAATCCAGTGGCCAAGTGAGCAAGGGACTCACGCCTGAGCATACCCTGCCACACTTAGGGCGAACAAAGCGATACAAAAGGGGATGATGGACGGAGCATTTGAGCAAATCAAACACTCACCCCCAGTCAACTGATCTGGGTTTAATCCATCACCATTCTTTAGCCCACTCAGCCACCCCATTTCAGACATGCCTATATGCAAATCAGTCTGACCCTGTGCCTCATGGGAACAGTCCAGCCCGAACTGCCAAGCCATGTCTTCCATGGACCGGAAACAAGCATCCTGGGACCGGTTTCAGATTCATAATCCTCATCAGCCAGGCTATCTTGAATCCAGTGGCTAAGTGAGCAAGGGACTCACGTCTGAGCATACCCTGCCACACTTAGGGCGAACAAAGCGATACAAAAGGGGATGATGGACGGAGCGTTTGAGCAAATCAAACACTCACCCCCAGTCAACTGATCTGGGTTTAATCCATCACCATTCTTTAGCCCACTCAGCCACCCCATTTCAGACATGGCTATATGCAAATCAGTCTGACCCTGTGCCTCATGGGAACAGTCCAGCCCGAACTGCCAAGCCATGTCTTCCATGGACCGGAAACAAGCATCCTGGGACCGGTTTCGGATTCATAATCCTCATCAGCCAGGCTATCTTGAATCCAGTGGCCAAGTGAGCAAGGGACTCACGTCTGAGCATACCCTGCCACACTTAGGGCGAACAAAGCGATACAAAAGGGGATGATGGACGGAGCGTTTGAGCAAATCAAACACTCACCCCCAGTCAACTGATCTGGGTTTAATCCATCACCATTCTTTAGCCCACTCAGCCACCCCATTTCAGACATGGCTATATGCAAATCAGTCTGACCCTGTGCCTCATGGGAACAGTCCAGCCCGAACTGCCAAGCCATGTCTTCCATGGACCGGAAACAAGCATCCTGGGACCGGTTTCGGATTCATAATCCTCATCAGCCAGGCTATCTTGAATCCAGTGGCCAAGTGAGCAAGGGACTCACGTCTGAGCATACCCTGCCACACTTAGGGGGAACAAATCGATACAAAAGGGGGTGATGGACGGAGCGTTTGAGCAAATCAAACACTCACCCCCAGTCAACTGATCTGGGTTTATCCCATCACCATTCTTTAGCCCACTCAGCCACCCCATTTCAGACATGGCTATATGCAAATCAGTCTGACCCTGTGCCTCAGGGGAACAATCCAGCCCGAACTGCCAAGCGATGTCTTCCATGGACCGGAAAGAAGCATCCTGGGACCGGTTTCGGATTCATAATCCTCATCAGCAAGGCTATCTTGAATCCAGTGGCCAAGTGAGCAAGGGACTCACGTCTGAGCATACCCTGCCACACTTAGGGTGACCAAAGCGATACAAAAGGGGATGATGGACGGAGCGTTTGAGCAAATCAAACACTCACCCCCAGTCAACTGATCTGGGTTTAATCCATCACCATTCTTTAGCCCACTCAGCCACCCCATTTCAGACATGGCTATATGCAAATCAGTCTGACCATTTGCCTCATGGGAACAGGCTAGCCAGAACTGCCAAGCCATGTCTTCCGTGGACCGGAAAAAAGCATCCTGGGACCGGTTTCGGATTCATAATCCTCATCAGCCAGGCTATCTTGAATCTAGTGGCCAAGTAAGCAAGGGACTCACGTCTGAGCATACCCTGCCACACTTAGGGCGAACAAAGCGATATAAAAGGGGATGATGGACGGAGCGTTTGAGCAAATCAAACACTCACCCCCAGTCAACTGATCTGGGTTTAATCCATCACCATTCTTTAGCCCACTCAGCCACCCCATTTCAGACATGGCTATATGCAAATCAGTCTGACCCTGTGCCTCATGGGAACAGTCCAGCCCGAACTGCCAAGCCATGTCTTCCATGGACCGGAAACAAGCATCCTGGGACCGGTTTCGGATTCATAATCCTCATCAGCCAGGCTATCTTGAATCCAGTGGCCAAGTGAGCAAGGGACTCACGTCTGAGCATACCCTGCCACACTTAGGGGGAACAAATCGATACAAAAGGGGGTGATGGACGGAGCGTTTGAGCAAATCAAACACTCACCCCCAGTCAACTGATCTGGGTTTATCCCATCACCATTCTTTAGCCCACTCAGCCACCCCATTTCAGACATGGCTATATGCAAATCAGTCTGACCCTGTGCCTCAGGGGAACAATCCAGCCCGAACTGCCAAGCGATGTCTTCCATGGACCGGAAACAAGCATCCTGGGACCGGTTTCGGATTCATAATCCTCATCAGCAAGGCTATCTTGAATCCAGTGGCCAAGTGAGCAAGGGACTCACGTCTGAGCATACCCTGCCACACTTAGGGTGACCAAAGCGATACAAAAGGGGATGATGGACGGAGCGTTTGAGCAAATCAAACACTCACCCCCAGTCAACTGATCTGGGTTTAATCCATCACCATTCTTTAGCCCACTCAGCCACCCCATTTCAGACATGGCTATATGCAAATCAGTCTGACCATTTGCCTCATGGGAACAGGCTAGCCAGAACTGCCAAGCCATGTCTTCCGTGGACCGGAAAAAAGCATCCTGGGACCGGTTTCGGATTCATAATCCTCATCAGCCAGGGTATCTTGAATCCAGTGGCCAAGTGAGCAAAGGACTCACGTCTGAGCATACCCTGCCACACTTAGGGCGAACAAAGCGATATAAAAGGGGATGATGGACGGAGCGTTTGAGCAAATCAAACACTCACCCCCAGTCAACTGATCTGGGTTTAATCCATCACCATTCTTTAGCCCACTCAGCCACCCCATTTCAGACATGGCTATATGCAAATCAGTCTGACCCTGTGCCTCATGGGAACAGTCCAGCCCGAACTGCCAAGCCATGTCTTCCATGGACCGGAAACAAGCATCCTGGGACCGGTTTCGGATTCATAATCCTCATCAGCCAGGCTATCTTGAATCCAGTGGCCAAGTGAGCAAGGGACTCACGTCTGAGCATACCCTGCCACACTTAGGGGGAACAAATCGATACAAAAGGGGGTGATGGACGGAGCGTTTGAGCAAATCAAACACTCACCCCCAGTCAACTGATCTGGGTTTAATCCATCACCATTCTTTAGCCCACTCAGCCACCCCATTTCAGACATGGCTGAATGCAAATCAGTCTGACCCTGTGCCTCATGGGAACAGTCCTGCCCGAACTGCCAAGCCATGTCTTCCATGGACCGGAAACAAGCATCCTGGGACCGGTTTCGGATTCATAATCCTCATCAGCCAGGCTATCTTGAATCTAGTGGCCAAGTAAGCAAGGGACTCACGTCTGAGCATACCCTGCCACACTTAGGGCAAACAAAGCGATACAAAAGGGGATGATGGATGGAGCGTTTGAGCAAATCAAACACTCACCCCCAGTCAACTGATCTAGGTTTAATCCATCACCATTCTTTAGCCCACTCAGCCACCCCATTTCAGACATGGCTGTATGCAAATCAGTCTGACCCTGTGCCTCATGGGAACAGTCCAGCCCGAACTGCCAAGCCATGTCTTCTATGGACCGGAAACAAGCATCCTGGGACCGGTTTCGGATTCATAATCCTCATCAGCCCGGCTATCTTGAATCCAGTGGACAAGTGAGCAAGGGACTCACGTCTGAGCATACCCTGCCACACTTAGGGCGAACAAAGCGATACAAAAGGGGATGATGGACGGAGCGTTTGAGCAAATCAAACACTCACCCCCAGTCAACTGATCTGGGTTTAATCCATCACCATTCTTTAGCCCACTCAGCCACCCCATTTCAGACATGGCTTGGCAGTTCGGGCTGGACTGTTCCCATGAGGCACAGGGTCAGACTGATTTGCATATGGCCATGTCTGCATGACCTTCATCTCATCCCTACTCTGTTTTATTCATTTTGATCTGGGATAGGTGCTTTAAGGTTCTGTTGAGTCACTTATTAATTGATTTATTTGTGTACCTTCAGTCCTAATTTTTTCTGTATCATTCACATCTGTATATATGAAATCACTTACCCTTCAAAAACTTCTTTTGATAAACTCTATTTTTCCAATACACCTTTGTGTTTGTTGTTTATATGTCGTTTATATGTTTTGACTAAATATAGGTTATGTATTGAATTGAATATTGATTTTATTGTTGCATTGATTGCCTGGAAGGATCACTAATATATCCTTTGAAATCAGCTAGAATCACTAATTGTTCTCCGAACAAATCCCCTTGAAGGCATCTAGCATGAGCTGAGCCCCTCTGCAGCTTTCGGAACCATCTCCTTATAGCCATACCATATACTCTTAAGTGCATCATAATCCTCGCGGTTAATGCTAACTTTGGTTTGGCTTTATCAAAACATGTTGTGTAAGGTGTCAAACACTTTGGAATACTACCCCCCCTCCCCACACCAGTCCTGGTGGTGGGGGTAGCATTCCACTCTTCTAAAGGGAAAAGACTTGTATGTTACTGCTTTACCCGGTTAAAGTTAAACAGAGCCCCAGCATTACAAAATGGATGCTGCTGCCACAGACACAAGTCTGACCTCCTGCTGTTGGACGAAACTCCATCAGGGGAGGCCTGGACAATAGGTTTCCTGTCCAGGGAGGTGCTAACACCTCCCCAGACAGGCTGATGTGTATTGGGACAGGGAGGGCTGCATCAGCAGATGTTTTTTGAGGCACTGCCTGGGGCAAACAAGGTAGCCCGGTTCAAACCAGTTGCTGGGGCACTCCAGCCCCGCTCTGGCGTGAAACTGGACAAAGTGAAAGGGGTGTAACCACCCCCTTCCCAGGTCCACCCATAGGAGGGACCTAGCAGGTAATCCAGCCCATTTTCATAGTATAAAGATAGGTGCTGTGTCCCCAGGACTTTAGATTATCCTGGAACGAAACTCTGATACGAAACTCCGTTCAGACCATCAACATCTGCTGCAGGTCATGAGGGCAAGGAAGGTAAGAACTGGTGGCAGAAGATTTTCCATCAACGTGGCCATCTTGTGGAACTCCCTTCCTCTGCACATGCGCTCGGAAACAAGCTTCTTACGCTTTCGCAAGCTGTTAAAAACCCACCTGTTTCCTGCTTAATTCCTGTGTCGCGTGTCATGGCGTCTCTCTCTGGATAAGCGCGGGGATGCCCAAGGGTAACCAGGCGCGGTATAAAATTCCTTAATAATAATAATAATAACTCTTGGACCTTCGATGTTCTTTTCTGACTAGAAGACTGACGACATCTCCCTTGTGATCAAGGAGTGACCACCCTGTGCAAACAGCCACCAACAGTAACTTGCCAGTCTGCTTTGTCTACGCTCCCACCAGAACTCGAAGACTCAGCGACACAGGAACTGGACTCTCAGACTTGTTTGACTCCGACCCACATCCACAGCAAAGCTGAGACCTGTGGCGGGCACGAGAGACGTGGGACCGGACACCCTGGACATCCTGCATTTTGCTAACAGCTCGACTGCCAAGGTACCCTCGCAATTGTGCATTGGGTTACGAGAAGCCTCAGACCTGAGCGCCATTTGCACTGAAGCTCATCCCTCCACACTCTACGAGTGCCGCGTGGGGCCTGCTCTTGCATTTCAGCTAAACGGGTCTTCCCTGTTGCAAGCCCGCTGGCTAGTGAGCACCCTGAAGACAAACCTTTGAAACCAAACTGCTTTCCTGGTTGCTCCAGGCTTGCTCCAGCTTCTCTGTAAAGGAGAAACTCCTCAGACCTGGCTGGTCTGCTCCGAAGCCAATCTTCCCTTCCTGCGTGGATTGCGTTTGCCAAGGCTTGTTGGGTCCAATCCGGATACCAATACCACTGTCAACTAGATCCTTTGTGAGACAGCTCGAATCCAGCTCTTGGTTGTCGTTGACGCCTCCTGGTCTTCGTGGCTGCAGAGACAAGCCTCACCTCTTCACCTGAGATCATTGTGACATCGCCTGTTCCTTCCTGGTTCCTTCCTGGTCACTGGCTAGTGACCCAGACTCTGTCCCCTCTGCTTTCAGGTTCTTCACTTCATCGATCCACCCTTGGATCCCCCAGACACTTTTCCTCTGGTCACCTGCAGCACTTCTTTGCAGATCTCCGTAGAAAATGACGACGAAACCCGACACGAAAAGACACCTATGCACCCGGCTTCCCTGGGTGAGGTAACACGAGTACTCCGGTGCTCCCTTGGGTCTTGACTCTCCAAGTGTCCTAGTTTAAAGGGGCTTTACCGTAGTCCATCCGGAAGTGTCCTTAAACAGTAACGTTGTAACTTCTTCATTCTCCATTATAAGTCAATGGTAACTCGCGACTGTGTTTAGACACTGCACGCGTCTCCTGTGGGTCTCCTACGTCCTAACCTTTGGTTATTTAGTGTAGCCCCAGCGATTCCCTAGGCCCTAGACCTTTTCACTATTTCTGAAGTGATTCTTTTACCACTTACTTAGTATATGTTTTGTGAGGCCCCTAGGGCATAACTGTATTTGTGCAACTTATCATATGCTAATTGAGTAACTTGTGATGTACTTTGATCTTTGACCTCATAAAGAGTGCAGAGGGGTTGTGTTAGAAATAAATACATATATGTTTGATATATACCTTGTGTGGTGTCCTTTCATTTGGTATTCAAGAAATTATAATTGGTAAAACAGCTTGCTTCACATGCTCTCTGAAGTCTTAGCCTATGACTGCTGGTCCATGCTATCACTAGGATAGCTTGTCTATAAGGTTGACTTTACAACCACCATCAATAAGGGATGTTTAGACTGGTGCAAGCTGCCCACTAGAATAGTGGACATCATATGCCAGGCTAACTTCTCACACACACAAATAATAGACGAAATGCGGAACAAATCAAACATTCACCCCCAATCAAAAACTCTGGGTTAAATCCATTGTTCTTTTGTTCGCCATGCTGCCCCAGTTTAGACACAGCCAAGTGCAAATCAAGCTTGACTCTGCTCCTCATAAGAACAGTCCAGCCGGAACTGCCAAGCCATATCTTTCCTGGACCAGAAACAAGCATCATGGGACTGGTTTCAGGGTATCCTTCCAATCAGCTAGGCTAGTTTGAATCCATTGGCATGTTGAACACAGGACCCATGTCTGGGCATACCCGTCCCACTCGGGAGACAAATGCAAAAAAAACAATTGAAGGATGGATTGCTGAACAATGTCAAACAATGGACACCCCCCTCCTGATCTCCATCTTCGGGCCTGCCTGGCTCCTAGGTCTCATTGCTGAATCACAGGGCTTGGGACCTGGGGTCTGGTGCCTTTGTCCTGGGTGCTGGGGACTGAAACCTTGGGCCTGGGGCCTATGTCCTGGAAACTTGGCCTGGGTCATGGGGACTGGATCCTGGATCCTGGATCCTGGATCCTGAATCCTGGCACCTGGGGCCTTAGTCTTGGGGCCTGGGTACTGGGGCCTGGGAACTAGGGCCTGGGTCCCTGGGCCTAGGTCAAGGGCCTGGTTGAGAGGCATGGGTCCTGAGGCACAGGTCCTGTGACCTGGGTGCTGGGTCCTGGTGCCTGGGTCCTGGGGTCTGGGTCCCGAGCCTGGGGCCAGGGTCACGGGTCCTGGGGCTCAGGTCCTGCACCCAGGACCTGGGTCCTTATGCCTAGGTCCTTGGGCCTGGGGCCTGGGCCTTTGTCTTGGGCCTAGATCATGGGCCTGGGCCGTGGGGCTTGGGTCCTAAGGCACAAGTCCTGGGGCATGGGTCCCGGGGCCTGGGTCCTGTGGCCAAGGTCATGGGTCCAGGGTCATGGGTCCTGGGTCCTGCACCCGGGTTCTGGGTCCTAGGGCCTGGGTCCTGGTGCCTGGGCCCTTGGGCCTGGGCCTTTGCTCTGGGCAATCTGATCCTGTGCTTTACTTGTGCATTATGGTGCCCACTGGCCTTGAATCAGAGCTCCACCAGGGCCCCTCTCGTAGCCTTGTGCCTGAGGCCCAGCTAGGGCTTCAAGCATCTGAGCTGCAGGCTCCCCTGAACCTCGCCATCTGGTTGCATGCCATGCTTTCCAATGGAGCAACCAGATGGCTGGGCTGCCCTGGAACTCCTGATGAGGGCTCATTTGCTTCCTCAAGCCCAGCCAGGGCTCCAGGATGTTGGATGCATTTGCGCCTTCGGTCTCCACTGTCACTCTGTGCACATGGATTACAAAAAAAGGGGCTATTCTTCCTCCAGATCTCTACAATCAGGGTACTCCGAACCCCCTTGTGATCCCACGGTTCCCAGCAGGGTGCTGCCAAGGCCTGGGGTGGCCCCCTGGAGCGCGGGCTCCCTCCTGCCTCCCAGCCCTGCCCAATGGATCTTTCTTCAGAGCTTGCCTTCCCCAAGAGCAGTCAGGGACACAAAGTTGACATCCCAGTCGACCTGGAGGTCCAGATGAGGGCTCATTTGATTCCTTAAGCCTAGGCAGGGCTCAAGGAGATTGAGTGATTTTCACCAGTGTTCCCCTCTGTCTCTCAGTGTGCATGAATTACAAGTAAGGATGGCAGCCTCTCTCTGGATCATTAGGGACCTGGTACTCCAGACTGCCTTGTGGTCCAGCGGTTCTCAGCTGGGTGCTGCCCAGGCTGGTCTACCTGGTGTCCCAAGGGCCCGGGTCAACGCCGGCCTCCCAGCTGTGCTTGATGGGCCTTTCCTCCTAGCCTGCCCGAAGATCAGGCAGGGAATTAAAGCCGCCATCCCAGCACAGGGCTGCCTTCTCAGGGAGGGTCCAGCCAACGCCACATACTCTTATTGATTGGTCATGCTTGGTCCATTTAGGGATAGACTACTTGGCCAGCCTTGGCTGTTGTTTCAAGCAAAGAGTTTCCACCCTGCCTGGCACAATACAACCCGAGGGCGTGTCATTTGTGGAGACCCTACTCAGCAAAGTGAAAGCAAAGCAGCCATGTCAGCTTGTGGTCCCCTCAGTGGCCTGACCAGAGTGGAAGGGGATGGGTGGTGCCAGGTCCTGGGTGCTGCCTGGCGGTCTGGGCACCCATGCAGCATGTCGTTGCCCTCCTCCGCCAAGCGCATTTGCACAGCAGCTCAGACTGACCATTCTGAGGGATGTCCTTAGCTGCCTGACCAGCACGCCTGTGTCTCACTCAGGCTTCACCTTAGCCTGCCTCTCCCTTCTGTGGAAACGGCTGGGCCTGATGGTGCCCGTGTGACTGCACCTGTGACCCCATCAATCTCACCCAGATAGACAGGATTCCCCAGCAGGCTCCTGGGGTGTGAAAAGGTCAGCCTGGGACAGCCTAGGACAGGCACGTTGCTCCAATCAACCTGTACAGCAGGTGCAGCTACCTGGTTGATCCTACCAACAGCATATGCTTGTCTCAAAGATTAAGTCATGCACGTGTAAGTACACACGGATTTTACTGTGAAACTGTGAATGGCTCATTAAATCAGTTGTGGTTCCTTCTGTTACTTGCATAACTGTGGTACTTCTAAAGCTAATACATGCCAGCGAGTGCTGACCTCCCGGGATGCGTGCATTTATCAGATGAAGACCATTCTGGGCTTGCTTGGCTGCTCTGGTGAATCTAGATAACCTTGGGCCGATTGCCCGTCCCTGTGATGGTGACAATACGTTTGGATGTTCTGTGCCTACCATGGTGACTACGAGTAACTGGGAATCAGGGTTCAATTCCGGAGAGGGAGCCTGCAAAATGGCTACCACATCCAAGGAATGAAACAGGTGTGCAAATCACCCACTCCTGACTCAGCAGACTTGGTAATTCCAGCTCCAATCGTGTATATTTGAGTCGCTGCACTTAAAAACCTCATAGTTGGATCTTAGGATCAAGCTGTCAGTCTGCTGCGAGGCTAGCTTCCACATGTCCCAGCCCTTGTCTCTTGGTGACAATTTGATTCCCTTGACTGAGTTTCCTGTGGGTCCAAAGCGTTCACTCCGAAAAAACTAGAATGTTCAAAGCTAACCTGTCGCCTGAATATTTCAGCTAAGAATAATAAAATAGGACTCCAGTTCTATTTTTGGGGTTTTCGCAACTGGGGCCGGATTAAGAGGGATGGCCAGGGGCATTCGTATTGTGCCATTAGGGGAGACATTTTTGAATCAGTGCAAGACGAACCAAAGCAAAGGAATTTGACAAGAATGCTTTCATTATTCCAGAAGGATAGTCGGAGGAATGAAGATGATCAGTTCTCTTCATAGTTCCGACCATTAGTGATGCTGACTAGTGGTCTGGCTGCATTATTTCCATGACCCGCAGAGTGGTTTCCAGGAAGCCAAAGTCTTTTGCATAATCTGAAAATTAAAAGAATTGACGAAAGAGCACCACCAAGAGTGGAACACGTGGCTTAGTTTTCACCTGGCCCGGACATGAAAAGGTTGACAGATTGATAGCTCCTTCTGGATTCTGTGGGTGGTGATGCATGCAAAAAACACGAGAGGTACTAAAAGTCTAGAAATCAGAGAACTACTGGAACCTAATTGTGTCCCATATTAATGTTCAGACCACACTGTTAATCTAAACAAATGACAGTGTCATGCCAGAGAAGTGAGACAGAGAAGATACAAAGTCTAAAAGACTAGAAAAAGACTGGAAAAAGTACCCATCAGCCCACTCAAAAGTGGAATCTCGTCATCTGGGTTGTTCAGTGTTGGAGACAGGTGTCCTGTAGGCTCCTCCTCAGGGAGAGTCTGAGGTTGCCTAATGATGGACCCTGGGATCAAGCATCCAACCAACAGAAGACAGTCTGTGAGCGGAAGGGGCAAAAAGTTGCAGTGCTCAAAAGAAGAACAGAAAAGGAAAATGATCCTAGTGATTTAAAAATACCTACTTTAATGACATAAAGAAACTTTATTGGGTCTGACCATCAAAGTGGTATTATTAAAAGCAGTATGCTGATAGCGTGCAAGGAATTGCTATCTACCATGAATGTTAGTTGGTCGACATGTTTCAGCCTAGAGCGGCTTTCTTCAGGACCTATGATTGGCTACTGCAACACTTACTTATCGTGTTATAAGACGTGATTTACAACCATTCTCCAATTGATTAAGAGGAAAGATGGTATATCTTCTCCTGTGTATACAAATGTGGGAGACAAAAGTAAAACAGTATTAGAAATATGCATATCTGTAGCATGCACTTCACAACTCCGTACAAGTGAAAGAAATAATATGAAAAAATGTAGTTCTCACTCACCCTAATTGTGGGGAGAAAAAACCTCACCTCACCTGGCGACAGCTCAGGTTGGAAGGAGGCCACGCACTGTAAATAAGCGTATGGATCTGACGTTAATTTCAGGGCGACTATTACAGTCACACAAAACATTTAAAACATTTCATAAGTGATACTGTTGAGGCAAAAAGGCAGAACTAGATTTAGAATGTACAAAGCTATGGAGAGCGTCCAACTGGAATATTCCATTAGGACACCTCACTAGCTGGTCAAAGTAACCAAGTAGCTATTCCATTAGTGCTTGGGTGAATAATTAGTACTCAATGAAAAAGTACCACACCTCCAGTACTCTGTCAAAGACAGAGAACAACCGCATAGTAAACCGCCATGACTCACCTCTCCGTCGTTGCCTCGGATTGAAAACTGAGCCGAGGGGGAGGTGAAGTACTGAGTTGTAAGCGGTGTTTTATCAGTAGGTGGCGGACCTTAGAGGGAACTCTAAATGTAAGCGTTTCTATTGGCTTGCTATCTGCACATAACATGAGCCAATGGTGGCAGTTCGGGCCTCCATGCTGGGCTATAGGAAGCGATGAACTGTCGGCCAATGGAGGGCCATGACGACAAAATTAAGTCCGTTAGGGTGGCGGACCTTGTTGGAAGCTCATAAGCGGAGTATTCCCATAGGCTGGCTGTCCCGACCAATAGGAAGTCTCAGAGCAGAATACCACTCGAATTCAGTGATTGGTTAAATGTAGGCCAATCACGGAAGAGCTCAACTTCCGTGGTTCTGTCCAAGGGGACTGGTTTCAGAAGTGTTGTTATGCATGCGAAACAAGGGTGACGTCTGCGGTATTACGCGGACCAATTGGGAAGGTGAATGGGAAGGAGAGTTTAATGCCGCCTTCCCATTCGTAAGAGAGCTGCATTCCCATAGTCATTTCCAAAGAAATAGCGCATTATGTGGAAAATTATTAGTAGCAGAATTGTAGTAAATCCTTCGCTTGCAAATGAGGGTCACAGGCTAGCGCACAGACTCAAAAATGTGTTGAAATTTGAGCCAATGCCAAACAGCAATAACGTCAAGGGTTGGACGCGGACCAAAAGGGAAAACAGTTGGAAGGATGGTATAATTCGGCCAAAACAGAGTTCATTTTGACTAAAGGCATATACTGATCAGCCTGAATGCTAAACAGCTACCTTCACATTCAATATGTCAGTGCAAAGGGCAGTCGATCCTTCGTACAACATTGATCTTGCCGACAAAGGAAGGCAGACCCAAAGTACGATGAAGAGAAACTCAGACAGAATCAAATAACCACACGATCTAATGCGCCATGCATATGTTGCAGTGTGGAATCGATATATCCATAGACCAACGTGACCACAGTAGATAGTGAGGCCAATGTACATTTAGAAAAAAAAAAAAAAAAAAAAAACATTAGAGAAAACATTTAGAAAAATGGCTCGCGAAAAAGGCAGTGCCTATCGGTCAACATGGTATGTAGAGCCAGGTGGTTTATCTAATGGATGGGCATGTGTCAGTAGTATATGACATTATAGCCAAACATTCAGGAGCATCAATACTTCTATGCCAGGAGTGTCATTCAATAATGTCAATTGAGTGATACAGCTTATCAGCTAAGTCATACTGAGTTCAGGCTCACAACTGCATCCACGGGATGTCGTCGTTCAAACCTTCTGTGTCACTGCGTAATTTATAGACCCATCTTTGTTCTTTCCTGAGGAGAAACAGTGGAATATCTGTAACGTGACTGGGTATATATGGTTGCTCAAGGATTACCCACTTCAAATCATCGGGATTGTGTTTTTTGTCTAAAAAATGCGAGGTGAGGCGGGTAGCCTGCTTATTGCGTCTAATTGTGCTCTTATGCTCTGGTATGCGCAATTTGATTTTCCTCGTCGTCATCCCTATGTACCTCAGACCACAAGGACAGGTGATTTGATAGATGACTTTGTCACTGTTGCAATTCGTGTGGCGTTTAAGTAGCCAAGGTCTGGTAGTGCCAATGTCTACTGCAAGGGTCTTACTGGTTTGTGCACACACTGAGCAGTTCCCGCAGAGATGATGTCCCTGCACCGGAGGAAGGTTCCACAGGTTGGAAGTGGATTCTACAACTTCTTCTCGGGGTCTCGTGTGGACCAGTGCGTCTCTCAAATTAGTACCTCTCTTGAAAGAGAACAATGGCAAAGGAATATGTTCTCCTGAGCTATTCAGAATACGCCATTTCTGTCTAATGATTTTCTGAATTTTAGACGAAGAGGTGTTGTATGTGGTCACACACACCAACCTCCCAAGAGGTGGTTTCTCAACTGGAGGCTCCAGTAGGGCCTCTCGATGATTGTTCGCAGCGCGTTTTAAAGATTTGCGAACTAGAGTGTGCGGGTAGCGCCGCATTCTCAACTTCGTGGAGAGATCTTTGGCTTTAGTATGGAAATCTGTGGGGTTGGAACAATTCCTCCGAACCCTCAGGAACTGCCCAAACGGGAGGTTCTCTCTGAGGGAACGGGGATGATGGCTATCAAATCTCAGCAATGAGTTTCGTGCCATTGGCTTCCGATATAAGGAACTGGCCAGATGTCCTTCT
Organism: Lissotriton helveticus; assembly: GCF_964261635.1. Classification (NCBI taxonomy): domain Eukaryota; kingdom Metazoa; phylum Chordata; class Amphibia; order Caudata; family Salamandridae; genus Lissotriton; species Lissotriton helveticus. The sequence continues at coordinate 1,519,006,189 of NC_136068.1, read as the reverse complement.
TGTGGGAAAATTACCAAGTCCAAAAAAGGGAGTTCAGTTCTGCTGTACTCCAATGTGAACCTGAGATAGGGGTTCTGTCCATTCAGCCATTCTTGAAAAAGCAAGAGGGATGGTATGTCCCCTCGCCAAACAACTAGAATGTCGTCAATGTACCGCTTCCACATCATCAGTTGTTGATGATGTGGGTTGGTGTTATTAAGTACATGTTGGGTCTCAAAATGGTGGACATATAAATTCGCCAGGCTCGGGGCAAATTTGCTGCCCATTGATGTCCCCGTTACCTGTAAGTACAGAGATTCCTCAAAGGCGAAAAAGTTCTCCGTCATGGCAATTCTTGCCAGTTCCATTATAAAATGAATGGGGGTCACAGTGTCAACAGAGAAGTCCTCTAGAAGTGTTTGTACCGTTTCTAGTGTCTCAATTTGAGGTATACAGGTATACAATGATTCGACATCAAAGCTAGCTAATATGTCAGTGTTGATGTCGAAATGAACCTCAGGTAGTGTACGTAGAACATCCTTTGTATCCTGAAGATATGTTGGCATGGTTTTCACAATGGGACTGAGAAAGACATCAACAAAAGTTGATAGCGGTTCCAACAAAGATCCAATTCCTGAGATGATTGGACGACCGGGCGGTGGTCTGACCGGTTTATGAATCTTTGGAAGAGTATAGAAATATGGAATGATAGGACATTTAGTCACCAAAAAAGTAGCCTCTTGTTGAGTGATCCATCCCTCAGCGCTTGCTTCTTCCACTAGATGTTTAATCTCGTTGGTGAGTCTAACGGTGGGATTTTCAACAAGGGGGGTGTAGAACTGAGTATTGCCTAGTTGTTTGAGACATTCAGTGCGGTATGCATTGGTGTCCTGAACGACTATAGCTCCCCCCTTGTCCGCCGGTTTGATCACTATTGCAGTGTCCTTGGAAAGGGTGTTAAGAGCGGCTCTGTCGTTCTTTGAGAGGTTCTGGTAGTTGCCTTCTTTAGAGAAATCAATAGATTTCAAATCTTGCAGTACTGCTGCCTCAAAAGTACCAACCTTGGATGGTACTTGTTGGAGTAGGGGCATGAAGGTGGATTTAACTCTTAGCCCTGTACTGATATCTTCAATTGGTGTAACTGGCTCTTTCTCCTTAAAGAAATAGTGTAGCCTTATTGTCCTGAAAAATCGTTCGATTTCTCCTCGTAACAGAAAAGGTTCTCCGCTGTTAGTAGGAACAAAACCGAGACCTCTATTGAGAACCTCCTGTTCACTGGGGGTAATGACCCGGCTGCTCAAGTTTACAACCAAGTCTTCAGTGGGCTGGGGTCTAATGTCTATTGGCCTCGTTTGTTGTGGGTCATTGGGGGATCTTGATCGGCTGCCCATTGTACTTGGCCTTGACCCTGACCTCTCCGTCTGCCTCGGTTCCAACCTCTGCCCTGTCCCAAAAAAGCCTGGTCGTCAAAGTACTGAGGCTGCATAGGATAATGAGACATGGGTGGGGGAAATTGCGGATAACCCCATGGCGCTGGTGGCCACCATGATCCTGTCTGGTACATGTTCCCACGTCCATTGTATCTCCTGTTGGATCGGTTGTTCCGTCCTCTGCCCCTCGGTTGACTGATGTCTCCGCTGTCTGAGCCGGAGGAGTCGGTGTCTGAGGATGTGGCATAGGAGGAGCCTTGAGTGTTTTTCTGTTTATTAGAATCAGTGGGAGTGTAATTGTCACTGGTGTAGGGGTACACTTTCTCATGTGAGAATTTAGCCAAGTCTTTTTTAAACTTCTCTATTTTGGCAAAGAAGATAGGTTCTTTATACTCCTTATTGGCCTTATTAGAGTCCTCTTGCTGTTTCTCAAATCTTTTAGTTGTTAAGGTGGTTTTGATTTGTCCTTCAAGAACCTGTATTTCAACTAGAATGGCATCTGCAATTCTTTTGGCTGTAGTGATAATTAAAATAAGCCAGTCTCTGGTGCAGCGCCAGGCTATCAGGGACCAGTCCTTAATGAAGGCCTTGTCTGTGAGGAATAGCCTGGGCGCATTAGTCACTATGAGACCTGTAGGTGAACATTTTCCATGCAAATACTCCGCCATGATCTGTCCATGTATAATGGTGCGTGAATGGCTCTTTTTGAGATTGAGTACTGTCTCCCAATCCCCCACTATAGTTGGTGCCGGGGTTGGAATTTGGTCTAACATACTGGGGTTTTCTGACAGAATAGATGAAAGGATTTCATCGTCAAAACCTAGGCCGCCAAAGTCTGCCATAGTATCACTCAATGAAAATGTCAAAAAGCACTTACAATGTGGTGCATTGATTTAGTAAATAGGGACCCGCAGCCTCAGCTGCACAAGTAAACAAAAAGACAAAAGGAGTGGTGGAGGGTCCTAGGGGAGTTTGTTTATAGACCGTGAGAGTACCTAGTCCCCCAACTTGACAGCAAAAAACACGAGAGGTACTAAAAGTCTAGAAATCAGAGAACTACTGGAACCTAATTGTGTCCCATATTAATGTTCAGACCACACTGTTAATCTAAACAAATGACAGTGTCATGCCAGAGAAGTGAGACAGAGAAGATACAAAGTCTAAAAGACTAGAAAAAGACTGGAAAAAGTACCCATCAGCCCACTCAAAAGTGGAATCTCGTCATCTGGGTTGTTCAGTGTTGGAGACAGGTGTCCTGTAGGCTCCTCCTCAGGGAGAGTCTGAGGTTGCCTAATGATGGACCCTGGGATCAAGCATCCAACCAACAGAAGACAGTCTGTGAGCGGAAGGGGCAAAAAGTTGCAGTGCTCAAAAGAAGAACAGAAAAGGAAAATGATCCTAGTGATTTAAAAATACCTACTTTAATGACATAAAGAAACTTTATTGGGTCTGACCATCAAAGTGGTATTATTAAAAGCAGTATGCTGATAGCGTGCAAGGAATTGCTATCTACCATGAATGTTAGTTGGTCGACATGTTTCAGCCTAGAGCGGCTTTCTTCAGGACCTATGATTGGCTACTGCAACACTTACTTATCGTGTTATAAGACGTGATTTACAACCATTCTCCAATTGATTAAGAGGAAAGATGGTATATCTTCTCCTGTGTATACAAATGTGGGAGACAAAAGTAAAACAGTATTAGAAATATGCATATCTGTAGCATGCACTTCACAACTCCGTACAAGTGAAAGAAATAATATGAAAAAATTTAGTTCTCACTCACCCTAATTGTGGGGAGAAAAAACCTCACCTCACCTGGCGACAGCTCAGGTTGGAAGGAGGCCACGCACTATAAATAAGCGCATGGATCTGAAGTTAATTTCAGGGCGACTATTACAGTCACACAAAACATTTAAAACATTTCATAAGTGATACTGTTGAGGCAAAAAGGCAGAACTAGATTTAGAATGTACACAGCTATGGAGAGCGTCCAACTGGAATATTCCATTAGGACACCTCACTAGCTGGTCAAAGTAACCAAGTAGCTATTCCATTAGTGCTTGGGTGAATAATTAGTACTCAATGAAAAAGTACCACACCTCCAGTACTCTGTCAAAGACAGAGAACAACCGCATAGTAAACCGCCATGACTCACCTCTCCGTCGTTGCCTCGGATTGAAAACTGAGCCGAGGGGGAGGTGAAGTACTGAGTTGTAAGCGGTGTTTTATCAGTAGGTGGCGGACCTTAGAGGGAACTCTAAATGTAAGCGTTTCTATTGGCTTGCTATCTGCACATAACATGAGCCAATGGTGGCAGTTCGGGCCTCCATGCTGGGCTATAGGAAGCGATGAACTGTCGGCCAATGGAGGGCCATGACGACAAAATTAAGTCCGTTAGGGTGGCGGACCTTGTTGGAAGCTCATAAGCGGAGTATTCCCATAGGCTGGCTGTCCCGACCAATAGGAAGTCTCAGAGCAGAATACCACTCGAATTCAGTGATTGGTTAAATGTAGGCCAATCACGGAAGAGCTCAACTTCCGTGGTTCTGTCCAAGGGGACTGGTTTCAGAAGTGTTGTTATGCATGCGAAACAAGGGTGACGTCTGCGGTATTACGCGGACCAATTGGGAAGGTGAATGGGAAGGAGAGTTTAATGCCGCCTTCCCATTCGTAAGAGAGCTGCATTCCCATAGTCATTTCCAAAGAAATAGCGCATTATGTGGAAAATTATTAGTAGCAGAATTGTAGTAAATCCTTCGCTTGCAAATGAGGGTCACAGGATAGCGCACAGACTCAAAAATTTGTTGAAATTTGAGCCAATGCCAAACAGCAATAACGTCAAGGGTTGGACGCGGACCAAAGGGGAAAACAGTTGGAAGGATGGTATAATACGGCCAAAACAGAGTTCATTTTGACTAAAGGCATATACTGATCAGCCTGAATGCTAAACAGCTACCTTCACATTCAATATGTCAGTGCAAAGGGCAGTCGATCCTTCGTACAACATTGATCTTGCCGACAAAGGAAGGCAGACCCAAAGTACGATGAAGAGAAACTCAGACAGAATCAAATAACCACACGATCTAATGCGCCATGCATATGTTGCAGTGTGGAATCGATATATCCATAGACCAACGTGACCACAGTAGATAGTGAGGCCAATGTACATTTAGAAAAAAAATAAATAAATAAAAACATTAGAGAAAACATTTAGAAAAATGGCTCGCGAAAAAGGCAGTGCCTATCGGTCAACATGGTATGTAGAGCCAGGTGGTTTATCTAATGGATGGGCATGTGTCAGTAGTATATGACATTATAGCCAAACATTCAGGAGCATCAATACTTCTATGCCAGGAGTGTCATTCAATAATGTCAATTGAGTGATACAGCTTATCAGCTAAGTCATACTGAGTTCAGGCTCACAACTGCATCCACGGGATGTCGTCGTTCAAACCTTCTGTGTCACTGCGTAATTTATAGACCCATCTTTGTTCTTTCCTGAGGAGAAACAGTGGAATATCTGTAACGTGACTGGGTATATATGGTTGCTCAAGGATTACCCACTTCAAATCATCGGGATTGTGTTTTTTGTCTAAAAAATGCGAGGTGAGGCGGGTAGCCTGCTTATTGCGTCTAATTGTGCTCTTATGCTCTGGTATGCGCAATTTGATTTTCCTCGTCGTCATCCCTATGTACCTCAGACCACAAGGACAGGTGATTTGATAGATGACTTTGTCACTGTTGCAATTCGTGTGGCGTTTAAGTAGCCAAGGTCTGGTAGTGCCAATGTCTACTGCAAGGGTCTTACTGGTTTGTGCACACACTGAGCAGTTCCCGCAGGGATGATGTCCCTGCACCGGAGGAAGGTTCCACAGGTTGGAAGTGGATTCTACAACTTCTTCTCGGGGTCTCGTGTGGACCAGTGCGTCTCTCAAATTAGTACCTCTCTTGAAAGAGAACAATGGCAAAGGAATATGTTCTCCTGAGCTATTCAGAATACGCCATTTCTGTCTAATGATTTTCTGAATTTTAGACGAAGAGGTGTTGTATGTGGTCACACACACCAACCTCCCAAGAGGTGGTTTCTCAACTGGAGGCTCCAGTAGGGCCTCTCGATGATTGTTCGCAGCGCGTTTTAAAGATTTGCGAACTAGAGTGTGCGGGTAGCGCCGCATTCTCAACTTCGTGGAGAGATCTTTGGCTTTAGTATGGAAATCTGTGGGGTTGGAACAATTCCTCCGAACCCTCAGGAACTGCCCAAACGGGAGGTTCTCTCTGAGGGAACGGGGATGATGGCTATCAAATCTCAGCAATGAGTTTCGTGCCATTGGCTTCCGATATAAGGAACTGGCCAGATGTCCTTCTTGTGGGAAAATTACCAAGTCCAAAAAAGGGAGTTCAGTTCTGCTGTACTCCAATGTGAACCTGAGATAGGGGTTCTGTCCATTCAGCCATTCTTGAAAAAGCAAGAGGGATGGTATGTCCCCTCGCCAAACAACTAGAATGTCGTCAATGTACCGCTTCCACATCATCAGTTGTTGATGATGTGGGTTGGTGTTATTAAGTACATGTTGGGTCTCAAAATGGTGGACATATAAATTCGCCAGGCTCGGGGCAAATTTGCTGCCCATTGATGTCCCCGTTACCTGTAAGTACAGAGATTCCTCAAAGGCGAAAAAGTTCTCCGTCATGGCAATTCTTGCCAGTTCCATTATAATATGAATTGGGGTCACAGTGTCAACAGAGAAGTCCTCTAGAAGTGTTTGTACCGTTTCTAGTGTCTCAATTTGAGGTATACAGGTATACAATGATTTGACATCAAAGCTAGCTAATATGTCAGTGTTGATGTCGAAATGAACCTCAGGTAGTGTACGTAGAACATCCTTTATATCCTGAAGATATGTTGGCATGGTTTTCACAATGGGACTGAGAAAGACATCAACAAAAGTTGATAGCGGTTCCAACAAAGATCCAATTCCTGAGATGATTGGACGACCGGGCGGTGGTCTGACCGGTTTATGAATCTTTGGAAGAGTATAGAAATATGGAATGATAGGACATTTAGTCACCAAAAAAGTAGCCTCTTGTGGAGTGATCCATCCCTCAGCGCTTGCTTCTTCCACTAGATGTTTAATCTCGTTGGTGAGTCTAACGGTGGGATTTTCAACAAGGGGGGTGTAGAACTGAGTATTGCCTAGTTGTTTGAGACATTCAGTGCGGTATGCATTGGTGTCCTGAACGACTATAGCTCCCCCCTTGTCCGCCGGTTTGATCACTATTGCAGTGTCCTTGGAAAGGGTGTTAAGAGCGGCTCTGTCGTTCTTTGAGAGGTTCTGGTAGTTGCCTTCTTTAGAGAAATCAATAGATTTCAAATCTTGCAGTACTGCTGCCTCAAAAGTACCAACCTTGGATGGTACTTGTTGGAGTAGGGGCATGAAGGTGGATTTAACTCCTAGCCCTGTACTGATATCTTCAATTGGTGTAACTGGCTCTTTCTCCTTAAAGAAATAGTGTAGCCTTATTGTCCTGAAAAATCGTTCGATTTCTCCTCGTAACAGAAAAGGTTCTCCGCTGTTAGTAGGAACAAAACCGAGACCTCTATTGAGAACCTCCTGTTCACTGGGGGTAATGACCCGGCTGCTCAAGTTTACAACCAAGTCTTCAGTGGGCTGGGGTCTAATGTCTATTGGCCTCGTTTGTTGTGGGTCATTGGGGGATCTTGATCGGCTGCCCATTGTACTTGGCCTTGACCCTGACCTCTCCGTCTGCCTCGGTTCCAACCTCGGCCCTGTCCCAAAAAAGCCTGGTCGTCAAAGTACTGAGGCTGCATAGGATAATGAGACATGGGTGGGGGAAATTGCGGATAACCCCATGGCGCTGGTGGCCACCATGATCCTGTCTGGTACATGTTCCCACGTCCATTGTATCTCCTGTTGGATCGGTTGTTCCGTCCTCTGCCCCTCGGTTGACTGATGTCTCCGCTGTCTGAGCCGGAGGAGTCGGTGTCTGAGGATGTGGCATAGGAGGAGCCTTGAGTGTTTTTCTGTTTATTAGAATCAGTGGGAGTGTAATTGTCACTGGTGTAGGGGTACACTTTCTCATGTGAGAATTTAGCCAAGTCTTTTTTAAACTTCTCTATTTTGGCAAAGAAGATAGGTTCTTTATACTCCTTATTGGCCTTATTAGAGTCCTCTTGCTGTTTCTCAAATCTTTTAGTTGTTAAGGTGGTTTTGATTTGTCCTTCAAGAACCTGTATTTCAACTAGAATGGCATCTGCAATTCTTTTGGCTGTAGTGATAATTAAAATAAGCCAGTCTCTGGTGCAGCGCCAGGCTATCAGGGACCAGTCCTTAATGAAGGCCTTGTCTGTGAGGAATAGCCTGGGCGCATTAGTCACTATGAGACCTGTAGGTGAACATTTTCCATGCAAATACTCCGCCATGATCTGTCCATGTATAATGGTGCGTGAATGGCTCTTTTTGAGATTGAGTACTGTCTCCCAATCCCCCACTATAGTTGGTGCCGGGGTTGGAATTTGGTCTAACATACTGGGGTTTTCTGACAGAATAGATGAAAGGATTTCATCATCAAAACCTAGGCCGCCAAAGTCTGCCATAGTATCACTCAATGAAAATGTCAAAAAGCACTTACAATGTGGTGCATTGATTTAGTAAATAGGGACCCGCAGCCTCAGCTGCACAAGTAAACAAAAAGACAAAAGGAGTGGTGGAGGGTCCTAGGGGAGTTTGTTTATAGACCGTGAGAGTACCTAGTCCCCCAACTTGACAGCAAAAAACACGAGAGGTACTAAAGTCTAGAAATCAGAGAACTACTGGAACCTAATTGTGTCCCATATTAATGTTCAGACCACACTGTTAATCTAAACAAATGACAGTGTCATGCCAGAGAAGTGAGACAGAGAAGATACAAAGTCTAAAAGACTAGAAAAAGACTGGAAAAAGTACCCATCAGCCCACTCAAAAGTGGAATCTCGTCATCTGGGTTGTTCAGTGTTGGAGACAGGTGTCCTGTAGGCTCCTCCTCAGGGAGAGTCTGAGGTTGCCTAATGATGGACCCTGGGATCAAGCATCCAACCAACAGAAGACAGTCTGTGAGCGGAAGGGGCAAAAAGTTGCAGTGCTCAAAAGAAGAACAGAAAAGGAAAATGATCCTAGTGATTTAAAAATACCTACTTTAATGACATAAAGAAACTTTATTGGGTCTGACCATCAAAGTGGTATTATTAAAAGCAGTATGCTGATAGCGTGCAAGGAATTGCTATCTACCATGAATGTTAGTTGGTCGACATGTTTCAGCCTAGAGCGGCTTTCTTCAGGACCTATGATTGGCTACTGCAACACTTACTTATCGTGTTATAAGACGTGATTTACAACCATTCTCCAATTGATTAAGAGGAAAGATGGTATATCTTCTCCTGTGTATACAAATGTGGGAGACAAAAGTAAAACAGTATTAGAAATATGCATATCTGTAGCATGCACTTCACAACTCCGTACAAGTGAAAGAAATAATATGAAAAAATGTAGTTCTCACTCACCCTAATTGTGGGGAGAAAAAACCTCACCTCACCTGGCGACAGCTCAGGTTGGAAGGAGGCCACGCACTATAAATAAGCGCATGGATCTGAAGTTAATTTCAGGGCGACTATTACAGTCACACAAAACATTTAAAACATTTCATAAGTGATACTGTTGAGGCAAAAAGGCAGAACTAGATTTAGAATGTACACAGCTATGGAGAGTGTCCAACTGGAATATTCCATTAGGAGACCTCACTAGCTGGTCAAAGTAACCAAGTAGCTATTCCATTAGTGCTTGGGTGAATAATTAGTACTCAATGAAAAAGTACCACACCTCCAGTACTCTGTCAAAGACAGAGAACAACCGCATAGTAAACCGTCATGACTCACCTCTCCGTTGTTGCCTCGGATTGAAAACTGAGCCGAGGGGGAGGTGAAGTACTGAGTTGTAAGCGGTGTTTTATCAGTAGGTGGCGGACCTTAGAGGGAACTCTAAATGTAAGCGTTTCTATTGGCTTGCTATCTGCACATAACATGAGCCAATGGTGGCAGTTCGGGCCTCCATGCTGGGCTATAGGAAGCGATGAACTGTCGGCCAATGGAGGGCCATGACGACAAAATTAAGTCCGTTAGGGTGGCGGACCTTGTTGGAAGCTCATAAGCGGAGTATTCCCATAGGCTGGCTGTCCCGACCAATAGGAAGTCTCAGAGCAGAATACCACTCGAATTCAGTGATTGGTTAAATGTAGGCCAATCACGGAAGAGCTCAACTTCCGTGGTTCTGTCCAAGGGGACTGGTTTCAGAAGTGTTGTTATGCATGCGAAACAAGGGTGACGTCTGCGGTATTACGCGGACCAATTGGGAAGGTGAATGGGAAGGAGAGTTTAATGCCGCCTTTCCATTCGTAAGAGAGCTGCATTCCCATAGTCATTTCCAAAGAAATAGCGCATTATGTGGAAAATTATTAGTAGCAGAATTGTAGTAAATCCTTCGCTTGCAAATGAGGGTCACAGGCTAGCGCACAGACTCAAAAATGTGTTTAAATTTGAGCCAATGCCAAACAGCAATAACGTCAAGGGTTGGACGCGGACCCAAAGGGAAAACAGTTGGAAGGATGGTATAATACGGCCAAAACAGAGTTCATTTTGACTAAAGGCATATACTGATCAGCCTGAATGCTAAACAGCTACCTTCACATTCAATATGTCAGTGCAAAGGGCAGTCGATCCTTCGTACAACATTGATCTTGCCGACAAAGGAAGGCAGACCCAAAGTACGATGAAGAGAAACTCAGACAGAATCAAATAACCACACGATCTAATGCGCCATGCATATGTTGCAGTGTGGAATCGATATATCCATAGACCAACGCGACCACAGTAGATAGTGAGGCCAATGTACATTTAGAAAGAAAAAAAAAAAACATTAGAGAAAACATTTAGAAAAATGGCTCGCGAAAAAGGCAGTGCCTATCGGTCAACATGGTATGTAGAGCCAGGTGGTTTATCTAATGGATGGGCATGTGTCAGTAGTATTTGACATTATAGCCAAACATTCAGGAGCATCAATACTTCTATGCCAGGAGTGTCATTCAATAATGTCAATTGAGTGATACAGCTTATCAGCTAAGTCATACTGAGTTCAGGCTCACAACTGCATCCACGGGATGTCGTCGTTCAAACCTTCTGTGTCACTGCGTAATTTATAGACCCATCTTTGTTCTTTCCTGAGGAGAAACAGTGGAATATCTGTAACGTGACTGGGTATATATGGTTGCTCAAGGATTACCCACTTCAAATCATCGGGATTGTGTTTTTTGTCTAAAAAATGCGAGGTGAGGCGGGTAGCCTGCTTGTTGCGTCTAATTGTGCTCTTATGCTCTTGTATGCGCAATTTGATTTTCCTCGTCGTCATCCCTATGTACCTCAGACCACAAGGACAGGTGATTTGATAGATGACTTTGTCACTGTTGCAATTCGTGTGGCGTTTAAGTAGCCAAGGTCTGGTAGTGCCAATGTCTACTGCAAGGGTCTTACTGGTTTGTGCACACACTGAGCAGTTCCCGCAGGGATGATGTCCCTGCACCGGAGGAAGGTTCCACAGGTTGGAAGTGGATTCTACAACTTCTTCTCGGGGTCTCGTGTGGACCAGTGCGTCTCTCAAATTAGTACCTCTCTTGAAAGAGAACAATGGCAAAGGAATATGTTCTCCTGAGCTATTCAGAATACGCCATTTCTGTCTAATGATTTTCTGAATTTTAGACGAAGAGGTGTTGTATGTGGTCACACACACCAACCTCCCAAGAGGTGGTTTCTCAACTGGAGGCTCCAGTAGGGCCTCTCGATGATTGTTCGCAGCGCGTTTTAAAGATTTGCGAACTAGAGTGTGCGGGTAGCGCCGCATTCTCAACTTCGTGGAGAGATCTTTGGCTTTAGTATGGAAATCTGTGGGGTTGGAACAATTCCTCCGAACCCTCAGGAACTGCCCAAACGGGAGGTTCTCTCTGAGGGAACGGGGATGATGGCTATCAAATCTCAGCAATGAGTTTCGTGCCATTGGCTTCCGATATAAGGAACTGGCCAGATGTCCTTCTTGTGGGAAAATTACCAAGTCCAAAAAAGGGAGTTCAGTTCTGCTGTACTCCAATGTGAACCTGAGATAGGGGTTCTGTCCATTCAGCCATTCTTGAAAAAGCAAGAGGGATGGTATGTCCCCTCGCCAAACAACTAGAATGTCGTCAATGTACCGCTTCCACATCATCAGTTGTTGATGATGTGGGTTGGTGTTATTAAGTACATGTTGGGTCTCAAAATGGTGGACATATAAATTCGCCAGGCTCGGGGCAAATTTGCTGCCCATTGATGTCCCCGTTACCTGTAAGTACAGAGATTCCTCAAAGGCGAAAAAGTTCTCCGTCATGGCAATTCTTGCCAGTTCCATTATAAAATGAATGGGGGTCACAGTGTCAACAGAGAAGTCCTCTAGAAGTGTTTGTACCGTTTCTAGTGTCTCAATTTGAGGTATACAGGTATACAATGATTCGACATCAAAGCTAGCTAATATGTCAGTGTTGATGTCGAAATGAACCTCAGGTAGTGTACGTAGAACATCCTTTGTATCCTGAAGATATGTTGGCATGGTTTTCACAATGGGACTGAGAAAGACATCAACAAAAGTTGATAGCGGTTCCAACAAAGATCCAATTCCTGAGATGATTGGACGACCGGGCGGTGGTCTGACCGGTTTATGAATCTTTGGAAGAGTATAGAAATATGGAATGATAGGACATTTAGTCACCAAAAAAGTAGCCTCTTGTGGAGTGATCCATCCCTCAGCGCTTGCTTCTTCCACTAGATGTTTAATCTCGTTGGTGAGTCTAGCGGTGGGATTTTCAACAAGGGGGGTGTAGAACTGAGTATTGCCTAGTTGTTTGAGACATTCAGTGCGGTATGCATTGGTGTCCTGAACGACTATAGCTCCCCCCTTGTCCGCCGGTTTGATCACTATTGCAGTGTCCTTGGAAAGGGTGTTAAGAGCGGCTCTGTCGTTCTTTGAGAGGTTCTGGTAGTTGCCTTCTTTAGAGAAATCAATAGATTTCAAATCTTGCAGTACTGCTGCCTCAAAAGTACCAACCTTGGATGGTACTTGTTGGAGTAGGGGCATGAAGGTGGATTTAACTCTTAGCCCTGTACTGATATCTTCAATTGGTGTAACTGGCTCTTTCTCCTTAAAGAAATAGTGTAGCCTTATTATCCTGAAAAATCGTTCGATTTCTCCTCGTAACAGAAAAGGTTCTCCGCTGTTAGTAGGAACAAAACCGAGACCTCTATTGAGAACCTCCTGTTCACTGGGGGTAATGACCCGGCTGCTCAAGTTTACAACCAAGTCTTCAGTGGGCTGGGGTCTAATGTCTATTGGCCTCGTTTGTTGTGGGTCATTGGGGGATCTTGATCGGCTGCCCATTGTACTTGGCCTTGACCCTGACCTCTCCGTCTGCCTCAGTTCCAACCTCGGCCCTGTCCCAAAAAAGCCTGGTCGTCAAAGTACTGAGGCTGCATAGGATAATGAGACATGGGTGGGGGAAATTGCGGATAACCCCATGGCGCTGGTGGCCACCATGATCCTGTCTGGTACATGTTCCCACGTCCATTGTATCTCCTGTTGGATCGGTTGTTCCGTCCTCTGCCCCTCGGTTGACTGATGTCTCCGCTGTCTGAGCCGGAGGAGTCGGTGTCTGAGGATGTGGCATAGGAGGAGCCTTGAGTGTTTTTCTGTTTATTAGAATCAGTGGGAGTGTAATTGTCACTGGTGTAGGGGTACACTTTCTCATGTGAGAATTTAGCCAAGTCTTTTTTTAACTTCTCTATTTTGGCAAAGAAGATAGGTTCTATATACTCCTTATTGGCCTTATTAGAGTCCTCTTGCTGTTTCTCAAATCTTTTAGTTGTTAAGGTGGTTTTGATTTGTCCTTCAAGAACCTGTATTTCAACTAGAATGGCATCTGCAATTCTTTTGGCTGTAGTGATAATTAAAATAAGCCAGTCTCTGGTGCAGCGCCAGGCTATCAGGGACCAGTCCTTAATGAAGGCCTTGTCTGTGAGGAATAGCCTGGGCGCATTAGTCACTATGAGACCTGTAGGTGAACATTTTCCATGCAAATACTCCGCCATGATCTGTCCATGTATAATGGTGCGTGAATGGCTCTTTTTGAGATTGAGTACTGTCTCCCAATCCCCCACTATAGTTGGTGCCGGGGTTGGAATTTGGTCTAACATACTGGGGTTTTCTGACAGAATAGATGAAAGGATTTCATCATCAAAACCTAGGCCGCCAAAGTCTGCCATAGTATCACTCAATGAAAATGTCAAAAAGCACTTACAATGTGGTGCATTGATTTAGTAAATAGGGACCCGCAGCCTCAGCTGCACAAGTAAACAAAAAGACAAAAGGAGTGGTGGAGGGTCCTAGGGGAGTTTGTTTATAGACCGTGAGAGTACCTAGTCCCCCAACTTGACAGCAAAAAACACGAGAGGTACTAAAAGTCTAGAAATCAGAGAACTACTGGAACCTAATTGTGTCCCATATTAATGTTCAGACCACACTGTTAATCTAAACAAATGACAGTGTCATGGCAGAGAAGTGAGACAGAGAAGATACAAAGTCTAAAAGACTAGAAAAAGACTGGAAAAAGTACCCATCAGCCCACTCAAAAGTGGAATCTCGTCATCTGGGTTGTTCAGTGTTGGAGACAGGTGTCCTGTAGGCTCCTCCTCAGGGAGAGTCTGAGGTTGCCTAATGATGGACCCTGGGATCAAGCATCCAACCAACAGAAGACAGTCTGTGAGCGGAAGGGGCAAAAAGTTGCAGTGCTCAAAAGAAGAACAGAAAAGGAAAATGATCCTAGTGATTTAAAAATACCTACTTTAATGACATAAAGAAACTTTATTGGGTCTGACCATCAAAGTGGTATTATTAAAAGCAGTATGCTGATAGCGTGCAAGGAATTGCTATCTACCATGAATGTAAGTTGGTCGACATGTTTCAGCCTAGAGCGGCTTTCTTCAGGACCTATGATTGGCTACTGCAACACTTACTTATCGTGTTATAAGACGTGATTTACAACCATTCTCCAATTGATTAAGAGGAAAGATGGTATATCTTCTCCTGTGTATACAAATGTGGGAGACAAAAGTAAAACAGTATTAGAAATATGCATATCTGTAGCATGCACTTCACAACTCCGTACAAGTGAAAGAAATAATATGAAAAAATGTAGTTCTCACTCACCCTAATTGTGGGGAGAAAAAACCTCACCTCACCTGGCGACAGCTCAGGTTGGAAGGAGGCCACGCACTGTAAATAAGCGCATGGATCTGAAGTTAATTTCAGGGCGACTATTACAGTCACACAAAACATTTAAAACATTTCATAAGTGATACTGTTGAGGCAAAAAGGCAGAACTAGATTTAGAATGTACACAGCTATGGAGAGCGTCCAACTGGAATATTCCATTAGGACACCTCACTAGCTGGTCAAAGTAACCAAGTAGCTGTTCCATTAGTGCTTGGGTGAATCATTAGTACTCTGATGGGTACTTTTTCCAGTCTTTTTCTAGTCTTTTAGACTTTGTATCTTCTCTGTCTCACTTCTCTGGCATGACACTGTCATTTGTTTAGATTAACAGTGTGGTCTGAACATTAATATGGGACACAATTAGGTTCCAGTAGTTCTCTGATTTCTAGACTTTTAGTACCTCTCGTGTTTTTTGCTGTCAAGTTGGGGGACTAGGTACTCTCACGGTCTATAAACAAACTCCCCTAGGACCCTCCACCACTCCTTTTGTCTTTTTGTTTACTTGTGCAGCTGAGGCTGCGGGTCCCTATTTACTAAATCAATGCACCACATTGTAAGTGCTTTTTGACATTTTCATTGAGTGATACTATGGCAGACTTTGGCGGCCTAGGTTTTGACGATGAAATCCTTTCATCTATTCTGTCAGAAAACCCCAGTATGTTAGACCAAATTCCAACCCCGGCACCAACTATAGTGGGGGATTGGGAGACAGTACTCAATCTCAAAAAGAGCCATTCACGCACCATTATACATGGACAGATCATGGCGGAGTATTTGCATGGAAAATGTTCACCTACAGGTCTCATAGTGACTAATGCGCCCAGGCTATTCCTCACAGACAAGGCCTTGGGGTTATCCGCAATTTCCCCCACCCATGTCTCATTATCCTATGCAGCCTCAGTACTTTGACAACCAGGCTTTTTTGGGACAGGGCCGAGGTTGGAACCGAGGCAGACGGAGAGGTCAGGGTCAAGGCCAAGTACAATGGGCAGCCGATCAAGAACCCCCAATGACCCACAACAAACGAGGCCAATAGACATTAGACCCCAGCCCACTGAAGACTTGGTTGTAAACTTGAGCAGCCGGGTCATTACCCCCAGTGAACAGGAGGTTCTCAATAGAGGTCTCGGTTTTGTTCCTACTAACAGCGGAGTACCTTTTCTGTTACGAGGAGAAATCGAACGATTTTTCAGGACAATAAGGCTACACTATTTCTTTAAGGAGAAAGAGCCAGTTACACCAATTGAAGATATCAGTACAGGGCTAAGAGTTAAATCCACCTTCATGCCCCTACTCCAACAAGTACCATCCAAGGTTGGTACTTTTGAGGCAGCAGTACTGCAAGATTTGAAATCTATTGATTTCTCTAAAGAAGGCAACTACCAGAACCTCTCAAAGAACGACAGAGCCGCTCTTAACACCCTTTCCAAGGACACTGCAATAGTGATCAAACCGGCGGACAAGGGGGGAGCTATAGTCGTTCAGGACACCAATGCATACCGCACTGAATGTCTCAAACAACTAGGCAATACTCAGTTCTACACCCCCCTTGTTGAAAATCCCACCGCTAGACTCACCAACGAGATTAAACATCTAGTGGAAGAAGCAAGCGCTGAGGGATGGACCACTCCACAAGAGGCTACTTTTTTGGTGACTAAATGTCCTATCATTCCATATTTCTATACTCTTCCAAAGATTCATAAACCGGTCAGACCACCGCCCGGTCGTCCAATCATCTCAGGAATTGGATCTTTGTTGGAACCGCTATCAACTTTTGTTGATGTCTTTCTCAGTCCCATTGTGAAAACCATGCCAACATATCTTCAGGATACAAAGGATGTTCTACGTACACTACCTGAGGTTCATTTCGACATCAACACTGACATATTAGCTAGCTTTGATGTCGAATCATTGTATACCTGTATACCTCAAATTGAGACACTAGAAACGGTACAAACACTTCTAGAGGACTTCTCTGTTGACACTGTGACCCCCATTCATTTTATAATGGAACTGGCAAGAATTGCCATGACGGAGAACTTTTTCGCCTTTGAGGAATCTCTGTACTTACAGGTAACGGGGACATCAATGGGCAGCAAATTTGCCCCGAGCCTGGCGAATTTATATGTCCACCATTTTGAGACCCAACATGTACTTAATAACACCAACCCACATCATCAACAACTGATGATGTGGAAGCGGTACATTGACGACATTCTAGTTGTTTGGCGAGGGGACATACCATCCCTCTTGCTTTTTCAAGAATGGCTGAATGGACAGAACCCCTATCTCAGGTTCACATTGGAGTACAGCAGAACTGAACTCCCTTTTTTGGACTTGGTAATTTTCCCACAAGAAGGACATCTGGCCAGTTCCTTCTATCGGAAGCCAATGGCACGAAACTCATTGCTGAGATTTGATAGCCATCATCCCCGTTCCCTCAGAGAGAACCTCCCGTTTGGGCAGTTCCTGAGGGTTCGGAGGAATTGTTCCAACCCCACAGATTTCCATACTAAAGCCAAAGATCTCTCCACGAAGTTGAGAATGCGGCGCTACCCGCACACTCTAGTTCGCAAATCTTTAAAACGCGCTGCGAACAATCATCGAGAGGCCCTACTGGAGCCTCCAGTTGAGAAACCACCTCTTGGGAGGTTGGTGTGTGTGACCACATACAACACCTCTTCGTCTAAAATTCAGAAAATCATTAGACAGAAATGGCGTATTCTGAATAGCTCAGGAGAACATATTCCTTTGCCATTGTTCTCTTTCAAGAGAGGTACTAATTTGAGAGACGCACTGGTCCACACGAGACCCCGAGAAGAAGTTGTAGAATCCACTTCCAACCTGTGGAACCTTCCTCCGGTGCAGGGACATCATCCCTGCGGGAACTGCTCAGTGTGTGCACAAACCAGTAAGACCCTTGCAGTAGACATTGGCACTACCAGACCTTGGCTACTTAAACGCCACACGAATTGCAACAGTGACAAAGTCATCTATCAAATCACCTGTCCTTGTGGTCTGAGGTACATAGGGATGACAACGAGGAAAATCAAATTGCGCATACAAGAGCATAAGAGCACAATTAGACGCAATAAGCAGGCTACCCGCCTCACCTCGCATTTTTTAGACAAAAAACACAATCCCGATGATTTGAAGTGGGTAATCCTTGAGCAACCATATATACCCAGTCACGTTACAGATATTCCACTGTTTCTCCTCAGGAAAGAACAAAGATGGGTCTATAAATTACGCAGTGACACAGAAGGTTTGAACGACGACATCCCGTGGATGCAGTTGTGAGCCTGAACTCAGTATGACTTAGCTGATAAGCTGTATCACTCAATTGACATTATTGAATGACACTCCTGGCATAGAAGTATTGATGCTCCTGAATGTTTGGCTATAATGTCATATACTACTGACACATGCCCATTCATTAGATAAACCACCTGGCTCTACATACCATGTTGACCGATAGGCACTGCCTTTTTCGCGAGCCATTTTTCTAAATGTTTTCTCTAATGTTTTTTTTTTTTTTTTTTTTTTCTTTCTAAATGTACATTGGCCTCACTATCTACTGTGGTCGCGTTGGTCTATGGATATATCGATTCCACACTGCAACATATGCATGGCGCATTAGATCGTGTGGTTATTTGATTCTGTCTGAGTTTCTCTTCATCGTACTTTGGGTCTGCCTTCCTTTGTCGGCAAGATCAATGTTGTACGAAGGATCGACTGCCCTTTGCACTGACATATTGAATGTGAAGGTAGCTGTTTAGCATTCAGGCTGATCAGTATATGCCTTTAGTCAAAATGAACTCTGTTTTGGCCGTATTATACCATCCTTCCAACTGTTTTCCCTTTTGGTCCGCGTCCAACCCCTGACGTTATTGCTGTTTGGCATTGGCTCAAATTTAAACACATTTTTGAGTCTGTGCGCTAGCCTGTGACCCTCATTTGCAAGCGAAGGATTTACTACAATTCTGCTACTAATAATTTTCCACATAATGCGCTATTTCTTTGGAAATGACTATGGGAATGCAGCTCTCTTACGAATGGAAAGGCGGCATTAAACTCTCCTTCCCATTCACCTTCCCAATTGGTCCGCGTAATACCGCAGACGTCACCCTTGTTTCGCATGCATAACAACACTTCTGAAACCAGTCCCCTTGGACAGAACCACGGAAGTTGAGCTCTTCCGTGATTGGCCTACATTTAACCAATCACTGAATTCGAGTGGTATTCTGCTCTGAGACTTCCTATTGGTCGGGACAGCCAGCCTATGGGAATACTCCGCTTATGAGCTTCCAACAAGGTCCGCCACCCTAACGGACTTAATTTTGTCGTCATGGCCCTCCATTGGCCGACAGTTCATCGCTTCCTATAGCCCAGCATGGAGGCCCGAACTGCCACCATTGGCTCATGTTATGTGCAGATAGCAAGCCAATAGAAACGCTTACATTTAGAGTTCCCTCTAAGGTCCGCCACCTACTGATAAAACACCGCTTACAACTCAGTACTTCACCTCCCCCTCGGCTCAGTTTTCAATCCGAGGCAACGACGGAGAGGTGAGTCATGGCGGTTTACTATGCGGTTGTTCTCTGTCTTTGACAGAGTACTGGAGGTGTGGTACTTTTTCATTGAGTACTAATTATTCACCCAAGCACTAATGGAATAGCTACTTGGTTACTTTGACCAGCTAGTGAGGTGTCCTAATGGAATATTCCAGTTGGACGCTCTCCATAGCTGTGTACATTCTAAATCTAGTTCTGCCTTTTTGCCTCAACAGTATCACTTATGAAATGTTTTAAATGTTTTGTGTGACTGTAATAGTCGCCCTGAAATTAACTTCAGATCCATGCGCTTATTTACAGTGCGTGGCCTCCTTCCAACCTGAGCTGTCGCCAGGTGAGGTGAGGTTTTTTCTCCCCACAATTAGGGTGAGTGAGAACTACATTTTTTCATATTATTTCTTTCACTTGTACGGAGTTGTGAAGTGCATGCTACAGATATGCATATTTCTAATACTGTTTTACTTTTGTCTCCCACATTTGTATACACAGGAGAAGATATACCATCTTTCCTCTTAATCAATTGGAGAATGGTTGTAAATCACGTCTTATAACACGATAAGTAAGTGTTGCAGTAGCCAATCATAGGTCCTGAAGAAAGCCGCTCTAGGCTGAAACATGTCGACCAACTAACATTCATGGTAGATAGCAATTCCTTGCACGCTATCAGCATACTGCTTTTAATAATACCACTTTGATGGTCAGACCCAATAAAGTTTCTTTATGTCATTAAAGTAGGTATTTTTAAATCACTAGGATCATTTTCCTTTTCTGTTCTTCTTTTGAGCACTGCAACTTTTTGCCCCTTCCGCTCACAGACTGTCTTCTGTTGGTTGGATGCTTGATCCCAGGGTCCATCATTAGGCAACCTCAGACTCTCCCTGAGGAGGAGCCTACAGGACACCTGTCTCCAACACTGAACAACCCAGATGACGAGATTCCACTTTTGAGTGGGCTGATGGGTACTTTTTCCAGTCTTTTTCTAGTCTTTTAGACTTTGTATCTTCTCTGTCTCACTTCTCTGGCATGACACTGTCATTTGTTTAGATTAACAGTGTGGTCTGAACATTAATATGGGACACAATTAGGTTCCAGTAGTTCTCTGATTTCTAGACTTTTAGTACCTCTCGTGTTTTTTGCTGTCAAGTTGGGGGACTAGGTACTCTCAAGGTCTATAAACAAACTCCCCTAGGACCCTCCACCACTCCTTTTGTCTTTTTGTTTACTTGTGCAGCTGAGGCTGCGGGTCCCTATTTACTAAATCAATGCACCACATTGTAAGTGCTTTTTGACATTTTCATTGAGTGATACTATGGCAGACTTTGGCGGCCTAGGTTTTGACGATGAAATCCTTTCATCTATTCTGTCAGAAAACCCCAGTATGTTAGACCAAATTCCAACCCCGGCACCAACTATAGTGGGGGATTGGGAGACAGTACTCAATCTCAAAAAGAGCCATTCACGCACCATTATACATGGACAGATCATGGCGGAGTATTTGCATGGAAAATGTTCACCTACAGGTCTCATAGTGACTAATGCGCCCAGGCTATTCCTCACAGACAAGGCCTTCATTAAGGACTGGTCCCTGATAGCCTGGCGCTGCACCAGAGACTGGCTTATTTTAATTATCACTACAGCCAAAAGAATTGCAGATGCCATTCTAGTTGAAATACAGGTTCTTGAAGGACAAATCAAAACCACCTTAACAACTAAAAGATTTGAGAAACAGCAAGAGGACTCTAATAAGGCCAATAAGGAGTAGAAAGAACCTATCTTCTTTGCCAAAATAGAGAAGTTTAAAAAAGACTTGGCTAAATTCTCACATGAGAAAGTGTACCCCTACACCAGTGACAATTACACTCCCACTGATTCTAATAAACAGAAAAACACTCAAGGCTCCTCCTATGCCACATCCTCAGACACCGACTCCTCCGGCTCAGACAGCGGAGACATCAGTCAACCGAGGGGCAGAGGACGGAACAACCGATCCAACAGGAGATACAATGGACGTGGGAACATGTACCAGACAGGATCATGGTGGCCACCAGCGCCATGGGGTTATCCGCAATTTCCCCCACCCATGTCTCATTATCCTATGCAGCCTCAGTACTTTGACAACCAGGCTTTTTTGGGACAGGGCCGAGGTTGGAACCGAGGCAGACGGAGAGGTCAGGGTCAAGGCCAAGTACAATGGGCAGCCGATCAAGATCCCCCAATGACCCACAACAAACGAGGCCAATAGACATTAGACCCCAGCCCACTGAAGACTTGGTTGTAAACTTGAGCAGCCGGGTCATTACCCCCAGTGAACAGGAGGTTCTCAATAGAGGTCTCGGTTTTGTTCCTACTAACAGCGGAGAACCTTTTCTGTTACGAGGAGAAATCGAACGATTTTTCAGGACAATAAGGCTACACTATTTCTTTAAGGAGAAAGAGCCAGTTACACCAATTGAAGATATCAGTACAGGGCTAAGAGTTAAATCCACCTTCATGCCCCTACTCCAACAAGTACCATCCAAGGTTGGTACTTTTGAGGCAGCAGTACTGCAAGATTTGAAATCTATTGATTTCTCTAAAGAAGGCAACTACCAGAACCTCTCAAAGAACGACAGAGCCGCTCTTAACACCCTTTCCAAGGACACTGCAATAGTGATCAAACCGGCGGACAAGGGGGGAGCTATAGTCGTTCAGGACACCAATGCATACCGCACTGAATGTCTCAAACAACTAGGCAATACTCAGTTCTACACCCCCCTTGTTGAAAATCCCACCGCTAGACTCACCAACGAGATTAAACATCTAGTGGAAGAAGCAAGCGCTGAGGGATGGATCACTCCACAAGAGGCTACTTTTTTGGTGACTAAATGTCCTATCATTCCATATTTCTATACTCTTCCAAAGATTCATAAACCGGTCAGACCACCGCCCGGTCGTCCAATCATCTCAGGAATTGGATCTTTGTTGGAACCACTATCAACTTTTGTTGATGTCTTTCTCAGTCCCATTGTGAAAACCATGCCAACATATCTTCAGGATACAAAGGATGTTCTACTACACTACCTGAGGTTCATTTCGACATCAACACTGACATATTAGCTAGCTTTGATGTCGAATCATTGTATACCTGTATACCTCAAATTGAGACACTAGAAACGGTACAAACACTTCTAGAGGACTTCTCTGTTGACACTGTGACCCCCATTCATTTTATAATGGAACTGGCAAGAATTGACATGACGGAGAACTTTTTCGCCTTTGAGGAATCTCTGTACTTACAGGTAACGGGGACATCAATGGGCAGCAAATTTGCCCCGAGCCTGGCGAATTTATATGTCCACCATTTTGAGACCCAACATGTACTTAATAACACCAACCCACATCATCAACAACTGATGATGTGGAAGCGGTACATTGACGACATTCTAGTTGTTTGGCGAGGGGACATACCATCCCTCTTGCTTTTTCAAGAATGGCTGAATGGACAGAACCCCTATCTCAGGTTCACATTGGAGTACAGCAGAACTGAACTCCCTTTTTTGGACTTGGTAATTTTCCCACAAGAAGGACATCTGGCCAGTTCCTTATATCGGAAGCCAATGGTACGAAACTCATTGCTGAGATTTGATAGCCATCATCCCCGTTCCCTCAGAGAGAACCTCCCGTTTGGGCAGTTCCTGAGGGTTCGGAGGAATTGTTCCAACCCCACAGATTTCCATACTAAAGCCAAAGATCTCTCCACGAAGTTGAGAATGCGGCGCTACCCGGACACTCTAGTTCGCAAATCTTTAAAACGCGCTGCGAACAATCATCGAGAGGCCCTACTGGAGCCTCCAGTTGAGAAACCACCTCTTGGGAGGTTGGTGTGTGTGACCACATACAACACCTCTTCGTCTAAAATTCAGAAAATCATTAGACAGAAATGGCGTATTCTGAATAGCTCAGGAGAACATATTCCTTTGCCATTGTTCTCTTTCAAGAGAGGTACTAATTTGAGAGACGCACTGGTCCACACGAGACCCCGAGAAGAAGTTGTAGAATCCACTTCCAACCTGTGGAACCTTCCTCCGGTGCAGGGACATCATCCCTGCGGGAACTGCTCAGTGTGTGCACAAACCAGTAAGACCCTTGCAGTAGACATTGGCACTACCAGACCTTGGCTACTCAAACGCCACACGAATTGCAACAGTGACAAAGTCATCTATCAAATCACCTGTCCTTGTGGTCTGAGGTACATAGGGAAGACGACGAGGAAAATCAAATTGCGCATACAAGAGCATAAGAGCACAATTAGACGCAATAAGCAGGCTACCCCCCTCACCTCGCATTTTTTAGACAAAAAACACAATCCCGATGATTTGAACTGGGTAATCCTTGAGCAACCATATATACCCAGTCACGTTACAGATATTCCACTGTTTCTCCTCAGGAAAGAACAAAGATGGGTCTATAAATTACGCAGTGACACAGAAGGTTTGAACGACGACATCCCGTGGATGCAGTTGTGAGCCTGAACTCAGTATGACTTAGCTGATAAGCTGTATCACTCAATTGACATTATTGAATGACACTCCTGGCATAGAAGTATTGATGCTCCTGAATGTTTGGCTATAATGTCATATACTACTGACACATGCCCATCCATTAGATAAACCACCTGGCTCTACATACCATGTTGACCGATAGGCACTGCCTTTTTCGCGAGCCATTTTTCTAAATGTTTTCTCTAATGTTTTTATTTATTTATTTTTTTTCTAAATGTACATTGGCCTCACTATCTACTGTGGTCGCGTTGGTCTATGGATATATCGATTCCACACTGCAACATATGCATGGCGCATTAGATCGTGTGGTTATTTGATTCTGTCTGAGTTTCTCTTCATCGTACTTTGGGTCTGCCTTCCTTTGTCGGCAAGATCAATGTTGTACGAAGGATCGACTGCCCTTTGCACTGACATATTGAATGTGAAGGTAGCTGTTTAGCATTCAGGCTGATCAGTATATGCCTTTAGTCAAAATGAACTCTGTTTTGGCCGTATTATACCATCCTTCCAACTGTTTTCCCTTTTGGTCCGCGTCCAACCCTTGACGTTATTGCTGTTTGGCATTGGCTCAAATTTAAACACATTTTTGAGTCTGTGCGCTAGCCTGTGACCCTCATTTGCAAGCGAAGGATTTACTACAATTCTGCTACTAATAATTTTCCACATAATGCGCTATTTCTTTGGAAATGACTATGGGAATGCAGCTCTCTTACGAATGGAAAGGCGGCATTAAACTCTCCTTCCCATTCACCTTCCCAATTGGTCCGCGTAATACCGCAGACGTCACCCTTGTTTCGCATGCATAACAACACTTCTGAAACCAGTCCCCTTGGACAGAACCACGGAAGTTGAGCTCTTCCGTGATTGGCCTACATTTAACCAATCACTGAATTCGAGTGGTATTCTGCTCTGAGACTTCCTATTGGTCGGGACAGCCAGCCTATGGGAATACTCCGCTTATGAGCTTCCAACAAGGTCCGCCACCCTAACGGACTTAATTTTGTCGTCATGGCCCTCCATTGGCCGACAGTTCATCGCTTCCTATAGCCCAGCATGGAGGCCCGAACTGCCACCATTGGCTCATGTTATGTGCAGATAGCAAGCCAATAGAAACGCTTACATTTAGAGTTCCCTCTAAGGTCCGCCACCTACTGATAAAACACCGCTTACAACTCAGTACTTCACCTCACCCTCGGCTCAGTTTTCAATCCGAGGCAACGACGGAGAGGTGAGTCATGGCGGTTTACTATGCGGTTGTTCTCTGTCTTTGACAGAGTACTGGAGGTGTGGTACTTTTTCATTGAGTACTAATTATTCACCCAAGCACTAATGGAATAGCTACTTGGTTACTTTGACCAGCTAGTGAGGTGTCCTAATGGAATATTCCAGTTGGACGCTCTCCATAGCTGTGTACATTCTAAATCTAGTTCTGCCTTTTTGCCTCAACAGTATCACTTATGAAATGTTTTAAATGTTTTGTGTGACTGTAATAGTCGCCCTGAAATTAACTTCAGATCCATGCGCTTATTTACAGTGCGTGGCCTCCTTCCAACCTGAGCTGTCGCCAGGTGAGGTGAGGCTTTTTCTCCCCACAATTAGGGTGAGTGAGAACTACATTTTTTCATATTATTTCTTTCACTTGTACGGAGTTGTGAAGTGCATGCTACAGATATGCATATTTCTAACACTGTTTTACTTTTGTCTCCCACATTTGTATACACAGGAGAAGATATACCATCTTTCCTCTTAATCAATTGGAGAATGGTTGTAAATCACGTCTTATAACACGATAAGTAAGTGTTGCAGTAGCCAATCATAGGTCCTGAAGAAAGCCGCTCTAGGCTGAAACATGTCGACCAACTAACATTCATGGTAGATAGCAATTCCTTGCACGCTATCAGCATACTGCTTTTAATAATACCACTTTGATGGTCAGACCCAATAAAGTTTCTTTATGTCATTAAAGTAGGTATTTTTAAATCACTAGGATCATTTTCCTTTTCTGTTCTTCTTTTGAGCACTGCAACTTTTTGCCCCTTCCGCTCACAGACTGTCTTCTGTTGGTTGGATGCTTGATCCCAGGGTCCATCATTAGGCAACCTCAGACTCTCCCTGAGGAGGAGCCTACAGGACACCTGTCTCCAACACTGAACAACCCAGATGACGAGATTCCACTTTTGAGTGGGCTGATGGGTACTTTTTCCAGTCTTTTTCTAGTCTTTTAGACTTTGTATCTTCTCTGTCTCACTTCTCTGGCATGACACTGTCATTTGTTTAGATTAACAGTGTGGTCTGAACATTAATATGGGACACAATTAGGTTCCAGTAGTTCTCTGATTTCTAGACTTTTAGTACCTCTCGTGTTTTTTGCTGTCAAGTTGGGGGACTAGGTACTCTCACGGTCTATAAACAAACTCCCCTAGGACCCTCCACCACTCCTTTTGTCTTTTTGGTGGTGATGCATGGCCATTTTTAGTTGGTGCAGTGATTGGTCTAGTTAATACCAATAATGAATGTGGCCCCTCCATGCTAACTAGTTATGCAACTCCCCCCGGTAGGCATCCAACTTCTTAGAGGGAAAAGCAGCATTTAGTCACAGAAGATTTAGCAATAATAGGTCTGAGATGCCCCTAGATGACCAAGGCTGCACAAGTGCCACACTGATATGATTTTGTTATAGGAAAACCTTGAAGGATCTACACATATGACCCCTTGCTGTATTCAAAATGTTGTCTACTTTTCAGAAATGTATAGCATTCTGGGACCCACCATGGGTTTCACACCCATTTCGACTAACAACTAAAAAATTGGTAAAAATGGGCTATGACCCAATAAAATGCCAAAACTGTGCTGAAAAATTGGATTTCTGAATTAAGGTGCCTGCGTCTGAAAGCTGTGAAGATGGTGATTTTAGCACCACCAACCCTTTGTTGATGCCATTTGCAAGAACAAAAACAAATATTTTCTTCTGAAGCACTTGTTCCCAAAAAAAGAGAATGTAGGTGTATTTTCTCTAATTCATCAGTCCCCTCCAGGGGAATCGACAAACCCTATGTACATTTAGTATCCTCAGGATGTTTGTAAAAAAAGGGCATACATTTGGCATGGATACCTTATGAGGACAAAACCTTATGGGGCCTAAGTGTGAACTTCCCTAAATAGCCACAAAGAAAGGCTTAGCACAAGGGGGAAGGGTGGGCCTAGCAGCAGAAGAGGTAATCACAAACAGGCACCTTTTATACCGGATACAGAGGAGTGTTATCGGGAGTCAATTCAGGATGGGCTTCTGCCAGGCTAGAATTTCACAGGAGATATACAGGCCAACTGGCTAAGTGTGCCTAAAGGCACCTCGTCCAGCAAAGATAGATGTCCTGGAGATGTTGTGCAAGTTGTCACATACATTTCTCTCCCAGTGGGGATATAGACACTGATATAGCTGAAATCCTCTTGGTCTTATCTTCAGGAATCCAGTCCTGGTGGCCTGTAATGCAGGGGGCTTGAATGCATTGAGCAAGTGATAGCCCCACCCTGGGTGGCAGAGCAAGACAAATAAATGAGACTGCAATACAGGAACTAGTCAGAGAATTGAGAAAATGTCACTTATCACAATAGTTTTCCTAGCAATCAAAACACAATTGATTTCCTATTCCAATGAATATGACGTTAAACAACCCATAGGCAAAGCAATTAATTATGCAGCACTGGCGAACCAAATAAAGCTAAAGAGATGACTAAATTATACATAAAAGGGCAAATTGTGTGGCATAGTGTGGTACATTTTCATAATTTGTTATTTTATTACATTTTTTAAGAGTTTTCACCTCATTAGCAAGCATCAGTTCCACACCTGAATATGGCCTTCTGCAATTAAAAGATAAAAAGTTAACCTTTGCAAATGGCCGGTTACTGTGGCGCATCACAAGTGATAATTTTTAAAGTATTTATGATCCGTTTGACCCCCAAACAGTTTTTTTCATTGAAATCTGCAGATGCTGCAGCAGATGGTGGTTTATCTGGCAAGTGCAATGAATACATATGTATGAACAAAAAAAATACCATAGCGAGAAAATTGCATAATTGCATAATTATTACGGACCTGCCTATAGAATTACCAGTAACAAAATGCATCAATAGCTGGGTATCAAATAGCAATTTATGGGCGGTTTATTGCCAATGAAACAGGGTATATTTTTTATGCAGTGTTAACTTTTGATGTCGTCACGTAATAAAAGTATTACAAATCTAAATAAACGGATGTATAGAGAGGCTTCACATATCCCCAAAATCACAGATATTCCCAGTAGGTCACGTTAGAACTTGGTGTTACTAATGGCCACGTTTAACTTCTTCCCACAAAGCTTTTCAATTTTGACAACTTTACAATACGTTTGCTATATGTCGAAATTAACATAATTGATATGGTGTTGGAGGAGTATTCCCAGTTCCAGATATCCAGAGTCTCAGTGGGAAGTAATGTCGTATATCTCTGTCCATGGAGCAACTATTAGACACTCCAATTCTAACACTGACACGGAACACAGTTAAATTCTTAGCGGCCCCCCTTATCTCTGTCACTCCCACCAGCAGGAGGCATTGTACCAATAACCCACCTTGTCATTTCAGACTTGCTCGGCAGGGGTCACTAAAGGACGCTATACGCTCTGTCCTCACAACACCAACCTGTTTCACAATCCCGACCACCAATACAGAAAGCAATGATCAATGTGTGTCACATACTCTCCATCTTCTTGCACCTAAACAGATTTTTGAGGCGATCGTGGGCAGTGCTCGGACTGTGCTCGGGCAGTGCACAGTGCTGCCTTTCCCTTTCCCCCATCCCGTGGTCAGCACTGTGTGCCCTGCTAACTAGGCACGCGCCTTTAAGGGAGACTTAAAATAACCCACTCGCCTTGGCTATCTGATGAATGCAACAGGTGCAAAAATGATATCCAGGCAGAGTGTGTGCCCGCGTGTGTGCATGCAGAACTATCAGGGCAGAGCTCGCTACTCCTCCGGTGCTTGGGCCGCGCTTCCCTGCCCTACAAAAGCTCCGGGAGAACACTGGCTAACACATGATATAAATACCTCAAGTCCAAACACAGCAGCCTACGTCGCCAGCGGCGGAAGTAGAACAAGCACCGGAAGCGCCGTGCACCTGTCTGGGACCCCACACAGCTCCAAACGTGGCGAACCCTTCAGAAGCAAGGATGTGGTCCAACTTTTTCATGCAGGAGGAGGAACAGCGGCTGGGGGCCCGGGGCCGAGGGAACCGGGGCCAGATGAGCGACGCCCAGGAGGGCAAGATCAAGTTGGCCTTTTTCGTGGCCATCGCGGGCGTGACTTTGACCGTGCTGGCCGTGGGCACCGAGTTCTGGGTGGAGATGAACACCTTCAAGCAGAACCAGAGCCTGACCTGCGAGGCCGCGCACTTCGGGCTCTGGAAGTTCTGCTACAAGAAGATCTACGTGGACGACGTGGACGTGCTGCGGGCCACCTGCGGGCCCGCCGAGCTCCCCGGAGGTAGGGCTCGGCGACGAGTGTCCCTTCGCCTGGTGTGTTGTTGTCACCGGCATTCGGTGCGGGTTCGTTCTTGACAGCCGTTAGCCAACTCCATCAGGGCGTTTAGTGAGATGTGCTAAAATGGAGGCTTGGATAATCTGATGGGGGTGCAAAAACGAGTGGTTTTACACTAACAGCCCTAGAAGGTTTGCATGCAGTTAGTTTGCTATGAGATAGTGGGGTTCCTGACAGAACTACAGCAGGGAGGCCATGAGCCCCGGTGCAAGCTAGGAAAGTGGCCCCTTTGACTTCTGCTGGTGTCAAAAAATGCAGCATTGTCAGAGTTCAGTGCACCCCTCGGGGATCTGTGCCCCGGTTCCACTGCACCTGCTACACTAATGATAGCTACGCCCCTGTCCAGGCCAGTGTTATGTTGCGCGCTGTGCAACGCTGTGTGGTGCTGGAAACGTTTAATGTCGAATAATAACCAGTGTTGTTTTTTTAAATCTGAGAATAGTACACCTCAGATTGCACATGCTATACACACCGACGTTGTGGTAGGTTGGGGGAATGCGTGTACTTGCTTGATGGTCATGCACAGGACATGATCGTTTTTGGTCTGTGGCAGTCTTTCCTTGTAGCACTTTTGAGCGCAACACTAAGCTATTCTGAGGTACACACAACGCCTTGAGACCCGTCTGGCGGTGGTGGGGGGAGGAGAGATTAATGATGTTATTTGCCTGTAACGTAGGGACGGAGACATCAATACACCTGGCTCCAGTCCAAATTAGTGGGCAGGTGTCCAGTTTGCACCCACTGCCAAGTGCCAACCGAAAACCTCTGCTGAGAAATCAAGTGCTGATTACGTATCAAAACGAAGCATTCACCCCTGCAGAGACGATTGGCCGGTTCATTTATGGGCCGAGATAAACTGGCAGCATATGAGGATGCCAGTGCGTCCATGTGTGCGCTGAGCGCGTGATGAGCATGTGAGCCCGTTTTCATGCATACGCTTGTGTACTTGTGTGTGTTAGTGTATCAACTGCTCCCAGATAGTGAAATACTGACAAATGGCCAATTTCCTGTTTATGTTATCTGTTCCCGTTGTGAATAGCATCCTCTCGTTTCTCCGCAATGCTGCCCTCCTTTGGGGTGGAACACATTTGCCAGTAGAGTTTTTTAACACTCATTCTTTGTTTTGGCAACAAAATATGTTTATTTTGTAAGATTCAAGGCGGGACAGGTCTGTAATTGACGAGCGTCCCTTAGAGATGTCCCACTGCCACAATAATATTCGAAGTGCTGCTGCTTCTTTACATGACAGTGGCGTGAAGCCAGTGAACATGCTCGTGCCAATACCTTGATTTTGGTGTAAACGTTTAAAGGGCTGCAGGGGACCCATGATGTGGGAATATGTTCAAGCGCCATGCTACTTTTGCCAACATGTATTTTTAAAATTGGAATGGGTTAAGAAATACAAGGAAATTACCTCAAACACAAAAACTGTGCATTAAACTGAACATACATCTCGTGGGGCGTAGCTTGGTCAGTAAGAGGAGGGGGGTAGATTCAGATTTTTCAACAATCACGTTGCCTTATGAAGTTAAACTGCATTATAGGACAAGCAGGGCGCATGAGAGGGGCTAAAAGTGCGGTGGAAATGGAGACGAAGGTGGATTAGTAGGGGTGCTAAGTGAGAGAAAACACAATATTTTGTAAAATAACGAACACTTTTGAAGATTTTCAAAACAGAGTGGGAGAAAGTGTGTGCGCATATTTACTTGTGTGTATATAAACATTCCTGGTGAATTTCGACAGACACCGAACACAACCCGACCGAAAGCCTCTGTATCCAACTATTTACCAGAAAACACGTGTATTGGGAGGGAGTGGGGGTGTAACGCCCCAAACTCCCCTCTGAAGCTTCACACCCCTGACGTGAAGCTACACCCCTGACGCTCTGTCCATCGGCCCGGTTCGTAAATAGCTGACACGGTGTCTGCCCGGATCGCCTTCCCGGCCATACTTTAGGAATAGATCGCTTTTCGAAGTAACGTGAGATTGTCTGTAAGGGAGACCGTCTTAGAGCCTGATGCGCGAAGACCATTTTCAGTCTAGGCTAGCATTCCCTTGCTGGCTTCTCAGTAATCATTTAGTTGCCTTCAAATACTTATTTCAAAGGTCGAAACATCTGTAGCAATTTATGAGGAAATTAGGGAACTTTCAGTTTTGCAATCCAGTCCTGGCTCCGCTCCCGCGCGCTGACCACTCTTGTTACCCTGGGCAGGCTTTGAGGCGCTCCTTCTGTGAAGCTGTGCTTTGGAAGCGCGCTGCCACTCACGCGCCCACTTGGTGCTTGCTACTTATAAGTAGGGCTCCGGCGCCCATGCCCTAAATGTGGCCATCACAACTCACGTGGGCCCGCTGCTCACTGACAGCTATCATTGAAAGCACCTTCCTTTTCACACGAGGACTCGCTTTGGCGGGACCTCCTCGGCAGCGCGGTCAGGGACCTGGAAACGTATCCTCTGCTGTTCCTTGTAATGGCTGACAGTGGTGTCCTCTGGGGGCCATCAATAGCTCTCTGTTCAAAGGGGGGTTCGTTCCACCAGGTCAGATTCTGTGGCTTTTGACCACTCACCAGATAGTGCATTGTGCTCATTAACAGCCTGATTCATCAAGCTAAATTGCACTCGCAAAGGGCAAGATTCTCAGAATCTTGCCTTTTGCGAGTGCATTTTTTGCATTTGGGATTCATCATCCCAAATGCAAAATTCGCTATTTAAGAATTCGCACATTTGTGAAGAATTGTATTTAAGGAATCTCTATTTGAGATTCCTTAAATGCAATTCATGAAGCATTTTAAAATTGCGAAAATGCAATATTGGGCCGCTATTTACCGAGAGGTCAGACCTCTCGGTAAATAGCAAAAACTTAGAAAAATGCATTTAAATGCATTTTTCTAAGTTGCATGTTACACACACACATGTCCTTTGGACATGTGTGTGCGCAACACCTGTTTCAATTTGCATTTAATGGGTGCTACAGGGTGTCCTTTGGACACCCCTGGCACCCTTTAAATCGCTATCTTATTTGCGATTAGCTAATTGCTAATCGCAAATAAGGAATACTCCCCAATCATTCCTATGGGCCTTTTGGCCCATAGGAATGTATGGGGAGTTATTCCTTATTTGCGATTAGCAATTTGCTACTCGCAAATAAGGAATGTGTAGGAATCGCTATTTATTTAGCAATTCCTACATGAATCCCGTTTTGCAAGTCCTTAATAGCGATTCGTTATGAATCGCTATTAGGGGCTCGCAAAACGGGAGATTGATGAATCAGGCTGTAAGTTCCCAATTGCCACTGCTTTTAATCGCAGCGGTTTTTCCGCCGCGATGCGGGTGTTCTGAAGAGTGGGCGGGGCTGCGACGGCAGCACTAGGGAGGTAGTGCGGTAGTGCTGCCGTCGGCCAAAGGCCCACGGCAGCTAGCAAGGGGTTAAGACTCACATAGGTAGGAGCTGATGCACCGACACACAGCACTGTGAACATCCCTCGTCCCCTGTAGTCCACGGAATCGCCCTCTGCTGTAGATTCACGCACACCAGCTGGACCACCTCCACAATTTCCAAAGCTCAGCTGCCCACATCCAGGGCCGGATTGGTAAAGCGGGCACTTGGGCAACGGGCGATGGGCTGGTATCTGAGTTGCAGCTGTGGGTCACTTTTTTGGCCAGTGTGCTGTCCGATTTGTGCAGTGTCTGTGCTGTTCAGATGCCGCCAGTGGCCCAGTTGGGGCCTGAGCGGCCTTTCCAGAGGCTACTGGGCCTCTATTACCCCCCTCTTTTTTTCCATCGGGGCGGAGGTGGTATTCCCAGTCTCTCGATGGGCCGCCCATTGATGTAAGCAGATGGGGCAGGGGCCAGAGCAGAAGTGGCCTCATTTATATTCAGGTGTGGTTCACAACTGTGAACTAATCCGTGCAAAAAGAGTCCTGGCAAAAATATTTTATTTTCTCAGCGTAGTTAAGGACAATTGCCTCTTTTAGAGAACTCTCCCCCTCCCTCCTTTTCACAATACTTAAATCACTGAAGTAGTCTTTTGTGAAAAAGCGCAATCCACAAATGTGATCACCATTCTTAGGGGTCCCAGGCCTATTTTTGATCCCAATTCAACCCTGCCCACATCAAGTGATGTAGTTACGGCCATCTTCAGAAGCCACCTCCAGGGCTCTGCACGCCTCAGTGCACCGTTCATACTGCTAAAGTTTATCTTCAAATACCTAACTGGGTCCTTCCATCTCCACTCTCGCCCTTCAAGCCTCCTGGGTGACCCCACACCCCAGACCTCTTCAGAAACTCCGTTTTCCCAGATACAGATTGTTAGTGGCACCAGCAGCGCTTCGGGATCTAGGCCGCACTCCACTGAATTTTCTCAAGAATATTAGAACCATGGGTACAACACAGCCCCCTACAGCCCCTGGGGCGCAGTTGTGTGTGTGGGGGGGGGTCGGGGGTGGGTGGGGGGGTCGGGGGTAGCAACTCTCTAGGCCCCCCAAACGTTTAACGGGTCCACATTTATCCAAAGGTCAATGAATATCTGTGAGATATTGGAATAATGTTGTAATTTATGGCGTGAATTTGGGTAGGAGAAGCACACCTTTTTCACGTTTTCCAAACGGGTTATTTAAATCTAATAATCTACGCGTGCAACAGTGGTAGCACGTTTGCCCTCACGTGCCCACACTTAAACCAACCTACCTCGAGTGAATTACACCCGACCACTGTGCACTGTTGCGAATCTCTATTGAGTTTAATTTTTCAAAATTTTATCAATGTCAAAGAAAAATTTCAATTTCATCAACATAACTTGTCAATTCAGTACATTGAAGAAAACATTCATAATTTGTACATTTCTGTACTCTTTGATTTTAGAATTATACAGTGTACACAACACAACATATCATCCTTTCATTATACATTTGAGATGCCCGATGCATTTCGAGCCCTGTGAGGCTCTTCCTCCGGGGCCTGAAATCTGAACAAATATGAAAACAGCGTTACATTTTGGGACCACAAGTAAGTTTGAAATGAATACTCTTGCTAAGTGCACCTCCACCATCTAACCGTGTGGGTGATAAAAGTTGGGCTTACCCTCTACTTCTTAACGCTGGACGTAAAACCTGTGTAATGTGAAAAAATACCATGAACTCTCAATCCCTATATCGAAAACAACACACAAATAAAAATAACCACATCAGCGTGGCGGCTTAACTCACCCTCGTGCAGGCATATATCCGTGACTGATTCTACAACAAAAAACCATAATCAGAATTCCTGGAAAACCTTAAGCTATTCATTAAAAAAACCATCGAAAACCGCTTAACAGACTGCGTACCTGGATGATAACGCTGTTCCTCCGTATCATTACTCGTGGCGGTTGCCAAACGTTTAGGTGCACCGTAAATGACTGCCGTACTAATCATCACGTAAACTCAGAAACACCCAATGAAAACGCTGAACGCCCTAGGGCGTCACGAAAACGACTAGAACGGCCCGCTGACACTGAACGCGGCTTCACTTCCTGATCACTCTCCTCACCAGTGACCACGTGTTACTGTTTCAACCAATCCTCTTCTACCTCTAAGGTGCCCTGAACTTAAAAGCACTCTTGGGTGCGCGGCGCATGAAAAATAAAAGAAAATAAATAAAGTGTGATAACTGAAAATGTGATACATGCAGTGAGAGAATGCTGGGGGAAGACAATGTATTCATTATTTTCAATCAACCATAAGTACATTCAAAAACACATGACGCATTGAATTACATGAATTTACAGGAAACACGAAAAATCAATTTTTTCATTTAACCCTTTGGGATCTTGTGTCCCCAACCTTTTAATCCAATACATTTCTCTTTGTAGCAGAGATCTGGTGAGATCTGTGCCCTCAAACTTCTCAACTTTTTCTAAGACTGAAAACTGCAGTTGGGCTATGCTGTGTTTAGCCTCCAGCCAGTGTGCTGCTAGGGGACTCTTAATAGATTGATTTCTAATTGTGCTTTTATGTTCCGAAATCCTGACTTTTATTTTGCGCTCCGTTTTACCCACATAGAGTTTCCCGCATGGGCACTTTATGTAGTAGATCAGAACATTGGAATTGCAATCAGCATTGAAAAATAACGGTATAGTTTTGCCTGTTTGTGGATGGTGTATGGATGTGCCTGTAATAACATTATTACAATGAACACAATTACCACATCTCTTCATTCCTTTAAAAGAAGAGATTTGTTTTTGTTTAAGCTTAGGTGCCAAAAGTTCTTTGAGATTCTTAGACCTGGTGTAGGCAAACATTGGCTTTTGCTCGAATATTCAGTTGAAGTCTGCTTCATTTTGTAGAAGTGCCCAATGTCTATTCACTATGTTCTTTATCTTTTGGGAACTAGTGGAAAATTTCGAAACAAATACATGTCTTTCCAATTTCTGTTTCATTTTTTTGGTGTAACAAATTAGTTCTATCATACGTTTTCACACGTTCTCTTGTTTTATCCAGGATATCTTTCGGATAGCCTCTCTGTTCATATTTGTTCTGTTGTATATCTAAATGTTTCTCCAAGTCTAAATCCTTAGAACAAATTCTTTTGATCCTCATGAATTGCGAGAGGGGTAAATTGTTTTTCAGGTTCTGCGGGTGAAAACTTTGATACAACAGTGCATTATTTACATCAGTCTCTTTACGAAAGACTTCTGTGTGTATTTCTGAGTTCTCTAGACTGATCGCCACATCTAGAAAGGAAATTCTCTGATCACTGATGTTTGACGTGAACTGTATGTGTTCATTGAATTGATTCAGTTGGGTCAATTTCTTTTCCAATAGAACCTTCTCAGCGTTCCAGATGACAAAAATGTCATCTATAAATCTACAGTACAATACTGCATGTTTTTTCCAGTCTTCGTCAGTGTATATATGTCCCTTGTGTATCGGCTGTTTTGATTTCTTGAATAAGTGAATAGATGTTTGATGCTTCTTCTGGTGTATAGGCTAGAGTACTTGCTCTATGTTCAGTTGTATTCGAGATTGCTTCAAATTGCATGATGGGTGCTTTCTCACAAAGGACAAAGTTTCTGAAATGAATTTGGGTAGGAGAAGCACACCTTTTTCACGTTTTCCAAATGGGTTATTTAAATCTAATAATCTACGCGTGCAACAGTGGTAGCACGTTTGCCCTCACGTGCCCACACTTAAACCAACCTATCTCGAGTGAATTACACCCGACCACTGTGCACTGTTGCGAATCTCTATTGAGTTTAATTTTTCAAAATTTAATCAATGTCAAAGAAAAATTTCAATTTCATCAACATAACTTGTCAATTCAGTACATTGAAGAAAACATTCATAATTTTTACATTTCTGTACTCTTTGATTTTAGAATTATACAGTGTACACATTGATGTAAAATCACTGTATACATCCATCCCCCATCAGGGAGGACTAGAGGCTGTAGAATGGGCCTTGTTGAGTCAACCTTCAATCAGAGCTGATAAAGTGTTCATCCTGGAAATTCTTCATTATTGTCTGTATCACAGCTATTTTCAATGGGAAGAACGATTCTTTTTACAACAACAAGGAACTTCTATGGGATTTGCCGGGGCTCCGGCATATGCCAACACATTTATGGCTAAATTTGAAGCAGACCATATATACACTGATGAAGACTGGAAAAAACATGCAGTATTGTACTGTAGATTTATAGATGACATTTTTGTCATCTGGAACGCTGAGAAGGTTCTATTGGAAAAGAAATTGACCCAACTGAATCAATTCAATGAACACATACAGTTCACGTCAAACATCAGTGATCAGAGAATTTCCTTTCTAGATGTGGCGATCAGTCTAGAGAACTCAGAAATACACACAGAAGTCTTTCGTAAAGAGACTGATGTAAATAATGCACTGTTGTATCAAAGTTTTCACCCGCAGAACCTGAAAAACAATTTACCCCTCTCGCAATTCATGAGGATCAAAAGAATTTGTTCTAAGGATTTAGACTTGGAGAAACATTTAGATATACAACAGAACAAATATGAACAGAGAGGCTATCCGAAAGATATCCTGGATAAAACAAGAGAACGTGTGAAAACGTATGATAGAACTAATTTGTTACACCAAAAAATGAAACAGAAATTGGAAAGACATGTATTTGTTTCGAAATTTTCCACTAGTTCCCAAAAGATAAAGAACATAGTGAATAGACATTGGGCACTTCTACAAAATGAAGCAGACCAACGGAATATTCGAGCAAAAGCCAATGTTTGCCTACACCAGGTCTAAGAATCTCAAAGAACTTTTGGCACCTAAATTTAAACAAAAACAAATCTCTTCTTTTAAAGGAATGAAGAGATGTGGTAATTGTGTTCATTGTAATAATGTTATTACAGGCACATCCATACACCATCCACAAACAGGCAAAACTATACCGTTATTTTTCAATGCTGATTGCAATTCCAATGTTCTGATCTACTACATAAAGTGCCCATGCGGGAAACTCTATGTGGGTAAAACGGAGCGCAAAATAAAAGTCAGGATTTCGGAACATAAAAGCACAATTAGAAATCAATCTATTAAGAGTCCCCTAGCAGCACACTGGCTGGAGGCTAAACGCAGCATAGCCCAACTGCAGTTTTCAGTCTTAGAAAAAGTTGAGAAGTTTGAGGGCACAGATCTCACCAGATCTCTGCTACAAAGAGAAATTTATTGGATTAAAAGGTTGGGGACACAAGATTCCAAAGGGTTAAATGAAAAAATAGATTTTTCGTGTTTCCTGTAAATTCATGTAATTCAATGCGTCATGTGTTTTTGAATGTACTTATGGTTGATCGAAAATAATGAATACATTGTCTTCCCCCAGCATTCTCTCACTGCATGTATCACATTTTCAGTTATCACACTTTATTTATTTTCTTTTATTTTTCATGCGCCGCGCACCCAAGAGTGCTTTTAAGTTCAGGGCACCTTAGAGGTAGAAGAGGATTGGTTGAAACAGTAACACGTGGTCACTGGTGAGGGGAGTGATCAGGAAGTGAAGCCGCGTTCAGTGTGAGCGGGTCGTTCTAGTCGTTTTCGTGACGCCCTAGGGCGTTCAGCGTTTTCATTGGGTGTTTCTGAGTTTACGTGATGATTAGTACGGCAGTCATTTACGGTGCACCTAAACGTTTGGCAACCGCCACGAGTAATGATACGGAGGAACAGCGTTATCATCCAGGTACGCAGTCTGTTAAGCGGTTTTCGATGGTTTTTTTAATGAATAGCTTAAGGTTTTCCAGGAATTCTGATTATGGTTTTTTGTTGTAGAATCAGTCACGGATATATGCCTGCACGAGGGTGAGTTAAGCCGCCACGCTGATGTGGTTATTTTTATTTGTGTGTTGTTTTCGATATAGGGATTGAGAGTTCATGGTATTTTTTCACATTACACAGGTTTTACGTCCAGCGTTAAGAAGTAGAGGGTAAGCCCAACTTTTATCACCCACACGGTTAGATGGTGGAGGTGCACTTAGCAAGAGTATTCATTTCAAACTTATTTGTGGTCCCAAAATGTAACGCTGTTTTCATATTTGTTCAGATTTCAGGCCCCGGAGGAAGAGCCTCACAGGGCTCGAAATGCATCGGGCATCTCAAATGTATAATGAAAGGATGATATGTTGTGTTGTGTACACTGTATAATTCTAAAATCAAAGAGTACAGAAATGTAAAAATTATGAATGTTTTCTTCAATGTACTGAATTGACAAGTTATGTTGATGAAATTGAAATTTTTCTTTGACATTGATTACATTTTGAAAAATTAAACTCAATAGAGATTCGCAACAGTGCACAGTGGTCGGGTGTAATTCACTCGAGATAGGTAATTTATGGCATAACACAGGCCCCCGCAGCCCACGTGGTGCGGGGGTGCCCGAAGCTCCAGGGGCCCTCCTTGGCACTGCACTCTGTCCAGAGAGCTCCTAATTGAGCCCGGAGGGGGCCCCTCTACATACCTTGCAGGGAGGCCCCCTCAATTTTTGTTACGCCAGTGCCTGTTGTCCAAACTAGATGTGTTCTTCCGAGCCGATGAAGCAGATTTCTGTGTAGCAGTAATTTAGGGGTGAATTCTGAGAATTTCGTACTTCATGACAAAGTGTAAAGTTTTCCAAATTTGTCTCAAGATAGCATGTTAACTTCGTACGTCCTTGCAGCCGGATGTGCCATCACAGCCCAGAGGTGGCATCAATCTGCAGGGGCTTTAGTCTTCCTGGTGTCACCTGAGTGGCAGCGGGGAAACCCAATGGCTGCTGCTAGGCTGCACGAGCTCTGTTCTCTTCTCCCAGATGTCCCAGGATAGGACACACAGGAGCAGGAGAAGAAGGAGGACTGCAGTGCTTCCATGGAAACAGAAAAGGGGCTCTGCTGCCACCCCTGCATCACAAACGCAACAACGGACCTCGTCCACCAAACTCTTGCTCCACCCACTCATTTATGAGTCCGGTGGACTGTCAGTGTTATGGCACCGCATATGAAACATATAACCTTGTTCACCACCTTTCCAACACAAGTCTGAACCTCCCTAGGGTGCTTTTAATTGCATGGTATTGACATTTCTCCTTGTTAAGATTTTATATTATTTGTCCTTGTGCTGCATTCATATAGACAACTTTGAAGCTATTACCCAAGTATTGGACCACAACCTTCCAGATATTGTTGTATTCAGATTTCTTTCCTATATAACAAAGTATTTATGTGGTTTGTCTAAATGTCTGGTAATCATATGTAGACAGAAGTGTGAAGTTCCATTTTTTGTTTCTTTTTTTGTAGAAGATTACCTCTAATGGTGTTTTTCCTCTAATTGCTAGTTCTTTAGTTTGCCTTTTGTTTCTCCAGTGTTGCAAGTGAACCATTCTGTAGTGGTCGTTTGGTGTCAATGTCCCTTCCATTACTGGAGTGTTTCTTTCTAATTTACCCCACCAAAAAAGTTTCCCACTCACCCAAAGGACAGAAGTCACCCCAACTCTTTTAAAGATTGGAATGGGTCAGAGAGAAGTTTGTCAATGTCCTTGTGGGTGTGTCCAAAATCTTAGGGGCCTCTCTGCACTTGAAACCTCGTGCAAGCCCCTGGCCACCCTCCACCTCACCCGTTATGTATGCTTTTTTCAATATTTATGTACGTACACCCTTTTAGGAGTGTGTAAACCAACTTTTGTTGAATTACAAAGGAGAGCTTACATTTGTAAACAAATCCGTTGTGTCTGTTAGCTAAACTTACTGGCTCCAATAGCTTTGTGAATCAGCATTATGTCGATACCACCACACGGATGGAGGACAAGGACAATCATCCTATATAGTCTTCTATGGCCTGAACAGCTGTAAAGCTCTCGCCCTTGCACATCCCCCAGGTTCTAACTTTGGTCTAAAACTGTGATTAGTGACTGTCAAGTGCTCCTAACACTGACTAACAGTGATTGGCCAATAAGCTTCAGCACTAATGCACAACAATCACATTTGAAAAGATAGCCAAGAAATTACACCCTCGCCATCCGATCTCTCCAAGAGATAGACACTCCCTGGCGAGTGCCAGCTGCAGTGGTGCTTTTACTTTAATTGATAACAACTCAAGAATTTTTAACAACCAATTCACTTCCATCAGGCTCTCCAGCATTCACATGATGATCACTGTTTGGAAGTAAATTGTTGGTCTGTATGAAGGGAGAAGAAACTTGGATGAGAAAAGTAATGTATCGGTTTTGCTTATGTTATGAAAAATAAGCTGTTTTTATCAATCCCGTCTGGGACAAAGGAAAGAGCTCACTAACAACAAGTATCACAGGAGTGGAGATGATGTGGCACAGAGGCCAGAGCTACTGACTCAAAAGCTAGGGATCCGATTCGAGTCTTGGTGGCAGAACATCCTGTGATACTGGGCAAATCTCTCAATCTCTCCAGCCATGATGATAAACTGGGCTTTATAAATCTGCTGCAGGATGAACAAGCAGAAAGAGGCAACACTTTATGAAAAAATAGTTCCACCAAAACGCATCTTAATAGTATTTCGTCTACGGGAAACTGATAAGAGAAGCAGATGAGGAACAAGCACTGGTAAATATAAGAAAATATGCTACAGCCAATAGAAATGGAGGAACAGTAAGCAGCAAGCACAGGAACCAACGAACAGCCAGGAAAGAGAGGGGTTTTATTAAAAACAATAGATTTCACAAGCACGGCGCAAGCGCTGTGCAGGTGAAACCTAATGAAAGCTTTTTTCCAGGTTCATCGGGTAGTAGAGTTTAAAAAGTGGGATGATTATTTATAAGAATAGTTATCTCTGATCTTCTTCCAGCAAATCAATGCCTCACTTAAAATACAAGGTTTAATGGTTCGGTTTCATTAATGAATGGAAACTATTGCCT
Source organism: Lissotriton helveticus (assembly GCF_964261635.1). Taxonomy (NCBI): domain Eukaryota; kingdom Metazoa; phylum Chordata; class Amphibia; order Caudata; family Salamandridae; genus Lissotriton; species Lissotriton helveticus. The sequence continues at coordinate 1,518,964,333 of NC_136068.1, read as the reverse complement.
CAAATCCATCAGTGGTTAATAGATCTGAATGGTTCCTTTTCCTTCCCTTCCGCCAAAGCAGCCTTCAAAGACCAAACCAACAAAAAGGCCCAAACAGCCTAGTACTGTGTAATTTTTTGAAAAAGTATAACATTTTTTACCCTAAATCTTTCACATACTCATAAAAGCACGTTTCCTCCCATATTGAGAAAGAAAACATCCTGCTCGCTGGCCCTACCAACACTACCCTCATCCCACTCACAGGTGCCTAGCACCCAGCTCCCTGGAGAGTATAAATCCAACCACAGTCCTACCACCGTTACTGACCTGCAGAAGCTCCCCAACCTAGTTCACTTGAAATTAAATTCATAGGCATCAGTGACGGAGCTGTCTGCCCATACACCCACCTACCTAGAATGGCTAGTTATGTTTCACTGGCTGCACTCGCTACCCTTTTATCACTGGCCATTTTTTCATACGCATAAAAAAGCAAGAAAGAAATAAACAAGAAAATAAATAGTTGCACCCATTAACCTCCATCCACTTGAGAACGACACAAACCCCTCCTCTTCAGGGAACAGCCAATTTACTAAGGGCTGTTTGAAATCATGATGTGCAATAGTACACCAGCTGGTTTGAACTGCCCTTCACTGGGCAATGTGATTAGCATACTAACTAATCAGCCGCATTGCAAAATGTATCTTCATTGAGCATCATAAAAGGTCCTACCTCACATATATGAGTGAGGAGCTCGATACCAGAATAGCGAGTCTTAAATTACGACGTGCGGAAATATTAGGGGGAGAATACCACGAAGGTCAGTATTTATAGGTTAGTATAAGCTTCTATAAATACCTCTGCTTCTAGGTATCTTTAGGATATATATCTTAAAAGTACGTATGTGGAATTAAGAATAGTAAATCTATATTTAGCAATATATACTTTTTTTCACATAATTCTGGTTTTCGATATGTTTTCCAAAATACTTTTTCACGGCAATATTGGTGTACTGGATATTGTGACATACAAGTAATGGCGATAGGATGCATTTTGCGGCGCTCTATGAATGACTGTGAACACAGGGATGGCGGCCGGGAGGGGCACAGACCTGCATTCACTTCATCACAACCACAAGCTGTCTTTCAAAGCTGCCTGTGTCCCTTACATGTGACGTGTCTGCTTTCATAAACATGTCTCATGTAGCTCTGCCTTTTGGATTAGAATCAAATGGCTTCCTTTTTGTACTGGCTCTTCTTTTTTTTACGTATTTTGAACCATTAGCTGATCATAAATCACGCTTACTCTTTCCTTTTCTGAAAATATTCATCCTTTCAGACATGTGCACATATTATCCACAATTGCCATAGTAGGCGAGGATCCCAAGAAAAAGGAGTGACCACCGTTCATTGAATTCCATACCCAAATCAAGAGTATGCCTTAAAATAGATCATTCTTCTAAAAGTCAAAACAAACTCAAAAGGTTGAGTGCTCCAGCAACTACAGATCTTTTAATAAAAATATCCACATCCTGAAAAGACTTTGGATGGGGCATACATTGGCCCCTCCTAGACGTCCACCATGATACCCAATGGGGAAGTTGGTCAATTTTAAAATGGAAGTGAGATGCCCTTTTGATGACCCTTCCCATTTGAGATTAGGAAAGAGCTACAAAACCATCAGAAAAAACATTTCCAACTCCCAAAAGGAGTTTGTTTGCATTTCAAAACGGTATTATGTGATTCTAAACCATATGCTTTTCCGAACTGCTAGGCTTTGTGACTCGAAATACCTTTGTATGTTGAGCTTCTCGCCCCTGCTATCTGAATACTTCGCACCCTAGTAATCCACCCCCATGCATGTAAACATACGCCTACGTCTGTGTAATCAGCACTCACATCATGTAACCCTCAGATCTACATAAAGCTCTCCGCTATCACCAGGGATTAGAGCTGAGCTATATAAATACCCCTAAATAAAAATAAATAAAATACATGCATTCCCTCATATTGTATGTTTAGAAGCAACTGCCACAAGCGGACTGGCATTTAGAAATTGTGGGATTCATTCCTCAAAGGCTGAGGAAAAACACATGCCACTTACCTATAAATACTAAAATTTAACATCAACATTTCTGTAGGTTGCTTTATATTTCCCGAGTCCTAGAAAAGCACACACCTGTCTAACTGTGTCCATCTGTGTCACGGAAATGGAATGCAGTTTGTTGTATCATATCTCCTCCCTCGCACAAATGCTAAGTCCTTTGCTGTATCAGATAAGACCAGTCTTATCCAAAAAGTCCATATCTATTTGTAGAGAGTACGTCACTGGCCTTCGACTCTCCAGCTCTGTTCAGCCAGCTTCCTAGAATCACCTTGGCTAGTTGTTATGGGGCAGACTAAAGAAGTGGCTATAAGTGCAGCGGCTTGCAGCAGGCATTTGCACTAGCTTTTTGGCACTTGACTGCAGTAGCGGCCCGTGGAGGGATTTCCGTGGGGCGGGGAGGGGAGGGTGGGGGGTAGTAAACACTGGAATATGGATGAACGGAGGTAAGTTAACATGTAAATAACTAAAACAACTTTCGTTGCACGCGCTGCATCGCATTTTATGATGCAGCGCGCGCAACAAATTTCGTTTTATTTATTTAAATGTTTACTTACCTCCATTCATCCATATTCCGGTTTTACTACCCCCCAGCCCACCTGCCCCTCCCCCGAACCACGGAACCGCCCCACGGAACCCCTCCACGGGCCGCTACTGCTTAACTGTTACAGAAGGGAACATAAATACGTGTGCAACTGCTTACGTAATTACCAGTTTGCAGTGACACATTTCATGTCTGCATAATGGTAAGGGGGTGTTTCCTAATTTGCATTGAGGGTGGCCCCATGCAAATAAGGAAATGCCTTTGCCATTAAGACCGTGCCATATTACTGATGCAGGTGCAAAGAGGCTCTCGGTAGATGCCTGAGTTGACCACTATCTTGGAAATGATGGATCGTTTGTGTGTCACAGGAAGCAGAACTTTCACAGGAGTGAAAGAGGGACCCTCAAACTTCTCTAGAACTCCAGGTAGGGTGTTGGAGTCTGCGAGGACATCTCCATACTCCTTGCAAATGTAAGATTTTTCAAAGGCAGTAACAGATGCAGTGGCAGTTTTAGAATCAATACTCTATTTTCACGTATTCAGTCTCTCTGTAAGAAATTGGACTAATAGTTGAGGGAGTGAGTATCCACCACAAATAATAATCACAGTCCTTGTCCAGGAGAACCACAATAATCACTAGATAAACCTGTGGTTTAGCCTCTGGCAGCTTAGAACAAAGCAGTCAGGCTCGTCCTAGAGGCAAAGTTAAAGTGCCAATGCAGTACTCAAACAGTAAAAAAGTGAAACCGCAACACAGGAGAAATCCAAAACCAATTTAGAAAGATAGAGCAAAATGTAATACATAAAATGACATCAAAGACAAAATTCAATAAGTTGAACTGTAGTTATTAATTTTTAAAAATAGCATCAAAAAGCATTAAGTACCATTTGTAGTTATCTGATTGCGTTTCATTGGGACATGGGTAAGGTTTAAAGCTGACCTCAGCTGAGCACGTGCCAGCTACAGGGACCAGAATGGTCAGAGTGAAAAGTTTTACCTTCAGACCAAGGGGCATATTATCAACGGGCAGCGATAATTATCGCTGGCTGCTCTGAGCGTGAGAATTATTATTGCTGGCTATCGCTGGAAATTATCGCCATGCCAGCGCTGTATTAACAACGCACAGCACAATGGCGATAATCATTCCAGCGATAGCGATGTTTTCCATGGAACATCGCTGGTTTTCCAGCGATGTTCCATGGAAAACGGCGATAACCTTGCTGATACGACTCTGTGGTCGTATCAGCATAATCCACCTCCAATATAAAGTATAGATAAGTCAGCATTTTTGCAGACGTTAGGTTTTTGCAAAAGAACGCGGTTTTCTGCAAAAAACGCGGTTTTCGCCAAAAACACAGTCTTCAAAAATGCCTGGGCCTCCTTGTAAATATTGCGATGTGAACATCAGCAATAATTTACAAGGAGTACTGCCCAGTGATGCCCACTTTGCATCTCATTAGAGATGCAAAACGAGGCATCGGGAAAACGGTTTACAATGCATGTTAGCACCACCTTGTAAATAGGGCCATTAAAATATCGCCACTTTAGCGGCAAAAAGTGCAGCTAAAGCGGAGATACTGCCCTTGTTAATATGCCCCTTAGACTCCGGGGCCCTCTGAAGAGGAACTATCGATCCTGTTACTGACTCGATCCTTTCAACAGGAGGATTATTCGCACATCACACCCCTGATCAGCGCAGCTTTCAACAGCGAGGCCTGCCTGCCTCTCACACATCACAGAAAGGCTGCCTGCACCTCACACTTCACTGCTGCCTGCCTCTCACATCCCTGCTGCCTGCATCTCACACTTCACTGCTGCCTGCCTCTCACATCCCTGCTGCCTGCACCTCACACTTCACTGCTGCTTCCTACAGCGAGGCCTGCCTGCCTCTCACACATCACAGCAAGGCTGCCTGCACCTCACACTTCACTGCTGCCTGCCTCTCATCCTGACCATCCCGACTCGCTCAGAGGCGGTCGCTCCCCAAGCTCCCTGGCCTTTGGGTATCGTAGCGCTGTACTGCTGTGTCTGCTATTTGTGCATTGCTCGCATTGACTGGAAGTCATCTGTGCCTCTTTAGCTTCGCAGCGCTCCTCTGCCCTGTTTACTGTTTGTGCATTAATCAAAGTCATCTGTGCCTCTTTGCATCGCAGCGCTCCACTGCTCTGTGTAGTCTTTGTGCATTGCTCGCATCGTCTCGCATATCATTTGTGCCTCCTCTGTATCGTTTGCGATATTGCTCGCATTGCCTGATAAATATACATTGCGCCAGACTGTGGCCCCAATCTCGTCCTGTTTTCACTTTCGTATTTACAGCCATTTTGTTGTTGCGCCTCGTAGCCCGTCCCTCCACCCCGCTCCCGCCTCCCAGCTGCCCCTCCCTCCCACTGATAGTTGAGCTGTGTGCCATCCGGGGAAGCGCTGTGACCATCCTGCCTCGCTCAGAGGCGGTCGCTCCCCAAGCTCCCTGGCCTTTGGGTATCGTAGCGCTGTACTGCTGTGTCTGCTATTTGTGCATTGCTCGCATTGACTGGAAGTCATCTGTGCCTCTTTAGCTTCGCAGCGCTCCTCTGCTCTGTTTACTGTTTGTGCATTAATCAAAGTCATCTGTGCCTCTTTGCATCGCAGCGCTCCACTGCTCTGTGTAGTCTTTGTGCATTGCTCGCATCGTCTCGCATATCATTTGTGCCTCCTCTGTATCGTTTGCGATATTGCTCGCATTGCCTGATAAATATACATTGCGCCGGACTGTGGCCCCAATCTCGTCCTGTTTTCACTTTCGTATTTACAGCCATTTTGTTGTTGCGCCTCGTAGCCCGTACCTCCACCCCGCTCCCGCCTCCCAGCTGCCCCTCCCTTGCCCCTCCCCCTCCACTATCCACATATGACAGATGCTTTTGCGCGCAGCGTTCACGCGCAGCGGACACGCCCCATGCGCGCCGAAGGTGCGCCAAAGGTAAGCCCGTCTACACCCGTCCGCGCCTGGACCGCGCCCAGCGCCAGACCCCTTGGTCCCCGCAATATCCACTCCACCCGCATAACATACGCTGCCGCATCCGTCTCTGCACTTAACCCCGGCCGACCTCCAAACTGCTACCAAGCCACCCCAGGACACACCCATGGACCCTTCACCTGCCACTCCTGCAAGTTCGACTGCATCAGGACCCGCACCAAATCCACAAACTACAAACACAGCTCCGACACCAACCACCTGAAATGCATCCTGCTCAACACCCGCTCGGTCCACAGACACGCCATTGAACTCTGGAACCTACTCGACACTACATCGCCGGACGTCGCCTTCCTTACAGAAACCTGGATGAATGCATCATCAGCTCCCGACATCGCCATAGCCATCCCGGACGGCTACAAGATCATCCAAAAGGACCGCACCAACCAAACAGGAGGTGGCATCGCCATCGTCCATAAGAACATCATCCGCATCACGACCAGTTCCGACGATAACCTCGCTGCCGCCGAACACCTTCACTTCCAGATCCACACCGACCCCAAGACCACACTCAGAGGCACCCTCATCTACAGACCACCAGGACCCCGCACACAATTCAGTGAAGACATCACTGACTTCATCAGCCCACACGCCCTCCCCTCCGAGGACTACATTCTACTGGGAGACCTCAACTTCCATCTGGAAAAGAAAACGACAGCAACACCACCACCCTTCTGGACAACCTGGCCAACCTCGGACTCGAACAACTTGTCAACATCCCCACCCACTATGCCGGACACACGCTCGACCCAATCTTCACCTCCAGCAAGCACATTTCCTTCAATCACACCACAGCTCTCCACTGGACGGACCACAGCTGCGTTCACTTCAACTACAAAAAGACCACGACCCACAAGCCCCCACAACCTATTCCCCGAAGAAACTGGAACAAAATTACCACCGACCAGCTCTTCACATCGCTTCACCAAAACCCTCCTGCCAAATCATCGGACCCAAACCAAGCAGCCACCAACCTCACACAATGGATCACCCACAGCGCTGACGAACTAGCACCCTTGAAAAACCATCAAATCAAGCAAGGTAGCAAAAAAGCCCCCTGGTTCAACGATGACCTTAAGAAATCCAAGAAGCTCTGTCGTACCCTCGAGAAAGCCTGGAGAAAAAACCCAACCACCAACAACCTGGCCACCTTCAAGAACGCAATCCGCAAACACCACCAACTGATCCGATCCACCAAAAAATCAGCATTCAAGGATCGCCTTGACAACAACGCCCAAAACAGCAAGGAACTATTTAACATCGTCAAAGAATTTACCAGCCCCACCGCCGGCACCAACGACATCACTCCCTCACAAGACCTCTGCGACTCCCTAGCCTCATTCTTCCACAACAAAATCGCCGACATACATAACAGCTTTGGAATCCAGTCCGAAGACCAGTCCACTCCACCCACTTCCGAACCAAAACCACCCTCTAACAACCTTTGCGCCTGGAACCCAATCACCACTGAAGACACCATCCGACTGATGAACTCCATCCACTCAGGATCACCAACCGACCCATGTCCCCACCACATTTTCAACAAAGCAGACTCCATTATCGCACCGCATCTCCGTGACATCATCAACTGCTCCCTCAACTCCGATACCTTCCCGGTAAGCTGGAAACATGCCGAACTCAGCGCCCTTCTGAAGAAACCCACAGCAGACCCCACTGAACTTAAGAACTACCGCCCCATCTCGCTCCTCCCATTCCCTGTCAAAGTCATTGAGAAAGCCGTCAACAGTCAGCTCGCCGTCTTCCTCGAATCCAACAAATCCCTCGACCCCTCACAATCCGGCTTCTGAGCCAAACACAGCACCGAAACCGCCCTCATCGCAGCAACAGACGACATTCGAACTCTACTGGACAACGGAGAAACAGCTGCCCTCATCCTCCTTGACCTCTCCGCAGCCTTCGACACAGTCTGTCATAGCACCCTCATACAACGCCTCAGCAACGTCGGAATCCAAGGAAAAGCATTGGACTGGATCACCTCATTCCTCGCCGGTAGAACCCAGAGAGTCCGCCTCCCCCTTTTTAGATCAGAGGCCACCTAAGTCATCTGCGGCGTCCGGCAAGGATCATCACTCAGTCCCACCCAGTTCAACATATACATGAGCCCCCTCGCATCCATCGCACGCCAACACAACCTCAACATCATCTCCTACGCAGACGACACCCAGCTGATCCTCTCCCTCACCAAAGACTCAAACTCCGCCAAAACCAACTTACACAAAGGAATTAAAGAAGTAGCCGAGTGGATGAAGAACAGCCGTTTAAAACTGAACTCGGACAAAACGGAAGTCCTCATCTTAGGTTCATCCCCCGCTGCCTGGGACGACTCATCGTGGCCACCAGCCCTGGGAACCGCACCCATACCTACGGACCACGCACGTAACCTGGGCTTCATCCTGGACTCCTCCCTCTCGATGACCAGACAAGTCAACGCCGTCTCATCATCATGCTTCAACATCCTACGCATGCTCAAAAAAATCTTCCGCTGGATCCCCACCGAAACAAGAAAGACGGTCACCCACGCACTGGTCACAAGCCGACTGGATTACGGAAACACCCTTTACGCCGCAACCACAGCCAAACTACAGAAAAAACTCCAACGCATCCAAAACGCCTCAGCCAGACTCATACTTGACATCCCCCGTCAAGCTCACATTTCCGGTCACCTGAAAGACCTCCACTGGCTCCCCGTCAACAAGAGAATAACGTTCCGTCTCCTCACCCACGCACACAAAGCCCTCTACGACCTAGGACCCGAATGCCTCAACACGCGACTGTTCTTTTACACCCCCACCCGCCAACTACGATCGTCCAATCAAGCCCTCGCCGCAATTCCGCGCATCCATAGATCCACCATGGGGGGAAGATCCTTCTCCTACTTTGCGGCCAAAACCTGGAATTCTCTCCCCACCCACCTCCGCCTTACACAGAACCACCTCTCCTTCAGAAAGCAACTAAAAACTTGGATATTCGATAAATAAAGTACCCCCCCTCCCCAAGCGCCTTGAGACCCTCTGGGTGAGTAGTGCGCTATACAAATTTTTGAACTTGAACTTAGTCTCTGGAATGCAAGTCAGAAATCCACAGCATGGCAAGGCAGGTTTTGGCAGAAGATGGCTCCATGTCATTGGCTCGTCGCTGAAAAAGGTCTGCATAAGCTGTTGACTTTTGGTGGAAATTTGAATTATGTGCCAAGAGAAAGTCCCTATCCGTCGGATACTTTTCACATCTTTGCATGGTGGAGAGTTCTCCCTTTGGACTTGGTCACTTTTTTAGAGCTTGGGTCTTTCAGCAGGTCAAGGCCAAAGAGAGTTCCACATAGCCAGATACCTTCTCCAAAAGGCCCCACTGAATCAGATTTGCTGCTGTGCAGAAGAACATAGTGGGAGCAACATGAATCTTTGGCCAAGCGGCGATGCACTCCTGTTGGATCAGCTTGGCTGGTTGGCCTTGGTCTCCCGTCATATTCCAGAGCAAAAAGTTGGCAAAAAATGTGTACATCCCAGGTTTCCAGAAACTTCAGGAGGAGTACATTTTCAGCACTGGCCAAGGATTCAGGACCTTTGGATCAGCCCTTGGGGTCAAAACTCACTCCAGTAGAGGCCAGTAGTAGGGTCTGCTGGGAATGCTTCACAGAACCTCTTGGAGCTTTCTTGTGTCCCTGTAGCCCAAAGAGGAGGTCTGCCTTTGGACCCATGGAGTTAACTTCTTTGTCATAGGTAGAGTGGGAAACCAGTCCATTCTTCAAGCTCTTCTCAGGTCACAGAGAGCAGGTCCAGTCTTTGTTCTTCCACTGGTCCAGAAGAGACACGAGGGCACTGGGCATGCCATATTGATGCCCATTGCCTGCATGTGGGGGAATTTCTTGGTCACTCCCTAGCCAATAGGGTGAAAGTTCCCAGATATGATCCCGCCCAATTTTGTAGCACTTCTTGCATTTTTTACTTTAAACTATCCCACGGCCCATGTCTACCCAAAACCTACATGGCAAAACATTTCTTGCCTTGCTCTTAGCTTACTACGCCCACTCAGATTTTTGACTATGATAATAGCAATCCCTTCCTTGTGGTTATTCCAAACCAGTTCTGTGGCCGCTCCCCGCTTTAACTAGGGAGGATGGCCTAGGTGTGAGCTACATCTGCCAGTGACAGGGTAGGCATCTTTGAAGCACAGCCCCTAGGTTATCCTGCTCAAGGAAGAAATACACCTCTCTGCGCCCCAGCCGTTTATCCACTCTCTGGGAGCAATCTGCTTCACACCATAGGGGAGACATCAGCAATCAGGTGACACTGGACATTAGCATAAAGACCATTTTGGCTTAGGCAAGAAAATTACAACTTTCTAAAATTGTAATTTCTAAAATAGTTATATGTAACCCGACTTGACCATTAAGCTAGATTTTTAATTACTATTAAAAATGAGTCCTTCAATGATTTTTTTCTAGCTACTCCCAAACTGGATAAAACACCTATTAAGTGTAATGGTGTAAACCAGCATTAGCCTATATGAGAGTCAGCCTTGCCACAGTGAAAAATTAGTTTGGAGCTTTTCACTGCCAGGGCATGTACAACATTGAGGGGCGGATTTACAAGCTTCTTGCACCACTTTTGTGCTGCCGTTGTGTCACTTTTGTGACACAGTGGTGGCATAAACAATGCGGCCAATTTACAATGTGACGCATCTAGGGAGATGCGTCACTTTGTAAAGCCCTGTGTCACAATATGCCTGGGTCAGGTATAATGTATGCAGGGTGGGCGTTCTCATGCAGGCAAGACTTATAAAAATAACACAGTGAAATCTATAGGATTTCACTGCACCACTTCTAGGACGCCACTGCATCAAAACCATACGCCTGCTTGAAGCAGGCGTAAGGAGTGACGCAGTACAATAAGTATAGGCCTCAACATGCATTGCAGGAGTTGCTTGTGCTTGCGACACAGCTCCAGCAATGTGTGACTTTTGGGCCAACTGATGCGTCTGAATTTCTGACGCATCTGTAAATCCTTGCGCCATGGTGCGCTGAATTATGAATATGGTGCATCCAAGGTGGTGCAGGGGTATCGCAGGGAAACAGACACATCTATACTGATGCATCAGTTTGTTGTAAATTTGCCCTTGAATGAGAAATTAAGAATTTTACTACTGGTTAGCAGGGGTGAAATGCAGAGTCCAATGGCCAGCAAAAATGGATGCAACAAAAAAAGCCAAAAATCTGGGGTAATAGCATGCAAAAGATGTTCAGCTCCAATATTTTCCGACTCATTCACTTTGATAGTTAGCACCTGCTCTGGATAAAGCACAGTATTTTTGTATTTAAACACATACCTAGATTGTGTCTCCATTTTAGTATTACAGAGCCTGGTGCACTGTGGTTAATCAATGGTGTAGAATGTGGAGCCCAATAGAACATCTGCCCAAAAGGCCAGGGAGGGGGGAGCAGCAATGAGTGGACAAGTCATTCCAGTGGGGGCTCATTAGTTGCTGTGTTTTGTACCATATGCACCTAAGTGATGTAAAAGTTCCAAGAAGGCCCTAAAGATATAATCAGATGACATCAGAGATTACCCGCAAGGCACTGTGGAGCTGCACAAGATGGCGTCCAACAGAGTCAATGGAACAAGGGGTGCTCTGGAAGGTTCTATTTTAAAACTTACCAGGTGACTGAGGCCAGTAAATTTCTCTGTTTAAAAAGGATTTCACTTAGATCAACAATTACTCTCACAAACTCTTTCTCGTTTCCTTCACAGTGGTCTTTGCAAACTATCCTGGTTCCGTTGTTTTCAGTGTTATTCAAGGATATTCTTAATCCATAAAATTTGACATTGTAAATACGTTGTGGTTGCTTTGTGCCGTTGTTGCTGGTATTTTTTGTTCTCATTAACACATAGGCGAACTCTACTATTACACCAGGGCTTTAAGTGGGCCAGGTCTCACCGGTGCAGAACACCTGCAGTTTTTTTAAAGGAGGCCTCGAAAAAGGTCTCTATCGGTCTCTGTTTTGTGCCCTAGCACAGGCGGTCCGGTTTTTTCGAACTGCAGTGAAAACAGGCACATCCATGTGCGCCTGCTCACACTGCTCACTACTCACTGGTGGAGAAGTTACTCATCAGGTCATGCCAGATGAGCCTTGTAGGGGAAGGGAAATCCTTTAAAGGGAGTCATTTTCTCTCTGGATTTCCCTTCTCTTTTTTAAACTCAGGAGCAGCAACATTGTCAGGGTGTCACCAGGGCTTTAAGTGGAAGCTTTTTCAATATTATATACAAGCCATAGTTGCTGCTTATTTACCTTATGCAACTAACAACCATTGACAAAGCCAATAGTCCTGAATTGTAGTAGGCATGATGTTACTTGCTGTATCATATATCTGGATGCAATGACAGAAACGGCAAAATACAAGTCGGGCAGCCCACTATGCTAAGCACAGATTTTTAGCTTAAGTGTTTTTAAGCCACGCCCTTAATTACATTGGCCACGCCCCTGTGAGAGACCCTCCAGGTTTTTCATCCCACCTAAAGCCTGCAGTACACTATCAACATTTACAATCCTTAATCATGGGAGGCAGTGTTTTAGAAGTGTGCTTATAGCTAATTAGTTGTATAGTGCATAGTAGGTTCGTCGTCAGGGATGGTAAGTTCTGGAACCATAATGTAAGAAAGCGGGGCGAGTGTGGCAGACCTACTTGGTAGCCTGTCACCCTGAGCGTCGGCTATTTCTTAACTACAATGTCTAAACGGAGACACAAAGCCATTTGCACACCTTTGTTAAGAAAAGACACGTGGAGGTGTGAAAGAGAGCTTCAGGTTGGATAGACGTCTGACATAAGGAGAGCAGATCTACAAAGCTCCAATTCTTTTCTAGCTAGGCCCCCTGCTCCCTTCTCACACTTGCAAAACAGGTGAAATGTTCTGCTCTCTGTGGAAATGACGGAAGGAAACACAGGAATGGAAGACCTATGAAACATTAGAGAATGAAGAATTGTACCTAAACTGCTATTTTACCATTATTGAACTTCTGTTAATTCCAGTACTCAATTTGAGCTGGTGGTTGCAAGAGGGGCCTACTAACACCCAATTCTGGGACTTGCACTTATTTTTGCTCAACAGACTTTGACCCAAGGCAAGAGACAGAAAAACAGTAGAAAGAGAAAGACAGAAAAACATTGCCAAAGGGAGAACGCAGGGAAGAAATAGAACCTTCAAGAGTGAGATAAAGTTGCAGGGAGTGTCTGGTGATGGATGAAAGAGCTGTGAAATGGAATCAATACTGCAAAGCCTTAACCTTCAATACCGCCAGCTGCGGGCTTCTGTGAAATCTTTAGACACCGGCACAAATTAATTTACAAAATAAGCCCTGTCGATTCCCTTTATCTGAATATACCAAAACACAAACTAAATTAATTACAAAGCCAAACAGTAAGATTGCTCGGGGATGAAACAGAATGAGACAATACTAAACATTTGCTGGAGAAACTGAAGTGCCTTCTGAAGATATTTAGGATCTAATAGAAGATGACCTATATAGCTAACAGCCATAATTTAAATCCCCAAGAAACGAATTCATGATAATTAGATTAACCCGAAGATTAATGTTCACAGTGACAAACACTTTGAAAATCCCACACTCTATCACACCTTCATGTGTTGAGTGACCATCAAAAACTACAGATTTCTGGTCGGAATAAAGATAGGTTCCTCACAAACTTTTATACTACTAATGATGATTAGGACTGGGTGGAGTCTGCTGAGTACCATGCAGCAGATCTCATCGAAGAGAACAAAAAACTGCAGGCGACAGAGTGTGTTAGGTCCCGCTGTTTGCGTGGATTTTTTGCACCAGGTTTTTTCCTGCACTTGAGCATCAGCACGAATGACACCATGCACAAGGTAAGAGGGTGCTGCTTCTGTCTGCCGAATAAGTAGATGTTCTACTCGAGCAGCAGCTTCCTCAACGCTAATGGTTGGTTTCTCAACATGAACAGTTATGACCATCCGTGATCGCCAGCTTTGAGAAATCTCACTGGGAGGTGGTCTTGTGTTGGATTTTCGTTGCTCTCGATCGCCAACACAACATTAGCAAACACGAGGGAGGAAAAAACTTTGGTCTGTGAAGTTTTTCTGAACTCTGCATGCTCCGCGGTGTGCAGAAAACTCAGCAAACTCCACGAACGGAATGGAGTTCACCAACCAAGTCGAATATTGATAAAGTGAGCAGGACAGATTCGGGTCCTATCAATACCTACAACTTCATTCTCAGTGTCAAAGGAATACCAGCTTCAGGTGACAAGTTGTACTCGACCCTCAATGTCCAATAGTGTGCATACCGGGTGCGAGTCGCCCTCCCATAAAAGACACGAAACAAGTTGTTGTCGTTCACCGCGTAGTCTTTTATTGAATCTTTAAGCAGTGTCATTAATCCTTTATTCATCTTGGATTATTAATCCTTTATTCATCTTGCTTATGGTAAATCTTTAAAATACTTTGCTTATCAATGCCACAGCATATAAATAAATCTCAAAGTTGTACATTGTCATTATATTTTCAACCCACTCTCCAAGGGGCCTTTTTCTTAACCTTCAGGCTGTGCCAGCAGGCCACAACCAAGATAGCCTGCTCTCCTTAAGTTGACCGCCCTCCGGTCAACGGAGCCGCAGGTAAATAATGTGCCTCCATGAGACAACCATACTGGGGCATACCCCCTTCAATGTTATAAACATATACCAAGGCATCTTGGGTAGGGGAGGAGAGGTCAAGGACCACCAGCAGGTCAGTCCCCCCTCTCCCGCCAGCCCAGAGCCCCACAATGACTGCTTGCCCTTTCCAAGGGGCATCCAGTCCATACCAAAAAGGAAGTCCACCGCCTTTTCTTGCCTGGGACCCCGCTATGCTATTCCTTGTTGCAGGGATGGGTGGGTGGGTAATTCGTTGCTGGTCTGCTGCCGGAGCTGTAGGGAGAAGACAAAGAGGGTTAGTTCTGCCTCCCCCGAGGTTTTATACCCTCGGGGGAGGGAAGGTCGACCCTGCCTTCCTGACGACTCTGGTCTCCCGTGATAGGCTCACTTGGACCTGCTTTGCTGGCTGCTCCTCCCCTGTCCTGTTGCTGCCTCAAGGACATTCCTGCTGGCCTCCCGCCCCAGATGCCCTCTAAGGGCGCCACGCCCCTAGGAGCGGGTGGCGCCGTCATAGTGTGCATACCGGGTGCGAGTCGCCCTCCCATAAAAGACACAAAACAAGTTGTTGTCGTTCACCGCGTAGTCTTTTATTGAATCTTTAAGCAGTGTCATTAATCCTTTATTCATCTTGGATTATTAATCCTTTATTCATCTTGCTTATGGTAAATCTTTAAAATACTTTGCTTATCAATGCCACAGCATATAAATAAATCTCAAAGTTGTACATTGTCATTATATTTTCAACCCACTCTCCAAGGGGCCTTTTTCTTAACCTTCGGGCTGTGCCAGCAGGCCACAACCAAGATAGCCTGCTCTCCTTAAGTTGACCGCCCTCCGGTCAACGGAGCCGCAGGTAAATAATGTGCCTCTATGAGACAACCATACTGGGGCATACCCCCTTCAATGTTATAAACATATACCAAGGCATCTTGGGTAGGGGAGGAGAGGTCAAGGACCACCAGCAGGTCAGTCCCCCCTCTCCCGCCAGCCCAGAGCCCCACAATGACTGCTTGCCCTTTCCAAGGGGCATCCAGTCCATACCAAAAAGGAAGTCCACCGCCTTTTCTTGCCTGGGACCCCGCCACAGGGCGAGTAGCTTACTGGCGCGCTCGCCCCCCCCCCCCGACCGAACAGACTTCACAGCTGGGAGCCACCTCTGCACCAATCCCCTGTTCATGTATGCCCGGGAATCAGCCTCCGCTCTTACCACTGCCAGTTAATTCCCAGCTGATGGCATGCTGGGCCCCCCCGATGGTAACTCACCGTCTATCATAATGTTTATGTGGAGGCCTGATCAAGACAACTGCCCTGTAGTGATCTGACTGGCGCAAAGCCAAGAAACCCCATATCTGGCACCTTAGTGGCTTTCCTCACTTGCCGCTTTTCACCCTTTTTATCCAGCCGACCTGTGACTGCCAATCCCATTGTAAGAGGTAGACAGTTAAATTAACTTCCAGACTGATTGTAAATACCTGTAGAGACTTGCAATCCTTGACAAAATACCTGACATGTATTATCTTCAGAATAATTATACGTTCAAGATTGCGGGCCTGTGAAGCGGCTCGAGATTCAATGTTCTTGGAGGCTACTTCACCCATTGTCCAATATAATGCATGGCCCACCAAGCTCGAGGATATTATGCATGAAATAAATTATGCAAAGATTTCACCGCTGCTGATGGCGCCCAATTTTAGCTAATGAAGCATTTGCCGTAATATGTGAACTTTTACCCTCACCTTAACTGCAGGCGGTTACGTTAAAGACGTCTTCATATCTAAAATGCTTTCACACTTCATAACCCCACATTGTGAAAAGTGAACGTATTAAGCATGAACTTTACAATCTGGAACATAGACTTACAGGCAATATCCGCACACATTCACGGACTGCTCTGATGAAGTGGCTAATTAACACCCAATATCATGAGAATGACATAATTATGCCAGGTTCCCACATATTCTCTTTTGTGTGCCAAATTCGGCGGTTATGAGATAGATGTGTGTGAGTGGCGTTGCGTGTGTGAGTGGCGTTGCGTGTGTGAGTGGCGTTGCGTGTGTGATTGGCGTTGCGTGTGTGAGTGGCGTTGCGTGTGTGAGTGGCGTTGCGTGTGTGAGTGGTGTTGCGTGTGTGAGTGGCGTTGCGTGTGTGAGTGGCGTTGCGTGTGTGAGTGGCGTTGCGTGTGTGAGTGGCGTTGCGTGTGTGAGTGGCGTTGCGTGTGTGAGTGGCGTTGCGTGTGTGAGTGGCGTTGCGTGTGTGGTGTTGCGTGTGTGGCTGGCATTGCGTGTGTGAGTGGCGTTGCGTGTGTGAGTGGCGTTGCGTGTGTGAGTGGCGTTGCGTGTGTGAGTGGCGTTGCGTGTGTGAGTGGCGTTGCGTGTGTGAGTGGCATTGCGTGTGTGAGTGGCATTGCGTGTGTGAGTGGCGTTGCGTGTGTGAGTGGCGTTGCGTGTATGAGTGGGGTTGCGTGGATGAGTGGGGTTGCGTGGATGAGTTGCGTTGCGTGTGTGAGTGGTGTTGCTTGGGTGAGTGGCTTTGCGTGGGTGAGTGTGGTGTTGCGTGGACGATAGTGGGCTTGCGTGGGTCTGAGTGGCGTTGCGTGTCTGTAAGTGTTGCTGTGTGGGTGAAAGTGGCACAGAGCCTTTGATGTGGCCTGGCGCAGGAGAAATGCTGCTGCTGCTAATTAAATACAAGAGCGGCCGGGAAGCGGCCGGGAAACACAAGTACGGCCGGCCACATAATTAGGGGAGGAGAAGCCGCACAGCACACGCTGGGAGAAGCCCTTTGATGTGCTGTGCGGCCGCGATGCGCGCTCTGTGCTGGGGGAGGGCCATTAGCCTGAACTCGCGGCAAGATCAAACGAAGGGTGGGAGGGACATTGAGGAACAGATGGCCATGAAAGTGTATGGGCCAAAAGCGCGTGCCTGTGGCCACGTGCACTTGAAGAAAACGCCACGAAAAAATGCGGTGGTTTGACAATCAGTTCGAGCACTTGAATTCTCGCCATTTCCCATTCCTTCGGAATGGTAAAGGACGAGACCTAAAAAACAAGCTTAGGGTGGTGGAAGTGGCTTGAGGTGGAATCAAAACCAAGGGCCTCATTTATGAAAAGTCACGCATCGCTGTTTTCTCGCAGCGATGAGTCACTTTTCATTGCGCCCTCCTTGCGACCCCAATGATGCGTCATATTTACAATATGACGCATCATTGCGCAAGGACTTACAGATACGTCAGTATTTCTGACGTATCTGTAAGTGCAAAAGTGACGCATTGCTGGAGTGTGTCACAAAAGTGACGCAACTCCAGCAATGCCTCCTTTCACATGGGGTAAGCCCCATGTGAAAGGGCCTGCGTTAGTCTTACGCCTGCTGTGAGGCAGGCGCAAGATTTTGACGCAACGGCGTCCTACAAGTGGCGCTGTGAAATCTCATAGATTTCACGGCGTCACTTCTACGACCTTACTTGCGTCAATACGCCCCCCTTGCATACATTATATATGGAGCAGGTATAATGTGGCGCAGGGGTTTACAAAGTGACGCATCTACCTAGATGCGTCACTTTGTAAATATGGCGCAACAAGGCGCATTTTTTACACCATGGTGCGTCACAAAAAGTGACGCACCGGCGGCGTAAAAGTGAATCACAGCCTCATAAATGAGGCCCCAAGTACCTGTGGAGGGGTGGACTGATGCTCGGTATATAGGGCTGTGAAAAAAACGGCATGGCATAACTTAATTGTCCTACATAGCATAAAACAATGTAACCTAGCATTACAACATAACAAACACAACATAATATATTGAGTTAAAAAGTGTACCTTGTGGCATGTTAAGACGCGCAGGGGCCTAAAAATGTTCTTTGGAGATGATCGCCGGCACTACTGATTGTAGAATTGCTGAATCCCAAAGGTACTTGGGGCCTCATTTATGAGGCTGTGATTCACTTTTACGCCGCCGGTGCGTCACTTTTTGTGACGCACCATGGTGTAAAAAATGCGCCTTGTTGCGCCATATTTACAAAGTGACGCATCTAGGTAGATGCGTCACTTTGTAAACCCCTGCGCCACATTATACCTGCTCCATATATAATGTATGCAAGGGGGGCGTATTGACGCAAGTAAGGTCGTAGAAGTGACGCCGTGAAATCTATGAGATTTCACAGCGCCACTTGTAGGACGCCGTTGCGTCAAAATCTTGCGCCTGCCTCACAGCAGGCGTAAGACTGACGCAGGCCCTTTCACATGGGGCTTACCCCATGTGAAAGGAGGCATTGCTGGAGTTGCGTCACTTTTGTGACACACTCCAGCAATGCGTCACTTTTGCACTTACAGATATGTCAGAAATACTGACGTATCTGTAAGTCCTTGCGCAATGATGCGTCATATTGTAAATATGACGCATCATTGGGGTCGCAAGGAGGGCGCAATGAAAAGTGACTCATCGCTGCGAGAAAACAGCGATGCGTGACGTTTCATAAATGAGGCCCTTGGTTTTGATTCCACCTCAAGCCACTTCCACCACCCTAAGCTTGTTTTTTAGGTCTCGTCCTTTACCATTCCGAAGGAATGGGAAATGGCGAGAATTCAAGTGCTCGAACTGATTGTCAAACCACCGCATTTTTTCGTGGCGTTTTCTTCAAGTGCACGTGGCCTCAGGCACGCGCTTTTGGCCCATACACTTTCATGGCCATCTGTTCCTCAATGTCCCTCCCACCCTTCGTTTGATCTTGCCGCGAGTTCAGGCTAATGGCCCTCCCCCAGCACAGAGCGCGCATCGCGGCCGCACAGCACATCAAAGGGCTTCTCCCAGCGTGTGCTGTGCGGCTTCTCCTCCCCTAATTATGTGGCCGGCCGTACTTGTGTTTCCCGGCCGCTTCCCGGCCGCTCTTGTATTTAATTAGCAGCAGCAGCATTTCTCCTGCGCCAGGCCACATCAAAGGCTCTGTGCCACTTTCACCCACACAGCAACACTTACAGACACGCAACGCCACTCACACCCACGCAAGCCCACTATCATCCACGCAACACCACACTCACCCACGCAAAGCCACTCACCCAAGCAACACCACTCACACACGCAACGCAACTCATCCACGCAACCCCACTCATCCACGCAACCCCACTCATACACGCAACGCCACTCACACACGCAACGCCACTCATACACGCAATGCCACTCACACACGCAACGCCACTCACACACGCAACGCCACTCACACACGCAATGCCACTCCCACACGCAACGCCACTCACACACGCAACGCCACTCACACACGCAACGCCACTCACACACGCAACGCCACTCACACACGCAACGCCATTCACACACGCAACGCCACTCACACACACAACGCCAGCCACACACGCAACACCACACACGCAACGCCACTCACACACGCAACGCCACTCACACACGCAACGCCACTCACACACGCAACGCCACTCACACACGCAATGCCACTCACACACGCAACGCCACTCACACACTCAACGCCACTCACACATGCAACGCCACTCACACACGCAACGCCACTCACACACGCAACGCCACTCACACACGCAACGCCACTCACACACGCAACGCCACTCACACACGCAACGCCAATCACACACGCAACGCCACTCACACACGCAACGCCACTCACACACGCAACGCCACTCACACACGCAACGCCACTCACACACGCAACGCCACTCACACATTGTGGGTGCAGATTGTGGGTGCAGATTGTGGGTGCAGATTGTGGGTGCAGATTCAGAGTGCAGATTGTGGGTGCAGATTGTGGGTGCAGATTGTGGGTGCAGATTCAGGGTGCAGATTCAGGGTGCAGATTCAGGGTGCAGATTCAGGGTGCAGATTGTGGGTGCAGATTGTGGGTGCAGATTGTGGGTGCAGATTGTGGGTGCAGATTCAGGGTGCAGATTCAGGGTGCAGATTCAGGGTGCAGATTCAGGGTGCAGATTCAGGGTGCAGATTGTGGGTGCAGATTGTGGGTGCAGATTGTGGGTGCAGATTCAGGGTGCAGATTCAGGGTGCAGATTCAGGGTGCAGATGTGGGTGCAGATTGTGGGTGCAGATTGTGGGTGCAGATTGTGGGTGCAGATTCAGGGTGCAGATTCAGGGTGCAGATTCAGGGTGCAGATTGTGGGTGCAGATTGTGGGTGCAGATTGTGGGTGCAGATTCAGAGAAAACTCAGCAGCACCACCACCATTGCAATGCAATAGGTCTCGTTTTAACGCAAATTTAAGCTATAGGCCTTGTAAATGACAAAGTCTTTTATTTATGTTCCAAAAACCAGAACGCAAAAATAAAGGGCATTATCATTTACAATGCTAATAGTTCAGACTTGCGTTATTGCGAGACCTATTGCATTTCCAATGCTTGTTTTATTTGACATTTGCAGATTCTTTTACATCACTGCCTTCTCCCTTTGTCAGCTGTTACACATTTCTATTCGTTCCCTTTTCTGCCTTTGTCTATCTTGTTCTGTGTCAAAGTTTGTTCATGAAAAATAAGTTCCAATCTAGAGATATGGGTGCTGATGCCTAGCACATGTAGCCACAGGTAAGTGTGCTCTGTAGAAGATGCAGGATTTGTCTGAGACAGAGTGAATTCCAAGTGAAGCTGACTTGAAAAATGGCAGATGTGAATCCCATGCAGGGACAATTCAACCATTCATGCTTCTGAGGCCCAGTGTTGCATCACAGCAGCACCTTTGACTATTCCATTGGGGAGTAGCACTTGCTGCTAGATTTGCGGTGATGGAATCTCCATTTTCACAAACACAGCCTTTCATCTTTCCTAGGTCGGTACATTGTGTACCATTAAATTGTACAATAATATCATGTGTTGTTTACGGCTCTTAGAAACGGGGGACGTGCTGTTTCTTTTTCAAGCTTTATTACGAGGACAATGAGATCTTTTTAGAAATAACGTCTGATAAGTGATTCCTAATATTTGCTGTCGGGAAGCCTAACGGGACCTATGTTTTTGTTTGGAAGAGGATGTCTAAGGACGTCAGGAGGTTCTGTGTAAAGGTAATCTCGCGGGATCGTATGTCTCTAATGTCACACAGTACGGCTAGAATCTGAAGGCATGTAGGACTAGCAGAAACACATCAAGTGATGCCTGGACTTCAGATATCAGATGTTACCCCTCCCCCAATCAGCAGCGGATGAATTGTCACATAGGGCCTTGTTGGAGAGCTGAACCCAGCATTAGCTCTAAGATCCAGAGCACGAGTCGAGCATCACAAGATATAAACCGAGCAACAATAGTCATGAAGAAATAAAATATGAAAAATACTTAAATGAAAATATATATATATTCTTCAACATTTCTGGGTCTCTAAGTTAATTGCATACAGTTATATCACTGGATTGAGGGACGTTTATTAGAAGGTATGTTTTTTAAACATGAAACATTAAAGAATGCACTATGCCCTGACAACGGATGTATGACGTTACAACGCATACTTTTACCACGCATACCTTTAGAACGCGGTTTTTACCACGCATACCATTACAACGCATAGCGCTTAGAGGTGCTGGATAGTGGTAAGTATAATTTTCTATTCCAACTCCAGTCCCCGTGGACACTAGGGAAGGTGTTGGATAGAAAATTAAACTTATTCCCTATCCTAGAGCGCCCCCCAGCGCAATGAGTTGTAATGGTATGCGTGGTAATACCTGCGTTGTAATGGTAGTGCGTTGTAAAAATTTCGTTGTAAACGTTGCATACCCCTGACAACGTTTGCAAGAGTTAATTAAAATGTGTCAATTTGTCATGTTCTCTATTTACATAGCCTATATTGTTATTAAACATGAAGCAATACTATTTTATGCGGACTATATATAAGGGATTTATTTTCATAGAGCACAGATCCTGTACTGAATTGTGCTCTCAAACGGGTTGAAGGAAAACGATACATAGTGAAGTAAAGAGGTAGGCCATAGATCACACAATTTGGCTAAGTGGGGAAGCTGGGATTGAGATCATGATTCCATACTGTGTAGTTCAAAGACTATATGGTTGCATTCTTCTGTCTTTCGTTTAACACCAAAGATATGTGCTTTATAGTTGGATATTCAGTTATTGTTATTCAGTTCGGGATAGTACTTGGCGCTTCATAAATACACCTATCGCAAAAAAATCAAATTGATACTATACTCATATATATATA
This sequence comes from Lissotriton helveticus, assembly GCF_964261635.1. Classification (NCBI taxonomy): domain Eukaryota; kingdom Metazoa; phylum Chordata; class Amphibia; order Caudata; family Salamandridae; genus Lissotriton; species Lissotriton helveticus. Next base: position 1,518,941,836 of record NC_136068.1, on the reverse strand, counting down.
TATATATATACACATATATAGTATATATATATATATATATATATATATATATATATTTATATATATATATATATATATATATATATATATTCACTGAAAAAACCATAGGTTTCACACCAGTTATAGTTAGGAATTAGCATTTAAAAAACCTATTAAATTCACTGAAAAACCATAGGTTTCACACCAGTTATAGTTAGCTGGAAATTTTACTCGCATAAAACCATTGAAATTCCCACGTTATAGTCAGTTGGACTCACTATAACTTGCGCGTGCAATGCACTGCTGATGACGTCACATATTACATCACTCATGACATGGTCAGTGACATCACTCATGACATCACTGATGACACCATCCAGTGAATGTGTGTCTTTCTGAAAAATAAATATGTGTTATATATGTATATGTTAAAGTTTATTTTATTTTTATTTATTTTCCAAAGTTTTATATAGCGCGAACAAGATCTTCGCAGATATCAGAGCGCTTTACATAGAGGGGTACATTAGGGAACATTGTCAAACAAATAAATCAATAGATCACACAGTACAAATCGGTGGCTGCAAAGCCCATCACGTGAGTAATAAGAAAACTCATACAAATAAGTAAATGGGTCAAACATGTAGTACAGATCGGTGCAGGGTGTTAACAGAGTTCGAGATAATAGATCAAGTGTATTTAGCCATGAGGATAGCTTTTACTTCTTTTTTAAAGAGTGTAGTGGAAGAGATAAGCCTGGTTTCGGGAGGGAGTGAGTTCCAAATCCTAGGCGCCATTCCTGAGAAGGAGCGCTTGTATGTTTTTTCCTTCCGGAATCTTCGAGGTTTCAGCAGAAGATTGTTTGTGCCTCTCGTGTTTCTAATTCCCCCAGAGATTGTCAGTTTCTGAGCGAGGTAGCCGGGTGAGTTTAGGTGTACCGTCTTGTGTGTCATGCAGGCTATTTTCAGATGTATTCTGGCTTCAAAAGGCAGCCAATTCAGGGATTTCAAGTCAGGGGTAATATGGGAGTGCTTTTTTGACCCAGTGATGAGTCTCGCTGCAGCATTCAGAGAAGCTCTTAGTAGTGCGGTTGTAGTTAGGGGGAGTCCGCAGAGGGCGGTGCTGCCGTATTCAATTCGTGGGATGACTAGCGCTTGTACTGCGGTTTGGAAGTCTTTGGCTGGGAGGTAGGGTTTAAGTTTCCTCAGAGTATTGATCTGGAAGTTCGCTCCCTTTGTTGCCTTGCTGATATGTTGCTGCATGTTGAGATTGGTGTCGAGTGTTATGCCTAAAGATTTTGCTGAGTCCACGATGGTGGGTTGGACATTGAGTGCGGTTAGGAGTTTAAGCCAAATTTGAGTGGTGGATATCTTCGCTGGAGGTGAGATCAGAAGGAACTCTGTTTTCAGGGCATTGAGTTTGAGGTGATTATCGGCAAGCCAGGATTGGGTGCATCTGATCGTTGAGTTCAGGAGCAAGATGTCATTGGGGGATTGTAATTTGAGGTAAAGTTGGGTGTCATCGGCGTACATGTGAAAGTGTACATTGGATGCTTGTAGCAAGGTGGTGAGAGGTTCCATGACTAGGTTGAACAAAGTTGGGGATAGAGAGGATCCTTGGGGGACGCCTAGCGTTACAGGTATTGGCGAGGACATCAGGTTGTTACTCTTGAATTTCTGCGACCTGTTGTGAAGAAAGGAAGTGAACCACTTGAGAACAGTTCCAGATAAACCCATTCTTGTGTTTAGTAGTTCGAGTAGATTCTCATGTTTAACGGTGTCGAATGCTGAAGAGAGATCAAGAAGGATGAGGAGGCAGGTGTCGTTTTGGTCTAGCATTTGAAGTGCGTCGTCAATTATGTGAGTCATAGCAGTTTCTGTGCTGTGTCCTGCTCGGAAGCCTGACTGGTGAGGGTTGAGGAGATCAAATTGCTCAATGTGTTTAGTCAATTGTAGTTGTGCGCAATTTTCCAGCAGTTTGGCGAGAGTGGGAATATTGGTGATGGGACGGTAATTGTTGAGATCAGAGGGGTCGGCTGTAGGTTTCTTTAGTAGAGGTGTGACCTAACCAACTTTGAGGGAGTCAGGTATGCTTCCTTGTTGGAGAGAGCTGTTGATAATTTTAGTCCAGAGAGGGAGAAGCAAAGGGGTAAAGTCTTTTACTGCGGAGGCAGGGAGGGGGTCCGTGAGGTGATTGGATGGTTTCAGGGTGCTGAGCAGTTTGCCAATTTCTTCTTCCAAGTATGTGCCGAAGGTTGACCATGTAGCATTGTTTTTTGGTTCAGTGGGTGCTAGGCATTGGGGTTTGGAGTAGAGGCTTGCGTCAATGAGGAGATCGCTTTTTATTTTGTCAGTTTTTTTGGATAAAGAAAGCAGCGAAGTCTTCACAGGAGGGTGCCTCATGCCTGGTGTTGAGTGGTTGGGGTTGCTCCTTGGATTGTGAATTGATTAGCTCAAACAGTTTTCTCGGGCGGTTTTTTGCTTGGTCGAGTTGGAGGCTGAAGAAGTCTGATTTTGAGCGTTTTATTTTCCTGAAGTAGGCGTTTCTCTTTTTCTTCAGATCTTTTAGGTGCATTGCAGAGGGAGCTGATCTCCAGGTACGCTCTGCCATTCGCATGTCTCGTCTATCCTCATTGAGACTCCCGTCTTACCATGGTTTGGAGATTTTAGTAGAGACTCTTTTCAGCTCCATAGGTGCAGCCTCATTAATTATAGAGGTCATAGCGTTGAGATAGTGGTCAGTCAGAGTTTGGACGTCCATAGCGCCTGTCGGTGGGAGTAGGAGATTGCAACTGTTAGGGGGCAAAGAGCCTGGGTTGAGCTTTTTCGAGTCTCTTTTCCAGACTTTGGGCTTGGAGAGTTGAGCCGGGTTAACTTTGACTTTTTCATTGATAAAGAATGTGACAATATGATGATCTGACCAGTCACAGGGTTGGATGGACTCGAGTTGGATAGATTCCTCTTTGGAGATGATCAGGTCGAGGGTAGAGCCTTTCTCGTGGGTCGGGCTGTTGCATATTTGGGTGAGGTTAAGGGCAACGAGGAAATTTTTAAGACTATTTACCACTGCGTCGTTGCGATCGTTCCAGTGGAGGTTGAAGTCACCAAGGTATATTTGGGTGAGTTGCCGTCCGGAATTGGTTGAGATCAAATCCATGATTTGTTGGGTAAAGGTGAAGTTGTCCCTGGGTGGGTGGTAAATGCTGTGAAGAGAGCATATCGGTTTGCCCTCACTAATAATGTCGAGGCAGATGTATTCCCAGGATGTTGGGGATGGTAGGGAGGTGGAATTGACTTTCTGAACAGAGAGGTTGTTCCTGTAGATGCATGCGGTTCCACCACCTATTTTGCCTGTTCTGTCGAGCCTGATAATGTGGTAGTTGGGAGGAACCAAGATGTCCATTATAGGTGTCGAAGATTCAGTTAGCCAGGTTTCGGTCAGGATGATTAGGTCAAGGTCCCGCGATAAGAGGAGGTCAGCAATGGCGGCGGAATGTTTCTTGGCTGATCTGCAGTTGAGAAGAGTGCATTTGAGACGGGGTGTGTTGAGGGTGGTAGATGGTTCTAGAGAGAGAGGGACTTTTCTAAGGTTATTGGGGATGGAGAATCTGCTGTTTAGTGTGGGTGGTCTAAGGGGATTTGAGTGTATCGTGGGAATGTTGAGGTGTGGGGTGGTTGTGTGAATTTGGGGGGCTGGGTCATAGGAGCGGAGAAGGGTGAGTGTGTCGAGGTCAGAAGAAGAGTTGTGGGTGTGCCGAGGGCGGTTGTTGCGATTACGAGCTGGGATTGTGTCGAGGTCAGAAGAAGAGTTATGGGTGCGCCGAGGGCGGTTGTTGCGATTACGAGCTGGGATTGTTGATGTTGATGAAAGTTGATGGAAGAATAAATGTTTAAATAAGTGTTTACATGGATTTTTTTTAATTGATTAGTTAACTGGCTTATTAAGTGTATCTTAGTGAATACATATATTAGTGAGTAATGTTTAAATATTTAAATATATGTATTAGTTTTTCACTTTGTGTATAAGTGGCTGCATGGGTTGGTGAGTAGCTACATGTGTATGTATATGGGTTATTAGATGTTTTTCTTAGAATCAGTATGAGTGTTTGTATGGTTTGGTGGGGGTATTACCTAGCACATAGATGCATGAATGACTGACTCTCTCTTTGTATGTGATTTAAAGACAGCATATGTGCAGGACTGTATGGGTGGATGAGTGTGTATATGTGTGTGTTAGGGAGTGAATGACTGTCTCACTAGTGTCTTTATCAGTAACTACATATGTTTTAATATAGTATATGTGAATATTGATGTATATAAGTGAGTATATGTGAGAGTAAGAGATTGTAAGAGTTCCTGTTTAAATAAGTATGTGTTTCTATAAGTGATTGTTTAAGAGAATAAATATGTGTAAATTTCCTTAGAAGTAAGGTGGTAGTGTGTGTATAGCTCTATATGCAAATAAATGGATGTTCACTAGTTTATTTGCATGTGTGAGTATGTGTGTGAGTAACTTTTGGATGACTGTCGGTGTGTAACAGGATGTATAGGTGTTTCACTACATATGATGAGTGAGTATATGTATGAGTGACTATATAGAACTGTTGGTGAATGAGTGGATGTGTATATAGATGGTGGTATTACTGAATTGGTTGTTGTAAGTGGTATGGCTATCTCCATTTTTTTGTAAATTTTAGTTTCTATTTTTGAATATTTGTTTCAAGGGTTACATTACAGTGAAAGGAGGTCTGTCACTCTGTCACAAGGATGGTGTCATCAGTGATGTCATGAGTGATGTCACTGACCATGTCATGAGTGATGTAATATGTGACGTCATCACATATATGTGCTCCAGAGGATTTTGAGTAATTTAGGTTAAAAAAAATTATATATCTAGAGCCGCGCCCCGGTACGCGTACCGGGGAGCGCTCCGGTCGCGCCACACGACTTGCGCACGGCAAGCTGAATAGTTCTCGGGTGTCTGTAAACATTCAATATGTTGAATGTTTCCACAGGCTTTGGAGATCAAACACAGTGAAAGACCATGCCTGTCTCGGGCTGCACTTCACACAAGTGTTTTCTTGAAGTGCTGGTATTTAAGGAGTAAACTCTGTTGGGGTACCAAGACCTCTTAATTTTTTGCTAATTGTTTAATTGCATTATTGAGGTTTTGAGAATCTCCTAAAATCTGTCTTTTTCTCAAGTCTGCCCAGCTGGCAATAACATTAACATAAAATAGAATCTCCTGCCTTTCTATACTCTTCTGGCATTGCAAAGAGGATGATTGTAGGAGTGGCCAAAACCTCATAGTTAAATAATTAACAAAACAAAGAGGTCATAGAGCCTTCCTAGAGTTTGCTCCTCATGTAACAGTGCTTTGGAGAGAGTTAGGCGTTGTGCAGCATGGATTCAGATAGACCTCTTCTGTCTGAAACTGTTTATTCTTTAGTTTTCATTTAAAAAATTGTCGAGGAGGGGTTGGGGGATATTGTTACCTGTTCCTCTGTCCCGCCACTCACGATTCCTACGACCAAGCGTGTTTAGATAGGACACCTCATGTTGGGCATGCACGCTGAGCTCAACGCAAGGCCCACTGAACAGTGCAGAAATCATTAATAAGGGCAAACTGAGAGATAGGTAATTGATTATAATTCCTGACAAAGCTAGGTGTCTAATGTGTGACCAATATAGGGTTAACCATTATGCTTGGCATGTAACCAACTCTGCCCCTCTGTCTTTTAGAGCCACCCAGCAAATCTTACAAATTCTGTGCACCCTAGCCCCCTTCTGTACCGGCTCAGGCGTTTATATACTAATATTTTGTGCAGTAAGCAGGCAAAGCGTTGCATCAATTTACTCACTGTGCAGTGTCGCATAAGCGCCCATAAAACTAGGCCTTAATAAGCAGTTCCACAACCATAGAAATGTGAATAAGCAGTTAACGGGTATATTAAATGAACCCGTCTTAGAATATTGCAGCGTGAACTATTTTAAGCCACAGCAGTTTTTCCTAGCTGAGTGAGCACCTGAGGAGGGTCAGGTGATAGCAGCTTTCCACGAACCAGTGTGTGAATTCCTGGAGTCTCCTTGCTAGGACAGCTTACATGGTCTTGCTTTGTGTCTTGATAACCAAGTCTGGCCATGAGTGTTCCCTGCTTCTTTGGTCCATTGGCAGTATGTGGCTTTTCATTGAGGACTTTTCCAGAGGGCGGTTGGGTCTTCTGATTTCCCACCAACACCTGCATGTGTACTGTGGTTCACGATTGATGGTTATTTAGGTATATGTAGCTATTTTATGTCTGTGGGAGAGTGGATGAGCATTTTGTTATCAGAAGATCACTTCTAGAGGGAGCTCTGTTTTCTTGAGTCTCCTAGATTTCTTTTGTGTTCTAGGTATCAACAAGGGGCGGTGGCTTCGGTCCAGTCTGTCTAGCTTTACAGAAAGCTTTAATGTAAAAACAAGTGCTGGCCTTAGACTTCGGAGCGTTGAATATTTACGTCGTTGGGTCACGAGGGAATGTATCTGGTCTTGCCTATCAAAGAAGTCCTCCCTTTGAGCTGCTTAGATACCTACCAAACTTGAGTATTGATGGAAGACAAAAAGGGTTTTGTCTGATGCAACCTTACCATGAGGGGATCCATATTTCCTCGTATCCCTATAATGGTGTTTCATAAAATATCTGTCTGATTAAAGTCTTTCATTCTCATATGGAAAGAAAAATATTGGTGCTGTGTTGTAGGTGAGGCATGGTGTCATATTGTGTGAGACGATGTAGCCGTGGGCGGTGCATTATCCCATGGCTACACCATCAAACTTCCAAACCCAACCTGGATACAATTATTTGGAATCTCAAGAACTTTGGAACCTGCAGCAGTAACAATGGATGTAAATTACATCTACCTCATCGCCCAGCAACTCCGCACCCTCCCTAATAGGTCACAGGCTTGTACATTCCTTGGGATATGTGCAATTTGTAAGATGGTTTTGTGAGGGGGAATGAATTCATGCGCAAACTGGCAGAGCACTGGCTGAGAGGAGAGGGGGGGTGAGGGAGAGTAGGGGTTGAAACTTCCCACAAACTAAGTCGAAGCACAGAACGATAGGTTACTATCAGTGCTCTAAATGGACAGGTGATGTCCAGTACTGAGTTCCAGTACTTATTTATTTTTACAGGGAGAGTACCTGCACTTCTCAGCACTGCTGCAATACATTTAATGGGGAGTACAACACTTCTCAGCATTGCATCACTATATGTAATGCAAGAGTACAACACTTCTCAGCATTGCAGCACTATATTTAATGCAAGAGTACTACACTTCTCAGCATTGCAGCACTATATTTAATGCAAGAGAACAACACTTCTCAGCATTGCATCACTATATTTAATGCAAGAGTACAACACTTCTCAGCATTGCAGCACTATATTTAATGCAAGAGTACAACACTTCTCTGCATATATTTAATGTGAGAGTACGGCACTTCTCAGCACTGCTGCAATACATTTAATGGGAGAGTACTGGCACTTCTCGGGACGGCAGCAATATATTTAATGTGAGAGTACCGGCACTTCTCAGCACTGCTGCAATACATTTAATGGGGAACACACCACTTCTCAGCACTGCAGCAATATTTTTAATGTGAGAGTACTGGCACTTCTCAGCACTGCTGCAATACATTTAATGGGAGAGTACAACACTTGTCAGCACTGCAGCAATATATTTAATGTGAGAGTACTGGCACTTCTCAGCACTGCTGCAATACATGTAATGGGTGAGTACAACACTTGTCGGCACTGCTGCAATACATTTAATGGGGAGCACACCACTTCTCAGCCCTGCAGCAATATATTTAATGTGAGAGTATCGCCACTTCTCAGCACTGCTGCAATACATTTAATGTGGCTCACACCACTTCTCAGCACTGCAGCAATATATTTAATGTGAGAGTACCGGCACTTCTCAGCAGTGCTGCAATACATTTAATGGGAGAGTACTGGCACTTCTCGGGACGGCAGCAATATATTTAATGTGAGAGTACCGGCACTTCTCAGCACTGCTGCAATACATTTAATGGGGAACACACCACTTCTCAGCACTGCAGCAATATATTTAATGTGAGAGTACCCGCACTTCTCAGCACTGCTGCAATACATTTAATGGGAGAGTACACCACTTCTCGGCACTGCAGCAATATATTTAATGTGAGAGTACCGGCAATCCTCAGCACTAATGCAATACATTTAATGGGAGAGTACAACACTTCTCAGCACTGCTGCAATACAATTAATGGGGAGCATACCACTTCTCAGCACTGCAGCAATATATTTATTGTGAGAGTATCGCCACTTTTCAGCACTGCTGCAATACATTTAATGTGGCACACACCATTTCTCAGCACTGCAGCAATATATTTAATGTGAGAGTACTGGCACTTCTCAGCACTGCTGCAATACATTTAATGGGAGAGTACAACACTAATCAGCACTGCAGTACAACCGGCACCTCTCAGGAGCAAAGTCTAAATAGGAAGTACCTGCACTTCTATATTTCTATTTACAGCACTTGTTACTATGGTTATATTACAATAAGGGCACATTTGGCTGTGCACTTAGCCTACCTCCATAAAGTAACCTGCACACCGAACTGTGGGGCATATTATCAAGCCTGGGTGATAAAATTATCGCCGCTTTATCAGCAGAAAACTGCAGATAAAGCGGCGATAATGGGCTTGATAATATGCTCTATGGAATTCCAATCGAAGTCCATGTTAGATGTCTTCACCTCTAACATGGGCTTCGATTTGAATTCCATAGAGCATATTATCAAGCCCATTATCGCCGCTTTATCGGCAGTTTTCTGCCGATAAAGCGGCGATAATTTTATCGCCCAGGTCTGATAATATGCCCCCTAGTACGTAAATGTGCATTTTTTCCATGCAACACTTCATTCTTGTGCTCAACCTGTTTTTTCTGACGCCCTCTCAAGTTTGCAAATAGAAACTGAGGTCCAGAGAAGTAGACACTTGGTCAGCACACACAGTTTTTATTAAGGGTAAAATGCAGGCCAAGCCTAGTAATTACCTATTCTGGTACCATTGTCGGCAGGCTTCAATACACTATACATAACACAGAATTCAATAAATACAGGGATATAGCCTTGTCGAAGGACGTGCGTCATACCGGTCTCGATGAACGAATCCATGGGCATCTGTATTGTGAAGCGTTCGTATTCTTCTGTCAGCCCACTGCATAGTGCGACAGGATATGAACGGGGATGTTGATTCCGCGCGAGCGCAGGGCTTTCACGCTCGCAGGCCTAGGTACAACATTAGCAGAAGGGGCTAAACGGAAATATGTGCAGCTGCGTCAGGGCAGAGGGGGCATTCCAGGGTTTATCGAGAGGCTGCTTTTAGGATCGCGAGGCCTCCATCGAGGGGGCCGAGCGTGACTTACTGACAGCTTCGAAATCTGAGACCAGGAGTGAAACCTGCCGAGAGCAGCGCGAGAAAAGGGGTAGGTGGCACGACGGCGCTTGACTCCCACCCCACCTCACCCCATCCTCTGGCACAGATTCGAGTTGCTGCACTAAGAAGCAATGCTGCTCATTTTGCTCAAGGTGTTGCTCAGCGCCAGGCGCTTGCAAAATAGACCGTATGAGATAGTTCAGTGGGTTGGGCATCTGCTGCAGAGGTCTTCGTGTATCCTGAGCAATGTTGAGTTCATGCTGCCATTTATCCTTCTGAAATTCATAGGAGGGCCACTGTGCAGAAGTCTAATCTTGCTCCCGTGGATACAGTTGTGGCTGGAGTCAGGGCAAAGTGCGGGGCGCGAGAAGGAGTGGGACACAACACATTTTTTTTTTTTAAACTTACCTGAATCTGGGGGCGTGGCTTGGATGGCAAGGAGGCAGCAGACCTAAGTCCGGAGCTCCCGACCCCCAAGTCAAAAGAACGGCGAGCAGGAGAAGTGAAACGCTAGGAAACGTGACAACGGTCACAAGGAGAGGTGCATGAACACAAGGGGCACCGCCAGAAGTGTTTCAAGTCGGCCGCGTCCATCGAAGAAGCGAGGATAAGAGAAAAGAAAGCGGGCTGGAAAAGAAGAAGGGGGAGCGCAAGATGGCGGAGAGATCGTAGAGAGGAAAGACCGAGACGCAAGACCACCAAGCCACCAAGTAAGAGCGCCCGAAGACCGGAAGCACAGAAGCCCAAGCCCCCGTTAAAGGGGAAAAAAAAAGACCCTCCCCTGGCGTTTGGCCCCGCATGCAAGGTATCGAGCGACTATAACCTCCAAGACGAGGAAGACAACACACGGCGGCCATCTTGGGAGAGGAGCGAAGCTAGGGGGCAGCCATCTTAGTTAAACTACAAAGGCGGGCTCGTACACCCGAGCGAAATACAGACTCACTCAGGTACTGTTACTGAGGGCGTTAGTGAAAGGAAATTGCAGGTCGAGGAACGAGGCTGGCAAGGAGGCAGCAAACCTGAAACTGGGGAGCGCAAGAGGTCCGAGAGAAGCGAAACCGAATAGCACACAGCAGCAATACCTCCCAAGTAAGAGCGCCCTAAGCAAGAAGCGCCGCCAGCGATAGGCAAGCCGCCGATGCACAGTAGGAACAACGCTAACCTAACTAGAGACGAACAAACAAGTACACGGTACCCACCTGGAGGAGGCACAGAAGCAGGGGGGCGGCCATCTTAGGGAAGGCACAGAAGCAGGCGCGCGGCCATCTTGGAGAAGCAACGGCACGGCGCGGAAGAGACGTGCCTCCGTGAGTAGAGACAGCAGCAAAGCGCAATCCAGCCCAGCGCAAGCTGCCGACCAGAACTAGCTCACACCACATATCCTCCGTACCCACCCCTGAAGCGAGTAAGCGGACCACGAGAGAGGGTGGCCATCTTAAAAAAAAAAAACAGTGGACAGAAGCGGGCAGGCAGCAGTTTGGAACAACAGCGGGCACGAAGCAAGGTGCAAAAAGGTGCAAAAAGGAACGGCCAAATAGACGTACGCCAAGATAAGTAAACCGACCGGTGCACGCCTCAAGCGCAAAAAGCAGCAGACCGAACCGAGGCGGGGGAGGAAGAACTGCGGTAGCCCGCAAGCCGCACAACAACAAGCCAGAGGTAGGCCGGCACCCCCAGCAAGCAGCTAACCAATCGACAGCCCCCAGTAGAAGCAGCAGGGCGGCAAGAAACAGAGACCGAGAGAGCGCAAAGAAGGCAAGACGCAGGGGGAGGCTGGCGGAGTCTAGGACCAAAACTAGAGTGGTCAAGTGGCCACCCAGATTCAGGGACAGCTCCCTAACAACAACAACAATCCTGAGCAACAAAGAAGAAAAGGGACCGAAAAGGGCCGCCTCAAAACAACAACTAACAGAAGGGAGACCCCAGACACTCCAGGTCAGAAGAGGTTTCGACGCCATGGCAGGGAGAGAGGGCAAACAAGTCACAAACGACCTGAAAAAAAGCAAGAACGAAACCCCTGCCTCACCGGCCAAGGAGTGTGGCAGTCAAGGCGACGGAACTATCACACTTGACACACTTCTGAGGAAGATAACGGAAGGAAACGAGCTAGCAAAAGCCACAAAAAAGACAGTGGACAGTATCCAGATGGAACTGATAGCAATCAGAGCAGAGCAAAGCAAAGCCAACGGCAGAATCGATGAGGCGGAGAAAAGGATAAGCCAGCTGGAGGACCGCGCTAATGTGACCCACAAAGACCTGGGCTTGGTGATAAAGAGAACCACAGCACTACAAAAAGCCATGGCGGAGCAAGAGGACAGAAGCCGCAAAGGAAATATAAGACTCTTGGGAGTGCCCGAGGAGGAAGAAGACACACCAGGGGCGTGCGCCCTAATGCTGGAAACCTTACTCCCCAAACTTACTGGTCTCAGCTTTGACAGACCGCTCGAAATGGTCAAAGCCTACCGCATACCAGCCAGGAAACAAGCGAACAGTAACTCTCCCAGACCAATAATATGCAAGCCGTTAAGAGACAATCACGCAGACGCGATCTTCACAGTGTCCAGGAAAGGCCGCCCAATGTTGATAAACGGGAAGAAGGTAACAATCACCCAAGATTTTTCCAGGCTAACAGTTGAAGTGAGGAAAGGCTTCCTAGCCCAGAGAGAGCACCTGCGCAAAAAGAACATTACTTTCACCTTTGCAGGCCCTTCCAAAATGCGAATAACAGACAGGCACGGGAGCAGAATCTTTGATGACCCCAACGACCTACACAGATACCTGCAAGGCCCAGCCCCAGAAGAAATGGAGCTACCAAGCCCAGGAGCAAAGCGAAGAGCATCCTCAGACGAAACGAATGGAGAGGAGGAATGATGAAGGGGCAAACGTACACGTATGGAACTCGAACTTGAACGAACTTGACTACCTCAGACAAACGCATACAATCAACCGCAGCTACCTCAGCATCGCCGCCACAACTACGGGAAGGAAGGAGAGGAAGAACAACAACAGCCATATCCTTTTTATTTTTGTATAAAGTCCTTGATCTCTCCCTCCTCTATAGACGGACTTTTCCTGGCGTATGCACAACTCAGCAATAGAGACTATGAAAGGACTTGGGGGGGGGAGTGCGAGGACCCTTGCTGTCGCACACCCGATTTTCTACCGGCGGAGGGAGGGGGGCGGGCAGGGGGGTAGGGCGGGACAGGTGGACAGGACGGCAGATGATACAGCAGGCAATTGTGTAACAAAAAATTCCCTTTTTCTTTCTCATTTTTCTTTTTCCATTCCCCACTATATCCTTTCCTCACCTTTCATCCCATACCGTACATCCCAACCCCCAGGGGGGGGTCACAAGGCACACCACGAAACATGGACATACAGGCCAGCACCAAACGTAAGAAAAAAAGAAACACCAGCGATAGCACGGCACCACCGTGACAGACCCAACAAAAGCTAGCCTGACCGCGAACCTGAAGGTGGTATCCATGAACGTTAAAGGCCTGAACCACCCAGTCAAACGCAGGAAAATACTAGAACACCTGGCCAAACTAAAGGGGGACATCTACACACTGCAAGAGACCAAACTCTCAGAGGAAGAAGCAAAGCTACTCAAAGCAAGATGGATAGGGGAAGTACTCTGCTCGCCGGCAAAAGGGAAGAAACGAGGAGTAATAACCATCCTGAGCAAGAGGGCCAACCTAACGATACAAAAAACAAACGCAGACGAAGACGGACGCATGCTAATAACAAGCGTCCAGAAAGGCAGCGACCGAATACACGTAGCCAACATCTACGGACCAAACTCTGGAGATAAACAATTCTGGCAAGAAGTAGACAGCAAACTATCCGACTTACCGCAAGAAGACCTCCTGCTCGTAGCAGGAGACATGAACAAGACGATGGATCAGGCCACGGACAGGCACCCAAACAGACCAAGCCATGACTCCCACAACAACAATACCCTGAAAGATCTGTGCATCAAACAACACCTGGCAGACCCATGGAGGCTACAACACCCAACGGCGCACAAGTACACGTTCTACTCACACCCACACAACTCCTACAGTAGGATTGACTATATACTTATGTCCAACACACACACGCACCTAATAGAAGAAACGGAGATAGCTCCAATAACCATCTCAGACCATGCTCACATATCACTCACTCTGAGCGGCAAACACAACGAAAACCCAACGAGAAGATGGAGACTAAACGACGACATCCTGCAGAACAGAGAAAACGTGAAAGAAATTGATGAAGCAATCAAAGACTACCTCAAACACAATGATAATGGCGAAGTAGGGAAGAGCACCATATGGGACGCCCTCAAAGCGACACTAAGGGGTAAATTGATCAACATCAAATCAAGGATGAACAGAAGCAGAAACAAAAAAATCTCCGAAATAGAGGAGGAGATAAAAGCACTGGAGAGAGGTCATTGCGCAAACATAACAGACAAGAACACACTCACCTTGCTCACAAAGAAGAAATACGAACTGAACAAGATTTTAAGCGAGAGAGCAGGCTCCTGGCTAACAAAATTCAAATCCGTGAACTTGTGCGCAGCCAACAAAGCAGGGAAACAACTGGCATCCTACCTAAAGGCAAAACAAAGGCAGCACACAATCGCAGCGATAACAGACAAAACGAACAAGTCCCAAACAACAAACAAGGGAATACTAGAAGTCTTCAGACAGTTTTACCAAGAACTATATTCCGAGGATAATAACCTGAGCAAAGACGCAGGACTCACTCTTCTCAATGACACCAATCTGCCAGAACTCAAAGAGGAAGAGAGAGTGTCGCTCGGAGCCGATATAACAGAAAAAGAAGCAGCAATCAGCCAGCTAAAACAGAACAAGGCGCCAGGACCAGATGGATACTCCACCATGTTCTACTAAACCTTCGGCCACCACATAAAAACGCTACTGGCAGAAACATACTCGGCCTGCATACAGAACGGCAAGATGACGGAGTCCATGAGCGAAGCAAACATCACAATAATCCCCAAGGAGGGGAAAGACCCACAGTACCCTCAGAACTACAGACCCATCTCGCTAATAAACGTCGACTGCAAAGTCTACGCAAAGATACTAGCCAATAGACTAAACAAATTTCTACCAGACATCATTCACAGCTCACAAGTGGGCTACATCAAAAGCAGGCTATCGCAAGACAATACAAGGCTACTATGCCATCTGATCAATCACACAACACAAAGCAGCGAACAGGCTGTCATGATAGCGCTAGGCGCAGAGAAAGCCTTCGACAGAGTCTCCTGGCCGTTCCTAAGGAACTGCATGGGAAGATTCGGCCTGGGGGAGAAATACATAGCAATGGTGATGGCCCTCTACAACAAACCAAAAGCAAAAATAGTGGTGAACGGAAGTTCATCCGAAACGCTCACACTAGGAAGAGGCACCAGACAAGGATGCCCCCTCTCTCCCGGCCTCTTCCTGCTGGCACTAGAACCCCTACCAGCTAGAATTAGAGACAATACGGAAATCACGGGCGTCAAGGTCAAAGAGAAGACAGTTAAACTAGCGGCGTACGCGGATGACATCCTAATCACAACCACAAACCCATCCCCGTCAATAAAAGCGCTCATGGACACTATAGGAGAGTACGCGGAAGCCTCAGGGTACAAACTCAACAAAGACAAATCGGAGTGCAAACCAATGAACGTCCACACCACAAGAGAGGTCCTCGGGGAATCCGGCCTGGCATGGCAGACAAAACCACTCAAATACCTAGGACTGCACTTTGGGAGAGACCTATCATCCACGCTTCAGCACAATGAGGACCTAACGCTGAAAAAAATTAAAGAAAGACTAGAACTATGGTCGCCAAAATACATAAGCTGGTGGGGAAGGATAGAAACTATCAAAATGATGATAACGCCGGCGATAAACTACACGCTAACCATGCTACCACTCCTGATGACAGAAGCCTTCCACAAGAAACTAGACAAACTTATTAACATCTTCCTATAGAGAAACAAAAAACCCAGAATCAGCCTACACCAACTGAGACTAACCAAGGACCTTGGGGGCCTCAACCTGGCAAATTTCAAAATATACCAAACAGCCTCATGGCAAGGCAAGGTACAGCCTGGGTAGACGATACCCAAACATACAAACCAGTCTGGCTAGAGGTAGAGAAAGACATCCTGGGAGGCCTCAACCCAATAGCTCTTCTAACAGCAAACAGACACCCCCAAAGATCTAACCCAATACTGAAACACACGAGGGAAGCGCTGATGAAAATAGACAGACGCATGATGCAGAGTTTGAAAGGCACAGCATGGGAATCTATCTGGTTCAATACAAAAGTAACTTACCAAGGGGCAACAATGCACAACGACATATGGATCGAGAAAGGAATTAGTCTCCCCAAACAGATGGAAACCAAGCAGGAACCGTTGACATTCCAAAACATACAGCAAATACACGGTCTCCCAAACCAAGAGCTCTACAACTTCCTCAAGATCAAGACAGCCATAACGAGAGCAAACCTACACAGAGAGGAACCAAGCATCATCAAATATATGCAGACCCTCAACTCAGCAGGCCACCAAACTGCAAAGATCTACAAGCTCCTGAGCCCCTCTACACTGTCGCAAAACAAGAAAATAACAAACACATGGGAAACACTCCTAGGCAGGCAACTAAATGAAAAAGAACGGGCAAAAATGTGGGGGTCAGCGACAACAAACAAAGTCACCCCACAACTAGTGCAAACCAAATTCTGGCTTCTCCATAGAGCCTACTGGACACCGTCCAAGCTCCACAAGGTCGGCATTGCAGAATCGGGTAACTGCTGGAACTGCCAAAAAGAGGAAGGAACACTCGAGCACCTCATTTTCAAATGCGTGAAAGTCAAGAAGTTCTGGACACAGATCAACACCTTCATAAACGACATGCTCAAAGCAGACCTAACAATCAGCTTTGTAAGCCTAGCAACAGAACACCTGACCGCAAACCTAAACAGCAGAGAAGAGAGAGACCTACTAGACCTGCTCCTCACAGCGGCCCTAAAAATAATCCTGACAAACTGGAAGAACACGGCCAAAGCGAACTTTAAAACGTGGATTAATTGGGTCACCTTCCTGAGAGGAGCAGACAACATAACAGGCAATTTCTCTAAGGAGCACAACGCCAAAGTACACATGTGGGGCCCACTCGACGAGCATCTGAGGAAAACCCAGCAACCATAACCACGAGTGAGGCACCCTACAACCCCCCCCACCCCCCCTCCTCTTATCTCTTTCTCTCCTTCTTCTCCTTTCACTCTCCCCCCCCTCTCACCTGGGGGAAACCAAAGGGAAAAGCGCGCATTCACAAATGGACTGTATATATTAAAAAAAAACTGCCAATGTATATTCCACTTATATTTTTTTTATCAATAAAAAAAATTTACTAAATAAAAATTTTTACAAAAAACTTACCTGAATCTCGCCACATCGCCGCTCTTCTGGCTCCACTGCAGGCATATACTCCCAGACTGCCCTGCGGACAATCCTGGTGTTGATCCCACAGTATGAGAGCAGCAACAGGATTGGCCTGAGTGTCCTCGATTTGTGCTGCCAGGGAGATTGGGAGCCTGTGTCTGCTGCCCCCAACCTGGCAACGCAGCTCGGGTTAGCGATAGCTTCGGTGCGCATGTTGGTTTGGCCAGGCAGGCAACTAGAGGCAAATTTCGGGGGGGGGGGGCTGAAAAATATTTAGGGGGTGCTAATCCTTTCAACCATCGACAGAATGACTGAAAGAAGGGGTGAAAACACACCAAACGCTTAATTTACACGTAAATGGTCTTTTAATGACCTGTTAGCACTCGGGTGCGGCTGCAATTAGATGGCCGCCAGCCTGCAAAACTGTGTCAGCCCGGGCTGACACACACGACGGGGGGGGGGCTGAAGCCCCGTGAGCCCAATGGGTGTTGCGCGCCTGGGTTTGGCCGGCCTAAGACAGGCGGCCAAACGGTCATGGGCACTGATAACAGTGCCCAGCACATCCCTGAAGTGCCTGGCATCCCCTGGACCCGCCCCCAAGACTCCACAGTAGGAAAAAAATAAAACAATAATAAACATTGTTTATTATCGTTTTATTTTTCATGTTTTGCAGCTGCTGGCAGGGGGAGGCGACGCTCCTCCACCATAGAAGAGGACCCACCGCTGCGTAGATACATTCTGCTTCTGTTAGTCTGCACAATTGCAGGAATGTTATTTGGCATTTAAGTCTATCTTATTAACTAAAATGAGCATTGGCTTTGCCAATAGGTCTGGCTTATGAATGAAGGTAGTTTCACAAAATTCGAGTATATCGGAAAAAAACCTAACCTATGGGGGATCTAGGATTCAAAGAAGGTTCGTTGTAATGACCTCACTAGAAAAAATACTATTTTTCTAGAGACCCCTCAACCACCAGGGTTTCCCCTAGGTGGCATGCTTCATCATTTGGGTTCCTCTCAATCCTCTATGGGTTGAGGCGGGCTGCAACTTGCGAACTACATAGGAACACTTAGTTATGGACTGCGTGAGGTGCAGTGACGCTGGGCGAAGGAAAATAAGTCTTAAAAATACCTAACTAGTGAGCTACTATTTTATTCCCACCCCTAGCTGGTATGGTTAAAATCAGGGGTTAATACCAGGGAGAAACCTGAACTTAATGAGTTTGGTTCCCCCGAGTATTGCGTCTGTGTCAACATGTTTCGAGCTGTCCCCCTACAAGCTCTTCATCAGGACTACACAGAGTCTAGCCCGATGCATACCACTCCTAATAAATCCTATAAGGATGAAAGATCGTCGCAGCGCCTGTTGCCTCTGCAAGAACCGTCGCATCGTTCGCTTGTGGAGCGCATCGCCCCGGTGAGGGAAGATTCCTGTTGCTGCGAGTATCATCGCAGAGCCTGTCATCGATGGGTGAGATTGTCGCACCGCTTGCTTGCGGACCTTATCACGTCGCTGCGAACATCGTCGCAGAGCCATCGAATCGAGCGGCTGTGGGAGGAGAAGATTGAGGCTGCCCCACACATCGCCATCGCACCTGAGATTGTCGCCGTCCCGAAGATCGTCGCATCGTGCCTGTGTGAGACGCTTCCTACCGAACCTGCGCACCGGAATCCATGCAAGGCATGACATCCTCCCCATACAGACCGGATTCGTCGCAACACGCCCGCTGCGTGCAGCGGGGCTGTCGCATCGCCTCCCCAGGGTCTCCGGAGTAATGCATCGCTTGTTTTTCAACATTGCAGCTTCCACTTGGAACTTTTGTCGCATCTACAGGTACTTTGGGCTAAACGTGACGCAACTGTGGATTATTTTGACGCAAACCCTAGAACTCTTTTAGAATCATATTCTTGAACTGTGTATGTTGGATTTTTGTTGTTTTAGTCTTGTGTAGTTTAGATAAAGATACTTTATTTTTCTAAACTGATGTGGAGTACATTTGTGGTGTTTTCACTGTGTTACTGTGAGTGTTGGTACAAATACTTTACACATTGCCTTTGATAAGCCTGTCTGCTCGTGCCAAGCCACCAAGGGGGTGAGCAGGGGTCATCTAAAGAGTGTATTCCCCTTGCCCTGACTACAAGCAAGGGTCCCTATTTGGACAGTGGTACCTACCTCTGCCAACTAGATCTAACAACCCTCAGAGGGATCTTAAAGATTTGCTCTTTGAAAAACTCTGCTTTCTTATTACAAACAGTTTGGGAGTTCTCTACCTCCTGCACCATCGGTTGTGACATAAGGGTGCTTACTGTATTAAAGATTTCTTTTGGGGCATTCGTGGCTGAACTTTTCCTTTGAGGCGAAATAAGCTGATTTGGTTTCTTTAATCACCCTTTTATATTTGGGAGTTAGCTCCCTAAGTTTGTTTTTCTCTCCCGGCACTAAGGCCAGTTTCCATTTCCGCTCCTGCCTCCACACTTTCTTTGGAGCTCCTTGAGTTCTTCTAAAATCCAAGGTGCAGAGGGTTTCTTCCTACCCTTTGAGCTAACTTGGGGGTGTAAACTCTTCTATAGCCAACATCACCCAGTTATTAACATTTTCAGCAGAAGAACCCATACCCAAATGGTCCTTCTAATTAAATTTATCCAGGGCATGGACAAATTCTCCTACAGCTATTTTTCCCCAGTTTCTAGTATTCTTGGTGATACTCTGTGTGTCCTTTTTTGCCCAGGTCTCTATGCCAAAAAGGTAGTCCAACCGGGTTGTTTCAATCAACTCACTAGTTTCCAAGTTTTGTTTAATCAGCATTCACCACAGCACAGTGGAGAGCTTCCTTGGTCTCTAAGAGGCCCTCAGTATGTACTTCCCAGACATTCACCGCGGGGAGCCATATCAGGTGACTCTCTATTCTCCCCCTTAGGGCTTTCAAATGTCCAATTATAGCAGGCATAATCTAAAACTATCACTTCCCCATATCTCATCATAGGCCTAGATTCATAGGAGCCAGTCTAGAATAAGTCAGGCGGTGCTCCCTTGCATCCAAACTGACAGCACCCCTGGCTCCTGTTCCCACTTGGGCTTGTCTTTGGCATACCAGCGCTGGGTTCGCGGTGCGCAGCCGTGCATTGCGCACTTAAATTGTGGGGCCAGACACATCCTGCGGAAGGCAGCGTAAAAAACTAAAACACTACCCTTCCCCTAACGTATAATCCTGGTGGCAAAACAAAGATGGCTGCCTCAACGAAAACATGGGCTCTAACAGGCCCTTTAACCCAGTCCCAAGTGAAGAAAAGCTAAAGAACAGCCCAATTAAAAAACAACAACATTATTTTTTTTAAAGCAACAAAGCAGTATTAACCTGCAAGACCAACACCTTACCACAATCTCCTCTCCGCCCACATCCGCACATCGGTACAAAAAGGGGGTGGTGATGGACGGAGCATCTGAACCAATCAAACACTCACACCCAGTCAAAAGATCTGGGTTTGATCCATCACCGTTCTTTAGCCCACTCTGCTACCCCAGTTCAGACATGGCTATATGCAAATCAGTCTGACCCTGTGCCTCATGGGAACAGTCCAGCCCGAACTGCCAAGCCATGCCTTCCATGGACCAGAAACAAGCTTCCGAGGACCGGTTTCTGGCATTACAGCCGCCTTCAGCCCGGCTTGCTTGAATCCAGTGGCAAAGTGAGCAAGGGACTCACGTCTGAGCATACCCTGCCACACTTATGGCGGCTAAAGCGGTACAAAAAGGGGGTGGTGATGGACGGAGCATCTGAACCAATCAAACACTCACACCCAGTCAAAAGATCTGGGTTTGATCCATCACCATTCTTTAGCCCACTCTGCCACCCCAGTTCAGACATGGCTATATGCAAATCAGTCTGACCTTGTGCCTCATGGGAACAGTCCAGCCCGAACTGCCAAGCCATGCCTTCCCTGGACCGGAAACAAGCTTCCGAGGACCGCACATCGGCACATTTAAATTGCAAACCCTGTCCTCATCTTTGTACTCATGCATCATTCACCAACCTATTCATCCTCTGACACATCCACAATAAAACTCATACAAACTCAACAATTTATGCAAGATAAGTTAAAAGCATGCAAGTAGAATAAAGAAATCATGCTGCCTTCTAAACACAGTGGGGATATGCTTCCAATAACAAAACTAAATACAGCAATGGCAATCCGTTTTGCAAAGGTATTGTCATCATCATAAACTTTATTTCGATAAAAAAAAATCACAACATTTAAGACAACATGAACGTGGATGGCTGATAAGAATTTAAAATCCAATATGTTTCTAAGACAGGAATCTTATAAATGAACTTAAATAAGAATGAGCACCCAGGATATTCTTCATATAAAAATAGATTAAAAAACTCTAAATGACATCCATGCAAGGAAGGCTACGTACAGAGTCAGCCTTCAAGCTTTGGGTTTACAAGGAAGACATCATTACAGCACTATAAAGTGCAAAGTGCTAGTTTGATCAAACAGAGCTACAGGACATAACATAGACAATTACCTATGCCACCTTTCGTTCCATTGGATCACCCACACCCAACCCAGAAACTTTGCTGTAGCAATTATAGTTGCCCCATCCGCTGTTGTTTTAAGTATCCTAATCCTAAAGGCCTCACTACTGGATCTAGTACCCAGGCTAGCACATACAGGTTTCAACCAACTGGATCTGGGTTTACGGTAGGCTGGACAGACAAAGAAAATATGGCCTAGTGTTTCAGTCAGGTCCAGACAGAAGGGGCAATTGTTAATGTTTGTGTCACACCATTTAGAAGTGAAGACATTAGTAGGGAGTGTTCCCACTCTAAACTGGTGGAATAGTTTCCTATCTCGACTCAAGGAAATTAAATCCCAGTACCCCTCATATTTGGGCTCGTGCTTGATATCGAGGAAAGCATTGGACAGAGTGAGACTAGAGGAAGCAGCAAAGCGCTTCGTAATTATCAGGTTCGAATAGGCTGCCTTTAGCTCAATTTTAGTTGGAAATATACTTCCGGCAGGGGAGGTCCACAAGCGGCTCATCCCCAACTCGCAAAGTATATTTTTGACACACTTGAAGGTATTGAAAATAGTTTATCTTTGTTTTAAAGTTCAAGCACGGCCACCACATTTAGAACTGTGTTGTCTATCTTAAAATGGTAAAATAATGATACACACAGGAAACCAGCATTCCATAATAATATCCTGCTTTACAGCAAGTGACCATCTAGAAAACTAAAGGACTTGCCAACCAGCACTGCTAATGAAGCACGCTCATTGTCAGGTGGATGCACACACATGATCAGAAAATGCCACCATTCATAGGGCAAAAAAGTCAATGGCTGATGTAGACTGAACCATTACCCCATGCATTTTGGACTCATGGATGAAAGCAGAGTTTAAGTGGCAGACTGACCAATGGCAGAACAGAGTGGACCCAAAGGACCTCTATTTATCTATGTGGCTATATATTTATATAGAGAGATGTATGCATTATTACATTCTTTTTGTATTATTAATGTCCTGCCAGACATTTAAGAAGAGATTCTAGCAAGAAATATTAAGTTCAGTTCTTCTCCCCCTAAGGTTTGTCAGAGGCAGTGCCAACACCATAATCACTCCCATCAAAGTTAATTTGGAAATTAGACATAGTTAAAAACAATCCACTCTTAAATTCCTATTGAATTTAGCATATACTTTTCTCAATCAATATGTCAAGCCTAATGTGTTTGTCAACATTTTTCTAACAAGGATTCTGACAGTACAAATCTCCTATGCCCATTGTTTGTCAGAATGGGTAACCAGCACCAACATATTTGTCTACTATAGTAATCTGTGTGATTCCACGTAACAAAATACCTATCAGTGGGCTTTAGTACAGAGTAATAAAAATCAGGACTTAAATACCTATTGACTTTAACATACATTTTTCACAATCAATATGTCAAGCCTATTGTCTCTGTCATAGCTTTTCATTAGAAACAGTCACGCTTATAACATTTACAATTGGCTTATTACCAAAATGAACACAGACCTACTGTGTTAGTTCATAAGCCTTCCCACAAGGAAACCATCCGGTGTATCATAATTGGTTTTGTACAAATATGTGCAAAGTGCAGGTGTGAAAACAATGCAAAGTCCCTACTAATAGGGCATACTAAGGATTACCATACTGCAAATTGTCTAGCCTCATGATTTGTTCATGTGGGTCACCAGCACTAAACTGTTTGCCTGCTACACTAATGTGTGAGATTCAATGTAACAAAATGCCTGCCTTGAGACATTTTTGTACAGTGTAATAACAACCCACCCTTAAAAGCTGTTTACCTTTAAGATGTGTTTTTCACAATAAGTAAGTAGGGCCTACATGCTTTGTCATAACTTTTCATTCCAAAATGATCCCACCTAAGGAATCTGAGATAACTTTTCCCAGTGAACGGATAAGATCTCTACCCTTTACCAGTGGCATGACATTATATACCAGCCAGGCCTATAGAAGTAGACGAATCTGGCAACCTTGAGGGATACAATCATAAAATTACAAATATGTACAAAACTAGTTTTCAAAACAATATATAACCCTAGGGCCTAACAAGAAGCATCACAGTGAAATGCCTGTCTTCTTTGTCAAAGTGGGTAACTAACATCAGCCCAAGTCCCTCTTTCATCAGGACGTTGATAGCTCTTGTTTATTAATCACGCAGTGACAGTTGCACTGTCAAACCAGACCTAAAAATCCATTTAGGTTATTGACTGCCCTCCTCCCATATGTGTTGCTGCCAGAGAAAAACACTGTAAATTATCTAGTAATATAAGACAATATAATAGCATTAAAATGTATGCCCTTGAAAGTTGAAGCTTAGGCAGTTGGATAAGTAAATAAAACTACCACAGCTAGCTGGAGGGCAAGCACTTGTTTGTTGAAGCACACAACTGCTGCCCAATCAAAACATACTCCTGGCTCCCAATATGTGGACGGAGCCAAAGCCCCCCTCCTAGTGATTCTCACATAATTGTTTGGTGACAGCTGTGCTGTCAAGCAACATCACAAAAAGCTCAGGCGATTGAATAAATAAGCAAAATGATGCCATTTAGGTTATTGACTTCCCTCCACCCATATGTGTTGCTGACAGAGAAAACACAGTAAATTATCTAGTAATCTAAGACAATATAATAGCATTAAAATGTATGCCCTTGAAAGAGTAAATACAACGATCACGGCTGCCTGGAGGGCAAGCACTTTTTTGATTGAAGCACACAACTTCTTTTCAATCAAAACATGTACTCCTGGCTCTCAACATGTGGACAGAGCCAAAGTCCATTTCCTGGTGATTTTTGCATAACTGTGTGGTTGGAGCCGCACTGTCAATGTACAACACAACGTGAAAGGCCATGAGCTAGTCAATGGACAGACTTTTCTACGATTGACTTGCACATTTTTGTGTGCACAATATTGCATTACATGTGGAAAAAAGAAAGTTATAGAATGCGACCATATGAAGATATACAATTTCAAACTATGATGGGGGAGGGGGACACATTCCCACAAACAATTGTATAATTGAGTACAGGAATGAGTAGCATGACCAGATTTTGAAATGATAAACCTGGAAATTCCATAAATATAAACATAGAACTACTACTATTTTGTATTGATGGGGGCAATAGTGGAATTTAATTGACAGCGCTGCTCACCTACATTAAACACCACAGACAGTGAGGCACTAAGGTGAACATCACATTGCTTTCTGATAGTGGCTGCTAATTAATTCTGAAAAAGAACAAATGAAAATAATGGTCCTTCTGTTTTCAGTGGATTCTCTCTGAAGGTCGGGAAATTTGCCAGGAAGGAGAGTGAAGAACAGTGACTCTTCAAGCTAATCGGAGGTGCCCGGTCATCCCAGTAATATGACACCTGGGGCTGCATCATGCATGAGCAAAAAATGCTCATGCATGCATGAGCAAAAAATGGTTTGCCCACCTCCACTTGCATAAAGGCAGCTGTGGTTCACTAACTATTGAAAAGGGTAATATGTGCCTTTGTGCTAATCTCAACATCAGGCATGAGTGCAATGTGGAGTGCAATGTGACGATTAGGTGTACAAACCTCCGAAAAGTGGTTGTAACTGTGTGCAAGTGTATAAAACAATTTCTGCACAGCCCCATGTTAAGGTTCCATTAGTTAATGACCAGCAGACGATTTAGTTTGTTGTGTGCTTCATACACAAATGACTTATCAATATGCATTTGTTATTGCTAACAGTCATATAGTTATGTTAACTATATTAATAGTGATGATGCTCATCATAATAATAATCATAATAATATTAGTTTATGCATTTCCAGCTAGTACAGCTTGACAGAAATGTCCGGAAAGATGTAAGCCGGAATTGGCATCGCCTGCTCTGGGAACGCTCTCCCATAAAACGAGGATGGAATGAAGTATCAGATCTCCAGAGAATGCAATTAGTGAACAGTTTGTTTGCTCATTAAATAAGTGCACGTGTGTGGCTACAGACCAAAACTGCAAACGTAAGCAGAAAGTCTAATAAACATTCTCAAGCCATGCGATAAACGATTTTACTGCACCCTTTAAATGGTTGGACGAATTAATTCAGTGATAGGACTGTGCCTACTCTCACTTTATAATGTCTGTCTATGTAAACTTTCCAGGAATAGTGCCATATTGGGCCTAGTTCTGCATGGAAAGATTCAGGGTGATCCATTTGGCGGTGGCTGAGAAAAAGGAGAGGGGGGGGTCCCAAAATGCTTTCCTCCATGCAATTTATATGGGGATTTTGCAGTTTTTCTACACGACTACAGCCCGAACCGCTGAATGGAATTATACCAAATTTAGGGGCAGATGTATCGTTTTGCGACTCGCAAAGGACGAAATTCGCCGAATTTCGGCCTTTGCGAATCGCAAATGGTCTTTTTGCATGTTTTTGAATGTAATAAAAAGATTTGCGAGTCCTTAATTTGCCATAGCATTTAAGGAATCGCAAATTTTGCGATTCCTTAAATGCTATGTAAGAAGCATTTTTTTTGGGCGACTTTTGGTTAAGGAATCGCAAATTACCACCGACTTGTAGTTGATGGTAATTTGCGAAGTCCTCAACATATGCACAAATTTGCATTTTTTAAGGTGGCATGTGACGCGCACACATGCCCATGGGGCATGTATGTGCGCCATATGCACACATATGTACATTTCAGGGGTGCAGCAGGGTGTCTTTCAGACACCCCTGCACCCTTGAAATAATTCTCAAATTGCGATTAGCAACTTGCGAATTCGCAATATGAGAATTACTTCAAAATCATTCCTATGGGCCTACTGGCCCATAGGAATGCATTGGAAATTAATCCTTATTTGCGAATTCGCAAAATGCAAATTCGCAAATAAGGAAGTGTAAGGAATCGCAAAAAAATAGCGATTTTTTTTCATACATTCCATTTTGCGATTTCTAAATAGCGATTCCTTAAAAATCGCTATTTAGGAATCGCAAAATAGAATCTTGATACATCTGCCCCTTAGCAGAAAGCTAGACCTTGATCCAGGAAGATCTCTTTTTGTAATGTGGTGTAAATCTGTTCAGTTGTTTGAGAATAATGAAAGAAAGAAATTCATAGATATTTAGAGACGTGGATCTTCCGTGGATCACGTGGTTACAGGCGGGGCAGGTACCCATGGATCCAAAGCCCAATGGAAATTTTAAAAAACAT
This sequence comes from Lissotriton helveticus, assembly GCF_964261635.1. Classification (NCBI taxonomy): domain Eukaryota; kingdom Metazoa; phylum Chordata; class Amphibia; order Caudata; family Salamandridae; genus Lissotriton; species Lissotriton helveticus. Next base: position 1,518,915,217 of record NC_136068.1, on the reverse strand, counting down.
ACGACCGCTGCACCCGGACTATGGCTGTGCGCCACATGGGGTTGGGTGCATGCAGGGCCTTACCTATTGTAATAAATATATTGCTTTTTGTTAAAAAAAACATAGAAATTCTCAGGAAAAGGTTACAGGGACGTTATTGTTTGGTTCACGTTTTACCCTCACAAAACCATAGACATTTGGCAGTTATAGTTATACTTATCTAAAGAAACTATAACTTGTACCACTAAGTAGCTTTAGGCCACGAGTTATAGTTTCTTAACATAAGCATAACTATAAGTATAACTATAACTGCTGAATCTCAATGTTTTTTTGCGAGGGCAAAATGTGAATCTAACTATAAAGTTCCTGTAACCTGTGTTTTTTTCAGTGCATGCACTTTTTGTTTAAAACAAAGGTTAAAACTTAGTTATAGTTAGGGGAACTTAACTTATTAATTTTATACAAAACCTACTTAAACTACACAAACATTAAAGACTTTAACTTTATAGTTAGAACTTTGTATTTATAGCTTAAAGTAATAATTTGCTCCCTGTTCAAAACTTACTATAACTAGAGCACCCACGTACAGAGTTGTCAACTCGCTAACAACAGTAAGAGAACTATAAATCGCACATTCCCCATGCACAGCTTATACTCTTTCTTATTGCATCACTTGCAGCAGGCATAATCATAGCATTTTTAAGAGCACTCGTGACATCTGAAATGACATCATTTATGTGAAGACTGTGCATGATAGGAGGGGCGAGTTATAGTACATTTACTGTAGCTTGACAGCTGACAACACTTTGTACATAGGTGCATGAGTTATAGTAAGTTTTGGGCGAGGCACAAATTATGACTTTAAGTTATTATCTATATCGTTATAACTATACCTTTTGAATTTGTAGTATGTGTGGAGTTTAAGTTGGTTTTGTATAGAAATAATAAATTATGTTTTCCTAACTATAACTAAGCTTTAACCTTTTTTTCTTTGAATTTAAATTTTTATATATTCTGTAAATAAAAATGTGCTTAAAATTATTGAGTGGAACTTCATTCAGTAGAAAAATGTAGAGTTGCATTTAGTAGAGTGTTGTAGAGTGTAGTGGCATAGACTGGAGTAGATTATTGTAGAGTTGAGTATAGTATAGTGTCTTTGAGTTGTGTGTCATAGAGTAGTGTGTCATAAAGTGGAGTGTCATAAAGTGTTGTGGCATAGAGTGGAGTAGAGTGTTGTAAAGAGGAGTGGAGAAAAGTATCATAGACTGTGGTAGAGTAGAGTGCCATTGTTTGTCTTAGAGTGGAGCAGCATAGAGTGGAGTAGTGAAGTAGAGTACAGTGAAGTAGTATGTCAAAGAGTGGAGTGTAGTAAAGTGTTGTAGAGTGGCATAGAGCCTACACTATTGTAATAGTGTAATAGTGTCTACCCTATTCCACTGTACACCACTCCACTGTAAAACACTTCAATCTACAACAGTACAACATTCTCCTTTACTCTACTGTACCACACTACACTTAATGCACACCACTCGAAGACAGTAAAATCTACAATTTAGAACACATAGAAATCCAAAGAAAAAAACAAAGGTTAAGCCTTTTTTATTGTTAGGAAAACTTTACTTATTCTTTCTCTACAAACCAAACTTAAAATGTGCAAACATTACAAATTCTAAAGTTATACTTATACCTTAATTATATACATTATGCACTTCTTTTAAAATTAATATATCTTTATTTATTCTTTAACTACAAACCAAACTTAAACTACACACAAATGAACAAAAGAAACGTATATTTCTATGTAGAATATTGATAGCATTGTTGGTTTTAAGAATAGGAGGTAAATAATAAGCGTATAATGATTGCAAATTTTTTATTTTCAGTCTGCCTTTTGCTGATGTAATGTGATGAGTGTGACAACTGTTTTATTAGTATATATTGTAAGGATTTTTACAACTGTTTTATTATTATATAGTGTAATGATTTTTAGTAATCAATTAATAAATTTTACTTAGTGTTAACATTGACACTTCTGCACCTCCCCATTCCTTCTGTTTTCCCTGGTGCCCTATCATCGAGTCTGTAGGTTAGGGGAACTGAAGAATTCTAGCTCTTGGAGTTTTTAACTTTCCCCATACAATTACAGTCATCTTGATAAGCCTCACTGGGCTGCTGAGATACAGAAGATGGCTGTCTTATCTACCTACATGTAATCCTTCTGTTTCTGGTAGATGTGTGACCCTGGAGCCATACATGCTCTCCTTTGTGAAGTCCATGATCTCTACACCTGCCTATGTCATTCCTGTCATTAGCATATTGGGTACTATTGAAACATTGATAATATTGTACTGTATTGCATTTATTCATAGAGTGCACGTACGCCAAAGCTTCATGATGCTGGTAAAATTACAATGCAGATACAAATCAGTGGTGGGACAGGATGCTATGAAGGATATTCATTAGTCCGGGTAGCGGAAAGTTTCACATTCTTAAGAACATTAAAAGAAGGGGTGCACTTCTCAAAAACTGGGGTTGATTATTCCACAGTCTGGTGGCAGAGTATCAAAGGACCTTGTCGCCAGCTATCGCCTCGTATGTTTCTAGGAATGGTGAGTATATATTGGCCTCTAGATCTTAGATGTCATAGCGGAAGGTGGAGAGAGAACTTCTTTTTCCAGAACTGTGGTGGCTTGCCATGTATAATTATGTGCATAATGGTCAGAGTCTTGAACTGTATGTGCTGCTCCACCAGCAGCCAGTGAAATGTTCACAGTCTGGGGTGGAACAAAGTTAGCAAACGCCTGCTACTTTTTTTCCTTCTGATGCTCACAAGAGGAGAGGTTTATATTCAGCAAACAGAAGTTGTGGTGGGGGTATGGGATACTTACACTTCCTACTATAGTACTTTACTCTAAACCTGTGAAATATGTTGGCATTATGAGGTGTTGGTAATAAGGTGAGTAGCAGCATTCCATATTCTTTGTAGGTAACTTGGACTATTTGTAGTGGCACACAAATACCAGTCATCCCCATATTCAAGCTGGCTTAAGGCTAAGGCTTAAATAACAGTTCTATAAAGACATGGATCCTGAAAAGGTAAAAAGTTCTTCAATATATTCAATTGCCGAAAGCAAGTACTGGCTGTGTGGGTGACCTGCAGATTAGTTGTGACAATGGCCGGACTGGGAACAGCAACCAGCCCAGGCAGATTGCTGATGCTAGTGAGAAGCACTGCTCCCACTTTTGATACAGGGGGCCGATATTGCAGCATTGCTGCAAAACCATCCCCCAGCCACAACACCAGCCCCTTTGGGTACAAAAACCGGACCCTGCACCTCTGACCCACCGGGGAAATGCTCGGTGCCCCTTACAGCCAGTCCGGCCCTGATTGTGACCTGAGAGTCTAGCAGTATGCACAGATTTGTAACCTTGTCAACTGGGTAGCAGGGGGATATCTTCATAATAGAATGCCAGCCAAAGAGAAAAGGGCTTTCCTCAGCAGATATTCCTATGTTCACAAGTTCCGTCTTGGAAGGATTGAGTTTAAAAATATTGTGTCCATACATTGGATGGTGATAAAAGTCTGATTTAAGCGTCGCTCATCTGGACGGAGCACCTGACTTTGAGGACTGAGGGTGAAGATGAGTTGGGTATTGTTAGCATGCATGTAGAACCACACCCCGTGCTACCCAACAAGCTGGCTAAGGGAGTGACGCAGTGTTAAAGAGTAGGGGGGAGATTAATGACCCCAGTAGTTCCCTACATACAGGGGTCTGAGGTTTCGAAACAAATGGAGGCAAAGCTACGACGTGAGTCCAGCCCACCAGTAAGAAGCAGAACTATTGAATGATCAGGTGGTCACCTGCCAATAAATTCTAGATGGTTCAGTAGTATCTCATGGTCAGTAATGTCAAAAGATTTGGATGAGGCCAAAAGTACTAAGGCCACCAGTTCTCCCTTGTAAAATTTAGGACATAGATTGTCTATGACAGAGAGTACTCCCAACTCCGCATAATGGCCTCTATGAAATCCCACCTGTAGAGGATGCAACAGTTTATTTTTCTCTACAAATTCCTAAAGTTGGCTAAACTTGAGTTTCTCCAACACCTTAGCCAAGATAGGAGGAGCCTTTGATGAGGTGCTGCCTTTAACAAGGGAACAGATCTCCACATTTGAAGTTAGTGTTTTGGAAGGCCCCTGTTTCTGTATTGGGTTGCCTGCCAACTAGAGATTAATGGTATTATCCAGATCACGGTGTTTGATGGTCATCTACATTGTACACTGACATGTAAGACTCAATGTCATGTAGATCTGACATCTGGAATTCTATTTCTTACTGTATATGTGCTGTAGATGAGTCTCAGAAACGTGGGTGTGGGATGCCTTGAGGTTTTACAGGATGATATTTATGCTATGTTTCACAGCCTGCCAACTGTTGATCTTATGTACCAATAAATAAATGTTCATCATAATCTCAGGAGCCATAGCCTGGGGTGGAAACAGTTAGCAAACCCCTGCTACTACTTTTCCTTCTGATGTACACAAGAGGAGTGGTTTATATTCTGCACCCAGAAGTTGCGGTCGAGGTATATGATACATACACGTCCTACTGTAATATTTACTACAAACCTGTAGCACAATTACAGCATCTTTCCAAGATGGGGGTATAAGTGTGTAAAGTGGAACACACTTTCTGTTCCATTTATCACACTACATGAGGCTGCTGGAATAGATGGCTCACCCACCATTAAAGAGACATGGAAGAGGAAATGAAGCGGAATGCAGTGATCCTTCCAGGGACATACTGGGATTCAGTTTGAGAATAGAGCCTGGTTCAGAATCAGCCAATTTTGAGATACAGTTAAATGGTAGCCATCTTCTAAGAAGGATCGCTTCAGTTGCTGAAAAGGTATTTGTCTTTTATTGCCGTTAAATAACAGTGCTATACCTGTGACTTCCATCAACTCGAATTAAGGCAACAAATCTTAAGAGTGTAATTACAAATGAAACGTAACTTCCGTTTTGAGCAAAATCAGAAGGAAGTTGCAATCTAAGTTTATTCCCTGAGGCACAGCAATCTTCCTCAGCATCCGTCACCACAGAGCATCACTTAGCGCAAGCCACAGTATTGCAGAAGCACAAGTATAGGACACTGGCACCAGCTGGTGTGGTGCATAAAAGAACTGTGTAGCCTTAAAGAAAGAACTATCAAGATTTGACATATATCTATCTCCTTTCTTACATAATCAAACACAAGTTAAAAAGGCTAAGTGGAATAAAGAAAAGAAAATTAAAATAACGGTACATTATAATACACCCATAGTACTAAATAAATATATAATGTGATTGAGGCATTTTGAAATTGACAAGGAATGTTATTCTGTGAATCAAGTGTAACTGATATAGTCTTTCATCCAAAAAGGCTGTTTATGCTTCCAAGTTTTGTTATTCTAATTGGTGTCCTCCCTTGTGCCAATTTGGTCTTCCACGGTGTATGGTGAAATTGCAAAGTGTTCAGTTACATTCCTTACAAAAAATGCAGTGTGCTCATCCTGAGGAGTAACATAAGTAGGTACTGCTTAGAGATCCAAAAATACCACTGTCCACTTAATCTTGTAACCTGCTAATAATTTCTTATTGGGCACAACCTGAGGGGACCGATAGAGAAGGTTGCAGTGCTACTTGTTAAACAACATGTGATATCTTTGGTCTATATGGATTAGCAGGAAGTACAAGGGAACAGGAAGAGTTTTTGCACAGAATGTAATCAGAATGCCTTGGCCTTAATATTGTCTGTTAAAAAAATTATTGTTCTAAATATTGCCAACAAAAAAGTTTTGCTCCATTGGAGTTAATGTGTTACACCCAACTGGAGGTGTGGGGAATGTATTAACCCAGAACCTGGGGCCATTTAAACAAAATGAAAACCACATGTGGTCCCAGAAAATTGATTAATTCACAAATAACATGCCAAGCTGGACACAAGATAAAGGTACCTACAAAGGAATTTGTTTCAAAACAGTAAACATTATTATTGAAGAACAAGTATAGCAACACAATACAGTATACAAACAAACAGTTTGTGCTCACCATGTTACACAAGGCAAACATATACAAACAATATACAGTGTAAGCAAAAGACAATCACATTGGCAAAGGTTTTCCAATTCAATAAAGATGTCCGCATTATAACAGGAACAGAACATAATCAATACTTTATCCCAATTTGCAAGAAGTGCGTCATCAAGGTTTTGACCCTAACAAATTATTGGCTCTTCATCCGGTAAAATAAATACTTTTTGGGCAACCACAAGACATGACATCTGAAAACAAAAATAATATATATAAATATATGAGGGCACCAGGAGAATTAAAAACACCAAGCTCTTGGTAATACTGAATCAAAGGCCAGGTACTCACATAAATGACCACTGACCAAACCACATACAACGTCTCCGAACTTCAAGAGGCCAAATAGCGAGCAGTCATCATTTGTGCGCTCATGCCGCCACACTGGGCTAATTAGTGTTAACAACACAAAATCTACAACAAACGTAATGATATTTTTGTAAATGATATTTAGCCACAATATTTAATTAGATGATATTTTTGTTATCAGTATTTTGGCATACGACAGTTTAAAAAGCTATGTACTCTATGGCTTATAAATAGTGCCATAGAAAAGTATTATGTATGTTATGGAGGCTGGAAGTGGGAGAAACTTGAATCGTTAACATAGAGTCTGCATGGAACCTTTGGTATAATTATTAAGTCATGGAAGGTGATAGCTCGAAGGGTGAGGTAGTAGATGAAACAATACGGGCAAGATAAAGGTTTAAAATGGAGATGGAATCGCTGTATTTAGGCCTCTGTGGGATTGCCTAAAACTATTCTATGCAATTCCTCAAAGGAGGCCGTCCTCTTTTCTTAAGAGTTAAGAAGTAGTCAGATTGAACCCATTGTGTGGAGAATAAGATATCCTTTCTCAGGAAAGACTCATCCAACATGCAATTATGCTTGGAGTCATCTCCAAGGATCTCATTCCAGGTTGCTCATCGTCCCCACTGGGCATGGTAACAAGAGCTACCAACTCCATTGGGAATATGAATAACACAATAATCCTTATTACCTATTCATCCTCCTCAAGGAATTCCAGCTGCGCTAAGTATTGGATGCAGTAAAAAGTCTATTCGACTAGTTATTTACCATTCCTAAGTGTACCCTCAGGTTCCAACTCATAATAAGGCAGTTTTTCTGACACCTGGGGAAAGGTGTTCCCAGTATACTTTAGCGGGTGATAATATTTCTTTGGCAGTAATCCATATCCAATACTTAAATGGAAAGAATGTAATTCAGGTTGGATTTTTTTTTATAAGGGTGGTTAAATTCTAGGGTTCTCTCATTGGTCATTTATTTTAGCTGCAGTCACACCAATCAACATTTATCATCACTCTAAATGCAAGGCTATCTATGTACTATTACCATGAAAACCTTATGATGTTCACTATCTTCATTGTCAACAGTAACGTATTTCGCTCTGAGAAGAGACCCAGCAGGACTGAAATTTTTTCTAGACCGTCTGTTCTTTTAATGACCCTTCAGTATCATCACTGGAGTACAGAGTCTGTTCTGCTGCTAGAATGAAAGTGTCTAGAATGCCAGAAAAGCAGTCCCCAGTACTCTAATTCTGAAAGAGGTATGGAGTCTCAGTATCACATATGATATAAAGCATGGCACAATATCACTACCACTATATTGTCAAGGTAGGTAGATGTGGAGTTAAAAATAGTAAACCTACACTTACCGATATATACTTACAATGAGAATTTAGACACTGATTCTGTGTTATCCAGTATTGGGCTGCTGTAAAATATAATCACATTGATTTTACTATTACCGCCTGCTAAAATCATCCTTATACTAAGCAATTACAAGTAAGACCTCCATCAAATGAACAAGTGGTACATTTATGCATGGGACTGGGGATTGCTTGGGGTGTGAAGGAGGCGTGTGGGGGAGTTGTGGAGGGGAAAGATATGTTTCTAGTTGTAGGCAGCATTGTATGCCCCCTATTTTGGCAAATGGAAAGGAATAATGAGGTTTGGCGGGTACAGCCAAAGCTTCATGTTATTTTTCCGGCTAGAATTACTGGCCAGAAAAATCCTTTGGTTTTCCACACCTGGTAAAATCAGGTGAGGAAAACCAAATCTCTTATAATTACGGGGAATAACAGTAACACTTAAAGCATGAAAGCATGTGTTAATTTCATCTAGCATAACTTGCAATCAGACCCTATGTGTTACGCAGTATAGTGGATGTGATATTTTTGTAGGTTGATTTTGTTGACACCGATATATAGTCAATCAACAAGAGGGAGGGGGACCGGGTGCAAGTTAAGGTCCAGTGTCCGTGCTCCACTATAAATTACTAAATCAAAGAGGAACCTGTTCCGTGGCAATGGGCGCTTGTATGTCACCCAAATCGGTCAGAGAGTGAAGAGAGGAAAGATAAGAGGTAGTAGAGAGGAGAGAGGAGGTAGAAAGAGAGGGTAGGGGTGGAAGGAGAGGGAGGAAACGCAACGATAGATGAAAATGTATTTATGGACTCACAATATGGTGTATATCAACAAGATACGAGATTGGGTAATTATGGATACTAGAAGTAGTTTGTCTCGCGCACAGAGGTGATTATATATCAAATGGACACACAATATGGCGTCCATTGACGAGATGCTATAACTGTAGGGTGGCGGTCTAGTCGCTGTTAGACTGGGGTGCGGACTACTTGAGACTGCTTCCGCGTTTGCGATACGGACTGAATCAGACCACGCGGGGACGCGGGATGAGTGTGGCCGCTTGGATTTAGCCAGATACGGGTACGTGTAAAAGATGCCCCTCCGCAGTATTAAGATATGGTAGGCCGGGAGCGGCTGTTTTTTATAACTAACAATATCCCCGTTTGTTTTTTATCTTTCGTTTCTGTATGTAGTGCTACTGACCGATTAGCAATATTAACGGACGCCTTCTACGGTACTAACATGAATAATTTACACAAGTGAGTGCTTTCTAACGTTTATACCTGTATTGACAGAGGTTGGGGGCGCTTGTGAGCCCATATTGGGGACGAGTTATGTTCTGACAAGTGATAAATGCTTTCAATTAAGGCCAGTCATGGTTTTTGGAATGTAGAGAGTAGAAGTGTTCTACAACATTTGAATAAACTCTGAGTGCTTGAACTATATTAATTCACAGATACTGTACAGAAATATGAAGAAAAGATTTACGTTTTGTCTATCTATTTGCCCAACCCGTAACAGGCTGGGACGGAATTACAACCAGCCAGGAGGTATGTTTAGCACGTTCATGGTGCGATATAGATAGGTGCATTTGAGACATATTGACAGGATGGCCATATGTTTAATAAAAATATAATGTTTTCTGCAATTAGGTGAAAACGATTGTGATTATTACCATGAAGGTAGGCCTGGGGTACGCCTCAGTCTGTTTTATGTTGGCACGATGCACTTATATCACAAATTCTTTTCAGATTACTGTTCGGGATAGATTGAGACATCACACACAGCACCCCTGTCCTCACTATATCTAGACACACGTGGGCACCATTTATCAAATGATTTCACCTCACGTACACGGTCATCATTGATTTGATTCTCGGTCATAATTTGGATTGGTTTCTTTCTCATTAGATGGGTTTTTCTTCCGTTGCACCATTGAGGGTGAGAATATGCCACCTACACTAAGAGGCACCTCGCATGCCATATGCTTGAGTATATTATCACTTGTAATGCTTGAACATGCTGTGAGAAATGCCCACTGTATCTTGGGCTTACACTGTATTTTTGTATATGTTTTTTCCAGCCCTGAGGAAGTCGTGGGTAATCTGCCCGAACGACGAAACACGTGTCGGCTGGAGGTGGAACAGCTTTTTGACATAAAAAAATACATTTTGTCAATGTTCTTGTTGAATTAGAGTAACAAATTAATTGGTTTATATATACATGGTGGTCTGCTAGGCTCTTGTTCAAAGGTATAGGATCGGCTGATCTGTTTGTTTGAGGTATTGGATGACTGCCTCGATCCTAAGCACCCACTAAATAGATACACTTTGTGAACTACCATATCGACCATAACAGGCCAAGAGCCATCACAACCCAGGGTAAATTCATCCAAACCTTTGGTACTAACATTAAACACTTACCATAAATATTTATCAATTGATAAATTAATATTAATAATCAACAAATAATTAATTTATTAAACATAAATTACATTCCACCCTATATCCAATAAACACCACAACCCACACCTAAAAATCATTACACAATTTCCATAACTATTTTTACATTAACAAATTAATATTAATTAACAACTTATTACTTAATTTAAAATAATTTAATTCCCACCCTTTACCACTATAAACCCCACAACTTACATAAAAAATTAATTACACAATTACCATAATTTAATTTTAATTAATTAATTAGCATTATTTAGCAAACAATTATTACTTAATTATAAATAAATGACTTCCACCCTATTCTCCTATAAACCCCAGCACCCACTTCTAAAAAAAGACACAATTAACATAATTAATTACAAATTAATTAATTAATAATAATTAACAACTAACTAATACATATTTAATAATAAAATAACTCCTGCAATTAACACTATAAAATATACATTAAATAAATATTAATAAATAGAAAATATGAACACATTTATTATAATTATAATTAAACTATTTCCCACCCTATTCCCATATAAACCCACAACCCGCTTGTAAAACAATGACACAATTAAAATAATTGCCAATTAATTATTTAATAATAATTAACAGCCAATTATTAATAATACATTAATTCCCACAATTAACACCATAACATCTAAATTAAATAAATACTAATACATAAAAAATAATCATTAATTTATTACAATTCCCACCCTATTCCCCTATAAACCCACAACCCGCTACAGAACTTAAAAAAATGTAACACCTACATTAAAAAACAAAACAAATTTGTATACAAAAAAATATATCACATATTTTTAAAATACATACTAAACCACATAACACTAATTGAAACATCGATATTTTAAAACAACTATATTTTTGCAAACAATATTAACAACTTCAATATTTACAAAAATGATATTTCTTACCTGCAAGTCGATATTCTTGACCACAATATTTTTCCTGTCGATATTTCTGCATCACGATATTTAAAACTTGATACTTGTGTATGGCGGCATTTTGACTCGAAATTCTGTTCACGTTCTATCATGGTCGACTCATCCTTCATATTTCTAATGTAGATTAACTGAGTACCACTGAGGGGGCTAACATGTATACCTCTTAATGAACAGTCTATTCTCATGAAGGTATAATCTTTGACTTGACAACCTGGGAATCTTCACCTCAGTGAAGACGCGCAAAGTCCCATTGACTTAGCTGACAAATGTTTTCCCCACCAACATCCTGCAGGCTGCTTGCTGTCCTACCACAGGATGTTCTGCCCTTAAAGGGCGTGTGAGAATATGAAAGATTATCGAGGGGTTGGCCAGGTTGACTGGCATAGAACCCAAGAAGTAAAGATCATTTCTCAATGAGGGTCCTTGGTTTATCTTTGGTGCTTTGTTCCATTCTTCGCTGACTTGACCCAGGAGTTACTTTTCATCTAGATCTCCCATCCTGGTTTACTCGTTATATATTTCTGAAGATGACCATTGTGAATTAGAAACTCCAGAAAAAAAGGACTTTTCAATCATAAAGTTGTGTGATGCTGTGCCAATAGGAAGGGACAATTGTTTCACATTAGTGGGGATCCTGGACAGGGATGACAGGGTGATCCCTGGATAGCCACTAATGCAGCCCTATACATATTTTTTTTAATTTACAGAGTTTTATATAGCGCAAACTTGACCCGAATCAGGTATCTGAGTTGCATTACATGAGGACACATTTTTTTTTTTGTTAGGCACGGGGAGATTAAGTGATTGACCCAGAATCACAGGATGTTCAGCGTCATTTCCGAGACTCAAACCCAGTTCCCCAGATTCGAGTTTGACCACCCTAGCCGTTAGGCCAACTCCTCTCCCATATTGCACCCCCAGGTGTATACCTGTAGAGTCCTGTTATTCAGAAAATAGCACAAGGCATCAGCTGTATGCCCATGTAGAGCCTTTTTTGAAGTTCTGAGTTCTATAAAGCATGCTGATGCTCCTACCAGCGCCGACAGCAAGTAGTGAGTGGTACTAAGAAATACAGTACAGAGTTTGGTGTTATCTTATTGTGAGTATTATTGTGTGTTGTAATGAAGTATGTGTTACGCTGGATTTGTGCATTTCTGATGTTTGTTGCTGGAGATATTAAATCTGCATTTTTGAAACATACAAATGTAGCTTAAAAGAGAGCATTTGCGCAATCAAAGATTAAAAGCATGGAACTCTGAAGATCTAGGCATTTTATATCAGTCTTGTGGGTGTTGTATTTAGATTTCTAGATTGTGCTGTCTGTGTGTGATATGCTGGGAAGCAATTGCCCACATACGTTGGCAATGAGCTTGTGTGCTATATGTCTGTGGTGTGGTACTGTGCGTGTTGTGTTTCTTTGTATTTGTGTGTTGTCTATATTTTTGTTGCGGTTGTGTCTGTGTGTTATGTTTAGTTAATAACTTCTGTGTACTTTCAATGACTGTATTTGCTTGTAGTTGTGATGTGGGGTCTGGGACAGATTCACTAAGAAGTCACGCAACGCAATGCAGCAAAACAACTAGCTGCATTGTGTAGTGTCAGTGAGCAGAAATGTGCCATATCTGCTAAGATATTAAATATTTCTGCTCTCTCTCTCTATGCTGGTACACCATATGCTGCCTAGCACCAGTGCAGGCACCCTTGCGACAAGGTGCAACAGTGCCCGCGTAACAGGCTGATTTGTTTATGTGTAGGAGTGTATAACTTCATGCAAAAAATACAGTCCTTAGAGGCATTTTACTCTTTGGAAAGGGGAAAGAATGAGGAGAAATAAAGATATTTCTCCTTGTTTTGCCTTACTTGGGAAGGCGTAACAATAACCCCAGCAGCCCCCATGGTGCAGGGGCTCCCTGACCTCCAGGCGGCCCCCTCAATTACCGTGTATGGGCAGGCCTGAGAGTTTCTGACTGGGTCCAGAATGTGGGGCCCCCTCCTCATACACCTTGAGAGCCCCATTCAAGTTTTATTATGCCTCTGGGCATACCATCTTGACTCAATACCAGGTTTACTGACCTTAATAAATCAAGGATAGCATCAAAATGGATTGGTGGGTGCATGGGAATGCCCATGTTGCACTCATGGAATGCCTTCTCAGTGGAGAATAACGCAAGCCAGCGATTTGCACTGCTTTGCTCTGGATTTACTAAACCACACAGAGCCTCGCAAGGTGACATTGCACAACCTTTAGTATATCTCCCATAAGGGCTTACGTTGTGTGCATAGCCTTGCGTGACAACTGGGCAATGCAGGCCCTTAGTAAATCAGCTCCTTTGTGTTCAGCCTCGTGTGTATGTGTGCGCATGGTTTTTTTATCCACTTGTAGGAGTAGCTGGATTTGTGTTTGTGTGTGTGTCTGTGTTACACTGTACTTGTGCCTGTTGTATCTCAATGAATGTGAGTTGCGTTTGTGTGATTGTATCCATATATGATGTGATTTATGTTTGTATTTTGTGTCCTATGACTTTGTTCTGCTCATTTACATCGAGATATAATGTTTTTATGCTGTATGTCTGCCGTTCATATATGCACTTTTCTATATTACGTGTGCCATGCTGTTATTAATAATAGTTTTCTATGTGTTTCTTTTTCTTAGTGAGTTTTGCGTTTGTATGTCACACATACGTGTTTTTTCTCTGTGTGCTTGATATGTTTGTTGTGTTATGTCAGTGTGAGTTCTCTGCATGTGTTTCGTCTCTGCGTTACGTCTCTATGTGACATTTCTTTACTATTTGTTCCTATGTTTGTTGTGGTTGTGTGGCTCATGTCTGAGCATGACATGTATGCATGAATTGTCCTATGTATGTTATATGAGTATACATGTTGTCCCATGCCAATACATGAGATGTGAACAAATTGGGATGTGTGTGTTATGTCCTTAGTCCGTATGTGTTGTGTCTGTTTGGGTTGTGCCTGTTTGGGCTGTGCCTGTATTTATTGAGGTTGTGAGTTTTCCATGTATGTGTGTGGTGAGTATTAGCGCATTAATAATGCTAGGAGTGTGTGTTACTTATATCGGTGATAAGTCTGTGTGTGTGTTGTGCTATGCCACTAAGTGCTATCTGCCTCTATTTGCCATGTCTGCATATGTCGTCTCCTGTTTGCTCCCTGTGTGAGTGTTGATAGAGGGGGATTGGAACAGGTGCTAAGTGTCTTCTTTCCTTTTGCTACGGGTGCTGCTCAAGTGTGATTGAAGACGGTGCATACAGTGTCAGACACACCTCCCACCCCCGCACTAAAATAAACCTTCCTTGAGTTGCAGCGCAGCCCAAAATCCGAAGAAGACGTCATCAGAAATATTTCTATAAAGAGCTTCCCAGTGTTGTCATGGCAACCTGGCCGCGGTGTGAGAGAGAGAGAGAGAACGAGAGGGAGAGACAGAGAACGAGGGAGAGAGAAAGAGCAGCATACACATAAAGAGAGAGCGAGAGGGGTGATCAGAAATTAACTACAAAAGAATCATATAATCGTCTTCAACGAACGACAGCAAAACTGCTCTTCCTTCCTGTGTGTGGGTGGCAAAAAAGGGAAATCATCAGCCGGTTGCAGAAGCAAGAGCTGCTGGGGGAACCACAGGAGAAACTTCTCTGATGCCATAAGTAAAACCCACTCACTGGCATAGAGATGATAGGTGTGCGTAGGGTACTGAGCTCCGATTGGTCAATAGAGGGAAGGTCATAAACGTTTAGTCAGGCGACGAGGCCGCGCAGGATGTACTGGTATTCTTCCTCAGATCTGAGATTGAATTGTAAATTGTCATAGAACATAAAATAAGCTAACCTGGTGGGCTGTGTTCCACACTCTACAACGCAGAGGTGAATAGGTTTTCTTTAGAGTCCCTACACTCAATTTCCTACCAAGACCAGAGCAACGAAGAAACCCTTAAACAATAATATATATATGTATATATATATATTGTTGTGTTAAATGTCACCAAACATTAATATTAACACAGTTAAGAAATAAAAGACCACCAGACACAGGGACCCTACTAACTGGCAGGGTGGGATGGGTCAGACAGATATGATGCAGACTGCTGCTCTTTTAATTAAGACATTACAGAAATATTTCAAAACGTTTTCCAAAGCTGTAGCAATTTTCACACACTTCAGTGTGAGTTCTGTGGCACTCATCTATCTTGACCAAAACGTTGGTGGCCTGTAGTGTTGGCTTTCTAGTTGTTTTACCTATGTCATCAAATGGAATGTTACCACACAGGATGTCTGATTGGAATGTTATGTTCCTGCCATAAATCAAGACTTATGTTCGTAATTGTATACATGCAGCGCTACAATTGTTAATACCAACCCTTATATACAGCTTTAACTATGCATCAACCACGTTATTTTAAATGAGGAAATGGGTTTGGAATTTTTAGAGGCTTATGGCGATTTCTACGTAAATTATATTAAGTTTCTACTTGCCTCTCCAAAGCGGCAGTGTAACCGTCATTCATTCAGGTTAATACGGCTCGAGCGTGCAGTCAGCACGTTCAGCAAGCGCGTGCACCCTCAGAATAGCCAAACATTTCCAGTCTTCGCACATAATGACGTCAACAATGCTGCGTTGTTGCTTTTGCTGCAATTTCGTGCCTTCAACCACACGGTGCGGCGTCACCTGTGCGTGCCACCATATTAGAGTTACGTTTTTGATGGTGGTTATCTTTCAGCCCGGTTCACCTGCCACAGTTACTATTGCCAACCACGTTTGTCTATAAAGTGGAATAATAAAGTTAATTCAACGTTGTTTCACAGTGCCTCAAGACGTTCTTGGATGTTTAAGTTCTTCAAAATACCATTTACGTTTTCTTCAACTACAAGATTTGTCTTTGAATTTCCTCACAGGTACTTTCATGTTTAATTTAAGATCTACATTTTCACAAAGTAATTGCCGCGCATGTTTTCGGTGACATGCACACCATGAGAAGTATTTATTTTGATAGCGAGTTCTATTTTAATTATATACTTTATGGCAGTGCAACAACTTCAACGCCAGGCATGTTTTCGGTGACATGCACACCATCAAAGACATTTATATTTTACAGCAAGTTCAGCTATTCATAATTATTGTGTTTGCAGAACGAAGCAGCAAATGTTTTTTTTTCCTTCAGGTTGCACCTTCTTAAATTTACGCAGGTGTTTTATTTCACAGCTATCATTAACTTACACTTCTATACCTTTTTCTTGATGATGATTGTCAACGATGACTACATTATTTATTTTAGTTTCTTATTTTATTATTCTCACAGGTGTTCTCCATTTGGTATATTGGATTTTATGAGCTATGCATAGTACAAGTGATTATTTGGTGTATTCTTTTCTGCTTCTTCAATGTTTTTTCTGGTATACAGAATATTTTAAAGTAAATAGTAACCCTGGGCGTAGTGGGCGTAGTGGGGCTTCGTGGAGCTACGTGAAGTGGGCGAGAAACTACGCCCACCTCCGCACTCCGTGTAGCCCCACTACGCACCGCAGGCCTCCCTCCCGCCCTCCCTAAATACTTTAAATTAAAAGTGTAAAAGAATTAAAAGGCACTTACCTTGCCCGCCGCTGCCCGCCGCGTCCCCGGGGCTCGCTATCTTCATGGCTTCCGTCTTGTGTATCTAATGCGCATGCGCGGGCTACCGCGCATGCGCATTTCTCGTGAGAAATGCGCATGCGCGGCCGCTCGCGCATGCGCATTAGATACACAAGCCGGAAGCCATGAAGATAGCGAGCCCCGGGGACGCGGCGGGCAGCGGCGGGCAAGGTAAGTGCCTTTTAATTCTTTTACACTTTTAATTTAAAGTATTTAGGGAGGGCGGGAGGGAGGCGGGTGGCGGCCAGCTACGCTCCGTCTGCGGAGCGTGCATAGTGCCGGATTCTACGCCTGCTACGCAAAATGCGTAGAAGCCGGCACTACGCACACTCCGTGCACGGAACGTAGCCGCCCGCCCAGGGTTAGTAAATAGTTCTGTTTCTCTTATGAGTGGACCTATATTGTCTACATTTTACCGGTTTATTAATTGATTGCTGACGTCAGTTTTAAAGGTTCAGTGCACTAAACGTTATTTTATTGATTATATATGAGCTCTATAATTTTCTCCTTTGCGCAAAGATTTTCAAGACTTTTTATGTGCGTAGACGTGCGTTACATGAATTGTCTTTAAGGTTTTCAAGACTTTTTATGTGCGTAGACATGCGTTACATGAATTGTCACAAAAGTTTTCCAAACTTTTTATGTGCGTAGACGTACGTTACATGAATTGTCATTATTCACTTATTACTTAAAAGTTTTTAGTGTCACATGTACGTAATTCTGTTATGTGATTACTATGCCAGTTTTTCACCTGTTTTTATAGGTTTCTTTCAGAATTAATTATTCTTTCTGGCAACTTTTCTTCAGGATTATATAAATGTGATATTGTTGAGAGATTATTATGCCAGTTTTTCACTACCTAAATTTTTTTCTGACAACTTTTCCTCAGTGTTATATGCGAGTAGTTCTGTTTTATGTTTATTATGCCAGTTTCTAACCGTTTTTACAGGTTTCATTCAGAATTTATTATTCTTGCTGGCAACTTTTCTTCTGTTCAAACTCTTATTAGATATTAATGTACAATTTTTTTTTCACTTTTAACTTTCTCATATTTGTGCTTACTTGGTTCTACCTTTCACTACTCGGTTCATTGTTTCTCAATTACGCCAGTCTGGCCAATTGGTGGGTTTGCTGATTCCGTGAATTTTGTGTTCGGTGTCCATATTATTATTTTCGTTTTCTTCCTTTCCTTTAGGGAGAAGATGTGTTGTCTTTTGTATTTTCATTTGGTTTCTGTTCATTCTTCTTAGTTCTAATCTTGTTTGATTTTCTCTGTTGATTCTTCTTGCTTGTTATCTTGCTTGATTTTTCTTTGTTGATTCGTCTTGGTTTTGATCTTGCTTGATTTTCCACCTCTTAGATGTTATTGTAATTTTTCTAGTCATAACTTCTCTTGATTCTTATCTGTTTAAACTTTTTCCATTTATTTATTCTTATGTCAACTGTTCTTATGATTGTGTTTGCCTTCTTCACTGGTATGTATCAATTTCTACTCCCGTTTCTTCGTACCTTCCGTTCACTTTTTACATAACCCATTCCTACGTCCGTTTCTATTTATCTTCCTTATATCTAGTTATTTTGTAATTGCTTTGTTCACATCTTAACTTTTAGTTACAATTGCAAAATGTATAAAAGGGGAAGATGTGTAGTGTTGGCTTTCTAGTTGTTTTACCTATGTCATCAAATGGAATGTTACCACACAGGATGTCTGATTGGAATGTTATGTTCTGATGCTAGCGTCAGTTGGGAGCTGAGGATTGAGCTGACTGGTTACAGCTCCTGGTGGGGATTTACCTTGGAATTACTCTTACTATCTTGAACTACCACCTCATGTTAACTTAATTAATAAATACATCTTTCTACAAGAACCTACGTGACCTGATCATCATTTAACAACACTTCATGGCCCTGTGCAACCACACCACGCAGGTCTGCACCATCCTTCCCAATACCGCTAACATCAGCTGTGAATTGTTCCACAACAGCCAGATTCTTATATTCAACAGCCAGATTCTTAGATTCTTAGATTCTGAGAATCTTCTCAGGAGTCAAGTAAGCAATATGTAGTATTTAAAATGTAATGAGTTTCAACCTGGGGGCATATTACCAAGGGCCCTTATTGGCGCTTTAGCGGGACTTTTTCCCGCTAAAGCGGCGATAATTTGATCGCCCTATTACCAAGCTGTCGCTAATACCAGTTAGCGACAGCTAATAGGTGATAGCGGGCATTTAGGGGCCCACTTTGCATGTTAGCGATAATTATCGCTAATGACATGCAAAGTGGGCGTGCCAAGATGTTAGCGACTGAAAACAGTCGCTAACATCGCTATCTCCTATTACCTACAAAGGCGTAGTTTGGGAAATATTCTTGCTAAGCGCGAATATCTCCAAAAGCTAACACCTGCCCAGAGCAGTTCTTAGCCATGTTATCCAATGAGAGGTGGTTAACATGGCTAAGAGCATTGTCACGATCCCGCATTTCGAATGATTTTTATCGTTTCTGAGATAAACCTTGTGGATAGCAAGGTATCTCAGCGATAATTCTCGTCGTAACGCGGCGATAAAATGATTCCCGCTACCCCTGCTTAGCGATAAATATCGCTATTGCTAGGTAATATGCCCCTAGTGTTTCCAGCCATGGCGGCAGGATGCGCTAGTATCTGAGAAGATTCATCAAGTTTTTTTTTAATAGGAGCTGGTCCGTTCCATCCGAGGAGCTTGTGGCTAAATTCAGACATGCAATATATGTTTCAAACATGCCCTGAGTTCAGTTGCTTCTGGCGTGCAGTAATGGACCAGCTGAGCCAGCTGTCCAGACTTTTCTTTTTTTTGTTTTACATAGAGCAAACTATACTCAAAGGTATCAAAGCGCTGCACACGAGCACCATTTGCGTTACAGACAGACACATACATTATTTGGGGTTAGGCCCAGGGAGATTAGGTAATTATAGTAATGTGCAGAGAATCACAGGACGTTTAGCACCCCTGTCGAGAATCGAACCTGGTTCCCCTGCTTCGAGGTCGACCTCCCTAGCCGTTAGGCCATAGCCTCTCCCCTAATCACTTGCGGAATTTAAGGTTATTCAAGCGCTCTTGCAAGTATGGGTCACTTTTTAGGCTTAGCCCTGCTACTAGCTTGATTCTCTGCATAACTGGTCAATGGAAAATCACTGCCAGCCCCTCTTCCAGCAAAGATGATGTAGCTTTGTTCAGTTGTCTCCTGCGTTGAATCCGAGTGCACACTGCTTAGACACGAGGACGCCAGCTTGCTTAGAAAGTGCCCCTTCACTAAAATGGGATGAGTTACTCACACGTTTTAGAGTCTAACCCAAAAACAAGCAAACAAAAAGAGGTCACCCAGGGGCATGTGTGAGAGGGTGAAAATGAAGCCTTCTGCTCAAGACAGATGATCCGATTACGGTTAATTACAGCAGGGGGCGAGGCAGGGACACCAGTCTCTGCCTCCAGCTCTTCAGCATAAGGCAAGGGCATTATAAACTATCAGCACAGCCCTCCCTCTCCGTCAACATGGCTGCAGGGGTGTAACACAGGCCCCTGCAGCCCACGAGGTGCGGGGGGCCCCAAGCTCCAAGGGGCCCCCTCGGCACTGTACTCTGGCCAGAGAGCTCATGATTGAGCCCAGAGGGGGCCCCTCTACGTACCGTGCAGGGAGGCCCCCTCAGTTTTCGTTACGCCGTGAGTCAGGCCAGGCTCAAGCCTGCTGACTAATTGGGAATGGTAGGTAGACCCGAGAAAATACACATGAATGAAAGCGAAACCAGCGCAAGGCTGATAAAGTATGTCCACAATTATTAAAACAAACAACCGAGTGGGAGCCATAGCAGTAAAAAAGCGGCAGTAACACAACTGTGGCAGTAATGAGAGGTGGGTGGACGAATGCTATATTTGAATTTAAGACAAAACAGAAATGTCCCTATGATTTATTACCAAGAGCAGAGTTTTCTTGCTCAGGACCAATTGCCTAAAGCCATCATTCAAATCTTTATCCAAAGCTTTCTATGTGAGTAATATCTCGTATTCTATCAACAGACAAAAACATATAGCAACTAGGTTATTTATATTCTCTCAAGACAATTTATTGACCATAAAAATATTTAAAAACACACACATGAAGCTATTGCTTGCTTCAATCAGAATCATAATATTACCCCCACTAGGGGTTACACTCTAAAGGATATTTAGTTAAAAACGTTATTAAAAAAGAACATATGTTTTTGTCTGTTGATAGAATACGGGATATTACTCACATAGAAAGCTTTGGATAAAGATTTAAATGATTGCTTTTTGCACTTGGACCTGAGCAAGAAAGCTCTGCTCTTGGTACTAAATCATAGGGACATTTCTGTTTTGTCTTATGTCTAACCTGTCCCTCTGCTTTTGCACTGGGGTAGCTCCTCTCTTTTTTTGCTACATTTGAATTTAAGCAGCTAGGACTCTGAAGCTATACACAGACAAACAGTAACAAACCATGAAATAAAAAAAAAATGGTCCTCCAGAGAACAGATGAAAAATTGTAGCGGAATGAAACAGTGTTAAGTCCCTGCTCTATGGGAGGAACAGAAGAGAGAAAGGAGAGACAAAGAAGCAGGACCGACCACTAGCAAACATGGATTTTTGAAATACACTGACATAGACAAATAAAAATCAAGAAAGGGGATGGGCTTGATGCCCACAGACCGATTACAGCAGGTCTCAAAGAGACAGCTGCGCTTTCTAGTTTGACCTAAAAATAATTTAGTGTGTATTCTCTAATATTGGCATGCTTTTACCATCCAAACTATACTTTTAAGTTTACACCTATAATGTGGTAGTTGCATATTTTTCCAGGGGGCATGGACAAAGGAGGTTTTTCACATGTTAATTCTGAGTGCATTCAGGAGCGGCTCTACCAAAAAGGTGGAGGAGCGTCGCCCCAATAACTAAAATGCCCCCAGAAAAGCCCACAAGATTAAAAATAAAATGGTAATACAGTTCATTTTTTGCCATTTTATTTTTTACTAACCTGCTTACAGAACCGAGTGTCAGGACGGGGTGGACCGTTGCTGCTGAGTGGCAGCAGAAAGGAGGAGTGGTGGGCTGGGCACTTAAGTTTCAAGTGTGCATGTCACTTCGGCCAACTGTCTTGAGACAGCCAGCCAGACATGCACACTTAAACCTCTCTAACCCAGCTGTCTTGAATAGCTGGGATAGAGCAAGCACAATCCTCCATTGCCGTGGGAGCACTGAGAGAGGCCCCTCCCTTCAATCCTGGTGCTTCTCTCATTCTTGTTAACAGCATGAGAGCTGACTAGTGTAAAGAAATTATAGCTAGAAACTTATTCTAAAAAATTATTGTCTTAAAGAATACCATGTAAAATCTGTAATATGTGAATATAGGAGACACGCATTCTACAACAACAAGAATAAAGCTTTTTTAACAGTTCAAATTATTTATTTATTCTTATTATATATATCATGTTTATCTTGTTTTTTTTGTTTTTGTGATTTTTAGAATTATATAAACTTATATAAAATCAAATGGAAATAGAAAAAATTGATTACAACAAATCAGTTAATGCAAAGTCAACAAAATGTAAGAGTCCAGGTGACAGACGGAGACGTTGACTCAGGCAGTGCGGCAGATGTCTACAACGCGCGTTTCGGCAAACATGCCTTCATCAGGTAGCCGTCCACTACTCCAGAGGGAGATGATAATCTTTGATATGCTGTGGTTTCAGCTCAGTCAGTATATCGATGTAGGCAATATTATGTGCCCATGTATAAAAAATTATAATGTTAAATGGAGCAATATCACGGTATCGTCCCTACAACTTCATGTCGGGAGAGAGCGACAGACCCACGAACTAATGATCTAGATGGCGGTAAAGGGCACTCCTCAGTATGAAGTCCCGAATATAAGGCGGCATTTAAATGATGAATTCATTAAAAGATGTGACACATTGTTGCGGTCGGATAATCAAATCTCAATTATGAATACTAGAGTATAACATTTTCGGTAATTATTGCCGCACGTTACACATTGGATATATCAGGCTGCTGCTTAAACCTCCTGTGCCGGTGTGTTCCTTAAATGTTCACCGGGCGTTGCCGACAGCTTTTCGTCTTATTCATACCGGCTCCGGGTCTATTCGAGAAAACGATGCGAACCAGGATTGAGTATGGGAGATGGCTGAGGCCCACACTTGAGCCTGGATGAGAGAAAAATACTGGGACCGGAGCAAGGAGGACGTGTCATGCAGCAAGCAAGGTAAGTGGCTATTTGTTTTATAATATAGGCGCCTTGCATGTAGCATGCACGCATGCACCTACCAACCACCAATTTGCCCACCCCACTACTCTCAGTAGTTGCCAGCTGCCTCTAAGTCTATGTTGAGAAAGAAGTGTCAAACGTGTCAAAGAACCGGATTTGGACTGTCCTAAGTCATTTCAAAAGGTAGAAATCCAGATTTGCCTATAGAAGTGACAGGAGTTAACAGTGCAAATGCATCATCCCAAATACAAAAATCGCTATTTAAGTAATCGCTAACTTTGCGATGACTTGAATTGTGACGGCATTTAGGGAATCGCAAATTGCGATTCCCTAAATGCAATAAAAAAAGAAATTTGCGATTTTGAATTTAAGTGTCATAAATTACCATCTACTCAAAATTGATGGTAATTTGGAGAACTTTGATAAATGCAGCAAAAATGCATTTTTCAAAGTTCTATGTTGCACACATACTTGCCCTTGGGGCATGTGTGTGCGCAACATGTGGTCACATGCTAATTTCTGGCGTGCATTAGGGTGTCCTTTTGGCACCCCTGCACCCTTGAAATTGCATGTGCAATTTGTGAATACCTATTTGGTACTCGCTAATTGCAAGTGCAATTCCCATTGATTCCTATGGGCCTCTAGGCCCATAGGAATGAATGGGAAGCAATTCCTTATTTGCCATTCGCAATTTACGAGTCACAAATAAGGAATGAGTAGAAATTGCAATTTTTTTTGCGATTCCTACATGTATAAGGAATTGCAATTCTTAAATTCTGATTTCTAAAAAATCGCAATTTACGAATCGCAATTCCTAACTTTGATGCATGTGGCCTTATGTTATTCTTCTCAAGAATTTGCTACTATTTTGCTACCCCAACTGTTCTTAATCCTTATCCGTAGAATGCACATTAATTAACCAAAACTTGAGAGCTGCTGTTCAAAAAATTTCCTTCACATGACTTATTACACAAAGTGACCCGTTTGTACCCACTTTTTGCACCCCCGGGACTCTTTGGTATTGCAGAAGGCCATAAAGGCATCTTCTGAAATAAGGATTGCACCAGTGCAAAACAATCATTGTTTGTAATCCCAAGAGGGAAGTCTCCTCATTTGCACGGGGCATTACCCCCATTGAAATGAAGGAATGGATTTGTCTGTCATTACCCCTTCCCATGTTACAGAAACAGACACAAAGGCAGACAAGCCCTTGAGAGGTGGCATGATTAGGCACCAGATATGTAGGGGGTCACAGCCAGTACATTCCTGCCTATGCCACATTAGAGGGAGACATGGGCATCCTAGGGACCTCTTAGACATCCCCTCATAGCCCACTTTTGTCACATACTGCATGTGCCTGTGGGGAGCCTTTGATTCCTGGATCCACCTCCCTCTGACTTGAAATTAGACTGCGCCCACTGTCAGTAAGAGATGGAGCCACAGTTTCAAACCACAGGTCTGTCAGTCATTTCAGTGCTCTTGGTAGCACAGGCGCAAACTCAGGAGTTTGTGCCTGCGCTGCTCACTGACATGGTTTGCGTCAGATGTATCCGAAACAAGGTGTATCAGATTAGGGGTGGGCAGAACTCACAGAGTTTCACTCCGTGGAATTACGCTCAGTTACATGAAAAATCAAAGAGATTCCGCAGAGTTCCTTGAACTGGCAGAATGAGGCACTTCACACTACTCCCGCTGTTTTTTAGTGCCGGGATCTCGTTCCACACTGCCAAATTAGCACAAATGTCAACATGCGGCATGCTAGAGGGCACTTCTTTTTAAGCTGATTTTGCTGCAGCTTGTGTAGATTTTGTACTCCAGCAGCAGCTTTCTGACCACCAACGAGGGGAAAATATCTCTACGTGCCTTCCTCGTGACGGAAAATCGCACTAGGGGATGCCAAATCTTGCTTGCCCTTGGCAATTTACTGTTGACGAGCTGCGCGCAAGGAAAAACTCTACCATGCGGCAGTTGATGTAATTAGGCCAAAACTCCACATTACATGTGTTACACCAGAGTCGCAAGAACTCTACCAACTCTGCTGCAGAGTGGAATTGATTGCCCATCCCTACATCAAGTGTACAATATTATAGTGTGCATGATTAATGTTCTCTGGCAGCAGGGGCCACATTGGACATGCTGCATTCCATCATTGCCTGTTCCTCCCTGCAACATGACTAGTGTACTCCAGGTACAAACAGGGACAGGCCGCTTTTTTATTGAGAAAACATGCACTCTACCCAGTGCAGGTGCAAACTTCGCTAGTTCATGCCTGTGCGAAAGAGAACTCATCAGTTAAAGTCACAGTTGCAGTTTTACTGCCATTCATTCCCTGCGACGTTTTCAAGCAGTTCAGTGTATGACTGTTCCTGCCTATGCCTGGGGAGGTCCCTAGGACTCACGCGCTCCTACCCAATGGAGTGCCCTTTAAGGTAGTTTGCTGATTCTGCCCCACCTTATATGTGACACAATCAGTAGACCTCCCAATAGTTTTTTTACCTCTGTAACTGCTTCTGCAATATGGCACCGACACAAGGTCAAAGGCGTTCAATCATTTATAGGAAGCACAGCCCCATGTAAATGAGGAAACTCTCCCTTGGGATTGCACCAATGCATTATTTGTACCAACACAGTCCATATTAGAGGAAAAGTAGGGTCAACTGATTTGCATATGACTTGGTCCACACTCGGGTGGCATAGTGAGCAAACAAATGATGGATTAAACCCAGATCTGTTGACTAGGGGTGAGTGGTTTAAAAGGTTCAGCACTCCATCCATCATCTTGTGTTTACCGTATTAGAGAAGGGACAAAATAAGCATTTGTGCTCATTCTATAATACAAAGGTAGCCATGGGTGCAAACATGGGACTGCTCTTTGTACAAGAGAGGTTGGGAGAGTTGGTCAGATAGGGAAGAAGATATGGTGTTCAGCCTTTAGTAATAGTCCACGGAATGGGGCCCAAGAAGAGATTTCAGATTGTGATTTTAGTTATGATTTTTAACAGTTCAGAAAGAGGGTTGGACGTAATCCATTTTGTTGCGGCTTTACAATGTAGATTAACCCCTTGACTGCTGCCGTTGGCCAATGGTCGTCGCGTGCACTACCTAGGTGGTGCTGCGAATGTCCGTTGGCCGACGGTGCCCCACCCGTTTTTCGAACGTTCAGCACTGGAGCTGAACGTTCGACGCAGCCAAGGTGTTAAGGTCTTATTGCCAGTTTTAACTACATTAGAGAGTTGTTTTGGGCGACTCTTTGTATTATCAATTAAGAATCTGATTTGGGTATCCTTGGCCTTGAAGATGTTTGTGTGTACCACCTTCTGGTTGCCCTGCATATTTCCAAATAGGAGGAGGAGGGTGGAGTGATGATGTGACACTCTAGGACTGGGCAGAAGTGCCCACCTTCCAGAACATTTCACACCCACTTCAAAACCCCTCTACAAGGGAAAGACTGTTGAACAGACACTGGACCTGGAAGCAACAACAGCAAAAGTAAACTCTGCTGAAAGGAGAAGCCAACTGACCCAATGAGAAGATGGACTGAAGGACTTTGACTCCAGCTGGAACATAGGACTAGTACGGGTTTTTCCAGGGTCATTGGCGATGGCCCTACTATGTTAACTGAAGAGCAGATGGACGAACAAACCTACTGGAGGACCCAGAATAGTTCCCTTGGAGTTATGTGGACTGGCCACTGACCCACCCTGGCTAGGTTTGGGCATTACTCATGTAACTCCGTGTAGCAAAATCACATGAAATTACCAATTCATTCTGTAAGATTAGGCAGAATTACAAAAGAAGAGAGTAATTCTGCATTTAGTGCTATTTCTTTACCACAAAACTTCCTCCTGACATCCAAAATTGATGCAAAATGGATTTTGCACTAAACAATAGTGCTAACTGCAACAGAACATAAACAGCAATGCAAGCAATCTCTCGCTGCATGTGTTCTCTTCGTGGGACTTTTGCCCTCAAATTACTCTTTATTATGCGGGCGGGACTAATCACATTATCAGTAAATCTGCGTCCAGTGCAATTGAAATTCTGCCCATGTCTACCACTGACGCAAATGTGCCCTGCAAAATGGCAAAAGACAGGGAGGGTTCTGCTTGTTGGCTGTGAAGGGTCTGTGCAAACCACCCTCAAGCAGTTGAGAGCAGCAAGGAGCCCCGGCAGAGGACAGAGATTGTGAAGAGAGCTTCAAGACGCAAGCTCCACAAAAAAATACAATTTAGGGGCTAGGAGGCCGGAAGAAAATGCTCCTAGTGGATAGAGCTCGCCACCAGGAGCAACATGACACAAAATAGGGTAAATCAGCCCTATAGGTCCAAAGAAAACTGCACCTGAAGCTTGGTCCTCCAGGGGAACCAGTTAGGAAACTGAGCACATAGCTCTCTGCCGTAGTTTCTAAAAGTGCCTCCACAGAGAGCAGAGCCCCCGGGGGTGGCGTAACCCTTATTTAATTATGGTAGAGGTGTGCATGGGGTGCCTTTTCCAGAGCCACCTTTGTCCGAGGGAACCCCATCTCCCAGGGCCCAACTCAATGGAGACTGCCAGAGGACCCCTTCTCCCTGGGACAGAGAACAAAACATTCAGTACCAATGCACTGCTTCTGGGGAGGCCAGGGACCCAGGAGCAAGGTGGTATGCCTCTTCTACCCCATGCCCGTGACTGTGGGGTGCTGACCATTTTGGGTGCTGCTAAGAGCGCAGCAGCCCCTACATTAGCCCCCACAGTGTTTGCTTGAAGTAGTCCTACATCTCCCAGGTGGGTATATCCATGTCTCTTGGAGAGGCCTGTTACATTTTGAAGCACTCCTATGGGCTCTGGACTGCAGCAACTCTTGATTGGGTGGTCCTAAAGCTGTAGTGACAGACATTTAATGTCGGAAAAAAGACTCTGGGACATGTAACTTAATGTAATGCTTTATTGAAAATGTAGATGATTGACAATGCAAGGGTTTATGTTACAATCAATAGTATTTGATGTTGGCATTATATTAATTGATTTCAGTGGTGTGGCAAAGGTGGATTATAACATGTTTCTGAATTTACTAATGCGGTGACACCATGACAAAGTCAGTAAACCTGCCTTGTATGACACTCTATATTGTGATATTCTAACAAGAATAGGTTGGACGAGAGTGTGAATAATGATTAAGGGCTTCCTGAGGGGGTGAACTGTTCTGAGGGTGTTACCAAATATAGTTCCATCTACTTGACTGTATATATTTAGGGAGTTTTCGGAAGTGACTGTAACAAATTCTTTAAAAAAAAAAAGAAAATGCACAAACTGGACGGTGATTTACTGAGTGTTGTTGAGTACCAGCAAGATGGGGGTACTAGTCCATATCACCCTCCCCTGAGTAGGTCTTGGAGTGCTTCGGCTCACTCCCCTGAGAAAGTCAAGTGCTACAGTGGGGTACTTACAAAAAACTATTCATCACGAGGAAAAGTGTATCAAAAGCAATATCAGGCGTGGTGAATATCAAGCACATGCTAAACACTTCATATGCAAAATATAAACTACATTAGATCATCAGACAGTATCAGCCATATGAACGAGTTGAACATCACTCACTTTAGTAAAAGAGTAGAGGCCCAGTCCATCAATAGACGTATAATGCCTAAGATAAGTAATGTCTCTCAATCACAGTGGAGACAAAGTCCTACGTAGAAAAATAAACATTAAGGGAGCACCAAAAGATGTATCCGTTATGATGCTTTGGGGACATTGAGCACATGGTACCATACTTAGCCAAGACCTAAACAATATTGGAGCACAAAAGGCCAACCATGAAGACAGGGCAAATAAACAATAACGTAATGTGACCAAATACACGTGTGGGCTTATATTGTTTAATATAGGTATGTCTCTCAGTCCCAGTGGCAGAAGAAACAAATTGCATTGCAAAGTCGAGACAGACAGAAGGTGTGATGCACCATGCAAGCCGTAGTAGGTCAGTCAGACTGACTCTCACACTGTTAAAAGTTTGAAGAAGAAAAATGACAAACTTTTGGGCTTCACTAAGTAAAGTAGAATAGACACAAAATTGCACATGATTACAGTTGATGAACTTGAAGGGGACATAACCTAAGGCGGTCTACTTTTTAAACTCATTACACCAATGATGAACAGAAAACACAAGACAGTGTAGAGTTTTCACTGGTAGCGTAATCACAACACTTTAAAAGGTTTTTAGGGGTTTTAGTTTCTGAGAAAACATTTTGTTTCTGCACATAAGATAATAAAACCAAGAAAAACATTTTTTTTGTCTTCTCCAATCATGACCAACCCCCTCAGATCCAAGAATGGATAAACAACCTAGACTCCCTAAACTGCAAGCTTACCCCAGCTAACTTAGCTACATCTCTAGGGATTTCTCTGGACACAAGACTAAACATGAGCTCACACATAAGCCTAAAACCCCTCAACACAATCATGCATTTCCTCCCCCCAATGACCTAAAAATTGCAACACAAGCTCTAGTTCTGTCCAGACTTGACTACGGAAATGCCACTCTAACTGGGTCAGCTAAAACACACATTACCCCTGGTGATCCACCCTAAATGCAGCAGCAAGAATGGTCACAGGATCCAAGAAACACAACCACATCACCCCTGCTTTGCAAAACTTAAAATGGCTACCAATCGAAGCACACTGCTGTTTCAAAACAGCCTGTCTCACGCATAAAGCTCTACACACTGGCAAACCAGATTACCTCACAGCCAAACTCACTAAAGCAGGACAATCGAGAAACCTGAGAAGCTCCGACACGCTCCTTCTAATCCCACTCAAAAGACATAAACAAAAAGCCCTCTCCCGCTCTTTCTCTGCAACGCTCCCTAAATCTTGATCTCTCTCCCAATTCATATCAGTACTAAACCTTCCTTCATGAGTTTCAAGAGATAATTAAAATAATTTCTCCTCAACCGTCATCTCTATCCCTCTGGACAATAGCCACACACATACTTTCATCTTCTTAATCCCCTGCTAATTGATGGTCACCACTGCCACAGAGCTTCTTGATCTGATCCTCAAATACTCAACTAAACTCCCCCTCCATACTGAAAGGAATTTTTACCTCATAATTATTAAACTGATAAACCTCCAGAATCTAGGTGTATTAATGTACTGTGACTGTTTATGTTTCTATTCATGTACGTTGTTATAAAGCACTCTGATACCCCTCGTCGTGTAAGACCTATATAAAACTAAAGTAAAAATAAATAAATAAAAGCTGCCTTTGCTTACTATAAAGCTTAGACATAAGAATACTCCAAACATGGTTGCTTTTATTTCATGTTCACTGCTTTAATTGCATCATAAGAGCTTTACCTGCACTACAGAAATTTTATGAACATCGAATCAGGACTGTAATACATAAAGTGTTTTTTTCTAAAGGAATAGAATACATGCATTTTAAAATGTTAGTGATGCCAGGGAAATGTTCTAAGGTGCTGCAATTCAAGAACATGTGAGAAAAGCCTAAATAACTTTTATTCCTCTTCATAAACCTCTATGAACCATAGAGATGTAAAGAAAGAAAATGGGGGTGTACTTTACACCTATTTTGTGAGTACCTTTCTGACTTTTTTAGTTATCCAAAAGAATACCAGAAGCACTCAAACACATAAAACATTTTGTCTACGTAAACGTGTGTGTTCATTTCTGCATGTGTAAATATCAGGATGTACTGCAATTTTTGGGGGAGTTATGTTTCACCATTGAAATAACACGCATCCTTTGCATTCATAGAAATTTTGTGTGTTCTGTCCTGGATGTATGTTACATTATCTCAGTCGAATTATATCGAACTGTAATAGCGCATCCACAGTTTTGACTCCCATTATATCATTAATGTATGCTTATGTATATAAATATATATTTACTGTTATTATCTCCACATCTGTTTACTTTGATCATAGACAAGAGTTCAATTTTGTGGATGCAAAATTGTTGCAGGTGATATTTCGTCTGAAGTATTGTTGCCTTCTAATTTCTCTGCTGTTCTACAGGGATGTACATCTGACTTTGATACGAGTAAATCTCCAACTAGTTGCAGGGTGTTCAAGTCCCTACCAAGGGTTTTTTAATGCTCATGCACTTGTGAAAAAATCATTTAAAAGTGCAAATTCACATACTGTGATTGAGCAAAGTGGATTTGCAAACATTATTGTGGATATCTGGAAAAGAATGGACACATTTAGAGTTTGGCGGTGCTCCTTATGAAGGCTATCCCATCCTCCATTTTACATATGCCATAGGCTGTATCACGCTTTTAATATGGAGGACAGGATATCTGTCACTTTTGTGACCGAGTATTCCATGCTCAACATTTTAATTCAGACCCAAATACTTTTAGGTGGGCAAATATCTTGCGAATCAGGCCTAATGCAGCAAGTAGAATGTGTAGACACTAAATAAATCATGTAGTTAAAACTGGGTTTTGGTGACTTATGAAGTCTTTCGGGTTTAAGATGGTATGATATGGTGACGACATGCAAATCAAGGCATCCTTTGCAGGGGAACCAACCAACACCGCCTCTAGATTTCACGACTATATGCAGGAAGTTGGGAATTGGATGTCCGAAAATTGAATACAGGAAATACCGAGGTGCTTCTGTTTGGATGTGATACCTCCTTTTGGACACCACGCTGGTGGCCGCAGGAACTGGGAGAAATTCCTTAGCCAGTCACCATGGTAAATACAAAATTCAGAGGCCTCATTTATGAGGCCTTGCGTCAGTTTTGCGCTTCTGATGCGTCACTTTTTGTGACGCATCGGCATAAAACATGCCTCCTGTTGCGCTCTATTTACAAAGTGACGCATCTAAGCCGATGCGTCAGTTTGTAAACCCCTGCGCTACATGATACCTGCGTCAGGTATAATGTATGCAGGGGGGTGTTTCCCCACAAAAAGCTTTGTAGAAGTGACGCAGTGAAATCTATGAGATTTCACTGCGTCACTTCTAGGACACCGTTGCGTCAAAATCTTGCGCCTGCCTCACAGCAGGCGTAAGACTGACGCAGACCCTTACATATGGGGCTTGCCCATGTGAAAGGAAGCATTGCTGGAGTTGCGTCACTTTTGTGACACACTCCAGCAATGCGTCACTTTTGCGCTTACAGATACGTCAGAAATACTGACGCATCTGTAACTCCTTTGCGACATGATGCGTCATTCATTAAATATGACGCATCAGGTATGTCGCAAGGAGTGCGCACTGAGAAGTGACGCATCGCTGCTTTCACGCAGCGATGCGTCATTTCTCATAAATGAGGCCCCAGGAGTCTACTTCGCCACCAAACTGTCCTTCGAAGGGCAAATTAATGCTATCACCTCCTCCTGCTTTTTATCATTAAAACTCTCAGGAAAATACTACAGTTTCTTCCGTAAGAGCTTCAGAAAGCTGTGGTTTCAGCACTCATTCTGTCAAAGATTGATTATTGCCGCTGTCTATTTCTTAATATTCAATCAAGGTTCCTAAACAAAATGTAGGTTTTCCAAAGTGCAGCAGCACCTCTCCTGCTCGCCATTCAGAAACATCAATCAGTGCCTCATGCCCTGCCAATTCTGCACTGGCTACCAGCAGTGGTGACATTTGAAAGTGGTGGGGGCGTAACATTATTGTCGTACTGTACCGCTGCGAGCGAGCATAGCGAGCGAGCTCGAACAACCTACGGGGGGCTAGGGGTTCTCCCCCAAGAAAATTTTGAAAAAAAGAGTGGACAACCGGTGCATTTTTAAGCAAATTTGAGGAAGCAGGAAGGTTAATAAAGCAATTAGTGCTGGGCCTAAACTGCCCTCACAGGCTTATCTACAAGTTCCTCATCTCAACACATCTTAGACACTGATAGGCTGGCCACCCAACCCTAATTGCAGATCTCACCTTGTTTAATGGTAATTCTTGACCCTCATCCCCCTTAAAGAATTCTTTGAAGCAACCAGCTGGTTGCTTGAGTACCATAAAAACTCAATACACTTAATACAAAAATAAATAAACTGAACAGTAATAGAGAAACACAAAAAGCCACACCATAAGCATTTGAAGACAGGGGAAAGAAACACAGATGAGAAGTCAACTCTATAAATTTCAGTATTCTGTTTAGACATGTGAATCTTTAAAAACACCTATCCTGAACTTATATGCTCTGTCTCTAAAAGATACACTGCAAAAGGGAACACACTATTATATTACGTATCATGCAATCTTTAATGGGACACATTTACAATGTAACTGTCCATTTTCTATTTCAAAGCCTTAAGTGCCAAATTAAAAGCCACATTTTGTTACCACATTTTGAACCATCTCAGACATTCTGACAACTTTAGAAAAGTGAAGTGACAATGCAACTGCTTGTGCTCGCCCAACTAATTTCAACCACCAACAACAAGACTAGGGGCTTCAGAACAAAAGGAGGCTTGGAGCAACCCTTTAACACAACATAAAATACACGGAGAAGCGTGGCTCAGTGGTTAGAGGCGGCAGACCCGGAAGCTGAGATCAGCCGTGGACCAGGGTTCGATTCCCCGCCTCGGCGGGTCTCGGGCTCAAAAAAAAAAATTTCCACGGACTCGACAATTCTCGCTCCGGTGCCTACTCGACTCACGGGGTCACACTCTGCGACTCTGGGCAATAGCTTGCTTAATCTCCACTACGGTCCCTCGCGGCGGGATGCCTGGCTTTCACCTTGTGAATACCCTGCTGGGGTATCTCACAGGGGAATACCAGGACGGGTTCCCTAAGCAAGCGCCTTGAGACCCCTGGGTGATTAGTGCGCTATATAAATCGAAACACATTTACATTTACACATTTACATTTACAATACAACATACAATACACGATGGTGTAACCCTCGTCTTGACAAATCAAGGCCTCTCATGGTGCCTCTCATGGTGGCACCTTTCAGCGTCCTGTCCTGGGGGCCGAGAAAAGCCGACATGGGGTTAATGGGGGTCCGTAGCCCATCCCAGTACAGGGATCACAAAGGCATCACATCACACCAACATGTCACACGAATAGGAGTCATTTGTTTTTCAATTGCATTGGTTTGGATTTCTTTCACAAATTAATTATAGGAATAAGTTTGCATTTTCTTGTTCATTTGTATGAGTTATGATTAATTCTTGTTTGTACCCTATGAATTGTTTGTTTAAAAACGTACATAAAAGAAAATACTCTTTGATATAAAACTTTCCCGTGTTTCATTTTTCCTTTTATTGTTTATTTAAGTAGCTTCACAAGTAATGTTTCAGACACCAATTGAATTGGAACAGATATAAATTTAGGTATTCAACAAACAATCTGTCATCTGTGATAAATACCTTAAAGCAAAATCCCTTGCTGGCACTTTTTTTATAGTTATCTTGTTTGCCCAAGCCCGCAAGGGTATATTGGGTTTCCCACCCCTTTCTCTTTTATGATTTGTCAGAAGGCTAGGTGGCAGATCTGCATGAATACAAATTATGTTTACAGAAGCTTAATTTGCATTAT
Source organism: Lissotriton helveticus (assembly GCF_964261635.1). NCBI lineage: Eukaryota > Metazoa > Chordata > Amphibia > Caudata > Salamandridae > Lissotriton > Lissotriton helveticus. The sequence continues at coordinate 1,518,880,625 of NC_136068.1, read as the reverse complement.
CTTCATAAACTGAGTACAGTTCTTGAGCGCTATCAGTTTGGGAAGAGGATGCAAATCCAAGGGGAAACTGTTGAAAAATACATAACTGAGATGTGTAGGCTAGCTTTTACATGTGGTTTTGGTGGTTCCAGTGAGGAGCGTTTAAGGGGCTAATTTATGTTGGGTTGCATGTTGGAGAAGGCCAAAGAAACCATGTGGCAGAAAGACAAACCCACTCTGCAGGAAATCCTAACAATGGCAAAGACTCATGAACATTCAAATGCATGTGTTGAATGACTTGTCGCATGCGGTCAAGGAATGATGAGGCAACTGCTAAACTTGTACGGGAAAAGTCAATTGCGGGAAAGGCAAGTCAGGACAAAGAGGGTACACTGGGCAAAATGGCTGAGATGTTTTCTGGCAAGTGTTTTCTAGGCGCAATGTAGATCATAAGGCAAACTACAAAGAGTGCCCGCAGTGGAAAGCTATGTGTAAGACTTGCGGTAGGAAGGGACATTCCACAAAATGTTGTAAATCCAGTCTTAAAAAAGTGAGAGAAGGTGACTGTGATGATGAGGATGATGTAGTGGAGGAAGTGGTGGTACTACAGACTAAAGAAGATTCCTTTGAAGGGCCTCTTGAGATGGGACAGGTTAATGGGGAGCCGAATAAGATTTTATTTGACTCAGGTGCTAAGATAACCTTGATACCAAAAATGATTTATAACAAACACTAAAAGGGAAAGTAAAACTCTTGAAACCAGACATTAGGCCTAGAGGATATGGTGGTGAGCCAATCAAATTGTCAGGATATTTTTGGAAAATGATTGAATTAAAACATCACATTATACCTTGTAAGATTTATGTATTGGTTAAAGGTAATTCCCTTATAAGCTAGTTTCATCAGCAAGACCTTTTTGTTTCTTGATCGGAATGAGAATCCTGCAGTCAGAGTGAGGGATAAGTGTATTTTAGATGGTTTTGATGGGTTACTGAATGTGTTACCTCATGTTTTCAAAAATAAATTAGAGTCCCTCGAGAACTATGTACATGTGATTAAACTCAATGCCAATGCACAACCAAAAATTGCAAAAGTCAGGAATGTACCTTTTTCAGGGGTCTCAGCTGCGGTTTCAGCCCCAGTCAGCTTGCGGTTCGGGGCGTCTCCCTTTCACGGAGAGGAGTAGCGCAGCAAGGTGCAGTGAGCCGCAGGCGGCGGCTCCTACAATCAAATAACTGGCTAGCCTGTAGTGCAGTGAATCAACAGGACTGGACGCCAGACGCCAGAACGCCATTGCCCCGAGGCGGACGCGGGCGTCTCTACCGCGTTTCTACCGCGTCTCTACCGCTGTTGCTGCTGCTACTATCACCACCGCAGAGGGACACAGAGGGATATTGAGTGACACAGGAAAACGGCAAAACGGCAAACGGTAAACGGATTACCTGCCAGAGCCGAGGAGAGAGCGGGCCATCGGCCGGTCGGTCGCCGGCTCCCATCCGTTCCCATCTGCTGTCGGCTTGGCTTTGCTCTCTCTGCCGACGGGGAGCTGGGTCCACTTTTTCCGGGGAGGTGCCGTGGACTGGCCACGCGTACGAGGAGCAACCTCTACAGGCGGGTGTGAGCGCTGAGTCAAGCCCTGTAACAACAACACTGCTGTAGCCTTGCCCCGCTGCACCTGGTCCCCCTATCAAAATCTACCAGCCCGTTAAGGAGCTGACCCGCACCCGCACCCGCTCTGGTTGCAGCACAGCAGTATAGCCGACTGGCCATGTGCGAGAGGAACAGCAGCTGCTGGCGGGTGTGAGTGCTAAGCTAAGCGCTGTGATAACAACACCGCAGCAGCTTTTGCCTCATCGCGCCTTGCCCCCTTACCAGCCTCACCGCTGATGAACTGAGAAAGTCCAGGGGAAACCAGGAGCCAGGAGTGAGGGATAAGAGCACCTGCGAGCCGGTGAGTCAGCACCAAGGCGGTAAGGCACGGGGGAGGTGTAATCTGCCGACCAGGTGGTTGGCTGAGGCTGGCACTGCCTCAGTCGCTCGGAGATTCGCTGCAGAGCTTGTTGCCAGCTGCTAAGACCGCCCCTGGGCTGTCGCTGTCTTTGCAGCCTCGCAGCCCCAGTTCATTACTTCTGGGCATCCAACACTCTTGAGAGGGGTTAGGAGGTGTCTAAGATTCGGCCCCGCCCAGCCCGCAAACAACACCTAGTGGACTCACCATGGAAAACATCAAGCTGCCTAGAAGACTTCCACGGAGAAAGGGTACTACTCTCCACTCCGCCTCTCCCGGGGAGGCTCAACAGGAGTCGCCACCATCTCAAGATACAACGTTACACCCAGGTGGCCTATCATCGCAATCTCGGATCAGCGACTTCTTCGGAAAAACTCCTCTCCAAAAGGGCTCTCCTTCCACTCACCCACTACGGCCCGATGCGGATTTTAATGTTGACACTCAGAGTGAAAACTATTGCTCTCCTATTCCAGTTCACATTAAAAACTCAATTCTGGAGAAACCCTCTCTGTCCTCGCCTAAATCCTTCGCCTCACACGAGGCATACCAGCTGCATATGCTCTCTCAGGAGATTGCTTCTACGACCCAGGACAGTCTCTCTGCCTCACTGAGCGCCTCCTTTGCAGCCCTGGGAAACTCATCCTCACCTGTTTTCAGTTCTGACCCCTTAAATACTACAGTATTAAACACTGCAACCAAGCTGCAAATCCAAGCCCAGGTCTATGGCAGCGCCCAGCTGACATCATCAGATCACCTTGATAACAGTAACGCGGCTAATCCAACTTTGAAGCCCCAGCTTCAACACAGCCCAAACTTATGTTCAAGGGCTCCCTTAATTGGACATAATGACCATTCATCTTTAAACAAGAGTTACAACTATGATGATTCTTCCTTACCTAACAAACTATCCAACCGATTCCTGGCCTCCTTAAAAGCCCGAATCGAAGATTCACTTGCTCACTAACCGGGCCTTAGCCCGCTCTCAAACTCTCTTAGAGCGTTAACGGAGGACCGGGATTCTCCAGTGTTTACTTCCTCGGACACCACAAACTCTATCTTGGTCTCACTGACATCTCTGCACGCAAAGCAAGACGCAATAGCTAAAGCCACGTTATGGCAGTCGCAGAAAATGGAGCTGCAGATCGATCTAATGCAAACTCTGGCCTCAGCACTATCGGACCTGGGCTCCAGGATAACCTCTCTTGAAGGCTCGGCGGCGCTAACGGGCACTCCAAATTCTTGCCCCTGCTCCCCAATAATCAACAAACTTGCGCCTCTCCCCGAAATCTTGAGTGCAATCTTGAATAGTGTGAAGTGCCATAACAATGGAGAAGGACCACTAAAGCCCACATGAGAGCCTCATCTTTCACTTACCGTCGAAGAGCCCTCATGCTCAGCCATAGTTCCCAGTCCACTCCCAGAGAGAAAAAATATTTCCCCTTGTGTCGGCCCAGCCACTATAAGTCCAGCCCGCTTTACACCGGGGACTAGTCCCTGCCCCCCCAAAGCGGGCTCTGAACATATTGAAGTTACTAGCCAAACATCAACGCAATTATTAACTACACTAACTAACTACACGATCAGCGAAAAGCGAACAGCGAAAAGGAGAGCGGGCTTGAAGGCTCAGCAGCACTCAGTTTGCCAGCCACTAAATCAAGGTGCCTCCCCCATTTTCCTATTTTCAACTTGCCCTCAAAATCCAAAACAAAAACTACTGAGACAAGCTTGACCGCCGTGGGTCCAAAGGTCAACAGTGAACAGCCCTGTCTATTAACACAGGAAGGTCCTGGGGCCACAACAGCCATCGATTTAAACTTCCCACCAACATTGAATGATCCATTGTCTAACAAAATTACAGCATCAATCATTCACGATCAAAGATCTAGGAAACAGGCCATTAATGTACAGTCTGTTGCAGCAACATCAGAAACTCGGGAGAGTCCACTTGAAAGTCAGGCAATGGCGAAACCATTGAAAGTGGACCCGCAAAGTGCAATAGAGGGCGATGCAACAAGCCGCTGTGCTTATCATCCATCAGAGGATACATCTAGAGCCGGCTGGCTCTCTACTGCGCAGATGCAGAGGCCCTGTCCGCCTCAATTGCCACAAGTATCAGAAACGGTAAGTTACTCGGGGGGGGAACAATCACCCACTCGAAGTTCGCTTCCAACCTCTGACGGCGCCAGCACCCTCAAATGACCCAGCTAGGACACTGAATCACCAGAACCTGGAAAAGGGAGCAGAACTTGTCTTTTTTCCACACTACGAGCATAAGGGCTCATATGACGTCCTCACTAGAGGCAATCTCATCCGTCTACTCAAATGTGTTCCAGCGTTGTCTGGGGTCACTTCCGCAGACCTTTTATCGGTCAAGTTTTTTTCAATACCTGGAAAAGGGGGCTCAGAGGCCACCACTACATCGTGGTCCCAGGAATCCATTAGGAACGCAATCCTTAGGGAAGCCAATTTATTTGAAAATTGGGGCGTCGAAATGTGGGTTCCTACCCATCAAAAATATCCCCACGTTCTCCTACCCCAGGCCCCAGTGAAGCAGTATACTAGCGTACTGAAGGGGTCCCGGGGCGCAACCCATGCATGGCTTCCGGAAGCGTCGAAAGTAGACAATCTCTTAAACATCGCATGTCATAACAACCAACGTCTGATAAGTTGCAAACCTAACTGCCCTGCCTTCTACACAAACGATATCCGCCACGGCTATTCCGCCCTCGAGCCTCTTACTAACCTAGCCCAGCAGCGCCCCTCCTAACACGGGCGCCAGTCGGATCAACCCTAAATTAACCATCACATCCTGGAATGTGGCTGGGCTAAAGTCAATTCTTGCCTCAAAATCAGCCGTGGATTTCCTGAACAAAAGCGATATCATATGTCTCCAGGAGACTTGGGGCCAGATGTAGGTAATTCGTATTTACCGATTCATAAATACCGAATTTTACAGATTCGGTATTTATGAATCGGTAAATATGAAGGTGTGACATGTAGGTAAAATCGGTAATTGAATTACCGATTCTGTAAAAATCAGTATTTACCGAATCGGTAAATACCGATTCGGTAATGCCCATTGATTCCTATGGGCATTGAAGCCCATAGGAATCAATGGCCATTACCGAATCGGTATTTACCGATTCGGTAAATACCGATTCCAGCAAGGGTGCAGGGGGTGTCACTTTGACACCCTCTAGCACCCCAAATACTGGCAAAAAGGGCATGTCTGTCTGCCACATGGCATAGGTGTGCATGCACACATGTGCATGCACACCTGGATTCGGTATTTTACCACCCAATTGGATTGGGTGGTAAAATACCGAATCTGTCAGGCCTTAGGGACTCTGAAGAGTCCCACCTACATCCCGAAGTTACCGAATCGGTAAAATTACCGATTCGGTAAATTTACAGAATCTGTAAATTTAGCCCCCTACATACCAAAAACCCATTTACCGGTCAGTAACGGCCGAAATCGGCCGTTACCGGTCGGTAAATGGCCTCCTACATCTGGCCCTTGGTCTCTATCCCCATCGCCGCTGCTTGGCTATCACAAACTTTTTCAACGAGCCGTCCAGGCCAACCCCTACGGAAGACCCTCTGGGGGCCTCTTAATTTACATTAAGCACAGCTGCAAGATAACGGTCACACCTATTCCTTAGAACCTGACAACAGGGCAGACAGTACTTATCACCGGCCTCTCACTGTCAGGTAGGGCCCTTCCAATTCTCCTAATCAATTGTTACCATAATATAGCGAAATCCACAAAATCAACCGCAACTGATCTACTGGTAAAACATCTGGAAGATCTCCTATTGGAATTTGCACTTACGGAGGTACTGTTATTAGGAGACTTTAACATCAAAGACCTTGCAACTAATGGTCTACTAGCAAGGAAAACCAAAGAGCAGGAAGCGATGACCATTTTTTTTAACAACTTACAACCTCCGGGCAGCTCAGCAAATTACACTGGAACAGCACTCGGGTGTTCATTTTCTGCCCACGTTCAGAACCATCTCAACCATTGACTATATTTTCTTATCACCGCTTTTGGGCAATAATCTGGTCAGGATGGTAATTCTAGATCGTATGGAGAGCGACCACAACCCCCTAACGGTAACATTGCATTTGCAAACGCTGGTCGCCGCAGAAACAACGGAAGTGGGGCAATCAACGCGGGCCGAACTCCACACCTTGGCTAGAAGAATTAAATGGGATTCACTAGGCTCTGTCAAGGTGGGAATTTGGCTTAAGGCCGAAATACCTAGCTTCAGACCAGAGGCCCCCACAGAATTACATCATCTGTGGGATGATGCCATCGTTAAACTACAGGATTAATTGGTAGGCCGCGTGGTTCAGCCTAGATCATCTGGACCACGTCCAAAGCAAATTCAAGATCCAGCACTAGCCTCCCAAAGAAAGACCCTCAGGAGGGCTGTGCGTAGGCACAAACTGATCGGAACTGTACATACTGCCAATAATGTGGCATTGCTGCGAAAGACCTTCAAGAAATCCTTATGGGAAACCAAGTGGCTAAAAATATTCAACCTGCTTAAGGGCAATAGCCAGTCCAAGTTTTGGACCTACATGAACAAACTCCGTTCCACGAACAAGATGAGAGGAAACGCGGTTTGTGAAGAAGATTGGGCCCTGCACATGTCCAATCTATATCGCAGTGATACCTCGGACCCAGTGGTGATCGTACTAGGAGATCATGTTGCATCCACTCAAACAGAAACTCATGAGCTGACCACTCCAGCCGAGGTCTCCAAGCATCTGCAAAATATGAAAAATGACGGTGCTCCAGGGCCCAACAGTCTTCCGGCTGGGGTATTTAAATGTGCCTTGGAAGAGTGGGCGGCCCTCTTGACTCCTCTATACAACAACGTGTTCAGGACTTGCCAGCTACCAGACTCATGGTTAGGCTCGATTCTATGCCCCATACTCAAGAAAGGAGACCCCACGCTCCCGGCTAATTACCGACTCATCGCACTGTTAGACCTTGAGGCAAAGGCATACGCACGATGTCTACTTAGGGTGCTTGAAAAATGGGTTGCTGACAATAACATAATACCATACTATCAAACAGGGTTTCGGGCATCGGCCTCCACAATAGACAATGTCACCACTCTAGCCATCCTGAGTCAACAAGCAGGCCAAGAAAACCATCTTCCACTTTACTGCTGCTTTATTGACTACAGCGCGGCCTTTGACAAAGTGTCCCGGAACATCTTGGGGAGGGAATTGAATAAGTGGGGGATCCCGCAGAGCCTCCTAAGAGCACTCATTTCACTGCACAAGAATACATGGGTGCAAATCAAAACAGGCCCAAAGACAGTCTCTTCAAGAATTAGTGTCACTGACGGGCTAAAGCAAGGCTGCGTTCTCGCCCCTCTCTTATTCAATCTTTATACAGCTGATCTAGGAACATTTTTAGAGAACAGCAATCTCCTCCCGTCAAAACTCAGTCCTGGTAAAAAGTCTCTGCATATACTACAATATGCGTATGACATTGTAATAATGGACAAAGCTAAATCGGGTCTTCAACGAGCGTTAAGTACGCTCCATATATACAACACCGCTAATGCCTTGAAAATCAATCAGCCAAAAACCAAGGTACTGATATTTGGCAGATGTAAGAATAAGAAAAGCTTAAGGTGGAACATCCCTTGTCATTCCTTTAACTGTATGCATGCTTTAGCTAGCTTGCTGGTTTCCGACCCTCCCTCTCCTTTTTTTCCCGGTTCTGTAGAAAGGCGGCAAACTTGGAACTCCGGGGATAGAATTAAAGGGTCCCGAATAAGAGTGGACAATATACTCTTTCACTTTAAATTTGGAAGACCGGCAAATAGTGAATTTATAGGAGTTCAACACTGCCTACTAAACAGGTGAGCCCCGCATAAAGCGCTCTAGCCACCACGAGTGGATTAAGAGACATACTCCATTGTTTGACGAGTGTCCCTGGTTCCTTTTCAGTATCTGAATCAATTGAATACAGTGTTGTCTAGACTTGATTGTTTAAAGAAGATATGTTAAGAGAGGATTTATTTATCTCCGAAGGTAATGTTAGACTTTGGTCACTAGGTTTCTTTGGTACTAGTTTATTCATAGGTATATAAAGATTGTTTTTTTGGTGGCTATTCTTTATTCTTTATTCTTTATTCTTTACTTACACGACACAGGGTGTTGTCTCCTGATTATTTATATATATAGTTAGAATGGTTTATAAGGAAGTATCTAATAGTGCACCTATGTTTTATAAAGACACACAAGGTTTTTTGCAGTCTGACCATGTCTAGTTAATAAACAACTGGATTTGTATAATTGTATATATGGATTTGTATAATTGTATATATGTAAATTTTGTATGTAGACCTCTGACTGTCTGAACATATTGATTTATTTTAGATTGGATTGATCCTTTAGACCGAAGTATTTACTAGCCCTAGTCCTGATGAGGCCAGAATTATGATGGCTGAAACGCGTCGACATTTTGTTTGAAGAAGATCCCAGCCAAATTATTTGAATTTATGGAAAATATTATTCACAAGGAGTTAAAAGCATTGAAGATAGCCTAAAAAGATATGGACTATTTATACTTCTTGTGTTAGGTCTGGTGGAGCTTACTTTGAGAGGAATGCGGAGTCTGTACATATAGCGAGGATCCTTTGTTGAAAGAAAAATTGGGCTACAGTATTTTGAATACATCCTTCTGATTTATGTGTGTATATATATATGTGTTTTATATATGTTTATGTAAAAATTAATGTGTAAATATATATACGTTTGTGTTCGTTTGTTTGAAGTGGGCCTACAAATCATACAAGCCCCAATTTAATTCGAATATCCTTTTCAATTAAAATGAAAAATCAATAAGAAAACAAATATTGTGTGCTCTCTTTATGGAGATGGGAAATGTTATTTATACTAATACAAAAATAGTGTTTCCAGACAATTTATTTGTCATAGGGGTAGATAATTGAACTATCTCACCATTTACCATAGATTCTGTTAATAGTGTCCCAGGCACCATTTTGCTTTATGTATAAGGTGGAACATCGGGCCTGCCAGGATCAACACAACTGCAAAATATAATTATTTGGGAGTCTGGCTCAACGAGACGTCTAGACCTGCAGCTCATCTAGCTGCCTTGCAAAAGAGAGCAGGAGTACTCCCTGACTCGGTTGAACCTGTCCCTGTGTAGTCCCTCTGCAGAAGCCATTCTGAAGGTGATCAAAGCTACTCTTCTTCCTGCCTTAACCTACGGGCATCAGGCCTTTCCCGGGGCATGCTCTGCTAGTCTTGATCTCGCCCAAATCTCCACCTACAAAAACATTTTCCACCTCCCAAGTTTCATTCAGCGAGCAAGACTACGTTTGGAGTTGGGCCTACAAAGACAATCAATTTACTGCGAGGCCAATACCCTGAAATATTTCATACGGCTATTAAAAGCCGCTGACAACACTTTAAAATTCCACCTAAAAGAAACCTTTTCCAGTCCTGGCAACCCTTGGAACACTCAGGTTGCAAAGGCCATAAGAGTCCTAGACATGGACAACGCATCCCTCTTTTTAGATTCCATTCCATACTCGGCCTGGAAAAATACCATCAACAGACAGGTCAAATTACTTTCCCATCGCATGGATTTGCATTGCGTAAAAACATCTTCCATTCTGCTCCCACTGAACTCTTCGTATCTTCCCGGGAAACCGCAAGCTTATTTACAGGAAAACTTAAATGCAGCGGCACGGAAGAATATTATGTTCATGCGACTTCTTGGCTTGCGTTCAACGGCTTTTAACAGATGGGCTCCAACAAGGGAGGGGGGCTTGCAGACTGTGCAATTACCACTCTGAGTCATGGCTGCATCTCCTGTGTTGTTGCCCGGCCCTAGCTGCCCCAAGAAAGTTTCTCTTAAAACCCTTGTATTTAAGATGGGGCATCAGGACATGCTGGGAGGCTTCGGCTCTTTGTTTCGCATCCACTGACATCGAAGTGTTTGCAAGGTCGGGAAAATTTGTGAGACTCTTAGATAATCTTCTGTCACCTTCTTTGGCCCCCGCACTCCCACGTCTTCTCCCTCAAAAACTCATCACAGACTTTTTTTCTCCCGTGGTTTAGCACTATTCGTTTTTGTTATCTTTAACCTTGGTTTTGCGTAGCACAATGTTTATATCGGCAACCACAAGACTGTTTTTATTAGAAGCACAATGGTCACTAAGCTCAGTGAGCTGTTTCTCAGCTTTGTGTTTCTGTTTTCTTCCTTTTATCCTAAACATGACAAATGTGTTACTGCTGATTTTTATATATGTGCTAATGCTGTTTTTTATAGCAATGGTTTTAAGTAACTGTGCTAATAAAAACTTCAAACTACCTTTGTCAGTCAAAGAAAGAATGAAAAAGGAGTTGAATAAGTTGATTGACAAAAGCAAAATACAGGAAGTAGAAGCCTTGGAATGGCTTGCACCAGTCATGATGGCACGAAAGGCTAACAGTAAGGCTAGGTTATATGTGTACTTGAGAGAACTAGGCAAGGAATTGGTGTGGTATGATAGGTGTGAAAAAGAAATCTCGGTCATAACTGACGCCAGTTCAAAAGGGTTAGAGGCTGTCTTGATACAAAGGTCAGGAGGTAGAATCATTTTGTTTATATCATGTGGTCCGAGGAGAGCTGAAACCCACAATTTGACTATTTTGAGGGAGGCATTAGGGGTATGTTTGCCCATAAGGAAACTGAGAAAGTTCCTTTGGGGATGCAAATTTGAAGTGAAAACTGCCCCTTAAAGTTTCATTCACGAATGGGTTGTTGCGCTTCAGAAGTTTGAGTACGCACTGTCTCATGTGCCTGGTGTGAGTAATTTACAAGTGGACTGCATCTCAAGGTTGTGTCCTGAACCTGAAGTTGATAATCTCTTGTGTGATGAGAACCTTGGAGGGGAGACATTTGAAGAGGAAGTGAGTGTCTGCTTGATAACAGAACAGGAATAAGTGTGGAAGAAAGAACTCCAGGAAGTTGAGAGTCTACAGAAAGTGGTTAAGATGGTATTAGGAGGTTGGATTGGTAAAAGCAGGTGTGATGATGAAATCCTAGGATTGTGGCAAGTAAGAACTTAGTTGACTGTTGTAGATGGGTTATTGTTGAGAGGGAGTAATTTGGTACCACCACAGAAATTAAGGTGAAAATTGACAGATTGTGCCAATGCCAGCCAGATAGGCATATTGAATACTAAGAAGAGAGTTAGAGAGGTCTACTGGTAATCGTCAATGGACTTGATGATTGCGAGAGAAGTGAGGAATTGTGTTGAGTGGATGCAGAGTGACAAGTTGTTCAAGTGTAGGTGTTCAACCTTTTTGATGTAATTACCAATCTCACGTTGGCCCACTCTAGAATGATCATTCTTGGGGGCTTTAATCTCTGGGAAGACGGGAAGGCCAATAATCATCTGCGAGACCTAAGATTTACCTGCACTAATCTGGACCTTACTCAGATGGTGGAAAGCCCGACACATGAAGGGGGACACGTCCTTGATTTGCTATTTTCCAATCAAGCCACAACGAGGGTACTAGATGTAATGCCTCAGACTTGGTCAGAACATCATTTAGTCCGGTTTAGCATCAGGACACTGCACCTAAGGGACAGTGAAGGTCAGCAAAGGTCCTATAGGACAGGCAGGGAAAGGGGCGAAATTAGGTCAGATTAGATCCCTAGTATTTGACCCAGAGGTCACTCATTTCGACCCCATGCTATCTGTAGGAGAGAACTACTTATTATATACAAACCACATGTTGGCCATCTTGGACCTGGCAATTCCCCTGAAGATGATAAAAAATAAGAGGAAGGCCATGGCGCCTTGGTTTAATGAGGAGCTGAAACAGCTCCGCTTGCTCCGTAAGAAGGCGGAAAGGAAATGGAGGAAGGGTTATGGAGAGGAAGATAAAATCGAACTAAGATGGAGACATGTTATGTTATGTTATGTTATGGTAAAAACACTTTTATAGCGCACAGCTGCCCCAGCCAAGGGGCGTCCCGGCACATGTTACATTATAAGGAAAGCATCCTCAAGGCCAAGGCCGACTTCTATGCCAGATCAATTGCCCATGCATCGAATGGGACAAAAGCCCTTTTTGAAATTACTAAGACTCTGTCTGCACCTAAATGTATGGACAATAAAGTGGCAGCATCACAAAAACTCTGTGATGAAATTGCCACACACTTCCAAGATAAACTTGCTAAGATTGTGGATAGTCTTACTGCCATCAACGAGGCTGAACAACTCAATCCTGTACAGATGGGAGTTGAAGATCAAGTACAACCGGTTTCTCTGAATAATTTTCAAACCCTCCCAAAAGCTGCATTTGACAGTCTGGTAGAGAGTGTATCCTCAGGCTCACCGAATGATCCCTTCCCCACTAGAATATGGAAGTCTTCTGGCTGAGATACTCTTCCTTGGCTGAGGCAGATCTGTAATCAGTCTCTGGAGAAAGGAGAGGTCCCAGAGGAATGGAAAATGGCAGTGGTAACTCCACTGATTAAAAGCCTTCCTTGGATCCATCAATACCAGCCAATTTTAGGCCCATCTCTCTCCTACCCTACCCAGTGAAGATTCTAGAGAAAACAGTTAGTAGGGAACTGTCGGGCTTTCTGGAGGAAAACTCCATACTTGACAAAGACCAGTTTGGCTTCCGTCCTGGTCATGGGACGGAGGCGGCCCTGGTTACAATGCTGGATAACCTTCGGATGCGTGCCGACAACGGGAATACGACTGTGCTAGTGCTTCTCGATATGTCGGCCGCATTCGACACGGTGAACCACCTTATCCTATTGGAAAGACTACAGAATCTGGGAGTGAGGGGGTGGGCACTACAATGGCTACAATCATACCTGGCAGGACGTCAGCAGGTAGTAACACGGGCTCCTTTCACTGCCCGTAAATCCTTAGTCACTCACGGGGTGCCGCAGGGCTCTGCGATCAGCCCTATTTTATTTAATATTTATATGCAGCCCCTGCTCCCTATTATAAAGTCCGCCGGAGTCTGCAGAGTTAATTATGCGGACGATACACAATTGGCGTTCTCTCTGGAAGGTGACAATGCAGTATCTCTTGACCTGTTTCAGGAATGCATGCGGAAGACAGCCAACTGGTTTAGCAGGAATTCACTGCAGTTTAACGCAGGAAAGACCGAGGTGGTCTATTGCTCCTCGGGTGGGCCATCTAGACAATTTCCTTTGGAATTTAGGCTTACCCCAGAGGAGGAACCGTTGACCCCGGCAAGCAGAGTACGCAACCTGGGGGTGCTGATTGACAAGGATCTCCAGATGGAATCACAGGCTAATAAGATCGCCAATGTCTGCTTTGCTTTATTATACATGTTGCGTAAAATACTGCCCCTGCTACCTAAAGAGGCGCGCCCACAGGTAGTTAGTAGTATAGTGGGTAGCAGGCTGGATTATTGTAACTCGCTGTATTTGGGGGCCCCATTATACATTCTGCAGGGGCTCCAAAGAATCCAGTCTGCAGCAGCTAAACTTGCCCTCGGTTGGCAACGCTGCTCCTCAACAACACTGGCCTTGAGAGAGCTGCACTGGCTACCGGTGACGGAGCATATTCGCTTTAAATCCCTGTGTCTGGTTTTTAAAGCGGCACATGAGCTAGGGCCTGTTGCTATGCAGGAAAGGTTCTCCTGGTACCAACCCACCAGGCAGCTCCGTTCGTCCAGTGCCGCGCTACTCACGGTGCCTAGGTTCAAACGGGCCAGGCTAGGAGGCAGAGCTTTTAGCGTGGCCGGTGCGTGGCTGTGGAATGGACTCCCCCAGAGCCTTAGACAGATCAGCGCCCTGCTAGAGTTTCGCAGGAACCTGAAAACCTGGCTTTTTCCCAAGGCCTAGCTGGAGTCTCTTTAGGCTCGGGCAGGTGTGACCTATTCAATCGTGGTTCAGTTTACAGTCTGAAGTGCCAGGATACCCGTGGGGTGGCAGTAAGCGCTATACAAGTTTTAAAATCAATCAATCAACCACTATCCATGGTGGTGAGGGAGCAAGCATCAGGACCATAGGTAGATATTGCACCGGACATTCTTGGGCCTGTTAGAGTGAAAACATGTGAGTAGTATGTTCTTGTGTGCATTGATATGTATTTATTGTGGAGATTAAGGAAGTCAATTTAATAGAGTCTAAGGATGTGGTTTGTTTTTTGGAAGAATCCTTCAAAAGAGAAAGTTTTCCATCCACCATGCTTACAAGTAATACTTTTCGGCTTACCTCAGAGGTGGTTGAGGAAATGTTGAAGATTAGAGGAATTAAATACAGGAGAGTGGCATTTTATCATCCTGAATCAAATGGTGTTGTGGAACGCTTTATTGAAGTGTTGAAAGAAAGTTTGCAACAATCCCTGATGAGTGCAACAAATTAGGAATAGGGTATGAGGAAGAAAGAAAGGGATTACTGACTGACACCACATTCTACCACTGGTGTTTCACCTTTTCAGTTGTCTAGAGGAAGAATTCCCAATAGTGAAACTGTCCCTGCATAGTTGAATGAGAAAAGAAAGAAAATGGATGATCAAGTTGGTAAAGTAGAAGGATGGAGAGAAAGAGAAGAAAGAACAAAGTGAGAGGGAAAGAACTGCATGACAAATGGAAAGCAGTCAAGGAAACTGTGGTGCAGGTGGGGGATTGTAAAAAAATCAAATCTTTTTAAGGTGATAACATTGTTAACAAATGTGCTAAAGACTGATGATACAAAAATCTGGAACCTCAACAGGGTGGGTAAATATGGTCCTGTGCAAGGTGAAGTCTCAACCTTTTTGGACAAAGATTTATTGCAGGATCAAGTGATCAGACTGCAACGTGAGAGGAGGAGACCAGCACGGTTACAAGATTATGTATGAACCTAAGGCTGTTGTGATATTACATTTAGTTGGCCAGCATGTTTTTTAATACAACGTAATTTTTGTGCTAGATAGGTTTTCATGGCGTAGCTAGAGCTGTGTCCTTTTTAAATTACGATCCGTGCCCCGTCTACTGTGTTAATTCAATAGGAAATTATGGAGTAATCATGAAAATGTAATGTGTTTTTATTATTGTATCTTTTATGGTTATACATAACCGAAATAAAGATTAAATGAATGAATGATATTACATTTTTCTTGTCGAAGTCATGGTTGATGTGATATTACATATTTCTTGTTTATAGTTATGTTTTTGTTTCATCTTATTTTATTTGTTTTATTGTGTACAGAGAGGGAGGTGATGTGGCATTCTGTATTGTAGATTACGGGAACCTGTTGTGACCTAAAGGTTATGTAAACATTTGATGATATGTTGATCTGTAACCACTAGAATGTAGGGGATAGAATTGTGACAGAGTCAGTTGGTGGGGACTGGATCTGAGCCGAGGCACTTCCTGTTGTGGATGGGGTCTCCGTACCTTTTGGACTTAATAAAAGGAATACACCTTTCTCTACATGCTGTGGTCAGTGGCTATTATTTACAACGTAACAGCCTAATATTTGGGAAATAGGCTTAGGGCAGGGCCGCAAATCTTCTTGCTGCTCTACCCTACACCAATGTGAACGGGCAGGGATGCACTGTATTTATGAAATACGGTACATTCCTGTCCTTTCCCCTCTGCTGGCACACAACTTGCTGCCTAGTGCCAACCCATGCCCCCTTGCACCATGGTGCAACAGTGTCTGCATTGCCTTCACCTTCCTGCACAAAACAATTCAGAGAGGTGTTTTCCTCTATATGGAAACAGGAAAAAACGAGGAAAAATAAAATATTACTCCCCGTTACACCTGGTCTGGGGAGGCGTAGTGTTTTTGCGGTGCCCCAGGTTTACATGATTAAGTAAACATGGGCAGTGTCAAAATCCATGGGTGTTGCATTGGAAAACGCACCAAATTGTCTTACTCCATATCTAGATATGATTGAAAGGGTTGCGCTTCTGGAGCATCAAAAAAGTGATGCTCGGACGGCGCAAGCCCCTCCGACTGACTATAGAACGTAACACCCATGTATGCCATACAGGAACACTGGCTAACATGGCTAACATGTGACATATGACAACTTGACCAGAAGATAAACTGGTTAGTGTGCAATTGCTGGTGCGGTTTAAAATATACAGTGTGACCCTGGTGAGGTCAATCGTAACATGCTGGAAATTAGTTTCATGATGTAAATATTAGACTGTGGTTGAAACCTGTTGAGAATGACTAAAAACTGTCCTAATGGTGTTCCAGCCTGACAACAGTTGGGAGTGAATCACATGATCCCTGACATTCCCATCCTAGCTCATATTTCCAGCCACATCTGGAAAGCAGACTCGGATGGACACCAGAGTTGGCCTGACTCAATAAGATGTTATATTGCAGGACAAGGCAATCTTGCACATCACTTATGGGGAATAGAGTATTAAAATGCAGAGTCCACTAGGTGACCCAAGTTCATGAATCATACACTAAGTCATGAGACGAGAGGGCTGCTTTATGATGCCTTGTGTTTGTGTGTGCTCTGTAGTATCTCATTTGAGGTGCGCTGATGGTGATGGAAGAAAGTCAAGAAATCCAGAGAAATAAGAAAAGCAGTCACTAGAAGCAATTGGGTCGGCAGAGTGAAGCAAACAAAGAAGTCCAAGTATGCTACTTTACTCATGGTTTTCAACATGCGCTTATAGTGTGTGGAACGATTTGTTCTTGCACACTGTTATAAGCACTATGTGATGTGATCAGCAGCATATCTCCATAGTCACCAACAATCAATTGTGCTGCAATTGGTGAGCTACAATGTATGAAGTTGTTCACAAGGATGTACAAGAGAAATGTTCCTAATGCGTCAATTATCCTCTGGCATCTAAGGCAGCTTGCACTTTTATTGACTGCCTACTGTGACATTTGTGATACTGTTGTGTAGTCTGCTGCATGTAGTGCAGCAAGTACCATAACATCGACAAGGGTGTAATGGGAGTTAGATGTTGGTGATACTTGCTCTTAGTCCCCCTACCATGCCTAGGATCAGATGTGGCGAGAAGTGTTTTCTTCCCAAAACCTCTTTCACAACCAGTCCAAAGAGTATGATTTTTCATTGCGACTGCTCTCCTTTCTCACTGAGTTGGTCTAGATGATCATCACCATCACTGCATTGCCCTATCCTGCCTTTTTGTAGAATGAGTTTGGCTTGGGGTTTGTTTACTTACGGGATCGGCTAGTATCTGATTTTGACTTTTATATGCACTGTAGCTGTGGTGGTTTGTCTAAATTAGCTCTCATTGTGTTCTGCTCACTATCTGAATGCTTAAACTTTGAAATTGAATGACAGCAATGCTTACACTGCATGCTGTGTACATTGGACTAACTGGTTTCAAAGAATTCTTTTACAAATATACTTTGTTTTTTTCAAAAAGACGTGGCTTAGACATAGCATGTCACCTGATAGATGTGTCTGATGTAAATGCATTTTGTGTATTTTTGATTTATATTGTGGTTAAGCAGTTTTTGATTTGATTTTGCTTTGACGTTGTGCCTAATTGTAAGGAAGTGGGTTATTAGTTGGGAAGAATGTGAGCCCTTTTTAAGTAATACATCTGAAACATTCCATTTACTAGTAGCCAAGTACCCATTTATAGTACTTGACTCTCTCATGGTAGTGAGGCAGAGCACTCCAATGCCTACTCAGAGGAGGAGGTGCAGCTTAGTGCCCAAGTCTGCAGGTACAAAACAAACATGCAATAAATCATTGTCCATCCAAAACTCCTATTCTTTCTTAATAAAAAGAATCTAAAGTACTTCAATGCGCACTCTACTCAATACCATGCATTAAAACAAAAGTATATACAAGTTGCCAGGTGGAAATACCTAAGGTGACACTCTGCCAACAGTTGACATCCCTGGCAAGCCCTTAACTCTAAAACCACATTACCCCCTCCATATACCAGACACATTACACTGGGGTGTAGCTATTAAAAGTCAGGCTTACAGACATTGTCAGAGACTCATCACAATGGTAAAAGCAGAGATATGTCAAGATACACCAATACAACACTATTAAAACCTCTAAAATTGGACCATCTTACAATGATTTAATTTATACATGTAATGATTCACTTTTAACTTTGTCATTGGCACTAAAGCATTCCAATGACAATGTACTAGTACATGAGTCTTTTTCCTACCTTTACACAAGCTACCAAATGATTTTGTTCATCGTACCTGAGCAGACACACACTGTCCTGCTACTAGGAAGGATTGCCTCAGGCTGCAGTTGATTCATTCTCCATAAGAGACACCGAAGTGAGAATATTCTCACCCTCCACATGATAAAAGTATGGCCTCGTCGTGATTGACAACAGAAGGAAGTAGCCTGCTTCCATTCATGCGCTCAGAATCGAACTCGATCCTTCTTGACAGCGCTTTGATCGTGCCATCCTCCGCACACGTGGAGCCTTACATTGTGCTCATTCACATAATAGCCGGCTCACCACTCACCTCACACTTGGGCTCCTGGCTAGGACCCATGCGAGTATTTTTCTTATCCTTTGCATTATGCCACACCCTTCACACTAGCTGGTCCATTACCCTTCAGGAGTCCCTACGATCATAGGTCCTGAAGAGACCCTACACTGCACACAGGGTCGAAACGCTGTCGACAAGTTGCATAAATGTACCATTGTTTACCAGCACTGATCACTGTATCTAGCGCTGTTCAGTGTACATATATATGTTAATGGTCATTCATAATAAGCATTGGAAACCTTGTATATTTTTCACATATATGTCACTAATTTCCTAGGTTCCGTTTTTCACTGGGACACCTCTCACTCAGAACTATATGTTCAAATATATTACTTTGTTACAGCATTTCATTTCAAGGATTATATAAATATTTTTGATTAAAAAACAAATCAGAGGTGTATTTGCTTCCTTCTCTATCCAATATCACTATAACCCAATATATTGCCATTGTGCCCATGAGATTACTTCATTAAGTGTCCACAGGTTTTATGATAATAAACCAAATGATTTATGACCCAACAATAGAGATCCCTGTGCCTCACAGCCATCAGGATAAAGGCCCAAGCTCCAGGAGTGCTTGAAATCAAGGAAAAGGTGCCCCCATGGTCATCAGTTCGACCTTTTTATGATGCCATTATTAGACACCTTCAGGGTGCTCCTCAGCAGGGTCTCTTGCCTTTCTTGGTGCCTCTCTGAGAATCCTCAATTAATTTGTTTAACTTCATCCATGTTACAATCAACCATTTCATTCCTCTTCTTCCAACCAGGTTTAATCTTAGAATGAGGTATACTGCCTCGCATTAATGAAAACTGACTCTTACCCACAGTACCATGAATTGTACGTCGGTAAGCCCAAACCATTTTCTTTGTTTCATCAATCCATGACCCACCACCTTTCTCTTCAAGTTGCAGAACACCTTTAATACTATGGTTCACCCTCTCAACAATACCATTCCCACTGGGATGATACAAAGCAGTGAAGCGTTGTTAAACCCCAGAAGCATAAAGATGATTATTTATTTAAGAATAATTGAATTGCACCCCATTTTCTGAAAGGATTATAGCTGGAAACCCCTCCCTTAAAAATAACTCATCCACAAATTAAATCAATGTTTTTGTGTTGATAACCTCCACAACACGAACTTCCAACCACCCTGAAAAGGTATCCTCCACCAGAACTAGGATGTATTTATGTGAACCATCTTGCCACAAGATGGGTCCCATTATATCCAACGCAATTACCTCCCAAGGAAGCTTTGGACAAACCGAGGGGCATAAAGGTGAGTTAAAAGTTTTCAGGGTCTCATCAGATATCTCACATTTGACACATAATCTGACACATCTTTCAATGTCTACATCCACTTTGGGCCACTATTAAAGTTCCTTGAGTCGGTGTTTAGTACGTGTAATGCCTGAATGATCCTCATAACATAAATTAATATTTTTTTCTCCTAACATTTTAGAAGGAACCACCTTGTCTCCACGTAGGACTAATGAATCACATATACTTAGTTCATTATGCACTTCCCAGAAACCCCTGTACTCATCTGTCACTAAATTCTTCTTCATGCCATTCAATCCATTCACACTCCATTCTTTCACTTCCAATAGCACCTGATCAGTACGTTCAGCTTCAATCCATTCCTCCTTAATAAAACTGTTCTGAGATCCATTCAATGACACTTCAGCTACAGAGAATTTATTCCAAGGACTATTGTCTACTTCTGTCAACTGTAAGGACAATGTGCTCAGAAAATCAGCTGTGACATTTTTTAGCCCTGGATCATATTGAATGTCGTACATGAAATCTTGCAACTTCATGGAGAGTCTTGCAATTCTTGCAGTAGCTTTAATCAAACCTTCCGTAGTTAATAATTTGTTAAGGGGTTTGTGATCACAACGCAGTGTAAACCTTCTGCCTCACAAAAACGTCTGAACTGATCTAGCGCCCACACACATGCCAAGGTTTCTCGTTCAATCACTGAGTATTTCTCCTCAGTACGGATGAGCGAACAAGATGCAAAAGCAATCACCATTTCTCTGTTATTGCCTCCAGTTGAGTGAGGACACTACCTAATCCTTTACTGCTATCGTCGGTGGTGATAATGGTACCAGCAAGAGGATCAAAGCCTTGTAAAATTGGTGCATGTCCAATAGCATTTTTAATTTCTTCAAAAGATCGCTGACGAACCCAGTTCCAGGCAAATTGTACTTTGTTCTTAAGTGAAGATCTCATGGCATGGGTTTTTTCAGAGAATTCTTCCACAAATTTTGCATAGAATTTTGCAAGTCCTAAGAAAGATCTAAGATCTTCCTTAGACTTTGGTGAAAGAGCATCAATGATAGCTCTTACTAAGTTCGTTTTTGGTCTAATACCAATAGCACTAATCTCATGACCTAAATAGGTAACTTTATTTTCCTCAAATTTACATTTTGAAATTTCAGCTGTCACACCTTTACTCTGCAGGATACTCATTACCTCTCTCAACTGTTCATCATGAATTTTTTTATAAATAATATGTCATCTTGGAAAAAAAAAACGACTCCTTGCATATAACCAAATAATTCTGACATCAATCTTTGGAAGACTGATTCTGCAGATGCGAAACCAAAAGGCATGCAGCAAAATTGGAAACAACCGAAGGGTGTGCAATAATCAGTGTACTATCTGCTAGAAGGATGTAGAGAAATCTGGTGATATGCAGAGGAGAAATAAATGGTTGAAAACCATTTTGCGCCTTGAGTTAAAGAAAGCATTGAGTTAAAGAAAGCATTTCTTCAATTCTGAGTGCCTTAAATTTAACATGCTGGCAGACTGGGAGCCAATGAAAATCCTGGATATCTGTCCTAACTGATTGATATTTGGAAATATCCAGGATTATTCTAGCGGCAGTGTTCTGTACCGCCTGCAACTTCCTAAGTAGCCTGGCTTGGAGGTTCATCTATAGGCCGTTACAATAGTCCAGTTTGGATAAAACTAATGTGAACACAACTGTTTTTCTCCCCAGTAAAACTCTCAGGATTAACATCAGTAGGTTCTAAATAAGGAGCTATGGTATTAACAAACTTGTCTTCCCAAATTGAGCAACAATGATGGTGAATGGCGATCCAGAGTCTGCTGCTACTTGTAATGCT
The DNA here is from genome assembly GCF_964261635.1 of Lissotriton helveticus. Lineage (NCBI taxonomy): Eukaryota > Metazoa > Chordata > Amphibia > Caudata > Salamandridae > Lissotriton > Lissotriton helveticus. The sequence continues at coordinate 1,518,858,995 of NC_136068.1, read as the reverse complement.
ATACCCCCAAAGGAAACAGAGCACATAGGTTTGTTGCTATTATCTCCACTTAAATTTAGGACAACATTTTTCTTCTTTTCTGTAGAAATGGTACCATAATTTTCAGGAGAATCATCTGAATCATTTCCTGATAAATCTAAACCACTTTCTGTTACACATGCAACATGATTTTTCTTTGTGCGTTTCTTCCTACACAACCTTGCAAAATATCCTACAATCCCATATTCTAAACACTAAGGGAGCCATTAGGATGGCGGGCGGATTGCCCCCGCCAGACTGGCGGTAGCCACCGCCGGCCTAGCGGGAGTAATCTGCCTGCCATCCTCACCTAAATGCCCGCGGCGGACGGAAAGGCGGTCCGCCGCTTTTCCGCCACGGTTGCCTTGCGACCGGGGCGGAAAAGGTCTAACATGGTGGCGGTGTCTATTAGACACCGCCAGCCATATTAGAATGGGCCAGAACAGATGCCTTTCCGTGGCGGCGATGCCACCGCGGAAAGGCATGCGGTCTTCACTTCGGGGCCCCCTGTGGGCCCCCGGAGTGAAGGAGAAGTGGGGGTGCACATGGGGGGTACCTGTGGTACCTCCCTGCTTTTGCATTAACAAAGTGGCAGGCACCGCTCGGTGCCTGCCGCTTTGTTAATGCAAATGCATTCGTGCATTTTTAGCATTGTGGCGGGCGGTGCTGAGAGCACTGCCCGTCACAATGCAAAAAATGCAGGATGGGCCCGCCACAGTGGCGGGCGCATCCTAATACCCCCCACGGGACCCTCCCCTCCCCGCGGTCCCAATGACCGATAGGATGGCAGTCCGCCCGCTAATCTAATGGACCCCTTAGACAATTTGGCAGGACATCTATCAAACCTAGCAGTATGATCTAAACCTGAAATTGTCCCCTAGGGTGTTCCCTTCTTTCTTCAATTAGGTTTATGGTGCATTCTATGATTCTTAGATGTAGCGATCTTTTCTCTTTTCCCGTCATTAATTTTGTTGACAGACGAATAGTAATTTGAAGGAGTTACAACTTAAGCGCACCTCTCGCAAGTTCCACTTTTTTTTACTAAAGTTATGATGTCTTTGAGGCTTGCTTCACCTTTAATCCATAATCTGTCTTGAATGCTCTTGTTTTTTGTACACAGAACAATCTGATCTCTGATCAATTCATTGTGTAAAGATCCAAATCGTCATTTAATGTCCAAATTCTTAAGTGCAGAAACATAGTTTTCAATGGACTCACTGGTATCTTGCTTACGTTTATAAAATGCACGCCTGGACACTGCTACACAAACAGCAGGTAAATAGTGATAATCTAGATCTGCAATAACACATTTAAACACTTCAAAGTCACCACCTCTTTCAATTTTTTGCATTTGAATATACACTCTGAGACCCTTAGGGCCTAAACAATGCATTAGTATACGTTTTTTTTCTGGTGACATGACACAACCATTGTCCTTCAGTGTAGCAATATAATAATGAAATATTCTTTCCACTCTTGTCATTTTACTGTAGGTTCACCAGGATTGGTTAAGAATTCTTTAGGGGTGTTAAGGTTTATGCTAACATTTATTGCACCCATTGAATTAGCTGCTATTGACGATGTGCTTGCAGAATTTCCTTCCATCACTAACTTGAGGTGATTACACAGTCAATGACAGAAAATACGAAATAAGTCAAACAAACTAACAAAACAAAACCAACCAAAAAAAAAGGATGAAACACCCATTCTTACTGTAATGAACGTCCTTCGCCCATAAACAGCGCTATACCCTATTTTTTTTAATGTAGTTGTGAAGGAGTAGTAGATATGATGAAACGATGTTTCAGCAATTAGAAATTAATGTAAAATATAGGTTTCTTTATTCCAAATCCTGCCTGGAAGAAGACGTCCAGCACGAAACTGCCCCCAGCAGTTAATCATCTTTCTCCACCCTATTGCATACCTACCATTCCACCATTCTAGGGTAGAATTCTACAATTAACTCTATACCTACCATGAAAATGTTCCAAGCAACAATACACAATACTAGAGCGTGCCATTATTAGATATCTTCAGGGTGCTCCTCAGCAGGGTCTCCTGCCTTTCTGGTGCTTCCCTGGGGCACCACAGAAAGAAATATGCTAATTAACAGGCCCTCCCTCCCCCCACGACTAATGGTGCAAGGCTTTCTCTCCAGCTAATGGGTGCCAGCGGCACGCCCTTTTGTGTCCCATTAGCATTTTATAGTTGCTTTTTACTTTTTTTAGTTTCTTAAGATGCTTAAGGCCCCCTTCCCTTTCTGGGTGGCTCCTGGGGGTGACTTGGGAGCTCAGCGCCAGTGGAAGGCCTGGCCTTGCTGCCTTTCACTGCCTAACACAGCTTGTGTGTTGGCACAGAGCAGACATCCTCATTCCCCTACCCATGCTTCCAACCATGCAGGAGGGGTGAATGTGTTATTTCTCCTCTCCCACTTTTGGGCAGTACAGAATGGGCTTGAAACACTGGACTCTCTCTCCCTAGACGTGGTCATGGGGAGGCCACCCAGTGATGCTCCTGGATATTTGGCACTCCCCGGTAGTTTTCCCAATATCTGAGCCTGATGGCTCTCCAAGGTCTTCAGTCCTCAAGGAAATGGGGCCCTTCAGGAACATTTGGTACATAACAGTTCCACAGCACTCAATTCTTTTATTTTCTTCACCTCCTTTTGTCAGATACCGGGTGCCAGGCGGAGCAACTCAATAACAAATACGGGGGATGCCACATGTACCACATAGGCAATGAACTCCTCATGATCTTGACCCTCCCCTGGAGAGTTACTAGAGCTTGAGTAGCAGGATGCTATGTGTGCCAATCCTAGTAGTTTCCCTGGAGGGCCAAACCTCCCTCTGTTTTTTTCTGGCCTCTTTCTGCCATTTATGATGGTCATGGACTTCTTTGGCTCCTGGTAACACTTCCTAGCTACCAGGAGTGACCATTTTATGCCATCAGCTTTCTAACCTGTCTTTTGCCTCTAGTAGCTATTTTTATTCTTACCTCCCCCTCTGATTAGAGAGGTCAGGGCCAGCCCTCCTGCTCCTTAGCTCCTGACCAAGAACCTGTCCTCTGTCTTGTATGTGGTGTTCACCTCACCTTGGGGTCAACTCCAGCAGCACCACACAGCCCTCAAGGCAGAATACCTTCTCCCCTTTGTTCTCCTTGGGATGAGCCTACTCAGATCTGGTGCAGTGTAAAAGGTAATTAGCACATGTAGATTCTGGCTCAATTCTTTCCTTTGCCAGGAACAGGCCTACTCACTGTCAAATGGCTCCCTTGATCCTCCTGCTGGCCAGCAGAGTAATTACCTAGACCCAGCTGGATGAACAAAATCCAGAATCTAATCAGGGGCTCTGTCTGAGAAATATGATAAAACCTCATGTGTCAGAAGGAGCGAAAATATGGCAAAAGTAATCTTAAGTCTGCACTTGTGATCTTGGTTACCATACGACTGGTGTGTCACCTGAGTCCCTAAGCCTAACTATGATAAAACTGTACTTTTGTGCAGATTTTGCCATTAGGTATAAAACAGTGAAACACACACACATTCCGAATTATACTGTGTATTCCCAATCACAAATAATGCATGTACCAGGTCAGCACCAAACCATTTGCATCACTTCTGGAACAGGATAGCTATGCGCAGATATCGGCTAAGCTAGACTGCCGTCCCACTCAAACAGCCTACACACATTTACACATATGTTCACATGCAACCAACCCAGATACTCTTCTCCCAAAGGTGCAGCGGCAGACCTTTTTTTAAAAGATGGTCGATGGGGACTGGCAGTCCTGTTCCAATTTCACAGAGCTTAGTGTGAGTGAGACTCAGTTATTGAGACTCACCCACAACAAAACAAGAAGTCCAATAAGCAAAAGTCCAGATTCTTAAATGGGTTAGAATCCATTTTCCTACACTAAGGATTTATCATTTCAACATTTCTCTTGCTTAACATTTCTTTTCAATATTTCTTGGCAAGTCCACTGAGTGAAATGTGCATGTACTTCAAGGATAGAGAGGTGTACATTTGAACAAGATGTGATGGGAGTACTATTTGAATCAGTTTGAGCTATTTGTGGTTTTACTGATTGGCATTACATTGGCTATATTTTTCTCCTTCTCAATTATTTTTCTCCTCACTGTTTTTTTGAGGATGTTCTCTCCTTTGGGTTGCATTTGTATTAAACATCCATATTTGGATTTTTATAGTATATTTTCAACAGTGTAACATTAAGTTTTGGCCAGAACAACTGAGGCATGATAGCATGGATAACACTAAATATATGTTTCTAAATGTAGGTTTGTGAATTTGAAAATATTACATTTGGCATGATTAGTAGGCAGACACCAGGAATAGTATTACAAACGCAAAATTTTGGTTTTGTGAATTGGGTCTAATGTGAACCTGTTGCTTCCTTATTTATCACAATTAGTCATGCAGCAAGACATACTAAACCGAGCTTTCTGAATATTAATTAACTCATGGGGCACTGCAAGCTGAGTCAGATAATGAAGAGAAATTCATGCATATGTTAATCTAGATATCAATATTTTCCCCATAATGTGCACACAACAAAGGTTCAAAGGGTACAGTTATTTGTCATCACATTTAGCTGCTAGTACTTTTGTTATGTTTTATTTTCTTGAGCTAAATGATGCACTGACTGAGCATTTTTACGAATAGATAGTGGTCTGAAAAACACTTCCTCAGCATCAAAATTATGATACATCTAACATCAACACATATTAACAGGTGATGTAGTTGACCCTCAAAACGTATGTAACAATTAGAAAGGCAAAGATATGCAACCTCCATTTTAAAATGTGGAATACACATATTGTGGTGTTATAGTACATAATGCCTATTAATATTATGTGAATGAGCAAAAAGCTGGCACTAGCCTTTTTGACCTTGATATTTCAGACTTATTTTTCAAATACTTCATTAAGGTTGTGTAAGAAATTGGGTTGTTGGTTGACTGGAGTGTAAGCTCTGGTCAAGTAGAAGCAATCCTTGTCAGGGTAAGGCACAAGCAAACCTCAAATTAGCCTGTGCTCACCCCCTTGGTAGCTCGGCACAGAGCTATCAGGCTTAACTCAGAGGCAATGTGTGAAGTATTTGTGCAACACTTCAAACAATAAAAAAGTAAGAACACACCACAAAAGAAGCCCACAACACATTTGGAAAAATAGAGTCATTTTTATAAATAAAACAAGACCATAACAACAAAACTCCAATTAGTAGAACCAGAGATATTGAATGTAAAGTTTTTGTGCGAAAATAGCGCCAAAAAGCAGAAAGTGCCAACTGAGAATATCTGGTTTTGCCGGGCCAGGGAAAAGTTACAAGTTCAGGCAGACCACGATGGAGCATTGGCCAGTTAGGCCCGCTGAACAGAATACCTGCAATCATGGTTGCAGAGCTTTCCGTGGATCAGAGTCATAGATGTGCTATGCAGCCAAAGTGATGCATCTGTTCAGACATGCGTCGAGGCTGCAGTGCGCGGTCCTGTTGCGTCGTCAATGAGGATCCCGTTGACGGGCCGTTCAATGTGAAGTCTGGCACTGTGGATGTTGCACACAGTGGGGATGCGTCCATTCCGAGGAACTGAGAGGCTGCGAACTGAGTCTGGCATTGTCATAGTGGCTGCCATCGACAAGTGATGTGAGGTCATAGGCTGTGAATGTGCTGCACCATTGGGGCGATGCATCAGTTTCAAGGACTGAGGAGGCGATGCAGATATCTGCGACTGGCCCAATCCAGGCACCAGCAGCAATGCGTTAGTTATGTTCGAGGATGCACCACTCAGCAGAGAAACTGCATAGGTTCTGCTCTGGGTTGCGTCGTTCAGCAGAGATAATGCATCCGTTTCACTTGGCAAGCACCTTAGGCTTGCTTCCAAGGGTTCAGGACTGGCGTGGCACCACTTAGCAGGGTAGACTCTCAGGTGGCAGAGTCTAGATCAGGTGCAGGTGCAAGGTGGTTGGAAGCCTGTTATGTCCCTCAGGCTACAGATCAGGAGGCCAGCCAACTAGCCTCTATAGTCACTCTTGGTTCTGTGTTAAAAAATGCAGGTCCAGTCCTTCTCCCCCAGGCAAGAGGGCAGCAGGCAACAGGTCACCACAGCAGGGAATCAGGTCCTTCAGAGCAGCAGTCCTTCCGCAGCACAGCAGTCCTTCTTCCTGGCAGAGTATCCATAGGTCCAGAAGTGTACTGAAGAGTTGGTGTCTGAGGTTTCCTTTTTATACCTTGGTGCACTGGTTCTGGAAGTTGAGAGTTGTTTCCAGACAAAGTCTTTGAAGTGCAGGGAATTCTCTACTTCCCCTGGCCTGGCTCAGAGCTGGTTGAAAAATGACAATGCAGAGTTGTTAGGCCCTTTGGATGGAGACAAGTGTTAGACCTGGCTTCTTTTAGCACGGATTCCCCAGTCTTTTTGATTCTGACCTCTGTTTTTGACTGTGTGCGGGACTTCATTTTTGCCGGTTATAGGAATATGGGCACTTTACCACTGCTGACCAGTGCTAAAGTGCATGTGCTCTGTGTGTAAAATTTATTGGTATTTGGTTTCTCCATGATTTCCATATTTGATTTACTAGTAAGTTGCTAGTAAAGTGTGCTAAATGCGCCTAGTGCCTGTAGATCAAATGCTACTAGTGGGCCTGCAGCACTGCTTGTGCCTCCCATGAGTAGCCCTAAAAACTTATGTGTGCCATTTTAAACTGCCATGGCGACCTGGCAAGTTCACCTACTTGCCAGGCCCTAGCCTTCCCTTTTATTACGTGCAAGGCACCCCTAAGGTAGGCCCAAGGTAGCCCCATGGGCCTTGTGCAGTGTATTTAAAAGGTAGGACATGTGCTTTTAAGTTTTGCATGTCCTGGTAGGGAAAACTGCTAAATTCGTTTTCTTTACAGCAAGGACTATCTTTCCCATAGGTTAGCATTGGAGCTGCATTGTAACACTTTACAAGTGTAACTTCCTATTGGGAGCAGATGGAAAATTAGACTTTGCTGTCTCTGGACTCACAATTTTAAAACACATATTTTAGTGAAGTTGGTTTTTAATTTTCAAGTCAGAAAATGCCACTATTAGAAAGTTCAAAAGAACAACACAACTGCCAGTACTGGACGTTACTTATATGTATTTATGCCGACCTTTATGAAGAAAGCATAACGGTCCATTTTTTACTTCCGTCACTAGTTTATTGATTCATTTTTTCACTAGTGGAACGTTATTTTCATAAACAAATCAACAATTTCTTTGTGCATGTACAAATATACAATATTACATTACATCAAGGTCTCGATGAACAATACAATTTACAAATTTACAACACATCCAACTCACACACTGGCCAATACATTCACCCTTTTAATAACATACCACAATATACACTTAGGTCCTAATGTCAATAGTGAATTCTCTGTCCATATAAATGGTTTTGCATCCAAGGATTTAATTCGTTACGATAAAGACAGTTTAGAAATGTAACCCTGCTTTATGAACACTATTCACGCTATATTTCCAGTTGACAAAAGGCACCAAAACAGGTTGACGCGTTTCGAACCCCCAATTGCGGGGTTCTCCTCAGGACCAACAATCTTATTAATGTGAAAAGCACTTCTACAATAGGTGATGCTCAGATGACGAGACACTCTATTTAGTAGTGCTTCGAAGCAGATTTTCGGAACACTGTGAGAGGCGCGAGGAAGCCGACACAAAGGACGCGAGATAAACAAATACGCGGCGCCTGGAAAAATGTAATTACGGTTTGGAATACCGAAGCATCTACACGCGACATAGCTGCCACACTACTAAATAGAGTGTCTCGTCATCTGAACATCACCTATTGTAGAAGTGCTTTTCACATTAATAAGATTGTTGGTCCTGAGGAGAACCCCGCAATTGGGGGTTCGAAACGCGTCGACCTGTTTTGGTGTCTTTTGTCAACTGGAAATATAGCGTGAATAGTGTTCATAAAGCAGGGTTACATTTCTAAACTGTCTTTATCGTACCGAATTAAATCCTTGGTGGCAAAACCATTTATATGGACAGAGAATTCACTATTGACATTAGGACTTAAGTGTATATTTTGGTATGTTAGGAAAAGGGTGAATGTATTGGCCAGTGTGTGAGTTGGATGTGTTGTAAATTTGTAAATTGTATTGTTCATCGAGACCTTGATGTAATGTAATATTGTATATTTGTACATGTACAAAAAAATTGTTGATTTGTTTATGAAAATAATGTTCCACTAGTGAAAAAATGAATCAATAAACTAGTGACGGAAGTAAAAAATGGACCGTTATGCTTTCTTCATAAAGGTCGGCATAAATACATATAAGTAATGTCCAGTACCGGCAGTTGTGTTGTTCTTTTGATAGTTTAGGCTCAGCCTTGCTGGATCAGAGGCACGACCCTGTGTCGTTTTTCTCACTATTAGAAAATTGGCATTTTCTTTCTTTAACCATTCTGTGCCTCTACCTGTCCCTAGAATACACATCTGGGTCAGAGTGACGGCTGGGCTTTGTGAATTCACTCTAGACAGTTGCACACACAGGGAGCTGAAGTGTGCCCTGCATATCCTGATGGCCCATCATCAGGCTGATGGGTCTTCTTGAGCTAGAGTGATGGGAGGAGTTGACACTTGAATCTGAATCGGGCTGTGCCTGTCCCCACACAAAGAGCTCTTTTCGCCCCTGTAGTGTGTCTGGAGCCAGGGCCAGGAAGAGCAGGGTCTTTGACCCTACAAAGACCTTTCTTTCAAGTCTCCCTACTTCAAAGGCTAAAATGGGTATTAGTACTGGATCTCTGACACTTTATACTCAGAAAACTTCTGGACTGTGGACATTCAGCCAGGAAAAATAGCTGTTGAAGTGCCAGGATGGACTGACACTTTACTACTTGCTTTGCTGTGTTGGCCTGCTGATTCTTGCCTGGGAGTGAGAGGACCAGAGTTTAGTCTCTGCATCCTGCTTTATAAGGTTTGACTGAGCTTGCAGGGACATCTACGACTTTACCTACATCTTGCTACCAGCACCTGGGCGCCTCTGTTTTGATTCCTGACCTGCCATGTGGTGCCAAATACAGCCGTGGGCCCTTGGACTTGATTCTGGTGCTGTGACCAAGAAATCAACGCACCCACTCCAATCATCAGGTCGGAACTAATGCATCTGAGTGAAATTAATGCATTGTTGCTGCCTTTACCAAAGCTGTGGACATTGCTCGCTGAGTGTGCAATGCAATGCCCTCAACATTCAATGCATCCCCAACTTTGCTGCAGTGCCTCCAAAGAACCACTGCTGCATGAGTCTCGGACACCGCACCACTAATGCCCTTGGTGCTCCACCCTGCTTCTGACGCATCCCCGGCCCGAGTAGCTTTCGACAGAGGCATCGCTTTCAGCCCAGCGATTCGACTTTAACGCTGAAGAATCAACACCACGCACTCTCGACATCGATTTATCATCGACACCACATGGCTTTTAGAAACTGAGGTCTCACACCCGCAACTGAAACATCACCTCCTCTGCACAATGCATTGTCCTGGTGCAGCAAAGCTTCAATGACCTTTCTCCACCTGAAGAAATCGATGCCTCACCTGCCTATGCATACACAACGCTACACCTCCTTTGGTTTCTGGCATATATAAAGTACTATAAGGGGGTATGTGTGAATACTGGATCTGGCCCATTCTCCATCGCATTCAGACGGAACTTTTGGATTCGTCCTAGTCAAACGTGATCAGATAGCCCCAGTTGGGGCTTTAGCCTTCGAGGCACTGCATTTAGGTTTAATCTTTAAAAATTCATTTCTTGACTTGCTTAATTTGGAATTTTGAGGTTTTGCCCTTGTTTTACTCAAATAAATGTTGGCTATCTTTCTAAACTGGTGTGGAGTACGTTTGTGGTGTTTTCACTCTGTTACTGTGTTACTGTGTGTGTGTGTGTGTGTGTGTGTGTGCGCGTCTTTAGATTAGCCTGACTGCTCTGCGCCAATCTGCCAGAGAGTGAGCACAGGTAAACCTTTAGTGTGTACTACACTAGCCCTTACTAGAGTGTGGGCCCCTATTTGGACAGGGAGAATTTCTCTACCAACTAGAGGCCCCATTTCAAACAACAAGACACAGCTATTCAGATGTGAGTAAGGCTGGGTGCAGTTCCTCCCTCCCATCCTGCCAGTGACGGCCCACCCAGTCACACCTAAGCTTCTATTGTGTGTGGCTGTCTAGGAGGAATACATAAAAACCCAACAGCCAACTATTCCCAGTTAAGTGACCAGAGACAGGATGCGGTGACCAAACGGTTAAGGCAATGAAAATACCAATTTTTTAAAAGTGCCATTTTCAGAATTGTAACTTAAAGTCCAACTTCATCATAAGTTTAGGATGTTAAATTAGGAATACAGAGACACCAAACTTGAAACAGCCATCTCTTCCTATTTGGAAATTAGACATAAAATGTAGTAAGATAATTCCAATGTTATCCTATGGGAGAGATAGGCCTTAATGTAGTGAAAGGCGTTTTTTCACCATCAGCACATGTAAAACGTAACAGTACATGTCCAACTTTTTTTTAATACATTACACCCTGCCCTTTGGGCCATCGAGGGCCTGCCCTGGGGATTACTTATGTAATAAAAGGAAGGGTTTAACCTGTCAAAAGGTTTATTTTGCCAGGTCGAAAAGTGTTCAGAGTCCTGAGTCCAGTAAAAACGAGGACAGAAAAAATGGAGTATGAAGGCAAAAAGTTGTGCAGAAGACCACCCTAAGGCTCACTGGTTTAACTGTCTGTAAATGTTTTTAAACTGTCTTTATAAATAATTAGCTGACCAGAGAACAAGAATATGTATTCTTCAGTAAGTGCATGAAGATGAACACTGTAGTAAATAGTAAAGTACCGTAATTTCCACTTATAACAATGACAGTAGATGACAGAACCAAGATACTTGCTGCTCAGCGCAATGAAACCCACTAGACCTCAGCAGATCATCAATAGGTTTATTTAGGGGGTTAATTCAGTAACACAAGTCCTGGTCTGGGTGATAAGTAGAGACGTGTATTAGGGAAGGCAGTAACAATAACTTGAACAAGATTCCTAATATCGACTGCACGCAGCTCTCTAGGATGCGCACACACCCACTGGTCTTACGTGTGCTGTGGGTTTTAATGGAACTCTGCAGGAATAAAAGGTACAAATAGCAAACTTGCTTCGTTGCCACAGGCCGGAATCGCATCCAGTACTTACCCGTGAAGCCCACACTCGCAGGAAGCTGACTATGCCAGACAACTGACGCACAGCCTGCTGGCACTCGGGGCCGGCCACGCTGAGCCTGACTCAGGAAATCATCTCCCTTTGTTCGTGATTGCTTGCTGTGCATTTTGTGAAAGGATGCAGAAAATCCTCCAGCAATTGGCATAAATACTTTCACTGTGAGGTGGCACAATGCTCCTGTGGAACGGCTGCAAGTGCCCACAGGTGTTCCAGGACATCCTTTCTCAGGCGCAGTGACACATTTACAATGAGATGATTCTACCACTGGAAACATAATATCTTCTCCTAAACAGGGTTGGATATCTGAAAACAACACAGCAAAGCACCAGCACAGAGGAATTCCTTTAACAGTTTTAATTAGCATGTGGAGTTAAAGAAGTCAGTCCGAGGCTAGAGATGTAATTCTGTGTTATTGGAATACAATATTGAATAGTCACACCATAGGTGTATAGTTGTTTGTAGCCGTTAATGGGGAATTCCCATCTGAAAATAGTAAAACAAAACATTTGCTTCCCTTATGACCTCCCAAGATCAGGCCTTTAGGTTCCAGTGGGCTGGATGTAGACACACCGAAGGACCTTTTACAAAAAGTGCCTCGGGCACCAGTGTTTTGTGCCCACTGCTTGTATCCCCGGATCACTTTAGTATTACAGAAGGGGCCGCAGATGTTTGCATGGGCCCTCTATATTATAGATTGTGCTGGTGCACATTTTGTGCAGGCACAATCACAATGGAGCAATCCCTCATTTGCATAGGAGTGTGATCTCATGCAAATCATCAGGGAACAGTTTGTCTTGGTGCCAGTGCCATCTTACAGACATAGGTATTGAGGCAAAGAAGCTACTGAGAGGTCCACTGACTTTGTGCACAACATAGGGGTGTCCAACACATAGAGGTAACAAAAGATAACAACAGGAGGAAAACCCAATGGTCCAGTTGAGAACGGGTAAATACGTTATATGAGGCAACAATGTCTCAACCGGAATTCACGTAATAAAAATCTTGTGAAATAAAAGACAAGTATAATATATGCAGATTAATGTCAATCACAAAGAGAAGGGAGACCACAAGGATTTAAGGAGGGACCAAGGCATTGGTCAGTATATTTAGCGGTAACAGTAGTTGTATCAGCACTACATTGCATTACATTATTTTGATGATTACCCAAAGTACACTGTGCACAATAGTGCTCGTGGATAAGTGAACCGTGCAAGTGACAAGTGGAAATAGTGAGAAAACAGCTAGCAATGGTGCAAGGACCAGAGGTAATAAATGGTTACAAAAATAGTAGGTAGGACTTTTTACAAGGTTTGTGCTGTTTTATGGAACCAGGATGACGCCTAAAAAAGCGCTGAATAGTCGACAGCGTTTCGAACCAGATGAATAAGGATCATCATCAGGACTGGGTTACTTTACGTTGGAAGGTGCTGGACAAGGGATAAAGAGAGGGTGTTAGCCGAGGGAGAGGACAGGAGAGAGGCAAGTGAGAAAGGAAGGGAGGGGACAGTGGGTGGGTAGGGATTACCTGGAAAAGGGTCACAAGTGACTAGAGCAGAAGGGTAATTCTAATGTGGAAGGTGTCCAGAAAGGACCTGTGGGAAAAGAGAGGGACTAAATAATCATTTAATAATTGTAGCAGTGATGGAATCTAATCCGGGAAAGTGGAGAGAGAAGACATGCGTGGTCAGCTTACCGGATCAACAAGTTCGGTAAGAATGAATCCTGGTAAACAGTCAGCGTAGTCATTAATCCAGGGCTGCAGGAATCGTAAGGTAAAAGCGGACGTGGCAGTTCAAGACAACCCACTAGCAGGAATGTCCATGGGCTGGAAGATTCAACAGTTCAGGACCAGAACCGGAGTAAAGCCGGTCCATAGCTGTATGAAAAGAAACCGTAATGAATGGGGGAAGGGATCAGCTACATGCGTGTGGGGTGGGAGTGGCAGCGGCAAGAGTGACAATTTACATCAGTTGAAGTGAATCTGGAGAAACGCGAAGGCGGACTGAATGCTTAAGGGCCGGGGAACCAGTCGCCTGGAGGAATGGTGAATCTATGGGCTGCTTCGTAACCGTGCCAAGCGGTCACGTGTGGATGGGTCTGGAGAAAAGAGGACGAAACGACTAGAGCGGCAAGGTGGGGACGGAAGGTACCCCAGAGGTACAAGTAGGGAAGGTCAGAGGGACAAGGGTTATCCTGTCATAGGATAGGGAAGAAAGGTGAAAATAGAGAGGGGCAAGGGTACAGTTAACACCAGCAAAAAGGACATATTAATATTATAATTTTAACAATACTAAAAGTGCTGAGGATACAATTGGCGGTTTCAGTGGAAACGATGGTAAAGGATAATAATAATGCTTAACAGGTATAAAACAATCGCAGGAGTACAGTGGTTTGATCAGCCACCGGATTGGTAGTTTGAATTGAACAGAGGAACATATCAAAATCATTTGAAACCAGAAAAATCATATATTACTGAAAATAAGAAATAAATAAATATACAATAGTGCGGTAGCACATAAGCACGGCAGTATGCAAGAAAAGGAGAGAAAACATTTCAAACCAGGACAAGCACATAATGCTAGAAATAACAATTAGACATTAGCAAGGCAGCAAATATGTACGGCAGTACACAGGCAGGAAGAGCAAGGGGATTGAAGAAAGCAACAGAGGGTACACATGTGAAAAACCACGTAGATTAACGGACATCAATGGTGGTATTCCATTATTAGGTTTTGCAGCAGAAAGTGGTCTTAAAATTTAGCCATTTGATTAAGTTCACAAACTTTAGGACACCTCTTCATAATGTTGCCAGATGTGACTTTGACCAACTTTGCTAACATCTACAAATGATCATGAGCCTAGGTGTGTGCAGATACCCACTTCAACCCAAATATGGCTTTTTGTTACCTTCTCAGAGGGGGTTAATGGTCCCAGCTTCCTTGCATAGGTTATGGCCCATAATAACCTTGTTAACCTACACTTGTTATCGGACCAACACAGCAAAAAAGTAAACTTTAGATTTTTTTCCAAATTCAGGTAGAACTCTGGCACCTCAAATCAGAACGTTAGTTACAATAGTTTCGTTCAGTTACTGGATTTAAAGCATATTTCTCTTTTCTTTACATTTCAAGGCAGTTGACTTACACCTGGTGTACTGCAAACACCCGTTGGGTAGCATGTTGTACTCAAAAGCTGCAGATAGCCCACAATGCCACTTTCAGTAGTGACTGTAGACTAAAAGGAACCATATTATGTCCTTGGTCAGAAGATACTTTGCCAGCTACCTGTGAAGAACTATATAAACTTTAAATTGTGTGGCCTTTTAAACGTGTGACTCACCAGGCTCCCTAATATGGTACAGATTATTTTATACTTCTGAACTTGGGAATTACCGATCAGCAGTTTCTTACAGTGCTTCTCCTCTAACTGGGAAAGTATGAGTGGTTAGACCTGTCACTTGAGACTCGGCTAAATCTCATGAGATTTAGATTGATTTGACTGGCAATTATCGACTAAGAGTAGTCAAAGCGTCTGGTACAAATACAGTCTACATTTGAGCTAGCATTGGCTTTCAACCCATTGTACATATTCTTTATTAATGGCAACAAATATCTGTATCATTGGAAAAAGTGATAAAAAATGTTTCTTTCATTTTCACAACAATTTGCAGAGAAGTATGTATTCACCTCTAATACCCATGCAACACTTCATGAGAGAAAAGTGCCTCAATCACATTTAGATTGAAATTAAGATTGCATATTTGCTGGTTTTATTAAACTTTTTTTTCAAAAAAAGAAAACAATCAATAAAAAAGTAAACATTTAAAGAAGTAAACACATCTAAGAAAAACAAAAATAATCAATAATTTCTCAATTCTGCAAGTTGATGCTTGCTCCAATTGTCAATTGATTTTTTTGTTAATATCCTTGAAATGTAAGCTTTATTTAGTAAGATCCTGTGACATTGTGGTTATTTGTTATACTATTTAGAGCATCTCTTAGAAACTCTTATTGTTGGTAAAATTTGGTAGGCTATGAATAGGTAAGTCAATATGCACAGTTATATTCATCAAAAGTTCGTAGGGATCATTTTTTTTTAAGTTCAAATTTTTACACCTCATAATACTTAGTAGTTCATAAAACCATTTAAAAGTAACCCGTGAAGAAGTAGACGTTTTGTGTTAGTAACAGCCAATCTTTGAAAAGCTCTTGGCAAATGAAAACAACCCTCAGACAAATGTTACCACATGTTTAAAGTCTTAAAAGTGGTTAAACAACCCAGATGCAAAAAATGCATCCTTATGAAAACATAAATCATCCTTAATCATGTGATGGCGACCATTGGAATTGTAAATATTCAATCCCTGATTCACCAAACTATGTCTAGAGATTTATCTTCAGTAGAGCTCCAAGCATTCCAATGTTTTTTGTGGGTGAGGCTGGTGGTTTTAAATTGGGGGCAATCTTTTAAAGAACCTTAGGGCTCTTGAGTGTGTGTGTTTCTTTTCTCTTTGTAGTTTCGAGAGATGTGTCTCGAGGATTCCTGCATAGACATAATTGCAGTAGATCATTAGTCTGTTTGGACAGGTAGAGAGGAAGGTAAAGCTGTGCAGTGCTCAGTCTGGCAGATAGCTGCTTACATGGCTTTTGCCTGCTGCAGGAAGAAAGTCACTTTGTCCCATAGGCAGTGTCAATTCAAGGTTGGTAAGAAGTTTCAGAAAATTGCAAGGCGTGAATCAGGTGACCTAGGTTGAGGCAGAAAAATTGAATCATCTTGCAGATTACATAGCATTAAACTTCTATATACTAAACGTATGCACCTTGCGTAAATGAATTTACCAATGAGGTAGTTATCTCCTGAAGATATCGAATTCACTTTATATCTCAAACTCATCTGAGGAGAGAGGTAATCCAAATAGACATAACCACTGAGCGACAGAGGGCACGATTCACAAAGTTAAACTTACACTTTTGTGTTTGTTTACTACTTTTCGGTATTCAGAAAGGTAAACTTAGACCAAAAGTCTAACTTTACTAATTTTCGGTTATCACAAAGGTAAACTTAGACCAAAAGTCAAACTTTACAACTTTTTCATATTCACCAAAGTTAAACTTAGACCAAAGGTCTAAGGGTCCCATTCACAAAGGTAAACTGAGTTGAAAGTCTAACTTTACGACTTTCGATATTCACAAAGGGCATTTACGAGTAGGAAAGTTAGACTTTTATATCAGTTCAACTTAAGTTTTGGTCTTAAGTTTAACTGAGATCAAAACTGAGACAAAAGTCTAACATACTACTCATAAATGTCCTTTGTGACTACCAAAAGTCTTAAAGTTAGGCTTTCGCCTCAGTTTACCTTTATGAATCGGGCCCTAACTTTACAACTTTTCAGTTATCACAAAGGTAAACATAGACCAAAAGTCTAACTTTACTACTTTTGGGTATTCACAAAGGTAAGTTATTACTAGTAAAGTTAGACTTTTGGTCTAAGTTTAACTTTTTGAATACTGAAAAACAGTAAATTTAGACCTTTGGTCTAAGTTTACCATTTTGAATACCAAAAAGAATTAAACATACACAAAAGTGTAAGTTTATCTTTGTGAATCGGGCCAACTGTTCATCAGTGGCTGCATTAACTATATCATTAACAATGGAAATGTTTTTCAAGAAACTGCAAATTAGAACTTTCCATGCTCACATAGCATACCTCATTTTCACATTCCACTGCAATTTAATGGTGTTGCTTTCAGTATGCATAGACATACTCTAAAGAAAGATCAGTGGTCCAGGGCAATGAATGCTGCCAAGAGGTCCAGCATAACGAAAAAGCATTCAACACTATCATCTGTAAAGAGCAGGGCATCATCTCCCAAACCATGCAGGGAAAACTCTATGTCTTGTGATGAGGGCAAAATCCTGATTATAGATGACATTTGCACTTATCCAGATGTTCCTGGAACTGTGTCGCCATCACAGCTAGACCCTGTTTAAGTGGGAGTGTTACAAAGCCATTGAAAAAAGATAGGTTCACCTGCTGCAATATAATGGAGAAACACACTCCTGGAGGAGCCATGCTGGGACCAATCTACATAAGAATCTGTGGCTTCAGAAATTTTGACCCCTTCGGTGCTGCGGGCGGCCCCCGGTCATCCCTAGTAACGGTGGGAGTGTGCGGAGGATGGCCGGGGGCCATACGAATCCCGCCCACTCGCTAATTCGCCTGCACAGCGGGAGAATTAAGCCAGCGCTCAAGGGATTAAGATAGGCTCAAATTAAATATGGTTTCCTGACTGCCTCAAAGGTAAGGGGGATATGCCTGATTTCTTGTCCCCTAACCGGGTACTCAAAACAATGACAAAGTTAAGATGAATGCATTTTTAAAGAGCATTGTGTATATATTTTGGGCCAGATTCTCAAAGATGTTGCTGTGATTTACTCTTGTAGTACTCTTGAATTGTTGGAGTAAACAAGAAGTAGCCCTCGCTCACCCCTGAATTTCTTTCGTAAAAATGGGGTATTACAAGAGTAAATCGTGCTCATTCATACACTAATCTTTGAGAATCTGGCTCTTTATGCTTTATGCAGCCAAATACTGCAAACATTGCACTATTTCTATTGTGATCTGTGAAGTGAGATACACAGACTGGCAGTGAGTACTGCATTATTTGCAAAACTGGCTTATTTTAGTCACCCACACATGCTGTAAATCTAGCACAATTAGCATCATGTGTTTAGTGTAGAGATCTCCCCCACAAACACATGCACACATGCAAAAATACTGTGAAATACTTAGTATGTGCATAGACATAGAAATTACAATCACTACATTATTTGTATCAGACGCCGTGCCTGATTTAAAGAATAATAATAGCAACTACTCCAATTGTAGAGAAAATGATAACTCTTCTTGGAGGAGACTCCCACGATTTACAACCAACTGCCAGGGAGATCATATGGCAAAGGTCATTGTTTTGTGACTCTTTAGATCTGGAATTCTGTCCAAGAAAACACCCTATGCTTACCCAATCATCTTGAGCCTGTTTACTTATATTTCCACATTCATTCAGCTTCTACTTGTAATTCTCCACTGTCCTATCATTAAATGAATTGTCTCCTGGTATTGTTTTTGTAACATAATACTCAATTGAATCACAGTCTTTGTTGGCATGAGCGCCACCCAGTGCTTAAATTGTACCGGTGTTTGCTGGTGCTGCGCACTGGCACTTATTTGTAAACACCAGCACACATTTATGAGAATTTACACAAGGTGTCGCTGTGTGTGTATATTTTAGCACCGTTTGTTAATTTATTTTTCAAAATGATAACATTCGGACTTAAAACCGCAGTGCAGTGCAGCTGCAGTGGTCCCATGTGATATACCTTTGGCTCTGGCACTTAATTTGTACAAATTGAGCACTGCCGCCACCATATACATAACATGACAAGATATATTTTTAATTATAGGGTGCACGTAGAAAAAGCAATCTAACTTAGAACTGGATGTCCATGAAAATCCTTAAGTTAGTGGAGAAGGGACTTCATTTTCTAATCCTTGGGGGAATCCAGGAGCATAATTTCCACTGTGCTAGAGATAGTGTTGAAGAGATAATTTTGCTGGTGGATTCAGTCAATAACTGGACGCTGTCTTTGAAGCTGTCAGAATTATGGAATGCTTCCTGTAATCACTGTATGTACTTCAACACTCAGGATCTCAGGAAAGTAGCAGGTGTCCCACTGAAGGGTCACTGATTGGAGGAAAAAGCCAAGTGACATAAAAGCCCTTCAGGCATATACAATACCCAAGGTAGAGAATTGTAGAAGAAAAGAATCATGAGCAAAAATCAGTAACAAGAGGTGAAGTACATACTGACGGAAAGTTACTGGAGCATGCCCGATGCATGATATTGAGTGTTCCAGTTCCTTTAATAGTGAGAAACAGGAAGTATGTGTAAAGAAGAATCAGGAAGTGACCTACAGGAAACTGGAAGTAACATACAGGAAATCAGCAAGCCATGTTGGATTAGGAAACTAAAAGGCAGTGTCTTTACTAAGGAAGCCATGTTAAGTTGAGAATAACATACTGCAGTCTACATCCTTCCGTGTGAAGGGTGTAGACTGCAGAAGGAGGAATCTTGGACCTAGAAGTGAATCCAGAAAATGCCTCTGCCAGGTAAGAGGATAACAGAAAGAAAACGAGTGAACAGGCTTGCCCCCGTGGATCCACTGACAGTAAGTGAAGATGGTTACGGACTGAATTCATTCAACAGTGTGCTGATCATGCGGTGCACCTCAAGGAAGGTTTGAGGAATTTATAAGGGCAATGACAACCCATCCATGGATCACTGCCTGCAAGAAATATTAGATTCACCAAGAAACAAGAATCCTTTAGATAATTACTTTGCACTTCTTGTGCGAATTGTAAGTTTGTCTATCACCAATTAACTCTAAATAAGTCCCACATTGTATGTAGACTTCTCTATCACTATCATGTTCTTAGAGTAGACCGACACACATATAGTCAGGAAGCAGAGATACACTTTTATAGTAAATGTTGCATTTCATGGGTTTTTGTTGCGTAACATATTAGCCTTTCTATTAGTCCTCTTCATACTGTTTTACCATATGGAACACCTAAACTGATGAAGAAAGTCTAGCAGTTTGCCACAACATTTCTGGTGTAATAAGCCAGAAATCTGTAAGTTTTATCAGAAATCCTTAAGTTTAGATCTTTGTGATCTGATAAACGTTAATAAAATGCAGATACCCACTTGCATGCTTTATGTGCTAGTGTCATATGCATTTTCTGTCCTATTAATGTGCAGGGCTGGGTTCTTCTTGAGCAATGCAGACGTTTGGATCAGTGTGTTTGTTGCATTTCCCCTCCCACCTCCTCTTCTTTCTATGCTGTTTCCGCCTGGAAATCTTTCATGCTGCAGATACTGGTTCTTAAATGGAAGTTGTCATGGCAACTCCAGTCAACTTTTTTGCACACCATGCACTAACATGACTGAAAAAGTAACAGACGGGTAATGATCACTCTAAAAAACAATTGTTAATATTGAAAAAAGTCAATGTCAATGTGAATGACAATACATTTACCTACAGAAACCAAAATGTATCTTCATTGACAAATTCATCTGTTGTGAACTCTGCGTCAACCCCAACTCAGAAATACATAGGCAGGCCCTGAGACCCCGGCCCGAGGTCACTGATTGACAGAGCACAGATAGGGTAGCACGTAGTCAGCAGACGAAAGTGCGAACAGGAAATCCCAGATCAAACCCACAGATAGGAGCAGCAACACCACAATGATTCTCTGAGATTGGCCCAAATAACGCAAACATGGGCGGAGGGGTGCACATGTTCAAAAAGCATGATAAAGTTAGAAGCCTCATAAAGTTAGGAACACTCAGCCAATCAGGACATAGCACACACAGTACATGCAGATATCACATGCTCCCCATTCCAGACATATGGCGTCGTTATATACTGGCCGCATTGTGTCCACTTGAGGTGGAGGCCCACCTGGATTCGTCATCCAAACATTAATTTATGGCCCCAAAGACAGCAATCCACATTCCTTTTCAAACAAGCATTTGCAATGCAATAGGTTTTGCATTTATGAGAGTTTGAGCTATTGGCATTGTAAATGACAACGCCTTTTATTTATGTGTTATTTTTAAAACAGATGAATAAAAGGCATTGTCATTTTCAATGCCAATAGCCTAAACTCTCGCAAATGCAACACCTATTGCATTGCAAGGGCCCGTACTATACATTTTTTTAAAAGCATAAGGAGAGAGGGTGTACTGCCTGCAACAACAGGCAGGACAAAGCGATTTGAGAAAATAGTGCTTGGAGGCTGTACTTGTAGCTTACCGAGTAACAACACACTTTACAGGGTGTGTTGCCATGGTCAGTTACAAAATTAGACAAGGCAGGACTACCAAGCCTATTGACCAATGAACAGCCACAGTTTACAGTGGACAATGTTACCAGTGAAAGAAATATATGGGTAGAGAGTGGGTGGAGCTTCAAGTTCTGGCCTGCATAACGCATGCATCGCAGAGCAGCACACTCCCTGCCCAGGCTCGACCTAAAAAGGACTGGCAGAACCATTTTATTGCACCCAATGAACTGTATACAAGTCTTTGTTATACCAATGGTAAATTGAGACAGTCCTCAGACCCTATGCCTAGAACTGTTCGCTTGGCTGCACTGTTTAATTAAATAAACGGTTCCTGTTTTGCCAAACACCTATTGTGTCTTGTTTTGTTGTTCAAGGTATTGCATGTTCAAGCAACATAATCACTGGAGCAATGTTCTTCCAGTTATTGAGGGACTCAGAATGATCAGCTCCACCAAGACCTGATGCTATGCAGTGCACACTCGGAAACCACCCTCCAAAAGCATTTGCACACAACAGAAACAGAATTGTCATCTGCACCCAGAGTTTGGGATGCGTATTGTTAAAAAGCTTTTCAACTTTGGAAATGTTGTGTAGTTGTTCATGAGAACATTTCGACTTTTGAATCAATTTATGTATCTTATATCCATATAAATAATAGAAATTCTGTATATTACGATTCATTCCGAAGGTCAAGATACCTCACTTTGGGGTGATGATATTCACACTTGTCCTCTTTCCTCTTACCACTTCTCTGCTCTCTTAACACGCTTTATCAAATGGCTGATACAATTATGATTGGCTGATAGGCTACAACTGGAACCAGTTTCTTGTATTATTGCAACCTCTCTGCCATTCTCACCATCTGTTATGATTTCAGCTTTTTTACTACTCTGCTGTCTGATACTCTATCCACATGCCTGATAACATGGCATTGGCTTTGATGCTTTTAAAAGCTGTCAATCAATCATATCATTTGTAAAGCGTACAACTCACCCGTGAGGGTCTCAAGGCGCTGGGGTGGGGAATGCTGCTACTGCTCAAAAAGCCAGGTCTTGAGGAATTTTCTGAAGGTCAGCAGGTCTTGGGTCTGCCGTAGGTGGATGGGGAGTGTGTTCCAGGTCTTGGCGGCGAGGTGAGAGAACGATCTGCCGCCTGAGGTCGCTCTTCGGAAGCGGGCGACTGTAGCGAGGGAGAGGTTGGCTGAGCGGAGCTGGCGGGTGGGGGTGTAGAAGCTGAGTCGTCTGTTGAGGTACGTTGGTCCGGTGTTGTGGAGTGCCTTGTGTGCGTGGGTGAGGAGCTTGAAGGTTATCCTCTTGTTGACCAGGAGCCAGTACAGGTCTCTCAGGTGGGGTGTGATGTGGCTGCGGCGAGGGATGTCGAGGATCAGGCGTGCAGAGGCGTTCTGGATGCGTTGGAGCCATCTCAGGAGTTTGGCCGAGACTCCTGCGTAGAGGGCGTTTCCATAGTCCAACCTGCTGCTGACAAGGGCCTGGGTGACAGTTCTTCCCGTTTCAGTGGGAATCCACTTGTAGAACCTATGGAGCATGCGGAGGGTGTTGAAGCAGGAGGAGGAGACGACGTTGACCTGTTTAGTCATGGAGAGGGTGGAGTCGAGGATGACCCCTAGGTTGCGTGCGTGGTCGGTGGGTGTTGGAGCAGTTCCTAGTGCGGTCAGCCACCAGGAGTCGTCCCAGGCCGAAGGGTTGGATCTGAGTATGAGGACCTCCATCTTGTCCGAGTTCAGCTGCAGTCGGCTGTTCCTCATCCATTCAACAACGGCCTTCATTCCTTCGTGAAGGTTGGTTTTGGCGGTGTGGGGGTCCTTGGTGAGGGAGAGTATCAGCTGGGTGTCATCAGCAAAGGAGTGGATGTTGAGGTCGTGCCGAAGGGCGACGTGGGCGAGCGGTGCCATGTAGATGTTAAACAGGGTTGGGCTGAGGGATGAGCCCTGGGGTAAGCCGCAGATGATCTCGGTGGCTTCGGAGCGGAAGGGGGGAAGGCGGACGCTCTGTGTTCTGCCGGGGAGGAAGGAGGTGGTCCAGTCCAGGGCCTTCTCTTGGATCCCAGCGTTGTGGAGCCGTGTTCGTAGTGTTTGGTGAGAGACCGTGTCGAAGGCGGCTGACAGGTCCAGGAGGATGAGGGCCGTCGTTTCTCCGTTGTCCAGCAGGGACTTGATGTCATCGGTGGCGGCGATGAGGGCAGTCTCGATACTGTGGTTGCTCCGGAACCCGGACTGGGAAGGGTCCAGGATGTTGTTCTCCTCGAGGTAGCGGGTCAGTTGTTCGTTGACGGTCTTCTCGATGACCTTTGCCGGGAACGGGAGCAGGGAGATGGGTCGGAAGTTCTTGAGGTCCTTGGGGTCCGCCTTGGGTTTCTTGAGTAAGGCGTTGATCTCGGCGTGCTTCAAGCTCTCCAGGAAGGTTGCTGTCTTGAATGAGGTGTTGATGACTTTCCGGAGATGGGGTTCGATGGATGTGCTGGCTTTGTTGAAGATGTGGTGTGGGCATAGATCTGACCGAGATCCGGAGTGGATGGTGTTCATGATCTTGATAGTGTCATCGTCGTTGATGTTGGTCCAGTAGAGCAGGCGGTTGGTGTGGATGGTGGTCGTGGGGGCGGAGGTCTCAGTGGTTGTTGGGGCGGTTGTGGCATTGAAACTGTCGTGGATGTCTGTGATCTTGCGGTGGAAGAAGGTGGCCAGCGAGTCGCACAGGTCTTGTGAGGGTGGGGCGTCGTTGTTGTTGGAGCTGGGGTTGGAGAGTTCCTTCACGATGTTGAAGAGCTCTTTGCTGTTGTGCGCGTTGTTGTCTAGGTGGTCTTTGAAGGAGGCCCTTTTGGCGAATCTGATGATGTCAACAACCCTTACCAAATATCTAGTGGTAAGGATAAGCCTTCTGCCAATAAAACATGCTTCTGCAGTTACAATCGGTTGGCTACCCTAAATCTGGTACACTTTGTTAACAAACATACCTTTACTCTGTGGTATATAAATAAATAATACCGGATCTAGGTTTGACTGGACATAGTAATAACAGATAGCTCAATAAATAAGAGTCAAGATTCGAGGTAGTAGGAGTTTGCAGGTTTAATACAGCATAAAGGACAGGAACAGGACAACCTGCACAGGAATAGGATGGCAGAGCCCGGCAGCTGCCGGGGCTGGATCTGGGATGAGCGCGCTAACTTTAATAACAGTACACAAGCATATATACTAAAACAGTTGCACTACAATACATACAATAGGCGGAGCAGTGGGTGTGGTCAATAGCAGTCGTGAAAGATAAGGGTGAAAGTGGGTGTAACAGGAGGCGTATACATAGACATGTGATGTAAACATAACAGAATATGTCATAAATGGGCGGAAACATGGAGGGGGCTACCTAAGGAGCCGGGACCTCTAACCTAATGGTGCGCGCAAGCTGACAATGACGTGTTACTAGGAGAAGCTGGGGGCTATGAACTCTGTACTAGGAGCAGAGACTGGAGTCTGGAGAGTCAGGGCGACATGTGCCTAAACAATATCTAGTATCTGATGTTTAGAGAACATGTTGATATAAACTAAGAGTCAGGAGGGGAGAGGCTAACAGACTCTAAGACTGGAGCATGCATTATTCTACATGTAGTGCGTGATGAAGAATATTAAATGACCATAAATACAGTATTTCTCTTACATGGAGACGTAAAGGCTAGACGATGACTGAAACTATTGATGCGATTCAGTAGTTTAGGAATGCAGAGAAGGAGGGCTGGACTGATAACTAGAATCATAACATACTCTTGGCAGACTCGTAGGCAGAGCCAAGCTGAACCGGGCACTGCGAGGCAGGAAGTAAGTGAAGGGTCGAGGATACAGGTGGGGGCTGTATCGCTCCTCAGCGAGGGCTCAGGAGACAGGAGTTGAATCTGGTGTCCGGGCCCTTTTGAGGCCTAGAAACGGGGACTTTACAATGAAATAACGTGCACACTGAGAAACGTGGCAACGTAACTTTACATAGGCCTGATATTCGTAGTATTCACGAGAACTGGGAACTGGCATACTAGGGATGGACACAACTGTAATTGCGTCTTTAATCAAACATGGGGAATACATATGCATATTAATCATGCACACATAACATAAGATGGGGAACACGTAGGGACACAGAACATGGCAAAATTTACTTTTCCACATTCCCTCCTTGTCACTACGTTTCCATCAGGAAACATCAATATTCATGATACCATCTATCATTTCATACAGTATCATTTGCTCGTCTCGAATTTTCTTGGGACTGGATTTAGAACGGGACTTGGGACTAGGAATACAAGAGGTAGCACAAATGCCACAAATCGCAGGGCCACATTGTATACAAAGGCAACAACTGAATATGATCGCTACTGCAATACCTAGAAAGGACAATACTTTCCATCCCCAGGCGGAAATCATATTCCAGAACCAACCGGACCATGTCCAGGTGCCTGGATCTTGGTGTAACATATGGGCAATTTTATGGAGTCTGGTTATAGCTGAATAAACAGACGGCGCGTTATTAGGAATGAAAATGCAGCAACTAGATCCGATGACTCTACATGCCCCGCCCCTATCAGCCAGTATGACGTCAAGGACGAGACGATTCTGGAGCACGACAATTCTCATAAAGGATTGCTCTTCGGTCAAGTTACCTAGAGCAGAGGTGGTCTCAATCACTACTGCCTCGAGTGTTCTGGTTAATCTACGTATCAGTTTACTATTCACAACAGTACCTAAATAAGGGAAGACACCTTTATTGATATCTATATATTGTTCTATAGCAGTTTCAGTATAATCGACAATCGGGAGGTCTCTCTTGTGTCTGATATGTACTAGGTGGGAATTCCTATGGTAGTCAGGTGGGGCTAGAAAAACTGGTGGCAGTAGGAAGGCAATGTAACAGGTTCCCTCCCAATCGAGGGGCAGACGGACATATGCGGTCTGACCACAAACAAAATAAGAATGACGTGAAGCTTTAAAAATAGATTTCCCACTGTCACTATACTTGACAATAGTAGTACAATCACTATGTCCTACATGTACGGAACCATTCTTTCGGACACATAATTCACCTTTTACTGGTAATACTGACATAGCAGGGAAGTCTGGAGTAGTATCAGACTGAACATTCAGGACCATGAAATTCGAAGAATAATTACCTAAATTATAAACTTCATTTTCTAGATCTAGCCCTGTTCTGTGGGGAAGACCTTGCTTGTCTGGAAAACATGTACTGTTAAGAAAAGACATATCTGTTGAGGATGACGTTAACGTGGACCATGCTCCACACGAACCATTATGTGAAAATGGATAAGGAAAGAGTGGCAGAACTCCCTTCGGTGTCTGGAAAGGGGGGAGTCGACCACACACTCAACAATTAGTGGCATTGCTGGTCTGGTGTGAATAATGTAACATGCGGATAAAGGAATTATTACGCATAGCAAGACGATAAGATAGTTCATGAGGAGGCAGATCACTAAACGTGTGCTCTACTGTAACAATAGAAGACTTATTTACATGAGAAACTGGAAAACACAAATAAAATGCATAACCTGTGCAGGTAATCATGAGGCTGAAAAACAATATGAAACTTAGAAAAACGATACATCGGATTGAGTTTTGACTAACTCTCTCACTATGGGGGTCTATTTTATACATGTCAGAAACCGGTCTAACCGTTTCACCTAGGGGAGGACTTAGACAATCAAACTGGCTGACTTATTTTACTAGACCTTAATTTTAGCTTATACTCCTGTTGCGGAGTTTTCTCTAACAGGGAGGGATTTGTATCATTGTCTTTTGCGGGACAGTCCTTAAGAATAGTACTTTGGCAATCCTTAAAATCCTCGGAAATGTTCTTGGAAACAGTCTTTAGTCCATAAAACTTTTTCACATGAGACAGGTGGACCCAGCCCTTCCTGCCTTCCAGCTTGACGGCAGTACGGGTGGCCAGGAGGACCTGTTTTGGCTCCTTCCAGCGAGGCTCCAGCGGACTTGAACGATCAAAGTTCCTCACAAGAACCAAACTTCCGGGAACGATGTCATGCGGTGCCACCTCGGTATTGTCTGGAAATGCGGCAGAAACCTGTGAACGACAAGAGTGTAGGGCAGACATCAAGGAAGCTAGGTAATCTGTCAGCATATTACTTGAAACATCGGTAATACTTCGGGGTCTAGGTGTACCCCACATATTAGGGGGGCGGCCGAATACGACCTCGTACGGGGACAGACCTGATCTGGAATGTGCGACCATGCGCGTATAAAACAGAGCGACTGGCAGAGCTACTAACCAGTCCACACCTTTCTCTTTACATATTTTGGCAATGCGGATTTTCAGGGTCTGGTTATGTCTCTCTACGAGACCGGCTGCTTCAGGATGGCGTACACAATGGAACTTCCACTGGTACCCTAACAAAAGGGAGATGTGTTTCATAAGCTCAGATGAGAATGGCTGGCCGTTATCAGAATATACGACTCTAGGGAGTCCGTAGCGGGGGAAGAATTCACGAACCAACTGCTTGGCAGTGGTCGCGGCTGTGTAATCTGGGACTGGATATGCCTCTGTCCACCTGGACAAAGCGCATACAACTACAAGGACATACTTGAAACCTCGACATCGCTCCATCTGAATATAATCCATCTGGAGGACTTCAAAAGGGTGGTCAGGGGGCTGGAATCCACCTTGTTCCACCGGGACACTTTTACCTGGATTGAACTGGCAACATATCATACAGGTACGGACTTTCTGCTTGGCTGCAGCTCGTAAATGCTTGTTGAACCAAATGTTCTGGATACTGTCTAACATGGCTTTTTCTCCTAAATGTGCTGGACTATGTGCGGTATTGATAATGACTTGAACCATAGAGTCGGGGAGAAACCATGTGGCTCTACCCTTCGTTACCCATCCCTGATCTGTCTGGACCCCTCCTTGTTCGGACCATTTCTTGATTTCTTCGGGAGTAGCATGTAACTGGATATCTATGACATCTTGAGTAGGGTCCTTAACTGTCATACAGGTAGTCGGAGCTGGAGCATGTGTCTGTGTCGGATTAACTGAAATGTCTGGAGTCTGTGCTGTAAGCTTGGCTGTGCGATCTGCTAGATCATTACCTTGAGAAATAATGTCAGTAACTTTCGTATGTGCTTTGCACTTCATGATAGCAATAGATGTCGGTAAATGTATGGCATCTAACAGAGCTTGAATAAGGAGACCATGCTGAATCTTGGTTCCATGAGAAGTCATGAAACCTCTCTCCTGCCAGAGCACTCCAAAGTCGTGTACAACTCCGAATGCGTAGCGTGAATCTGTATAAACATTAACTTTCAGGTTCTTAGCGTGTATGCAGGCTTGTGTCAGAGCAACTAGCTCTGCTGCTTGAGCAGACAGGGTGTCAATACGGTGTGTTTCTATAACTTCAGTGTCAGTAGTTACTGCATACGCGGCTACTAGTTCTCCTGTACTTGTTCTCATACATGAACCATCCACATAAAGTGTCAGGTCGGGATCTGGTAATGGAATATCTGTCAGATCTTGTCTTGGCTTTGTCATGGTGTTAACTACTTCCACACAGTCATGTGTGGCAGGATTCGAATTAACTGACGGTAATAGTGTAGCAGGATTTAGAACGTTGCAGCGTCTGATTTCTATGTGTGGCTGGAACAGTGTCAGTTCATAACCTGTTAAACGTGCAATTGTCAAGTGCTGAGTCTGTGTTCGATTTAAAAGAACTTCCACAGAGTGTGGAACTTGTACTGTCAAGGAATGTCCTAATACTATGGAATCACTTTGTCTGATAGCTAGTGCTGTGGCTGCAACTGACTTGAGGCACGCAGGCAGAGCCTGGGCTACAGGATCTAATGTGCTCGAAAAATAAGCACAAGGCTTGTATTGTCCTGCTTGATCTTGTGTGAGAACAGATAATGCTGTACCTTCGCGTTCTGTGACGAAAAGTGTAAAAGGCTTACTGTAGTTCGGTGTAGCTAGAACTGGAGCTTGGCATAAGGCTTTCTTCAACTCATTGAAACTAAGTGTATGTTCAGATGTCCAAGGGAGGACAGTCGATACGGCTGCCTCCTGTGTCGTTAACTGTATTAGTGGTTTAGCTAGAAATGCATACTGAGGAATCCATTGTCTGCAGTAAGAAGTAAGGCCGATAAAAGCACGTACCTCCTTCTGTGTCTTGGGCTGAGGAAGACTCGCTATTAACTGGATACGGTCTGGTGTCAACTGCCTACCCCACTTGGACAGTAAGTGGCCTAAGTAGATCACTTGCTGGACACAGAATTGGAGCTTCGAAGGGGACACCTTGTGCCCCATCTCGGCAAGGAAATACAAGACTGTAAGTGATGCTCGCTCGCAAGCACGTTCAGAACGGGCTGTGATCAGTAGATCATCGACATACTGGAGCAGGGCAGTGTCTGTTGGCATGTGAATGTTGTCTAGTTGTCTCTTAAGTGCTTGACTGTAAATGCTAGGACTTTCTGTGAAACCTTGAGGAGCTCGTGTGAACATATAGCTCCTTCCATTTAAACAAAATCCGAAAAGAAACTGGCTGTCTGGATGAATGGGGACACTGAAAAACGCGTTCTTGAGGTCAATGACTGTAAAAAATGAGGCTTCGGAATCAATGGCTGTCAATAGGGAAGAGATATCTGGGACAACTGGGTACTGGGGAATAATACATTTATTGAGTTCTCGAAGGTCAATCACTAATCGATATACTGGGGGTGCATTTGGATCAGTACGTTTCATGACTGGAATGATCGGAGAATTACATACATTGGAGTCAGTTTCTACAACTACTCCTTGAGCCATGAGCTCGTCAATAATTTTGGATAAGGCTGCTACAGCCTCAGGTGGCAATCTGTACTGTCTGATTCGTGGCAGGACTATACCTGGTTTGAGAGTCACACGATGGGGTGTGATTTGCATAAGACCTACATCAGTTGGACCTTGCGCCCATAGATGCTGCGGAACATTAGACAATCTTGGATCAAAATCTCGTAATACATAGTGACCCTTGAAGTCACGTAGAAACAGTCGTATTCCCTCGGGGGAACAGCAAATAACTGCACCTAATTCTTTCAGTGTCCTAATACCTAACAGATTTTCTGGACATGACTTCGTAAGTAACAGATCAGTAGTGCGGGACAATGGACCTACTTCTAGAGTAACTGGCTTAGATATCTCGTTTACAATAGGCTTTCCTGAAAATCCAAGGGAAACATTTCTAGAGCCTGAGAGCGGAGCCCCTGGAACTTCGGCGTGACTGATGGTGGTCCTACTTGCCCCTGTATCAATCAGAAACTTTCTGTCTTTCCCTAGTACTTGACTATGAACATAGGGACCTTCTTGATCTACAGGAATCTCGATGAGAGGCAAGCCTACCTCCCTCTCTAGGCTGTTTCATGAGTACTGTTGATACTCTGGATACTCAGACTGTGCATACTGGTACATCTGCTGTGTAACATGCTGTGTTGCAGCAATAGGCTGCGGTGCTGGAACTGTCTGTTGTGCATTCTGTGGCTGAGAAGTCTGTGAAACTTGTTCTTGTCTAGGCGGACGTGGTCTTTCTTTAGTCTTACCAGTAGCTATATTGTGTTTCAGAACTGCACACTCGTTTATGAAATGACCTGGCTGTTTACAATAATTGCATGTCCCTTTAACGGGAGCTGCAGGATGACTGGCTTGATTCGGACCCCTCTTCTGACTGTCTTGAGGAACAGATTGTGCAACTAGTACTTTCATTTTCGTGTCTTTCATACGTTTTCTCTCGTGTTCTTGCTCTTCTCTGATTCTATTCTGGTGGTACTGGAGCATCTGTAACATCTGGGACGGGGTACTAGCTTGCCATGTACTTTCGACTTTCAAAACTCGATTCTTAACTTGTGGACTTGAATTCTCGACTAATTTAGTAACAAAAAGATGAGGGTATGACTCGCTACTCGTCTTCAAGCCACTGTTTATAATAAAGCATTTATCAAATCTAGAATAAAAATCACTAGTGTCTTCGTCTTGTTTCTGTTTACAGGCTGAGATTGCATCCCAGTCTTCCTTTTTAGTGGCTAATAACCTGGGCAAAACTTGTATTAACAGTTCTGGTAATTCTTTACATTTCTCTCCAAGACCGGTACCTGGTACTCGTATCTTATCTTCAGCTTCTAGAACTGCCCAATCGATCTTTTTCTCTCCCACCTCCCATTCTTTTTCCTTGAGTTTCTCGTATACCCCTGCGGGCAACAGGACCTTTAGCATTTTAATAATATCTGGATACGTGTATTCTCCCATACGGAGCATGTCTTTTAATTCTCGGTGGAACCCTGCTGGATCTTTGTCATGACAGGGAATTAATTTCTTCATCTCTAAGAGTTCCATCTTTGTAATTGGGGTGTAAACAAATACTCGTTGCATTTCACCGTCTGCTGTCCTGACTGGGTGTACTTCTCGTAACGGATTCTGTCTGTCTATGTAAAAGGGTTTACTTTCTGGAGGTGAGACATGAACAAAATGCGGTTTCAGGAACGTTCTATATTTGTGGCGCTGTTCTAGAATGACACTAATTAAATCGGTACCTAAACCTTTCCATCTATACTGGAGTAACTCGTTCAGGACATCGTGTAACGGACCTGGATCAGAATGTTGACCCTCATACAGAGTAATGAGATGCTGGATCATATACATACCCACCAGTCGTTGCTCGGCTGGGGGCAGTTTCAGAAACATTTGTGCCACTATTTCGTCTGGAAAAGTGGTAGAATCAGTAATCCATCGGACTGCTGATCGGGCTAGTTCTTGTTCATGCATAGTACTTAACTTACTATAACCGATTCGTGATTTCAGAATATGATCGATAGCTTGAAATACTTGTTCTAGAGAACCTTGTTCTGGTGCTGGGTGATGAAAAACTGACTTGTGTTCTAGGCGTAAATGGCGGTCTGGAAATCTAGATTTTCCTACATACGCTATTCTGGCGGGATTCTCGTCGTCTACCTCTTCAGTAGAAGAGTCATTCTCTTTCTCGCTTACTTGTGCTGCTTTACGTTGTTCGTGTAACTTTATTATTTCCTTACGAATTCTCTTGTACATACTCTCTATACTACTGATAGTTCTGTGTTTACCCTCGGCTATATTATCACTCCACCTTGTCAGGATTCTCATTTCGGCCGGATCTTTGGACGGGTAATCTTGTTCTCTTATTAAACAATTAATCAGAAACTTTAATAGCATGAGCTGGATCTCAGCTTTCCTTTGAGACATGGCTTCGCCAATACTTTCTGGATCATCCCCTGTACGGATGAAACGATATATTCTGTCTAGATCTTCTTTCATATTCGGTAGGGTGTCCAAATACCCGGTCACCCGTCTTACACGGATGGAATATATAACTGTACTATCATCACCTGCAACTGGATCATAGCGGCATTCAGTAAGAGCTCGTCGGATATCTGCAACGGACTTATATTTGGGCGTACGCTGTAACGCACATTCATGTAACTCGACTAACGTTACTCGTTGGTGTGGTGGCGGGGTACCAGGAGGACCTCCTCCTGCGGCCCCTAAACTGGAATCGTCGACTGATACTCTTCGTACTGGCGCGGCGGGAAATTGTAATGTAGGCTGGACCGGGGGTACCGTGGCAGGTACTCCGGTGTCTGGAGGAGCAGGAATTACATGATTTACAGGGACTGGCGGAACAGGATTTGCATATTCTGGGACTGTGTCGTCCAAGTAGGACGAGATGAAAATATCAGCTGCGGTCGGTTTGTGACGTAGCTTGGTCGGAACTAATGGTGGCGGAAAATTACTGGATGCCTCCGGGGTCGCTTTTGGCAAGCCCTCGGCAAGAAGAGGATACATACCCTTAATGAGGGCATTCCTCTGTCTGTCTGACTGTTCGGTTTTAACTCGTTCACCTATCTCGATTAATTCCCTTTCTTGGGCTCGTTCTAAGGATTCTCTACTTAATTCTGACTTTCTGATTTCTTTTTCGGTTCTTTTATGAGATTCTTTGCGCCATAACTCGATGGCATCTTTCTGTGACTGTCTGGCTTTCTTTTTCCATAATACTTCTTCTACTCGCATGATGCACTCGGCATCCCATGTACCCGATACGGGCCATCTATACTTTTCTTCTAACTGTTTGGTGTACTCCACCCATAAATCTAGATATAATATGGCACTTATGCCATGCTTCTGATACATAAAATGACCTGGACTGTCCCTAGGCGGGACAGGAACTGCTGCTTCTAACAGACCTTTTCTGGTTTTTAACTGACGTAGTTTAGAAAATAAAGGCATGACTGAACTGTAATCTAGACACAATACAATACAAAATGAACACGATAATTACACCACTCTCATACCACGACATTAAAATACATGAAAAACATTTAAAATAACAGTTCGAACAGAATACTACCTGGAATACGGAAAACAGAATACATGAATTTTCTCGAGAACAGAACTGGCTAGAACAGAGACTAGATGCACTGCTGAAACAGTACGAAACTTACCGGTCTCATAAAGAGACACGTCAGGACCCGCATCCACCGAAGTGGACACTTCGTTTTGGGATCTGTGTACCACCAAACCCCACGGACCAGAGACAATTAGATTGACCCTGTCTAGATACTACCCTAGCAACGGTACTCACCGGGCAGCAAGAACGGAAGGCCTCGGACTGGACTGGACTGCTTCGACGCCGGACAGACGGACTTCGGACTTCTGTTACGGGTGGGCCTCCGGATACCTCGGACCTTGGACTCTCGGCTTGGGCTCTGGTCGGGACTCGCCGCGTTCCTCCACCGCCTCGTCTGGATGCTGGACCGCAACCTCCGTCTCCTCCGTGGGCCTGAGGGATACTTGAAGCAGAAATATCTGCACGTGGCCGGTATGGTTCCGTCACGGCTGCAGAGGGTCAGGGGGCATACGTGGCTTCACCGGCGCGTGGGGAAAGGGCAAGTCCCTATTCGGGCGCCATTATGTGGTATATAAATAAATAATACCGGATCTAGGTTTGACTGGACATAGTAATAACAGATAGCTCAATAAATAAGAGTCAAGATTCGAGGTAGTAGGAGTTTGCAGGTTTAATACAGCATAAAGGACAGGAACAGGACAACCTGCACAGGAATAGGATGGCAGAGCCCGGCAGCTGCCGGGGCTGGATCTGGGATGAGCGCGCTAACTTTAATAACAGTACACAAGCATATATACTAAAACAGTTGCACTACAATACATACAATAGGCGGAGCAGTGGGTGTGGTCAATAGCAGTCGCGAAAGATAAGGGTGAAAGTGGGTGTAACAGGAGGCGTATACATAGACATGTGATGTAAACATAACAGAATATGTCATAAATGGGCGGAAACATGGAGGGGGCTACCTAAGGAGCCGGGACCTCTAACCTAATGGTGCGCGCAAGCTGACAATGACGTGTTACTAGGAGAAGCTGGGGGCTATGAACTCTGTACTAGGAGCAGAGACTGGAGTCTGGAGAGTCAGGGCGACATGTGCCTAAACAATATCTAGTATCTGATGTTTAGAGAACATGTTGATATAAACTAAGAGTCAGGAGGGGAGAGGCTAACAGACTCTAAGACTGGAGCATGCATTATTCTACATGTAGTGCGTGATGAAGAATATTAAATGACCATAAATACAGTATTTCTCTTACATGGAGACGTAAAGGCTAGACGATGACTGAAACTATTGATGCGATTCAGTAGTTTAGGAATGCAGAGAAGGAGGGCTGGACTGATAACTAGAATCATAACATACTCTTGGCAGACTCGTAGGCAGAGCCAGGCTGAACCGGGCACTGCGAGGCAGGAAGTAAGTGAAGGGTCGAGGATACAGGTGGGGGCTGTATCGCTCCTCAGCGAGGGCTCAGGAGACAGGAGTTGAATCTGGTGTCCGGGCCCTTTTGAGGCCTAGAAACGGGGACTTTACAATGAAATAACGTGCACACTGAGAAACGTGGCAACGTAACTTTACATAGGCCTGATATTCGTAGTATTCACGAGAACTGGGAACTGGCATACTAGGGATGGACACAACTGTAATTGCGTCTTTAATCAAACATGGGGAATACATATGCATATTAATCATGCACACATAACATAAGATGGGGAACACGTAGGGACACAGAACATGGCAAAATTTACTTTTCCACAACTCTTAGAATTTGATTGAAGCCCGATGCTTACATGTTTACTACCCCTGCAACCTGCCTAATAATGTGCTACCGATCGTAGCAGGTGGCTTGATGCACATTATAATTCTGTTGCATATATATTTTTTGTATATCCCAGAAAGGTTTTGTTGCAAATAAAACATTGAATGTGCCTATGTTTACTTATGAATTCTCACTAAATCCTCTCAACTCAAAGATGTCAACAATTCCCGAGATTTTCCTGTTGCCCACATGAGTTCCAAACAATCCCAATGCCTATCTGTTGGCCCTAGGAAATAAAAGTAATGTTTTAGACTTGGTTTCTGTTTCATATGAATTATCAATAATGCACAGAAGGGTTTTGTTATGCCAGTAAATACCAAGAGGTCCCGTGATATGTTTGGTGCCAGGGCTTATGTGTTCACTCTGTAGACTGTCCTAAAGCTACATTACTTTTTTGCTGCCAATGTGAATACTCTAGAATTCTCACGACCTTTAAGAGGCCTTTAAGAAATGACCACCACTTTCAAGACTGTTCTGTTTCCGAGATGAATTGTGAGTTATTCCCCACCCAGGACTGTTTGTTTCCCCTTTGAACGATCAGAAATCCTCATGCATTTTCTGTGAATTCCACAACAGTAAATAGTCCCAGTGATTTGTCTGCTGCTTTGATTTCACACATAATGATGACACCACCACCGTCAATATAGCATCTGACCTTTGAATCCCTCTCCCAATGCTCCCACCTCTTCCTGCTTTCCTGCCCTCAATTCATGTCATATGTGTCTCTCTGACCAGCTGTGCTTTCAGACTTCACTCTCTGGACTGTCGCCTCTATCCAGGCCCCCCTCTCGCTCTCTTCACCCTGAGAGTTGTGTGCATGTGCCTCCGGTGTCAGAGTCTGCCTCTACTACACAGTCACCCCCGTTGAATTGGCTACCTCCCAATCCCTTTCTTTATTGCTTGTCCAGTTTCTCTTTCCATCCAGTCTCCCCACCTGCCCCTCTAACTCTCCCCACTTTACTCTGTTTACCTTGTTCCACTGTCTGTTCCTTCTGGATCTATCACATGGTCAAGATGCGTCGGAAAAACGCACAGTCTTTGATATATTAGGAGTTATAGGCAACTATATAAGCCTTTTGATTGGTTGAGCCAATATATTTATTCCGTTTCTTGCCTGGTTTCTTCAGTGGTGTGTGGTGTTTTGTTGAGAGAACATCTCAAAAACTTGGATGTGAAGAGAACATTAAATTTGGAAATACTAGAAAGTGTGCAGTGTAGTAATTTACCTGAGTCACAGATACAATTATGTGAATATAACAGAGTTATTGAAGAATTATTAAAGCTGGGATTCTTAGGTATCCTGTTAGCAGTGAGGAAAACACTGAAGTCTGATGCTTTGGTATATCTTTCATAAACCACATTATACTGGATGAAAACGTAAATGATTTGATTGGGTTCTATGTGACTCCCGTGTCAGTCATGCACTTTCTTACAAAGGCACCAACAACAACCGCCCCTACTCCATTACAGACAAACAAAAGCCCTCCTATGTCTCCAGACTTAATTCCATACAATAGATATAGGAAATTAACCATTTGGGATGCAAATTTGCAGGTGAGCATAAGGTATTGTCGCAGATCTCTCATGAAATTGAATTCCAAATAGAAAGAGAACACTTTCTTTTCATGTTGAACCTCTTTGTTCATTTGAAGGAACATATATGTGTGCTGTTTCGTCAATTGCAGGGCATCTGGAAGTCATTTTTCTTAAAGCCAAAGTGCCTTCATTTCCTCGTTGATAATATCATCTCTACGTCTAAGAGATTTCGCTCCTCCATCATTCTTTGGAGCGTTTTCCTTCTTTTAGTGTCTTTCTGAATCCCTGATTCACCACATCTTTCGTGGGGTGATTTTATTTGATTTGTATTGTTGCATATAAATTCTAAGACTTCAGTATAATCCTGAGATGTTAGTAATTCCATGACCCGCCTGGCTGCTAATGCCCCCCAGCAGAACCCTCTGAAGTTGGCTGGCTGTGTCACCGGGTGCCTAGTCCTTCTCAGGCATGGCATGAGCGAGCCATCTCTTAGCTCTTTGGGAACAGTTGCAGTGATTGCTGGCAGTCGCTGAATACCACCAACAAAAGCCACTTACGAAGCTAGATGCTTCCTATCGCTTTTGTGAATCAACACAGGAGATTTTTGCTGGCATCTGTCACCGATTGCTTGTTACACGGCAGCTGTGGCAGCCCGCTTCTGCTGTGCGACAGCGGATCGACTGGGCTTATAAATATGGATTTATAGACACGAGGTTTCTGTATGGATCTGCGTTCTTTGCTTCCATGAGCGCGTGTGTGTGTGTGAGTCTTTATCAAGAACCCTGGCTGCCTGTCCTTGGATTGTTTCTGTCATCGTTCTGTATATTTCTGGCATGTGACCCAAGGCCTCGCCGCAGCGAATTTGTTAACAGAACTACAGTCCACTATTAACAGCCATTTCCAGGAGACTAGGTAGCTAGAGGGCATGTTGATGTGATGCTATGGTGAATGGACTGAACTGGGTGACGTCACCTCATCATAAAACGGAAGTTGTCCCAGTAGTATATGAAAGGGAGAGAAGTCCTTCTGGATGAAGCTACCTCTGAGATGTATTTGGAAGGCTGACAGTCTTTGCTGATATCTCAGGTCGGAGTGTATCGAGTTTCAGAGTAGTGTGTCCTTGAAGAAGATGGTATTGACACTATGGGCCTTGCAGTTGAATGTCGTTTGTGTTATCAGGTTGTTATCTAAGCTATCAGAACAAATTTCTGTAAAGATTTTGGGCTAAGGCGCTTGCACATGTTGGAGATGCAACAATATGAACATCTGTATATCTATAAATGTCCCTATGTTATCAAATATTTTTTTGTATGTGCAGTGGCCTGTATGAGAAACTTACTGTCAAAGTACAAGCAGGAGGATTACAGGCTAAACATATTTTAGCTGAGAAAGTCCTACAACACTGTAATCCAGCTGTTTACGGACAGTGATAGAGTACATTATAAAAGTGCCAGTGGCTCAAACGTAGCGAGTCGCTGAGGCCAAATCAAAGGGCTAGCTCTGTCAGAGGCTCTGCAGAGTATATGAGTTGGATATGTAGCACATAATGTCAAAACCAAAGACGATATAAAAATGTGTCAACTAACAATCATTAAAAACATTAAGGGTGACAACTGGAGAAAACCAAGATAAAAATACATAAAAATGTATTTACCTGGTTTAGTAAATATATTTAAAATCCTAAAGCATCAAAAGCCATCCAAAGGGGTTCAAAATCCCTGAGGTGTTTTACCACAAATTTCAAATGGCACAATACGAACATCTGGCAAAACAATGGTCTGAAAAATATTTGGATGCTTAATTTAGAGTTTAGTTTTCTGAAGTTCTATCTATCATTACGATTGTCTGTCATGGTTGATGGAAGTTTCTTCACTAAAAGTACTTTATCCCCTAGAAGAGGAGTCACTTTGGCTTTATCTACAAGGGGGAGTCGTCACTTGCTTTTATGCGCTAGGGGAGAAGCATTCCACAGAAAATCCACCATCAGTAAACCACAGTTAAGATATACTGTTCGTGTCACTATGTAACCTACCTTGTCAGGCAGTACGTCCTAAGCTGTTTGGGACACAATTCTGCCAACCTTTCCACAGCAGCCTCCTGGAGTAACTTTGC
Source organism: Lissotriton helveticus (assembly GCF_964261635.1). Lineage (NCBI taxonomy): Eukaryota > Metazoa > Chordata > Amphibia > Caudata > Salamandridae > Lissotriton > Lissotriton helveticus. Next base: position 1,518,819,908 of record NC_136068.1, on the reverse strand, counting down.
TAGACTGATTGGTTGTTCAGCCACCGTACCTGGCAAAGCAGATTCAGGGCCATGCATAGTCAATGTAAGTGCTTAAGCACTTGCCATTGTTCATAAAATGGGTGTACTTCCTATGAAAGACCACAGTGGCTAAACTTGTTTGAGACAAAGTAATTAGGTCACCCGCACCTATCCCATGCACTAAAATGATTGTTTATTAGTTTCGTTGCATTTTCAGATTGATTCTTGAAGTTTTAAAAAGATCTGTTTGTATCAGGACTTTATTAGCGATCTTCATCTACATTGTACTTTAAATTATCTTCAGCACTCTCCTTTGGGAACATGTTTTCCTTCTAATGCATATGAATTTACAGTCTCCAAACGTGCATTCTCCCATTGCTCCTGATTATACCTCTAATTCAGTACAGAGTGTCTTGGTGAGTCTGTATCCAGCCCCAAGTTGCAAGGGTTGGGAAAAAGATCAGCCACCAAAAGGCTGGGGCAGCTATAGGTTGCACTCAGTTTCAGTGTGATGATGACATCTGTTTACTTCAAATGTTTCTACGAAATTGCACTTTTGGTCTCATTCTGATCAAAAACAATTGAAATCCATTTTTTTTTCTCATCATGTGCACCCTTAAGCGCCACAGCTAGGGTTCCCACCTGGCCGGTTGTATACCAGCATGACTGGTGTTTTAATGTCCCGCTGGTACAGAAATTAGAAAAATCACTTAAAGCCGTTATTTTTTCCCTGATGAGTAACATACTTCAAATAGTAAATGTTAGTAGAACACACTTTTTATTTTTTTTATAAAATAACATTTTTATATTTTTTATTTATTTAATTTTTAATAATTTATATTTATTTTTTAATATTATTATTTAAATTATATTTTATAAAAATATTTTATTTTATAAAAATAAAAAATATTTTCTATAGCCTTCCTTAAGGACCTCTGACTGATAATTAAACTAAACAAATACAGGCGACTTCATATAAAGTTCTACTTAAGAATCATAGCTGGTCCTTTGCAGAGTATTTTAACGTAAACAGATGGCCAGTATTTTTCTCTAGAAAAGGTGGCAACTCATGCCACAACTGAGATAAACTACAGCATTTTCAGATAGGCACTTCTGAGCTGTGCCAGTTGGCCAGATAACAGCTGCCATACGATAATCCCTTTTTAGGTCTCACTTACCAGATAGTGTACACAAGAACATTTTATGACAGCTTAAGGTGAACTTAGTGCCTGATCATTGCATACCATTGATTGGCTTTATTGTCACTCTCAGTTGCTTGCTATTTATTGGCCAGCTTTATATCCTCTTCTTATGTTTTAACCCCCCTCCCACATGGACTGTCTTTCCATTTGATGTAATACTTTTGTTTTAAATTAGTAAAAACTCATTCAGCCAGTACCAAGAGATTGCAAAATGATCATGATTACAAGTTTCATAGAAAACCCATAACTCTCATTTCTCTCACTATGACAACCCTAGTGAAATGTGCAGGGGAAAACGACTAAACATTGGAGAAACCCTGATGGAATCAGAGGAGAAGTATTGATTTGGATGGTAATTCCTAATTTTCAGGTTAAAACTTGGCACATCTGAATGGTATCAGTAATTCCGAGTGAAGGAATACTGCACTGGTATTTCCTTCTACCCAGGAGTGGACCTTGGTCCCACAGCAAGGCGCAACATCTTGATTGTGGCTCAGCTTTTCTTTGCAGTCCTGCCAAGTATCACGCTTCACTTGTGACACTAACGTATTTCAGTGTGGTGATCCGCATCACCACACTGAAATGCATTGTCACGCATATATAGCGCCTACTGAGCTGGTAGCAGGAGCGCTAGGAACCAGGCACCACTGACAATACTGAAACTAACCCTGGAGGGAGAAGTGGCAGTGCGCCCTCCACTCAGCTCCTGGGGCCGTCTTGGAGTCTGCAGCTATGGCTGCGAAGTACTACAATGTAACATTTGTAGTAGGATTCACCACCGGAGCAGCAGGGGATATTTGCTACATTCCTACAACTTCCGTGACTCAGAGTCAGGAGGTTAGGACGAATTTTGTAGCACACACGTCAAGTGACATCTTGCTGCCGCCAGCGGCTGGAGTCGGCAGGCTAGCACCGCTGTTAATTTAAATAAATATAAATGTGTGCTCTAGAACCGGAGGGAGCTGACTCCCAGCACCGGAACGCTGGCGGTTGATTGAACAGCCCCTGGCAGGCCTTGCGCTGGAGTTGCTCAGCACATAAGGTGCGCCAGTGAGTCTCTCCACGCAGCTGCTGAAAATCAGAAGGCGGATTCGTTGAGGCCACGGCAAGGGCAAAGTGAGTGCTGCCTGGAATGTGAACTCTCGCTTACTTCCCCTCGCTTGGCCTCAGCTCTTCACCGCATTTGCGCCGACTAATGGCAGGACCTCGCGACCGGCCTTGGGAGCCCCTTCCTGAAACAAGACATCTTGGAAATGCTGGGCACAGGTACAGGTAGAGCAGTGAGTGTGTGGTGTGGGAATATAGCGGCCAGGGGTGGGTGATGGTTAGGTGTCAGGTGTGCGAGTGGTGGCAGGAGGCCAACCTTTCAAGAGGCTTTGCTTTTCAGTGACATTCACTCCACACATTGACCACGGCTCCACGTGCTTTAAGAGGCTCGCGTGAATGAGGAAGGGCTTTGCTGCATAGTGATCAAGTGTGTGTTTCTGTTCCCTCCTTGACGTTTGCGGGTTATTTCTGAAAATCTCTGGGAGTAATTTAAAACATGTTTCTGACAGTCCTATGTTGTCTGCTATGTTGTATGAGAATCTACTGCGCAGGCCTCAGCCTGTGAGGATAATGCAAGATGGTGTTTGACAGCCTGTCTTCTGCTAGTCAGCTGGGACTGTGTGGCTCTTAGGCAGCTCAGATGCCTCCGTGTGCAACATGTTCATTTTGGGCCCCTGCATATGCTTCCTGTTGGGCCAGGTCCCACATGGACAGAGAGACCATTTCTGGTGCTTTGTAGCAGTTTTAAAATCTTCTTGGAGTTTCTTGTTGCTCAAATGGGTCTAAATTCTGATAATTACATGTTTCCCTTGTCTACATTGCTTGATTTTTGCTCGCAAGAAAGTGTCACTCATAGTAGTTTAAATGTCACTCATAATTGCACTGAAAATATTTAAATGTCACACATAGCTATCTGAAACCTTGGCAGCTATAATATTCGCCCACTTCCAGCAGTGTATGTTTATCAATCTTATCGACTTCTATTTCCATCATTTTCCTTCTTTTGGGATGTGGCTGCTGGTGATGATGGATGTTGGCAATACTTGCAGTGGAGATTGTGAAACAGGAGGCTTCATTATTTATCAGTGGGAGGGCTATGCAGTGCAGTGTGTTGACAAGAAGGCAATGCCCGCACAATGCCTCCATGAGATCAGAGGAGCGTCTCGCGACAGCCAGCCTGACATGTGCACATGAAATACTCCAATCCGAGCTGTCTTAGATAGCTGGGTGGAGAGAATGCACTGGCTCCCAGTGCTTCGGGGAGTTTTCAACCAGTACACTCCAGCCAATCCTGGTGCTTCTTTTATGCTGCCTGAGCAGTATGAGAGCAGTGCCAGGATTGGTAGAGAGGAGTTGTTGACTGGAGCTCTGGGAGCCTCTGCTGCCGAGATGAAGAGGACCATCGAGCATGAGGCAATAGGTAAGTTAATCGTTTTATTTTTTTTCTTAAATCATTTAACTCACTGACAGGCACTGTGAGGAATTCGCAGTGCCTTCAGTCTCAACTCCATAGCTCTGTTTAAAACGGACCACGATTGAGAGCATTGGCCCTTGAGTCTAAGGGCACTGCTGGTTTTTAGGTCTCGCGCCTGCGATTGCAGGGCAAAGCCCTGCTGTCGCAAAGCGAGCCTATAGTGATCGTTTCTGCTTTCTAGGACTAAAGAGGAGAGGACAAGAGACTGGAACGCGCACGCAGGCTGCCGGAATCGGATCAGGTCGCGCGCGTGAACACGCGCTCCCATTCCGGCAGGCTGTTCACACACACACAACGGATATGGAAGCGCACACACAAACAGACAGGTACACACAGACACACGTACACAGACACACGCGCACACACACACGCAGACACACACAGACACACGTGCGTGCACACACACACACGCGCAGACATATGCAGACACACACGCGCACACACAAACATGCACCCCTCCCTCCACCACTCACTGGGCTCTTTCTGGTACAGGCTCCGAAAATGCGGGGCTCCCTCAGCTCAAGGGAGCCCCAGACACTGCTACAGGCTCCAAAAACGCACGGCTACCTCAGCTCATGGGAGCCCCGGACACTGCCGCGCGCTCCATGCCCCAGGCAAAGTTGGCCGCACGCATGCGCAGTGCGTAAGGACTGCATGTGTGTTCCCGTGAGGTCATGCGCTTTCGCTTCGGCTAAACCCGTGCGTCCCTTGTTAAATTGTGCTTTCAGATACGGAAAGCCGTTTTATAAGCTTGGCAGTATGCTGCATATACGGCGTTATGCTCAATAATATATTTCTTCGTATTTGTTGCTTCCCATGTTTCATTTTAAATAGATAGATGTGTAGTTATTTACTTCGAAATAATTTGCCCAGCTCAATTTAGGTCTGGTTTCTGTACATTTTAAAATACATCCAATGCACAAGGCAGTTTTAGCACAAGTCAAAATAACAAAAAGCACACTGTTCAAAAGCTGTGTTGTGGCAAAGCCATCGACGGTCACCTACGTTTATCGAAAGGCATTGTGCTCGTGCACCCAGTTAATAAAACTTTGCTCGGCAATTTATGCAGAATGGCATGCACGAGGTGACTGTTGAGGACGAGCACTGCGCGCGCTGCTAAGGAAGCAGGGCTCAAGGGAGCTCTTGTGAAGGTACGGCACAATTCACTGAGGGAAATAATGCATGGCCGTGAACGAATATCCTCTCTTAACCATGGTCCGTAGCCAGACGCAGGGATGCCTAAAAGCAAGGGTTGTAAAGGCATCCCGGATTAGGTCACCGACTTCTTTAATATTTTCCGTTTGTGAAAGGTGCGACAGGGGTTACCCAAGCACATATTTACCAGGAGGGTAGAGGGAAAAATTTAGCCAGGTCACGTCCTCACAAACTAAATGTTAAACTGTGAGAAAGATTATGGACTTATGGTTCCATCTATGAAACATTCATCTATGTGTTGCCGTTAGGTCCCGTGTAAGGATAGCGTCTGGCGTGAGTAATTACTCCCTACGTCACCAATCTGGAGTCAACAGCAGTGAGGGGTGGACCTATCATTCTGGGTGACTGGAATACATGGTCTCTCGCCATTGAAGGTATATTATACGTCGGCTCGTTTTATAAGGGTCTCTTAGCTTCTCGAGGGAGACTCCAGCATGTACACAATGGGGCGATGGAGGGACAGAGCCATCTTCAGACATAGACGAAGTTATCGCATCCCCATGACTTGGCATTAGGTCAGTGGCATTAGAATGAAAACATGCAGTGACGGCACGTTAGCATCTCCTACCTCTTTGACTGCACTGTTTCTTTACAATGTGACCTGCACCAGACTGTCTCTTACACTAGTCCATCACATGGAGAGCCCTTTCTGTAGTCTCTGGACAGTGACAGCAGTCTTTACTTTAGTGATGCCATTACTGTAGTCAGAGCGCACAGGATGCTGTCTCTTACTGCAGCTCACTGGGTGCGCTTACCGTTGCATCAGTGCCACACTGCGAGCGGCCTTCACTGCACTGTAATGACCCTTTGCTGCCCACACTGCAGTGCATTGATGCCCTCTCACGCCAGTGACACCGCACTTGAGAGTTTTGGTCACTGCGGAGAGAGACAAGACTGTGTTCTAAGCTACTCTCACCCCAGCAAAACCCGGAGTGACAACTCTTCAGCAAGACTAGCCTCCAGCGAGTCCTCCCCTCACCGCAGAGGTCCCTGTTATCTCCCGCAGGCACATTTCCCCCCACCCCCTCTGCAGCTCTCTGTCCCACTGCACTTTACATCTGCCGACCTCTGCGGATCTTGAGCACCCCCCTAATGTACATTTAAGGCTTCACACATGGCCCCACTAATGTGCATCCTTTTTCACAGTGCCTGCACTGAAAACCACTTCCAGTCCAAACAAGCATTTGCAAGAGTTTAAGCTATTGGGATTGTAAATGACAATGACTTTTATTTTGTTTATGTTTTGAAAACCAACACGTAAATAAAATGCATTACCATTTACAATGCCAATAACTCAAACTCTTGTAAATGCGAGACCTATTGCATTGCAAATGCTTGTTATTAGTGCCCGTAAGTGGGTTAATATTCACTCGTCGCCCCCACCTGTTCTAATTGCCACTGCCTGCCACTGGGCAATACAACAGTGGAAAAGTGGAAGCAAAATTTAAAAAAATGACAGATGAGCCCTCTACCCAGGCCCTTTAAATTCAAGGAGACAGAGACCTGGAAGTGGCAGAAAAGAAGTTGCAGCTGCTGTGGCCACACCAGGCACACAGAGGTCCCATGGGTCCTTAATTTCAGCACCCCACCAAGCGGGCTCTCAATCAAGAAGTAGATATCTATCGCCCCTTATAAACTAATCCTAATCCGTGCTGTCAGCAGCAGTTATCAGTGCAACTGAGGCCAGGCCCTCATCAGGGCAGGTCAGAGAAGGCCGTCTATAAACAGACCACAGACGTCCAGGCTGGGAGGGAATTGCAAGGAACAAGATGGGGCATATTATCAAGGGGCTTTATCTCCGCTTTTTTGGCTTTAAAAGCCAAGAAAGCGGAGATAAAATTATCTCCCTATTACCAAGCTGTCGCTAACACCAGTTAGCGACAGCTAATAGGAGATAGTGACCATCTTGGGCCCCGCTTTGCATGTCAGTGATATTTATCACTAATGACATGCAAAGTGGGCGTGCCAAGATGTTAGCGACTGAAAACAGTCCTATTACCAACTTTTGGAGATATTCGCGCTAAGCGCGAATATCTCCAAAAGCTAACACTTGCCCAGGAGCAGTTCTTAGCCATGTTATCCAATGGGAGGTGGATAACATGGCTAAGAGCATTTGCTCGATAATGCATAAATATCGCTGACTTTTCAGCGATATTCATGCATTGCGGCCGTTTTTTATCGCATTTGCGATAAACCTTGCTAATAGCAAGGTTTATCTGCGATAAAAATCGCCGATTTGCGGCGATAATTTTTGGCTCTAAATAAGTTAGAGACAAAAATTATCTCTATTGGTTTGTAATATGCCCCACGATGAGAGGTTTTTAGCGCCTAAATACCAGTCTAGGTTGGGGAATGATGTGAACATACCATCTGTAACCTATGCATTTACACAACACGTATAGAGAGTTACACATTTTTATTCAATGTTGCACCAAAACTTGCACTGAAAAACAACTAAAAAAATGGCTAGTAGAGCAAATATTAACTTTCAGATGTTGGTCAGTGCAAATTTCGTTTTTGAATTGGTTAGTCAGTACAATGCTTCGTTACACCAGTATTTAGGGATCCTGAGTCAGCAGAAACAAGCAGCAAGCACATGCAACTGAAGGTCAGCCCACAGCACACAGTTATCTACTCCCTGGGGGAGTGGATTTCCGGGTGTGTTGGGATGGGAACGCAGGTGTGTTGGGACAGGAACATAGTAAACTGACATGTAACCCTGCCCTGAGAGACCCAAATGCATGTGATATCTGGTAGTCTGACAATTTGTGTCCCAGTACACACACCAATCCAACTTGCACTCCGAGGCTTAGGACTCTCTTTTTAATTTGAGTCTCTGGTCCATAGTCTAGCTCTTTGATCTAAAGAGACGCTCCAACTCTGCCCGATAGCTGTCCTTGGACTATTGTCCATCTACTGGTTTTCCAACATTAAGCGACAGTAGAGGAAATGTGACTCCGATCCTTTTGGATCTGTCAGCCACATTTGATACGTTCAACCACGCTCTCCTAATTGACTGCCTTGAAACAATAGGGATCAAAGGCAACAAGCTTAAATTCATCTCGTCCTTTTTGGAAGACCGCATCCAGTCGCTCTCTCTTGGTGATTTTATCTCACTTGCAACAGAGCCGCGGCTGAGGGAAGTAAGGCAACGGAATTTGCGTGTACCAGGTGCTAAAAAGCACTACAACCCCAACGTTCTGGAGGCTCATGATGCCAACCATGACTTTGGCAGCAAATTCTCAATGCAGATACCATTGAATATATAAGTAGGCACATAGTAACTTTTTTTGTCTAATATCACTGTTTTTGTAGATAGGCCAAATAGACCCAATGACGTGAGTAAGGTGGGGATCTGTGCACCGCGTCCTGAAGAAGAAGCCTAGCTTTGAAACATGTTGACGCAAACATGAGGTGTTGTACATCAACATACATAATACCTCATAATCACCCTTTTAACAGTACCAGCACAGAGGGCTATTCAAGTTTTCTAGACCTCATGTGCCAGGTACCTTTTAACTTCACTTTTTCACTCTTCGGAACCCACCACTCACTTATACACAAAAAACACACACACACCACACATAGCCAAAATAAAAGTGCTCCCACATAATCGTTGGTTAGCAGCACGCCGCATCCCGTATAGGGGTGAGAAGACCCCAATGATGAAGCATGACACCAAGGGTCCTTTTGGTGTGTGAGGGGTATTTAAAGAACACTGTGTGCTCTCCACCATTGTAGGGACCACTCCAATCAACATCTTGATGTGGATTCTTTTTGTTTACATAAATCTGTAGAGGGAGAACGAATCCACTTTTTCTCTCCTCTCCCTTGTTGTTATATTTGGATTTTAGCTCACCACCTTTCTCATTGCCCTGTGGAGTCCCTCAATGCTCATCTCTAAGCCCCACTTTGTTCAACCTTTATGTGACCCCACTTGCAGACCTGATGAAAGCATTCGGTTTCTCTCTGGTCTCTTATGCGGATGATACACAAATTGTTGTATCCATCACGGACACTCCTGGGGAAACTGCAGCCCAGTTCCACGATTGTATGCTCCACATCGGGAATTGGATGAGAAACAATTGTTTGAAACTGAACTCCTCAGAGACTGAGGTCATGCTATTCGGTTACAATCCTTCCTTTTGGTCCAACAACTCTTGGCCCCAGGAAATGGGGATTCTGCTCACCCCCAGTAACAAACCAAAAAACCTTGGGATAATTATTGACACCAATTTATCCTTTGAAGGGCAGATAAACCACATCACCTCATCATACTTTTTATCCTAAAAACTATAAGGAAAGTCTTGCCATGTATCCCAACAAGTCTACAAAAGAGGGTAGTTACAACTCTTATTTCCTCCAAAGTAGCCTATGGCAATGCTCTCTTTATCAACATCTGAAAGCGTTTTCTTGAAAAGCTCCAAACACTGCAAACTGTCGCAGAATGGCTACTATTTTGCATTGCAAAACATAAATCAGATTCCCAAGCATTGATTCACTTGCACTGGCTCCCTATCGATAAACGTATTTAATTTAGGGCACTCTGTATTGCCCTTAGAGCTCATCAAGTTGTTGGCTCAGACTACCTGATTCAGCATTTCCAACGCTACATTCCTTTCCGTCCTTTATGTTCATCCACAAGCGGCAATCTCATAATCCCCATATTTAAAAAAGCCAATTGGGGTGGGAGAGACTTCATCGTCTGCACTTCCAGGCTATGGAACTTCTCTCAACAGAACATAAAACTATGACAAATCTGTTGGACTTTAGGCAACATCTAAAAACCTGGCTCTTCCACAAATAATCATTTTTCAGTTCCTCTTAGCCTGTTTTGTCCACCTAGTGCCTAGATACCGCCGGGTGATTGTCTCTCTTTATCAATTTTCATTTCATTTCATTCATTTCATTAAGCAGTGGTAGGAGTGCACCATTTTTATAATCCCAGCACTGAACACCCTTTTTCTGGTTCAGAAATGCTGAACCTATTTGACCCATGTACATGTACTTATGTAAAGCTTCTCTTGTATAACATCCACTGTGCATGTCAAGAGTGTGTAGAGGAAAGCATGCATGGTACCAGGACTTTGTGTGGATGTGAGTGTGAAACTGCTGAGACCAGCTATATCCAATAAGGATTGCCCCGGTTTTGCCTGGTTCAAGATGGAGGTTATGGCACAGCCTTCCCAGACAGTGGAAGTGAATTTATTAGAAAAAAGGGCAGAAAAGGTGATACAGAGGAGCTCGTGTCCTCATCATTATTGAAACTGTTATCAGGCTGAAGACCCTACCATATCAAATGGACTAATCAGAATTTATTTTTTTTGCTAGAAAAGACAGATAAGATACAAGAAGGAAGTTAAGGCCATTGAATTCCTTGCAGACTTTTCATTTTCTTTCCCAGACTTTAACCATACTGACTGGGGCGCATATTAAAGTAATAACAGGTCACCAGAGAGGTATTTTTAACTCGCAAACAAAATCCCTCAATCTCCTGTTCACTTGCAATATCGGTTGGATACCATCCAGTTCTCCAGTGTAATTCACAGGTACCAACATGCCCCGTAGTGTAGCGGAACGGGAAGAACCCAATGATGAAGCATGCCACCCTGATGGGTAAGGGTTTTTCTTACAAGCATTGTTGCATTTACAGTAGAACATTCTGGTTAGTCCATTTGATAAGGTAGGGCTCGTCAGTCTGATTACAGTGGTAGTGAATTGCCTACATTTCAGAGCTGGGGGGAGGGGTTGGAGACAGGCTGACTTTAAACTTCAATGCTATGTTTTTAACAGGAGAATGAGGATTAGTCCCACATGATCATTTCCATTTGGTTTAATGGCGGAAGAAAGGTGGCGAGACATCAGATTCTGTTGTTAGAAGAAGAGAAACACCCAGAGATGGACTGCCCCTTTTTATCTCTCTACTTCAGGGAGTCTAAAGCCAGGCAGATGCAGAGATTCCACACATCATGTGTGCTCATGTTGTGGGTACGACTGCCCATTGTACCCACCTTCTTTGAGATCCATCGCCATTTGCAAATATTTTGCCTGTGCTGCAGAAATACTTTGAAATACAAAAAGGAACCACCCTGAACCTGTTTCCATGCATTCATAGTCGGAGCAACATCCCCTGTCTTTGGAAGTGTGTATAAAAGTGGGACCATCACCACCCCACTAGGTTAAATTTCCGGGTTCTTAAACTAAGGAAATGCTTGGCAGAGAACTCCTAGACCTGCTAAGATCCAGAACTGATGCCTGTTAAACAGCCAGTCTTCCAGATGTGACAGAATATCACTGGAGGCCTGCATATCTTACTGGACGAACTGTGGGTCAGCCTGTGACTAGGAAGCCTGCTGTGCTGCTGTAAAAGGAAATGAGCGTGTCCCACATGTGCAGACTGCCCAAGAAAAAACAAGCCGAGCTACAGAGCCTGGAACAGGAACAGCCCAGAAGAGGGACGTTTGTGGAAGAATAACCAGAGTTGACCAGAGCCTGCCTGAAGGTCTCTCAGATTCCGAGAGTGTTTCATCATTTAAGCAACGTGAATCGAATCAGTTCACTGAGTGCCACCCAGTATTCCCACTACAGCAACCACCAGCAGAGCAGGACAACAGACTTGTGCTGACTTTACCTTCTGCGCACCAAGATCAGGGACCCATACCATGTATGGAGTCCACCCTCTAGGTGTCCCAGTCCTGTCTGATTCCGACCTCACAGCCCCAGAGCCCTGGCCCCTTCTCTGCGCGAAGAGAAGGAGGTAAGGTTACCTGGCTGAGTAGCTACATCTGCAAGTGTGCCTGCTTGTCTTTGAGGTTGTGGTCTACATGCTTATGATAGCAAACGCTCAACATCTCAGTTAAAAACATTGCCTGAACTGAACATGGATTGTGGGTGTTAATACTGATTTATGTGGGAGCCATGTTTTAACAATAACCCCACAATTTAGAAAAGAAAATAAGGAATGACCTAAAAGTCCCAGAAACTAGGCAAGCTGCCCATCGGCACTTAAAGGGACCTTGCACTTCCATTTCAAACCAATCCAATGTATTCTGTGTAGATAGCTCGTGTAGTACCCATAGTATATGACCTTGTGGTTATTAACATTTCTGGGGTGTAGTGATTAAAGTGCTTCTATTATTACTAGAAGAAAAACACTAGGTTGGACACTGAACTATTGTGTTTGTTGTTTGGCTGTGAGTTCTGAGTCCTTACCCACCACACAACGTTTCTGAGAACCATTTGATTGCTCACCCCCTCTACCTTGATAGTGAAGTGCGGAATGGGTGTACTTGGCCCAGTTTTCAGAGCTGTAGTAGGACAGGCCACAAGACACCACAGGGAAATAACCTGAGCCTCCACAATAGTGCTGCTTCTCACTATTGTAAAGTAAAAAGAAGTACGGTGGAGTCAGCTGTCATTCAAACAGTTACTGCAGCTTCGGCGAGACATTAAAAGCCGTTGCCTGCCAAGACATAGAGTTCTTACAGGATAGTCAAGACCTTAGACACCTCTATCATTACCACTTGCCCTCAAAGACATAGAGAGCAGTAGGGTCCTCTATGACAAGTTAAGCTGTTGTGGTCCTGAAGAGAACCCCTCAAAAAGAAGTGGGTTCGAAACACGTCGACCTTGTGTTGTTGTACCAAACAAACGTTTTGTAATAATTTTGTCTTTGTGCACTTTAAATATTTTGTCACTTTGGAAATTTACTGTAAACTGTGTTCTATAGTGCACTAGAAAGTTTGTTGTAGACTTTATTCAGTTGTTTGGTGGTCCCCTCTGGTTTTAAAATTTCAAATAAGTCTGTTGAATCAGGAAGGATTTGGTGTGTATGGCTGGATTGTAGTGTGGGTAATAAATGGTTGTAAATGGAAGTCATTGAATGTGAGAAATAGATGATGAAGTGAGAGCATGGTGTCTGTAGATATATTTTGTATATTATATTCATGTAAAACTTTACCCTGAATTCAAAAGCTCCACTTAGCTAAAAGAAAAAAGAAAAAGTTAAAAGAATTCTAAAATAAATTAAAGAGTTCAAAGAAGACGTTATGTTGTCTTAGATCAATTTCTAAGGGCCTTCTAAATTATCTTTAACTAGCAGCCCGTCCCGACGTTGTCCGGGCATGAATTGCTGCCGGCCAGTAGTATATTGTTTTGTAGGATTTCGTTTTGATAGCATTTCTTATCCGTGACAGGCCTGTGAAACACTCCGATTCACAGTGCACTGCTGATGCAGTTAAGAGTGCACGTTCAGGAGTGTGTGAACTCGAGTTTCCCTACTTTATTTTTCCTTGCAATATTATATAGTGCGAACTCGACAGCATGGCATGAGCACAATTTACATTACAGAAGAACACATTCATTTGTGGTAGGCACGGGAAGACAAAGCGATTTGCTTGGAATCACAGGATGTTGAGCTGATGCCGCGATTCGAACGTAGCTCCCCAGCTCTAAAGTTCGCAATTCTAGAACTTGTGGCGGGAGGTGTGTCTAAAAGTGTATGTCGGTGCTGGCCATCAATGAGAGAGACCCGTGCATTTTTCAAATCGGTGGTGAAAAAAAATGAGTATGTTGCTGGAGATGTGGGCCGCCGTGCCACCAATGTACTTACCGGGGGAGAGTAAACACCCATTATTCTGCAACTTTCTTTCCGCATACCATCACTCCGCATACTTTCATTACGAAAGTACCATGACTCCGCAATGCCATTATAACGCATGGCATTACATTTTATATGCTTTACCACGCATACATTTACAACGAAATTCGTTGTAAATGCATGAATGGTAAAAGCATGTTTTTTTTAATGTTTGGATAAGGTAAGTATGGGTATAGGGGTATATGTTTTGGGGTACTGAGGTATATGTTTTGGGTGTTTGGGTATTTTAAGGGTTCAGATATAGTTTTGGGTTATGGGGTACAGGGTTAGTTTTAGAGTTTAGGGATAGGTATGGGTTTTGGGGTAAAGGGGTATTTTTAGGGTTCAGGGCTAGGTTTTGGTTTTGGGGTACAGGGGTATTTTAGGGTTATGGGGTAGGTTTGGGTTTTGGGGTACAGGGTTATTTTTATGGTTCAGGGCTAGGTTTGGGTTTTGGGGAACAGGGGTATTTTTAGGGTTCAGGGGTAGGTTTGGGTTTTGGGGTACAGGGGTATTTTAAGGGTTCAGGGCTAGGTTTGGGTTTTGGGGTACAGGGGTATTTTAGGGTTCAGGGGTAGGTTTGGGTTTTGGGGTACAGGGGTATTTTTAGGGTTCACGAATAGGTTTGGGTTTTGGGGTACAGGGGTATTTTTAGGGTTCAGGGGTAGGTTTGGGTTTTGAGGTACATGGGTATTTTGATGGTTTAGGGATAGGTTTGGGTTTTGGGATACAGGGTATATTTATAGGGTTAAGATGGGTTAGTGTTTAAGGTGTTGGGGTATTTTAAGGAGTAAGGGTGGGTTATGATTATGGGGTGCAGGGGTATTTAAAGGGAGCAGGGTGGACTGTACAGAACCTGGGAAGAAAAAACAATGAAATATTGGGCACAACGCTTGCTTTTTTTCCGTAATCCCGCGCCCCGCACACGCCCACGCCCCCAGCACACGCCCACAGCACATGATATGAGACATGGCATGAAAGGCGGAATGTACCACACACCCCAGGCGTTTGTCACGCCCCCAGCACACGCCCACAGCACAACGCAGACACGCCCACAAGGGACTACTTTGCTGGCACGGTTCTTTTACCTTTTAAATGTATATGGTGGGCGTCTGCATAGCCTATGTCCTTCTGCTGCAACTGCCCTTTCCAACGCTGTATTGGGTGTTGTGATTGGTGCTATGGTTCCTGAGATTACCCGCCTAAAATGTTTGGGCTCTCTCTTTATTATATTAGTATAGATTGTATATCAGTATTGGCATTGTTGTTTGGTTTGTTGTTAAGGGCTCAGCCTTAATGATTTGAGCCAAGACCCATTGTTGTTTTCTTGATCCTTATTGTGACCAGCACCATATTCCTGCCCTGCATCTGTCACCAGCAGAGAAAGCAAGGTAAGGTAAAAAAGAAATAAAGTTGTTGCTCTGTGGTGCCTATGAGCAACCAAAAAGAGGTGTATGAGAGTTAGTGTGTTTGTGTGAGTGTGTTTGTGTGTATAGGTGGGAATTAGAGTGAGTATGAGAGAGATGATGAAACTGAGAGTGTGAAAAAGTATGATTGAGAATACATAGGTGATACGGTTAGTGAGAGGGAGTGTGGGTGAGAGTGAGTGAGTCAGAGAGGGAGCATGAGTGAGCATGAGTTAGAACATTTTAATAAGGGTGAGTGAGTAAGACACAGTGTGAAAGAATGAGAGTGAGTGTTTATGTCATTGTGAGTATGTGTGTGTGAGCGAGAGAGAGAATCAATAAGAGAGTGGGAAAGAGCGAGAGGGAGAGTGGGTGCAAGTGATTGTTTTAGGAAGTTTGTTTGAATGGCTGGCAGTATGAGTGAAAATGATAAAGTTTGAGCAATAGTAAGTATGAGAGTGAGTGAAGGGGATTGATGCAATGTGAATGAATTAGAATGAATGAAGGAGGGGAGTAAGTGAGTATTACTGGGCAAAAGTGTGTGAGCATGTGTGATAATGTGTTATACTTGCGAGGCTGCTGCTGGCCGTTACTTGAGGGAATTTTTGCCATGTAGACAAGTCAATGGCACTATACAGGCTCTGGCATATTCTTGCCATAATTGTAGGCACCAATGCCGTAATGCAGGTCCTGGCATACTGAGGTTTTGGGGGGGAGACAGTGGGTGGAGGAGAGATGAGGAATGCTGGCCCTGACTAACGGGAGTTTTTTTTTATATTTCGTGAACAAATGCTATAAGGGTGGCATCAATGACAAAAATGATGGTACTCAGATGTTGTATGCAATTTTAGGCATGTGGATCAGCCCAGATATACACAGGGCACCATGTCAAAATGCTGATAGCAGCACTTTGGAGGTTACTCTTAACAAACAGCAAATTGGTGTCAACCATTGTGAAGTCTTAGGCTTAAATGTAACACCATGAACGTGCTGGAATATTTCATGGCTGCCCTTTTATAGCCTATGACTTTGCATCAAATGTTTGTAAATATTGTGATCTAAAATGCACAATTTGAAACCCATTTTTCAAAATCTGAGGCAAGCAATACCCTCCCAGCATTTTCAAACATCATTAACTATCACTGGTGCTCTCCAATCCCTGTGCAAGAGCCCTTAATGCTCCAGCATCTAAACATAGGAAGGAGTACAAAGGCTTCGTGGAAAACAATAGCTTGGTAGATAATCCCACAACACCCAGCTGCCAAATGCTCATGAAGGCAGGAAGTGGGGCTGCCAAGGAAGAATCTGTCAGTGGCAGAGGACAGCTGAGAGCGCGCTAATCTTACAGAAAGAATCCTAACAATGGAATGTACGACTCCTAACACAAGGAAAACTGAAATATCTTTCGTACTTGGGAAGATCTTTATAATGGCCACAATAATGTAGGCCAGTTGTGCAGGCTCACTTCACATATCACCCTTTATCATGTCCAGCCAATCAGGATGATCCGTGGTCACAATTTCAGTTTGACTGTGCAAGCATTTAGACTGGTTCTTCACCTACACAGGCTGGAGTAGAAAGCAAAATTTTGATACAGCTGGGGCATCGGATAGACGGTGGGAATACATTGCACAGCCTTGAGTATCACTAGTAAGACAAATTAATTTTTGTTTCACCTGCCTTAAAAATTTGCATGTAGTCTGAATATCAAGGCTGACTCAGCTTTTTGCCAAATGTACTCAGTTGTTAGGTAGAGAAGTGACTATAAGTCTTTCAAGATTGGTGAGTTTGCTTTAAGTAGAATTTCTGAAATAACTATTCAGGCACCAGATGTGCATCGTATGGTACCCAGTTAGTGGTAAAGAATTGTTATTAAACTGTAATTTCGATGTGTTTGCGATAAAGGGGCCTATGGAGTACACATCTTGGCAATGCCAAAGGCAGTCTAGACTACATACACGTTTTTGTGATATTCCTACATTCGGTGTACAGTAGTGTGAAGAAACGTGTGGTACATTCACTTATTTGGTCAGATGTTGCTTTCAGGACATCAGTGTGGTTAGATGATTTTGGAGGGCAGTTCTCAAAGATGCATCCTAATCAAGGCAAGGTATGGATTGAGGTGTGAGGAAGATGGTACGTTTGGGGAAGAGAATGCTGTAGGAAGCAGTTTTCAGGAGTACAGAGACGGCCAGAAACCTATCTGCGTCCCCAGTTTTACATTTATAGGCTTATCAAAAACAATTGTAGATATTTTCAAATGATTAGTCTATTTTTGAAGGGGCTGAAGGATGGCTGTGGTTTGTTCTCCTCGGGGATACTAATTCATTTTTAACGGGAGGTTTTCACACCGTTTGTCGGTAGAAGCCAGAGGGTGTTGGAGCTGCTGAGTTTTATGTAGATGTTTGTGGTTTTCAGTTTATGTCTCAGTAAATCGGGTGTCCTCAATTTCCTGTGTTTAAAAACTGGCACATGCCCACCCGAAAATGCACTGTTCTTTCAAGGGGATCCATTTGAGGGGATGAGCTGTCAGCTTTTCTAGTACCAGGCACGTGATCACAAAGAGGGGTGGATACCTGATGACAGATTGGTAACAATAGGTCAGCTAAAGCACAATTCCTGGTCATTGGGCCAGTATGGGCCAACCAATAGGAATTCTGGTGAGGCCCTGCTCTGACCTATGTTTTGTAGTAAGTACTTTTACACAGGAAGCTTCCAGAAAAATGTGGGGGCACCTTTGTGTTACTGAACCAAGAAATGCATATATATAACCTCCTGCTTGCTTCTGCTTATGGTATGCAAAGATTGGTGATTGCAGACACCAACCATAGAGGAGTCAGATCAATGACGGAGTAGGTCAATTTCAGCAGACTGACAAGTGATCCATTCACATTCCTTCTCCACCCCCTTTATAACATCTTGTCTGTACCTACCTGCCATATATCTCAGGCTGGCTCCTCACAATGCACTCTCATTCTGTCCATTGTCATAGTAGAATTTTGGGGAGGGCGCTAAACTCACAAGTCTTCCTCGTTATTTCCTCTATCTTGACCCTTCCCTTGTTGGCCCCTCCTTTCAATCTCTCTGCTGTCCTTCACTCAACATTTTGAGGCAGCTTAATCATGCGATAAAGCGCAGCACAAATACCCAAAATGGCATATAATCTACACAGGGACAATTTATGAGGTTGTATGGCAAGTAACGATTTCCGTCTTCTTTTGCACTATTATAGTGCTTGAATAAGTGCAATTTTGTAAATATTTTATGAGTCATGTTTTGGAACAAAACACCTGAAGGAATTTGAAAAACACAAGGAACAATATTCTTCCCAGAATGCGAAGCCAGTGAGCTGTATCTGGTCTGGATGCCTTATTAGGAGCCTGAAGGCGGAAGTTACGTATGCAGTGTTAAAAAACATGAACATGTAACCATTATTTTGTTTTCTAAATGTAAAACTCGCCCTAGAGAATACCATGGGTAAACCAATGGTTTTTAAAAAGATCTTGCAAAGAAACAATGAACCTTCATTGAGTCAAAATGTTACAGGGCAACTTTTAAGCTAACAGAGTGCTTAGCAGAAGCCATTCAAATTAAGGTATGAGTGAATGAATGAATGAGCAGACCCTCTAACTCACCAAACATGCCTCAGAAATCTGGGACTTGCTGAATCACAATTCTCCAGACCTACTTTTCCACACAGAAATTTGGCTGAGCCCTATATCGGCAACTTATCTCGCCACAGCCTTCCCCCCGGTTACAAGATTGTTAGGTAAGACAGATCTCACAAGTCCGTAAGGTGGAATCGTCATCATCCAAAATAACTTGATCAGTTGCACTACATACACCTCACCTTAAGTGGCACTCTCTTCTACAGACAGGGACAGCCCACCAACTTCACTGACACCATCACTGGCTTTGCCACACTACTCGTCCTCTATGCCAGCAATTACATCCTACTCAGAGACCTGAACTTCAACCTGGAAGACCACTCAAAAAAGCTCATCGAATATTTTGCAAGCCTTGGCCTCACCCATTGAGTAAAGGGACCTACCCACATTGTCGGACACCTGCTGGACCCTATTTCCACGACCTTTGACAACATGGATTAGTCGTTGAGCCCACACTTGTCCCCTGAATAGACCATGCCCTTGTTAAGTTCAGGATCCCCATCTTGGTCCAAAGCACATGCACTACCACGCAGAGCAGCCTGTTGAAAAAGGAACAGCATCACTGACAAGGACTGGAACACTGCTTTCAACACCCACCAACCCATCACAGCAACAGCCTCCACAACGCCATCAAGAATTTTTGACTCCCTGTTCCTCTCAAACACAGCAATAAAACAAGATCCAGACCCCAGGCCATTTGGTACACAGAGGAACCCATTGGATCAATACGCCACTGCAAAGCAACTGGAGCTCAATTGGAGAATGAGCCAGGACAATGCAGACAAGAGCATGTTAAACTCCGCACCAAAAGACGCTATCACCAAATGATCCCCATTCACAACCAAGTACAATTCAAACTCTTTACCTGCACTTTACCTTAGCTACATAGCACTGGCCCACATACTTCAACAATCTCATCCGCTTTCACAACCTTCTAGGCATCTCAGTTCATCCGGGCTCTTAATTGCACACATCCCACACATACAGAAAACCAGATCCTGCAGTCAAGCATTCTCCTACATCGCTCCTAAAGCATGGAACGACCTGCCACTACACATGAGAGCCTACTCCTCACTCCTTCAACTCCACAAGATGCTAATAACCTGGCTTTTAGAGTAGTGCCACTCGGCCCTAGGTATGGCTAGACTCACACCCGCTCAGCATCAGGATAACCACCGGACTGATACTGTGCTCTACAAACCTACATAACATACAATAACATGCATGCCATAACATAACGTACCATAATATATTATAACATAACATAAACTGTATGTAATGTAATGTAATGTATGTAATGTATGTATACTTGTAAAGCGCACTGTTACCTCGTTACGTGGTGTCCTGGCGCTGTATACCGCTGGGGAACCCGTCCTGGCTTTCCCTGTGAGAGGGCACCCCAAGGTGAAGCCAGGCATCCCTGGCGTTGCTGGGGCCGTTGTGGAGATTAAGCAAGCTATTGCCCAGAGTTGCAGAGTGGGATCCATGGTTAGCGTAGGCACCTAAGCGAGAATTATCGAGTCCGCGGACATTGACCCAAGACCCTGCCGCGTCGGGAATTGAACCCTGGTCCCGGGCCGACCTCTGCTTCAGGGTCTGCCGCTTCTAACCGGTGAGCCACACTTCTCCAATAAAGAAACTGTTTGTATGGAACCACCTGAATGCATTTTTTTTGACTGAAGGAACTGGCATAGGGCATTCAGAAAAGGAGAGATTTCTTTTTCAGGTTGTGAAGGTGATACTCACCTGGAGTTTATTCAATAGTGTAGACCCTGAAAAGACAGCGTTTTTTGGTTTTGCACTTTTATATAGCACAAACTCAGCTGAAGAGCGTTGGAGTGTTCTATATGAGCATCAGTTACATTACCCCAATTCAGGATCAGGTTAAATATTTTTTTAGGCACCGGGAGATTACGTGATTTGCTCTGAATCACAAGATCTTGGTCTGACGTTGGAAGTCAAGCCTGTTTCCCCAGTTCCAAAGTCGGCAGTTCTGGCCATAACACCACATGGTCTGTCCCACCTGCATTCGAGTGGCAGGATGTGCTGCAGATGTGGCTTAGAAGTCTCCGGCACATTATCAAGAAACGGCTTTAAAATTATCGCCGCTTTAGCGGCAGGAAACTGCTGCTAAAGCGGTGATAATGGGCTTGATAATATGCCCTTGTGAATTCCCATAGAAGCCCATGTTCTGGTGTGAACCTGGGCTTCTATGGGAATTCTCTACGGCATATTATCAAGCCCATTATCGCCGCTTTAGCGGCAGTTTCCTGCCACTAAAGCGGCGATAATCTTAACTCCGTTCTTGATAATATGCCCCATGGTTTCATGAGTGGGGGGAATGGTGGATTGGAACTTTCAGGAGTGGAAACGTTTATTTTTTGCTGCAATATGTTGCAGTTTTCCACAAATTATTTTGTTGATAAGGTACAAGTAGGCCTGCCAATTTTTAAATGATTTTCACTAGAGAGTAGCCTGGGCCTGTTAACACTAGTATTGCTGTGAAAATAAACAGCAAACACTATGTTGTAGACACCTTAAATAGGCGCTGTGTAACACGCTGTAGACATTTGTGGGAAAATCTCATCCATGTTGTTCAGCAAGATAGAGTTGGTCTAGATGACAAACACTGGTAGAGAGCTTTAATGCCCACAATTCATACTGTAAATGCGCACAAGATGACACAGCGTAGGGAGCAACATAACTTCATTACATGCCGCAATGTAGTTGTAGTTCCACAGAAACGTAGAATAAGTGTCAAGGAATGCACCTACGTGACAAAGATGAAGTTTTCACCTGTGAGGTTGGTGTGCTGGTAGGCGAGGCTGTGGATGTAAGGCCAAAGTCCTAAATGAGTAACACTCAATCTTGGCTAGCTGATAATCACCTCAAACTAAATGCTCTGAAAACTGAGTTCCTTCTCATCTCACCCCCGGCGAAAATTTCCACCACCCAAACATGGCTCAACAACCTAACAGCACTCAATGTCCAACCCACCATCGTGGACTCAGCGAAATCCCTGGGCATCACACTGGACGCCAAGCTCAACATGCAGCAGCACGTTAGCAAAGCCACAAAAGCAGCTAATTTCCAAATCAACACACTGAGGAAAATCAAACCCTTCCTCCCTGCTGAAGACTTCCAAACTGCTGTACAAGCGTTAGTCATCCCTCGAATAGACTACGGAATTGTGGCCCTCAGCGGACTCCCTCTATCCACAACAGCACCCTTAAGAGCCTCCCTGAACGCTGCCGCAAGACTCATTACGGGCTCAAGAAAACATTCGCATATTTCCCCAGACTTAAAGTCCCTAAAATGGCTGCCTTTTGAAGCCAGAATACAACTAAAAATTGCAGTTATGACACACGCGGCCGTGCACCACAATGCACCCAACTACCTCTCTCAAAAGTTGTCTATATCAGGAGGTTCGAGATCCAATAGAAGCTCAAAAAATCTACTCCTGAAACCCCGTAGATTCCGGAAAGAGAAAACCTACAAGCGCTCCTTCTCAGGAATGGCACCCAGGATCTGGAATGCGCTCCCTCCTGAAACAAGGCGTATCTCCTCCACTGCACTCTTTAAGAAAGAGATGAAAACCATCCTTCTGGCCAAGATCTCCTGAACCTTATAGGTGCTGGATCAGAGACTCTGCATTGCCTTGTGTCAATGCTCACCTTGTCCTTTGGCACTATACCTCTACTTGATGACTATACTAAAACACTGGTATAAGCCTTCCACACACCCAAGGTGTACCTGAACACCTCTGTAGTGGGATCAATGACTTGTGCCGTCTCATATTACTTGTTTACCTGACTGTATATTGATATGTTTTATGTATGTTATTATTATCCTTTCATGTTAGTGACTACTACATTGCTCCCACTACCTCTGTTCATTCCTACTGCCCCTACCCTGTCATTGTGAAGCGCTCTGATATCTGTAAAGATCTTGTTCGCGCTATATAAAACTTTGAATAAATAAATAAATAAATAAATAAATGATGAGCACCACACGCCTGGGCAGGGTTGTCCGATGGTGAGGACACTGGTGGGGCTTAAAGGCATAGTGCTTCATGCTTACTTGTTTCTTGATGTCTTATTTTCATTTCTTTGTAGTCGTAGTTTCTTCCTTGTGGTCATCTTTGTAGTTTTGTGTACAAAACATCTGTTTCTTGTTCCTAGAAATTTCCATCTTGTGGATACCTCCTCTTCTGAAAATTGTGGTAGTTGCCACTTTAGTTTCTGTAAATTTCGCCATCACCTGGTCCACTTGTAAGTCAGGTACCTGAGATTTGCTTGTAGCTGTAGGTTCTTCATCACCTCATCGCCAAAATATGTAGTGAAGAAGGTCCACGCAGAAATGATGTAAAACATGAAGTCTTTATTGTAGTTAACATCAAGTAGATATGTGGTAGATCAAAGCCCCACGAGGAGCTGCCTGTCAGCTGCTCAGCCCATGACCAACTGTCACTCTGCCTCTACCATTCCCAACATTCCGAGGCAACACCAGTCTCCAACATTCTAATGAGTCAGAGCACAGGCACTGGCTGAGCAGGGGAGGGAAAACACCTTACAATATATATGCAGGATACTATATATTGCCTAAACATCTGTCTGGCATAAGCTATTGCTGTTTATTAATCTAAAATCACACCCACCCTTCACAGCAAGTCAAACACTTCCATTGTCAGGAATGCTGAGAAATTGACATGAAGTTTATGAACCTAGAACCTCGACATTCCAGCTGTACACCTACTCTGCTTAATGGTTTTCACCTCACCTTAATATTCACCATGTGATAATGTATCTTCACTTGGTGGCCATATGAAGTGTGCCAACATTGTATGACACATGGAGGCACCATGTGAGTAGACAGGCATGCATGAGACATTGAAGGAGATCCAAATACCAATTATGGTGGCGTCTTTGCTAGGGGGATAATGGACACTCATGGGGATCGCCCAATACTATTCTAGTTGTAGTATGTTTGATGCTTGTCAGTCTAGGAGTACTATGGTTGACATAGCTGAGAATTGTGCTTTTGGTGTTCCAGACTGCAATGGACGTCTTTTTATAGGACTAGTCATTAAAGTAAGTAGAAGTATTTATTATCATAGTGCTATGAAAATATACAAAAAAGCATTTAACAATTTTAAATTCAGTCTTGTTTTCATGAAATTCTTTTAAAGGCACTTATGTTTTAGTCAAAAGGACATTTATATTGATTTGAGCAGAGCAGAGAGAGCCGGCACGTGTTTCATGTTTCACTGCTTAGACTTCCTCAAGGCTCAGGAAGATTAAAACCATGAGATAGTGATGAATAAATGGCATACGGGGAGAAGGGCAATCATTCGAGGCATTTTGTATTAGAATGTGGGGTCCTAAAGGATGGTGTAAATGTAAATAGGAGCCAGAAGGTATATGTAGAAGGATGGTAGAAGAGGTCCTTATGCTCGAAATAAGTACCAGCAGATCTTACTAGCCTGTACAGGTTTTCATACCTGACTGAGTTTACCCATGCTGAACTTTCTCCGTACTACTCAAAAACACGGTATGATCTCTTCTAGCCACAATGAATTCCGAATATGAACACTACAGTAGTTAGAATTTGTAGTGCTCGTAACAAGTTGAGGATAAATTCCAATCCCTGGATCAACATGAGGGAGTGCAGGGGTGAAATATTGATTATATTTCATCTGGTTAAACCTGCCAAAACTTACCAGGTGAAAACCTGCGGGAAAAGACTGATACATGCAGTAATGGTACAGAAAACACTGATTTCACATGAAATTATCCATTTTCATAGTGAAAACTCAGAACTTGTGGGATTTGCGCATCCGGTAAACAACACAGACCAAGGTATTGGTATTCATGTTACTCACTAATAATCAGGACAAGTGTACCTGCCTGCGCTAAGCACAATATACAACTGAAGGTCATGAAAAGTACACATAAAACACACACCTACTGACTTTGTCACTGTTTCTTATGGTCTGTATTCTTCTGAATGGAGCTCTGAGCCGGAAAGGAATGTGGTCAACAATTAATGGGCTGGAAAGTGAGAGGGACAGCTGGACAGCGAGAGAAAGGGTAGACGCCGACCGGAAGTTGGAGTCTGGGAGAGGAGAGCTTTTCCATTGTACAAATTTCAACTCTCATTATTTCTAAATCCCTTTCTGTGTATGCTGCCAGCAGGCACTTAGAAGCAGGGACCATTCAAGCTGAGCTATACTTAGTGTGTCAATAGGAAGCCAAAACGACACTGTAGCCATCAGCAGACATTCAGACTGACTGAGCTTTTTATTTTGTATTTTTGTACCCCGCAGCAGTATTTTATACTGATTCGAAAGTTTGAAGTACTCCAGATTCAATATTAAAAAGGCTCAGAACGTACTGGTGTGTCGTGCATGGTGGTTCCCCTCTCCATCACAGAGGTCCTGCATTATTCACGAGTCTTCATGCACCTTTGATTTGGAAAACAAGTTGAGTAATGGGCAGGACATGTGGACTTCAATAGTCCCAACATTACAAACGAGAGAAGTATTTCACTCATTATATCAGTCTATTTTATCCTATAAGCATAGTGAATTACTATTACCCTTATTACAAATGGAGGGGTTCATTCCGAGTTTGTGCAGAGATCAGAATTATGACTCGTGTGATAATTTTCACACCGTCGCTTTTTTCCTGAGAACTCCTGTCAGGTCAAATAAAAAAAAAAGATTTCTTGATAAAGGCTGGGTAAACAAGAAAACCTACAAAGTTTAGTGTGTTCAAACAATTCTATGAGTTATACCGTATTTTGTTTTTCAAAACTTGGAATATGAGGTATTTGTGCAATAACACCACTCCACACTGTTGTGACAGCGTAAAAGGCCATTTATTAGGACAAGGTTTCTCACATACTAATAAACTTTATTAACATTAACAATAAATTCCAAAATATGAATCCTGACATAACCCAGACATTTCCATTCTCCCTGCCCCATTCACCACTCACCCGCTTCCACTTCCCCAGCAAGACCATATCATTTGTTCCACTCTCCCCCTCTCACTTGCCAACCGAATTCCATATGCCCAATCTACTTGCCCTCCAAACACCCTCCCTTGAAGATCCTTCACTCGCTTGTCGCATCCCGTGTACCACCATCAGTCCACTGTGTAATCTTCCTCCCCCGAGGGGTGGCTATGCCTGCTGCCAACCAGGGATCCCCTTAGGGTGGTTACCTGCCCCACTAGCACAAAAAAACCAATGCAGCTTTCTGCCCTCAGCAATAGGACCTACGGCACCAAATCGACTTGTTCCACAATGCACTCACCACATCCCGCATTTCAATCATTTAATAAGCAATCCCCAAACGTGAAAGTTGCACACTGTCATCCCTAAACAGACCTGATTCCTCCTCTTTAAGCCCCACATGTACAATCACCTTGATGTCATGAGCAAGGCAGAAAACCCTAATTGCCTTGTTCAACTTCGTCTGGGCCTTATCAATTGCAGAATGCTGCATAGCCTCCATCCTGACCATGCGCGGCACCTGCTCAGTCAAACCACACATGTTCCGGAAAAATTCAGTTTGATCGCCTCCAAGTCTCTTTGCATATGGTGAAGCAAAGTCAATCCAGACAATTGCAGCAAGTCATTTTCCCCCAGATGAATCAAGAGCATATCCGGGCAGCCCTACTGCAGAACCAACTTCTTGAGCCAAGGCAATAACGCCCCCCCATCACATTCCCCCTTTACTCCACCAAACACCTTATGGTGGCTGCTCCTCAAGCCCAGGTTCCGTCCATAGATCTGTTCATCTGCATACTTGACTACCCATGGTACAAAGGAATGTTCTATGATCCAGGTAACTGTCTTGGTTACTGGCCCTCTCACACACTCTGCAGTAGAAGAAAGAAATAATTAGCTCAGACAAAACACCTCCCCAGTCCTTCCACCAGACAAAGACCATACTATTTTCACACATAGCACTCGCAGCACCTTCACTTTCACCCTCTGTCGAATCCTCCCCCAAGACCAACTGAAGCTTGCTGCATGCATGCCAAAACTAGCAGGGTCTCTACCAATCCTGTGCAAAGCCATGCACAGCACAGTCAACAACTGAAAAGCGGTGACCCTGCTACCCTCGGCATGACAACATATAACTGATAAACATCTCCCAGACAATGACAGGAAAGCATGCCTTTCCTGCACTGGGTATACCACACTGCACTCACCCTCACGCATCCAGACCCATCTCCCCCTGCCTCCCTAATCCGTTTTAGACCGTCGCATCCCGATTCCCAATCTCCCTTGGTCCAAACATACTTCTTCATACAAGACCCTCCCTTGGCGAGCAGAACCCAAAAGTTCAGAAACATAAAAAAAATCCAGTTCATATATATCGGATCATAACAACACAGAGGCAGAATCGCCCACAACTCCCCCAACAACTCAAACGTGAAAGCTTCCCGCAACACCGACCTCCTCCTTTTACCCACGCCTTCAAGACTTTTCCCAGAATCTTGTCCTTGCCAGGGTCAAAACCCAAATACAGCTTACCATAGAACAAAATTCCAGCCAACTTGCCCGCAATAGTGGTAGGCGACAAACCTTTATCAATGCAGGATAAAACAAAACTCAAAACTCCCTGTTCAGTGTCCTACCATTCAAGGCGCATCAGTTCCAAAGAACGGTTAGAAAAGTCCCCAAATTCGCTCCATGCCGGACTGTAACTTCTCCTTGTGGATTCAGCCGGCTTTTTGAACAGTCAAACAACTCCCACTCCCCACAGGCCCAAGTTTCCACCATCAGTTCTAGCTTGCTCTCCTCTGCTCATTGCAGGCCCCTGGAACATGCTTCACCCTGAACACCACATTAAGCCGCAAGCACAACAATGTGAAACTCCTCAACAGACATAACACCCTCAAATCCCTCGCTCGCTACCTGTTCACTAAGTCCACCACAGTCATATTGTCACCCAAACAGCCAGGACTACCACCAGTGGAAAGAACTCCAAAAATGCAATGTTGTGTCCTTATCTCAACCAATGTGCTGGCCACTTCTCTGCACACCATCTAACATTCCGGAACAGCCCAAAACCCGAAGCCCCAGCAGCATCCGAGAATATCTGGACCTGCCACACTGTATTCTCCTCCAGAAAATCCAAGGGCACCACATTGAACTCCACCAGGAATGTCTGCCAAATGCACAGGTCTGCTCGTACACCCAAGGATGTTCTCACCTTGTGGTGCGGCAACACTGCCTCCGACATGGCCATGTCGAGACACCTGCAGTAAGTCCTGGCTGCTCTCACCACTCTGCACACAAAGTTTAGTAAACCCAACAACTTCTGCACCACCCTCAACTCAATCTTCCCCTCTCCAGTCACATGCAACAGAAAAACCTGGATCTCTTCCACTTTTCCTCTCTGCAGACATGAATCCCACGGCACCGAATCCAGTTGAATGCTTAGGAAAATCAGCACAACACCAGGCTATTCCATTTTCTCGGGAGCCAAAGGCACCCCAAAATGCTGTGCTAAGGCTTCAAAGTGGAGCAAAGCCACGGACACAGTCACCAGACGCTCGTGCCCCAACAAATAAGAAATTGTCAAGGTAGTGGGACACATTCCGATGTCTACTGGGCACAACCCATCTGCAGCACTTTATCCTGCTAAATAGCACCCCCAAATTGCATACCAAGCAACGAGAAATCCGCAGGATGAATGAGCAGCAGAACGAAAATCAGACTTAAAATCACACTTCACCAACTCAGCTCCCTGTCCACACCTCT
Organism: Lissotriton helveticus; assembly: GCF_964261635.1. NCBI lineage: Eukaryota > Metazoa > Chordata > Amphibia > Caudata > Salamandridae > Lissotriton > Lissotriton helveticus. The sequence goes on along the minus strand of NC_136068.1, from coordinate 1,518,791,478 downwards.
GATCAGCCATATGGTGTCCTCCACTGAGACGTACAACACCCTGGTATCCTCCTCAGCAATGAAGACATTGACAGACCCACCTTTCAGCCATGAGAGATGGTGAATCATCTTGAACTCCCCAGGCTCTTTCTTGGGCATCACTCCCAAGGGAGAAACAATCAAATCCTCCAAGTGCCACTCGGAGAATGGACCCACAGTCCTACAAGTCCACTGGCTTTGTGTGTCGATAACGAGGATTGAGTGGACAGCATCCACTGCATCCACAGCTCCGAATCCACATCTCCTAATGGTTTGTCCGGATTCAAACTGACACTGGCCCTAAGCCCCTCATCATAGCTCAGGCATTACTCCAAAATGCATCCTTGCCTTGTGAATGATGTCCATATACTTCAGCAAGGCTATCGCCCTGTCTAAATGACACTCACCATAGATGCTAGCGTAAATCAAAAAAGCTGAGGTCCAATTTTCCATGTTTATGGGCACGCTTAGTCTTTTGGTCAACTCCCACTCTTCCTCCTTGGAACCCTCTTTGACCTGAATCTCCTGATGTTAGAGTTTGAAAACATCAACATATTCATGTTTCCAAATCCCATTTTTGTGTATTCCAACAAGTGGGACCCTAAAGGCATCGCCAAGCCCATATATGGCATCCGCTTCTTATGTTTGTCTTCCTCGGTCTCCTCCTTCCCGTCAGTCTCACGGTACCGTCCAGTTGTGCCCTGGCACCAACTACCTGTTTGCTACTCTTTCCTTTTTCAGTACCCCATGTACTGGCTCTGCGTCCGTCAGTGCAGCCCATGACTCATCCACCACGCCATCTCCCAATCCCACCAACCTGCAATGCCCATGTCCCCCCATTCCCAATATCCCATGCTGTCCAGTAATCACCATGACCTAGCAACAGTTTGCCGCCCATGGCCTTTACTTTCTGCCGTCCTCCGTCGCTCTGTAGTCCAGTAGGCTTAGCACTCCCCATGCCCACACTGGACACCGGTAAGACACCAACATTGCTGATTGCCCTCTGCGTCTTCCCAGACCTCCACCTTGGTTCATCTTCCTCCTCTTGCAACTCCCCTTCTTCCCATTCATCACTGTCATCCCACTAGTCAATCAACAGCTCTGCATCCCCCACAGGTTCAACACACACAGGCTCCAGCACCACAAGCGCCTGCCATTGCACTGACACACATGTGTAACTGTACGATTATCCATCGCGTCTCCATGTGAGCGATCCCGTGATGCTGGGCAGGCCGCCTCAGACTCCTCTGCTGCTGGGGCCGTATTGTGCCCCGCTAGCATCACCACCATTCTCCGGGCCTCTGCAGCCAGTCTTGTGCCTCCATTCCCCATCAGTCGTACAGAAAAAACAAGGGAACCCTACTCATGACGGAACCAGGGTGATTGAGTATTTTAAGAAAAAACAGTGGCTCCTTTGGAGAAGATACTTAATAGTAGATTTGCAAGAAGAAGCGAAAATTCGCATATATATACAGGGATTATGGGGAGATGTCAGACAGAAACACTGATTATGTTTTTCAATTGTTGTATTGAAATTTGGATTCACAGTGAAAGTAATTTTACATGAAATATCAGAAGTTATTTACAATTGTGAAATGTGTCCCAAGTCAAATTATGAACCTAAAGCAAAGAAATACCACTTTTGTAAAACAATATGTGAAGGTTTCAATTAAACTTTGGTGTTTTTAAAAAGCGACCACTTTTTTTTTCTTTTTTTCAATACATAACATCTATATGGTGATAGAATGCGAGTTACAGTAGTTCGCTTTTCTTAATTGTCGACGGCGTTTCGACCCTAATATGGATGTAGGGTCTCTTCAGGACCTATAGTTTTGGGGACATCTAGGGAAATTAAAATTAAAAATATGTGTTTAGTAAAGCCGGTCTGTTGGACCTGGGATCTCCAAGTCACAAAGGGTAGCTTGGCACTAAGCAGAAAGGCTTAATTCAAAGGCACATGCGTTAAGTTTGCGTCACACCCTTCAGTAACATAACGTCCATCCACTCAAAAATAAGGACACTACACCAGTTTTAGGAAAATACGGTTGTTCTTTTATAAAATAATCTTTAGCAGTTTCTTTTAACTTTCAGCACAGTCTCCCTTCAATACAGTACATCCCTCTGTTGTCAATTTATGGTCTAAGCACAATTTCACAAAGCAGCATTTATACTCTTCACTTTTCTTCAAGGCAAGTTCCCAGGTTTAATTCCTGAAAAGCATGCAAGAAATGTACATTCCACAACTTCAATTAAGGTACACAGAGGTTATCAGATTGCCCTACAACTTGCCAACTTTGTACATTACCCTCGATGTTTCAGCGCTACTACAGGCAGGGGGTACAGGTTTTCAGCAACAGTCCACTAACAGGCCCCTAATATCATGGCGCAAGCAGCTGGAAATCTGGATAACGACAGGCAATGTACATTACTTTTTCATATCACCATATAGATTGCTCTTAACCTACAATGGAATATTCGTTTCTTACAGACTCATCCTTAGGCTTTAGGTATTCTTTGTGCAATTGGAACACCCTTCTCATCCGGTTCCCCCTTAACCTCCGTGCAGCCCTAACACCTCAGCTATTAAATGCGGAGCGGAATTGCAGTCAGTTAGCTCCTTTCCTCGGAGATTGTTGACTTAAACAGTGGTACTTCCCACTTAATGCACAGTTACTCGGTACCCAGATGACAACTCGGGTGCCAGTCTCTCCTCTCCCGCCACCACTTAGTAGGCTGAAGCAGGGCCCGTTCACCCCTGGGGCCTCGCGCTTCACTCACGGCCTTACCGGGTTCCTGCTAACTTCCTGCTGACGGGACCGGGGTTGTGCTGCGTCTCTCCCGGTGTTCCTCAGGACGTCGTATCCCGCCCCGCGCCTTTCTCATCAGAGGGGGGAGGAGGCGATGTGGGCGGCCTTTGTCAATTTCCCGCCCCCTTCTTCCGACGCTGGTCCGCCTCTTCCGACGCTGGTCCGCCTCTTCCGACGCTGCTCAGACTTCCGTCAACAACAGAAGGAGTCCGCGCCGAATAGGGTGCTTCTGCCCCACAGGAAGGACGGCTGGCCTCGCAAGATCAACGCGCGGTGAGTCCTTGATGAATGGGCCAGATAACTCCCCGCAGGCAATACGAGGGGCAAGTTGACTTCCGCAGTCTCTAGGGATGACCCCTCGGAGTTAAATTTCCTCAGCTCCTCAGTAACGATTCAATATGGGGTCCCCAGGGCATTTGGAGAGTCACGAGGGTCTTTTGAGAATTTTAGGTGTGGACTACCCTGGCAGGGTTTGGTCAGCCCAAGTGGGGTCAGGTCAAAACAGGAGATCAGCCGGCCCACAGGTCGATCCCACGCCTTGTAAAGCGCTGTCCTCCCTCTCAGAGTCGCCTCTCTCCTTGCCAGGTCCACTCTGTGCTCTCACGGGTCAATTCCAAAATGGCTGCCTAAAAGTCCGCCTTATATAGGCTCCCCTACAAAGGTCCAGCAGGGTCCAGAAGGTTCTGGAAGGTCCCTATTCTAGGCTATGGGTCTTTCTCCTGAGGAGACCGTTATGGCAGTTACTGTCCACCATTTTAGGTATCTTGGCTGTACCTCAGAAAAGGAGGGATTTCTGGGTCTGAGAGGAACCATGGGGTCAAGAAGCACCTAACCCCCCTGGTCAACACTTGAAAAATTCCCAGTGGACATAAAAAAATTAAGGTTATGAGGGGCAAAAAGGGGACAAAATAAATAATAAAAGGAGGGACCACCCATAAGGCCTTCAGGTCTCACACGGTCCAATTACTGTGTGGGGATAATATAATAATATATTACTACGGTAAGGGTATTACATCTGGTAAATTCCCCACCCTATTCTGACCAACTTGTAATGAGGGCCTCAGTGTACTAAAAAGGGACAGTTCTGCCCACAATTATTTTCATATCAGGCTATTAAATATCGTGTGAACAAGGTGGCGTTACACCTTGAGAAAACCCTTGGAGGAAGGTGTAATGGTTGTGTTTCCTGACTATGGAAATGTTCAGTGATCGTCGGTATTCTAACTGAGGATTTGTTGTAAAGGATGGTTAATGATATTGCACTTATGTACCTCGAGTAAGCACTTCATTGTAAAGACAAATTAGAGAATGTTGTAGTAAGGGTAGTTGTTGCATCCTGCTTTCATTTCTTCTCTGTCCTTCTTTAGTGTTTGTCATTACTTGCTCAGCAGGCATCTATGATGTCACTTAGTGTTCCAATTGTGTATGCTTGAAAGCAGGGACAGTTACATCTGAGGCTGAGCTGAAGGCCATCTGCTCCTGGTGGGGTTTCTATTACTGGATCTACTTTATTCTATTTTATCTACCTGACCTGAATCTTATCTTCAATAAACCTGATCTGTTTCATATACTGGACTTAAAGACATCAATTTGTTACAGTAGTGTATTTGGGATTGGATTTACCAATGGCTGAAAGAAAGGTGCTTCATTAAAATGGTTAGAATTGGGGAACCTTGCAAGGGTTCAGCAAATTAGAAACAATTGCTAACCATAGTTTGGGAGAAAAAGAATGCAAAGTGATTGTAGAAATGAAAAGTTGGAAAGTGCTTAAATGTAGACTTCTGCAACTTCTTCATATATATAGGCAATGTTGTTGAAACTGGGCTTCTTCAGAGTTCAACTGTCTGAGAAAGACAGTGGGAAAATTATAGCAATAGAATAGACACAATTGTCATGAAAAATCATTTATTAGATCAAATTAAACCATACACACAGTAAATGATGTCTTCTGACGGTTAACAACCGTTACAACGGACTACTTTTACAACGCAACTTTTACAACGCAGGATCCATTACAACGAAATACCATTACAACGCATTTTTTTACAATGCAATACCTTTACAACGCATACAATTACAACGTAAGTATTGGTAAGTATATAATTATAGTAAAAATGTTTTATTTTTGGGTTTTTGGGTAAAGGGGTATTTTTAGGGTTCAGGGCCAGGTTTGGGTTTTTGGGTAAAGGGGTATTTTTAGGGTTCAGGGCTAGGTTTGGGTTTTTGGGTAAAGGGGTATTTTTAGGGTTCAGGGCCAAGTTTGGGTTTTTGGGTAAAGGGGTATTTTTAGGGTTCAGGGCCAGGTTTGGGTTTTTGGGTAAAGGGGTATTTTTAGGGTTCAGGGCCAGGTTTGGGTTTTTGGGTAAAGGGGTATTTTTAGGGTTCAGGGCCAGGTTTGGGTTTTTGGGTAAAGGGGTATTTTTAGGGTTCAGGGCCAGGTTTGGGTTTTTGGGTAAAGGGGTATTTTTAGGGTTCAGGGCCAGGTTTGGGTTTTTGGGTAAAGGGGTATTTTTAGGGTTCAGGGCCAGGTTTGGGTTTTTGGGTAAAGGGGTATTTTTAGGGTTCAGGGCCAGGTTTGGGTTTTTGGGTAAAGGGGTATTTTTAGGGTTCAGGGCCAGGTTTGGGTTTTTGGGTAAAGGGGTATTTTTAGGGTTCAGGGCCAGGTTTGGGTTTTTGGGTAAAGGGGTATTTTTAGGGTTCAGGGCCAGGTTTGGGTTTTTGGGTAAAGGGGTATTTTTAGGGTTCAGGGCCAGGTTTGGGTTTTTGGGTAAAGGGGTATTTTTAGGGTTCAGGGCCAAGTTTGGGTTTTTGGGTAAAGGGGTATTTTTAGGGTTCAGGGCCAGGTTTGGGTTTTTGGGTAAAGGGGTATTTTTAGGGTTCAGGGCCAGGTTTGGGTTTTTGGGTAAAGGGGTATTTTTAGGGTTCAGGGCCAGGTTTGGGTTTTTGGGTAAAGGGGTATTTTTAGGGTTCAAGGCCAGGTTTGGGTTTTTGGGTAAAGGGGTATTTTTAGGGTTCAGGGCCAGGTTTGGGTTTTTGGGTAAAGGGGTATTTTTAGGGTTCAGGGCCAGGTTTGGGTTTTTGGGTAAAGGGGTATTTTTAGGGTTCAGGGCCAGGTTTGGGTTTTTGGGTAAAGGGGTATTTTTAGGGTTCAGGGCCAGGTTTGGGTTTTGGGGTAAAGGGGTATTTTTAGGGTTCAGGGCCAGGTTTGGGTTTTTGGGTAAAGGGGTATTTTTAGGGTTCAGGGCCAGGTTTGGGTTTTGGGGTAAAGGGGTATTTTTAGGGTTCAGGGCCAGGTTTGGGTTTTTGGGTAAAGGGGTATTTTTAGGGTTCAGGGCCAGGTTTGGGTTTTTGGGTAAAGGGGTATTTTTAGGGTTCAGGGCCAGGTTTGGGTTTTTGGGTAAAGGGGTATTTTTAGGGTTCAGGGCCAGGTTTGGGTTTTTGGGTAAAGGGGTATTTTTAGGGTTCAGGGCCAGGTTTGGGTTTTTGGGTAAAGGGGTATTTTTAGGGTTCAGGGCCAGGATTGGGTTTTTGGGTAAAGGGGTATTTTTAGGGTTCAGGGCCAGGTTTGGGTTTTTGGGTAAAGGGGTATTTTTAGGGTTCAGGGCTAGGTTTGGGTTTTTGGGTAAAAGGGTATTTTTAGGGTTCAGGGCCAGGTTTGGGTTTTTGGGTAAAGGGGTATTTTTAGGGTTCAGGGCCAGGTTTGGGTTTTGAGGTAAAGGGGTATTTTTAGGGTTCAGGGCTAGGTTTGGGTTTTTGGGTAAAGGGGTATTTTTAGGGTTCAGGGCTAGGTTTGGGTTTTTGGGTAAAGGGGTATTTTTAGGGTTCAGGGCCAGGTTTGGGTTTTGGGGTAAAGGGGTAGTTTTAGGGTTCAGGGCTAGGTTTGGGTTTTTGGGTAAAGGGGTATTTTTAGGGTTCAGGGCCAGGTTTGGGTTTTGGGGTAAAGGGGTATTTTTAGGGTTCAGGGCTGGGTACAGGGTAAAAATAAATTAAAAATAATATTAAATTAAAATAAATTAAATTAATTTTAATTAATTACATTTTAAAAAATACTATATACTTACCAATACTTACGTTGTAATGGTATGCGTTGTAAAAGTATTGTGTTGTAAATAAATGCGTTGTAATGGTAGTTCGTTGTAATGGTTCCTGCGTTGTAAAAATTGCGTTGTAAAGGTAGGCGTTGTAAATGTATGCGCTGTAACGTCATACATCCCTCATTTTTTAAATGTTTGTAAACTGTACAAAGTTAGAAGCATGCAGTTTCTACACTGGTGTGTCTTAGGAAACCTCTGTAGTCATGTTCTCCTTTTACCCTCTCTTGTGGGAAGTGTTAATATTTTCAAGTTTCAAAATTATATGACAAATAAATGCAGATTAACTAATGAATCAAAAATGCAATTTGTATGTCAGAAGAACATGACTACAGAGGTTTCCTAAGACACACCAGTGTAGAAACTGCATGCTTCTAACTTTGTACAGTTTACAAACATTTAAAAAATGAGACCATCCTTAGAAGTACTAATGAGGCATTTTACTTCAGGCTCATTTTAGACTTTGGCAGACAGCCACCCTTCCACGACAAAACTCTGTCACCCTCATGGACTACTGTCTGCCACATTTAGAGTTCACAGTCAGTGGTTCTTCTTAAGGCACTGCAAGTTTGGCGCACACTCGCTGCCTTTCAAGTGCCCACGCACCAGATTTTGTATCTTTCAAAGACAAACCCCCAAGGATGAAGTTTGTCATTAAAAAACGAATGAGCCCCAAACTCTGAGAGTTTTGTTCCTTACTATATATTAAAAACTTTGGATGTGATGTTTCTGCTGTGTGAGACATTGCTAAGTATTGCATTACATTTAATCATGAGGTCATGAGAATTATCAAGACGTAGGTTTGTGAGAGTGTATGCTCTATCAAGAACAGACATGCAAGTGATTGAATCTAGGCACTATCAATTGCATAGCCCTCTGTGAGTTTTGGGTACAACCAAGAGTGAAGCTTTTGTGGGTCTGTGTATTATCAAAACTGTAATAAATGCATATGCAACGGGGCCCCCTTCACTAATAAAAAGTTCCTGAGACATGGAAAAGAACAAATGTAATGTAAATCCTCAGGCAACCACTCTCTTTACTTACAAATTCGATATTTCATGATTAACAGAGCTCATGAACACATAAATATTAGAAAAGCAAAAAAAAGTATTTTATTATCCATATTCAAGAATACACACACACATGACCTATACATAACTATATATAAAAAACAGCTCTAAAACAGACCAGTACAATCATCCACAATTGTCATAACCCGTGCACGTTCATGAATAGCACTTAGTAAACAAATAATGGAGTTCCAAAATATTTATAAATCCCTTTCATGTTTATTTGCAAGTCCTAATCTGAAAGATAACCATTCAAATATATATTTTCTTATATAGATCAAGATATGGCACATGACACAAATTCCAACAGCCAAATATCATCGACAGTTGATGAATGTAACGTAGCTGGGGTAAATAATAAACTCAGAAGATCTCTCCACGTGCGTTTCCACTCGAAGGCCTTAATCAGGAGAGCCATATTGCATAGGTTTGGATAATGCCATCCTACTTCTTGCTTATTAGAGTTTATACATCACACAGACGATGCAGCTAGATTGACATGTAAAAAATGACTTTCTTTCCTCAATTGATTATATATGGTTGTTCCTGTGACGTATCACCAGGAATAACACCTGACACAGGAGTTAAATAGCATGCAAGGCTTAGAACAAATTGCAAATCAAACATGCGGTTCTTGATGGCACTTCGCCGTGATGAGACAGCGTCCCAGTCTCTTTACAATTCTCAGATTAATTTTCATCCTTACAGGGGCTTAAGTACTTAAAAGAACATCTAGTTTCAACATTGTATCCCTTCCACATGCAGTTCAGTCCTCAAAAATCATGAATGCTTGTGTGCACGTCTAGGATAGAACATAGCATGTGCAATACCACCGTGTGGTGCAGCCAAGTCCTCCACACAAAGTGTAAAACAGGAAGTCTGAATATTAGCAGTTATAGAGTTGCTAGGCACACATGGTATTAATATACGCACAGCTCTGTTTCAGACAGAGCCTTGTGTGAGACTGTGTATCATGATGGTTCAATTCCAGGGGCCATTTTATGGAAATTGCCCAGGGGGTGCAACGGACATGTACGCCCGCTTTGCATGTCCCATTGTGCTTTGGTATTACAGAAAGGGCCGCAGACAGTTGTGTGGCCCTTCCTGTGATGTATATAGCGCTGGCAGATATATAGTGCCAGCACTATCACCAGAGGTTGTTCCCTCATTTGCATAGGGGTGTGGCCCCTTGCAAATTAAGGAATCTCTTTGACTCTGCGCCAGTGCACTACAAGATGGCAGCCCACTGGAGAGACATCCCCTTGCAGGCAGGCACTGTCACTCGCTGCACCCGCTTGCAAGGGGATCTCTCTCCGCTTTTCAAAGTACAGGCGAGTTGCCACCTGCACAGTGAAATATGGAGCGGCTCGTTCAAAGCCACTCAGTTTTGTCAAGGGAATGCGTTGCTCCCAGGGCAGCACGACTTCACAGCTGCCCTAGGGCAGCACATTCAATGTAATAGGATGCACTCCCTGTTTGCGCCCGGAGCACCTGTTTTAAGGTGCGCTGTGTCGCAATAAGGGAAAGTGTGTTCTTTGTGTAATAGGGCCCCAGGTCTATCTTTAAAAGTGACCATTATTCCGTTAATTATGAAAGCAAACAAGATGAGATTATTCACCCGATAAAACTGAGCTGGATTTCCAGTGGTTGTTTCTGCTGAATACACAGCATCAATAGGCCATTCACATCGAAAATGTGGTTTCTGGAAAGGGCCATACCAATCCACACTGTTATCATTCTTTGGGAGAAATGTGCTGTTCAAGATTCCAGTTTTGAAAAATGTCAAGGGAAGGGAACACGTTTGCCACTCTCCTACAAAAAAGGTATGGCTTATCCTGCACTTGCCTGTTTGGTGACATCAATTTCCTGTGATTATAGCTATGAGGCACCAGTGGCCATTCTACTTGATAAAGGTACAATTTTAATTTACTTCCCTTTTCTGAACAGATGTTTTGTAAAATCATGTGGAGTTATACTGAGCTTGCATGTCTAGGGGGCTGGAGACCTTCTTTGAACTCTAGCAATAAAGCATTCCTGCTCCTCTCCTTTCCCGGAAAAAGCACCTAGGGTTTCACCATCTTCTCCTCCTAAAGGTAGGACTTTAAAACTCTGCATCCAGGGCTTGCTGTCTACATTCTGTACATATAACATTTTAGACTACTTACTAAACTGTTAACCCCATCCTGAATTCCATAACTGTAGCAATGTTTGTGTTTGTGTCTCCAAGTTCAACGGTTGCTAGGGAATGTTACACGCTCTTGGCCTCCAGGTCCCTGTCTGGTTGCCAGATGCCCTTCTGCCACTGTAACCAAGCTCCTGTGAGGAATGGGAGATCATGTGACGAGCTGTAATGGAGACGAGCTTCATGATTTTGAGGTGTCTGCATGTTTTGGAGCTCAGGCCGGGTGTTATTCTGGCTGCTGAAATCTTTTGCTGTCTTTCTCGTTCTGCTAAGTAGGATTAACCCTGTCTTTTGTCCCATTTGCTTGCCCCGTCCTGAGGTTTCACCACATAAGTCCCCTCCAAGTTTCGTGATTGGACCCATGCCCTTAGAATTCCCTGTCTGTGCTACCCAAATGGAATTGCCTCCTACCAGCATATTGTACTCTCATTGAGACCAAACGAGGAAAAGTTTACTATATAAGTGCAGTTGCTCTCTAAATCGTATTCTCTAGGGGTGGTGTGAAATTTCTCCCACTCCTACTATATTAAGGGGCCTATAATCAAGGAACGGCGTTAAAATTATTGCTGCTTTAGCGGCAGTTTCCTGCCGCTAAAACAGCGATAATGGGCTTGATAATATGCCGTAGAAAATTCCAATAGAAGCCCAGGTTAACACCAGAACATGGGCTTCTATTGGAATTCTCAAGGGCATATTATCAAGCCCATTATCGCCCTTCCTTGATAATATGCCCCTAAGTTTTTAAAACATTTATTGAACTTCAAGATGTTGACTGTTTTTATTGTTAAACTGTAAGGCTAAATGTGGTAAACTTAGTGGCGGGCGTAACTCGCATAACTCCATGTAGAGTAGTTACGCGGAATTACCTAAGGATTCCACAAGATTAGCTTGAATTATGTGAGAAGATTAATTTTGCATGAAGTGCTATTTGTTAGAGCAAAAATGCCCACTCTTATCCAAAATTGATTCGAGGATGTTTTTTGCAGTGATAAACATCACTAAAGGCAACAGAACATGAATAGCTTGCCGAGCAGCTGCTCCCGCTTGCTGAAAGTGTACGTGGGGAAGGATTATATCCCGCCTTACTACCAGCATTTAGTGTGCACAGAGCGGAAGTGAGAATGCATTTTGTGCAAGGAAACAGCATTAAATGCAGAAGAAGACAAATATTGAGCGTGAGTGTCTGCTTATGCTTGCTAAATGTGCTCTTGCAGTAAGATTTGTTTCCCAAATTTATTTCTTGATTACGAGAACAGGATTCATTGCATAATTATCAGTAATTCCACATGAAAGAGTAATGCAGAATTACCAAAATTACTCAGGATAATACAGTGTCATCGAAATTCTGCCTAGGCATAAGTACAAACATTGTTTGTAAATTACTGAATGATTTCTTGTTTAATCTCAGTTAAAACCAATCTTTTGAGAGTTTTCTACATATTGTCGTGGAAAACAAGTGCTACAATTCCCCCATAGGGACAATTTGTGCCTCTAATAAATAGGCCTTAGTAAAAGTAGAACTTTGTATGAGTATAACTCACTCAAACCTACCTTGTCTTTTTAGGGAATTTTTACCTCAAATTCTTTTTCAGTTGGTAAACTTCACCTACTCAACTGGGGTTGTGCAAAAACTACTAAAGTGTACTATGCACAACTGTGCTTGTAAAGGTATAATCTTACTAGAAATTTGAAATTAAGGGCATATCTAGCATTAAAAGTCACTTAAGATACATGCAACAAGACTGGTTTCCGCTCTAGTCATTTCTGATATTTTGTATAATTTGCATAGTTCGAAATAACACAAATTAGGAAAATGATGTATGCAAAACAGAACATTTCATACAGAACTACTCTTCACTATCAGACCTGGGAAGAAGATCTGGTTGCAAAAATATGGTTGCCATTTACAACCAGTAACTTTGCGAAAAGTGAAAAATCTAACAAAATGATGTATGTACTAATAGGTTGGTTCCCTAAACTCGGATTCGGAGTGGGTCATAATCTGACTACCTCATGAATATTAATGAAGCAAGTCACACATTTTGATTTACTCCAATTGGTGGCTGTCACAGGGCTCAGATGACCATAACTTTGATCAACTCTAAATAAGTAAACTCTTTTTTTAATGCATCCCATTTTCTTTATCCCCTTTGATGCTGCAGATGCCCCCGGCTGTCCCACGTGACGGTGGGCGTGTGCGGAGGACGGCCGGGGGCCATCCGAATCCCACCCACTAGCTAATTCGCCCGCACAGCGGGAGAATTACTGCAGTGAGCAAGGGTTTAAAGGAAGGAAGGAGATGCATTTAAAAAGAAAACTTTGTTTTAAAGTTTGTTTTAGAGTTCTGGCCACTGACTTCTCATCAACAAACCATTTTGCACATTCACTGACCCCTTCCATTTGTGCAAATGCATAACAAATACTGAATTGATGTGGAGTCACAATCCGAATTTAGGAGCCGGTAAAAGTTTTGTTATTTCGTAAAATGGCATTAGTACAGAAAACATTTTGGGGGATTTGTGACCATAAAAATGCTTCATACATCTTGCCCCAGATTTGGTGAAGTCAGTTGCCCAAATGGCTGCAGACATCAAGAATCAAACAATTCTAATGAGGGTGTAAATTTATTACAGACATCTGGGGTTGTGCTTCTTTTTTGCCTCCCTGCCAGCATGGAGAGTCCACTGCATTTAATTCAGGCTTTAATGTCATGTCACCTGGATGTTGAAGGTAATTTCAAACTTGGGATCTTCTCCACTATCTGAAGAGATTTTAATCCTCGATTATCCCTGCTACAATTTCCATCACTGTAAGTAGCTGGACGACTTGCAAGGAAAAGGGGTGAAGTGTCCAGGCCTATTGTTCCAGGGGTACCTACTTAAGATTGGTTGCTCCTAATCCTGTTTGGCATGTCTAAGTGCTGGCCTAGCAGTGTATTCTGACAAAGTATTGTGAAAAAATATTGTGGCATAGAAATAGTGTGTCAAAAATATCTCAATGTCAAGAATATTGTGGAATATAATATAGAAGGTAGGCATATAATGTTCTAGGTATTTAATAACGTGTTTAAAAAAATAACTAAAGTTATACATAATATTTTCTATATATGAGGTTGTATTTACAATGCTGGCATGCAGCTCCCTCTGAGTAAAGAGCAAAGTGTGCTCTGCTTTGAGCAAGTGAGACCAAAATGCTCAAAGTAGAGCAACAAACGGCAATGTCCCGGGGCTGGGCTCAGTGGGACATTGCTATAACTGGCTCTGGGGGATGGCGCGTCCCAGGGCCATTTATGGTTCCAGGAAGGGGGGCCACTTGGCCCCCTCCTCCCTTGACAAGGGGCCCAAGGATGTGGCGGACCCTGGGGCAGAGAACAACCCGGGAGGGGGGCCACACGGCCCTCGTCCCATTTCTTACATAATACACTTCTTACATAATACACTTTGGCCCAGGGGAGGTGGTGGTCCCCAGGGCAGCGGGGTCCTCAAGGCCCGAACACCATTAGCACCGCAATGGGAACGCAAAAGGAGTACTAGAATGACATGGACTGTGGACTGTGGAGTCCATGCTGCCCCGGAACTTGGGGTGGATGCAAGCAGGGGAACACATATTGTTCCCCTCTGAATGCATCTCCATGGTGGCGGGGATATAGGGCCCTATGTGTCCCCCTTTGTTTCCCATCCGGCAGCCTTTTCAGGGTGGAGAGCCCACCATAAAAGGACTGGCGAATTAGAAACTCATAATATGCTATGCCGACCGTGGAGGTCCAGCCTTGCATATTATATAGCCTCTCTGCACTGCGCCACCACCAGGGAACAGTGGTTCCTTAACACAGCCGGCACAGCAGTGGTCAGTTCAAAAAGCCACCTCGGAATAGGGAGGAGGCAGGACCGACACTGCCTCGCCACCGTGAGTCTGGTGGTCCAAGACTGCCAGACTTTAGATTGGGCCCTTTATTCTGATGTGTTTTAGTTATGCCACATTTCTGTGCAAGTTACATTTGCTTCCTGCACCCCGCACATATCCTCTTCCCATAATCTCTGCAGAACACAAGCTGTCATGTGCGAGAATATTTTTCACTATGTTTATTGTTGTGATCATGGTGAACTTTTCTAAATTGAACATAACTGGCAACATATTATTATGTCTTTCGGTGCTTCATTGAAGTCTATGCATTCAAATAATGTGATACTGTAAATATATTTGTTCAAACTTCTCCAGATGGTATTAGCATAGAGGGTGATAAATAATTATTTAAGAAAATGGGATAGTGCTTAGGTGTTTTGATAACGGTGTTTATTTTTTCATGAGCTCTGATTTGCTGAAGAAATACATTTGATCACACCGTGATGATTCTGCAAAATTTCTTAAAACCTATGCAAGAATTGCACATAAAAAATGTGTAATTTTTTAGGGTGAGCTTGATTTTTCGCTCATGCAGCTAGGGATGCTGCACATTTTCTTTCTGATTTGTCTGCCCATTGGAGCTTAGAATATTTTTTGATGTTTTGCATACTCTCGACAACGTTGCCTTTGAGATCCTTCACACCATTGACCCTGTATCCTTATTTTCAAATGTTTTAAATAAAAAGTTTACTTTTCATTGATCTAGAACGCAGTCATTGAGCAGGCCCAAAATATTATTAAATTAGAATTATTTAATGAGGATGTATTTTATTGATTCTGATGTATTGGGGGGTGCCTTAATGCGAGGACACGTTGCGTCATGAAATTGAGCTTTAACACTATCCAATCCAGTATAATGTGGGAGAAATTACTAAAGTACATTTTGGGGTGTCTTGATTTTGGAGTACAACGTTTTGCTCCTGTGGCATTAGAATGTCTTTGAAATAATAGCATTTTGTTTCTTTACTGAAGGCTATGTAGAATGATGGTTGGAGAACTGTAGAAGCAAAGATTTTCTAAATTGTAAAATTAAACAAGAAAAAGCATTGCAAAGCCATTAGGTCTTGGCTGTACAAAGCCAAGTAGTTTACTTCTTTAAAAAGCCAATGCTTTTTTATACCGGTAATAAATAATCCAAAAAGGAGGACACAAGAAGCCTACCATTAAAAAAGAGAGGTATATAAATAAAACGTTGAATACAGAAAACATATCAGGTTAGTGGGGCAGTTGAATATGCAGAGAGCATGTAGTGGGCAGGGACTTAGGGATTCTAGAAGAAACACAGTGGAAGAATCAAGGAAATACATGCACTCCCATGGAGTGCTGAAAGGTAAATAGAACACGCACTGCCAATAGTAGTAATTTTAGGTGAATGTGTTTAATGTTTGTTTCAGATTACAAGGTAGCAAAAGGGACCAAGAGAACAAGAACTGGCAAAGCCAATAGTAGTAATTTTAGGTGAATGTGTTTAATGTTGCAATGTTTGTTGCAGATTACAAGGTTGCCAAATGGGTAGCCAAAGGGACCAAGAGTATTAAAAACTGAGGGCCTGATTGCAAGTTTGGTGGTGCAATGCCGGGTATATCCTGCCCCCACACCCCTGAAACCCGTGGTTGGGCCGCCCACAATACTACAAGTGTTTTTCATGTCTGACGGGCTTTTTTTAAGGATCCTATGGCGCTGCCTCAGAAAATGGGCTCTGCAATGGGAACGCCAAAAGCAGTTCCTGCACGGCATGTACAGTAAAGTTCATGCCATGCAGGAAGTCAGGTGCATGCACATATGGGCCCAATGTTGTGCCCCACTGCATGCACCCCGTGGTCCAGAGGCAACAGGGGGCAATGTAGGGCCACCTCTGTTTCCTCACTGCCACGGTTTTTATGGAGGAGAAACCACCATGAAAACAGAGAGGGGACTCCCCTTGCTAAGAAGCAGTATATACTAGAAGACCTCTTGGCTTTGTCAGCATGTTGAAAAGTCAGCCCATATCGCACCCGATGCCCAGGCTGCTGGTGCAGGGCGACTCTTCGTTCCCATCATAAATAATTACCAAATGAAGAGACGGGCACTGGAAGTAGGAAAACAAGAACAGAGTTTATTACTCATGAGGAGAGCATGTCATTTGGGACACTCGCATAGTGTCTTCGGGAGGTGCTCTAACAAGTTTCTCTGAGGCTTCGTCTTTTATACACAGGTTTATGACACACACACATCCTTCATTACAATCAAGACATTGTAAAGTACGAAGATATTCCAACACGTGGCTACAGTAGGGGCCCTTATCCTCCACACAATAGGAGGGGGCTGTCATGCAGCTGAGTGTGCTGTTGATTCCGTTGGAATGTGTGCTCCTGATCGAATCTCAGGGGGTGGGGTGGTCATGATCAATAGTGGCTACTTTCAAGAGAGGCGAGTGCATACAGTAGTGGGCAATAAACTGTATCCTTGGGCTAAGGGATGACCAGCAGTCCGTGCAAACAATTAGGTTCAGAGGAAGAGGTCATCAAAGGAGGGGTATTCATGGAGGGACAGGAGGGGTTTGGTCAGGCGCGGGGTGTGATTTCTCAGAGACAGAGTCATGCGGGAGGGGAGGGCTCATGACTTGTGCGTGTGAGAGCGGGGGCAGTCAGGGTACATGGGGGGAGATTGCAGGGTCAGGGAAGGGGCGCTGGTGATCGATCGCAAACTGGGAGACCATGATACCTAAAATGGCTGTCGTGTACGTGTGTGCATGGGTCTATGCTAGCGGGATAACACAGTCAGTGCTTTAGCGATATCCGTTCTGCTTACAAAAAGGGGTACAGTGAACACAAATGAACGCCGCTTATGTGTATATATAATGCCAATTTCAACAGTCGCCGCTTTTAAACATAGCTAGTACATTTGTGTTTACCCCAACTGATGGAGTGTACATATAGTCATGTGTGACCAATGAAATAACGTTCGTCGAATGCTAGCAAATTGCGTGTAGCCATATGCAGTCGATACAATTGGCGGAATACGGTACATATGAATTTACATTCGCTGCGTTATTCATAGATCGGCATAACACGTAGTCGAGGGCAATCAGGAAAAACGTTCCGACATATTGTAGACTCAGGTTCTGACTTTCTTTTCAATGACATCAACATATAGTAAAAAGTGCTATATGAGACTTTTGGACTTAAGTGACCAAAAACATTTTTGAAAGCAACAAGAATTGAGGGAGAAAGTTCAGGAAGGGGGTCTTAGTGAAAATGTCTTTTTCAACGACGAGCCACCACTGGTAGACTCTGTTAGTCCGTTTTTCTTTTCGTTGGCGCTTTTGAGCACCGGCGGTGGAGCTATAAGTCCAGCTCGGAATCATCCTTACGCGTTGCAGGGTGCGATCAGTCCTCTGCTGTTAGATCACAGTCCTGTTTCCTAACTCATTTTCTTAGGGGTGCCTCATGCTGGGCACCTGCGTGTCTTTCTTTTTCCGTGGCAAAATCCCATTCCATAGTCAAAAGTTTATATGAAAGAGTTTGTTGAATAATCGAGGGAAGAGAGGGCGGAGTGGGGCCAGATCTTCGAACACACCAAGAGACCAAGGGAGCAAAGGACAATGAGCAGGCAAGCCCAACAGTCGGACTCAAAAGGGGACGGGGGACTTCAGGCACAAGTGGGTCAGCGAGTCGAGGGCTTCAAGGCAGCCCTTCATTCCTCCATCTGCTGAGTTTGAAAGTTATGCCTCGTCCCGCGTCTCATTGCTCTGCGGCTCCACCTTTGGTCGTCACACGTGCTCCATGATCTGTGGCCAGGCTGTGCGTTACGTCCAGCTCCTCTCCTCCGGTGATTATATCTTTGAATGGGTAGAAAACAAGTTTTAGAAAAACTGGCAGGAGAAGACATTTATACATCTCAATTCCATCCCCAATCCTATGTAGGTGGGGGATAAGTTCATCGGTCACAGTCAGAAGTCGTCATTTATGGAGTCTGTAGGAGTGCATTGCTTATGGAATTCATAACCCTGTTCGGCGCTCATTCGTGACGTACGTGGAGAGAAATTGGACTTTTATACACAGTGTATTATAGCAAACTCAAAGTCGAGTCCTTATGTAGAGACTCGCCCTTCCCTTTAACCCAAGCATCGACAATCTTACATCTCCCTTCGGGATCGGCTAACTCTTGTAAGTGGGGCGTTATCGTCATGAAGAAGGGGAAGGGGGTGGACGTAAAACATGCTCTTCTTGGGGAGTGCTTTCGAGGGTAGATGACATGAAGCTGGGGTTAATCGGGGGAAAAGGGGACGTTTTGGACAGGGAGCAGGGGTCGATCGGGAGAAGTGGGGTATTCTGGACATCCACCCTTTAGTGCAGAGGAGCGAAGTAATCTGTGCATTGGGAATTGCATTTTTAGCGAACTGAGAAACAGGAGGCCATTGACGTTATAGTCCCCCTATAAAGGCCAGATTAGGGGACGTTAGTCGTCTGACCCGTCCTTTCTTTCATGACCAACTTGGGTTCTATTGTTTTGCAGAAAGGAGAGGTAGTAATATGGCAAGTTACAGTCGTTTTAGTTCCTGTCAATTTTTCCAAACACCTTTGTTTTCGAGGAAACCCAATTAGGTGTTGTACCGGGAGGGGCACAACGTTACCATTACAAGAAAAGAGGGAACGGGGGGTTTTTAGAGAGTGAGAGAGAGAGAGAGAGAGAGAGAGAGAGAGAGAGAGAGAGAGAGATGAGAGAGAGAGAGAGAGGGAGAGAGAGAGAGAGAGTGAGGGAGAGAGAGAGAGAGAGAGAGAGAGAGAGAGAGAGAGAGAGATCGCACTCTAAATGGTCCATTCTGTACACGCATGGCATGGCGCGAGAGAGAGAGAGAGACGTGTACAATAATGGGCCATCCGGTGCACACAGAACAACGGGGATTAAGTACTACGGAAATACAGACAGAGGGATGACGTAGATCCATGCATCACGTATACACAAATTCAGGCGGGGAAGACAGTACATGTATTATGTACGAAAATCCAAGACAAAACATAAAACAGTTATTGGCGAAAATTATCCCTTTCTGTATGCTGTGCATTCTTAGCATCCTAAGCTCTTTTTACCTTTTTCTTCTCTTTTAACCGTCGGCTGGCCTTACTGGTGGTTTTGATTGTACACACTTACGCCTTTGGCAATTGGTCATGAACTAACCTGGTCGGGCTAATGCTCACGGTGGTTTATTCGAGTCATTTTTTAGCAAATGCGTTTCCAGGCTGAGACAACGGTTGGTGTCAGTTGGAGAACAATGGGGCAGCTTGGAGTTACATGTCTAGGAGGGTGCGAAGAAGGATGCAGTAGATTTTAAATGTACCTCACCCCAAAATATTCATTAAACTTTCCCTATTTAATTAATTGTGGGGTGCTTATTCATTAGCGCACGTCATTTTAGTTGTACTAATCGGGGTGCCAAGCGAAGTTATATTTTGCGGTTTCCCCTTCAGGCTGCCCTCCCAGGAGCTAAGTTCAGAGAGAGAAAATAGTCATGGTTTGCTTGTTGCGGTTAGGTACCATAATCAAACCCTTTTTCCCGTCTCTTCGTCCGTTAGATCATCGTTTTCATACATTGATCGATATTCCGATGTGACCTGCAGAGAGAGGGAAAAAGAAGGGGGCAGGGGCTACATTGATAGATACATTAGCGTGCATAAACCCAGAAAGGCTTTTACTTACTGCATACTCGTCCTATCTCCACGGGATGCAGTCCCTGCCAACTGGGCGTTTTAAGCCCCGGTGGACCGTTAGTGTGACTCTTTTTATACAGGTAGCACATAAAGTATAGGCTAAACACCAGGATTTTTAGCGGTTGCTTTTTGGCTGCACAAAAAGGAAAAACGCACACAACGAAAACTTGGACCCTTCATTTTTGCAATATTTCTACGTACTATACTTTTTAATCCTTTAAACAGTGGTCATTTATTCGAAAATTACCAATTCACACGTGACAACTACGCTTGCTTTTTCCAAAAATCTTTAATAAGAATGTCGGTGCATAAATATGGGCCTACAACCCCGTGGGCCGGCCACGGAGCAGGCTGGAACTGTAGATGCGGGGATACTTTATTAGTAAAAACTTTAGCGGAGTCAGTGGTCGTTTATTTCATAATAAAAGTGCGAAAAGCGCAATAAAATCATGTCGAGACTTCAGTATGAGCGAGTGTCATAAGTGTTGGGCTTCCTACTTTCAATAATCATGATGTGCAAAACTTAAACAACAATTCATTGTCCGAATGTTCAAATAATACCCATCTGATATCAATTTACCGTCTGAACACATAATCAGTACCCATCCAATATCAATTCATTGTCCGAACCTATAACCAGTACCCATCCCATATCAATTCATTTCCCGAACTGACAGTACACATCCTGAATCCATTAATTGTCCGAACATGTAATCAGTACACATCCTATATCAATTCATGTGGTTAAAAAAAACCTTCATACATATCTCATGACACCAGGGCTGAACAATCGGGGTACAACAAGGAGTTGAAAGTTTCATTTGCATCGGCGCCATTTTGGGTGCAGTCAGGCAGACCAGGCATAGTCTAAATGTCTACTAACTCGTGGTTGGCCCAGAGCTTCTTTCGGCAGTCCAAAAGTTCCGTAAAAGGGTAAAAGAAAGGATCGGTGGTCTGAACCGTCAATCAAAAGGGGAGGGAGGCAACAATGTTCCTACCGGGTCATACTGTGCTTTCACCGGAACTGATCCGAACTGTAGTCTGCAGGATTCTAGTCATTCAAACTGAGGCTGGCGACAGCATGGGAGCGCCAACGTCCCGCGGCTATATTTCCATCGTTCCGTGGGCAATCATGGCAGTCATTCCCTATCGGGGGTATCTGCGGGGGTCGGGGACTCCCGCGGCTCCTCTAGAATCTTCAAGGTCGTGGAGAACTATGATGGTGGAGTCAACAAGTGACCGGGCCATTCCTTCATGCAGGGCCCGCTCTTGCCAGGTCGATCCATTTTGAGAGTTCGGCAGCTACCGGCGATCGCAGGGTCAAATGAGCGGACGGGCTCCACCCTGCCGGGCGAGGCGTTGCAGCATCGCCACAGTGGAAGAACCCTTTTCCGGGCGCCTGGAGTGCTGAGGGTGCAGCTGGGAAGCCTCCACCTGGGGAGGCGGGAGAGACTTGTTCGCACCGTCTCTCCCTCCCAGTGCACCCCGCGGCGTCTCGCTTGACATTTGTTATGGCCAAACCAGGCGATGAGGACGAGGGGGGGTCGGAGGCATGTGCAAGACATCCCCCCCCAGGGTTGTCGCAGCCATTATTGAAGAAAGAAGTGGCGCCTGGCATGTTTTCGGGTCGGGCCTCCAGTGGATGGCGGCCGGACGCTCTTCGCCCTGGCCCCAGGAACGGGTTCCTTGGTTCATCCGGTGGGGTAAGCCTTGGCGTGTGACGCCTCTCCTGGGCCTTTCGTGCAGTGGCCTCTCCACTCCCAGGCCCTCCATGGATGCTGGTCCCGACTGGGAGAGAGAGGGGAGGGTCGAGGACATAGACATTCCCCCCCCCTTGCAACTCTCCAGGGTTGTCGTAGCAGTCCCCTTGGCCGGGTCATTTCGGCCTCGGCCTCTCCTCCGGCTACACCCTACGTGATGATCTCCGGCCGACTGTTGGCAGCAGGATCCGCCCTATATGTGTTGCTTCCGGCTGGGCGTAGCCGCAACCCTGTTGCACTTTGGAAGTTTCCAGAATGGGGGCGGATGTCTGTTGCTTTGTATCTTTCTCAGGTTGCCGTTATTGGGCGTGGCAGGTGGTGGGACAGACATGTTTGGGGCAGTGAGGGGCGATGAAGCCTCGTTGCCTTGTGGCCGTTGCAATGCCACGCTTGATTTCTCTTACTGTTTTCAGGTTTCTCACTACGGGCTTATTTCTAACGTTTCTTGTTTCTAGGACAATAATAGATTTTATCATTAAGTATTGTTATTGTTCCCTTGTTCGTTATTAAATAAAAAGTTCATCAGTGGCCTACTGATTTCGTTCTCCTATTCCTTTCTGTCCAGGTTGTTTCATGCTAAAGTTTCTGTTAACAGGATACAGTGATCACTTTGTTATTATTGCATATGTCCTTTTCACTAGGGGTGCTCTCTGGTCGGGCCAGATGACCTATCTCTAGTAAATGGTCCGGGTGAGACTGGTGCATCAATCAGTGGGGAGTAGATAGGCATGACATATTACAATGGGGGACAAAGGTCCGCATTACCTACCCTTCACTACTTGCAAAGACTAGACAGAGTATGGCGACTCTGTGCTTGTTTGTAAATAGAGAATACCTCCAAAAAGAACCAATTCCAAACAGTCAATGTTCGGTCAAACAATCAATCAATGAGGAATGAAACAGGTACGACGTGTTAAAGGTTTGCGTTACCTACCCTTCACTATCTGCAAAGGGAGAGAGAATATTCCTATTCTTCCCCGTTTGCAGACAGAGAAGATCCTTAAGAGAACCAACTTCGAACAATTCAATGCTCGATTCAATCAATCAATCAATGGGGAGAAAAATAGGTATGACGGATTACAATGGGGACAAAAGTCTGCATTACCTATCCTTCACTATCTGCAAAGACTAAACAGAGTATGGCGACTCTGTGCTTGTTTGCAAATAGAGAATCTCTCAGAAACAATCAACAAGTAATACTAGTATTTTCAAACAATCAATCAATCAATTTTGCAATTTGTCGTGTGTCACGACCTTACCCGGACCGGACCATGTGGACAGTTCTTCGCCTTCCTTTTTCCAGCGCCCGATCGTTCTCTTTTCTCCATGTTTTTACCGCAGCAGTCCTGTGGGATTCCAGTCAGGACAATAGGTCACTTGAGAGAGGTCCGTTCGGAATCGGTGAAGTTCATTTCAATCGGCAGCCGGACGAGGGCCCTCTCAAGGCAGGTATACTCCAATCATTTAGATGTTCACCCCATCGTCTGGACCTCTCTTACCGGACCTTATGTCGCTGATGGACCCCGCGTTGGGACGCCAATTGTTGAAAAGTCAGCCCATATCGCACCCGATGCCCAGGCTGCTGGTGCAGGGCGACTCTTCATTCCCATCATAAATAATTACCAAATGAAGAGACGGGCACTGGAAGTAGGAAAACAAGAACAGAGTTTATTACTCATGAGGAGAGCATGTCATTTGGGACACTCGCATAGTGTCTTCGGGAGGTGCTCTAACAAGTTTGTCTGAGGCTTCGTCTTTTATACACAGGTTTATGACACACACACATCCTTCATTACAATCAAGACATTGTAAAGTACGAAGATATTCCAACACGTGGCTACAGTAGGGGCCCTTATCCTCCACACAATAGGAGGGGGCTGTCATGCAGCTGAGTGTGCTGTTGATTCCGTTGGAATGTGTGCTCCTGATCGAATCTCAGGGGGTGGGGTGGTCATGATCAATAGTGGCTACTTTCAAGAGAGGCAAGTGCATACAGTAGTGGGCAATAAACTGTATCCTTGGGCTAAGGGATGACCAGCGGTCCGTGCAAACAATTAGGTTCAGAGGAAGAGGTCATCAAAGGAGGGGTATTCATGGAGGGACAGGAGGGGTTTGGTCAGGCGCGGGGTGCGATTTTTCAGAGACAGAGTCATGCAGGAGGGGAGGGCTCATGACTTGTGCGTGTGAGAGCGGGGGCAGTCAGGGTACATGGGGGGAGATTGCAGGGTCAGGGAAGGGGCGCTGGTGATCGATCGCAAACTGGGAGACCATGATACCTAAAATGGCTGTCGTGTACGTGTGTGCATGGGTCTATGCTAGCGGGATAACACAGTCAGTGCTTTAGCGATATCCGTTCTGCTTACAAAAAGGGGTACAGTGAACACAAATGAACGCCGCTTATGTGTATATATAATGCCAATTTCAACAAGCAGACCCCATACCTTAGCCTATAGATGTTAGATCTACTTCATGGCTGCTGTCTCGCTCTTCACCCTGGAAAGGTCCCTCTCCAAGTGTGTCCCCCCCCTATTCATGTATCCCAATGAAACTAAAGTACCTTGTCCAAACAACAGCTGCATCAGTGTGTTTTGTCTAGTACTGAGGCCTGGCCAGCACAAAATAGCAAGGGGCATTGTTGTTTGACCTTGCTCATAATGTTCAGTCAAAATCCCAGGAACATGCAGAGATTGAACACAGCGATGAGTTCTCATGTGAAAACAGCCATAGAAATTATTGCAAAAAATAAAGACTTAGTAACATGAGCAAAGCAGCAGGCAATCTGCAGCGTGCTCATGCTAACTTAGTGAAGACGACAGTGTCCATTTGGGCCACGTGGCAATTGTAATAGGTCAACCGGAAGACCGCCATGCCCCCACGAATCTGGTGGTTCATGGACCTTCAGCCTCATAATTGAGCCCTGAGGGTGTATTGATGTGTGTTTTGCTGCATTTTGAGGAATGTGTTTTTAGTGTACCTATGTTAAAATATATCTGTATATGTATGTGTTTTAGGAATACATGGCAGGTTGTGTGTGTCAAGAAAATGTGTATGACTGTGACCATCTTAGATATGAGAGCCTAGCATGGTCACAGTCATACACATATTCTTGATACACACAACCTGGCACATGTCATAGCCACTTTCTATCATGGGTATATATATCGTACTGAATGAGACATGCAAACAATGTCACACTCTTGCTAGGGGTCGCAAGGCACTGCTAGGGGGGGTCACGAGTTGCAGTCTAAGGGTCGCAGCTGCGACCCCTGGCGACCCTTAAAGGACATCCACGGTGTCACTATCATCCAATGTAATATTTCAATTATTGAATAGAACGATGAAAGGCCACTACTGACCTTGATCATCACGTATCTCTCATTGAAACATCCTATTAAACATACACAGAAAGGAACACACCTGAGAAACAAAGTAAATGTGACACATAGCTAATGCACATTATCATTTCATTATAGCATGCAGGAAAAACACACATCTTTGCGCATAAATGAATACGCTCATGAGCACTCCTGGGAATCTGTGACAGACACAGATTCCCAGGAGCACTCCATGGATTCTTTGAGAAGGAATAGAACGCCGAAATTGCATTCACTTCTGTGACGAGGTCCACCTTGAGCACATGGGGATTTGGAACATGTGACGTTGCATGACAGAAGCAGAAGGAGGCGGCCTTCCTCTGCCTACCTCTCACTCTGTGGCTGTAAATGATACATTGTTTGCTGACAGTTCACACCTGGGAGCACACGCTTTGTCGGAGTGTAAAGAGATACATTGTTTGAGAAATTAGCAGCTTTTCTTAAATGACGGGCTCTTAATTACCTACAACTGTGCCTGCAAAAAATAGAAACTTACTACTCATATTCAATATTCATAATATAATAATCGACATTTGTATAGCGCACAATCACCCGTTAGGGTCTCTAGGCGCTGGGGGCCGTCGGGAAGATTAAGCAAGCTATTGCCCAGAGTCGCATGGTGCTGGGCTAACCTGCCGCCGGAGCCGGGGATCGATCCCCTGATCCCCAGACTCCAGCGTCAGTCGCCCTGGCCGCGGCGCCACACCTCTTCATCAAATCAGACTTGTATTTAACGTGGAGTTGTCAGTGCCTTTTTAGTCACAGAAGAACTGTTTTCTTAAACCCTACAAATGATATCCAGAATTTAAGTGGAACTCTCATTCCTGGAAATTCACAGTGATGAACCAGAGTTATTAGACTCTTGCCTGCCTCATGTCTGCTTAAAGTGGCCAATGACAATTGTACATATCAGTACATTTGGCCTTCTTTAGAACTGACAGAATGCATCCGCTATAAGGTACTGGTACTTTCGGTAAACTTAATATCACCCGCTCTAGTTAGAGGGGGGAGCTCCAGGTTTACACCGGCAGTGCCTCCTCTGTCTCCAACGGTGTACGTTTCTGAACTGGCGATCCTTCCACCAATAAGCTGCCAGGTCATCTTGACAGTTGTTTTGCCTTATTGATGGCAGGGGCACCATCGCTAACTTTGTTTTGTGTTGACAAACATATGAGACAAACTATGCCTTTCTTAACCACTCATCACCACTTTTGTGGGACTTTTTACTGCATAATTCTACTCACTCGTGGCAGAGAATTACACACTTTTAAGACCATTTACACCTGTCAAGAATCCTTCATGCATAAATTAAGCTACTTTAATCATTAACCTATTTTTACAGCCAAAGGTGTGTTTGAGAAAATGGTCATTTAAGCATGGAGCAAAGTAAAAGGATCTGAGAATGACAGCAGCTGTGAGTGAGGAGGTGGTTGGCCAGGAACTCCCTTGATTTTCCGAAGTACTATTTAGGCTGGAAGCCCTGAGATTTCAGATTTCGCTGGGTAGTGCTATTGAAGAAGACAACCACACACTCTTTGGCTTTGAAACAGGCGACAGACAGCAGCGGTATCCAACATTAATCTGCACTGAATCACAAGGGTCTGCGCTTCAGTTAAATGTGAATAGATTCCATACCATCTTTCGGGTGGAAGCCAGATTGATCGCTAATGGGGACCTAATGAGAGTCCAGATGTTTTTACAGGTGCTTACACAGCGTGGCCTACATCGCCAATTGAGATTGTGCATTTATAGTATGGCATATGGCATGACTGTCTTCTATAGAGGCAAATGCAAATATAACTACTATTATATAATTAGATTACTTCAACTTTTAAATCAGCTAATAGGATGCTGCATGTTTATTCTCACCCTCTTTGATTGCCCTTGGAGTACATCTTTTTTTGCGCATGCTATATGATTTCATGGCACACCCACTGGACAATTTTTCAGTCCAGTCTGTATGACTCCTAGCTTGATTTCCCCCACTTCCTTCTGAGATGTGTACAGCCTTAATGAAGCACTATAAATCTTTTGCGAAACATATTCTTGTAATGTGTAGGATGCAGTGCCAATGGCATACCAAGTCTGGAGTCATGGCATATCATTGCACCACCTTATTTAATGGAATGTTAGCAGCTAAATAGCTAGTTGATTACTTCTTTATGTTTTTACTGTTTTGTAATCTTGCATATAAACTAGGTTATTGACTTCAATTATACAGTTTCATGTAATGCCAACAGCTAAAAGGGACATGACGTCTCTCTGGCTGAAGAATCTGGTTGGCCGTAAGCTGAAAGTCTTCCGCTGAGCCTGGAGAAAGGAGTGTAGAGTGGCTGTCTCCAGCTCTGCTCTGAATCTCTGGACCCAAACACTTCTATAATACACAGATGAGCTGACTTACCTCTAGCTGACCTACAAGGGCAAAATGGGTCTATGATGTGATGAGAAGAATACCTGCCTTGGAACATCTTCCCTAGGTTTGAAACTGTAAGTGAATTAAGTAACAGTAACAGTGACAGATGCATCTGCCTGGAAGACAAAACAGCAAGAACAGTGGTAACTGGGCATTTGACTGCGCTCCTGTTTGGACATGGACTAAAACTTTCCCTCAGTTGAACCTGTAGCCATCTGTATCAAAAGCCTTTCCTGGAAGTTTGGGAAATTTTGGAGCTCCATGGATTTTGTTTGAAATGAAACAAGGAGATTTGTTGTGAGCTAAAGAGTATTTAAGAGGATGGCATTGCGACAAATACTTTTCCACTAGATGGAGGAGGTTACTTTATTTCAGTGCCTGAAACAAATGCACTGCTACCACCAAGTAGATATGTTTGTGAATGTTGAGAACTATTGCCAGCTCCTTCGTGTGCTTCAATTTTTACAACTTGCACTCACTTTTTGTTTTTAGGTCTCGGCTAGCCGCGCGAAGCGCGTCTCCGCCGAGAACCTTTTGTCGGCATGTGTGCTTCCCAGGAGACAATCCTGGCCGCGCGCATCGCCTTGGAGGCGATTTCAAACTGACACGCGCACGGGAACGAGCGCTGTGGCCAGGCGCTGTCTCCTGGGCAGCACACACGCATGCGCATACACACACACAAACGCACACGCACATACATACAGAGAGACCCCCCCGCACACATACACACACACGCGCACACACACGAGTGCACCCCCCTCTCCCCTGCCGTCGCACACATGCATACACACAAGCACACACACACAACGAGGGAAACGAGCCCCCCCGCCCTTTTCAACTTACCAGATCAATTCTGAGGGACTCCGCTCTCCTTCTGGCGTCGCGAGTCGCTTTCACTCCGCCTTCTCTTCCGGGCCGGACGCAGCCCCGCCCCCGTCACAGGCGACTTTGCCTGACTTCCGGTGAGGCTGCGTAGAAAATAATGCTGGGCTCGTGAGTAACAGTGACTTCCTTGTTTATGTTATTGTTTTGGGAACATCTGTCTTGTACAGGAGAACAAAAGCCTTGGATTGTAACAGCCATCTTGTGGTAGGTATACATTGTACTGAGTCTATGTTGTGAGAGACAATTATATTTATAATAGCGGATATTTTTATTAGTGACGACGATGATAATAATCGTATATCGATGCACCTTGGAAGACGGATATATAGTTTGGCTGGTCCTCACAGGCTGGCCCTGCAGCCCCCGGGGGCTCTTCCCACCACACTCACAGCCTCAGCCCCCGGGGGCCCTTCCCACAGGCAGGACCTAGATGCTGAGGGAAAGGATGGCTCATATTTTAGCAATGTTTTCGTCTAAAGCTCGGATTCGCACCTGCTTTGCATGCTGTGAGGTGCTGCATTCGTCGCCCCGGCTCCTGTCCGTGAGAGGAGCTCGCGCGCGAGGTATCTGTCGCGTGTATCTGTCGCCCCGGCTCCTGTCAGTGAGAGGAGCTCACGCTCGAGGCGGCCCGGGAGAGACCCGGCTTCACCTGCTCTCTCGTGCTCTTTAAGATGCCCGGGAATGCTTGTCTGTCGCTTCCTTTTTTAATCTTTCGAATCCCAAAAAAGTCTTTCGCCAGGGAATTTCCCGTTTTTATTCGATTTTGCCTTTTAATTGTCAAAGAGAGCCGAACTTGTGGGGAGAGGGAGTTGGCAGTTGGAGGGGAGGGGAAAGGAAGCGCTGCCCTGTCCGAAAAGAAGCATCTTTCCTACATTGCTTTAACTGTGGAGAAAAAACAAATTACTTGCCATTCCAGGTAAATCGAATAATTATTTGCGGACACTCATTCGTTGAGTTATGCGTAAAGGAGTGATTTTTTGAACATTCGAACTATCCCTACGATGTATGTGGAATATAAAACGCCAGCGACTGCTTTCAACGAATGAATGCTCGTTTAAAAGGCGGGATGTCAAGGTCGGATCCACAGGCCCCAGAGATGGGAGCTCGAGTCAGGGCCTCGGAGGCTTCGGTAGAAAAGGGGAACCACAAAAGGAGGATACTATCTATCTATCTCGTCACCCTGTTTCGTTTTCAGGCTGTCCTCCTAACTTTGGTCCTTCTACCTCATTCCCAACTCCCTCTTCGCCCCCGCCCTCCTCTGTACGTTCCCACTCCCTCTCCACAGGCCACCATGTATCTCTCCCTCTGTCTTATGTGCTTATTTAATCTCCATACTGCATCTTCCTCTTTAACTCGCTCTCGACATGGATTGACCCTTTCCAGCCTCAGCTCTCTCTCTCGCTCCTTTCAGTCTCCTCTCTCTGTCTCGCTTCCCGTCTCTCCACCCCTGACTGTATCCCCAGACATCGTCCTTCCACGCATTTATCTCCAGGCACCAGCCCTTCCCTTCCTCTCCACTGCCGCGTGCCTGTATGTATCCCCTCGGACTAAGGAATCACCTCAAGCCGGTTTGTGTAGCCCTTCAAGTTGACATACTTCAAACAGCAAATGTAAATAACAAGCACGTTTACACTGTTCTAGAGCTGTGTGTGTCAATCACCCCTGACTAATAAATAGAGTAAAGAAAGGCAGACCCGTAACGTTGAAAATAAATAGATAAGATTTTGTTTAAAGTCCTCCTATTGTATCATGTCCTACAATTTATAGACTTTTGGTGCAATTGGTGTTGCAATATTAAGCAATATCAATAGCTCAAACTTAATTAACCCGAGACCTATTGCATTGTAAATGCTTGTTAAAAATCTTTCATTAATACATCAGTTTTGTTTCATTTTTGTGTCATTTGATCATTCAGTTTTGTAATAACTTGGTTTGGGAATTTAATATTGTTTATTTCCTAACTATAATTTAGTTTTGTTGCTGTAGTTCGTGTATCACTTACAATTCTCCCTGCTAAAACCTTGCTCCTTGTGTCTGGCTATTGGGAGCAAGCTTGTAATACCCCACAGAAAACTGTGAGTTAGGTCCTTTTGAATTTGTTGGAGTGTAGCCACGGTTCATACCTAGAATAAGGTCTAACTTTCTGTAGTGTAACAGGGAGTTAGGCTTTGGTTTGTTCCAACACTCCACTTAAAAGAAATTAAATGCAGTAGAATAAAAATCTCCAAAGGTGCTGCAGGTGCAATCACCCGTATAGAGGTGCACAGACATGAATGGGAAATACAATAATATGGGGCTGTGTTATGCATTGTTAGATACAATCGCTTACTTCCAAGACAAATTCAGAATTGAGATCTCTGGAACCTGACAATGCCTGTCAGTCTTTCCAATTTTAAATTGAGTCCACTCCTGATCATTTCATGTGAGGGCTGAAATAATAGTCACTTGAATTCCTATGCTTAATTTTAGCAACATGAGTTGCAGGCTACCCTAAATCCCTGACCACTTTTGTTAGCCTCATTGGTTCAACATTAGGTTTCGAATTTGTAACACACAAATAAAACAAAGTGTATAGGTAACACATTTGATTCAACCTACTGCTTATATTTGAATCATAGATTAATCAAGTGTGTATGCCTATATAATAATTAAATATATAATAAAAATGTACATGTATGTTTTTTCTCTGAGCAGAACATTATTTTAATGTTTGCAGATTCTAATAATGCAGACGATTTGGTGCTCATTCTAAAGGATGATGATCTATTGAATATTGTGCACAGAGGATCCGAACAGAGGATGGCGTTGGTGTGGTTTATGGCGTCAGCACCAAAAGTGATGACAAACTCGGGGGCAGTGCTTATACTAAGCAGGAGCAACTGTGCCCTATCCAACAGTAGACTCACACTTGAAAAAAGGCATGGCATTGTAAAATGATGGGCTCCATCCTACCTTTGACTCTATGACTACATCCTGCCTTTCAGTATTTCCAGCACATCCTGCCTGGACATGGGCTGGTGAATGTGGAGGGCTCATCTCGAAAAGAGGGTGTCTCCAAACACCCACAGGCCTGTCCAGAACCAGTGTGAGTTTTAAATTGCTCAGTCTTGCCCAAGGGCTGGGTGCACGTGAGGTGACCCTTTGCACCCTGACCCTGTGTAACACCGTAATTGCCTGGCCCTTTGGTGGGGAAGGAATTTGTGTGGGGCTGCACAACTCATCCTGCAATCTTTGTTGTTTCCCTGTATAGCTAGAGGAAGGAAAGCAGCCAAGAGGGGTAATACCCCAAAACACTTTCAGTACAGCAGCCTGACCCAAAGGCTATGGTGCAGTCCCATCGCATTCCTTAGCCCTTTCATGCCCCCCAGTAATTCACTGTCCCTCCAGGCATTTCAGGAGAGCATCTGGGCAGATTGGAAGGGTGAGATGATAGTACCCTGGACTCTCAATGTCACCGGGATACACCTCACTGTTTCATTGGAGAGCTCCAAGGCTTCCAATGAATGGATCCCCAGAAGCTTGCCATTGACATAAGGCTGCTGGATTCCTGACAGTTTTCCATTCAATCCTCTTTCACAAACCGTTACTCTGATGACGTAAGACAGGGATCACTGCCGTAATATCAATGCATACAATATTGAAACACCAAAATATCAGAAATTAAATATCGATAACAAAAATATTGAATTCCTTTACTTAACTAGTAAAACCACAAATATTGTGAACACAAATATTGTTAAAAATATTGATTTTTACAGAAAACAAAAATATCGGTAACACAAATAGCGCTACGAGGCCTCCGGGTTGTTTGCGCTTTATAAAACTCGGTTAATAATAATAATAATAATAATAATAATAATAATAATAATAATAATAATAATAATAAATATTGTTACCTTTAACTAAACATATAATATGTCAAAAATATTGATTCACACAATATCAACTACAATATTATTGCCAAAAAATGAATCATTATTGAATATATAAAAACACTTTATACATAAAACAGTTACTTCAAATAAACCCAAAACATTTCATAAACATATTTAAATTAAATACAATACTCTTCTCACTCTAATCTAAACCAATTTAAGGATTGTGTTGGACATTAAAGGGGTGACTTTTGCTAAAGGGGTGACATTTACTATTCCCACTCCAAACTAAACCAATTTGGGGAAGGCATTGGACACTAAAGGGGTTACATTTACTATTTACATTCAGATCTAACCATATTGGGGGAAGGTGTTGGATGCTAAAGAGGTGACATTTGCTAATTGCACTCCAACCTAAACACATTTGGGCAAGGCATTGGACACTAAATGGTTGACATTTACTATACTCACTCAAATCTAATCTAAACTAATTTGGGGAAGGTGGTGGCATTTATTATTCCCACTTCAATCTAAATCAATTTAAGGATGTGGTTGGACACTAAAGCTATTACATTTACTATTCTCACTTCAATCTAAACCAATTTGGGGAAGATGTTTGACACGAAAGGGGTGATATTTACTATCCCCACTCCAATGAAAACCACTTTAAAGAAGCTGTTGGACACTACAGGGATGACATTTACTATTCCCACTCCAATCTTAACCAATTTGGGGAAGGTGGACACGCAAAAGGGTGAAATTTACAATATTCCCTTCAAAATATTGCATCTTACAAAAGATAATATTAAGCATTTAAAAAACACAATCAATGCTCCATACTCACACATTTTTTTACTATAAAATTAAATAAAATAATGTCTAGAAACATGCAAAAAAACTATAAAATTATATTTGTATATTTAAATATTAAAATATGTAAAAACTAATTACTATTAATAATTATTATATTTTTCAAAACGTTTACTTTATACCACTCAAAAAGATGAAACCATGAAATGACAGATACAGTCATACTACAAAATTAACAATCATAAATGAAAAAATATTTTCAAATAAATATTATATTTAAAAAAAAATGTGGAAAGAAAAGTACAATTTTATAATCCATTTTTTTTTCAATATGTCAACTTTTTTTAAAGTTTGCAACAAATATTTAAGATTTAAATACTTAATAGAGTCTATTTCTAAATATTTAACTTTCCTACATTGTTTATTTGCTTGCTCTGGCCCCTCCCAATCATGCTCTGTAGTCCATCTTTTGCCATCAGTACCGCTCGTCCTCTCTATGTTGTCTGCCCGCTTGCCCCCAGTCCCTCCCATCTAACCTCCTTTATCCTTCTTCTTACCCCCAGCCCTTACTAACCACCCTTCTTTGTCCATGTGCTTTTCCCCAGCTCCTCCCAAACACCCTCAGTTGACCGTTTGCTTGCCCTTAGCCCCTTCCGCCAACTATCCGTTGTCTGCCTCCAGTCCCTCCCGACCACCCTTGTTTTATTTGCATGTTTGCCCGAGCCCCTCCGGTGACGCACTTTGTTTTTTGTGTGCTTGCCTCAAGCCCTTCCCAAACATCCTCCATTGTCCATCTGGTTGCCCTCACCATCTCCTACCCCTTCTCCAATGTCTTTCTGTTTGCCCCAGACCCACCTGACCACCCTCCATTATCTGCCTGCTTGCCCAAGCCTCTGCTGCCCCCCTCTGTTGTCAATCTGCTTGCTCCCAGCCCCTCCCACCCTATCTCCATTGTCCTTGTGCTCCCACATCCCCTCCCTTATCTGTCCTGTCCACCCAACTGCACCCTTCTCACCTTGTTGCCTCAGAGTACATTGCTGCAAATTAGAAAAAGGGCCTTGAAGCGACTGGCACTGGCCGAGTCATAACAATTATTTTTTGTTTCTTTTAACCATGATGCACAGCAGACTGACTGTTGTGCAGCATGGCTACAAAACATTGCAACAACCAATAGCGCTCATAGGCGAGACCTATTGGCTTGCCATTGGCTTATTTTTCGATTTGGTCTCAACAAGTATGTGATTTTCATGGTAATCATGTTGAGTATTACTTGTTATGGCCAAGGTTTGCCTGTGGATTTGTGCGGGTTTGCATTTTCTAAATATAATTCTTATACCAAATTGTGCTATCCCGGCTAGAGGTTCTGCGAGTTATTCATATCACCTGTCTTGTCTCCTTCGTCAATGATCCATTTCAGTGTGGTGGGTTCTTCTCAGAAACCTGTGGGATCTTTAGATTTGACAGCTAGAATCTACAACAATTTGCCTTGTGGATATTGAACATGGATTCAGTGTTGGTTTCATGTATGTGGTTGTCCTGCAGTCAGACGCACTAGCTGCTTAAGTAAATCATCACTGAGGTGGGAAAGATGTTTAAGGAGGTAATATTCTGATTAGTTACCTATAATTTAATTATTCTAATTTCTGGTCTTCTTAACAGTCCTGGCATTCCCTCCCTCCTGAGCATATGCTGATCCTAACTACTGGTGGTGCGTGGGCATAGCTCCATATGTGGTTAAAGTGAAAGTGCAGTCTATGATGGCAGCAAAGGAAGGAGCAATCTATAGTGATAGGTAAATAATGTGAAAATGTATTACTTTGTTCAGACAAGTTAAGAAATACTGTCTCCTGGACATATCTATTTCTCACTTGGTAAGACTGTGATGAGGAAGATCAGGATAGTAAAGAAGATTACCAGTAAGTAATTGGGACACTTGTAAATAAATTCATAAAATAGTTCTTATAATTATGTTAGCACAGTGATACTCAGAGTATGTCCCGGGGGCGCATGCAGCCCTCTTGACCTCTACATGCATCCCCCTGGTCAAAAGCAGCACTGGGCTGCTGTTCACTTGACTCAGGACTAACATTAAAAAGAAGTTGAATAAACAGTCAAGCCTATTTAAATGTTAATTGAAGTTAAAGATAGGAAGTTACTAGGTTGTCCTGCACCACTTAACTTTAGTTACACCTTCATTTTCAAAGCCATCCTAAGCATAAACATATGATAAGATCTTTCTAAAGTCAAACAATGTGTATTACATTCACATGCAGAACAATTTCACCTTAGTACATCTGATTATAACAGTGCATTGTTGTTAGATATGAGGGTCTCTAGTTGGCAATGGCGGGCCACTGTCCAAGTAGGGACCCTTCTTCCTAAATCAGAGTAAGGGGGCTACACCCTTTGATAACCCCGGCTCAACC
Source organism: Lissotriton helveticus (assembly GCF_964261635.1). NCBI lineage: Eukaryota > Metazoa > Chordata > Amphibia > Caudata > Salamandridae > Lissotriton > Lissotriton helveticus. The sequence goes on along the minus strand of NC_136068.1, from coordinate 1,518,756,174 downwards.
CTGTGGTAACGTAGCACGAGCAGCTAGGCTTATCTCAGAGGCAGTGTGTAAAGCATTTATGATCATACCCAGTAACACAGTGAGGAACACTACAAAGGGACACCACACAAGTAGTAAATTATTAAAATAAGTATCTTTATATATAGACTTAACACAAGACCAATAACGGTAAAAAGCCACAATACTGTAAAGTAGGATTATTCTTTAAATGTTGTAAAAAATTTTCAGAGTGTGCAAATAGGAGTTCAATTCAAATTAGTGGTCTCTGCGACCCTTTTACTTACAAAGTACCTGGATTTCATAGCAAATCAAACAAAATGTCGCAAACGAGCTGTAGCGATGATTTTCCTCACCCGAGGCCAGCGATGCATTAAATCCTGGCCGCAAGGGAGGATGATGCGCCGGTGTGCGGATGCGTGCGGTACAAAGCGACAAAGTTCTTCACGCTAGGCCAGCGATGCGTTAAATCCTTGCCGCAAGGGAGGATGATGGGCTGAGCCTGTTGCGTGTGCGACCCTGTTGTGATAAGTAGAAATGGTGCTCCGCGAGGGAGCGACGCCCCGGGCGTGATGCGAGGAAAATGGTGGGCGTATGGCGCCCGCACTGCGATGCAATGATCTCGATACGAGGATCCGGGGTTAGCGAAGCACGCAAAAGTGCGATGCGATGATCTTTGGGGGTTAGCGAGCACTTTGTGGCCCACAAGCGTGCGAGGTTTGGTTTGCAAGTGCTCGGCGGCAGCAGCGTAGTGATTTTTCTTACGCTCTTCAGCTGCGGCAGCTCACAAACGGGCGTTAGCGGCGATTTTAGCACTCTCTTCTCTGTAGTAGAACTAGAGACCCTGGAACTCACAGGGGCCTCACCTTCAGATAGAAATCCTTGCAGGGAGGAATCAGGAGGCTGGTGGGGTAGTCAGATGTGCCTGTGACTCCAGCAAGAGGCTAGCTCTCTTCTAGCCCTTGGGTGATTGCTTTAGCAAAACAAAAGTCTCTCAAAAGTCCTGTTCCCTCTTCTTCCAAGTCTAGGGGAAACTACTGCAGGCCATTCCAAGAAATAGCACACAAGCACAAGGACAGTCCTCTCCTGCAGAGTCCTTCAGTGAAACGAACAGAGGTTCTTCTTGACATCCAGGAGCAATACAAAAATCAGGGGTTTGGGCACAGATATTTATACCCCAAAAGTCTTTGTTCTCAAAAGTCTCTAGTCACTGAAATCAGCCAGAACCAGTTCTGCTCAGGCCTGGAGCACTTTGTTTACCAGGCTGCATCTTTCCTTTCAGAAAGAGGGGGGCTGCCATCAGACGCACAGTAGGAGTGGAGCCAGCATTCACCTTGCCAGGCACAGCCCTATTCAGCTCAAGGAGCTACCCCTCCCCAGTGCTCAATGCAGATCTCTCTATTCAACCCAGGTCTGACTCAGCCTGCCTTAAAGCCAGACAGTCAATGCACATAACAGCAGAGCACACTGGAAGGCTTAGGCAAGAAAATACCTACTTTCTAAAAGTGGTATTTACAAATCCAGAATATTAAAACCAACTTTGCTAAAGGATGTATTTTATTATTCTGAGTTCAGGCATACTAAACTTGAATTTCTACCATGTTCCCTGAGTCAGTTAGGACTATAAGATGTGATAGTCAGACTGCCCATTCTAGCCTATAGAGAACAGGTAGCCTTGCAGCAGTGAAAAACAAAATGGAGTGTAATTCACTACCAGGACATGCTACACATATCAAGCCATGTCCTACCTTACACACACAATGCACCTACCATAGGGGTGACTGACATGATGCCAAGGGAAGTTTCAGGGGCTGGGAAGTGTGGGCACTTCACAGTCTAGATGGCAGTTCTGGACTGCACACACACTGCATTGGCAGGTCTGAGGTACCATTTACAAGCTGCTTCTGTGGGTGGCGCAAACCAGCGCTGCAGGCCCACCAGCAGCATTTTGGTTACCAGCCCTGGGCACATACAGGCTACACTACTAGGGACTAACAGATAACCCAAATAAGCCAATCAGTGATATACCAATTCACAATTACATTTACACGGGGAGCATTCGCGCTGTGGCACTGAATGGCAGTGGCACAGCGCCCAGAGCATCTAATACCAGCAAAAACAGAAGAGACAACAGCGAAACATGGAAGGGAGATCCACGCCAATGGTGCTAGGTCTAATAATTGAGTAGTATTTTCTGAAAGTGATAGTTTTCATATATGAATTTAGAAGCATTTATTTTCCCCTCACACTGACAACAATGCCAATAGTGGACTAGGAGGGAGGTCAGTTGTTTCGATCGCATCACATCACAAACTTTGTGGCCCAAGGGAAAATGTTTGCGAGTACCCCTGTGTTGGCATATATCTTGCAACACACAAGGTATATAAGTTTCCTTGTACATGTGCTATATTTTTTGCCAGTTCTATGTCAGATTTTGCATGTAAAGTGTGTTTTGACTATTTAAGTCAGCCACTTTTGATGCCCATTGACACTGATTACATTTGTTGCTTTTGTTGTTCGAGTGCTTGATTATGCTGATAGTAATTATAGATCATTCTAATCCTGAAATAAATGCATACGATTGTTCTTTGCATTAGAACATGTTTTAGTGATAGAGTTGTGCAGAAGTCAGGGCCAGCTCCACACTATGATAGATTGTGGGTAATGAAGACGTGGATGTACGTACAGAGAGTCATTAAGTTCTGGTCTGAAAATGCTGTTCCTTATTTCAACAAATAGAAACAAATCATTTACATTCCAATGGAAGAATGAGACCACTGGCAAAGGTTTAAAGCTTGATTCATTTATTTTTAAATCCAAATTGAATAAATATATATATATATATATATATATATATTTTTTTTTCAATTCTCCATACATGTGGCACCTCCTCAACACCCTCTCACCGGAAGTCGCCTTCTTTACAGAAACCTGGACCAGTGCATGCTGCGCACCCGACATTGCCACCGCCATCCCTGACGGATACAAGATCCAGAGGAAAGTCCGCCCCAACCGCCCAGAAGGAGGACTCGCCATCGCAGACAAGAGCTCCCTCCGACTCCCCACCTCTACCACCTAAGACCTTAACTTCCAGATCCAGACCAGCCCTAGAACCACACTGTGCACCACCCTTGCTTACAGAGTCCCCGGCCCACACGCCTCTTTCGCCATGACCATCGCTGACCTCATCGCAACCCATGCAATCATGGACTACATATACATCAGAGATCTGAACTTCCACCTCGACAACCCCAGTGACTCCAACTTCACCACCCTCCTAGACAACCTTGCCAACAGCGGCCTGAAACAGCTCATCAACACTCCCACCCACAAGGCAGGACACACCCTCGACCCCATCTTCGCAGGAGGTAAGAGTATCCACTTCAGCCACACCACGCAACTCCCCTGGATGGACCACCAGTACGTAAAATTTAACGTCGACAAACCCACCACCCCGAAACCTACACCGCGTCCTCCATGAAGGAACTGGAGCAAAATTACTAAGGAGCAGCACAACTCCACCCTCAACCGCGACGCCCCCACCACCTCGACCGACGGCAACCTCGTAGCCAAAGAACGCGACAGATGGACCTCCAACTGCGCAGACGAGCTCGCACCCCTCGCAACTCCGACAGAGAGTGCCCCAGGAATGCCACCTGGTTCACCACCGACCTCCAAGAATCCAGACACACCTGCAGACGTCTCGAGAAAAACTGGAGAAATAGCAAAATGCCAGAAGACAGCACCATCTACAAGAACGCCATGACGGAATACCACCAACGCATCAGATCCACCAAAAGGACCATCATCCAAAACAAGATCCTCGCCAACTCCAGCAACTCCAAGGAACGCTTCAGTGTCATCCAGGAATTCACCAAGCCCCCCAGCAAAACCACAGAAATCACCCCCTCCCAGGACCTCTGCGAGAAGCTCGGATCCTACTTCCATCTGAAAATCAAAGGCCTCTACGACCACTTCAACAACCAAACACCTGACGCCTAAACCACCTCACTCCACAGCAACGCCAGCCAGCCTACCATCTCCTCCTGGACCCCAGTCACCACTGAAGACACCACTTTGACCATGAAGGGCATCCACTGAGGAGCCCCCACCGACCCTTGCCCGCTGCACATCAACCACAGAGCCACCACCACCATTGCTCCAGAACCAGGACACACCATCAACACACCATCAACACCACCATCAAGACTGGCACCTTCAACAACGAAACTCGCAGAAGTCAGACCCCTGCTCAAGAAGCCCTCAACAGTCCCCACGGACCTCAAGAACTACCAGACCATCTCCCTCCTCCCTTTCATGGGCAAAGTCACTGAGAAGATGGTCAATGCACCGCTAACAAAATTCATAGACGAAAACTCCATCCTCGACACCTCCCAATCCGGATTCCGCAGCAACCACAGCACTGAGATCGCTCTACTCACCGCCACAGATGACATCTGCACCCTCTTCGACCTAGGACACACTGATGCCCTGATCCTACTGGACCTCTCTTCAGCATTTGACACCGTCTCCCACGCACACTTACCGCCAGACTCCATGACTCCGGCATACAGGGAACCGCCCTTGACTGAAACCGCTCCTTACTCACTGGCAGACTCCAAAGAATCAGACTGCCACCCTTCCTCTCTGAACCCACGGAAATCAACTGCGGAGTACCCCAAGGATCGTTGCTCAGCCCCACGCTCTTCAACATCTACATGGGCCCCTCTCGCCACAATCATCAGACACCATGGACTCAGCATAGTATCCTATGCCAATGACACCCAGCTCATCCTCTCCCTCACCAAGGACCCTGTCACCACCAGACTCAACTTCCAGGAAGGAATGAATGACATCATCTCCTGGATAAGCAGCAGCTGCCTGAAGCTCAACACACACAGAGAAGACAGAGGTCCTCGGCCCTCCCCCTCCGCATGGGACAACACCTGGTGGCCCACTGCCCTTGGCAGCCCTCCCACCCCCACGGACCACGCCCGAAGCCTCGGCATCATACTTGACTACTCCCTCACCATGACTCGACAGCTCAGCGCCGTTGCCTCCAGCTGCTTCAAAACCCTCTGCATCCTCCGAAAGACCTTCAAATGGATCCCCCGAATCAAGTAAGACCGTCACCCAAGCACTCATAACCAGCAGACTGGACCATGGAAATGCCCTCAATGCCGGAATCAACAAGTGTCTTCTTCACAAACTCAAATTCAAGACCATACAGAACACTGCAGCCAGACTTGTCCTCGGCATAGCTTGACGCAAACATATCACCCAACACCTTGATAACCTCATAACCTCCACTGGCTCCCCATTGAGAAGAGTGTTACTTTAAAGATACTCACCCATGCCTACAAATGACTCCACAACACCGGACACTAATAACTCAGAAAGAGAATCTCCTTCCACGTACCCAAGAGAAACATCCAATCCACCGTCCTGGCTGAAACCCCATGAATCCGCAAAGACAGAAAAGGTCGAAGACCCTTCTTCTACATCGTGGCCAAGACCTGGAACGAGCTTCTATCGGCATCAGATGCGCACCCTCCCATAACATCTTCAGAAAGACACTCAAGACCTGGCTCTGCGGCTGAACAGAGCCGATTACCCCCACCCAGCACCTTGAGACCCTATATATATATATATATATATATATATCCACTGAAAAAAACACAAGTTTCAGGAAGGTTATAGTTAGGCTGACATTTCACTCATACAAAGCCAGAGAAGTCCAGCTGTTATAGTCAGCTGAGCTAACTATAACTTGTCCCCCGCAATGCACTACTGATGACGTCACATATTAAATCACTCATGACATGGTCAGTGACATCACTAATGACATCTCAAATGACATCATCCACATAATTTCTGATGTACCTACTCACACCCCAATATAACCTTTCATACACCCACTCCAAATTTCAGACTACCATTCTCGAAACCATAGACACACCAATACCAGATAGTATATACCCATTCACTGAGTCATAGGTCTACACAAACATCTATCACTCACCCACACAGCCACTCATACACCAGGTCACACACCAATACAGGCACTGATATATCCACTCATACACCCATACAGACACTCACACACCGCCTCTCACCCATGGAGCGACTCACACACCTAGTCACTCACCCAAAGAGTCAATCACACTGCCACTCAATCACTTATACAGTTATATGAACACCACTCACTTATTCATAGATACTAACACATACTTACTCTCTCATACAATCACTGACACAAGCACACACTCATCCATACAGCCACTCTCACAATCACTCACTAACACATACAGTCACTTATATACTCTAACAATGACATATACTGCCTTCCAGATACGCAGTTACTCACCCGTACACCACTGAGACATCCATTCACTCCCTGACACAGCCACACGCACATTCACTCACCCATACAGCCCCATGCAGATGCATTTATGAACTCATACCCCAGTGAATCACCCACTCACACATCCATGCACAGAGTCACACACTCCCTCACCCACCCACACAGACACTCACAGGCACCCATACAGGTACTCATACAACCAATCAATAACCCATATAGACACTCATGTAGCTACTCACCAACCCATGCAGCCACTTACACACCAACTGACAGGCTGACACAGACATTGACACAGATTCGTCACTCACCGATACATTCACTGAGACACGAATAATCACTGACTTATACAGTCAGTCACACACCCACTAAATCATCCATACAGACACTCAAACAACCATTCATTCTTCAAATCACCTTGCCGTGTATATATATATATATATATATATATATATACATCTTTTCAATTTAGCTCCGGGGAGCTGGCGGTCAGTGGGGCTACGGGGGGCCACATGGCTCCCCTCATTTAACATAATTTGCCCTGGTGAGGTGGGGGTCCCTGCGGCTGTGTGAGGGGGCAGGAGTCCCCCATACATTTATTCCGAAAATAAAGCCCCGGGGAGGTGGCGGCCCCATAGGCTGCAGGATGGGCGCATGGACCCCCGCCTTTTAACATAATTAGCCCCAGGGAGGTGCCGATCCCCGAGGCTGCATCGTGGGCAGGAGCCCCCATGCATTTATTTAGAAAATAAAGCCCTGGGAAGGTGGCGGTCCCGCGGGCTGCGCAGGGCCCACATGACCCCACCCACATTTAATTCACATAGCCAGTAGGTAATATATACATGTATGTATGTATATATATATGACGTGTGCATAATTTGGAGGGGGACAGAAGATGAGGCATCATCATTTGTATCTGATTTGAACACGAACATACTCAATCTAAAATTCACTGCTACTATAACGTCAGAAACAGCTGAATTCCTTGATGTGCAGATGTTCATAAGAGATGACAAACTTGAAACTCGACTGCACCGCAAATCTACAGCGGGCAATTCGATTCTTCATGCCCGTAGTGCCCACCCTTCTCATACTATTAAAAGTATCCCATAAGGGGAATTTATCCACATCTGTAGAATTTGCAGTGACACTACATCACTTGATCATTGTTTAAATGAATCGAAACAACGCTTTTTGAACAGGGGATATTCCGAAAACGTTCTGGATCAAGCTTTAATTAAAGCTAGGTCTTTTGATCGGAATTCCCTACTTGCACCAAAAAAGTCCGACAATATTAGCCCAGATTGCTCAGTCAGGCTCATTACAACCTTTTGTGCACAAGAGCGTAAAATTCGACACATCATCTGCAAGGAATGGCCAATAATATTAACTGATGTCATTTTAGGCCCCATCTTACCTGGTACACCTAATATAACATTCAGGAGGGCGCCATCAATGCGAGATGCATTAAATAAACCATCACCTGAGGTCTCCCCTAAAAAACCTTGGTATCACAAAACGGGATTTTTTAAGTGCACTTCGTGCCGCGCTTGCACATTTGCTAAAAACAGTACCCACTATATGACAGCATTTAGTGAGGTTCCTGTGCCTATTCGAGAACACCTAACTTGTAGGTCAGAATATGTAATCTATAAACTAAAATGTACTGCAACCTCGAATACATAGGGAGCACAAAACTCCCGGTGCATAAGCGTATCCTACAGCACATACAAGCAATCGTTAACAGTGATGATAACTATCCTGTGGCAAGACACTTTCGGTCTGTGCACAACAAACGATTAAAAGATCTTGAATACACTGTTTTGTGCTCGGTGCCTCAGCCCAGACGGGGTGGGAACCGGGATAAATTACTTAGACAAAAAGAATCGCACTTTATACTGTCTCTAGATACCAAGGCTCCAAATGGGTTAAATTTAACGGAAGATTTGAACAACTTTCTGTAAATCCAGCTGAAAAAATCTATTCCTTTTAGGTAATAATATGTATGTTGTTTGGACATCCTTCCGTGTCTTAAATCATATTACAGTAATTGGTCATCGGCTGATGACCAATGAAAGTATTTTTCTCATGTAAGAATCTATTGAGAACAAGGTTTTCAGAAATTTCTACATTACAGGATCCTGTATAGCTGTCGGGTCTGCTTACTTGGCTGTGAGCGACTCATATTTTAACTATATTTGATTGTGTGTTTTAATTTGATGATCTAGGTTTTGTTTATGGATCTGCACATTTTGAGCACTTTTTTTTGGCAACTGATAATCTTTAAAATATAGAAAAATGCTAAACTATCTATATGCATGCTTGAAATATATTTTATAGTAATTTTGGAGCTCTGTATGTTGCGAAATAGACTGTATGAATTGTTTAAATACATTTAAATTGTTGACATTTGTCAAAAAATACATATCCATTTGCAAATGCGAATTTCATTAAGACACTATGTCGTAATCATGATTATTCTATGCTTTGCTATTAATGGTTATTATTATTATTTGGCTTGAACAAATCATCTACTTAGTTGACTGTTCTATTTTCATAACTACTAAGCAGTTGCTCTTAAGATGAACTTTAAACAATTACAAGTTTGTGCATTAAGCTGGAATAATGTATTAACATCTTTAGTTACTTCTACCTTTCTAAAATGGCGTTTGTTTGTAGAGCACAAGCAAAACTAGAAACATTGGTCTGTCATTTGTTTTTACACTATCTTCACTGTGAGGGCGTGCACTTTATTGATTTGTCCCATTGCTATGTTGATTATAAAATGGCTGAGCTTTCTGAGCGTGTTATGTGATCAAGCTCCCTTGAGGAGTGAAAGCGTCGTCGGATGGACATTTGTCCTTCAATTTAAAATATTAAACTTACTCTGCTACCTATTTGAGGATTTGTATCTTCTATTGGACTATTTACTCGCTGCAGTAACGAGGCTGGTTGGAGGTCCGCACCTGGTGTGTTTCCGTCCTCCATTGGCGGAACAGGAACATTATTTTCATATATATATATATATATATATATATATATATATATATATATATATATATATTCACTGAAAAAACCATAGGTTATAGACCATATATAGTTAGGAATTAGCATTTAAAAAACCTTATTTTACTCACACAAAACCATTGAAATTCCATATATAGTTAGTTGCACTAACTATATATCGCGCACCCGCAATCCACTGCTGATGATGTCACATATTACATCATTCATGACATGGTCAGTGACATCACTGATGACATCACTGATGACATCTCAAATGACATCACTGATGACATCACTGATGACATCATCCAGTGATTATGTGTTTCTGTAAAGTTTAAATATGTTTTACATATTGAAGAATGAGTGGATGTATAAGTGTCTGAATGAAGGTTTTAGTAGGTGCGTGATTGACTGTATGAGTGACTGATTAAATGCGTCCTACTGAATGCACGGGTTAGTGACTAAACTGTCTGAAAGTGTGCATCAGTATGTCTGTTGTTGTGCAAGCTGCTGCATGTGTTGATCAGTAGCTATATGAGTGGCTATATGGGTTATTGATTGGTTGCACAAGTATTTGTATGGAAGACTGAGTGTGTGTATGGCTGGCTGGGAGGTGTGTGACTCTGTGCAGATCAATGTGTACTTGTATCAGTGATTGTATAAGAGAGTAAGTATGTGTTAGTATATGTTTCAAAAATGTAAGGTGTTCTGTGTTTAACTGTATAGATGAGAAAATGGAAGTGTGATTGATTCTTTTCAGGACTGACTAGGTGTGTGAGTAACTCCATGGATGAGTGGCAGAGTGTGAGTGTCTGTATAGGTGTATGAGTGCATATGATAGTGTTTTAAAGATGAGTGATTGTATGTATGAATGATTGTATGGGTGAATGAGTGAATGTGTGTGTAGACATAGGAATCAGTGAGTGCGTATGTAGTAACTAGTATTGGTGTGTCAATGGTTTCAAAAATTATACTCTGTATTTAACACTGGGTGTAACGGAGGTTATATTAGAGTGTGAGGAGAGGCATTGTATTATCACATGAATGATATCATCAGTGATGTGATCATTGATGTCAAATGAGATGTCATCAGTGATGTCATCAGTGATGTCATTTGAGATGTCATCAGTAATGTCATCAGTGATGTCACTGACCATGTCATGAATGATGTAATATGTGACATCATCAGCAGTGGATTGCGGGTGCGCGATATATAGTTAGTGCAACTAACTATATATGGAATTTCAATGGTTTTGTGTGAGTAAAATAAGGTTTTTTAAATGCTAATTCCTAACTATATATGGTCTATAACCTATGGTTTTTTCAGTGAATTTTCAAGGTTTTGTAAATGCTAATTCCTAACTATATATGGTCTATAACCTATGGTTTTTTCAGTGAATTTTCAAGGTTTTGTAAATGCTAATTCCTAACTATATATGGTCTATAACCTATGGTTTTTTCTGTGAATTTCATTGGTTTTTTAACAGCTAATATCTGTAGCTGTAAAATGTATTCTTCTTTAAATCCAAAAATATATTTTATATGTTTATGAATAATTTTTTTTTTTAAATATTTTTTTTTCTTCGTTCCCGCTTCGCGAATCGGGAAGCTTCCCGTTAGCTGACCTTGATGCCGCGAAATAGACCGCGAGCCGGTAAACGTTTCTTTACCGCAACTGCCGCGTTAGAAAACAACATCGTGACGCCTCCCGTCCGCATGACGTTTCGCGTTGTCGCGTGATACGTCATATGACGTGCTACGTTAGCGAACTCGTACGCTTACCGAGTCGCAAAGCACAGGTTTCTGGAAGCAAACCGGGAGGCCCTGCAAAGCGCGTAACGTAAACACAGCAGGTCATGTGACTTGGTAATAACACTTTTCATTGGTTCATTTCACTTTCGGTTTCCTAATGATGTAAGACTAGGTCATATGATCTAAAATGAACACTTTTCATTGGTTGAGAACTATTTTTTTTTCCCAAATGGTGAAAATCCCTCCTTCTTTCCTCACTCTGACTTTCATCATTGTGAGAGAAAGACCCTTTGTTACCAGTGAGCAATGGCTTCTTTACTAGCTTCAGCTGGTGCTTCCCCACCACCTCCACCACATCCAAGGAAGAGTGGACCACCTGCTAAAGTTATAATTCAGCAAGAAGAGGAAGAAGAGGAACAGGACGACCTAGATAATCTCCCTATTATGGCCAGAAGATCTGTTGTACCGGAAGTAACGGGACCAGAGGGCAGGGAGATGGTGCCAAATATACAAACGAGATTTCGTGAAGTAAAACAAGTCTGCGTACATTGCAGTGGAATCATTTGCTACGCAGAAAGTAGCATCACTCTGATCAACAGAGCTATTAACAATCATGCTCATGTTTGTCCGAAACTCCCCAAACAATAAATTCTTTTTTTTGTTTTCTTCCTCCTGTTGAGCCCTTTACAATGAATCGTTTTCGTTGCCCCCTCCGAAAAAAAACCAAAAAAAATATAAAACTGTTCAGAAAAATTCAAAAAAAGTAAAAAAATGTTCAGAAAAATAATAAAAAAAATATAAAACAACAAAAACAATTTAAAAAAAAGTTCTTTTCAGAACTACCTCCCCGTTATAAAAAAATTGGTTCAATATTTGCAACTGTGCCAACCTCTATTTCTCTTAGTTCGCTTCCCAGTTCGCTCCCCGGTACGCGAACCGGAAGCGAACCAAAAAAATTTTTTTATAAAAAAGAACAGTAAGTATAAGGGAAGGAAACAGACAGTTATGTTAAAAGAAAGACAGCTATAGGGGAGTAAACTAGAGATACTATTACCCGTAATCCACTGCTGATGATGTCACATATTACATCATTCATGACATGCTCAGTGACATCATCAGCAGAGGATTGCGGGTAACAGTATCCCTAGTTTATTCCCTATAGCTGTGTTTCTTTTAACATAACTGTCTGTTTCCTTCCCTTATACTTACTGTTCTTTTAAAAAAATTTTTTTTAGATCTGTCAGAAACAGTGAAAGTAATGAAATATAAAAGACTACGTAGAATATGAGCACTGTATGCAACAACTTTGACACTGACAGAAGCCTCACCTTCTCCATGCCTCCTACACAGTTCTACATGTACATCATAAATGCAAACAGAACAGAATTAATTATACATGTTAAATGGTTTATTTTTGCTGTTCTCAGAATGTATCAAATTTCACTAAAACAGTGACTTGAAGGTATTCATCATATAACAGCGGGGAAAAAAAAACACAATCAAAATGATTGTGTTTAAAAAACCCATACATTACAAATCAGAATTCAGAACTCCTTAAAGTTAACTTACTTTCCATGACGGCCAAGGATGTCCTATGAACAGCTTACACTCTGTTGTGCTGTTATTACTTTCAACCCGCCACTTTCTGAAAGAAAACCTCCATCGTTTTCAAAAACATGTTACATACAATAAATGACTTCTCGCTCTCTACCACACGATTCCACAAGGCCAAATCGTGTCAGAGCCATGTATAACTCTTGGATTTCTTGTAAGCCAATCCCGTCTTTTCGCATTTCCGCAACTTTCAGAATTAAAATGTTGAAGATCATTTACACAATCCTGGACTAGTAATATCTTCCCCTTCTTGCTCAATCATGTTCTACATTTCCTATCACACTGATACTGCTTACTATGAAGCAGACTTACACTACCTTTATGACTAGTACAATTATTTAATTCTCTACATCACTTTTAATCACAAAGCAATGTAAAACAGTAGACAGCATTGCAGACTTACATTCCCTCTACTCCATGTTTTGATTCGCTGCTTCAATTAGCTTATAAAAAGAAATAGTTTTTCTGAACTCATTCAAAGTGCACGTATTTCTCAATAACGTCCAGTGTTATGGTAAAAAGTTATGTCTCTGTACTACACTTATCCTCAAGGCCAAATAGTGTAGGAGCCATGAGAACTTCTTGAAATTCCTCAGAGCACATCCCGAGATTCTTTCCCTAAAATTTTGGTTTTAAAAACACCAGGTAAGAGTTTTTAAGGTCATATGGCAATTTTTTTTTGAAAATTAAAACAGAATCATTGCAGAATGACCAGCCATTTCTACACTTTAAATAAGCTGTATAATGTCCTGATGTTATTGAAGGACCATCATGATATATAATTGCTACAGTTACAAAAGTCCTTCCTGATATTGACAACTGTGAAGCCACAAAATTTTTAATTAAAGTTGTCAATTTTGTTCCATCAGGCCTACATCGTTGGAACATTAAAATGACATACTGGCCATATGTTCGTATAAATAAAGTGGACATCATTTCAGATTTACATTGGCTACACTCCATGTTGTGATCAGCTGCTTTTACTAGCTTATTAAAAGAGACTGATTTACTGTCTGGCAAAGTTAAATATATAAATCTTTCTGAGTCTACACTAGTAGTAGCTGATACCCTACAGTTCTCGCAGTCATGCTGCCATTGATAAGAAAGCCCAAACAGGTGATCTACATCTACACCTTCATCATGCAATACATCAAGCATATACATTAAAAACTCCTGACAATCTTGCTGACTATTTTGAGAGAATTGTGTTTGGCCTGAACATCTGTCTAACAGATTTCGAATTTCAGACACACTTTCTATGTTTGTTCTATCAGTGCTACATTTCTCTAACACAGAATTTAACAAACTGCAAAATCTTTGATCCGAATTGACCACAATCTGTTCTTTTAAAGTTTCTAGAGAAAAGACAACATTAACCACTACATTAGCATAGCAGTTGACACCAGAACTGTTTTCAAATTGAAAACCAACAACATCTTCAACAGAATCCTTTTTGTTTCTGCTTATAATTTCAGGTTCATCAACTTTTCGTCTTTTTGCTACAACCTCCCCAGTATTGGTCACATTTCTTCGTTTCCGGCCTACCACACGTTTCTCAAACAAAGGATACTGAGGCAAATGTGACGCATACTCTCTTCTCAACCTATTGTATTCCTTAACACAATCTAGATCCGCACAAATGTTTGTGACATCACACTCAATCAAGTACAATCCCGATAAAGTTCTAACTCGTGACAATGCCACATATGCCATACCCTCCTTGAACACAGAACTGCCAATATTCACCAATGCACAGTCTACACTTAAACCTTGCGATTTATGGATTGTCACCGCATATGCCAAGCAAACAGGAAACTGCTTACGACGAACATATAAGTCTTTTACAAGCAAAAATCTAGCAGAACAACGAGCAATTAGCTGTACTTCCTCAATGCCATCAAATTTAATTTTTAAAAATTCAATTCCATCTCTATTTCTGTATTTCACAAAATCAACAACATTACCCATTGATCCATTTACCAGACCTCTTTCAACATGTAAATTCCTTCTTAAAATTATACGGCAGTTCAAGCACACATTCAGAGTCTTTTCAAAACCCGCAGTTTTAGATATACTCTTCTCTAATGAATCCAATTTTGTTTTCAGATTCTCAGACAAAATAATTGTTGATCCCATATGCTCTACTCTGTCAATAGCTTCCAATTTCACAATCTCTTGCTTTTCTAAATGCAACATTTTGTTGTTGAATTTGGCACATTCTGCAAGAGTTGGCATCAAACATATTCCAGATTTTTTCTCAGTAACTTTCTGAAAAATATTCTCAGGCACAACATCTTCGTCTGGATATAAATTTGTCAGTAATCGTGCATGTAAAGCTTCTTTCCCATGCTCGGTCACTTTTCCAATTCTAACATCTTGTAGAATAGTCTTGTAAACTTCATCCTTTGCCTGACGCATATTTTCATGCAGTTCAGCATAATTGAAGTTTAACCATATATTGACGTTGCCAATACTCCCTAAGCACTTCCTGGTATCTTCATGCGTGAGCATTTTGAACACAGGTTGCCCTTTCACTGGTGTCAGCTGCAGAAGATCTCCAAAAACAATGATGTGTTTGCCACCAAATAACACATCATACTCTGTTTTGAGAACTTCTTGCATTCTCAAATGCACAAAGGCAAGCATGACATTGGAAACCATGCTTACTTCGTCAATGATAAGAAGTTTCATTTTCCTCAAGACTCTTGAAACTTCAAAACAAGCATCTCCAGATAGCTTGTGATATTCTAATTTGTTGTCATGCTCCACTGGCAGCATCAGTAAACGATGTAAAGTAATCCCTTTAATGTTATGTGCTGCCAGTCCAGTTGGAGCGGTGACAACACAAGACAGCGATGACTCTGTCCTTTCCTGCAAATAACATGAAATTGCTTTAATAAGGAAACTTTTTCCAGTTCCCGCTTCTCCACTCACGTACAGTCGGACAGGCTTCAACGACGTACATGAGCACTCTTTCTTATCATGACTTAATCCATGATCAATTTGCATGGTAAGTTCGTCATATATTTTCCTCTGCTCAACGTTGAGTTGTCTTTCCAACTCTTCTAAGTTAACCGCATCCTCCTGAGCATGTGCCATGGCTCTTTCCACTTCATTCATAGCAGTGGCAGCTTCATTTTCGATAAGAGGTCCTCCTAGTGGATCCTGACTCAATGAAGCAGAACTCTGACTGTCCTGAGAACTGTCTCTGGCAATCTCGGCTGCAATCGTTGCTTCCTGCTCAATTTCCACATTCAACATTTCTACATATTTGGGAAAAGCAGGACATTCTATGGTCTCCTTGGCAGCATTGAAAGAGTCTTCGTAACAGAGGAAATCTCCAAGCAGTTCCTCTTCTGCACGCCAAGGCTTAAAAAGTTGCAAAAGTGCTAAATAGAAAAACTCCTTTTTTTCAGGAGATTCGCCACTCAATTTTCGATGGTTTATCAAGTGGCATTTTCTTTGCTTGACCAGACATCCCTCACTTCCTATTACAGCATACACTCCTTTCTCAGTATCTTCTTTGATGTTCGTCTTGAATATGTAATTTTGCAGAACCTCATACAGACAAACATTCTCGAGGTGACTGCTTCGATTTGGATAATATGTATCCAACATGTTGCTCTTCAAAATGTCGGTACTGTTTGGCTCCTTTTCCGCCAAATACTCAATTTCCCGCACAGGTTTCAGAACTCGATTACGCGTTGCAGCAAGACCAACACTCGCCCAAACGATACTCCTGGACTTGGCATAGAGACTTGCTGAAGACAACCGGTCAGAACATTCGTAAGCTCCGATTTCTCGATGCGACAACATCTTCAGACTGAAACTGTACAACTTCTTGCTGAGGCTCTTTTCATGGGAAATGTCCTCCCACATATCCTTCAATTCTGTCTTCTCTTTTTTGGTGATGTAAGATGTCACATACCTAGCCACAGCCATACAGTTATCAGCCACAAACTGTATATCCATGTTAGCATTCCACATGGACAAAATCACCGGGTTGTAGTCGTTGATGTACTTAGACTCTTCGTTCCTCTTCAAATTGTATGTGTTTTTAGGTGATTTCTTCATCACATTATGTCGCAGCGAAGACATCAAACTGTTCACTCTTCCTTTAGAAATCACCGATCGTGGAAAGCCGAAACGACATTTGGTGTAGAACTTGTCTTTGTTCCAGAATTTACGACGACAGTACTTTCCACATCGATGGCTTTGGAAACGTAGAACTTTTTCTCTTAGGCTTTTTTTCTCCTTTGCGTTTGGAACAGCACACGTAGAATACTGTTCTATGAAACTCATCACTGAGTCGTCTGCATCCGTTCCAAATTTAGGTGCATCCTTGATCCACAGCAACATATGTATATGAGGAGCACCTCTTGCTTGGTACTCCTTTCTCCAGAAGAAATCCAACACCTCTCCAAGAGGTGGATTCTTCTTATTCATGATGAAAGACATCATAGCTTCAAATCTATGATTGAAGTACCTGCATACATTCACTGGATCCAAAGAGCACAGTTCTCCGGGTGTCTTGAATTCGATATTTTCAATGTTTCCATTTGCCTCTCGTAGAAATTCAAGTAAGTCTTCCCAGCCATACTCGGCACAGCTCAGAGTGAGGAACCATGTGGGAGTACCTAAGTTCCTCAGCATACATTTTAAATCACCATGACGACGGTACCAGTACTCATTAGTACCACGCTGACACGCCATGAGATTAATCAGGTGAGAATCCAAAATACTGTCTTGGACATTGACTTTATCCATAAAGTCACTTGCCGAGATGTTTTGCATGTGTATACCACTTTTCAAGATGTGGTTCACTGCATATGACAGTCCAGACAGATCGCTTTCAAACAGGAGATGAAACAAATAGGGAATGCATTGTCGAAACCTAGCATCTCCTGCATACAATCGCAAAGTCCGGTATTCAGAAGCAGGAATTTGATGAGGTCGCTCATCATATCTTCCTCCCTGACCTGTTGGAAAAAGCTGTGGGAAACACCGAGCTTCCAAACTTTCCTCCCAAACACTAATGGGACTCCCTTTGGCTTGTTTCATTTGAAACAACTCAATAGCATTCCCCATGACTTCCTTGGAATGCAAAGGATGAACACTATAATGTTCATATATTTCTTCACTAGTACAGGGTTCTACTTTCTCAATTTGACCAGCACACAAATCGCTATCCTCTTCCTCACTTACTTCCTCTTCTGCAACATATACATTTTTATAGTATTTATTATATTTTTTCAAATACAATGTTGCCCTTTTGACTTTCCTAACATCTACTAAATCTTGCCATATTTTCTTATTCTTTGTCGGAACCCCATTAACTAAGATAACCAGAGGTTCCTCTTCCACTTTTTCTACTCCAATTGTGTTAATGTTTTTCTTCAAATCTAGAGGCAAATAAACAACTCTTCCCTTTAATCCTCTCTGTAAATCTGATGGAGGCAATTTCCCTGTCTTTGGCTCCATTCTTACAATAGCCTGAAAGGGATGGATACTTTGAATCAAAATAGATTCATAAGTATTTAAATCCTTCAATTCAGAAGGAATTTCAACCAATTCCAGATTATTATGAACTGCTCTAGCAGGCATCTGGTTTTCATTTAATTTGTTACAACAATAAGTACACACACGTTGATCCAATCCCAAATCAAAACAATTTTCTACCATCAAGTATGTTGTAAAATCCTTCCATTCACTATTATTTTCCCTTTCACTTTTTCCATATAAATCCACTAACTTAGTCTGATTCTTATAATAAGTGCGTCGACAACACACACAAGTGAAATTTGGCCTCTCACTTGATTTCACCTCAAACGTCGCAATTTCCCTCTGGAAATTATCTGTACTGGAAACCTGTACACTATCTTCCACATTACTCTCTTCTTCTTGGTCAATTTCAACATTCTCCTCTTTACTTCCAAAGTAACAAAACTCAATTTCTTCACATATATTCTTCACATCTATTTCAGAACCATGCAAAAGAGCAGCGCATAATTGTTTTAGAATAATTGCTGGACTCTTAGCATAATACAACATTCTAACTAATTTCCTCACTTTATTATGATGCACTGCTAGCATCCTGAAATGATGAAAAACACTCTGGCATACTCTCCTGGAAAGACAAGCCAGTGAATGGCCATGCAAACCTATCACTTCTCTCACTCTGCAAGGATCTAATTCTTGCAACAACTTCATTTTCTGCTTCAAACTTTTCTTACTAAATGACCGTATAAAATCACAAAGCAAATTGATGGAATCCTGTCGTACACTGCAAATACTACTACACTTCCAGGTGTACACAGGACCCTTAGGACGTCTCCCTAAAACCTCATTACCTAACACCTCTTCTATCTCTGTTCTCACAAGTTTTTCTTTTTCAACTGGACAACCATCTTTCACTTCATAAGCTCGACCACTGGTGTCAACTGCATGCACCAAATCATTATCCTGGAAATAACTCTCCTCATTAAAAAATGCCTCAGAGCTTGAACTATGCATCCATTCTCCAGAAAAAACTTCACAAAAATTACTACGATTAACTATTCTCTTCCATCTACTATTTCTTTTGAAATCATAAATTACCTTGTTTAGCTTCCTAATTCTATTGATTGTCAAAATAAATAACTTACGTTTAATTTCAAATGCCTGATCAATAACTTTCTCAACTATTTTTTTTCTCTTATAAAAAACCACTTTCTGCTGACCTTTCTTAATATTTTTTAACAAATTCCCAATTATCCTGTTGCGGAACATTCGTTTACGAATATCCCTAAACTGTTGTTTCCTTCTACTTTCATGCATAGAGTTATCTCTTACTCTAGCAGTAACATTTCTCATTGGCCTTTCCTTACCATTTGAATTCTGTCTCCTTTTCTGGAGTGAAACATTTTCTGTAGTAATATTTTTTTTACTACACATATTTCTTATGACTGTTTTTCGACTCTTACCCGGTGCTTTCTTGGTGACTTGACAAATCTTTTTGTTAGAGGACTGCTGCAATATTCCATGCTCCTGCTGTCTTTGACGTTTTCCAGCCTTTCTTACTCTTTCTTTGCTAGGCATCCTAAAATCTTGAAATAATCTGCAGTTGAATCTGTGGTAAAATATAATAAAAAATGTTATTAACCACTATTACCCAACAGTAAATTAATAACAGTCATCAAAAACTTAACACACTACTTAAGTATATAATATACTGAAGCCTATCTCCAATTTTTCACTGAACAGGACTCATCTCTTCTTAACCTTGGATAAACCTCACCTACTCTGTGTCCCCTGCACATAATTAAATGTAAAGGGGCAGATTTATATTAACTAGCACATCCCCAGGGATGCACCAGTTAACGTGCACCGCTGCTCTGCCACCCACGGTGTGCCGCATTTACAATCAGATAGGACAAAGCTACATCAAAACCCTGCGCCTGCTTGAAGCAGGCATAGATCTTGACGCAGGTAGGCTGAAAGCTAAAGCAACAACTAAGTGTCGTGTGCAGAAGTTACAAAAGAGGAAAAATGGCGTTTAAACCAGTAATGAGACCATGCTAACGTAATACAGAGTAAAAATATCCAGGATCTACATCAGTTTGGGGTTCACGAACCTGGCAGGTACAAGGCACTGAGGCTTTCCACCGTGCATGTCTCATCCCAAAACATATGTTGTTTGTGAATGAAACAATTTCCCAGACCAAATGCTTTGGATTGGCTACTTCTAAAAAATTAAACACCCCTACTATCCCGGAGTTAGAGGAATACGATGGTTGGAGTAATTTTACTCGTTGTCTATTAAAGATTTACAGGCCCTACTCCGTAATTCTTCCTTTAACATTTCCAGTATAAATCCAAAAGGTTGACTGCTTTGGCAACGTGCCTTATCCACGGTTTAATAACGCTGCCTTTTGCTTTATATAAGTTTTCAAATTGTATGAAATATATACCAATAGGTCGTTATTAACCTTTAGGTAGTGGTTTTCTTCATCAAGTCTGGTCGCTTCCATACACATACAGATTTTCAAAGATGATCAAGAACTTTATCTGAATGGAGAGGAATGCACTGAGACGCCAGATCATTCACTAATGTGTAGGCACAGACAGTTACACGGTTCATGCAACAAACACCGACCAAATATGGCTTGCGTGTTGCAAGGCACGCCAGTTCCTGCTATCATCCCCACGTTCAAGTTCTTCGAAAATGGTAGTTATTTGATGCTCAATAATGAAGATTGTTCTGGGTTAATTAAAAGTATTCATTTTATCGTAACAGTAAATGAACGGGTTATTTGCTGCAGAAATGTTCTATTTCCTCCCACACATGAACATAGGGAGTTTTCAATCTGGCCACAAATACCAACCTTGGGAGCACATTTCAACAGCATGGCAAGAATAAGAGCTCTTTTGTCTCAGAGAGAGGTGGCCTTGAGTTCGGCCCGTGAAACTTTCGTGCTTCACATAGCGAACACCCGTACAGAGGTGCAGACCCTTTTAAATACAGATTCGACTTTGCATTTCAGCAAGATTACCCATTCATTTCCATGCAGCAGGAGGCCCATAGGAATGAAGGTGCAATTTGCGATTAGCAATTACCTCATCGCAAATTACGAATTTTTCCGACGATGCAGGGGTATCTCAAGAACACCCTGCTGCACCCCTGAAAAAAAAATTTGGGGTCATATGGCGCACATAAATTTTGAAAACATTCCTTTACCTCAAAAACGATTTTCAACTCATAATTTGAAAACACTGCACATGGGGAAATGACTTAAAATGTCCTTAAGACACATAAAAGCATTTTTTGATTGCCTTTGCAGCATGTTTCAGTCACCTTTAACATGCCTATGTAACGGAAACATTCAAAATCTAAATTTGCCATGCACAGGTGGGAGCATATTTACAAGCAATTTGCTCCACAGACAAACTTCTTACATTGAAATGGGAAAAATAACATCAGAGACTCTCAATTACCTTATAAAGAAGCAGACACCATTATGTCCTTCTCATCAATATTAAAACCATTGCTTTTTCTCAAAAACGATTTACAAGTCATAATTTGAAAACACTCCACAGCTCCTATGCACATAAAAGCCCTGTCAGTACTAATACTTCACATTTTCTCCAATTACAATTTCTCAAAGAAACAAAATCTATTTGTGAAACACTTGAGACAAAGCAACATTTGAAAAACACAACTTTCTTCATAATTTTCTCCTTAAAGCACACTATTTTCTATCTAAATTAAAGAAATTTTTTCTCACCTTAGCAAATACTTTGAGTTTCAAAACAGTCTCAGAAACACACCAATTTGTCTTCAGCAGAGCAAAAGGTATGCACTCCAGAGTCTGCAGCTATCAAAAGCACAGAAATGCTGTAATTCCTCACACAGATCTCTCATGTCACCCAATCAAAACTCTTCCCTCACTTTTTTTCAAAGCAAAACCCTTCCCCCCTCTGCCCCCTCTCTGCTTTTTCTGCATAGCAACCACCTCTTGCAAGACCTCTCACACAACAATGTTGCAATTGAACTCTGAACTCTCAGTGCACCTGCATATCCAAAGCATTCTTTCATTTAATGATTTTTTCTTCGCCACTCAAAATACATCTTTCAACGAACTCATCCATGCACACTAACTTTCTGTTTTCAGCAATCAAAATCCACCAATCACTCTTACTGCTTCATTAACACAGAAACTCCTCAGTTTTTTTCATTTTACACTCTCATTTTTTCAACTGCCATTTCATTGCCACACTTCATCTGACTGCAGGAGAACCTTCTCTCGCCATGTTTTCTGTCTGGATTGTTGGACATAGCTACATCTATTGGGCTCAAAGGTACGCTGAAAACAGGAATTTACCTAACCTCAATTTACAAGATGTGGAAATTAAGTGGTTTGGCCACAGAGGATTAAAATGTCACCAATTGATACCATTGGTGAAAACCTTTATGCATTTGCCAAAACCTGACCTGTTAATTGTGCACTGTGGAGGTAATGATTTGGGCACTTTGACTGGGGTAGGTCTGGAAATGCTTTTAAAGGACACCTTTGAGCAATTGATGGCACTTTTTCCTCAGACTGCCTTGGTATATTCAAATATATGCCAAAGACAGAAATGGAGGTGGTCGAACCAATTTTGTCCACAAATTGAGAAATCGAGGAAGCATGTAAACAAATCTGTTTCAGCTTACATGAGAGACCATGGAATGGGCTCCCTGTACAACAATAACTTGCGTTACTACATGCAAGATATCTACAGAGGAGATGGAGTTCACTTCTCAGATGAGGGCAACAGAGTTTTCACTCTGAATTTAAGAATGTGCATTGGTACCTACTTATAAGTACCTAAATGTACCATAAACCCAAAAGCTCTTCTCAGAGCTACCCTACATCTGATCACTCACAATTATTATTGTACTCTAACTTTTTTCACTAATTTTCAAGAAAGTACGCTCCCCAGAACGCTTCCCGGTTCGCGAACCGAGCGCACTCCACGCAAAAAAACTAAAAAAACGGTATATATTTTTTTGCCCTGCGAGAACCTTTCAAAGCCTCCACATCAAACCTAGGGGGTCAGGGACGATCTACTATGCCCCCTTATGGTCATTTGCCCCTTCGCTTTGGCCTCCTCTTGTCTCTCGATCCTACCGAGAGACAAGATGGCGGCCGCTACGGACTGTTTGGAATGTTTACAGACGCCGAAAAACCAATCAGCTTCGCAAACCTCCGTAACGCGAAAAGTACGCGAAGCGGAGCGCTGTTACAGATATATATCTTTTTTTGAACGTTAATTTCTCAAAATCCACTGGAGCACATATATTGAGACCTAGCAAAGGCACATCGGGCTACCAGTCCCTACAATTTTGCCAAGTTTCGTGCAAATCCATTCAGCCGTTCGATTATTATTATTATTTTTTTTTTTGCCCCGCGGGGCCCTTTTAAAACCTCCACATCAAACCTAGGGGGTCAGCGAGGATCTACTATTCCCCCTTATGGTCATTTGCCCCTTCGCTTTCGCCTCCTCTTGTCTCTCGATCCTACCGAGAGACAAGATGGCGGCCTCTACGGACTGTTTGGAATGTTGACAGACGCCGGAGAACCAATCAGCTTCGCTTCACAAAGCTCCGTTGCGCGAAAAGTCCGCGAACCAGAGCGCTAACCGGTCCGCTGTTACAGATATATATCTTTTTTTAAACGTTAATTTCTCCAAATCCACTGGAGCACATATATTGAGACCTACAAAAGGCACATCGGGCTACCAGTCCCTACAATTTTGCCAAGTTTCGTGCAAATCCATTCAGCCGTTCGGGCTAAAAGTGAGGCCAACCGCCCTATGGAAATTAACATGGGAAAAACGCGTTTTGGGACCCCCCTTTTTTCTCGGCCCCCCCTTGACGAACCCCCCCCAAATTTTCAAAGGCTGCTCAGAAACAAAATGTGCCATTTTCCTGAAAATTTCAGCCAATTCCGTCCACAAACGGCAAAGTTATTAGACATAGAATTTTCAAAAAACCCATAGAGAAAAAATCCTAACTATATATACCTACTGGCGACCGCCAGTAGGTAATATATATATATATATAGTCACTGAAAAAAACATAGGTTTCAGGCACGTTATAGTTAGAAATTAGCATTTAAAAAACCTTAGAAATTCACTGAAAAAGCCATAGGTTTCAGGAACGTTATAGTTAGTTGGATATTGGGGGGCGCTAGGTGGCGCCGGACCAAGATGGCCGTGCTTATGTGAGGCTCCTACCCTTCTACGCAGATACCTATCCTACATACCATCATGCAGCATTTTTAAAGTCCATACTTTTCACCGATGTATTCGTGAGAGTGAGAGGAACCCGCCGATGCCATACAAGCTGGGCTGCCTGCAGTGGAAGTCAAGATACGAGTGCCGAGACCTGTCCGCGAGCTACAGCTAGTTCCCATCGTCCCCCTGACTCGGATGCCGCCTTCACGCTGGGCCGGGGATTGTAGGCCAGAGGGGACGGAGTGATCGCGCGGCGGAGGTGAGATGCAGGAAAAGCTTCCCTGAACGTCCAAACTAGGGCGGAGAGAGCCTTAGGGGTGCAGCTGGCCGGAGCTGAAAGAGAGCACTGAACTTTGCCGGCGAACGCGGTGCTACTGGACCGCACACTGGGGCCCGCCCGCGGACTAGCTGCCGCCCGGCAACAGCGGCAACCTGAGACCGGGGATTGAAGGCCTGATTTTGATGGCCATATCGCCACCGGGTAGGTGCGTACTGACCCAATTAACGAACGGCCCCCGAGCTATGGACCTCGACACAGGGGGTGCCCCGACTGCTGCTGCTCTTTACATTAATCTCGCCTGGGGCGATGCATGTGGCGCGAACGCGGCGGCGCCTGTGGCCTCCCTCCTACCCTCACCCCAACGAGGAGTCAGGCCTCTTGAATTGTGTTAATTTGGTGCCACTGAGCAGCACCCGGACCCGGGGAGCTGTCGCTGCAACAAGCGCACTGCCCCTACACAAGCCAGGATCGATCCAGAAGAGCGACACTGATTGTCACCCCGGGGTGCAACTGGGCCACTTGATTTTTATTTATTTTTTTCAATCGACGTGAGGGAAGCTGTTGCCGTTTTGCGGTGATTCCTACTGGGGAGATGGGGGAGACGTACGCTCCGCCGCCGCCATTTTTAATTGCCTGCCATTTTGAAAGTCTCCCCCCCTGGCACTCACAGTGAGACGTGCTGTTCACTGACGGCTACCTGGTGGAGGACAGCATCTCCTGAGCTGCAAACACGCGCCGCAGAACTTGAGACTTCACGAGCCCATTGCCTCATTGCGCCTGCGGTCCTGCCCTGATGGTAGCGGTGTCTGGATTACTTCATGCGAGGCGGCGTGGCTGACGGTCGCCTCCAGCCCTCTACGTGCGGCTAGGCCCGCCATTGACTAGCTGTAAACCGATCTGTGGCCTCGGGAGGGCCCCTCCCTCCCCCCCACACATACCCTGCAGCAGTGGAGCTGCTTATTCTTGGATGCTCACCAAGTGACACCTAGCTGGCTGATTGCTGGACCAAACCGTCCGTGTGAAAGGATCCCTGAGGTGAGGGTAATCCCTGTCTACATTCCACCACGATTAATCCTTCACGGCCTAAACATTCACTTATTGCGATTTGCGAGCCCACACCTAGGCACCAACACTTACTGCCACACAATGGGGTGAAGGGACGCAAAGCAATCCAAGCTTCCATTTGAGTCCCGCAAAAACCCCATGTCCCAATCCGCGCACCATTCGGAGACGGGAGCTGAAGCCCCGCCAGAGGAAGACTGGAAAGCGCTCTTCCTAGGGATGAAGCACAGCCTTACATCAATAGATTCTAAAATCGACGCGTTAAATACCAGGATGGACACTGTTGTTGCCAAACGGAGCCAGCACGACACTCGCTTGAAAGAGGTGGAGAGCAGAATTTATGACCTGGAAGACAACGCGACAGCAGGCGGCCGCCAAGTCACACAAATGGACAAACTGCTTAGGATAATAGCGGACAAGAATGAGGACGTGGAGGCTTGCTCCCGCAGGAATGATGTGCGCATTTTGGGTCTTGCAGAATTCGACCAACACGGGCCGCATAGAGGACTTCATAGAAAAACTTGTGGTCGACTTGTTCGGCAGAGACTCCTTCTCCGCACACCTAACTGTGGAGCGAGCGCACCGCTCCTTAGCGACCCGTACTCCTCCCGGCGCATCACCCAGGCCCATCATTGCTCGTTTCTTGAATTACCTAGATCGAGACACGGTCCTTCGCCTGGCCTGGGAAAAACAACAGGTACCATACGAGAACACGTCACTGGTGTTTTATCCCGACTTCACACCGACGGTACAGGAAGCAAGACACAAATTTGCTGGAGTAAAGAAGAAATTGCAAACCCTGGAAATCCCCTACGCCATGCTCTACCCGGCCAAACTGAAGATTACACATGGTGGGAAGCAGCATTTTTCAACACCCCGCAACAAGTCGAGGACTACTTAAAGCGGCACAGAAAAGCATCTTCCAGAGAGGCTGAATCCAACGGCCGCTCCAGATCGCACTCTCCGCTCTCACAGCAGGACTGACACACGTTGAGACAGAAGACCCCGGCGGGGCACCTTTCCACCTCTCTATGATGCGACGAACTGAACTACTTTGGTGATGTATATGACTGAATTACTTTGCTTAAATATGCACCCACTACCTTGCTCAGACGTTCATTTCCGTCCCATGTTCGAGTAACTAGCTCACAGCTGTGGTACCTATGGGTGAAAGTAGGGAGATGAATGGGCAGGTCGGTTGCCCCTAGCGGTTCTTTCCCCCTACAGGGCGAACCCCCGATTTCCTCCCCCCCACATTTGCTTGGGTGGGAGTAGTTCTGTTCCACGATGTGGTCTGTTTCAAGGGGTGGGTACTTAATGCCCGGCAAGTTGGGGAAGCCGGTGCGGTAGGTGGGATGTATTGTTGGGCAAAATTGCATTTACGTATGCCGAGGAGAAACCAGCATTTGATTCACACACGAAGTTCAGTATAACACACATGTTGTTACAATCGGATGATAGACAGGCACACACTCTACAAATGATGTATAACAAGAACTGGTATGGGTCCCCCGGGTGAGACAAGGGCGCAGCAGACCATAAAGATGACCTCCTGGAACATCCGGGGCCTTAACGACCCCAGGAAGCGCAGGCAGATTTTGGGGTACCTAGACAGGCACGGAATAGCCATTGCGCTACTTCAGGAGACGCACCTGGCACCCAGCAACACTCCACATTTTGCATCTAGATGGGCTACGTGTCGGACGTTCTCCTCATATTCTAGCTACTCTAGGGGAGTTACCATTTTGATTAAGCGTGGGATAGCTTTCACTCCTAAAGGTATGGATACTGATGCAGAAGGGAGATTCTGTTTGTTATGGGGGCTCTTGTGAAGTTCTATTTGCCAACTACTACGGACCTAATGTAGATAATCCTACTGCTCTGCTCTTGCTGTGGGGGAAAATCCAGACGTTGGGAATAAGGTATGTCGTCTTAGGGGGTGACTTCAACACTGCTTTACGTCCCCAGATGGACAGATCAAGGCCACTTTCAGCACACTACACAATCACGCAGAGAACACTGTGCGATATAGTGGATAACAATGGGCTAGTAGATGCCTGGAGACATGCTCACCCCACTCTCAGGGAAGGAACACACTACTCATCCATACATTCTACCGGGGCGCGGATAGATTATGTCTTTATATCGACGGGAATTGCACACTGGCTGACGCATGCAACCAACCTGGCCCACACATTTTCTGACCACTCCTTGGTCATTGTAGAACTTTGTGTTCCTCTTGACTGCTCCCCTTATTTGAATTGGCGACTAAACCCCGCTCACCTTCGGGATGCCGTGTTTAAAGCAGAGATGGAGCAGGACATTAGAGACTTTTTTGACCGCAACTTATCATCTGTATCTAGTCTCATGACAGTATGGGAGGCTTTCAAAGTTACTGTAAGAGGTTGGTGTATAGCCAGGGGGGGTGGAATCCTGAAGTCCTTGCGAAACGACCTGCACACATTAGAAACTGAATTGCGCGAGTTGGAGAGATCGCTTGCCGCAATTCCTGACGATGGAGGGATCCAGGTCCGTATGCGCGACAAGATGACTGAATACGAAACAGTGGCGGAGAGGGAATACAACTTTCGAGGGAAACCACATGCTGCGCGGGTTTATGGGGAGGGGGACCGACCGGGAATGGCGCTAGCAAACTCAATCAAGCCCCCCAGATTTGCCAACTATGTCACCGAAATACAAGATACTCACGGCAATACATATAGGAACATCCCTGACCAACTACGAATTTTTCAGGAACACTATAGTTCACTTTACACCTCACATAGAGGGGAACCTCTGGACCTCCCTACCTATTTTGAGGAAGTTGCACTGGCTTGGCTAGGAGACACCCAGCAGAAATTCCTCAATTTGGAATTGGAATTAGATGAGATGAGATCACGGAGGCTATCATGTCGATGCGCTCTGGTAAGGCCCCTGGGTCAGACAGGCTTCCGATCGACTTTTATAAAACCTTTGCTCCCCTCATAGCTCCCATTTTGAAAAAGGTATTTTATGCAGCACTGGAAGAGGGTTCCCTCCCCAACACTATGCGTGAGTCGCTCATAACTTCCCTGCTCAAACAAGGCAAACCCCCCGATCAATGCGACTCCTACCGCCCCTTGTCGTTATTGAACTGCGATACCAAGATTTTAGCAAAGGTTTTGGCGACGCGCCTTAATCTACTCATGGAGCGCCTGGTTCTGCCGGATCAAGCTGAATTTGTCCCCAATCTAGCAACCTCGCACAATCTTCGTACCCTACATGCGGTACTACAGGATATTGATCCAAAATGCGAGGCAGTGCCGGTATTCTTGGATGCCACCAAGACCTTTGACTCCTTAGAATGGGACTACCTGCTAGGTAAATTGGAGCACATGGGGATGCCCTTCAGTCTTATAAATTGGGTGAGGCTGCTGTATCACCAACCGACAGCCACGATACTACTAAATGGAACTAGATCCACCCCATTTACCATTCATAGGGGTACACGCCAAGGATGCCCCTTATCCCCCATTCTTTTCGCAATCGCTATTGAGCCTCTAGCTGCAAAACTTCGACAAAAACACAGTCACCGTGCACTTGTTTACCCGGCGCGTCAGCTGCTCATCTCGCTATACGCTGATGATATGACGCTGTACATCAAAAAGCCCCGGGACAACCTTAATCCAGTACTGCGGGAAATCACGACATTTGGAGGCATTGCGGGTGTGCAAATTAACTGGGCTAAGTCCGCAGTATTCCCGCTAACGGACAGCACGCTCCCGCATCAGCTAGACTACTCCTTTGTCTGGTAACTAGAGGAATTGAAATATCTGGGTATAATAATCACCAGACAAAAAGATGCTATGATGCGCGCTAACTACGGAACGGCAATTGATAAAATAACAGACAGTATCACTAAATGGACACGTCTCCCACTCTAAATGGCTGGACGGATTGCCCTCAATAAGATGGTGATACTGCAGAAACTATTGTATCTTTTTGTTAATATCCCGTACAACCCAGGGAGATTCTTCTTCCGTTCACTGAGGACTCAACTAACAAGGCTGATATGGGGCGGGAAGCAGGCGCGCCTTAGCCTCGACACGCTTATGCAACCATACTATCAGGGCGGGTTTGAAGTTCCCAACTTCGAGAGATACTATGATTCCTTCCAGGCACACTTTGCCGCATGTTGGTTTCATCCGCCGCCATACATGGCACACCTGGCGGTAGAAGATGGTCACATGGCCCCACGGGTAAAGACAGGATATATATACACGGCGGTAGGGCCCAGGGAACATGACCCATCCACGGTGGATTGCACCGCGGCAGCTTGGCACCGTATAGCTCGTGCCATGGACAGCCCGTTTTTATATTCGCCTAGAATGCCGCTGGAAAACGATTCCCGACTGCTAGTCACCTGTGAGATGATTTGTCGTAAAATGCTTAAAGAGCTGAAGCTTCATTTGTGGGGAGACCTATATATGCATGGTCGATTTCGCACCATAGAACTATTTTTTTGTGAACGACCACCCTCCATGATGGAGACCTTCCTATATAACCGCCTACGACAGGACGTCCGAGCGACTACCCCCTCATTCCTGGAGGAGCCTGAAATCTTCGTACCTCTACATGCCATACTGCAAGCCGACGCACCGCTTCATGTCCCTCTGTCCTCTGCCCTCATGTCCCTCGCTCGAACGGGCTGAGGGCCAGACCCTATGCTGGATCCAGTCATCAAGAGGGTGAGTTACTCGCGCCGCGCCCTTCTAAGTCTTAGACCTACAAACAACACATTGTGTAACTATGTACATGACTCAGATGGACTCTTTATAAACTGTACACTCTGCCACCCAGTCCACCTACAACTCACCCAGGCACCGACCTCATACTCTGGACTAAAACTTGCAGAACTGAACTGCAGGTCCCTCCCCATGCACGCCCTGCTCATCAATCACCTGCTTGTGGACCACGAGCTAGACATTCTGTTCCTCACAGAAACGTGGCTCACCACACACTCGGACTCGGATGTGGTCTTAGCCCTGCCCCCGGGTTTTCTCATCCAGTCCCAATTACGTCCCTCTGGCAGAGGAGGCGGACTAGCCATCCTGCATAGAGATCACTTCTCCTGCAGAATCAGCGACGCACATATCATGGACTCAGAGAGCTGCCACTTTACCATCCAGCTGGCCCCGACAACTTCACTGGTAGGCCTCCTGGTGTATCGCCCCCCCGGGCATTTTGGCCCCTTTGCTAGCGCCCTACTTGAATCTATATCAGCACTGGCCCATTCCACCCCCAACTTCACTGTGCTAGGGGACCTTAATATCCACTTTGACGATGCCCTAGACACAGGGGCCGCCGACCTGATTCTAGACTTGGCTGCCTATGGTCTCCAACTGGCCAACTCTGGGGCCACCCACATCAAGGGCCACCTGCTAGACCCAGTCTTTACGAATGTTCACACCCTCCAGGCCAAAGCTTCTTGCCCCCTCCCCTGGACGGACCACTTTTTGGTCCCTCTCTTTTGGCCAGGAGAATTTAGGAAGCCCCACAAGCCGGTCACGTATATCCAAGACAGGGCATGGTCCAGACTCTCAACAGAGGACTGGGCCAGAGCCCTGGAATCAACTACCCCCGCTCCCTCAGAGGATCCTATCATAGCAGACAGCAATTTCAGCGTTGCAGAGAGGTGTAAAAGGGGCGTGGCCTGGACCACCTCTCTGCAAAGCAGCCCTGTGGCGCTTAATGGAGGTACCTGGTGGGCTAGTTGGCCCCCAGGGACCCCCAGTATTGAAGGGGAATTAATTCTCCAATTTAAAACGCGCCACAGGGAGCGTTTGCAGAGTGTTTCTGTGAGGGGGCGGGCCTAGGCATGATCGTGTGTCTTTTTTAGGAGGGAAGGGGGGCTGGTTTTCTGGGTAAAAAATCTAGCTTTCTGCCAAATTTGATGTAATTCCATTTAGCTGTTTGGGCTGAAGTGCTGTTCAAAACTCCCCATGGAAATTGCATAGGGATATTACATTGTTTGGACTTTTTTTAAATTTGACCCCGCTTGACAGATCACCTCCAAACTTTTAAGGAATTAGCTGAGGTGGATGAATAGTTTTTAGGAAACGTTTTGTGAAGATTCATCAAATGATACCAAAGTTATTAGGAAACCCAAACCAAAGCCTGCACTCAATCGAAAAACAAAACTCTATTGTAATTAGATCCTTACTATAACTACACGGTTGCAATCATAAAAGTCGATGAGTTACAACTGAACATTTGGGTCCACTGTATCTTTATCAAGAGAACTGTGGTAATAATGATCATTACTTTGTATCTGAAATATATTCTGATAATCCTTTATCGATTGTTTACTTGTGACTTCAAGTTTAAAACTTCACTTTAAAAAATGTTATTGTTGTTACTAGAATATGTATCCTGTATCATGATCCTCTTAATGATGTATTGTTGTTTGTGCAGTCCACCAATTTCATCAATATTTGCAAAAGAATTACATTACAATGTTTCTAAGCTGTTCAATCTATTTGTTTTCTTTCCATTCAACTAGATCTTTTGGATAATGTATGACATCTATTAATAAACGTGCCTCAGGAGCTTTGAGGGAAATTTAGTTGAGACATTATGTAATGGTGACCCTACAAGTGTAACATGCAAGATGACCTTTGGTTTGTCATTAGAGGGCTGGAAAGTGCATATGTGTTAAGTATCAAAGAGTATTTTTAGAACTCTGACCTCTTGGTTTGTGTCACTTGAATTATTTTCTGTCAAGTTCCCAACTGAATTCCACAAGCATTAGATAGTTAATGGCTGTAGTAACACACTATATACTATTGCAATACCTAATCCTTACATACATTCTTAATAATGCAGCATTTTTCAGACCACAAGGAAAAAAGGGTGCATAAAAGCTATTTATCAACATAATGAACAGGTGGAGTGCGCTTACACTGGATCCCTAAAAGATAAGCCTCTTTTAAATATTCTAGTTTATATTCTGCAAAAATGTGCATAGTTTTTAGCTGGGGGTTTGGGTTTAGCACCATCTTTTCAGAAGCCTAAAAACTGAGGGTTTGCTGTTTGTGAATTTTAAAAATCCTTTCCTCTCTCCAGGCAGATCTGGGCTAAGATTGGGTTCTTGTGCAGTCCTGGCAAGAATGTTCATATCTGCCCGCTCAGTTTTTCCCTTGTATCTCTATTTCCATCTATACCTTCTCCACCTCTCTTGTTCTCTTCCTCTCTTCTTCTACTTTGATGCCTCTCTACATCTTCCAATGGCAGAAATGCCCAATGCAATACATGACCTAGCCAGCCCTGGACTCTTCGATCCTGATTACGAGGTTAGGGGGCATTTATCGCACCTGATAAATAATGATACCATGTGTTATGTAATTTATTGAGTGTAATAAATAACACTTATTAAGAGCTGGTGGGGAATAGCATGTGGATTTTTGTGTTTAATGCACCACAGTCTGCATGTTACGGTCAATACTGTATGCTTTTCCCTTTCAGTTCGGCAGATTTAACCTGTCGACATTCAACAAAGGTTTCCGATATTTAAAGCATTTGATAATTATCGTATACAATAAAGAACAACCACTTGTAATTCCAACCCGTGCGTAAACGTTTAGTTTATCTACCGGTCGGAATATACTGACCAACTCTTAGTCAGGGCTTTCTTCTTCTAAATGTAGATGATTCCCTCCTTTGGGAGGGTAGTCTTTTTTTCTACGGTTACTGAGTTGTGTTCTCCCTCTTTCATAGCGCTTTGATGCCTGACTGGTGCAATGCGCTTTATAAATGCTAGAAACATAAATGCAGGTTCTTCCTATTTAAGTGACCAAATGAAATGCTAGCATTGCACTCTTCACTCGATAAGTGTCAAACCCCTACTGAAAACGTAAATTGTGTTTTCTTTTTCCATCAGGAAAGGTAACAATTGGCAAATCATTGTATTAGTTTAGCAACATGCTCAATAGGTGGTCAGCTCAAACTTAAAACATAGAGGATCATTCATTTACCACAATTACCTACCTTAAATTGGTTTTCTTTGTTTCACACAATTTATTAAGTTGGGATTTTGGGATCAGCCAAGACTGGTGGCAGTTTCTAAGTGGCTGTATGATCATTGTGCTTGCAATCGTTGGGCATTTGTGAATATACAAAGTTGAACTTTATGACTTTCGTTATTCACAAAAGGCACTTACGAGTCTCATTTTGCCATTGTCAATCAGGCCCAATATTTCTAATAATATATGCTTCCTTCCACTGGGTGCATAGCCTAAGCCTAGAGTACAAGGTTGAACAAAGGGGTTGTTGGTCCTGAGAAATGAATCACTACCCTCTTCTTCTAAACGCAGGTCCACTCCGGGATGTAGCTTCAGGATTTCGGGCGAGGGGGTCGAAAACCCCCCCAAATAATTACCTAATTGGGTCTTGGACTTACAATAACTGTTGGATCAGCCAAGAAAATAGTTATAGTTGCCATGTAAATCATGCAACAAACATAATGCAAAATATGATAAAGTCACTTCAGATTTTAAGAACCTGTATATGTTTAATCTCATAAATTCCGATTATATCACTGCCTTGAGAGTCATTTATTAAAGTGAAAGGTTTAAACATGAATTTTGAAATATTCACCTCTTCTACCCTGCTCTTGCTACAGTGCCACATGTGAAATCAGAGGCAAGTCAGTTGTCATGTGTAACCAGTATGTTGCCTACATTCTTATTACAAATAGAGACAAAATATAGTTGTTTGAATCAAACACAAGGGGGCCCATTATGATGCCGGGCAGATTGCCCCCGCCAGGTTGGCGGTAGCCACCGCCAGCCTGGCGGGGGCAATCCGCCCGACATCCACACTCGTTTCCCCCCGCCATATTAGTATGGCGGGGGGACCTCGGCGGACGGAATGACCGCCCGCCGCTTTTCCGCTCGGTCGGCTAGTGGCCGGGGCGGAAAAGGAATAATATGGTGGTGGTGTCTATCAGACACCGTCAGCCATATTATGATGGGCATTTTTCAATGCCTTTCCGTGGCTGCTGCCACAGAAAGTCATGCGGTTTTCACTTTGGGGGACCCCTGCGGGCCCCCAAAGTGAAGGAGGGGTGGTGGGTGCAAATGGGGGTACCTATGGTACCACCCTGCATTTGCATATACAATGCGGTAGGCACAGTGTGGTGCGTGCCGCATTGTGTATGCAAATGCATACATGCATTTATGGCATTGTGGCGGGCGGTGCAATGTTATAAATGCAGGATGCGGCCGCTACTGTGGCGGGCGCATCCTAATACCACCCACGGGACCCCAGCCCTTATGGCGGGCGGTCCAGAGCGAGTTCCGATACCATGGCGGGCGGACTAAGCCCACCCGTCATCCTAATTACCCCCAAGGTGTTTTCTGCACCACACTTCCTGAGCTCACTCATTTGCAAGTACTCTCATATATGAGAATGGAGGCTTGGTGAAATAAAATATTTTTGAAGAATCACATAATGTGTTCAAGCTGGGAAGCCGGGATTGCTCCTCGTGCCCTAAGAAGAAGTGTATGGTACGCAGGCATGGCAGAGGGCATGGATCAGATTGAGCACGACCCATCACTCACTCCACATCAGTGTGCCAACAGAAGCACTCTAATAAGCCAGGTTTTACATGCATATTGTAATTCACTACAGTCTTTGAAATTTGTCCCTATTGGGTCCTACATTCATGCTCTTTATAAGCAAACCATAATAATGATGAGTTCCCTGTTTGCCTTTCATTTTAACTTCATCGTGCATTCCCTAAAAAGAATTGGGGGTTTTCCCCACATGTAGGGGACAATTAGGATGGCGGGCGGACTTTGCCCGCCTGCCATCCCCGTGCAAAACGGGACCACCCGCCATCGGAGTGGCGGTCCCGCCTTGGCCATTAGGATGCGCGCCCGCCACACTGGCGGGTGCATCCTGTATTTTTACTATTGCGGCAGGCGGTGCTGAAAGCGCCACCCGCAGCAAGGGTAAAAATGCACATTGTGCATTTCAAAGCACAACATGACAGGCACCGCGCGGTGCCTGCCATGTTGCACTTTGAAATGCGGGGGGGTACCACAGGTACCCCCCATGTGCACCCCCCACCCCCCGGAGTCACAGGGGGCCCGCAACGGGCTCCCGCAGGGAGTCTCCGCATGCCTTTCCGTGGCGGCTAGGCATGTCTGCAAGCCCATCATAATAGACACCGCCACCATATTAAACATTTTCTGCCCCGGCCGCAAGGCGACTGGGGCGGAAAAGCGGCGGACGGTGTTTAAAACGGGTGGCGGCCGGGAAGGGATGTCGGGCGGATCGCCACCGCCACCATGGTGATGACGATCCGTCCGACATCGTAATGGGCCCCACAGTGTTTCTGTTTTTTTTACCATGTAATATATGTCCATGATATATGAACCTGGTCTCCTCTAGGAGTTTGAGTGCTTTCTGCTTGTGGGCGTGAGTTCATGACAATGCAAGATTGAGAGCTGAAGTGAGAGCAAGTCTGAAAGTAGTGTGAATTTCTGATCATTGAGTCATAAGGCTATTCATATTTCATGCACATGCAATCCTTGGTCACCATGCAGAGCGCAAAAAGTGACGGTCACACAGGAGCCACTTGTAATTGTGATTTTTTGTAACAACCCAAGGGTGAAACTTACATCACTTCAATTAACAATCGAACAAGGAGGTCTCGCTTTACTCCATCTAAAAACGTACTACGATGCTGCTTTCTTGGACCTATTGGCGGGGTTAATGGGCTCAAATGGCATTAGAGATAATTTTTTTTGTTGACAAAATGGTACAGGAAACAGGCTCTCATATCTTAATATTCCTAAAAACCTCCAAATTGCCGAAAAGAACAAGATATAAGACACTTAAGGACTATTCTTTTAGACTCCAGGCTTTTTTTTTTTTTAAATGACGCTTTCCTCCAAGTTTCAGTATTTAAAATTACAAGAAAGCTAGAGCCTCGGCCTCCAAATTCAAGCAGGTCACTTGAAACATTGGGAAGGTTGCAGGCTTGGGGCGCTAAGAGATTCTTCAATACAGAATGGGACGATCTCTTGGCAGGAGGTGGTACTGAGGAATGGAAGCCAGAGGAGGCCCACCTTTTTTGAATACTTACAAATTGTTCATTTTGTTAAGAATATGAAAAGAATCTTTGACACCTCGAATAAACTGGTGATAGCGCTCTTTGGGGCAAAATTAAGTGGGATAGGGAACTGGTGCCGTTAATTTGGAGATCAGGGCCAACTTCTGTTGATTGAGAACCACCTGGAAAAGGTGGCCCGTGAAACACAATGTACTTTTTCCATCCCCGAATGGGAAGCCTTATGCCTTTGCGGAAGTAAGTCTCTGACAGAAGCCAATTATAAAAGGATGGCTTTTCTATCCAGGTGGTTGGCCTACCTTACCCTGAATGCACTTATGAAAAGATATCTGGACGTCAAAGATAGGTGTTTTCGAAGTCAGGAGGCAGGAGAAGGGGGCTGGCTCCATACTTTCTTTTCGTGTCCTAGGTTTGGGCTTTTTTGTGAGGCAATTTTTTGGGCCTTGAATTAGGCATTTGAAAAGAGGCTATTACCAGAGGCCGAAGCTGCCCTGTTTGGAGTGTGCAAACATAGAAAACTTTTAACTGAAGCAGAAGAAACTTTTCTTTCTATTACTTGCTCAGTGGCCCGCTTCTTAGTTTTACAAATTTGGAGGTCTAGGGAGGTTCCCACTTATGACAAATGGCTGAACAAAGTGAAAAGGACACAGGCTTTCCAAGAAGCTTACGCAAAGGGGGTGGGAGCCTCCAGAACATTTGAAAAAAACTGGAAGTTCTTAAGCAAGGTGGAAAACCCAATAGAGAGATAGTAATATTTGGAATTCAGAATTGAATTAATGGTCCTTTATGTTTTAAATATCTGGAGGAATTATAAATATATGCTGTTATGCACTTTTGCACTTGCATGTTTTGCCCTAGCATTTGCACTTTTCTCTTGCATGTGGTGACGGTCTAGTTTATCTGGCCGGAACCGGAAGGTGTTTAGAGGAAGCGGAAGGCGGCCATTTTGTGTTCAGCGCCGACCGCATCCGAAGCAGCGGTGTTCCCGGCGCTCCGGGGAAAATAAATACCTTTCAACAAGATACCGGCTCCTGTTGTACATTACAAAGGGAGTTTCTATAATGGCGACGAGGCGTGCTAACCCACGGTGTGCCCAGTGAGGCTGGCGACGCACGGCTACTCCCCTGGTCGAGGCGGACGCTCCTGCCAAAGGAAAAGACACACCCCCTACCCGGAGCGCGGCAGAGGACAGAGCGCACGGCGCCCACGGCCCTTTCCAACCCCAGCAACGAGGTACAATTACCAGCGGGTCGAGGGAGCCACAGGGACTGGACACGGTGCAGCTGATCAGCTGTCACTTCAGATACAACTGAAGGTCTTCATGTGAAACGCGCAGTGCACACCAGGAGTGTCAAGCCCTACTTACAAGGCGCAAAATAGACTTTTCTGTCATAAGGGGCCACGAGGGGGAGACGGTTGACCCGGTCCTCGTGGGACAGATAGGTAGTGCAGACCACGCGGTGCAGTTCACCGCGCCAAACTGGCGGAGGAGGCAGGCCAGGGCGGAAAGTCGTCGGCGGTCGGCGGTCGGCGGAGAGGGACAGCGTTCCCCACACACGACGGCAGCGACGTCGAGTGGTGCCACTGGGGGCAGTAGGAGTGTAGCGGACACTGACACCAGACAGACTCCGGGCAGCCCTCCCAACAGAGACGTTGCGGCTCCAGCAAATTCAACCGTCGTCAGGAGGATGGCTGCGCAATCCACAACACTCATGCAGATGGTGCCTTTTCTCCCGGCCAGGGGTGAACCGGTGATGCCCTGGGAGGATTGGAAGAGATACTTCCAGAATTACCTAGAGGCGTTGGAAGAAGAGAGTGGGGCGGCATATTCCAGCAAGAGGAGATTGAAGATCTTGCTGCACAATTTGGGCCCTGAAGGCATCAGAGTGTTCGACACCATAGTGAAAGGACAAAGGGATGACACAGATGATGATGTGTTCAGCCATGCCATTGCAGACCTAGATGCGCACTACAGACCAGTGGTGTGCGTGGCTATAGATAGACACAGTTTTTTCCACAGAAAGCAAGCAGGAGGTGAGACAGTGGATGAATATGTGTCTACACTTCAGAAACTGGCCCTCACATGCTATTTTGGTCCCCTCCATGATGAACTCATCCGAGACCAAATAATAATGCACACTACGAGTACGCACGTCCAGGAGAAATTGTGGGTTAACGGCGATGCCCCCTTAAAAGAGGTATGGGCCATGGTGAAGAAAGCGGAGATGTCAAAGAGGTGTGCGCAAGCGGCCAGGAAGGACACGGGACACACCCAGATGGTCTGCAGAGTCATGACGAATTACAAAGGGGAGAAGAACAATCAGAAGGACCCTATGAGAAACCCAGATAACAGAAGAGGCCTGCAACAGGCAGGAGGTACAGCCCAAAGAACAGGCAGAGGAAGTAAGCCGAGTTGCTACAGGTGCGGAAGCACAACACATTTGGGAAACGACAAAGTATGTCCGGCGTTCCGGGCGAAATGTGCATATTGCAATATTTTCGGTCACTGTGAGAAGGTGTGCCGTCGCAAGCCCAAAGGGGCCACCGTCAAATACGTGGACCAGGAACAACAAGAAGAGGATGAGAACCACACAGAAGAAGAAGATCTGCAAGAGTTTCTCTACATTGATGCACAGATATTGGATGTGAGGTGCACAGAATCGGACAAACCTAGGTTGGACATGCACATAGGAGGTGTACCCATAGAAATGATAGCGGACAGTGGAGCCCCCATCACCATAATCCAGAAGCAGGTATGGGAGAGAGAATTTGAGACAAGGATAAAGGAGAAGCTACATCCGATGGACTTACGACCAGTCACGTATACGGGACAGAGGATACCCACGCTGGGCTACTGTCCACTCCTATTTGAATTTCGGGGACGACAAGCCAGGTGCAAACTGTACGTTGCCGAGAAAGGCCCATCTGTGCTCAGCTGGAAGGACCAGGGTGCCCTTGGCATACAATTAAACCCAGGAGGAGTGGAGAAAATATTATTGATGGACATGGAACAGAACTGCGATACCGAAGCTTGGCGCAGAGAGTACCCCTAGGTGTTCAATGGTCAAATAGGTGAGCTGGTTCAATACCAACACCTCATCAAGATGAAGGAAGGTGCCCAACCCGTGGTGCACAAAGTGAGGAACATTCCGCTCAGGTGCCGGGAAGCGGTCCAGGCTGAGCTGGACAGACTAGAGAAAAGTGGGGTGATACAGGCCATAGACAGTTCGGAATGGTTATCACCTTTGGTGGTAGCACAGAAGCCCAACGGGAAGGTGAGGCTATGCGTCGACCTTAGAGAACTGAACAAAAATATCTTGGTTGACAAATTCCCACTTCCACGCATCAACGAGATGTTGGCCAAGACGAAAGGCGTGAAGTGGTTCTCCACATTGGATATGTCCTCCGCCTACCATCAGGTGAAGCTCCATCCCTCATGCAGCCATCTCACGTCTTTCATTACGCCATTCGGGTGTTACAAATTTGTCAGGATACCCTTTGGGTTGGCCTCGGCAGCTGCCGTGTTCCAGAACCTCATGCACAGACTCTTCAGGAAGATGGAGGGAGTTCAGTTCTTCCAAGATGACATCCTGATCATGGGTGCATCCAGGCAGGAACACAACGAGAAGCTGCATCAGGTACTACGCACGTTGCAAGCCAATGGATTGACGGCAGAGTGGTCAAAATGCAAGTTTGGGGTTCAGTCCGTGACGTACCTTGGGCATGAAGTAAGCGAGAAGGGCATAGAACCTAAGAGAGCCAACATGCAAGCAATTTTAGATGCGCCCACCCCAGGGAAGAAAGAAGATGTCAGGTCGTTCCTGGGGATGGCAGAGTACTATAGCAAATTCATCCCCAACTTTGCTACAAAAACTCATTGCATGCGCCAGCTACTCAAGGAAAAAAACGGATTCCAATGGAAGGAGGAAGAACAGGAGGAATTTGCCGTGCTCAAAAAAGAGCTGGGCGCGACGATACCTTTAAAGGGATTCGATCCTGAAGCGGTCTCTGTCCTCACAACCGATGCCAGTGATCGAGGATTGGGAGCGGTGCTGATGCAGAAATCGGAAAGGGGTGAGATGTCCACAATCAGTTTCGCTTCGAGATCCTTGGCGCCTAACGAAGAAAAGTTTAGCGTCGTTGAGAAAGAAATGCTAGCAGTGGTGTGGGGAATGGAACGATTTCGGCAATATCTGTGGGGAGCAAAGTTCCTAGTGAGGACAGACCACAAGCCGCTAGTGAAAGTGTTGACATCGAGTGGCCATGCCCATGCCACGCCCCGAATAGCCAAAATGACACTCAGGCTGTTGGACTTTGTATACGAAGTAGAACATATACCAGGACCACAAAATAAAGTGGCTGACTTTCTGAGCCGAGCGGCTGCGCAAGAAGGCCCCGAGGTGCAAGTGACTCCGAAGTGGGAAGGCTACGTGGTTGCTACCATTCAGGACATGGAAGGAGTGATCAGTGCCCAGGAATGGGAAGAGGCATACAAGATGGACGAAGATCTGGAAACGGTCAAAGGATATGTGATCCATGGATGGCCTGAAAAGAGACATCTCAAAGAGGTGTTAAAGAGATATTGGGAAGTGCGAGATGAAATGTCGCTGGGAGAAAACCCCCTTTTCCTACTCAGGGGTGACAAAGTAGTACCCCCCCAAGGGGTGATTGAACACTTACTGCACGAGGGTCATCAAGGAATAACAAAGACAAGGGCTCTGGCGAGGCAAATGTACTGGTGGCCAGCCATAGATTCTCAAGTAGAGCGCTATGTGAGACAGTGTGAGTCTTGTGCCAAGGCAGACAAATCCCAGTGCATCCTAAGACCACAACTGGGAAGATTTCCCATTCCAGAAGGTCCTTGGGAAGTAGTCTCCGTCGACATCATGGGACCCATTCTCAACACAGAAGGTACACAAAAGTACGCAGTGGTATTGATTGATAAGTACTCTAAATGGCCGGAAGTCGACGTACAAGAGAGCATGGATACGGACGCAGTGATAACGTTTCTAAGAAACATCTTTCTCAAGGAAGGCATTCCCAAGGTGATCATCAGTGACAATGGCCCTCAATTTACCTCGGTGAAATGGGAAGCGTTTGTATCAAGAAACGGAATTGAGGTCAAACACACGCCAGTATATCACCCTTCTGGTAATGGGCAAGTTAAACGCTTCAACAGGGTGATCATGGGAACGATTCAAGCAGCCATCAGTGACGGATTGGACTGGGAGAAAGAGTTGCCGAAAATGCTGTGGGCCTACCGCATCACTCCGGGCAGCACAGGATACAGCCCGTTCAAGGTTCTGAGGGGGAGAGACCCTTTTACCAAGGACAATGCTGTGTGGAGGAAGATGGTTGTGCAGAGCAAATGGTCCCCAGCGGTAGTCAGAAGAAACTTGGAAAGGGCGCAGGAGACATACACTGAACACTTCAACAAAAGACACAATGTACATGGAGTGACATTAGAGAAAGGTGATTGGGTAAGGGTGAAGGTTGCCACACTCAAAAGAAAGGGGGAAAGTAAGTTCACTCCCCCCCTACAAGTACTGGAACCATATGCAAGATCGGCACTACTCAGCGACGGTAAAGGATGGTCGCAAGACAAGATGGCGAAGTGCAGTAAGATACTAAATTGGGGAAATGAGACATGTGAGGAGGTGGAGAATGTCGAGGAAAGAGAGGAGGCAAGTGGAGAAAGAAGGAACGAGCAAGTAGAAGCAGGCATGCAGCAAGTGGATAAGGGAAACAGAGTGGAGAGAGGAAGAGAAGAAACGAGAGGACATAAGGAAGAGAAGGGCGAAGGAAATGGAGATAAAAACACGAGTGAAGACGGTGAGAAAGCAGGGACAAGTAGGACGACAGAAGGACAAGGAGGAGAACAGCATGATCGTACCATTACAACGAGAGCAGGAAGAACAGTGAGAAAGCCGGAGAGATTCAAGGACTTCGAAATGGACTACTAGTAAGACTGTTTTGTTTAAAGGGTTTATAAAGGAGGGAGATATGTGGTGACGGTCTAGTTTATCTGGCCGGAACCGGAAGGTGTTTAGAGGAAACGGAAGGCGGCCATTTTGTGCTCGGCGCCAACCGCATCCGAAGCAGCGGTGTTCCCGGCGCTCCGGGTAAAATAAATACCTTTCAACAAGATACCGGCTCCTGTTGTACATTACAAAGGGAGTTTCTATATTGCACTTTTGCACTTTCGTATTATAGAAGGTGCAATTAC
This sequence comes from Lissotriton helveticus, assembly GCF_964261635.1. NCBI lineage: Eukaryota > Metazoa > Chordata > Amphibia > Caudata > Salamandridae > Lissotriton > Lissotriton helveticus. The sequence goes on along the minus strand of NC_136068.1, from coordinate 1,518,713,003 downwards.
TCTGCTTCTGGGATTTCTGATAGCCCTGTTTTAAAAGAAAATAGAAATAGATTTACTGCGCCATTGTCTGCAACCTGGAAAAATGAAGTTAACGATTTTTGTGCCAATGAAGGTTAATATGTGTTTATATGTTATTTATTGCCCGTGATGCTCTGCTCAATAAAAAAACGTTTAAAAAAAATTAGATTCTGTAACAGTGCTTCCCCATTACAAAGTTTTATTATGCCTTATAGAGCAGCAGATAGATGTATTTCCTCTTCAAAGTCATTAGCCCCTTTTTACAGCTCATAATGTGCACAAGGAAAGCAGCTCCAAAAGCAGCAGCTAAATTATGCTCATTCATTCACATATGCATCCGTCTGGGCACACACTCACAAGATCTAGCCATACACAACAGGCATACACATATAACATATTCACGAAGTGACCTTTAATCCACCCACACACACAAATTACCCACCAAACATCCTTGCACAAATACCCATCAATCCACGAACATTTTCCTTTTACAAGCAAACATCCCTTGAGGATATTAGTGGTGAAATAACATATTGCAACCATCAATGCCTAACCGTTTCACTTGCTCAATCATCCATGCACTTACCAATCCATATAACCATACTGAAATATATGGATCAAATAGGCAAGGGTTGTTTGCTGTAGACTAGGCTGTGCCTGATATTTGAAAGTGGAGGCTACACTAATACTTCCTGAGTTTTACCTGTTCACATCTGTGACAGCATGAAACTTGTATTTCTGCAATAGTGTCAAGGATAGAAGCATGCTCTATATACCTGTTCCATGAAGGAGGGAAGCTTGTGTACTTCCACCCATGCTGTATATTATCCTTGAGGAATGAAATCCGGAACTGTTAATGCCTAGCTGTTCATTTTTGTGTGAGGGATGTTGTGGTGCACTTTTTTGTGAAGGTGAGAAGCTTGTCAACGGATGCCCATGGAGTATCGGTTCTGTGTCAGAGGGAAAGATGTACTGCTAATGCCTGGCTGTGCCTGCTCCGTGATTGGCCCTTGCACTGCAGATTGTGTGCTGTACCTATTTTGTGAGGAATGGAAACTTGCGCTCCCATGTTTCAGAACAGATCTGTTGATGCCATAGCAGTGATCCCCTACTACCTTTCAATGAGGCACTGCTACCGTCCTAAGGCGTAGGCCAAACGTTGCTCTGGACCCCCAGTAAATTGCCATATTTTGAGTCAACCCTACATTTTAGTCTTAGCACCCCTGTCCTGTAGGTTAGGTGGTGCAGGCGTCTATTAGTTGGACGATCCTAAATACTTTTCTGACTACTCCTCCCAAGAGGGAGCCCAAACAAGTTGTCCACCAGTTTCATCCTCAGGTCTGGTAAGCCAGTTGCCTGCTGGTATGCTATTCCCATGCTCTTTGTGATTCAATAGCTCAAGTCCTCTCAGGTGTCTTGGAAGATCTCCGACCTATTCTGACTCAAGCCATAGAAGACGGTCGTGATACAGCCAAGTTCACAATCCATTGTGACTTGGATGCCACCGATTCTATTGGGCAAGTCATTGGAACCAATATCACCATTTGCCACCACACTTTGCTAGATGGAAGGGGTTCTTAGATGATGTTCAGTTGTCCTTTATGGACATGCCTTTGATGGGATTCACGTCTTTGGGGAAAAGGCAGACTCTGCTCTAGCGTGGTTCAAAAAGAGTAGGGTCAGTTCACGCCCTGGGCTAATCTGCTCCACCATGCCAGCTGCATCAGCTCTGTTCTTTTCATGTCTTCAGAAGAGGTACTCCATACCTGCAACCACTTCAGCATCAGCAAGGTGGCCAGCCATTTTGTGGTCGAGGCTGTGGCAGCCACTGGCCCCTCAGTCAGGGTCATTGAGCCAATCAGCCTATTGGCCTTCCCCCTGCAGCCCCACCTGCGAAACCCCTTTACAGTGCCCTTATTGAAGCAGGGCCACCCGGTTGGAGACAGAATCCAATGATTTTTGCCAGGTAGGCAAGCCATAACATCAGACAGGTGGTACCTGCATATTGTGCAGAAGGGATACCCTTGGCCCTTCATAGCCACTCTGCTGCACCTTTCACCATCCCGGGACTGACTGATGGAAGAACATCTTTTCGTCTTAAGGCACAAAGTGCAGCCCTTTTTGGCCAAGGGTGCTGTCAAGAAGGTGCCTGTTCCAGAAGTAGGTCATGGTTGTAATTCCCGCTACTTTCTAGAGCTGAAGAAGTAGACCTGCACCCTCTCAATGCCTTCCTTTGGAAGGACAAATTAAAAATTCTCACCCTGGCCCAGGTCTTGTCTTCTCTCAACTGTGGAAACTGGATAGTGGCGCTGGATCTGCAGACTATTGATGCCTATTTCCATATAACTGTCCTGCAGGATTATCAGCACTAACTGCAGTTCATGGTGAGACAGGAGAATTTTCAGTTAGCTGTGCTCCCCTTTGGTCATGCCAGTGTCCATTGGTGTTGACAAAAGTACTGGTGATGGTGGTAGCATATCTTCAGTGGTCGGTGGATCCGGTTTTCCCATACCTTGATGTCTGGCTGTTGAATGCCTGCTTCCCCAGGTAGTTGTCAACCACCATCGGACATTGACGAACATCCTCTGGGGTTTACTGTCAATGTGGGGAAGTCACACCTGACTCCTTTGCAGATGTTCCCCTTCATTGCAGTCTTTCTGAACATGGTTCAGTTTCATGCATTTTGTCTGGAAAGGAGAGTCCAGCACATTCAAACTATGATCACAGTCTTTCAGCCTTGGTCCACAGCCTCAGAGGGTTCAAATTTGAGGCTGCTGTAATTTATGGCCTTGTGCATTCCGCTGGTACAGCACACCAGGTGGCATATGCAGGCTCTGCAGTGAGATCTGCAGTATCAGTGGGCCAAAAATCAAGGGGACCTCTGCCACCATGCCCTGATTTTGGAGGAGACTGCAAATAATCTGGTGTGGTAGTTACTGGTCTACAATTAGGTCAACAACAGACCTCTCTCCTTAGCCCACCCAGAAATTACAGTAGTGACGAAGTTAGAGTGGCCACATGGGAGGGGTGGAGATATGAGACCTCTGGTCACCGATGGTGGCCCGGCTCCATATCATCCCTTTTGAGCTCAGGGCCATTCATCGAGCGTGAAAAGCCTTTCTTCTATCCATGCTGGAACTCTGGACTTCGGTATGCCTTCCCACCTGCATCTCTTCTTCCCCGACCTCTGAAGACCAGTATAGTGAAGGACGAGTCATACTAGTAGTCCCAGGTTGGGCATGGAGAGAGAGTATGGTATCCAGAGCTCCTGGTCAGTTCCAATCAGGCTGCCTCTCCGGCAGCAGCTGCTGTTGAACAGGGCACTGTTCTGCACCCAGACCGTTGCAATCTCTACCTTCATGCTTTGAGATTGAGCAGTGACAGCTGAACAACTTCGATCTTCCTCCAGAGGTGGTTAATTATGTTTTGGTAGCCAGGCATCCCTTGACAAAAACTGTATACACCTGTCATTGGGACAAGTCTGTAGCTTGGTGCGGCATGTAGAAGAAAGACCCCCACCTGTTAAAGCTATCTGTTGTTCTGATGTTTGTTGTGTCACTCGATAAGCAGAGCTTTGCATTTTTCACAGTAAAAATTGTATCTTTTGGCTCTTTCGTCCTTTTTTGTGCTTGCCAAACCAGTATAGGATAGGATAGAATTCATAAAGCACACTACAACCCGAAGGTGCCAAAGCGCAAGATCGGGACAGATGAGTCAGTAAGAGCAACGCAGCTAAGAATCAAGGTTTCTAAGATGAAAAAAGCCAGGTTTTCTGATGTTTTTTAAAGGACATAAGAAAATCTGCTTCTGAGATTTAGGTGGGCAGGGTGTTCCACAGTTTGGTGGCTACCGAAAAGGAGCGACTACCCCATCTAGGCTTCCAAAATCTGGGGATCCTGACCTTTTTATAGCATGAAGATCTAAGTGGTCCGCCAGGAGTGTACCAATGAAAAAGAACATTCAATTGAATGGGGCCGTTGTGAGGAAAAGCCTTAAAAACTAAGCATAGGGCCTTGAAAGAAATTTGCCTCCTGATAGGGAGCCAATGAAGAGAACAAATCCTGCTCTAACCAAGTGTCGTTTGGGAATGTTCACAAAAAGGTATGCTGCTGCATTCTGTATGACCTGAAGTTTGTTCAGGGAGGAACTATTGATATTAAGGTAAAGTACATGATAATATTCCAACCGTGAAGTGGCAAGGGTGATAATGAGTGTATGGTGCATTTCTGATGCAATGTAAGGAAAGATAAAAACAAGTGCTAATAATGCGACTGACCCATGCATCAAAGCATTATCACAGATGACCCCAAGGTTTCTATCGACTTAACGTGGTGGGGAGAGGTCCGCAGACATCTGGCCACCAAGTGTTGGAACAAATGGAGTTTTGAGAGCCAAACATAAGCACTCTCTTGTTATTCAAATTACCTGTTGTGATGCTTTTTTGATGGGGTTACGACATATGTTTCCTTCCTCTCCGCTTGTCATGTCACAGTGAACCCTCAACTTGGTTCTCACTCATTTTATTTGTACTCCTTTGAACTACTTCTCAGCTCTCATTTGATACTTCTTCTCCTCAAGCAAGTGGGGATCGTTGGAGGAAAATAAGGCAATGCAGTGCAAAAAAGGACCATCTCTTGCTAGATTGTGCTCTCCATTAAGATCTGCTATACAATGTCCAAAAAGCAGCATGTCGACGGGCTCATTCCACCAGAGCCTTCTACTACTGCATTAGTTGAGAAAAGCACAGGTCTGGGGGTGGCCACTAAGGCTACTAAAGTTTTAAGAGCAGCGTTAGTCAAGTACAGCAGTGCAAGAGAGTCAAGGCGGGACTGGTTATGCAATATAGGCTGGCATACAAGGTTTGGAATGACATCACATTTATTGACAGCATAAATGGAGTATCAAGGTATATTTTTAGTAATAGTTCTGGTGCTCACACAAACATTGGGCTACTCATCTGTCCTGGCCCCACCCAGCATAGCTCCTGTCCCCTTTATCACCATTTGTCATTTCTTCTGACCGTCCTAACTTCGTTAGAAGCGGTCGCTCCCTGCTGCCCCTGCTCTCCTCTGCCTACTGCACCTGGGTATCGTTTGAACTGCTCTGTTTGCCTACAATAACGCGTGACTGTGCCTGCGCCTAACTGTGACTGCATTATTTTATTTATATAATTAATTGTGCCCGTATTGTTTTGCCTGCATCACCTGATCGCTTATTCATTTTTGTGGTCCTTTACCTCTGCGCACCACTCCTCAAGCGCCTCGCTGACCACAGCGTCATTAAATCATTATTCTCCCCCAACCCGGTTTGCGCTTCCCTCTCTGCCGCCATTGTTGTTGTTGTTGGACCCGGAGCCCGCCCTCTCCTCCACGCACCCGCCTCCCAGCTGCTCCTCCCTCCCACTTAGAGGCAAGGCTTCTCCCTGCAGATCCAAGCGCTGTGACCGTCCTAACTTCGTTAGAAGCGGTCGCTCCCTGCTGCCCCTGCTCTCCTCTGCCTACTGCACCTGGGTATCGTTTGAACTGCTCTGTTTGCCTACAATAACGCGTGACTGTGCCTGTGCCTAACTGTGACTGCATTATTTTATTTATATAATTAATTGTGCCCGTATTGTTTTGCCTGCATCACCTGATCGCTTATTCATTTTTGTGGTCCTTTACCTCTGCGCACCACTCCTCAAGCGCCTCGCTGACCACAGCGTCATTAAATCATTATTCTCCCCCAACCCGGTTTGCGCTTCCCTCTCTGCCGCCATTGTTGTTGTTGGACCCGGAGCCCGTCCTCTCCTCCACGCACCCGCCTCCCAGCTGCTCCTCCCTCGCCCCTCCCCTTCCACTATCCACATATGACAGATGTTCCAACGCGCAGCGTCCACGCGCTGCGGCCGCGCCAAAGGTGCGCCAAAGGTAAGCCCGTCTACGCCCGTCCGCGCCTGGACCGTGCCCAGCGCCCGTCCCCCTGCTCCTTGCCGCTCCCGACCCTCCAGAGTCACATACGATGCCGCTACTCTCCTCGCCCTCAACACCGGACACACCCCGCTATGCTGCGAAGCCACCCCAGGACGTACCCACGGCCCATTCTCCTGCCTCTCCTGCAAGTTCAACTGCTTCAGGACCCTCACCAAACACACTCCCTCCACACACAACTCCGAACCCAACCGCCTGAAATGCATCCTACTGAACACCCGCTCAGTCCACAGACACGCCACTGAACTCTGGGACCTACTCGACACTGCGTCACCGGACATCGCCTTCCTTACTGAAACATGGATGAACGCATCTTCTGCCCCCGACATCGCCATAGCCATACCGGACACTTACAAGATCATTCGAAAAGACCGCACCAACCACACTGGAGGAGGCATCGCCATCGTCCATCGAAACACCATCAAAATCACAACCAGCTCTGACGACAATCTTGCAACCGCCGAACATCTCCACTTTCAGATCCACACCGACCCCAGGACCACCCTTAGAGGCACCCTCATTTACAGGCCCCCAGGCACCCGATCTCAATTCAGCGACGACATCACAGACTTCGTCAGCCCGCACGCCCTCGCCTCCGAGAACTACATTCTTCTAGGAGACCTCAACTACCACCTTGATAACATACTCGACAACAACACCACCACCCTTCTGGACAACCTGTCCAATCTCGGACTCAAACAACTTGTTGACACCCCCACTCATGTAGCCGGACACACGCTCGACCCTATCTTCACCTCCAGCAAGCACATCTCCTTCAATCGCACTACTGATCTCCACTGGACGGATCACAGCTGTGTTCACTTCAGCTACAAAACCACCCTGACCCACAACCGTCCACAACCCATTCCCCGGAGAAAATGGAACAAAATCACCACCGACCAACTCCTCACATCACTCAACCAAAACCCTCCCACCCTAGCAATGGACCCAGACCAAGCGGCCACCAACCTCAGGCAATGGATTACCCACAGTGCAGACGAACTAGCACCCCTGAAAAAACACCAGTTGAAATCATCCAGCAAAAAGGCTCCCTGGTTCAATGATGACCTTAAAAAATCCAAGAAGACATGCCGCACCCTGGAGAAGAATTGGAGAAAAGAACCTACCTCAGACAACATGACCTCCCTCAAGACAGCCACCCGCAAACACCACCAACTGATTCGATCCGCCAAGAAATCAGCACTCAAGGACCGTCTCGACAACAATTCTCATAACAGCAAGGAACTCTTCAATATCGTCAAAGAATTCACCAACCCTTCCGCAGCCTCCAACGACATCATCAACTCCCAAGACCTCTGCAATGCGCTATCCTCCTTCTTCTACAACAAAATTGTCGACATCCACAACAGCTTCAAGAATACTCCCAATGATCAACCCGCCCCACCCCCTTCAGATCCCACCCCTCCAACTAACAACCTCAGCTCCTGGAACCCAATCACCACTGAAGACACCATTCGCCTCATGAACTCAATCCACTCTGGCTCGCCTTCTGACCCCTGCCCCCACTACATCTTCAACAAAGCTGACTCCATCATCGCTCCCCAACTCCGCGATGTCATCAACTGCTCTTTCAACTCTGCCACCTTTCCAGAAATCTGGAAACACGCAGAACTCAGCGCCCTTCTGAAAAAACCTACAGCAGACCCCTCAGAACTGAAAAACTACCGACCCATATCCCTCCTCCCTTTCCCGGCCAAAGTCATCGAGAAAGCCGTCAACAACCAACTCGCAGCCTTCCTTGAATCCAACAACTCCCTGGATCCCTCACAGAACGGCTTTCGAGCCAAACACAGCACCGAAACCGCCCTCATCGCAGAGACCGACGACATCCGAGCACTCCTGGACAACGGAGAAACAGTGGCCCTCATTCTACTCGACCTCTCCGCCGCCTTCGACACTGTCTGTCACAGCACCCTCATACAACGCCTCAACAACATCGGCATACAAGGAAAAGCCTTGGACTGGATCATCTCGTTCCTAGCTGGGAGAACCCAGAGAGTCCGACTCCCCCCATTCTACTCAGAGCCCACCGAAGTCATCTGCGGCGTACCTCAAGGTTCCTCACTCAGTCCCACCCTCTTCAACATCTACATGAGTCCTCTCGCCTCCATCGCACGCCAACACAACCTCAACATCATCTCCTACGCCGACGACACCCAGCTAATCCTCTCCCTCACCAAAGACCCCAACACCGCCAAAACCAATCTCCACGAAGGTATGCAAGAAGTAGCCGAATGGATGAAACAGAGCCGCCTAAAACTCAACTCAGACAAAACGGAGGTGCTCATCCTAGGATCCTCCCCCTCAGCTTGGGACGACTCTTGGTGGCCTTCCGCTTTGGGATCAGCACCCACACCCACAGACCATGCTCGTAACCTTGGCTTCATTCTTGACTCCTCTCTCTCAATGTCCAGACAAGTCAACGCCGTATCGTCCTCCTGCTTCAACGTCCTTCGCATTCTCAAAAAGATCTTCCGCTGGATCCCCCTCGAGACAAGAAAGACTGTCACCCATGCACTGGTCACGAGTCGACTGGACTATGGCAACACACTTTACGCCGGAATTACAAAAAAATTACAGAAAAAGCTCCAGCGCATCCAAAACGCATCAGCGAGACTCATATTAGACATCCCGCGCCAAGAGCACATCACCGGACACCTAAAGAACCTCCACTGGCTTCCCGTCAACAAAAGAATTACTTTCCGCCTTCTTACCCACGCACACAAGGCCCTTTATAATCTAGGACCCGAATGCCTCAACACCCGACTGTCCTTCTACATTGCCACCCGCAAACTAAGATCATCCAATCAAGCCCTCGCCGCAGTCCCGCGCATCCAAAAAACCACCATGGGCGGCCGATCCTTCTCCTTCCTGGCTGCCAAGACCTGGAACTCACTCCCCACCCACCTCCGCCTTACTCAGAACCACATTTCCTTCAGAAAAGAACTGAAAACCTGGCTATTCGACAAACAGTGAACCCCTCCCCCTAGCGCCTTGAGACCCTCTGGGTGAGTAGTGCGCTATATAAATGCCCGATCTCTCTATCTTCTTCTAGGGGTGGGCCTATTTCTGCCCATTGGCGGAACTCCGTGGAGTTTTTAATGTAACTCCGCTGAATTCTGTGGAGTCAAATTCTGTGAGATCTGCCCACCCCTAGTTTCTTCAAAACGGAGTCTTCATCAGGTAAGACAAAGTGGAGGGTGGCAGTGGTGATTCCCCAGGATGTTAATGATGTTCTGTCAGGTGCTACTGTGGGAGTTTCTATATATCACTCAGTGTGGCCTACTGGATGGTGCCAGCCTGTTTCTGTCTCTGCCATTTCTTGTCTCCTGCCTCTCACAGCTTTGCTTTTTAGGATGCCTGTATTTTCCTCTTCATAACCCAATGCCCATTTTTGTACGTTCTATGATATAAACTCCAGTGTTCGTAGATTTGTCTGCGGGGTTTCCAGTAGCTCTCAACAAAAGTCCGCTATTTTTGACCCGGTGAGGCTCATATGCAGCGAAAAGATCTTATGCATGAAACTGTCCTGATGTTAAGATGTCTGACACCCATTGGAGTTAGGGCTCATGTGCCTTGAGGATGTTTTAAGGACTTGTCCATTTTTATTGTAGGGGCAGGATCGGGGTGAATGAGGCCATCACCCTAAATCGGCTGCTAATTATGGACTACCTGCCTCTTTCACGGTCCTAGATATTCCGTGGCTGAGTGATGCTAGGGACTGGACAGTGGCACTGGGCAGGCGGGACTTATTTGAAGAGCCCTTGTGATCGATGCTTTCCCACAACATCTAAAAAGACACTGAGGGATAAATGCTATATGCTCTGGGAGGAAGAAAGACAAGCTAGGGTGTCTGGACTCCCCTCTGTCATTCATTATTTGCAACTTGCTAACCCCAGGCCCCTGCAAACATTTTTATTATACAACGCACAGCACTATCAGCACTTTCTTTTCCTCAGGTTATGTCTAAACATATTCCACAGACTGGTAAACTTCCCTCAGTGTCATGACTGGTTGCGTCACATGATGCCCTGCCCATATGATCAGGCGTTTTACATGTAATGTTTTATTGTAATTTTTACTCTGTACGTAGACCCATGGTTCTCAAATCTTTTTTAATTAAGCATTCTTAGCACTGTTGTACAAAAGCTTTGCACCTTTTACAAACTTTGGGATCAGAGGAAATTGCTTTCATTGTTCATCCCTTTTTTAGGTTATTGCTCAAGGCAAGTAAATTGCACGGGCAGACCTGCCCATAAAAATGACATATTTGTGTACTAAGGCCATATGCTAATTTTAATCATGTTTCCTGTAGTGACTGAAACATTTTTACTGTTGAGCTGTATTATAATCAATGTATTTTAGCCTTCTTATGGCAGATGTTTTATTCTTGTTGCATTACATCAGGAACTGAACCTCTGGACTGTATTTTGTGTGCGCTATGGTTTTATCTTGAGGTGTGCTGCTTCTAATTGCTGTTTTATTTCACAATGTACTGTTTTTATATATATATAGGACTGTACAATGCTTCAAAATGTGGAAAATACATTTTTGAGAAGCCTGCTCTTAGTCCCACAATCAATACCTTCTTATATTATTCATCAAGAAGTGGGTATTTGTTTTGTGGTAGATCTGATTAGAATTTCCCCCTTTCTTAAATAGATCTCGATTTGGACCAACTCAGAATTAGTGATGAACCAGGAGATCATACAAGACTGTACCACACTAAATAGGTTATGTAGCATCCCTTGGCTTAGTTATGTGAAAAGTATAGCAAGGTTGTTAGGTAGGCCAGAGGTATTTGATAACCCGGAAACATAATGTTAAAAAGATCTGGCGTGTGCTAAGACCTCATTTCAACGTCTAGCATCTGTAGAAAGAGAGGCTACAGAGTTATTGAAACCCACTGTATGGGCCCACCAAATTGTAAAAACTACTTATTTTATGGAGCCCTATTAAGATTAGCAGCCTGATTCATGAAGCGAAATAGCGCCCGCAATGGCTGCGAAAACGCAATTGCGGGTGCAAAACACGGAATCGGCATTCAAGTACGGAATAGCGAAATCGCTAAAAAATAATAGCGACCGGAATAGCGATTACGCTGTAAAAGTCGCAGACTCCGGGAAGCCGAGCATTAGCGATAATGAAATAGCGACCAACCACGGAATCTGCAAATTGAATAGCGAAACGCAATATTGTCTCAATCGGCATTCATGAAAGAAATACATTAGCGAAAAAGCGCTAAATCGCACATTTGCGCGGCGCAATTTAAGGACAACTCAAAGCAGGTGGTAACCATAAAAGCCATGATTAACCAAATTTTGAAAAACTGTTAGCCAATCACCAACAGGTCCAGGCCTGACCAATCACACATAAGGACATTCAGCAGCAGCAATAGGCGTTCCACAATGCCTGGGATGTACATGGTGGTGAGGCGGCGAAGGCTACAGCGAGCAGCACGGAGGAGACGCATGAGGCAGGCAAGGATTTACCGGCAGCGGGTCACCTTGCTGGGGCAAACCAGAGAACAGATTTATGCTAAATACAGGCTGAATGGGGAAATGATCACCTGGCTGATACAAGAACTCGACCCCATCATGCAGCACCCAACAAGGCGAAACCATTCTGTGCCCACACATGTGCAGGTATTGTGCAGCCTGCACCTCCTGGCATCCGGCAGTTTCCAGGGCATAGTAGCCGCTGCTGGGGGGATATCCCAGCCCACCATGTCACGCTGCCTCCACACTTTTGTTGACGCCATGCTCACCCAGCTCCACCGGAACATCACATTTCCCACGAGCCAACAGGATTTGGACCTCACAAAACTACAATTTTATAATGTTGCCCATTTTCCCCATGTCCTTGGCTGCATAGACTGTACCCACGTAGCCATCTGCCCACCAGCTGGCACGGAGTATATGTACCGCAACAGGAAGTCGTACCACTCCCTCAACATACAGATGGTCTGCAATGCCAAGACCATCATCACTGACATTGTGGCCCAGTACCCAGGGAGTACCCATGACTCCTTCATCTTCAGGCACAGCGGACTCCACACACGACTGATCAGGGGAGAGTTTGGGGAAGGACACCTACTCGGTAAGTACACTTTGTCGACAATGTCACATTGCTATGAAGTAACTGCGCTGCACAGGCAATCAACATCTGCTCCTCTCATACAGGTGACAGTGGCTACGCCCTACGGGAATACCTCCTGACCCCTTACCTCAACCCTGCCACACCTCAGCAACGCCGCTACAATGTTGCGCACATCCGGACAAGGAACTGTATTGAAAGGACATTTGGCCTGCTCAAGAGCAGGTTCTGTATACTGCACAAGACAGGTGGGGCCATGTATTACAGTCCTGCAGCGTGCTGCCGCATTGTGGCTGTCTGTGCAATGCTTCATAACATTGCAACCAAGCGCCGGATACCAGTTGACATCTCAGGCAGTGAATCTGAGGGGGACGACCGGCCACCAGCACATGCGCACCATGCACGCGGGGAGAACCCAGCTGAAGGCCACAGACGTCGCAACCACATCACAGCTAACAATTTCTAGCCCACCCCCTTCCCCCACCCCACATATCACAATTGCATGCAAACTGTAATGATTACACAAGGCGTATGTGTGCACCAAAATAAATGTATTTGTTATTATCACAAAAAATAATGGGTCTTGGAAACAACTATTTACAAAATGCAGTATTCATGCATACTGCATGACACGGTCCATGGCAGGCTTAAGTTCAGCCTGCGCCTGTGTCCCTGACACAATGTCATTGGCGCCTCCGGCGCACAATTTGCATGCGCCTGGGAGGCTCCTCCTCCTCCTGGGCAGCTGGAGCAGGCGTAGCCCTTGTGCTGCGCCTAGGTGGGGGGGCCTGCGTGGCAGAGTGGCTGCTGACACTGGAGGCACCCTCACTAGCATCATCACCCCCCACAATTGCCGGTAGCACAGGTGCGTGCAGTGCGGTGACGGCGGTGGTCAAATGCTCCAGCACCCGGGTAATATCTTCGCAGCACTGGACCAGTTGGTGCTGCTGGGTCAGGGAGCGCCGCGCAAGCAGGGTGGTGGCATTTGCCGAGACATAATTGGAGCGGCTGTAGGTGGACAGCCGGCTCAGCAACTGGTGGTGGCGCCTGCTTGCAACACTGCGGTGCTTCACCAGCGCTGCAGTGTTGTCTTCCATAGCCGCCGTCATGCGGTCCATGGCCGCCGTCATGCGGTCCATCCTCTCCCCGACTCCAGCCACATTGCGGCCTATCTTATGGAGCTGGAGCTGGATTGCTCCCTGCTGCTGGGACTGCCGCTGGTGTATGCGGAGCATGCGCCGCTCCACGCTCAGGCAGGCATGGAGATGCCCATTGCCCCGCCTGCTGTTGGGCCGCTGTGTAGCGGATGTGGCTGGGCCAGATCTTATTGGCCGTGCTGCAGGTGTTGTTGCAGCTGGTGTTGCAGGTGCCGCAGCCACTGGAGGCACATTGGTGGGGTGCCTGGCTCTGGCAGACGGTGGGCCTGCAGGTGTTGAAGCAGCAGAGGCGGGGGGCCTGGCCTTGGCAGCCGGTGGGCCTGTAGGTGTTGATGCAGCAGAGGCGGGGGGCCTGGCCTTGGCAGCCGGTGGGCCTGTAGGTGTTGATGCAGCAGAGGCGGGGGGCCTGGCCTTGGCAGCCGGTGGGCCTGTAGGTGTTGATGCAGCAGAGGCGGGGGGCCTGGCCTTGGCAGCCGGTGGGCCTGTAGGTGTTGATGCAGCAGAGGCGGGGGGCCTGGCCTTGGCAGCCGGTGGGCCTGCAGGTGTTGCAGCAGCAGAGGCGGGGGGCCTGGCTGCTGGTGTTGGCGCTGCTGCAGGGGCTGGTGGCTGTGTCTCAGGTAGGGATTCCTCCTCCTGGGCCTCCTCATCGATCAGCAGCCTCTCACTGTCACTGCTGTCTCCCGCACCTGTGAGGGTAAGTGGATACTCATTAGGTGCATGTGACTGTCAGACGTGCAGATGTTACATGCATGCTGGGTGTCATTCCCTGGGTGGCTGTGTATTTGCGCACTTTGGAACCTTTCTGGCCGCATTGTGGTACTACTACATTGTGGACATACTACGTCTCCCACAATGCTTCAGGGCATTTCCTGATGCACAACATAGGCATGACTAAGGGCCAATGAGTGAGCCTATTTGGTCAGGGGCGTTCATAGGGGACAGGGTCGCAGTCGCATGCCACTTACCTTGGGTGTCTTGGGTGGGGCGGGAGGAGTCCAGAGGGGTCACGCCAACACACGCCTCCCTCTCCAACGTGTCCTCTACCTGGTCCTCCAGGGGGGTGTTGGGTGGGACAGTCGGTCCACCACCTCCGGTGCCTGATGCCTCACCAAGGCGCTCCGCAACCCTCTCCTTGGCACGGCCTCGGAGGTCGTACCACCGCTTTTTGAGTTCCTCCAGAGACCTGTCCGCAACGCCCACAGAGTTCACACTGGAGGCAATCCCAACCCAGATCCTCCTCTTCTCCTGCTCTGGGACCCTCCGGGAGTTGGCACCAAACAGCTGGTCGTGGTTGGCCACCACCCCTTCGATGAGGTTCTCCAGCTCCTGTTCGGAGAATTTCAGTTTGCGCTTGCGGGCAGCGCTGTTGCTGGGGCCTGGCTGGGGTTCCTCCGACATGGCGGTCGCTATTTCGGCGGGGTTGTGAGTCGCTAACGGCAGTTTAGCGGCAGCTTTCGGTCTTCAACACTCGACTGATAGCGTCACTGTGTTGTTTGGGGGTGGGATTTGGCTGCTTCCTGGTTGTGATGTCATCACGGTGCTCGTAATGCGTCTTCCCGTTTTCCAGATCCCGCGAGATAGCGACTCGGATTCCCGATCCCACGGGATTGCGAGTCGCTATCCCGTGCGATCGGGATTGCGAGTCGCTATCCCGATCGCAGGTAGCCGGAAATAGCGATTTTTCTGCGTTTTTTTGTCGGTCGCTAACGGCTTTAGCGCCCGCGTGCGAGTCGCTATTTTTTCCCCGAAAAGTACATGAATGCCGTTTTGCGTTTCCTCAATAGCGAGTCGCTATTAATCGCTATTAGGGACACGCAAAACGGCCCGTACATGAATCAGGCTGTTAGTCACCAAACCCCAATATTGTTTCCTTTTAACAAGTCTGAGATTTAACTAGCTGCACTTCTTGTTGGCCGAACCTCTGGGCTGGAGAAAGATAGAGGATCTGGGACCCTGTTCTGGCGATAATTTCTCGAGTCAAGATACTTTGCACTTTGTCCTGTTTTGTGAGCATTATTTGTTCATTCGTAAACATTTTTTTTTCTTATTTTGAAGGACAAAGGCTTCTTGCAGTCTAGGCCAGCTTTAACATACTTCCAGATCCTGAATAATCCCAGGAAACATTTTAACATTGCTAGCTTTCTAGTAGCGCCAGTCAGAGCAAGGCAAAAAAGAGGGCCCATGAGATCTGACCTATCAATTGTCTATCCTTTTTAATGTGAAATGGTTTTCTCTCTTATAATATGCACTTTATATTACATTATCTGAACTTTTTAGAGAATTTTTAACCGGGACTGTATACCAACTATGATTGATTTTCGTTTTATGATTGTGTAATATTTGGTTTTTATGTAATGGATATTTTACCATGCTTTTATGGTATTAAATAACCGAATAAAGTTATTTTGACTCACTGATATACTTTTATAGTCTATCTAATATTACCGAATAAAGTTGATTTGACTTAACTTGACACCCATTGGGTCTGGTTTACACTATATATAACTGCAATCAATACATAAATAACTCGCTCTCTGCTTCCTTCTGACTGATGGAAAACCATCCTGCTCTCATTTTATTGATTTGCTTGACTCCTCCTGCATCGCCGCTACAAGAATACTTCTATGTGACTATATTTGACATCTTAAGGCCCCTATTTGGCTCTCAAGACCTGTCTCTATAAAATGTGTTGTAACTGGATGCATGCTTAATTTAGTATTTTTAACTGGTTACCTGTTGCATAAAATATGGGTGAGCTATACAAAACCTCAGAAGCTGCATATATTAACAAAAGCTATTTTTCAGTTATAACAGAATCCTCTTTACACGTATTTATTTAAAGAAGTTATCCGCTTCTTGTGATAATTGATGCTGAGTTTGCCATTCTAATATAGGTGACATATTACATATCTGAGTTCAATGTAATAACATATATTTCTTTTGGAAACCAATTTTCACTGCAATTGATTGCATTTTGCTTTTGACTGTTCCCATTGCTGTTTCAAACATATGTTGGTTCCTTATCTGTTTGTGCAGTAGTGATTATAAAATGTTAGGTTCAGTTACATTCACTGCATTTCAACATATTACCTCTTGTTGGAAAGAGGCTCCTAAGCTATCCTTTGTCTCTTACAGGACTTGTGTATGCACAAAGCATAGGACAGATACAATGCATGCATTTACCATTCCAGATAACATCAAACTAGTTTTATATTGGTTGCTTATAAGAAAGATTTTATCATACAATGCTGCAAAAATCACAGTCCACGGTATATGATGGTGTGTAAATCTCTGGGAGATTAATTAACAACATACAATATTTTTATTATTTTTGGTAATATTTCACTACTTAGAAAATGTTGCATTTAAATATCTACTAATATTTACGGACACTACCATTGTTATATGTTAAACACAATATTTGTATTGTATTATCTCTTTCTTTCCCTATCTATTTTATCATGATACAATATAGTACTTTGAAAGTATTATACATTTTGTTATGATTATTCTTCCTTACTGTTCAGCAGTGCTTTTACAGAACTCTACATTATAATAAAGTTTTGTAAGAAGATTGTTATCTCGTTATTCTTATATGCAATCATCTAACATTTCTCACATTTCTTTTTATTATATTTTAATTGCTTAATTTTCTAAACTTACTTTCTTATCCTATGTTGCATGTTGTTAAGATTTTTATGATTTGAATATCCTGAAAATGTTATTCTCATAATGTATTGTTATTAATAATATTCCAATAGCATTACCAAATCACTAAATTAAAAAGGAGAGGTGTATCAATCAATCAATCAGAACATTTGTAAAGCGCACTACTTAGCCGTGAGGGTCTCAAGGCACTTAATTTTCTAAACTTACTTTCTTATCCTATGTTGCATGTCGTTAAGATTTTTATGATTTGAATATCCTAAAAATGTTATTCTCACAATGTATTGTTAATAATAATATTCCAATAGCATTACTAAATTACTAAATTAAAAAGGAGAGGTGTATCAATCAATCAGGACATTTATAAAGCGCACTACTTACCCGTGAGGGTCTCAGGGCGCAGGGGGGGATGCTGCTACTGCTCGAATAGCCAGGTCTTGAGGAGTCATCTGAGGGTTAGCAGGTACTGGGTCTGCGGTAGGGGGTGAGGAGGGTGTTCCAGGTCTTGGCGGCGAGGTGGGAGACAGTCATTTTAGAGTCCATATTCAGAAAAAAGAGACTTTATTACTCATTTGTTTCTTATTTGTCAATAAATACTTGATTGATAAGTGATTTAAAGATTATATTTGTATCTGGGGATGGTTTTGAGGTATTTGCCTACTTCCTCTGGGGGTAGCCTTACCTCCAGATGACTGAGTTTCATGTACTCATTATGGCTGGCGTTCTGTAACTTCTTGTGCTTCAAATCTACTTGGATTATTGACTGGAGGTTCACGGTACAGAAAGATTGTGCAGCAGTCATGCAATTTATATGTTTTTTTAATAATTATTTTCAGCCAACTCATCTGATGACGTGTGTTGCACACTAACTAAACTATCCTTTGCACTACTTGCAGTTGCAAATTGACACTTGCTTTACATATAGGATCAAATGTAGTGTGAAAAACAAGAAAAAAAATAGAAAAGAGGAAGATATTGAGAAGGTAACAAAAACAGTGTTACACAAAACGGGATATATCTGCAACGAACAGTTAAGAAAATTATGAATCATGGTGTAAGAATTTTAGTCTTTACATTCTGTCAATGACGTGTACTCATGCAACAAAGGGGCCTAGCGTGCTGATTGCCACAGCTGGACCGGTGGTGGCCACCACCTGCCCGGCGGTGGCAATCCGCTATCTATGTGACTAACGTTTACCCCCGCCATATTATTATGGCGTGGGCACCGCGGCCGATGGGAAGACCGTCCACCTCTTTTCCGCCCATAGACTCGTTGACGGGCGGAAAAGGGGTTTAAAATGGTGGCGGTGTCTGCAAGACACCGCAATCCATATCAATGTTAATGTTATTGGGACTTAATTGGCGCTAACTGTTACCCGGAGGTGTCCTGGCGCTGTGTGAAGGTCCTGACTGAAGATGACATCGGTGTAGTTATTAACCGTTTTACTTTGCAAAAAGCCATGTTTTTAGCACCTTCCGAAAAGCTAGGAGATTGTTCATGTTTCTCAGGTGGGGTGGGAGGGCATTCCATGCTTTGGCCGCATTGGCACATAGCTTCTAGCACCCCAGTTAGCCTTTTTCACCCGGGCTCAACCGCGACCTTAGCATCAGATGACCGCAAAACTCTTTTTGGTTTGTGCCAACGAAATCTTTGTTTTAGAAAGTCCGGCCCAGTTCCTTGCAGGGCTCTGAAGACCAGACACAACGCCTTGAACTCAGAGCGCATCCTGACCGGAAGCCAATGTAGTTTTTTTAGGTCTCGCCTACGACGAACGCGCTGAAAGCGCGTTCTCGCAAGCGAGAACTATAGTCGTCGTCTCAGCAGTCTGAGACCGACGAAGGGATACAAGACCTGGCGGCGCGCAGCGTTTTTCCATAGGATAACGTTGTGCGCGCGGCCAGGTCTTGTTTCCACGGCATGGCACGGCAGACAGGATCGCGACGCGCGCCTCTCTGGAATGCAGGGGAGTCTGCAGAGAGGCGCGCGGCGCTGATAAAAACTTCCCTGAGCGGTGACTCAGGGGAGGCGAAGGTTAATAGGCATGCTATTGAAATGCGTGCATACCAGGGGTGCTTGAAGGTTTACTGCGCAAGGAAAGTTTTTCAAAATTCCCGAATATTGACCTTCCTAGGCAGCGTTGGTACTGTAAGTTCGAGTTTTTTGTTTTGTTTTTAATATCCATTGGACAGGAAAAAAGCTGAAGTGAGCGAGGCCTTTTCCTATGTACTTACATAAACAGAAGGTTGAACCTGCCAGAGAGCAAGGGCTTTATTTAGCCACACCTAAAAGGTTAAACAGACTAGTACATACTATCTATAATCTAATTTACACTGAACGTTATGCCTGGAGCAACACACCGTATTTGCACAGTAATGATCCCTGAAACTATCATTCCATCAGATTAAAGGTTTTTCCACAGTAAAACCCGCGCAATCCGGCTGATAGGTCTCCAGGTCAGCCAATGAGCAGGCTCGCTGCTAAAGGGATTGTTGCTGGTTTGCGTCCTTACAGTGCCTTACTGTAAAACTCTCCCCCCCCGCACCTTGTCAGCTGTAATTTCTCCCTGACAGCAGTCGATGCTCCTGAGCGTGCCAAGCTCGGAGAACTCGTGTGAAAACCAGGCCGTAAAGTGCACGCGCACACATCAAATCCTCTTCATTCCTCCCTCGTTTCAAATATTTTGGGTTGCTCCATATATATCTATATATCAGACTTTTTGTGTGACATTGAGGTTAAACGTGTTTGAGCGGCGGGGTCGGTGTAGTCCCGATTTGGCGATAAACGGCCCCTTACTTATACGCAGATACACTTAAGTGGCTCTGCCATGCAAGAAGTGCATTCCAGTCCTGGCAGCTGGAAACGGCTGCCATATTAGATCGGGAAATGGTTTGTAGATTTTATTTAATATGCGCTGCAGCAATAATCAGCAGATGAACATTACATGCAGATTAATTGGACTTGCTCTGATTTTGAAGTGAAAAGTCGAGGTGTAAAAGTGTCTTTGGAGAGGATTGTTAGGAGATTTATTTTTTACAAATGTCTAAGTTATGACACGTTAAAGTCGCCTATTATTTTATACAACCTTGTAACGTAGCCCCGGGAACCCTAGGGGTTAGGTGGCCGAACTTGTTTTCAGCTGTCCGTCATTTGCGAAGATGTGGACCATGCAGCAGAAAAGCGATCTGCCAAGTCGTCTCTAGTGGACTCATGTACTCCTGCTAAAAGGGATTTCTATAGTAGAATGTGCTTATACTGTTCAGGAGGGCACAATTTGTTGTGCAAAGGTGTGCTTGGTTTTACTAATTGAAGGTCTCGTGCCTAGAGCCATGGCATTGTACCCTATCAAATGCATTTCCAAAGCTATGCAATCCTTTCCAGCTGTGCAGGGTTTTATTTTGTTTTGTTTTGAGTAGAGTACAAAACTAATGAAAAGACTTTTTTGTAGGTATTTCGAATCTTGGAAAATAACAGTTTGAGCACAGAGTGAAAATGATTCCCCTTGGAAGAATTTGCACGAGGTGGAATTAGAAATTGACATCCTCGTTGGTCAGCCGACCTTCGATCCCATGAGTTCTCAGGACATCTCAGAGTTCAGGTCCTTGCTGATTTCATCAGGACTTTCTCTTTCTGATTTTATCTTTACTCAGTTCACACTTCATTTATCTTAATGAAGGTCTCTGTAATGCTATTCTCTTCCTACTCTGTTTGTCAAGGCTTCCATGGGTGTTGGCATACTGCACATGCCTGCACATACCTGGTGCCCGGTTACCAGGTCATTGTCCTGTTCTGTGCTGGGCGCACAGTATTCGAGTGTCCTGTCCTAGCAGCACCACAGCACCACTCAGCAGCACCATAGCATCACTCAGCAGCACCACAGCACCACTCAGCACCACCACAGCATCACTCAGAACCACCACATTATCACTCAGCACCACCACAGCACCACTCAGCAGCACCACAGCACCACTCAGCAGCACCACTCAGCACCACCACTCAGCACCACCACAGCACCACTCAGCACCACCACAACACCACTCTGCACCACCACAGCACCACTCTGCACTACCACAGCACCACTCTGCACCACCACAGCACCACTGAGCACCACCACAGCACCACTCAGCACCACCGCAGCATCACTCAGCACCACCACAGCACCAACCAACACCACCACAGTTCCACTCAGCGCCACCACAGCACCACTCAGTGCCACCACAGCACCACTCAGCACTACCACAGCATCACTCAGCACCACCACAGCATTACCACAGCATCACTCAGCACCACCCCAGCACCACTCAGCACCACCCCAGCATCACTCAGCACCATCCCAGTATCACTCAGCACCATCCCAGTATCATTCAGCATCACCACAGCACCACCACAGCACCACTCAGCACCACCCCAGCATCAATCTGCGCAACCATTCAACAACAACTGGTTCAAATATGTTCTCTCAATGTTTCAAGCTTTATTACAAATGTCACAAAAAGATGTTAATATTTCACTTCTGTTCTTCGATTTTCGTCACAATTAAATACACTGAACATAATCTTCACAAAAGTTATGTACAAAAGTTTTTGCTATTGCCATTATAAATTAAAATCACTTTTATTTAAGTATTAATTATTTAAAAAAATTAAAAGCCATTGTAATTTGTAATATCAATACATCTAAGTCACGTAAATACAAAACATGTTGCATTACAAATGCTATAGGTGTCACATTTGCGAAAGTTATAACTATTGGCATTGTAAATGACAAAGCTATTAATGTAGCTATTTTCAAAACCAACACATAAATAAAAAAAATTGTCATTTACAAGACCAATAGCTCAAACTTTCCTAATGCGAGACCTATTGCATTGCAAATGCTTGTTTATTTTGTCTGAGATTGATTCAAACTTTGGTGTGCCTGTGAGAAGTCTGACTGCAGGCGGAGATGTGCCTTTCCATGGAAGTGTTGCCACCATGCAAAAGCATGTGGTGTCTGCATGTGGGGGCCCGTTGCGGGCCCCCGGAGTGTTGTGGGGGTGGACATGGGTGGTACCATACCCCCCTGCATTTGCATGCACAACATTGTAGGCACCCCTCAGTGCCTGTCACGTTGTGCATGAAAATGCACAACATGCCTTTTTTACATTCTGGCGAGTGCTGCTGAAAGCACCGCCCGCCGCAATCTAAAAAATGCGGGATGCGTCCTCCAGTGTGGCGGGTGCATGCTTATCTGAATCACGGTACCGCCACACATATGGCGGGCGGTCCCTTTTGCTGTTACGGTGGATCGTAATAGACCCAAAGTATTTATATCAGATCAAATTGTAACGAGCTGTAGAAGATGAATACTGAAAGACAGGGAACACTTGAGATGGGTTATTGTGACTTTAGTAGTCTCTCTCACTTACAAAATAGTACATTCAGGAGCCCTAAATACCTGGCATAGATACTAACCATCTTGTGGCCACATAGTCATGTCTCGGATTGACTACATCTATGAGGCATATGCTGGCATTCTGGGCTACATGCTGCCTTGACTGGAGAGACCACACACTACAACGGCACAAGCATTGGGGGCATTTGAAATAGGAATGCATACATCCAGGATTTACTTAACCCCACTGGTTACCAGTACTTAAGAGCATAAAGTTCTAGTTGAGAATGAGCCTGCTTTCCTGGGAACAAAGCTGAGACTCGGGGCTTAATTCACAAAGGTAAACTTATAATTTTAGTATAAATGTATTATTATTTTTGCTATTCACAAACTACGAGTGTAGTTTTATGTGTAGTCTGCTGTGTACTGCTGAGGCTGTCCTATCTTTTTATGTGCAGAGTTCTCCGCAGTCTTAAAAATACCACATGTAAAACAAAAAATACTATATTTACACCAAAAGTGTAAGTTTACCTTTGTGAATTATGCCCCCTGTGTTCTTTCTAGAGCCCTTAAAATGTATTGAAGTGGAGACAGAACGTTATCTGTTCAGGTGACCTGTGATTTCTAATTCAATGCTGTGAGACCTACCAATTAAAGTCACTCACTTAGACTTAAGGAGAGGCCTGACAACATACCTATTACTGCGCTGATTGCAAGCTGTGAGGAATAGAGTGGATATTTACCACAGCCAAATAAATGCCACGTCCTGAGGTAATGTGTGTATAATAAGTTCTCCAATTCTTAGGGGCCTATTATGATGGCGGACGGATCGATACCGCCCGACCGGCGGTTGTGATCCACCCGCCACCACAACTACATTTACCCCCCGCCATATTACCATGGCGGGGGTACAGCTGCTTTTCTGCCGGTCGGCAATCTGCACAATTGTCGACCGGGCGGAAAAGGCACACAATATGGTGGCGGTGCCTTGCAGTCACCGCCATCCATATTATGATGCTGGCGGTGGTTATGCCTTTCCATGGCGGAGACTCCACCATGGGAAGGCATATGGTAAATCACTTTGGGGGCCCGTTAAGGGCCCCTCGGGAGTGGGGGGTGGGTGGCTGCACATGGGGGTACCTATGGTAACCCCCTTCATTGCCACGAACAAGGTGGCAGGCACCGCACGGTGCCTGTCACGTTGTGCATAGCAATGCACGACATGCCACTTTATCATTGCGGTGGGTGGTGCTTACAGCACCGCCCGCCTTAATGATAAAGATGCTGGATGCGACCGCCAGGGTGGCGGTCGCTTCCAAATTGGTCTCGCGGAACCGCTGCCCCTCTGGCGGTTGGTCCCATTTTCCGATACGGTTCTCCGCCCGCCATTGTAATAGGGCTCTAAGTTTTCAAATGGAAAGTAAGGCATAACCTGCAGAATCTGTTTTTAAGAGATCGAATTTTGCAGCTTTTACCCTTTTCTGAATCATTTCCCCTGAAACATTCAAGAAGGTTGAACCTTTCAGGCTTTTAAGGAGGAAAACAGAGAGGATGTCATACTTATCAGACAATTCAGAATTGCAATCCCTCTGCATACGTCAGAATGTAGAACTGATCTTCTTCTGATCAGGGCCATCGAAGGTAGTGGGACTCCAACAGTTGTCATGCTGTTGTCAGTGATGGTGGAACCTGTGCGCATCATTCCACTAAGCATCTCCTTTTGCCAATTGTGCTCCTTGTAATAAACTATAACATAGCTTGCTTGCCGCACATGAGGAGTGATGTGTAATAGTCAATGTTGCGTAGGTTCACTGATAGAATATCAATATTAAAAATATTGATGATCAAAATATCGAACAAATATATAGACTACAAAAATATCGACTCCCATACCTACACAGGTAAGTACAAATCTATTGAATCAAAAAAATTGATGTAAAAATATAGATTTAGATAAATATAAAATAAAATAATATATATTAGATATTAATATGAATGTTAACAAAATATATTAATTTTAACATACATTTTTACAAAATATTACAAATAAACTTAATAAAAAAACACACATAATAATGTATGCATATATACATATACATATATTTACATTAAATTAATTAATAAACTATTCTTACATTTATTTTAAAACTTTTAAATTATATAAAAATAATATATGTATATGAATAATTTAAAATATAAAAAAGAATCTATAATAAAGTAAAACATTAAACTATTGAAAAATATTTAAACTTAAATTGCCCAATACAATCAATGCAACAGTAGAAAAAGTGTTGGATAGCAAAATAATTACATTTACTACACCAACTTCAGTGAGTGCAACAGTAGGGAAGTGTTGGATAGTGAAGAGGTAAAAATTACTATTCCCACTCCAGTATGAGCAATAGTGTTGGATAGTGGAGGGGGAAAAAAAGATTCCCATTCCAGTAAGTGCAACAGTAGGGAAAGTGTTGGATAGCGGAGGGGTAAAAATGTGTCTTCCCAATCCAAGTAAGAGCAACAGTAGGGAAAGTGTTAGATAGTGGGGGGGCTCCTACTCCAGTGAGAGCAACAGTAGGGAAAGTGTTGGATAGCGAAGGGGAAAAAATTACTATTCCCACTCCAGTAAGAGCAACAGTAGAGAAAGTGTTGGATAGCTGAGGGGTAAAAAACTACTATTCCCACTCCACTGGGTGTAACAGTAGGGTAAGTGTTGAATAGCGGAGAGGTAAAAATTACTATTCCCACTCCAGTGAGTGCAACAGTAGGGAAAGTGCTGGATAGTGGATGGGTAAAAATTACTATTCCAACTCCAGGAGTGCAATAGTAGGGAAAATGTTGGATAGTGGATGGGAATAAAATAGTAATCCCACTCCACTGAATGCAACAGTAGGATAAGTATTGGATAGCGGAGGGGTAAAAAAATATATTCTCACTCCAGTGTGTGCAACAGTAGGGAAAGTGCTGGATAGCGGAGTGCTAAAAATTACTATTCCCACTCCAGAGAGTGCAACACTAGGGAAAGTGTTGGATAGCGTGAGAGGCAAAAATTGCTATTCCAACTCCAGTGAGTGCAACAGTAGGTAAAGTGCAGGATAGTGGAGAGATACAAATTACTATTCCCACTCCAGTGAGTGCAACAGTAGGGAAAGTGCTGGATAGTGGAAGGGTTCCCACTCCTGTGAGAGCAACACTAGGGAAAGTGTTGAATAGCGAAGGGGAAAAAACTACTATTCCCGCACCAGTGAGTGCAACAGTAGGGAAAGTGTTGGATAGCGGAGGGGTAAAAATTACTATTCCCACTCCAGTAAGAGCAACAGTAGGGAAAGTGTTAGATAGCGTAGAGGCAAAAATTGCTATTCCAACTCCAGTGAGTGCAACAGTAGGTAAAGGGCAGGATAGTGGAGAGATACAAATAACTATTCCCACTCCTGTGAGAGCAACAGTAGGGAAAGTGTCGAATAGCGAAGGAGAAAAAATTACAATTACCACACCAGTCAGTGCAACAGTAGTGAAAGTGTTGGATGGCGGATGGGTAAACATTACTATTCCCACTCCAGTAAGAGCAACAGTAAGGAAAGTGTTGGATAGCTGAGTGGTAAAAATTACTATTCCCACTCCAGTGAGTGCAACAGTAGGGAAAGTGCTGGATAGTGGATGGGTAACAATTACTATTCCAACTCCAGTGAGTACAACAGTAGGGAAAGTGTTGGATAGCAGAGGGGTAAAATTGAATAATCTCACTCCAGTGAGAGCAACAGTAGGGAAAGTGTTGGATAGCGGAGGGGTAAAAATTACTATTCCCACTCCAGTAAGAGCAACAGTAGGGAAAGTGTTGGATAGCGTAGAGGCAAAAAATGCTATTCCAACTCCAGCGAGTGCAACAGTAGGTAAAGTGCAGGATAGTGGAGAGATACAAATAATTATTCCCACTCCTGTGAGAGCAACAGTAGGGAAAGTGTTGAATAGCGAAGGGGAAAAAATTACAATTCCCACACCCTTTTGAAACAGTAGGGAAAGTGTTAGATGGCGGCGGGGTAAACATTACTATTCCCACTCCAGTAAGAGCAACAGTAGGGAAAGTGTTGGATAGCTGAGTGGTAAAAATTACTATTCCCACTCCAGTGAGTACAACAGTAGGGAAAGTGCTGGATAGCGGATGGGTAACAATTACTATTCCAACTCCAGTGAGTGCAACAGTAAGGAAAGTGTTGGATAGCAGAGGGGTAAAATTTAATAATCTCACTCCAGTGAGAGCAACAGTAGGGAAAGTGTGGGATAGCGGGGGGGCAAACATTACTATTCCCACTCCAAGGAGTACAACAGTAGAGAAAATGTTGGATAATGGAGGCATAACAATTGGTATTCCCATTCCACTGAATGCAACAGTAGGATAAGTGTTGGATATCAGAGGATTAAAATAAATTATTCTCACTCCAGTGAGGGCAACAGTAGGGAACATGCTGGATAGTGGAGTGGTAAAAATTACTATTCCCACTCCAGAGAGGGCAATAGTAGGTAAAGTGTTGGATAGCGTAGAGGCAAAAATTACTATTCCAACTCCAGTGAGTGCAACAGTAGGGAAAGTGCAGGGTAACGGAGATATAGAAATTACTATTCCCTCTCCGGTGAGTGCAACAGTAGGGAAATTGCTGGATAGCGGAGGGGTGAAAATTACTATTCCAACGTCAGTGAGTGCAACATTAGGGAAAGTGCTGGATAGCGGAGGGGTACAAATTACTATTCCCACTCCAGTGAACGCTACAGTAGGGAAAGTGTGAGATATCGGAGAAAATAAAATTACTATATACACTCAAACACACGCAAAATAAATTAATAAACAATATTTAATACATATACATATATATATATATGTATATATATATATATATATATACAAACACACACATATATATATTAAACAAACTAAATGAACACATTTTATATTATTAATTACATATAACAAAAGCCTACAAATACTATATATACTACAATAATAAATACATTTACAAAAAAATAATTCCTTTAAACTAGAAATAATTTACAAACAAAAAAATTACATTAACATAAATGTATTTCTTTTATTTCCTACCTTATTGCACCACACCAATACCAAAACACTTCAACAGTATTTTATTATTTAGTTACATAATTAACATAATTAATAATCACGTAAAAAATAATATTAATAAAAAACAAATACAAATTCATTGACTACACACACTTTAACACTATAATTTCCACAATACACACCTAAATTAAACAATAAAACAATAAAACACAATTAAAACGTATTGTAAAATTGAAAACTATTACTGTTAACAACTAGAAAATTAAATAGTTAAAATAAATGTAATACCCACCCTTTACCCCTAAAAGTAAAAACAACACACACAAAAATAAACAATTACCCAAAATAAATATCAATAAATTAACATTAACATCTATATATTAATTAAACACAAATTACTTCCCACACATTACGCCTATAATCACCACAACATTCACCTAAAATTAATTACACAATTACCATAAATAATTACCAATTAATTAATTACAATTAACAACCAATTATTAATTCAGAAATTACTTCCCACCCTTTACACTTATAAACACCACAACACTCACCTAAAATTAATACAGAATTACCAAAATTATTAACCAAGAAATTAATTAAATAATTAACAACCAATTATTAATTCATAAATTATAAATAAATTACTTCCCACCCTTTACAAATATAAACACCACCACACACCTAGAATTAAGTACACAATCACCATAATTAATTACCAAACAATGATTTCAAATTAATTACCAACCAATTAGTAATTCATTAATAATAAATTACTTTATACATGCAACACTATAAAATCTCAATTAAACAAATATTAAAAAATGAAATTAATCAATACATTTAATATAATTAAATTACTTCCCATCCTATTCCCCTATAAACCCACAACCTGCTATGGGACTAAAATGGCAAAATTCAAATAAAAAATATTTGTAATACATTTAATATAATTAAATTACGTTCCACCCTATTTCCCTATAAACCCACAACCCGCTACGGAACTAAAAGCGCAAAATTCAAATAGAAAATAAATTAATAACTAGTAAAATTTTTCACATATATTAAAAAAAATTTGAAAAAAACATACATCACATGTGTATAAAATATATACAAAAATACAGAACAATAGTAAAAAAACATTTTTTTTCCAACTATATTTTTGCAAATGATATTAAACACATCGATAGTTTTTAAAATCGATATTACTTACCTTAAGTCAATATTCTTGAACACGGTATACTTGCTGTTGATATTTCTGACCCACGATATTAATGACTCAATATTTGTGCAACTCAATATTTTGTACTCGATATTCTGTCTCTGCACCATTGAGTGTTTAATGTGGAGGCAGGCTCTCAGCACTGGAAATCCAGTAGGTATGGCAGGACAGGATTGGGGTGAACCAGCAAGATGGTTTACATTGACAAATATTGGAAGAGCTGTGACATGTAGCATGGTATTTAAATGCATTGGCCGTGTTGTCCTTGGTGTCCTCTTTGTGGTGGCAGTGGGTGCTGCAGGGTAAGACCAGGGTGAAGTGGCAGTGTTGCACATTGTTAGCAGCTTACGGTAAATGTGTTGAGCTAAGTAAACTGGTGTGAACATACCAGTGGAACTGCGTAGGAAGAGAGATGGTGCTTATGTCGAAGAATTGAATATGAGCCCAGAATAGCGTAGTGCTCATGAAGTAGCACTAACATAATGAGTGCAAATGGGGGAGGCTTCTAGGAAGTTTGAACACCACTCCTGGAACCTGAGTTGAAGAAATTCCAGGCAAGAGAGGAACACGAATGTTCTGGATAGGAATTCATGATGCATGACGTAGATACAGACCCAGAAATAAAAGTCCGAAGGGCTCACCTCTCCCTCAGAGCCATTACTGGAACAGTGTAAACATGCAGAGGTAAGAACATTGACTTGGAGACAGTGGTGTAGCCGGGGGGGCTGGGCAGTTGTACAAGTAATGAAACTAGCCCCCCAGCTGGTATTAAAATTCTTCTATAAATTAGGTGCAGGACAACCAAAATAGTCCTGGACTGCGGTGTTAACGCTCTTGCTACACTAATGTAGTTTACTGATGTCCAAGCTCCTCACTCAACTCATCTTTCCTTCTCGTCTCCCTATCTTTACCCCGCTCTAATCTCATCTCCTTCGTCCGGTATATGTTTTCTTCTCTATCCCCTTCCTCAGTCTCTCTCTCACACCATTCCTCATCTCCATCCTCCTCTTTATCCTTATTTCTGGTTCCTTTTTTTCCTTTTTCCTTGCCAGCTTCACTCATCCTTATCACTTTTACCTTTGTGCTCAACCTTATTTCCTTCTACTCTTTTGTCACCTTTTCCTGCCCTCGTCTCCGTTCTTTCACCTTCTCTTTTTTTTCCATTCCTTTTAGTGGCGGCCGGCACATATAAAAAGTACTGGGCGGATGGAGGGGATGCGGGGGTTTGAGCAGAGTGATATAATAAATAAATTAAACGTACCTGATGCTGCAGGCCACCTGGCACCTTGATTCTCCTCTGCTTCTTGCTCCCAGCAGTCCCTGGGACAGCAACAGAGAGTCTCCATCAAATACTCACGCTGCTCTCATGCTATTACCATGGATTATGAGAGCAGCATGGGGATTGGCCTGAGCGGACTTATTTAACCCCTTCGACGCTGATGACGAGCTGGGCGCGTCATGAGGTAGCCTCCTGCTACGCTGATGACGAGCCCAGCTCGTCACGTAACATGCGAATCCATAAAAGTCAGCGTGCGGGCGGAATTCCGCCCGCACGCATGCGGTTAATGCTTGCTCAGGCACAGGGAGTCTGTGCTGTTTCTCCAACCCAGCTGTGCATGTCTATTTGGCTGGCCTTAGATGGCCCGCCAAACCGACATGTGCAGGTAGTACCGCACATCACTCCACCCCATCTGCCATGGCCTGGCCCGCCCCACCCTCCTCTCTCTGGCTAGGCCAGCAGCTGAAAAGGAAAATGATAATAAAATATTGTTTTATTTTTCAACTGTTGGCTCTGAGCCAGTGGGGCGACACTCCTCCGCCATTGCAGAGGAGCCGCCGCTCATCCCTTTCCTCTCTTCTTTATTGTTCGCTTATCCTTTGCTCCCTCTGTACCTCCTCGGCCCTGAAAAGTAAACACAGCCAAGCCCCTGGCATGCACTGTGTCTAAAAAAATCAGAACAGGCAGACTCTGTAACAATATCACCTGGGGCAGGACAGACTGGGCCCCCTCCTACGTCTGTGCCCGGGTGCTTTGCATCTGCTGCACCAATGGTAGCTATGCTTCTGCTTGGAGACACAGACATGTCAGATAGATTGTGCGTGATGTGTATGTGTGTTTGTTCATTAACGTGTGCTGCATGCCATGGAAAAGAAGGTGCGGATCACGCCTGGCCTGTCCCTCTTACAGTAAAATATTAGTAATACATATAATCACTGGTCGTTATAATACTCACATTTATGTTGTTATCAAAAATAAAGGTACTACTTCTGCAATTACTACTCCTTCTACAAATAAAAAAGATTTAATTATAATTATTTTTCGTGACATCCTAGTGTCTGTTGAAGACATGTAGGGCAAGGACATCACGACCCAGATGTCAGGCTCATCTTACAACCTGCTCATGGTGACATTATTCTTTCTTTTGCATTGAGCTTGGCACCCAAGTCTTTTACATCAAAGCATTGAATACACATTATTATCTATATAGCTATAGCTGATATAGCTAAACACTAAAACCAGCATCAGTTTCTTTATGCATAAAATACATTAAAAACGTTTGTCAGACTTTGCTTACACAGGAAGTGCAGGCGCGGTGTATTCGCTCTGGACCTCTGTGGCACACCTGACTAGTGACTACATAGAAAGTAGGAGTGTACACACGCTTGTGATACACATTAGAGCTTTCTGCTTTCAGAAGTGGAGATAGAATGTTGGTTTGGACACAAAGAAATATAAGTTAATATAAATAACCTATAGTCATTAAACAAGTCATTTATAAACACACTCCAGTCTGCGGTCATCAGAGTTTTCAAACTACTTTGCAGCATTTATCCAGACCATCTCCCAGGGACAACGATCGCATTAACATATGTTAATGTTACTCCACGCCTGTTTTCTTTTACGATATTCCTTGATCTGTCTATTCCTGTGGTGGACTCAGGAATAATGGGGCATATTACCAAGGGCTTGTATCGCCGCTTTCTCGGCGAATTGTGCCGAGAAAGCGGCAATACAGCTAGAGCCCTATTACCAAGGGCACTTTAAAGTCTGGCCCGAGCCCACTTTGCATGTCGGCGATAAACAGCGCTAATGACATGCAAAGTGGGCGTTACCACGTCCAACCACATGTAAAATGTGGTTGGAGATGGGAACACCCTATTACCAAGGCAGGCGTTGGGAGACAAAAACCTGCGATAAACTCATTTATCGCAGGTCTCCCAACGCCTGCTCTGGCCAGGCGTTAGGCATTGTTAACATGGGGGTGTGGATCATAAAGCTGAATCCACCCCCCCATATTATCAAGGCCCACATTAGCGCATGAAAACAACGTTTGTTTTCATGCGCTAATGTGCCATATCGCCGACTATCGCCGGATTTCTGATCGCCAGCCTGATGCGCATTGATAATTGCTCGCTAATTAGGCGATGAAATCCGGCGATAGCCGGCGATACGGAGATGTGCGTTGTGCGTTTTGCAACGCACATCTCGGTAATATGCCCCATAGAGCCACATGTATCAAAATATTTTGCATTCGCAAATAGTGCAAATTGCTAAATTCGCCCATTTCCGAATGCAAAATTGCCTTTCTGAATGTATGGAAGGCTTTGGAATTCGCAATTTAGGTAATCACAATTTTTAGCGAGAACCTAAATTGCAAATGCAAATAGGTAATCACAAATTGTGAATCCCTAATGCACATGTAAGAAGCCTTTCCTAAGTGCATTTAGGAAACACTATTACCATCAACTTCAAGTTGACGGTAACCATGCACAGACTTTGAAAAATGCACAAAACAGCATTTTTCAAAGTGTCATGTAGCACACACGGGCCCCTAGGGCATGTGTGTGCTTTACATGTGCACACTTTCTTTTTTTGAGGTGCATCAGGGGGGGTCTTAGGCTAATTTGCGATGCCCAATTATGTAATCGCAAAAAAGCTAATGCTAAACCATTCCCACCTATGGGCTGGTACGAATGGAGTAATATTACCTAATAGCGCTTCGCTATTTACCAAATTGCTTTTAGGTAATATTAAGAAATCGCGAAATATTTCGCGATTTCTACATACATAGTAATTTGTGATTCCCAATTAGCAATTCAGTAAAAATCGCTATTTGGTAATCACAAAATGCTTATTTCATACTAGTGGCCCATAGAGAAGAACCATGTAGAGTAGTGGAACAGAGTTCAGAATTAAATGCAGCATGTGAACGGTATGGGTGTTCGGTGGCTGACAGAAAAGCCGAAAATAATGATTAGACGGGGAACCAAAACGAGCAGCCCTGTTAACCCTTCCCAAAAAAATCCTGAAATACCTGTAGGAGTGTAACACAATGCCAGGTGTGCAGACAATGAAGTGTATGGGGCCAGAAGCGAAGTGACTTGCAGCTAGCAAGTTATCCTTTTGTTTGGACATTTGTGATGACGGCCTGGCCTCCTTTTATGGCAGAAGTAGCAAGAAAAGAATTGTACTTTCAATTCAGGTGCATATGGTTTGTAATTGACCATAATAGGCAGCGGGGCTGGAATAATTTTCAGACTGGAGGTGCTGCTATCAATATTACATCAATGTACTCAAAGAGATTGCAAAAAATTCAAGTGTCACAAAGAAGGAGGGTAGGAAATAAGCCACACCCATTTGGCAAGAGAGTGGTAACGGTGCATTTTGAAGTACACTGTCCTCTAAATGTGATCAGACATGCATTTTTACTGATGAAACTAGACACAATATAAACCGCGATGTGTGGAAATTAAATGTTGTTGTGCCTTAGAAAAAACAAATCCTACAGCCTCTAATTTCGCACCAGTTAGATTGTCACAGTTCACTTCACAAAATGCTCTCACTTATGAGTCATAGAAAGAACATTAAACACTGGTCTCCATGTTAAAAGAATTAGAAACAATTTGTCAGAAGAAACAGCCTGACATTTGACATCTGTCTTCAAACACACAACAAAGGTGACAAGATAAAAACAAAATGCAGATTCATCTGGAACTGCAGTATGTTAATTTTGGGAGTGCTGCAGCACACAGCGTACTCCTACTTCCAGAGTTTATGATAATAGATTGAGTTAAATGTAAATTGTGATGTGTTATGTCGGCAGCCAACTTGGAATTTGTTTACTGCTGCATGCAATTAATTCATAATTTATTTTTATTCCAGCATTAACCCTGGCAGAACCAGTCTTTGCCTAGGGAAATCCGTGTAAATCTCCTAGACTTTACTTCACAAGCAGCTAGTGCAATGGATGGAAACAATCACACTTTGGACATGTGGCCCCTTGGATCCAAATCTGGGCGGGGGAACTGAGGGAGCAGGAAATGTAACGACCTGAAAGAGGGGTAACAGTTATTTACTGTCTGGTTGGGACAAGAAAGTTGGGTGAATTTCTGGGCAGCTGGGAAAGTTCTGTTGGACCCTGTAGTGATGTACTTTAAGAATAAACCGCTGACCCAATGTGGCTTGTTAACAGCTTCTTTATTTAATTACATGGTTCCCTGAAGAGCGCCGAGCCAGCGCTCCGTTTCCCCGGCTGCCGCGCTTCCTAATGCGCTGCGCGCGCAGTCCCTCAAAATGGCCGCCGCACGTCACGTAGCTACGTGACGTGCATAGACTAGAGCGCGCCACTACATATCTCCCTTTTTTCCAAACAGTTCAAGAGTCACTTACAGTTCAATTGTCCATTTCAAAATCTTGGAACCTTGCTGGTCTCACCACCGGTCTTCCGCTCCTGGTTACCTGGGTGTAGCCCCCCTGGGACCTTTGACTCGGCACCTCATCGCTTCTTTCCTCTCTCTGTTCCGCCATGTTCTCCTCTACGCTCCTTCTTCCCTCTCTTGGTTCGTCTCCACCACTTCCTTCTCCACATTGCTCGCCGGTTCCTTGCTCTTCTTCTGCATTCGGCTCTTCTCCATCGTCCCACTCAGCTCCATGTTGATTCCATTGTAAAACTTTGTTACACCTGGCCATGCGATCTTGGGACCACACGTTGCCGTCACTCAGCAAGGCCGCACGATCGTACACCTCCTTTACTTGCATGGGCCTGCTGTATTTACTGTCTCCCTTCTTCTGTAGTGTTGCCAACTTTACTCTTACCCACTCATCCTTTTCCAACCTTGTCCCCTTTACATTTCTCCGTTTGTTGTAGTGGTTGGTGTATATCGATTGTGCCTTTTCTAGGTTGGCACGTACCACCGCCGGGGACCATTCGCTGGTGATAACTTTCTCCTTCCAAATCCGATTGTCATGGGTGAAAGGTTCTCGCCCTCTCAGGATCTGAAATGGACTGTATCCTGTTCCAGTTGGCGTAATCCTGTAAGCCCATACCATGTTCTCTATGGCTTTTTCCCAATCCTTATTACAGGAAATCGCTGCTTGTACGGCACCCATCACCACTCGGTTAAACCTTTCCACCAAGCCGTTCCCTGCGGGATGGTAGATCGCTGTGTGTTTAATGGCTATGCCGTTCCTTTGCATGAAGTTGTTCCACCTTTCTGACGTGAATTGGGGGCCATTATCGCTCAAGATGGATTTGGGTATGCCCTCCCTCACGAAAGTGTCTGACAGAAACTTCAGGATGTTCTCCGTGTCCATGGTCTCCTCCACTTTCAACTCAGGCCATTTGGAGTATCTATCCATGAGGACACAAACATACTTCTGAGTGCCCTGGCTATCCAGGATGGGTCCCAATATGTCTATAGACAATTCCTCCCACGGGTTCTGTGGGGTCTCGAACTGTCCCAGCGCGGGGCGCAGGGGCTTGAGTGATTTGTCCGCTCCCTGGCACTGTGGGCATTCTCTGACATGCCTCTCCGCTCTTATGTCCATGCCTGGCCACCAGTAATTTTGTTTGGCCCTTAACTTCAGTTTCCCAATGCCTAGATGGCCCTCATGTAGCATGTCCAGTAACTGGGTTACGAGTTTCCTGGGAGGGATTACCTTGTCCCCTCTGTATGTGAACACTCCTCTATCCCCCACTGATAATTCTTCTCTGACTTCATAGTAGGGTTTGACATCTTCACTCACGTGCCTCTTATCTGGCCATCCCGTTACAATGTACTTCTTCACTTCCTCCAACACTCTGTCTTCCTTATATTCTTCAACCCACTCTTTATAGTCGATGACTTTGCCTTGATCCCCCACCAAAGCCACCAGCTCTCTTTGGTCCGTGGGGTCTTCTTCTCCAGGCTCCATTGCTGCTGCCCTGCTCAGATAGTCGGCCACTCGATTGCGATTTCCAGGGAGGTACTCCACGTCGTACCTGAATTCGAGTAGTTTTAGGGACATCTTCGAAATCCTGGGCGTAGCATTGGCATGCCCACTCGATGTTAACACTTTTACTAATGGCTTATGATCTGTTCTGAGCAGGAATCTGGTGCCCCATAGGAACTGCCTAAATCTCGCTGTAGCCCACACTACCGCCAGCATCTCCTTTTCGATGACGCTGTACTTGCTTTCGGTGGCCGTCAATGCCCTAGATGCAAAACTAATCGTCTCCATCTGACCTTGTCCTCGTTCTTGCATGAGCACAGCTCCCAAGCCTTTTTCGCTGGCATCGGTGGTGAGGACCGTGGCACCCTGTGGGTCATATCCTTTCAGTGGCACTGCTCCCGTGACGTTTCTCTTAATGGTATCAAACTCCTGTTGTGCCTCTGGTGTCCATTCGAAAGTGGTGTTTTCTCTAGTCAGCATCCTCATATTGTGCGTTTTGGAGGCAAAGTGAACCACAAACTTACTGTAATACTCCGCCATGCCCAAAAACGACCTGACTTCCTCCTTGTTGGTGGGGGGCGGAGCTTCAGCAATTGCCTTTACGTTGTCTGCCTTGGGTGTAATGCCCTGCACCCCTATCTCGTGACCTAGGTAAGTCACCGATTCTAGTCCCAAGCGGCATTTGGTCCATTCTGCCGTGAGGCCTTTGCTTTCCAGGGTCTTCAACACTTTCCCTAGTTTCTGGTCGTGGTCCATTCTATCTCGCCCCATTATCAGAATGTCGTCCTGGAAATACTGGATGCCAGTTAAGTCCTTAAACAGTTGGTGCATTAATCTTTGGAATACCGCAGCCGCCGAGGCCAGTCCGAACGGCATGCGGCAGAACTGGTAGCATCCGAATGGGGTGATGAAAGACGTGAGTTTCCTGCTGTCTGGGTGCAATACTACTTGGTGGTACGCAGAGGTCAAATCGATGGTGGAGTACCATTTGACTCCTCTGGTCTTTGCTAGCATTTCGTCGATCCTTGGGAGGGGAAATTTCTCGACGACAATGTTCTTATTTAACTCTCTTAGGTCGACGCAGAGCCTGACCTTTCCATTCGGCTTCATGACTACCACCAAGGGTGCGAGCCACTCTGCGCAGGTAATAGGCTCAATTATCCCCTTGCTCTCCAATTCTTGGAGCTCCTTTTGGACCGCCTCTCTTACCGCTATGGGTATATTCCTCACCTTGTGGGCAACTGGAACGGCGTCTTCCTTGAACACGATCTTATGTTGAAACCTTTCAAGCTTTCCTACCGTGCCTCCGAACACTCTTGGGTACTCCTCTTTCCATTTTTCGAGATTGGGCCAGGTGTCTGGTTCTGTGAGCAAAATCTGTTCTTTGCCTCCCGGGTCTAATTTGATTCCCAGGTCGCCCTGGTCCAGCCACCCTAAGACGGACGGTCCTCTCTCTGAGATGTACAGCTTGCATTCCGCTGATCTGCCTCTGAACTCAAACTTCAAGAGTCTATATCCTACCATTGGGATACGATCGCCATTATATGTGACTGGTCGGATGTCCAATCTCTCCAGCTCCGGTCCGATCTTTGGTCTGAATGTTTTCTCCCACACTGCTCTTGGTATTATCGTGAAGGGAGAACCTGTGTCTGCCACTACGCTGATGGTTACTCCTCCCATCTTCATTTCCAACACGGGTTTAGTCG
Organism: Lissotriton helveticus; assembly: GCF_964261635.1. NCBI lineage: Eukaryota > Metazoa > Chordata > Amphibia > Caudata > Salamandridae > Lissotriton > Lissotriton helveticus. Next base: position 1,518,675,496 of record NC_136068.1, on the reverse strand, counting down.
TCCTTCTCCCTTCTATACTCATGATCTGGTCGTATATGCATAACACGGTGATGACTTCTTCCTCTCCCGTCTCTTCCTGGTTTTCTTCTTCCTGGTCTACGTATTTCACCACGCCCTTGGACATTTTCTTCCGGCACACTTTCTCGTAGTGGCCGATGATGCCACAGTGCAGACACTTGGCCCTGAACGCAGGGCATCTTCTGTCGTGTGCCTCATGGGACCAGCTTCCGCACCTGTAGCACGTTTTCTTGTTGCCACTTCCTTCCAGTTTCTTTTGCAATCCGGAGTTGCCCTGCCATTTGTTGGAACCCTTCCACGTAGCACCTCTGTAACTCTGATCCTTGCGGGGCCCCTCTTCCTGTATCCTGTTCACGATGGCTGCAGTTGGCGGTTCTTTCTTGGTTGCGTCAGCGCACCTCCGTGCGAGTTCAGCCCTCTTGACAATGACCATTACGTCCTTGAGTGTGGTATCCCCACTTGCCCATAGCTTGTCCTGGACATTCGTGCTGGTTGTGTGCATAACTATTTGGTCTTTGATAAACTCTTCCTCCCACAGGGCATACCTGCACGTGGCCGCCAGTTTCTTCAGGGCCGCTACATATTCCTCAATCGACTCTCCGGCGCGTTGTTTCCTCTGCTGGAAGTTGAATCTATCAACTGATACACATACCGTGGGCCGATAGTGTTCATTCAGATCGTCGATCGCATGGGCGTATACATCATCGTCCGAGCCATCTCTCGGTTTGGGTACCAGGCTTTTGTATATTCTAAGTCCTTCTGGCCCTAGGTTGAGTAATAATATCCGTTTTTTTCTGTTGGGTTTGAAAGACTCTTCATTTTCGTCCTCTAGGACCTCTATGAAGTTGTTTATGTATTCGCGCCAGTCCTCCCACTTCATCAGTGGTTCTCCTGGCTTCGGGAGGAACTGGACTGGTGCAATGGCGTATCCCGCTGGGGCGCTCATTTTCTCTTCCTTGGCCGTCGTCGTTCTGTTTCCTTTCCCTGTGGGGCTCCCTGGGGTGTTATCCGTCTCCTCTTCCTTGGTCTGCACTGGGGGACCTTCAGCGTCAGCCCCCTCACCCTTCTTTATGGTAGCCAGGTCTGGCCTCTCCGTGGATAGCGTGGGCCGACTGCGACGCGCTGTCTGGCTGCTGTGGGGTCTCTCTGCTATTTTCTTTTGGTGTGCCCGGTAATGGCTCTGCCGCGCTCTTCAGGGTACAGTACCTCCTGTGGTGATCACAGTCCTGGTGGTTCTCCAGTGACACTGCACAGGTTTGCTGTTCAGCTGTCCGGTCCCCTTCTGCCTTGGTGACACGGTTTGCCTGGGTTCCGCTGGTTCCACGTGCTTGCGTGGATGTGGATCTGCTGTGTCCCCCTTGCCACGTGGTGGGTGTGATGCCCTTCGTTTTTTTTTTGTTTTTTTCGAAGGTTTGGTCGAATCCCGACCTCGTCGCCACTGTAGTGATGTACTTTAAGAATAAACCGCTGACCCAATGTGGCTTGTTAACAGCTTCTTTATTTAATTACATGGTTCCCTGAAGAGCGCCGAGCCAGTGCTCCGTTTCCCCGGCTGCCGCGCTTCCTAATGCGCTGCGCGCGCAGTCCCTCAAAATGGCCGCCGCACGTCACGTAGCTACGTGACGTGCATAGACTAGAGCGCGCCACTACAGACCCAAAGCTTACACTGTGGAACCAGTAGCTGGTCCTGGAGGGAATGCTGCGGGCGGTGGGGAGGGGCGGAGGGGCGGCGGGGCGGGGGAGGGTCATGGTGGAGGATAGTAAACTCCAGCATACGGATGATCGGAGTTAGGTAAAGAAATAAACAAATAAAACGAATTAAATTGCGAGCACTGCAATGCCAAATTCATTGCAGCTCACTCAATTTCATTAGTTGTATTTATTTCTTTACCTAACTCCAATCGGCCGTATGCCGGAGTTTACTAACCCCCACCCTGCGCCTTCCCTGCCCCGCCCCACGGCCCCGCAGCACTCCCTCCAGGAGCCACTACTCTGCGGAACTGTGCTGCGGTTCCGGTGTGAATGTCGGGGAAAGTGAGGGCTGTATCCAGCAGGTAGGCCTCTGGGTGTATGCATCCTTTGCACTGACTCGAGTGTTGGGAGCCATGAGGCAGCAGAAGATGCTTCCTTGTGCAGGCTGAAAGCCATAAGGGAGCTGCCAGGCCTGTCTGTGACACCAACCCACATCCTGGGAGCAGTAGCGGTTCCTGGAGGGAGTGCTGTGGGGAGGTGGGCGGGGGGAGGGGCAGGGTGGGGGTTGGTAAACCCCGGCATACGGCCGATCGGAGTTAGGTAAAGAAATAAATAAAACTAATTAAATTGCGCGTGCTGCAATGCATTTGGTGTTGCAGCGCATAATTTAATACTCAGCTTCCAGGCTGCAGTATAAAAAAGCTGTTTTGAATTGTTTTTAGTCTAGGTTTTATTGCACTGACTCCACTGTTACAAATATGAATACCAAAAATGTAAATAGCAGAGGCAGTTATATCTTCCTTGGAACTAAACTGGATCAAAAAGAGGAAAGGACTGGAGTTGCATTTTCTTCACTGCCATATTCCCATACACGCAATGCTTTTCCACGATAACTATTGGTGCTATACCACTGGAAAGCACAGCTGCTTGGTGATCGAATTCCTAATCTATCCAGAACTTCAAAGGTGTACAAAGGTACTGGGTCACTTGTAGAAAGGTACACTTTGGTATTATAGATTTGGTAAATTTAGGGTTTAGCGTTAGGTAGTGGTAAAGGGTAATTTTAGGTTTTTGGGGTGGGTTGTGGTAAAGGGTAGTAAGGGTAATTCTAGGGTTTGGGGGTAGTAGTAAAGTGTTTTTGAAGGGTCATTATAGGGTTTAGGAGAGAGTAGTGGTAAAGGGTGGTAAGGGTAATTTTAGGGTTTTAAGGTGGGTAGTAGTAAAGGAGAGTAAGGTTAATTTTAAGCTTTATGGGTGGATAGTAGTAAAGGAAGGTTAGAAGTAAACTTTAAAAAAAAGGGGGACTGGGTGGGTTTGAGGGGGGAACCCACCATAAAAGTACACAATTAATGAAATATTAAGTTTTATGGTTTAGAGATGGGTAATGGTAAGTGGAAGCATGTGTAATTTTAGGGTTTAGGGGTGGGTAGAGGTAAAGTCAGGTTAGGTGTGCATTTAAGAAGGGGGCGCATTGTGGGGTGGGGTTTCCACTCCCACCCCAAAAGATATAGATTTAGATACATATGTATTTAGTTATTATATTTACCTTACGTGGTAAAGGGATATGTGTTAGAGAGTATGCGTGTAGCTTATGGCTGCCTGAAGTGTTTCAGCACAGGGGAAGAGAGCAACCACACTGCATGTTAGTAGATATGGCACAGTTCTGCTGCCTTCCATTCACAAAACACAGCACAGCATCTTTGGTTGCTATGCTGCACGCATCACATGTAGGTAAATCTGACTCTAATACTGAATCCAGAACTGATTAGTATTGAACCTTGAGGATTATCTCGACTCACTGTGCTCGCGGGTTGATGGCTGAATCAGCTTAGACATATGATATACCAACATCCTCTTACTGGGTCGTCTGAACTAGAGCACTGTTTAGAATCTAAATGTTGAAAATAAATAATAATGCAATAATTTTTTTCTATTAACGAGTTTGCAGTGATCACTATAATGCTATTACTGAAATCAGAGTGGTACTAAATAAAGAATGAGTGAAATTGGTGTATTCTAATTGAATCATTTTATATCACTTGTAAATGAAATAGTGCAGTTGGTTGGTATTCAGCTTGCCCAATATGAGTGCAGGTTTTAGTTCCTAGCACATCAGAAGACGGGTAACTCATGAGTGTCACATTGAGCTCTGTGGGTAATTGGGCTCTGAGATATTTTATGTTATGTTAATTATTCTTAAGTGCGATGGTTACCCGAAGATGTCCTGGTGCTGAGTGCTGCCTTCTGGTTGTCAGGGTGTGAGTTGGCCTAGGAGGTAAAAAGATAGGTTTTAAGTCCCTTCCTAAAAGTTAACAGTTCTGTGGTGTTCCTGAGGCGGAAAGGAAGCTCATTCCAGGCTCTAGTGGCACAAGTAGTGAAACTTCGTCCCCCCCATTTTGCTTTTTTAAAAGACTACCACTAGTCTAGTCTGTCGATCAGAGTGCTCTCTTAGGCGCGTACCATTTAAAGCACCGTTTTAGATGTTCTGGGCCTCTTCCATGGAGGACCTTGAAAACTGTGCATAAGGGTTTGGATTGAATCCGTTTTTTGACAAGGAGCCAATGCAGCTGTTTTAATCCTTTTTTTTTATTGAGACAAATTTAGGTGTTCCAGTCAAAAGTATTGCTGCTGCGTTCTGCACAAGTTGAAGCCTGTGTAGATGTTTCTTTTGGATGTTTAAGTTTAGACTATTGCAGTAATCCACACGTGATAAAATTAGGGATGTTATCACTACTTTGTGGCTAACTGCTGGCAACAAAGACATAATTTTCCGTATCATCCTAAGAAGATTGAAGCTTTCGGAGGAAACCGCATTCACCTGGTCTTCGTATGTCAGTTTATTGTCAATTAAGACTCCTAGGTTTTTTGCTTTCCTTGTTGGCTCCAGGAACGTCTCTAGTTCATCTGGCCACCAATCTGGTGTCCAAAAATTGGCATTGCTTCCAAATATGAGGACCTCCGTTTTGCTTGAGTTCAACTTCAAGCAATTCATTGTCATCCACAGCCTGACTCCTTTCATGCAGTCGAGGTACTTTTTCCCTTTCTCTGCGTCTAGTCCAGGATGTAGTAACATCACTATTTGCATGTTGTCTGCGTAAGATGTCAGCTGGAATCCAAAGGATCTCATTTGTGCGGCTAAAGGTGTCACATTAACAATAAAAAGGACTAAGGGAGGACCCCTGTGGTACTCCACATGGCAGGGAAAATGGTTGTGAGCGAGCTTTATCAAAGTCCACGGTTTGAATCCTTTCTGTAGGATTTTAGGAGGTTCCAGGCCTTGCCTACTACGGCCCAATCAGAATATCGTGATGGACCGTATCGAAGGCCGCAGAGAGGTCCAGCATTATAAGTGCTGCATTACCTCCTTGGTCCAGAGCTTCCCTTATTTCCTCCATGGATTGTATCAAGGCTATTCTGTGCCATGCCCTGCCCTGAACGCATATTGAGTGGAATCTAATGATTTCCTTACTCAGAGATGGGTGCTGAGTTGGGTGTTAATAGCTTTTTCGATAATTTTTTTATGGTAGAGGTAGATGAGAAATTGGCCGATAGTTGTTGGGGTCCTTATGATTGAGGTTGTGTTTTTGAGTAAAGGGAGAATGGACACCGTGTTCCATTTATTAGGGAAATGCCCTGATTCAAACATTTCATTGAAAAGAGGTGTCAATGCCTTGCTGATAAGCTCTGGAACAAATTTGATCACTGAAACTGGCATGGGTTGTTTGGGGACCCTGATTTAATAGCAGCAAGGAGCTTAGTAGTGTCCTGTGTTGTCAAAGAGAAGAATTTATATAGGATTGGTTGAGGCTCAGTTAAGTTTCTCATCGACATGGCTGGCTCCATGGTCTGTACGGTTGAGGAAAGACTAAACGAGGAGAAGATAGCTTCCACCTTCCATTGGAAAGAAAGTAGTTATTTCTTCACAGAGTTCTGGGCTGCTTTAGGATTTTGGAGTAGATGGAGCGGTCAATTTGACTACAGTTGTAAAGAGTTCCTTCGTAGAGGATTTTGCATTTGTAATTTGCTCCATGAAGATCTTTTTAGTATTGAGCAGTTGCTGTTTATAAAAAGTGATGCTCTGTTTTTAATATTCTTTGTTGACATCATTGTAGCCTCGCCGCCATTTCAACTCTAATCCCTTACAGACAAGTTTTTGCTACCTCAGTTTTTCAGAGTATGAGAGAGCTGAAGGCTGAGAGTATTTGGGGGTCCATCGTTTCACTGGGGCTAGTTATTTGCATGTTACATCTATCCAATCAGTATAGGAAGTTGTGGCATCCTCTACGTCTACAGGGAGACAGCGAGCCGTCGCCTGGAGAGAAGCAGCTAGCTCTGAACTACTTATTTCCTTCCAGGCTCTTATTTCAATCTCCTTTTTTGGTCCTAATACGCTACGGTAAGGTTTAGGGGATGTTAGATCCAATAGAAAAGTGGCATGATAAGTCCAATTCAGAGGCAACACCTTTGTATAATTTATTAGGGGATTGTTTGAGAATATCCATCTAGTGTGTGTCCTGCCACATGCGTAGGACCCTCCACAAGCTTTCTTAATTCTCCGCTATTTATCACCTCTACCAGAGTACTGGTGTCCGGATCGAGATGAACTTCCAGATGGAAGTTGAAGTCCCCCAAATCGTGAATGAGTCATTACAGAGCCCAGCCTATAACAGAGCCACAATTGACTCTAACAAGCGCTTCTTGGGCCTGGAGATTTATATAGGAGAATCCCCTTAAAGGAATTCTGCTGGGCTGTGTAAAAACTGAACGATAGTGCTTGCCAGTCTATAGTTGATGCCATTTGGAAGGAGGACTAAAGGGAGGTATGATAAATAATTGTGAATCCTCCCTCTCTCCTGATGGGTCTAACTTGGGTGTAGCATTGTAAATCAGGAGGTGTGGCTTTCGCGAGGTCTGGTTCTGAAGCCTTGTCTGACCATTACTCCAGAATAAATGCTAGTTGTATATTGTGCTCCTCCAAGAATAGTGCACATTCTGTGCTATGTTTTATCTAAGATCTCACATTTAGTAGTAAGTACCGTGTATGTCCACTTTAGGTCTTACTTGTTTGCTTTCCACTCGTTCTGGCTGTTGTATGGGGTTAAATAGGTCGTGGGCAAGAGTTAGGCGACAGTTTATACAGGTTGCCACCGGTTCTTTTGGAGTGACCTTAAGTTCTAAGCATGGACACATGGTATTTTTACGTTTGGGGTTCCATGCTAGCTGGTCATCTCCAGAGTAAACTAGTGAAACTGATCCTGACCTCTGGGGACCGGGGCGTCTAGCCCTAAGCAGGTTCAGAGCGCGGGCGGGCACAGGCGGACTTGCCTTCAGCGTGCAAGTGCGCACAAGCTGCGCGCGTACTCTGTGTGTCCACGCCAGCGTGCCCTTAATTAGCATGGGCTCTGAAGACTAGCCCACTAAGAAAAATGGCGGCCAGTTCCCAAATCCCCTTCTGGTATAGCACAGTCTGATGAGTAAAGTGCAGTGCAGTCGTGCATACAGTAATACAGTTTACTCAGCATTTAAGTACCTAAAAACCTTTAAAACCAATCTTTGTTTTATCTCGCTTTGGAGCAAACTATTTTCCTTACCATTACTTTCTTTATGTTACAATGCAGAGGGTGTGGATTAACAGCTAGAGCAGACAATTCTTTAAGCTTGGGAACCAGGTTCGAGTCTGACTGAGGATCAGGAATCTTGTGATTCTGGGCAAATCACTTAATCTTCCTATGCCTAAAAAAATGAATATGCAGTCTGTAATGCAACTGGTGCTCGTGTAAAGCGCTCTGATACCTTTGGGTCGAGTTTGCGCTGTATAAAGCTGCAAAAAACCCTTTTTTTACTAGTAGCAGCCCATCCCCTGCCAAAGTGGCGGGCGGACTGGGCTGGAGGAGGGAGGAGTACTGGACAAAAAAAATATAACATAAATGATATAAAAACTTACCTGAACACAGCCGCCCGCCGCATTGCGCACCTCCAGGCTTCTTCTACTGGGCACAGGCTCCCAAACTGCACTGCGGCCAATCATGACGCTGCATAAAAGCAGCATTGGAATTGGCCTGAGCGCAGGCAACTTGCGCTCCCAGGCAGACTGGGGCTGGAGAGAGCTTCACTGCGCATGAGGGTTAGGCCTGCCTGAGACGGCTGGCCAAACCCTCATGCATAGTGAAAGGAGTTCTCACCACTACCCAACTAGCAGTGTCATCCCCTCGACCCACCCTGCCGCCCTAATGGAGCGGCCTACGCTGCTTTTTACCCACATAAAACTTTGTGCCACAGCTTTTCTATGTAAACTTTGGGGGATACCTGAAGTGACTGGCCACAACGTCTGATCTTAAACACCGCTACAGAATTAGAAAATTATGCTAACAGAAGGGATGATAAAGTATTGCGCTGTCCATTCTTAAATGTTACCACATATTTTATACCAAGGTAGGCAAGTAGGTACGTAGTTTCAAGGGTCTTGTCATTCATTCTAAATATTTCCCCAAGGGGTGCCTCATACCGCAGAACATGATTTTGTCTCGTTTATACTGATCAGCTTTTAGGAAAATGGAGGGCGTTGGGATGAAATGTCCAACCTACCTTCATATACGTAGTTGATCCTGTGAGTTCTAGAATGGATGTAGGTGTAGGTATGAGAACTTAAGAACACATATCAGTGGGCCACTCTTAGGAATGTATCTTTACCTTATAGAGTGCATCCTTTAAGTAATGAGGTGGGAAGCGAGCTTGTTATCCCAACCTCTCCGTGGTTTTCGTGATAACGGTTTCTTCCAAAATATTCATAGTAGGCAAATGGTCCAATCGAGAAACTTGAGGAAGGTACATAATCTACTGTCTGGTCAGATAATAACCTCCAAGTGTGTGCTTGTGTTGCTGCCTAAAACTAGTACACACCGTATTGGAAGTCCGAATTACTCGACTCGAGTCTGTAATAGAGGAACAAGGGTTGCAGAATACTTCATGAACTATGGGTGTTAATCTTAGTTAAATGTGTCTGCCTGTGGACCTTAACATTGAATGGCGTCTTGTCGCCTTTACATTTAGCAATTTGCAGTTAAAAAACACAGCCTTGCAAGCTTTGTCAAGGTGTTCTCAATCAATAATAAAGACATATTTTGTTTAATAATAATCCTGTCTTTCTATTGAACCAAACATACAGGCTTTGACATAAGTATGAACATCCGATTGCATCCTAGAGATCAGCGGTGGAAAAAAAAGGGTAATAACAGTACCATATTATAATTTTATTGTTCCCTACCGGCACTGTAGGTGTGATGCAGGGTGGACAGGGCTGGCCAGAGCATTGCAGAGGGATAAGTGGAGGCACTCTCCAAGTACCCATGACGGTTTGGCCGGCCGCCTTGGGCTGGCCAAACAGTCATGCACACTTTGCATGTTCTCCACTGGCTGTAATGCCCAGCCTGGGTGCAGAACATGCACAGGCCCCAGTCCCTATCAGAGCGCCAAACAGCCAACCAGCAGCACTGTGATTGACTAAGGGAGTCTTGGAGCCTGTGTGCTTCCTGTTTCCTGCCTGCATCGTGGCAAGAAGGACGGAAGAGAGGAGGCCACCGGTAAGGTAAGTTTCATTTTCTTTTCTTTCTCTTTTTTTTCATCCCCACCTCACCACTGCTTCTCCATAGCAGCTGCTAGTGCTTCCAACCTACTTCCAGGTAGATCTCTTAAGACACAAGCATTGCTTATGGCCCTACCCAAATATATATATATATGAAAATTATTCATATGAGGCCTCTCCCTGGAAAAACTTTTTAAAATCAGAACCAGACTCAGTGTTGGTTTCTGGGCTCATATGCTCCAGCCCTTGTATTGTATTGTATTGTAGGGGTTATTTATAGAGCGCACTGTGACCAAAGATGGTATCCTGGCACTAAACTATTGTGTAAAATGTAGCAGAGGGAAAGCTAAACAGTGGCCGCTAGTATGGAAATAGCCAGGTCTTCAATGCCTTCCTGAATTTTTGTAGATCAGTTTGAGAGCGTAAAGGAGGCTAAAGTCTGTTCCATAACCGGGCTGCGTTCACCATGAAGGTGCGTCACCCTTGTTTAACTTCCTTGTACCTGATCTCCTGGGCATAGTGACCATTAGTATAGTGAAGGTTCCTGCCGGGGGTGTACTTTTGTTATCTTGTTTTGAAGGGGTATTGACCCTTTATTGTGTAATGCCCTATGAGCAATACCTAGAGATTTGAAAGCTATTCTCTGCTTGACAGGTAGCCAAAGAAGCTCCTTCAAGGGTTCGGCAGCAGATGAATGTTGGTGTTTGTTCAGTGTCAACTTGGCAGTAATGGTCTGAATACGCTCTAACTTTTTTAGTAGGTAACTGGAAGCTCCTGCCAAGAGGGCGTTGCAGTAGTCCAGCCTACTTAGTATTACCCCTCTGGAGATCAATGACCTGGCAGGTATATCGAGCAGAGGGTATAGCTTCCTAAGAGCAAGGATCAAAGCAAAACAAGTTCCGGTGGTTTTATTCACTCAGTTTTCTAAAGATAACCCTTGGTCGATGGTCACACCCAAGTTTCTTACTGCCACAGGATTGCTCAAGGGCTTTTCCATTGGCAGCGGCCAGAAGTTCGATGGTAGGGACATCAGGATTTTGGTGGCAGGGCAGCAAAGAAATTCTGTTTTTATTTCCATTCATCTTCAGTGAATTGGAATCATCTAATCAAGGATGTCAACAATGCATGCTTGAACGTTTCTGATAGTATCCTCCTGGTTATTATTCAATGACAACATTAATTGGGTGTCGTCCATGTAGTTGATTAGTTTGATGTTATAGGTTTTTATGAGTGTGATCAAAGGTTTAATGTAAACATTAAACAAGATAGGGCTGAGGGAAGAGCCCTGGGGGACACCATGTGTTGTTTTTATGAATTTAGAACGAAACGGGGGGAGAGATATGGCTTGGTGGCAGTTGTGTAAGTATGACTTTAGCCAGTTTAACATTGGTCCCCCCCCACCCGCTGCTGAGAGCCTGGATGTGAGGATGTGATGGTTGACCATATGATAACGCAGCTGATAGATCTAGGAGGACATGGATGGCCATTTGTCCTTTGTCGGTGGTCCTCCTTAGTTCATTGGCTGAGCAAATAAGGGCGGTCTTTGTTCCATGACCATAACGGAATCCAAATTGCTCCTCTTCAAGCCATGTAGTCTTCTAAATGTTGTGACAGAAGTGAACTTATGTGCCTTTCCAAGATTTTTATAGGTAAAGGAAGAAGGGAAATAGGTCTGAAATTAGTCAAGTCGGCGGGATCAGAGAGAGCTTTTTTCAGCAATGGTTTTACTATTGCTTTCTTCCAGCAGTCGGGTCCCCTCTGGGTTTCCAGAGAGTGATTGCAGAGTTGTCAAAGGGGGCCTGCCAGCTCTTCTTCTCATACTAGCCACTGCCTTGGGGGCATAGGGTCCAGCGGGGATCCTGATTTAATAGCTCTATACAAGGTTTTTAAGTCTTCTCTGGAGATAGGGTGCAGTCTGGTGAGTGTCACCAGTGGTAATTCGGCAAGGAAAAGATCTACGGAGGGAGGGACAGGAAGTAGTATCAGTTAAGCGGGACTGTGGGAGTGTGCACTTGAGTGTATAACTGCTGGTATGTTATTGATCCCTTCTAAAATAGTTGTGATTTGGCTGTCGAAATATTCCGACAAGTTGTCACACAATGTCTGTGATGGAGCGATAACTTGCTTGAAGCGGGATGGATCCGGTGAATTCCTTAAGAATTTTGAAAGTTTTCCCCCGCTTTATTAGGGTTCGATCTGCTCTTAGATGTTTTTAAAATTAGCTTATCCCTCTCGAGTTATTGGCGTCTAACCCTGGGCATAGTACTACTCTACGCGTGACACGTAGCACAGTACAAGTAGCAGCTAAATCAATGCAATCCTCAGATGCTTTCATAAAGCAATTTTACATGCTTAAAATCATATAACCAATTCACAGTAAACTTTTTCAATGAAAACATTAGGCAGTGAGAGAGGTGATGATTTTGGGGCCCCCCCTAACCTAGGGGGAGGACCAAGCAGATGCCTTGAACACAAAGAGCATAAACAAAAAGTACAGCTTGTTGAACTTCGGTGGTGGTCCCATCGTTTTAGGACCACCCCAAGCACGAGTCAAATGCAAAATCAGTGAAATTGTTCTTACATCAAGCTGCAGTTTCACTAGTCGTTACTAGATGTCCCTCACAAGTCAAATGCAAAACCATTGAAACCCTTTCATCAAGCATTTGCCTCATGAGGGACATCTACTAATGACTAGTTGAACTGCAGCTCTTTGTAGAATTATTTTGATATTGGATTAATATTCCCTGCCCACTGCTAATCTCATCCCATAATGATTTGCAGGGCCTTTGGTTGAGATTGTTTTTTTGCCAATAACTGTACTTGGGGTGATCCTAAGATGATGGGGCCACCACCGAATCGTTCAACAAGATGTGCTTTTTGTTTTCAAGGCATCTGCTTGGTTCTCTCCCTAGGTTAGGGAGGATCCCAAAATCATCACCTCTCTCACTGCTTGCTAATTCTTCAGTTTCACTTTTGTGAAAGTACTATATGCTCTTTAGCATATGTAGCTAGAGATAGTAATTTTAGAATAACTGGTCCTGTGCAAGATGCCATTTGCAATTATTTCACAGATCAGACAAGTACACAGTGCCATCAGCTACGCTATGCAGTACTACGTGTAGTTCAAAGTATACTACGTGCAGCTATTTGTAGTGCTACTATGCAAACTATGCCCAGGGTTACTGGCGTCTCCACTTCCTTTCCAATTGCCTACATCTAAGTTTTGCATTTTTTAGAGTAAGATCGTACCAAGGGGCTGAGAGTTTTTTTGATTTCTTCTGGGTAGTCAGGGGTATAGTTTCGTCTAGACTTTTTTATCATTTCCCTTTCGAATCTATTATAGTTTACCTCCGTCGAATCTGTTGATGAAAAATATGGGATCCTAATAAAAGGTTTGTTTTTAATTTCAGGGAGCTTATTCCAAGTTCTTCCTTCTACTAAATTTATTACTGGCTTGGCGAGGGAACAACTTTTGGGGGGAGAATATAAGGTCCAGGGTGTGGCCCAGTAATTATGCAGGTCCAATGACCTGCTGTTTAAGGCCGCAGGTTGCAGGTACCGTGCAATTCCTTGTATGTTGCCGACAGGTTTTCTTCTGCCCAGAACTTAAAGTCTCCCAACAAAAAAAGTTTATTGTGTGTAATCCACAGATTGAAGATATCATCTAGGAAAGATGGAAGGGCAGAGGTTACAGCCGTGGGTGGTATATAACAAAGGACTCCTGTGGCCATGTTTTCTTTCCTGGCCTTTAACTGAAACACAAAGTAGTTCTCTTCCCTCAAATGTATCTATCGGGAAGATGTTAAAGTCCAGCTTGTCCCTGTAGAGGATACCAAAGCCCCCGGCCTTTTTTGCCATCTTGAGGTTTAAGGAACCCTTTGAACCCATCTGGGCAGACGTTATCTAAGTCAGAGAGTGAATCTTCTGTGGACCGGGTTTCAGTGATGAACGGTGCAACTGCGTGTTTGGCAAGAGATCTGGCATTCAAGAGGCCACAGATTAGACTTTAGCTGTTCTTTTACTGATTGCTCAACAATCAACAGAAATGTCTGTAATTTCCTTTTTTCTTTTTTTTCTGGTGTCCTTGAGTAACAGCTACACCAGTGCCTTTTAATGCCCTGACATACCACACCTGCAAATGGCCAGACACTTTTCCTAGGTGCCTCGACCATCTGTGGCACACTTGACACTTGTCATTGATCCTCCTTGCTATGTGGTCCAACCATTTACCAGGCTCTTTCTTCATTTACGAGGGGAGAGCAGGCATGGGCAGGCTGAAGAGGCCTCCCCTCGGTGTGTCCACTCATCAATTAGCTGGTACTACTTTCCTTCAGCCTTCTGATGTCCCTCCTGGCTCCTTAGAGTGCAGGCAGTAGTGTCTGGTCTCCCAACAACAATCTGGTTGCAGGACAAGGTGGGGAAAGGATGACAAGACACTGGTATCTGAAGAGGATCCTAAAAAGAATGAGAATTACTGGTGAAATGTGCAGTCATTCTTAGGACGCCCACTTCAGCTCACTCTAGCTTTGCATCCTGAAACTGCAGGTTTTACAAGGCTGCAGGTTAACCACAACCATCAGGACCTTGCACACAGCTTGGAAAGAGCCACAGCTGAGGTTAAATGCAGCCGCGGCCCGTGGAGGGTGTTTCGGTGGGGCAGAGTGGCGGGGTGGGGGAGGGGCAGGGTGGGGAGTGTGAAAAACCGGAGTATGGATAATTGAAGGTAAGTAAACAATTTAATTAACCCCTTCCACACTCATGACGAGCTGGGCTCGTCATGCAGTAGCCTCCCAGCACGCTCATGACGAGCCCAGCTCGTCATGAATAATGGGTTTTTGCATATTCCAGCACAGGGCTGGAACTCATCGAGCATCGATGTGGTTAATAAAAAGAATTTCGTAGCGCGCCCTGCATCGCAAAATATGATGCAGGGTGCGCTACGAAATTCGTTTTATTAATTAAATTGTTTACTTACCTTCAATTATCCATACTCCGGTTTTTAGCACCCCCCCCCACCCTGCCACTCCCCCGCCCCGCCTCTCTGCCCCACCGAAACTCCCTCCACGGGCCGTGGCTGGTTAAATGTAGATGTTTAGGGGGTCGCTGAACTAGCTTCAATAGGGCTTCAAGCGTTCCTCTTCCAGGTGGCAGCACTGGTCATCAGTGCCAACAATTCTAGCGACCTTCCTAGCCCTATAACACTTTAGAGGATTTCTTAAGCCCCTCACACCCTCCGGCACCACTGCATACTCCTTCTTAAAGCAGCAGCTTCAGTGTAAGGACTATTGGCCTGCCTTCCTGCCCTGCTCTGTTGATCTCCTGATATGGGACTCTTCAGCTCTTGAGCAGCTCCCCACAGATACTCTTCATCAGACTACACACTGTTCCTACTCTCTCCTACCACAATGTTGTGTGCTACTTCTCCAAGCACTGCCACGGGACTAGTGTCAATACAGGGCTTCCTGCTTCACGAGACATCAGCAGGTCCTCTCTCCACTTGTCCTGGGGGAGAGCTAGGGAACTGGAGCCCTGAAGATGGTCCAAGTTACAGCCGAAGAACAAGGCAGAAGTAAAAGCATCTGCAAGGCTCCTGTCAGGGGCTGCAGGGGTCCTGGTCCTTTCTCCTTTTCCAGGTTCTTTCTCAACTCTCTCTATCTGTGCAGGGGTAGGGTTCAAATGGGAGTTCAAGCGTTACGTGACTGGTGATATAAACAAGTCTAGTGATGTGATACTACATCATCCGTTCTTTCACCTCTAACTGACTAGCAAGTAACCAGCCCACTGACCGCCCCACCCATGCGCATCTTTCTGGGAAAAATGATAACAGCAGTTCTCTCCAAATTCAGAGCACAGAATTTCTCTGGGTTTTTCTCTGTCCATAAAGATGAGGCATATTCCTTCTAAGACTTCAAAATAAGCAGCAGGGCCAGAGGCAGAAGCCTGCCCTCTCCCCACTGTTAAGACTGGGAACTTGCCCACCTTAACAGGTTGTTATTCATGGACAGCTATTAAATTAGCCACTTCCTCAAGCAGGAAAATCATAATCTCCCTGGAATGGGCCTATTGTTAACTGGGGCCTTTGATCAGCCATGGGATGGGCAACAGTAAATACTACACCCAGCCTGGCAGCTCAAAGACTGAATGTCATTAGTGAGTGACTCAGAGAAATGTGTACTCATACAAATAGGTTAAGAAATTCATCTAGAATAAATCTGACCTGAGGTCGAAATTCTGGGCTCAAAAATGTAGGCAAGGCACGAACTTTGCCCCTTCGACTATGTGCCAACCCATCTTACTATCTGTAGATGCTGAACCAAGTCAGAGAGCAGTTTTCTTTTCTCAGCCTTCTGTGCGCACACTTAGGTGAACTAGTGTATCCTGCAACCTCCTCAGGACCCGTACTTGCAGCTGTCCACAAAGCTCTATATACATATAAATCATCAAACTTTGAAAACGCTGCACTCCAGGAAAATTATTTTTCAATTTGGTTTATTCGCCAAGTACAAATGTCTCCATATGCACCACCGCCGACGCATTTCAACCAACGGACCTTTCGCGCAGTATGTACTCTAATTATTCCAATGCAGACCCTGGAGGATGTAACTTAAAACATTTTATATAGAGCATTACAGTGAACAACACTCCTTCAGATGGTCTCCTGCCAAAACCAGCAGAACTGGGTATGTTCATGGACACAACCCACATTCCTTTCAATGCATTTGTGTTAATTTCTCTCAAGGAGCCTGCAGAATTGAGTAGTCTATGTTCATATGACACAGCAGGTACACATTTTCCTTTGGGCTGAATTACCATCAGGTGCAATCATTGCTGTATATGTGGCTCCAAATATCACTGTCGTTTAGGGGTATTATTTGACAGCCCCTTCAAAGCGTTTCTTCCTGAGTTTTCCTCTGGGACTTATACTTTGCAACTTAGAGGTTGTAGCATGAAACATTCGTATGGAGGCCTTTCATTCCTCGCATGTCTTCTAAATCTGTCTGTCCCACTCTCTCTCTCTCTCTCTCTCACTCTCCCCCCCCCCCACCCCCCACCTCTATCTCTGTCCCTCTCTCTGTGTCTGTGCTTTTCACCCTCGGAGCCTATCTCTTTATTTAGCTTGTCTCTTTCTCACACTCTCTCTCTCACGCTAAACATCACCTCTCTTAAGTAGCACACAAATGCTGAATCGGGCATCCGGAAAATATGATCTCTCATCATGTATCTAAATTGCATACATTTGCTTGCCTTCTATGCTATTCTGTACCGCCCATTCCAAGCCCTTGTCCCTAGTGACATGAAGGCTTTGTGTCCTCTTCTATCCCTGTTCATATTACGAATATACACTGTACTTTTCTTGCACACTGAAAGGGCGCTGGAAGGCTATCTGTCTCGTTCGTTTTCTCTCTCTCTCTCTCTCTTTGTCTCTCTGTTATCGGTTTATCTGTAACTCGCTCTCTTTCCATCTCTAACTCTGCATGTTTCGTCTCCCTAGTTCTCTCAATCTTTCTGTCTTTCTCACACCTATTCTCTGTTATCCCCACCCCCTCGGTCTTTATCTGTCCATCTCCTCTTCTCTCTCTTTCTCTCCCTCTCTCTCAGTCTCAGTCTCCCGCTCCTGTTCTTGAATCTCTCACTCGCTTACCATCCTGTCACTCTCTTCTTGTTCTCTCATTCTCTAGCTCCCTGCCGCTCTATCAGTCTCTCTCTCTTTCTCTCTCTATCTCTCTCTCTCTTTCTCTTTCTTCTTGTTCTCTCATTCTCTATCTCCCTGCCGGTCTGTCAGGCTCTCTCTCGTTCTCTCTCTTTCTCTTCTTGTTCTCTCATTCTCCAGCTCCCTGCCACTCTGCCACTCTGCCACTCTCTCTCTCCCCCTTGTTATCTCCTCCCACTCCGCTTGACCCTTCTTTGCACCATCCACTCTCTGGGGCTTTGTGAAGCAGCTTAACTTGTGGTAGGGGGAGATGGGTAGAGGTTATGCATGTGTGGCCCATCCCAAGCAGGTATCTCAAGTGCTCATTGGAAGGTGAAATGGAGGGGCAGCCGGACACAAGCAGCTTGTAGGCCTCATAATGAATATCACTTATCCAGGCATTAACTTTACTATGTGAAGAGCAGCGTCACAAGCTACTGTCCAACCCAGGAAACCAGACAGTGAAGACTGTGACATCACTTTAATAAGATAGGAAGTCTGAGTTCTCGTTGGGTTGAATTTCAAGAACCACTATGCCCGAGATCCTTGACAGTAAAGAGTATGTTACCGTTTTTAGAGAGGTAACGTATCTGGCAACGAGTTCTTCCAGTGGTTTTTGGGTGGCACAATCACACTAATTGTGGAGGGTACCCTGTTTCCTTGTCTATGTGTGAAAGTCCCTACAATGAATTAACTGGCATGAGCTTGTTGCCACCATAAGCATGAAGTAAACGAGAAAATAAGTCAATGAACAAATTTGGCACTAAAGGTATTCATGTAGCCAAATGCCTCTCTAATTTTCGTGAGGAGTCCAAATACCTTGATCCTCACCAGGCAGGGTTTCGGCCGGCCAATTCCACCGAAACAGTCATCCTGGCAGTCCTGGACACTCTCCGGGACCATGCTGGTAAGGGTTTCCCTCAGGCACTAGTATTATTAGATCTATCTGCCGCTTTTGACACGGCCGACCGTGCTATTCTGGCCGACCATGTCAAACTTGGTGGCATCCAAGGTACAGCTGCTTGTTGGCTTACCTCATTTCTGGATGATAGGTCTCAGGCTGTCCGTCAATTACACTTCTTGGCTCCCCCACGTAAAATCACCTGTGGAGTCCCACAGGGCTCGGCACTCTCCCCCCACTTGTTTAATATCTACATTTCCCCTCTGATTCAATCTTTGAAGGAAAGAAAGATGACAGTTTTCAACTACGCGGACGACTTACAGTTGGTCTTGGTCTTCAAGATTGACGGCTCTCACAGCTCTGTTGTGGATTTTCAGGCAACAATTTTATACATACAACAGTGGATGGACCATAACCATCTTAAATTAAACCTGGGAAAGAAAGAGCTTGTTCTGACCGGGGACAGCAATAGGTTCTGGGGCCCGTACTACTGGCCATCAGAGTTGGGTCCCTCTCCCTCCCCTTCACTCTCGGCCAAAACATTGGAAGTCTCCCTCAATAACGAACTCACGCTGAAATCTCAGGTTGGCACAGTGATTTCTAAGTGTTTCTTCCAGCTGCGTAAGATTAGGAAGATACACCGTCTATTCACTCACGATGCACTGATCCAGATTATAATTGCCACAGTTCTGTCACATCTGGATTATGCCAACTCTGTGTATCTGGGAATGCCACTCTACCTGTTTAAACGGCTGCAGCTGGTTCAAAACCATGCAGCCCGGTTGGTCTTTCGACAACCAGGATGGCAACCAGTTATGCCCTTGCTGGAAATGGCTATCCATTTTCCAGCGCTGTGCTTTTAAAACGGGCTGTCTTGTTTTTAAAGACTTGCATGGCAATAGCCCTGCATTTATTAACAGCCTGATACTTAGACATATTCCTTCACGTAACCTTCGATCTGCCCACCTCTCACTCCTCACCACTCCAATTTTTAAGCAAGTACGTCAAGGAGGCTGCAGATTTGCGGTCCTCGCTCCTAAACTTTGGAACTCCCTCCCATTGGAAACACGATCCAGCACTGACATTCTGCAATTTAGGAAGCCTCTTAAGACCTGGCTGTTCCTGCAAGCGTACAATTAAAAAAAATTCTGGTTAGCATATTAAGCCTGTTAGCGCCATGAAGCCACCCGGTGTAAGTGCGCTCTATAAATGATTATTACCATTAACATTAACAAAGGTCACCTCCAGCCCTGCCACTACTCCTCTCTTTCCTTCTTTTCTGTGGGTCATCTGCCTTAAAACTGAAACTCCTGGAAATAGCGAGTGGTAAAGAAATAGAGACTGGAAGCGACACTTCACAGAAATGTTTGGAACCGCGATTCTCCCACAGAAAGCGCTAAGAGAACACCAATTTGCTATTTTTCGCTCCTTTTCTCCTCCGTTGCCAAAGGGAATATTTTGCCCTTGACATCTTCCCTAAATAATCTCTGTTCGACAAGTTGTGTTTCAGGAGCATTTTCAATCAAAGGCAAAGTGGCACTTTTTTTGCTCAGCATCTTTTCCTGCCACGAGCCATCCCCTCGACATACTGTAGTCTGCCGTCCTCGCCCTTTGTAGTGTCAGGCATCTGTGAATCTTCAGGCAACCTGTGCCTCTGCTCTGCGAACACGGGAGTCTTCCAAGCAGGCCAGTGCTCCTGAAAACGCTGGTCGGCCCGGGCCAGTCTACAGCTGAGCGCCACAACCCGTTAATCAGCGGTAGAGCCGCCCATGGGGAGGTTTGTAGAACCCCCTCCGAGCCTGCTCGCCTTTGATGAATTCACTGTGTAGCGCTGGGAACATCTTTTCATTTTGTCACGCAGGAAAACTAGAGATAAAGCGAAAGACAGATTACAGCGGAGCAGCGACAGATGAAGAGAAGGCATGCATAATTATAAAGTAAGCAGAGTCCTAAGGGGAACTGCAGGCTGACACCAGAAACCGTGCTTTCT
The DNA here is from genome assembly GCF_964261635.1 of Lissotriton helveticus. Taxonomy (NCBI): domain Eukaryota; kingdom Metazoa; phylum Chordata; class Amphibia; order Caudata; family Salamandridae; genus Lissotriton; species Lissotriton helveticus. The sequence goes on along the minus strand of NC_136068.1, from coordinate 1,518,655,623 downwards.
AATTCGGTGCAGTCAAAATATAGATGCCTGGTGCTGCTGCCCCGGTGGGCGCAAGCTGGCCCTTTTCTGCAGAGAGGGCAGTCCATCCTGCAGCACCTGCCCTACAAGTGCCTCAAATCAAAAACAGGAAGATGAAATGGGTCTAATTACCCAGCGTGCTGCGAGGCCCCGTGATCCCATTAGCGGAATGTAATGCATCACTGATAAGCGTGTAATTCTATCCAGGGAGGCGACTGACATGTAACCCACTCAGCTGCCAATCACCACATTTGTAATGACATTGCTGGGGTGAGCAAATCTGCCCAGGCCTCGGTTTAGGAATGAGAAATTTGTCTCGGGAATACTATGTGGCTGTTTAGAAAGCTTTTCATATTTCCTGTCGATTTTCCACAATAAGTAAACAAGGGGCAGGCCTGTCATCTGAGGGCCATTTTTTTTGTCAGGTTTTTATGTCAAAGCCTACCAGACAGCTGCTCTGACTGGTTGCTAAATAATTCTTGGGGAAATTCTGAAAGCTGACCTAAGAATGCATTCCGCCCATTGCTTACCTTTGGCTTTGTGGTTTGTAACTCACATTTGCTTGCTTTCTGCTTGAGTTGTTTTAGGCTGTCCAGTATGTCTTTGTCCCTCCCATGGATCATACCTTTTTACTGTATTCTTCCACAAGTTCTCCCTTTCTGTAAACAGGCCTTTAAATCATTTTCTTATCTGATAACATTTGGAGTACATTCAAAGGCAGAGGTCAAATGTCAGCCTCTGTCTACTGAGGGAAGTTGGTGTTTACATTTCTTTGCATTCAAAGTGAGAGGATTTATCCAACCATCATTACTTAAAGAGTTGTTGAGAAAGCTGAGAATAGTGATGTACATAATTTGTGTTTTGGCCCCAAGCTACTTGCTCCTAATTTCTCTGAGTGTCTTTGTTTTTTTCCTTTTAAATTTGTGACATTGTGATGTATGTAAGTTTTTTGAAGGGGAGGGTTTAGTGAGTTTTTTTTGATTGATTTTGGGAACGTATATAACCCTCGTTGGCGCATACATGATCCATCTTACCAAAGTCATCCGCACTCATGACAAACGTTCTCTCCTACTCAAATCACAGACAACTATAACGTGCCTGAAACCTATGGTTTTTTCAGTGAATTTCAAAGGTTTTTTTAAATAACGTGCCTGAAACCTATGGTTTTTTCAGTGAATTTCGAAGGTTTTTTAAATGCTAATTTCTAACCTTACCGTAACTGAAACCTATGGTTTTTTAAGTGATTTTCTAAGGTTTTTTAAATGCTAGTTTCTTACTATGCCTACAGAGGGAGGACATGTGAAGAAAGAAGAACAAGCATTAGAAATGCAATCGGGCTCGGATTTATTTGAGTTTGAGCTAATGGCATTGTAAATGGCAATGTCTTTTCGCCATGTGTTATGGAGTGTGTGCATGTGGTGTGTAGTGGAATTATGTGGGTTGGATTGTAATTTTACCAATGGTGGCATGCTGTGCTTTAGATGAATATGTTTAAAAGTAAAGTGTACCATACTGCGATTGCTACAATAGTTAATTGTGGATGCGTTAACAATTGATGCATGCACTGATGGCTGGTGGTGTGTGACTCACTGTCACTCACTGTCACTCACTGTCACTCTACACTCACTGTCACTCTGCACTCACTGTCACTCTGCACTCACTGTGCACTCACTGTCACTCAGCACTCACTGTCACTCTGCACTCACTGTCACTCTGCACTCACTGTCACACTGCACTCACTGTCCCTCTGCACTCACTGTCACTCTGCAATCACTGTCACTCTGCACTCACTCTACACTCACTGTCACTCATTGTCACTCTGCACTCACTGTCACTCTGCACTCACTGTCACTCTGCACTCACTGTCACTCTGCACTCACTGTCACATTGCACTATAAACGCATTACAGTGAGTGATACAGCTGTGCAGATGATAAGTACAGTGAAAACTCCGCCTCCACCTGACACCTTGCATGAAAAGCTGGTGCCCTCGCGCTCTGCTCTTATGTATTTTTTGCATTGCCATTTGTGTAGCGCACAATCTGCCGTTGACTTGGCATCGCAGCGCCTGGCACGCGTTATACTGTGCTACCCTCTTCAGCGCAGGGCTACGTGGAGCAAAGGGTGACTTTTGAGCGCTTTACGCAGGAGAAGACAAAAAACGAAACAAAAACATCAATTTACAATCTTAAAAACAATTACTAGTCGAAGCCTATAGGGACAGCTTCCTATATCGCGGATGGGCACTTTACATAGAAAACGCTATAAACGCATTACAGTGAGTGATACAGCTGTGCAGATGATCAGTACAGTGAAAACTCCGCCTCCACCCGACACCTTGCATGAAAAGCTGGTGCCCTCGCGCTCTGCTCTTTTCTATTTTTTGATTTGCCATTTGTGTAGCGCACAATCTGCCGTTGACTTGGCATCTCACAGTCCTGCCAAGTATCACACATCACGTGTGACACTAACGCATTTTGGTGCGGTGTTCTGCATCATCGCACTGAAATGCTTTGTCACGCATTTTAAATGCCACTGAAACAGCCAGGCTACCGCACTGGTGCTAGCATGCTGCCTCTGCTGTACCAGACTTGCCTCAAGCAGCTCTGGCAGTGTGGCTCATAAATAGTTAAATTCTCGTTCTCCCCAGCTCAGGCCAAGTGAGTCACTGAGAGTGCTGGCGGCAGTGCTACAATGTTACCTTTGCGGCCTCAGCCGCCCGCCAGCCTAGCTCCATTAATTAATTAATTCCCGGCCCGACCGCGGTGCCGCACGCCAGGCTGTCGACCACACTCACTGACTCTACCGATTAAACACCCGGGGCGGGGCCATGACATGTGTGCCAGTGGGGCCATTACCCCGTTACCACAGTTACCCTGTGCTGCTCACCGCCGTGGCCGCTGGACGACCGTGTAGTTAGTCAGGCTTGACTGACAAGACCCGCGTTACCTTTACACTCTTTGCCGGGGCCGCAGTAAGTGACTACTATTGGGGGGAACGTCGGGGTTCACACCGTGGGACAGGGGAGAAAGGGTTTCAAGAAGTTTGAACTGTCAATTCCTGCAAAACGTCATTAACATTATCCTCCACGTTGCCTTCACGCAACAATCATTGCCGTGAATGGGCAGTCGATGACGTTTTCCTATGGGTTTCAGTGACTCGCCCTCTGCCTTTTGCAAACTTCAGCACGAACAATCTCCTTACGTCCCGTGCCTGGAGCACCTAATTTAGAAATACACACATTGCCACCTCGGAAATTAGCTTTGCTAATTGCCATCATGTCATCGGTTAACTTTCCCACTGAGCGCCTCCGAAACAAACAAAAGTTTCAGCATCAAAAGGATTTTAAATAACTTGCTGTTTACCCGCTGCACGCTTTTATTATTACTTATTTCAGCACAACAGCTTTTTCACATCCCCCAACCAGTATCTAGTTCCACTTGACCGATATTACATTGGGTATTAAGTTGGCTTTATTCAGAGCTGCTTCCGTTACCGTACCCTGTACTCTAGTATCCCTGCAGTAAAGCAGCGTGTCTCTGCTTCAACAGTGAAACGTTAATGCACATTACTAAAATGTAACAGAGTCGGGGTGTGGGTGAGTGTGCCGTGCTAGTGGACTAGCGTTACATGCAATTTGCCAGACTATAGCGCCATGGGCGTCGCTGTGCGCCGAATACAACAACGATCTCTCCAGCATGGGGCGTCCAGCCCAGTTTAACAGTACGACCTGATTGCAAGGGGCACTAGATTATTGTCCTTCAATATCTGGTGCTTTGAAGCAGCTTTAAAATCATCTTTTTCTCATTGTTGAAGTGGGTTACATTATGGTATTTTTATGTTTCCCTCTTCTTCATTGATTTATTTTGCTGGTGAGAAAGTGTCACTCATGGTCATTGAAATGTCACTCAAAATTACTCAAAAATTATGAAAATGTCACACATACCTATCGTCCACGTTGCCTTCATGCAACAATCATTGCCGTGAATGGGCAGTCGATGACGTTTTCCTATGGGTTTCAGTGACTCGCCCTCTGCCTTTTGCAAACTTCAGCACAAACAATTTCCCTACGTCCCGTGCCTGGAGCACCTAATTTAGAAATACACACATTGCCACCTCGGAAATTAGCTTTGCTAATTGCCATCATGTCATCGGTTAACCGTCCCACTGAGCGCCTCCGGAACAAACTAATGTTTCAGCATCAAAAGAATTTTAAATAACTTGCTGTTTACCCGCTGCACGCTTTTATTATTACTTATTTCAGCACAACAGCTTTTTCACATCCCCCAACCAGTATCTACTTCCACTTGACCGATATTACATTGGGTATTAAGTTGGCTTTATTCAGAGCTGCTTCCGTTACCGTACCCTGTACTCTAGAATCCCTGCAGTAAAGCAGCGTGTCTCTGCTTCAACAGTGAAACGTTAATGCACATTACTAAAATGTAACAGAGTCGGGGTGTGGGTGAGTGTGAGTGTGCCGTGCACGGGCCTGGGCGCGCCTCACAAAAAGACATTACACGCTGCAGACGAACGCGCGCCTGATACATGCAATGCAATGCTGAATGGTGAACTCGCTCCCACAATCTGGATTGCATTTGGAGGAGCACCCTGACAGCTCCTAATTAAAATTAATGGACTGCCGTGCGCGTAACCACACAGAAAATGCCAACAATGGCGGACGAAAATTACATATAGCCTATCGCGTCAAGGCTACTAAAAAGACAGCACAGCCAAGACGAATCACTATGCAGATGCCATAAAAAAAACTCGCGTACTAAGGAATGTTTCTGGCCCGAGCCCTAAAGAAACTTTTTTTTTTTTGGGCTCGGCCTACGTCACCACGAAGTGGGGCGGAGCTCCGAGCTCCTATTGTTAAAGAAAAAAAAAAAAAGTTTCTTTAGGGCTCGGGCCAGAAACATTCCTTAGTGCGCGAGCTTTTTTTATGGCATCTGCATAGTGATTCGTCTTCGCTGTGCTGTCTTTTTAGTAGCCTTGACGCGTTAGGCTATATGTAATTTTCGTCCGCCATTGTTGGCATTGTCTGTGTGGTTACGCGCACGGCAGTCCATTAATTTTAATTAGGAGCGTTCAGGGTGCTCCTCCAAATGCAATCCAGATGGTGGGAGCGCGTTCACCATTCAGCATTGCATTGCATGTATCAGGCGCGCGTTCGTCTGCAGCGTGTAATGTCTTTTTGTTAGGCGCGCCCAGGCCCGTGCACGGCACACTCACCCACACCCGACTCTGTTAAATTTTAGTAATGTGCATTAACGTTTCACTGTTGAAGCAGAGACACGCTGCTTTACTGCAGGGATACTAGAGTACAGGGTACGGTAACGGAAGCAGCTCTAAATAAAGCCAACTTAATACCCAATGTAATATCGGTCAAGTGGAAGTAGATACTGGTTGGGGGATGTGAAAAAGCTGTTGTGCTGAAATAAGTAATAATAAAAGCGTGCAGCGGGTAAACAGCAAGTTATTTAAAATTCTTTTGATGCTGAAACTTTAGTTTGTTCCGGAGGCGCTCAGTGGGAAGGTTAACCGATGACATGATGGCAATTAGCAAAGCTAATTTCCGAGGTGGCAATGTGTGTATTTCTAAATTAGGTGCTCCAGGCACGGGACGTAGGGAAATTGTTCGTGCTGAAGTTTGCAAAAGGCAGAGGGCGAGTCACTGAAACCCATAGGAAAACGTCATCGACTGCCCATTCACGGCAATGATTGTTGCGTGAAGGCAACGTGGACGATAGGTATGTGTGACATTTTCATAATTTTTGAGTAATTTTGAGTGACATTTCAATGACCATGAGTGACACTTTCTCACCAGCAAAATAAATCAATGAAGAAGAGGGAAACATAAAAATACCATAATGTAACCCACTTCAACAATGAGAAAAAGATGATTTTAAAGCTGCTTCAAAGCACCAGATATTGAAGGACAATAATCTAGTGCCCCTTGCAATCAGGTCGTACTGTTAAACTGGGCTGGACGCCCCGTGCTGGAGAGATCGTTGTTGTATTCGGCGCACACCGACGCCCATGGCGCTATAGTCCGGCAAATTGCATGTAGCGCTAGTCCACTAGCACGGCACACTCACCCACACCCCGACTCTGTTACATTTTAGTAATGTGCATTAACGTTTCACTGTTGAAGCAGAGACACGCTGCTTTACTGCAGGGATACTAGAGTACAGGGTACGGTAACGGAAGCAGCTCTGAATAAAGCCTACTTAATACCCAATGTAATATCGGTCAAGTGGAACTAGATACTTGTTGGGGGATGTGAAAAAGCTGTTGTGCTGAAATAAGTAATAATAAAAGCGTGCAGCGGGTAAACAGCAAGCTATTTAAAATCCTTTTGATGCTGAAACTTTTGTTTGTTCCGGAGGCGCTCAGTGGGAAGGTTAACCGATGACATGATGGCAATTAGCAAAGCTAATTTCTGAGGTGGCAATGTGTGTATTTCTAAATTAGGTGCTCCAGGCACGGGACGTAGGGAGATTGTTCGAGCTGAAGTTTGCAAAAGGCAGAGGGCGAGTCACTGAAACCCATAGGAAAACGTCATCGACTGCCCATTCACGGCAATGATTGTTGCGTGAAGGCAACGTGGAGGATAATGTTAATGACGTTTTGCAGGGATTGACAGTTCAAACTTCTTGAAACCCTTTCTCCCCTGTCCCACGGTGTGAACCCCGACGTTCCCCCCAATAGTAGTCACTTACTGCGGCCCCGGCAAAGAGTGTAAAGGTAACGCGGGTCTTGTCAGTCAAGCCTGACTAACTACACGGTCGTCCAGCGGCCACGGTGGTGAGCAGCACAGGGTAACTGTGGTAACGGGGTAATGGCCCCACTGGCACACATGTCATGGCCCCGCCCCGGGTGTTTAATCGGTAGAGTCAGTGAGTTTGGTCGACAGCCTGGCGTGCGGCACCGCGGTCGGGCCGGGAATTATTTAATTAATGGAGCTAGGCTGGCGGGCGGCTGAGGCCGCAAAGGTAACATTGTAGCACTGCCGCCAGCACTCTCAGTGACTCACTTGGCCTGAGCTGGGGAGAACGAGAATTTAACTATTTATGAGCCACACTGCCAGAGCTGCCTGAGGCAAGTCTGGTACAGCAGAGGCAGCATGCTAGCACCAGTGCGGTAGCCTGGCTGTTTCAGTGGCATTTAAAATGCGTGACAAAGCATTTCAGTGCGATGATGCAGAACACCGCACCGAAATGCGTTAGTGTCACACGTGATGTGTGATACTTGGCAGGACTGTGCGATGCCAAGTCAACGGCAGATTGTGCGCTACACAAATGGAAAATCAAAAAATACATAAGAGCAGAGCGCGAGGGCACCAGCTTTTCATGCAAGGTGTCGGGTGGAGGCGGAGTTTTCACTGTACTTATCATCTGCACAGCTGTATCACTCACTGTAATGCGTTTATAGCGTTCTCTATGTAAAGTGCCCATCCGCGATATAGGAAGCTGTCCCTATAGGCTTCGACTAGTAATTGTTTTTAAGATTGTAAATTGATGTTTTTGTTTCGTTTTCTGTCTTCTCCTGCGTAAAGCGCTCAAAAGTCACCCTTTGCTCCACGTAGCGCTGCGCTGAAGAGGGTAGCACAGTATAACGCGTGCCAGGCGCTGCGATGCCAAGTCAACGGCAGATTGTGCGCTACACAAATGGCAATGCAAAAAATACATAAGAGCAGAGCGCGAGGGCACCAGCTTTTCATGCAAGGTGTCGGTGGAGGCTGAGTTTTCACTGTACTTATCATCTGCACAGCTGTATCACTCACTGTAATGCATTTATAGTGCAGAGTGACAGTGAGTGCAGAGTGACAGTGAGTGCAGAGTGACAGTGAGTGCAGAGTGACAATGAGTGACAGTGAGTGTAGAGTGAGTGCAGAGTGGCAGTGATTGCAGAGTGACAGTGAGTGCAGAGTGACAGTGAGTGCAGAGTGACAGTGAGTGCAGTGTGACAGTGAGTGCAGAGTGACAGTGAGTGCAGAGTGACAGTGAGTGCAGAGTGACAGTGAGTGCAGAGTGAGTGCAGAGTGACAGTGAGTGCAGGGTGACAGTGAGTGCAGAGTGACAGTGAGTGCAGAGTGACAGTGAGTGCAGCATGACAGTGTGTGCAGAGTGACAGTGAGTGCAGAGTGACAGTGTGTGAAGAGTGACAGTGTGTGCAGAGTGACAGTGAGTGCAGAGTGACAGTGAGTGCAGAGTGACAGTGAGTGCAGAGTGACATTGAGTGCAGAGTGACAGTGAGTGCAGAGTGACTGTGAGTGCAGAGTGTCAGTGAGTGCAGAGTGACAGTGAGTGACAGTGAGTGCAGAGTGGCAGTGAGTGCAGAGTGACAGTGAGTGCAGAGTGACAGTGAGTGCAGAGTGACATTGAGTGCAGAGTGACAGTGAGTGCAGCATGACAGTGTGTGCAGAGTGACAGTGTATGCAGAGTGACAGTGAGTGCAGAGTGACAGTGAGTGCAGAGTGACAGTGAGTGCAGAGTGACAGTGAGTGCTGAGTGACAGTGAGTGTAGAGTGAGTGCAGAGTGACAGTGAGTGCAGAGTGACAGTGGGTGCAGAGTGACAGTGAGTGTAGAGTGACAGTGAGTGACAGTGAGTGACAGTGAGTCACACACCACCAGCCATCAGTGCACGCATCAATTGTTAACGCATCCACAATTAATTATTGTATCAATCGCAGTATGGTACACTTTACTTTTAAACATATTCATCTAAAGCACAGCATGCCACCATTGGTAAAATTACAATCCAACCCACATAATTCCACTACACACCACATGCACACACTCCATAACACATGGCGAAAAGACATTGCCATTTACAATGCCATTAGCTCAAACTCAAATAAATCCGAGCCCGATTGCATTTCTAATGCTTGTTTCTTTAACAATAGGAGCTCGGAGCTCCGCCCCACTTCGTGGTGACGTAGGCCGAGCCCTAAAAACGCACAGAAAGAAATAAAAGAAATGCAGAAAGAAGCAACAGAAGTCCTCAAAGACGAAGAAAAGTGCAGGAAGAAGGAAGACGTGCAGAAAGACCAAATAGAGGAGCAGAAAGAAGGCTTGTTGCAAAATCATCCTCTACCCTCAACTTTTTCAGATGGGTACTGGTGGTAACTGAGTCTGAGTAGCCAGTCCTAGAGCCAGTGCTATGTTAAAAGACACTTAGAATACAGTGGACACACATACATACACTAGGGAACACTACGTGTTGCAGTACCCCTGTGATTACCATGGCCTCCTCTGTAAGACCCTATTACATAATAGGGCAGGGTGATTAAAACTACCTCTTAAAATGCACCACAGGAAACGTTTGCACACTGGTGAAGGGAGAGGGGTCCTGAGGTGACATGTGTGCAAACACGCCCTGTGGCCATTTTAATTTGGGGGATAAAGTCCCCTTGAATCCTGAGGGTCCCGAGAGTCAAACTTACCCACTAGGTACCTCCAGCAAGCGCCGTTGCAGAGAGGTGTAAAAAGTGGCACGGCCTGGACCACCTCTCTGCAACGCAGTGCAGTGGCACTTACTGGAAGCACCTAGTGGGCTAATTGGCCCCCATGGGCCCTCAGGATTGAAGGGGAATTATTTCCCCAACTTAAAACACACCACAGGGCGTGTTTGCACATGCCACCTCAGGCACCGTCCCCTCCCTTCCCCACTGTGTAAACGCGCCCTGTATCAGTTTTAAGTTGGGAAATTAAGTCCACTTAAATCCTGAGGGTCTCTAGGGTAAAACTAGCCCAATAGGTTCCTCCAGTAAGCGCCACAGAGCTGCGTTGCAGGGAGCTGTAAAAACGTGCGTTGCCTCTGAAGACCTCTCTGCAACGCAGCTCCCTGGTGCATACTCGAGGTACCTGGTGGACTTTTTGGCCCTCAGGGACCCTCAGTATTGAAGGGGAATTAATTCCCCAGCTTACAACTCGCCAGGGGGAGCGTTTGCACAATGCTGAAGGGAGGGGGCAGGGCCTGGGATGACATGTCTGCAAACACGCCCTGTGACGCGTTTTAAGTTGGGGAATTATTTCCTCTTCAATCCTGAGGATCCCTGGGGGCCATCTATCCCACAGGTACCTCCATTAAGCGCCACAGAGGTGCGTTGCAGAGAGGTGTAAAAAGGGCGTGGCCTCAGAACACCTCACTGGTGCATACTGGAGATTCCTGGTGGGCTAGTTGGCCCCCAGGGACTCCCAGTATTCAAGGGGAATTTGTTGCCCATCTCCAAACGCACCATCGGGCGCGTTTGCAGTGTGATGCAGTGAGGGGGCGGGCCGGTCTTTTTTTCCTTTTTTTTAAGAAGGGGGGCTGTGTGGCCTCCCTTTTTCTCTTAATTTATTGGCCCTGGGGACCCCATCCCCCAGGGCCTGACCCCTATTTTATTTTTTTATAAAACAAATTTGGAAGGGGGCTGCGTGGCCCCCCATCCCAAAGCCATAATTAGCCCCGGTGACCCCATCCCCCGGGGCATGGCCATTTTTAAAATGTTTGATTAAGTATTGGAGGGGGGCTGCGGGGCCCCCCTCCTCAGGCCATTCATGGCCGCGGGGACCCCATCCCCCAAGGCCGGCCTTTCCTTTTTTTATATTAATTTATAATTGGAGAGGGGTCACGTGGCCCCCCTCCCGGGCCACTAATAGCTCCGGGGACCCCATCCCCGGGGCTGGCCCTTTCCATAGGGGACCGTGCAGGCAGCAGCATTGTCTACGCCCACTGGGGCAGGTACTCAGGGTATTTAGTGGCGAGTGTTTCTTCAAGCCAGCCCATGATTAAGTGTGTGAAGCACGAAATGCATCGGGCTCAGGGCTATAGACTTTGGGAGAAGTACCTGTTTTCCTGCTGCTGCTTGTTGCCATTGAAACGCATACCCCTTCCTCCTGCGTGTGGTTCTTTTTAAGGGGACACCTTTTGTTGCGGATACATAAATATTACTGACGAAGGCGTACCGCCGAAACGCGTCTTGATCTTTGTTACTTCTGTGTGAAATAAATCGGTCTTGGATTTAACCCCCGCGAGTGCAGTCATCTTTTCCTGTAAATATATATATATATATATATATATATATATCCGTCATTTCAGGAAGCACAAAGGAGGAATCCACACAGAAGATCAATAGGTGAAGTGCTTTCTTTAATCGAGCAACTTGCCAGCAGTCATCTCGCTCATAATACAGGCATCTCATGTTTGACAAAAGCCAGACGCGTTTCAGGATATTACCTCCTTTCCTCAGTGGCAGCGGGGAGAAATGAAAAGTTCTCGCTACACACGTTCAGTTTATATTCCAAACACCTGCCATAGTAGGCGTGGCGCTCTCGCAGCCTCATGGTATTTGTAGTCCGTGTGTACATAATTCCCCAGTGGGTGCGCTTTTCACTCTCAATTGTCCCAAAATAATCACTCATGTGAGTTGATGTCCTGTTAATAGAGCTGTGACTGCCCTGCTTTTCAGAAGTCCAAACACACTGATGCAGGTTCCCGCCCTGAACAGGCTCCTGCATCTCTTCCACCCGACACTTCTAACCTCAGTGTGAAGCCAGAACGGGCCCGCCTCTCAGCAGTGGGTTTCCTCGCCAGCCGTGCAAGCCGCATAAATCCGTCATTTCAGGAAGCACAAAGGAGGAATCCACACAGAAGATCAATAGTTGAAGTGCTTTCTTTAATCGAGCAACTTGCCAGCAGTCATCTCGCTCATAATACAGGCATCTCATGTTTGACAAAAGCCAGACGCGTTTCAGGATATTACCTCCTTTCCTCAGTGGCAGCGGGGAGAAATGAAAAGTTCTCGCTACACACGTTCAGTTTATATTCCAAACACCTGCCATAGTAGGCGTGGCGCTCTCGCAGCCTCATGGTATTTGTAGTCCGTGTGTACATAGTTCCCCAGTGGGTGCGCTTTTCACTCTCAATTGTGCTTCCTGAAATGACGTATATATATATATATATATATATATACTACTATAATAAAGGAAGAACTTTCAGCCTTTGAGGCAGGTAAACTCGGGAACCACAGCGCCAATCCACACACCCGATACACCGTTGGAATCGTCAGGGTGTGTAGATGGTTATAGGCTATATAAATTTTAAAATAAACGTACAGTAAAAAAAAAAGTAGCACCGGCTGCGACGTTCGTGCTCACGTCAGGAGCGCGGGGAGGAGCGGCATCCAGGAGCACGACGAGGAGCGGCGGACATGGCGCGGGGGAGGAGCAGCGGACAGGCCAGTGGCTGTGCGAGCAGTGGACACAGTGGACAGGCCAGCGGCGGTGCGAGCAGTGGACAGGCGGGAGGAGCGGCGGCTCAGGTAAGGGGACCCATGTCGGGGCAGGTGGGGGTCGGGGCAGGCGGGGGACAGGCCGGGCGGGGGCCCAGGCTGCTGCACAATGTCGCGGGGGGCGGGGAAGCCTGTTGCACCCGGACAAGGTCGGGACGGGCTGCTAGTATATATATATATATATATATATATATATATATATATATAGATAGATACACACACAAACATATATACAGTATGGTGTGTATATATATATGTGTGTGTGTGCGTGTGTGTGTGTGCATGTATGTGTATATATGTGTGTATATAGATATATATACACATACACATACACACACACATTTATATATATATATATATATATATATTCCACTCAAAGAAAATATTCCGGCACTCCGCTTGGTAAGTTGAATTTAGCCACAATTAGTCACAATTCTAGCCACAATTCAACAACATGAACGAGGAGGAAACAGAAAACTGAAACTATGATGATTTGAATCCAAACTGATCATGAGATTCAGAACGAAACAGCCTACAGGATTGAATGGGCACGAAGAACTTTATTTCCATCTTTGATTTGGAGCACGTCACAAAATGAACACATAAACTCTTTGAAGTACAAATGAACTAACCTGGAACATGAGGTTCGGTTATAATGTGGAATTGCCAGTATGATTTACTGTACAACAGAATTACAGTTTGATAAATCAATGTTATTGGGACATAAATAGCGGCTGTACAACAGCAGTGGTAAGGGCACTCAGCCCTAGACATAGACTGAAACTGTTCACATTTATAAATTTGTTGAAACGTAAATTGAACAATGCCAAAGGGTTGAAGTATAACCACATGTGCACAGCAACACACTGCTTAGCTGCGTATTGACGTATGAAAATGTCAATCTATAAAGCATACAGGGATCACGTAAATCGAGTCACACTTGCGCCGCATATAATGCGTAATAGGGCACTTAGCCCCAAAATGCATATTTCACCAATTTAATTAGGAACGGTGAGAATGACAACGATATTTAGAGCGCAAGCGTAAGACACTGTTAACATGTTTTTCTGCTTATAAAGACATAGGCACAGTTACAAATGTTATTGAATAAAGTTTTATTCAAATGCGTGTACAAACTACATATCCCAGCATGCACTATCAATAACAAAAATGTATAAATATAGAAAGTGAAAAGGGACAATTGTATGACACCGCCGTGAAAAGGAACGTTATGTTCGAAACGCGTTGAACATCACAGTGTGTTTAATAAACTAAATTCAACTTACCAAGCGGAGTGCCGGAATATTTTATTTGAGTGGAATATATATACGAGACCCTGTCCTGGTCTCGATCCTGGCACCAACTCTGGGTGCTCCCTCTGCGACAGGACAGCTCGTGTTGTGATATATATATATATATAGCGCCAAGAAGCTTTTGGGCGTATGTGCGCTTTATAAATTTTAAATAACATAACATAACATATATATACACACACACACATACATGCATACACACACATATATACACCTATTGGGAGTTGCCAGGCAGGTATAGTAGTTAGGATGTAGCTTCCATAGGAAGAGCATTTTTTTGTTTGCCAATACCTTTGACAATTCTTTGCAAAATTTTCTAAACTAGTTTGACGCTCACTTCAGCTACTGTCTGGAAATTTTGGGGTGAGCCGCCAAGCGGGAGCGAGAATAAGTTGGAGGGGAGGATCCCAAAATGCTTTTTCTGCATGTTAATTTCTAGAGGACACTTTAAACACGGCTACAACCCGAACTGAGGAACGGAATTACACCAAAGTTGGCAGAAAGGTAGCTCTTGGTCCAGAAAATTACCTTTTTGTTCAGTAGTTGCTGAGAAATTCAAAGAAATTCCCATTTGTATATGGGGACGCGGTCGATCTGCGACCCCTCCCAATCTTTTGCTGAGATCTGATTGGCTGCCAACACTTTAAACCAGAAAGTGTTGGCAGCCATCATGTGGCTTGGTTGCACTGAGTCACAAGACAAAACATAAAAAGAAAGGAAAGGGGTCAGGGTAGAAACACCCTGACCCCCTAGGCCGCTTGGGGGTTTGGGGGGTGTCCCACAGGGACCTCCCAGGGCCAAAAAAGCATTTTCTTTAAATCCATAAGCTTTCTGGTTAAGAGTATCACATGAAGTATGCAAAAAGAAGCAGAGATCACTGGGTAGTTCTTAAGTTTTGGTGGAGAGCACCTCCACTATAGAGCACCTTACAACACCAGCGACACTACTCTGAATATGCTCACCTTAAATATCTGCTTTTCTAGCATAGGATATGCTGGTGGCTCGCTGGACTAATGCGTCCACTGTAGGGGCCTGTGTTTGACCTCATGGTCACAGATTCAAATCCTGGTAGGTCCATTCAGCCTTTCATCCTTCTGAGGTCGATAAAATGAATACCATTGGATAACAATAAACATCTTTTATTCAGTGCCAAGATACTCTCCTGGGTGAATGTGCACTTTACAGATATGTATGTTATGTAGCAGAGTGCCAACCATGTCGAGCTTGAAAGCGACAAATGCTATTGTTATTTCTACTTCAAAGTCTCAGCCTATGATGAGGTCATAGAGAATGTTGAGTGTGTTTGTTTTGGAAGGGAGAATCAGTTGGTGTGGAAGGGCTGGGCAGGGAGGAGGCTGCTCCTGGTGGGGCACTTTAAAGGATCTGACTGACATCTTCTAACCTGTAACCAAGAAGTGATCTTATGAATAAAGCTGTGATCTTGTTCTACATCACCTGGCCTAATATTACACTTCTTTGTAACAGATGTTTTCGTATTTCCTCTGCTATATCAAAATGTAATGGTGAACGGCTAACTCTTTGTTTAGACTTTGTCTTCTCTGGTGTTACATGAATACCCTTATACTTATATAGGTTTTTGATTACTTCTCCTTGGTCATACATGTTCACTTTTTTCCGGGATAAGGCATGTAAGGTGGCTTGTATCTTTGGTATATACTTAGCGGCGTATGGTTGTTTGCTGAAATATTTTTTTTTGAGTGATTTTTAAAACTACGTTAAACCGATGGGTGCATACTGCCCATTTACGAGGCAGGGGCATTTCTACTCGTCATTTTTCAGGCGCTCGTATGTTGATTAAAGTTTTTAGGGAAATATGGGACAGTAGCTAAATGATGCAGAATCTTCCCTCTTTTGGATATGGTTGCCTAATAAATTTTTGGTGACCAGCATTAAGGTAAAAAAAACTGACGCAACTTAAACCTTTAAGTCTGTTCAGCAATGCCTACTTATGACGTGGAGGCTACATAATGGGTGTTCGTGTTGCCCATTTGTGATACAACGGCGCTTTCACTTTTTGACTATTTTCAGATGATTCTACATTGATTAAAGTTTTAATAAAATAGGAGACAGCTTTTCTTTAATACAGCATCTGCCCTCCTTGATAAACTGGGTGCCCAATGGGTGCCCAATAAAGTTTTAGTCCCCAAAAAACTGATGCAACACGCGCATTCACCTTTGCCAGTAACGCCTATTCATGACATGGAGGCGTATCATAGGTTCGGCCCTTAGCTTGGTATTTAAACCGGGAACGAGAAAGGAACAGGTAGTTGGACTGACGACTCTTCAGTCCCTTCTCCATACTACATGCACCAATATGTAAGACGAACACAGGTAAGTGCTGGGGCGCGTTTCTTCAGTGGGTAACAGCCATGGGAGGGAAAGTATGCATGTGTTTTTAGCGATATTCTTGAAATGATTTTTCCATTTAGCAACAATCAGGGTGGGTATTTAAGCTACCGAATCAGTGGCACTTGCGTTCGTTACATAAGACCAGATTTATTTTGGTTACGCTTAGGACCTATTATGGGGGCTGTTGTAATCTCCATACCTGCTCTCTATGTTTTCTGTAGACGGAAGTAATTGCACACCGTGTAGTTGGGGAGATGGGATGTGGATTTCCTCAGACGGTATATTTCTTCCCCCTCTTTTTGATACTAATTTGGTTAGATATTTTTGGAGTATATAGTTGCCACCGTAGATGTAATGATGTAACTTTTGGCAGGCAACCTTCAGTATGGTTATTGTTAGTGACAGGTTATGTATTATGTTATGAGGCTCATACTGATACTGAATTTGTGTCACGCATAACTTCTGATGACATAAAAGGAAATATTTTAAGGATGTTCAATGTCTCATTTTTTAGCATCCACGTGAGTTTTTCGGCGGACTTTACTCTTGGATCACATCTATCGAGGCATCTTCTTATCACCTTGCATGCATAAAATATACAGTTGTTATTTTTAAAATATAGAAAAGCAATATTTTTAAAAAGTATTAACATATAAGCAGGACAGTGGAAGGATTTGGAGCCGAATGTTATAGAACTACTTGAGATAGTTGGCGGATTCTATTTTGTCCAGTTCTTTTGCCGCGTTTTTCAAAAAGTTTATAGCACTGCTGCTATACAAGTTCTTATTAGTTCCTTCCTGAAGACCTCCCGAAGGACCTTTTTGCGTGTTTCTACTAGAGAAGGGCAGATGCATATTAGATGCAGTAAGGACTCATCCTCTACTCCGCATGGGCGGCATTCCTTTGATTGCCACATGTGATTCCATTTTGGAGTCAGAAGGTGATAAGAAGATGCCTCGATAGATGTGATCCCAAAGTAAAGTCTGCCGAAAAACTCACGTGGACACTCAGTACCCCGCCACAAATGGGAGTCGTAGAAAGTTGCTGGTATATGCTAAAAAATGAGACATTGAACATCCTTAAAATATATCCTTTTATGTCATCAGAAGTTATGCGTGACACAAATTCAGTATCATTATGAGCCTCATAACATAATACATAACCTGTTCACTAACAACAACCATACTGAAGGTTGCATGCCAAAAGTTACATCATTACATCTACGGTGGCAACTATATACTCCAAAAATATCTAACCAAATTAGTATCAAAAAGAGGGGGAAGAAATATACCGTCTGAGGAAATCCACATCCCATCCCCCCAACTACACGGTGTGCAATTACTTCCGTCTACAGAAAACATACAGAGCAGGTATGGAGATTACAATAGCCCCCGTAATAGGTCTTAAGCGTAACCAAAATAAATCTGGTCTTATGTAACGAACGCAAGTGCTACTGATTCGGTAGCTTAAATACCCACCCTGATTGTTGCTAAATGGAAAAATCATTTCAAGAATATGGCTAAAAACACATGCATACCTTCCCTCCGATGGCTGTTACCCACTGAAGAAACGCGCCCCAGGACTTACCTGTGTTCGTCTTACATATTGGTGCATGTAGTATGGAGAAGGGACTGAAGAGTCGTCAGTCCAACTACCTGTTCCTTTCTCGTTCCAGGTTTAAATACAAAGCTAAGGGCCGAACCTATGACACGCCTCCATGTCATGAATAGGCGTTACTGTCAAAGGTGAATGCGCATGTTGCATCAGTTTTTTGGGGACTAAAACTTTATTGGGCACCCATTGGGCACCCAGTTTATCAAGGAGGGCAGATGTTGCATTAAAGAAAAGCTGTCTCCTATTTTATTAAAACTTTAATCAATGTAGAATCATCTGAAAATAGTCAAAAAGTGAAAGCGCCGTTGCATCACAAATGGGCAACACGAACACCCATTATGTAGCCTCCACGTCATAAGTAGGCATTGCTGAACAGACTTAAAGGTTTGAGTTGCGTCAGTTATTTTTACCTTAATGCTGGTGATAAGCGTGGCTCAAATTCACCCGAGTGACTTACCACACTCACCTATAGTTACCCAATAATAAGTCAGCCGGACAGTGGAGAAGAATGAACAGGGTAATTTTATTAGGCCACAAACTCCCATATGAGAGGGCCCCGTCCGACCTCACCCCTAAGAGTGCGCCGGGAGGACTGACCCATCCCAACACAGCAATACATTATATCAGGATACAGTTGAGTAAAACACGCCCAGTCTGGAAAAATACTGGACCCCTGGAAGAGCGAACAATGGCCTCACACAAGAGGCATCTGCACCTGCGTTGGCAACATTTCTCATCTCGGCCCAAGGCCGCGGAGCCAGGCCTCAGCATCTCCAGCACATGAGAACACCACTGATAATGAATTTGTTATAGTTTCGATCACAGTTAGCAGAGAAAGGAAAACTACTGCGTTAGCATTTCTTTCTCTATTCCTATGGGAGGGGTGAGTGAGTGTGACTCGCGCGCAAAGGGAAATACTCAAAAATGGTGGCACACAAGCTAAGCTAAGAAAACATGATAATGTAACAGCATAGACGAATATTAGATGAAGAATATGAACGTAAATGCATAAATGAATATACCATTGGTTAGACACATCATGCTAACTCATAAACGTAAATGTAAATGTAAATGGGCGGGGATCGGGAAATGAAACCTATCAGACCCTCCTTTTAGCAGGATGTGGCTAACATGAGTGCAGCCTTTATTAACTAAAAGGAGAGTCTTTACACAAAATGCTAAGGGACGGGACACTACACTATTCAAAAATATCGTCATCAATAAGCATCAACCAGTGTATATCATGAAGCTCAACATCATTGGAAACAGGATATTGTCGTGTTGGTTCTTTAGACACTCATATATTGCTGGCACACACGGAACAACAAGGGGGAAGGCAATACACACAGAGGCAGCAAGTCAGTAGTACACCAACAATCCCTACAATCCCCATCAAAATCTTCCAACCCCAGGAGGAGAAGACACTCCACAACCATGTCTTTAAGGACCAAGTACCTGTATCCTGATGAAGATCAGCAGCCAATCTATGGAGCTTCTGTACCGCTAAGTTAACAGTCGGGGCAGAGTCTGGAATATATATACACAACAAGAGGTCCCGATGACGCGACAAGCTCCACCCCTATCTGCAAGGATGACGTCAAGCACCATCATGTTCTGGATCGTAAATAATCTCATAGCCTGCATCTCAATGGACATATTGGCTGCAATATCAGCCTCCGTATTCACTACCTTCTCCATTACCCTTGAGAGACGCCTAATAGCTCAGCTGTTAAAGATAGGACCCCAGAATGGCAGTAAACCCTTAGAAAAATCTGTGAATTGCTGCCCAGAGGTGTCAGTCTGATCAACATCCTCAACCTGGAGTTCCCTCCTTCTACGCTGTCCGGGCATTATGGCAAACCTCCGATGAGTCTTATGATAATCTGAAGGTGCCACATAAACAGGGGGAAGTAAATAGGCTAGGTAACAGACCCCACCCCAACCCCCAGGCAACCACAAGTATCCATTACCCCCGCATACAAAATAAATATTCGGAGGAGTAACTAATGAAGGACTAAGGGGCAGGCGAATTGAAGCAGTCACATTGCAGGAGCTGTCCCCCACCTTAATGGGACCTCTCCCCAAAATACAGAAACAAGGTGAAGGCCCAACAACCACCAGGGGTACCAGAGAACGACCACTACTGTTTGTCGCAGGAGGATGCCTATAGGTCAAGGAAGAGTTCAACTGCAGAAAACTTTCCCTCACTTTGTCTGTGTCGTTGGGTGTCACAAATTGTTCTACCTTTTTCGAGCACGTCTCTAAGAATGTCTGATCAAAACGTCCATCAGTAAACAACCGTCCAAGGGATGAAGTGGGCATAGGGCGTACTCGCATCGTCAACGTTGACCCAGTACCAGGTAGTCGGGGATTCAGAAAATCAGGCTGCTGAAAGAATTTCACCATACCAATCAAAGTGTACCAGCCCACACAACTATTCACAGGTGTTAAGGGAAGTGCCAGCAATCTATCCTTCTTGTATGCAGCGGAAGGGAGCAACCCACAGACCCAACAATCTGTCACATTATACACAGCATGAGCATGATGTAGAGTCTTAATGAAAACATTATGACGATAGCCCTTCCTCATGCATTGTTCACCATAATCAACAGTAATCATATTATGCTCCGGCAAGGCTGAAGGAGTGGGGACGAGCTTATGGACAGGGTCAGCTTCATCTAGGAAGAACAGTATTCCAAGAATTATCAAAAATATAATAATGAATATCACAACAACCACTATTTTTCCTTTTCGGGGCAGAGCACGCCATGGTGAATCTGGTTCTGGTCTACGGGGAGCTGCAAAAGGTTGCTCCTCCTCTGGAATAGGATGGCCAAAGGGATACATATCACCTAGCTAAGAGTCCAAAACTAGACTAAAACAATACTAAAAATGTCCCAGGCACTCCAAAACCGGCCAGGGGGGTTCTTCACCCTCGAAAGGGATCTTCTCCCTGTGTCCGTTAAAGCCTCATAGGCAGACTTCTATTGTTCAATCCCTAATCCCTCGACGGAGTCGCACAACTGTAGCAACTCAGGAGCACCGAACCTGGGCCCAGACGCAATCCTAATGTTCCATTCGACAATGTCTCGAAAGTGCACCAGGGCTCTTACCAGCAGTTCATCCCTACCATTAAGCTAACCTGTTCAGCAGTGTCCACACCTATTCCCTAACTCAGCCCTTCTTCCAGTGCTCACTTTTCCTTCCTCTCTTTTCTGGGCCGCAGATTATAACGAGTGCTCCCTCGCACTTCAGGATCTGTGAACAGAATGGGGAGATCAATAGCAGGGGATGTAGCCTCCGGTGTTTGCTCACTGTGATCAGGAGAGGCCCCACCACTTGCACTCAGAGCTGGCCTCCTTTCACTCTCATTTGGCTCGTCACCCTTCAGTGAAGCATCCGAGAAGGGAACGTAACGAGGAACTGTTTCGGTCTCGTGATCAGCAACGCCGCCTCTCACCCATTTGTCATAAGGCAGTGGAAGAGGAACTCTCTTAACATGTGAGGCATGGGTCCATGCCTTCCGGCCTTCAACTCGAAGTGCAGTGCGGGTGGTTAGGAGCACTTGCCTTGGCTCCGACCACCTGGGCTCCAAGCAGGACTTCCGTTGGTACTTTTTTATCACGACCCAGTCTCTGGGTTTGATGCTGTGTCCGGGCCCCTCCGGCAACGGCTTCAGGGTGTCTGCTACCTGCTGATGAATAGAACGGAGATCTTTAGTCAAAGCATACAGGTAATCTATCAACAAAGGATATTCAATTTCCGAGAAACATTTAGGTCTAGGGACACCCCACACATTGGCGGGCCTGCCAAATATAACCTCGTGGGGGGAAAAACCTGTCTTGGAGTTAACTGTCACTCTAGTGGAAAGCAAAGCAAGAGGAAGTGCGTCTGGCCAGCGTAGCCCTGTACTCTCCTGTATCTTGGCCATCTTGAGTTTCAAGGTGCCGTTAAATCTTTCAACCAAACCCGCAGCCTGGGGATGTTGGGCTGCATGGAATTTCTGAGAGATTTGCAATCCTTTACAGATCTGCTTCATCAGTTCAGCATTAAAAGATGTGCCATTGTCACTCCAGATCACCCGAGGCAAGCCGTACCTCGAAAAATACTCTTTAATCAGCATCTTAGCTGTCGAGATGGCTGTACAATCTTTAGTTGGAAAAGCCTCCACCCATCTACTAAATGATCATACCACCACCAGGACATACTTGAGGTTATTAATCCTCTCCATCTCAATGTAGTCCATCTGTATCACTTCAAAAGGGTAAGATGGAGGAGCAAAATTGCCAACTGGAACGGGTGTTCCCTTCCCAGGATTATGCCTTAAACAAACCATGCACTGCTGCACTAAATGTGTTGCCACCTTGGAAATGTTCTTATTGCTCCACACTGGGTCTAATAATTTGCATATTCCTTTTGCACTAATATGAGCTGGTCCGTGGGACATTGTCACTACTGGAAGGACATATGCATTCGGGAGTAGCCATCGTCTCTTATCTGACACATCCGTCCAACACTCATCTGAGTCCAACCGCCCCCCACCATCCTTCCATGTTTTCAACTCATCCTCAGTCGCTTTTTCTTGTATGTTCCGCACACTCTGTACAGTGTTGGCGAACATTTTAACGTCCGGTACCCACCTAGCTGGTCCTGCCACAAACATTCGTGGGAGTTTTGTCCTAGCCGTTTCTTTATCTGTTTGGTCTGCAAATGCATTTCCCCGTCCTACGTCATCTACCACCGCTTTGTGTGCACTACACTTGATCACAGCCAGTCGTTTAGGAAGTGTCAAAGCTGTCAATAGTCGTAATATCAATGGGCCATTCTGAATCTTCTGTCCGTGTGATGTCAAAAATCCCCATTCTGCCCACAGTCGCCCATAGCTATAGGCCACGCCAAAGGCGTATTGGCTGTCAGTGTAAATATTCACATCCAATCCTTCACTCAATTCACACGCTCGCATCAATGCTACTATTTCTGCAGCTTGGGCTGAGTTGTACGGGACCCTAGAAGTCTCCACCACTGTTTTCAATGTTGTGACTGCGTATGCTGCAGTTGAGGTACCATCTGCAAGTTTAAAACAGAAACCATCAACATACAGTTCCCCGTCGGGATCATCAAGGGAGGTATCCGTCAAATCTATCCTTCCCTTCGTCTCCTCCTCTGTCCGAAACAAACAATCATGTACGTCATCGTCCTTTTCATCTGAAGGGATGGGTAGTAACGTAGCCGGGTTCAAAGTGGTACATCTTTTGATCGTAACATGGGGTGCAAATAATGTCATCTCATAACCAGTAAGACGAGCACTAGTTAAATGCTGCGTCTGCGTCCTGTTCAATAAAATGTCCACAGCATGCGGTACCATTACTGTGAGAGCTGAACCCAGTACGAGCCCTGCCGATTGTCTAATTGAAACCGCAGCGGCCGCTGTAGCCCTCAGACAACTCGGCAACGCTCTCGCCACATTGTCAAGCATTGCAGAAAAGTAAGCGCACGGTCTCTGTTTCCTGCCAAAACATTGAGTTAGGACAGACAACGCGCAACCTTCCGCCTCGTGTACATAAAGCACAAAAGGCTTCTGGTAGTCAGGGGATCCCAAAACAGGTGCAGAACATAAAACAGTTTTTAGTAACTCAAACGCTTCTTGACATGCTGGAGTCCAGGTTAGGGGTTCCCGCACTTCTTTGGTAGTCAGATACAGAAGGGGTTTTGTTAGTAGGGCGTAATTAGGTATCCACTGGCGACAATACGAAGTTATGCCCAAGAACGCGCGCACCTCTCGCTGCGTGTTAGGTACAGCCATGTTAGTTATTGCCTTAATGCGCTCCGGTGTCAGCCTCCTCCCCTCCTTTGATAGGAGATGACCTAAGTAGGTAAGCTCCTGTCTGCAGTATTGTAATTTAGGAAGGGACACCTTGTGTCCTTTGTGAGCCAAATGGTGCACAATTTAACAGTGGACTCTCGACACCCTTCCTCAGTGTCTGATGCTATGAGGATGTCATCCACGTATTGCAATAAAACATTACCGTTCGGGAGTTCCAAATCATCCAATTGTGCCTTCAAAGCTTGACTATAAATGCTGGGACTTTCCGTATAACCTTGGGGAATTCTAGAAAATCTAAAACTTCGGCACGCCAATGAGAATCCGAATAGGTAACGGCTATCTGGGTGCACAGGGATACTAAAGAAGGCATTCTTCAGATCCAGCACAGAGAAATATTTGGCAGAGGGAGGGATCATTGTCAAGATTGTGGTAATATCAGAGACCACCGGGTATTGGGGCTCAACCACCTTGTTAATGTGGCGTAAATCAATCACAAATCGGTAGACATCAGGTGTACCATCACTGGCATCGGGGGAGGACCTCTTAAGGATCGGAAGAATGGGGCTATTACAACTGTTAGAGTCCGTCTCCTCCACTACCCCTGACCGGATCAAGTCCTGTATTGTTTGCAACAAAGCCTTCTCTCCATCCCTAGATATCTTATACTGGGGTATCCGAGGCAGTCGGGCTCCCACCTTAACCTTTATTGACACAGGGGCAATATCCATTTTTCCCACATCAGTATCACTACTAGCCCACAAACTCTCGGGGATCCCCTCAAACTCAGCTGGGAGGGGCTCATCTTTTGAAAAGCACTGCTGCGCAGGCACGACAGTAGGACCCAACGTGAGGTACACACCGTCTGGAGAACAGTAAATGGTAGCATTCAATCTTTTCAGCAAATCCAAACCCAGCTAATTCTCGCCACAATTTGAAGTCAAAAGGAAAGGAGAATCAACGGTGAAAGGACCAATCGTAAGAGCAAGTGGTTTAGAAATGGGGCTAATCACTAGAGTACCTGAGAACCCTACGGAGATATTATTCTTGCCAGACATAGCCGCCCCAGGGACCTGAGAACGTGCCACCGAACTTTTCATAGCACCCGTATCCACCAGAAATTTCTGAGGGGACCCCGACAAATCTGCAGTCATGTAAGGCCCACGTTGATCAATATCCACAGAAACCGGTCCCATGCTCTGTCCTACGCTGTCCTAGTTATGAGAAAATCCAGTCAAGTCGTCCATAGTATAAGCATCGTTGTAGTACTGTCTGTCTCTACCATTGTCACCCTCTCTCTGAAAGTGTTGTCGATCCCCGTCTCCATCAAAGTAATTCCCTCCCGGTCGCCTACCTTCATCAGACTGTCTATCCTCCCTGCGAAATTCACCCCGACCTCGTCCCCTACCTTGTCCGGCAGTGGACCGAAGTTCCGGACAATCTCTCCACCAGTGCCCCTCCTTTTTACAGTTGGCACACTGATTCTGTCCCAAACGCTCTCTGTTCTCTCCCCTTCCATAACTACTTCCTCCTCGACCAGCTACCATAGGTGGGGCTCCACGTTCCCGACCCCTTGCCACCTGCTGCAGTAACACCCTTGTCTTTAAATCCTTGGCCTTCTTCTCTTGTCTGTCCTTATTTTCATTCTCCCTATGTTCATAATACTGAGCCATACTCAGAGTACCAGAAGGAGTGGATGTCGTCCACGTACTCTCTGACGCCTGCAAGCGAGCTGATATTTCCGGTAACAGATTTGTTACAAATCTATTAACGAAAAGTCGCAGGCCTCCATCCTGGGAAATATCCTGACCACTGAAATCCATAAAGGTCTCTTCAAAGCGAGTGAAAAAATCTGAAACCGCCTCATCCTTTTTCTGCCTACATGCAGTCAACTTATCCCAATCCACCTTCTTAGGAGGAATAAGGGAGTGCATATATTTTATGATGCGTCCTGGTAACGCTAAAATCTCAGCCTTCGGCTTCTCCCCTGGCTTTCGTTCTTTGTCCCAATCCTTAAGTTCCTCCCATGTACCACCCAGCTCTTTAGCATGGTCCGTACCCTTTACATGTCTCCACACATCCACCGGAACCAACAGTCCGAAAAACAACTCAACATCTGCTAGAGTCATGACCGTCGAGGAAGCTGCTTCTGTTAGCTCTTTATAATAGGCAGTCGGATTCTTTCTCGAATCAGGCAACTAAGCCTTCAGTGCTAAAACCTCGCTCCTTTTTCCAAGGCGTATACACCCATTGCTCTTGGAAATGAGCATCGACGCGAACTCGGGTGACATTATTGGTGATCGGGTCTACTACCTCAGGTATTTCAGGGTGGAAAATAGGGTGTACCTCCCGCATCGGATGTACCCCTGGGAAACAAGACTCTCCCGCCGACGGCAACTCATTTCTATACTCCAACAAGGACTTTAAACTGCGTAACACAGCCTTCATACCAGTATTAGCTCTATAGGCATTATTCTTAATATCATGAAGAATCGCCGGTGCCTCCCCACCATATCCCTGTTCCCACAACGCTATTAATGTCGTCGACATATGCCATAAAGCATGCTGTTGCATCAGGGGTTCACAATCTTTCATCGTGGACCAAATATCCTCAATTGAATAAATATTATTTCTAGCCCACTGGCAAGCCTGATTAGCCACCACCGTTTTCTCATTCAACCCGACAGCAGAACGCGTGAGCAACTTCCGTACCTGAGTAAGCAGTCCACTTCCCACACCTCGAGCCGGGGTCACCAACCCACCTTGCGGGGTAGCGCTAGCAGAAACAGTAGGAAGCGCAGGGAGGGCCGCCGAGAGGGCGGGTGAGCTCGCCGCCAGGAGGGAGACCAAGGGCGCCGTTAATGAAGAAGTGACAGAAGACAAAGCTTGTTCAACATCACTCAACAATTTTGGAGTGGAAATGGAGGAGGTGGTGGGGGTGCCAGATAAAGGAGAAGCACCTGCCTGCGGAACCAAAACCGCCGCAGAAGAAGCAGAACCCGCCAACACAGGGTACAAGGGTTGCGGGGCATACGGGGAGGGCGGCGAGCGTTCAAAATGTCCTCCCATCTCATCTTGTTCTTCCTCTCTAACCACATAGCTTTTGCTATCCTGTAACCTGAAAAGCCTGTCTGCACGCTCAATCCGCTGCTCATTCTCTCTCTTAGTGTGTTCTCTCGCCTTCTGCGCCATTGTCTGTGCCGCTCTCTTCTGGGCTACCTTCTCTTCTCTCAACTGTCGCTCCTTTACTTCCTTCTGCCACATCCTCAAAGAATCGAACATACTCTGACGACTGCGCTTGGCAAACAATCTGTCTTGTAAATAGTCTAATTTTGCTCCATCTAAAGAACCAGTCAAAGGCCACTGCAAATCCACATTTCCCTTTGTATATTTATGCCACAAAGTACTAAACAAAATCAGAGGCAAGCCATGTTTAACATACATCTCGAAATTCGGAGAACCCTCCACCGGGGCGGGTTGGCTCTCGGCCAATCTAGTGTCCGAGGCGCCACAGCAGCACCCAAAGCACCGCAGTTTACTAAAACACGGCATCGCCACTCACTCAATCTCACACCAACACAAAACTTTCACTTCCCCGGGTCACACAATCACCACAGAAAATTCACACGCACACGTAGTCGCACTTCTTATTTCTCCCACACAACCCCTACCAAACACGTGTTATCAAAAATGGGACGAGGCCCGTCGACCAAGTCCTGGGGAATCTGGACCCTACCGCAGACCGAACAGTATACACACTGTTCCGAAATTGAGGAACACATCCGCCTCCCAGGCGGCACTACAGATCGCTGCGCACTACACCACGTGAGATCCGGGACCCGCGCCCAGCGAACCCACACCCTAGGGGTTCAGGTAAGTCCCAAAATCCGTCCGCAGTGAGCCACGCATCGACAGCAGTACCATCCAGTCGGATGATAAAGCAAACGTCCACCCAATCTCCACTAAGTCTGTCAGGACGCCACTCGCACCCTGAGTT
Organism: Lissotriton helveticus; assembly: GCF_964261635.1. Taxonomy (NCBI): domain Eukaryota; kingdom Metazoa; phylum Chordata; class Amphibia; order Caudata; family Salamandridae; genus Lissotriton; species Lissotriton helveticus. The sequence continues at coordinate 1,518,628,207 of NC_136068.1, read as the reverse complement.
CCCCGGAGCACACTAGCCCCAGGAGCACACCGGCTCCTCCTATCACCAGGGACACACCGGTCTCAGAAACACACCGGTCTCATGGAGCATCCCCGCTCCCTCAATCAACAGTCGGACCACTCACCTTCTATGCGCAGTACCGACTTCTACCGTTCTCCACCTCCGGCTGCCAGGACCAACATGGTCAGCTCCAAAGTTCCGCCTTCCGGACTCCGGCGCAGGATCATGAACCGGGACCTCTCCCGATCAGCAGGGTGGGGCAGCGCTGCAAGAACCAACCTCGGCATCAAAGTGGGTACCCAGAACCACCGTGCCGACCAGAGGGTCCCCGGTCTTCTGCTACCCACTTACGGGTTAGAAAGATCCTTATCGCGGAGGCCCTGTTCGGGCGCCATCTGATAAGCGTGGCTCAAATCCACCCGAGTGACTTACCACACTCACCTATAGTTACCCAATAATAAGTCAGCCGGACAGTGGAGAAGAATGAACAAGGTAATTTTATTAGGCCACAAACTCCCATATGAGAGGGCCCCGTCCGACCTCACCCCTAAGAGTGCGCCGAGAGGACTGACCCATCCCAACACAGCAATACATTATATCAGGATACAGTTGAGTAAAACACGCCCAGTCTGGAAAAATACTGGACCCATGGAAGAGCGAACAATGGCCTCACACAAGAGGCATCTGCACCTGCGATGGCAACATTTCTAATCTCGGCCCAAGGCCGCGGAGCCAGGCCTCAGCGTCTCCAGCACATGAGAACACCACTGATAATGAATTTGTTATAGTTTCGATCACAGTTAGCAGAGAAAGGAAAACTACTGCGTTAGCATTTTTTCTCTATTCCTACGGGAGGGGTGAGTGAGTGTGACTCGCGCGCAAAGGGAAATACTCCAAAATGGTGGCACACAAGCTAAGCTAAGAAAACATGATAATGTAACAGCATAGACGAATATTAGATGAAGAATATGAACGTAATGCATAAATGAATATACCATTGGTTAGACACATCATGCTAACTCATAAACGTAAATGTAAATGTAAATGTAAATGGGCGGGGATCGGGAAATCAAACCTATCACTGGTCACCAAAAATTTATTAGGCAACCATATACAAAAGAGGGAAGATTCTGCATCATTTAGCTACTGTCCCATATTTCCCTAAAAACTTTAATCAACATAGGAGCGCCTACAACGAGTAGAAATACCCCTGCCTCGTAAATGGGCAGTATGCACCCATCGGTTTAACGTAGTTTTAAAAATCACTGAAAAAAAATATTTCAGCAAACAACCATACGCCGCTAAGTATATACCAAAGATACAAGCCACCTTACATGCCTTATCCTGGAAAAAAGTGAACATGTATGACCAAGGAGAAGTAATCAAAAACCTATATAAGTATAAGGGTATTCATGTAACACCAGAGAAGACAAAGTCTAAACAAAGAGTTAGCCGTTCACCATTACATTTTGAGATAGCAGAGGAAATACGAAAACATCTGTTACAAAGAAGTGTAATATTAGGCCAGGTGATGTAGAACAGGATCACAGCTTTATTCATAAGATCACTTCTTGGTTACAGGTTACAAGATGTCAGTCAGATCCCTTAAAGTGCCCCACCAGGAGCACCCTCCTCGCTGCTCAGCCCTTCCACACCAACTGATTCTCCCCTCCAATACAAACACATTCAACATTCTATATGACCTCATCATAGGCTGAACATCAAGGCAGAGAACTTCTGTAGGGAGAGTGCATTGAGTAATTAGTACATTCCAACAACATCCCATAGCGATTCCAATCACATAATGTTATCCAAACTCCCGATTCCCAAGTACACTACCTTGCGGTAAGATTGGCCAGGTTATCAGATACAACATCAGACATGTATTTACAAACTGTGAAAATTCAAAAACAGTATACACACAGTCATAGATGCATCCCAGCCACCGAAAGCTAGTACGTTTGTAGAAGACACAAAGTCATTGATTTAGAACATTTCAATAGATCAGAACTGGACATACAACCCCAATTATCCCTAGCTGCTTAGTTTTTATTTGAATAAGTATATAACAAAGATATACTAGTTTTGCTCTATTAAATCCAGCCAGGGATTCAAACACATATTGAAAATGTAGGAAGAGAGGAGAGAGAATTTGTGTGCACATCTGAATTCTAAGGGCAGAGAATGAAATGGTGCTATCTCATTGCTCCTTTGACACTGTTGATTTGTGATGTGAGAAAAATATCAGAAGGAAGTATCCCCTACTTCTGCAATATTTTCCAAGACTTTTGATGGGTAAATTAGGATTTGTCATGTTAAAAATCCATAAAGAGGTCAAAGAGGTTTGGAAGATCCATCATTTCCTTCATTAACATTTTACAGAATATTAACCTTATCCACTGCGGAGGACTCAGTTCTACTAAATACATATTACTTGGAGTCATTGATGTCAAAGTGTTCATAATGATCCTGCTACTGTCCCATCACTGAATTTTTCGTGCACTTCATTTGCAGCAGGAAGTATGGCAATAGGTCTTTGTCTGCAGGGACTGGTTGAGTCTATGGCTTTTTGTTAAGGAACATGAAGATAATTGCTTGTTTCGGGTGTCGGAATAACATCATTCTTATAAGACTGATTAATAATTATGGTAACAAAAGTTAAAGCAAGGTAGAAATACAGTGTAGCGTTCACACAGGGGAAGGATTATAGTCTAGTTTGATTTCTTTAAGATGTTGAATGTAAGAGATAACATCTGTGAAGGAAAAGATGAACATAGCAGGCACAAGCTACTAAAGGAGGTCGTACAACTTTTATATAATTGAGGGACGCCTTAGACAATGAATCATTAAACAAGGACCCACACCTGACTGGAATAGGCATTAGGTTTACAATCACATTGAAAAGTGCAAAAAATATTTTTTCTTGTAAAATATTTACTCTGTTGAAGAGTGAGCACTTTCTTCCACATGAAACTCATTCTGACATATTTCATACTGACTTAAATGACTTTACAACTTTTTAAAGAATACATCCAATTTTTCAAAATCTAGGCAGCTTTTATATGGGGAACATCCTTTACAACGCGGATGTTACACCGCAGTTCCCTAACGACGCAACTTTTACAACGCAAGTTGTAACAACGAATTGCGCTGGGGGGCGCTCCAGGATAGTAAATAGTTTAATTTACTATCCAACTCCTTCCCTACTATCCACGGGGACTGAAGTTGGAATAGTAAATTAAACTATTCACTATCCAGCCCCCAACAACGCAAGTTGTGGTAACGACTTGCGTTGTAAAACATGCGTCGTAAAGTACTGCGATGTAAAACATTGCGTTGTAACGACGTACATCCCTTTTATATCAATAAAACACAACGTAATGTTATATAGTGTACTTTTATATATTTTAGTAAAGATGGGATTGTTTTCAGCCTTTTGTTTTAAACTATTTACTTACAACGAAACAATTCAAGCTGCTTCAATTTTTGCTGATTATTTTTCAGAAAAACTTTACTTTGCCTTACAGATGTTTCCCAGAGAAATACGTAAAAACCTTATAAAAACTATACACCTTTAAGAAACTGTGAGATTTTCATTCTCCAATCCGTAGGATGGATTATTGGAAAATAGATACAACAGAAAATTCACTCCATCTAAAGCAATTCTGACGTTAGCAAAAGCCCACTAACATTGATTAAATGACATTTCAACTCCTGCCTTGGCTGGGTAATTGCTCTGTGATTTGAAATTGCTAAATGAATGAATGAATAATTAAATAAATAGCAGGCTGCCTGTGCATTGTAAATCTCTATAAATACCCAATTGCAGTCATTTTTTAATTGCTTCATTTTAGTGATGCTTTTAATGCAATTTTTATGAAATGTTAAATGATGTTATCATTTTTGTTTACACATATATCCAGTATTAGTCCCTTATTCCCCCATACCACAAAAAATATTAATGCTGTGCGAAGCCTTTTCTGCTATCAACTATGTCGCCCTCTTTTTTTTCAGTGCATATTAGTGTATGTACAATCTCCAATCTAACCTAAAACTAGTTCTACACTACAGCCAGATTAGTTGCTTTTGAATAATTTGATATCTCCTTGGCATTACTGATGCTGCAGGTGAGTTCTTAACAGCCACTACCCTTCAAATTCACCTCCCTCTCTATGACCCACCAACACCTGCACTTTCCCAACTGACTAGAACAGTAATTTGCAGACCCCCATATTTAAAGCCGCATCCAATCATGTTGTCTGAGGATTGGAATGCATTGGAAAACTTCATGATCATTCACCTCCATTGCTGCAGGAAAACAAATTAGTTTCTCTTTAAACTATCGAAATTGCCTTGCTAAAGTTCCTCATGCAGGCAAATATTCCCAATGCTACTACTGTTTTGATAAATATTGTTGAGGTTAGTACCCGGTAGAGAATCAAAGCTAGCACCACAACTGTCTAGTATATGGAGTCTGGAGAGTTTTTTTGGAGACAAGCAAGAATGCCTAAAAATCAGCAACCGAAAGGAATTCATGTCCCAATTTGTATGGTGGACCAATCGGTCTTGTAGCAGGTAAAACAAGGAGCAGCAATTAGACTAGATAAAGATGATCTAAGTATGTGAACAAACAGGTGTTGAAGATAGACAGCGCCAGTGTGTAAGTAAGTTTTGTGAATCAGGTACAAGTAGTTGAAGAAAATACTTTTAGAAACTGGAAGCCAGTGAAGAGAATTCAAGATGGGAGATTGAAGATAAGATAAGCAGCACCATTCTGAATGCTCTGTAGGTGCCCCGGAAGATCAGCAGTAGGCATAACATGCAACAATAGATCTGGCTGAGTATGTTCACTTAAACTACCAGGCAATAAGAATTAGAAAGAAGAAATACAATCATACAAAGTAATTTTAGATGGAAGAGACAGGATAAGGATATTTTATTGACCTGTCTAGAAAGAGAAAGATCTTAATCAAAAATGACCACAAGATTGCAGTCCGGTAGGGTCCAGGAGGGGGAAGGTCCCTATTTGGGTAGACCAATATTCCGTTGGTCAAGATCAGTGTTTGTAACAACCACTGATCCCCAGAGTCTCTGTTTTGTCAGTAATCAATATGAGTGAATTGTTTGCCATCCAGGCAACTACAGTGAGAATTACATTTTTGAAGGTATTCCTGGTAGCCGGCAACTGAACCTCAATAGTAATCAGAATTTGCTTGGCATCTGTGTAACATATGAGGCACAAGACAGGAGAGTAAATTCCTTGGCCCAGAGCTAGGAAGTGAAGACTGAAAAGGATGGAAGAGCCCCGATTGATGCCATCCAAAAGTGGAGCGGTGGGGGGGAAGTAAATCCTTCGCCCCCAGTCAGACAATTTGAATTTAATTCAAGCCAGAACGCTGATCCAAATTATAGACTCCAACAGTTGATCAATAAGATGGTCGTAACATACTGTATTGAAGCTGTGGAAAAATCAATGCAACCAGGGCAAAGCAACTATCCTGGTCAGACAAAAGACAAAGATCATCAAAGATAAAAAAAAAAAGTGCAGACTCAGTGCTATGGCATGAGGAAATGAGGTTTATTATATGGTGTGGTGATGCGGCCTCACCGTGTAATACACTTATCAACCCTGTTTAGGAGCAGTAGGTTTTGTGTGTAAAACTCCTCAGCGCAATTGAGGTAGCTATGGCACTGAGCAGGGAGGCTTAAACAGAGGAACTGGCATTTAAACAGCACCAAAACAATTGGAGAAGAAAGAGACTCAACAATCAAGATATCGGGCACCAATTTATAAAAAATATCCAATTTTTTCAAGTATTAATTTAGACACTAAAATGAAAAAGATCTACTGGAAGGTTCCAGCGGTATGGAATTTACAAAAATAATAAAGAAAAGCATTTCACTCAACTGCAAACAAGCATTGGCAAATTGAAAAACTTGGACAAGTGTCAATGCGGTTGGGTAGATTTACTTGAGGTAACTAACTCCGCTAAGGAGTTAGTCAGAAGAACCATCAAGATCCTCAGAAACAGTTACCTCCACAAAAGAAGTAGTCTTCATGCATTTTCAGTCATTTTATCTGCATTTCAATGGATTCCCATGGAGTGGTCCTGATGCAAGGGATAAAGGATGCTGAAGATGCTCCAATGATGCTGAAGATGCGATGCAGTCGACAAGATCTTGCTGGGCTACTCCTAATCCCCTGAGCTGGGTGAGGCAGTCTTGGTCGCAGGGTCGATGTCCCCAAAAGTCCCTCCCATGCTGGCCATCACCATGTGTCACAGTTTTAGCAGGATCTTTCCTTGGGTGATAACTTGCCTACCGGGCAACCAAGAGGCATTCCGATGGCTCGTCAGGATCCAGCAGCCGCAGGTGCAACTTTGAATAATGGGTCCTGGTCCTGGGTACTACATTGTGGTTAGGAATGGCGAGCCAGTGATCTGCTGCGCTACCAACTCGCCACAGTAGGATTTTTGTTTTGCTCTGTTGTTGCCCTGTCCAGCACACGGGGTCAGCCAACTGACCCATGGAGTCTCTGACTTTGGCTAGGCTCAGGAGATAACTAATCACCAAGCAGGACACAGCAGGCAGCCACAGTACCTTCTCTTGTTAACCAACAGGTGCAGCAGGTGCAATCCACAACTTTGCAGCCTCTCTTTGACCGTCAACGGTGAAGCAGGGAAGTCCTCCTTCAGTTCCTTCTGTCAGTCGATAGAGATCTGAGTTCTGGGTGCCAGGAGTGCCCTATTTATCTTCAGAAAATGCCCTCAGGGTAGGATGCGGATGGTAGTCAATGAGCCAGAAACTTGAGTGAGCTATACTACTTGAAAGGATCCAGGATAGCTGTGTATTGATGACAGTTTCTAATATTTTAATCTGGAATTGGAGCACAGAGTTGGGTCTAAAGACGTCCAAGATGGGTCAGCTGAAGGTTTCTTAAAGAGTGGGATCACAAAAGTAAGGGGGTACATATAAGAAGGCAGTAGATTTTTTGCAAAAAAGACTAGAGCGCATGGACAATTAACAATTTGTAGAGCAGAAGGAAGCAAGGAGAGCAGGGATCAAGTGGGTGGTAGGTTGGATGGCGGATATGAGTTCATTAATTAAATCAAAAGAAAGAGGAGAAATTGTGTAAAATGGGAGGAGACATTGAACCATGAAGGTTAGGTTACCAGGAGTAGATGTTGAGTCAGGAGAGGGAGAAAATGATTTGCAGATGGAGTTCATTTTGTCTGCGATGGAGTTTTTTACTTAAGGACAACAATCGGGGGATGCAAATTAGTGATACTTTTTTTTTTTTTTTTTTTTTTTTTTTAAAAACCTTTATTGAAAGACAGGTATAAGTACAAGCGCTGGCCCAAAACCGCAGGGGCCGGCCGCAAAGTCAGGAGAGTCGAAAAAATAAAGCAATGTATACGACAGGATGAATACAGGATGGAAGCAAAAAAGTCATGACATCGCCAGCGCCAGGATAAAGAGGTTTCATTTTACATTTTACATTAATAAAGGAGGCAGCAACCATATCTACCAGCGCGTCATGCAACATATAGCAAAAAGAGAAATGGGGGGGGGCGGGAGGGAACAACCCCCCACGCAGGCAGATGACACAGTAGAGCAGAGCCCAAAGACCTCACACGCCCATAACAGGCGCGAAATAGACAAAGAATACCAACAAACGAATAAAGTGGACGCCATACGTACAGCCCACCCACCCCGAAAAAGGAGAAAGTGCAGACGCTTACGAAACAAAGGAATAAACACCAAGGGACACCGCCCACCCCCTGAAAAAAGGCAAAAAGGGACCATAGAATAAAACAAACTAAAACAACAAACACCCCCCCCACCCTACATCACTGTAATGGCTACGGTCTACCCCACTAAACAGCGTGCCTGTCGCCCAGAGTCACCCGAAATATAGAAAGAAGAAAGGGAATAATAACAAGGAAAGAGAGGGGACAAGAAAGAAGGGAGAAGAAAGGGAAGAAAGAGAGAAAGAGAGGAGAGGAGCCAGCGAACGAGACATAAAACACCACCCCCCCGCAACAATAATGCAAAAAACAGGATGTAGAAAACACTGCAGCGTGAAAACAGGAGGAGGATCAATTCCAGGCAACCCGGTTCCCACCAGTCACTAATACACCTTCCACCCCTGGTTCAGGACAAGCAGCAAACAGTAAGGCAAATACAGGAGTGAAGCATTAATCAACAGCGGTCAAATAATCTGGACGCAAGAAACAATCCCAAACCCCGGTCCATCAGCCCAGCAGCAAACAACAGGAGAAGCACCCTAGCCCTGACCCGAACGTGGATATACCCCCAGATGCGCTTCCCAAGAGAGGCCCGCCCACCGCAGAACAAAGGAGCAAAATGGCGAGAGGAAAGACGACAACAATATGGGAGCACAAAATGGCCACGATGAATCACCAGGGAGTCCGTCGAGTATAGCAGAATGGTCCATAATAACACCAGGAGCACATGACGTTGTAGGCAGTGTAGGCAAGAGGCACAGTGCAGGAGGAGAAGGCAGCCGCAGCACCACAGACAGTTCTCGAGGCACACACGATAAAGAGTCCGGCCACAATGTTGCACTCTTCACTGAAAGGGGAAACAAAGTATCTCGGGCGGAGTCGTCAAGCTGGTGATCTTGGGCGGCAGCAAAATCGACAGCGAGCTCAGATGTATAGCAGGCAGGAGAAAGCGCTGTCGCCCCATCCATTGAAGGTGGTGGCAGGCGGCAGCTCTGCAAACCCGGGTCATTAGCGCCCCACCTCTGCGTAGACGCCATGTCGTCCAGCTTGTCCCCCAAGTCCCGGTAGCAATGGCGCACATTTGCACGGAGGATGCACAGGGCTGCCAGGACAGTGCCAAGGGTAATCTTAGGCTGTAGTCCCTGGACCTCATGTCCCCGGGGAATCTCACGAGTTTCGGGCTCTCCTGTAGACAGGGCAACACTGGTCGCTGGCGTGGACGGGCGCATCATCTCACAAAACATGGCGGTGTACAGAGCCATTGTGACCAATCTCCACGACGTTCACCGGGCCAAGGAGAGAACCAGCGCACCCCCTTTTAGCCGCCGGCGGAGCATCCCGCGCCGTGCCCAAGAGACATTCCGTGCAGTTCAAGCGCCCCTCGGCAATCCCGGGCAGCGAGGCGTGGGGTCAATAAGCTACATGCGACCCAAAATGGCCGGACAGTCCTCTCCCCGTACCCTCCGCTTTGAACAAAGGCTCTGTTCCGATGGGGATCTGCAGCTCCGTGCGCGCTGCCCTCTCTCCGTACGCCTCGCGTCTGAATAGGTGGCTGGGCTCGGGCAGCGCCTCGCAAGGGTCTCGTCGGTGTCTCAGCAGCCAGCGCCAACGGAGCTCTCCGGCCGGCAGCAGGTCTCAGGGGCACGGCAGGAGGAGCCCACGTAAGCGGGGTCCGGGGCCGCGAGCTAGGAGGCAAATATCTTCGGCTGCCGGGCAGGCCGAGGGTCCGGGACAGCGCCGTCGGGATCAGCGCCGCTTCGCACACAATCTACCATCGATTGCGCCAGGATTAAAATCAGGATGCCAGCGCGGCAAGAAAGGACTGGCGGAGCCGGGAGCCTACAGGTCCGCTCCGGTCGCCATCTTGGCTCCTCCCCCAGTGATACATTTTTAATAGTTCTTTGGTAGAATTATGTGAATTGGATATGCAAGTGGCGAAATAATTTGTAGAGATAGAGCAGACCACAAGCCTACAGGAGTGAAGAGCTAATCTTATAGCTTTTTTGCTGGAAGAAGAATAGTCCTTGCACCAAAAACGTTCCAGATGTTTTCAATGAGATGTATCATCTCTAAGCTATTCATTAAATCGCAGGTCGATATGCACCTGTGGGATCCTGTCCAGATATTGAAATCCCTGAATAAAAAAGTAAGAATGGCTCTATATACAGCGAGAGAATAAATCAAATAAGAGACAGCTAAAATCAGGTGAAATACTTTATTTGGGGTGAGGGCAAGGCCAAGAAAGGCAGGAAAGCCACCATAGTCCAGACTTCTATCATTATTAAGAAATCAGTTATGGCATGAAGAGGAAGATCTTAAACTTTGAGAGAATGTTTAACAAGAGATAATGCACTGAGAAGAGCACGGAGAATGGCGTATGAGTTGGGGAAAGCAGGAGTGGACGTACCTGCAAGCAAATGTGGTTTGATGGGATTACTAGGTGTCATGTGAATAAATTATATGATCTGAAGTTAAACCATGGAGCTGGGGTTGGTATGAAAAGAAAGGCTACAGACAGAGTTACTGGTGCTGTATGTGAACAATGTGTGAATGGGTACTGATAGGCTTGCCGGTGGAACACTGAAACACGCCTAGATCATACCTGAGTATGCACATGGATAGATGCTGGCCATCCTCAGAGTATCCTGTATGCTTCAGTGATGTTTAAGTTTATGTTTACCTTTGATATCTAGATTCATGTGCGAGGGATTCCTATCTTGATCTACTTATGATTTCTATGGTCATCTGTCAGTGTTAGATCCCCATCTGCTCACGATGATTGACATTTGGATTTAGCAATGTCAAGATTCTTGTTTTGCCGAAGACTAATGGCGTCTAGGGTGGCTGCTGCGTTCAGGTAGATCAGGAACAGATTCACGGTGAGTCTTTACTGAGGTCATCTTTAGTGTGTCGTCAAGGGGCATTGTCTCATTGTGATCAGTGTAGAAACATGTCCCTTTAAACCATTACATGGCTTTTAGGTTCTTTCTTTGGCAGTCTGTCCTGAATTGCATATGTCATATCAGGCAACATTATCATTCTTGTCCTCGTATTCGCAATTCTTTAAAAATGTGCAATAAGAACACATATAGGGAGAGTGGGCGTTGTGTTTGCACTCCTCATCCATTGGCTTGAATTAATTTTTCTTACTTTCGATTGCTTCTATGGATTTCTGTTGAGGCCATGGTATTTTGAAGATGTTAACATTGCCCCATTTGTATTCACATCATGCTTCGGTGATGGGACAGGAAGTAGTCCTTTTGTTAGACTGTATATGGGCCCTGAGAGAGAGTCACTACACAGTCATTTGACTCCCTTGCTCTTTAATTTGTTTTAATTTCCCTCATGCTAACATCTTGTTGGAATTACCAAATAAACACACAGTTCTATTGCCTGGGCTCCATAATGATGTTAAACAAACAGTACTATTAATTCTTAGGCTCTATTTCACTTTCATTCTTTGTACCTTCTGCACACAAGGTTACTAACATGTTTTAAGCAGTAAAGCAACAAATATTAACCATAGCATACATTTCCTACACAGGTGTCCGTAGATACTATGGGAAGCTAAATATAGGAAAAGCTATATCATCAAGAAAGTCACAACATGACAAGGTGAACACTAATGATTGAACTAAAACATTTTTCACAGTGTTCTTAAAGGCAACATATATAAAGTGTTTTTAACAAACAGTGCGCACACTTAGGTTTTCAGAAGAAAAGCCCCAGATATTGGCATCCTTCTCACTTTCACTGGTATTGCCAAGTTTTGATTTTGATCCTAAAAGCGAAACTAAAGCTTGAAATACAGTGAGTTTCTATATAACATTTTTTCTAGAGTTTCTCTTTAATAGCAAGCATTTTCATATTCCAAGTAATTTTCAAACATTGTTACAGTTGTTTGTATTTCAAGAAAACCATCATGTTGTACAAATGAGGCACATTTCAAATTTAGACTACCATGAAGTGTTTTTGTCAGCTTTAGACAGCCATATAGTGTTTTATGAGTAGCAAGCATTGATTCTTTTTTGACTATGGTTGCCCGTAAAGTTTGCCCATTCCACTTTCCATATTTTACCCTCACCTCATGTTTATGTTCCTTGTTAGCACCTCCACCAGCCTGTACCTTTCCTTGCATGCATTTTTCTCTGACCACATTTCTGTCAGCCTGCACCAATCTCACACGAACATCTGTCTGTAGCTCTCTCTGGTTGCATCACTGTCAAACTACGCCTCTCTTTCCTCATTCATCTCCTAGCCTGTACCCCTCTTTCCCCATTCATTTCCCAGCATGTACCTCTCTTTCCCCATTCATCTCCCAGCCTCTAACTCTCTTTCCCCATTCATCTCCCACCCTCTAACTCTCTTTCTCCATTCATATCCCAGCCTGTACCTCTCTTTCCCCATTCATCTCCCAGCCTCTAACTCTCTTTCTCCATTCATCTCCTAGCCTGTACCTCTCTTTCTCCATTCATCTACTAGCCTGTACCTCTCTTTCCCCATTCATCTCCTAGCCTGTACCTCTCTTCCCCATTCATCTACTAGCTGTACCTCTCTTTCCCCATTCATCTACTAGCCTGTATCTCTCTTTCCCTATTCATCTCCCAGCCTGCACCTCTGTTTCATTATTCATCTCCCAGCCTGCCCCTCTCTTCCCTCATATATTTCCTGCCATCATCTCTCTCATCTCACACCTCATTCTTCTTACTCTTCCTACCCACTCACTTCTTTCCAAGGGGCTGATTTGCAAAGCGCCTCCGCACTCATGGCGGAGGGGCCCGAAGTTGTGGGGGGGGTGCCCGCACTCATGGCGGGACCGCTGTGCAGCAGTTACTTATTGCACAGGTCCTGGAACGAGTGTGAGGCTCCCGCCACCATTGCGGGGCCTCTGCCACGATTGCGGAGGCCCTTTGTAAATTTGCCCTTAGCTGTGCATCTTTCCCTACTCTTATCTCTTCCTCCCAGTACCTCGCCATACCTCTTGCTGCTCTTACCTCTCTCAGCCTGCATGTTTCCCAGTTTGCACCTACCCTGCACCATTCTCTGCCAAAACTCTACCTACCCGAACCTGTCCCTGCCAGCTCTTCTTCCAGCCTGCACCAACTCTCATCTATTACTGTCTGCTTTGCAAATCTTCTCCTCTCTCCTGATTCTGGTACCTTTCCCAATCCACACATTTTATTTTAATTTTGCGCCTTCATGTGTCTCTGTCCAGTATCTACCTGTCCGGATTTCTTGCATACCTCCCCATGCCTTTCAATGCCCCGGCTTCTCCCAGGGACTACCCAATCCTCTTATTGCCTGCACTGCACCCTCTGCTCATCAGCCCATGCCTGTATCCCATCCTTCTAATATCCCTCCCTGTCTGCATCTCTTGCATTCCTCACCGCTCCTTGTTTGGACCTCTCTCTGTCGACATCCAGCTTACATCACTCCTCACTCATGCTTTTTCCTGGTTACACCGCTCACTGTTCACACCTCTACTTGCTTTCCTATATCTATGTTCATATATTTTTCAGGCTTTAACACTGGCAAAGTCAATAGGACATTCTTACAACCAAAAGTTCACGCAAGTCCCTTTTGCTTTGGCAATGCTTATTCATATTGACTGGTCGCAACTCAAGACATAAAACCTTCGGGTAACCTGTCATCCTGCTCCCAATCTTCCACCATGCCATGGCCTAACAAGGAGTGTCTTCAATCATTTCATCCACTACATATCATCAAACAACATCTTAATGCCACATCTCCAGAAATTACACTATGCAGAACACTATTTTCCTTGTAATTAGCTTAATGCTCTTTGTGCACGTTAACTGTCTCTCTTTCTTTCTGATCCTCCTACTGAACACAGTCACAAATGGTGAAAATCACTGAGTCAGCTCTTCCCCCGCAGCTTCTGATCAACAGCATTAAATATAAAACTAAAGACATTGCTTTTGCTATACACATTCATCCTAATTATGAGTCTGGCATTCCCCGGAGCACCAGACTTGTAAGGCAGCGTTGGGGGGTCTTCCGGCCTCCACATTATGACCTTGGCGGTCATGCCGCCCCGGGGCCGCCAACTCCACTGGGGAACCACTGTTCCCTGGCAGTGGTGCGGTGGTCAAGAGGCATCAATATGCTTGGCAGTACCGCAGCAGTCCCTCCAAGCATATTACGACTTTCTTCACTGTCACTGATTTCATCAAGGCCTTTCCTCCATGAAAACAGTGGTGGTGAGGAAAGTAAGGAGTCCCTACAGTGCCCCCTTGTGCCTCACTCCATGTGGATGTATACCCTGTGTGCATGTACCCCTAGTTACAGCACAGCATAAGCTTCAAAGTCCATGTCATGCTGGAACTTCCTTTGTCGTTCCCATTACAGTGCCTATTTTAGAAGCACCATATTTTATAGGCACCACTGTGGGAACACCAAAGAATCGCCCACCAAGGACTGAAAATGTCATAATATGGGGGGCGGTTATCACGCGGGTTTGGCGGTGCGGCGGTGGCGGGCCGTCCTGCCCCTGCACCATCAAACTCATAATCAGGCCCTTTGTATAATTCAAAGCCTCACAAAGTAGTATTTCAAGCAGTACAGTCCTATTGGCAGACAATCACTTTAAAATCTTATTATCATCACGCGTTGCCAACTAGAGCTGTACAACATTTTCCTAAACCTCTTTTCTTTGTGAGGTTCTCCAAGGTTCTGAAATTTCCACCTCTGCTTTGCAGTAAATAGTACCTATTTAGATGTAATTAAATAGCCTTTGTCTTCAGCAATTTCTAAAGATAAAAGGTACAATTTTATCTCTTTCACCTCCATTACCCCATCTTTGCATCATTGCCTGCACCTGGCAAATTAATCGCAGTCTTAAGCTTAATCCATGAAAGACTGATGCAGATATTTTCCCGCTTCCATGTCCATTGACCTTGTTCTCCCTTTCTCCACCCATCCCTTTAATTCCACAATCCACTCCTTCCATTATTAAAGACATGTCTGCTAATTCCCACTACTTAACATTCACAAGCAGGGGTGGGCGAGATTTGCATAGTCTCACTACGCAAAGCTCAGCGAAACTGTAAAAATTCTCTGCGAGCATGCAGAGTTCCGCAAGCACGCGGAATTGCTTGTTTTGCCAGTTCGCGATGCTTTTTTTCTGTCCCCTAACGCTATTTGCGTGCTCGGGGTGGGGGAAATATTTCGCGAACACGCATTTTGAAAGCGCGAACAAGCAAAACATTCTGCGAAACCGTGGAATTTTTGGCAATATCGCGTTCTCCGCAGATCGCAAAATTACCCAAATTACGCAAATTCCACAAGCGGAACGGAATTTACCGCCCAGCCCTATTCACAAGACATGCCCCACTTCACAATCAACACAGTTGAAACCATAGCCAGTGCTCTACTACTCACAAAATGTAATCACTGTAAATGCCTCCTTATTAATCTGCTCCTCTTCAGCCCTATGACAGAGCCCACGTATATTCAGCCTCCCACACTCCACAGCCACCTCATCATACTGCCATCAAAAGTCTACCATATTATGTTTGTTATAATACTTGTCTAAATATCCACTCATGATCTCTCTTCTTTTCTCAAGTGGCACCTCATCACTGAATAAACCACTCTGTATCTATCATAGGATTTCAAAACCTAGTATCCCTTCTTTTACCACCTTCAAAAAGGAAACGAAAATGTTTCTTATGAACAAATCCTCATCTTAAACCTTTAACTCCTAGAAGCCTACTTACCACCGCTTTTAATCAAACAGCAATGTTTAACTCATTTGTATTATATGCGATTGTATGTATAACTTGTGATAATTTTTGTACTGTAAAGTACTCTGGTACCCTCGTGGGTCATGTCCGCGCTATATAAAACTTTATAAAATAAATAAATAAATAAATCTCATGAAATAGGTTCTACTCCCTCCTTGCTCCTCAGCATTGGAACATCAGACCTTGAATGTCACATCCATCACCAATCTAACTATACCTTTAAAAAAGAATATAATACATCACCTCATTCGACTAGAAGGACATCTCATCAACAAAGCAAGACAACTAAAAACGCTATTAGACTTCACACCACCATGCCACTCAATATTTCATTATTTGTCACCTTTTGCTGCTTTGCTAACAATTCACATCACCCTGACGGTTTATAGTACCACCCGCTGCAATGCTCCATGTGCCAGCTGCTACTTCATTTTTTGACGGGCTGGCTTGTGATTATAAGCCACTTCGTAGCACTATTGAGATACCAGAATGTTGATTGTAATGGCGACGTATTCCTGCAGCGTGGGAGCTGTAATAACTAAAATCGAAAAAATCCAATATATTCTTAGATCATCCTTTAGTAAGAGAGGCCCTGTGTTAGTGCCCTGGCCCTTGTAGGAGGGAGGTAGTCTTGTGCATGACTGGTAGAGAGGAACATTCCTTGACACAAGACACAAGGCTTCAGATATTTTTTGAAGGATGTAAAATGTGCCTTGTTCCTTGGGTCTAAATACAGGTCTAGATGCACTAAGATATTGGTCACAAAAAGTGGTCACAAATTGTCAATTTTGTGAATCGACCCATTTACACTAATAGTTTGGTTTTCAAAGTACTCTATGCTACATAACAATTAGGTTATACCACTTGGTGTAGTTGTTTTCAGTCTTACTAGTGCTCTCCGATGAACTGCATTGGTTGGATTTTTCTGGCTTTCCCTCCATCATGCCTTTTCTGAACGTCAATGCAGCCTGCAGAATTACATGAAAATGAAGAGACTAAACCATTCCTCCGGCCCCTAAATGCTATGATAGACAGGAACTATGGGCACTACGTTCCGTGGTAGCGGATTGCTGTAGGCATACTTTAGAGGTTACCTCATTCAGCAAATGTCCCCATTGTTCTTTTAACGCTAGGAGAGAACTGGTGTGTAAATCAGGAGTAAGAAGCTATCAGGGGGGCCTCCTGAACTGCAGATCACTGCCTAAACACGGCTTGCAGATTTGGGATCTTCTCTTGGAAGAGAAGATGGACATACTCTTCCTGACAGAAACCTGGCTGGGTACGGACTCGGACCCAGAGGTTATTGAAGCATTACCTCCTGGCTATAGTATGACTAGAGTGGATAGACCTACAGGGAAGGGTGGGGGAATTGCAATAATTACGAAAGCCCCCCTTGTGTGCTCCCTTGAACCTCTGGCGATTGAGAATTGTGAGGCCGGTAGTTTCGGGCTACAAACCGGCCCCCAGGGTCATATATCTGGCATTCTTCTTTATAGACCTCCAGGGAGTGTTGGTAACTTTAGGCAGAGTCTGCAAGATTGTGTGGCACACATGGCGCTTAGGCGTAGTAAGATTATGTTATTAGGAGACCTGAACATTCATTTTGAGGATGTCCAACTTAAAGAGGCTGTGGAGATTAAGCAAGACCTACAGGACATCCAATTAGAACTGAAAAACCTTACCCCAACCCACACGCACGGTCATTTACTGGATCCGGTGTTTGTCAGTTGGGAGGGTATAACAACGAAAGCCACACGCCCGGTTCCCTGGATGGACCATTTTCTGGTTTCGTTTGAAATCGGTGTAGCTGGGGCAGAAGACTTGCTGAGGGGGGGTGAAACCGGCTATCCCTACCGGAAGTGGAAGAATTTTTCCCGGTCCACATTTAATGAGATGTTACGTGAAGGGGTGATGCTGGGAGGAACAGATAGTGAAAGCTCTAATAAAAATCTAGAAGATCGTATCCTTATAGCCCTGAATAGGGTGGCACCGTTGTCACCGGTAAGCAAGGGAATAGAGTTAGAAAGTCGGCCCCTTGGTATACGACAGACTTGCAGGCCCTTAGGTCTGAATGTAAGAAGCTTGAAAGGAGCTGGCGCAGGGACTTTTCTACCCAGATGAAAAATGAGTATAGGGTTGCCCAGAGGGGCTATCAGATGAAGGTGAGGGAAGCAAAGGCCTCACACTATAAAACTAGAACTAGTGAGGCGGAATGCTCCGCAAGAGAACTTTTTAAGATCTATAAAGAGATCTCTGTGGTTTCCAGCTCCAATGCCCCGGAGTCTGATTCTATCATGGAATGTAATAGAATGGCAGAATTCTTTGCTAGCAAGGTTAGAAACATATACAGATCCTTCTCCAGCTGCCCGGCAAGGGGAGAGACTTTTGTTGAAATGAGGGAGGCTAGGCACTCCGATCGGAGATTAGAGTGCTTTACAGTACCCACATCGAAGGAGCTTTGTAGGATATGTCACAGTGTTAAGTCGGGATCCCCACGAGACCCAGCCCCCCCTTGGGTGGTGGGTGAAAGTCTAGAGGTTCTAGATTCCTATATGAGACATGTCCTTGAAGTCTCCTTTAGCTCCCAGACTCTTCCGCTTAGCTGGAAGAAGGCGATAGTTCTGCCGATCAGGAAGAAGGCTAATATCAGTCATTCAGTGCTTGACAACCTGAGACCGATTTCCCTGCTGCCATACAACGTTAAAATAGCAGAAAAGATAGCTAACATACAACTGATGGCTTACCTGGAGGAGGCTAAACTCCTACACCCTTCCCAATCAGGGTTTCGGGCAGGGTATTCGACCGAAACTGCCTTATTACGCGCTACAGAGACACTGAGGCAGGGCGTAGATGCAGGGCACACCATGGCACTGGCCATGCTTGACCTTAGTGCAGCGTTCGACACTGTAGCACACATCACCTTGCTACAGTGTCTGAACAAGGGTGGTGTGGCTGGTCTGGCTGAAATCCTTCCTGACTGGTAGAAGCTTCCAGGTTCAGAGAGGCTCTTTTCAATCGGCTGAAATAGCCCTGGATCAGGGGGTGCCTCAGGGCTCGGCCCTGAGTCCCAGCCTATTTAATTTGTACATGGCCCCCTTAGCAGAAGTAGTGCAATCGTTTGGCGTAGAGATAGTATCCTACGCCGACGATACTCAATTGCTGATCACCCTTTCCCAAGTACCGTCAGGTGGAGCAGACAACTTTAGAGCTTGTATGCAGGCATTAGCTGTATGGATGGACAATCATTGCCTGAAGCTGAATGGTTCAAAAACGGAGGTACTGGTGGTAGGTGGTGATAAACGGAAATGGGCTGGCGACTGGTGGCCTAAGTGTCTGGGGGTAGCACCTATTCCGTGCGTCGAAGCCAAGAATCTAGGGATCTGGGTAGACCCTACACTGTCCTATGAGTCGCATATTAGGCGGGTGGTCGGAAAGTGTTTCGGGGTACTCAAGATCTTAAATAAAACCCTGGATCTGCTTCCCCTGGAAGCAAGACGCACGATGACCCAGGCCTTGATCACATCCCGGATTGATTACGGGAATGTCCTCTTTCTGGGAGCATCCTGTAAAAGCATAGGGCGGCTTCAGGTACTACAAAATGTGGCAGCGCGGCTTGTGCTCAGACTCCTCAGAAGAGAGGCATCCAGTGCAGCTCTGGCGGCCCTCCACTGACTGCGTGTTAAAAAAAGAATACTGTTTAAAGCCCTCTTGACTTGTCATCGAATCTTGTGGCAGAAGGCTCCCTCATATTTGGCTGACCTGATCAACAGATATGAGCCAGTGCGAGCACTTCGGTCCTGCGGAATGGGCACTTTGGTGACCCATCGATTTAAGAGGGCAAAAATGGGAGGTCGCTCTTTTAGAGTGATTGCTGCCATAAATTGGAATAAACTTCCACCTAACCTGCGTCTTGAGCAAACAGAAAGGAAGTTTCGCTGTCTGTTAAAAACTCACTTGTTTACATGCTAGAAGGGTTCTGGTATCTGCTGCTTGTTAGCTCTTATGTCTTTTTTGGCTCCACAGTTCTACAGCGCGGGGACACGCCGGGATGGCCCAGCCATAGCGCTCTATAAACTTCTTTATTATTATTATAAAAAATAAAAAAGAGGATATACCTGACATGACCAATCTTAAAAAATGGTGGCTGCCTATAGCACTTATGTCGATAAAACTTTGCCTTCTTTGGTACTGTTGAAAATCCTGCAGCTTTTTTGCCTCTGCGCCAACATCGATAATACAGCGCGGGTGCAGAGGCAATGGGATTCCCACATTTGCATGGGGCCACACCCCCATGCAAATGAATAAAACGCCCTCTGAAGATAGCTCTGGTGCTTTATGTATGCCAGCGCTATCGGTATTTCAGAAGGGAACGCACAAGCGTCTGCAACCGCTTTTTGTAATACGGAAAAGCCCAGTGGGCGTTCAAAGCAGCCACAAATGCCTGTTATGCCCCAGGGCACTTCCATGATATGGCCAAAGTTATTTAAACAAAATGATCAATTGCAAACGTTTCTAGACACTCCGGGTCCTTTTCTTCTGTAAGAGGGAGTAACAATTTCTTCCGCTTTTACAACGCCTTGAGTTTGGGGTATAACTCTGGTTCCTTATTTGAAACTCACATCTCCCTTGTCTCTTTTATGTGGTGTGGAACAACCACTGACCAACTGTACGTAGAACTTTTCCATAGCCCTGTTCTATCTACACCCTGCTTCGAAGCTGAGAACTGTGAGAAATAATTGAGAATCGATGTTAAGTATTTGCTTAATTCAAATTTTTTTTTTTCAGTGACTCAGCACTAGTGCTCATTGATGACTGGCAGCTTTCATTAAACGATGCAACCACCCCCTGCAATTTGTATGCCCACATTGCTCTTGGATACAATGTTGATGTAGAGAAATGAGAATTTTTATCTGCTCCAAAGCCTGCTTCAGAATACGAGGAACCCTAGCAAACCACAAGGACGGAATGTAACATTTGAAAAAATTGAGATTTCCTTCTGCACCACATGAGTGCCAATTCTCATAAAAGCACTCAAAAAAGTCCACTCTACCTGCCTGAGTTACCGAAGTTTATTATACAATATACTTACCATTGACCTTATGTTATATCGACTGCTTCACTATGCTGTATGTTAAACTGTTTATATAACCGACTCAGTGTCTTGTTTTGATATGCACTGTTGCAATCGATACATCAATAAATATCCTCTCAACAACTGGGTTTAGCACATGCCAAGTAACTTTTATGAGGTTGCAAAACCTATGATTTTTCGAATTGGAGGGTTTATAACCACTAAAATGTTTAGTACATATGGGGTTGTGTAGTTCCTTGGAATCCCCCAGGACCTGCGCTTTTGGATGACCTAAACTAAGGGCTTGTTGTCCCCACTGCTTCTGGACACCCCCACAGGATATGACATCTGTTAGTCCAGCTAGCTCTACAGTGCCACTACCATCCCCCTGTATTCTACAGTGGTGTAAGTAGTTTCTGGCAATCACTGAACATGATAATCCTGATTCCTCAGGGAATCGTGGAAAACAGTACAGTATGTTTATCTCAGACACTTGTGCTTGCTTACTCTCAGAAAACACACAGGGTGGCGATTAGGACGTTTCAATAAGTATAATTAGTCCAGCGACAGCCTCGTGTAAAACATATGTGCTGCGAAAATCAGGAGACAGAGCATACGAAAGAGATTGCTAGTACCAATATAGTAAATAGTAGATACATGTCTACCATAGTGCTAATAAGAAGAACATAATCAATTCAGACAAAAACTGTGGCGCTTACATATTCCTAAAATACGCACACTAAGTAATTTCCCTAAATGTACCTACCCTAGATTTGTGTATGTGTAGCATGTATATGTGCATATGTATGTCTGTAGGTATGTAGCCAAGAAACCCCTATGGATGAATCAGCCCCCTCACCTGATGGTTGAGAATAAAGGACCCTGTCTCTGCTTCGAGGATGACACCCCGCAAGGGATGTCAGACCGCTGAGTGTCGAAGATTCATTATGCAGGACCCTGTCTCAGCTTGAAAGGAATTCAACTCTACTTTGTTGTGGAGAGTGAGGGTCTTTTAGACTAAAGTAGTCACTCCAGGGTTTTTTCTAGAATCAATATGTTTTTTAAACCATCATGGATGCTTTAAAAACAATCCTGAATGTTTTGAAAACAATGTTTTTCCAAACAAATGTGATCATGCATAGCTGGCTGTTGGCCAAGGATGAAAAAAAGTGGTGACCCTTAGGCAGAACAATTCTGCTGTGCCTGGGGACATGTTTATGTACGTCAGGTACAGGGATTATGATAGAGTACTGACAGCCTGGTGTCAAAGAGACAGTAGCAAGCTACTAGGTAAAATGTCACTTGTTTAGAATTGCTATTGTCGTATAGATGGCACAAATGTATGTAATAGGGGTATACATGACAGGACTACCCTAAAGGACATGAAAATAGGGCCCTATTATGTAAAGGGCGCACTTTCCCCGTTTGCAGACAACGCACCTTAAAACAGTTGCGCCAGGCACAAACAGGGAAAGTGCGCCCTATTACATGGAATGCACTACACCCAGGCAGCCCGAGAACTCGCGCTGCCCTGGGGGCTGTGCATTCAGGTGAAAAACGGAGCGGCTGCTTTGAAGCAGCTCCATCTTTCACTAAGCAGGCCATAACCCGCCTCCACTTTTAAAGGGGATTAGAGATCCCCTTGCAGGCAGGTGCAGTGAGTGACTGCATCTGCTTGCAGGGGGATGTTAGGGGGTCCATGGAACCCCCTGTCCTCCCTCAAGAGTGCTGCAATAGGAGGGCACACTAACAGTGCACCAGCTTTTAGGTAGCGTACAGCCAGTGTACCTCCTGTCAGCTTATTTGCCTCTGCGCCAGCATCTATAATATGGCGGGGGTGCAGAGGCAAAAGGATCCCCCCATACAAATGAGGGAGCACCCTCTGAAGATAGCGCTTGCGCTTTTTGTGAGTCCGCGGTATTTAAGAAGGGGTCGCCCAAGCATCTGCGGCCACCTTCTGTAATACTAAAGTGCCCCAGGGGTATGCAACGCAGGCACAAACGCCAGTTGCGCCCCTGGGGCACTTCCATAATACAGACCCTGGCCCACTTATAGCTTCAGAGATGTGCACCCATGGCTGCAAAATTATTTTGGCTTTTCTAAGCAAAGTACGATTGTCTAACCCAACTTGGTCTGAAGACTGAGAATATGGGTTTAAACTGTATTAGGAAGGTCCTGTCTGTTTGATTCTTTAGTCTTTGGAGCTTTGGACCTCTTTCTTAGGTGACCCAGCATAATTTATGTTGCAATAGTCTAGTTCAATCTGGATTTTCAGTTTCAGGAGAGAAGAGATCTTTCTTAACATCACCAACTGGTAGTTGGTATTTTTCACAGTTGTTGAGATCTGGTATTTAGGATAAATATTAGTGACAAACACCCTGTGGTTTTGTTACTATTTGGACCAATAGTTTCTAGTTTCTCTGTCCACCTCAATGATAGACTGCTGTTTGGCTTCAGCTATTATTTACTGTGCTTCTAATTCTTGACGAAAATATATTTTTTATATTGCACAACACTGTTTTCTGTATCGCCTTGAGGCTATTCTAAGCTACATAGCCCCTTTTAACATGACTTCCTTCTACTCATCTCTTAATATTTCTGTTCAGCCAGTTCCTAATCCCTCCACATTTTTACAGATAAAAGAAATAGCATAGAGGCAAAAGTAAATTCAGCTGCATATATTGACTTGCGACCAAACTTACTTTTTTAACACTTGAAAAGAATTCACAAAAGGATTCCTGGCAAACATAAATGCTTTTAAGAGCACATGTTTCTCTACCATGCATGGTGCACTAGTATCCCTCAATGATAAATCTCATTCAAGGGCTAGAAAGAGCATGTTCCAAGACGGCGTTTGGTTTTCGTAGATTGAGAAGGTCAATAAACATGTATATTTGTGAGCATTCGCAAACTTCTCTCCTATCCCTTTTTAGGTCTCGCTGAGCCAGTGCATGCACTGCTAGCGAGACATTTAGTAAGGGGGTCTTCAAAGTGCTACCACTGGCATAGAGCTACAGTGCACGAGGTGTGCACGCACGCCAAGCAGCCAAATGGCTTTTCGTTGCCCTCCCTCAGAGCCTCCTCTCCGCCCCTTCCATGCTGCAGCTTTAATCAGGCTCCTATGCTGCTGGCATTCCCCCCTCCCTTCTAGCCCAGTCCTTCTTGTCACCTCGGCGTGCACTCACCCCTCCTTTCTCCCCTTTCGCCCGCTTTGATGTTTATCAGGCTGCTCTGCTGCTGCCATTTCCCAGAACTCTCTCACCCCGCACTCCACCCAGGCTGAACGCGCCGTTCAACAGAACTTAACTCCAGAAAGGTGGGAGAGAGCATTTGCTTTCAGTAAAGCTCCTTTGTGACGGGTGAAAACAAGCATTAATAGCAAAGAAGTGACCATGAAAGATATGAACTCTGAATGCGGTGGAACTGAGCGGAATGTTCAAAGCGTGGCTTCTCCCACAAACCACCCATCTGTCTTATTCTGCTTTCATTCAACAGAAGAATAAACACGCAGAAAGCACAGCCATATGCAAATATAATTAACAATGTCAAGGCAATATGAAAATTAAACTTCTCCGAGAAACAATCTGCCTCTGACACAAGGGTGTATGGAATGCAACTCTCGGTTTAAACATAAATATGTATTCGTTTCTGAAATACAACAGCCGAGTCCAGGACATTCCACTCCTGAAACGCGAGTAACCCGGTCACCACCACAAACACAGGAGTGACCCGGTCACCACCACAAGCACAGGAGTGACCCGGCACCACCACAAACACGGGAGTAACCCGGCACTCCCACAAACACTTGGCCCTCACCACCGGCTGCCATGTCTCTCCCCCGTGGGTCTCTGCTGCTCCTGCTCTGCCTCTGCCCAGTGCTGCTGCCAGCCCAGGGTGGAGCCCGATGACTCTGACCTCACCAAGGAGGAGGAGGAGGACCCCCACGGAAAGCACCTCTACAACGCCGAGATGTTCACTCACACCATTACTGAGGCGCCGCATTTCATCATGTTCTTCACGCCCTGGTAAATATGAACAGATACTCTAATGCGAAGAATAGCAACCCTCTTTTAAAAAAAATAATCTCCCATGCAGGGTTGCTGACAGCAAAGTACTTGCATTCCCTTAACTAATGTGACGTCTTTCAAAGTCGCTCGCAGAATTCTAGCCGAATTGTGTGAAGAATAAGGCATACCTCCATCGATTTAAACCAATTTAAGTTGATTTCGAGTTGTCTTTAAGTACTTGGAATACTAGAATACTAATTGTAAAGCTGATTGAAGTGTTCATAGGCGAACCTAGGCGTTAGTTGTTAAGCCAGGAGCTACACCCCTGCGGTGTTTGCTCGGGCATTGGCTGCTGACGTGGCGGCACCACAGTCACTTCCTCTTCAGGCCAAAGAGGGACCGGGGCCTGAGTGAGCATCGAAAAGGCTCCCTAGTCCATCGCAGTATGATGAATACTTAGGTCCAATTCCACGGGCACACCTCCACGTCACAGTGTTCCCTGTTAAGCAGGAAGAGACTTTATTTTTCGCTTGACTTAGATATTCTCAACCTTATTTCAAATTTCTCTGCTAAAATATCCCTCAACGCTAGCCAAATACTTTTCTCACTTTCAGAACTGCAAACACCTCTCACATCCACCTTTTGCAAGGATCTTAAGATCCAAGTGTGCAGCAGTGGGATTTAATAACTTTTGCCCAGGGGATGATTACAGAGGCCTAGTAGTTTTCTCAAGACATGCCAAGTACTGTTATGAATTGTCTTGAACAATAACATTTAAAAGAGGGCGTTTATACACTCACAATGTGGTAGACTTTCCATGTGCAAAGTGCCATAAGAACATTAAATCATGCACTGAAGCAAATATGGTACGTTAAACTGGTCGTGTGCAGCTGTCGAGATTTGTAAAATGGGAGACTGAGCAAAAACGTTGTCCTAGCTTCGAATGACATTGAAACTGATCTAAGGTGTGGGATGTTTTAAGTGAGTTTCGAAATCTCTGCACCTAGCTATTGCCGTGTACGTTAACTGAACTATGTTACCATAGCCAACAAGCGTATTACACGTTTATACATATACCAAAGGAGATCTTAATATACTGCTGAACCCCAGAATGCAATTGTCCTTTGTTTCTGGAGTGCTATTACAGGATTCAAGCTTGAAGAATACAGTTTCTAGGCTATTTACATTTTGCCCATGCAATCGAATTGCATCCTATTGCGTTGGGCAAATTTAAGTGAGGCAAACTAAGTCAGGCCTTACTCTGTGGTTTCCATCAGGAAGTTTCCTTTCTTACCGGTAGATATCCCCCCGCTCGGATTGGACCAGCTGTCTTTGACTTTCTTCAAATGTAGTGATTGTGTTCTGTGAGTGTCTGGCTACCTACTCCAGATTGTTCCTGCCCCCCCCACACACAGCTACGATCTGTTTCCTTTGTATGTGAGGGCAGCTTGTATGTAATACGTTCATGCTACACATTCTGTGCCCATCGGAAACTCTGTACTGATGCCCATTTGGCATCTGTACCAGAGGAGACCTCATGTAACTGTTTTGTGGTAGGGGCGAACATTTGCTGTTGTATGCACAGTGCTTGTTCATTGTGCGCAATGGATATGCCCCTGATCAGTGCTTGGTTTGTAAAATTGCCCGCAACCTATGCTGATGAATGTCAGTCTAGCTGACTACCAGTGATTCAGTCTTGATTCCACCTCATGCCTCTTTCTTCCACCACAACATAATTCATGCCCCCTTATTGCATCCATTCTGATTCTGCCTCATCCCTTCTACGTTCTCCCCTTTTCAGTGAACTTCGTTATTCTCTTCCTCCTCTGTCCCCCCTTTTGTGTTTTTTCTCTTCTGCGCTGGGTCAAAGTCTAATGAGGAAAAGTAAGTGCCTCTCCCCAAAAATGAGAGCTGTTGGGCCCCTTCTGCAATCACTGGCTCAAATTCTGAACTGCCCCTATGCTATCAATCATTTTGGCTTTTGATTAGTGACAAGCTGTTCACAAAGCTTAAACGTCTTAGAGGAAACAGGGATAGGACAGGTGACTGTGTGTTCTTCCTCGTACAGAGATTTCAGACCAGTGACCTCTGCAGTGCCAGGGCAATATTTTCTATGTCTGGTAAACAGGGATCCCCTATTTTTACCTTGTGCTACCTCTTCTGTTTATTAAACAAGCGCACGCGTGTTTTTAGGTGTCGCTGAGCCAGCGCGCATCCGCTGCTAGCGAGACATTTAGTAAGGGGGTCTTCAAAGTGCTAGTGCTGGCATCGCTGGCATAGAGCTACAGTGCACGAGGCGTGCACGCGCGCAAAGCAGCCATATGGTTTTACGTCGCTCTTCCTCAGAGCCTGTTCTCCACCCCCTTCCCTGCTGCAGCTTTAATCAGGCTCCTTTGCTGCTGGCATTCCCCCCTCCCCTTTCCCCCAGTCCTTCTTTTCACTTCGGCGTGCACTCACCTCTCCTTTCGCCGCCTTTGGCCGCTTTGATGTTTTCAGTGAGCCGCGCAGCCAATGCTTGTTGTAATTTATCCCTAACATCATCACTCTGAGGAAGAGGTGACTGTGCAACTGGATTTAGACATTATAAAGAACAGCAAATTAAGGGTGCCCCCACTTGTTACCCTGTGAAGCATAAAGGCTTGCATTTTATGTGTTTATTTGTAACCAAGCAGTGCAGTTGTTTCACCGACAAACAATTGATTACCCATGACGCAGGTAATTTCTCATGGGTCAATAGGGTCAAACTCAGCAACTGAGAAGTGGCCTCACATTTGAAAACTCTCACGTACCTACAGAAAGCGAGAGTGTTATATTCAAGCTCATAAACGTACTAATAGTTTGACGCTTGAAGGCTGCACAGTGCTTTTGGCAAAGGACTGGGGCGTTAAACTAACTCTAAAAACCTTCAAACAAAAGGCCTTCAAAAGAGAGCACATTCGCCATCATATGGCCCGGAGCAGATTAAAATGCTTATTCCTAACATACGACTGAACTTGTATCTGAAGCAGCACTTATGAGATGTTCTCTCAAGCAATGGCAACGAAAAAGCTTTTTTGACAATAAATAACGATAATTTTTGCGGTCACAAAAAATGTGTTAATAATGGCCTACCCGTTTGATGACTTCATCATGATGAGCCCTCAATTGCGAGAGTGGGAATGGTGGCAACTCAAATCCAAACCACCCACCATCAGCACTGCATCTCACGCTTACGCGCCTCAATAAATAGACCCTTGCCCTAAGCCTTTCCCTTTCGTTTTGAACCATTACTATTCAATTTTTTGTTGTTTTGTTAGGCACGGGGAAGTTAAGTGATTTGCCCAGATTCACAGGATGTTTTGCACCCAACCACACACACACACACACACACACACAAAACCACACACAACCACATACACAGCCACACACACACACACACACAGCCACACACACAACCACACACACAACCACACACACACAACCACACCCATAACCACACTTACAAACAACCACACCCACACCCACACAAACACACAACCACAACCACACTCACAACC
The DNA here is from genome assembly GCF_964261635.1 of Lissotriton helveticus. Classification (NCBI taxonomy): domain Eukaryota; kingdom Metazoa; phylum Chordata; class Amphibia; order Caudata; family Salamandridae; genus Lissotriton; species Lissotriton helveticus. The sequence goes on along the minus strand of NC_136068.1, from coordinate 1,518,600,079 downwards.
ACACACACAACCACACACAACTACACAAACATAAACACACACAACCACACACACACACACACAACCACACATACCCACACACACACAACCACAAGCGTACACACAACCACACACACACACACAACCACAAACACAACACACAACCACACACACACAACCACACACACAACCACACACAACCACACACAACCACACACACACGCACAACCACACACAACCACAACCACACCCACAACCTCACATACACACAACCACACACACAACCACACATACAACCACACACACAACCACACAACACACACACAACCACACACACAACCACACACACAACCACACACAACCACACACACAACCACAAGCGTACACACAACCACACACAACCCAACACACACACAACCACACACACACACAACCACAACACACAACCACACACACACACAACCACACACACAACCACACACAACCACACACACACACAACCACACACAACCACAACCACACACACAACCACACATACACACAACCACACACACAACCACACATACGACCACACACACACAACCACACACAGAACCACACACACACAACTACACACACAACCACACACACAACCACACACACACCCACACACACAACCACACATACAACCACACACACAACCACACACAACCACACATATAACCACACACACACAACCACACACACACACAACCAACCACACACACAACCACACAGACACAACACACAACCACACACACAACACATAACCACACACACAACCACACACACAACCACACACACAACCACAACCACACCCAACCACACAACCACACATGCAACCACACACACAACCACAACCACACACACAAACACACACACACAACCACACACACACAATCGCACACACAACCACACACACAACCACACACATGCACACAACCACACACACAACCACACACACAACCACACATACAACCAACCACACACACACCCACAGAACCACAACCACACACACAACCACAACCACACACACAACCGCACAGAACACACACAACCACAGACACAACCACACATACACACACACACACAACCACACACACACACAACCACACACAACACACACACAACCACACACAACCACAAACACAACTACACACAAACACACACACAACCACACACACAACCACATCGTCAGTGCACACTTTCACCAGGCACAGATGCCATCAGTTGTCAGTGCACACTTTCACGGGGCACAAACACCACCAGCCGTCAGTGCACGCTTTCACTGGGCACAAATACCACCAGCTGTCAGTGCACGCTTCCACCAGGCACACACCACCAGACGTCAGTGCACGCTTTCACCAGGCACACACACACACCACCAGCCGTCAATGCACGCTTTCACCAGGCACATACCACCAGCCGTCAGTGCACGCTTTCACCAGGCACACACACCACCAGCCATCAGTGCACACTTTCACCAGGCACACACACCACCAGCCGTCAGTGCACGCTTCCACCAGGCACACACACCACCAGCCGGCAGTGCACACTTCCAGCAGGCACACACACCACCAGCCATCAGTGCACAATTTCTACAGGCACACACACCACCAGCCATCAGTGCACACATCAATTGTTAACGCATCCACAATGAACTATTGTAGCAATCGCAGTATGGAACACTTTACTTTTAAACATATTCATCTAAAGCGCAGCATGCCACCATTGCTACAAAAATAAATACACATTTTTTTTTGCCTACAATTTATAGGCCTTTGTTGCAATTGGTGTTGCAATATTTAGCAATGCCAATAGCTCAAACTTAAATAATGCTAGAACTATTGCATTGCAAAAGCTTGTTGAACCCTGTAAATAGTTCGAGATTTAATCCAGCACAGAGTTGGCGTAACTCATCTCCCGGAGTAAGAGCAAGAACAGATCACCCTTACATCTGATGGTTGTGTAGGAGAAAGGCTTTCTTTGTGGGACAGAATTTAAAAAAACGTTATTTAATAAGTGTTTCCACAGAGGGATCTATTCCGCCATGTAGACTCTGCCGCTATGGAGAATTTAGCATAAGACATATAGGAGCTTTCATAAATGTCACATGGCATTCTTAGAAGTACAGGTGGAAACCTGTCCTTCACTAATCCTTCCAGGCATACATCTGGGAATGTTTGTGAATGGAAAAAACAAGGAGTTGTTTTTTGTGATTAAATGCGATAGTGTTTATTCCATGAACACACATGTTCAAGTGTTGAATTTTGGTTTAGAAACAAAGCCTCATGTTTGCAACATGTGGAATTAAGAACCACATTTCCACTGTACCAAATAAGCTTTTTGTGGATAATCACCCTATTATTGCTTTTGCTATATGTTTTCTGCTAGAAGATGACTCTTGACTCCTGACTCTTGACTACTGCTGGAAGCAGGTAACTCATTAACGGAATCGGGAACTCCTGTTCCCTGCTGCCATCCACTGATTAGAACTGCTCTCCAAGAGTCAATAAGTTGGCCTCCTGTTTACTGCTTCAAGGACACAAAAAGCAGAAGCACTACTGACTCCAAGATGGCCAGCTGACTACAGGGAACTGAAACCTACAGGATACCTGGCTGGATAGAGACTTGGTGCCTGAAAGCCTTCTTCAAGAGCTATGGGTTGCAGGGCCCGACCAGAAAGAACTTTCCCAGCAGTTGTAAAAAAGTGGAGCTTAGTCAATTTTCCACTCTCTTGGGGACTGGGACAGTGTGTTGAGGCTAGCCTATTAGGGGCAGACCCTATTAGGACAAGAAAACTAGATGTTTCCCACTCTGGCTTTTTGCCCTACTCACATCAGGTTCAGCTGTGCTTTACAATAAAGGTATCCCACTTTGCCCTGATCAGCTACAGCTTCCAGCATTGAACTGCTGAAGGATTTTGACATCCAAAAAAGTGACCATGTCCAAAGGTAAAACCTTGGATTAGGGCAAGGTGGTGAATCTATCTGACCAACTATGCACCGTTTGTAGCCCCAACATTTATTTGACTTTGTCCACCTCAGAGATTTTTATGCCAACACCAATGGCTTTAGCAGGGGTTCATCAATGATGTGCTCAACTTGAAGGGACCGTCGACGGCCACAGCCTAAGAACTTGCACTATTGCAAGATTGTAAATTTCATTTTAGGTAAAAGGTGAAAGTTTTTACTAAGATGGCTCCCTTGGTCTGACTTCTGCTCTAGGGAAGAGTGCTGGGACATCGTTTGCACTAAGAAGGAGTGAGTCTCCGACACGCGGGTTGGCGTGTGGTGGTGCAGCCAGGTCATTAGTGGAGTGTGCCTGGTACCTTGTGTGCACCAGAAGGAGAGGTGAGACTCAGACGCGCAGTGTGTATGTCGTGGTGCGACCAGGGAGTTAGTGTAGAGCGCCTAGATCATCGTGGGCACCAAGAAACAAGGTGGGTCTCCAGCATGCTAGGAGCGTGTGTGGGTGCAGTTGTGGCACTAGAGGAGAGTGCCTGAAGGTCGTGTGCACCCGGAGACGAAGCAAGACTCAGATGCGCAGGGTGTGTGTCAAGGTGCCAGCCGAGGTGTAGTGAGGTGCTCCTGGTCATCGGAGGCCAGAGGAAGAGTGAGTCTCGGACGTGCCGGAAGTGCGTGTCGATGGTGCCACCGGAGGTGCTGGTGAGGAGTACCGGGAAGCGGTGAGCACCGGGGAGCGAAGAAGTCCTAACAGCGCTGGAGAGGAGGGTCAAGTGGTCGGGCCCTCGAAGGCAACGTGGGGTGGCACCAGCATTGTGTGGAAGGCTTCGTGGAAGGAGTTTGTGCTGAAAGTTGGAGGCCCGGACCGGCAGCCCCGCTGGAGCTGAACTACCGGCCCGTAGAAAAAAGGGAATTGGAAGACATACATTTATGTGTATGTATTTCAGGGTCTATATGTTTTAAACCATTACCCAAAGCCTTTTCGTTTGGACCACCAAATGATCCCTAGTACCACTCCTATCAGTGAACAGAGTTCCCCAAGAGGGAAAACGCCAGACAGTGGGAATAGGAGCTTGCTGTAAAATAACCTGGACCCTTCATGGGAATGTTGGCCAACATACTAATGGAGAGAAAGGTAGGAGACTCAGATGCGCAGGGTGTGTGTCACTTGTAGGACACCCCCGCGCCGCATGGCCACCAGCTGCTGCGAGTGCCCCCTCCGCCTTCTGACTCGCTGCCTCGCTCCCCGGCTGCTGCCGCTGGACCCCGCCCCCTCCCTCGAGCGACGCGGTCCGTGGTAGCTCCAGGGCGCCGCCTCTCTCCCTGTGCCCTGCTGTCGTCTCTGTTAGCCTCCCTCAAGGCTGTACCTCTGTATTTAGGGTAAAAGTGTTACCTTTGTATTGTTGCTGCATTTTTGTTATTTGCACTGTTGTCCCTTGGTTTCCTCCCCGCTCCCCGCTTCCCGCCACCGCCAACAAGCCACGCCCCTTTTTACCTTCTGTATCCCTCCCCGCTCCCGCCTCCCAGCTGCCCCGCCCACCGGCGCACTTGGCCATATATGGCGACCGTGCGACGCAGGTGAGTGTGACCTACTTGTAGGACACCCCCGCGCCGCACGGCCACCAGCTGCTGCGAGTGCCCCCTCCGCCTTCTGACTCGCTGCCTCGCTCCCCGGCTGCTGCCGCTGGACCCCGCCCCCTCCCTCGAGCGACGCGGTCCGTGGTAGCTCCAGGGCGCCGCCTCTCTCCCTGTGCCCTGCTGTCGTCTCTGTTAGCCTCCCTCAAGGCTGTACCTCTGTATTTAGGGTAAAAGTGTTACCTTTGTATTGTTGCTGCATTTTTGTTATTTGCACTGTTGTCCCTTGGTTTCCTCCCCGCTCCCCGCTTCCCGCCACCGCCAACAAGCCACGCCCCTTTTTACCTTCTGTATCCCTCCCCGCTCCCGCCTCCCAGCTGCCCCGCCCACCCGCGCACTTGGCCATATATGGCGACCGTGCGACGCAGGTGAGTGTGACCTACTTGTAGGACACCCCCGCGCCGCACGGCCACCAGCTGCTGCGAGTGCCCCCTCCGCCTTCTGACTCGCTGCCTCGCTCCCCGGCTGCTGCCGCTGGACCCCGCCCCCTCCCTCGAGCGACGCGGTCCGTGGTAGCTCCAGGGCGCCGCCTCTCTCCCTGTGCCCTGCTGTCGTCTCTGTTAGCCTCCCTCAAGGCTGTACCTCTGTATTTAGGGTAAAAGTGTTACCTTTGTATTGTTGCTGCATTTTTGTTATTTGCACTGTTGTCCCTTGGTTTCCTCCCCGCTCCCCGCTTCCCGCCACCGCCAACAAGCCACGCCCCTTTTTACCTTCTGTATCCCTCCCCGCTCCCGCCTCCCAGCTGCCCCGCCCACCCGCGCACTTCGCCATATATGGCGACCGTGCGAACGCGCAGCGTTGACGCGCAGCGGGCGCGCCGATTGTGCGCCGAAGGCGCGCCAAAGGTAAGCCCGTCTGCGCCCGTCCGCGACCGGATCGCGACCAGCGCCAGGACCCCTGGCCCCCACCGACGGAAGCCGACCCGACGAACCTACGGCGCCGCCGACCTCATCGCACTCAACACCGGCCACATCCCAGGATGTCACCGAGCCGCCCCGAAGCACACCCACGGACCCTTCAGCTGCCACGCCTGCAAGTTCACCTGCATCCGGACCTTCCCTGCACCCGCCAAGCCGAACTCCAGCAGCAACCACCTCAAGTGTATCCTGCTCAACACCCGCTCCGTCCATAGACACGCCGTAGAACTCTGGAACCTCCTCGATACCACCGCCCCCGACGTTGCCTTCCTCACCGAGACCTGGATGAACGCCTCCTCAGCCCCAGACATCGCCATCGCCATCCCGGAGGGCTATAAGATCATCCGAAGAGACCGCGACAACCAGACTGGAGGAGGCATCGCCATCATCCACAGAGACACCATCCGCATCACGACCAACACCGATGACACCCTTACCACCGCTGAACACCTGCACTTCCAGATCCACACCAACCCGAAGACCACCCTCAGAGGCACCCTGATCTACCGACCCCCGGGACCACGCACACGATTCAGCGAGGACATCGCCGACTTCGTCAGCCCGCACGCCCTCCCCTCCGCCGACTACATCCTCCTGGGGGACCTCAACTTCCACCTGGAGAACAACAACGACCGCAACACCATCAGCCTGCTCGACAACCTCGACAACCTCGGACTCAAGCAACTGGTGAACACCCCCACCCACCTCGCCGGACACACACTCGACGCCGTCTTCTCATCCAGCAAAGACGTCAACTTCAGCCACGCCACAGAGCTGCAATGGACGGACCACAGCTGCGTCCACTTCACCTTCAGAAGAACGACGATCCACCACCACCAGCAACAGGTTGCCCGAAGAAGCTGGAACAAGATCACAGCCGACCAGCTCACCGCTTCCCTGAGCCAGCACCCTCCGGCCAGCTCAGCGAACCCCAGCCAGGCCGCCGACAACCTCACGAAGTGGATCAACGACTGCGCGGACGAACTCGCCCCTCTGAGAACCCCACCCAGCAGACCCGGCAGCAGAAAAACACCATGGTTCACCGACGAACTCAAGAGCTCCAAGAAGAACTGTCGAGCCCTCGAGAAAGCCTGGAGAAGGGAACCAACGACGGACAACATGACCACCCTCAAGCTCGCCACCCGGAAACACCACCAACTGATCCGCGCCACCAAGAAAAATACATACAAGGATCGACTGGACAACAACGCACACAACTGCAAGGAACTCTTCAACATCGTGAAAGAGCTGTCCAACCCCAACGCCGGAACCAATGACATCACCCCGTCGCAAGAACTCTGCAACTCCCTCGCTTCCTACTTCCACAACAAGATCACGGACATACACAACAGCTTCAACAACCAACCAACGCAAGCCACAACCGCAACGACGCCACCCACCACCACCCTCCGCACCTGGACCCCGATCAGCACCGAAGACACCATCCGCACCATGAACTCCATCCATTCCGGATCTCCGACTGACCCCTGCCCTCACCACGTCTTCAACAAAGCCGACGCTGTCCTCGCACCCCACCTGCGGGACATCATCAACACCTCCTTCGACACCGCCACCTTCCCTGAGAGCTGGAAGCACGCCGAACTCAGCGCTCTCCTCAAGAAACCCACAGCAGACCCCACCGACCTCAAGAACTACCGTCCCATCTCGCTCCTCCCGTTCCCGGCCAAAGTCATCGAGAAGACCGTCAACAAACAGCTGGCCGCCTTCCTCGAGACGAATGGATCCCTCGACCCCTCACAGTCGGGCTTCCGAGCGAACCACAGCACCGAGACCGCCCTCATCGCCGCCACCGATGACCTTCGAACTCTGATGGACAACGGAGAAACAGCGGCCCTCATCCTCCTGGACCTCTCCGCGGCTTTCGACACTGTCTGCCACCGCACCCTAGTACAGCGCCTCAGCAACATCGGAATCCAGGAGAAGGCACTGGAATGGATCACCTCCTTCCTCAACGGAAGAACACAGAGAGTCCGCCTTCCACCGTACAAGTCAGAGGCCTCCGAAGTCATCTGCGGCGTCCCTCAAGGATCCTCACTGAGCCCCACCCTCTTCAACGTCTACATGAGCCCCCTCGCGACCATCGCACGCCAACACAACCTCAGCATAATCTCCTACGCCGACGACACCCAGCTGATCCTCTCCCTGACCAACGACCCCGCCACCGCCAGAGCCAACCTGCACGAAGGGATGAGAGATGTAGCCGAATGGATGACGACCAGCCGCCTGAAACTGAACTCGGACAAGACGGAGGTCCTCATCCTGGGCTCCTCGCCCTCCGCCTGGGACGACTCCTGGTGGCCCCCCGCCCTGGGCACCGCACCCAAACCGACGGACCACGCACGCAACCTGGGCTTCATCCTGGACTCCTCCCTCTCCATGACCAGACAAGTCAACGCCGTCTCCTCGTCATGCTTCAACATCCTGCGCATGCTACGTAAGATCTTCCGGTGGATCCCCACCGACACGAGGAAGACGGTCACCCAGGCCCTCGTCACCAGCCGACTGGACTACGGCAACGCCCTCTACGCCGGAACCACTGCCAAACTCCAGAAGAGACTCCAGCGGATCCAGAACGCCTCGGCGAGACTCATCCTCGACATCCCCCGACGCAGCCACATCTCCGGACACCTGAGAGATCTGCACTGGCTCCCGGTCAACAAGAGAATCACCTTCTGTCTCCTCACCCACGCGCACAAAGCCCTACACGACCAAGGCCCGAGCTACCTCAACAACAGGATCAACTTCTACACTCCCAAGCGCCTCCTCAGATCAACCAACCACGCCCTCGCCGCCGTCCCCCGCATCCGAAGAGCGACAACAGGAGGAAGATCCTTCTCCCACCTGGCCGCCAAGACCTGGAACTCACTTCCGACCGACCTGCGCCTGACCCAAGACCACCTCTCCTTCAGGAAGAAGCTCAAGACCTGGCTGTTCGAGCAGTAATGGCACCCCCCCCCCCCACCCAGCGCCTTGAGACCCTACGGGTGAGTAGTGCGCTCTACAAATGACTTGATTGATTGATTGATTGATTGAGACTCACATAATGCTGCAGGGAGAAAAACAGATGAGGATAAACAGTGTAATAAAGTACAAAAAAAGAGATAGATGAGCTACGTGAGGAAGGGGGGCAGAGACAGTTGAGAAAGAAAAATTGATGGCAACAGAGAGGGAGAAGCTAAGGCGAGATTGACAGGACTCCTGGGGCGCCTGAAGGAGAGTGTAGCTTGGTAGGAAAGAGGGGGTGGGCAAAAAGAGTGGGCGTTGTGCAGAAACGTAGGTGGGGAGAGCACATCAATTCAACTAACGAAGCCATATCGACTGAGTCTGAGAGTGAGCATGACAGCGTGTGAGCTGAGGGGGTGAGAGTGAACTGAAAGACAGGCAGAGAAAGGAAGGGGAGGGTAGAGAGGAGGGAAAGAAAAGGCAAGCAGTTTAAATGAAGAAGAAAACAAGGCAGAGGAAAGAAAACACGACAGCGAGAAGGAGAATGGGAGAGAGAGAGCCCATGGAAAAGGAGAAACTATGGAGGAGGGGATAACGCTTCACGAACAGAAAAGAAGCGTGAGACGAGAGAAAGGGGAAGGTGGGCAAGGGACAAATCGTGCGAAAGGAGAGTGGCAGAGTGTGGGCTGCAGACGAGGAGACGCGTTTGAGCGGGCCGCCCACACAGCTAGCGCGCCAGCACCCGAGCTGCACAAAGGGAAGGCTTGAGAGAGAACAAGGCCTCGCTCGCCCAGCCTGCAAGAGCGCGCTCCCCCGGCCCTCACACCCCCTCCTTCCGTTCACACTAAGAGGAACACAGCCATGCCGCAGCACTTTAGTTTCCCCAGTGCGCATTATTACTATGCAAATAACAAAAGCCTACCTACCTCCTCCTGGTCGGAGAGAGCTGTAGGGTCAGATAATAGGCGCGCACGTTTGAATAAAGAGGGACAAGCCGGGGGCCCGAGCATGTATTTACTCTTCAGTCATACCCCTGCTGCTTTCATTGCCAAAGTTGGGCCTGACTCGTTTCAAATTAAATTAATTATATTTTAAGGTGTTAAGATTTTGTGATTTGAGGTCAAAAAGGTGCACAGCTGGGAGTTATTGCCCCCAGTCCCTTTTCCTTCCCACCCCGGTCCCCAGCAAAGGACCCTAGAGCTGCAAGAATGCAAACCCGATAAACCCCCAAGTTAAAATGAGGGAGAACGGAAGTACGAGCAAATCAACATATCATTCACGCAAACGAGAGCAATTGTGTGCCACAGACATAAGTCATCAGCATGTGAAAGGAAATTTGCTTTATCGTAATACAAATCAAGGAATGTCTCGTTCGCAGTACCTGTCTGTAATAATGAAGGTACACAAACAAGTGTTGTTTCAATCGAGCGATTGCAAGTTGCCACATGAATGAAATGAACTCCCTATCTGCTGCTATGCAAGGTTAGGAAATGTCTTCTACCTGCAAACACCAAAAATAAATCATTATTTGGCTAGTTTTACCAAGTGGGAAAATGTAAAAAGCATTGGCAAAGTTAATAGGTCTCGACTATGAAAGAGCCATTGGCTTTGGCAATGTTTTTTAACCATTATGTTCACAATTGTTGCTGCTGTTCAGTGTGGTTAAACGTTAGTGGGGTAGGGTTGAGTGGGGTGGAATGGGGAGGAATCGGTGGAATGGGGTGGAGTGGGGTAGGGGATGGAGTGGAGTGGGGTAGGGGATGGAGTGGAGTAGATTGGAGTGCGGTAGACTGGAGTAGAAAGGGGTAGATTGGGGTAGAGTGGAATGGGATAGAAAGGGGTAGAGTGGAGTGGAATAAATTGGGGTAGAGTGGAGTGTGGGAGATTGGGTAGAGTGGGGTAGATTGTGATAGAGTGGAGTGGGGTAGATTGGGTTAGAGTGGAGTGGGTGATTAGCAGCACACTTCAAATTCACATAGCATACCACTGCCCCCCCCACCCTTAGGCCTACCCTACTCAGCGCTTGGATACCCACACGGGTGATTAGCCATGCTCTACAATCTCACATAACAAATTCATATAACATAGAGAGGAGTAGATTGGAGTGGGATTGAATGGGATAGAGTGAGAAGAGTGAGGTAGATTCGGGTGGGGTACATTGGGGTAGAGTGGAGTGGGGAAGATTGGAGTGGTGTGGGGTAGATTGGAGTGGCAACTCCACTTCTTCTTTAAATGACCCCTACAGGCCGGGCACTCAGAGGGCACGCCAAATGTAAGACCGTCTGTGTTTGTCCAGGCAGAACTGGCCCAGGGGCCAGAACCCCCGGCCCCGCAAAACCGGTAAATATAGCTAATCCAGTAAGCAGTTACTAGCCATAAGGCCACCACCACACCCATCCTGTGTAATTGAACAAGGAGTTGATAACACACCCTTATCTAGGGTAACCTGTCAACAATGTGGATATAAGACTCACACTAACCTGACAAGACAGGTCTGCTCAAATACCTCTAAAGAGGATACTTGGAAGATGGGATTGATCAATGCCTGCTCTTTCCCAAAACACACCTCAGACATTAGAATCATGCTAGAGGAAGACCACTATACATATTGTTTGTAACTGAGACTTGGCTCAATGGTAGCTCAGGCCCAGATATCCATCTCGTCCTCCCCCTGGGCTACCAGATACACAGGCTAGACCGACCAGACAGAATCAGGGGTGGCATTGATATCATCTTAAAAGATGAATTCAAATGCACCATATCGCAATTCTCTCTTTCTGAGTGTGAAAGTGCACAGTTTTACATAGCCTTATTTCCTACCCGTACATTCTCAGGAATACGTATCTATAGGCCCCCAGGCACTAGCAGTACATTTTTAGAGACACTACCCAATTCTATATCCAGCCTCACAATGGAAAAGGCCCAACTGACCATTCTCTGCAACTTCAATCTACACTTTGATGAACACGAATCCCCCCACATCAGACGGATGCAGGGTGACATGGAAGCATTACAATTAACACAATTCGTAACATCACCTACGTACGAGAAAGGGAATATATTGGACCTCATTTTCTCTAACGACCCGCACATCATAGTCTCAAAACCTATCTCAGTACCCTGGTCAGACCACCCTTTAATCATGTTCAGTTTACCAAAACCTTTGCTACCGGAAAAAACCTTAGTACAAACCATCACCACTAGGAGCTGGTCCAAACTGGACCCTAAAACGTGGCAGGCAGTACTGAAGGACAATTACCCTACCCTTACCGGAAATATAGATGATAAATACCAGCAGAGGGAAAACTGGATCACCCAATCAGCCGATATCTCTGCCCCCAAAAGAACTCTTAACCGTAAACCTCACCCCAAAATTACCCCATGGTACAATGAACAGCTTGCCGCTTTGAAACAGCAATGCAATAAATTAGAGAGACACTGGAGGAAAAATGATGACCCTTCCCTCAAGTCTGATTACAAGCTGTTAATCAGAATATATCACAATGAAATGAAGACAGCCCAAGCTATATATTATGAAGGCAAAATAGCCCGGGCAGCAAACTCCCCCAAAGAGCTATTTAAAGTATTCAAAACTTTGGCCAACCCTCATGGAAATACCAACGCCCCCCCTACATCTATTAAGAGATGCAGCAACATAGCAGCATTTTTCTCTAAAAAGGTGACAGGAATATACTATCAGTTCCCGAAAAAAAGGGAACATACTACAGCTAAAATGAGTAAGATACCCTCAACTTCTTCACTAGTTTATTTATGACATTTAATTACTGCTACCAAATCCGGCTCTCCTTTGGACCCAGCACCCCCACGGCTCCTAGAGGATGCTCTGGAGATCCTTTAACCATCGGTGACGAAACTACTCAATGGAAGGACGCAATCATTAAGCCTCTACAAAAGAAGCCCAATCTCGATCCTACCATTTACAATAACCTCCGTCCCATCTCCCTCTTACCGTACCTGGGTAAACTTTTGGAGAAGCATGTTAATCATTCTCTGACCAATTTTTGGGAGACCAGTGACATCCTCCATCCCACCCAGATGGGCTTTCAAGCCGCACACAGCACTGAGTCAGTACTACTGATGGTCACTGAGGAGCTAAAGTCGATACTCAATGAGGGTAGGTCAGCCGCCATCCTCTTGCTGGACCTCACCGCCACCTTCGACACCGTAGATCATACCATCCTAAAATTGAGATTAGGGGAAATTGGCATTCCAGGCAAGGACTTGGATTGGCTTACCTCCTTACTGGAGAACAGAACTTTCCATGTGATGGAAGGGGACTGTGGCTCAGAACACCTCCCTATCACATGTGGTGTCCCTCACGGTTCGTCCCTTAGCCAGACCTTGTTTAATACCTATGTACGACAGCTGGCCGAGGTGGTGCATGAATTTGGAATATCAGTGGTGTCTTATGCTGATGACACCCATCTAGTTGTGTCTTTTACCAACAGCTCCAAAACAAGCAATTATCAGCTGCCGCTTGTCTGGAGAAAGTGGTCAACTGGATGTCCAACAGCTGTCTGAAGATAAATGGTGGGAAAACAGAGCTCATGCTGCTGGGATACCTCGACATCCACTCACCCCTGACACACTGGTCCAACTCCATGAGAGATCCACCTATCCCCAAACCAGCCATAAAAAACCCTGGAATCTGGCTGGAGGATACCCTCACACTAGATTGCCAATCCAAGAAGCTATCAGGGACATGTTTCGCCCTTCTTAAAATGCTAAGGAAAATCATTGTTGTGGTTCCTGAGCACCTGACGAAAACTGTGATTCAATTCCTCCTTATCTCACAACTGGACTATGGCAACTCCCTCTATTTGGGTTCACCAATGTATGTTATAAGGAGACTCCAAGTGGTACAGAACGCTGCAGCTAGACTCCTGTTAAAAATCCCCAACCTCATCTCTGCAAAGGAACAACTTATACAGCTGCACTGGTTGCCTATCGAAGCCAGAGTTAAGTTTAAAACTCTCTGCATAGCTTGCATTGCCATTAATAACACTGGGCTTGAAAAGCTGTGGAATCTGATATCTACGTACACCCCGACTAGACATCTCAGATCCTCCCATCAACAGCTCCTTAAGACAACCAGAATTAAAAGGGCTAGATGGGGTGGCAGATCTTTCGCCCAAGTTGTGGAATGCCCTCCCACATGAAATCTGAGCTGTATCTAACTACTCCTCTTTCAGAAAAGAGCTGGAAACCTGGCTATTTCCCCTCTAATTATTCAGTGGCTCGGCACTTTACTGGCAGAACTCTCCTTTAGCGGTGGGAAGCCCTCGGGCTGCCATGCACTCTACAAATCCCTTAAATAAAATTAAAAAAATATATTGGGGTGGGGTAGATTGGGGCAGAGATGCAGGGGTAGATTGGGGTAGGGTGCAGAGGGCTAGAGTAGACTAGATTTAGACAGGTCTGGGTAGATTGGAGTGGGGTATACTGGAGTAAGGTGGAGCGAGTTATAGCGGGATAGAATAAAGTAAGGGAGTGTGGGGTAGATTGGAGTGGGGTAGTTTGGGGCAGAGATGAATGGGGTAGATTGGGGTAGGGTGCAGTGCGGTAGAATGGATTAGATTCAGACAGATCTGGGTACATTGGAGTGGGGTAGATTGGGATGAGTGGAGTGTGTTATAGTGGGGTAAAACGAAGTAAGGGAGTGTGGGGTAGATTGGAGTGGGGTTGATTGGGATAGATTGGAGTGGGATAGATTGGGGAAAAGTTGAATGGGCTAGATTAGGGTATAGTGGAGTGGGGTAGATTGGGGTATGGTGGAGTGAAGCCGATTGGGGTAGCTTGGGGTGGATTAGATTGGAATAAAGTGGAATGGTGTAGATTGGGATAGGGTGGAGTGAGGTAGATTAGAGTGGTGTGAATTGGGCAGAGTGGGGTAGATTGATTAGAGTGGGGTAGATTGGGGTAGATGTGAGTGGAATGGGTAGACTGGAGTGGGGTAGAGTGGTGTGGGGTAGATTGGTGCGGAGTATATTGGCATGGGATAGATTGGAGTAGAGTGGAGTGGGGTACATTGGGGAAGCTTGGGGTGAGGTATATTGGGTTAGAGTGGAGTAGGGTACAGTAAAGTAGGGTAGATTGGAGGTAGAGTGGAGTGGGGTAGATTAGGGTAGATTGGAGTGGTGTGAATTGGAGTAGAGTTGGTTAGATTATAGAAGGTAGATTGGAGCTGGGTAGATTGGGATAGACGGGAGTGTGGTAGATTGGAGTAGAGTGGAGTGGGGTAGAGTAAAGTGGGGTATATTTAGGTAGAGTGGAGTGGGGTAGATTGGGGTGGGGTGTAATGGGATAGAGTGCTGTAGAGAGGGGTAGAGTGGGTCGATTGGGTAGATTGCAATAGAGTGGGGTAGATTGTAGTGGAGTGAAGAGGGTGCATTGGATTGGGGTAGATTGGGACACATTGGAATGTGGTAGATTGGGATAGATTGGAGTGTGGTAGATTGGGGTAGAGTGGAGTTGAGTATTGATGAGTTAGATAGGAGCAAAGTGGAGTGGGGTACAGTGAGAGGGTGTACTGTAGGGTGGGGCAGATTCTGGTTGAGGAGAGTGGGTTAGATTGTGATAGAGTGGGGTGGAATGGAGTGGGGTAGATTTGGGTAGATCGCAGTGGAGTAGGACATATTGGAGTGGGGTAGATAAGGGCGGATTGTATTCAGTGTGGTACATTGGAGTGGGACAGATTACAAAGCAGCAGCGGTCACTGTGGAACATACAAATGGGCTGCATTCTTGATAAAAGTTTTAACTGCATGAAACAACCAGGTCACATAGATGCAGCTGGTCCTAGCAACAGGGTGCTGCTGGCGACCCTGTTGTTTTTCAGCCATTGCAACACAGTCTCCATGTCAGAATTTGTAATGAGAACATTGAAGGTACACAAGTAGCACGTTTACTGCTGCTGAATGAAAGCAGCACTGCCTTAAGCCCACGCACAGTGGTGCCTTAATGGCTCAACAAAAATGGAGGGCTTCGGCTGAAAGAAACAAGCAGCGTCACTTCAATATCGTGTGATTCTGGGCAAATCTATTAATCTTCCAGCATAAATAAAGAAATATGAACTTGTGTAATGTAACTGATGCTCATGTAAAGCGCCCAGTACTTTCCGGTCAGGTTGAGTTCACGCTTATATAAAAAATGCAAAAAACAGTGGGAGCAGTGGACGGACACTAATTAAGTTGAATTAATCTGTACTTTGTCAATGCTCCACACAAATACAAGGAAGTCACACAGTAAGGGTAGCCTTGCAAGTGCTGCCGAATTAGAAGGCAGAAAAGAAGAGTGATAAGGATGCCAACAAATGGTAAGTAATGGGTGGTCAGAAATCTCATTTTTAGAGAATTCTTTCTAAAGATACAATAGGCTGCTGCTAAGCAACTGCACATGTGCGCTGCATGCAGGCTCAACTCAAAAACGAACTAGGAAGCATTCAGTACTATTGTACTTTGAATGTAAAAAAAAGCACATTAGCCCTAGCTGCATCGTAGCAGTTTGTGAAATAAGTTTTAGCCGCACTGCCAAGCATGTGCGCTGTTGTACAGTATGACTACAAAACATTTCCAAAACCAATACCTCTCACATGCAAGACCAATGTGGACTATTAGCTTTGTTGTCGTGGACTAGCATTGTGAGGAGTGGAGCAGACTGACATTGTGTTTCGTGGAGTGGCATTGTGGGGCACTGTAAGGAGTGGAGTGGCATTGTTTGCATTGGAGTAGAGTGACAGTATGGCATGGAGGAGTGGCATTGTGTGGTGTAGATGTGGCACATAAGGAAGTGGAGTGGAAATATATTGCCTGGTGTGGATTTCAGCGAGCTCCAGAACTATCGCCCCATCTTGCTGCTCCTGTTTACTACCAATGTCCTGGAGAAAGTAATTAACCTCCAACTCACCGAACACCTGGAGAGAAAAAACCTGCTGGACCCCACCCAATCAGTATTCAGAGCCAATCACAGCACAGAGACGGCTCTGATCACCGTAACAGGCAACATCCACACCCTACTCAGCAGAGGAGAATCAGTCGCCCTGATCCTACTCAACCTCTCCGCAACCTTCGACACTTCCTCCCGCCATACACTTATCGATCGACTACGCAAGATCGGAATCAGCAACAACGCCCTTAGATGGATGGCATCTTTTCTCATGGGGCGCACCCAAAGAATCCGTCTCTCCCCCTTCACCTTTCAACCCAAGTACATCCTCTAGCATCCCTCAAGGCTCATCCCTTATTCCAACCCTTTTAAACATTTACACAACACCACTCACAGACATCGTCAGAACATACAACATGATCTCCTAAGCCGACAACACCCAACTCGTCCTCTTGCTCTCAGCGGATCCCACCTCGACAAAGACCATTTTTTAAAACTGTGTGAAAAACGGCTCGGGCTCGATGAAGAACAACTGCCTGAAGCTCAACATGTACAAAACTGAAGTCCTAATCTTTTGCAGACACACCTCCTTCTGGAATGGCTCTTGGTGGCCATTGGAACTCAGACCTACCCCCACTACAAAACACCACACCCGCAACCTCAGCATCATCCTGGGACGGTGAACTCTCCAAGAACCGTCAGGTCAACACTTTCCCCTCAGCCTGTTTCCTCACTCTCTGCATGCTCCACAGAATTTTAAAGTGGCTACCCACAAATACCAGGAAAACTGCGATTTGGGCCCTCATCACCAGTCTTCTGCACTATGGCAACACACTCAATGCAGGCACCACCACTGAATTCTTGAGAAGAGCCCAAACAATCCAGGTGCAGCAGCCAGACTGATACTTAACCTACCCAATATAACCCACATCACCCAGCACCTGAGAGACCTCCACCAGCTCCCCATCTAGAAACGATGTCATTCAGGATACTGGCCAATGCCTACAAAGCCCTCCATGACCAAGAACCTACCTACATGAACTACTTCCTGAAGCTCAACATGTACAAAACTGAAGTCTAATCTTTGGCAGACACACCTCCTTCTGGGATGGCTCTTGGTGGCCATTGGAACTCAGACCTACCCCCACTACAAAACACCACGCCCGCAACCTCAGCATCATCCTGGACGGTGAACTCTCCAAGTACCGTCAGGTCAACACTGTCTCCTAAGCCTGTTTCCTCACCCTCTGCATGCTCTGCAGAATTTTAAAGTGGCTACCCAGAAATATCAGGAAAACTGTGATTTGGGCCCTCATCACCAGTCGGCTGCACTATGGCAACACACTCTATGCAGGCACCACCACTGAATTCTTGAGTAGAGTCCAAACAATCCAGGTGCAGCAGCCAGACTGATACTTAACCTGCCCAATAGAACCCACGTCACCCAGCACCTGAGAGACCTCCAGTAGCTCCCGATCTAGAAAATATGTCATTCAGGATACTGGCCAATGCCTACTATGCCCTCCATGACCAAGAACCTACCTACATGAACTACTGCCTGAAGTTTCATGGACCATCCAGGAACCTTCGCTCACCTCGCCCTCACACAGACTATGTGCATCCACTGCTGCAGCACCAGAGAATGCTCCTTCTCCCATCTCACTGCCAAATCCTGGAACACCTTTCCTCTCCACCTGTCCACGTTACTGTCACTGACAGACTTCAGGAAAGGACTCAAGACCTGTCTCTTCAACTAAGACCCGCAGCACAGGGCCTGAATAACCTCATGGGTGATATGCAGCGCTATAGAAATTCTGATTGATTGATTTAACTGGCATGGAATTATGTAGAGTGGAGTGGAATTATGTGGTGTGCAATTGTGTGGTGCAGAATTTTATGGCATGAAATTGTGTGGCATTGAACTGTGGCGTGGAGCGGAGCTGAATTATGTGGTATGGAGAGGAATTGTGTGGCATGGAGTGGAAATATATGGAAAGAAATTATGTGGTGTGGCATGGAATTATGTAGCATTGAGTGGCATTATGTGGCATGGAATTGTGTGGCTTGGAGTTGAATTGTGAGACATGGTATTGTGTGGTGCAATTGTGTGGAGCTGAATTATGTGGTGTCGAGTGGAATTATGCCGTGTAAAGTGGAATTATGTGGGGTTGACAGGAATTATGTGGCACAGAATTATTTGGCCTGTAATTGTGTGGTGTTAAGTAGAATTCTAAGACATGAAATTGGCTGTCATGCAGTGTAAATGTGTACTATGGAGTGCAATTGTGTGATGTGCAGTACAGTTGTGTGGAGTGCAATTATGTGGCGTGGAGTAGAATTGTGAGACATTGAATTGTGTGCCATGGAGTGCAATTGGGTAACGTGCAGTACAGTTGTGTAGAGTGCAATTTAGTGGTGTGGAGTTGAATTAAGTGACATAATAGCGAATTATGTAGCATGGTGTGGAATTATGTTCTGTGGAGTAAAATTATGTGGAGTAGAGTAGAATTATGTGGTGTGGAATTGTGTGGTGTGGAATTGTGTGCCTCCGTGTGTCCAGTCAAATTATGTGCCATGGACTGGAATGGAATTATGTGGGATGGACTGGAATTATGTTGCATGGAGTGTGGTGGAATTATGTGGCATGAAGTGAAATTGTGTGGTGTGGGGTGGAATTATGTGGCATGGAACTGTATGACTTGGAATGGTGTGGCACTGAGTATAGTGGAATTATGTGGCATGGAGTGGAAGTATGTTGTATAGAGTGACCATTTGTGTAGTGGAATTATGTTGTGTGGAGAAGAATTATGTCATGTGGAATTATGTGGCATGGAGGGAAATTGTGTGGCATGGAGTGGAATTATGTGGTGTGGAATTGTGGTGTGATTCTTTTGGGCCTGCACACTGTGCCAGTGGGTAGTGTATGAGATATCAGTTTTTCAATGGCCTGAAAACCAAACCTTAAACTGGGAGGCAGGCTTATCTTCCTGACTTCTGTTATCCCACTTGCATAATCTGCGACACATTTTTTATTATACTTTTGTGAATAAAAAATAAATTAATATATCATTTTTATTAAATCTAATTAAATAACTTTAAAGTCTATACATCACTTTTAATAAATATTAATGCATAATAAAATATTTTATTTTTGTACTTTAGGTGGAAATGTATTCTTTCATTTAAGATTAGGAATAATAATTTTACATGAATGTAATATATTTTAAATTGATTAAAGATTTAAATTAAAATTAAGTTAGTAGTGCTGTAATTTATTTTTAATTTGTTCTCCATTTAAAATAAATGCATTCATCAAATACATTTAATAGATATTAATATTTAACAGATTTATTTAAGGTAATCTATTATAAATTCTAATTACCTTTTATGATGATCCCTATACTTTACAATAGGAAGATCTTTTCAATTAAATTAAAGTTGGCGAGGAAACTGTACATTCAATTTAGGCACAGGGTTCTCCTGCTGCAAGTTTTTTCCTAATAAATGGGCATGTACATTCTCCCTAGGCTGTCCAGCCTGTAACTATGTAGAGAGGTCAGAGCTGATTGTATTCTTTTCTGCCCTGGCTACAGTAATTCCAGATGCCATTGGCTGAGCCAATTATGTAGAAATGTGGGGACGAATCACTGTGTAGAGGCGTTTAGGCTGCTGAAATACAATACCCTATCCCCAATCGTATTTGCGCTTTCACGCTTCCTATTCTCTATGTGGTGCGTGCGCAGGTCGCTTTGAAAAATAATGTACAGGACTAATTTGACACGACTTTTTAAAATCTTTTTAGTCGGGCATGTTCCCTTTTAACCAACTCATTTTTATGTGATTTTACAGATTACTTTTTTTGTGCTGTATCAATACGAAATGTATTAAGTTCTACTTTTGCCCAATAGCTGTATATTTTATTAATATGGCACTTTGTATGTGTTGTTATGTATTATGATTAATTATTGGGGTGTGGGTTAACAGTCTGCATTTGTGATATAGGATTCTGGGGTCTTGAGCACATGTATTGGTGGTTGCTTTTATGTAGTGTCAGCTTTTTGCACTTGCACTTTTATCGTCTACTGACTGTAATAAAGTATTTGAATTGAATTGATTACTAAAGAATGTATAATTAAATAATAAGCATACACTATTTTATTAACAGTAAATTATATCTATTTATATCTGTTGTTATTTTAAATAATTTAATCAAGATAACATTTAATGCAGGGTTTTCTAACTCCATTGTATTTTATGGGAGGGTGTTGCAGTACCAGTCTTTGGCCATCTGTGGTTCTGGACGTCCTCCAACATGAATTGGAGTAAATTACTAATGAATCCAGTCCCTTTTTGGCTGTAGTAACTTGAGAAGGGAGGTTTGTGAATAACAATGGGCTTTCATTTTTGTGACTGGGTGCATGCCTCTCCCTAAACTCAAACCTAACCTTCTTTAATCTCCTCCTTAGTCCTCCCTACACCTCTTCCATTTAGTAGTAAGTATTCCCCCTTTTCTAGGCACTCCATCTGGTCCCAACCACATACAAGTAATAAACTTTCATATATAAGTCTTTCCCTTTAGAAAAGATTGGAGAGGTGTAGTTGGAGATTTACACTTGTAGGTATGTGAATTGCATTGTTAGAATGTTGGAAGTGCTATTGTATATCCAAACTGGACCAAGTATAACTCTTTGAGAACTTAAAAATGTGTATTGAGGGGTAGAGGCGTTAATCAGGTATCTGGGGAGTAGAGGGCACCATAGCATTTGGTGGAAGTGATGGAGTTTAATAACCGCAATCCCCTAATAAGAGTCCCCAAGGAAAAGCAGAGGTACACTACTATTTCAGAGGTACACCATTACACAATAGCATGCTAGCATCATCCACCCGAAGGGGCACTTTTGTTTGTCTGGAAGCATCATGATTCCCCCATGATGTCACATATAAATACTTTTGCACTTGTGATCACATAAATTGAGTATGTTTGAACTGTAAACATGTGTGTATAACTCTTTTGTAATAGAAACAGACCCCAATGATTTGCAGATCTGCTTCATAGAACTCAAAAACTACTCTTTAGAGGTTTGCAAGGTATGTGTTTGTAACAACAATTCACACAAGAGCAGTTGCAGCCGGTGCAGGTAAGAGTAGGGGGGCAGTGGGGCTGGGAGGGAAGGGGCGGGGGTAGTGGGAAGTCGTCAGACAACGGAATAGAGAAAATAAAATAATAAATAAATAAACCACTCACTTTGCGCTTGCCGACTGGGCAAGCTCAGGGGTTTTATAAAAAAATATATATTTTCCCTATTCCGTCATCTGTTGACTTTCCGTCAACCCCGCCCAACCTTGACTCCGCCTTTTCCCACCGCTCTTACCTGCACCTGCCAGGACTGCACAAGAGCAGGGCTCCAACAGTAGGCCACAGGCAAGAGAGCAAATCAGAGACTTTACTATCCTGTGGTCAAGCACAAGCCTGACAGCTGAAGCCATCCTTAGTGCAGTGGGGATTCAACAAAATTCAGAAGAGCTCTCATCAGGGTCGAACTGAAAACCAAAAATCACTCCTGATAAAAATGTTTAAACCAATCCCACACTGAGAAAGGCCAGAATTAGAATGAGGCCATGGGGGCGTGGTTGAGTCATGGCAACCCATGCTGCTCTGAAACAGCCCCTGACCTGCAGCCTATTGGGGAAACGCTAGAATGGCGAAAGGCTAGACCTGCCCTGATTCTCATACATCTGTGTGTGGAGCCAAAGGTGAAATCCTTATTTTGAGATGTATGCCTGTGCACAGGGAGCGCTACAACGCATTGCTATGGAATTAATCTAATGAAACTATTTTGGGATGGTTTTTGACATGTAGTCACATTTTTTCCTAATGTTTTTAAAGTAAATCTGAGACTGTTGAATGGTGTATTTTTTAATGTTTGGCTGCTGTAGTAATGACAATAGATTTAAGATTTTTGTCTGGTCTTACATTTGAATTCAAACTTGTAAGACCTTCATTACAAGTTACACTTGAGTGGTTACCAAAACTGGCCAATATCATTACTTCTGCTGTGAAATATTTACCAGTTGAAATAAATACCTCTTATTTCTGGGTTTTGAACTTGAAAAGTAGGTGTAGCATACACAATCAGTATTTAACATGGCAAACTCTGCATGTTTTGAAGTTTTTACACAACTTTTCCCCTGATAAAATTTGGCAGATTTTACATACTATAATCTATCTGAGGAAAACTGTGACAGTGTGGTAATTATCACACAAATCATAATTCCGATACCTGAGAAAACTACTGCCTGCACAGATACTAGAATTTGATCCTAAGGCTGCAATGAGGACATAAAAGTCAAGCTGATTCAATTTTAGATGTATTTTAGGGTTGTAAGTGTAAACCATTACTTTTCACCCCTCCCCTCCATCTCCCCTTCTGGTCCTCTTCCTCCTCCATCTCATGGTCTCTGTCTCTCTTGTGCTTTCTTTGTCTTCCCCTATATTTATCTCTCCATCCTCTCCTAAAATCCACTTTCTCCCTCTAGTCTTTTTCATAAAGGTATCACTTGTGTTGGGTTTAGGAAAAGTGAAGAATGACTTTTAGGGGAATGTGTTTGTATGTCAGGGCTAGCTGCTCAGGGATGCTGTTGAATTGGTCAAATGTATTTATATCACAGGGCTACCTTTAAAAATAAGATGCATTTTCTAGTTTTTTTATGGCAATCCAGATGCCATTTTATGCAGTATTGTGCTGTCTTTACTTCTTAAATTGTTTATAATAAAACTACTGTTAATGGTGTGTCCTTGAAAATAAATTGCACTTTGTTCTAATAATTCAGTCTACAAAATACCATTTTACAGGCAAGTTGAATTTGAAAATCGAACATTTCACTGCACCTGTCTCAGTCTTGGAGACACTTTTGAGTCCTTAAGTGTATGTACAGTTATGGGATGCATTTCCTCCTTGTAGACAGAATCAGCAAGATACGTTTTTACAGGACGCTTGTGTCTATGACACACATAGACTTTCACATTGCCCCAGCAAGCACAGGCATAAACTGACTTATAAACACAAGCAGGAAAGACAAATAAGCTGAGACCAATGTGTTTCCTACAACTTACCTGCAGATAATATATATTGGATATCGATCAAGCCCGACAGATACAAGAAAGACAGTCACCCAGGCCCTCGTCAGCAGCAGACTCAACTACGGAAACGCCCTCTACGTGGGAGCCCCGACTACAACGCATCCAAAACGCCTCGGCACGACTGATCCTCGATGTACCATGACAGGGCCACATCACCCACCACTTGAGAGACCTGCACTGGCTCCTCGTCAACAAGAGGATACCCTTCAAGCTCCTCATCCACGCACACAAAGCTCTCCACAAGACCGGCCCGGCCTACCTCAATAGACGGCTCTCTACATCCCCAACCGCCAGCTATGCTCCGCTGACCTCTCACTCGCCACCGTCCCGCGCATCCGAAGAACAACCACCGGTGGGAGATTCTTCTCCCACCTCACCACCAAGACATGGAAAACCCTCCCACTGAGCCTACGACAGACCCAAGAACTGCTGACCTTCAGGAGGATACTCAAGATCTGACTGTTCGATCAGTAGCGCACCCCCTTCCCCAGTGCCTTGAGACCCTCACGGGTATGTAGTGCACTTTACAAATGATTGATTGATTAATTGATTGATGCCTTTGATATATTGCTAGAATTATATTTATTAGTGAGTTCTAGAGCCCTTTTCCTCAAAAGATGGAGATAGAAAACAAATCCACACTGAGGGGGATATTATCAAGGACTGGCGATAACTATCGCTTACCTAGGCTAAAGTTAGTTTGTTTATTGCCGTCTATCACCTTTTTAATCTGACTTGTTAGCAATGTATTATCAACACGTTACTAACAGGTCATAGCTTCCGCGAAAATTGCCGCTAACCGCTGCGCGATGGCAATAGGTAAGCCGGCGATAGTGGGCAGAATCCAGCGATAAGCTTTTACCAATTATAAAATGCACGCTAACTCGCCGCAAGTGTGGACTTTGGAAAAATAGCCTATCAGTCCACCTACCATAGAATAGATGTACAAAAAATGTTTCAATGCAGATTTGGGCACCCAGGGCCAAGTGCAGCTCACATAAACAACCCCCTCAAGCCCCCCAACATCCAGGATTACCAGGATGAGTGCCTGGATGACCCGCTGGACTTGCACCTGGAGCCTAGATGCCGCGCTGGACTTGCGTCTTGCGCCTGGATGCCTCGCTGGACTTGCGTCTGGTGCCTGGATGCCTGCTGGACTTGCACCTGGAGCTTGGATGCCTAGCTGGACTTGCATCTTGCTCCTTCATGCCTCGCTGGACTTGCGTCTTGCTCCTTCATGCCTCGCTGGACTTGTGTTTGGTGCCTGGATGCCTCACTGAACCTGCGTCTGGTGCCAGGAGTGGGATGTGAAGTCGATGACCCGTGGCAGGAGACATTGATGTGTGACGATCGCCCGTACCTGGTGGTGAAGTCTGGCAGGTCGCATGGAGACACGCTGCTGACCTGTGTGAGAAGTCCGCCTTGCGCACCATGGAGCAGTCAATGGTAGAGGCGCTCCTGCGCACCAACGTAGTGAGGTACGCATCACATGCTACAATCCACCACTACACCAGGGTGCATGGAGTGGATTACCAACAGTGGGTGCCGTCTCCCTGCATAATAGGACGGATGATGTTGGGATGGCCAGATGCTGTGGAGGGTGAGGCCCCTGTGCTACGGCCAACTTGTGTTGTCTAAGTGCTGCAACTACACGACTAAGGGAGCCCTACTGCATCAACTGCATGGGGAGGTTCTCCATCAGACTACCCAGTGACGTCTGTACCCAGTCCAGTGAAATCACACATGGCTCAGGCTCCTGCTGGCTAAGTCACAGATTTGGAGAGAGTGCAATGGATTCCACCACAGTGTCAATGTCCAGGTAAGGAGAAGGTGGGACGCATAGCGCAGGAGTGCTGGGGGGTGAGTCGCTCATGCCTATTACATGTAAATGACGCACCCCCAGTAGCGGCAGTTTCACTATGGCACTATGGCGGAAGAGCTTTGCCTCACCACCTCAAGCAGTGCAGTAGCGGAACAATCATCACATGATGACAACTCAGTCAATCATGGGAATAGTAAGCACCCTACTCACCCGTGAGGGTCGTAACGCACTGAGGGGGTGGCCACAGAGCCATGTATTGAGGGTCTTTCTGAAGGTGTTCAGGGAGGGTGCACCTCTGATGTCTGCCAGTAGCGCGTTCCAGGTCTTGGATGCAATGTGGGAGAAGGATCTTCCACCTGCTCTGGCTCTTTGGATGCGCTGGGTTTTGGCCAGTGCGAGGTTGTTAGATCCGATGTCTCATTTGGGTACGTGGAAGTAGATTCTGTTGTTGAGGTATTTGGTTACGTTGTTGTGTAGGCATTTGTAGGCGTGAGTGAGGATTTTGAAGGGGACTTTTTTCTCCACGGAGAACCAGTGGAGTCTATGTAGGTGTTGGCTGATGTGTTTGTGCCGGGGATGCAGAGGGCAAGTCTGGTGGCGGTGTTCTGTAATGTCTGGAGTTTGCGGAGTAGGGACTTGTAAATGCCTGCATAGAGTGCATTTCATTAGTCCAGTCTGCTGGTGATGAGTGCATGGGCGACTGCGGAGGATGCGGAGGTTGTCGAAGAAGCTGGAGGTGATGGCGTAGACCTGTCGGTTCATGGTGAGGGATGAGTCGAATACGATGCTGAGGTTTTTGGCGTGGTCCGAGAGGGCAGGTGGGCTTCCAAGGGCGGCGGCCACCAGGTGTTGTCCCATGCTGAAGAGGTGGTTCCAAGGACGAGGACTTCTCGGAGTTGAGCTTCAAGCAGCTGTTGCTCATCCAGACTTTGATGTCATGCATTCCTTTCTGGAAGTTGAGTCTGGCGGTGGTGGGGTCTTCGGTGAGGGAGAGGATGAGCTGGGCGTCATCAGCGTAGGATACGATGTTGAGGCCATGTTGCCGGACGATGGCGGCGAGGGAGCCATGTAGATGTTGAAGAGGGTTGGGCTCAGAGATGACCCCTGTGGGACTCCGCTGGTGATTTACGTGGGATCGGGGTGGAAGGGTGGCAGTCTGACTTTTTGGCTTCTTCTGGTGAGGAATAATCAGATCCAGTCTAGGGCTGTTCCTTGTATTATTTTATTTATTTATTTATTGTACTTGTAGAGCGCGCTATCACCTCAAGAGGCATCCTGGCGCTGGCAGTCACAAAAGCAGAAAGAAAAGTCAGTTGGAGGCGGCTGAAGGTTAAGGCAAGCGCGGAAAAAGCCAAGTTTTTAGCTGCCTTCGAAAAGCAGGCAGGTGATCAATCTGCCTGAGTTCCATGGGCAGAGAATTCCACAGCTTAGCCGCAGCCACACTAAATGCTCTGCCTCCAGCTCTAGATCTTTTAAACCTGGGGACAGCCACCACCCTGGCCAGGGAGGAGCGCAAGTTACGGGCCGGAACATACCATGAAAACATCCGTTGAAGGCAAGCCGGACCCAGCCCATGAAGGGCTTTGAAGGTCAGACACAAGGACTTAAAGGTCACCCTCTCCCTCACTGGGAGCCAATGTAGCTGCGCCAAGGCCGTAGCAGAAGGGGATCTCGGAGGCCAACCTAAGGCCAATTTGGCAGCTGCAGACTGAAGTCTCTGAAGCCTATCCAAAAGATAGCTCGGGGACTCCAGCAGAAGGGCGTTGCAGTAATCTAACCTGCTTAGCACAGTGCAACGTACCACCTCTATCCGTGCCATAGGTGGTAGCAGGGGCAGGATTTTTCTCAGAGGGCGAATGATTGCCATACAGCTAGCTACCACCTTAGAGACCTGCCCCTCCAAGGAGAGATCACTGTTGAACATGACACCCAGGTTCCGAACTACCCTCACCGGCTGGACCAATGTCCTTTGGCCAGAAGTTATCAGGTAAGGAAGCACTTATCCTAGGCCGAGGGCAATAAAGCACCTCGGTCTTCCCGGAGTTAAATTGCAGCGAATTGGCTTTCAGCCATTCTGACGTGGCTTGCATGCAGCTGTGGAATTCCTCCAAGGAGGTAAGATCATTCCCCTCCAAGGGCAGAATCAGCTGT
Organism: Lissotriton helveticus; assembly: GCF_964261635.1. Taxonomy (NCBI): domain Eukaryota; kingdom Metazoa; phylum Chordata; class Amphibia; order Caudata; family Salamandridae; genus Lissotriton; species Lissotriton helveticus. Next base: position 1,518,572,582 of record NC_136068.1, on the reverse strand, counting down.
GTGTCATCAGCGTAGTTGACAATTTCGATCTTAAAATGTTTGATGACCGCTATTAAGGGCTTCATATAGATGTTGAAAAGAACTGGGCTAACTGCCGAGCCCTGTGGAACGCCATGCGAGACAGTGGAGAAGGCCGATTGAAAAGGTGGAAGGGATACAGCCTGTTCCCTGCCTTGAAGAAATGACTCAAACCATCGTAGGGCATTCCCCACAACTCCAACATCTCTCAGCCTGCCCAGTAGAATATCATGGTTCACCGTGTCGAAGGCGGCAGACAGGTCAAGCAGGATCAGAACCCCTGCCTGTCCCCTGTCTGCCCGCCAACGAAGCTCGTCCAGTGCGGTCACCAAGGCCATCTCGGTGCCATGAGCTGGACGAAAGCCAAATTGCGCTTCCTCCAGGAGCTTATGCTGTTCAAGATGTTTAGAGAGGGTACCTGCCACCACCCGCTCTACAATCTTAGCTGGATAAGGTAGAAGCTAAATCGGCCTAAAGTTCTTAAGAGAGTCCGGATCAAGGGAGGGTTTTTTAGTAAAGGGATCACTATAGCTTGTTTCCATTGTGATGGAACCCTACCCGTAGCAAGAGACTGGTTGCATACCCGCCTGAGCGTCGGGAAGAGCTCCGGCTCATACTCCTTTCAGATTTTTAATGGGAGCGGGTCCAGCGGGGACCCAGATGTTATACCAAGGGTCACTTCCCTAAACTCTTCCACTGACAACTGTGCAAATTCTGCGAGGGGCTCGACTCCTCCTAATGCAGACGAAGTGTCGGGCGTCAGTAGGCTTCCACCGTCAGTTGTTACCAGAGATGGTTGAGGCCTCACTCCCAAGTCATCAATAATCAATTTGATTTTATCCTGAAAGAACCTAGCTAGGTTCTCGCAGAGCTCCTGCAAAGGGGGGAAGTCATTCTTCACACACTCTGGACTGATAAGATTATTCGGGATATTGAAGATACTACGGGAGCTGTTTGGGGCCTCAAGGATCATCCTCGAGAAATGATCCACCTTAGCTCTGTGAATCTCCTTCTTGTATTCCCCTCGCTTGATTTTCCCGTTCAGCTTATCCTTATCCAAGTATGCATGCCTCCACTTTCTCTCTGCGTGTCTACATTCCTGCCGTAGTTTTTTGAGGCTGTCTGTAAACCAGACTGCAGAGGGTCTGCCCCTGCTCAAATGATGTTTAAAAGGAGCAGAGGTATCCAATACTGCAGTGATCTTTGCGCAGAGAGCCGCATAATTCACCTCTGTCTGTAAGGCGAGAGAAAAGCCTTCCTCAACCATAAATGTCGGTGATGTATCTTTCTTCCGCGCAAGGGACTTCCAGTCCCTACTCACATATTCCCTTACTTGGCCGGCCGGCCCTGCTATAAGCACATCTGACTTTATAAAAAACGTAATCAAGGAATGATCAGTCCAAGCCATAGGTAACACATCCCCAACCGTGAGAAGATTGATCTTGGAAAAGATAAAATCCAACCGGTGACCTCCTATATGAGTAGCTTGTAGAATACGCTGGGAGAGGCCGAGGGCCTCACATGAATGGATTAAGTTGAAAAATCCTGTGTTCAAGGTACCATTCAGCCAGATATTGAAATCCCCCAGAATCATCAAATGCGTATGACTAAAAGCCAGATTTGAAAATAATTCCAGCAGCGCCTGCTGCTGGGCCAGCGTAAAGACTCCCGGAGGCCTATAGCAGATAATACCAGTCACAGCAGGTCTCTGCGAAATCTTCATGGAAAAACCAAATACCTCACAGCCATTACACTCTTCCAAATTAATAACGTTCAAACTAATAGTATCTTTAAAAATCACACCCACCCCGCCCCCTCTACCACTCATCCTAGGCTTGTGACACATTTTAAACCCCAATGGGCAGGCAAACCCGGCATCAACGTCACAGCCGGGTGCCATCCAGGTTTCGGTCATGCATAAGAAGTCTAACTCGTGGGTCTCCAGCAGCAATTGAATGTCCACACAGTGTTTAGAAAGGGACCTCACGTTCAAGAGTCCCCCAACTAAGGAATCGCCCTTTAGAATGTCTACTAATGGGGAGGCCGTATTGGACAACAGAAGTCTCCCTATGCCACGACCCTTCTCACCAATATTGATAAGTTCCTTGCTGGAATACCTTAGTGGGTCACCCTCAGCACCCGGTACCCGTCCTGGCCAAATAGGAGCAGCCTCCCTGGCGCTGGGCGCGTCCTTGGCGCGGACGGGCGCAGACGGGCTTGCCTTTGGCGCGCGCCCGCTGCGCGCGTCCGCTGCGCGCTCGCTCCAGCGTCGGCTTTTGTGCCCCCGTGAGTGCCTGAAACTAGACCGCCACTCTGCAGATCGAAACTACTTCCAAGATGGCGGGTCCGCTCGCACGGACGGACCCCCCACTCAAGGAAGAAGCAGAGTGAGCCGCGGCTGTTCCAGACCCCTTCTGCCCTAGGGTAAGTACCAGCAGTGCACGAGATGTTTTGGAGCAAGAGTGGAAAATGTCACAGACAGTATCAAACAGCAGCTGAAGACACAAGATGCTGGGGTCATGTAGTCTGGCGACTAGTGTGCATTGGGAGATGGTGTTGAAGGTTGCTGACAGGTCAAGTAGGATGAGGGCTGCGGAATGGCCTTTGTCCAGGACGTTGCGCATGTTGTCTGTGATGGCGAGTAGTATAGCCTTGTTGCTGTGGTTGCTTTGCAATCCAGATTGGGACGGGTCTAGGATGGCGTTGTCTTCAATGAATCGTGTCAGTTCCCTGTTGACTGTTTACTCTGCAACTTTGCCTGAAGGGGAGGACCGAGAAGAGCCAGTAGTTCTTGAGGTTGGTGGGGTCAGCTGTGGGCTTTTTGAGCAGGCGTCTGACTTCTGCGCACTTCCAGTCATCTGGGTAGGTGCCTCTTTTGAAGGTGGTGTTGATGGTGCATTGTAGTTCATGTGCGATGGCAGACGCAGCTCTGCGGTAGATGTGAGGAGGGCAGGGGTCGGTGGTGGTCCCTGAGTGAATGCCTTTTCATGGTCGAGGCAGTGTCTTTGGCTGTGACTGGAGTCCAGGAGGAGATGGTGGGCTGGCTGGTGAAGTTTTCGTAGAGTATTTTGATCTTGAGGAGGAAGTAGGTTCCACGCCTATCGCAGAGGTCTTGGGACGGGATGATGTCTGTGGCTTTGCTGCGTGGGTTGTTGAATTCATGAATGACACTGAAGAGTTGGTTGGAGTTGGTGGAGTTTTCGAGGAGTTTGTTGTGGATGAAGTCCCTCTTGGTGGTTCTGATTTGGTTGTGGTATCCATCATGGCATCCTTGTAGGTGGTGTAGATTTTGGGTGTCTTGGTGTTTCTCCAGTTCTTCACCAGACGCCTGCAGGTATGTCTTGCTTCTTGCAGATCAGTGGTGAACCAGGCGGCTTTCCTGGGGTGCTGTTTGTCAGGGTTTCGTATCGGGGTGAGCTTGTATGCGCAGTTGGAGATCCATGTGAGGAGTTCTCTGGCTGTGATAATAGTGTTGGGTGCCCAGGTGAGGTTGTGTCGGGTGAGGGTGGAGTTGAGTTGCGCGTCAGTTACCTTGCTCCAGTTCCTCTGTGGTGTGCGTGGGGCTGGTTTGGGTACCTTGTGTTTGTCAACGGCGAAGTGTATGCAGTGGAGGTTGGTCCATGGTGTTACCGTTGTGTGGTTGAAGTAAACGCTGTTTCCTGCCGCAAAGATGGGGTCAAGGGTGTTGCCTACTCTGTGGGTCTGTGTGATGATGAGATGTTTAAGTCCAATGTTGGTGAGGTTGTCACGAAGGATGGTGGAGTTGGGGTCGCTGAGGTTGTCGAGGTGGAAGTTCAGGTCTCCAATGAGTATGTCGTTCATTGAGGCGATGGCATGGGGTGCGATGAAGTCGGTGATGGTGGTGGCGAACGGTGTCCGGGGGCCGGGGGTGTATGCAGACGAGGGTTCCTCGGAGCGTGGAGTTGTGGCTGGTCTGGATCTGCAAGTGAAAGTTTCAGCAGAGGGGAAGGTTTCACTGGAGGTGTTGAGGTGGGGGGTGCTCTTGTGGGCGAAGGTGAGGCCCCCTCCTGGGTGGTTGGGGCGGTCCTTCTTCTGGACCTTGTATCCATCTGGGATGGCGGTGTTGATATTGGGGGTGGAGGAGGCGTTGGTCCAGGTCTCTGGGAAGAAGTCATTGTCGGGCAAGAGAGAGTTGAGTAGGTTAACTTTTTTCCACAGCGTGTTTGTGCATGGAGCGCATGTTGAGGAGGATGCATCTTAGGGTGTCGCCGGTGCTGGCGTCGGCTGTGTTGGAGTCCAGGGTGGTGGTTAAGGTCTGGCGGTAGAACTGGCCATGGGTCGTATTTGGTGAGGCCTGGTGGCAGTCTCTGACATTTCTGTGGTTGAGTGCATGGAGGGTAGCTGTGCTGTAGCAGTGGGGGACCCGAGATCCAGGGTTCCTGGCGCTGTTTGCGCTTGGGTCACAGATGGGCTTGGCTTAGGCGGCCTTCTGTGCACCAGCGGCACATGTCCGCTGCGCAACCGTGCAGCATCCGCCATTTAGTAGGGAAGGGGGAGGAATGATCAGCTGGGAGGCGCAATGGGTGAGGACCGCGGTGCGGGGCCACAGGCGAAGCAGCGGCGAGAAACAATAGTGCGGGCTCCTAGAAGCCCCAAAATAACATAAAAAGTTAAACACAAGGGATAATTAACTGATGTAATCATGCTATGTATTCTCAGGTAAAGACTGCTCCAAACACAGAGCAGGGCATGGGCAGATTGGCATGCCCACTCAAGTGCGCAATGACTGTTTGGTTGGCTCACTCAGGTTGCACAAAGCAGTCATGTGCACGTCCCTGTTCACAATGCAGGCTGCATTACAGCCTGTATGGAGAATATGGCCACCCCTCCGGCCCCTGGCTGCAGGACTTGTCCCGTTGCCGATCACCAATTCCACCGCTGCATTGCAGCGGTGTGATTGCCTCAGGGGAGGGAGCCTAGCTGCCTACTTCCTTTTGCTGGAATTAGACGCAAGAGAGCAGGAGCTCCAAAGACACAGGACATGGCTTTGAGGTAAGACTTCCCTCAATAACTTTTTAACAACACACGCTCACACACACATCCTCTCGTCCACGCACCATCCAGTGTTATTTCCGGCATTTCCCACCTCACAGCTGTCCAGCCCCCGCACTTCTCGATGTTGGCCGCTGTGCACCCATGCACAGCGGGAGTACCCCTCGTGTGCCATCACCTCACATTCCATTCCAATGCATACTGATACTAAGCACATTACAACAGTAGAGTGGGTGTTGCATAGCAGATACATAAAGATCACTGGTCCCACTTCAGTGAGTGCAACCCAAAACTAACCTTTGCACCACAAACCCAACCGTGAACCATGGAATTCCTTTTTTGAGTTCCCAAAACACACAAAAAACCCACGTTTTACACAAATGCACACACCATTTTACATTTTTTACCCCCAAAACACCCTATTTTTCTTATTTTACCCCAAAATTCACCCCATTTTTCATATTTTACAGGCAACAAAACTTACATTTTCAAATTTTACATCAAAACCCATACACACATGAGAAACTTTTATTTACCCCATTACTGACCTCACAATGCGTTGTGATCAAATGCGATGTTGAGGCAACCGCGTTGCTCGAGTTGCTTTGTTAACGATGTACTGCCTGTGTTGTAATGGTCATCTCCCGTGCCAAAGGGAACCAATTTACTACGCCATTTGCGTCCGTCTGCCCCTGGACCGCACTGAGCACCAAGGAGCATTCCTCTTGGATACTCGCCCGCTACAACGTCTCAACCCTCCTCGCCATCAACACTGGACGCCACCTCACCTGCCAGGACCAACCTCTGCTCCATGCCGGACATCGCCTTCACCATCACTGACGGCTGCAGTATCACCCACAAGGAGCACCACGGCCGTCAAGGAGGAGGCATCGCCGTCACCTATAGAGGCTCACTCGACTGACAACACACTCTAATTTGCCAAAGGTGACTATGGACCACGTCCACTCCCAGATCCGGACCAAGCCCAAGAACATCCTCTGCAGCACCCTCATGTGCAGGCCCCCCAGGCCATGGCCCCCCATTCTCCAATGCCATTGTAGACCTCCTTGCACCCTAGTGTCTCCCATCCACCAACGACATCCGTCTCAGTGTACTCAAGTTCCACCTGGACAACCCCAGTGACCAGAGCACCAACATCAGACACAAGTAGCAAGTCACCTCAACAGGCTACATAGCAACACAAGGTCAAACACATCACCTCTGCCAGCGGGTACATCAACTACAGCCACAACACCTGACACTCCTGGACCGACCATCATTGGTAACATCATATCTTCACCTTGCCCACCGGTTGCCACGCCATCATCACACCCTCTCGCAGCTAGATCAAGGCCACGAAGAACATCTTGTCAACCCCTCTGCACCAACACTCCACCAACTCTTCCAAACGATGACACCGTTACGCGCAACCACCACCGATGGATCTCCAACAGCGCCGACATTAGGGCACCCCTCCTGAACAGCACTGCGTCAGTACCTTCCGCCTGCCTAATGGCAGGCGAGAGGGTGAGGCAGTACCACAGGGATAGGCTGGCCCCATGCATTGCTGGAGTTGTGTCATGGTTGTGACACGACTGCAGCAATGCTTGACTTTAGTGCCAGCAGATACATCAGGATTCCTGACATATCTGTCATTGCATCATGGAGCGCTGTCTAGTGATTACAGCGCATCCATGCTGTTGCAAGAAGGGCGAAGTGAGAAGTGTTGCAACACTGTCTTGTCGCAGCCCAGCAACACTTTTCATGACTGGGGCACAGGTATGCGCACTATCTTATTGATTGTGCGCAGTCCTTCACTGTAGTTTTGTCGCAGGGCAGCGCTGCAACATTGCTTGCAGCGCTGGCCATGCCCAAAACCTGCAGAGATATGGACCCAAGTTTTATCACCATTTTTAAGACCAGTTATTTTCTGGTCTTAAGTAACTGGCTCTCACTGCAGATAGAGCCAGTTTTTTTGGCTCTTCAGAATTTCAAGGAACGCCCTTGATAATATGGAGTAGTGGTGTTTGCGTGCCTTTTTGCACGGGAACGCCTACTTTGCATGTAATTAGCGATAAATATCGCTTATTACATGCTTTGAGATAAAAAAAACGGTCCGCTATATCACCCAAAAACTCATGCTAAGCCCCGTTTGCTGCAGCTTGCTAATAGTGAGATAAAATTAGCGCCGGTTTAGTGGCAAAAAAAGTGCAGCTAAAGCGGAGATCGGCCCTTGATAATACGCCCGTATGTATTTTTAAAAGGCTTTATTATATATTTAATCCAGGTTTGAGTACAGATTATATGAAAGGAGCGTTCTATCAGAATTACATTTATGGTGAAAACCAAAAAAGTGACACATGTAAGTAAATACAAGAGAAAACGGTAGCATGAGCATGGAAACAAATCACTGGACGAATCGAATCAATCTGTATCAGATTCGGAATCCGTCATGTCCTAGCCTCCAGCTAGCGCCAAAAATGCCAAACTAATACATTTCCTAGACGCTGCCTTTATACACATAAGTTTAACTCCTAGGTTGTCAATGTTGATCAGGCTGCAGCAAGCAATGCCATTCTCTGCCTCTGCGATACTGTGATTTGCTCGTGAAAGCAGCAGACCACCAAATGCTTGACCTTCAAGTAGACTGGTGATGACCTTGATGCTCTCCAGAAATACTGGTTTGTTTTTCCGCTAAAATGACTGTGTCCAAATTATCTTCCAAGCACATGACACTCTAGATCATCTTCACCTGGGAAAGAGCATTGTAAGGGATCTTGGGATCTGATCCAACAGACAAGCTGACGAAATGGCAGTTGTCTTGGACCTCCCTAATAACAATTGAGATGTTCTATTTGGGATTCTGTAGTAAAGACACACTACACAGTGATGTTGAAGAGAGAGATTTATTAGTCGTAAATCCTCCGGTGCACCCAGCTGGGTGGCATAATAATGACAACGTTCCAAGGCTGCCTCCAGGCTGACAGCTAGGGTGAAACCAAGGTAGAGGAAAGGGAGGGGGGGAAAGAGACAACCAGGAAGAAGGGACATACTAAAGTTACAACACATCTTTTTCCCTAAGGGAACAAGGGAAGGGAAAGGAGGTGGGCAAGGAAGGTCGGGTAGAAAGGAAGAACATGAGTCCCAGAAGCCGGACTATACAGCAAATACAATGCCAAGGGGAGGGGACCAGGGATAACCTTTAATGGCTGGAAAAGTCACCTCATGCTATACTGTCGGTGCCAGGCCGGGATGGTCTTTTTTCTTTGACTCTCCCTGCAGTGCCCCAGTTCCCTTGCTCTGTCGCCTGATCCTGCCCTATCTTCCCTTGACAAGTTTCCTTCTGTAGTAACTGGAACCACCCTATCCTGACTCCACACTCTCCCATCCTGCATAACTACAACATTGCTCCTAACCTCTCTTATCCTCCCTGGGGGGTAGAACCTGTCCTCACTTTTCCCCATTCTGTCTGGCTTCCTGATGTATACCATCTGTCCACTACAAAGTTTCTTTTCTCTTACTCCCCACTTCTTGTCGTACCACTCTTTATACTTGTCTTGCTTGTCTTCAATTCTCCTCATCACCTCTCCAGAGTCTATTTCTAGGCGACTTCCTTTCTCCATCCACTGTGGGGACAGTTTAGATCCTGCTCTTCTTCCTCTCATTAGTTCGAAAGGTGAATGCCCTGTTGTAGAATCGGGGGTAGTATGGTATGCCCACAAAGTTTCCAATATAGCATCTTCCATATTTTTCCCTGATCTTCCTGCCAACTTGATGCTCTCCTTAAGTAATCGATTCGCCCTTTCCAATTTGCCATTAGCCTTTGGGCAGTACAACGGCGTGCGGATGTGGGAAATGGAACAGTCCTTTAAAAATTCAGTCATTTCTTCTGAAACCAGCTGGACCCCGTTGTCTGTTATTATAGTTGCGGGGATCCCCTCTCTCGAGAACACCTCTTTCAAGAAACCTATCAAAGCTTTGGTGTTGATGTTTACCACAAATTTGTGAGTGATCCAGTTGGTAAAGTAGTCTATCAGCACTAATAGATATATATCCTGTGAACCTCTTCCATGAATAGGTCCAGTGATATCAAAACCCAGTTTACTCCACGGAGCCTCAGGTACCTTTACTGGTATTAACGGAGAGTACTTGGTGATTTTTGACTTGTCACTGATGCTGCACGCATAACAGTCACGAACTTTCTCCTCCATTTCTCGGTCCATCTCCGGGAACCAATAGTCTGCTCTTAATCTATTCTTGCACAAGCTTCTGCCCAGATGGCCTTCATGGGCTAAGTTGATGATTTGCTGCCTCACTCCCTCAGGCGGCACTAGTTTTCCCGACTTCATGACAAAGTTCGCATCCATAGAGAGATCCTCTCTTACATTCCAAAACGGTTGGATTTCTCTTTCCAGCTCCTTGCACTTCTTTGGCCACCCCTTGACAATGTACTCCTTAACCTTCTTCAAAGTCTCATCTTTTCCAATGTGCTCTTCCCACTCTTCCTTCATCACAGCAGATACATTTATCTCCAAGATGGCATCCTGCACTTTTCCCTCAACTGTTTCATCGTAAACTGGAGCTCTAGAGATGAAGTCCGCCACTCTGTTAAGTTGTCCAGGAATGTATACTGCTCGAAAATTGTACCCCTGCAGGCCCAAGACCCACTTGGCTATGCGTGGGGTCATTTCCTCCATATTCTTCTTGCTGAATAGTGGGACCAATGGCTTGTGGTCCGTGTGCACCTCAAATGGTACCCCCCACACATAGAATTTGAAGTGTTTGATGGCCCAGTATACTGCCAGAGCCTCTTTCTCCACTGTAGAATAATTAGCTTCTGGAGAAGTAAGTGTTCTTGACGCAAAAGCAATCACCGTAAGTTGTTTTTCCACCTTCTGTGATAATGTTGCTCCTATTCCCTTGTTGCTCGCATCGGTGGTTATTACTATTTCTTTTCCTTGATCAAATTTGCCAATGAAGGGCGCCTGAATTATGGCATTCTTTATGTCTCTGAACGCCTCTTCCTGCCTTTCACCCCATTCAAACTTGCTGTCTTTCTTCACCAATTCTCTCATGGCATGTGTTCTGATGGCAAAGTCTTTGATGAACTTAGCCATGTATTCCGCCAAACCCAAGAATGACAACAATTCCTCTTTGTTGGATGGTGTTGGTGCATCTCTGACTGCATTGACCAAATCACATTTTGGTTTAATACCTTCTTCGGAGATGGTATGGCCCAAGTAATCCACGGAGCTCACACCTAACTTGCATTTGCTCAGCCTGGTGGTGAATCCTACTTCCCTTAGCTTCCTTAAAACTCCTTTTAAGTTTTCACTGTGTTCCTCCTCACTTGAGCCATAGGTGAGAATGTCATCTTGGAAGCACATGGTTTTCCTGCATTCCCTTAGGATGTGCTGCATAACCCGTTGGAAACCCGCTGCCGCCGACGCCAAACCAAACGGCATCCTTAAAAACTTGAAATTGCCGAACGGAGTTGTGAACGCTGTCAGAGACTGTGAATCTGGATGTAGCTCTATCTGATAATAGGCTGAGGACAAGTCCAGCACACTAAAATACCTCGCCCCCTGTAGGGTGGTTAACATCTCTCCAATTCTCGGGAGGGGGTACCGGTCTACCAGGATGTTTGCATTCAAGTCTCTCAGGTCTACACTAAGGGTGGGCGTAGTGGGCGTAGTGGGGCTCCGCGGAGCTACGCGGAGAGGGCGAGAAGCTACGCCCACTCCCGCACTCCGCGTAGCCCCACTACGCACCTCCCTCCCGCTCTCCCCCGCATACATTATTTAAGCAATTAGCCTTATTAAAACAATATTAAAGCACCTACCTTGTCCGGGGCTCGTCCGGGGCTCTCTCTTGAATAGCGTCCTTTTCCTGGATACCAATGCGCATGCGCGGCCGCCCGCGCATGCGCATTGGTATCCAGGAAAAGGACGCTATTCAAGAGGGAGCCCCGGACGAGCCCCGGACGAGCCCCGGACAAGGTAAGTGCTTTCATATTGTTTTAATAAGGCTAATTGCTCAAATAATGTATCTAGGGGAGGGCGGGAGGGAGGCGGGTGGCGGCCGACTCGGCTACGCACACGGAGTGGGCGTAGTGTTGCCGGCTACGCTGTCTACGCAAAATGCGTAGAAGGCAACACTACGCCTACTCCGTGGGCGTAGCCGAATCGGGCGCCCAGGGTTAGTCTACACACAACCTAATGTTCTTTCCTCCGTCCTTGGTCGTGATCACGACTGGAGCCAACCATGAAGATGTTTCTATTTCTTTGATCACTCCTTGGCTAACCAGTTTGTCCAACTCGGTTTTCAAAGGTTCTTTCATGCGTAGGGGTATGGAACGTGTTTTGTGTATCACAGGCCTTGCCCCCTCCTTCAGTGTAATCCGGTGCATATAGTTCTTTAGCACCCCCAGCTTTTCACTAAACACTTCCTTAAAATCCTGGATAACATCTTCTGCAACACTGGAGGGTTCTACCAAGAGCACCTGTTCCTTGTTGTTGGGATCCAATTTGATGCCAAGTTCCTTCTGATGTTTCCAACCCAACAGATTAGAACCCCTCCTGGCAACATACACTGTCCCTACCGTATGCCTATCTTTAAAAGTTATTCTCATTTTTGTCATTCCCTCTAGCGGTATGCGCTCCTTGTAATATCCTACTGGGTTTATGTCAGCTCTCTCCAAAACTACTCCCTGTCCCGCAAACTTTTCCTCAAACTCCCTCTTGTCTATGAGTGTGTATCTGGAGCATGAATCAGCATAAACATCAAATCTTTTACCATCCAAGGTAATCTCACATTTTGGATGTTCATTACAATCACTTTCCTCCTCATACCCCACCTGAAAAATAAACGTCTTCTCTTTTACATCTTCAATTTCTACATTTTCCACCATATGTATTTTCTGGTTAACATTTTTACACACTTTAGAAAAATGCCCTCTTTTGTTGCATTTCCTACACAGAGTATCCCTGGCAGGACACTTCCAGCTGTTTGCCAGGTGATTTGGGCTACCACATTTGTAACATAACAAACCCTGGGGGTTATTGCGCTGACTAACCTTAGCTTTCTCTCCTACCTTGCAAATGGTCTCCCCCTCTTGTGCCCCTTTACTCTCATTCTTATCCCTTAATGCTCCTTCATGTATTTTCATCTCTTTCATACACATGGCTGTATGCTCTAACCCTTTAGCTATACTTAAAGCCTCTTCCAGGTCAGGATTTCTCGTAAGAAGCTCTTCCTGAATCCTTGAATCATTTGTGCACCTCACAATCTGGTCCCTTATCATAGAGTCACTTAAAGCCCCGAATTCACATGTAGCAGCTAAACCCTTAAGGACAGCTACATAATTTGTGACTTTCTCATCTTTCTTCTGGGCCCTTTTATAGAACTTATGCCTTTCCAGCACTACATTGAGCTTCATTTTAAAATGTTCCTCCAATTTTATCAAGGTATAATCATAAACATTCACCCCTTCAACCTCTTCTTGTTCATCATCTACTAGTCTTCCTGTTATGTCTTCAAACACTTTTCTTCCATGTATGCCCAAGTTATGTAACAAAATATGTTGTTTCCTAACATTGTTATAATTAGCTCCCCCTATCGCTATGAGATAAGACTTGAAAATTCCAACCCATCTCTTCCAAGGTATTTCCGGCTCCCCCAGCTCATTTAGGAAAGGTGGGGGCTGGCTCATACCTGCACCTGCCATGGCCATACAGTAGGGGCTTGAAATACTTGCTTTTAAAACAAATTATCAATGAACTCACAGTTGAAGAAAAAGGAAATATGCCTCACTGAATAAGAGCAATAGGTACCACTTGTATAGGCATAACACATAAAGGAAATAAATAGCGAGTATAATATTCCCTTGAAATCTAAATAACCCAGCACTTAACCTTGGTGTCCCTGACTCCTAGCTTAGTAAAGTCCCCTTTCTGTTTCTTCAATTATCTCAGTTTGTGGATATGGGCGGGAACTTCCTGTGGTGAGCGCCGTCGCCTTCTCAAAGCCTCACCGTGCAGTTAACAGTTCTGACGCCGTTCAATGCCCCCCAGCGCTGCTCTCCCTCGCCAAGCCGCCGTGGAACAACAGAACTGAGGAGAAAAAGTTCTGCACCTTCAGAAAACCCAAACGGAGAGTGGAGGAAATAGGGTCTTCACAGAATCGCTGCTCTTCTCACATCGGAGCCTCCTCACAAAGGCGACGTCACTCAAGCCACCTCGAAGCGAAGCGCTGATCACTAATTGATGATGTTACCCTGCGCGGCAGGAGTACGTTGAAATCACCGACACTCCGATGACTGCTCACCTCAAAGCAGCACAGACAGCCGACGCTTGAGTCAGGCACCCTTCCGCAAACCGCCTCATCCGTCACACGACTCCCTTTACACACGAAGACGGGCCTTCGTTTAACTGGGATCGGTAGTTCTCAGCAAACTCCGCCGCCAACAACAGCTCAAACTTAGCTCACAGCACCATTCCCATTTTTGTATGGATGTCGCTTTAATCACCACAAGGCTATCTTGCTTCGTGCTGTAACCAGAAGAGGAGAAGCTGAAGGAAAACACAGCGGAGACGCCAGGCAGAGGTTTCACGAAACGGGTAGGTGAAGTGTCTTAAAATGTTCCGTCCCCAGCAAAATTCACTCCAGGGGGATGCACCACGCTGACCCTGGCTCAGCTCCTTGACCCTCGTCGCCAAAAAGTGTAGTATAGACACACTACACAGTGATGTTGAAGAGAGAGATTTATTAGTCGTAAATCCTCCGGTGCATCCAGCTGGGTGGCATAATAATGACAACGTTCCAAGGCTGCCTCCAGGCTGACAGCTAGGGTGAAACCAAGGTAGAGGAAAGGGAGGGGGGGGAAAGAGACAACCAGGGAGAAGGGACATACTAAAGTTACAACAGATTCTTTACTCTATTTACCAATCCACAATGCCAACAGTAACTGCACTAACCATTGGAAGCAAAGTGATAGAACCCCTTCTCCCCTACCAGGAATGCAGACAGAGGTACAAGTAACAGAAACTCTGGAGAGAGGTAGGAAGGCTGCAGGGAGCCAAGGATAAGGACACTGGGTAGGACAGACAAGAGGTGACAGTGAAGAGGTCCACTAATTAGAGACACCAATAGCAAGGTGGCCGCAGCAATAAACACACAAACTCATCGGCCGTGGGGAGAGCCACACATACTCAAGGAAGAATAGAAATAAAGAGACATCTGTGTCCTGAAAACACAGAGAATCGCATAGAAAGAGGCATACTCTCTAAGATGGAGAAAAGGACAATCCAGCAGTTTATCACTGTATATCTCATCATATCACAGCATGCAACAACATCCCATGCCACACTAACCAACAATGTATCGCACCATACCCCACCATCATCCACCACACATTATGATATCCTAGTGCACACCACACAATAACATACACCACTTGTTTCATGCTGCCACACACCAAACTGTCCTGCACATAACACCATTTAACACCAGTCCATGCCACAACACTGTACCTCACCATACAAGCAATGCAAATATACTCCATCACATTGCAGCACACCTTATCACAACACCCCAACATGTCACATGAGATTATAAAACTCACAATACCAATATATCCCATATCTTCACACCAAATTCAGACAACAGAACACTCATATGACTACATACCACATAGTGCATGACAAAGAATAACACTATATTGCACGTTCATATTCCACACCACACATTCACACCTCCCCTTCACCTAAACACTATGTCAAACAAAATGCAGGATTATATATTTATCATGTGATGATCATATCATCTTACAACACTACACCAAATTATCCTACAACACTGCATTCCACTGAATAATAACACTAAATATCACTGCATGCCAAGACCCACGACAAGAACACCACATTGCATTATCCCACACCTCATATGCAATATCACAATACTCAGCACTGGACCACATTCAAAAACACTTCTTCACAAAACATCCATAGCTTGCATGCATGATGTAACACAATCCAACACCACATAACAAAATACCATTCTCGACCATCACCATACCACAGTTGTCACACTTTTGCATACAACATTACTATAACCAACTCTATACCACATAAAACCACAAAAGTCATTGTGAAATGATAGCATCCCATCATGTCACACCACTCTGAACAATAGGAAAATGACCCATCACAATTACTTAATACAACGCTTTACCTTAACATAAAATTAGATAAACCATCCACCAAATACCATTAATCACCACACCACATGAGCACTATATCACAACTTTGCTTACTGTCCAACACACACTACCACAATATACCACGTTACGCATCATTTCAACACTACCTTTCAACAGTTCATACAATCCAATACATCAAGATTTTACACCATATACCGCACTTCAACCTATGCCACACCAGACCTCTACACGTAGCACCACAGTGCAGTCACCTTAACCAAACCCAGTTATACCACATCTCACACCAACACTAGACCGGGGATAACACTTGTGCAATAGTAACAAATGAGGTTGGTGGACATCTAGGCCAGGGTAAAACATGGACTTTGGAAACACTGACACAGTTTGAGTGGAGGGCAGAGCTGACAACACCTGAGTCGTGCATAGCATTCCCGGCTGAAAAGGGGGTGGAGCTGCACTTCCGCTTGCCCTCTTAGATCGATGTGCCAGCGTGCGCGCCTAAGGCAAGCCTGTCTGCTCCCGTCCGCGACCGACTGGGACCAGGGGCCAGAACCCCTGCTCCACCCGGGATAAAATCAAAAAACCCATTGCGCTACTCAAGAGAAACACTTCTTGGGTTAGCCACCCATACTGCATGTAAACCAATCTCGGATAGTATCATAGGATTCTTCTCCTGTATACAGTGCAAATGGAGCAGTCTAACCTCGCACGAGCAACCTCAAGGAGAAAAGGATAATCATAGTGAGCTTAACTGTATCTATTTAAATGCCAGGTCAGTGCCGAAACACGCACTGGAGATCTGGGACACTATTAAGGAGACAGACACAGACCTGGTCTTTATCACTGAGACCTAGCTTAGTGAGAGCAACTGCCCAGACATCGCCAACACCCTACCCCCCCCCCCGAGTATAAAATACTCAGACTAGATAGAATCGGATGGAAGGGTAGGGGGCTAGCAGTCTAATTCAAAGATTATATCACCTGCTCCCTCACAACAGTAGCCCAAACGTGAGAGTATGAATTACTACCATTCGAATTATCTATCAGGAACCACATACTATTTGGGGAGACATCGCCAGCCTGCTTGTTGCACAATTCCGCCTGCCTGAGGACCCGTTTTGTGGAATCAACTGCGCTATCCCAGCGCAAGGAATCTCTTTCCCTGTTGCCTCCCGGTCCCCCCCGCTGCCGCTCACCATTCCAACTAGCGGCCGCCGAGCGGGGGGACTACGGTGCCCACAAGCCCTTGCGACATTGTCCCGCCTCCCTGAGATGATCACAGCGCCCGGAGGTGCATTAAAAGCCGGCGCTTCATCTGCGTCGCGGGAGCGACCGGGGCGAAGACCGGGCAAAGAGCGGGCCCTCTAAGGCCCTCTGAGACCAGATGAGCCAGGGCTGGGCCACCTCTTTTCAATCCGGACTTTTGGAGAGGATTCCTCCATATTACACCAGTGAGCTGACATTTCTTCTCGCTTGTAAGATTGTTTAAGCCCCTAATGACTATGCTATCTTACTCAGGGCTGTGTTTAACATATTTGTGACTTGTACTTGGTTTGATTTGGTGCATACCTGCCATATATTGTCATCTATTGGACTGATTTACATCATGACTTCGATTCTCCCTAAAGAGAAATCCTCATTGCCAGGGGGGGGGGAAAGAAAGGAACGCTAGACAGTTATGTTATTAGATCCAACGCAGGTATTGATAAGGATATGGCCTTGGGGGAGCGACGGGCCGAGAGACGCCGCTCTGTTGAACTTATGAAGAATAGGCGTTCTTCTTTGGGCCCGATGCATTTAGCTGTCTAGTCGCCCCCCAGTCTTCTTACTAGCACACCCCCTGATAGTATGGGACTCGAGGCTTCTCCTAATGACAGTATCCCACTATTATTACGGGATAAATCACCCTTACCCGATGTAAGTCTTTCTACATCTTTTTGTACCCCAATACCGGAGGTGGAAGTTATAACAGTTACGCCGTTGCGATCTGTAGAGATTGTCCAAATAACGAACAAATCTCCCAGTACCCCTCGACCCCAAGGCCCACCCCCAAAGAAGAGGAGAAAAAGGGGGGGGGCGGACTCAAGAAAAACAAGGCTACTTCAATTCTCCTTGGTAATTCAATGAGTTCTTTACCCAATGTCCCATTAACACCAACTATAGATATTCCTCCTCACCACCCAATTGAAGTAACACCTTGTAGTGATTTGTTGGGAGGCATTGAGCAATTAGTACGGTCTCTAATACTCCCTCTAACTGAGAGGTTAGAAAGAATAGCTCAGCAGGTGGGGAATTTAGAGCAAGCATTTGGGGAAATTAAAGGGGTGATTAAGGACTTACCAAAGACTATAACAGTGTCTCCAATTATAATTCCATCTCTAGATAAAACTGTTCATAAATCTGTTCAAAAGGGAATACAAGGTACCAAACAGGACAAATTGAAAGCCCTGAAACCCATGCCTCCTAAAACATTACGATTCAGAAAAGGGGGTGGTGATGAACAGAGTGCCTGAATTAAGCAGACCACTCTTACCCAGTCCAAAGATCAGGGCTTGATCCATCACCGTTTTTTAGCTCACTGCACCATCGCAGCTCAGAACTTGGCTATATGCAAATTAGTCTGTTCCTGTCCCAGTGCATGATGGGAACAGGGCAAACCAAACTACCAAGCCAATTCTTATACTGGGAAGGAAACAAGCTTCCGGGGACCGGTTTCTGCCATTTCAGGCGTCGTCGGCCCGGCTTGCTTGAATCCTGATGGTGCAATGAGCAAGGGACTCACATCTGAGTATACCCTTCCACGCTTATGGTGGACAAAATGATTCAGAAAAGGGGGTGGTGATGAACAGAGTGCCTGAATTAAGCAGACCACTCTTACCCAGTCCAAAGATCAGGGCTTGATCCATCACCGTTTTTTAGCTCACTGCACCATCCCAGCTCAGAACTTGGCTATATGCAAATTAGTCTGTTCCTGTCCCAGTGCATGATGGGAACAGGGCAAACCAAACTACCAAGCCAATTCTTATACTGGGAAGGAAACAAGCTTCCGGGGACCGGTTTCTGCCATTTCAGGCGTCGTCGGCCCGGCTTGCTTGAATCCTGATGGTGCAATGAGCAAGGGACTCACATCTGAGTATACCCTTCCACGCTTATGGTGGACAAAATGATTCAGAAAAGGGGGTGGTGATGAACAGAGTGCCTGAATTAAGCAGACCACTCTTACCCAGTCCAAAGATCAGGGCTTGATCCATCACCGTTTTTTAGCTCACTGCACCATCCCAGCTCAGAACTTGGCTATATGCAAATTAGTCTGTTCCTGTCCCAGTGCATGATGGGAACAGGGCAAACCAAACTACCAAGCCAATTCTTATACTAGGAAGGAAACAAGCTTCCGGGGACCGGTTTCTGCCATTTCAGGCGTCGTCGGCCCGGCTTGCTTGAATCCTGATGGTGCAATGAGCAAGGGACTCACATCTGAGTATACCCTTCCACGCTTATGGTGGACAAAATGATTCAGAAAAGGGGGTGGTGATGAACAGAGTGCCTGAATTAAGCAGACCACTCTTACCCAGTCCAAAGATCAGGGCTTGATCCATTACCGTTTTTTAGCTCACTGCACCATCCCAGCTCAGAACTTGGCTATATGCAAATTAGTCTGTTCCTGTCCCAGTGCATGATGGGAACAGGGCAAACCAAACTACCAAGCCAATTCTTATACTGGGAAGGAAACAAGCTTCCGGGGACCGGTTTCTGCCATTTCAGGCGTCGTCGGCCCGGCTTGCTTGAATCCTGATGGTGCAATGAGCAAGGGACTCACATCTGAGTATACCCTTCCACGCTTATGGTGGACAAAATGATTCAGAAAAGGGGTGGTGATGAACAGAGTGCCTGAATTAAGCAGACCACTCTTACCCAGTCCAAAGATCAGGGCTTGATCCATCACCGTTTTTTAGCTCACTGCACCATCCCAGCTCAGAACTTGGCTATATGCAAATTAGTCTGTTCCTGTCCCAGTGCATGATGGGAACAGGGCAAACCAAACTACCAAGCCAATTCTTATACTGGGAAGGAAAGAAGCTTCCGGGGACCAGTTTCTGCCATTTCAGGCGTCGTCGGCCCAGCTTGCTTGAATCCTGATGGTGCAATGAGCAAGGGACTCACATCTGAGTATACCCTTCCACGCTTATGGTGGACAAAATTATTCAGAAAAGGGGGTGGTGATGAACAGAGTGCCTGAATTAAGCAGACCACTCTTACCCAGTCCAAAGATCAGGGCTTGATCCATCACCGTTTTTTAGCTCACTGCACCATCCCAGCTCAGAACTTGGCTATATGCAAATTAGTCTGTTCCTGTCCCAGTGCATGATGGGAACAGGGCAAACCAAACTACCAAGCCAATTCTTATACTGGGAAGGAAACAAGCTTCCGGGGACCGGTTTCTGCCATTTCAGGCGTCGTCGGCCCGGCTTGCTTGAATCCTGATGGTGCAATGAGCAAGGGACTCACATCTGAGTATACCCTTCCACGCTTATGGTGGACAAAATGATTCAGAAAAGGGGGTGGTGATGAACAGAGTGCCTGAATTAAGCAGACCACTCTTACCCAGCCCAAAGATCAGGGCTTGATCCATCACCGTTTTTTAGCTCACTGCACCATCCCAGCTCAGAACATGGCTATATGCAAATTAGTCTGTTCCTGTCCCAGTGCATGATGGGAACAGGGCAAACCAAACTACCAAGCCAATTCTTATACTGGGAAGTAAACAAGCTTCCGGGGACCGGTTTCTGCCATTTCAGGCGTCGTCGGCCCGGCTTGCTTGAATCCTGATGGTGCAATGAGCAAGGGACTCACATCTGAGTATACCCTTCCACGCTTATGGTGGACAAAATGATTCAGAAAAGGGGTGGTGATGAACAGAGTGCCTGAACTAAGCAGACCACTCTTACCCAGTCCAAAGATCAGGGCTTGATCCATCACCGTTTTTTAGCTCACTGCACCATCCCAGCTCAGAACTTGGCTATATGCAAATTAGTCTGTTCCTGTCCCAGTGCATGATGGGAACAGGGCAAACCAAACTACCAAGCCAATTCTTATACTGGGAAGGAAACAAGCTTCCGGGGACCGGTTTCTGCCATTTCAGGCGTCGTCGGCCCGGCTTGCTTGAATCCTGATGGTGCAATGAGCAAGGGACTCACATCTGAGTATACCCTTCCACGCTTATGGTGGACAAAATGATTCAGAAAAGGGGGTGGTGATGAACAGAGTGCCTGAATTAAGCAGACCACTCTTACCCAGTCCAAAGATCAGGGCTTGATCCATCACCGTTTTTTAGCTCACTGCACCATCCCAGCTCAGAACTTGGCTATATGCAAATTAGTCTGTTCCTGTCCCAGTGCATGATGGGAACAGGGCAAACCAAACTACCAAGCCAATTCTTATACTGGGAAGGAAACAAGCTTCCGGGGACCGGTTTCTGCCATTTCAGGCATCGTCGGCCCGGCTTGCTTGAATCCTGATGGTGCAATGAGCAAAGGACTCACATCTGAGTATACCCTTCCACGCTTATGGTGGACAAAATGATTCAGAAAAGGGGGTGGTGATGAACAGAGTGCCTGAATTAAGCAGACCACTCTTACCCAGTCCAAAGATCAGGGCTTGATCCATCACCGTTTTTTAGCTCACTGCACCATCCCAGCTCAGAACTTGGCTATATGCAAATTAGTCTGTTCCTGTCCCAGTGCATGATGGGAACAGGGCAAACCAAACTACCAAGCCAATTCTTATACTGGGAAGGAAACAAGCTTCCGGGGACCGGTTTCTGCCATTTCAGGCGTCGTCGGCCCGGCTTGCTTGAATCCTGATGGTGCAATGAGCAAGGGACTCACATCTGAGTATACCCTTCCACGCTTATGGTGGACAAAATGATTCAGAAAAGGGGGTGGTGATGAACAGAGTGCCTGAATTAAGCAGACCACTCTTACCCAGTCCAAAGATCAGGGCTTGATCCATCACCGTTTTTTAGCTCACTGCACCATCCCAGCTCAGAACTTGGCTATATGCAAATTAGTCTGTTCCTGTCCCAGTGCATGATGGGAACAGGGCAAAGCAAACTACCAAGCCAATTCTTATACTGGGAAGGAAACAAGCTTCCGGGGACCGGTTTCTGCCATTTCAGGCGTCGTCGGCCCGGCTTGCTTGAATCCTGATGAAACATTACGGCAAAAGGATGCAGGAATTAGCGATAAAGGACCTGTGGGAACTGTAACATCTAAACAGGTAGTAAATACGTTTAAAGTCAATAGTAGTGAAAACCCTGATAGGGTTCCTGTCCCCAAGATACCGAATGTAGAACTACCCCCAGATGCAGTTCCGTATGTGGTAGTCCTCACGGGAGTGCCTGTTTTGGAGGGTAATAAGAGAGAAGATCAATTGCAGCTTAAAAATAAAGTCATATTCTGGCTTAAACAGAATAGACCCCTTCCACTTGATATGGACGGTGAAATCCTGCACGTGAGGCGTCTTCCTTGGCTGGGCCATAGAATAAAGGAAATAGCTGGGGTATCATCGTAATTAATTTTAGAGATCAGTTAGATACATCTTAGACTACTTTCCCCCTAAACGTAGGTAGTGCGATTATCCCACGCGAACTGCCCTTTTTCTACCCTAGAGCGCCATTGGCGCCCGAAAGTAAGCATAGATTCTTACCTCGTAGCTGGGACGATCGTTCTGGGCCTCCCTTCCAACACCAGTATGATGGCATTAGGCCCCTACTCCAGCATCAGAACGATCGTGTAAAACCCCCATATCAATATCAGGATGACATTTTTGGGCATTGTTACCAGCATTTAAATGACCGTGTTAGGTCCCCATTCCAACACCAGTCTGATCGTTTTGGACTTCCATCTCAATGTTGGGATGATCGTCCTAGGTATCCGTTTCAACAACAGGAGAACCGGATCAGGCCTCTATTCCAACAATATAATGATCGCCGTAGGCCCTCTTTTATACATCTGGGTGCTGGAACCCTGTATCCACAAGCAGGCCAACCGTGGGAATATCCCAGGAAGAGACAGTTAGTTTTGGAGGGTAATAAGAGAGAAGATCAATTGCAGCTTAAAAATAAAGTCATATTCTGGCTTAAACAGAATAGACCCCTTCCACTAGATATGGACGGTGAAATCCTGCACGTGAGGCGTCTTCCTTGGCTGGGCCATAGAAGAAAGGAAATAGCTGGGGATATCATCGTAATTAATTTTAGAGATCAATTAGATACATCTTAGACTACTTCCCCCTAAACGTAGGTAGTGCGATTATCCCACGCGAACTGCCTTTTTTCTACCCTAGAGCGCCATTGGCGCCCGAAAGTAAGCATAGATTCTTACCTCGTAGCTGGGACAATCGTTCTGGGCCTCCCTTCCAACACCAGTATGATGGCATAAGGCCCCTACTCCAGCATCAGAATGATCGTGTAAAACCCCCATATCAATATCAGGATGACATTTTTGGGCATTGTTACCAGCATTTAAATGACCGTGTTAGGTCCCCATTCCAACACCAGTCTGATCGTTTTGGACTTCCATCTCAATGTTGGGATGATCGTCCTAGGTATCCGTTTCAACAACAGGAAAACCGGATCAGGCCTCTATTCCAACAATATAATGATCGCCGTAGGCCCTCTTTTATACATCAGGGTGCTGGAACCCTGTATCCACAAGCAGGCCAACCGTGGGAATATCCCAGGAAGAGACAGTTAGGTCATCCACCCCGGACACCTGGGGGAAATATGGGTTATATACCTGTTATGGGGAGATCAAATAGGTTCCGGTCTAAATGAATGTGATTGACTGTGTGGCGGAAAGGATACAACCATGATGATATGTCAAAGGAATAGGACTCTTGTACAATATATCCCGCAAGATTATGTAACAAAGGTGAATAGCCGAGTAGAGAAAATGCACAATAAATTAGTTTCACCTAGATTGGAACCAGAACTTATTAAAGAAATTGCTTATGTGCCCCTACCTGGATTAAAAACCAATGTTGGGGTTGGGGAGGAAACAGAGTCAGTTTTGACTGGCAAGAATGAATTAATGCATGAGCTGGAAGATATGGGGCTTGGCTTTGAGCCGAATTTACATGGGGCAAATATTGAAAATGACAATCAAGTACCAAAAGTGAAAACGCCTAGGGTGGAGGAAGGACCATTGAGGTTGTCTCCTGGAATGTATGTGGGTCAGAGAACAAAGTGCACAATACTGTCTGGGGAGATGTTGTCCAAAATATCGACATTCTTTGTGTACAAGAAACCTGGCTCTTGGATGAGAAACACCTTTCTGGTTTTAAAACTTTCCATGTCCCCGCAGTCCGCTCCTTGTTTGGCAGACATAAAGGAGGAATTTGTATTTATGTCTCAAATCTCCTGAAGGTTGTTAAAATTACCAGAAGGAAAAACACACATTATTACCAGATGATCTCAGTTACCCTACATCATCGTGTCGAGTTACTAATAGTTAACTTCTACAACAATATAAGTAATGGGGATTTTCCAGAGGTTATAAGCAGCCTGCAAGGGGATCTAAACGCTGAGAATCTGTCGGTGGAGTTAAATAAAATGCTGGTATGGGTAGGGGATTTTAACTTGAATATCTGTAACCTAGGAAGTTGTGGGTTCCAGGAATATGGCAGGGGGGAAATGTGAGTAGGTGTCATTTTATGCATTCTGGAAAAGGAGAGGCATTAAATAACGTGTTGGCCAAGTTTGATCTTGGTTTCGCCAACCTAATGTGTACACCTAAGGTGGAATTTACCCCAACATTTCTAGCAAGAGGGTGCCACTCCACTATAGACTTTGTAATTGTGTCGAATTGTTTTGCACATTGTGTAGTAAATTTTGAGATCCCGTCAGTCAGGTTAAGTGATCATCTCCCTGTTAGTATGACCTTGAACATGGGAGAGTTAAGTAGATTTACTACTATTGAATCGCTTACATGGACACAAAACATCGCTATAGCTCGTTATAACGGGCTGACACTTAAATGGTGCTCTGTGGACCCAGTTAACAAATTCAAGGAAATAATAACCTTGGCTCTATCAGAGATTTTGGTTTGTTTGGATGAGAGCAGTACGGAAGAACAAACCCTGGAGGCGTTTGGTAAAATTACAGGGGTGATTCAGGATAAGCTTACAAGGTCCCAGAGAAAGAACCATCAGGGAGGGGGGGTGGGTGGTGGTTTGACTCTAGGTGCACTAAGGCATATGCGACCCTTAAGGCTGCCCTGAGCCTTAAACCGAGGGACCATGTGGCTATTAGGCACTGTAGGAAGGTGTATACTCAGGCAAGGTCTCTGAGAAAAAAGGAGATCAAGGAGCAAGCTTGGCAACAACTGTTGACTGCCTCACAGAGTAGAGACCCTAGGGCTTTTTGGGAGGCAGAAAAGCTAGATATTGCTATTGATGAAAAAACCTGGATCGATTTTTTTTACCAAGGTATATAGAAACGGGGAGGAGTCATACATGGATGATGAAAACTTTAAAGGGTGTGTAGAGAGAAGGTGTGCTTTTCCCCCTATCACCATGGAGATTACCCTTCAGGAAGTACAGATGGCCTTATTAGCCAGTAAAAATAATAAAGCCCCGGGTCCGGATGGGATCCCTAATGATATTTATAAGCTAGACATGGATGTCTGGGCCCCACTGTGTACTCGAGTCTTACAGGCTTGTTGTGCGATAGGTTTCATTGGTACATGGTCGGAATCGGTTATAATACCGATATATAAGAAGGGGGACAGGGATAGCCCATCCAACTATAGACCAATTTCATTATTAGATTCCCTCATGAAAATGGTGGGGAGGGTGGTCTTAAATAAGTTACCGTTGTGGGCTGATGAACATGACATCTTGAGTCCAGTACAGTATGGCTTCCGTGAGGGGATGGGCACGGTAGAGCAGGTCCTAAATTTCGTTTTGTTACAAGCTAAATACACAAGGGCAAAGGAAGGTCAACTATATGCCATCTTTGTTGACCTTTCCGCTGCCTTTGATTGTGTGATACATGCTAAGCTTTGACAAATTCTGGAGGAAATGGAAGTTGATCGTGCCATCGTACTTTTTCTTAGGCAACTTTATTCGGGGGCAACTGCAAAAGTCAGATATGGGCTGAGGGGGGAATGCACAGGCTCCTTCAGAATAGAAAAAGGGGTACGACAAGGCTGTGTATTGGCCCCTTTTCTTTTTTCTCTTTATACAAATAAACTGGAGGAGGAATTGGGTGCTTGTAAAATTGACTCCCCAAAATATGGCAAAAAGACCATTGTGTCGCTCCTGTATGCTGACGACGCAGTTTTAATGCGAGAACAAAGGTAGGAGCCCAGAAAGCCCTCGCCAAATATCTTGAGCTTATGAAAGAAAGGGGCCTAAAGATTAATGCCAAAAAATCTTACGTAATGCAGTGTGGTAAGGGCCGCGCTAGCTATAAAACTCTTAAAGCGGCAGGGCTCGTAATTGAACATACTAAAACCTTTCCATACCTTGGGGTCACAATTGAGGGTTCTGGCTCCTGGGGGCCTGAGATTAAGAATAGGACCTTATCTTTTAAACGTACCATAGGGGCCCTAAAGAACTTTGCAGCTAAGTTGGGTAAAAGACACCCCGAGATTATGCTAAAGATCTACATATCTAAATGTAGAAGTGTTGCGTTATACAGGGCAGGGATTTGGGGGTATCAGGATGCATCGGCGATGCAAATTGAAGAAAATAATTTTTTCAGATACCTCCTTGCCGGTAAACATCGTTTACCACGAAGTTTTTACAACGCGGTTCCTTTAGCACGCATCCCTTACAACGCAAGTCGTTACAACGACTTGCGCTGGAGGGCGCTAAAGGATTAAAAATAGTAAATTTACTATCCCAACACCTTCCCTAGGGTCCACGGGGACTGGTGTTAGAATAGTAAATTATACTATTCGAAATCCGCACCCCCAACGCAAGTCCTGGTAACGACTTGCGTTGTAAGGGATGCGTGGTAAAGGGATGCGTTGTGACGGTACGCGTTGTACCGTCATACATCCCTCCTTGCCCTTCCGAAAGGTGCTTCAGTTCTTAACTGCCACCAGGAATTGGGGATGGACTACTTATTAGATTTGATTAAATTGCAACCTGTTTTACTTTGGCGTAGAGTATGGGTGTCAGGGGATCTTATCCTAAATCAGGAAATTATCAGAGATGTCATGGGCCTTGACAATGTGAAGCGTATAGACTGGCTTGAATATATCAGGAAATTATTCACTGATATTCAAAGACCCGAGTTTTTCAGCACTCCTGCCTCAATTCAGAATATTTCAAAATCAGAATTGAAAGGGCTATGTATGGCCCATTTTGAGCTTCTTAGGTGTGTAGGTGAAATGACAAAAAAAACAGTCAGGGATCATCAATTGTTACTGACCACCAACAGAATCAAGCCGTACCTAGCAATGTGCAATTTGGGATTTGATCGTTTTCTCTTAACAAGATT
This sequence comes from Lissotriton helveticus, assembly GCF_964261635.1. Lineage (NCBI taxonomy): Eukaryota > Metazoa > Chordata > Amphibia > Caudata > Salamandridae > Lissotriton > Lissotriton helveticus. The sequence continues at coordinate 1,518,545,823 of NC_136068.1, read as the reverse complement.
TAGGTTCAATTTATTCCACCGGTTAGTCTCATTTCCTAATAAAAATGACTGGTCTAGAACCTTGGCTGTTTGCCCATGCGATAGTATTTCTGTACAATCTACATTTCATGTAATCTTGTTTTGTAAATTTTATGAAAGTGAGCGTAAAAGGTGGATCAAACAGTACTTGAAGCAAGGTGCCTGGAGACAATGCTGTCCTGCGTTTCTTACTTTGCAGCAATTAGGCAATGCAACTTGTATTATGGTCATGACTGGCTTTTTAAAAAGTGTTTTTAAAAAAAGGAACTTAGTAATTAGCGAACTCGTTTGAACTGATTTAATACTGTTTTAATCTAGTGTTATTTATTGTAATGAAATGGTTTTTATTGATGTGTATATATATGAAAGTTGCTTTTATGATTTTATGTAACAAAAATCGAATAAAGCTAATCGAAATCGATTTGGAGGAGCTTTGATCTACAGGCAGATTTTAGCACCAAACTGCTCACGGACCTATTGCCCGCATGTATAAATTTAAAAAATTATTTGGTTATTGGAGACTTTAATGTTAATTATGAAATGACAGACAACGCAGCAACAAGTCACCTTGAAAACGATATGTCTATCCTTCACCTAAAACAATGGATTAAGTGACCTACACACATTGCAGGGCACACACTAGATCTACTGTTCTCTAACATAGAAAACATTTTAGTTAAAGAGACTTAGGCAGTCACATGGACTGATCATTCATTGATTAGCTTTACTCTCTCCTCACAGGAGAAATTAGCAAGAGTCACCAAATGCCTGCCCAAAACGTATAGAGCTTGGAAACTGGTAACCCCTGACTCATTCCACGAACATTTCTCTCCCAATAATCTAGCAAGTTTGGAGAAACTATCCCCCACCAGAGGTGCACTGCTTTTTGAAACAGAGATTACTAAAACACTAGACCAACTCACACCGAAAACCAAATCCAAACCCAAGAAAACAGTATCTGAAAAATGGAATACGGTAGATCTTAAGACGCTGAAAAAAGAGTGTAAAACATTGGAACACAAGTGGCGGTTGTCCAGACTGGACTCTGACAAATCAGCGTACAAAACACAACTCAGGGGTTACACACACGCAATAAAGAAGACAAAAAAGGCATCTTTTACACAACGGATTAATGAAAACACAAATTCAGCAAAAGAACTCTATAAAATAGTACGCAAACTCTGCAAGCCAACCTGTATGTCCCAAACTCTGCCACCCTCAGCGGACAGTTGTGAAAAAATTAGTAATTTCTTCACAGATAAAATAGATATGATCTGTTCATTGTTTAACATCATCCCCCCAGAAAATCCCATCAAGTGGGAAAATACTGACCCTCACCCAGAGAGCCCTGTGCATCTAGATAGCTTCGCCCCTTTTACAGAAAACGAAATTGCCACAGCAATGGGGGAAGTCAAATCTGGATCCCCTCTTGACCCATGTCAGCACTTTATTTTTTCACAACTCACACCTATTCTGTGCCCTTACATTACACAGCTACTTAACCAATCTCTAGAGACTTAACAACAAGGGGTGGTGATGGACAGAGTTTCTGAATTAAGCAGAATACTCTCACCCAGTCAAGAGATCAGGGCTAGATCCAACACCGTTTTTTAGCTCACTGCACCATCCCAGTTCAGAACCTGGCTATATGCAAATTAGTCTGTTCCTGTCCCAGTGCATGATGGGAACAGGGCAAACCAAACTACCAAGCCAATTCTTACACTGGGAAGGAAACAAGCTTCCGGGAACCGGTTTCTGGCATTTCAGCCGTCGTCGGCCCGGCTTGCTTGAATCCTGATGGTGCAATGAGCAAGGGACTCACATCTGAGTATACCCTTCCACGCTTAGGGTGGACAAAATATTTAACAACAAGGGGTGGTGATGGACAGAGTTTCTGAATTAAGCAGAATACTCTCACCCAGTCAAGAGATCAGGGCTAGATCCAACACCGTTTTTTAGCTCACTGCACCATCCCAGTTCAGAACCTGGCTATATGCAAATTAGTCTGTTCCTGTCCCAGTGCATGATGGGAACAGGGCAAACCAAACTACCAAGCCAATTCTTACACTGGGAAGGAAACAATGTTCCGGGGACCGGTTTCTGGCATTTCAGCCGTCGTCGGCCCGGCTTGCTTGAATCCTGATGGTGCAATGAGCAAGGGACTCACATCTGAGTATACCCTTCCACGCTTAGGGTGGACAAAATATTTAACAACAAGGGGTGGTGATGGACAGAGTTTCTGAATTAAGCAGAATACTGTCACCCAGTCAAGAGATCAGGGCTAGATCCAACACCATTTTTTAGCTCACTGCACCATCCCAGTTCAGAACCGGGCTATATGCAAATTAGTCTGTTCCTGTCCCAGTGCATGATGGGAACAGGGCAAACCAAACTACCAAGCCAATTCTTACACTGGGAAGGAAACAAGCTTCCGGGGACCGGTTTCTGGCATTTCAGCCGTCGTCGGCCCGGCTTGCTTGAATCCTGATGGTGCAATGAGCAAGGGACTCACATCTGAGTATACCCTTCCACGCTTAGGGTGGACAAAATATTTAACAACAAGGGGTGGTGATGGACAGAGTTTCTGAATTAAGCAGAATACTCTCACCCAGTCAAGAGATCGGGGCTAGATCCAACACCGTTTTTTAGCTCACTGCACCATCCCAGTTCAGAACCTGGCTATATGCAAATTAGTCTGTTCCTGTCCCAGTGCAGGATGGGAACAGGGCAAACCAAACTACCAAGCCAATTCTTACACTGGGAAGGAAACAAGCTTCCAGGGACCGGTTTCTGGCATTTCAGCCGTCGTCGGCCCGGCTTGCTTGAATCCTGATGGTGCAATGAGCAAGCAAGCCGGGCCGAAGACGGCTGTAATGCCAGAAACCGGTCCCCGGAAGCTTGTTTCCTTTCCAGTGAAGAATTGGCTTGGTAGTTTGGTCTGCCCTGTTCCCATGATGCACTGGGCCAGGGACAGACTAATTTGCATATAGCCAGGTTCTGAACTGGGATGGTGCAGTGAGCTAAAAAACGGTGATGGATCAAGCCCTGATCTGTTGACTGGGTAGGAGTGTTCTGATTAACTCAGATACTCTGTCCATCACCACCCCCTTTTTGAAATTATTTTGGCCACCATGAGTGTGGAAGGGTATGCTCAGACATGAGTCCCTTGCTCACTGCACCATCAGGATTCAAGCAAGCCGGGCCGAAGACGGCTGTAATGCCAGAAACCGGTCCCCGGAAGCTTGTTTCCTTTCCAGTGAAGAATTGGCTTGGTAGTTTGGTCTGCCCTGTTCCCATGATGCACTGGGCCAGGGACAGACTAATTTGCATATAGCCAGGTTCTGAACTGGGATGGTGCAGTGAGCTAAAAAACGGTGATGGATCAAGCCCTGATCTGTTGACTGGGTAGGAGTGTTCTGATTAACTCAGATACTCTGTCCATCACCACCCCCTTTTTGAAATTATTTTGGCCACCATGAGTGTGGAAGGGTATGCTCAGACATGAGTCCCTTGCTCACTGCACCATCAGGATTCAAGCAAGCCGGGCCGAAGACGGCTGTAATGCCAGAAACCGGTCCCCGGAAGCTTGTTTCCTTTCCAGTGAAGAATTGGCTTGGTAGTTTGGTCTGCCCTGTTCCCATGATGCACTGGGCCAGGGACAGACTAATTTGCATATAGCCAGGTTCTGAACTGGGATGGTGCAGTGAGCTAAAAAACGGTGATGGATCAAGCCCTGATCTGTTGACAGGGTAGGAGTGTTCTGATTAACTCAGATACTCTGTCCATCACCACCCCCTTTTTGAAATCAATCTCTAGAGACAGTGGCATTTCCAGAGGTCTGGAAACAAGCCTTATTAGCCCCATTACTTAAAAAGGTAGGATCTGATGTCAACAATCTAGCTAACTATAGGCCAATCTCACAACTTCCCTACCTCTCCAAGGTCCTGGAGAAACTTGTCAATAGACAGCTAGTCAACTATCTATAATCAAACGAGCTGCTGTATCCCACTCAAACAGGATTCAGGGCCACCAACAGCACGGAGGAAACCATCCTGGCCGTCCTAGACAATGTAAGATCACTGTTGGACCAGGGAAAGGCGGTAGCCCTGATCCTGTTGGACCTGTCGGCAGCGTTCTACACGGTCTCTCACCAACTTCTACTGGATATACTACACAAAAAAGGAATGCATGCTAAAGCCCTGAAATTGTTGAGCTCATTCCTATGTAACAGAACTCAAACTATACAGCTAGGGACCTTTTCATCCACCCCAAAAAATCTTAAGTGTGGCGTTCCGCAGGGAGCATCCCTAAGCCCCACTTTATTTAAAGCCTATGTTTCATCCTAGGCAAAGATTGCAACGAAATGGGGCTTTGGAATGTGCTGCTATGTGGACGATACCCAACTGACAATAGCCATTGGAAATCAGCATGATGACACCAGAACCAAACTCAATAAATGTCTTACAGAGATGGCAAACTGGATGTCAGAGCATTGCCTTAAGCTCAATGCAGAGAAATCAGAAATCCTGCTTCTCAGCGATGCCAATCACATCTGGGATTCCACCTGGTGGACTCACTCTTTCGGCACGGCGCCAGTACCAAAACAGTGCGTCAAAAACCTGGGCATCACCATTGACAACACCTTGTCAATGAAAGACCACGTACGAATCCTGTGTGGTAGAAGTTTCACCACCTTGAAGCTCCTAAAAAGACTATTCCCATGGATACCTCTGGACAGTAGGAGAACCATCACGCAGGCGCTGCTGGTCAGTAGGCTGGATTACGGAAATGCACTGTTTGTCGGCATGCCAGACTATCTTTTTAAACGCCTGCAGGTATTACAGAATGCAGCAGCCAGACTGGTGTGCAAAGAGAGCAGATACAGTTCCGCGACAAAATGTCTAAAACAACTCCACTGACTATCTATGCGCCAAAGAGCGCATTTTAAACTCCTAGGACACGCCCACACAGGCCCCAAGATTCTCCAGAATCGAATTAAATTCAACACCCCACCTAGATGCCTACGGTCTCGCTCCTTAGCACTAGTGGAGACTAAAAGAATCAATAGGAGCAGGACAGGTGGACGTTCTTTTTCACACCTTGCAGCTTTACACTGAAACAAGCTTCCACTGGAGTTATGACTAACTAACGAATTTGCAACATTCAGGAAGAAACTCAAAACATATCTATTTCCCTAACCCCACCATCAGCCGCTGCCCCATTAATCACAACATGCTCCACCACTACTCTGCCACTCCTAGCACCGTGATATCCCCATGGGATGAATGTCGTGCTTTACAAATAAATAAATAAATGGACTTTGGAAACACTGAGACAAAGAAACCTGTGGCTAGGGTATACACCTGCACAGTGTATAAAATGTGGGCAAGAAAGACATTTAGTTAGTGGAAAGATGCAGGCAAGCGAGACAAGTGAGGATGGGAAACATGTGATGGCGGAGGCTCTGCCCATCTAACAAATGGCATATTTCACAAATAATAAATGTTCTATTCTCAAATACAGCCTAGCTTCAATAGTACATCCCTGTTATTTTAATACCCGGAATTATTGTATTTTGTTTGATGGTCTATAAATGAGGACATGCTTGGCCATGCTTCTTAAATACAGAGGCTTATTTACAAGCCCATTGCGACACCAGTGCATCACTTATTTTGACGCACCAGTGGCGCTGTGTTCCTGCCCATATATACAAGGCCACATGAAGCCCCTCTGTGTGGCTTTTCATGGCCTTGTAAATATGGCCCCCTTTCACACATCACTCTGCATCAAAGGGGCCTTCTGATAAAGATCAATTCAAAATGGTCAGGCGATTTAGTTGATGTTTCCTAGGTTAAATTTGCCCGGCGTAAAACGCCTCTAATACCATACGAAGTTATCCAATAAAGAGGCAGGCGCTGGAGACAGGAAGACAGGAAACAAGTTTTATTCCGACGGATTGGAACACGTCAGATCGGACAACAAGGTATCGTCTCGAGGTGCTCTCTCAGCCTCTCTGGGGCCTGGTCTTTTATACACTGGTTTAAGACATGTGAACGTTCTTTATTACAACAAAGACATTGTGAAGTATGAGGATGACATCCCCGGCACCCCCCCAGTTCCAGCCCACTCCAACACATGACAACAGTAGAGGCCCTTACCCCTCATACAATGGGAGGGGGCCATCACGTAGCTGAGTGTTCTGCCGATTCCTTTGGAATGTGTGCGCCTGATCGAATCTCAGGGGTTGGGGAGGTCATGATCAATAGTGGCTCCTTTCAAGAGAGGCGAGTGCATACAGTAGTGGGTAATAAACTGTATCCTCGGGCTAAGGGATGACCAGCGGTCCGTGCAAACAATCGGGCTCAGAGGAAGGGGTCATCAAAGGAGAGATATTCATGAAAGGAAGGATCGGTGTGGACAATCGAGCGTGGAGGAAGGGTTTATCCAAAGAGGGGTATTCATGGAAGGAAAGGAGGTGTTGGTCAGGCGCGGGGTGTGATTCATTCATGAAAGCGTCATGCAGAAGGAGAAGGGTTCATGACTTGTGCATGTGAGAGCGGGGGCGGTCAGGGTGCATGGGGGATGCTTGCAGGGTCAGGGAAGTGTGCTGACGGGTGATCGTGAACAGGGAGGCCATGGTACCTAAAATGGCTGTCGTGTATGTTCATACGTGAGTCTGCAAGATGGCGTAGATGATGTTCAGTACACGAACTAAAATTCCACAGTCCTCCCTTTTAACATGTCTCGCCAGCTTGTCAGTTCGGATCGATCCCCATGAGACCACGCACCTCTATCTCGCATAGGGGACTCATGTGCTCAGTTTTAAAGTCCAAAGTCTTAGGGCACATACAGTTGGAAACAAGTGAACACAGAGGTGGCAAACATTGAATACCCAAGCAACACCCACATAGCATCATGATTGGTATCAATATAAACGTAAACAATTTCCATCCCCAGTCCTTCAAAGTGTCCCAGAACCAGCCTCCAAGCGACCATCCTTCCTGCTCCTGGTGAACCTCCGAGGACAGTCTGTGGAGGTGTTCGATTGCTTTGTAGACTGAAGGTGAGTTATCTGGCACGTAGGTGCAACAGCTGGAGCCGATGATGCGGCATGCTCCTCCACGGTCGGCCAGAATCACATCTAGAACAAGGCGGTTTTGGAGAGCCACCAGGCGGACTGCCTGAAGCTCAGCCGTGTTGTTAGCGAGGATGCCAGCCGTGATGTTAATGGTTGTTTCTATTGCCTGAGTTAGGTGTCGGATAGCGCGGCTGTTTGCCATTGGTCCCCACAGAGGAACAAGTCCCTTTGCTGCATCTAGGAACTGTGCTCCGGTGGAGTCGGCTTGTTCAACATCTCCGGCGCGCTTTTGCCGGTGGTGGTAGGCTGAGGCCACATACGTGGGAGGAAGAATGAAGGCAATGTAGCACGTACCCCTCCAACCTTTCGGGAGCCAGGTGTAAGCTTTGGTGCCACAAACAAAATACATATTCGGAGAAGCAACAAAGGAAGGAGGATCAACTGAGACCAGTGTTCTGGTGGTGCGGCAGGAACTGTGACCCACCAGCTGTGTTCCCTGGCCTTCAAGACACACAAGTCCTGTGACATTGATGACAGACAGAGCCACGGTCAGGGTGGCAGCTGTTTGCTTTTGTAGGTGGGAGAAGGTGGGTCTGGCTGGATTGTGGAGTACTTGCATTTCGACTCTTTCTTTGGCAGGAATGTTCATAAGGAAGGCGGAACCTGGGACCGCAGGACAAATGGGGGCAGACGTTCTTCCTGTTTTGTTCAGCCAGAACCCATAGTAGAAGTGTGACACTGTCTGACCAGAAACGGCGTTGTCCTTGTTGCTCTCCTGCAAGAGGATCAACCAGGCGAGGCAGGAGCCGTGAACTTAGAAAGGAGAAGGGATGAAAGGTATAGAGTGTTCAGTGGCATGCGGGAGCAACCCGCAGATCCAGCAGTTTGTGGCATTTGTAGCAAGGTTGTGCTGGTGCAGCAGTTGCACGAAGGAATTGTTCCAGAACTCCCTACGCCTCTCTCGGAGCTGAGGCGAAAGGGGGATCAAATGATGCTCTTTCACGGTGATTGGCTGTACAGTGGCCAGCAATGTCTGGTGAGCGGGTGTGCTGTCCTCCAAGATCCAGAAGGAGGTCATGAGGAGGAGGCAAAAGAGGAAAAGGATGAAGTAGGCGATTGTCTTTGATTGGTGCAAATTGTCAGTCTTTGGGTTCCTGTAGTGGGTATTTCCGGTTGCTTCCGACGTCTTCTTATCTGGCGCTTCCATCATCTTCTTATCTGGCGCTTCCATCATCTTCATCTTCAAGGTGCTCGGTAGTGGGCAGAACCACAGACTTTGTTTAGTTTCTCTCTGGGTAACCCTTGGTTGCTTTGGGTCACCGTTCTGAGATTTTTAACTTAGTCAGTGGCCTACTTAGCCGAAGCTCCCTCCTTTCGACGCAGGAAATACCCTTCTCGGGATGGCACAGTGGGATCAGAGTGTTTTGCAAGTTCAAGTGCCTCGGTATCAGGATAACAGTTCAGTGATGGTCGGTCTTTGTTCAGGAGCTCCTCTTGGGTGCTGACGTTGTCTGTCGTGGCCAGGGTCGAGGAAACCTTCTTGCAGTGGTGTGCGTGCAGCCAGTGCTTCTTCCCCTCCACTCAAAGAGCCGTCCGAGTGGTGATCAGTACTTGCCAGGGGCCCGTCCACCGGGGTTCCAGACTCTTCGCCTGTTGTAAATTCCGGACTAGGACGTACTCTCCCGGTTGGATATCGTGACCGGGACCCCTGGAAGCATCGGGGATGGCCTGCTGCACCTGTTGATGAATGACAGACAATGTTTTAGTTAACTTGTATAAATAATCTGACAGCAGGACGTCGGGGACGTCGTGAATGGAGGTCGGTTTGGGGGCAGTCCAGAGGTTCATTGGTCGCCCAAATACAACCTCGTAGGGGGTCAGGTGGTGCTTAGTGGGAGTGGAGCGCATCGATAGTAATGCCAGTGGGAGGGCATCTGGCCACTTAAGTCCTGTGGTGGCCACTATCTTTGACAGTTTCAGTTTCAGTGTAGCGTTGTGTCGCTCAACCAGGCCAGCGGATTGGGGGTGGAAGACTGCATGGAATCTCTGTTTTACCCCCAACCCCTTCAGGATCAGTTGGATAACTTCAGCTATGAAGTGAGGGCCATTGTCGCTCCATAAAATTCGACAAAGGCCGTAGCGAGGGAAAAACTCTTTCAGTAGTACCTTGGCAGTAGTCATGGCAGTGTTATCTCGGGTCGGATAGGCCTCCACCCATTTGCTGAAGGCACATACAATGACTAATACGTACTTCAAGCCTTGGCACCTCTCTAGCTGGATGTAATCCATCTGGAGGACCTCAAAGGGGTGGTCGGGGATCCCAAACCCTCCCCGGGGTACTACAGTTCCTTTCCCGGGGTTGTGTTGTAGGCAAATAAGGCACTGCTGGACCAGGCGTTTGGCTGAGTCGGGGATCTTGTTGTTGTGCCAGACTTTGGAAATGAGTTCAATCATGGGGGCAGAACCTATGTGTGCAGGGGAGTGTGTCATGGTCAGTATGGGGATCAAGTATGCATCAGGCAGCAACCATTTGTTTGTATCTTTTGTCCGCCAGCAGCCCTCATCGTCCCTTAGACCCACCCGTGCCCACTCAGTCAGTTCGTGAGGTGTGCTGGCCGACTGGATGTCCTTAATCGTTTCCCTAGCGTCAGTCCATTTTTCTGCTTGTGACCTAGTCACATACATGCGTGTCGTTGCCCTATTCTCAGCTGTGGTTCGGGCAGTGATGTCGGCCAGTGCATTTCCCTGTCCAACTAAGTCCGTCACCTTCTTGTGTGCCTGGCATTTGATTACTGCTAATCGTTTGGGGAGGAGAACTGCTTCAATTAGGGCAGAGACTAGATCTCCATGAAGGATGGGCGTGCCGTGGGACATCAGGAATCCCCTTTCCCTCCACAAGAGCCCAAAATGATGAACCACCCCGAAGGCATACTGGCTGTCCGTGTAAATGTTTGCCGTGGTTCCCGCTGCTATGATACATGCTCGTGTGAGGGCAATTAGCTCTGCTGCCTGTGCGGATCGTTGTGTGATGCGAGCTGTTTCAACTACTGTTTGAGCTGTCGTCACCGCATAGGCAGCAGAAGTGGTGCCGTTTGGGAGTTTGATACAAGAGCCATCTACCCATAGTTCTCCATCAGGGTCTGTAAAAGCAACGTCTCGGAGGTCAATTCTACTCCTGGTCTGTTCGTCCGTGAGGGTCACACAGTCGTGTATAGGGGGCTCATCGGGGTCATTTTCAGGCAAGGGCAACAGTGTAGCAGGATTCAATGTCGTGCATCTCTTCAGGGTGATGTGGGGTGCAAGTAGAGTCAATTCGTACCCTGTCAGTCGTGCACTAGTCAGGTGTTGAGTCTTGGTCTGGTTCAAAAGGGTGTCAACTGCATGGGGTACTAGTACCGTGAGAGAGTTCGAAAGTACAATTCCCTCACTCTGGCGGATAGAGACGGCAGCAGCGGCTACTGCTCGAAGGCAGGCAGGTAGAGCTCTGGCGACTGGATCAAGAGTGGCAGAAAAATAGGCACAAGGGCGTTGTTTGGCGCCGTTGGGTTGAGTTAGAACAGACAATGCGCATCCCTCCCTTTCGTGAGTGAAGAGGGAGAAGGGCTTGGAGTAATCTGGTGTTCCTAGAACGGGTGCCGAGCAAAGGGCATCCCGCAACTCCTTAAAGGATGCTTGGCATTCGGGAGTCCAAGGGAGTGGGAAAGGGGCATCTTTGGTCAACAGGGAAAGTAGGGGTTTTATGATGAGACTGAAATTCGGTAACCAATGTCGGCAGAAAGAGGTAAGGCCCACTAATGAACAGACTTGTTTCTGTGTTTTGGGAATGGGGGTGTCTAGGATGGTTTGGATTCGGTCGGGCGTAAGTTTCCTCCCTTCTTTGGACAGGAGATGACCTAGGTATGTTAAGGTGGTGGCGGTGGACGGGATGAGAGTCAGAATGGTGGCGATGTCTGAGACTACGGGGTATTGTGGTACCACCACTTTGTTGACTTCTCGCAGGTCGATGATGAAGCGGTATGCTTTCTCATCTCCCTCACCTTGCTTCTTAACAATGGGTAGGATAGGGCTATTGCAGACATTACTAACCACTTCCTCTACCACTCCTGCATCCACCAAGGACTGAATAATCGCTACCAATGCCTTCTCGCCTTCGGGCGATATCCGGTACTGTGGGAGTTTCGGGAGTATTGCATCTGGTCGAACAGTTATGTGTACAGGATCGATCATCATTCGTCCTACATCTGAGTCGTTTCTGGCCCATAGGTACAGGGGTAGGGTATCGAGTGAGGATAGGTCAGCATCTGTTATGGTGTACATATGTCTTGCAGGGTAGGGTCTGGGCATGCTCGGGTTGTCGTACAGGATGACTCGGATTCCATCCGGGGAACACCTAATAGTGGCTTGGAAATGTTTCAGTAAATCAATACCCATAATGGCATCAGGGGAGTTGGAGGAGAGCAGAAATGTTGTGTCAGTGGGGTTGTCTCCTAGGTCAAAGGAGATAGGTTCAGACAGGGGGTTGGTGGAGGGCGTTCCATCGAAACCTATCGATGCAATGTGTGAGCCAGACAAGGGTGCCCTTGGAATCAGTCGCTTTGATAATACACTACGTGTCGCTCCAGTGTCTACCAAGAATGGAGACTTTGTACCCAGGACCTTAGCAGTGACGTAAGGACCTTGCTGGTCAACACAGAGCTCGACTGGATCCCTCCCTTGCCCCTGGCAGTCCTATGCAGAGTCGTGAGCATTGTTGTAGTCGGACTGTTGGCACTGATTCTGTCGGGGGCGGTCAAATGTGTTTGATCTGCTAGGTCGGTCATTGATGGTGTCGTGGGCCTGCCCTCGCCCCTGCCCTCCAGTTTTGGGGCCATTTGTCATGTCCCTTGTCTCTTTATTTTTAATCATTTCCCGAAGGGCCAGGCATTGGGACTTCCAATGTCCAAATTCTCTGCAAAATGCACACTGGTTCTCATCGAGGTCAGTTCGTGGAGCACCGGGTGTGGGGTTGCGGTCTCTAGTGGGTGGATTCCTAGGGGCATTCGACTGGTAGTTCCCCCTATACCGTTCCCTTCCTGTAGTCACTCCCTGTAATTGAGCAATCATCACTCGTTCCTTTAAGTCCTTTTTCTTTTTCTCATTCGCCCTCTCGCTCTCTTTCTTTTGGTGTTCATAATACTGAGCCATCTGAAGGATAGCTGCAGGTTTGGAGGCTCCCCAACTACTCTCACTCGTCTGTAACTTTTGGGAGACCTCTTGCGATAGCCCTTTTACGTAGTTTTGCACGAATAGGTGTTGTCCGGTTGCGGTGGTCATGTCTTGGCCACTGTAGTCGGAGAACACCGTTTCAAATCGGGAGAAATATTCTGATACGTCTTCCTGGGGTTTCTGACGGCAAGCCGTGACTACCCACCAGTCTACCTTCTTCTCTGGGATCAATGTCTTTAGTTTCTGCACTATTTTGTCTGGGAGTTCCAGTATGTCTTTTACAGGTTTCTTTCCGGGCTCTCGCTGCCCATCTAGTTCATTGAGTTGTTTCCAGGTGTGTCCGAACAGATCCGTGTGGTCGGCTTTCCGGATTTGCTTCCACACATCGGCCGGCAGACACAACCCGAAAAACAAATCAATGTCCGATAGAGTCATTATAGTTGAGCCCAAGGCTGTGCCTAGTTCGGTATAAAATGCTGTAGGGTTCTTTCTTAAATCGGGCAGGGTTTGCCTAAAAGTTAAAATATCTTGCCGATCCCATGGTTGGTAAACCCAATTATACACAACCCTCCCCTTTGCATCTGCGTGGTTGATATCATCGTTTGTTCCCTGACCTCTTGGGGGAACCCAGTAGGGGGCGGCTACTCTGATAGGCATCATAGTGTTGGCTGCTACTACTGAAGGCTCAATCGTCTCAGGGACTGTGATCTTGACCTCTGGTTTCTGTTCCGCGAGGTGGCGGAAGACCTCAAGCGTTTGCATGAAGAGGTCCGTCACATCGCTCTCAGTCCCATCTCCAACATCGACCCTTCTATATAGAGTCGTCAGTTTTGCAGGACCCTTATTCTGGTACCTATCCTCGTATGCGTTCAGGGTGTGGTAGCTGAACCGCAGAATGAAATACCGTCTGTGACTACCGGCATGTGAGTTGTGAATATTCATCGTATATTCTTCGCTCTCCTTCCGTTCTACCAATGTTTTTGCTATCTTGTCGATTCCATCCCGCTCATCTTTGCTCAACCGATTTGGTCTGGCTGTTAGCTGTTTGCCAGTCTCGAGTTCATCTGGTGTTGCTACCAATGCGGCCGGTGCGAAGGCTTTAAGAGTTGGGGCACTAGCGCTATGGTTACCCTCAACTGCACTCTGAACTGGTGAGTGTTGTGCTAGAGGCTGGCAGGGAGCATAAGGAGGGGGCATGTAGATAATTGGAGGACCGAGCAGTAACTCGTCATTTGCCCGCTGTTTGGAGGGCATCTCCGGGTAGAGCGTAGGGGGGGTCCTGACAGGGCATTGGCCTGCCAGTCCTGATTCTTGTGTTTGTTTAACTTCCTCTCTTCTTCTTATTTCTTCATCTATTTCGTTTGCGGCCAGATGGGCTGCTTTTCGTAACTCTTTCACTATTTTTGCTTCTTCTCTTTTCCTTCGCTGTTCTGCTTCTTTGCGCCACATGCCAATACTATCGAGCATAGTGGGCGTTGCCTTATTTATTTTTACAGCTGCTTCTAACGTTTTTATTTTATTTTCATCAAAAGAACCTATCAGTGGCCACTGACTTTCGGGATTCTTTTTTGTATATTTATGCCATAACTTACTATAAGCTATAGCGACTAGTCCTTGCTTAGTAAACATGTCCTTATTAGGGGTGCCTTCCAATGGAGCTGGATGGTCCATCTCTAATAAGCGGTCCGGGTTGACCCAACTAGTAACCAATGGGGAGAAGATAGGCATGACGGATTACAATGGGGGGCAAAAGCCTGCACTACCTATCTTTTCACTATTTGCAAAGGCTGGACAGAATATTCTATTCTACGCTGTTTGCAAACAAAGCATACCTCCAGAAGGAACCAATTCCAAACAGTCAATGTTTGGATAAACAATCAATCAATGAGGAATGAAGTAGGCACGACGGGTTACAATGGGGGCAAAAGCCTGCGTTACCTACCCTTCACTTTCTACAAAGGGAGAGAGAATATTCCTATTCTTCCCCGTTTGTAAGCAGAGAAGATCCTTAAGAGAACCAACTTCGAACAACTCAATGCTTGATTCAAACAATCAATCAATGGGGAGAAAAATAGGCACGGCAGATTACAATGAGGGACAAAAGTCCGCGTTACCTACCCTTCACTATCTGCAAAGACTAAACAGAGTATGGCGACTCTGTGCTTGTTTGCAAATAGAGAATCTGTCAGAGACAATAAAATGAGTAATACTAGTATTTTCAAACAATCAAACAATCAATTTCGCAATTTGTCGTGTGTCACGACCTTACCCGGACCGCATGGACAGTTTCTCGTCTTCCGCTTCCAGCGCCCGATCGTCCTCTACTCTCTGTTGCTATCGCGGCACTCCTGGTGGTTCCCAGTCAGGACCGTAGATCACTCGGGAGAGGTCTGCTCGGAATCAGTGAAGTCCAGATGATCGGCTGTCAGACGAGGGTCTATCGGACAGGAGCTCTCCCGATCGTTGCAGTCGTTCACTCTGTCGTCGGGACCTCTCCCACTGGATCCACGTGTCGCTGATGGGCCCCGCGTTTGGGACGCCAATTGATAAAGATCAATTCAAAATGGTCAGGCGATTTAGTTGATGTTTCCTAGGTTAAATTTGCCCGGCGTAAAACGCCTCTAATACCATACGAAGTTATCCAATAAAGAGGCAGGCGCTGGAGACAGGAAGACAGGAAACAAGTTTTATTCCGACGGATTGGAACACGTCAGATCGGACAACAAGGTATCATCTCGAAGTGCTCTCTCAGCCTCTCTGGGGCCTGGTCTTTTATACACTGGTTTAAGACATGTGAACGTTCTTTATTACAACAAAGACATTGTGAAGTATGAGGATGACATCCCCGGCACCCCCCTGTTCCGGCCCACTCCAACACATGACAACAGTAGAGGCCCTTACCCCTCATACAATGGGAGGGGGCCATCACGTAGCTGAGTGTTCTGCCGATTCCTTTGGAATGTGTGCGCCTGATCGAATCTCAGGGGTTGGGGAGGTCATGATCAATAGTGGCTCCTTTCAAGAGAGGCGAGTGCATACAATAGTGGGTAATAAACTGTATCCTCGGGCTAAGGGATGACCAGCGGTCCGTGCAAACAATCGGGCTCAGAGGAAGGGTTCATCAAAGGAGAGATATTCATGAAAGGAAGGATCGGTGTGGACAATCGAGCGTGGAGGAAGGGTTTATCCAAAGAGGGGTATTCATGGAAGGAAAGGAGGTGTTGGTCAGGCGCGGGGTGTGATTCATTCATGAAAGCGTCATGCAGAAGGAGAAGGGTTCATGACTTGTGCATGTGAGAGCGGGGGCGGTCCGGGTGCATGGGGGATGCTTGCAGGGTCAGGGAAGTGTGCTGACGGGTGATCGTGAACAGGGAGGCCATGGTACCTAAAATGGCTGTCGTGTATGTTCATACGTGAGTCTGCAAGATGGCGTAGATGATGTTCAGTACACGAACTAAAATTCCACACTTCCATTGGTGTTGCTGTGAGTTATCCCATGCAACATCCATTGAACCTACCACATTACCAGATTTACAACGTTTTGTAAACCTGGGAATGCATCAGATTCCTCATCTCCAGGGGGGACGTAAGGGAGGGGCAATGAGGACAAATACCTTTATTTCTCCTTGTTTTTCCTTTTTATATATGTGTGCTGGATTCTACAACACACATAGAAAGAAGCAAACACCTCTAAATATTGTTTTTGTGCAGGAAGGTATCCCTTCCTGCACAAAAACAATCATCCCTACAATGCAGACCTCCTGCCACAATGGCAGAAGGGTGCCTGCGTTGGCACATGGCAGCCCGTTGTGCGCCAGAGCAGGGAAAAAGGACAGGAATGTATCTTGTAGGTACAGCATTTTTCTGCCCTTTTCTTTTGACGCACAGCAGCACAGCTGGAAGGCCTGCTGTGCTGCCTTGTGTCAAAATATTGTAAATGAGGCCCACCGTTTATTTTCTAGGATGCAACTTTGACTAATAGAGTGTACATGTGAAGCCCTGGGTTGCAGGTGTTCATCAATTCAAAGTCTGTTTGTATGATCAGTTCTATATGTAGATTTCCTTGAAATATAGTACACAGAGGAGGGCTAGCTGGACTGAGTAGCTGAGAGTATCCTCTGCCCCCATATCTTATTAAGGAATTTCAATAATGTAGACTTTCTGGGGTGAAACGACCATATCATGTAGTTTATGGACCCTCTCCTTTCTATATAGGAAGCAGGTCACAAGACATTGCCTTTTAATGTGTGCCACACTCTTCACAAATCTGGAAAATGAATGAGAGGTAGATATTTGCAGATCAGTACCCATGGGCCTCAAGAGTCCAAATGCCTTCAGGGAGCATGGGGAAATAAGACAGATAGGACCTTATTGAATGAAGGATGAAATACGTGTTTCTAGTATAATGGTTCCCATGGCTATTTTTGCGGTTGCACACCATGGTTACTAGGAATCCTAGTTAGAAGAAAGTAGAGAAAATTGCCAATTCCACCCCCAAGCCTAATGGAAATTGAATAATATTAGCAACACAAAAAGATGATAGATGGAATGCGGAACATTGTCAAACATTCAACCCCAGTCGCAGATCTGTGTTACATCCATCATTATTTTGCTCACCATGCCACCCCACTGGCCAAGGGTATGCCCACTCTCACTGAGCCACTTGATTCAAGCTAGCATAGAGGCTGATGAGGGGTGTTATCCTGAAACCGGACCCAGGGTGCTTGTTTCCAGCCCAGGAAGGACCTGGCCTGTCAGTTTGGGCTGGACTGTTCCCATGGTTAGCAGGGGCAAGACTGATTTGCATATGGCTGAGTCCAAACTGGGGTGGTTCAGTGAGCAAAAAAATGATGGATTAAACCCAGATCTCTTGACTGGGACTGTGTTTGAAATGTTTCAGCACTCCGTCCATCATCTTGTTGTGTTTGCTATATGTGCCCTAAGTGGACAAGGGCATGCCCAGACCAAGCTCCCTTGCTCTCTGTGCCATCAGATTCAAGCTAGCCTGGCTGATGAAGGGTGACACCCGAATCCTTTCCCAGGACGCTTGTTTATGATCCATGGAAGGCCTGGCAGTTCTTGCTGGGCTGTTCCCATGGCTGAGTCCAAACTGGGGCTGCATGGCGAGCAAAAGTACAATGGATTTAACCCATATCATTTGAAAGAGCGTGAGTGTTTGAAAAGTTTCAGCACTCTGTCCATTAGCTTGTTGTGTTTTCTATATCGAATGATGTTGACATCAGACAGTAGGGGTCTCTTCAGATTATTTACCTAGCTACATTAATCCACTGCATGCCCGGGTGATTCCTTCTCTTGCACTTCAGGGCAGAATTTAATGCATGAGGAGGGGGGTGGGCACTCACTGCCTCACACTCCAGCACTCAGTTTGCCCCGATGCATCATAATAAATGCAGAACATGATAAACACTTTCTTCGGTGTGAGGCTTTAGATTTTCACCCTTGTTGGTGCAGCCGGTGCTATGTATCTCTAGACACGTGTTTAAGGATAAATTGTACTTCTTCAGTAGAGAGCAACACTTTATTTTGGGGTGCTGGAGATGCTGCCCAAAGTCTTCTCAGGTCTCAGTACCACTTGCTGGGCGCAGGTGCATCGACCAGAGCTCGTTAGCTCAAGGGAGCTTTTTAAAATAGGAAGGGGGTGGGCGCACACTGCCTCACACTCCAGCACTTAGTTTGCCCCGATGCATCCCGTTCTAGACCTACACAGCACTGGCTGCACCAACAAGGGTGAAAAACTAAAGCCTGACACCGAAGAAAGTGTTATCATGCACTGCATTTACTATATTGCATCGGGACAAACTGAGTGCAGGAGTGTGAGGCAGTGTGTGCCCACCCCCCTCCTATCCAGAATTTAATGCATATTTATGATATCTTTGTCTCATGTACATGGCTTTCAGTTACCCTATGGCTGTTCCTGGATGCACTCTTTAGGTCATTTTGCCATGGGTGACATTATTGATTGCCTGTCTGGAGTTTGCCCTACGTGGCTTCTGGTTGGGCTTTAAAGAGCATATAGCTTGGCTGGTGATATCTGGTGAATTACTGAGAGTTGCTCCTATGTAGGTTGTGTGTGAAATTCGCATAATTTGCTTTCATGTATGAATACAAATTTTCTGGAAAATTATATGAAATTGTGCATAAATCTGTGAAATGCACATTTGTCATTTTGCACTATATTTTGCTTGAAATACGTCCTAGTGCCAATTTTTGGTGTGAGGACACATTAAATAAATGTAAGCAATAGCTGCTTGTGTTCTGTGCCAGTGCATTTAGGGTTAACTTGTTAGTGTGATTAGCACATTTGCAGTAAATGTTTACCAGGAATGATACATAATTATGTGAAGTGTCATAATGGAGAGATTTTGAAATTAACCAGCATAACATGAAATTCCTGCAGTTACACAAAGTACCCCAGTTTAATATACATTTTGTCAGGCCTGCTACTATGCCTCTGAAACCATACCAAAACAATAAACATAATTTATAGAATAAATGAGACAAATCACCAATAGTCAGCAATGCAAGCCTAAGAAAATGCTTATACCAATTACAAACTGGATACAAGAGAACTTCCTTCTATTAACCCCGTAGGAAACAATTGTGTCTTCTTCTCTCAACCTCTTTCAAGAGCACACTTGAACCCCTTTTCTGAACTCCTCAAATTGGAGGGTTTTCCACTCACGCTCACTCCATCTAAAAAATGTTTAAACTCAAATCCACTTTTACCGATTTAACTAATAATAACTCTATGAAATGGGGCTGTTGGTTGACCCAGGAATCACTCCCCCGCAGCCATTCTCTTTTACCTACATTGGCTCCCCATCGGCAAGAATGCTGCATCGTAATCCTGCTGCATGCTCCAAAAAGCCACCCATGCCTTTTCACCTCCACTATCAGATCTTCTCATCATATCTGGCAGTCCTGGGGGCTTTAAAGTCATATAAACGTTGGCCTGAAGCGTCTAAGCTTCTAACCTCTAGAGTGAAGAAGCAATCCTTCTGTGGACAGCCGCCTCGGCTAGGACCGCTCTGTCTCCTGAGCTCAGAACTCTGACCCCGCACACCACATTCCAGAAGCAACTCAAGGCTCATCTATTCAGAGACTTTCTGAACTAAATTATAAACTGTTTAGACTCACATCAAATGTACAAATGGCAATGAAAGTTCTCATTCTTGTTGTTCCACCCTGGCATAATCTCAATATGACCCTGTTTTTTCCAAACCGTTTTCTTTGTAAAGTACCATGACTTTCAAAAATGATTAAGATAAATGAACCAAGTTATCTCTTGAGATCCCTAAACCTGTCGTGACGTTTTGCTTCATTTGCATAAGGCCCCATTATTATGCGTAATGAGACACCCTGCCCTGGGTCTGTGAAGAGGTCCCAAAACATGTTTCACGCTCAATTGCTTCCTCAAGGTTGAAAACATCATATATGTATAACAATTATTACTTTTATAGTACTGAGCAATTTATCAATAACAGTATATGATACACAGTTTGAGTTAATATTATGAGAGGTGGAAGTACACTCTTACTGCTAAACAATTTAAGATGGCATGTGTTATTTCACAATCACTTTGTCCACTGATTGACATACCTGCTTACCACACTCTAAGGACATTTCTTCTGTTATTCAGACCACATATGAACAAACATTAAAAAAGTTCCAATAACACACATTGGAAGCCTTAAGTAATAATCATCGTTTGTTTTAATACTTTAAATATGCTGTTCATTTGTGGATGTGGCACAATATACGAGGAATAGACTTGCTTTATTTGTCATATGGACCAAGGGTTCATGTAGTTTTTTTTATAACTATGAACTCCCAAATTGCCTTTTTTCTAACACCTGAGACCCTTCAGAATGGTTTTTAGCAAACTTAAATCATGCTCAGTGCATCTCCACTTTGCTGTTTCCCTTTCATAATTAGTTGCTCACTAGGTTTGTGGGAGGTTATTTCGTTTTGTAGAATCAATGAACGATCAATACACCAATATCCATCATCTCAGTAAAGTCTACCATTTACCGCGGAGACTTTGCAGGGCGTTCTAATTAAAAAGGAACTCATCTAAATTACAGAATATGTGTTTCTTTTATATTAACCAAACATAGAGATTATTGCCAATATCCATTTTTAAGGTCAAGAACATCAATATAATTGATTTCTCCAAAATATTTTCTGGGGTGTTACTTCTCTATTGGTCCACCAGCCTTCATTAAATACCTTGATTTAGTTTATTTCCCACCATTGTATCTTCATTCCAATATCCACATTTTTATAAATGCTAATTTCACTTAACATTTGAAAAAAAAGGATTTGGAGGATGGGAGATGGGAAGAGGAGGTCTGGCTAACTAAGAAGGGTGACAGCGACGTTGCACTGAGTTACGAAGCCAGATCAATACTCTTCTACATATCATGCAGATCCACGTTTCCCTTTGTCCCTTTAAAAATGTCTCAATTGAAGCTGTTTGTGATAAAAGCATACATTAAAAAGGAAGGATGAGAGTGAAAGAGAACATCACTCCCTGATAATATACCTAACAGATGAGTTTTGTTCGTTTGCATATGATTTGTTTTTCAAAAAAATTAGTGAAACATTTTTAAAAAAATGCTCTGCTATAGAATACATGACGTAAGCATGATATAGAGGGCCTGGCATACATGGAATGGCCGTGCTGTATAGATGCTCTTCTTTTTGGTAGCTTCAGCAAACTTTGCATCAAATTAAATGATGGTACTTTGTATGGTAGTTTCTTGAGCACGTTCCACAGAGGAGAAATTGATATATACGTATGCCACTTGAAGCGAATTTTAGGTTTAATATTCATGTACTGTTTCCCCATTCCTTGCATGTGGGCCGTACCGACCCCATGCACATTGACACTCATGTTCATGTGAAGATTTTTATGAATGTACGCAATTGACCATTAGGATTCAAAGGGATGGTGTTGCCATGGCCATAAAGATATAAAAAACCTAGGTGTGATAGTGACTTAAAAGACAATAATAAAATGCCAGTGCCTTTCATACAATAAAACGTTAGATATCTTTTGGATGCTATTTGGAACTTGAGAGAACTGAATTTAGGAAATCACTTGAAGAAAAAGAGCAAATTCAATAGATAAGAGACAATCAGCCAGATTCATCAACGGCAATTCGGCTCGCAAAGGGCCGGATTCTGAGAATCTGGCCCTTTCTGAGCGCAATTTTTGCATTTGGGATTCATCATCCCAAATGCAAAAATCGCAAAATGCAAAATCGCTAAATTGCGAGGAATTGCATTTAAGGAATCTCTATTTGAGATTCCTTAAATGCAATTCATGAGCCATTTCAGAATTGCGAAATCGCAATTTTTGGCCGCTATTTACCGCGAAGTCTGACTTCGTGGTAAATAGCGAAAACTTAGAAAAATGCACTTTAGTGCATTTTTCCAAGTTGTATGTTACACACACACATGTCCTCTGGACATGTGTGTGCGCAACACCAGTGTAAATCACCATTTTAGGGGTGCTACAGGGTGTCCTTTGGACACCCCTGGCACCCTTGAAATCGCATCCTTATTTGCGATTAGCAATTTGCTAATCGCAAATAAGGAAGCTGTAGAAATCACAATTATTTTTGCGATTTCTACATGAATCCCGTTTTGCGAGTCTTTAATAGCGATTCCTTAATAATCGCTATTAAGGACTCGCAAAACGGGACATTGATGAATCTGGCCGAATGTC
The DNA here is from genome assembly GCF_964261635.1 of Lissotriton helveticus. NCBI lineage: Eukaryota > Metazoa > Chordata > Amphibia > Caudata > Salamandridae > Lissotriton > Lissotriton helveticus. The sequence continues at coordinate 1,518,523,768 of NC_136068.1, read as the reverse complement.
CTTCTGACTTTTTACATGTTAGCGTTCAAATGTCGAACTCAGAAACCTTGACTTAGGTTCTTTTGTGGCCAAGAGAAAGATAATAGCCATATAAAGCAACTATACGAAAGCTACATCGCTTAGTTAGAAGCCAGAACATTTAATTTATTCAGACATCTTTTTGTTATTTTCAGAGTTCACTTTCATTTTTTAAAGCAACTTTAATTTGTAAATGTATACATTTTGGAAAGGAATATGACATGTAACTTAAACATATACTCAAAGAACAATGATTACAATGTGGACTCATTCATTCTTGTCTCTAGAAAAGGAGGCAAAACTTGGCAACAGTGTGAACTAACCTCTCTCTCTGACAGCAACAGTATGAAATAGTGGCAGTCATGTCCCGTACCTCTTAGAGGCCTGGGGGAGGAGGGGCTGGTTGGATGGATTGATGAATGGATGGATGGATGGATACATTCCAGTTTTAGTACTATAAAAGCATACTATCCTCTTTCCAAGATTGCCAAATTAAAAGATAAAGTTCACGGCACCACTACAGAGTTCTATGCAATAGAAATTGCTAGTGTGTTAGGAGTTAAAGAGAAATGGCCAAAGAAACTGACAAAGCCCATGTATTGAGTCTCAAAATTATCATGTGGGAGAGTGTCATCAGGCACCGCAGGAGTTCTGAGTTCCATAATGATGGGATATTACTTCTTACTCAATAACTGATGCTAGAGAATGTTTCCATAATTTGCTTGAATAAAAGTTCATGTTGTTCTTTTTCGTTCTTCTAGTATCCAATTGCTCCTTCTTCAAGTTCTTCACCTCGGGCGATGAAGCGCAAATATTTCAACGCACCACCCACAAAGGTAAGATGTTCATTTACCCTATATCCTGCTTTGTTGTGGCATGTCTTGAATGGAGAGTTTAGATTCTGTGATGCAGCATGCTGTTAGCTGTTTGATATCTATAGGTTCATATCAATGACCATAAATGATGGGGTGTGATCTAAGGGGCTTATTTGAGCCACATGTTTAGCTACAGCCTTTCATCTGCCACCCACATGTTGAGACAGCCTGACACTGATTTGACATCTCTTTACCACAAGCTTTGCTCTGTCCAATGTTAGTACCACTGCAAGGAAGCTGAGAGGCTCCAGAAAGAAAACGGTGACTGGATCAAAGGCAGGGAAGCTGATTGTTGTTATAGAACAGATTCTTGTGCAAAAAGGAGAGAAGACAGCCCACCCAGAGAACAAATATTCAGGAGTGAGAGGGGCTGACAATAAAGATTGCAGATGGAGAGGCTAAGGAGTACATTAGAAGTGACCTTGAGATTAGTTAAGGTTATTTAGGGATACAGATCATGTATCCATTCCTTGCGAATAAAGTCTGCTCAACAGAATTCCCTTTCACATTCAACAAATTAAGGTAAGTAAAAACTCAAATAGGGACTGCTGAAAGAGGCTCCTTACCAACAGACAGGGTGGGAAAAAAATGATACACTGCCAAGTTCTAAGAAGGCAATGGCTATGCTACACTTCATTGTAAAATGCAATCAATATTAGGTTGTTACATTTTGAGATGTAAAGAGAAGGAAAGGAAAAGACAGAGGGGCATATTATCACGGACGGCGTTAAAATTATTGCCAGTAAAGTAGCAGAAAGCTGCTGCTAAAGCGGCGATAATGGGCTTGATAACATGCCCTGGAGAATTCCAAAAGAAGCCCAGGTTCACACCAGAACATGGACTTCTATTGGAATTCTGAAGGGCATCTAATCAAGCCCATTATCGCCGCTTTAGCGGCATTTTACTGCTGCTAAACCGGCGATCATTTTTAACGCCGTTCTCGATAATATGCCCCAAAGATAAACAATTCCATAAGAGACCTGAGCCAGAATTTCTGCTGGAATTAGAAATTGGTAAACATTTCCAACAATACCTCGATACACACCAACTTTTTCGTGGCTGGTGAATCTGCGTTTAAAATCATTTGCCTGAACATTTACATTACTTTGACCTTCAGCTGTGACAGTTTCTAAATGCACCAAAACTGTATAAACATGTCTGACATCTTTGAACTACGCCCAAACCTCAGACTTTTGCTCTAGAATGTAATAATCTGTCTGAAATATTACAAAATATATTAGTTTTTGCATTTTAGATCTAAATTCATTTTATTTTTCACCCGGCAGAAATTCATAACTATGAACACACAGAACCAGTCCATTACAACACACTTAATACCTTTAAATGTATTACCATGTGTAGTGGCCATACTTTGGTGTTACCTGGACTGTTGCCTCTGCAAACTTCTCAAAGTTGTTTTCGGATGTTTACACATTTCTGTAACTTCGCAATGCTTGCAACGTTTAAAAACAGAGGAAAAAATTAATCTGCAAAATGTAGGTTTTTATAACTGGAAACCTCTGTCAGAAATATGCTGAGAAAAACCGTTACAGGTACATTTTTTGCAATAACTTTATGCCCCAAGCGAAGTGCAGCAGATCACAGTTTTGAAGTGTGCGATACATGTGCACTTCGTGCAATTTTAGAAGTTGAAATAGAACCTTTCCACCCTAATTTGATAATATAAAAAAGTCAACTATCCCTGTTTACATCCTCATATTACTGTTATTAGTGGTTTTAATGCTGATAATCTTCTGATCTGTTTCCTCAACACTCTTCTTTCTGCTTGTAGACCTCAACATCACAGCAGCCGTTATGTCTCTACTCAGCATTCTCTTGATGGCAATGGGTGCCCTGTGCATCACCATGGCTCTCAGCAAGGGCGTAGAATTTCTTCTTAAGCCGGCTTCTTTCTTCTTCATCTTCTCTGGTAAGGGATCACTTTGTTGTTAACATCTACCAAGCCTTCTCTTTCTGAAGTAACCTGTCCACACAACCGGGATGATGGGGAAACAGCTTTGAAGTGTTTTTCACGAATTGGAACCCATCTCAAATGAGTCCAGGGCAGCTGGGTTGTGGCCAAAAACCTCTATCAATCTAATTATTTTACACTGGAGGACTCTGTCTCAGCACCCTGGGGTAGGGATTTACATATTATATGTCCCTTCAACTCTAGAGCTAACCAGTAGACATATTTATAATCACAGACTAAACTCAGTATATTTCTTAATTTGACGGACATTGTGATTTAACAGCCAGATGGGCTTTCCTCAATACCGATAATATATTTTCAGAACTAGAAGTTAAGCATGGGCGGAATTTGCGGATTCGCGATACACAAATTCGCGTGAATTCGTAATAGCGGTTTGCAAAAATCCGCCAAATTCCGCAAGCTTGTAAATTTTTTTATTTTATGAGTTTGTGAGATTTTTTTACCAGTTCGGGAACGAGAACTTGCGCATGCGGTCCCAACGGTCGCGAACATGTTGTTTCCACTTAACCAGCCTGCTCGCGATGCCTTTTTCCTGTTTCGGGTCGCAACGACGTGTTCGCAATCGCAATTTCCTGTTTCGGGTCGCAATGACGTGTTCGCGATTGCGGCATCGCTCGGCCAGCTACCGAAATCTCGCAGTGGACACGAACAGGGAGGAAAACTCATCAGCGAACGCAGAATCATGGTAAGTCAATGCCACGCGCGCGAGATTGTATTTTTGAAGCGCGAACAAGAAAAAAAATCCGCCAACTCGCGAATTGCAGATTTTTGGGCAATTTTGCGCGATTCGCGGATCGCGAAATTGCCAAACATTTGCAAATTACGTGAGCGGAACAAATTTTCTGCCCATACTTAGTAGAAGTGGGCAAAGTTTCAATTTCATCAGCACCGTTGGGCACACTTTTTTTTTTTAATTCTGCTCAATTTTGTCTTATAGCAAGATTTACGTCTGCTTAATTTTTGGAGGGGAAATGTCCTCTTTCATTTAAAATGGTGATTAGAATAAATGTTTCACTTTTTTGTTGACAGAGATCTGCAAAATAAATATTTGATGGATTTTTTTCCCTCAAAATCAATTTTTTAACTACTGCCAAAAAGCACGAGACTACAGAAACTTTGTGAAGTTTTCAAAGTAGGTAAAAAGCCATGAGATGTGTGGAAGCACACCTCTAAACAAAAGGGAGACGTGTGCACCTTTCAGTTTATTCTGAAGTTGTAGAACGTATGTATTAGTCCCTACAAGGCATTACAGTTCTGTACAACTGATGCTGGCTATAGGTTTGGGTCACTCATTCCAGGGGTGGGATCCAAGGGGCATAAGGTAGCAGTCTGCTATTTACATGTTGTACCAGTCTGATACAAATCTGATATCTCTTTACCACAATCTTTTCTCCTTCCATTGTTAGTACAACTGCAGCTGAGAGGCTCCAGAAAGAGCAAGATGCATTAGAAGACACACAGGGACTAGTTGGGTAATTTATGGATAAAGATGATGGATCTGCTCCATCTTAGTAAAGTCTACTCTAGACAATTCCATCACATATTTAACAAATTAACACATATGAAGACCCAATTAGTGACTGTGCTGGAAGAGGCTCAGTACCAACATACAGGCCCACTCCCAACATGCTAGTGGGGGAAACAACTGATACACTGCGCAGTTTCAAGAAAGCAGCCAGTCTGTAATAGACTTTGCTACACTTCATTGTATAATGCAACCAATATTAAGACGCTACATGTTGAGCAATAGGTCTAACCATCAACCATAAGGAGGTGCTGACAAAAGGATGAAAAATACCTGAAACCGAATTCAAGGAGAATACAACAAAGGAGCGTTATGGAAGAAAGGATCAGCCTCATGGGTGAAATAGTCCTAAGTGAGAGTTGGAGCACCTTACACAAGTGGGAAAGGCAGATTGTAGTATTTTAAAAAAGGTTCAATGTTACACCACCTAGTGATTGATCATTAGTAACATATAGTTAGCGTTCGTACGAGTCAGTTAAGAAACACATACAATTGGACTCGTATAAATAGTCTGTTTGGGGCATGCAGGCAAAGAAGAGAAGGTATTGTGGACAAGAACACGTGTTCAGAAGGATTTGATGCCTGTGAAGAAAAAAAACAATGAGGGGTGGAAGGGTTGAATTAATCTCAGCCAATGCTGAGCTGCATCCCCTTCATCGCTGTTTTGCACAATGTACACTATAAACAGGGAACATCCATATCAGGCTTCATCCTGCTCCTCCAGAAACTGTTAAGTCCAAACGGCCAGACCATATTCCCTTGGAGCTGGTATTCCAGGGCATAAGAAAGCTTGGGGATGCAGTTGTCTTGGCCAGGAAGTGCAGTTTGCATGGATCTTCTTACACTATGTTTAGATGAAGTTCGAGGTCCATTTGTCAAGCCAACTAATTTGGAGTATAAAACCAGCATTGGGACATGCCACCAGTAGAGGATAATGATATCTTTTACTGGATCGCGAGGTTAGATTTGGATGGAGAGAAGAATAGGACCTTCCCCTTTTGTAGAATTAATTTAAGGTAATGCAGAATTCTACTCTTAAGTGGACTTCATGCAGGTTGTGATATGAGCGATGCACCTCTCTGTGCAGCAGGGTATCATCAGCATATTGAGGCATAGTGATGTGCAGGGTTGTGGTAAGATCCCGAAGAGTGAGTTATATGCTTTAAAGAATCAAGGCATTGTATTGAATCTTGCAGGGCTACTGAACATACCAAACAAGGTGAATTTGGACTTCTCTGTCTTGGACAGTTCTTATTGCTTTTCTGTTATGGAAGGGAATCAAGTTGTTACTTTGCCCAGGCACTTTCCAAGGATGTTAATGGATTGCATTATCAACAGTATCAAATTCAGCTGGGAAAAAACCAAGAGCAAAAGCAGATAGGCACTGTTCTTGTCTCTAATGTAAAGCATACAAAGCAGAGCCTCTAGTTCCAGAGACTATTACGTGCCGTGGCCTATATGATACCTGATTGATGAACTCTGGCCAGGTTTAGATAGAACATTTGAGAAGTGAGAAGCGAAAAGCGAAAGAACTTTGAGTGTTTCTTCTTTTAAGGATAGGTCTGTTGAGGGTAGAAGCTGAAGAGATTTAGTATCCCAATGTCTGCTGCCACTAACAGAGCAATAGGAGTTGGACAGTCAGTCCCAAGTAAGTTACTTGCAATCTATACATGTTTTACCTGACTGGAATAAGGCAAACTTGGGAAATTTTCACCACAGGCGATGGCTGCTACCTTTGAATGGCAATGATGAACTATGACACAACTATGAGCTACGACAGATTTTCTTTGTGGCTACATTGGTGCGGACTACATGTCCGAGTTCATGTGGGCTGAGGAGGAGGCCCTTTATGCTATCGCCATCATCTAAAGGGTATTAGTGCTATAAAGTGCGCCAGGGAGTCCTGCAGCAATGGAGCTGTCATGGATACAACTGTGATTCTGGCTCAAGATCTTTATCATCCTCAGAACCCCTATAAATTGTATGAAAACTCAGAGTATCAGGGTTCTGGAAGACTAAGGCTCAGTTAATGCCATGTCCATTCCATGTCTAGCCTGTGGCTGTTATGCGAAGGGTCCTATGGAAACGTGCATTCCTGGCTCTTTATCCTCAGTATTGGTCGCTTCAGGTAGTCTCACCAGCACTGAGATGAAATCTAGATCTGCTGATAGCATCCAACCACAAATGCAGTGTCCAAAGTCCTAGAAAAGTAATTTCTTCCTTAATCACGAACTGGATAGGTGTTAATTTCAAAGACCAAAATGTGTCTCTATCCCAATTTAGCTCAGGTCAGATTTTGCAGGTCAGGTCAGATTTTAGTCTATTTTGGACCTTTATGGAGGTGATAATTCTAGTCCTGCCTGACTAGATGAACTTCAGTATATGAGACTGCATCAAATATTGTGAGAACCAGCAATGATCTCTGTGTTTCTTCCTGAATCTTCTTCTTGGAATATATACCTGCCTCCTCCTTCATGGGTCACTGTGCTATCATTAGTAACGCTTCTGGTTTGCGTGTGAAAAAACCTTAGCCTGCCCGTTTTACCTGATATTTTTTGATGGAATCTAATTTCTATACTACATGTGGGTGCTGGCAGAGCTCAATGCCACATCCTTAGTTTGGTATGCAACATTGCCTTGAAGGTCTCGGTGTGGATTGTATCCATCTTTTTCTTTTTACTTTTTATTTATTGAGATTTTCGTGGTGCACAAAGGTACAATATCAGCGTCCATCGAGAGGCTAAATCTTGAACATCTCAGAATGTAGTGAACAAAACAACGGAAATTAATCATCAAACTCGATACAGAGGTGCTCTTCAATTTGAGAAGTAGCTTTCACAACCATTCACCGTGCTAAACACTATGCCCGTGGATATCAGTATTGAACAACTGTATGGGTCACGTATAATCCCTAGGACATCCATAGCTCAGTGAGATGCCCTATACTATAACCAACCCCCCCTTCAGGATTCACGTTACAAGTTCATAAACATGCTTCAGCCTGTGCGCATAAATCCCCCCTCCTCTCGGTAAGCGGTAGGTGGTACCAAGGATAGTAGGTAGTTCACATCTCACCCCTGCCCCCGTGGAGGAGAGCCCAGTAAGTCGTAGCCTGCACAGAACCCACAGTCAATCTCTAGTGGATATGCCTGAAGGTAAGCTTTCAGAAGTTGGCAGATATCTTTCGGGTGAGCGGCCAGCATTTGCAATGTGGCATATATGTCGCTGGTGGTATCGTAATATATCAGGCCGTGAATCCAAGCCTTTGCTGTCGGGGCCTAGGCACTATCCCAATGTAATGAGATCTGTTGTTTCGCAATGAGCAGGGCCAGGCCAGGTGCGAAAACCCTGCATGATCAGTATCACACCTGGTACATGAGTGTGGGATGGTGGGATCCATCTTGGCCAGAAGGTGTGGTGCGATGTACGCTCGGTGCAGGTACTTAAAGTGCAGTAATTTATGACAGTGGTTATTAGATACATATCTCATTTGTTCGCATCAATTTAACAATGTTTGGTCTGTCAGTGGGAATCCTAGGTCTTGTTCCCAGGCTTGACTCGCTTTGCTTCCAACAGCTGGACGGAGGGCTAGGGATGTGTGGTAAAGCTGTGATACTAAATTAGCCCCATCTGATGTTGTAATAGCCAATGTAAGTGGTGATAAATCTATCGGCTCCATCGTCATGGCTGGGAGTGCATCACTTAGGGAGCTGCACACCCTGTGTGGGATAAATCTATCCATATATGACACGATCACGATTCTTTAAAAAGGTCACCTATAGTACGCAACCCATATCGAGCCAGAGTGCGTTTGGTGAGTGCCTCAGTTGCTGGGGATAGTCAAGGATTATCAGCTAACTGTATATGAGGAGCGTACAGGAATCCGTCATGTAAGTATCCCTGTAGCTAGGACCACGCCCAGCATGCAGTAGGCAATGTCTGGATCTCAGCAGGGTTCCGTGGCAGCCCCTGTGGTAGTATAACTGAGAGCAAGTTTGAGTGGAACGGGAAGCTTACTGGTTTCAGATATTGCAGCCTGGCGTCCATGTGATACCAGTAATATGTAAAGTGAGTTTGAGCGACCAAACCCCCCGAGCCGGTACGGCATAAATAGTGTGTTCCACCCTATACACGGCTACTTGCCTGCCTGTACCAGCCGGATAGGGTATTGTATCCCTATCAATGGACTCCTTCAAGGAAGAGGGAGTTAAAGAGAAGAAGCTCCATGGAGGTATGCAAGCTGCATGCTTAAATGATGTATATTCCTGCATTCCTATATGAAAAGTGCAGTAAATTTCTGTGGGGTCTTGTGGTAGAATGACAACTCTATCAATAGATGGTGCACTTTCTTGTCTTGAGTTTTCCTACGACTTTTCAGCTCCATAGCAAATATGGTTGGTCATTTGCAGAGCTTCATATGTAGCAAAGTACAATCAGGGTATTGTGAAACTCATTAACTCTATGGTGTTAGGTTTGTGGATAAGATCCCACAGTCATTCAGAATTTCCACCACAAAAGTTTGTCGGCCCTTAAGATTCATGCTGTATGGAGTCAAAAGACTCAGTTCAAAACCTCGCTATTTAGACACTTTCTCTGCTCCTCCTCAGGATTACGCAGAATGGTGGCGCAACATGTACTTTAGCGATTGTTACCTTTTAAGGCAATACACATCGCCTTCTCGATTTAGCCAATAAATTTACTGAACTGATGAAAGGAATTTCCTTCTGAATGCCTCCAGGTTCGTATAAGTCATAAAGGGAAGGCTCTGAAGTCATATACACTGTCATGGCACCACAGTGTAAATGGAATCCTTTCCAGGGGCTGAATTTAGTCACAGAAAATTTCATTTGAAAATATGTGACGCACAACTAAAGTTCATTGCTTTAGGTACATTTGTTTTCTTTTCTCTGTCAGGCATAAAGAATTTTCTGTGGTCCTTACTCCCGGGGGCTACAATTATCCTATTAGCGGGAGCACGCCTGGAATTATATTTGCCTGAGCAAAGACCAGTTTGGCTCTGAGAACAATTCGAAATGTGTCCTTATCGTCACATGGTTAGAGAGGGATTGAATCTTTCCTCATCAATTGTTGAGTCTAATTCTGTACACTCTCCTTTCAGTCCTCTTGAACACTATATTGACTCACAAATTTTGAAAATGATGCAGGTGGCCCCAGGCAGACCAAAATATTTAGGTCCTGTGATTACCTCGTATTTATTAGAGCATTACTACTTTACTTGCCCAACCTTTACTCCATTGACCCCTGTCCACCTTGGGTGTTCTCATGGTAGGATAACGTTTCTTCAGTCAGCCAAGGAGTCAACATCCAGATTCCTACATATGTGGATGATATACTGTCACTGATATCCAGTGGATGATACACTACCACTGATATCCAGTGGATAATATACTGCCACTGATATCCAATGGATGATGTGCTGTTACTGATATACAATGGTGGATATACTGTCGCCAAGGGATGATATACTGCCACTGATATACAGAGGATGAAATAAAATAATAATAATGATAATAATAATAATTACATTTGTAAAGCACCTGGTTACACTGGGCCAGTGTTTCCCCACGCTAAGGTACCCGCTAAAAAACAGCGACAACAAGGGGCCTACAACTAAGATCTAAGCTATACCACAGAAACAAATGGGTCTTCAAACCTTTCCAAAAAATAGACTCAGAGCACTCCAGCCGGAGGCTCTGAGGAAGTGTGTTCCACAACTGAGCCGCCAGATAGCGAAAAGAACGACCACCCATCCTAGCTCTCTTGATGTTGGGAACACACACCTTTCCTTTCCCACTAGATCTTAGATGTCTAGTCGGTGCATAGGGAATTCAAAAGTCATGCGAGTACGAGGACCCCTTCCTCTGTAAAATCCAGTGACTAACACATAGGGCCTTTAAATTTACTCTCTCCCTAATAGGGAGCCAGTGTAGGGAGGCCAAAGCCCTTGTTGCTGAGGTTCTTTTAGGAAGCATAAGAACCAATCTTTCTGCTGCATTCTGGATGCACTGCAATCTCTGTATGCATTTAGCAGTAGGATGTATGTCGTTACAACGCTTGCTTTTTCCACGCATGCCTTTACAACGCAGGTATTACAACGCAAGTCCTTACAACGACTTGCGTTGGGGGGCGCTGGATAGTGAATAGTTTAATTTACTATTCCAACTCCAGTCCCCGTGAATAGTAGGGAAGGTTTTGGATAGTAAATTAAACTATTCCCTATCCTACAGCGCCCTCCAGCGCAAGTCGTTGTAATGACTTGCGTTGTAATACCTGCGTTGTAAAGGTACTGTGTGGTAAAAGTTTCGTTGTAAAGGATGTTTCCCTTAGCAGTAGCACCCAGATATAGGAGGTTGCGATAATCCAGGCGAGAAGTCACCCAAGCGTGCACCATGATTTTCCTTGATGCAGTGGGAAGAGCTTATAGAGTTTTCTGTAAACCCCGTAAGATACCAAAACAGGCGCCTGCCACCCGACTGGTATGGTAATCAAAAGATAACTTGTTGTCCACCCATACCCCAAGGTTCTTAGCTTGTTCACAAGTGTAGGAGTGGGACCCAAAGTCTGGGGCCACCATGCCGACGACCACACTGGTGGAGCCTTCCCTATCACCAGCACCTCGGACTTGCTGCCATTCAACTTCAGGCACTGATACCCAATGGATGATATACAATGGAGGATATACTGTCACCAAGGTGTTATATACTGTCACTGATATCCAATGGATGATATACTCCTACTGATCTAGAATAGAGGATATACTGGCACCAAGGGTTGATATATGCGGTATCCTGGCTGCAGAGCATGCATCCAGCTCCATGGCAACTGGGTGATGCTCTGTAGTAGGATTCCAAAATTGTAGGAAGAGTTGGACAGTTGAAGGAGAGATGATGAAGATGCGAGATGTACCTGCTTGTTCACCAATAAAGAAGTTACTTTCCAACCTATGATTGGACTATCTTTACATTTTGGCGACGTTGGATGGTGAGAATATATTACAAGCAGAGATTTTGGAGGACCCATGCAGATCCCGTTTCTTTGGAAATTTTAATTATCCTTATAAAGATGGATTTATGATTTTTGACTCACAATCTTCATTAAGATAATCCATGGATTTACTACAAGGAGTGTCTTGCTAATATATCCCTAGATATATTTTACAGGCAGAAACCTTCATACTTAAACAGCATATCTCAGGATGAACTTGCAACTAAATCGTAAGTAGAATATCCTGAGTGAGCTGATTGTGGTGTGACTCTTCATTACATGCTACATAAATTCTATGATTCCTGTTGTGGCTGAAGCATTTTGACTGTATTATTCAAACAACCTAACGATTAAGTTGTGGGAACATTTTCATCGATACCATTTAAAAATCATTAACAAGTGCTTCTCATGATTGATGAACTTTCAAGTGTGAAAACATTTTCTACGGGTGCCATTTAGAAATTGTTGACAAGTGCTCATCACTTTAACAGCATTATTTCGGCTGCGTCATTCGAGCGGCGGCGTGGCGTTTACTGTAGAGTTGGCGCTCTAGTTATGATGACGCGGCACGCCCGCGGCCATGTTTAGATGTGCGCGCAGCCCGGGGAAAAGAGCGCGAGTGTCGGGGCCAGCGAGACCAGCGGCTCGGCATTCTCTGATGCTTGTAGTGGAATAAACTACTTAAAACGTACAGCGACTCCTGTCATACTTGTGGTGGTGATAGGGAACATTACAATGGCGACGAGGGCGGGATGCACAAGGAGATAAGAAAAAAAAAAAAAAGAAAAACCAGAGGCAACACCGATCATTAACCCTGGGCAGAAATACAGACTAATCAGCACGACGTGCTCAACGAACCCACCTATCAACCACAGAACAAGGACGTCGGAGAGTGTGGCAGAGCCCACCTACACACAAAGGGGCCACACTGCCCAAGAAAGGAGGTGTGAGTGCACGGAAGGAGGGGGTAAAACAATAAGGGACCCCACTAACCTCACACCACAAGGGCTGGAGAGATGGCGACCCTGGGGAAAGGCGAAGGGGAAGACAATAAAAGCCCCCAGAGACAGCCAAAGAAACAGGAGGAGGACGACTCACCAGGCAGCCCAAAGAGCCACAGTGAGACTGGCTCCCCAGAAAAGCGTGGAAGGATGTGCGCCCAAACGTCTTCAGCTATGGCACCAGTACCATTCCTACCCAAACCAGGGGAACCCCTCATGCGGTGGGAAGATTGGAGAGAATATATAGACAACTTTATAGAAGTGCTAGAGGATGAAAACAAGGAGAAATTCACAAGCCAGAGGAAGAGACGAATATTACTACTCAACCTAGGCCCGGAGGGACTCAGGGTCTTCAAGAACTTAGTACCCAAGCAACGAGCAATCACTGATGATGACGTCTACGCCCACGCCATTGAGGAATTGAATGAACACTTTCGACCTGCGGTCTGCGTCTCAATCGACAGGTACAATTTCCAACAAAGAAAACAAGAGATAGGAGAATCAGTCGAGGAATACGTAGCGGCATTGAGGAAATTGGCCTCCACGTGCAGGTATGCCGCATTCCAAGATGAGTTCATCAAAGATCAGATCGTTATGCATACCACGAGCAAAGCCGTGCAGGAGAAGTTATGGGCGAGCTGGGACGCCACACTGAAGGAAGTCATGGCGACAGTCAAGAAAGCGGAACTCGTGAAGCGGTGTGCCGAGGCAGCAAAAAAGGAGCCGGTGGACAGACCAATGGTGAACAGGATAGAGGACAAGGGGCCCCGGAGAGAAGGCAAGTACAAAGGCACAGCGCAGAAGACTCCGAACAGAGGGCAAGGTTATCCAGGACCCCAGGAAAACAGGCGGGAAACAACAAAAGGAGTTGTTACAGATGCGGAAGCATGGCGCATGAGGCCCACGACAGGAAGTGTCCGGCGTTTCGCGCCAAATGCCTGTTCTGCGGTATCATAGGACACTATGAGAAGGTGTGCCGCAGGAAATCCACCAGGACCATGGTGAAGTTCGTAGACCAGGAGCAAGAAGACCAAGGGGACGACAACTACAAAGAAGAAGACACCGTGCTGTGCATCTACGACGAGATACTCTGTGTCGACACCAAGAGGTCAACCAAACCAGTGTTGGATATGACGATAGGAGGAGTTCCAATAAGCATTGTAGCTGACACAGGCTCACCTTACACTATAGTCCAGAGGGCGGTATGGAATGAGATATTTAAGCCGACACTGGGCCCGGAACTGGAGCGTCTGGACATTCGACCGGTCACGTTCAATGGAGACCGCATACCCATGGCAGGATTCAGACCATTGAAGTTTGAATTCAGGGGACGCACCGCCATCTGCAAACTGTACGTCTCAGAGAAGGGACCCTCAGTCTTGGGTTGGCTAGACCAAGGGGACCTGGGTATCAAACTAGACCCAGGAGGAAAGGTCCAGATACTACTCACCGAACAAGATAGTTGGCCGGACTTAGACCAGTGGAAGAAGGAGTACCCCAAAGTATTTGGAGGCAAGGTGGGCAAACTAGAGAAGTTTACACACAAGATCGTTCTCAAGGAAGGAGTGGTACCGGTATCACACAAAGTGAGGAACGTACCGATGACCGTAAGAGAGGCAGTGCAGGAAGAGCTACAAGATCTAGAAAACAAGGGCATAATCGAACCTATCACATGCGCGGAATGGTTGGCACCACTGGTGGTGGTAATGAAACCCAGCGGGAAGGTCAGGCTGTGTGTTGACCTCCGCGAGCTCAACAAAAACATTGTGGTGGAAAAATTCCCCTTACCCCGCAGCGAAGAGATGCTAGCAAAAACCAGGGGCATAAAGTGGTATTCCACGATAGACTTAACGTCCGCGTACCACCAGATCGCATTGCATCCTGAGAGAAAGAGATTGACGTCCTTCATCACTCCTTTTGGGTGCTACCAGTTCTGCCGCATGCCGTTTGGACTGGCATCGGCTGCGGCGGTGTTTCAAACATTGACGCACCAACTGTTCAAGAACATGGACGGCATCCAATACTTTCAGGATGATATCCTGGTGGTGGGGCGAGACAGAATAGACCACGATGCCAAGCTAACCAAGGTCCTGAGTGTGTTGGAGGAAAAGGGCCTGACGGCGGAGTGGAAAAAATGCCGCCAGGGCATGGAATCAGTAACATACCTGGGGCACGAGATAGGGGTGCAAGGAATCAAACCGAAAACTGAGAACGTGAGCGAAATTTGCGATGCACCACCCCCCCGCCAACAGAGAGGACGTCTGATCCTTCTTAGGTATGGCGGAATACTATAGTAAATTCGTCCAGCACTTTGCAACAAAGACCCACCACATGTGACAATTGGCAAGGGAGAAGACGTCATTCAGCTGGACGGAAGAGACACAGCAGGAATTTGAGAGTGTAAAGAAGGATGTGGTGAATGCAGTACCCCTGCAAGGGTATGATCCCCAAGGCCTAACGGTGCTCACGACAGACGCCAGCGACAAGGGACTTGGTGCAGTGTTAATGCAGGACAGAGGCCAAGGAGTGGTGGAAACGTTAAGTTTTGCATCACGCACACTGAGTGACACAGAGAAAAAATTCAGTGTCATAGAGAAAGAGATGCTGGCCGTAGTGTGGGCAATGGCAAGATTTCGACAATTTCTATGGGGCACACGGTTCCAGTTGAAAACAGATCACAAACCATTAGTAAAAGTACTAACCTCAAGTGGACATGCCAGCGCCACGCCCAGGATAGCCAAGATGACGTTGAAGCTGCTGGAATACAGATACGACGTGGAGTATATCCCGGGCAGTCGAAATAAAGTTGCCGACTATTTGAGCAGAGCAGCAGCAATCGAGGCGATAGCAGAGGACGGAGAAGTCGGAGGAGAAATGGTGGCATTGACTGAGGACCAGGAAAGAGTCATCAGTAACCAAGAGTGGCATGAAGCCTATGAAAAGGATGCAGGCTTACTGGAGGTGAAGGAGCGCTTAGTGAAGGGATGGCCGGAGAAAAGGCACATGGATGAAAATCTAAGGAAGTATTATGAAATCAGGGAAGAACTGTCTGTTTGCGATAAGGGAGTGTTCGTATACAGGGGAGATAAAGTCATCCCCCCCAGCAGGAATCATTCCGAGGTTACTAGCGATACTCCATGAAGGACATCTGGGGATTGGAAAGATGAAATTACGGACTAAGTAAGGGTACTGGTGGCCGGGCTTGGATGTACAAGCTGAGCGGTACGTCAGGGAATGCGCACAGTGCCAAAAAGCGGACAAAACACTCAAGCCCTTAAGGCCAGCGCTGGGGAAGTTCGGGTCCCCAAGGAACGCGTGGGAAGAACTGTCCATTGACATCATAGGCCCAATTTTGGATGGACAGGGTACCCAAAAGTACATATGTGTCCTCATAGACAGGTACTCCAAGTGGCCAGAAATGAAGGTGGCGGAAGTGATGGACACAGAGACAGTTGTAAGGTTCCTTAATTACACATTTGTGAGAGAAGGTATACCCAAATCTATACTAAGTGACAATGGGCCTCAGTTCACCTCAGAGAAGTGGACTAATTTCATGACGAGAAATGGTATCCTGTCCAAACACACGTCTATTTACCACCCAGCTGGGAATGGCCTAGTAGAACGTTTCAACAGAGTGGTGATGAGGTCTGTGCAGGCGGCCATAACGAGCGGGAAAGATTGGGAGAAGGAAATATGGAAGATGATATGGGTCTACCGAATCACACCCACGGGGACAGGATATAGCCCCTTCCAGATATTGAGGGGTCGCGACCCTTTCACGAGGGACAACAGAGTGTGGAAAGAAAAACCTGTCACCAGCCAATGGTCCCGAGCTGTAGTCCATGCCAATCTGGAGAAAACACAAGCAGTTTATGCCAAACACTACAATTTGCGTAGGAATGTGAGAGACACTGGACTGGAGAAGGGCGAATGGGTGAGAGTCAAACTGGCGACATTACAAAGGAAAGGGGACAGCAAATACAGTACACCAATCCAAGTGAAGGAGGTGTATGACAGAGCGGCCTTATTGAGCGACGGAAATGTCTGGTCCCAAGATAGGATGGCAAGGTGAAATAGAATAGTAAGATGGGACGCCGACGAACAGGAACAGGGAGTAACAGTGGAGTTCGAACAGGAATTAGAACTTTCCAGCTCGGGGACGGACACAGATGCAAGAGGCTGGAGCGAGGAGCAAAGCAGCAATGGTGACCACAGCACGGAAGCGGAGAGGAGCATAAGGAGATCGACTGGGAGCCCAGCTGAACTGAGCCCAGGAGCAGGTGGTGGAGTGATTCAGGAGAGAGAGGACACTGCAACCCCGGTAAGACGCACCCGAGGGGGGAGAGCAGTGGTGAGACCATCCAGGTTCCAGGACTATGACATGGGTGATGAACAATAGTTCCATGTTTTGTCATATGTGTGAAAAGGGGAGATATGTAGAGTTGGCGCTCTAGTTGGAGCACGCAGCGTGATGACGCGGCACGCCCGCGGCCATGTTTAGATGCGCGCGCAGCCTGGGGAAAAGAGCGCGAGTGTCGGGGCCAGCGAGACCAGCGGCTCGGCGCTCTCTGATGCTTGTAGTGGAATAAACTACTTAAAACATACAGCGACTCCTGTCATACTTGTGGAGGTGATAGGGAACATTACATTTACCTTGACGACATCTTGGCTGCATCATTTGAGCTGGGCAGTGTTGTGCATTCGCATGCTGACGTAAGTCTCTTGCACCACACTTCCATTCTTCAGTCTCCAGAGAAGCAGCCACACGCTCCGACTCTTCAGTCTTCAGGGAAACAGACCCGTGATGTCTACAAAGGAAGAAACGTCATCGGCAAGGTCACACGACATGACCCTGAGCGCCTCCATTTTATTTACGCGTCTGTTCTTTAGCCGCAATAATCTCTTGTCGGAGCAAGAGAAGACTCATCTGACGCAAGATTTCATAGATTTTATTTAAAATCAACTCCAAGGTACTTTATTTTTTCGAAATTCTTTCAGTATTACTTCAGATATGTGCACACTGCAAAGCAACATGAATATTCCACTGTGATGTGCACACATTGTTTTTAGCTTATGCACATCTATTTATTACTACTACAATGCGGTGATGTGCACACCTTCTTGTATGTGATCTAATTTATTTACACGTTTATATAATTCTGTTGTGCAGATATTTACAATTAATTTACTGTTACTCAAATTTAATTTTACATTCATAATGGCATCCCAAAGTGGCTTAAACCCTCCTGTTGCGTTTTTGTCAAGGCCAGGTGAACCTTTAATTAAATGGTCTGACTGGAAAGTTCATTTTTTAAACTACATTGAGGCACTGGAAGAAGATAGTGATGAGGCATTTACGCAATCTAGAAAAAAAAGATGCTTCTTCACAGTCTTGGTCCTGAGGGCATTAGAGTTTTTAACCAAATGGAAAAGAAAGTGAGATCAGATAGCAGTGCTAATGTGTTTATTGATGCTTTCACATTCACATTCACATTATCACCCTCCAGTATGTGTGAGTATTAGTAGGCATGAATTTTTCAAAAGGAAACAAGGGAAGACAGAGTCTGTAAGACGATTATGTAGCCTCTTTAAAAAAGTTAGCCATAAATTGTGAATTTAGTACACTGAATGAAGGTATTTTGTGCATTATTGATAATTGTGATTCCAATGACATTGTGTCAAACATCAACACCAAATCAAAAAAGAAACCTACTTACGACATTAAGATTGGGGGGATCATTATACATATTGTACCAGATTCGGGTTTCCCGTACACTATTATACATCGTGACGTTTGGAACTAACTTTTTGATGACACCTTAAACAAAGACTTTATACCCCCTGACATACAACCCGTTACGTTTACTGGTGAAAAAAATCCCCATGGTTGGATTTGTAGAGGAAACCTTTGAATTTAAGGGTAGGAAAGTTTTGGGCAAATTGTATGTTGCAAAGGTTGGTCCTTCTTTTCTGGGATGGATTGACCAGGGCGCACTTGGGATCATCCTTAATCCAAAGAATGAAAACCAAGTAATGATTTTGGAAGAAGGAGACAAGGAATTTATGGATAAAATTGTGGAACACTTTCCCACAATTTTTTTCTGGTGAAGTAGGCAAATTAATTGGGTGTTGGCATACAATAGTGCTTAAGAATGATGCTCGTCCTGTTACCCATAACGCCAGGGAACATACCCATAAGTGTGAAAGAAGCAGTCATGAATGAATTAGATATTTTGGAAAAAAAGGTGTGATTGAGCCTATAGAGAGCGCAGAATGGTTGGCCCCATTGGTCGCCGCTAGGAAATCTGACGGCCGTCTTCGTGTGTGTGGACTTGAGGGACCTAAACAAGAACATTTTAATAGATATGTTTCCTTTACCCAGGATTGACGAACTCTTAGCTTAAACGAAAGGCATAAAATGGTTTTCGACAATCGACCTAACGTCCGCCTACCACCAAATACCCTTGCATGAATCCAGTAAAAACTTGACTGCTTTCATTACTCCATTTGGATGTTATCGCTTCATCAGAATGCCTTTCGGATTAGCGTCTGCGGCAGCAGTTTTTTAACGGCTAATGCACAAACTGTTCAAGAATGTAAATGGAGTCACTTATTTCCAAGATTACATATTTATCATGGGAACAAAGAAGAGCATAATGACAGACTTATTGAAGTGTTAAGGATTCTGGCTGAGAAGGGCCTAACAGCTCAACTTAAGAAATGTAGATTTAGCATGAATTTGGTCACATATTTTGGACCCGAAGTGAGTGGGGGTGGTATTGCACCTAAGAAGAAACTAATTTGTGCCATTGAAAATGCCCCCATTCCTAAATCTAAAGATGATTTAAGGTCATTCCTAGGAATGGCGGAGTTTTATTCAAAATTTGTACAAAACTTTGCCAACAAAACCTTCAACCGCAGACAGCTCCTCAAGGTTAGACAAGAGTTCAATTGGAATGAGGATCTTCAAAGTGATTTTGATAAAATAAGGAATGAACTAGTGTCTGCCCTTCCCTTTCAAGCTTTTGACAGTACAGCTCTTAGCATAATCACCACTGATGCTAGTGGGAAAGGTTTGGGTGCAGTCCTGTCCCAAATTGGTGATACTGGTTATGAAATAACAATTGGGTTTGCATTTGGTTCCCTGACCTCTTCTGAAGAGAAATACTCTGTTACAGAGAAAGAAATGCTAGCCACAGTCTGGGCCATGGAAAAGTTCAGTCAGTTAATTTGAGATACCAGAATTACCTTGCGCACTGAACACAAACCCCTACTTAAAATACTTACACCTGATGGTATACTAAAGGCCACTCCCAGGATGGCTAGGTTGAGTCTTAAATTATTGGAATTTACGTATGAGGTTGAATACCTGCCGGGAAGAGGAACCAGTTCGCAGATTATCTGAGTAGGTCCCCTTTACCTGTTCAAGACAATTTATATGACATGTGTGAAGATTATAATGTAGCCATTGTTCATGAGGTTGATGGAAACGCCGTAAATGATATTTCAAAAGAAGAATGGGATGAAGAATGAAGGAAGGATAAAACCTTAAATGTTGTTGCCAGACATGTTATCAATGGTTGGCCTAGGAAATCGAGTATTGATGATTGTAACCATTTATGTAGGGGTGAAAGAGTAGTGCCATCAAATTTACATGTTAGAATCTTATCCATTAATCATGAAGGCTATTTGAGAATAATTAAACTTAAATCTAGAATTAAAATGTGCTTTTGGTGACCTGGCTTACACAAAGACATTGAAAGTTTTACCCAGCAATATTCCACTTTTGCCAATGCTGACAAAGCTCAAAGAGTATTCAAACCTTCTCTTGGGCTTAGACAAATTCTTGAGCATCCATGGTAAGATTTGAGCATAGATTGGCTGGGTCACATTAAATATAATCATGGTTACATGAAATATATCCTAGTTGTCATCGACAACTACTTTAAATGGCCAGAGATTAAGATTACAGAAAAAAGTGACTCAAAAGAAGTTGTAATGTTTTTAGAAGAGTTATTCTTACGTGAAGGTATTCCCAGACACATTCCGAGCAACAATGGACCACGATTAATATCAGATACTTTTCTTCAATTCTTGAAAAGGAATGGTGTTATTGTAAGAAAAATCCCAGTTTACCATGCAGCCAGAAATGGAATTGTTGAAAGAATCAACAGAGTCATTATGGGAAGCATACAGGGGGCCATTAGTGCAGGGAAGAACTGGGAGAAAGAATTGTACAGCACTATTTGGGCGTAAAGAATCACTCCCATATGTACAAGTTATAGCCCATTTAGAATACTTAGATGTAGAGAATCATTCACAAAAAAAATTGTTGCTTGGAATAAAAAAAAAGGTGTGTGGAAAATGGTCTCCTGCTTTAGTTCGTCCCAATTTACGCAAGATTCACAAATCTTACAAAAACAATTTTGAGAAAAAACATGTCACCAAGGAAGCCAATTTACAGATTGGCGATTGGGTTAAAATAAAACTATGTTCTCAAGTCAGAAAAGGTAAGAGCAAATTCTCATCCCCCTTTACGAGTAATGGAGTTATACTTCAAATCCGCTAAACTAAGTGATAATAAAATTTGGCATCACAACAGAATTGCAAAGTGTAAAGGGAACTTTTCTGTCACAAGCAATAAGGTAATGAAAACACCATCTATGGATTGGATGTGGGAAGAAGTCATCAATCCATTGTAATATTGATGATTCACATGCCAGTGCATCCGTACCTTTGGAACAAGCCACGTGTAGCGAGTTTAAGACCACACGCACTGGCAGATCAGTAAGAGTTCCAACAAAATTCAAGAGTTACGTAATGTAAGTCATAGGTAATTTTTGTGTCAAGAGGAAGTGGGGTTGTGTTAATATTACACTTCTTGGTGTTCTTCTTACCTTATATTATTCTTTTATTAGCTCTTAGTAATTTATGTGTCATTATTTTTATTCTATGTTTCTTATTTTCTTGTTAATTGTAAAGAGAGAAGATGTGGTATCCTGGCTGCAGTGCATACATCCAGCTCCATTGCAACTGGGTGATGCTCTGTAGTAGGATTCCAGAATTGTAGGAAGAGTTGGACAGTTGAAGGAGAGATGATGAAGATGTGAGATGTACCTGCTTGTTCACCAATAAAGAAGTTACTTTCCAACCTATGATTGGACTATCTTTACAATATACTGTCACTGATATACAGTGGATGATATACTGTTCTTGATATCCAATGGATGATATACAGTCACTGATATACAGTAAAATATATTCTGTCACTGATATACAGTGGATGATATTCTGTCGCTGGGTTTGTAAAACAAGTGCAAACTTTTTTGGGACTTTGTGGGGCAGATCTGCAAACAAGTGCTGCATCGTGGCACCACAAGCCCTTTGGCTGCGCCACACTGCAGCACTTCCGAAGAACAGGGATGCGACATATTTATAAGAATATGTCACATCTCTGTGCTTTCCCCTGGCGTACAAATTGCAGCCATGCGCAGGCATCCTTGCACCATGGTGCACGGATGCCTGCGTGGTGGGGAGATAGTTTTTGTGCAGGAAGGGGCAACTTCCTGCACAAAAACAATCACTACAGGCATTTTTCTCTTTCAATGCGTGCTGTAGAATGCAGCATGCATTGGAAGAGAACAAAATCGGGGAAACATTATAACATTTCTCCCCGTTGTGCCTCGCTACGCCATCTCTAGGGTGGCTTAGCATTCAGACAGATCTCCAGATTTAAGACTTCTCGTAAATCTGGAGATTTGTCTTGTTCCATGGGTGTTGCATGGGAACACCCACAGCAACACCCATGGAACGCACCTTCAACGCAAAGTGCTGCGTGTGAAGGACCATATTTACAAGGAGAGGAAAAGTGATGTACTGGTGGAGCAGGGGGCATGTAAATCTGCCAAAGTGTATTTTGCTCTCTACTTGACTAAATTTGCCATTTAGGACCCGATGTGGCAGCATGACAGTGCAATATGTTTCACCATAAAACAGAGTTATTTAGAAAGATTGTGAAAAAATCCCTTCTCCTTGTATAGCAGAAATGAAGTAAGCTTTTGCTTGAGAATTTTATATTATTGTGCCTGCTCTTGTTTATAATTCGTTTCAGCACAGTACATTTAGAGATAGTGAACTGGTGACATACACAAATGAGTTTATTGTCATAGTTGCATCTGCAAGAAAAATATACTACCTGCACTTGCTTTCTTCTAGCACATGTTTTAATTGAGATGAAGTGTTATTAAGAACTTTGTACTCTTAGGGGGTTGGGAGCGCACCAGACACGCCCCAACGTAATTACCTCGTGCATGGTGGTTCACGTAGTTCATAATTTCTCGCTCA
This sequence comes from Lissotriton helveticus, assembly GCF_964261635.1. Classification (NCBI taxonomy): domain Eukaryota; kingdom Metazoa; phylum Chordata; class Amphibia; order Caudata; family Salamandridae; genus Lissotriton; species Lissotriton helveticus. Next base: position 1,518,501,007 of record NC_136068.1, on the reverse strand, counting down.
ATTCAATTCAAAGTGTTCATAGCCAGTGCTGTATTATTAGTTTCGATTTGTGTCCCTAGACACGTGTTTCATGATTCCTCAATCGTCAGTAGAGAAAAAAATCAAAGTTCATAGGTTGCAGGGCGTGCTGCCTTATCTCTCAGGACCAGTTCCACTCACAGCATGAAGGCGGCTCGTGAGAGCCAATCATTATATATCGGGTTATTAAGAACTGACGTAATTTTTGCTAAAGACTGATTAGGATTTTACAGTGAAACAATAGCTTTTCCTCTCTATGTTACTTCCAAATGTTAAGAGTAATTTTTTTCAGTGGGAAGAGTAAATTTCCTAATCCAGATTTTCAATGGATCCTATTGATTGGATGAAGTCTCTTGATGAACTGAACAGGTGTGTTCTATACACGAGATCTTAAGTCGGGTCCCTAGCATCTAAGACTCACTTAGCTTAATGGATCATGCCCTGTAAAGTAGAGGGTCGTACTCCTTGCCTTCTGCCTCTATTTTAAACCATTGAGAAACATGGAGTTAGAGTCAAGGAAGCATCAGCGACTTTTCTGAGGCTGGTCCCACTTGATGAGATATGTAGAGCAGCCATCAGGGAGCAGGTCCCACTTGATCTGATACATAGAGCAGCCATCACGGAGCCGGTCTCACTTGATGAGATACGTAGAGCAGCCATCCCGGAGTCGGTCCCACTTAATGTGATGCTTAGAGCAGTCATCACGGATAATTTTCAGTTTTGTGGAAACACTATGCATTACCTCCAGAGCAGAAGAGTATTTCTAGTCAGCCATGTGTAGAACATCTCTGGCTAAGCCAGTAACATTCTATGTGTTAGTTGCTTACTCTTGTGGTTTTGGATAAAAAATTATCAGTTTCCATGCTAGTCTGGAAAAAGAGGGATTAGCAAGTAGGAATAAGTGCACGTTGTTTACCTCAGTGACTCTTGTAAACCTAGACATTCCCCCCAAATGCCTCTAGAATTGAAAACTATTCTCTATTACCACTATCTGTTTAAAAATCTTTACTTGGTGTTGTGCTTTCGAAAAGTTACTAGAGATTCATGATACCAGAATAGCAAAAATATCCTCAACAAAATATTGCTGTGTTAAGTATATATTGTAAGTCTAGAGTTACTATTCTTAGCTCCACTCTATGTATCTTGAATATACATAGGTGGAATTTAGTATATTAAACCATTACTTGCCTCTATATACTTAACAAGATGATATTTTGGTCATCAATACTTTTGCTACAATATTTTAGTATAGCACAAGATTTAAAACGTGATATTCTCGTTCCATAACTTATTTACAGTATGACTACAGATTAAACCCTGTGAGGTTTGGGGAAGCCAGCTGGGCTTGTTGGTCTATGCTTCCAAATTGTTCTACTTTCAGGGTGCACTTTGTGCTCTAAATCCCCTCCCCCCCCCTTACCATTAGCCAGGAGCAAGGAGCTGATAAGACTGATAGTAGAAGAGTATCTTCAAAGAGTACCATTTCCCTTCTGGTCGATCAGTAAGCGTATGCCACTTGATAAATATTTTGAGTGACCTTATTGCCTGAGTATTGTTGCTGCTTGCTTTTCACATTATAATCCACCTTGATGCATGTTTGTCCAAATTCCAGTAACTCTGTAAAGCTTTATTTTGCAGGACTGATGGTGCTCGTCACCATGGAGATCTTTCGTCAGGCTGTTCGGTGGCTGATCGAGAGTGATCAATCTATACCTCTGGAATATGAATACTCTTGGTCGGTTGCCTGTGCTGCTGCTGGTGGTGCCATCATGATGTTCGGAGGCTTGTGTTTTGTCATTCTGTCTCTTCCGCCATTGACCAAGAAGCCCTGGGAGTACTGTCTGAAGAAAGAGCCACAATCCAGTACTTAAAAAGGCTGTGATAGATATGTTTTGACCCGAGGAGATTTTTTGGAATAAATACCACTCAACAACAATGTCACCAGAACTGATTCTTACTGGAAGAACCCTTCATTTGAGAAGGGCTGTTTATTTTGGCTTTTATTTTGCACCGGATTCATTTAACAGGCCATGGGACTTGTGGTGCACGCCCGAGCCCCAGAAACAGAGGAACCCCGGGAGAGGGAAGGATAAATCAGACACATCAGAGCAGTCACTCTGTTGGACCTATCATTTGTTGTCTCTCTTGTAAATAAGCTTTCTAGCATACCAAACCTCCTTTAATGTGTTTACTTTGGACGGGAAGGGGAATTCACGGGTGGGCCATGGCGGGAGCTGAGAAAATGGAGGAGGTGGTACATAGTATACCAACATAGGAGCAATGACCAATATGGTTTTATGTATCCCTATTTTATTAAAGATTTCTACAACTGTGGTAAGTAGTCCCACAGACCAATTCTAAGTTGATCTGTATTTTGGGTGGGTAACCACTACCATGAATTAGTTCAAACTGACTGATGTCTTGCAAGTTTGAGGAAGAGGGATTATAAGTGTTGTTGCAGTGCAGTCTCCTCATTGTGATATAGGCTGAGAGGCTTGATAGTGGAATTCAGGTTGCCTTACGCTGGGTGACAGAGATTCAGGATGGAAAAGGCCAAAGGTCACATTTATTTGAATGCAATGAAGAGCGAGTATCTAATCACACAGCTTCTTGAGGTTGCCTTTACCCTAGCAATAGCATTAGATCATCATTCAGTGATTGCAGCTGCATTTAGGCTAGTATAATGCTAGTATAAAGCAAGACAAGGATCTCGACAGTCACCAGCCCTGCTCTTAGAATGGTGGTACCACCTTCCATCATTCTGAAAGGGGTGGAAAGAGATCATGCTGCGTACAGTGTTGAAAGGTTCGAGAAACTTGTGTTGATTGTTCTTCTGGTAAAAGTGATGTGTCCTGGGCAAAGCTTTCTTGAGCAGGGGGCTCAATCAATCATGCTATCTTCATGCCCTGCTGTGTGCCAGTCACAAATAATCACATTTATAAGGAAGACAGAGCCTACATTTAAAAGCCTACAGCTGACATCTAAAGTTTTATCTCTTACATGTCAGTAGGAAAGGAGAACTTCAGGGCTGAGGGAAGATTAGTTAAATCTTTGTTTATATAAAGGAGATAGATATTGTAAGTTGCATCCTGTTGTCTGTGTACTTTGTAAAACAGCAAGGAAAATAAGTTGGTGCATTTTATTCTGAAGCATTGACAAAGAAAGAGGCTGTATCCTCAGGCACAATGAAGCAACATGAAGCAGAATTACCATTACCTTATTTATGTTTGTGCTGACCAGAGATTTGTTATATGAATTCTTTGCTCTGGGAGGTTCAGAGTGTTGTGTTACATCTTATACTGAAAGCTCAATTGAAATTCCAGTCATGCTCTTTGAAACAATATTTATTGCTAGACACCTGGCAAAAATGTGATAAAAACAGTTTGGTTATGGTGCTCATCTGAGTTGGTCAAAGAAATGTTTGCATACCTAATTTTTTGCCATGTAGGACCTATGCTGGTGAGAGCTTGATGAATATAAAGCAGAAGATACCTCTGCACACATGGGGCACACCTGTAAATAAAGCAATGTGAGGTTTGTTTTGCCTTGGTTTTAGCCATCTTATATCATTTCTAACCTTCACTGGGGTATTGCATCACATGTTTGTGAGCTTAAATCAATAATGTGTATGCGTTTATGTAAAACTGTGGGCTAGGTTCATTTACAGGGTTGCTGAAAGGGTAGACATTGAACGGAATTGGAGATTATAAATGAATTTTGCAATTCATGTCCTTATGTGGGAAGTACAATAAAACGTTGGGCATCATTTATGCCCTAGTTGGACAGCCACCATGCCACTGGGGCAACAGAGGTCCTGCCTCTGCCCACCCAGCATTTCACTGTTCCTAGCTGAACTGATGGGGAATATTCTCTAAAAAAAGCCTCCGCGGACACAACAAAAGCTCTTCTAGGAAAGCTACACTATGCTTGTCGGCCCGCCATGTAATTTACTTGTAATTTACTTGTTTCTCATAAATAAACACAGAAAGCACTGGTTTCTTTCTAAAAATCCTTCTTTCAGTGCGTAGGCAACAATGGGTGAAGGCATAGAAGGCCGGGGGGCCGGGGGGGCCGGAAAAACAATGCTGGAAGTACTGTCCTAAAAAAGTAGGTCCTTCTTATAGCACAGACCTGGCTGTTCTTCGGGGGCTGGCATGCGGGGAGAGGTGCAGAACCTCTTCTGTTAGAAATTAAGCACCTCCCCCACCTCTAAATATTTTTTTTTTTTGTTCAATATTTTATTAGTTTCCAAAAGGACATATAAATAGTTAAATACAATACAAAAGTGATACATTGAGCAAAAAAGAATCATAAGAACACCAATATAAACATATCATATACAGTAACTATGACCAATTTCAGAGAAATAGTAGCACCAAGAAACCATAATAAAAAATCAGATGTATCACTTTGATAATAAGTAGTTAAAAAAAGTAAGAATAAAAAGAAAGAAAGAAAGTGTAAGAAGAAAAGAAAGAAGAAGAAGAAAAGAATAAATCAAAAAAGATTAAGAAAGGGGAGGAGGAGAGGGGAGGAGGAGGGGAGGATCTCCTGTAGCACTACAAAAAGGAAGAAAGGAAAGAAATTAAAGAGACGACACAAAGGGAAATTGTTCCACCAACCCTTTCGATGCCAAATCGATATATTCATCTAAAGCTCTCCATACACCACTAGAAATAGAAGGGAAGAGATGAGCCTCGTCTACACAGGTATGCGCTCCTCGCAAGAAAGACACCCAAGCCCACCATGTATGATAAGATATGGAACTAAAAGATTTCCATTCCGTAAGGACAACTAAAAGATTTCCATTCCGTAAGGACAACCCCACCTCTAAATAATAATTGGGGGTGAGGGCCAAAAGGTGCGGTAATCTGCCATTGTTTTACACATTTCTCATTGATCGCCAACTCTAATGTGGCCTAACTCTTTGCTTCAGAGAAATATTAGATAAAAAAAGACAGCGAAGTGTGGTCAAAAGCAGCTGCTGAGTGACCATGTTGCATGCTGCAGTGCAGACCTAAACATAATATGGGCATATAAAATGACTGTGGTTAACCTACATGGTGTTTTAGTTGGATGCAAGATAAATCAGCATAGATCATTAAAAAGCAGAACGAGTTCACACCATTTTTTTCTATTTAAAGATATTTATTGATGAAAATGTGATGCATAAGAGAACATTGTAAATATAAACTGTGAGGTTTAAGCTGCGAATATATTATATGTAAGTCACAATGGGAGAGAATACTTATTCAAGCAATATTAGCTATGTAAGATTAGGTAATAAACTTTTGAGTATAATTGAGAAAAAGCAAGAGAAGGGGAAATTAGGAGGGAAAAGAGGAAAATAAACTAGAATATTATTGAAGTTGTAGCCATACAGGTACTGAAATAACAAAGCAGTTAAAACAGAGGAATGATGTATATACAAAGCATTATGCAATGCTAGGTGTATACAAATGTAGAATGATAGACTTCAAGTACGAATTATATAGTTAGTTGGGGGAGGAGGGAGGACAGTCTCCTTAGCAATAGGTAACAGGTAATTAGTGAGTGGTAACCAAAGCTGATGATGCTTATAGTTATCTAATTTATGGTGATGACATTCTAGGATCCACCTACCTTGAAGAGTAATATTATCTGTGGATTTCCAATTGGATATAATAGCAGAGATAGCTATGGAGATCAGCAGATCAACAAGTTTCCAAAGCATTCTATGAGAATCCCATACATCGTGTATGCTGCAGAGAAAGAGTAAATCATGTGAGAGAGCTATGTGAATCTGAGTAATGACTATTATGCGGTTCCATATTATAACCCAGAAAGTGGACAGAGCTGGAAAGGAGAAGAGCATGTGAAATCAGGTGTTTAGACAAAATATTGAGTTGCAAATATCAACAGACAAGAATATCGGGTTTAAAATATTGTGACATGGAAATGTAGATGTAAAAAATATCGATTTGAAGGCAAGTAATATCGATTTTTAAAATATAGGTCATTAATATAATTTGCAAAAATATAGCTGTTTAAAATAAAAAATAAAAATTAGTGTTATGTATTTTAGTATTTATATTAAATATTTGTGATGTAACTTTTTGTATGTGTTGTTTATTTTTTTAATGTATGTGTTACATTTTTAATAGTTATTATATGTTGTGTTTTTTGGTTCTGTAGCGGGTTCTGGGTTTATAGTGGAATAGGGTGGGTAGTAATTTAATTATTATAAATTATGATTTTTTATTTAATAATATTTGTTTAATTGATATTGAATTGTGTTAATTGTGCTTTTAATTTTTGTGGATGAATTTTATGTGTGAGTTGTGGGGTTTATAGGGGTAAATGGTGGGAAGTATTATATTGTTTATTAATTAATAATTAGTTGTTAATTAATATTAATCAATTGATAATAAATTATTTTAATTGTGTAATTTCTTTAGGTGCAGGTTGTGGGGTTATAGGGGTAAAGGGTGGAAAGTTATTTATTTTTAATAATTACTTGATAATTAATAATAATTATTTAATTGATAATTAATTATGTTAATTGTGTTATTTTTTTAGGTGCAGGTTATGTGTTAGGGGTAACGAGTGGAAGCTAATTAATTTCTGATTAATTAATAATTAGCTGATAATTAATATTAGTTAATTGATCATTAATTAAGTTGATTGCTTATTTGCATTCGTTTAGGTGCAGGTTTCGGGTTTATGGGGATAAAGGGCTGGAAGTAAATTATTTTAATGACTTTTTAATTAGTTGTTCAATACTATGTTATTTATTTGAAAATTCATTTTAATAGTGTAATTAATTGATTTAAAGTTTACTTTTAAATGCGGGTTCTGGGGATTATGGGGATAAAGGGTGGGAAGTTCATTACGTTTAATGATGATAATTAGGTTTCTAATTAATATTATGTGTTTAATTAATAATTAATTATGTTAATTGTGCAAATATTTTTGTTTTTAGATTTTAGATGTGGGTTGTGAGATTTGCAGGCATATGGGTTGGGAAATAAATTAAGTTTAAGCAACAAAAATTTATTGTTTTAATTCATATTAATTATTCATTCAATAATTAATTATAGTAATTTTGTAAATAATTTGTTGTTACATGTTATGAGTGTGTTGTGTGATTTGTGGAAATTTATTGTGGGTAATATGTTAGTTATAATTAATTAATCATTAATATTTAATAAATGAAAATACATTTGTGGATGAATATTTTTATTAATAGTGTAAAGAATTTTTTAGGTGCAGGTTGTGAGTTTTTGAGTGTTATAGGGTGGGAAGTAACCAAACTAAGGGGTCCATTAGGACAAAGTCCGCCCGTCATCCTAGCGGGGATTGGGACCGCCCGCCATAAGGGCGGGGGTCCCGTGGGGGGCACTAGGTTGTGCCCGCCACAGTGGCGGGCACATCCTGCATTTGTAGCATTGTGGCGGGCGGTGATCTCAGCACCGCCCGCCACAATGCTAGAAATGCATTTCAGCATTTGCATATACAAAGCGGCAGGCACCGCGCGGTGCCTGCCGCTTTGTTTATGCAAATGTGGGGGGTACCACAGGTACCCCCCGTGCGCAGCCCCCACCCCTCCTTCACTCTGGTGGCCCGCAGGGGGCCCCCGGAGTGAAGACCGCATGCCTTTAGGAATTGTAAAATGCTCATGCTAATATGGCTAGCGGTGTCTGATAGACACCGCCACCATATTATTCCTTTTCCGCCCCGGCCGCAAGGCGACCGGGGCGGAAAATCGGCAGACAGTCTTTCCGTCCTCCGAGGTCCCCCCCACCATACTAATGTGGTGGGGGAAAACGAGAGAGGATGTCGGGCGGATTGCCCCCGCCAGGCTGGTGGTAGCTACTGCCAGCCTGGCGGGGGCAATCCGCCCGACATCCTAATGGGCCCCTAAATGTATGTAATAATGAAAGTTTTTGTTAATGAATAATTTTCAAGTATAAATATATATGTGTATGAAAATAATTTTTGTATTTTATTTATAATAAAATTTGTAGGAATTTGTGATATGTGTTTAACATTGTGATATGTTTTTTTTTTAATGTTAATATTAAATATATTTTTATTTTCTTTTTCAACATATTTATATATTTTTTTATTAACTTTGTTTTTAAAATAATAGTATTTTGTTGAAGATATGTTGTTTGTTTTTACTGTTGAACTGACTGGAGTGGGAATAGTAAATTTTAACCCTCCGCTTTCCAACATTTTCTCTACTGTTTCACTTATTGGAGTGGGAATAGTAAATGTTATCACTCCGCAATTCAACACTTTCCCTACTGTTGTCCTGAGTGGAGTGGGAATAGTACATTTTACCCCTCTGCTATCCAATACTTTCCCTACTGTTGCACTTATTGCAGTGGGAATAGTAAATGTTATACCTCCGCTGTCCTACACTTTCCCTACTGTTGCATTTATTAGAGTGGGAATAGTAAATGTATCCCTTCGCACTCCAACAGTTTTGCTACTTACTGTTACAGTGGCTGGAATGGGTACAGTAAATATTACTTATCCGCAATCCAACGCTTTTACTACTGTTGCATTTATTTGACGGAGATTTGTAAATTTAAATCAGTGCATTTATAGAGTGCACTACTCACCCACGAGGGTTTCAAGGCGCTGAGGGTAGCGGGTAGAGGGGGAGGTGCTGCTACTGCTCGAACAGCCAGGTCTTGAAGTGTCTCCTGAAGGTGAGAAGGTCTTGGGTCAGTCGGAGGTGGGTGGGGAGGGAGTACCAGGTCTTGGCGGCATGGTAGGAGAAAGGATCTGCCGCCTATTGTTGTTCTTCTGGTGTGTGGCACGGTGGCGAGGGCGAGGCTGGCTGAGTGGAGTTGGCGAGTCGTGGTGTAGAACGAGAGGCGTTTGTTGAGGTGTTCGGGTCCGGTGTTGTGGAGCGCTTTGTGTGCATGGGTGAGGAGCTTGAACGTGATCCTCTTGTTGACGGGGAGCCAGTGCAGGTCTCTCAGGTGGGTGGCGATGTGGCTATGGCGGGGGATGTCCAGGATGAGGCGTGCGGAGGCATTCTGTATGAGTTGTAGTCTTTTCTGTAGCTTGGCCGTTGTCCCTGCATAGAGTGCGTTGTCATAGTCGAGCCGGCTTGTGATGAGGGCTTGGGTCATAGTCCTTCTTGTTTCCGTGGGGATCCATTTGAAGATCTTTCGTAGCATGCGGAGGGTGTTGAAGCAGGAGGAGGAGATGGCGTTGACTTGCTTGGTCATATTGAGCGATGAGTCCAGGACGAACCCAAGGTTGCGTGCGTGGTCGGTGGGAGTTGGTGCTGTGCCCAGGGCTGCGCGCCACCAGGAGTCGTTCCAGGTGGAGGGGGATTGTCCAAGGATTAGGACCTCTGTCTTGTCTGTGTTCAGTTTCAGGCAGCTGATCTTCATCCATTCGGCGACGGCCCTCATTCCTTCTTGGAAGTTGGATTTGGCGGTGACTAGGTCTTTGGTCAGGGAGAGGATCAGCTGGGTGTCGTCGGCGTAGGAGATGATGTTCAGAATAGTTATACATGTTTATATTTTATAATTTATTTTATGCTGTTATAATTTATATTACTATTTTTTTTGTTTATTTAAAATTAGAATATTTTTAGTAACTAATATTTTTCATGTGTAAAATATTTTTTGCTAAATTTAAAGAATTTTTAGCTGTTTAATTTTTTGTTTAATTATAGCGGTTTGTTTTTCAAAGATTTTATGTTAATGGTATACAATTATATATATTAATTTGTTTTTATATCATTTTAAAATCTTAATATAAATTTAAATTATTAGTTCAATAACTTTTTTGTAAGTAGATATATGCAAATATATTTTAATTATTATATAGGTGCATTTAACTTTTTTAAGTTTATTTGTTATATTTGTTAAGATATATATTAAATATTTGTTACATTTTGTTTAATTAATTGTACTATTTAATATTTATTATTTCATTTTATATATGTTTAAAAATGGATCTTTCATACAACTAAATTAATGACATCGATATTTTTTTCCAACATTTTTGTACGATAATTGTGCATGGGGATATTTTGAGTCTCAATATTTTGTAAGTGTACCCTGTAAATCCATACCTAAGTGAGGGGGTGAATAGGATGACGGGCGGACATATGTCTGTCCGCAACACTATCGGACAACGGGACTGGCCGACTTGCTGGATTAAGCAGTTAATGGCTTCTCCAAAGGAGCCAGAAATGGAGTTTGAATGATTGGAATTAGTGATTAATTAAAAAAGTTTTGGAGTTTGGCAAAATGGAGATAAAATTAAACTGTAAAGCCATTAGAGCTCAGTGCTTTCTCTTTAGGAAGAGAGTGTAAGGCCGAGTAGAGTCCTTCAATTTAAAACAGTTGTTTTAAAAGTCAGAATTCCATCAGTGGTGAAGCTCTAGTTTTGAGATTGGAGAAATATGTATTTAGGGTTCCTCTGATTGAGTGGTTTCTAGGATATAATAATCCTTGTGATAGGAGGCAAAGCATGCCACAATATCATTATCCCTGAACAACTTTTCACCGGAATTATTATTAATGGATTTAATAGCTGTCTTCACCGTTCTGCATTTTAAATAGCAAGCTAGTAAGGAACCAGCTTGATTCGTACCACCATAGTATTTCACTTTTTATTTACGGTGTGTATCACAGGCTTCTTCAGTCGTAAATTTATTGAATTCAATCTTAGCTGTAACAAAGACTTTGTGATCAGATTTGCTATTTTTACTTGTATAATAATGATGTTCGAGGGCTTAATATTTGCTAGAATAGAAGCAGATTTATGTTGTACTGATTGTTTTGGGGGAAAAAACCTTAGAAGCTGCCTTAAAAGTGTCCCAAACAGAATGAAATGATGTTTGATCATTGTCATTGCATTGGAATTTTTTAAAGAAGGTGATATAGGAAGAGAGAAAAAAGGCAACCATTACTAATGAGTTGTTGAACCTCCAAGAAGATTTGTTAGGCCTACTGGTGAGGATGTCTAAATCAGTTAGTACTGGGGCGTGATCCCCTAGAAGCATAGGACCAATCTCTGAGTTGACCACACGTAGCAATAAACTTTTCCTGAGGGAAATATAATCCAATCTCAATTGGGAGTGAGAGAGTAAAAAGAGTGTTCCAACAGGTTGGTATTCTATTATCTTCAAGAATCAGAGAGGCAATGTTGAGAAATTAGGTTTTTAAAGGCTTTGTGGGAGGCATGGGGAACAAAACATGAGGTGGAAAGCCTGACCAGAAAGGGATCAAGGACTTTATTAAAGTACCCTCCTCCTATTAAATTATTCAAGGTGTGTTCAGTTATAGTGCGTGAGAGCAACTGCCAGAAATGTGGGTCTGGATGCTTTGGACCATTAACGTTTAGGTTAACATACTGATAGTGGTATCATCAATTGTAAGGTTGAGTAGTTACCAATGATGATGTTGAGAGTGGATAGTGAGGCGCAAAGACTTATGACAGAGGATGATAACACCATTTTTGTTGGTTTTGATGGCAGAGGAATAGAGTTCACTAACCTTATTGTTTCTTAAGTTTGGCAGTCTCCAGTTCGTTGAGCTGTGCCTCTTGTAACAAAGCGTTGTGACATTTCAAGCCAGCTAAATGAGATAAAACAAGCTAATGTTTGATGGGGTTTTTGAACCGCTTAACATCCATGTAACTTTTCTAAAATGCATTAAAATGAATATACATAGTCAACTGCTGATTAATATGAAACACGAGGCATGACAAAATATTAGAAGTGAAGAGAAAGAAAAGAGCGAAGAAAAACAAAGAATAAAGGAAGGTTAAGACAAGAGCAAGGAATATAACTTCCAAACATTGGATTAATCTAAATATGGCATCCCAGGAACAAAGGTCCACGGATGATGAAAAAGAAGAAGACAATGGTGAAACTCTGAAGGGAAAAATGACAGCAGAGTGTCTGCGAGTGAAAGGCAAAAACATATTTGGTGAATAGGCTTCAAAAAATGATATTAATGCATATATGAGCGAGCTCTTAAATAAAATTAAAATTTACAAAAAAACATAACAACATTCAGGATGTACCAATTGACAGACAAGCAACATTATTCACATATATTCATGAGGCTCTAGAATTTGACAAGGGAGCCCGAACTTACCATTGGAGACATGGAGGAAGACAGTTGGGGTGATGTGAACAGAACATGAGGGAAGTTACAGTGCAGGGAGTCTGCAAGAAGGACTTATCTAGGAATAAGTAAAAGGGATAAGGGGAAATTAGTTAGTAGATGGCAAATAATTACAGTAGTAATTCAGCTAAATGGAAAAAATAAACATTGGAACAACAATATATTTAGACCATTATGTAACATAGGATGATCCTAATTCTATGGCTTCTCTCTTATGTTGATCAATGAAGATTTGTAAGTCATCAGGTTCTCAAAGGAGTAGTATTTATCCTTGAAAGTAATTTTGAAGATGCATGGCTAAAGTAGGCCATATCTGATATTCAAGGATCTCAGTTGAGGATGTAGCTCAAGTGATTGTTCATACAAGTTGCTATAGCTGGAGAAAAGTCCTGTGTAAAAAACACCTTATGGCCTGACCATTACAGAGACCCCTCCTATTCGGCCATAGACAGAAGTTGAATTAATTCAGTGAATTGAAGGAAATGAATAATGATTTCTCTGGGTACAAGAGTTAGGCCTTTTGCAGCCCTTGGACCAATACGTGGAACCTGCTGAATAGACAGAGGAGAAGTAGAAGGCATACACAAAATTGAAGCTATCGCCGTTTGCAGGAAGGTGATCACATTGGAGCCTTCTGAACCTTCTTGAATACCAAATACATGGAGATTATTTCGCCTATTTCTGTTTTCTAAATTTTCTGTGAGTCTTTTAAGTTGAGCAATGTCTATTCTATATCCATTTTAGAACTGGCTGGAGTTGAATTCTCAAGGTTGCTAACTTTTTCTCTAGTGTTGAGATGCATTGATCATGCGGGGACCATTTTAACTCTATACGAGGCATTGGTGTCAATAATAAATGGTTTTGAGGATCTTAGTTCCTCCATGACATCTTCTAGGGTCAAATGAGTAGTTGATTATTTAGTGGGAGAATCAAAGTCCTTTTTTGGCCGTTTGACCAAAGTGGTGTTTAGCAATTTTTTAGAGATAGCACCAGAGGAGGGAGAGCTTTCCCTTACAAATTCCAAAATGTTTCCATACTGACAAAAGGTGCCAGGTTGGATTTAGTTGACTGAGTGCATGTTACAAAATGAAAGGATGACCTACTACAACTTTTTGAGGACTCCCCATTTAAGGCCTTGAAGAAAAAACAGTGAGTCATTGAAATGCAAAAAAGTAATACAAAATCATGCGTGCCTCATGGCAAATTAAATATGTATATATAGCAAGTTTGGAGCTTTAAGCGTAGGAAGTCACATAAGATAGTGATGTTTGCAGGAACTTCATCAAATAATGTTATCAGAACTATTACTGCCCTCCAAATGTGCAGGATTGACGAATGCTCTCATTTGTAGATAATAATGAGCCTGAGGGTGCTGCAAGTTTATGAAAGGTCTTAGCACATGATAAAAAGCAATTCCCTTAGGTGCATCAGTCAGTGTAGAAATGGCGGCCTCCAAATATACGTTTAGTTTGTGTGTGAAAACAGGGTCATAGCCGCCAATTCAGGAAATGCTGGCATGGTTGTAATGTGGCTGCTTTCTGAGTTCAAGTCCAGAGCTTGCATGTCATTTTCAAAATGCCAAAGCTGCATTGAGCTCTACAGAGCAGGGGGCATCTTGTGTGGCGTATAAACACCCACCCATGAGTTCAAATTATTCATCACCCTGTGCTTGTGGGTGCCAATGGTGGGCACAGACACTTATTTCAGAGGGATGTTATTTTTTTTTCATCATCAGACTTTCAACTGGAGTGAAAGAAAGAAAGGTAGAAAGATTTGAAAACTGAGAGGCGTGAAAGATTGGAAGAAAAAGAACCTGCAAGAGTGTGATGATGAGACTAGTGCGAGGGCGAGGGAAGAAAGAGCCATGAAAATGGAATGAAGAGTAGGTAGCCTTGGTATTCAGCAACTCTAGCATTCGGCAGGATCTGCAAACACTTAAGAAAACTTTGACCCCCTACTCTTCTTTTTCATTACAAATTAGGAACATATCCATATATATAATAGAGCTAAAGAGCTATGTCTTGGCTTTCCAAGTGACATTAAGACACACCCCTTTTTCCCTAATCCTAAAAGTGAAGGCATTGAAAGTTAGGGTGCCTAATGACTGCACATTGGGACAGTAGGCTGTTCCCAATTCAGAAAGGCGCTATGTGCAACTTAGAAAGCTTTACATTATTTGTGTTCATAAAGTGGTATATAGTGCAGATCCATTAGGAAAGAAGACACACAGGGGCAGATTTGCAAGGCCCTTGCGCCACTTTTGCGTCATTCTTAACATGGGAAAAGTGACGCAAAAGTGGTGCAAGGGACTTGTAAATTAGCCCCACAGTCTTTTCACTTTTTCCCATAGTATACAGCATCCATCATTTGGAACATACTACAGCCTCCTCATTACCTTTGCCATGGGTCCATGTAAAGGCTGATTCCACGCTCTATCTGTGAGGTGAATGTAGTGACAACAACAGAAACAATATGGAAAATAGTTAAGAAAAATATGTTATTTTTAAAGGCTAACAGCTGCGCTCCTCTAGGCTCGATTTACTTAGCCAACAAAATGACTGGCTGAGTTAACACTCGCTGCTGACATCTGATGTTGTCTTAGCACACAGATTTGAGTCCCAGCAAAGCCTACTCGGGCATACAGTTTTCTTGGATGGGTAAACTAAGCATCATTAGATCGAGAAGTGGTAAGACCTGTTATTTAAATCATTTAGAAAATGCTAAAGTGTGGCAATAAGTGCTATGTAAAAACATGTCATTGGTTTGTGCTTTCCATTCTGCTATGCTAACTGAATAACTAGTCACAGAGATTCCAATCTTCCACAGATACACAGAGCAGAGCGTGTGTCCCTTAAATAATGACAAATTTCAGCCAACTGCATTTGTGCACTCCATGTTGGTTTTCAATGTGATTTGGCAGCAAAGCTGCAAGTAGTGCATTTACATGTGTATTTGCATGTTTATTTCTTAATTCATTTATTTATTTGATTGGCTGCAAATTATGATGTTTTGGGTAAAACCAGAAGGTTCTGATTGGCTGACCGTTGACAATGGGTGAGTTGAGAGCTGCAATGAGAACCCAAAGCAGCCCTGGCAATTTTGTCAGACCAGACTCCTGGAGGAGGGGGGGTAAGTGTGAAGCACTGCTGCTTTTGTTACTTGGAATCGATTTTGGAGCACCACCACAAAACCAGCCCCCAGTAATAAAACCGGATCCCACCACAGCAAAATGAGCCCCCACCTTTCCAGCCTCCCAGGGAAACGCTCAATGCCCGCTACAGCCAGTCCGTCCCTGGGTGTGTTGGAGCGGCCATTGGTCTAGAAATATAGTCCGGTGCTAGGCCATGTACGGCTTTCAAAACAAGTGTGGATATATTTTAACAGTTCTTGTTTGTGTAGAGTCATTCATCCTGGTGAGGATAAAATGTGGTAGAATTATTGATCCGCAGAGCCGGAGTGGTCATTCTTCCACTCTGACATTTGCCAAACCTGGGCAGAGCTGGAGGAGTGCCTCTATGCGTAGCTCCATGGAGTTAGAAAAAAACTCTGTGGAGCTCCGCGTAGCTTCACTCCGCTACCTCCTCGCTCCCCTCCCACTCCCAAATGCCTTAAAAATATATAAAGAAGGAGCTTACCTGTATTCCTGCCGCCTCCCCTCCTAGGCTGCTCTCTTCCTGCTCCTCTCGCGTCCTCGACGATGTCCTTCATAAAAAAAACGCTACATTGTAAGTCTTGCGTGTGCACATGCACATGCACAAGATCTACAACGTAGTGTTTTTTTTATGAAGGACTTCATTAAGGACGCGAGAGGAGCAGGAAGGAGAGCGGCCAAGCAGGGGAGGTGGCAGAAATACTGGTAAGTGCCTTGTTTATATATTTTTAAGGCATTTGGGAGGGGGTGAGAGCAGCTATCTCTGCTCCGCCATGGAGGCAGAGTTTTGCCTACTCCCCATTCGCCAAGGAGCGCGGAGTAGGCAAACCTCTATAAACTCCGCAGGTGGAGCGGAGTTACACGACCAGGGTTAGACATTTCCCCAGTAGGTGGTAGGCTAGGGAGCTTCTTTCATAGCAGGATCAGCTGCCATGACCCAACCGTGCATCCACTCCATTTCATCGCTTACCTCATGCATTGTGTGGCTTGTTTTGTTGAATTATTTTGCCACCACTAATTTTGGTTTCCAGTCAAGTTTGGTGCAAAGGAGGTTGTGAAGTGTTCTTTAGGTGAAGTCAACACCTTATCCAAGGAGGCAAATGTTGAAGGAGGCCCACTCATAGATTGTTAAAGTGATCAAGTTTATTGAATACCAGGAAATTTATCAGATTTAGGGCCAGATGTAGGAAGCCTAATTCCGGTCGGTAACGGATGATATTACCGAAATTCATAAACAGAATAGAAGTGGCTAGTCAGGTTTGTTTTTTAACGAATTACTGCCCCCGCAACCAATTTATCTTGCGCGAACGAAACTTTTTTTTGTCACAAAATGATTTATTTTCATTTATAGTTAAGTTTCATTAATCAGACCATATGTTTTCAAAGGAGACTCACGTCAAAACAGTCAAATCAATAACATACAATAATGTGCACAATATATACAAGTGTACAGGGGTTCACAATGGATACTCAAAATTCAAAGATACCAAAATGACTTCCTACATAACAGGTACATTCAAAATAAATTACCGAAATTCAGCCGTTACCGACCGTAATTATGCTTTTCAGATGTAGGTGGCCAAATTGTAGGATTCGGTAATTTACCGAATCGGTAACTTAAGGAATCGGTAACTTACCGAATTCTTAACATACCGATTCGGTAAATTACCGAATCCTTAATGCAGAGAGCACTCAAGTGAGTGCTTTTTACATTTAAGGATTCGTTATTTACCACCAACTATTAGTTGGTGGTAAATTCCAAATGCCTTTTAAAATGCAATTTTGTGGTTTTTATTCAGAGCCATGTGGCAGACATACATGCCCTTAGGGCTAGTATGTGTGCCACATGTGCACCCAGGCAATATTCAGGGGTGCAACAGGGTGTCAATGTGACACCCTGCTACCCTTGAAAGGGTTCCCCCATTACCGATTCTGTATTTACCGATTCGGTATTTACGAATGGGAATTACTGAATCGGTATTTACCGATTTGGTAAATACCGAATTGGTAAATACCGATTCTTAATTACCGAATCGTACCGATTCGGTAATTGTTACCGAAAGATTATCTACATCCTAATTACCTATTCTTAAATACCGAATCGGTAAAATTCGGCATTTAAGAATAGGTAAATTCAGATTACCTACATCTGGCCCCTAGTTGTGTTGGATGGGACGAGAAACATATATTCTGTACATTTTGTATTTTAGACCAAGCTGTAGTTGTATCAAAAGTCTGATACAGTAGGGAAAGTCATGGTGTTATAAGGAAAGTGGATTGAATAGAGCAATGAGACAGGGGCAGCAGAGTAAAAAATTATAGGACCTCGGTCTTTGAAGACTCGCATGAGAGATTGTAGTGCCAGCCAGTGGTGGTTAACAACAAAGTAATCCGACAAGTGTGTCTATGGGAGTGGTGAGAAGTAAAACAAAAAGTGAAAAGGCGAAAATATTTGAGGTTTTCTTGGTGTATGGATTATAGGAGAAACCAAAAGTATAGATGATGGTGAAACGAGGCGTTAAATTAACAGAATAACATAAGTTCCAGGAATGATTATTTGGTGGCACCAAGTTTTAATGCAGTTGGTGTGGAAGGGATCACTGACATAATATCGACTGACAAAATATCGACTACCAAAAATATCGAGGAAAAAATATCTACAGACAAAATATCGAGTTTGTATGTACAAACAGGTAAGTACAAAAATATCGAGTACAAAATATCGTTTACAAAAATATAGTTTTAAAAAATATCGACTTTATTAAAAACAGTGTTAAATTAAATTAAAATTTAAAATTAATTACTAAAATATACTTAAAAATGCTTAAATTATATTATAATAATTAAATATTTAATAAAGTTATAAAAAAAATTAACAATCATATTTGTTAAAACATATATATATATTAACATAATATAATTAAATATTATTCAATATTATTAACGTACAATAGCAAAATGTAAAAAATACTATTCCCACTCCAGTGGGTGCAACAGTGAGGAAAGCGTTGGATAGCGTAGGGGTAGAAAATACTATTCCCACTCCAGTGGGTGCAACAGTAGGGAAAGCGTTGGATAGCGTAGGGGTAAAAATTACTATTCCGACTCCAATGGGTGCAACAGTAGGGAAAGCGTTGGATAGCGTAGGGGTTAAAATTACTATTCCCACTCCAAATAGTGCAACAGTAGGGAAAGCGTTGGATAGCGTAGGGGTTTAAATTACTATTCCCACTCCAAAGAGTGCAACAGTAGGGAAAGCGTTGGATAGCGTAGGGGTTTAATTTACTATTCCCACTCCAGTGGGTGCAACAATAGGGAAATCGTTGGATAGCGTAGGGGTTTAAATTACTATTCTCACTCCAAAGAGTGCAACAGTAGGGAAAGCGTTGGATAGCGTAGGGGTTTAAATTACTATTCCCACTCCAAAGAGTGCAGCAGTAGGGAAAGCATTGGATAGCGTAGAGGTAAAAATTACTATTCCCACTCCAGTGGGTGCAACAGTAGGGAAAGCGTTGGATAGCGTAGGGGTAAAAATTACTATTCCCACTCCAGTGGGTGCAACAGTGAGGAAAGCGTTGGATAGCGTAGGGGTAAAAATTACTATTCCCACTCCAGTGGGTGCAACAGTAGGGAAAGCGTTGGATAGCGAAGGGGTTAAAATTACTATTCCCACTCCAGGGAGTGCAACAGTAGGGAAAGTGTTGGATAGCGTAGGGGTAAAAATTACTATTCCCACTCCAGTGGGTGCAACAGTAGGGAAAGTGTTGGATAGCGTAGGGGTAAAAATCACTATTCCCACTCCAGTGTGTGCAACAGTAGGGAAAGCGTTGGATAGCGTAGGGGTTTAAATTACTATTCCCACTCCAAAGAGTGCAACAGTAGGGAAAGCGTTGGATAGCGTAGGGGTTTAATTTACTATTCCCACTCCAGTGGGTGCAACAGTAGGGAAATCGTTGGATAGCGTAGGGGTTTAAATTACTATTCCCACTCCAAAGAGTGCAACAGTAGGGAAAGCGTTGGATAGCGAAGGGATTTAAATTACTATTCCCACTCCAAAGAGTGCAGCAGTAGGGAAAGCATTGGATAGCGTAGAGGTAAAAATTACTATTCCCACTCCAGTGGGTGAAACAGTAGGGAAAGCGTTGGATAGCGTAGGGGTAAAAATTACTATTCCCACTCCAGTGGGTGCAACAGTGAGGAAAGCGTTGGATAGCGTAGGGGTATAAATTACTATTCCCACTCCAGTGGGTGCAACAGTAGGGAAAGCGTTGGATAGCGTAGGGGTTAAAATTACTATTCCCACTCCAGTGAGTGCAACAGTAGGGAAAGTGTTGGATAGCGTAGGGGTAAAAATTACTATTCCCACTCCAGTGAGTGCAACAGTAGGGAAAGTGTTGGATAGCGTAGGGGTAAAAATTACTATTCCCACTCCAGTGGGTGCAACCGTAGGGAAAGTGTTGGATAGCGTAGGGTTAAAAATTACTATTCCCACTCCAGTGTGTGCAACAGTAGGGAAAGCGTTGGATAGCGTAGGGGTAAAAATTACTATTCCCACTCCAAAGAGTGCAACAGTAGGGATAGCGTTGGATAGCGTAGGGGTAAAAATTACTATTCCCACTCCAGAGAGTGCAACAGTAGGGAAATTAAATACTTCATATATTATTTCAATAAATATAAATTAATATCTATCAAAAATTAATTAAAAGTAATTACGAATTTAATATAATATAATAATTACTCAATTAAAATTACAAATTAAATTTAATTATTACAATTATTTAACTATTAATACAAATTAATTACAAATTAACAATTAATAATTAAACATTTAAAAATTAATTTACAATAAATTCAAATTAAAAACAATAAATTGAAATTGATTTATTTAATTAATTATAAATAAATTACTTCCCATCCTATTCCCCTATAAACCCACAACCCACTACAGAAAATAAATTATTAAATTGACATAATTAGCAATTAATCAATTAAATAAAATTAATTAGCAATTCTAATTTAATTAATTACCCATAAAAAATTGATTAACAATTAATTCTACAACAATACCAATAAATATGTTTGCATATTTAATTAATTATAAATAAATTACTTCCCACCCAATTCCCCTATAAACCCACAACCCGCTACAGAAAATAAATTAGAAAAATTAACATAATTAACAATTAATCAATTAATTTAAATTAATTGCCAATTAAAATGTAATTAATTACCAAATACAATGTAATTAACAAATAATAAAAAATTATTAACAATAAATACATTTACATATTTAATTAATTATAATTAAATTACTTCCCACCCTATTCCCCTATAAACCCACAACCTGCTACAGAATTAAATAACGCAAAAATTAAAAAATTAAAATGTCATTAATTATTATTATTTATAACATAAATACACACTTTTCACACATATAATAACATAAAAACACTATAAAAATTCAATATTATTAAAAATTCGATAACTTTAATAACCTATATTATATACTTCGATATTTTAACTGTCTATATTTTTAACAGTCAATATTACTTTACGTACCTTAAAAACAATATTTTTGATGTCTATATTCTGTCCAGTCGATATTTTGTCCAGTCGATATTTAAAACTCGATATTATGTCCAGTCGATATTTTGAAGTCGATATTTTGACTGTTCACCGTGTGGAAGGTGTGGTGTTCCAGGCCACTGAAAACATATGGGTAGAGAAATAAGAGAAGACTCATGTTGGGGGAGGGGCAGTGATAACCAGGCAGTCGAGCGGGAATACAATGGTGGGTTCTTCAAATCCAAGGAGTATAAGAATAGATGACAGGTGATTGTTGTGAACTGATGTGATGATGTTTGTATATGTGTGAGAACTGTTTTTATAGAGAGGAGGGAATTAAGCAGGTTATTGAAAGACAGACATAGAGCGGTGCAGTGAAAGAACAAGCATTCCAATGTTTAGAGACAAACCTAGGAGAGTTTTTGGAAGATAGTTAGAATGCGATGATAGGCCTGCAGATTTAACGCATTGGAAGTAAGTGACAAATATGAGGGAATGACTGGAAATCGTGGTACGGCAGATGAGGACACTGGAGGAGAGACCTAGATGTTCATTGATTTCTGAGGTAAAGAGAATCAGAAGTAGCCCGTAAGAGGCGAGCAAATTGTATTATGGGATGCTCTCTGTCATGGACTTAATGATAAAGTTTGATATCAGGGCATAGTGAGTATGGGGGTTAGGGTGTAAGTGGAGGAGAAGTGATGAGTAATGTAGTATTTTCAATGTTAGGGCCACATGTACGACCATTTAATTTTGCCACTCACAAACTGTGATTTTTTTTGTGACTTGCAATTACCGAGTCACAAACTGAAATGTACAACAGTGTCTGAGACACTGTTTGTGATTCCCAAATGGGTTGGAAAGGGACTTGCCTCATTAATATTCATGAGGCAGGTCGCAATTTGCAACCCATTGGGAAGGACTGGCACTCACAGGGATGGTGGCCTTCTGGGGTCAGCAGACCACCATGTCTGTGACTGCTTTTTCAATAAAGCTGTTTTTTTTAATGGAAAACGGGTTGAGTTTCAAAAACCAAAAAATGAAAAGTCTTCTTTTTATTTTTTAAGAGTGGGCATTGATACGGGGGACCGCTGCCTGCTCATAAAAATATTTTTGCATACATCAAGAAAGGAGAAAGGGTCCACTGCAACCCCTTCTTGCTCACAAATGCGTTATCCCCACCGTGATGTTGGTGGCAAAATGCGGATGTTTTGCAACCGTATTTCGTTTGCAAAACATTCTTACTTACCACTGCGAGTCGCTATTATTTGGAAAGGATGCTCTTAATATGTCCCTTCCTAATAGCGACTGGCAAAGTCAATTTTGCGAGTCTGGTTGATACATGCTACAGGCCATTTTAACGGTCTCAAACATGTGGCCATTTATTATTTAAACGAGAATTATAATGCAAAGTCAATTGCCAATAATGTTTTTCTTATTTTCATACATGGTGCAGCTGATTCATAGGGTGGGCAGTCAAAATGAGGTGATGAGGCTTTGAAAGTAAAACTATTTTGCATAGCAAGGGCAAAATGAAGTGCGTATGAAGCTAGTTTGAATGCCTGAATATTTGAGTGGCTTTGTTTTCCATCATTTGGGGAGTAGAGCTCTCAAGTCGATCTTTGTGGAGCCGAATTTAGGTGTACTCCAAGTCTGTGATTGATACACAGTAGGAGAGAACATGCACATGGGGTCAAAGGCGTGTTTGAGTGCAGTATGGATAGGCAGGAGGTACATTTACCTGGACGGTTATAAAATGGCATAATCATAGGGAGAAGAGTCAATTTTATGTAAGGAATAGGTCATGGTGTCAGATATCAGTACTTAATCTAGACGTTTTCCACAAGTATGTGTGAATGAGTGATTGGGGAAATGATGTGTTATGTCGATGATTTGTAGGTTAAAATCCCCAAGTATGATGGTTCGACCGTAAGTGAAAAGAACTCAAGAATGTTAATAAGTTCATTGAAAAATTAATCAATAGTGCCTGGCAGGTGATTGAAGGCTTTTATCACTGGAAATGTGTTGCATTTGTTTTTGGAGGCCCTCTTTATTAGATGGCTTCTGTCTTCTGTGAGACGTGCCATTCCCATGCTGAAAAAATGTATGTAATACGTTGTAATACACAGGGTGCTAACACTTGCCCTCTACTGCTCCCCCTTGGTAAGGCTAGCAGGAGGTGAAAGAGATCCAGTCCAAACCTGGTCAATAAAAAACGTTCAGAAATGGTAAAAGCCCCCAGGAGATAAGGCTTGGTTAATAATGTTGTCTTTAACATCATATAAGTTTACGCACACTAGGTTTACGCACTTCCAGCTCTTCCCTCTCCGGTTTTATGAAATTGCCAAAGGACTCCCACATTATGCCCACATCCTGTTTAGTTATTAGATCAGGGTTAGTGTACATTTTGCCTCTGCCTAACCTTTCAAAGCTGCCCTTGATGCAGGGCCGGACTGGGAACCGAAATCGGCCCTGGCAAAGTGCTCAGCCGGCCCCCCCTCTACCCTGGGGGTGCGACCGCACTCTTTGCCAGGGCTGGTTTTTGGCCGGTTTTGTTACAGGGTCGTTTTTGCAGCTATGCTGCAAAAAACGGCCCTGTAACAAAAACGGCCCCCTGGGGCCCAAAACCGGCCCCCACCCATGCAGCCGACCGGGGGATTGCCCGGTGCCTGCAACGGCCAGTCCGGGCCTGCCTTGATGTATCTGAATCATGGGATCTCGAGCGCGTGATCGAGGGTGATACACTCTTTTAAGATCATGTGACTCAGGGTTAATTCCTTATTCAACCAAGTTTTTAACCAAAACATTAAGGGACGGAGAGCCAAAATATCATTTAGAAAAGGCACCCCAGTTCTTCGTGTACCACCATGTTAGATGTGCCACGAGGAACACCCAATAAGTGTTTCAGAAAACTATTCTCGACTACGTGAAGGTCATCTGTGGAAACATGCCCCCATATTTCGCTTCCGTAGGAAGCTATTGCTACATTCTTCGCTTGATAAATCTTCAACTGGGCTGCAATGGGTCTCTTTCCTAGCTTAGATGCAAAGTAAAAAATGGCCGTGTTCACCCGCATCAGTTCCCCCTTCTTTCTTTGTTTAAGTGCACCCCAATTTCCATGCGCATATGGTACGACCCCCAAATATGAGAAAACATCTGTGCGTGGTACCTTGGCCAGGCCAACCCTGAATTGAAACAATTTTTGGGGTGTGTCTCCATTTGCATGACATAAGATTTAGAATCATTGATCGATAAGTCTTGATCCGCCATAAAAGCGGAAAAGGCATCAAGTAGGGCTTGTAGCCACCGCACAGTCCTAGATATAAGGACTGCTTTGTCCGCATAAAGTAGTACAGGGAGGCCACGTTGGCCTACGGGCGGATAGTCCATCCCTGATCACAAAAGGGCTTTATCTAGGTTGTTGATATACAAATTAAACAGAAAAGGGGCCAAGATACACCCTTGATGGATGCCTCTTTTGATATCAAAATCACAAGACACACCTAGGTCTTGCGAAAATCTGACGTTGGCCTTGGTTGCGCGATGGAGGTCTTCTAGGAAGTGAATGATATTACTATCTACCCCTATGTCTTTAATGGACTGCCACAGCTTGGCCCTATTTACGCGATCAAACGCGGAAGATAGGTCCACGAAAGCTAAATAGATGGTACAGGGTGTGCAACCGTATACTTGCTAAGGCTCATGGTAAGGTTAAGGTACTGAGCCATGGTAGACCGGCCAGGGCGGAACCCGTATTGGACATTAGATAAAATACCATGTTCCTCCGCCCAACTGGTAAATCTGTCTAAAAGCGCACGGCCCACCACCTTGACCACCAAATCCAGCAACAATATGGGTCTGTAACAATGTGTGTTATCACAGCCCCCCTTCTTGAAGACTGGCACAATAGTCGAAGTGGCCCAGAACTCGGGGCAACCCGTCCTTGCCGCCGCATTAATTATGTCGGTAAGTACCGACACCCAGAACGAGGGATCAAATTTAAAAAGATCCAGGGGGATACCGTCAGGATCCGGGGCTTTGTTACTTGTCAGCCCAGCGATGCCTCCCTCAATCTCCCCCATCCGAAGGTCAATATGGTAGAAACTACTTCTCAGCCTGACTCACTGGTCAACTTGGGGGGCTCTCAAACATCGCTTTAAAATGCAACACCAAGTCATCCTCCGTAATGTGGGCGCATATGGTGCTACCTTCAGCATGCTCCAGGAAGGGGCTGTTAATGATACTCCAAAATCAAGAGCTATTCTTCAAGGCACTACCCTTGATTAGCTCCCTCCAAGCCTCCTCCTTTAGGGAAGACTTGCTTTTAGCCAATTTTATCTTGTAATCTTTACGGCAAGCTTTGACTAGGGTAGGTTTCTTGGGCTCCTATTAAGAGCTTCCCTCAATGTTCTTGCCGCCTTTGAGCAGGAAGAATCAAAACACTTGGGGGTGGGGGAGACTATTTAGCGGGCTGGGGCACTTAAAAGGTCACTTACTCTGGCGGAAATAATGTTGAAGGCACTAATGATCCCCCCTGGTGATGTATGTGGCGAGATACATATGGCCAGTTCACTAGCACATTGTTCTGTGACTGATTTATAAAAGGCAACTGGAGAAATCTGTGTCCATTTAAGCCTTTGTTTACCATCTGTTGGTCTTATTGACCCCTTTTCCACAGTTCCCCTTTTACATGACATTAAAGGTCCTCGCAATTCATCACACAAGGGGTTATGATCGCTACAAGCGATTTCATGTATAAAAAAACACGGAATGAAGATTGCAAGAATGATAAGAATACCATAAAATCAATAATTGTGCCACACCCTCTTCCTTTAAAGGAAGGAACAACTGCCTTGCTACAAGGGTCACCTAGTGACAAAAGGGATATTAAATCAAATTCATGTAGGAGGTCATTCATAGCATCCCCCTGGGTAGAATGCTCAAAATGCGGCCTCCTCACACGAGGGCAATCTAGTTCACCCAGTCTAGCGCCATGAGTTCGCCACATGGATGTATATTAATGTCCCCTGTAATCATGAGGTTTTCGAGTTCAGTTATACAATGGTGCCTTATAAAAGAACCCACCGTTCATACTTGAAACTGAGTTATAAAAGTTGATAAGGCCTAGTTTTCTAGAACCCTTTCTTAAAACGAAATATTGTATACAAGGGCTTGATGAAGGCAAAACCTGTATCTGAAAATCCATAGTGACATAAATAAAAATGACTAGACCTCCCTTTGATCTACCAGCCGTTGAGGGGGAGGTCGGGACAAAGAAAGACTTATAGCCCTCCAAAAATAAACTGCAATCTAACAGCCATGTTTCCTGTAAACAAATCACTTGAAACTGTTTTATAAATGCTATCCACATTGGGTCGGAGAACTTATTAGCCAGGCCTGCGACGTTCCAGGATATAACATTAGTATCATGTCCACACAAACTCTGCTGGTGTTGCCCTGTAGAGTCCTGCCGAGCTATAGGATTCACTGGGTCTGTTAGTGGGGAGCCCCCCAAGTCAATCACATGTATCCAATTTAGACAGTGGGGTGAATCTATTTGACAGGTCCAGGAACAATAGACCAAACCCTGCTGCCACAGAGGCATCTCATCAGAGTATGGTGTTCTAGCAAACAGATTCAGATGAACATTCCTGGTGGATAGTGTTCTCAGCGACGGGACAACAGATGGAGCTGTATCAACAGGATTCATCTGTATACTCCCTGCAAAGTAAGGTTTATAAAAAAACTTGAGTGGCATGGCCACGATGGCCAACTGGGAGTGCGAAGGATCAAGATGTGACCTTGAAATTAGAATCCTTTCTGCTAGGTGTGGCCTGTTAAGGTTTACAATAATACAGTCCCGCAATAGTGATTGGTAAGAATCACCAATCCATCTCACTCTTTGCACCATGATGATGTTTTCTTCCCACCCTTGTTCCCAGATGTGTATTATATGATAGTCAGTGTAAGACTTTGTTCTTCAGCTGGGAAAAGTCCTCCTTCCTGCCCCCACATTTCCCAGTACCACAACATATGGAGTAGATTCCGGGGGCAGGTGTATTACTGGTAGATCTTGCCAATGAGCTTCTCCTCCCCTCTGTGGCCGAGCCCCTGTTGGATGAATCTCCAGCTGAGACTGGAGCTGTGGCGGCAGAGTCAGACTGCTGCTAAGGTGATGGGATCCATTCTGCATCAGCAGTCGGTGACTTTCAATATCTTGTCTACCCTGTTGCTGTAATTGACCCCTGTCGAAATTTTGAAGGCAGTCCAGATTACAGGGGTCTGATAGAGAGCTTTGCACAGATTGGACGACTGAGCCCCCAGTCGGTGCTAATGGAGGAGAGCATTTAAGATCCAATAAACTCTTTTCAATGGCTATCAAACGTTGGAATATTGGGACCAGCTTTGAATCCAGCAGGTTCTCCATTGTTAACTTCATAGATTCCAAAACACCCATCATGTCAGACTTGGACAGTGTGGATGTAACAGTGATTTGGGCTTTAGGGGGCTGATTAAGTTTGAGCCTTTTGTCTTTACCACCAGATGTTTGCGATTTACTTTTGGTACCTGTCTCTGCCCCTGTACCTCCCAGCTCAGTCAGGGGAGTGTTCCCTTCCGTGGCTGCATCTGGTCATGACGCGGGCATGCGTTACCACCCCCGCTTGATTTGACTTAGCTTCGGTGCCCCCATAGTTATTGATAATGACGGCGGGAGAGAAATGTCGTTGTTGGTCTGAAGAATGAAGGGTACCCCCACTGCCATCATGCATTCCTGTGATGTTTGAGAGATTAGATGAATCATTATGCATGCTGATCAATAACATGGACACCCATGGACCCATGAACACCCACTGTATGCGTGGTAGATGAAGCAGTAACCGGTAACCTAGAGGAGCTCAATCTCCTTGTCCAGGACGGCTGCGGCACGCTGAAGAAATAAATCCATAGTTGTTACTGAGACAGTAGTCCCAGCTGCGGCCCTACCAGATGCTAGTGTTGCTTTACGTCGGACCATAGAGATTTTAATGTTGGCGGTTTCAACAGTTGGCTCACGCTAGATAAAACTGTTACTCGTAGGAATTGTCGAGGGTTAAGGCCTAGATTAGTGGTATGACAGGCAGCAACTTCGTGGAACCCCAGACACAAAGGCACAGAAACATTCATTGACCAGCAATCCTAGAAGTAACATAATTGATTAAAGCAGGCCAGGCGCCTTCCTACCTTCGCCTTGGTCGCTAAAGCTGTTACAGGAAGGCCTGTTTCAGTCAAGGGCAATCAGCGGTGCTCCTCTGGGTGTACAGAAAAAATATCTAGTAAATGCCAAGAGAATGGGCCCAGCCCAGCCTCTTCTGGGCTAAGATGGGCATGCCCTTGGAGAAGTGTGGCTCACTGGTTAGAGGAGGCAGACCTGGAAGCAGAGGTCAGCCCGGGACCAGGGTTCAATTCCCGGCTCGGCGGGGTCTTGAGTCCTAAAATGTCCATGGACTTGACAATTCTCGCTCCGGTGCCTACTCGATTCACGGGTTCACACTCTGCGACTCTGGGCAATAGCTTGCTTAATCTCCACAACGGCCCCTCGTGGTGGGATGCCTGGCTTTCACCTTGCGGATACCCTGCCGGGGTTATCTCACAGGGGAATACCAGGACGGGTTCCCTAAGCAAGCGCTTAGAAACCGCTCGGTGATTTGCGCTATATAAATTCCTGTACATTTACATTTACATTTACATGCGCGTCCCGCGCTGAGGGAGCCCTGGCTGCTATTTGAGAGCCTCCTGGTGCTCTCCTTGACGTTGGCGGCATGCGCGCCGCGAGGACTGCAGGGAGATGTAGTTTTGCCCGCCTCATGGTGATCCGCTGTACCGGGCAAAACCGCTGTGGCAATCTGTGGCAATCTGCAGAAAATGGGCAACAGTAAGATAAGTTCAAAGGCTCCCACGCTGCGGGAGCCCTGGCCGCTATTTGAGTGCCTCCTGGCGCTCCCCTTGACATTGGCGGTGTGCGTGCCGCGAGGACTACAGGGAGATGTAGTTTTGTCCCCCCTTCAAGGCTATCCGCTGTACCGGGCAAAACCACTGTGGCAATCTGCTGAAAATGGGCAACAGGAAGGTCAGTTCAAAGGCTCCCATGCTGCAGGAGCCCTGGCCGCTATTTGAGCGTCTGCCGGCGCTCTCCATGACGTTGGCAGCATGCACGCTGTGAGGACTGCAGGGAGATGTAGTTTTGTCCCCCTCACGGCGACCCGCTGTACCGGGCAAAACCGCAGTGGCAATCTGCGGCATGAGGTATTGGAGATGAATATTGAGGAGGAGGCGAGGACTTGCTGCGAGGAAGTCGGTGGATTTTCAGCACAGGCACCACGTTCATCAACCACAGACAGGTAACCTCACTCAGAAGGCTGGCGGCAATCTGGTGACTGGGCACTATAGAAGTATGCCATTTGGGATGAAAGTGAACGTAGTTTGCACTAGGTTCAGGATTCAGTCCATTGTAGGTCATCAATAACTTGCCAGATGGATAGCAGCTTCCTCAAATTAACATCTGACAAAACTAAAGTTCTTTTCTTTGGTTCATGTGGTCCTCCCCACCAGCCGCTGGTGGCCTGAGGAACTTATTTCTCTCGGGCTCCTGCTTCGACTGCTAGGAATTTGAGAATAGTGTTGATTCAAGTCTTTCTTTTCTTACTCAAATTAAACACGTGTCATCATTCTGTTTGGCTAAACTCAAATCTTTGAAAAAGTTGTTGCATCTGATCTCAGCGAATACACACCTAGATAACCTCCAATTTAGACTATACTAATAGTCTTTATCTGGGCCTTTCTGCCTCCCTAATTCAAATACTTCAGATGGTCCGAAATGCAGCAGTAAGACTGAGCTGAAGATTTCCTTATCTGCAGTCTACATCGCCTCATCTGAAGCAACTTCATTGGCTGCCTGTCATAAATCAGATTCAATTCAAAGCCCTTACACGTGCGAGAAAAAGACTTCGTCCACACAAGACATGCAGATCGCTTAGGTCGAATAATCTTCTATTGCTGCAGATCCTAAAATTCACCATCATTAGACAAGAAGGGAGATCCTTCCTGGTCCTGAAGTCCAAGCTGTGCAACGCACTCCTTGTTAGTCTTCGCAGAACTGTCTGCTTCGACTTTCAAGAAAGAATTGAAAGCATTTCTTTATGATAAAGGTTAGACCCCCTGCACTTTACCGTGATCAGTCTTTGTCTGAGTGCCAGGACGCTTCTGATGAAGCAGTTGTGTGCCATACAAATTTTTTTTGTTCTTAGATTAATCTTTTTGAGGTATTTCTATATCTTTTATGGTGCTTCTGGGTATGGGTAGCTTTCATAGTAGTAGTTTGGCTAAGGTAGAACCACCATCCTGTTGAGTTTAAACTGGTGTTTTATCTGGAGCAAAAAGGAGAGGACAGTGTCAAAACAGACATAAATGTTTTTTACTTTCTGCACGCAAGAGCAGCAAGGAGAGGACAGTGTCAAACAGACATTCATTTTTTTCACTTTTATGCACGTAGACTGGTGTTTTTCCAATCGCCGGTGCCATGTGCTAATTGTTGAGTTTTCAGTTTAGCCACATATCAACATGATGCAAGTTTTAGAACAATTTGGGCACTAGTAGATATCTTTGCTCCAGTCGTACATGTGGCTGTGATTATGGTTATTTTATTCCAGTGTTCTATATTGCTGCCTTACATCAGGAATTGTTATTGGTAGTATGAGAGTGCCTCTACTAGTGGTCGAGGTATGCTTATAAAACAAATGGGGATTTCTTTGAAGAGTTTCTTTTTACAGTCTTATATAGTGCAAACTCTATCCAAAGGCATTGGAGCTCTTTACATGAACACCAGTGACATTACAAAAGGATATTTTTTGTGTGGAGATTAAGTGATTTGCCGAGAATCACAGAATGTTGAGCCAACACCGAGACTCGAATCTGGTTCCTCTGTTCCAGCTGGCAGCTCTGAACATTATGCCTCATCCTCTCTGTTACACCTGGCCTCCTCAGCATGGTTCTCCATTCACTTTTTGTATTCAACCCTCCTGTTTTGCTGACTTTGTTTTTGCTGGTTTTAGGACTCTGCATACTTTACCACTGCTAACCAGTGCAGAATTGCTTGTACCCTTTCTTTAAAACATGGTAGAATTGGCTAAAACCCAATTGGCAAATGTATTTGCCTGCAAGTCCCTAGTAAAGTAGTAATGACTGTACCCAGGGCCTGTAAAGTAAATACTACTAATAAGGCTGCAGCACTGATTGTGCCACCCACTTAAGTAGCCCTTTAAACAAGTCTCAGGCCTGCAATTGCTACCTGTGTGTGCAGTTTTACACTGCCATTTTGACCTGGAGAAATAAACTGGTTGCCAGGCCAAAAGCTTCCTTTTTAATACATTTAAGTTACCACTAGACTGGGCCCTGAACAGCCAATGAGGTAGGGTGTAGTGTATTTAAAGAGTAGGACACGTACTTTTAAGTTTTACCTGTACTGGTTGTGATAAACTCCCAACGTTGTTTTTCACTACTGCAAGGCCTACCTCTCCCAAAAGGTAACATTAGAGTTACCTTATTATATTTAATAAGCTGTAACTTCCAATTAGGAGCAGGAAGACAAGTCGAGTTTGATGCCTAACAAATTTTTATTAAAAGCCCTCTTTAATGATAAAGTCAAATGTTTTATCTCAAATCTGAAAATGCCACTTTTAGGAAGTTGGAATGTTCTTGTCCTAACCATCTTGTTTCTGCAGCCTGATGCTGGGTCAAATTACTAGGTGCAAATGGCAGTTGGTATGTGTTTATTGCTTCCAGACTGTGAGACAAACGTAAGGTAGGTGTTTGCAAGATAGGTACCCTGAGTTTACAAGGGGGAAGAGCTGTCATTTACCACACTTGCACATCACAAAGGCTCTGCCTGAGCACTCTCACAAAGGGTTGTTACTAGTCTATTGTGACCCCAGGCAAGCTGGGCCAAGACAGGAAGGAAGGGGATGCCTGACACCTCAGGGAGTGTAAACCTCTAAAAGCTCCTGCCACTTCAAAGTGGGCACCAGGTATAAATGTTGGACCCTCCTTAGGGTATGTTTGCCTCGGCACTCATGTCAATAATAGGGTGCAGGCTCAAAGGCAATGTAATTCCCTCATTTACATTGGCCCACACATCCCCATGGAAATTAGGAGATGCCCTTTCACGATAGTGCTGTGGTACATGTGCACCAGCGTTAACATATTATCGAAGGAGACCTACATGCGTCTGTGACCCCTTCTGCAATACCACACGCCCATGGCGACCTTGAGCCTTTTCTGTAATACAGCGCCAGGTATTAAAGGTTAGCACTGAGGTACCCTGAAATAGCTTTTTTGGGGTCCAGGATGTAATGGTCCTGCCTGAGGTCCTTTTGCAGAGTTGTTGGACCCCCTTGGGTTATAGATGATGGTTGAGGTTCTTTGATAGAATTATGTTGGACTACATGTGATAAGGGTCAGGTCTAGGGCACAATAAAGTTGTTAGGGCTCCAGTTTTTAAGGTCGGGCTGTGGGCTAATAGAAATTTGTTTGTCTCCAGGTGTTTTGCTATGATGACAACAAATTTGTGTCAGGCTCTCAGTGGTGGGCATTAGGGCTGGCCGAAGACATTGCCCTTTAGCGCTGGTCTGACCATTAACATTGCTGCACTAGCGCTTCAGAGCTGGGTTACACAGATTTACAACGCTGCACTTCTCTGGTCCACGTCCAAGTCACATGTTCTACTATTTTCCAAGAGTGAGTCTCACACCAGGGGTCATATTCCCGTTTACATGGCAGGAAAGGTAGTGTTACCCCAGCAGCTACAAGCCGTAGGGAACTGGAGCTGTCTATCCTGGGTTCATAGTTAGAGTCTCTTGGTACCGCTGTCCAGCTCTTTCTTAAAGTGCTCATCCAGTGAAAAGGAATCCCTCTGCGCGCGATCGTGTTCTTAATCTCTCCGTGTGTCACCTGCACCTCCTTACTTCACCCAGTGAACAAGTGGTCTGACTTCTGCTGAGATCTGTTCAGCTTCTGGATACAGTGAACACATACAGAACCCGAAACTCAGCTTCCAAAAACACATTTTAAAACAGAGCCTCGTTTCCTAAAATAAAAGAGGCACAATATTTACTATGACACCAATGGGCATATTTACAAGACCCTACCACCACAGGTGAACAGTGACGTTCTACTGGCGATATGGGCTTCGCCTTATTTACAAGGCAGTGTTAAGCCACTTAATGCAGCTTAACGCTGCCTTGTAAATAAGGCCCCCTTTTTCATGCTATACATAGCGTGAAGCGGGGGGGGGGGAATAAGCTCAGCCGTCTCTGGTGGAGCTCACCCGTTCACCCTGCTCCTGATTTCATCTGTTGACATTTGCCAGAATGTTTTCCTGCTCAGGAGAGTCATGTGATGTAGACACTGCATTCGATCCTTTATGGTTGCAGGTGCTGTTCTGTTGCAGAGTCTTCTACTGTTCAGACGTTGGGGGTTCCCCAACATGTATGCTTCCTTTCATCATAGCAAACTGGTGTCATGAAGCGAAGCCATGAAAACTCCAATTGGTTGTATCTAAATGCTGATGCACGTCAGGCCATTTTGCCTACATGCCGGAAAGGGATGCCACCTACTGCCCTCGCTAGTAAAGTTGGTGGAGTCTGTCATGGCTGGGACCCCTTGGCCCCAACCTCAGAGATGCTTGTAGTCAGTATAACAAAATAGTGGTTCAACATAAAAGCTTTTGGTAGTTCTTCTGGTACCTGCAGTTCATTTTTCTGCTTACCTCTTCACCCTACCTTCACGGGCCAGAGTAGATCAGGCTAATATATGTCTGGCTGGGATTCACAAACCTTAAGATGGAGCTGAGAGTATAGCCTTATGCTTATCAGGTCAGACTGTACCTTGGAAGAAGTGACATATACCCAAAGAAGAGGCCAAAGGCATGGTCATTTGCCCCCACCTGAAACAATTGGCTGCGCTCAGTGCCCATATCCTGTATCATGTGTGCTACTCCATCAGCCTCAACCAGTCTCTGACTGGTTGAGGCCTTTCTGAAGCAAACTCACATCCTTGTATACTACAATGTAAACAATTGAGTGTACAATACAAATTGATTCCTTCCAAATGTTCAAACATAATTCAGAATACCAATGATTGTTTGTTCTAGCCCTAACTGTCACAACTTTGGGGTACAAGTTGTCTGTTTGCATCAGAACATCTGTTCAACTTTACTTCAATAAAAGTCTGTGCCACAGCAGAGGGAAAGGATTGGACCAAAGGAAGAACTATTGTTGCTTCCCTTCTCTGGAGCCAGGAAAAACAAATCTAGGACTGAAAAAGAAAACTAGACCTGCTGTTACTTAGATAGAAGGTGGCATGCTGCCATGACTGTCGTGAACCTGCTGAAGTAGCTTCAAGAAAAGTAACCACCCAGCTGGAAAGGCCCTACCTGCCTTTAAAAATCTCGAATTGAAAGCATATCTGAAGATTCACTGTAGACTTTTGCGTGGTGTTCCCCCAGATTTTTACCTTTACTTAGCTAACCAGTTTTTTGGCCATACGACTATACACATTTCACTCTTGCTAAACAGTGGGAAAGTGCTTGTTCTCTCCCTTATAAATATGATAGAACTGGCATATCCCTGATTGACATATTTAATTTACTTGTAAGTCCAAGTATATGGTGCAGCATGTACCCAGGGCTTGAAAATTAAATGCTGCTGGTGGACTGCAGCACTCAGGGCGTCACCCACTGAACTTAGCTCTGCGAAATAAGTCTACAGGCCTGCTATTGCCCCCTGGATGGGCAGTTTCAAACTGCCTTTTCAACCTGGCAAAGTAAACCTTTTGTCAGGCATAATCCTTAATTTTTAAACCATATCAGTTACCCCTGGAGTAGGCCTTAAAAGGCAGGGTGCAAGGTATTTAAAAAGCAGGACATGTACATTTAAGGTTTTACATGCCTCTGAGGTAAAAGCTACAAAGTCAATGTTTCACTGTTGGAGGCTGGCTGTTCCATAGAAAAGAACTGGGTTACATTATAAGTCCTCATAATTCAGAATTGTAGTTTGGGACCAGCTAGAAAAATAAATCAAGGACTCGTTGTAATATGAATTTAAAATACAACATAATGTTTGTCAAATTTCAAAAAATGCTATTTTGAAAATGTTACTTTTAGAAAGTTGCCATTTTTCTACCTAAGCCAAATGGGCCTTTCTTCCTATGTTCAGGTCACCTGACTCTTAATGGCTCTCCTGTGCTGTGATGTACATTGTTCCGAGACAGTTGACAAAGGACATGGGTGTGGGTCTTCCTGACAGGACGGTAGGGGAGGAGCTAATCTGCTGTCCTGATGACACTCAAAGGGGCCTGCCCTCGCCCTCAGAGAAGAACCCGGCACCAGGCCTGCACTGTATTATTTTGCTAGCCAGACTGGAGCAAAAACCCAGGAAAAGGAGAAAACTAATCAGAATCAGTTTTAGTGTTAGACAAAGACTGGCACTGGGAAGAAAAGTGTCATCCCCAGAATCTGAAATAAGAACACTCCAGAATCTCTAAAACTTGAAAGAAGAATTGCCCTGCTTACTTTGTACCCAGATTTCCATAAGTGACACCAAGGGCCAGTAGGCTGACCTCCTATTTTAGTTACAGGAACCCAATAGGCCTCAGAGACCCTTCCTGATTTCCAGCTGACCATATCCACCTGGACCTGACCTGGTCCCCTCTATTGGCCTCTGTGGGAGTGAGTCCTGGCCCGAAGTTCTAATCCTCTATCCTGGACCCATGGCTGGCATCAGAGTATACTTCTTCCTCTCTAACTGAAGGTTTCACAGGATCCAATACAGAACAATACACAGCCCAGCAGAGCTACGTCACACAGCTCCCAACTGAAAACCTCACTGGATAGCGACGCAGAGCTGCAAAGCTCCTAACCAAAGGCTTCATGGCATCCATTGCAGGGCCCTGCAGAGGTATGGCACACAGCTCCCAGCTAAAAGCTTCATTGGTTAGCATGCAAAGCGACAGCGAGTGCCACAGAGACATGCATCTTCTAACTGAAGGCCTCACCAAATCTGATGCAGAACGACACCAGGTCCGCAGAGCTGTGTGTCTCTCATTGAAGTTGGAAGGAAAAACTTTCAGTGGGACTGACCTGGTCCTGTAGAGAGCCCACGCTCCATCACGGCCTGCCAGAACTTTTTTTGCCCCATTCCAGCCCGAACATATACCCACAGTTGGCGCTTTGCTCCTTTAGCTGCTGTTTTTAACCTTAAACACT
Organism: Lissotriton helveticus; assembly: GCF_964261635.1. Classification (NCBI taxonomy): domain Eukaryota; kingdom Metazoa; phylum Chordata; class Amphibia; order Caudata; family Salamandridae; genus Lissotriton; species Lissotriton helveticus. Next base: position 1,518,464,829 of record NC_136068.1, on the reverse strand, counting down.
CATATCCATAGTTCTAGTACTACTGACTGGATTTTTGTAGTTGTGGTGTCATGTTATTTATTAATATACTCTTTCTTTTACTAAAATGGTTTGGGGATGTTTCATGTGTTGTGCTAATTTTATTACTATTATTAATAAATACTATTTAATATTACTATGTGTGTGCTGCAAATATACTTTATACACTTCCGGTAAGTTAAGCTTGACTCTTTGTGCCAGGCCATCAGGGCCTAAATTACACATGCGGCGCACTTTTCTTCATTGTGCCGGGCGTAGCTTTAACAGGGTGTGCATGGAGCAATGAAGGAAAGTGTGATGCAATTTGGTGAATGCGCTGTCCCCAGGGCAGCTGCGACCTCGTGCTGCCCTGTGGGCAGTGCATTCACTTGAAATATGGAGCGGTTGCTTTGAAGCCAACCCGCCTACACTTTTAAAGGTCAATAGAGATACCTTCCAGGCGGGTGCAGACAGAGATTGCACCCGCCTGCAAGAGGATGTCTGGGGGCGCATGGAACCCCTTTTACCCCCTTTACTGTCAGTGCACCTCCTGAGGGCTTCTTTGCCTCTGCGCCCTCATCTGTAATACGACGCTGGCACAGAGGCAAAATGATTCTCTCATTTGCATTTGGCACGTTCCCATGCAAATGAGGTAACGCCCCCTCGAAGATAGCGCTGACGCTTTATGTGCGCCATCGCTGTTGGTAATACAGAATGGGCCGCACAAGCATCTGTAGCCCTGCTGTAATACCAAAGGGCCGCACAAGCATCTGCTGCCCCTTCTGTAATACCAAAGTGCCTTGGGGAATGCAAAGCGGGAGCAAACGCCCATTGCGTCCCCAGGGCACTTTATGTAACACGGCCCCAGAAGGTTCAGCACAGGTTTATTTAGTGACTTTTGTGGCTCACCCTGACAAGGATTGTGATTATTATTTGAGTTGGGTTCTCACCCCTTTTAAATAATAACCTAGTTTCTTACATAAACCATCTCATCTCATAAAAAAACAATTTTTGCATCTCCTTCTTGCATAAAGGACATAGCTCTGCCAGCAGGACTGTCAGCCAGTGAGCAGCCTCGGCAAAGGTGGCCAGCGTACGTCAGGAGGGTTAATAATCCAAGCTCATAGTAAGCCGTGTACTGTGATGGTAATGGTTATTCTGGGTGCTTGCTCCAGTTACATTTTCACTTCGTAAGTGGTAAACATGTTTTCTACAATCCTCATGTTTTAATTTTCTAGTAAATGTATTTTGTTTTTCTATGTATCACCTGAACTTGCTCGATATTTTAATATAAAATTCTTGCAAATGTTCATTACCCACATCATACATCGAACTGCCTCTTTTTGGCTTGTGTAAGAGGTGGTTTATTACCCAACAGAGCATTATTTGTTTAATCACCCTCAGAAAAGTGGGATGCACTGTCTGTCCACTAGGATACACTTGCTTACAGTTAAGTAGTAAACACAAACATTCTTGCCCTTCCCTCAGTGGGCAGCACACCAACAGAAGCCACAAGCAATAGTGTGCAATTCTTGGGACCACTTGGGCCCCTCCATACTCATCTCCCTTTTTGTGACATGTGTAATGTTAACATATCCTTATTCCAATAAGGAATCTGTGTCGGCTCAATGCAAAGGTGTCAACATAGTGCAAACTTTATATCCAAGATACTGCAGATTGAGAGAGAGTGTGTACGTGTTTACTTGCGTGCGTGCATGTGTGTGTGTAAAGCCCACTCTGTGAGGACCAGATCGGTCCTCAGAGCGTGGGTAAACAATAGACAGAAGCAGACAAGCACTATCTTTGCGAGGACCAGTGCGTTAGAATGACCGGTCTCTGTGGCGTGTTTATGTAATTTCAAGTGAGTGTATCAAAAAGATAAAAGTGCTGTTATATTTGCCTCGGTCTCCTTTATAACCTACCCTACTATCAAAGGGTGCGTGTGGTTAGAATAGTAAATACACACTTCATTACAGTCAATGGCCAGTTCTCATAATAAAAGATATGATTTGTGTGTTATATTGACAGTATATTTAGGAATTCTAATTGCTAATGCATGTTGAGAGGGGCTACAGCTTGTTTAGACTAGCTCCCACAAAGCCCAAAACAACCTCACTCCTACACAGTGCATTAAATAGAACTATTGAAGCGCAGGTATTGCCTGCTTCCTCCTGAGAAGTACCTGTACTCTCCCATTAAATGTATTGCAGCAGTGCTGACATGAGCATGTACTCTCCCTTAAAAACGAATGAAGTGCAGGTACTCAGTACCTGACACTTACTGCCCATTTAAAGCACTTCTCCTACAAAAGAAACTGGTTCCCGTGAAGAATACTTGACCCGCCTTTTGTGGCTTGGCTCAAACCACAAGTCTTTCCTCACGTGCAAAAGCTAACCAAAATAATAATACAGTTAAGAAAATAAAGACCTAACCAGGTTGCTTTAAAATATAATAATTTAATAAATAAAAGGACACAGGATTGAAGGAATCTGCTTTAGGGATCAAAGGCAGTAGAAAAAATAATGTTTGTGCTTACTGGTAAAAGTCTCCTTTGGAAAAGGAAATTGTTTGAAGGAGGGGTTCCTCAAGAAAATGACACAAGGGAATTGCAGTGTATTTGTTTTGACACTGGAAGGAAACAATGGAAAAAGAAAAAAAATGCTCACATACCATGTACCTTGTTATAAATGTCCAAGTCTCTATGTATTTGACCGGCATCATTACACATACGGAAAGCCCTTCTACGGCCACTATTGAAAAAAAAACAAATAAGGACTTGCAGAACTGCTGTAACCAAATGCCTAGGAGGCTCAACAGTACACTGGCTTGTAAGGCAATAACGTTTCTGACTATCGCAGCAAAGGAACTGGAAAAGAGGGACTGCCAGTTAGAACTAACTGGGGACACAAGGTGATAAATTGCAATTAAGAATTTGAAGTCCATTTATTTACAGACCCATATACTTCACCCTGGCGAAATAATAGGACATTAACAACTGTAGTAGTCTACAGACTAGATAAAGTATAAATATACACTTTTTTTCTATTGCAGATTATTAGTTTACAGCACCAAGCACTTTATCCTGGATTCACTGGATTTGATCTACGGTATTAGTCTTCTTTTAGATCACCAACCCACTTCTATCCTTTTTAACTTGTTTTATTGTAAATTTTAAAGAGATTTATGTTAATGCATTGATATAATCGTCCTTGTACATTGTGTATATTGGTGGATGTGCCACCCTTTTATGATTTAAACTAAATCAAATAAAAGTATTTTCACCTGCAAGGAAACAATGCCTCCAAGGAACTGGAAAAAGAAAAATGTCTCCAGGGCTCACTCCTTGGATACCAGTCAACAGTTGCAGAGGGCTCTGAACAACTCCAGTCAATAGCCACAGCAAAATGTCCAGTGCCAAATGGACTTTGGGATTTCTATACATCAACACCAACACCCTTTGTGCTCAGGACCTCTGCATTCCCCAGCACAGAGAAGATGTTTCACAGAAGCATGCAAGAGAAAAGTCCAGTAGTAACAGGTCAGCTGGTTTTCTTCTAAGTAGCTTCACTTTTCTGTTTCCATGAGCTTAAGCAGTCTCTCGCCCGAGGAGGGATGGTTCTCGGTGGCAAGCAGGCATCACCGGCAGTATCTGGACCACGAAATTCTTGTGGGTCATCAGAAGTTCAGCTGTCCAATTATTTAGAGTAGTTGTAAAGACCCAGAAATCCAAGACAGAGTGGGAAGTAATCTCTCCGCAGGCCTCTGTTAGGTGTTAAGGAATTGTCCAATGCAGCATCAGTAAAGCTTTTCTGTTTTCTTTGTTTTTAGCAAGCTCTATCATGAGAGTGGATCAGGCAGGTCAATTATATGTGTAGCAAGGGCTCCTCAATGAACCAAACCAAAATCCTCACACGTTCTCTCCACCATTTTTCAACAAAATGGCTCTTTTTCTCTTCAAGGGATGTACTCTATAGTGTGATCACCACCAGATTTACTAAAATTTTACGCAACGCAGCGAGACAACTTGCTGCACAGCGTCAAATGGAGAGAGGAGGAATGCGCCATGTCTACTAGGATATGGAGCATTCCTGCTCTCTCTTTGAGCTGGTGCACATAGTGCAGCCTAACGCCAACGTAGACACCTTTGCGTCAATATGTAAGGGCCTGATTTGCAGGCTGGATTGGTCTTTTGCAGGAAGGGACTCCTTGCTGCACAAAAACAATTCTAAGAGGCATGTTCCTCTTTCTATGTGTGCTGCAAAAAGAAATAAGGAGTAATGAGGAGAAATAAACATATTTTTTCTCATTGCGCCTCTGTTGGGAAAAAGTTACATTCTGAGGCATTCCCAGGTTTGCTAGTCGTAGTAAATTTGAGAATTTGCTAAGAATCCATGGTTGGCTACATGGGAATAGCCACACTTCACCCCTAGAACACAGAGTAAGTCAAGGCAGTGACTTGTGCTGCCTAGCGTTACTCCATATTTACTAAGCAATACGGAATCACACAAGATGACTTTTCATGGCTTAATAAATCTGACTTAAGCTCTTTCATTGCCCTTGTGTCACTTGTGTGATGCAAGGTAACGCAAGGGCTTAGTAGTGGCCCTTAGTCAACAGTCCCTTTCACCACAAAAATCCAAATTGAAAGCCCATTTGCTCACTTTCATTCATCTTACTTTCTCTCTAAAAGCCTCCTATGGCTGATCAAAATACTCCCACTTACGATTTAAGTCAATTTACTCTTAACATTTCTTATCTGTGCTCGACCACATGTTAATTTTGTCGCCAGAACTCAAAGTGCCCCAGTTGAGAGATTTTTACTGTCTGAGGGATGGGTGATATTATGCATGAACAGGGGAAATAAATTGTGCTAAGGCCAGGCGGGAATCCGGTAGGCTTTTGTTAAAGACTTGTAGACAAGCTATATGTGATAACTCAAAACAGAATAAACCCTTGTACTTATTAAAAATCTAAATATTCAATCAATGTTCTGATTTCAAGAGATTTTATTAGAAACATTTTACATATACAGTACAGAGATAGTGAAGGCAATACTGGACTAGTTATAACGCTGTTGGTGTTACACTTGGCATATGATATGCATTCACGACCTGTGGCGTTGCTGCCTTTAATGGTCTTGTGTGTTACCCTCAGGAGAAGGAAAATGAAAGTGGGAAATGGAAGAAAAGAAAAGATAGGACAGAAAGAGTGGTGTGTTGGTTAACAGCCATACTTCCAGAGCTTGCGATCGGAGGCGGCAGGACGCGGGGTACCTAGAACATGTGGGCTGCTTAAGGTGGTTTGTGAGAGGCCAGGTAGTTGTCCAGGGAGTGCCACATCTCGCCCTTTGAGCTGCAGGTGGCTGAGTGTTTTAGTGTTATGTTGTCCGCCCCTCTTAGGAAAGTGATCCAGTTGAGCCAGCTTTTGAAGGTTGCTTTCCCTGTGTCCTTCCAGTTAGAAAGGATGGTTTTAACAGCCGCTGTAAGCAGGAGGTCAATCAGTTGGTTATCATTTTTTGACTGGATTTCTGGAGCCATGAAAGCGGTGACTACACCTAGGAAGTCTGGTTGTGGTGAGTACCCAATTACGTTATATATGAATTCCCTTATTCTTCCCCATAATGTCTTGACCTTTGGGCAGTGGAAGATAAGGTGCACTAAGTCTCCTTTTTGTTTGTGGCAGTTCCAGCATAGGTCGCTATTACGGAGCCCGACCGCCGCCAGGCGGGCTGGGGTCCAGTACGATCTATGGAGGAGCCAGTATTTGGTTTGTGCTATGATTGGGGTGACTTTATTCTGTGCTGCTGATGTCCAGATGTGTACCTTTTCCTTATCGCTGAAGTGTCTACTGTGTAGGGCTTCCCAATAATATATTGCCTTGGCGTTTAATCTAGTAGTTTTGGGGCTCAGGAGTTTTTATAGGTGCCATGTTTGATGGCCAATTTTGTTTAGGTTAGCCGTGTATTGCAGGATTGATGGGACTTCTTTGTTTAGGTCTGCTCTTGTGAGGGCCGCCCTAATTTTTAGAAAACTGTAGAATTCTATGTCTGGTAGGGTGTGCATTTGTTTTAGGCAGGCAAATGTCAGCGGAGAGTTGTGGCTCTCTAGTTGGATGGGGTGGAGATACCCCATTCAGACCATGAGTTAATGCTAAGTATCTTGTCTTTGTATTTTATTCTAGTGTTCTGCCAAATAGATTCCCATCTTGTGTTTCTAATGCTCTTTTCCATTCCATACCGGCGTGTATCACTGCTCTGGTGTGAGCCAGTATAATCCTTGTTTGGCTAGGCAGGTTGTCTGGAATGTTTTGAAGTTGGTGAGGTTGAGTCCCCCTAAGGCTTTGCTCAACTTTAGTTTATGTAGGCTTATCCTGGCTTTCTTGTCTCTCCAGAGGAATTTATTTGTCAGCATATCCAATTTTTTATGGAAGTCCTCCGTGGTTATAAGTGGGAGCATTCTGAGTAAGTAGTTAACCATGGGGGGTTAGCATCATTTTTATTGTTTCTACCATACCCCACCAGCTGACGAACTTTGGTGACCATGAGTCTAATTTATCTTTTAGTTTGTTTAATAATATTTTTTCGTTGTAGTCTAGTGTTGATTTGAGATCCCTGCCAAAGTAGATGCCAAGATATTTTAGGAAACTTTTCTGCCAGGACAAACCTGAGTCCCCTAAGACTGCTCTTGTTGTATGCACATTTAGTGGTTTGCATTCAGATTTGTCCCTGTTGAGTTTGTAGTCAGATACCTGTGCATATTCATGTTCATTAGGGCTGCTATCGAGGTGCCAGGGTCCACTGTCGTGATGAGTATATCGTCTGCATAGGCAGCTAGTTTAATCGTGTTGCCCATTATTGAAATACCTTTTATTTCGGTGTTGTTCCTGATCATGGTCAGCAGTGGTTCCAGGGAAAGTAGGAAAAGTGCTGGGGAAAGCGGGCAGCCTTGTCTGGTTCCTCTTTCCAGATTTAAGGTCTCAGAGACGCCCCCGTTGACTACCACACGGGCTTTTGGTTCGTTATAAAGTGCCATCACCATTCTTCTATAGTTGTCCCCTAGTCCGAACTTTTGCATGCACTGATCAAGAAAAGGCCATGAAACTCTATCAAACGCCTTTTCGGCGTCGAGTGCGATCATGACAGATGGTTTAGTGTTGGTAGAGGCGTGGTTTATTAGGTGGCATAGGAGTCTCGTGTTGTCTTGGAACATCCTGTTCCTGAGAAACCCCACCTGTGAGTTGTGGATTAGGTTTGGGAGCTACACATTTAGTCTCACTGCTAGGACCTTTGCATAAATCTTGCAGTCTACGTTAATTAAGGAGATAGGTCGGTAGTTTTGCGGGTGCTGTGTGTCTTTGCCCTCTTTAGGGATGACTATTATGTTGGCTTCCGTCATCGAGTTTGTCATTTTCCCTTTTGTAATACAGTGCGTGAAGACCTCTTTCATTGTGGGTTTAATTAGGTGGAGGAAGTGTTTATAGAACCCTGCTGTGTATCTGTAGTAATCCAGGTAACAGCTTGAATTTTAAAGGGTTTATTTAACAGCACAGCATAGGTTCCTTGTACAGCTGCATTCAGGTTAAACTGACAGAAAGTGCAGAATGCTACATGAGGAAACCTCGGTTCAGAACATGGAATGCGAGCAGAAACATAACATGTCGCATGCAGGTAAAGGAACAGTCTTACAAGACTAAATAATAAATAAAAGCTATATCAGAATGTAACACATCCCCCTCATTAAGAAAACAACATAAATATGTATTATACAAAATCTTGTAAAGAAGTGGGTCTTCTTCTGACTCGTGTATCATCTTTGACTCTTGAAGCCACTGAGTGAGAGAAAGAATTATCGTTTGTTTCAACATTGTCTAAATCACCATAAGACTGCAACAGAACATCATTCTGCATGGGACACTTGGCAACTTCACTCACGTTCCAAACTTTGCCATCTTGAGTAATGACAGAATTAATGAAAACCTTTTTAACTTGCATGGGCCTGCCAAACTTACTCATGCCTTTGCTGATCATGAAAGGTTTCAATATCCTGACCCAATCACCAACCTCTAGATTATGCTCCTTGGTTTTCCATCTTTTGTTGTACCACAAAGCCGACATACTTTGCTTGTAACTAACCCTGTTGGAAATTCTTTCAATGTCAACTTCATCTTTTGTCAAATTTTTGCATTTCTCCTTAAACCACCAGGGACAAATATCTGAAGCAGGATCTCTTCCTTTAAGAAGTTTGAAAGGACTAACTTCCGTGGTGGTATGAGGAGTTATGCGATAAGTCCAAAGCTTCTCTCTAAGCACATTCAACCAATTACTTTTCTCCTTGACAGCATCAGCAACAAAACCCTTTAACACTCGGTTAAAACGCTCTACCTGTCCGTTCTCATGTGGTTCATAAAGAGATGTCCGAATGTGCTTGATATTGCAACCCTTTAAAATTGATTGCATCTCAGCTGAAACTAACTGTACACCATTGTCAGACACTACAATAGAGGGAGACCCTTCTCTCGCAAAAACTTCTTTGAAAAAAGAAATAACCACCTCAGAAGTAACTTTAGCCACAAATTTCACTTCTGGCCACTTAGAATGATAATCTATCATGACTAGTGCGAAACCTGAAGACTCTGGCAAAATATGGAAAGGGCCTGAAATATCAAATGCTATTTTATTCCAGGGAAATTCCAGCCATTGCACGGCTTTGAGAGGTGGAACATGCAATTTCAGCATTTTGTCATTGACACAACACTCACTACACTCCCTCACTGTGCGGTCAACAAATCTGTCCATCCCTGGCCACCAAAAATCTAATCTTATTAAGCACTTCATGGCCGAAATCCCAGGATGGGTTTTATGAGCTAACTGAAGTATCAGTTCTTGTATACCAACTGGTGGAATACATTTACCTCATTTGAAAATCAAATCTCCTTCGCACCATAACTCATCCGCCACATTGTAAAATGGAAGTAAATCATCTCTGATATTGGATTTGTTGGGCCAACCCTCAAGGAGACATTTTTTTAACCAAACCAATTTTCCATCATCAACTTGACATTTCAACCAAAATTGCTCAGTGATGTCCCGATACTGAGGAGAAACAAAATCAGACAAACTTAACACAAAATCAACATCCTTGAGACAATCAACTTGATCAACTGTACTTCCACAAGGCAAACGTGACAAACAGTCAGCAGTAACATTTTTTTACCAGGAATATATTCCACAGTGAAATTGTATTCCTGTAATTTTGATGCCAGGCGTCTAATTCTTGCCGTGGGGTTCCAACCTCCACCAACCGATAAAATATGTACAAGCGGCTAATGATCCGTTCTTAAGATAAACTTACTGCCCCATATGTAAATTCTATAATGTTCAATAGCCCAGACACAAGAGAGCAATTCTCGTTCAATGACAGCATACCTCCGCTCCGTCTCACTCAATGTCCTAGAAGAAAAAGCCACATTCCATTCTATGGCACCATCTGTCTGAGACAAAACACACCCAAGACCATACAGGCTTGCATCAGTGGTAATAATACATTTTTTTCCTATTCTAAAAGGTTTCAAAGTTGGCGAATTTACAATATCATTCTTAATGTCAGTGAATGTTTTTCCTGTTCAGCTTTCCAAACAAACTCATTACTTTGTCTTAATAACCTCCTTAGTGGCTCCATTTTAGTAGCGAAATTTGCAACAAATTTACTGTAATATTCGCACATGCCCGAAAAGGACAGCAGTTGTTCTTTGTTGCTTGGAGAGGGAGCTTTAAGAATAGCCTCCACATTAGATTTATTAGGAATTAAACATTCCCCCAATAATGTATGGCCTAAATACTCCAAAGATTTACAAAACAATTTGCATTTGTGTGCTTTGAGGGTAAGACCAGATTTTTCCAGTTTATAACATACTTCGCTCAAGTGTGAGGCATGTTCAAGCTCATTCTTGGAAAAAATCAAGATGTCATCCTGAAAACATTTAACAAAGGAATCAAGATCTCTAAAAATTTGGAACATAATTCGTTGAAAAACTGAGGCAGCAGATGCTAACCCAAATGGCATTCTTTTATACTGAAAAAGACCCATGGGAGTGATGAAAGCTGTGTATTTTTTAGATTCCTCAGTGAGCTCAATTTGATGGTACGCAGATCTAAGATCTAATGTGGAGAAAATCTGCGCACCATTAAATAGAGAAACAAGCTCGTTTATATTGGGAAGAGGATGACAATCTATAATTATATTGGAATTTAGTGCCCTCAAATCAATGCAAACCCTTAATTTTTGATCCGGCTTCCGTACCAAAACTATGGGCGAAACCCATTCTGATGATTCTATGGGTTCTATAATGTTATCTTTAAGTAAATTGTTCAACATTTCCTTTAACTCATCCCTAACATTGAGAGGAACACCTCTTAATCTTTGTTTAACAGGAAGTGCTCCTTCCTTCAGCACTATTTTATGTGCAACATTTTTTAATTTCCCTAATTGATCAGAGAAAACTTTATCAAATTTTTTGCTCCAAAAGGAAATCTCGTTTTTTTCTACCTCACAGGGACAAATAGAATTTAACATATCTTGCTCACTACACAGTGAAATAGGGTCTTTAGCACGTGGATTTAACATGATACCCAGTTCCCATTGGTCATGCCAACCCAGAACATTAATACCTTTAACAGCAATATATAGTTTGATATGGGCTAGTCTTCCCCTAAAGGTTAACGGAACTTTGAAATATCCTTCAACATCAATTTTGTCACCATTGAAATTTTCTGCTAATATATCAGATTGTTGAAAACTAGCAATATCACATACTTCTTGTAATTTTTCATTAAAATATTCTCTAGTAATTATGGTCCAAGGAGACCCAGAATCTACCATCAGTTCAATGGCAACAGTAAAAACATGAAAGATACATTTGGGTGATTTCCTACTGGTTAGCATAACACAACCATTTTCAACAATAGAGACAACATAGCCTCTGTCAAGATTTTGTTCTGCACACTCGCTGCTGCTGCTACCAATGGACGAAATTTTTGCGGGAGTGATATTGTGGGAGGATGGACATGTTTGTCCTGTTCTCAATTGACTGTTAAAACGCCTATCTCTACTGACATTACTAAAATGTCCTACTCTGCCACAAACATTACATGTTTTATCGATAGCAGGACAACCTTGAAAAGATGCAATATGCGATTTGCTACCACACCTGTAACAAGACACAAAATTATTACTAAATTCTGTCCTCCTATTATTGATACCATACTGATTCTTGGCTCTCACTTGTGCAGGAATGAAACTTTTGTTGTCAGTTTTGGGTTTTACAACACATACTTCTTCTTCAGAAGAAGTTCTACCAGGATTAGAATTTTGTTTGACAACAACGTCCATCCATTTTTCCGACAACTCAGTGGATTTAGCGATGGCAATTGTTTCCTCCAAGTTGGGATCAGCTATGCACCATAATTTATCTTGAATTTTTTTGTTCTTAACATGAACAATAATTTGGTCACGAATCATTTCATCAGACATAGATCCGAAATTACAATGTAACGTTAGAGCCCTTAAAGAAGTGAGAAAATCATCAAACGATTCTTCCTGCTTTTGTGCCCTAGTGTAAAATTTAAACCGATTTAAGGCAATATTGGCTGTGGGTTTGAATCTTTTTTCCAATCTATTGAGTGCTTCAGTATAAACATTCATGGTATCCCCACTACCAGTAGGAACTGACAACTGTGGTAAAGTTCTGAAAATTTCCTGTCCTTTAGAACCCAAACAATGCAAAAGAATACTTCTTTTTCTTTCCGCACCCATTCGCTCCCCATCAATAGCCCTCATATAATTGGAAAATTCTTCTTTCCATCTAGACCAAGACATGGGAGGATCACCCTTAATCTGTAAAACTTAGCAGGGGGGTCAAACTGAATTGTAATAATAGATACAAGATGAACAGTGAGGAGAAAATAGTATAACTAGTACAACATAAAATAAAATAACACTGTAAAATAATTAACACAGAAAATAACGCAGCAATAATAACAGTGTAGCTCAGACTGTAAAACAGCACTTGTGATGAAATACTCCGAGTTTTGAAGGACAGTGTACTGAAGTTTTCTTTCCAGATCGCCAAAATGTACTGAAGTTTGCCTGGGAACAACACGAGTAAACACGAAGGAAAGGAGAGCTTCGTGTTAATAAAGATCCGATGTTTCCGATGTTTATTGTTGCTTAGCAACGCTGCCGGTGACTAAATGGTCTGCATGCAAAGATAGGCTGAACGCGCTCACGTCATCGTCATCAGCACCAATGGGAAACCTCGTAGGATAGAGGCGCGCCTGTGTACATGTGGAGAAAGGCAAAGAATACAAAAATAAATGAGCGCTTCTAAACGTAGGCGATCCCACACGCAGGCAGGCCTCAATGTTCCACAAATTAGGAAGCGGTGTGATTAAGAAATCACACGAAGGCTTGAAGATTGATTAAGGCGCAGGGTCAAACCGGCACAGGAATCACGTCAGCTCCAGAGCGTTCAAGACGCGAAGCGCGAGCAGAGACGGCGTTGTAAGCAGGTAACCAGGCAACAGTACTTGAATGATGCTTGTGCTAGAAAACACTTAAAAACGAAGTAAAAAGTCTAAAATCACGCAGGATGACTTCCAAAAGCAATACTCTTCAATCAGAAATGATGTAGAAAGCTTCTTCTAAAATAAGCTTGTAGAGAAATTAGAACTCAAGTGGAAAATAATCCAAAATAGTAGAAAATTGTAAATTGGGTCCAAAACTCCGCTCCTGTGCTGTAAATGGCTGGAGTAAGGTTGTCCTCGTCGCCAAATTTTGTAGTAATCCAGGAAACAGCTTGAATTTTAAAGGGTTTATTTAACAGCAAAGCATAGGTTCCTTGTACAGCTGCATTCAGGTTAAACTGGCAGAAAGTGCAGAATGCTACATGAGGAAAGCTCTGTTCAGAACATGGAATGCAAGCAGAAACATAACATGTCGCATGCAGTTAAAGGAACAGTCTTACAAGACTAAATAATAAATAAAAGCTATATCAGAATGTAACACAATCCATCCGGCCCTGGCACTTTGTTGTCCTTGAGTGCTGCTACTGCTTTATCTATCTCTGCCCCTGTTATGTCTTGTTCAAGTGAAGCTCTTTGTACCTCCGTCAGTTTAGGTAGGTTTATCTTGTCTAGGAGGCTAGCTCCCCCATCGGTTTTGAGGTTCTTGTCTTCCTTATAAAGGCCCTCATAGAAGTGTTTAAAGACCCTGAGGATTTCCTTGTTTGATGTTTGGGATGTCTTGTTTGTGTCTGTTATTGCTGCGATAGTGTGTTGCCTCTGTTTGCTCTTAAGGTATGAGGCAAGTGCTTTCCCTGCTCTGTTTGCTGAACAAAGGTTTGTTGCTTTGTATCTGTTTATCCACATACCTGCCCTTTCGCTTAGTAATTTGTTGAGTTCTTATTTCTTCCTGGTTAGATCTGTGAGAGTGTTTTTGTCTGCTAGATTGGCGCTATGGCACATTTCCAGTTCTTTAATCTGTCCCTCGAGCTCAAGTACTTTTTTATTTCTGTCTCTGTTCATTCTAGATTTGATGCCTAGTATTTTACCCCTGATTGTGGCCTTCATGGCATCCCAGAGTGTATCTTTATCTACGCCGGGTTTATCATTGTATTCTAAGTACTCTTTTATGGCCTCCTCTATGTCGGCTACATTAGTTGGGTTTTTAAGGATGTCATTGTTGAATCTCCACCTGCGGCTTATGTGTTCGTTGTGGCATCCCTTAAGCGTTAGACTGATGTGGGAGTGATCTGATATTGTTCTTGGGGTGATTTCCGTATGTTCAATAAGGTGTGTGATAGGAGTTTCTTTTGAAAGTACAGCTGAGGCATTATCAGCCATGCAGCGGCCAAAATATCAGCTGTTCAGATAGAGAAAATGGAAGGGAAACTCTAAAAATATTGCTGTCTAAGAGTTTAATATTATTAAGGCTATTTGTAAAGGGCTTGGTTGCGCCTAACCGCGAGTCACAGTGCTGTGACTGTGTGACCAGATAAAGAGATATATTGCCATTTGTCTATCAACTTGCCAGAACTGAGATTCATGACAACGCTGGTATCTAGGAGAAATAGCCAGGTTTTTAGTCGTCTTCCGAACAGTAGCACCGATGCTTCCATCCTTCGATGGAGGGGTAGGGAATTCCATGCCTGAGCAGTTGGAAACGCAAAGGAGTGACTGCCCCATCTAGCCTTCCTTACCCGCGGAGTAACTGCCTAGTTGTTCCAGAGGATCTGAGATGTAGGCTTGGTTTGTGGCATTTCACCAAAGAGGCAAAGTACCCTGGACCTTTATCATTAAAGATTCAGTGACAGAAGCACATGGCTTTAAATACAATTCTCTCTTTAAGTTGCAGCCAGTGTAGGCTAGCCAGAGCAGGCCTAGCAGCAGCAATTCTTTGCAGAATTAGTACAAGGTGGTTTGCAGCATTTTGCACTCACTGTAGTTTCTTTAATCTCAATTTAGTAGTTCCCAGGTAGAGTACATTGCAGTAGTCCAACTGGGAGGTGACTGATGCCCGTACAATGGTTTTCCTTGCAGAGAGTGGAAGGACATCAAAAATCTTATTTATAATTGTTCAGGTGTTAAAGCACTTTCTCACCACAGCAGCTATCTGGTGTTCTAGTGATAATGCCGGGTCTAGCCACACTCTTAGATTTGTTATGTTTTCCTGGGGGACAGGGGTGGGGACCATTATTTCAGGCCACCATGCTGATGACCAGATATAAGGACTTTTTCCTACATTGAAAATCACAGTTTTGTTGGCATTTAATTATTTGAGGCAACTATTGGTTATCTATTTATCTACCTCTGTCAGGCACCTCTCAAATTGTACAGCCCCCTCATTTGACTCCTAAAATGGAGCAACTATTAATTGAGTGTCATCCGCATAGGATACAATCGTCACATTATGACACTCATCAATTTCAGTCAGGGGGGCACTTTTAGGTATTAAATAAGATAGAGCCCTGTGGCACCCCCTGGGTCAGTGAGATCAGATCAGAGGAGTAGGATTTTTTGGATGGAGCAGTCCTGTAAAAAAGATGCCAAACATTGCCAAGCAGAGCCCCTCACACCTCTTGCTCCTAGCTGATGTAGGAGTAAGCTGTGTGACGCAGTATCAAAGGCGATACTCAGATCTAACATAATCAGTGCCGACGTCTGGCCCCCATCAGCATAGCGCTGAAGAGATTCAGTGGCCAATAGTAGGGCTGAGTCCGTAGAATTGTGCGCCAGGAAGCCAGATTGAACAATATGAAGTAAATTATTGGCCACTATAAACTTAGGCAGCAGGCTGTTGACCAGTTTTTCTGCAACGTTTGCAAAAAAGGGGAGCAAGGAGATATGTCTTAAGTTTTCCAACTGTGAGGGGTTTAGAGAGGGTTTTTTCAGTAGCAGAACTACCATTGTCTGCTTCCATTTTAGGGGCACTTGTGTAAGAAATACTTGGCTAATAAGTTTAGGTTCTTATAGACGTTTTACCATCCTAGAAAAAATAACAGGGTAAGATAATACCAACATCTATCACAAACATTATTGAATCAGTCCAGGAAGGCCATCAAATAAAAACATCTCAGTTCACAAATGGTTGTGTTCCCACTCTTTAACAAAATACACTGCATGTAGGAATTGGTTTAAAACAGGCGGTTTCAATGCGAGGCAAGATGGCCGCTGACCGGCCGTAGTGAGAAGTAGCAACACCCCCCCTCCCTGATGCAGGAGAAGATGAAATGCTAGGTGGCTATTACCTCCTGGATCAGCTGATCAACTGGGTGACCGATCGTAAACCATGGCGGCGCTCGAGCCTGGAAGTGACAGCATCCGTGAAGCTAGCACAGACGAGCCGGGCGAGCAGAACCTGACGAAAGAACTGGAATCAGGCTGTGCGGTGCTCAAGGACTTGACCGTAAGTGATTTGGGCCTCGATCTGGGGGCTACTAGGGGGCTAAGGGGAGCAAAAATTATCTTGGCAAAGACAAGCTTGACAATCAGGTTCTAACCCCCTCTGCAGAACCCCTCATGCATCACTGACAAAATATCGAATGTCAAAAAATCGACCTACAAAAATATCGAAGCAAAAATATCGATATCAAGAATATCGACATCATATCTACAACATGGTAAGTACAAAAATATCGGAAAAAAAATATCGATGTCAAAAATATCTTTATTAAAAATATTGCTTTTTACAGTTAAATTTTTTTTTAAATAAACTAAATAATACTTATAAATAAAAGAAACGTAATTAAAAACATTTCATAATGTTTAAAATTAATAAGTAATATTTAAAATGTAATGAAACATTAAACATGTACATATAATAAATATTATTTAAACATACTTAATAATCAGTTTTAATATGTATTTTAATAACTTATAAATTATTAAAAAAATATTATGAATTACAAATATATCTATACACATAAAACAATTACATAAATAAAAATTATGTATAACAAATTTAAAAAAATTAATTTACTTTTCAAAATTTTTAAATAATTATATACTACATTAACTAAAATAATACAAACAAATATTATTTAGCAGAGGGAATAAAACTAATATTCCAACTCCCAAAAATACAATAGTAAAGATAATGTTGGATAGCGTAGGGCTTAAAATTACTATTCCCACTTCAGGGAGTGCAACAGTAAGGAAAGCTTTGGATAGCGTAGAGGTATAAATTACTATTCACACTCCAGAGAGTGCAACAGTAGAGAAAGTGTTGGATAGCGTGGAGGTTAAAATTACTATTCCCACTCCAGAGAGTGCAACAGTAGGGAAAGTGTTGGCTCCATGTCAGGCGGGATTTCGGCCTAGGCACTCGACAGAGTCAGTGGTGGTGTCAGTATCAGACACCCTCAGAGAGGGTATGGACGCCGGTAGATCTCAGGCGCTGGTCCTTCTCGATTTGTCCGCCGCTTTTGACACGGTGGATCACTCCATCTTGCTTTCCCGTGTCAAGGCGGCGGGCATAGGAGGATCAGCCCTCATCTGGCTCTCGTCCTTTCTGAGGGACCGGACCCAGGCGGTCCATCTTGGGGAGTTTTCATCTACCCCCTGCCAGGTCCAGTGCAGTGTTCCCCAGGGTTCTTCTC
Organism: Lissotriton helveticus; assembly: GCF_964261635.1. NCBI lineage: Eukaryota > Metazoa > Chordata > Amphibia > Caudata > Salamandridae > Lissotriton > Lissotriton helveticus. Next base: position 1,518,447,681 of record NC_136068.1, on the reverse strand, counting down.
TCTCTCCTTTACTCTTTAATCTTTATATCGCTCCGCTCATCTTTGCTCTACAGCAACTGGAGGTCTCGGTATGTAACTATGCCGATGACCTCCAGCTCATCTTTAATCTTTCTTCTACTCCTGACTCTATCTCAAATTTCCAATCTACTCTATCTTTCATCAGGGACTGGATGAACTTCAACCACCTGAAACTCAATCCCGATAAAACGGAGCTTGTGGTGACGGGTGGTTGCTCCAGTCCCTGGAACTCTCTTTTCTGGCCCCCTTCTTTTGGTTCTCCTCCAATCCCTGTTTCCTCTGTTAAGACTCTTGGTATTAAGTTAAACAATCAACTTACTATGCACTCCCAGATTGGCTCTGTGGTTTCTTCTTGCTTTCTTACTCTTCGCATCATTCGTTCTATCTCCCGTTTCTTTTCTTTCCCTGCACTTAAGCTCATTCTGTCCGCACTGGTCCTGTCCCGCCTGGACTACGGGAACATTCTGTACAATGGCATCCCTCAGTACAGCCTCCGGAAATTGCAATTAGTGCAAAACCAGGCTGCCCGCCTTGCCTTCGGTCTTCCTAAATTCCACCACACCTCTCCCCTCCTGAAGACCCTTCACTGGCTTCCGGTGCGGGAACGTGCCCTATTTAAACTAGGCTGCATGGCGTTCCAGGCCAGGACTGGCCTGGCCCCTCTATTCATATCTTCGGCCATCAAGGCCTATGTCCCTGGCAGAGACCTCCGTTCTTCGGCACAATTTCTTCTAGCTGTGCCCCGTTACCGGAAAAAGAAACAGGGTGGCACAAAATGTTCCACTCTTGCCCCCATGTTCTGGAACTCTCTCCCTTTTTATCTTAGGTCCCTCACTGATTACTCCGCCTTTCGCAAAGCCCTGAAGACTTTTTTATTTCCTCAGGCTCATCTCCAGTAATCTGACTATTTTTTTTCCAGCTGCCGTTTTAGTTACTGTTCTCGCTCAGTTGGCTGCCTTTTACTTTAGCACCAAGAAACCGCCCAGGTGTATGTTGCGCTTAATAAATATTTTAAACTTAATAGCGTAGAGGTTAAAATTACTATTCCCACTACAGAGAGTGCAACAGTAGGGAAAGTGTTGGATAGCGTAGGGGTAAAAATTACTATACCCACTCCAGAGAGTGCAACAGTAGGGAAAGTGTTGGATAGCGTAGAAGTAAAAAATAACATACTTATAAATAAAATATCTTTTTAAATTAAGTAATGAATTAATTATTAAATAACTCTAAACTATTTACAAATAGCAATAAATAATTAATAAAAACATAATTACCAATGAATAATTACTTAACAGTAAAATAATAATAAATACCAATAAATAATAATTAATAAATATTAATTACCAAATAATAAATTTGGATAAATAACATATTTCTAATAACCAAAAATTATAATTAATAAACATTAATCCCCAATTAATAATTATTTATTGATATGTTAATTGAATGTATCAATAAATAATATTCATTAATATTTAATTGCCAATTAATGATGAAACAGCAATACATTAATTTTCATTACCAAAAAATTATAAATTATAATTACCAATTCATAATTAATGTCCAATAAATTAATTATCAATACCCCAAAAAATATTTAATAATTATTTAATTACATTTCAATTACTTCAAAAACGATTCCCTATAAACACACAACACACTCCAATAATAAAATAATATACTTAACTGAATTATCAATTAATCAATTAATAAAAATTAATGACCAGTTATTAACAATTAATTACCAATTATTAATGAATTAACAATTATATAATTACCAATACCAATTATTTAAAATCAATGATTACTTTATTACAATTAAATTTCTTCCCACCCTATTCCCCTATAAACCCACAACCCGCTACAGAACTTAAACGCAAAAATTAATTCAAATTAATTTATAATTCCTAAAAATTAACAATTAATTTAGTATAATTAAATTACTTCTAAACCCTATTCCCCTATAAAACCACAACCCGCTACGGTACTAAAAACAAAAATTGATAAAAAACATTATTAACATATAAAAATATTATACATATATTTTAAAACAAGTAGAAAACTTAAAACACATATAGCACATACGTATTAAATACATACTAAAATGCATAACAATAATACAAATAGCGATATTAGTAACATCGATCTTAGTAACATAGATATATTTGATATCGATATTACTAACTTTGACATAACAATAATATAAATAGCGATATTAGTAACATCGATATTAGTAACATCGATATATTTGATATCGATATTACTAACTTCGATATTACTTACATCTATATAAAAAAATAGATATTACTTACCTTAGGGTCGATATTCTGTCCATCGATATTCTTAACATCGATATTCTGTCCCTTCGGTATTGTGACATCGATATTAGTGTAAGTCGACATTTTTTTTTTCGATATTTAGACGGCTCACCACCCCTCATAGAGAAAGTAACTCCGGGGTAGCAACGGAACAGAGGCAGGGGCCCAGCCATTCTAAAGAAATTGCCGGCTCATCAGAAGGGGACTGTTTTTTCTCCCTCAATGATGACACAGACTCTTCACTCTCAAGTGAAGGCAATTTTTCTGATGGCTCAGATTCAGCAGAAACTTCATCAGTCCAAAGAGCACCCACCGCCCATATGGCCGTCTTCCATAAAAGTAGGTCCAAATCTAAACCTAAATCCACAGTGAGCCCTTCCCAAACGGACACTGCGACGGCTAGAAAACTTGCATGGGATTATTCAGCTACTGCTCAGCTATACCATAATGATGGAGCAATATCCGATATCGGCAGGCGTAATAACTCGTGCAGTACACCGCAGACTCCCTCAATGGACCTAGTTTACACCACACTTAAACAGATGCAGGGGGAGGCCAGGCTGGAGAACGGAAGAGAGAAACAGGCAACCAAGAAATTACAGGGCTCACTCAGAAAGGTGAACAAGCTATATGATAATAAGGTAGACAGGGTTATCCATGTTGAGGAGAGAACAGGAAGATTAGAGGATGAGGTCAAAAAGTGGCAGGCATTTAAAGAGACAAAAGAGAAGCTTGCGGAGGATTTTCAGTGGAAGCTCGAAGATTTAGAGAATCGGCAGAGAAGGAACAACATCAGATAACTGAGATTCGCAGAAGGGGTCGAGGGAGAGGATGTTCCGGCTTTTGTAGTATCCCTGTTGAAGTGGGCTTTCCCTGACCCGGCCTCATGGAGTTGGGAGACTGAGGTGCAGCGAGCACATCGATTCCCTCTGACTCAAAGGAAAGGACACGCAGTGACTCAAGGCCAACACCCAGGGCGATCCTAGTGTATGTCTGCAATTATCTCCTCAGGCAGGCAATTATGGATAAAGCAAGGCCGGATGCCAGACGATCATTTGAAGGCAGAAAATGTTTCGCACGACCAGATTTATGCCATGCCACTGTCAAAAGTAGGTGGAAGTTAAGACAGTTGATTGCTCCTTTTCCGGGACTGGGATGTGAGGCCTATCTACTGTTTCCAACTCGGCACAAACTAATAGCCAAGGGTCAAGTCTGAATATTCTTTTTGAAGATTAAGGCACAAGCGACTGAACTAAGAGAAAAAAGGGGGGAAGTGGAGGAGTCTGACAGTTTTGACAATATGAATATGAGACAATATGATGCTGGCTATTGTAATCGCTGGTTGAGCAAGACGATGCTCATATAGGTATTGCTTAATGATTACATAGGTGTATGACTGCATAGCCAGTACAGGAGTATCTTCAGGGGGATCAAGGAGAGCACAGGGGGAGGAGGGTGCTACTCGGTTGCGGGCTCAAGTTGCCGCACATAGGTCATCACTGACCTCTTTGCTCATGAGTGGGGAGGTGGGTGGGCCGGGGGGGTGGTCCTGAGAGTTGGGGGGGACACAGAGGGGCACTGAGGGGGAGACCAGGGTATAGCACAGCACGATATCTGAGATGTCTGGGGGGGCACAAGTGGCGAAATGAAGCAACAAAAAACAAAGAAAGAGGAAATTTAGAAATGAAGGCAGTAAAGAATAAAATTTAAGGACAAACGGTGTGGACAGATGATTGATGTGCACTAATGAGTATACGAATCGCCTCAGTTAATGTATGTGGTTTGAATGATCAGGTTAAAAGAAGTGCTTCAGCAATTCTGAGAACAATGCGGTTGGATTTCTAATGCCTGCAAGAGATGCACATAGAGGGTACAAGGGGAAGTTTAATGGAGCAACTATGGTTTTATATGATCGCGAACACTAAACAGGGAACTAAAACCAGAGGGGTTGCCATACTCTCTAGACGGAGTGATATCACAGTCAAGAGAAAGATGGAAGATCAGTGGGGCAGATGGCTTTTGGTGGAGTGTATGATAAGTGGTGAGACGTTTACTCTGTATTCGGTGTATGGATCTACCGAGGATGACCCTGACATCTTTGAATTTTTAAATTCAGAGCTAGCCTTTTGGCCTACACCACTTACCATGAGTGGAGATTTTAATATATTTGGGATGGGGGCTATGGACAGAGACTGGGGACCAATATATGGGCCGAAAGAAAAGGACTTCCCGAGCAACCTTTAACCTGGCCCGGAATAACTCTCTTGCAGATGTGTGGGCACGATTGAAGCCCAACGACCTTGGTAGCACCTACTACTCGGCTCCCCATAAGGTGTTTGCTAGGCTCGATTACTTTTTTGCATATAATTCGCTGATGTTGAGGTGTAAGATTGAGAAGCTACCCCGGATCATTTCGGACCACAACCATATAGTCTTAACAGTAGATATAGCAAGGGGGTGCAGGTGCAGGCCTGAGCGTGTATGGACCTTTGAGAGAGAGCTGCTGAGAGACCCAAGATATGTTCAGCATATGAAGGAATGGATAGTGGGCTTCTGGGATATCAATAGAGGAAGCACTTGCTCAGGGGTGGCTTGGGATGCTTTTAAAGCCGGTATACGAGGTGAGACACTGAGCTTTAGTCTGCATAGAAAGAAACAAGAGGAATTAATGTCCAAAAAACGATGCCAGGCAGTAGCTGACGCAGAGGAGTAGCTAAATGCTGCAATTACATTGGGTGCATCTCTGAATCAAGCTATGCTTAAACTGACATTGGCAAAATCTGAAGCTCAGGAGCTTACAGCTAACAAAGCAGCTGGCAAGAAAGAAGCAATGCTATGAGTTTAGCGAATGGGTTGAGCATACGTTAGCGGTGCGCCTACGACAGAAAGCTGCAATTGGGGAGGTCAAGGAGATCTCGGACGGAAAGGGGGTATAGTCAACGAGCCTGAAGGGATCCGAGAGATATTCAGACAATTCTTTGGCAACCTATATAATGAAGAACAGTCGAAAGACCCTTTGGAAATCCAAACGTATCTTAGTGACATTTTTACATCAACATTCACTGATGGAGATAGGGAGGTGTTGGAAACACCTATGACTGTCGGAGAGATTTTTGTCGCACTGAGTAGACTTCCATCTGGCAAAGCCGCTGGGCCCGATCAGATTCCTCTAGAATTTTATAAAGTTTTTGAGAAGGCAATCGGACCCAACTTACTTGAAACAATACAGCAGGCCCAGATGGCTACCTCTGTTTCGGGCTCATGGGCAGGGGCAGACATAGTAATTTTTCTGAAAAAAGGGAAACCACCTAAAGAACCAGGGTCATATAGGCCAAAAACGCTAATAAATTGCGATGCCAAAATGTTTTCTAAAACCACGGCAACCAGGCTTAGCAAGGTTATAGGTATGTTGGTTAACTCCAACCAGCACGGCTTCATCCCAGGGAGAGGAACAACGCAGCATGTCCGCAGGGTTGTCACTCTCTTCGATGCTGCTGAAGTCTCAGGAGAACCCATAATGGTCATGTTGATGGACGCAAAAAAGTAATTTGATGGATCTCCTGGGACTATCTCTGGGCAGATATGAAATGGACACGCATCGGGGGGATTTGTCAAAGCAGTTCAGGCTTTGTACAAAGATCCTACAGCCCGACTGAGAGTTAATGGAGGATATACGGCACCTCTGCATATTAAGCCTGGTACACATCAGGGGTGTCCATGCTCACCATTGCTCTTCGCGATTTATATTGATCCCCCAATTCAGAGGTTGGAGGCAAATAATGGCATTTCACCTATAAAGTTTCATGGTTTAGAATACAAAACTTTGGCGTACGCAGACAACATCGCTTTAGTGACTCCATCTCCTGAAAATGCTCTAGCTGCGGTAGAGTCGGAAGCTCAAACCTTTGGCCGCGTGTCAGGATATGCATTAATTGCGTCCAAGACTCAAATAGTCAAGAATGCGGGGGCTGTGTGCAATGATATATGTGTTGTGGACTCAGCCAACTATTTAGAGATCAATATTTCAGCGGATCTGGGTAAGACTGTAGATAGTAACACTGAGCTAATAATATCTACAGCTAAAAAAGATCTCAACAGAATGCACAATCTACACCTATCGCTAGTAGGGCGCTGCAATGTGGTGAAAATGATCCTCTTACCCAAAATGTTGTACCTCTTTAGGGGGACCCCACTCGAATTTGAGAGAAAATGGTTTACAGTACTGGAGCATATAGTTAACAGGTTTATTTGGGCACTTGGGAAAGCTAAGAGGGCATTACGTTTTATGTCTTTACCAAGGGCAAGGGGAGGATGGGCTGTTCCTGATTTCAGAATGTATTATTGGGCAGCAGCCTTTCAGTATATGAGTGGATTTATTGGTGGAGACGTGTCTGACCCGCAGGTTAAGATTGGATCAGTCGATATGTATTCTATTTTGATTAGCGGGGAAGCGGAGAATTGCTTTCTAAAGTATACTGACCTCAGCTACTTTAAAAGAACCAGGTTTAAAACCCTGATGAGTGCATATAAGGTCTGGACAGCATTTCGTAAAAAAAGTGGTCTTGGGAGGCTGAATGGTTACACTCAGTTATTTAGGAATCCAACTCTTCCTGGGAAAATTTTTGCAGACACAATAATGGCGGAATGGGAAAGGTGTGGAATCCGGAAAGTGGGTGATCTAATGGGGCCGCACGGAATTGGGCAGTTTATAGACATATGGAATAGCTATGGTATTAACAAAAGGAACTTTTTTAAATATCTTCAAATTCGGAGTTTCCTAGGAGGTAAAAATGGGGGGCCCTGGGCAATGTTCCCTCTAATTTTGTTCCTCTGTGTGCGGCAGTGAAAGGTCTTTGTGCGCTGCAGCCTATGCTATGTGCGCCAAGAACCGGATCACGCATATGGGTGCAGCAACAAATATCAGTGCAAATATCACTCCAAACTTTTGCTTAAAAAACTAAAATGCAGTGCATTCCACACATACAGTGCCACATGATGTGTCTTAAGGCAAGTTTGCAATTTACATACACACCATTACATGAATTGGTTACACAGGCAGGTACACTTCAGCTTTAGAAAAGCACAGGACTCTAAAGGTGGTACCAATATAAGATTTCACAAAAGATTACCAACTAGAGGTCTGTTCGTATGATAGGAAAATGTTGGGAGCCTATACAAGATCGCATACCTGGGGATACATGCAGGGGGGCACATGTTATGCCCCCCTGTGTGCATGCACCCCCCTGTTCCTGCAGGCCATTTCCTCCTTCTCCATGAATTTCCTCACTACCACTCGCCAACAATGCACCTCATCTCTCTATAGCACTTTTCTGACAAACATTTCATTTTTTATAGCGCTGTCATAGTTTACTCACACTCAGTTCTGTGTACATTAACCCTCTGCGCTGTGTGGGTAGCAGGAGTGCCCATGTGAGTGTAGGATGAGCAATGCGACAGTGTGAGAGTAGGGTAAGAAGTGTGACTGCGGGGTGAGTGAGGTGACCATATGAATTTGGGTGCAGATGTAAGTGCTGAGTGGGACGAATGAATGCATGGTTAGTGATGGGCTTGTTTGAGTGAGATAGCAGATTGAGCAATAAGGGGGACAGGTGAGTGAAGTGTCACATGAGTGCAGGTTAAGTAGTGTGCTCGTGTGACTGCAGGGTGAGGTACAGCAGGGCCGGCTCTAGGCTCACGGAGGCCCTGAGCAGGGAGTGTAGGTAGGGGGCCTGAGGCCGCCAAATCCCTGCCAGGGGCCGCCACGCAAATATGTATCTAAGGATATATATTGGCGTGGCGGCCCCTGGGGTTTGGCGGCCCTGTGCAGGTGCACAGCTTGCACATGCCTTAGGCCGGCCCTGGGTACAGGTTGAACAGCACAAGTGCATTGTGAGTGCATTGTGTTCGCTGTGAGTGCAGGGTGAGCGTGAAAGTGAAGGGCAGGGATGAGGAGTAATTTGTCTGAACACATGGTGCACTCCCAGACACTTGAAGTAACTCAGTATGTTACTAACGTCGGCATAGGGTTTCAGATACAAGTTAAACTATTGCTATTATAGGGTTAATCAGGGATCGAGGATGGAAGAAATAAATAATGTGCCGCTCGTGCAACAAACTTCCGGTCTTATGATTAGGGTTGCCAGGTCATTATTTTAATGTCCAGACAGTACAAAAATAAACAGTCACCTAAAGCCATTTTTTCAGCCCTAATCTGTGCAGCAAATATAAATAGAAATCACTTTTAATTGTGTTCTAGGGTTGCCCGAATGATCCATGACTGATGTAAAGGGAACAAAGACAGAAAAGTCAAATTACAAATGAATACATACTTTTTTATTTATAACCATATTTAGTGTCAAGACGAGGTCTTTGCAGGCTCTTCAAACAACACATGGCTGGCATTTTTCTTTTGGCAACCCTACTTTATATTCCTTTTTGTGAAATGGATTCTCACACTACTGCAAAGAAATAGGCAGGGTGGGGGCCCAGGGGGTACTGGAACCAGAAGAAAAACTAACCTCTAAAACCAGTTTACAAATGTTTGTAGGTGTGCTGCTTGGAGAGTGTGGCTGATGCAGCAGTGGGAAGTGTAGCCTGGCCCCTCTGCCCATCAATGAATTAGAAGGTCCTTGCGAGCTGCGTTCGCCCCCGGTCTTTCAGGCACTGCTTTGTGTGACTTTTGGTCTGTAAAGGAGGAGGAGCTGCCATTCCATGAGCTGCACGGTGCTGCCAGCCAGGGTCGGATTGGTAATGTGGGCACTCGGGCAATGCCCGAGGGGCCGGTAGCCGAATTCCAGCTGTGTGCTGCTTTTTTAGCAGCTTGTGGGTGATTTGGTGCGGTTTCTGCATTGTTCGGATTCTGCCAGTGGCCCAGTGGGTGCCTGAGTGGCCTTTCTGGAGGCAGATGGGCTTCCATTACCTCCCTTTTATCAAGGGGCAGAGGTGTCACTCCTTTTCTAGCACTGGGCCAGCCCATGCATGTATGCATAGTGAGGGGGGAAAGGGGGCCTGAGCAGAAGTGGCCTGACTTGTTTTCAGGGGTGTTTCACCAGTGTGAACGTATCCGTTCCCAGTGCCCAGTAGAAGGACCAGAGTGAGGCCGCTGCTTAGCCCCGGCACAGCCTGTGACTCTGGACTTGTCCTCTCCGCAGAGCCTACTTAACCAGCACCGCTGTCACGCAGGCCTTGAATCTTCTGCGGTGTGTAGTCACTCCTACTGCGTGAAGGCACCTTCTTGTTTGAGATCATTTGCTGGCAATACCTGTATACACATTAAAGTATCATTAAAGAAGGGGAGAATATTTGCTGGCTGTGACAAGGCGATCGAGGAAGAACAGCCTTCTGCCCTAATTCAGTACTATGATTTATTATTTGTTGCGTTCTCTGTGCAGATTATGAGTGTTTTTATGGACCAGAGTTGGATGGCACTGCGCCGTGGAATGCAGTTTCCTCTATACGTTTCATACACCTGAGTGCATAAACAGTTAGTCAGCAAACCCTTCCCTCCAGATGTGTTTCTTCATGCAGGCTCCGACGGGCAGGGCTGCCTGAGATACCGTTCCAGGGGGTGTCACAGCCGTGAGAGCGCTGCTGGCATAGAGGCTGCCACGATCACCACAGGGACCCAAATTCAGCTTTTGTTTTGGGCTGTTAGGCTCCATCTTCACACCTGGTTGGCCCTCGGGCCCCTTTGCCCTTAGCCTGGGATCGCCTGTCAGCTGGGCGAGGGCTGTGCTTGTTTTCACAGCTCTGGCTGCACTTGAAAGACCGCATGTATCTGGACACACAGACGTCAAGAGCATGGGGTGATAACGAGGCAGTCATAGCTCCTAGAAGACTTCCTTCTCACGCACAGCCACCGAAAACATGGTATAATGTTTCGTTCCTGCGTGGTTCTTGGTGCACGCAGACGCAGTACGTTCATCAGACAATTGCTAAAACATTGGTTCGTGCGTGAGCACTAAACACGCTCCAGTTTGCATTTCTGCATGGGTGCAGTCTGAGACCAGACAACATTTCACAGGAATATCTTGAAATGCACGTGTTTTAGCTAAACAAAAATAAAACATACACCACAAACAAAGGAAGGCGCAGGCACACTAAAAAGTGCACATTTCCAATAAGGAGTGCCACACTTCTCCTGTCAGCGCACGCCTTTCTGTTTTCATGCACAGTTTATTTGAATGTTCGGTGGCACTTGGCGCTAAATAAGTTCTCTGATTTGCACCATCTGGGAAGATTTGCATATCTTGCAAGGCCTCAATGTGGGCACCCATGCTATCCACTGACGGGAGGGGGTGGGATCACCCTAACAAAGACTATCCGCAACTAGAGGTTTGGAAGAGATCACAAAGAGGCAGTGGCATAGCTCCTAGAAGACAGGAAGATAACGATGTTGGACATTGAACCTGTAAAGACGGGCGGTGAGACAGTTAGACATGGCACTCCGCAATCTGATGGAGGGGGTTAGTGCCAGACTGAGTCAGGATGTCACATAGCGCAATAATATGAGGAGAAGAGGGAAGGCCACATGCCATGTAAAAGCGCCAAGAGGCTTCACCCCAAACCCACTCTTACCTGTGAAGCGCTCACTGGGGCAGGGTGCGCGCCTGGAAAAGGCTCGCAGGCCCGGGGGCAGGGGGAGACTCATGGGAAACACGTTAGGAGCTTCAAAAGTGTGGGCGGGGACTGACGGTGTCAGCCACTGGCTGAAGCTGAACACCTCCGTGATGGCACAGCTGCAGGTCAGATAGTGTGCCTTTTGTCAAAGTAATCATGTTAATTGCAGCGCATGACGGGGGGCTGCAATTAACACGATTACCTTCACAAAAGGCAAACAATCTGACTGTTTTCGCGCCGCACGCATTTTAAAAGCGGCGGCGCGAAGGTCCTCAGATGTCTGTGCGCGCTCTACATTTTTAAATACGCGCTACGGGAGGCATAAATGCGCGCTTGCCCAGGCGCGCGGCTTAGAGGGAACAGTGGCCCTGGGGATTCAATAAAAATAGAATTATGGACGTTATCATAGGAGGGGAAGATTGCACTATACGGAGGCTCTATGCTGAGCTTTCTGTACTGAAAAATGACGATCTTGAAAAATACGAAAAGAAATGGGTAGATAAACTTGGTGTAGATCAAGATTGTTTTCGAGATTCACTAGAACTAAGTCAAACCGTTTTATGCTCTGCAGGGCTCCAAGCTCAACAGTATAAAACAATCTACTCCTTGTATTCACGCCTGCAAGGTTAGCGCAATGGGGGGAGGAACGGGCACCAGATGCCCTCGTTGCAATAGTACGGATGCTGAAATAATACATATGTTTGTGTCATGTCCCCAGCTGCAGGCCCTGCGGAATGCGATACACTCTTTTTTTGACAGAACCCTAGAAATTAAAATTTGCCTCACTCCGTCTATAATAATGTTGGAGATAAATAGTGAAGACAAGCAAAATCCATCACAATACTTCCTCTTTATGGCTGGGTATCCCAGGGTTGCTAAGGCTAGATGGGGAGGCCGTGCCTTTTCCACTCTTGCACCAAAGCTCTGGAACTCCCTCCCTCCAGAATTGGTAGGCCAATAGTCTCTGGTGCTTTTTCGTAAAGAATTAAACCTGGCTCTTTTCGGAGGCATACCCGTAGATCTTGAATCCGGTGCTGTGAGACTATCTGTGAGACTTTTTGTCCGTTTTGTCTGTCCATCTTGTTATGGCTGGTGCCTTGATGCCCTTGGGCTAAGTCGCGCGTTATAAGTTCCGCTTCATTCATTCATGGCTATGTCGGTACTGCATATCTGCATTGCCTCCAACCTTCCAACAAAGGCTTGCTAGGTTGTTGTCCACTTATAATCTCGAGAAGGGGATTCATGAAAGGAAGGGGAATAGGGGGAGATTGCTTGCCAAACGTATATGGTGACCTATTCATAATAGGAAGGAAAGTCAGTAGGGATTTGTATTCCCCACTCCCTCCTCATAGGCAGCCCTAGGATGGGGTATTTGAAACAGGAGAACAGAATATCTCATTGTAATAACTACTGTTGGAATTTCATTTCAGGCTTATTATTGTTGCTATGGTTCTATCTTTTGTTGATGATTCCTTTTCCTCTATTTTTATTTTATTGTTAAACTATGTATATATCTCAGATGATTTCTGTATGATTTTTTCGTTATGTTGCTGTGCTTAAAAAGATAAAAGTTTAATACATTTTTTTTAATAAAAGGAATTGGTTTAAAACAAATGACTTTAAATTCTACCTGGGTTGGTGAGCAGGCCTGAAGGTTTCTCATTGTTTGCACATTGGTTGCACATGATATAGGAACTGCGGTACAACTATGAACCTTGTTTCATTGCTCTTCAGGGTGAAGTGTTGGGTGCCCAGGACTCCCCTGTCTCCCCCTTGTGCTTCAACATAATCTCAAGAATCCCTGTGTGCTTTCTCAGATACCACAGACATAGGCTAAAGAAACACAAGCCTAAGGGGGTCATTAGGATGGCGGGCTATCGGGAAACGGGACCACCCGCCATAAGGGTGGGGGTCCCGTGGGGGCAATTAGGATACGCCCGCCACAGTGGCGGGTGCATCCTGCATTTCTGTCATTGTGGTGGACGGTGCACTCAGCACCGCCTGCCACAATACCAGGAAGGCATGTTGTGCACTTCCATGCACAACAAGGCAGGCACCGTGTGGTGCCTGCCATGTTGTGCATGACACTGCAGTGTGCACCCCCCACCCCCGGAGTACCTGGGGCCCGCAATGGGCCCCCGCAGTCTATTCCTGCAGGCCTTTCCGTGGCGGCAATGCCGCCACGGAAAGGCATCTTTCCGCACCCATGTTAATATGGCCGGCGGTATCTAACAGACACCGCCACCTTTTCCCCCTGGTCAACTTGTTGACCGGGCGGAAAAGCGGCGGACGGTCTTTCCGTCCACCGCAGTCCCCCGCCGACATAGTAATATGGCGGGGGGGGGGAATTAGGTGGCAGGCCGGGTCGGATAACGGGCGGATCGCCACCATCATGCGGGCGGTGGCGATCCGCCCGTGATCCTAATGGGCCCCTAAGTGTCAGCAGTCCATAGTAAAAGATCTTCACTGTGTCAGATACAGTACAATCACTGGCCACATGATTGGAGTAATGGAGATTAGAATGAGGGCCTTTAAGCAATAATTGAGCCTAAAACTCACTGAAAGTGAAAACCGTTAACAACAAACTGCAAGTTACCTTGGCAAGCACATTTAAAACATATTAAAATGCAAGGTTTGCATTTTTTGTTTATGTATATTCGGAGTGATGAGGCAACACAAACTCATTACCTTTCTAAAAAAAAAAAAATACAAGCAGGGCATTTTATTTATTGAATGAAAGTACGCTGAAGGCTGCTACTGGAACAAATATATGCATCTTAATAGTAGCCTTAAGAGTTCTGATCCTTTTAACTAAGAGGTGTGGAAAAATGTGTAATTTGTTCTTGCAGCATTTTATGAATTTCCTGAATTTATTTGTGAAATTACGCAAAATTAAACTTTTCCAGTGCCACATTGCTTAAAAGTTTCATGCCTCACTTTTTTAAGCGCGCACGCAACTCATTGAAAAAAAAGTCTCACGAGATACCGGCAAGAGACTGGGGTGAACAAAAAGTCTCTTGGAAAGACATTTTCTATGCAAACCATTCTCCGGTTATATTTTGCAAGATTTATTTTAGTGCGACATGTACCTTTGCTTAAAAAACGTTATGCAAAATTATGTTATTTGAAATATTGAGAAAGTTTGCAAATGTTTCATAGTATAAAACTCTGAAATTTCCCCCAGGTGTAGGTTTTATGTGCTTTTTGAAGAACAGACATCATTGCATTAAAGCAATCAAGATAGAATTAAACGAATTCCTTGCCTTCTGGGACTGTCAGGTTACAGGGCTGGCCTTAAATGTTTCCATGTATATGTGGGCTTGAATATCATGCTTCGTTTACTTACTGGTAATTGCATTACTCCGAGTCCTTCTCTCGCTTAGCTTCCTTACATGTTGAGGCCCTTGCACCTCCCCCAGAATCCCTTTTCTCAGAATAAAAGTCTTTCCTCAACCCCCTAAATTGTCAACAGGCTCCACTGAACCTAGTTGGCCTGGACAAAGAGAGCAGAATAGAGGGCCTAAGGACGCCAAGCAAGAGAAGGACTCAGAGTAATGCAATTACCGGTAAGTTATCGATGCATTATCCCTCGTTCCTGTCACTTGGATTCCTTACATGTTGAAATATACCCGAGCTAAATGAGAGCCAGGTCAACTGAGCAAATACAGAACACAATCTTTTGTATCATGAGGAAGACCAGGGTTACTTCATCACAGACAATACCTTATGCCCCAAGGATTTTCCACTGCAGGACACTGAGTGACTATGTAGTGCTTGATAAAGGTAGACAGGATCACTCAAGTCGCTGCCCTACTCTCACCCAAGGAAACCCCCTGACACTCAGCCAGAGAAACCGATAATCATTGAGTCGACCTGCCCTGAATCACCAATGGTGGTGGAACGCCAAACTGGGAATAAGCCAAGGCAATCAGAGTTCGAATCCACTTAGTCGGCCCAAAATTAGGAAACAAAAAGGAATCCAGATGGAAACTCTCCACCTTCTCCAGATAAACAAAAACAGCTCCCCAAACGCCCAGAAAATAAAAACTAATCTCTTGAGGAGACTGTGGGTCAGAACATAAAATGGGCAAAATAACTTCCTGTTGGCAATGAAATGAAGAATTGACTTTGGGAGCAAACCAAGGACCTTGTCTCAAAACCAGCCAATCCTCAAAGATCCGTAGGAAGGAAACTCTACAGGAAAGCGCTCTCACTTCCCCCAATCACCTGGCCGGTGTAATAGCTACAAGGAAAAAACCTTCTGCATAAGATCAAAGAACGGAGAAGCTCAAAACAAAAATGAGGTTACACAAGCCTGCAGCACCAGAGGTAGGTCACACCAGTGACATCTTTGAACGAATATTAGAAAAATCCTTAAACAATTTCTGGACCAGACCTTGGGAATCCTACAAATTACCCCAAAGATCCTGAAAAGCCCTAATCACCATCCACTGAAGCCTCAAACTGGAAGGACAAACCCCCAAAGTGAACCCATCCTGCGGAAATTGAAGGATCTGAGGAAGCGAGGCAGAAATAGGCACAACCTGCGGCTTCCCACACCATTTCCCAAAGAAACTCAGTGACAAGCATAAGAAGCCCTGGTGGAAGGCATCCTCCCAGCCCGAATGGAAGAGGAAACAGCAACAGAGCAACACTGAGACATCAAACCTGCCTGCTCAGTCTCCAAACCATCAACTTGAGACTCCCCAAAGACTCTTCTTGAAGTAGAGGGAAGATCAGAGGAGATGGATTTGTGGGCAGAAACCACCTTATGTACCTCCTTATCCTCACTAGAAGAGAAAACCAGGAAGAGGGGGCCCATGTTGGAGCAACCAGGACTACCTGAGCTCCTTCCCTCTTCACCCTGAGCAGAAACCTCTGCATCAAAGGGAAAGGAGGGAACACAAACAGAATATCCTAAGGCCAAGGACAGGACAGGGCATCTATCCTCCAAGCTGCAGGCTCGATCACCCTGCAGCAAAACAGGGAAGCAGAGCATTGAAGGAAGACACAAACATTTCCCAAAGTTGGACCCCCCCCCACACTTCTGCCAAATCAAACTGAACAATAAGGGAAAAAGACAAAAGTCGTGAGAGGAGGGAATCACCCTGCTCAACAAATCCACTCAGGAGTTCAGAAGACTCTGAATATAAAGCACTGTCAGAGACAGGAGATTAGTCTAGCTCCATAAGAAGATGTGATCCAAAATGAGGGACAGGGATCAGGCCATTGTCCCTCTCTCTCAGTTAATGTAGGACTTCACTATGGTATTGTCTGGCCTGATCAGTACCAACTTGCAGAAAATTCATGGGCAGAAGGCCAGGAGGGCTAAAAGAATTGCTTCATGCTACCTCCGGTTTGACAATTTAACGCTGTTGGGAGACAGTCCATAGACCCGGTACCTGATGTAATGCCATTCAAGCTCCCCATCTCTTCTTGCTCGCATCCATAGAGATTATTGATGCAGGGAGAGGACATAAGGGTCCCCTTTCAGGAGATGTAATGGGTCTAACCAACAAGCCAGTTTTTGCCTCATGTCAACTGGCACAGGAAGAAGGAGCGACGTATCCTGCGAGGTCGGATCCCAGGGCTGGAGCAGAAATAGAATGAGTATGTTCAGGTGGAAGTGAACCCAGGAACCATAAAGACAGTGGCCGCCAAACTCCCCTGAAATCACATCCAGTCTAAGATCCTAGGACGGGAAGCCCTCAGAAGGTCCAGAATATGGGATTGAATTGTTTGCACCCTCTTGGCTGGAAGCATGTCCACACACAGGCCTCTGCAAAATACACATATTAGTACAATAGTACAGCTTGCAAAACAATAATTTCCATGCACATGCATGGATAACATGTCCTGCTCCAAGCCTCACTTGCTTCTCCTGCATAATGGCAACGTAGCTCCCCATCTGAGCAAGGTTCTTGGGTCATTGTTCTAATTGCCTGGGCAATGCCAACGTGACCTCACCTGGTATCCCTTTCTACACTTTCTCTCCGTAAGTCGCGTCATGTTCAGGTTCCTTTATTAGCTTTGGCCTAAACAGGTCTTCTCTTTCACCAAAACGCAAAGAGTAAGGTATTCTAATAGGATTATTATCCCCATGGTGGGCATGCACACCATTGCATGTCACCTTGATTTCCTTTGCCTTCAGGTACTTCCGCCTCTACCTTGGTTTAATCAATGCTTAACACAGTACTGCACCACTGTGCCACCCCCATATTGGTTCTCTTTCCTTTGTTATTTAGGAAATACCTTCATCTATAAATTCCTGAGGAGACACCTTTAGCCTTCCCAGGGTCGAAAAGTTGTTGACTGTTTACTACAACAGACAAACTAGCTGTTATTTTGACTTTTCTATGAGACTTATCAAAATATTTCTTTGGAGTTCTCTGCGAAAAGAACAAGCATTGGCAACGCCAATAGGTCTTGCCTATGTAAAAGCTATTGACTTTGTTAATAGGTTTTAGCAATGTTGTATACCAGAGTGGCTGCTGTTCGGCATGGCTAAACGTTAGTGGGTTAAAGGAGAGTGGCATGGGGTGGAGTGTTGTAAAGTGGAGCAGAGTGGAGTTTTATGGAGTGACATAGAGTGGGGTAAAGTGGAGTACAGTAGAGTTGCGTGGCATGGAGAGGATAGATGTGGAGTGTCATGGAGTAGCGTATAGTGTTGCGGATTGTCATGGAGGGATTAGAGTATTGTACAGTGTATGGGCATAGAGTTGAGTGCCATAAAGTGGAGTATAGTATCAGAGTTGAGTAGAGTGTCATAGAGAGGAGCGGCAGAGTGTCACGGAGTGGAGTAGATCAAAGTGGAGTGGCATAGAGGGTGTTGCTTGGAGTGGAGTAAACTGTTGTAGAGTAGATTGGCACAGAGCGGAGTAGATTTTCATAGAGTAGCGTGGCATAGAGTGGTGTGGAGTAGAGTGGAGTAGTTTGTCATAGAGTAGAGTCCAGTAAAGTGGCATCGAGGGACAAAGAGGGAGTTGCGTAGAGCGGCTTAGAGTGGAGTAGTGTCATAGAGTGGAATAGACTGCTGTTGTAATGAAGTAGAATATCATAGAGTCGAGTATCATGGAGTGGAGTGTTGCAAAATGGAGTGTAGTAAAGTGGCCTAGAGTGATGTGGCAAAAAATACAGTGGTGCAGAGTAGATTGGCATAAAGTGCAATGGCATAGAGTGCATTTGTTTTGAACACTGTGTTGCGATGGCATAAATTGCAGTGATGCAGAGTAGCATAGAGCGCAATGGCATAGAGTAGAGAGGTGCAAAGTAGATTGCAGTGGACTAGAGGGGCATCAACTGAAGTGACATGGAGTGGAGTGGTGTAGGGCAGAGTGGAGTAGTGCAGTGTAGAGTGCAAAGCTGTAGAGTGCAGTGGTGGAGAGTGCAGTGGTGTAGAGTGTAGTGGTGTAGAGTTCAGTTGTGTAGAGTGGTGTAGAGTTGAGTGATACAGGGTAGAGTGCAGTGGGAAAGAGTGCACTGTCATAGAGTGCAGTGGCATTGAGTGCAGCCATGCAGAGTAGAGTTTCAGAGTGCAGTGTCGTAGAGTGCAGGGTCGAAGAGTGGTGCAGAGTAGAGTAATGCAGAGAGTAGTGACATAGGGTACAGTAGTGCAGAGTATAATAGAGTGGCATAGAGTGCAGTGAAGTAGAGAGAAATGGTTTAGAGTGACGTAAGAACAGTGGCTTGGAGTGCAGTGTAGTGGCATAAAGTAAAATGTTGTAGAATATAGTTGTGTAAAGTGCAGTTGTGCAAAGTCGTTGGCATAGGTGCAGTGGTGTAGGGTGCATTGGTTTTGAGTAAAGTGGTGTAGAGTGTATTTGACGTTGAAGTCAGTGGTTTAGAGAGCAGAGGCATTGTGTAGATTGCAGAGGCGCAGAGTGGTGTAGCGTAGAGCGCAGTGGCATTGAGTAGATTAGTGTGCAGTGGCGAGGAGTTTATTGTTTCAGAGTAAAGTGGTGTGGTGCAGGGTAGAGTTTACTAGTGCAGTGTAGAGCCCACTGGCGTAGAGCAGAGTGGTGTATAGTGGTGCAACGTTGATTGCAGTGGCATAGAGTGGAGTGGAGTAGAGTGGCGTGGTATAGAGTAGTGGCATAGAGTGCATTGGCATAGAGTGCAGAGTTGCAGAGTGGTGTAGAGTGGAGTGGTGCAGAGTAAAGTGGCCTAGACTGTAGGATAAGGTAGAGTGCACTGCATAGAGTAGATTGGTGCAGTGTAGAGTAGAGAGGCATCCAGTGAAGTGGTGTAGAGTGTAGTGTCATGGTGCAGTGGTGCACACTAGATTATAGTGGCATAGAGTGCATTGGTCTTGAGTGCAGTAGAGTGGCATTGGGTGGTGCAGAGTAGAGTGCAGTGGCATATAGTGATAGTGAAGTGGTGCAGAGTAGAGTGCCACAGAGTAGAGTAGCATAGAATTCAGTGGCCGAGAGTGCAGTGGCTTACAGTGGTGGAGAGTAAACTGACGTTGAGTGCAATGTTGTAGAGTAGAGTGGCGTAGAGTGCAGTAGCATAGAGCAGAGTAGAGTAGCATATAGTGCAATGGTGCAGAGTAGATTGCCAATAAGTGCAGTCGCATGGAGTGCATTGGTTTTGAGCAAAGTGGTGTTGAGTATGTTGGCGCATAGTGCAGCGGCACAGAGTGCAGTGGTGCAGAGTGCCATGGCGTAGGGTGAAGTGGCATAGAATGGAGTGGAGTACAGTGCAGTGACTCAGAGTGGATTGGCACAGACTCCAGTGGCATAGAGTGGATTGTTTCAGAGTAGAGTAAAGTGTAAGTGGAGTGGTGCAGAGTAGAGTGCCACAGAGTAGAGTGGCATAGAGTTCAGTGGCCGAGAGTGCAGTGGCTTACAGTGGTGGAGAGTAAACTGACGTTGAGTGCAATGTTGTAGAGTAGAGTGGCGTAGAGTGCAGTAGCATAGAGCAGAGTAGAGTAGCATACAGTGCAATGGTGCAGAGTAGATTGCCAATAAGTGCAGTCGCATAGAGTGTGAAAAGGTAGGGCCGAATTCGACCAAGAACCCTTCAGTATTTGCCCGGCGTTAGCCGCCTCTCATACCATTCGAGATTACCAAACAAAGAGGCAGGCACTGGAGACAGAAGGCAGGAAACAGGAGTTTATTCCGACGGAGCAGAACACGTCAAATCAGACAGCAGGGTATCTTCTCGAGGTGCTCTAACCGCATCTCTGAGGCCTGGCCTCTTATACACAGGTTTATGGCTTTATTACATACACTGCATCCGTAATGTTTCTTTGAAGGACAGAAAAGACATCCTCAGAATCCCCGGTCCAGGCCCGTTCCCACACATATCTACAGTAGAGTTCCCACCCCGATCTCAGCATGTGGTGGTTATCGCGCAGCTGGACATTCCGCTGGGAACGGGGATGTGTGTGATCAGTCGGATCTTCGGGGTGCGAAAGCATTGATTAATCCCCGCTCCTTTGATGGGGTGGGTCCTACTGTAGGGGGCAATAAACTGCATCTGTTGGGCTAGGTGATGGCCTGGGATCAGGCCGGACAATCGGGCAGGGAGGAATAGGTTATCAAAAGGACCTGTGAGATGAAAGAGCGAGGGGGTTCAGCACGGGATGTGGCTCGGAGACAGGGTCGCGTTAGAGGTGCGTTTATGGCCCAAGCAGGAGAGACCGGGGGCTGTCGGGGTGCGGGGGAATGCTTGCGAGGCCGGGGAGTGAGGGGGAGAGACGCGCAGGCTATTGGCAGTGGGCAGAGAGGCCTCGACACACAAAATGACTGCCACTTAAGTGCATGATGGGGCCTAAAAGGGACAAGATGGCGTGGCCACTGTTTCACGATTTTCACTTTACTTTCAACAGTGGCTGGGGTGAACATAAATGAACGCCGCTTATATATACCTAATTTTGGTCATTTTCCACAGTCCCCAGTTTTTATCATAAGTTAGTTCATTCCTGTTCACGTCATAGATGAGGATGTACAAGCTGACATTAGTTATACAATTCGCTTTGGTAGCCCATATGCATTACAGGCAGATGAAAATAATTCTGCTATCAATGCAGGCAGAATCGTACATAACCATATGTAGTCAATGTGATGGGCGGGGAGACAGTGCATACAAAATTACATTAGCTGCGTCATACGTTAGACCTTGGAGGCGGGGACATTACTTTAGACGATGTAGGAGATTCGTCCGAATACAAACATGATGTCATACAAAAAATTTCTGGCAGGATAAGGGCTATTATCACTTGAGGTCTGGACTTCATGGGGGTAAAAACTAGACAGCATGTTCATGTGCATAACTGGTGTTCTACAATCATCAAGATACAGAGTTAACGCCTTCTTAGTTATCCATGTACAGTTGAAAAGTGACCGATGTAAGGTTTCGAAAGCTCAATTGGGTGATAATCAATACAAAGCGGTTGGGAGAGGAATTCAACTTAATATAAGGGACAGTCAAGGGGTGGCAATGTTCAAAAAAGGTTCGTCTTTCCAGTGTCTTATTACAGCGGGCCATCACTGGTAGGCTCTCATTGTTTTTCTTCTTTCGTTGGCACTGTTGAGCACCGGCGGTGGAGCTATGCGTCCAGCTCGGATTCAGATTTCGCGTTGCAGGGTGTGGCCACTCTTTGCTCTCGGACCACAGTCCCGTTTGTCCTGTTACCTAACTAATCTACCATAGGTACTTTAGTCGGGGTACCCGTATTCCGTTCTTCTTTCGGGACAAACCCTATTCTATCTTTTGTGCTGTGTTTCTTCTTTAAGTCAAGTTCAAAAACTCCATATGGAAAAAGGGGTGATGGGGGCGTGCTTTGGGAGGCCGAGGGAAAAGAGGGTGGAGTGGGATCAGGTCTGAAACGGACCAAGGAGGGCAGAAATTTCAAGCAAGTGGGCCCATCAATCGGGCACAATGGGCTGGGACTTTCGGCACGAGCTCATCAACATGCAGGGGCTTCTGGACAGCCCTTCTTTCCTTCACTTTCCACGTTGAGAATGGTGCCTTGTCCTGCAACTCTTTGCTCTGTGGCTCCACCTTGGTCGAGGTCATAGATATTCCCCGATCTGCAGCCAGGCTGTGCGTCACGTCCGGCCCCTCTCCTCCGACGACCGCACGTTATCTTTAAATGAGTACAAAAACACGTTTTTAGAGAACTGGCAGGGGAAGATGTTTACACACTTTAATTTCTCTCCCAACCCCAAGTAGTTGGGGAAACGTTATTGGTCACGATGGATGCTTAGTAACCCTTACATCGGTGTATGCTGTTAACTCATGCATCATTGCTGTTGTGCAGGTCTGCAAGTATCTTTCTATTTTCAAACATCATGTCTGTCTGGTGTTTCTTCCTGTTATATTCGCGAGCGTGGCAAGAAGTCTGATATCCAACAATTACATGGTTCATCAAATTCAAACCGGCTCCTCCAGTAGGGACTTGTGTTTTTCTAAAACAAATCCTGTTGAGCTATACTTTTCTTCAAAGTCTGCTAATTCATAAAAAGTGTGAAGTGCTTATTATCATGGGCTTACAGCTACCTTTTCCAGGGAAGGACATACGTTAAGCATTTTTTTTCTTTTTTCTGACAGCAACGGCTAACTTTTATCAGTTTTTTGGACGATTTATCTTTAAAAAACAAGGTCATCAGCTACAGTCTTTAAGATTTTCTGGGACGGCTGGTTACAGAACTGGGACCATTCTGGAAAAACGGGGAAGTTTCGGACATTCTACTTTTGTGCAATGGGCGGTGGTAATCCAAATGATGAGGGTGGTGTTACTAAAGCACTAAAACAAAAGCCACTGACATATAGTTCCCTTTTAAGGGTCAGATTAGGGGACATTAGTCGTCTTACCTGTCCTTTCTTTCTCAATTAAGTTCCATCATTTTACAGAAAGGAGAGGTAGTAATATGGCAAAATACGATTGTTTTGTTTCTGTCAATTTGTTCAAACACTGTCGTGTCTAAAGCCAATTGTACCTGTGCCGGCGAGGTACAGTGTCGTCATTTATTCAAAAGGGAGCAAGGGAGCTCTCAGAGGGAGAGAGCGTCGTGTGCACCAAATAGGCTATTAGTACACGTACAACATAAAGAGAGAGAGAGAGAGAGAAACGTGTATAATAATAGGTTATTCAGTGCACACACATATAGAACAGTACGGGTCGGTTTCACGTATAAAACACAAGCTGAGTGAAAACATAAATTCATAGTTTACGTACACACAAATACCAGATAGGATGCGACAGTACATACATCAAGTACAGAAACCTAAGACAGAACACAGAGCTATTTTGGGCAAAAGGACTTCGTCATGCATGTTGCGTATTCTCAGTATTCCCTTTAATTCATTCTGGGGGTCGAGCTCTTTGTTCTCCTTCCTTCCTAATAGTAGACAATTTTTGTTGGTAACCTCGCTTCAAAAATACTTACTCCTTTTTTTTAATTGGTCGGACACTAGTCCAGTCGCGCTTATACTCACGGTGGGGTCTTCCAACATCTAGCAAATGATGATCCAAGCTGAGGTAAAGGAGGGGTATCAGTCGGACGTGCGATGGTACAATTCTGACTTTTCTATGAGGGTGGAAGAAGAAGGGGTAAATCTAAAAAATAACAATATCCCTAATATCTGGGCTGAGGGGGGATTCTGGATGAACCCCAACCCGGGGTACTCTTAACTTTTCTTATTTAGTCAGCACATAAATTGACTCATTGGTGCGCATTATTTTGGGTGTACATTTGGGATATCGGTTGGGGTTGGGTTCGTCGTACTGAAATAAGCCTTCGAGTTTCTGGTGTAGGCCACTCTCCCATTCGCTAGCTCCAGAGAGAGTCGTTCCTAAGTAAGGAAAGTGCTATATTTTTATTCGTCTTTCACATGCAGGTACCATGTTCGGGCTTAATTTTTCTATCCCATTAACCGTTTGATCAACGCCTCAATCATACAAAAAGCATTCTTTTATTGACCCAGACGTGCGCCACACATACGCATTCATACCGTACAAATCAGGGCCCATGCGCACATTCATACCATACAATTTTTCATGCTCCCAGAGATGGCTCCTACATATAATGTATCGTCTCACAGAGCTAGCCTATTTTCCTCGCGTGGAACACGGTGCGGTTTTAGGTCTTCTCCATACTTCAGCTGAAATTCCGATGTAACCTGCAAAAAGAAAAAGAGGGGGGGGCAGCGTTCAAAGCACATCAGCGCGCATAAACACAAAAATGTTTTTACCTACCACGTACTTGACTTATCTTCTCTGGGATGCAGTCCCTTATGTCTCGGCATTGAAGCCCAGAGGAACTGGTAGTGCGGCAAAGATAACCAATGGTAGTCTGTTCATTACATAGATCGCCCGAGGGCGGTAGTACAGACCGTGTGTAGGAGAGGGTCAAAGGCCAGGGGTATTCGGTATAAGGTGGGGGGTGACGGATTCATATTTTTATTCGAGGAAAAGAAAAGGTTTACGGTGGTATAGGGTCGTTCCTGTTCGCAGAGCATGGTATTTAAAAAACAAAACAACCCTACCAATCTAAATGACTGTTACGATGCTAGTTCCATATATTTTTCTTTTAAAACCTTGATTGTAAAAATGTCAGCATTCAAATACGGGCCTCCAACCATACAGGCCGGCCACGGGGCAGACGGGAAACGCATGAGGTAAGGAGAGATTACACTGTAGTATAGGAGTACGTAACGAGCGAGCCATTTAATTGGAGAAAAACTAAACGTGACAAACGGTTGCAGGATCAGTGAAGGTTGATTTTATAATTGAAAGTATAACAGGATCAGTTACAATAAAATCGTTCATACGCATAACATGGGCGAGTATCATGAGTAACATTACTTCGGAGCTTTTAATAATACAATAATCAATAGTAAAAAACCAGACATCAATAGGGTTGTCCACATGCCCAGTCAGTACACTTCCCCGCCCGCCATGTGCACAAAGACCGCATACATCCCCCATAACATCAAGGCTTGAGCAACTAGAACGTCATAAGGAGTTGCAAGTCCCGCCCATACTGGCGCCATTTTGGTCGAGGCCAGGCGGGTCCAGAGTATAGTTCGAATGCCTCCAATAACTAGCGGCCGGACCAGAATCCCTTTCGGCAGTTCAAAAAAATTCCGTTAACGCCAGCAGAAGGGACAGGCGGCATGAACCGCGACTTAAAGGCGAGGAAGGCAAAATCTTCCCTACCGGGTCACGCTGAGGTCCCACCGGAACTGATCGAGTTGGCAGTCTACAGTGTCTCTTAGTAATTCGGAAAAAAGCTGGTGTCAGCATGAGAGCATCACCATCTTGTGACGACGTTGTGGCCACTCCGGAGAGCGGGACAGCAGGCGTATCCCTCCACAGATGCGTTGAATCAGTCTTTCCTTCGGCACCAGATGTGGATAAGGCGGCGGTCGCCCGGGGCAGCGGCATATCCATGGGGGACTGATCGAGTTGGCAGTCTACAGTGTCTCTTAGTAATTCGGAAAAAAGCTGGTGTCAGCATGAGAGCATCACCATCTTGTGACGACGTTGTGGCCACTCCGGAGAGCGGGACAGCAGGCGTATCCCTCCACAGATGCGTTGAATCAGTCTTTCCTTCGGCACCAGATGTGGATAAGGCGGCGGTCGCCCGGGGCAGCGGCATATCCATGGGGGATACTCGAGCAACAGTGGCGGTTGCCCCCACCGGAAGCCCGCGGAAGTCGAGGGACAACGACTCTCGTAGAATCTTTAAAACTGAGAGGACGTCTTCAAGAGTGGGGCTCATGCCCGAGCAGGCAAGCATCCGAGTTTCATGGTAGCCCAGAGCCATCCTAGTGGACCAGGCCCAAATCCGGGGTCAGTCAACCGCGGGGGCTCGCTGAGTGGAACGCTAATGGCAGTCTTAGTGCGGGAGAGAAACCTCCACCTGGGGGGGGGCGCGGGGGAGAGGGGGCCATCCGCTCCGCGGGCGCCCCCACGCCATCTCCTGGCGTAGATATACAAGATGGCCGAACCAGGCAACAAAGGGGAGAGCCATCAGCAAGGCATCCCCCGCACACAACTTGCTGGACATCACCTCTGGATGATCCGGGGACGGGCCTCGGCGCGTTGGGTTGCCTCCGGCCTATTCGCACAACGGTCCTCCACCCCAGGCCAGCACCGACGCTACCTCGCCGGCTGATGGCTTTTGTAGACTTTCTATAGCCCAAAACCAACTAAAAAGTAGCCCAAAGTAGCCCAACATTGAAGGAGGGACAGGAACAGCGTTAAGCAGACGGCGAATGCGTTGGGATTGTTGTTGCAGCCGGCTGCCATGTAAATAGTTATATAATAAAACGTTTTAACATGTTACTTTGCTGGAGTGTTGTATATATTTATAATATTTGCATAGGGTTTTGTCGTTATTTGGGCGGGGTGGGCGACGGAGCCGAGCTGTCTTGCGGCCATCATGGCGTCGAGCTCGGTTCTTCTCGCTAGTTTCATATTTCTCATGAGGGGTTGTTCCTAATGTTTTCATTTTAGCGGGGTCAAAAAGATCCCATCAGTGGCCTACTGATTTTGTTCGATTCCTTTTGTTTTCCCTAACGATTTTTATGTTATAGTTTTCTAGCACGATACAACGGCTAATCCGTATTTTTATATATATGTCCCTTTTATTAGGGGTGTCCTCCGGTGGAGCCGGATGATCTACCTCTAATAACGGTCCGGGTTGAACCAACTACTGAACAATGGGGAGAAGATAGGCATGACGGGTTACAATGGGGACAAAAGTCTGCACTACCTATCCTTCACTATCCGCAAAGACTAAACAGAGTATTGCGACTCTGTGCTTATTTGTGAATAGAGAATAACCCAAAGAGAACCAATTCCGAACGATCAATGTTCGGATAAACAATCAATCAAATGAGGGATAAAAATAGGCACGACGGATTACAACGGGGGCAAAAGCCTGCGTCACCTATCCTTCACTATCTGCAAAGACTAAACAGAGTATTGCGACTCTGTGCTTGTTTGCAAATAGAGAATGATCCAAAGAGAACCAATTCCAAAACAGTAAATGCTTGGATAACAATCAATCAAATGGAGAGGGAAGCAGGCACGACGGATTACAATGGGGGCAAAGGCCTGCGTTACCTACCCTTCACTATCTGCAAAGACTAAACAGAGTATTGCGACTCTGTGCTTGTTTGCAAATAGAGTATCTCTCAGAAACAATCAAATGAGTAATACTAGTATTTTCAAACAATCAAACAATCAATTCGCAATTTGTCGTGTTACACGACCTTACCCGGACCGCATGGACAGTTTCTCGTCTTCCGCTTCCAGCACCTGACCGTCGTCTATTCTCCGTAATTGCTGTGGCACTCCTGATGGTTCCCAGTCAGGACCGTAGATCACTCGAGAGAGGTCTGCTCAGAACCAGTGAAGTTCGGATGATCGGCTGCCAGACGAGGGTCTATCGGGCAGGTGCACTTCCCGATCGTTGCAGTCGTTCACTCTGTCGTTGGGACCTCTCCCACTGGATCCACGTGTCGCTGATGGGCCCCACGTTTGGGACGCCAATTGTGAAAAGGTAGGGCCGAATTCGACCAAGAACCCTTCAGTATTTGCCCGGCGTTAGCCGCCTCTCATACCATTCGAGATTACCAAACAAAGAGGCAGGCACTGGAGACAGAAGGCAGGAAACAGGAGTTTATTCCGACGGAGCAGAACACGTCAAATCAGACAACAGGGTATCTTCTCGAGGTGCTCTAACCGCATCTCTGAGGCCTGGCCTCTTATACACAGGTTTATGGCTTTATTACATACACTGCATCCGTAATGTTTCTTTGAAGGACAGAAAAGACATCCTCGGAATCCCCGGTCCAGGCCCGTTCCCACACATATCTACAGTAGAGTTCCCACGCCGATCTCAGCATGTGGTGGTTATCGCGCAGCTGGACATTCCGCTGGGAACGGGGATGTGTGTGATCAGTCGGATCTTCGGGGTGTGAAAGCATTGATTAATCCCCGCTCCTTTGATGGGGTGGGTCCTACTGTAGGGGGCAATAAACTGCATCTGTTGGGCTAGGTGATGGCCTGGGATCAGGCCGGACAATCGGGCAGGGAGGAAGAGGTTATCAAAAGGACCTGTGAGATGAAAGAGCGAGGGGGTTCAGCACGGGATGTGGCTCGGAGACAGGGTCGCATTAGAGGTGAGTTTATGGCCCAAGCAGGAGAGACCGGGGGCTGTCGGGGCGCGGGGGAATGCTTGCGAGGCCGGGGAGTGAGGGGGAGAGACGCGCAGGCTATTGGCAGTGGGCAGAGAGGCCTCGACACACAAAATGACTGCCACTTACGTGCATGATGGGGCCTAAAAGGGGCAAGATGGCGTGGCCACTGTTTCACGATTTTCACTTTACTTTCAACAGTGGCTGGGGTGAACATAAATGAACGCCGCTTATATATACCTAATTTTGGTCATTTTCCACAAGAGTGCATTGGTTTTGAGCAAAGTGGTGTTGAGTATGTTGGCGCATATTGCAGCGGCAGAGAGTGCAGTGGTGCAGAGTGCCATGGCGTAGGGTGCAGTGGCATAGAATGGAGTGGAGTACAGTGCAGTGACTCAGAGTGGATTGGCACAGACTCCAGTGGCAGAGAGTGGATTGTTTCAGAGTAGAGTGAAGTGTAATACATTGCAGGGGTATAAAGTAGAGTGTCGTAGTGTGCAGTGGTGCAGAGTAGTTTAGAGGGGCTTAGAGTGGATTGGCATAGGGTACAGTTGTGTAGAAGAGTACAGTGGCAGAGAGTTCAGTGGCGTAGAGTGGCAAAAAGGAGAGTGGCAGAGAGTGCAGTGTTGCAGAAAATACTGTCGTAGAGTGCAGTGATGTGTAGGAGAGTGGCATTGTGTGCATTGGTGTAAAGTGCAATGGTGCAGGATAGTGGTGTGGAGTAGAGTAGCATAGAGTGCAGTGGTGCAGAGAAGAGTGGCATAGAGTACAGTGGTGCAGACTAGACTATAGTGGCATAGCCTGCAGTGATGCAGAGTAGAATATTGTGTCATAGAGAGGTGGTGAAAAGTAAATTGCATAGAGTGCATTGGTTTTGAGTAAATTGGTGCTGAGTGCATTGACATAAATTGCAGTGGCGAAGAGTGGTGCAGAGTAGAGTGTGGAGGGGCGCTGGGTGTAGTGGCGCCGGGTCCAGTGCATAGAGTAGAGTTTTTCAGAGTAGAGTGCAGTGGTGCATTGTTTAAAAGAGTAGAGGGGATTGGCATGGAGTGTGCTGCTGTACAGTGGAGTGGTATAGAGTAGAGTGCATTGGTGTTGAGTGCAGTTTTGCAGAGTAGGGTGGCATTTAGTGGAGTGGCTCGGAGTGGTGTAGAGTGCCATGGCGAAGAGTGCAGTGATGTCTGGCAGAGTAGTGTGGAGCTGAGTGCATTGGCATAGAGTTGATTGGAGTGGTGTAGAGTAGAAAGATGTAGAGTGGAGTGGTGCAGTGACAGTGTGGACTGGAGTGGCGTAATATGGATTGGTCCACAGTAGAGTGCAGTGGGGCAGATTAAAGATGAGTGGGGAAAACGTGGAGAAAGAATGGTATGGTAGCATGCTGCCATTACAGACAGCACATCTTCATTTGAATTGACCATTACATTTACAATCACATACAGATTTACTGGTAAAAGAATACAGCACACGAACAATAAGGTGTGGCAATGCCATCATCCAATATATTGATTTGTAGAAAATAAATAACATGGTACAGTCTACATCAAGGGCACCCGAGTAGCCAGCATGATTGTCATGGGGTGCTGGGTGCACCCCAAATCATTCTCCTCCATCTTGTGAGTTGCAGCCCACATGTGCCCCAGATTGCTTTGAGCAGAGTCCAGGAAGTGGTAAGGAGACAGACTAGTGCTGTCTCTTCCCAAGACAAAAAGTTGTTTAAAAAACGATTTTCACTTTCTGTGTTTACTGTCTATGCCTGTGGTTGTTACAGTTAAAAATTGTAGTTTTATCCTGCCTGTAATTGCATATTTTATCACCTGTGTTGTGTTTTAAATGTGCGGTTTTCCCTGCCCATGATTGCCTTCATTTAGTGTGTTGAATTGTGGGATTTGCAGTCCAACCTCTGCAGTTTGTCCCTCTAATTCCTTGGTGACAAATCTGTTTTCCCTCCAAATTTCTCCTTTGCTCTGTGCTTAGGCCTGTGTGCTCAAACAGTGCACCCCCCGCCACCATTTTGTGTTCACAAGCCAGTGAGGCCAGCCCCCCTGCCCCCCCCCTCCCTAGCTACAGGGATTTTCTACATCAGAGGGTGCTTCTGTGAGCTGTATTTAGGCCAGCAGGGGGAGTAAAGCTTTATTCAAACAGTATTGTTAGATTTCGAGTTAGTGAAGCCTTTACCTGCTGAAGTCCAAAGTTGTGGATTGAGCCTGTCTGTCTCCTAGGAGATTCTGAACAGGAGCAAGCAGCTTCCAACTCCCTGGCCAGCAAACCTTGTCTGAGGTTGCTGGGACCTTATATGGGTTGCTGGTGGTTGGCACATGTGTACCCTGATTGGTGGTTGTATCTGGTGTTTCTATTGGGTTAGGGTTAATGTCCTCATTGGTTGGGTATTTGAGGGTTCTGACTGGTTTCTCGGTCTGTGATTCAATCATTGCAGGGTTGGGACTAGGGCTAGGGTTCGGATTTCTATAGGAAGTAGGGACTAGGGCTTCCTATGTTATTGGTTGTTGGGAGTAGGGTGGGACTAGGGCTAGGGTTAGACCTTCAATTGGAAGTAGCTATTTAGTGCTTCTGGTGTGATTGGTTGTTGGACCAGGTGTGGGACTAAGAGTAGGGTTAGGCTTGCTATTGGAAGTAGGGACTAGGGCTACCTGTACCATTGGCTGCTTGGACTTGGATTGGGACTAGTGGTAGGGCTAGGGCCTTTACTGGACGTAGAGATCAGGGTTTTGAACTGATTGGGTGCTTGGACTAGGGCTAAGATTGGCTGCAAGGTCCTGGTCTCCTATTGGTTCTAGAAGTTAGGGCTAATGTTGTGATTGGATAATGTTAGGGCTAGGGTTCCCATTGGCTGAAGGGGTCACCTGATTACTAGGGCTACAAAAAAGGCCAGGCTTAGGGCGTCTCAGCCCGGGCGTCGAGGCTAAGGGTGGAGAGGACAAGGGTAGTTGCCTGTTTGGGCCTGTTCGAGACTGATCAGGACTAGGGACAGAAATGCTGCCCTTTTTCTCATAAAAAAAACAAACCTTCACTCTTTTATCCCTCCACTATCCTTTTTTTCTATAAAAATTAGCAGACTAACATGTTCACTTCTCAAATTCCATGTTCCATATTCAACTATACTAATATACTGCCCAAATAACTGAATAACATATCTACTACTCAAATTACTTCATATTTATACTATACTAATTTTCAACACTAATCCTTTATGGGTTCCGGAGTGGCGTGCTACTCGCCAAAAAGTGCTTCAACACCCATCAGGGGTAACAAGTGCTATATGAATGCAAATCTTTCTTCTCCTTTTATCCATCCGCTATCCTTCTCACTCCAAGTAACAGATTAATATACACCACTGAAATTACCTCATATTTCATCTATCCTTCTGCTATAATTCCAAATAACTGACTAACCTATCCACCACTTAAAATGTACTTGCATGTTTCACTATACTAATTCAACACTAATCCTCTGTGGGTCCCGGAGTAGCGTGCTACCCGCCGAAAAAGCGCTTCGACGCATCGTCAGGGGTAGTAAGCGCTATATAAAAGCAATTACAATACAATACAATATCAATTCTCTGACTTTGAAGAGAGAAAGAATAATAAACATCAAGATCCCTGGAAGACACAGCATGACATTTGACCTCTCTCTTTAAACACACAGCAAATGTGACAAGATAAGAACAAGATTTAGAGGCCTGTTTATAGAAAGTGAATTTCTGGAAGCATACAGTACATAATGTTTGGGCAATGGGAGGGATGAACTTGAGCAAGATATGAATGCCCCAAGATGTCTTTAGCAAATCAGACAGTCCAGCAACCTAAAAATCAACACAACAGGCCTTCTCCATCTATGCACTCAGCATCTGGAACAACAGCATTTACTAAAATGTATGACAAGTAGACTACCCCAACAGACCTAAGACATGTTTAACATGTAGAATGAGAGTGGGCACTGCATCCTTAAACCTGTTTTGTGGTCAGTGTACTCTTCCTCTCTTCCACGAGCTCCATCCATCACTCTGCTATGCACCAGTCAGGAGCAGGAAAAGGTGTGTACCCATATGCTTCCATTTCCTGCCCCACAATGAACGCTAAAGGTGAGATTGCAGCTTTTCCCGTTTTAGTCAACAATTGCTTATGTGGATAATGCCATAATTGTGTTACTCTACACACCAATTGTCATGCTTGAATTTCATAATCATTATATGTGCTTTCTTAATGATGGATCAGGTAGCCTTTTTGTTATAAAGAAAAAAAAAACTTTGTATACAGCACCTGCTGACAGGGATGTGGTTTCATTGCGCTGCAGCGATAGGTGTTTCTGTTACCCAAGGATACTCATTTATTTGTCATTGGAATGGAGCTTGGGATTTTTGCCTCTGACCTTTAGGTTGCACAGAGATTTCCGAAATATGTGCACTAACCCTCTTAGATATCTTCCGCACTGGTCAAATCGGATTCCAATTCAAAGAGAGCTTAAAATGCGCCGGAGGTTCTCTATCTTGGGAAAGCTCATATTCTGTTTAAGCGTGGCTGTGCTTCGTTCTCACCCTTCACCCATCCTCCTGTCCCCCTCCCCACCCTTCACTGCCCTCCCGCCTCTCCTGCTGGGCCTCTGCATTCTGTGAGACTGTGGCACTGCAGATCTGTAATTTGACCAATAGCAATTTGTGTCACCCTCTAAACTTAGCCGTGCAGGCTCTCTGTGATCCGTCCTTAACCTGTTTCTCGCCTTGCGTCGTCGTCTTCTGGAGGAAAGTGATCTCGAGCCATGTTTGCACACAGAAGGATACGCATAAATGCAAAGCATGCTGGCGCGAGCCTCCCGCAGGAACAATCTCACCCATCCTCCTCTGTCAGATTGCTTTTGTGTTTTCTGAGGCGGGTAACTGCTGTTACCTGAAAACATAAACGTCCTCCCCCTCATCAGAACAGACCCATATTCTGGTCTCGTATGCTAGCATGTCGCCATTCACCTGAGAATGGAGGGGAAAGGAACATCTTGCCTTCCTGCTAATATGGGACTGGCACCTTTACGCCCACTACTCAATTTCATGCTTTTATGCAAAGTTGACCTTAGAGTATAGTGTAGGCCAGGTGAAAAAGTTGACTTCTCTACTTCAGGTTGTTAAAGATGAATGAATCATAGGCCAGTTTCACTTCATAAAATGTAAAGTCGGCTTCTTTAATTTACGTATTTGTTCGGTAGTTTTATAAAGCTGTGTGCATTACCTTTGAGAAGTGCTTTAAATGGGCAGGTGCTGTGTGGTACGGAGAACCTGCACCACTTTAATTTGAAAAGCAGAGTACCTTCACTTCTCAGCACTGCTGCAATACACTGAGGGGCCGATTGTGAGTTTGACGATGTGGCGACAGGACGGACCTCTGCTGCAACACCAAACCCGCATGAGAACCGCTCGCCATATAATGACTTTTTAGCCCTTGGCGGGCTATTCCTTTGGCTTTCCCATGGCGGTGCCTATAAAATTAGCACTGCAATGGAAACATCAAGCACATTCGAGCATGGCATGGATTGAAAAGTCCATGCCGTGCTGGAACTTCTGTGCATGCACCCACCCTGTGTGCATCCACAGGGCGTGAGGCACAAGGTCTCCACCTGGGTTTTCATGGAGGAGGAACTGTCATGAAATCCCTGGTGGAGAGGCAACTCCTAATATGCTTGGTTGGAGCACGGCCTGTTATCTCAAGTAAGTTCCCTCAGTGGGATTGCTAAGAGGTCTTTGGAGAGCACACCTCCTTTCTCCACCACTCTGCAAACGTGGCTTGTGGTGCACTAGTGTTTGGGGCATACATTCCACTTTACTCCTGAGGGACCTTGGGGGCCAACAAGCCCTTCTGGTACCTCCTGTAATTCTTAAACAGTGGGAAGACTGAGAGCTGGGAGGAGGCCCAGCCCCCTTTCTCCACCACTCTGCAAACGTGACTACTAGTTAAAAAACCATAGAAATTCACTGACAAAATGAAAAGTTACAGGGAAATTATAATTAGGAATTAGCATTTAAAAAATCTTGGAAATTCACTGAAAAAAACAAAGATTACAGGGATGTTATAGTTAGGGTCAGATTTCTCTTGTACAAAACCAGAGAAATTCAGCCGTTGTAGTTAGCTGAGATAACTATAAATCACACCCCTTCAATGCACTGCTTATGACCTCACATTACATTACTCATGACAAGGTCAGTGATATCACTGATGACATCTCAAATTACATCACTGATGACATCATCCACCAAATCTCTGATGCACCCACTGACACCCCATATAACTTTTCATACACCTACTCCAATCACCACACTACCATTCTAAAACCCATTCAAATACACATCACAAGTACTTACACAGCCAGTCACTGATTCATAGACTAACATACACATCCACTCAGCCATACAGCCATACAGCCACTCATACACCGACTCACTCACTAATACAGGCACTGACATATCCAGTCATACACTCATACAGCCACTCACACACTGAGTTAGTCACCCATATATCTACTCACACACATACTCACCCACCCATATAGTCAATCACACAGCCATTTACCCATACAGTTACACACACTCACACACTTACTGATACAGATACTAATAAGTACTCACTCACCTATACAGTCACTGACACAAGAACAAACTCACCCATACAGCCACTCCCACATTCATTCACTCACCCATACAAGCACTCACAGACCCCTCACTCACCTATACTGCCTTTCACATACCCAGTTACTCACTCATATACCACTGGCACATGCACTCACTCCCTGACACAGCCATACACACACTCACTCACCCATACAGCTGCTCATAGACATACTCACTAACCCATAGAGCCACTGACTCACCCACCCACTCACTCATCCATGGAGGCAGTCACACACCTCCTCACCCACCCACACAGACACTCATACAACCATACAGTTACTCAGACCACCAATCATTCACCCATACATCACTCATGTACCCCCTCAGCGACCCATACAGCCACTTAGACACCAACTGACAGACTGATACAGACATTCACACAACCTAGTCATTCACTCATACAATCAATCACTTATAGTCAATCACATACCCACTGAATCATCCATACAGGCACTCATACAGCCACTGATTCACCAGTGGCCTTGGTATATATATTTAACACCCATAAACCTTTTTAAAATACTCAAAGGACACTGGATGATGTCATCCGTGATGTCATTTGAGGTGTCATCAGTGATGTCATCAGTGATGTCACTGACTATGTCATGAGTGATGTAATATGTGAGGTCATAAGCAGTGCATTGCGGGAGCGTGACTTATAGTTAGCTCAGCTAACTATAACAACTGGATTTCTCTGGTTGTACGAGTGAAATCTGACCCTCACTATAACGTCCCTGTAACCTTTGTTTTTTTGCGTGAATATATATATATCTTACCCAGTAGGTAGTTATAGTTAGGCTGCGGTTCCATAGGAAGAAAGTTTTTTGGTTTGCTAATAATTTTGATTAATCTTCAGGAAATTTCCCCCCCAAAAAATCCAACTCAGCTCCTTCTTGGAAAGTTTTGGGGTGATTCGTCAAGCGGGGCAGAGAAAAAAGGGGCTCTCAAAACACAAAATCCCCCTGCATTTTCCATAGATATTTTTTAAGAGAGCTACTGCAAAAACTGTTGAATGGAATTATACCAAATTTGGCAGGAAGCAACATCTTGGTCCAGAAAGCATGATTTTTGTGATTTGGTGTAAATCCATTCAATATTGTTTCAGAAATGAATGTTAATAAATTCCGACCGTTGAGCACATGCAGAGTTGGCAGATCTTTAGATCTGACTGGCTGCCACCACATCAACAAAGATGTGACAACGGCCATTTTAGGACTCAAGGACTCAGTCCTTTGTGCTGACAAATTGTAAAAAATATAAAAGGGGGGGCAGGATAGAGATACCCTTCCCCTCCTAATCTTAGTGGGAGGAGTCATAGTTTGACACCCCCGTGGAAAAGCTAGATTTAAAAAAAAACAATTACAGTTAATTTGTGGAGGATCTGCAGATCCACTTTAAAATTAAAATTAAAAAAAGGCTGGGGTAGCCAATGCATATTTAATGGGAAGGGCTATATATCTGGACGTTTGATTTAGAGGGACTCTTGCAACAAGATTCCCTCAAACCTGATTTAAAAAAGAGAGCGATCTAATTGGCCCAGGGGGCCTTTTCCCCTTGAGCCAACTCGCTCCTCCAGGAGTGAGGCTCCCATAGAGTGAGTGCTCAGATTCGCTGCCAGCAACATGAAAAATAATGTGGGAGGCAGCTATTACAGAACTCGGGGACTCAGTCCCCTGTCCTGTTGTTTTTTTTTAAATATAGGGGAGCAAGAAAGTGATACCTTGCCCTCCTAGGCTATGATGGGGACACTCAGAGGGACATCTTAAACAACATCCCTTGGGCTCGGGACATTATCAAAGGAGAGGAGGGTATGCAGCCTCCCTCACTGAGCCTGAAAAGGTGGCCCCATCCCCTGGACTCCACACCATGGAAGGAGAGGAGGGTGTGTGGCCTGCACCTGAGCCTGAAAAGGCCCCTTAGTCCCTCCCCCCTGGTGCCGACATTTAATTATAGGGGTGGAGAACACAGCCCCCCTCCCAGAGCCACTAAAAGCCCTGGGGACACCATCCTCAAAGAGGTCTGGCTCTACTGTGGTGTCCCAGGGAGCCCACCCTTAGTATACTGTTTAATTGCCCACAAGAGTGCAGGCAGGGAAACTTGTCTGTTCCCACCTGGGGGGGGAGCGCTGGATGGTACCAGACTTTTGTTTCCTTACCCACACTCTTGTTGTGTTATGTTATGTTAAAAAAATTTGTACCGTGCTCGGTCACCAGACGGTTTAATGGCGCTCAAAACAGTTGCGGGAAAGCAGGACTACAGAGAAACTCAATAGGCTAACTGAAAAAGGTGAGACTTGAGTAGTTTGCGGAAGCAAACATAGCTAGAGCAAATCCTAAGGGGAATGGGGAGGGAGTTCCACATAGTGGGAGCCAGAAAAGAGAAACACAAACCTCCGTGCTTTTCACGTTTAAACCTTGGGATCGACAGCAAGTTGTGAGAGGCAGACCGAAGGTCTCTAGAGAGGGTGTAGCGCTGAAGGCTGGAGATAGTAAAGGCAGGGGCTAGATCTATGAGGGCCTTAAAAACAGTACAGCCAAGTTTGAACAGGCAGCGATAAGCCACGGGGAGCCAGTGCAATCTTCTCATCAGGGGCGAAACATGTTGGAATTTGGGCTGACGGAAGATCAGTCTGGCCGCCTGGTTTTGCACCAGCTGCAGCCGATGGAGATGGTAAGCAGGAATTCCAACATAGAGGGTGTTGGCGTAGTCAATACGCGAGGTGACCAGAGCCATGATAACAAGAGTGAGTGCCTCAGTATTGAGAAATCTACGGATTTTGCAGATCCTGCGAAGGTGGAAAAAACAGGAAGAAGTTACTGCGTTAATTTGAGGCCTCATGGACAGGTCACTAGATATAATGACGCCTAGACTCTTGACCAAGTTGACGGGGCAGGGCGGAGGCCCAAGGGATAGCGGCCAAAAGCTGGAAGTCCAAGGGTTGGCAGGCCCGTCCGTATGCACCAACTCAGTCTTGTTAGGATTCAGCTTAAGCTGACTGTAGTGCATCCACTCGGAGATCGCAAGCATGGTAGATTGAAAATTGGAGGAGGAAGAAGGGGAGGGATGACGTGGAAAAATCAATTGTAAATCATCCGCATAATTAAAGATGGTAACGGGAGTGTGACGGAGGGAGGCCAAAAGGGGCTGCATGTAAAGGTTAAACAAGAGTGGCGACAGAGAAGAGCCCTGAGGGACTCCGCAGGATAAAGGGAAATAAGAAGCAGAATAAGTGGACAGGTGGACTGCTTGGGAACGCTGGTGCAAAAAAGATGTAATCCAGGAGAGAGCCACGCCTTGAATACCCGCATTGTTGACACGGTCGATCGAGATGGTATGATCGACCGTGTCAAACGCCGCCGACAAGTCCAACAGTACAAGGGCTTGGGCGATGTTCTTGTCGGCGCCTTGCCTCAGTATATCCATCACAGCCACAATAACAGCTTCGGTGGAATGCGCTGGCCGAAAGCCAGCTTGCTGATTATTCAGAAAGGAAGAGCTCTCGATGAATGCACTGAGGCAGCGGGTGACGTAGGTCTCCAAGATTTTCCCCAAATAGGGAAGGAGGGAGATCGGTCGAAAATTACTCATGACCGAAGGGTCAGCGCCCGGCTTTTTTAATATGGGCAATACGACCGCCTATTTGAAAGAGGCTGGGACGATGCCAGTGGCCAGTGATTTATTGAGAAGTGACACGCGCCCGCCAGGGAGAGTGCGTGCGCGGTGGTGGTGCGGCGTGAGAATAAAGAAGAAATTATGACGACACCACGGGTCCGGTCCGGCACTATCTTTTGTGTCTCCCCCAGTTTTCAAATTGGAACCGTGAGAGTCTGAGAGACTAGAGAAATAATATACTGATAATAATTTTATAATATATGAATACTTATTACTGCATGTCATGCATGTCCATGAAGTAAAGTACGTAAAAAATGTGGCACTGGCAGTGCAGTGGCACACAAATGATGATCAGATTCAGTACATACATGCTTTGTTTCTTTCAGTTTTATTTTTTAATGGCACGAAACCCCCCGTAGTGACGCCACTGTTGGGGACAGCAGGCAGTAAGAGGGTAAGAAGCTTATGTGTGGGACGGTGGCAGTAGGGACGCTTGGGGTGTATCCAGGGAGGTCCCCAACAGAAGCTGGGGCTCCTTAGTAAAACAGAGCTTTGGTTAACCTTGAGGGGTCTGTGAGCTCGGCCTCTAAATCTGGCGTTTGATGCCACGGGCTGCAGAAACGAATGTTCCAAACGGTTTGTTTGTAGGAGGATGGGCACCTCGGTGTCACGTTAAGATGGATGGATGATGCTGGTCCAAACACCCTCCTACAGGCAGAACAGGATGACCTCCAGTGCCTGTGTGGGTAACCGCTCCTCTGTGATGCTGCCAGAGCAGAAGCGAATGTTCCAGGCAGTTGGTTTGCCAGAGGATGGGTCCGACTCCCACGGCGCCACATTGAGATGGATGGGGCGGGTCCAACGACCCCACCTACAGGCTGAAAGAATAGGGTGACCCTCCGTGCCTGTGGGTATCCGCTCGTATTTGATGCTGCTAGTGCAGGAGTGAATGTCCCAAGCGGATGGTTTGTGTGAGGATGGGTACTACGGTGCCAGGTCAAGATGGGTGGATAGATGAATGGATGGATGGATCGATGGGGGTGGCCCAAACACCCTCCTACAGGCTGAAGTTACACAGTGGGCCCAGTGCCTGTGGTTAACTGCTCCTCTGTGATGCTGCTAGAGCAGGCAGGAACAGAATATAGCATTCGCTCATCGGCCCAGTTTGCTGGATTCGTTTAAAAAGGCACATGAGAAGGAATATTCCTTAACACCAATATTGCGCAGTCCTAGGTCTTAGGCTACTGCTGCTTTGTGTTGTATTTTAATAAAGGAAGCCTGCCCATTTCTCTGCAAGGTCTTCCTAACATTGCACCTGAGACCTCTGCAGCACTACTAATTCTTTTTCAACGACGTATGTGCCTAGAGTCACCATAGCACCTTGTTTCTTGATGACCAGAAATCAAGAGTACTTCCTGTTGTGGTACTAAACTGGTGCTTTTTGTACGTGACCCCCAGTGCATTGTATCAGGCGTGAAGGCCATTACCTTACAACACAGCCTTCCATGCGTTTAGGGGGTCTTGCTTGATGGTCGTGGGTGTTTACTTGAAAACAGTGACAACCTGCACTATGACAACCTCACTGCACTTTGTGCAGCTTCCAGTGATAGTGCAGTGGGAGCTGACTTGCTGCCTCCTTCTCCTTCCAGCACACTTCTCAGAATGATGCCTCAGAGACTCCATGTCTTCTGTGGGGTATGCCCCCACAGACAGATAACCGAGTGCCCTCCTTACCAAGGTGTGCAGCAGGTATTTGTGCCCATTCGTGACCCTTGTCATTCAGTCCTGGTGCATCTAGGTGGATGAAGATTTTTTGTCAGGGTGGCTAGATTGTATGGCCCTGGGTCTCGGAATGTGGTTTGGCTCATCCTGGGTTTGATGAAAAGTGGAAACCTTGTCATTGGTCAATATTCGTGCTTTTCCTTCTAACTAGTAGTAGCAAGTGATGGTCAAAACTTTAAATATATAGATTTTTTTTGTATTCCTTTTCCAGTACTAGGCATAATTGTTTCATTGCAAATTAGACTAGAACAAGTGACCCAACATCTTTTACACAGAATGGCTGGTTCAGAGCAAGTGAGTAATAGTGAAGAACTGAGCCTCATGGTGTTCAGTATGAAATGGGCAACAGGGTCGTAGGCAGATTATCTGTAAAGGTGCAGTTTGTGTCCACCAAAGGTTGTCTTGTTGCACTGCAGCGTGCAGGGGGCTTCCATCCAGATGCAAGTCTGGGATGGAGTAGCAGGCCTTTCCTGTAGCTATTGAGGCCCTCACTGACTACTTTAGAGACGGGCACTACCACGGTAAAGAGTAGAGTGATGCACTACAGTTAGATCCTCACCACTACCCTGCTCCTCCGAGCGGGAAGATCTCTAGCATGGGCAGGTGCTTAGGACCCCTGCAGCTCCACTCTGTTTTTTGCTTGAAGAATCACCCCCCCAATGTTATCTTAGGTCCCCCCCCCCCCCCGGTTGAGACAGTCCACTTCCTGCTTGCTACAAAGGATGGTGTACTGGGAAGACCTCTAGCATACTAATAAAGCAAAAGGGAACCCCTGAGGAAACTATAACTAGGCAGAGTAGCAGGGAAATCAAAAACACTTAAGACAGACAAGAGATCTGCCTACGTGGGATAAATCTATGGGCTCATATAGAGTCCCAAATTTGTACACACAGTCCGAAGCCCACTATATTCACCAGTGTCATAACATCAGATGGTGCAGGCGGAGGGGAGATGGTGCAGGCAGAAGGGAGATGGTGCAGGTAGAGGGGGAGAAGATGCAGGCAGAGGGGAGATAGTGCAGGCAGAGGGTGAGATGATGCAGGCATAGGGGAGATGGTGCAGGCAGGGGGAGATGGTGCAGGCAGAGGGAGAGATGGCGCAGGCGGAGGGAGAGATGGCGCAGGCGGAGGGAGAGATGGTGGATGCAGAGGGAGAGATGGTGCAGGCAGAGGGAGAGATGGTGCAGGCAGAGGGGAGATGATGCAGGCAGAGGGAGAGATTGTGGATGCAGTGGGGAGAGAGGGTGCAGGCGGAGGGGAGATCGTGCAGGCAGAAGGGAGATGGTGCAGGCAGAGGGGGAGATGATGCAGGCAGAGGGGAGATGGTGCAGGCAGAGGGGAGATGGTGCAGGCAAAGGGAGGGATGGCGCAGGCAGAGGGAGAGATGGCGCAGGTCGGAGGGAGAGATGGCCGATGCAGAGGGAGAGATGGTGCAGGCGGAGGGAGAGATGGAGCAGGCAGAGGGAGAGATGGTGCAGGCGAAGGTAGAGATGGTGCAGGCGGAGGGGAGATGGTGCGGACAAAGGGAGAGATGGTGCAGGCAGAGGGGATATGGTGCAGGCAGAGGGGAGATGGTGCAGGCAGGGGGTGAGATGGGGCAGGCGACGGGAGATGGTGCAGGCAGAGGGGACATGATGCAGGCAGAGGGTGAGATGGTCCATCTGGTAAGTTGTGAGGGGGTGACACCATGAGTTACCCGCACTGTGTAGATTATATGCTAACGTTTTATTGTAGAACAGTTTAGAAGCTGTGGAGGGCAGCCGTTTTAGGCACAGATTTAGATTGTACTTTTACCTTCTGGTCTGCAGTTGAACTCGGTACATATTTTTTATGACCACAAGTAGTTGTTTCCTGGCTAATGTGAAAATAGTGTGTACGTTTAGTCCACAGGATGTGACCCTTGGTGTTATACTTAGGGTGACAGGTTGCACTGACCGATGACTTAATCAGTACGAGTTTTCTGTGCTTAACTAGAGCCTTCATCACGTTATACTTTTGGCTTCACTACTGTAAGCCAACACCAATGAGCACATGCATTTTACACGACATACATATTTATGGCATGCTGACCTCCTACTGATGATGGTTAAGTTTGGGTTGCTCGAGGAAGACTTTCAGAAGGCATTTGTGTTTATTAAAGCCTGGTTCATCCTCATCCCAGTCCTTACATCATGAGGTGTATAGGCACCACGGGCACAGGTAGGAGTGTAGGTATCAGTGGCGAAGCTGGTGCAGTGGCATCAGAGCCTAGATGGGTGGATGCCCAGCCTGCTCTGCACCAGCTGAAACTTAATTAAAAGGACACCTGCTAGTCCGAAAATGTATTTAGCAAGTGCCTGGAGCATGGTGTACTTTCACTGCTCACAATGGAAAGGGCTTTGGGGAGATCAACTATCATGGAGAGTGAGGCAGAGGAGAGATTTGGATGCAAAGAGAAAAAGTGTACGGGGAAATGGAAAGGGCAGAGAAAAAGAAGTTGGTCTATGAAGGAAAAACAGAAAGAGGAAAGAGAAAAGGAAGGAGAGAATAAGGGAGACATTGAGGAGAGAGGAAAGAAAGGAAAAAAAGAAAAGAGAGGGGAATGTCGGAGAAAGGTGGGAAAGAGATCAGAGCAAGACCGAAAAGACAGAGGGCCATATGTATCAAGCTAATTAGCATTCGCAAAGGCCGAAATTCTGCGAATTTCGGCCTTTGCGAATGCTAATTAGATAAATGGTATGTATCAAACATGTTTGATGCAAAATAAGGAATTGCAAAATTTGCTATTCCTTATTTTGCGATTGCACTTAAGGAATCGCAAATTTTGCGATTCCTTAAATGCAATGTATCAAACAAAAAATATTCAAAAATTGCCATTAAGGATTCGCAAATTACCACCAACTTCTAGTTGGTGGTAAGTTGCGAATTCTTTTCAAAAAGCTTTTTTACAAAAAAACAAAGGTGCCATATGACGCCCATACATGCCCTTAGGGCATGTATGTGGGCCATATGCCCCCAAATGTCTTTTTCAGGGGTGCAGCAGGGTGTTCTTGAGACACCGCTGCACCCTTGAAAAAATTCCTAATTTGCGATTAGCAAATTGCTACTCGCAAATTGCACTTTCAAATTTGCGATTAGCAATTTGCTAATCGCAAATTAGGAATGCTAAGGAATCGCTATTGAAAAGCGATTTTGTACATACATACCGTTTTGCGAATTCCAAATAGCGATTCCTTAAAATTCGCTATTTGGAATTCGCTAAACGGAAGTATGATACATATGGCCCATAGGGATTAGAAAGGAAGAATGTAACAAAATAAAGATTTTGGCGGGATCGGAGCATAAAAAAGATCGACAAGGAGAGGGAAACAGACAGAATGGAACATTTGATGCGGGTGTGAAAGAGAAAGGTGCAAAGAAACTAAAGAATTACAATAATAAATGGAGGTTGGTGA
This sequence comes from Lissotriton helveticus, assembly GCF_964261635.1. Taxonomy (NCBI): domain Eukaryota; kingdom Metazoa; phylum Chordata; class Amphibia; order Caudata; family Salamandridae; genus Lissotriton; species Lissotriton helveticus. Next base: position 1,518,404,075 of record NC_136068.1, on the reverse strand, counting down.
GAATAAAATTGTAGGATGTAGATAGAAGTGAGAGGAGAGAGGAGAAGTAGAGGATAAAGGAAGGGCAAAAATAAAACGAGTTGGCTGCAGGACCCAGTAGGCAGCGAGACATTACACAAAGCTGCCTTGACTGCATGTAGTTTTTGAACCTAGATCTGTAAATCCGTAGGTGTGTCAATAACGTCTCCGTGAAAATGAAGGCTTTTTTTTGGGAGGGACATGCTCAGTCCCTCTGTGGCTCTTCCTCGTCCCCCGCAGGGTTCAGGGAATTATTAGTCAACATATGCACCTGCTTAACCCTTTGAAACCCACCCAACAGCATTTTGTAACACAACTATTTCTAACACTACTGTACTAAATTTGTGCAAACCGTACAAAACTGTATTCTGAATAAAGTTCTCTTCACCATCCAAGTTCAGTCCTGCTGCGTGTGCAGTTGAGGAGGGTCGACAGCTTGTTGTGTGTCCTATTCCCTGTCTAAAATAACTCTTCCTGTGCTGGTCAATTATGAATGCCCACCTTAACATCTCAGAAGATGATTGGGTACAACATTTCGGGTCCATATTTAAGAGTACCAATTCCGAGTTACGCCCCCAGCTGGGAGGAAGTGAAGAAACCCTGCTCCCGTTCATGTTGCGTGAGGTTGAGAAAGGCATCTCAGGCCTGACCAGTAACAGGGCCCCACGCCCGGATGGTATGCCACCAGACCTCTTTAAATCAAATCAGTCCCTCTGGACTCCGGTCCTCACGGCCGTGCTTAACGCAGCGGTGGTGGAAGGGTGTCCAGAGCCATGGGGTACCTCCACGATCGTCCCAGTTTTCAAGAAGGGAGATCGTAACAGCACTAGTTGTTATAGACCGATCTCCCTTATTGATTCTGTGGTTAAGGTCGTGGGTGGAGTAGTGTTGAATAGATTGTCATCCTGGGCAAAAGAAAATAGGATCATCTCTAATATCCAATACGGGTTTCGCCCGGGGCCTTGCCTTAACCTGTACATGATCCTCAGGAAGTATACCGTCGCCCGCAAGGGTGCCATCTACATGGCGTTCATGGACCTTTCCTCCGCATTTGACTGTGTCAATCGGGAGAAATTGTGGCAGTACATGGGCGCGGATGTCACTCTGGTTAACTTCCTGAGGGATCTGCACAGGGACACCAGGGCGAACATTAGATTCTCCCAGGACCTCGGAGTATCAAGGGATTTCTCTGTTGACCGGGGAGTAAGGCAAGGGTGTATTCTAGCCCCTTTCCTATTCAACTTGTATATTAATGAGCTGAACAAGACTTTGACTGAAACTGGGGTGGATTTCCCATATGTAGGGCGCTGGGGCCTTCCAGTCCTGCTTTACGCGGACGATGCGGTCCTCCTGGCCAGAACCGACAGAGGCCTGCAGTCTTTATTGAATGCCTTATGTAGTTTTATGGCTGACCGTGATTTAGCCATAAACAACTCCAAATCCTACATACTACAGGTTGGGATCCACCCGAAGTGTAATTACCCTTTTATGGTAAATATTTAAAAAGTGCCCATAACCACAACTTTCTCCTACTTGGGTGTCCTATTCGATGACCATCTAAATTGGGGCGTCCTAGTTGAGAGAAAAAGAGGAGAGATTACACGGGCGAACGCCCCTATCTTCAGCTTTGCGAACAAGATGGGCAAGCACCCAATTGCCGCAATGCTGAAGTTATACCAGGTGGAAAGCGTTGCAATTGGAAGTTATGGCAGCGAGCTATGGGGATATGTAGCAGCCAAGGGCATTCAGGTGGCGGAGAACAACTTCCTAAAGCAGCTATTGGGAGTACCCAAAGGAACTTCAAATCTAATTACTCACGAAGAAACCGGGCTCCCATTTATTGGTCACACTTTAGCTATGCGCCCTCTGCTCTTTTGGCTTAAGTGCTGGTTAAATAAAGATCTTGCCCTTAACCATCAGTTGCAAAAAGAGGCCATGTCCTTGGACAACATGCTCAATATCCCCTGGTTAAATTACTTAAAAACCTGTTTTAATGAACTGGGGCGTCCGGACCTATTTTCAAGTCCTGATACAATAACCACTGGGGAGGTGGTTTATGCAAAAAATACATTCTCTATATGGCAAAAACTAAACAGAGATGGGGCAGACTTGGTAAAAACCAGCGTACGTAAATGTATGTTACTTAAAACTGTTCCATCGCTGGAACCATATCTTACGTGGCCTCTCTCTTCCCATGAGCGGTTCCTATTAACCAGGTTCAGGCTTGATTATTACCATCTCCTACTTGCTGTTCCTAAGGGAAGGTCAGGTGTTGTCTCCCTGTGGCTGCGATGAGTCATCTCCACAGGACCTGACGCACTTCATGTTTTTTTGCCACCACTATGATGCCCCCAGGAGGTTCTTCTTAAAGCCCCTTTTAAAAAAGATTAATTTTACCCAGGTTCACCCAGCTCTTTGCATCCTGCAAATGCTAAAACCAGAAAGTATTCTATTTATGGTTGGATTTTTAAAATCGGCATTGAGAATGAGAAAAAGTTTCCAAAATTAACGGTTCCCCATATGGTAGCTACTGTTTTAACTAAATAATTGTATCTTAGAGTTTCCCATACTGTACGGGTGCCAGGTTTTTAACATGTTTGTGCCAACATTTGTATGACGTATTTATAATATTTGCTCATGACTAATGTATTTGTCTTTTAAAATGCCCCTTTTATCATTGTAATGTTGCTTTTATGGTTTTCTACTTGTAAAACCGAATAAAGTATTTTTGAATTGAATTGAATGCCCACCTACATGTGGCCAACACGACTAGGCCTGTCACATTTTACCACTGTGAAAGGATGGCGTTGTCATAGTAGCGTCGCAGCCACCTGCTGTTTGAGTCTTGTGGACTGTTGGGTGGGCACAACATTGCACTTTACCAAACGTAAGCCCTCAATTAATCACATGCTTAACACATACCTCATAGGTACAGGAAGTGGGAAGTCTCATTTTATAAAAATTGCTCTCTGGGAGTAAAAATAACTCAGCAATTGTAGAAGTTTATGTAAAGCCACCCATTCACCACTCATATATATGCACATGTGGCACTTTCCAGTGTCAGTCAAACCAGTCTCCTCAGAAATTATCTGTCCCATCACAAAGCCATTAATGGAAAATGAATGGGCTAGGTGAAAATCTTCTTTGGACCCCTAACGATGACTGATTGAGTCTGCGCTAGCATCTGTAAACCCCTGGAAAGCTCAAGGACTTCCCTGAAATTGCATACCCAGGTCGTCACTACCATTTACCTGGTTTTTGAGATGATATTTCTAACACCAGCTCAAAACTGTCACTTCTCGGTTGGAATTCATTGGGGACAATAAACAGCACCCAAGTATGAGTTTGTCTCCGATAATGGGGAATACCTTGCAGATTGTGGTGCTTGTGAATATCCTAGTAATTATATGGATTTTTCCCATTATAACTTTAAGCAGGTTTAACCTGCTGAAATTTATCCAGGGAAAACTGTGCAGTGCGGCCACTAAATACATCATGTGAGTGTGTGTGGTAAAAGTAGTCACCTCACATACCAGAACTATCCCGGCTGTTGGTAATGAGTCTTTGCGCCTCCATCTGGCAGCCCTGCAGGCACTTGCTCAAGACAAACAGAAGGGGAGGTCCTTCATGGCTTCCCTACATGTGAGCCGGCATAACGGGCAATAGATAGATAGTCATGAGGGTCCTAGTAAGAGCATTTGCATAATCGAAACTATATATTAGCTATTTATACCAATTACATATCCATTGTCTGTATTTCAATGCCAGCCTAAAATGACTAGACAATCTCTGCTATTTTGAGTAAACAAAAAATCATGTGCTCATGATCTCAGTGTATGATGCCTGATGGCTGTCATTACTCCAACACGCCAGCTTGCTTTCTCAGTTGTCAGCAAGTGCCTATTAAAGAATGCTCCTGCCACAGGATTCCACACATTGCACTGGTGCAATTTTGCACCGAAGCTGGTGCGATTTTGCACAGCATTTCTAGTGGCACCCATGGAAGTCATTTAGGGGTCACCATGGGTCCCTCCTACGACCCTTGGCTTGCCCCTTGAGACCCCTGGCACTGCCTGTGCGACCCCTAGCTTCAGAGGTAGTGAAATCAGTCTCAGAAACACAGGGGCAACTTGTCCTTACGGACAGCGGTTGGGCCCAGCTGTCCTTGTTTTCTGTCAAATCTTTTTATACAAATAAAGAATAATGTTAGATTATTCACTATTAGGGTTATAAAAATGGAGTACAAACAGCTGGAAAATTACTTTTCCTAACAGATGAGGTAAGTAAAAAAAAATGCTTTAAAATGTATGTTGTGTGCATGCTTAAGGGAGTTCAGATATCAGTGAATGTGTGTGTATTCTTAAGCAGAGTGTGTCTATGTGTGAATATGTGTGTGTAAGTGAAAGCGAAGGTCAAAGAGCATGCGATGACCCTTCTGCTATCCCTGGCATTTTGGTGAATTGACGTCCATGGTGACACCGGGCCTGCTTGTGAAAATGGACGGGTGGTTCCTTCTGCATTTCTCCAGCGCCAGGGAGGTCTGTGTGATCCGGCGCTAGACGTTCCATAACGAGGCGCAGCCTTTGGGGCAAACATGACTATTGCGCGACGCTTTACCTTTGAGGCCCGGGAAACTGCTGGCTCAGCTTCCGAGCATCAAGCGCTCTGCCAGGGGCAACGGCTGGATGTCTAAATTTACACACACGACTCCTGGAGCCAAACATCCCCTCTGCCCCACCCCCGACTCCAAGGAGCATTTTTAAAGCTGCAGTTACAGTCCATAAATCATGGTGCTTGTCTGCCCGGCATGATTTAGAGTCTTGAATTTGTCATTAAAATTCCCATCTTCGAGCAGACTCAATGCTCAGCTTTTCCCCCAAAAGTAATTGGCGGTTGTGCTTTTATCTTCGCTAGTCCCAGACACGCAGAATGCTCTAATGGCCCTGCACTCTGGACCAGAGGTAATCTTCTGAGACTGCAGTCTGGTGACCATGGATCTCTTCTAAATTATAGCCTAAGCTTTTTCTACATCCCGATTGGGCCAATCTGTCCTTACAAACACTCCTATACTTTCAGGCGAATACTGTCAGGTGAAATAATAGAAGGAAACAGTTAGTGATTCATACATTCAGACGTGTTCCAGTCACTTTTTTTTATTAACACACTTTATTGGGTTTTTCGAGTTTTTGTATCTTATACAAACATAGGTATATGTGATGCATGTAGTACAGTAGTATGCAGCACAATTACATTTAAAATTCGATCAAGGCTTAATTTGTTAAGCTAAGCATACCTTATACCCTATTGTACAGTGCATAGTCAGTTCGATTGTATCTGTAGCCGGTTACCTAGGTACATATACAAGTGTATTAACATTATTCCTAAACTGCTTAACTTTCCCCTCCATCCCCACCCAACTGTCCCAATTCTGCTGGCCCCACCCCGGCGCATAGTGTTGTCATCGGGCTCTGTCGTATTCCCTCCATTATCTCATTTAGGGGCAGACCATGTTTGTGTGGTAGTGTTGCGCAACAGAACTATTATTAGGGCTGTTTTGTTTGTGCAGGGACTGGCATGTTGGTCATAACTACTCCTCCTGGGCTGCGGGGACAGGTGTAAGTTCAAGTGACTTAAATGCTTCCATTACAAGGTCCCAATCCATCGGTGTAGGCTTTTTACGTAGACCCCGGGCTTCCTCTCGTCGGATGGCAGCGCTTTCCACACTTCCCCACCTCGCCACTTCCCCATGCGATGTGTAAACTGTTGGGGACCTAGCTGACTTCCACCGCATTGTTATGGAGCGCCTAGCTATAAGTAGCGCTAGGTCAGTGAAGCCTAGTTGCACTTTTTGTGGTTTTGAACGCCGAGTCATACCCATCAGACAGCTGCCAGTTGTTTCCCGTATAGATAGGCCTGTCGCCAAACGAATACTCGAGACTACATTTCTCCAAAATTCTGTAAGCGCAGGGCATGACCATAGCATGTGAAGGATATCAGCTTCCGCCCTCCTGCATCTAGGGAAATGGTGTTGTGTAGTTGGAAACATGCGTTGCAGACAGTGCGGGGTGAGGTAGGCCCTATGCAATATCATGTACTGAATGAATTTGAATTTGGCATTGCAGGACACCTTTTTGGGGTATTCTAGCATCACAGTCCGTTCTTTATCGGTCAGATTTTCTCAAGATCCTCAGCCCATTTGTTGCGTACGTCAGTAAGGAGAATCCCTGTATGTGCCCTAATGCCTTTATACAGCCATTTCGTACGGTGACGTCCTTCTCCCATTAGCTAAATCGTCCACACCAGTTTGTGTGTTGGGTGTTCCACTCTGAGTAGGGCCCGTGTCTTTTGTCATAGTGGAGTATTGCAGCATCTGTTAAATATAGATTACCTGGTACCCCATTTGTCCTGGTGAAGTTCTCGTGGTCCCTTAGGGTTCCGTTGTCAAACATCGCCCACACTGTGGTGAACCCCCCTTCAGAGCACACGAGGATTCTCTGTTTAGTGATTAGGCCTGTGGGTGTAGGAATACCTACTAGCAGTCTGTTATCTGTGTATGGGGACCACCTGCATTTGTATTGCAGCATCTTTTTCCAGTATGTGCGCGCAGTGCGCAGTAATGTCGGGGCACCCGGGAGTATTGTGGCCCGAGCTAGCAACAGTGTGTGCTAAATACCTCGGTTAATATCTCGGGCCAGATATCCTAATTTGTGCAGATTGCGGCCAGCAAGCCAATACGACAGCCATTGAAGTTGGCTCGCATAACAATACGCACGGAGATCAGGTGCGCCCAGTCCTCCTTTATCTCTGTCTAATTGTAGTTTAGTTAGGCCTACCCTACGGTGGCCAGTTCCCCATATCAGATCTTATAGTAGTGTGTCTAGTGATTTAAATACAGGGGCAGGGATTAATACTGGCAGGTTTGTAAAAAAATATAGAAACCGTGGGAGGACCAGTATTTTGGATATAGCCACTTGCCCCATCACAGACAGCGGCAGCAAGGTCCAGAAGGTTATCTGTAATCTCAGTGCCCTTATTGCCCGAGATCTGTGCAAATTGTTAGAGTATCCCCGGTGTCGACTTTAGAGCATAGGTCAGGTCATTGGCACAAATAATTATGTCGTCTGCACATGCGGAAATCACATGCTTGGAGTTACCCAACCTGATGCCTATCTGTTCTGCAGATGACCGTAGCTTAATGGCCAAAGGTTCTAATGCAAGCACAAATAATAGGGACGATAAGGGACATCCCTGCCATGTGCCTCTGCCAACCTGGTATGCCCACGAGATGTGACTACCAGTGCGAGCTCTTGCTGTAGGGGCTGAGTGTAGGAGTTGTACCCACTTCAAGTATGTTGGTGGTATGCCACATTTTTCAAAGGCCCTGACCATATAGTCCCATCTGAGGGTGTCAAATGCCTGTCTTATGTCTAGCATAATGCAGCTGGCATTATGGTGGCCCACAGGGATTGCTTCCATTACGTGCTAAAGTCTCCTGGTATTCAGTGATGTGCTTTGGGCTGGTACAAAGCCGCCTTGATCTGGGTGGATTACCTTGTGTAAGTATGGGAGTAGGCGGCGCAATAGGATTTTGGCTTGATATTTTGTACTCAGTAGCAAGGAGTGATAGGGTAGGTACCCCGAAATATCTGTTTCCGATCGACCCTGCTTAGGGAGGGATATCACTAAAGCATGCATTGTAGTGGCGGAGAGTGTCCCCATGTCTAACGCAGATTGGTATAGTCGTTCCAGCTGTGGGATCAGGGCGTCCGAGAAAGTATCAAAGAATTCTATTGGTAGGCCATCAAGGCCTTATTTCGTGATAAATCCTGGATAGCTACTTATATTTCTGTTTTAGTGATGGGCCAGATAGGTCGTCTTGGGCTGGTCGATTCAGCGGAGGGAATGTTAGGTTATTCAGGAATGCATCTAAGGAGTCATCCGCTAATTGTGGAGGGGATTGATATAGTGATTTATAATATTCCCCAAAAGCCTCCATGATTTCCCGCTGAGTGTTCACAATGTCCCCTCCCTAAGTGGTGATTTTGTATACTGTTGTGGGAGCGCGTCTCGTATTATATGTGCCAGAAGCGTACCTGCCTTATGTGTCTGGGTGTATGATTTGTAGTCTACTTGTCTAAGGGTTTCCAGCAGTTCGGCATGCTTAATGCGGGCCTCTGTAGTGACGCTGTCTTTGTGGGGTAAACCTACCGCTTCTTGTTCTAATTTATTCACGGTGTTTTAAACTGTTATAAGATTATTATGTATTTCCTGCCTAGCCCCGGCTATGGTGCTTATGGCTATGCCCCTTATCACAGTTTTGAACGTGTTCCATTCTTGTGGCACGTGGAGGCTGTAACAGCATTTTCTGTGAAGTAGTTTGTGATACCCACTGCCAGTGCGCTACGAAAGACGAAGTCTTCCAGCATTTGTGGCCATAATTTCTAGGTGGGGACCAGGGTGGGGATTCTGCCCCAGGCTAGGGTGATCTCTAAGGGGTTGTGGTCCGAAAAAGTCTTATCTTTGTGGCATCTGTGCAGTTAGGAGGACAGAGCAGAGTATCCTATCTATACGGGTATGGAATTGATGGGTCAGGGAGAAGAACAAATACTCTCTGTTGGTCGGATTTTTCAGGCGCCATACGTCCCCAGTGCCCAACCTTCTGTCCATCTACATAGTGCCTCTGCTTGTTTTATGGACCCTACACCTTGAATTGGGGGATGTGAGCGGTCTATGCTTATCTACATGACAGCGTTGTATACCCCGCCTAATATCCACGGGTAAGCTGTCCAGCACGCTAATTCTGAGTTAAGACTCATGAGGAACTTATCTTGTTCAAATTTAGGGGCATAAAGGCTGCCCAGCACTACCTGTGTGCCATGCAATGTGCCTCGCACTAATATGTGTCTCCCAAGTGGATACGTCCGTTGTTCTAGTGCCTCAAACGGGACCCCGTTACTGACCCAGATTGTGGCCCCTCTGGCGAAAGCTGAATATGATGTGGAGAATACCTGACCTCTCCATTTCTTACATAATTTAATTGCTTCAGTGAGGTGGGACTCCTGTATGAACACTATGTGTGCCTTGCATCTGTTCAACTGTGCATGTATTCTATGGTATTATAAGTACCCTGCATGTGTTTGTGTTGTTGTATCTGTTTTACTTATACATTGGATGTGTCAGAACTGTGTTTTTTCCTAATGAATGACCTTCAGTCAGGCTGGGAACAGCAGAGCATACTTAGTGTCTAGGACTCTGAGCTTCTTTTTGATCTCTTGATATAGGGATCATCTGCGCTGCACTAGCATGGTGCAGTCTGGGTACAGTGACACTCGTTGGTTCTCAGAATACATTTGAGACCGTTCCCTGGCTTTCTGTAACCACATTTCCCGGTCTCTAAAGTTTAATATTCTAGCAATCATAGGGCGGGGTGGAGCCCCAGCTTTTGGTCTACTAGTGGGGATTCTGTGTGCTCTCTCCATGCAGAAAAAATCTGGCAAGCCCTCTGGGGCCACATACTCGCGAAACCATTGTTCCATGAACTTAGAAGCATTTGGCCCATCACAGAGTTCTGGCAGACCTATTAATCAGACATTGTTCCACCGAGTTCTCCGCTCAGCGTCGTCGACTCTGTCCTGGAGCCCGGATACCTGGCTCTGCAATTGTGTTATTTGCACTGCATGCTCTTTATGCTGTAGTAGCATCTCTGACAGGATGAGTTTGTTGTCTTTTACAGTGGTGGCCAGTTTAGCTCAATCTGCCTTCAGGAGGGTAAAACCAGTTGATAGGGAACCAATAGATTTCCTCGACTCTCTCAACTCCTGTACAATTAGATCTAATTTATCCGGGGTTGCCTCCAGATTGGTGGGTGGGATACAGTTTGTTTGCTGGGTAGGGGTGTCTATTTCATCTAGCTGCTGTGCGCTGGTAGTGTTGGTGTCAGGTACTTTTCCTTTGGGGCGCCCCATTCTGTGGTGTTTCCTGGTGCATCGCTAGAGTGTGGTCTGCAATGCCTGCAGGGTAAGTACACTGGTTGATGCGTATTACTTCACTTCATGCAGTGCAGGCCATCCCCATGTGGGTTCATGAGCACAGGAGCCTCATATGGACAAGGTCCGTCTTCCACAACTGGTGCTGTGTGGTTACCACTCCTGATGTATGCCTGCAGTCTACCCGTGTGCCAGCACCCCCTCTGGTCCCTGCCCAGCAGGATCCAAGGGCCTTACCAAGGCATAGGGAGCCAAGGGCCTGCAAAGGTTTCAATATTTCACTGCAGCCGCTCCAGAAGAACGATGAAGGGCGAGGTGTTCTCCCCAGGCGCACAGCTGCACCAGGCGGTCATGGCTGATCCCTTCTTAGTTTTTGGGCCTAGAATGCGCAGCAACCCGCGCAACGCTTACGGCCAGCCTTCAATGGATTTGTGCACCTCTCTAAGGGGAGGAGCCCACGCCCAGGCCGCACCAGTCTGACAGCTCTCGCACGTGACCACTCAGCTTCATGTGCAGCAGGAGACCCAGCGATAGGTCCAGGAGCCCTAATTAGTGGAACAACGCCACCAAGGGTAGTCGCAGGATACCAGATGTTGCTGATATTACAGGCAGCGCTCTCCACTCCCGTCAGTGCTCAGCGGCCTCCTGCCTCCCGGCCCGTGCCCAGCTCAGTGCACCAAAGCACCTCGGTCGTGCGCCTTGCACTCACCACCAATATTTTGGATGGTTGCCCGTCAGGTGAGATGGGGAGCTCTTGCTGCTCCGTCGCAAACAGGGATGGGGAAGATCGGTATAGCCCGCCAGACCGCACACAATGGCGAAGGCCCGGGGCAGTCCGCCGAACACAGCCTTCGTTCACTCAGTCCCGGGCACATAACAGCCGGCAATCCGTGTCTGCAGGAGGGTAAATGGGGGTCGATGCACTGCTGTTTTATGTCTTTGTTGCTGCGGAGTGTTACCGCCACAGCCCGGTGCCAGCTCCCCGTCCTCTGGGTTTGGTGGCACATGTGGTCTCCTCCCGGCAACTGGTCTCTACTCTTTGCTGGGTGGTTCGGGGGACACCAGATGGTGCATCAGCGGTCAATTCCATCTCCGGATACTCTGCAGGTCCACAGCCGATGTTACTGTCACTGATGGCACCCAGTTACATGGAATATATTCAGGATTTGCTGGTCCGGGCGCAGAGCTCTTTCATATTGCGTCCGCCATGTTTGGCTGTTAGCCGTGCCCCCCAGACGTATTCCCGTCATATGTGTATTTCTTACATGCAGTCCTGTTCGAAATTGGGCTTCGGGGTGGCTCGGGTATGGACCTAAGCCAAGTAGAACCCACCACTCTAGTCAGGGCAAGGGCCTTACACACCCTACATAACCCCTGCTCAACGCATTGGTAGCTGGACAAAGCAGTCAGGCTTATCCCAGAGGCAATGTGTAAAATATTTGTGCAACATACAAACACTCCAGTGATACACTAAGGACACCACAAAATGAGGCTCATCACTGTGGTATGTAAAAGTATCACGTGTGTTATATGTAAATTACAGCAAGCAGATCTTGTATGCTCATATTAGTCATTTTGCATGCTTACATGAGCCAGGACTGCCCCTTGGTCTTATGCTGACTATGTAACCCCAAGCATATATAAGGCCTTGGTTTTCTGTACTCCTCAAACTGCCTCATTCAGTTGCTAAGGTTTCTGTGTGACGTAGTCTCCCTCATTTGAGGTTAATAAAGATGTTACTTTTATATTTCAGCTTCTGTGCCAATTTCTTCTTTGTTGGTTTAAAAGGACCAAGTATCAGTGAGACCCCTGAGAAGGTTTCTATTTTCTACAAATGGCGTTCCAACGTGGACCTCATCAGGGTAGTGGTCTTGTCGGAGACAGAAATCTACTGAGGAGGACAGGACTGGACTCTACTAAGGAGGTACTCTGTGCACGGAGATTCTGGGGATTCTCTGTCTCTGCAGCCCAGTATATTTCTGGTCTTCCTGATTTTGATCCTCCACATGATGTCACTCCTGACTGAGAACCTTTTTGGCGTGAGTATTCTAAAAAAGACCGTTAGGTCATTCAGAACTTGGCAGTTAGAATTTGGACAACCATTTGTTTGGTAAGAGTCGTTCTGCGGCACTTGCTGTTGGTTTTTGATGCCTTGGATTGGTAAGGTAGTTTAGTAACGGTTACTGAGCCTTTGGATTAGTATAATTGGCCAATATTTGTATTTGTATGTATGTAATATGTAAATTGCAATTTATATAGGCAGATAATGAGGAGATTTTTCTCTGTTTTGAAATGATTTGAACGGCACATAGTATTAGAGTACCTTAAGTGCTACTTTGATTATAATACTGCATATTTTGCACTATTTTTGGCATGCCTGTTTCAAGCACACATCGGAGAATGTGTTGCTTTTTGGAGGTACCATAGTGATATGTGAAGTAACTTAGCCGGCTCCCCTGAGGGAATACCTAAATAGGTTTAGGTATAATAACATATTTCTTCCTTGGTGATTCTGTATCCCCAGGGAATTAAAATATGATAATAATACAAACAAGGATACTTTTCTGCGCACTTTTATAAATGGAGATATGCAGAGCGATTTTTTTTGCAGTCTTTTGGAATACTATTGAGAACCTCTTCTTGTAAATATGACTTACAACTAGTATTTACAAATGGTTTGGTTTAAGCACAGTCTGTGGGCTGTCCTTTTGTTTCTGTCCTAAGTGTTGATCTGTGGGTTAATTGTGTGTTTAAATGTCTATGTGGTTCATGGTTTCACATTAGTGATACTTCTGTTAGTAAATAGTGATTTCGCTATTTGTGAAATAATGGCTCTTAAGCGCGCTGTATCATGTGTTCTCAGTGTATGACCTCTTCTGTATATGTCTGCAATGAGCTTAATGTGTTTGTTTGTGTTTTCTTGCTGTCATCAGTCTGTTATGCAAAATGTCATTTAATTAATATTAAATGAAAATTAAATAAAAATCCTGAAATTAACCATATGATATTCTAAATAACTGCATGTTACTATTAAATTTACAGAGTAAGCAACTATGCACATGTACAAACTGCTAATGCTTAAAAGATAAAATTAGAATTCACATTGAATAGGAATAAAATAGGGCGCCTAAAAAAAATGAAATTGTGTGTTTTTGCAATAAATAAATAATTATAAAATGTTACATATACTCCATTTCGTATAGCTAAATGGACAGATCCCATTGGTATAAACACGAATGACAAATGTAAGAGCGTCAAGTGCAGACTGGTGGCTGCTAAGATCTTGAATATGTTCATTACTTGTCCAGGCTTGACTGATTTCTGTAAGGATGTCTTCTGCATAATAACTAATCGCCTAAAAATTAGTATACATTTAACGGATAAAGAATTGATACTTGGCTATAAGTCAGATGTAGCTTTGGGCTTAAGATCTTTCATATCGATTATTATAGCAACAGCTAGACTCTGCATTGACCATGCATGGATATCCAGATTCCCACCTAAAGCCTATGAATGGCGGGCAATGTTAAGGGATATTTTTGAAAGGGAGATGGCTATAGCCAAAAATAGAGGTATCCGCTCTGGATAGTTCTGTCGAATTTGGGGTCCTATGTTAAATTAGACTACAACAGTACTGTAATTGTTCTAGCAAAAATATTGTATTTTCATCCTCTTCCCCCCCCTCTTCTTGTCTCCATTTCTCATTTGTGTATTAGTCCAATGCAGTATGATTTTCATTTACAGCTCGGTCTTTCTTCTGTTCCCCTTTTTTTCTTTTTCTCTCTTCTTGTTGTTTACTCCTTATGATGAATAAATAAAAATTAAAAATAAAATAAAAAAGATGTATGTGCCCCATTATTTTCTAATTCTAAATTGTTAATGGATACAAAGATTTTAATAAGCTCAAAACCAACGAGTACTCTTTCCTTGTTGATAAATACACACAAAAAACAAAGTTTGTGTGCCATATACATTTAACATTAAAGCCGTATTGTGGATGAAAATGTAATGGCTGTTTCAAGAGGACAGTTTGATTTCAATGGAAAATGTGCTCTTTGTTCTTGGCAGTGCCCTACCACAACATGCTTTACATATATACGTGGGACAATGTGTTTCAGAATGCACCCTCCAACATATACTGCAACCCCACCATGCTCCTGCTGAATGGACGAGGCTCATTTGCTACACATGCCCTTTATATAGCGCTTCGATTTTTCACAATCTTTGTGTCTTTAGTGACGTTACAGTGATGGCAGCACCCACACTCTAAATGTTGTTCTAGCACCAATGGTCATGTGAGGCTATACCTAGAACACTGAGGCAGGGTCTGGGCAGATAAGGCTCTACTTACCTTAAGCAGCCACCAACCTGGAACTTACATCCATACACCTCACTATGCCCGCAATGGCAACAGAGCCGGGGACTTCATCAACATACAGCTCATTACCTCAATGTACCCTTCACTTTGAGTCACCACCCTACCCTTTGAATGAATCTCTCCGACCATTATTACAGCCTTTAAGAGTGATCTATACAGAAAACACCATTGCTTGCCACCTTTCCATCCATCCATCAATCCATCCATCCCATCCACTTCCTCTCAGTCAATCACACAATCATCCTATATCCATGTATTCAGTCAAACATGCATCCACTATAATCATGACTCTATCTAACCACAACTATACATTCATCGCTTTGTCCAGGCATGCTTATCCTTTTCACATATCGATCTAAACAAACGCATGTATTAATTGTAGTGAACATCTACCCACACCCATTCATTAAAAAATTCAACAAGCACCTATCCACATGCATGCATCCATTGCATCGAATTATCCTCAAATCTGCATTCAGTAATCCATCATCCATTGAGCTATGCTCGCAACTCATGCATCGACTACCACACCCATCAGTTTAACATACAAACACCCACCTCCATGTGCATATCCATCCTATAACTTCCATGGGTTCATGTATTAATCTATCTATTGACCAACTTCTACCCATCCGACAGACGGATATGCATCTCATGCACTGCTCCCTCACTCTTATCCCTGAAGCCATCCATTAATCTCGATTTATTTGTCCATCCAACTACTTCCATGTATTCATTCATTGATCCATCCAACCATCCATCCATCTATTAATCCATCCATCCATCATTCAACAGCTTGACACATCCATCGATTTATGTCTGTGCCCATCGATTCACCACCCGCTACACACCCATGTATCTGTACATCCATTCACTGGTGTGCACGTATGCTTGCATGAGAGTGTCTATATAGTGCCTTCTGTGGTGGCGATGTAGACATGTGTTTATGTTGTATTTGGCTGCGTGGATGCCTATGTGTGTATTGTCTCCTTAATAATGGTAGCCTCTTCGTGCATGTGCTGTTGTATGTCTGTGGCACATGCGCGTGTTGACTGTATGTAGGCGGATGTGTGTGCATGGCTGGCTGTATGTATTAGGGCATGTGTGGGCATGTGTGTCTCCAACATGTTTCTTGTGCGGATATGAGGTGCACAGAAAGAAGCCCCGGTGTGTGAACACCGGGGCTTCTTTCTGTGACAATGAGTTAGGGATTTAGTTTTACGGTACTTTTGAAAGACAGCAGGTTAACAAAAAAAAGCCTGTTAGGAGCGTTTTTAACATATTTGAGATTAAGTAATAATATGTCTTAGAATGTATGTGATGCTCTTCAGCTGTGGTTTTTTAAACAGCTAACTTCCTATGTGAATTTATGGTGGGTGAGAAAGCATTTTAGCTTGTTTTTATTATTTATTGGTGTTCACATTTATCAATTCTGTATAGTGCCTTGGCTCACTTCAGAGTCCACAAACGCTTAGGAGACGGCGGTGAAAGGGATTGTGGGAGGCCCTGGGCAGAATGAAAAGTTTGGAGTCCTGAAGCTACGGCCACCTGAACTCTCCCCCTGCCACCTCACCCTAGGGCACTCCTCTCTGAGGGAGCGAGATATTCCTGCCTCTAAAAATAACGCTGAAAAGAATAACCCATCTAACTGAGCCAGCCAGTGAGGAGCGTAACTCAGAACCCGTTCACACCAGCTGAGCCCCCCTACCCCCCCAGGCTCTCTGCTTCAACATCAACAGAATTTGAGACCAGAGAGCTGGAGTCAGGAGACCCTGAGAGAGGGCTGCTGGGGGCATATGAGACTACGACAGGCACATAGTAATATGGAAGATTTTCTTTCAGGCTGGAGCTTTAAAAATGCAAGTCAGATACAAAGTGGCT
Source organism: Lissotriton helveticus (assembly GCF_964261635.1). Taxonomy (NCBI): domain Eukaryota; kingdom Metazoa; phylum Chordata; class Amphibia; order Caudata; family Salamandridae; genus Lissotriton; species Lissotriton helveticus. Next base: position 1,518,387,812 of record NC_136068.1, on the reverse strand, counting down.
TGCAACTGACTCAGACCCAGCACGGCCACCCTTCCAATGTCCCAGCACAGTCAGCATTCCAAAGGCTCGAGGAGGTTATGAAATAGATAGAGGCAGGGTCGGATTGGGAACTCAAAGCAGCTCTTTTGACTAGCCCCTAGTGAAGCACTGCCTGACCCCCGGAGGATGAAAACGCTTTCTTGCTACTTTTGTTACTGGGGCCTGATATTGCAGCACAGCTGCAAAACTGGCCCCTGGTAATGAAATCAGCCCCCACAGCTGCAGAACCCTTCTGTCCTCCCAGGGAAAGTCCTGATGCCCACTATGGCCAGTCCGGCCATATGCAGAGGCCAGGCCTGTAAGCAGATAAAAGAATGGAAGAAGAAGGGCAGGAAGAAAGTATGTATTAATGTATTGGTTATATATTTTTCTAAAGTTCTGTGTGACTCTTTTTGACCACCTCCATAGGCCTCCAGTATAGGACATTGTTTACTCACTTCTGATTGGTAGAAGCTGGAGACATGCCCTTTTTGTGGAATTCGGCTGAAGGCAAGACTGAACAGTTGGAGATTCAGGTATTTTCGACAGCAGGATGGTCGGGTTCCTCCAACATGCTTGGATCCACTGGAATCCAGAATCTATCAACCAATCAATCAATCAATCAATCAGGGGATTAAAGAGCGTGGCTACTCACCCTTGAGGGTCTCAAGGCGCTGGAGGCTGCTGATCCGTTTGGGCGCTGGGGTTCAGTCGAAGTGCCAGGTCTTGAGATCATTCCTGAATTGGGTTAGGATGGAGATTGCCGGAGGTGGAGAGGCAGGGTGTTCCAGGTCTTGGCAAGATAGGAGACAGATCTTCCTCTGGCTTTGCACTTGTGGATCCGTGGGACAGGGCCAGGACCAGTTGGGCAGAGCAAAGTTGTCTGGCGGGTACATGAAATGAGAGGCAGTGGTTAAGATATGCTTGTGAAGGGCTTTGTAGGCATGTGTGAGGAGCTTGAAGGTGATTATTTTGTTGACTGGGACTCAGTGGAGTTCTTGAAGATGTTGGTGATGTGTCTGCAGAGGGGGGTGTTGGGAACCAGTCTGGCTGTGGCGTTTTGAATGTTCTGTAGTTTCCTGAGGAGTTTCTGACACTGGCATGGAGTGCATTGCCGTAGTCGTGTCTGCTGGTGATGAGTGCGTAGGTAACTGTCTTTCTGGATTCGGTGGGCATCCATCTGAATGATTTTCAAAGCATGTGAAAGCATGATGAGGATATGGCGTTGATCTGGTGGTTCGTTGTGAGCAAGGAGACCAGTATGAAGCTGAGATTACGTGTGTGGTCCATGGGGTGGGGGGTTCCCAATGCAGCGGGCGAACCGGAGTCATCCCAAGCTGAGAGGGTGGGCCCCAAGATGAATACTTCGGTCTTGTCCGAGTTGAGTTTGAGGCAACTGTCTTTCATCCAGGTGGCAACGCCTTCATGACACTGTGGCAGTTGATTCTGGTGGCTGTGGGTACATTGGTGAGGGAGAGGATCATCTGGATGTCGTTGGCATTGGAGACGACGTTGAGTCTGTGGTTCCTGACGAGGAACAGTGGTAGTCTGACACCCTGTGTTCGGCCGATGAGGAAGGAGTGAATCTAGTCCAGGGCCTTGTCGCGGATGCCGGCGTCGTGGAGTCTCGTGATAGGGTACGGTGGGAGACGTATCGAGTGGTCCAGCAGGTTGACGGCTGCAATTTCGCCCTGGTGAGGAGGGAGCAGATGTTGTTGGTGGCGGTGAGGAGTGCGGTCTCAGTGCTGTGGTTGCTTCAGAAGCCGGATTGGAAGATGTCCAGGATGTGGTTCACTTCAATGAACTTGAAAAGTTAGGCGTTGACGGCCTTCTTGATGACCTTGGCTTGGAAGGGGAGCAGGGAATGAGTCTCAGGTTCTTGAGTTCTGTCAAGTCGGCGGATGGCTTCTTCAGCAGGGGGTTGATCTGGGCGTGTTTCCAGTCATTGGGGAAGGTGGCTGTCTTGATGGAGCAGTTGACATGCGGTGAAGCTCGGGGGCGATGGAGGTGACTGCTCTATGGAAGATGTATTGTGGGCAAGGATCCAAGGGGTCATTATCTTGAGTGTGTAGTCTGTGGTGAGTGAGGTCCAGTTTAGCAGGATCTGTTGAGGTCCAGCATAATGGGTGCAGTGGTGTCGGGCGTGGTGGGAGGGTCTTGGGTGTAAAAATGTTTGTAGATCGTAGAGCCATGGAGCCCTATTCACAAAGGTAAGCTCGGTGGTAAATGTAAAATTATGCCCAAATGCACCTTTTTACGCCTACCAGAACTTCTCAAAGGTATTCTTTGTAGACTTGAACCCATTTACAAAGGCAGAGTTCACTGCCATGAGTCTGGGGATCTCTGCTTTCAGTAATCACATGCAAGAGGTGGGAAGAGAGCGTTCTAATGTACAGGCTCCCTTAGAAGTATGGGAATGCCAACAGACATGGATGTTTGCCATCTTTTTCAGACTCCAATCCACCTCCTTTCAACGCTATAAAGAGACATAAGGGGCATTTTCCCTAATTGCAATTCGAAACAAGATCATAATTTCAGTTACAAACCAAAGTAAAGTCACTAACTCCTCAAAGAACTTGGTAAAACATTTACAATGATGAACTTGCCCCATTAGTTAGCTTCCCCTTTGAAAATCTTATCAGTTGACCTCAGGGAAAACAGGCATGGTGCACTGGCGCTTCCAATGTGTTTCCAATCAAGGGGCCTCATTTGTGAGGTTTTACCGTGGACCATTGCCACAGGCCTTCCTATAGTGCTGCCCTACGGTAAAAGTAAAGGGTAGGAAGGTGCTGTATCTATCAGATAAGGCACATTCTTGTCTTTTTCCCCAGCGCCAGTAAACAATGGGCTGCTGTGTGTCAACACAGACATCTTTGCACCATGGTGCAAGGGTGCCTGCATTGTGGGGATGATCATTTTTGTGCAAGAAGAGAAATCTTCCTGCACAAAAGCAATCATAAGAGGATTTTTCCTCTTTCTATGTGTGCTGCAGGATGCAGTGCACACTGAAAAAGGAAAAAAAAGGAGAAATAAAGATATTTCTCCTCGTTGTGCCTCCCTCATGCCTACGTATGCTTTTGGTGCTGCCTCAGATTTAAGATTTCTCATGAATCTGTGGCAGACTCAAAAAGCCATTGATGTTGCTGGGAACGCCCTCAGCAACACCCATTTTTAGCAGAAAACTGCGTTAAAGGGAACCATATTTACAAGGCAGCATTACGCCAAAAAAAGTGGTTTTGTGCTGCCTCGTAAATATGGAGCAGGCTCCTTCGCCACGGAACGTCACAAAAAGTGAGGCCCAAGATGTTTCTTGAAGCAACACCCCTTATTTTAAGAAACACTAGCTACTTTAAAAAATACGTTTACAGTTTGTGAATAAAATTAATGACTGGTCACAAAAAAATTGGTGCGCAATTTTTAACCTCTTTTTGTAGCGAATCTTTTCGTACATCAGGAGGAATTCAGGGGTCTATTTCTCCTGTTCATTGGCTATAAGGCTGAGTGATTGACCAGGGCGCAGTCCCAAAACACAGACAATATTCCTAGCCCTTTGCCCCGTTAGGCCTTAAGTACAGTGCAGTACTTGATCCTTCCATGGTATAGATCCAAGAGAATATGTTATGGGCTGGTTTTGTTGACAAAGATTTTTGAAGGTAAACAAATTTTGTCCACCTGGTTTAGAAGCCATTTCCTTGCGTGGAGGAGTTTGTTTGGGAGCCTGCTGTAAATAGTGCAGAGAATCCTCTGATTATCAGGGTTGCTCCAAACTCCACCTAACGGTCAGCTGGAAGTAGCAACAGAATTTCCCTTGGCAAGGACATCAGCAAGATAGGAGCCCTGAGCAATGATTTCATTTAGTAGGTGAAGAAGAGTCAAGTGATGAATGGATCTCACAAATACTATATTTTTTAGGAGGTGGATGGAGATGTTCACAGTTGGAAAGCAAGGAGCCGGGTTCTGATTCTCATATAACCAGGATCTAGGTCTTGGATATGACCATAATAATGAAATACCATTTTCCAAAGAAATAGGTGGTCCAGAGATGTGCTGTTGATAGCCTTGGTTCACTGGCTTGATTTACAACAAGAGATGGATTTGAATGTCTTTCTTGTACATTTGGAAGTGCAGTATTCTAAACAGTGAGGGGACAAAACATTTCAGAAATAAGCGAGCCTCACTCCTTTTGTTTGGGCCAGGTTCTTCCTCCTTATGACATTTTTAGGTCTTGCCTGAGCCAGTGCATGCACTGACGAGACATTTAGTAGCTGCTACAAAAAGCGCTACCTTGCCGGCCACCAGTTTGCTAGAACGCGCACAAGCTTGCGCGACGTGCACCGCACTTTTTCCCGTCACGCGCGCACATGCGCAACTCGCGTCACCACCCGTGATATATTTTTTTTAATGCTTGTTTCATTCTCTTCCTTCGCCAAAAGCAAAGCAACATTCTCGAAAATAGACTTTCCTTACATATTCGAACATCTGACTATTTCAATGCCTCTCCTTTATTTTTCAAACCAAGTACGTAAATACGTTTAAACAGCAAGGTAAAGTACCAAATGGTCAATAAGCTGTGTAAAACAGTCTGCCTAAGTTCTGTATTATTCCAGCAAGATTCCTTTCGGTCCTTTCTTCATGTTGATGTTTGTTTTGCCAGTCTTTCTTACACTCTTGGTCATTACGGAATGTGTTGTCCATCTTTTATGTCAACTGGGCAGACCCGAGTAAACAAACGCCGAAATGTACTACGTTGGGCCTCTAATAAAAGCAGAGAGTGCTGTTTTGAGAGCTCCGTATAGATTTTGCTATCTCGCCAGCTGCTGCCACCGTTGTGTGAGCACTGCCGGGTATTGGACAGCAGATGGCAGTGTGTTGAGTTCTGTGCGGTTGCTAACACTTCCTTTTGTCTGCTGGGCCCAGTCGTAAAACTGAAGCAGCCGGAGAGAGAAGATGTCAAATCAAGAGGTCCCGGTGCAGCGCGATATCCACCAGGACTGTGCTATAACATTCTCCTTACTAGCCCCAGTGCTGTGAACCTCCACCTCTCAGCCCCACACCTGTGTCCTTGTCTCTAAAACTCTTCTACCTGTGACTTTCTCCTAACTTGCCCAAGAGCAGTGACCTTTAGCCTGTTAGTTCCGGTGCTGTGACCCTCAGCTTTTTATTTTCGGTGCTGTGAAATTTTCTCCTAAAAGTTCAATAACTGTGACATTCTCCTTACCAGCCCCAGTGCTGTGAACGTCAGCCTCCCAGCCCCATAGCCATGTCTTTGTCTACAAAAGTATTTTGCCTGTGACTTTTTCCTTACTCGTCCCAGAGCACCGATCTTCAGCCTACGTACAAGGGAAGTGTCACATTTCCGGCCAACAGTTCTGTAACTGTGATTTGCTCCTTACTAACCCCAGAGCTGTGCCCTCCTTCCTCCCGACCCCGGAGCACTGACCCTGCCTACTAAAGTCTTCCAGCTCTGATTTTCATCTTGTTTCCCAGGAGTTCTGGCCTTAGGCATCCCAGCCACAGAACTGTGATCTTGTCTCCTAATTGTCCTGTAGCTGTGACTTTCTCTATCTACCCTATCTCCAGACCTCAGGCCTCTAAGCCCCTGAGCTATAACCTTGTCTCCTAATAACCCTAGAGTTGTGACTTTTACAAAACTGTCCCTAAAGCCTCAGCCTTCAAGCCATGGAACTGTGATTCTGTCTCCAAACTGCTTTCTAGCTAAGACTTGCTCCGTAACTATCCACACAGCTGTCATCTTCAGCTTCCCAGCCATGGAATCGTGCTGTTACCTCCTAATTATAATCCTGTAGCTGAGACTCTCTCCTTACTAGACCCAGAGCATTGGCCTCCGATCCATGGAGCTGTGACCTTGCCTGCTAATTGCCTTTTAGCTATCGCTTTCTCCTTATTCACCCCAGAGTTGTGTCCTTGTAGCTTTGGTTTTGTCTCCTAATAATCCTGTAGCTGTGGCATTCTCCTTAAAAGACCTTGAGCTATCACCTTCAGCCTTACCGCCAATGAATCAATACTTTATCTCCTAATGGCACTGTGGCTGTGACCTTCAACTTACTAAACCCAGAACTTTTACCTTGCTCCCTAATAGCCTTAGAGATGTGATGTTTTGACTACGAGCCCTAGAGCTGCGAACTCCTCCCTTCTAGTCATGGAGCCCTAACCTTATCTCCCACCATTTTGGAACAGGTGATATGTCTTTCTGCCTAGTTGCCCCCTGTCAGGGAGCTACTTGGCTGCCATATAGCTGTGACCCAGCCTTCACTCTCCACTCCAACACGCCCCCCTCCCCAACCCCTAGACATGGTTTTCTCTCCGGCTAGCACTTCAGCAGTGACATTCTTGGTGCTGGACTTGATGGAGCGACCCTATATTTGTCCCCTTTGGAACTGTGGGACTTTTTGGCATATGATTTAAGACATCTGTTCTGTACCATCTTGCAGCTATGTTTAGCGCACATTTGAAGACATTCCTTTGTTATGGAGGGAACAGCTGACCACACCCTTTGTTCCCCTCTGCCATTTTTCTAGTAATCTCTCCTTTACTAGAAACTACCATTCTCTTCAGCAGTCTCCTGAAATGACTCTACCTCCTGGCTAATGGCTCCATGTATAAATACACCACCCAGTTTGTCTCTTCTCCTTGTGCACCACACCAGTATTTCCAATAAACATTCCCCTGTCCCACTGTAAACGAATGCCCTTTGTATGCAGCACCCATTGTTTTTGACAAATCAGTGTGCTTTGTAACCACATGGTTTCAAAGCCAGACCTATTAGTTATCCATTCTCGTAGCCAATAGATCTCGCATTTGGGACATTATAAGTATTGAGTTACGCAGCACAATTGCCTTGCTGCAACAACATCAACCGTTGCATAGATAAACACTTATAAGGTCCCAAAAGCGAGACCTATTGGCTATGCCAATACTTGTTGAAAAATGTGCCCAACCCATGAATTTTACAGCGTAATTTTTACATGAATTTGCTCAAAAGAAATCAGTTCTTAAAGGGTGAGGGGGGAATCATGTATTATAACAATACTTTAATATTGTGCCAAGCAATCCTCTCCTATCTAAAACGCTAGATGTGTGACAGGCAAAACTGTAATATTACATGGAGTACCATCTTTTGTAGCATTGTTCTTCCCTTCTACATTTCACTTCCTTTCCTTTTTTCACACTGGCCCTTTCATGTTAATTCTCACTCATGCTCTATAATTGGCAATCTCCTTGAAAGTGACAGGTTTGAATAAATATAAAAACCCACACATCTTTCAATGTCAGACCATGCACAGCAGAGATACACAGATTTTACAGGCTCATATAGTAGTGTTACAGCTCTTAGGTTACCCAGATATTGAAGGTTCAGACAGCAGACAGGTTACCAAAGTCTCAAATATCAATAGTAATTATCACTGAAAACCATATTTTAATACATATTTGGAAAATCAATCAGCGCCTCTCCAAAATTCAGCTTTTTAGTTAACGGAAATACATACATTGAGATATTAAATGCAGGGATTCAATTTTAGAAAATTGCATTCAATACCCTAAAACCAAAGCTCATTGTTTTTTTTTTATAAAAACACTATTTTGCACAAATAATCTAGCCTTTTATTGTAATAAATGTATCTGTCTGTCAACATAGTTATGCCATGCACGCTGCAAGGATGTCTCTTGCTACCAAACATCAACCAGGTTTTCTTTTTTCATGAAGTGTTCACATGCTGTACAACCTCACATTAACTGATCCTACCTTGCATGCACATTCATCTCTATCTAAAGCCAGCTGAACAAACAATCCGCAAAGGATTACTACCAATATGGCAGGGCTAGGATTATACCAAGGGAGGCATGCTCATGGTATGGATTGTCTGAATATGTCAATAATGATAAATTAAATCCATGGGTGGGTGATATCATTCCTTCTGCTATAGACAATATGCCAGAAAAAAACCTGCATATGTCAATGCCAACATTATGCCTCTGGTGGGCGCCAGCATGCCTTTGTTGTCCACTACATGCCAGGGCCATCGTTGTGGTTGTCACCATGAAGTAATGAATACGCATTTTATATAATGAATTATCACCATTATGCAGGGCTAACTATTCAGTGAAGGCCGTAAGAGGATGGGGGAGTACACATGTACGCACACGCACACACGCACCAAGCATTAAATAAAAACATAACACTTACCTTCTGCAGTGTCTCTGGAGGGGAACCTCTGAGGTTTTAGGTGGGATGAGACTGCCACCTCCTCTTCATGGATGAGCTTGAGTGGCCCTCCCTACATTATGTTAGAGTGAAATGGGGTCAGTGAGAGCTGCTGACCCCACATCACTGTGACAAAGTGTCAGTGATAGACACTCGACCCTGGGCACTACAGGGCTGAAAACTGAAGCACCCAGGTCCGAGGCTATCAATGATGCTGCCACTCAGCACTATAGGGGGGCCTCAAGGTGCTTTGCCAGACTGAAGAGGTCATACCTACAGGAGCTGTGACATCATTAGCCTAGCAAACTCAGCTCAGGCAGCTAGGCGCCTGCTTATTTAGTATATGTTTAGACCCTGGCTGGCTGACCTGAACACACAGAGTGCCTGTCAGGCTGACCTTTCCTGGGCTTGACAGATACTCTTTACGTTGGGAAAAAGGTGGGAGGATGTGACCCCTGTAACCTTCAGGATGGGCCACTGCTGGATAAAAATACCAGGGGTAGACATAACAGTACATCAGCCGTACACACACGCACACCATCATTCAGTGGAGAAGTGTGGCTCAATGGTTAGAGCGGCAGACCCTGATGCAAAAGTCTAGCCCGGGACCAGGGTTCAATTCCTGCCTCCGTGGGTCTTGGGCTCAATTTCCTCGGACCTGTTAATTCTCGCCTCTGTGCCTATTCTAATCATGGGTCCAACACTGGGCAATAGCTTGCTTAATCTCCACAACGGCCCCAAGAACGCTAGGATTCCTGGCTTCACCTTGGGGGTGCCCAGGAGTGGGCACTTCACAGGGAAAGGCCAGGAAGGGTTCCTCAGCGGTATTCGTACAAGCGCTGAGATGCCTCCGAGTAGTCGTGCGCTATACAAGTACCTTTACATTCATATACAATACTTTATATTAATTCCTATGATTTGTGATACTTTGGCAGCCTTCTGTACCCCTGCTGGTTCCCTCTTTGCTATTGTTTCTACTACATGGCAGGCTCTACAAGCACACTAATGTTGTGATGGACATTGTTTGTGTGTTCTTTGCTGGCCTATAGGTGTGGAGGTACAATGCCCTGCTAGAAAGCTACAAACTGCAATTTAGGCCTCACCTACTTCGATGAACTAGTGCGTTGATGGTGCACAGAGCACTGGGAGTTTAGTTTAGTTTAGTTTAGTTTATGCATTTATAGCGCGCGTAATTCACCGGCAGACGGTCTCAGAGCGCGAACAGATGTACCCAGATAAGAATGCAGTGTCAAGCAGAGCTCATGGGAGGAGATTTAGAATAACAATGTTTTGAGGCTTTTCCTGAAGGATCGGTAGTTATTATCAGCTCTGAGTGACAATGGGAGGGAGTTCCATAGATCAGGAGCGAGTTTAGAAAAACTGCGATCTCCATTCCTCGCTGTGCGAACTTTAGGGACACATAGAAGGTTTTTGTCAGCCGATCTGAGAGTTCTGGTCGGAAGGTAGCTAGTTCGTTTTTTCTTCAAGTAAGCAGGTCCCTGGGCATGAACTGACTTATGTACCAGGCAGCAGATCTTAAATTTTACCCTTTTCCTTACTGGCAACCAGTGGAGCTTCGTGAGGGTAGGGGCAGAAGGGGTGCGAGACGGCAAGTTAAGGGTCAGTCTGGCTGCTGTATTTTGCAGCACCTGCAACTTTGTCAGTGCTCCTTCGTTGATGTTCGCTAGCAGTGCATTCCCATAGTCGAGGCGACTAATTATGAGGCCTTGGATGAGGGGTTTGCGACAATCTATGGGGAGCCACCTAAAAATCTTCCTGAGGCTTTTCATGATTCCAAAGCTCGTCTGGACTACCTTGTTAACGTGCGGTGACATAGATAGTGTATCATCTAATAGGATGCCGAGGTTCTTCACAGTTTCCTTGGGCATTGGACACTGCCCTAGCTCGTTTGGCCACCAATCGGCTGACCAAGTCTTCTTTGCCGGTCCAAAGAGCATGATCTCAGTTTTAGCCATATTCAACATGAGATAATTCTTAGCCATCCAGGTGTTTATGGCTATCATGCAGTTGCTAAATCTGGTTTGGACATCTAGCAAATTATGTCCCCACTTTATCAAGATTTGGGTGTCGTCGGCATAAGATACCGTATCGAACCCAAAGCTTCTAATAATATTTGCTAGAGGGGAAAGATAAACATTGAAAAGGGTGGGGCTAAGTATTGAGCCCTGGGGGACTCCCTTATCATTCTCCACCATGCCAGATAGGAAAGGGCCTATTTTGACTCTAGATCGTCTGTCCTTGAGATAGTTCTTGATCCAGCTAAGGGCAAGGCCCCCGACACCAATCTCTTCCAGCCTCTCTAAGAGTATGCTGTGGGAGATGGTGTCGAAGGCTGCCGTCAAATCGAGCAGGATGAGAATCGCCGATTGCTTGGAGGCAAGGGCTAGTCTGATGTTATCCACTATCTCTACAAGAGCCGTCTCCGTGCTATGGGACATTCTGAAGCCTGATTGAGATGTATCCAGGATGCCGTTATCCTCTAGAAATTTGGTCATTTGAGCATTGATGGAAGCTTCCATGATCTTACTAAAGAGTGGAAGCAGGGCGATGGGGCGATAATTTATCGATTGGTTGGGGTCGGCATTAGTTTTTTTCAGGATAGGTTGGATCATAGCTTCCTTCCAAACGGAGGGGACAGTAGCTTGGCTAAGTGATACATTAAAGATGTTGGTTACAATTGGCACCAGTGCGGGGCCAAGTTTGGTCAGGATCTGAACGGAAGCAACGTCGTTAGGAGAGCCTGATTTAGCTTGGTTCAGCCTGATATTTACCTCTTCCTCTGTGATTGGATTAAATTTATTGAGCTTGTAGTCGCAAGGAGAGTTCAGAGGATTGAAGGGTTCATTCGGGATTGCCCGAACCCTGTCAATGGGTTCATTGGGAAAGGTCCTATGGATGGCATCGATTTTATCTTTAAAATATGAGGCAAGTGTGTCTGCCCATTTCTGAGATTCAGGGGTAGATAGTTGGCATTGCAGGGGAGAAGTAAATCCTTTCACTATAGCGTATAGTTCCTTATGAGAATTACCTGCCTTCCTTATCTTTTCATTGAGATAAGTTTTTTTGGCCAGGGCAATGTTATTCATATATCTTTTATGAAGGGATTTATAGAGGGTCTTGTTTTCGTTACTTTTAGTCTTCCTCCATCTGCGTTCTGCTACCCTGGCTTCTTGTTTATTTTGCTTTAACTCATCTGTAAACCAGGGAGCTTTATTCGAGGGGCATTTTATTTGTCGTTTAGGCGCTATGATGTCCAGAGCGTTGACTATAGCTCCATCCAAGTCGGAAACAATTTTGTCAATGGGGGATTCAAAACCCAAATCAGGTGGAGTAAATATTTCCGCAAACTCGGTTACATTGATGTTCTTCCACGGGCGGCAGGATTTTAGGTTCTTGTTGTGAGATGATACCCTTTCATGACTTTGTAATTCGAAATTAATAAGACTGTGGTCGGACCAAAGAATAGGCACTAGATCTATCAGTCTGGATTGTTGGGCGTTGGTACACACTACATCCAGCGTATGTCCAGCTTTATGTGTCGGGCCTGTCTCTAACATCCTTAGATCCAAAGAGTGGAAACTATTTATTAGCTCCGCTGAATGAGGATCTTGGGTCAGCTCCAAGTGATAGTTAAAATCTCCCAATAATAGGAAGTTAGAGCTAGTCAAAACATGAGGGGCTATAAGCTCGACCAGCTTGGTAACAAAATTGGCTTTGGCGTCTGGTGGTCGATATACTAGAGCACCTTTCCAAGAGGTATTATTACCAATTTTGAGCAACAAGATCAAAAACTCGCCTTCCGCTATCTGGTGTGAGTCAATGATACTAACTTTTACCCCAGTTTTGTGAATAATCGCAAGCCCTCCACCCCTTTTTACTGTCCTGTCAAGATGGCATATTTTATAATCCTCAGGTAAGGCCAGTGCGATGTCCGGTAGAGATGACTCCTGGAGCCAAGACTCGGTAATGAAGAATAGATCAGGGGCCTGTTGATCAAGTAGGGCCCAAATTTGGAGGACGTGTTTAGGCAATGAACGTACGTTGCCGTATATGCAGGGTAGTGCTGTGTCTGTGATGGAGGTGCTCTGCTTCGGGTTATTTAGGCAAGGTAGTGGTACGGTGTTAAATGATAGTAGCTCCGTCCTAGTATAACAGATTCGCTCCATAGCTAATGTAAATACTAAGGGGAGACGGGATTCCCTGAGTGGTGGAGTAAGGATTAGGCGTCTTGCGGCACTTGTCCGGCGCGGACAGGCGCAGACAGGCAGGGCTATGACTTGGGCGCGACTTCGGCGCGACGCCTGCGCGTCGCTGCGCGGGACCGTTCTGCGCTCCCACTTTTAATCGTGGAAGGGCGGGACTGTGGGCTGGATGCCTAGAGCGCTGACCTCCGTGCAACCGGAAGTAGGACCCCGCCGGGACGGATCGGGCGTCCTGCTGAGGTTAAATGCAGGTAAATACAAGTGCTACTGAATGCTGCCCCACTCTAAGTACACACAAGTAAATATATTTGGCAATGCTGACAATGAGCGCAAAACAAATTATTTAAAAGCGAAAATCAGGATAATAAGTTTAAAAATGTCTGTAAGCTACAGAGCTGCCACGCGACTCGAGCAGTCTCTGGGGTGTTCTCTAATGAAGAATGAAGAAGGGAAGCACCTAACCACCAACAACCGCAAGCCACCCCTCATTTTAGAAGTTGTAAAGAGAGACAAATAGATATTGAACATCAGGCGTGATAGAATGAAATGTTGCACTCTTTGCACCACATTCTATGGACAAATCAAATGCAGAGACCCAATGCAAACTTGTTGGCTAAGGTGGAAAAGAAAGGTCTTCAGAATGGATGTGTTCAATCTTTCAGCCTTACCAACATCACGTCGCGTATTGGTTATGATATTAGAATTTATGCTATTTCAATATTTGGTTTGGATTTCAAACAAAAATACTGCCCAAAGCACAACGTGTTAAGAACCGTATAGGGGAGCATATAGAGGGGAAAAATACTTAAAAAAAGATGAGAGGGAAATGTTGTGTGTGGGGTAGAGGGTTGTGTGTAGAATCAGAGATTCTCCTAAATGGTTCCAGTAAATACACTTGATGTGTCTCTCTTGTCTATATTCTTAAAGCTCTTGTAGGGGATGTTTCAAGTAGGCTAGATAATGTTATATCCTATCTTAGTTTTTTGGCTGTGGAACTGGTACATCTATTTGCCTCCATGCTAGACCTGGCATACTTGGTGTGGTTTCCCTTGACATTTTGCCTTCTGACCTCCTGTTTTCCTGACTTCATTTTTGCTGGCTTTAGGATTCTGTGCACTTTACCACTGCTAACCAGTGCTAAAGTGCATTTGCTCTGTACTCTAAACATGGTAACATTGGCTTATCCACAACTGGCATATTTTATTTAATTGTAAGTCCCTTGCAAAGTGCAATAGATGTACCTAGGGCCTAAAAACGAAATGCTACTAGTGTGCCTGCAGCATTGATTGTGCAACCCACCCAGTAGCCCTTTTAACATAGCTCAGGCCTGCCATTGCATAGCCTGTAAGTGCAGTTTTAAACTCCCATTTCAACCTGGCAAGTTCACCTACTTGCCAGGCCCAAACCTTTTTTTTAATTACATGTGAGTCACCCCTAAGATAGGACCTTGATAGCCCCATGGACAGGGTGCAGTGTATTTAAAAAGTAGGACATGTACTTTGAAGTTTTAAACCCCCATTTCAACCTGGCAAGTTCACCTACTTGCCAGGCCTAAACCTTTTTTTTAATTACATGTGAGTCACCCCTAAGATAGGACCTTGATAGCCCCATGGACAGGGTGCAGTGTATTTAAAAAGTAGGACATGTACTTTGAAGTTTTACATGTCCTTGTAGTGAAAAACTCTTACATTCATTTTTCACTACTGCACAACCTATCTCTCCTGTAGCTTATCATTGGAATTGCCATAAACACCTTTAAAGTGTAATATCCAATTTGGAGCAGATAGAAATTTGGAGTTTCGTGTCTTATGAATCTCACAATTTAAAATCACAACTTATGGTGAAGTTGGATATTTAATTGTAAGTCTAAAAATTTAATTTTTAGAAAGTTGGCATTTTCTTTCTTTAACCATTCTGTGCCTCTGCTTGTCTCTGAATACACGTCTGAGTTGGTGACAGCTGGGTTTCGTGCATTCCCTCTAGACAGTCACACAAAGGGAGCTGGAGTGTGACATTTGCACCCTGATGGCCCATCACCAGGCTTATGGGCCTTCCTGAGGCATATTGGGAGGGAGGAGCTGACACTTGCGCCTTAATAGGGCTGTGCTTATCCCCACACAAAGAACTGGGTACCCTACTGTAGTGAGTCTGGAGCCAGGCCAAGAAAGGCAGAGACATTGTGATCTTTAAAAGCCTCTTTGAAGGCTGCCCCACTTCAAAGGCACATGTGGGTATAAGTACTGGATCCCTGATACCACCAAATCATAACTTTCCTTGAACCAAGGACATTCTGCCTCGAAAAATAGCTGCTGTGCTGTAGGAGGGACTGCCACTTTGCTACCTGTCCTGCTGTATTGGCCTGATGCCTGCTGCTTCTTTTCTGGGAGTGAGAAGGACTGGCCCTGTTCTCTACATCCTGGAACCCAAGTTAGTCCAAAGGGCTTGTTGGCTTCACTCCCGTTTTCTGAAGTCTCAGGAACACAAAAGACTTCTTGCAAATCTGCTGGTGCTGCTGGACTATGCACCCTGTGAGTTCTACCCTTGTCTGAGGTGCTCGCTCCTGTTCTGAGCCTCACAAGTGGATTCTGCAGCTGTGTTCTGCAAAATTCGACGCAGTGACCCCTTTTCGCTGATCAGACCAGATGCAGTGTCCTCTGACGCCAACGCAGTACCGATGTGATGACGATGCAGGCCTCGATTGAGATGTTCAACAACGATGCAGCGCCAACTTGAAGAAGTAACTGCAAGACTTGCCTGTGACGCAGCTCTGACCCTTCGACACCAATTGAGAACTGCGTAAAACACCATCCATGTGAATTATAGGCCTGTCTCTGACTGGCCGACTGGCTCCTTGAGCCCATCTGAATCCAGTCGGAATGATTGGCTGGTTTTACTACAGACCGCCTAAATTGTAATTAGGTGGTAAGAAGTGAAACCGACAATCTTGGTCGGAAAGCCTTCGACCTAAGGTGGGAGGCTTTCCGACCGAAATCGTAATCGGCCCCTAGATCTCATGCAATATTGTTACCATAATTGGAAAACAACTGACCTATTCACAAACTGAACTTTTGAACAAGTTTAACTTTTGAGCAAGTTTACTACTTTTCAGTATACAGAAATTGAATTTTTGTAGTAACTTACACTTTTGTAGTACGCCTAGCACCGCACATGGCCAATGGAGGGTACTGCAACACCCTCCCTTAGAAAATAATGGATGTAGGAACTTGAATTAAAAAACGCTAGGAAATAATATATTTAAAATAGTTACAAAAGTGTAGTTCGTGAACACTGACAGGTCGTAAACTTACTCAAAAGTGTAAGTTACTTTTGTGAATCAAGCTGTATGTATTTAGGGTTTTACATAGAGAAATCACACTCAAAAAGTTTCAGCAAGTTTTTCCACAGAGTAGCCACCAGTTTTTACCTGTAGTAAGTAGGCACAGTGTTTTTATACTTTAAAGGATTACTACCACACATTAGGATTCTACCAGTCTTGTCAATTATATCTCACTCTTTCCCTACAGTGCCCTGTAAACCGATAGACCCACCCTCTACCCCCACCAGACCTGCCGCCAGTAATATTTCTTTCGAAATGAATGGTCCCCAGCATGATATGAAGGTTTGGGAATGGAGGACAACTGAGTCAATTTTACCTTTATACAATGTTCAGAAAAAAAGCTGCAGTAATAGTGGGTTAAAAATCCCATTATGCATGTTGTTTTGTAATTTTGACCATGATATTATTTTCCCTCAGAGATTTTTTGATGAAAACATTTCACCAACATCACAGAATAGACTTTCAAATCATGTTTCAGAAAATTAGTAACAATTGTGAAAACTGAACAGGATTGATAAAATTTTGGGTGGAGATTTCGCTTTCTCCTGGGAATACTGTGTGGGTTTTGTCGTTAATACTGTACAAGGTGTGCTTGAGCTTTATAGACTTGCTATTCACAATTGATACACAGCAATGTGAGTTTCTTATTGGTTTCACAAACATGCTACTACCTGTAGGACTTGGCCTTTTTGGTTAAAGTTCCCTAAACTTTTTGCTTTCCCTCTAGAGTGTTTTCCTGACATAGAGTTGCCAATTTAGATGCTTTGGGTACTTTGCCGCTGCTGATCAGTGACAAAGTACGAGTGTTCCCTATGTAAAATGTAATGGTAATTGGTTGGCCATGATTGGTATGTTTGCCTTACTAGTAAAGCTCCAGTAAGTATAATGTTTACAGCTACATACAGAACATCATTACTGTCATGGACATCAGAACTTAGTGTAAGACAGAAACCTTCACTTACACTAAGTTCTGATGACCATGACAGTAATGCTGTTCTGTTTGTAGCTGTACACATTATACTTACTGAACCACTTTGATTCTATCATGTAAAACTGATAAATATATTGTTTCATATTGTTTCAGTTCCCCTGAAGAAGGGATCCTTCGATCCCGAAATGCATTGGGATTCTCAACAACTTCAATGATTACATGTTAATGTAACGATTGATTTGTATAACTTTGTTTCATTTATGCAATTTGATTTAATGTATATATCATGTGATTGAACAAAAAGCAATGTGAAAATAAATATTGACACAGAGAAAGTGCCACAATTGTTTCACATAAATGATTGGAATATTCAGTATAAATAATTTAAATAAAAGAAATGATTCCACAAGAGTGAGCAAACCACTGGTTTGCAACAGCTCTGCAGGGAGGGTCAAGTGACCAGGTTGACATTTGAAATACAGTTTTTAGTTTAAAAGGAGAGTAGGTTCCTCCTTCCCACCCAGCACGCCCCGTTCAAACAACGGTCAAAAAATCAAACAATTGTATTGATAGAAGTCCTTAGTTACAAGTGCACAGTACAATTCTTAAATAGTTTTTTTGTGTTTGTTAGCCTAGTTTCCTGTAAGTTTATAATGGAGAGGTGACGTTTAGTATGTATGAATTCACAGTGTCATAATACATGTTTTTGTGAAGGTGGTTTTGTCACTGTGTGTTCAGAAACCACTCTTTTAGAAAGTGGCTGAGTTTTGTGCTCTAGGCCTTTCTGTGTGTCTCTGCTGAAATGTGGTTTGTCTGTCTGGATCTGAAAGGGGAGAGGAGCTGGGAGAGGTCTTGAGCCAGGGAGAGGTTGAGATGGCACCAAGCTTCCCTGCATTAGAGAGTAGGGGGAGGAGAAGCCCAGGAGGTGAAAAGGCCTGGGCTGGTTCTATAAACCAATTGACCCATCTCCTGCTTTGTGATTAAGGATTCAGCCCCCAGTATCAAATGGAGAGAGGTGACACTGGGAGGGAGACACCCAGAACTGATTTAGGGAGGGGTCAGGTACCCCTGAGCACAAACGAACTTCAAAGACAGTGGAATGAAACAGAAATGGATTGAGACTGAAAAGCCTCGGACCTATTCTGTGGTCAAGATGAACCTCTGCTAAAGAAGGAGCAACTGAAGAGACTGCTGTGAAAAGTCCAATTCTTGCTTCTTGTTTAGAAAGGGTCACAACCTTCCAATACTTGGGGGTCACATTACACGAGTACCTATCCTGGGACCCCCAAATTACAAGATCTCGGCTCAAGCTGTCTCAACTCTCCGGTGCAATTTTGAAGGTTGCAAATTCCTCAACCTTCAAACCGATAAGTCCGGCCCTGGAATTGTATAAATCGCAGGCCAAAGCGGCCACATCTTATGGCAGTGAGTTATGGGGGCATAGAGCAGGTCCGGTTCTCGCCAGCGTCGAAAACAACTTTCTCAGACGCCTTCTGGCCCTCCCTCGGAGTACACCTCTGTTTCCCTTGAGACTGGATATGGGTATACCATCTATCTCTGCTGAGCTGGAGTCTAAGCCAATAAGATTCTGGCATAGGCTTTGGTCCACCAGTGAGCTTGCCCATTATAGGAGTGATCTTGCCCATGTAATGGACCTGAACCAACAAGATCAAATTCCCTGGCTGACCTTTGTAAAAAAAGAACTGTATCGTTTAAAATTATCTGAACTATGGGATGCTCCTCAATCGGGCTGCCAAAGGCTCTCTCGCAAACGTTTAGTTCAGATCCATAAGGAAAAAAGCTTGGTTCTCCTCCTGACCTCAACTAAACACGGCACCCTAACTGAACGTTTCTTACAATCCAAAAATTCATATGAATTCAAAGGTTTTATGGACATTATTTACCCCATTTTAGCCAGGAAGCTGTTTATACAGTGGAGGCTGGGCACTTTGCCTGTCAAAACCTTCACTTGTAATTGGCTTCACGTGGATGACAAAATCTGCCCAGGCTGCAACTCCCATGATGAAGATGAAACACATTTTCTCTTTTTTTGTCCTGCATACCAGAGACCAAGGAAACACTGGTTGGTCCCCTTATGCAGGAATTTGGGTTTTAGGAGCCACATGCATGCGCACAGAGTACTAAGAACTAGTACTCTGCCCCACATAGTTTTCGCAGTGGCGAAATTTATTTTTGCAATGTGGCAGATCAGGAAAAAACTGCTAAATGCACAACTGTCGTAAATATGAAAATTGTTTTATATCATGGATTGTGCTTTCCGATCATGCTATGAATTGTTTTCCCTAACTATGAATTGGTTTCTATCTTTATCATGCTTTGAACACCCTGGCAACCAATTTTTATGATCCGTTTTTATAACTGTACCCTTTTTTAATATAAATGTCTAAATGTATTTGTATTGTATCTTTTATGGCCTAGAGGACCGAAATAAAGAATTTTTGGATTTGGATTTGGCTTCGTGATCCGGGGTTGGTCTGCAGTTTGCTGTTCTAACCAAGGGAGAGGCTGATGGGACTGTGCTTGGAGGCGCTGGGTCCCCTTGCTTGAAGAAGACTGTGCTTTGTGCTGTGTTTTGTAACCCCAAGGGTCTGAGGTGAGCTGGCTGCCTGTTTGGAAATACAGGATCATAAAAGTTTCTGGGAAGTCCCAAGCAATGCCGTGTACGCGTGCTTTTGCAGCTTGAGACCCTCAGAAGTTGTGCCTTGTAATCGTGGGCACTCAGGAGTAAGCTGAGTCTCAGACGCGCTAGGTGCGTGTCATGGTGCAGATCAGGGCGTTGGTGAGGAGAGCCTGGTCGTGGTGTGCATGGGAGACGAAGTAAGACTCAGATGCGTTGGGTGTGTGTCGTGGTGCAGGCCAGGGCTTTGGTGTGGAGCACATGGTCGTTGTGTGCACCAAAAGAAGAAGTGAGTCTCAGACGCACAGCGTGCGAGTCGTGGTGTAGCCAGGGCGTTGGTGAGGAGCGCCTGGTCATCGTGTGCACCGGGAGAAGAGATTAGACTTGGACATGCAGAGTGCATGTCTTGGTGTAGCCAGGGCATTGGTGAACAGCGCCTGGACATCGTGTGCACCGAAAGAAGAAGTGAGTCTCGGACGCGTAGCATGCGTGTCATGGTGCAGTCAGGGCATAGGTGAGGAGCACCTGGTCATCGTGTGCACTGGGAGAAGAGGTGAGACTCGGACGCGTGGAGTGCGTGTCGTGTTGCAGCCAGGGCGTTGGTGAGAAGCACCTGGACATTGTGTGCACCGGGAGAAGAGGAGAGACTTGGACGCGCAGCGTGCGTGTTGAGGTACAAGCAGAGGCGCTGGTGTAGAGCACTGGGTCATCGTGAGCACCAGAGAAGAGGCAAGTCTAGGATGTGCAGTGTGCGTTTCGATGTGCAACCTGAGGCACTGGTGAGGAGTGCCTGGGTTGGGTGTGCACCAAATTTGAAGTAAAGTCTCCAAAGTGCTGAGGGCGGGTCTTGGTGTTCACTGAGACTGCCGGAAGGAGGGCCAAGTCATTGGGCCCTCGGAGGGAATCAGCAGTGGCCCAGACCAGCAGCCCCGGAGGAGCTGAGCCGCCGGCCCGAGCTCGTAGCACCCCATGACGGAGTTCTGGATCGAGGCCCAAGTCGCTGACGGCAGAGAGGAGAGTGGGCGTGCGCCCCCCCCAGGTAATGTGGATCACCACCTGGGGTGGGGTGCGGGCCCGGAGGGACACTCTCTCAGCCTCTCGCTTCTGTCAGCTGCTCGAGCCTGTTGCTTTGGCTCGGATCCCGACCCTTGCTGACCCAAGGAGGGGCAGTACCGGGGCCGGAGTGGAAAGCAGTACTTTTGTGTCTTCATTGATCCATATTGGGGACACTGTAACGGAGCACCTAAACTGTCGCATTACACTTTGCATTATTGCTACTAACGAACTATCGAACTGTTGTATGATGCCTGACCTCATTTGTGCCTGACGAACTACATGCTTGGTGCGCTACGTACTGCATTATTTTTCCCTTGCAGATTACCTGATTGTAACATGGCGCATTGCATTCCTTTTTAATTGCACAGTATCTGATTATAATGTGGCACAGTGCGCTATTTCTTCCTTGCACAGTACAGGATTGTAGCGTGACGCATTGCTCTGTTTCTTCCTGGTACAGGGCATGCTGGTAGTGATATGCATTGCATTATTCCTTCTATTGTTCCTTCTATTGCAAAGTACATGACTGTGGCGCTACGTATGGCATTGTTTCTCTGTTGCACACTACAAGAGAATATCGTTACGCATTGCAGTATTTGTTTTCTTTTGCAACGTGTGTGATCCTAGCAATACGACTGGCCTAACTTTTTGGAAATGGTTAGAAGTTAGCTTAACTGTTGGTTAGAAGTGGTGGTTGGGATTAGAACCTACCAACCCACCGGAAAGAATACCACCCATTCTTGTATGTTGATTTTGTATCGTGTGGTCATATTGTATAACCTCTTATATAAAGTTTATTCTCAATTTATAAAAACTTTTGTGGAGTCTAATTGTGGTGACATCATTGGGTTACTGTGAGCGTGGTTGCACATACTGTACACTCGTGCCTTGGAGATAAGCCTGGCTGCTCATGCCAAGCTACTAAGGGGGTGAGCAGGGCTATCTCAGACGGTGTCC
The DNA here is from genome assembly GCF_964261635.1 of Lissotriton helveticus. Taxonomy (NCBI): domain Eukaryota; kingdom Metazoa; phylum Chordata; class Amphibia; order Caudata; family Salamandridae; genus Lissotriton; species Lissotriton helveticus. Next base: position 1,518,366,428 of record NC_136068.1, on the reverse strand, counting down.
TTACTAAGCCTAACGTTGAAATGAGGGGTCGGGACTCCCGCCTCCAGCATTTGGTGGCGGCGGTAAGTGATAAGGACCCCCACTTCCAACACTTCCCAACAAGTGATCACCAGTACTCTGTATGAATTCCATACTGACCAAACATTGGCAGTCGTCTAAAAGTCTCCGTCAAAGGCAACAGGAAGTGACATTAATAATTTAACAAAAGGTTTCACAAATCAGTACACACCGCCTCAAATATGTCTCCATCAGTACATGCTAACCCAAATGTTAGTGCGTTTGTATGTAGAAAACGGGGTAAAGTAATTAAACATATATTACATTTCTCAAATCCTAATGTAGATAAGTAACTTTTCCATTTACTTTAAAAATATGTATTGTTTACCTCCCCTAAACAGAATATTCATTACATTTTCATTCAAATACAGTATTTTAACTATAGAAGCCTGTACCATACATCAAAAAACATAAAAATCAACTGCGTAGAATGCTAAAATATAGGTAGAGCACCATGCATGAAAACCTTATTTTATTTAAATTGTGCATCCTTTTTTGATTAAAAAATATTTTTGTATAGTTAATAATAATGTTTAAGCTTTAAACTATATATTATGAAGAATAAATAAGTAGATCAAATTAAACAAATGTCAACTGTGCATTTTCAACAAGTTTCAAGTAGTCTACTCATCAACAGCAAAATCAATACATATTAATTGAAATCTTCATGGTACAGATATTTCTGATATTGACCACTGCACACAGCCTGTACCGGTACCATGGTACCGAAATGAGTGACTAGAGAAAAAACTCCCTTGGCCAATCAAAAGGGCCTATTTTTATAATTTTTGGTACTGCATTACTCCTGCAGGACCAAATGTCCAGATATCTCTAAGGGTTTACCCCTTCATGCCCTATTCGAACCCCTCTTTAAACTAGCGGTGGGTGATAAATTCTGCTCCTCTGGCTGAGTTAACAGAGTTTTGTCTATTCCGCAATATGCTTATAATGCGGAGTACGGGCCAAGTTCTGACAACTGCCACATGGCAGAGTTTTAGCTCTGCATGGCTCGCATGGTAAGTTAGAGACAGCAAATGAGAATTGGAGTCCCCTTGTGCGATTTTTGGGCACTAGGAGGGCCCTGGTAAGATCTCAATGCGGGCAGGAACAGGCAGTCACGACCATTCAGCATGAGAAAGCTGCTGCTAGAGTAAAAATCTACTTGAGTGGCAGCAAAGAAGCAGCGCCCTGTGGCATGCCATGTGGTGCCGTTAATGCAGATTTTGCCACATGGTTCAGTGCAATCAGCATACATGCCGATTTCCACCTGTTCGTGGAACTCTGTGGAATCTTGCGGAGTTTTCATGCAACTCCACCGAATTCCATGGAGTGAAACTCCATGAGTTCGGGCCACCCCTAAATTAAAAACTCAATTTACAAAAACAGCTGAACAGATTTACATCAAATCACAAAAAGCACACTTTCTGAGCAAAGTTCTAACTTTTTGCTGAATTTAGTGTAATTCCATTCAATCATGTTTTTTTTGTAACAGAGACAAAAGATTTCAGTGGTAATAAATATGGTAAATCACATTTTTGGAAAACCCTGTTTTCTTGGCCTCCGCTTGATGGATCAGTACAAGACTTTCTTTGAAGAAATCAAGTACATTAACTTTTTTTTATTTAAGAAACAAAAAATGATATCTATATCATATTACACAGTAGCAGTTGGTTGATTGTATTATTTTCAGTCATTTTAGCTTTTCTATGGTCTCTGCAGACTATGTGGAACATTAGGAGCCATATGCTGTAACTCCATAATGTTGTAGTAAAGGCTGTAGACACAGACTTCCACAAATCCATGGCTATACACCATTGTTGATTGTTTCACAAACAATTCGCTCATTAAAGGTAAACAATACCTAAATATTCTCATTTTGATCAGTTCCTACTGTTAGCTGCACTTTCCAGAAAATATCTCTTCAAGCTAACTATTGTAAAATAAACATTTAGTATCAAAATATGGTGCACGACCCTCCTCTGTCCACGCTCCCCCGCAACACCCCTGGCCCAATCCGCCAAAGGTGCCTAGCCTTTCTCAAACCTCCCATGCTGGAGATCATGGCACTGATCGACCTAGCCCCACTACCACGCCACCAGCGCATACTAACAACTGTGTGCCTATACCACCGACCTCAGGCCTGCTAGTGCCCCCCTCTCCTATGACTACTGAAACTCCCCCTAAGGCTCACGCCTCTAGCAGTCATAGCCCCACTACCATGCTACCAGTACATGCCAACAGAAGCGTCCCCAAACCCATAACCTCCTGCCCGCAAAATCTTCCCTCCCATATGGTTATTGATACTCCTACAAGGGCTCACAACACTGGTCTTCTTTAACCATACCACTAGGCTACCAGCTCACCCCGTCAGAATCACTCCCACTCCATCTGCACCCTGCCCACAAGTGCTTCCCTCTTATAGGGATGTTGATACTCTCCACCGCAGAGCCACCAAACCCTGAGCATCCACAACGCCATTCTGGATCTAAAGAACCTCCGGAACCTCACCGAACTCTCTTTCTCGAATCTCGAGCTTTCACAGAACTCTACCCTCCCCCTTACTCCGAGCCCCTCCTTCACCCATTACCGCTATCCCTGAGACACCTGCGCCCCCGCAAGCAGCCCTGCCACCTCTCGGAGGACGAAGTTCTGGCCCTCCTCCTTACCTACAATCCTACCCCAGTCTAGGCCTGGGTGGTAAATTCCCTTCCGCTCGCGGAATTTGGGTAATTTCACGTTCCAGGGAGAACACGAAATTGCCCAAAATTCTGCGTTCCGCGACTTCGTGAAATATTTTGCTTGTTCGCGCTCTCAAAATGCGTGTTTGCGAGATATACAGCAATCGCGAACAGGAAAAAGCATCACGAACAAGCAATTCCGCATATTCGCGTAATTTCTGTGTGTTCACAGAGATTATTTACCGTTTCACGGAGATTTGCGTAACGCGATTACGCAAATTCCGCCCACCCTTACCCCTATCACGCCTAGCCCTCTAGACCTCACAGAGGAAGAAGTTGCAGCCCTCTCTAGCTATGGATCTGCCCTGACAACCCCTTGCCCTTCAGACCTGAATGACGAACACCCTATCCGCGCGGTTGCAGCCAACCCCAACAGACCCTCTACCCTCCACAACAGAGGAGTGGTCAATAGCAACCTAGCTCTAGTACCCATCTCTCCCCATACCCACGACACACACTCCGACCCCCATCTATCCGGCCTCCTAATTAACAGCTGTTCAGCAGTAAAGCACGCCTCGGATGTCGCTGATCTCATCCTGAGCCATAAATCGGACTTAGCGTTCTTGACGGACTCTTGGCTCAACAAATCCTCTTCGCCCTGCCTAGACCTCTTAGTCCCACCCAATTACAACATCGTAAGACTAGACAGGCAATCAAAAAAAAATGGAGGAGGCATTGTCTGCATCTATCGCTCTACCCTCCTTGTTACTAAACTCCTGGCTGATCCTACAGACTCCTGTGTATTCCTTGCTCTTTCCATTTGCAACAACAACACCCAACTGTGCAGGCTACAAATCTTTTACCACCCCCAGGCAAGAATGACCCCTTGACTGACCACCTCATGGAAATCATCACAGCCAAGGCTTCCCCTCACTCTAATGACATTTTCCTTGGTGATTTTAACTTGCATTGGAACGACCCCAAGGACCCCCAGGTCAATGCCATCAGAGACTTGCCAACCAAGCCCTTACCCAAGCCTGCAATCTCCCTACTCACTCAAAAGGTGCGACTCTAGACTGGATCATCACCAAGGAGTCAGCTTTCAAACTTATCTCTATAGACCCATGTGACTGGTCCGACCACTACGCTATTTCCTTCTTTCTGCCCGGCACCCACAAGACATGGACACCACAACCCGTAATCTCCAAATGATGGGTTAGAGACACCAAGAACCTAGATCATGGAAATTGGCTGCGCGCTGTTAGACTGACCTCCCATCCCCCCTCATCTCACCTCAGTCAACAGCCTCACGGAAATTTACTCCTCTACTATAACTGACATTCTTGATGACCTTGCTCCGCTAAAACTCAAAAGAACCCAGACCAAAGACAGGAGTCCCTGGTTCAACTAATCCCTCAACAAGGAGAGGAGATCCCTTCAACAGACAATGTAACTGGAAACAGCACCCGTCAGCAGCCCACCTAAAGCTTCTCCGCCAGACCAGAAATGCCTACAATAGGAAAATCCTCAACTCAAAAAAAGAATTCTTCAGAACAGAATTAGAGAACACCAAAAATAGACCTCACTAGCTATTCGACTTGGTCAAACACCAATCCAACAAACTAGCAAAAACCTCCAAGGAAACCCCTAAACCACTAATATCTTGCAAGGAGTTCTCCTCCTTCTTCTGCAACAAAATCTCTGCCCTGGGAATCGAACCTAAATCCGCAACTCTCTCCCTAACTCCATTGGCTCTTCCTCCTCTCTCCGCGCTGCCCTCCCAGACTTCACCCAAAAATCACCCAAAAATCTCACTGGTCCAACTTTAAAGTATATGACGAACACTCTGTCTCAAAAATTCTATCATCCCTAAACCTGAACAATCACTTCAATGATCCTCTCCCCTCTAACTGCCTTGTCGCCGCCTCTCAGGCCTTCTTGGACTGCAATAATCAATGCCTCCCTCCAACAGGGAACGATACCTGACTCTCTTTAAGCTGGCCAAGTCGCCCCCATTTAAAAAAAAAACTACGCTGGATCCTACCTCCCCTGACAACTATAGACCTATATCCAACATCCCACTCCTAGCCAAACTTCTGGAAAAATGTGTGCAACAGTAGGTGAGCCTATACATCACCAACTTCCACTTACTGGACGACTTCCAATCCGGGTTCAGACCTGGACACAGCACTGAAACCACCCTCCTCCACATTGTGGATGATGCCCTTCAATCCCTGGACCACGGCAAAACATGTCTCCTTATCCTCCTAGATCTATCATCGACTTTTGATACGGTCAACCACGAAACCCTCCTTGAACGCCTCAAACGCAGGATGGGTTTGGATGGCACCGTTCTTAAATGGTTTAGGTCCTTCCTTCAGAATCGCTCACTGAGAATCCTAATTAATGGTAACCTATCTGCTCCCTCTCCGATCATGGTGGGAGTTTCTCAAGGCTCAACCCTGTCCCCTCCCATTTTCAATCTTTACCTGGAAACACTCGCAGAGGTGCTAGGCACCACCAATATCTCCTACCACATGTATGCCGACGGCACACAGATCTACATAAAAATCTCTTCTCCTAAGGACATTCTCTCCCTGAATGAGGCCTTGAAGCTGACTGTTCACTGGCTCACCTCTAATCAGCTCAAACTTAATGCAAGAAAAACTGAGTTTCTTCTTATCTCCCCACCCAAAACTAATCCAGACATCCAAGAATGGATCAAGGCTATCACAGCGCTAAACTGCTCTCCTACCTTTGTGAACTCTGCTAAATCCCTGGGAATAACTCTAGATAGCAGCTTGAACATGCGTGGCCATATCAACTCAATGGCCAAAGCGACCAGATGTCACCTGAGTTACCTAAGAAACCTAAAACCCTTCCTTGACCCTTCCGACCTAAAAATAGCAACCCAGGCACTAGTCATCTCCAGACTAGAATACGGATGCTGTACTCTTGCAGGTCTACCTGAGAACTCTCTGGCCCCACTGAAAGCCATGCCTCCGTGCCACTGCCAGACTCCTAACCGGTTCAAAGAAATTCGACCACATCTCTGCCCACCTTAAAGCCCTGAACTGGCTTCCACTCAAGGCCAGAATCCAATTTAAGATGGCCTGCATTACTCACAAGGCTTTGTACTCTAATTCCCCTGCATTCCTCGCCCAGAAACTCGTGATACCTGGAGGGGCCAGAAACTCCCGGTCTGTCAGAGACCTTTTGCTCAAACCAGCTCGCTTCCAAAAAAATAAAACCTACAATCGGGCCTTCTCTGGGGCCGCTCCAAGAATATGATACTCTTTCACACCCACCATCAGAAGACTGTCGTCTTTTGCATGCTTCAAAAAGGAGACCAAAACTTTCTTTATGGGCAAATTCCTCGCCTAACGATCGCATTACAACCTCCTCTACGACCTTGTACCACCCACCATTACGACATTATCCTTGACTTTCCCCGGATGATACTTTCCCGGCCCTTCTGGGCAACCCACCCAGGAGCTGAGACTACTCATTTTCTTGTATAATGATTCTACCTCTTTTTATCCCAAATGTATCTGGAATTTGAGACTGCTTTTTTTTCCGGCACAATGTACATAACCCTTTGTATCCCATTGACATCCTCCCCTCCTAAGTCCTTTGTATACCACCCTTCCATCCTGTAAAGCGCTCTGATACCCTCACGGGCTGGTTTGCGCTCTATAAAACCTTAAATAAAAATATAAATAAATAAATATGTAATATGATCCTGAGGGGAGAGGTGTGGCGCCGCGGCCAGGGTGGCTGAAGTTGGAATCTGGGGATCACGGTTTGATTCCCGGCGCCAGCGGCAGGTCAGCCCAGCACCATGTGACTCTAGGCAATAGCTTGCTTAATCTTCCCGACGGCTCCCAGCGCCTAGAGACCCTTACGGGTGATTGTGCGCTTTACAAATGTGGATTATTATTATTATTATTATTAATATCCTATATTGCAATCATTGGGTTTTGGTGACATACAGAAAACCAGGTAAAGCCACTGGAATTCATCAGGTATATATAAGAATGCAGACAACACATGGCATAATTCACAGTCAACTGTTATGAACAAAAGACTTCACTAGTCAAAAAGCGGTGTTTGACCATGAGTTATGTTGTGTGTTCTGTGCTTTCTTAAACATAACTAGCAAATGTCAGTATTTTTACACATTTGAGTTGTACGCATAACTCAGTTTTTAACCCTGTCCTTTCAGTGGATTTTATTGTGTTTTTTTATCTTTAACTTAATTGTCAACTCCTGCTGCACACAGCCCTTTGCCAGGTAGAGCAGGGCCTGTGCACAGGCCCTGGTGCAAAACTCACCATGGATTCCCAACCCCCACTGTGCACCGATTGCCAAGTACCCATTGTGCCCTGAGCATGGTGTTCCGACATGCCCTGTTCCCAACCATCTTTGGCTGTGCAGAGCATGGGTTTGTTGCAAGACTTGAATGGCTTAATTTACTATCTGCCAAATATGCTTGCAGATTAATTGAATAGCGCCAAAGTTATTAGTGAATGAAACCCAAGTTGCGCACCCATTTACTTTTGCTCCGCCCTGCCAGATCTGCTGAAATTTTGACATTTTGTATGGATTCACCAGATAGTGCCAGATCTACTAATAGATTAACACTTCTTTCACCCGATTGAAATTATCTTCTCCCCCTTTGAGGAGCAGCATTAATTGAGGCAATCGAAAGAAAGCTAAATAAGCTGTTTCTGCTACGTTTCAGACAGATCAATCAGACTGTTTGACCCTGTGTTGGAAATTGGGTTACTGGTAGAGGGGTTGAAACCCTATTCAGGCAGCAACCACAATTCTTGTCAGGGTCAGACACAAGCAATTGCGCTCAACCCTCTGGACATTTAGGACAAAAGCAGTCAGGGTTAACAAAGGGGCAATGTGTAAAGCATTTATGCAGCACTTCAAACAGTAATAAAGTGAAGACACAACAGAGGAAAAATCCCACTACAATTTACAAAAATAGAGTACATTTTAATAAATTATTTGATTAAAAAAATCCATGTAGTAGAAGTGAACATATGCAGTTTTAAAGATTTAAGTTAAAATAGTCCTTAAAAGCACAAAATGCCAATTATGTTCATCTGGTTACGCCAGACCATGACAAAGTCACAAGTTCACGCGGTCCAAGATGAAGAGTGGGCCAGACTCAGGGACCAAGTTAGGCCCACTGAACAGAGCACCTTAAAGCTGGGTTGCGGAGCATTGCGAGATCCCATTTAGAGGTTACGGGGGTTTCAATGGGCTGCCGGGTGCAATGTGAGGTCCTGCATTGAGTTGCATCGCGCACCACTGAAGAGTTGGGTTTGATGATCCAACATTTATACTTTGGTGCCAGCTTTGAAGTTGGAGAAGTTTCAAGAGGTTTCCACCTGTAGAGGTGGTTGGAATTTCCAACATCTCTGCCTTTGCCCCATCTTGTCTGGGGACACAACTGACCGTTGTGCATGCTACGCCACCAGATTCAGGGTAGCCTGGCTGATGAGGGGTGATATCCCAAAACTGATCCTAGGATGCTTGGTTCTGGTCCAGGGAAGATCTGGCAGTTTGGGCTGGATCCCCAGGGGGAGCAGGGTCAAGACTGATTTCCATATGTCTGGGTCCAAAGTGGAATGGAGTGGCGTCCAAAAAAACTATGGATTTATTCCGGGTCTGTGTCTGGGGGTGAATGTTTGTTTTGTTCAGCATTCTGTCCATTGTCTGTTTTTTTACCTTTCAAGAAGTGGCATTTCCAGAATTGTGACTTCAAATTCGGTTTTACCCTTAAAGAGGGTTTTCTTTCTTACCTGCTCCCAATTGAAAGTTATCCTTTAGTGTTATACATGTCAGACTTAGGGTGGTCTTCCCACCCAACATTTTGCCTTTTTTTCTCAATTTTTTTCTGACCCTGTGTTTGCTGGCCTTAGGGTTCTGAGTCGTTTACCACTGGTAACCAGTGCCAACATACATGTGCACCCTCCTTTAAACATGTTAATATTAACTTTTACCCAACGGGTATATTTTATTTACCTATTAGTCAGTGGTAACATGGTCCTATATATACCAGGAAACTGACCTGGACTCTCGCCACGCCACGGACCTCTGCTGCTGAATCCTGCCTGCTAAGCCGCTGCTGCTCGCCGGACCCGCTGCGCGGGTCCCGCTTCGCGGTCTTAGCAGTTGTGGGGAATTTTGCCTGGGGCTTGTTGGGACACCGGCAGGGCTGCGAGGGTAGAGCGGGTGGACTCTAAGTTCCAGGAGTCCCCGCGCGCCCGTGTCAGCTGGGCTCCTCTCCCTGCCGGCCGCGCCCCCAACACAGCTGTATTTAATCATCTCCAGCCCCCACACTAGCGGGAAACTGACCTGGACTCTCGCCACGCCACGGACCTCTGCTGCTGAATCCTGCCTGCTAAGCCGCTGCTGCTCGCCGGACCCGCTGCGCGGGTCCCGCTTCGCGGTCTTAGCAGTTGTGGGGAATTTTGCCTGGGGCTTGTTGGGACACCGGCAGGGCTGCGAGGGTAGAGCGGGTGGACTCTAAGTTCCAGGAGTCCCCGCGCGCCCGTGTCAGCTGGGCTCCTCTCCCTGCCGGCCGCGCCCCCAACACAGCTGCATTTAATCATCTCCAGCCCCCACACTAGCGGGAAACTGACCTGGACTCTCGCCACGCCACGGACCTCTGCTGCTGAATCCTGCCTGCTAAGCCGCTGCTGCTCGCCGGACCCGCTGCGCGGGTCCCGCTTCGCGGTCTTAGCAGTTGTGGGGAATTTTGCCTGGGGCTTGTTGGGACACCGGCAGGGCTGCGAGGGTAGAGCGGGTGGACTCTAAGTTCCAGGAGTCCCCGCGCGCCCGTGTCAGCTGGGCTCCTCTCCCTGCCGGCCGCGCCCCCAACACAGCTGCATTTAATCATCTCCAGCCCCCACACTAGCGGGAAACTGACCTGGACTCTCGCCACGCCACGGACCTCTGCTGCTGAATCCTGCCTGCTAAGCCGCTGCTGCTCGCCGGACCCGCTGCGCGGGTCCCGCTTCGCGGTCTTAGCAGTTGTGGGGAATTTTGCCTGGGGCTTGTTGGGACACCGGCAGGGCTGCGAGGGTAGAGCGGGTGGACTCTAAGTTCCAGGAGTCCCCGCGCGCCCGTGTCAGCTGGGCTCCTCTCCCTGCCGGCCACGCCCCCTAGATCACCTTTGCACATCTTTAAAAAGAGCAGTCTTTCCCGCTGCGCAGGAGCGCGCGGGAGGGCGCTGGGAGAAGCCCGGGACAAGGGCGGGACCGTCTGTGGCCGTCCGGGGCCGAAGGAGGCCGGGCTGGGCCTGACCTCTTTCTTTGCAGTCCGGAGGACATTGTTCATTACATTATGGATATGGCAACAGAAGAAGAAACCCCGGGTAAAAAATCCAGATTACGTAACGGTTCCCTGGAGAATTACTTTCCCAAGAGGAGCGAGGGAGAAAAGGATTCCATTCTAGCAGAGCGCAGGGCAGGGCAGAGCGGCGTCGCTCCGTTGAGAATATGAAACATAGACCCCTCACTGATAGTCTACTTGAATTGAACCGGGAGGGTGATTCGAATGTCCTAAGTGAGGATAACGTAAGTCAAGATGGAGTCCCCCTATTGTTTCGTGATTTTGTAGCCACTCCTTGTTTGCCCTCAGATAATATTATAATTGTTTCACCCACTCCTAGTTGTAGTCGTGTGGCTGACACATCTAAATCTAGGGAGCAGAAAGTTAAGTTTTTTCCTGCAGCCCAGACCCACCGCCCTCCCCCTAGTAAAAAAAGGAGGAAACAAAGGGTGGTATCAGGTAAAGCCAAAACATCGCACGCTGACTTCGGTAAAGGGACAAAAACTCCGATTACAACTGAGACTCCTTCAGTAGTAGAGCAGGATTATACACCACAGGTAGCTGTCTCACCGGTTCATTGTCCATCTTTAGCAACCACTCAAGATGAGGTTCCTGATAACAACAATAGAGCCATCCCACCTATTACTTCACCACTACTTCCCCCCACAGTGTCAGGGAACTTGGAATTTTTGTTGAGAACTCTCCTTTTACCCATCAATGAGTCTATTAAAAAGGTGGAAATTAGATTAACCATATTGGAAGCCGCCATAACTAGTATGTCTACCCTTACCAAAAATAAAGGAAGTGGGGCGGTGCATTCCACACCCCCTCCTACCACACCACAAAGGAAATCTAAAATTCCTTCTACCCCCGCTCTGACTAAGCAAACTCGCCAGCCTCCGGGTGGAGCTGTGCCCCCAACTCACAACACACCGCCGCCTATACAACCAAAAGCACCAGCCACTGAATTGGGAGCGGGCCCCACCAAATCATCCCTAAAGGCCTCGACGAGCAACAATCAGATCGCACATGGGGATGGTGGAAAGAGTAGAATACCTCATAAAAGGGTCCCACAAGTAGAGATTCCCCCAGAAGCTGTGCCCTACGTGGTGATTTTAACGGGGGTCCCGCAGTTAACAGAAAATAAGAAGGAGGGATATGCCGACCTCAAGAACAAAATTATCCATTGGTTGCGGTTGCACAGGCCGATAGCACCTAACATCGATGGGGACATAGCTCTTGTTAGACGGATCAACTGGCTGGGGAGTAGAACTAAAGATATCGAGGGGGACCTAGTGGTGGTCAATTTTAGAGACCCTCGGGCAGTTGATTACATCCTAAATTGGCCACCTGGAAATGGGGAAACCTGTATTATCCCACGGGCTTTAACATACTTCTACCCCAGGTCAGAAGTCACCAACTCTAAATATTCAAACAGACCACAATCTTATAGGCCGCCCTTCACACTACCCTATATTAATAATCATTCCCAGTATGGGCATCAGTTCACCAGGGTGCCTGATCTACACTCCGCCTGGTCCATGGTCCCCCATGGACTTAGGCTGAACCAGGGCTCCAGTATGAACCACCTGAGACCCTTTACCCCGTTGGATACCTACAATCGGTTTTCCCAGCTGTCAGGGCTGGAAGACTGCGATTGAAGTTGGGGGCAGGGGGGGGGGGGGGAAATGATAATGAACTTCCTGGGGATGAGGATTCTCGTCCACCTTGGGGTAGCATATATACTGAAGAAGTTAGTCTACCCGCAGACCATATGGCGACCACCAATGACATAACTGAGGATTCTAGGCTAGCTGGGCCCGTGATGAGTATGGTTGGCTGCCTCCCAACCCCCATTTCATTGGCCCAGGAGGGGGGGAGCCCTTTGACTAGGGTGGTTAACGAGAGTTTGCCCAAGGTGGGTTACACTTCTATGCCTAGAGGAAGGCGGGTAATAAACCTCCTCTCGTGGAATATTGCTGGGCTAAAGAGGAAGCTAGAAATTCCGGAGTGGCACACACTCATCGAGCAGTTCGATGTTTGCCTGTTCCAGGAGACATGGAGTCTTGTTCCTCTACATAAATCGGGGTATTCCACCCATTCTGTGCCCGCAGTAAGTAAGGGTAAGGGCAGACCATCGGGCGGTCTCATAGTTTGGATAAAAATAGATCTGAACTGGGTGGTCACTAGCCATATTGTGGAGTGTAATGATATACTCCACCTTTCAGCAAGAGGACGGGAGGATGTCGTCAGGCTTGACCTTTTTAATGTTTATGCGAGAGGGACACAGGGTGACTCTCCCTCTTTGACCTTAACAGCCCTGGATTCGGCCTTAGCCAATTGCCCCTGTTCAGCTAAAATTCTTGTGGGGGGTGATTTTAATTGTACATTTGAACCCCTCCTCGGAGACGACCCCTTAGGAATTGAAGAGGAGGACTCAAAATGGTTCATCCCAACTCTCTCCCTGCCCCCTATTAGGAAGTGGTCACCTAGGGCCATACAAATTAATGCACTGACAAGGGACCACAAATTAAGAGCCCTTAATGGCAGGACCATATCTGATCAGTCAGGGGCATTGACCTTTAATAGACTCTCAGGGCCATCCTGAATCGATTACATCCTAATGGATGTTGGATTCTGGCCGGACCTAATTGATATGGAGGTCGTCCCAAGCCAGGATAGTGACCACAATCCCCTGTGTTGCAAGTTCAATTGGGGTGTTCTGAATGACAGGCGAGCAATTGTCACCTTAAAATTAACTAAAGAAGCTATCCCATTTAACAATAACCGTAGACTGAAATGGGATAAGGCTAAGCTTAATGAGGGCGATATAGGTAGCATCAAAGCGATGGTTGAGGGTTTGTCTTCCAACTTAGAAATCTGGGTTGGTGAAAATAGGACCGTCAATTGCCAACTACCCTCCCTTGACTCTGCCTATAAAACCACAATCGATCAAATTGGCCAATTTTTTATCTCGAAGGGGAAAAGTAATAGGGCTCCTGCTATACCCTCTACTCTTTGTAAATCATGGTATAATGATCATTGTAAGAGCAAAAGGAAAAAATTGACAAAAGCTCTGCTCTCAGGGGACCCTTTACTGGTTAGAGCGGCCAGGAAGGATTATCTGAAAGCATTATCATTGGCCAAACGGGAGTGGGAGGAACAGCATTGGCAGGATCTCTCCAAGGCTGTGAGCAGTAGGAACCCGAACCTTTTTTGGGAATTGGTTAATAGAACAAGGCAGAGCAAATCGCAACCATTGGCTGATCATATAACTTGCCAGCAATGGTTTACTCATTTTTCATCCCTATATGGAGACTCGGAGGAAACAACTAGTCCTGGGGTGAATAGCCTGGGTGAAGGGGACCCCGTAGATGATAATGTCCTTTTATTTTCAACCGCAGAAGTAGTCATGGCGATTAGTCACCTAACCCCTAAGAAAGCTGCCGGGCAGGATGGGATCCCTGGAGATCTGTTGATGGCGGAGCCAGAGGCCTGGGCCAAACTAATTGCGATAATAATGAATCTGATCACGAGGGGACACCAGGTTCCAGATTCCTGGAAAGGGGCCGAGGTAGTTACTGTGTATAAGAAGGGGGCTAGAGATGACCCTGCGAACTACAGACCCATCAGTTTGATAGACATAATCCAGAAAGTGGTCGGCAGGGTCATCATTTCAAGAGTAGGCGACTGGATAGAGGAGGCTAGTATCCTCTCCCACTTACAAGCGGGGTTCAGAAGGAAGATAGGCACGATGGACCAGGTCTTTCGTCTTTTTGCCATCTATTGGAAGGCGGTTACCATCATGAAAGGCAGTTTGTATATGGCCTTCATCGATCTCAAAACTGCATTCGACCTGGTCCCTCGTGCAAAACTTTGGGAAATTCTAGGAGAGATGGGTTTTCCCAGTGGTCTTCTGAGCCTAATCGTAAAGCTGCACGAGGGGAACTATGCAAGGGTTAGATGGGGATCCCAGGGGCAACTAACAGACAGGATCCCAGTGCGGAGAGGAGTACGTCAGGGCTGTGTCATGGCTCCGACCCTCTTCTCCTTATTCGTAAACGGAGTGGTTGACCATCTAAAGGGGGAGGAGTCGGATGCCCCATCCCTGGCGGGGGAGAGAATCCCCACACTTCTCTTCGCTGACGACACCCTATTAATTTCCAAATCCCCGGTGGGCTTACAAAAACTCTTGAATCGGTTTAGCTCCTTCTGCACCATCCGAGGCTTAACAATCAATACATCGAAAACCAAATTGATGGCTTTTGCACCCTCAAAAAGATTTAAAAATAATTTTGTGCTCAACAACGCCCCCCTCGAGCTGGTCGAGTCTTTTGACTATCTTGGTGTCCGGATCAACAGCCGCATGACCTGGAAGGATCATCTTTCCAAAATGTTATTAAACCATCGAAGAGTATCCGGGGTGACGCTGAAGGAGATCCGTGAATCAACCAGTAAACCGGTCTCCCCAGCTATGACCATCTATGAGGGCCAGATTCTTCCCGCAGCACTTTATGGCTCCGAACTTTGGGGGTTCGAAGGGGTTTTGGACTTGATGCGAGCGGAAAACAATTTTTTTAGGAAAGTGGTAGCTCTTCCCGCTTCCACCCCAATGATCCCATTAAGATTAGATCTGGGCAGAAAAACAGTAAAGGACTTGGTGAGGCTACGCCCGTTGCTATTCTGGTCCCGCCTAAGAAGAACTGAGGAGCTCGCTAAGTATGCAGAAGGGCTGGATGAACTACTACTACTGGACACATGTAAAAAAATAGGATGGCTAAATAAACTGAAAGAATTGGCTTTCAGCTTGGGTCTAAGAGAGGCATGGGAGCTGCAATCACCACCACCCAAAGATGTTATAAAAAAACTATACTGGGATTGGGTACAGAGTAACGCTACGAGGCTTACGAATGTGGGCTCACTTACTGACCAATTTTTGACAATTAAGTGTGTGCGAAAATTGGAACCCTTTCTCGACTTAATAACTAAACCATTGGATCGAGCGCTGTACCTAAAACTGCGATATGGGATGCTCCCGGTTCATGACTTTATGGTGAGATGGTCGAATACAGATGCCCGCTCGCGTGCATGCCCTGGCTGTGCGGCCCCTAAGGAATCGGTGGCTCACTTGTTTTTTGCCTGCCCAGCCTATAAAGGGGCGCGGAAATTCTGGTTGAAACCCGTCTGTAGGGAATTAGGGCTGAGGTGCCATAGCCAGGCACTACGTGTCCTCTCTACAGATTCTTCATCTGCCAGTATGATCTGTGGGGTGGCTAAATTTTTGGGAAGTGCGTGGATGACACGTTCCCGCTTACTGAAATTACACTCCGGAGGTTCCACAAGCTGAGGACGAATTTACTGCTAGTAAATTGACGAATGAGGTGTCCATGCTTTTACTGTATTTTGTAATCTTTTATTGGTATTTTGAAATGTTTATGTATATGTATTCTTTTATGGTGATAAATTGCCGAATAAAGATATTCCAAACCATATATACCAGGAGTTGTAGATTAAATGATACCAGTGGGCCTGCAGCACTGATTATGCCAACCTCGTAAGTAGTCCTTCAAACATCTCAGGCCTGCCATTGTAGAGCTTGTGTGTGCAATTTAAACTGCCATTTCGACCTGGCAAAATAAACCTTTTACCAGGCCCAATCCTCCTTTTTTAATTAATATGGCATCCCTATGGTATTCCCTGGACAGCCCAGAGGGTCAGGTGCAATGGATTTAAAACTTAGGACCTGAACCTTCAAGTTTAGCATTCCCTGGTAGTAAAACACTCTTAAATTCATTTTTCACTGCTGCAAAGACTATCTCTCCAATAGGATAACATTGGAGTTGCCTTATTAGATTTTATATGTGTAATTTTCAAATTGGAAAAATAACTAGTTCCTCTTTAGTGTCTCTGGTATCCTAATTTAAAATCCTAACTTATGATGAAGTCAGATTTTAAATTGCAATTCTGAAAATGCCGCTTTCAGAAAATTTGAAAAACAACAATAGTGGGTTGGGCCCTCACCTGCAGCCACCATAGACCTCTATATACAATCAAATTCCAAACAGTTGGTGGTTGTGTTTCTTTCTGTTTTTTTTATTTTTTACACAAGATCATTCTATTTAATAAACATGGCCAGTTAATCAATTATAACATTTTATCATCCTAACATAACATTGCTCAATATTTAGGAGCAGAGAGGGATAACAAAAAGAATCCCAAACCTATACAAACTTTTTCCATATCCCAAAATAAATCACACATTAATGAACAAGATGACACAAATCAAAAATAGCACCAATCAGAATTCAACCAGTCCAAAGTTATAAACCAGAGGGACCCCTTTTAAAGTTTGCCAGCGGAACTGATGCATCTTCTCTGTCGAGCAGTGCATCTCTGAGCGGAACTGATGCATCTTGTTGCTGAAGAATAGAAACAGCTGGTGCAGAGGTCCTGTGAAGGAATTATGCTGGGGGAGCTTGCTGCCTGGCAGGATAATTCTTTCACTATGGGGAAGATTTCCTTGACTTTGTTGTTGCTGTTTTTAATGTGGTCAGTGATTGCGAAGCATTGGGTCGCTATGATTTGATCATGGTGGGACCCAAGGGTGGATTTGTAGATTCTTTTGTCAGTGACGTCCTGACTTTGTCTCCATCTGCGTTCAAGTTTCTTGCAGTGACATTCGTTGAGCATGAGCTCTCCCATGTACCAGATTGTTTGCTTTTCAAGGTGGGGGAGCATTGGGGGGATTCTTTGAAGATGATAGTGATTCTGGCCTCCGGGTCTGTTTGTCCTGTTATGTGTTTGAAACTTGTATCCAGTCAGATTGCGGCGACAATGACAGAGGCTAGGTGTAGTCAGAAAGAGCAGGTCTGGTGAGCTTTCATGTAGCGGGTCCCAAATTTCAGTGGTGTCTTTAGTGAGGGAGTCATTATTGAGGAATGTGTAAGATAGGGAGGGGAGTGGTGTAGTGGGGGTTGTGTTTTTGGTTTCTGGGGTTCTTGGAGGCAGTGAGGTGGGTGCCAGAGGCTCAATCAATCAATCAAGATTGTGTAAAGCATGGCTAATCACCAGTGAGGATCTCAAGGTGCTGAGGGGTGGGGGGCTACTGATCCATCTAGGCTTGGAGGTTCAGTCAAATAGTCAGGTCTTGAGATCCTTCTTGAATTGGGTCAGAGACAGGGATTGCCTGAAGTGGAGGGGCAGGATTTTCCAAGTCTTGGTGGCGAGGTAGGAGAAGGATCTTCCTCTGGTTCTGGTCTTGTGGATATGTGGGACGGTGGCCAGGGCAGGTTGGGCAGAGCGAAGTTGTCTGGCGGGTACATGGCTTGAGAGACGGTGGTTCAGATATGCTGGTCCAGCATTGTGGAGAGCTTTGTAGGCATGTGTGAGGAGCTTGAAGGGGATTCTCTTCTTGACTGGGAGGCAGTATAGTTGTCCCAGGGGGTGTGTTACGTGGCTGCGGCGGGGGATGTTGAGGACCAGTCCTGCCGTTTCCTGAGCTGTTTCTGGATTATGCCGGCATAGAGTGTGTTGCTGTAGTCGAGTCTGCTGGTGATGAGTGTGTGGCTGACCGTTTTTCTGGATTCTGTAGGGGTCCATCTGAAGGTTTTTCGAAGCAGGTGGAGCATGTGGAAGCAGGATGGGGATAGGGCGTTGATCTGTTGATTCATTGTGAGAGAGGAGTCCGGTATGATGATGAGGTTGCGTTCATGGTCTGTGGAAGTGGGAGGGTTTCCCAGCGCACTGGGCCATCACGAGTCATGTTAGGCTGAGGGGGGAGGTCCCAGGATGAGTACTTCAGTCTTGTCCGAGTTGTGCTTGAGGCAGCTGTCTTTCATCCAGGTGGCAACGGCCTTCATCCCACTGAGAAAGTTGATTTTGGTGGCTGTGGTTTCGTAGATAAGGGAGTGGATCAACTGGGTGTGCTCTGCATATGAGACAATGCTGAATCTGTGGTTTCGGACAATGGCGCGATGGGGGTTGCAGTTTTGCCCCGGTCGAGGAGAGAGCGGATGTCGTCGGTTGCGGTGAGGAGTGCAGTCTCGGTGCTGTAGTTGCTTTGGAAGCCAGATTGAGAGATGTCCAGGACATGGTTCTCTTCAAAGGACTTGGAGAGTTGGGCGCTGATGGTATTCTCGATAACCTTGGTGAGAAAGGAGAGGAGGGAGAAGGGTCTGCAGATCGGTGGATGGCTTCTTCAGCATGGGGTTGATCTCGGCATGTTTCCAGTTGTCAAAGAGGGTGAAGGTCTTGATGGAGCAGTTGATGGTGCAGTGAAGCTCGGGGTCGATGGGTCAGACAGGACTCTGGAGTGGATGCTCCTCATGGTATTGAGTGTGTCGTCTGTGGTAAGTGAAGTACAGTTGAGCATGGTGTGTTGGGGTGCAACGAGGGTGTGTGTGGTGGTGACGGGTGTTGTGGCAGGGTCTTGGGTGTCAAAGATGTCATAGATTTGCCTGATCTTGTGGTGGAAGAAGGTGCTGAGTTTGTTGCAGAGGTTTTGGGAGGGTTGGACGTCTCGCTGTTGGACCTGGCTAAATCCTTGACGATGGTATAGAGTTCTTTGCTGTTGTGTGCATTGGTGTTGATTATGGCTTAGAGGGCCATTTTCTTTGTGGTTTTGCGGAGGTGGTTGTGTGTGTTGATGGCGGTTATGAAGATTGCGTGGTTTTCTGTTTTTTCTTTTGTTCCTCTATCCCTTCTAGAATCATCTGCAGGTGCATCTGGACTCATGGAGGTTGGGAGTGAACCAGCTGGCTGTCTTGGAGTGTTGCTTGACTGGTGTCTTCTTGAGGGGGGCTAGAGTGTCCGCACAGTTGAAGATCCATTAGTGAAGGTTGCATGCTGAGGTGTTGGTGTCTGTTGATGTTGGCAGTGTGGTAGTGCTGAGGTAGGCAATGAGTTGTTCTTGGGTGGGCTTTGCCAAGCTATGTCAGGGAGGGGGCGGTGAGGGCAATGGTGAACAGTGGGAGTGGCGAAGGTGAAGTGCACACAAAGGTGGTCTGTGCAGAAGAATTTGGTGGTGTAGCTGTAGGTGATGTTCCCGCTGGCGGAGAAGACGGAATTGAGTATGTGTCCATCTGTGTGGGTTGGTACGGTGACTAGCTGCTTGAGTTCGATGTTGGTGAGGTTCTCCAGAAGGGATTTGGTGTTCTGGTCACTGAGGGTGCATGTGAAACGGCAGTTAATACACTAGAACACACCTTCAGTTTTGGGAGGTGACGCACAGCAGCAGCGCTATGAAATATGACAAGATTTCAGGGCAAAGTGGGTCAAAGTGGAATAGCGACGGGGAGGTGGGTGGGAGCAGGACTTGGGTGGCTAGCATTGGAGGGGAGTGACTGAGTGGAGATGGGTTTGCCTTTGGCATGCTTTAGCCATGCCCACTGTGTGTCCATGCTGTGGGCACTATTAAGTGAATACAGGTTTGGTGGGAAACCAGTGACGTTGCTCCCTTTGCAGAAGCACGGTGGACAATCCAATGATGTCACTTCCCATCCAGATGGGTGGTGATAAATAAGTCATCTTGCTTAGCTTCTTCTTTAGAAGACAGTTTTGGGGAAAACACTAATTTTACTTACTGTACAGATGGATGATGATGGAGAGTGCTTGGATGGGATGAGAAAAGAAGTAGAAGAGCAATTAAGGTTGGCAACCGGAGCCGAAACGACTAAATATAAGTCCCTGATTTTACCCACTCCTGCTTTGCACAAGTGCTTTGGCCCAAACCCCTCTCATGCTCCTGATAAACATAAGTCAGGTGAACCTTAAATAGGTCATGGTTCATAACATAGACTGACATACTGCACAGGCAAGTGTGAGAGAAGAAGAGCTTGGTATGATGCTGCCATAGCAGCATAAAAACGAAGAAGCTTATTTATGAGAGGCTTGTACCACCGGAGCAACCCTTTTTTATGCTCTGGCAGTGCAGGCCTCTCAATCATATCTATGCGGCAAAGCAAAGCCACTCTGCATAGCTTTGCATGGCCTCATAGTTATGTTGCAAGACAAAGTATCGCAAGATGCTGCCTTGCCTTATTCTGCATCAAGGAGGCATTCTGCAGCACACATAGAAAGAGGAAAATGCCTCTCAGGATGTTTTTTGTTCAAAAAACAATCCTGCCTGCAATAGAGGCACCCTTGCACCATGGTACAAGGGTGCAAGCGTTGGCGAGAGGCAGCAAATTTTGCCTCAGGTCAGAGGGAAAGGACAGGTGTCCACCGTATTTCATGAATACGGTGCATTCCTGCCCTTTCATATTGGAGTAGGGCAACACAGAAAGAAGACTTGCAGTGCTACCCTACGCTAATTCCTCATAAATTATGCCCGAATTGGCCAGCTTCAAGTTGCTATTTTGTCTTTTTCCCTCAATGTGAACCCTGCATCCTGTTTCTTAAATCCCAGAGACCCTCACTCTTAAGGGTCATGCTTCTGGAATAAGGTCCAAGCATCTAACTGGGTGGAGCTTATAGCCAGAACCGATCCTCCTTCAATTGATGATGTAGATCTTTGTTTGGAGACTGTTATCTCTTAGTGTGGTGGGGCAGCTGACAGTTGGCAAGGGAGATGTGAGGGAGCTATCTGCCCCTTATTTTTTTTCTGCGTCTTTGGCGGCCGAAAGTAGAGCCTTTAAAATACTGGAGAGAGTTTGGTGAAGCGACTATTCTTTGGACTGCAAATTTATTTATAATTCTGCCCTTAGAACATATCATGACTCCATCAAGCTGGGACAGATTTCCCTTTTTGATGAGAAAATTAATAATGCTTCCAATAGCTCTCTAGCCAATTTTCAGGTTGCCAAATCTTTTCTCTCTCCTAAATCTTGATACAGGGTTATCATTCCCTCCAAAGAACTGTATAACAGGCTGGCTGATTTCTTCAATACCAAGTTTGCTGACATTCAAATGACCCTTCCTATCCTGAAGCATTGTCTGTTGCCTGTAAGGCCAAATGATTCAGTCAGTAATATTTTCCGGTTCAGACCAATTTCTCTGGAGCAATCTGCTGAGGCTATTTTAACATGCAGCTTGGGATCACCTTTGGATGTTTGTCCTCCTGCATTGCTTGCAAGTGCAGTAGACGTTAACCTGTTAATTAATAGAATTTTAAATCTTTCTCTATTCTCTGGTGTTATGCCAGCTGCCTGAATGCTTGCCAAAGTGATCCCCTTTTTAAGAAACCCTCTCTAGATCCCAATATATTCAGTAACTACTTGCAGCAGGGTAAGCTGTTGCACCCTAGCCATTCAGTGCTTCATCCCCATCATAGCATGCCAACAGCAATTTATGAAATATTTGACCAAATCAAGTGGTCTCTGGAACAGAGCAAAAATACAGCACTGAAGGACTTGGCCCTTTTTGGCGAAAGTCCCTAAACTTTTTGCTTTCTCCCTAGACCTTTTTTCGGACATAGTGTTGCCAACTTAAATGCTTTGGAGACCTTGCCACTGCTAAACAGTGTCAAAGTGTTAGAGTTCCCTTTTTAAAATAATGGTGATTGGTTGTCCATGATTGGTGTGTTTGCCTTACCAAGTAAAGTGCCTAGTAAAGTGCACTATGTGTGCCAGGGCTAGTAATGCAACTGCTACTAGTGGGCCTGCAGTACTATTTGTGCCACCCACACAAGTAGCTTTAAAAAGGGAACTCAGGTCTGCCATTGCAGGGCCTGCCCGCAGTTTGTTAAACTACCATGTTGTTTTGTCAAGTGCACTCACTAGCCAGACCTTACCCTTCCCTTTCTTTGCACATTAACACCCCTATGGTAGGTCTAGTGTACCCCCTGGACAGGGTGTAGTGCGTGTGAAAGGTAGGATGTGTACTAAGGTGTGTGTCATGTCCTGACAGTGAAATAATCTCCATTTTCGTTTTTCACTGTTGAAAGGCCATCTTGCCCATATGATAGAATGGGAAGGCTGTGTAATATGTTTTCCAGCCTTTCTTCCCAAGGGCTTAAGATGGAAAGGTGAAGTTTAGTATGCCTGAACTCACAATGTAAACACACATCTTTTTATGAAGGTGGTTTTTGCATTGTGTGTTCAGAAGCCACTCTTTTAGAAGTGGCTGAGTTTTGTGCTCTAACATTTCTGTGTGTCTCTGCCTGGCTGTGGATTGACTGTCTGGATTTGAAAGTGAAAGGATCTGGGAAATGTCTTGACCCAGGGGAGGAGGTAAGACAGCAACAGGCTGACCTGCATCTGGAGTGTAGGGGGAGAAGCCCTTAGAGGTGAAGAGGCCTGGGTTGCTGCTATAAAACACTTGGCTCATTTCCTGCTGAGTGATTGAGAATCCAGACGCCCACTAATCAAAGGAAGAAAGGTGTCACTGGCAGGGAGGCACCCAGAACTGGTTTCAACAGGGGTCAGTGCCCCCTGAAGCACAAAGACTTCAAAGCCATTGAGGGGTATAACTATGAGAGCTGAAGCCCCTGAACTTTGGAGAATGGCTTGATCAAGTGTGAACAAGACTGGAGCTACTTCATGGTTAAGAGGACCACTGCCAAGGAAGAAACAACTGAAGAGACTGAAGGATAGGACTGGGCCTTGCTGTGTGTTCTGGGGCTGACCTGCATTTTGCTGTTTTTACCAAGAGAAGGCTGAAGGGACTTTGCTGTGTGCTGTGTCCCCTTGCTTAAAGGACTTTGCTGTGTGCTGTGTGCTGAAGTCACTATCCCCAAGGGCCTGGGGTGAGCTGGCTCACTGTTTGGAAACACAGGAACATAAAAGTTCCAGGAGAGTCTCAGCAGCGCTCTGGGGGGGGGGTGCCTGTTGCAGTTTGAGACCCTCGTAAGGTCTGCCGGTGAATGTGGGCGCTTGGTGTACAAGTGAGTCTCAGTGACGCTGTGTGCATGTGTGTGCAGCACTGAGACCTTCAGGATGATCGGCCTGTGATCAGGGGCACCTGGAATCCAAGAGAGTCTCATCGATGCTGTGAGCGTGTGCGTTATGCACAGTGAGACCTTCGTGAGGATTTGTCTTGTTATTGAGTCTCATCGACGCTGGGAGAGTGTGTGTTGTGCACTGTGGGACTTTCATGAGGATTTGCCCTGTTATCTTGTGCACTGTAATCCAAGTGAGTCTCATCGCCGCTGTGTGCAGGTGCGTTGTGCACTGGGAGACTTTCGTGAGGATTCGCTGTGTTATTGTGTGCACCGGATTCAAGGGAGTCTCAGCGATGCTCAATAAATCAATCAATCAATCATGGCATTTATAAAGCGCGCTACTTACCCGTGAGGGTCTCAAGGCGCTGGGGGGCGGGAAATACTGCTACTGCTCGAAAAGCCAGGTCTTGAGGAGTTTTCTGATGGTCAGCAGGTCTTGGGTCTGCCGTAGGTGGGTGGGGAGGGCGTTCTAGGTCTTGGCGGCGAGGTGGGAGAACGATATGCCGCCGGAGGTCTCTCTTCGGATGCGGGTGACTGTGGCGAGGGCGAGGTCGGCAGAGCGGAGCTGGCGGGTGGGGGTGTAGAAGCTGAGTTGTCTGTTGAGGTACGCTGGTCCAGTGTTGTGGAGTGCCTTGTATGCGTGGGTGAGGAGCTGAAGGTTATCCTCTTGTTGATAGGGAGTCAGTGCAGGTCTCTCAGGTGGGGTGTGATGTGGCTGCCGCGAGGGGTGTTAAGGATCAGGCGTGCGGAGGCATTCTGAATGCGTTGAAGCCATTTCAGGAGTTTGGCCAAGGCTCCTGCGTAGAGGGCTTTTCCATAGTCCAACCTGCTGCTGACAAGGGCCTGGGTAACCGTTCTTCTCGTTTTGGTGGGGATCCACTTGTAGATCTTGCGGAGCATGCAGAGAGTGTTGAAGCAGGAGGAAGAGACAGCATTGACCTGCTTAGTCATGGAGAGGGTGTAGTCGAGGATGACCTCTAGGTTGCGTGCGTGGTCGGTGGGTGTTGGAGCTGTTCCCAGTGTGGTCGGCCACCAGGAGTCATCCCAGGCCGAGGGGGTGGATCCGAGGATGAGGACCTCCATCTTGTCCAAGTTCAGCTTCAGTCGACTGTTCCTCATCCATTCGGCGACAGCCTTCATTCCTTCGTGGAGGTTAGTTTTGGCAGTGTGGGGGTCGTTGGTGAGGGATACTATCAGCTGGGTGTCATTGGAGTAAGAGATGATCTTGAGGTAGTGCAGTCTGGTGACTTGGGCGAGCGGTTGAACAGCGTTGTGCTGAGGGATAAGCCCTGGAGTACGCCGCAGATGATCATGGTGGCTTCAGAGCGGAAGGGGGGGCAGACGCTCTGGGTTCTGCCGGAGAGGAAGGAGGTGGTCCAGTCCAGGGCCTTCTCTTGGATCCCAGCTTCGTGGAGGCTTGTGCATAGTATGCGGTGGAAGCCCGTGTCGAAGGCGGCTGACAGCTCCAGGAGGAAGAAGGCCGCGGTTTCTCTGTTGTCTAGCAGGGTCCTGATGTCGTCGGTGGCGGTGATGAGGGCGGTTTCGGTGCTGTGGTTGCTACAGAACCCGGACTGGGACAGGTCCAGGATGGAGTTTTCTTCGAGGTATCGGGTTAGTTGTTTGTTGATGGTCTTCTCGATGACCTTCGCCGGGAATGGCAGCAGGGAGATGGGCCAGAAGTTCTTGAGGTCTTTGGGGTCCGTCTTGGGTTTCTTCAGTAAGGCGTTGATCTCGGTGTGCTTTCAGCTCTCCAGGAAGGTGGCTGTCTCGAAGGAAATGTTGATGGCCTTCCGGAAATAGGGTGCATTGGCGGAGCTGGCTTTGTTGAAGAGGTGGTGCGGGCAAGGGTCTGACACCGAGCCGGTGTGGATGGTGTTCATGATCTTGATGGTGTCGTCGTCGTTTATGCTGGTCCAGGAGAGCAGGCGGTTGGTGCGGATGTTGGTCGTGGGGGCGGTGGTCTCAGTGGTTGTTGGGGCGGTCGAGGTGTTGAAGCTGTTGTGGATGTCTGCGATCTTGCGATGGAAGAAGGTGGCCAGCGAGTCGCACAGGTCTTGTGAAGGTGGGAGGTCGTTGGTGTTGGAGCTGGGGTTGGGGAGTTCCTTCACTATGTTGAAGAGCTCTTTGCTGTTGAGTGCGCTGTTGTCTAGGCAGTCTTTGAAGGAGGCCCTTTTGGCCGATCTGAAGAGGTGGTGCTGTCTGTGGGTGGCGTACTTGAGGGCTGCATAGCTGTCCAGTGTTCGATTACGGTGCAAGTTCTTCTCTAGCTTTTGGCAGGTTTGCTTGGAGGCCTGGAGGTCTTCAGTGAACCAGCTGGTTTTCTTGCCGGTGTGGCTGTTGGAGGGATTCTTGATCGGGGCGAGGGTGTTAACCCAATCGTCAATCCACTGTCTGAGGTTGCGGGCTGTGGAGTCAGGGTCGGTGGGGTCGGGGGGTGGGCTCTGGGCGAGGGTGGTGGTTAACTGGTCTTTGGTGACTGCTCCAGCAGCGGTGAGGCATCTGTTGGGTGCAGTGGTGCGTGGTGGGTTTCCGAAAGGTGAAGTAGATGCAGCGATGGTCAGTCCAGTGGAGTTCGGTGGTGTGGTTGAAGGCGATGTGGGGGCTTGCGTAGAAGATGGGGTCAAGCATGTGGCCTGCAGAGTGGGTGGGTGTTGTGACAAGTTGTCTGAGTCCGAGGTTGGCGAGGTTGTCGATCAGGGTGGTGGAGTTGGTGTCATCGTTGTTCTTGAGGTGGAAGTTCAGGTCCCCAAGGAGGATGTAGTCCATGGAGGCGAGGGCTTGTGTGCTGACGAAGTCGGCGGTGCTGTGTGTGTGATCTTCGTGCAGCCTGAGACCTGTGTGTGGAGTGCCCAGTGATCGTGCACCCGGAGTGAAGGAAGACTCAGCGACGTTGTGTACGTGTGCTTTGTGGCACCCTGAGATATTAGTAAGTGAAGCGACCCGGACCGGCAGTCCCAGAGGAGCTGGGTTGCCGGCCCAAACCGCCGTTGCCATTTCACAAAGCTGCTTGGAGGCCCAGCCACTGGAAGAGGAGAGGCAAGTGGGTACGCGCCCTTTAGGTAATGTGTGTAAACTCCTGGGGCAGGGCGAAGGCTCCGAATGAGGCGCTCTCGGCCTCTCTCTCGTGTTGGCAGCACTGTGGAAAAGTCAGCCCATAACACACCTGATGCCCAGGCTGCTGGCGCAGGACGCCTCTTAGTTCCCATCTTGAACGATTACCAAATAAAGAGACGGGCGCTGGAAGCAGGAATACAAGAATAGAGTTTTATTTCTCATGAGGAGAGCCTGTCATTTCGGACACTCGCATAGTGTCTTCAGGAGGTGCTCTAACAAGTTCTCTGAGGCTTCGTCTTTTATACATATGTTTATGGCACACAAATATTCCTTATTACAATAAGACGCTTCAAAGTAGGGGAAAGGCATGCTTGGAATCCCAGCTTCAGGCCTATTCCCATATCAGTCGCTCAGATGTCATCCTCCCCTCCTAAATGTAACAAGAGATTGTGATCTCTCAGCTGGACATTCCTACAGGACACGAGGGCAGGAGGGGATGATCAGGTCAAAGGTTGGTCAGGTGGTAAGGTCGGACACTTCGGTTGGTGTATCACGGTTTTGTTATGCTGGGCAGGGAAAAGGGGGATGTACATCCACGAGGCTTGGTCTTAAGACTTGGGACCGGGTCGAGAGGCCAAGTGCAGCCGGGGGGGGTTGTCAGCTGAGGGGAAGGGTGTTCTTGGGAGGAAATGGGGGGTGTGGGTCAAGTAGGAGTGCTACTTTTAGAGCAGGGTCACGCAGAGGGAGAGGGTCTTGTGGTCGATGCATGAGCAGTGCGCGCGGGGAGGGGTGTCGGGGGTTTAGCAAACGGTCAGAGAGGCCATGGTGCCTAAAATAGCTGTCGTGTACATGTGTGCATGGGTCTTATGCTGGCGGGATAACACAGTCAGTGTTTCGTAATTATTTGTTCTGCTTACAACAAGGGGTACAGTGAACTCAAATGAACGCCGCTTATGTACACATACATTGCCATTTTCAACAGTCGCCGCTTTTTTACATAAGCAAGTTCAATTTCTACATAGTCGATGCGATAGGCAGAATGTAATACATGTTAATTTACATTTGTTGGGTTCTTCATACAAGTCTAGAGATCGGCATAATACTTAGTCGAAGTCAATCAAGAAAAGAGGTTTCGAAACATTATAGAATCAAGTTCAGACTTTCTCTTCGGTGACATCAACATACAGTAAGAGTAATCTGATACCTTCGGGTCTTATCAGTGCTTTGGAAAACTAGATACATGGGTGACCGATGAAACATTTTAGAAAGCAATACAAAATGGCTGAGGGAGGAGTTCAAGTTGATACAAGCAATTTGGTCAAGGGGGTGAGTAGAAAGTTCAGGAAGGAGGGTTTCGTCTCAATGTCTTTTTAACGGAGTCCGTCTTCTTTTGTTGGCGCTGTTGAGCACCGGCGGTGGAGCTATAGGTCCAGCTCGGATTCATCCTTACACGTTGCAGGGTGCGATCAGTCCTCTGCTGTTAGATCACAGTCCTGTTTCTTAACTCCTTGTCTTAGGGGTGCCTCATGCTGGGCACCTGCGTGTCTTTCTTTTTCCGTGGCAAAACCTTATTCCATAGTCAAAAGTTTATGCGAAAAGGGTGATGTTGTTGAATAATCAAGGGAAGAGAGGGCGGAGTGGGATCAGATCTTTGAGCACATCAAGGGACCAAAAGGAGCAAAGGATAATCGAGCAGGCAGGCCCATCGGTCGGGCTCAAAAAGGACGGGGACTTCAGGCACGAGTGGGGCAGCAAATCGAGGGCTTCAAGGCAGCCCTTTATTCCTTAATCTGCCGAGTTTGAGAGTGGTGCCTCGTCCCGCATCTCGTTGCTCGGTGGCTCTACCTTTGGTCGCGGTCACACGTGCTTCATGATCTGTGGCCAGGCTGTGCGTCACGTCCAGCTCCTCTCCTCCGGTGATTGTATCTTTGAATGGGTAAAAACAAGTTTTAGAAAGACTGGCAGGAGAAGACATTTATACATCTCAATTCCGTCCCCAATCCTATATAGGTGGGGGATAAGTTCATCGGTCACAGTCAGAAGTCATTATTTATGGAGTATGTAGGAGGGCATTACTATTGAATTCATAAACCTGTTTGGCGTTCATTCGTGACGTATGTGGAGAGAAATTGGACCTTTATACACAGTGTATTATATCAAACTCAAAATCGAGTCCTTATGTAGAGACTCGCCCTTCCCTTTAACCCAAGTATCGACAATCTTACATTTCCCTCCGGGGTCGGCTAACTCTTGTAAGCAGGGGCGTTATCGTCATGAAGAAGGGGGAGGGGGCAGATGTAAAACATGCTTTTCTTGGGGAGCGACCGTTAATCAAGGTCATCAATTACGCTTCGAGGGTAGCTGACATGAAGCTGGGGTTGATCGGGGGAAACGGGGACGCTTTGGACAGGGAGCTGGGGTCAATCGGGAGAAGTGGGGTACTCTGGACATCCGCACTTAAGTGCAGAGGAGCGAAGTAATCTGTGCATTGGGAATTGCATTTTTAGCGAACCGAAAAACAGAAGGCCATTGACGTTATAGTCTCCTTATAAAAGGCCAGATTAGGGGACATCCGTCATCTTACCTGTCCTTTCCTTCATTACCAACTCGGGTTCTATCGTTTTGCAGAAAGGAGAGGTAGTAATATGGCAAGTCACAATCGTTTTAGTTCCTGTCAATTTTGCCGAACACTTTTGTGTTCGAGGAGACCCAATTAAGTTTTGTGCCGGGGGGGGGCACAACGTTACCATACAAAGAAAGAGGGAACAGGGGGCTTTTGGAGAGAGAGAGAGAAAAAGAGAGTGAGAGAGAGAGAGAGAGAGAGAGAGAGAGAGAGAGAGAGAGAGAGAGAGAGAGAGAGAGAGAGAGCGCACTCTTAATGGTCCATTCGGTACACGTATGACATGGAGAGAGAAAGAGAGAGAGAGAGAGAGAGAGAGACGTGTACAATAATGGGTCATTCAGTGCACGCACAACACAGAACAACAGGGATTAAGTACTACGGAAACACAGGCAGAGGGATGACGTAGATCCACACATTACGTACATACATACTCAGGTGAGGGAGACAGTACATGTATTATATACAAACATCCAAGACAAGACATATAACCGTTATTGGCCATAATGATCTCTTCCTGTATGCTGCGTATCTTTAGCCTCCTGAGCTCTTTTTACCCCTTTCTTTCCTTTTATTGTCGGCTGCCTTTACTGGTCTTTGCTGTTTTACACACTTACGCCTTTGGCAATTGGTCATGAGCTAACCTGGTCGGGCTAATGCTCACGGTGGTATTTTCGAGTCATTTTAGTAAATGTGTTTCCAGGCTGAGACAACAGTTGGTGTCAGTTGGGAGAACAATAGGGCAGCTCTGAGTTTCCGGTCCATGAGCTATACACTGATAACGTTCCTAGTCCTCCAAGCGGAGTGTACTAGAGTTTAAACCTCACCTCAAAATATTCTTTAAACCTTTCCCTATTTAGTTAAGTGTGAAGTGCTTAATCATGAGTGCACATTATTTTTGGTTGTGTTATTCGGGGTGCGCAGGCACCATAATCGAACGCCTTTTTCCCGTCTCTTCGTCCGTTAGATCACCTTTTTCTTTTTCGTATTTTTAATCGATGCTCCAAAGTGACCTGCAGAAAGAGGGAAAAAGAAGGGGGGCGGGGGCAGCATTTTAAAAACACATCAGCGCGCATAAACCCGAAAAGGCTTTTACTTACTACATACTCGGTCTATCTCCACGGAACGCAGTTCTTGCCAACTCGGCATTTAAGCCCAGATGAACCTTTTAGTGTGGGAGAGATGTTTATCGGAAGCCGGTGGATAGCATAGGTCACCCAAGTGTGGTATTACAGACCGTATGTAGGGAGGCCAAGTGGCATTCCTTCGGGCGACTTAGGGGCATTTTAGCACAATTTTCCTGATACAGGTAGCATATAAAGTATAGGCTGAATTCCAGCGTCTTTCTAGCGGTTGCTTTAGGCTGCACAAAAATGTGCAAAGTACATACAACAAAAACCTAGACTATTCATATTTGCAGTATTTCTGCGTATTATACTTTTTAACCCTTAACTAATCGAGCTGAGCCATTTCACCTGTAATTCCGTTATATCGGAAACAGTGATCATTTATTCGAAACGTACCAATTTACACGTGACAACTACGTAAGTTTTTTCCAAAAATCTTTAATAAAAATGTCGGTGCATAAATACGGGCCTACAACCCAGTGGGCCGGCCAGAACTGTACATGTGGGGATACTTATTAGTGGAAAACCTAATGGAGTCGGTGATCGTTGATTTCATAATGAAAGTGCGACAAGTGCAATAAAATCATATCGAAATTTCAGTGTGAGCGAGTATCATAAGTGTTGAAATTCGAACTTTCAATAATCATGATGCGCCAAACTTAACAACAATTCATTGTCCGAATGTTCAATCAGCACCCATCTCACTTCAATTCATTGTCCGAACACATAATCAGTACCCATCCCATATCAATTCATTGTTTTTTTTTTTTTAAACTGTATGCATATTTCATTGACATCAAAGTTGAGCAATCGGGGTACAACAAGGAGTTGAAAGTTTCATTTGTACCAGCGCCATTTTGGGTGCGGCCAGGCAGATCCAGGCATAGTCAAAAAACCTCCACCAACTCGTGGTTGGCTCAGAACCTCTTTCGGCAGTCCAAAAAGTTCCGTTGAAGGGCAACAGAAAGGGATCGGCAGTATGAACCATCAGTCAAAAGGGGGAGGGAGGCAACAATTTTCCCTACCGGGTCATACTGGGTTTTTCACCGGAACTGTTCCGAACTGTAGTCTGCAGGATTTTAGTCATTAAAATTGAGGCTGGCGTCAGCATGGGAGCGCCGACGTCCCGCGGCTACATTTTCATCGGTCCACGGGCAGTTATGGCAGTCATTCCCCATCGGGGGTATCTGCGGGGGTCGGGGACTCCCGCGGCTCCTCTAGAATCTTCAAGGTCGAGGAGAACTTTTATGATGGTGGAATCAACAAGCAACCGGGCCATTCCTTCATGCTGGGCCCGCTTTAACAAGGTCGACCGCCATTTTAAGAGTTCGGCAGCTACCGGCAATCGCGGGGTCAAATGAGCAGACGGGCTCCAACCTGCCGGGCGAGGTGTCGCAGCATCGCCACAGTGGATGAACCCTTTGCCGGGTGCGAGGAGCGTTGGGGGTGCAGCTGGGGAGCCTTCACCTGGGGAGGTGGGAGAGGCTCGTTCGCGCCGCCTCTCCCTCCCGGTGCACCCCACGGCGTCTCGCTTGACATTTGTTATGGCCGGACCAGGCGATGAGGACGAGGGGGGGGTCGGAGGCATGTGCAAGACATCCCCCCCCAGTGTTGTCGCAGCCATTATTAAAGAAGTGGCGCCTAGTACGTTTCGGGCCGGGCCTCCGGTTGATGGCGGCCGGACGCTTTTCGCCACGGCCCCAGGAACGGGTCCCTTGGTTCATCCGGGGGACAGGCCTTGGCGTGTGGCGCCGCCTTTGGGCTATTCGCGTAGTGGTCCTTCCACCCCACCGCCCCTGACGGTTTTTGTAGACTTTAAAACGCCCAAAAACTACTAGAAAGTAGATCAAAGTAGCCCAGTATTGCTACTTTGGGGAAGGAAGGGCTGGAACGGCGTCAGGCAGACGGCGAAATGCATTGTGGGTTTTCGTTTGCCGTTGCAGCCGTTTGTCCTGCAAATAGTTGCTTAAATGTTTTTTTTTTGTTTGTTAAAAAAAATAAAACGTGTTCACCTGTTACTTCGCTAGAGTGTTATATATTTTTCTATTATTCGCCTAAGTTTTGTTGTTAATTGGGCGGGGTGGGTGGCGAAGCCAAGCTGTCTCGAAGTTATAGCGTTAAGTTCGGCTTTCCTCACCAGTTTCATATTTCCTGAGGGGTTGTTCCCTATGTTTCCATTTCAGCGAGGTTTGAAAAGAGATCTCATCAGCGGCCTACTGATTTCACTCTATTCCTTTTCTTTTCCCTAACGATTTTTATATATATATTTTTCTCTTTTATTTGCTAGCACGATACAGCGGCTAATCCGCATTTTTATATCTGTCCTTTTGTATTAGGGGTACCCTCCTGGTCGAGCCAGATGACCTACCTCCAATAAATGGTCCGGGTGGAACTGGTTTACCAATCAGTGGGGAGTAGATAGGCATGACAGATTACAACGGGGGACAAAGGTCCGCATTGCCTCAAAAGAACTATTCCTTGAACAATAAATGTCCAGACAATCAATCAATCAGTGGGGAGAAAAAAACAGGCATGACGGATTACAGCGGGGACAAAAGTCTGCATTACCTATCCTTCACTATCTGCAAAGGGAGGCAGAATATTCCTATTCTTCCCCGTTTGTAGACAGGGAATATCTAGACAGGGAATATCTCAAAGAGCAATAATCGATAAAAATCGATAACAAACAATCAAATGCGGAGAAAAGATAGGCATGACGGATTACAACGGGGACAAAAGTCTGCATTACCTACCCTTCACTATCTGCAAAGGGAGACAGAATATTCCTATTCTTCCCCGTTTGCAGACAGCGAATGTCTCAAAGAGCAACAGAGCAACCAATCAATCAGTGGGGAGAAAAAAATAGGCATGACGGATTACAACGGGGGACAAAAGTCCGCATTACCTATCCTTCACTATTTGCAAAGAGAGAGGAACGTTCCTATTCGTCGCTGTTTGCAAACAGAGAATGTCTCCAAGAGAACCAATACTTCAAGTAGCAACCGAGGCTAAATGAACCAATCAATGAACAATACCAGTATCTAAATACCGTTTCCAATATCAACAATCAATCAATCAATCAGATGGATAAAGCCATCCTACCAATCAGACGTAAAGACGTCCTACTTAACCTTACCCGGACCGGACCATGTGGGCAATTCTTCGCCTTCCTTCCTCCAGCGCCTCTTTTCTCTATGTTTTTATCGCAGCATTCCTGTGGGATTCCAGTCAGGACAGTAGGTCACTTGAGAGAGGTCCGTTCAGAATCGGTGAAGTTCATTCAATCGGCAGCCGGACGAGGGCCCTCTCAAGGCAGGTATACTCCAATCATTTAGATGTTCACCCCATCGTCTGGACCTCTCTTACCGGACCTTATGTCGCTGATGGGCCCCGCGTTGGGACGCCAATTGTGGAAAAGTCAGCCCATAACACACCTGATGCCCAGGCTGCTGGTGCAGGACGCCTCTTAGTTCCATCTTGAACGATTACCAAATAAAGAGACGGGCGCTGGAAGCAGGAATACAAGAATAGAGTTTTATTTCTCATGAGGAGAGCCTGTCATTTCGGACACTCGCATAGTGTCTTCAGGAGGTGCTCTAACAAGTTCTCTGAGGCTTCGTCTTTTATACATATGTTTATGGCACACAAATATTCCTTATTACAATAAGACGCTTCAAAGTAGGGGAAAGGCATGCTTGGAATCCCAGCTTCAGGCCTATTCCCATATCAGTCGCTCAGATGTCATCCTCCCCTCCTAAATGTAACAAGAGATTGTGATCTCTCAGCTGGACATTCCTACAGGACACGAGGGCAGGAGGGGATGATCAGGTCAAAGGTTGGTCAGGTGGTAAGGTCGGACACTTCGGTTGATGTATCACGGTTTTGTTATGCTGGGCAGGGAAAAGGGGGATGTACATCCACGAGGCTTGGTCTTAAGACTTGGGACCGGGTCGAGAGGCCAAGTGCAGCCGGGGGGGGGGTTGTCAGCTGAGGGGAAGGGTGTTCTTGGGAGGAAATGGGGGGGGTGGGTCAAGTAGGAGTGCTACTTTTAGAGCAGGGTCACGCAGAGGGAGAGGGTCTTGTGGTCGATGCATGAGCAGTGCGCGCAGGGAGGGGTGTCGGGGGTTTAGCAAACGGTCAGAGAGGCCATGGTGCCTAAAATAGCTGTCGTGTACATGTGTGCATGGGTCTTATGCTGGCGGGATAACACAGTCAGTGTTTCGTAATTATTTGTTCTGCTTACAACAAGGGGTACAGTGAACTCAAATGAACGCCGCTTATGTACACATACATTGCCATTTTCAACAGCACGAGTCTCAGGTTTGGCTCGTATCGCAGCCCGTATTGCCAAATGGAGTGGCGGTACAGGGGCCGGAGTGCAAAGCTGCACTTTGGGATTATATCGTACTGTGTTGGGCCAACTGTGAGAGGCTGACTGAAGGTCAGAAGAGGAGGCGGAGAGACAGCCTAAGGCCCGGTGATCGGGGCCTGAGTGAACTACGTAGTACTCCATTTCTGATAGCAGAGTACCTGACTGACGTATTACACATTGCAACATTTCTGTAGAAAGAACTACTTGATTGTCGTATGAGGCATTGCCTTGTTCCTGCATAACAAACTACCTGTGCATTGCATTATTCCTACATAAAGAATTACCTGAATAGAGTATACGCATTGCCTTATTATTGCAGAATGACATATTTGGTGGTTGGATTACACATTACATTGTTTTACCTTTCAAAGTGCCTAATTGTTGCGTTACGCATTGCATTCTTTTCATTGCAGAGTGTCTAATTGCTACGTTACGCATTACAGTATTTTTACATTGCAAACGTACCTGATCCTAGCATTAAGAACTGTATGACATGCTATTAGGAGTACAGGAGAATGTTCTGCAGGGCGAGGGGCCTCAGGAAGTGGGAGTGTGCTTGCTTTCGGAGCAGTGTTGGTTGGGAGGGATCTGGGGGCGCGTTGATTAAAATAATAAACAAGTGCTGGTGAGGGAGGGAGATCGGTGCGTGTGGGGATGTCAGTGCGGTGACACGGCGCTGGGCATGTTTCAGGGCTTAGGGACGAGTTAAGGCTGTGATGGAAGCAGAGGCGTGGACTCAGTACCTCCTGGTTGTGAGTGCAGAGTGAGTGCAGAGTGTGAGTGCAGAGTGAGTGCAGAGTGAGTGCAGAGTGAGTGCAGAGAGCGAGCGCAGAGTGAGAGTGAGTGCAGAATGAGTGCAGAGTGTGAGTGCAGAGTGAGTGTGAGTGCAGAGTGAGTGTAGAGTGAGTGTAGGGTGAGGGCAGAGTGAGTGCAGAGTAAGTGCAGAGTGTGAGTGTGGAGTGAGTGTGAGTGCAGAGTGAGTGTAGAGTGAGTGTAGGGTGAGTGCAGAGTGAGTGCAGAGTGCAGAGGGAGTGCAGAGTGAGAGTGAGTGCAGAGTGAGTGCAGAGGGAGTGCAGAGGGAATGCAGAGTGAGTGTGACTGCAGTGTGACTGCAGAGTGAGTGAAGAGTGTGAGTGCAGAGTGAGTACAGAGTGAGAACAGAGTGAGTGTAAAGTGAGGGCAGAGTAAGAGTGAGTACAGAGTGAGAGTGAGTGCAGAGTGAGTGCAGAGTGAGTGCAGAGTGAGAGTGAGTGCAGAGTGAGAGTGAATGCAGAGTGAGTGTGAGTGCAGAGTGACAGTGAGTGCAGAGTGAGTGCAGAGTGAGTGTGAGTACAGAGTGAGTGCAGAGTGAGTGTGAGTGCAGAGTGCGTGCAGAGTGAGAGTGAGTACAGAGTGAGTGCAGAGTGTGAGTGCGGAGTGTGAGTGCAGAATGTGAGTGCAGAGTGTGAGTGCAGAGTGAGTGCAATGTGAGTGCAGAGTGAGTGCAGAGTGAGAGTGAGTGCAGAGTGAGAGTGAGTGCAGAGTGAGTGTGAGTGCAGAGTGAGTGCAGAGTGAGAGTGAGTGCAGAGTGAGTGCAGAGTGAGTGTAAGTGCAGAATGAGAGTGAAAGTGAGTGCAGAGTGAGTGCACAGTGTGATTGCAGAGTATGAGTGCAGAGTGTGAGTGCAGAGTGTGAGTGCAGAGTGAGTGCAGAGTGAGAGGGAGTGCAGAGTGAGAGTGAGAGTGAGTGCAGAGTGAGAGTGAGTGCAGAGTGCAGAGTGAGTGCAGAGTGAGAGTGAGTGCAGAGTGAGAGTGAATGCAGAGTGAGTGCAGACTGAGAGTGAGTGCAGAGTGGGAGTGAGTGCAGAGTGAGTGCAGAGTAAGTGTGAGTGCAGAGTGAGTGCAGAGTGAGAGTGAGTGCAGAGTGAGAGTGAGTGCAGAGTAAGTGTGAGTGCAGAGTGAGTGCAGAGTAAGAGTGAGTGCAGAGTGAGTGAGTGCAGAGTGAGTGCAGAGTGAGAGTGAGTGCAGAGTGAGAGTGAGTACAGAGTGAGTGCAGAGCGAGAGTGAGTCAGAGTGAGTAAGTGTGAGTGCAGAGTGAGTGCAGAGTAAGTGTGAGAGAGTGAGTAAGTGTGAGTGCAGAGTGAGTGCAGAGTAAGTGTGAGTGCAGAGTGAGTGCAGTGTGAGTGCAGAGTGAGTGTGAGTGGAGAGTGAGTTCAGAGTGAGTGTGAGTGCAAAGTGAGTGCAGAGTGAGAGTGAGTGCGAGTGAGTGCAGAGTGAGAGTGAGTGCAGAGTGGGAGTGAGTGCAGAGTGAGAATGAGTGCAGAGTGAGTGCAGAGTGGGTGCAGAGTGCGAGTGAGTCAGAGTGAGTAAGTGTGAGTGCACAGTGAGTGCAGAGTAAGTGTGAGTGCATAGTGAGTGCAGAGTGAGTGTGAGTGCAGAGTGAGTTCAGAGTGAGTGTAAGTGCAAAGTGAGTGCAGAGTGCGATCGAGTGCAGAGTGAGAGTGAGTGCAGAGTGGGAGTGAGTGCAGTGTGAGTGCAGAGTGAGTGTGAGTGCAGAGTGAGTGCAGAGTGAGTGCAAAGTGAGAGCAGAGTGAGTGCAAAGTGAGAGCAGAGTGCAGAGTGAGTGCAGAGTGAGTGCAGAGTGAGAGTGAGTGCAGAGTGAGTGCAGAGTGAGAGTGAGTGCAGAATGAGTGCAGAGTGAGTGCAGAGTGAGTGCCGAGTGAGAGCAGAGTGAGAGTAAGTGCAGAGTGAGAGTGAGTGCAGAGTGAGTGTGACAGCAAAGTGAGTGCAGAGTGAGTGCAGAGTGAGAGTGAGTGCAGAATGAGTGCAGAGTGAGTGCAGAGTGAGAGTGAGTGCAGAGTGAGAGTGAGTGCAGAGCGAGTGCAGAGTGAGTGCAGAGTGAGAGTGAGTGCAGAGTGAGAGTGAGTGCAGAGTGAGTGTGACTGTAGAGTGAGTGTTACTGCAGAGTGAATACAGAGTGAGTGCAGAGTGAGTGCATACTAAGTGTGAGTGCAGATTGAGTGCAGAGTGAAAGTGAGTGCAGAGTGAGTGTGAGTGCAGAGTGAGTGCAGAGTGAGTGTGAGTGCAGAGTGAGTGCAGAATGAGAGTGAGTGCAGAGTGAGAGTGAGTGCAGAGTGAGTGCAGAGTGAGTGTGAGTGCAGAGTGAGTGAGAGTGAGTGCAGAGTGAGAGTGAGTGCAGAGTGAGAGCAGAGTGTGTGCAGAGTGAGTGCAGAGTGAGTGCAGAGTGAGAGTGAGTGCAGAGTAAGTGTGAGTACAGAGTAAGTGCAGAGTAAGTGTGAGTGCAGATTGAGTGCAGAGTGAAAGTGAGTGCAGAGTGAGTGTGAGTGCAGAGTGAGTGCATAGTGAGTGTGAGTGCAGAGTGAGTGCAGAATGAGAGTGAGTGCAGAGTGAGAGTGAGTGCAGAGTGAGTGCAGAGTGAGTGCACAGTGAGTATGAGTGCAGAGTGAGTGCAGAGGGAGAGTGAGTGCAGAGTGAGAGTGAGTGCAGAGTGAGTGCAGAATGTGTGCAGAGTGAGTGCAGAGTGAGTGCAGAGTGAAAGTGAGTGCAGAGTAAGTGTGAGTACAGAGTAAGTGCAGAGTAAGTGTGAGTGCAGAGTGAGGGCAGAGTGAGAGTGAGTGCAGAGTGAGTAAGAGTGCAGAGTGAAAGCAGAGTGAGAGTGAGTACAAAGTGAGAGTGAGTGCAGGGTGAGAGTGAGTGCAGAGTGAGTGTGACTGCAGAGTGAGTGTTACTGCAGAGTGAGTGCAGAGTGAGTGCAGAGTGAGTGCATACTACGTGTGAGTGCAGAGTGAGTGCAGAGTGAGAGTGAGTGCAGAGTGAGTGTGAGTGCAGAGTGATTGAGTGCAGAGTGAGTGCAGAGTGAGAGTAAGTGCAGAGTGAGTGCAGAGTGAGAGTGAGTGCAGAGTGAGAGTGAGTGCAGAGTGAGTGCAGAGTGCATGCAGAGTGAGTGCAGAGTGAGAGTGAGTGCAGATTAAGTGTGAGTACAGAGTAAGTGCAGAGTAAGTGTGAGTGCAGAGTGAGTGCAGATTGAGAGTGAGTGCAGAGTGAGTGTGAGTGCAGAGTGAGAACAGAGTGAGTGTGAGTGCAGAGTGAGTGCAGAGTGAGAGTGAGTGCGAGTGAGTGCAGAGTAAGAGTGAGTGCAGAATGAGAATGAGTGCAGAGTGAGAGTGAGAGCAGATTGAGTGCAGATTGAGTGCAGCGTGAGTGCAGAGTGAGTGCAGAGTGAGTGTGAGTGCAGAGTGAGTGCAGAGTGAGAGTGGGTGCAAAGTGAGTGCAGAGTGAGTGCAGAGTGAGAGCAGAGTGAGTGCAGAGTGAGAGTGAGTGCAGAGTGAGAGTGAGTGCAGAGTGAGTGTGACTGCAGAGTGAGTGCAGAGTGAGAGTGAGTGCAGAGGGAGTGCAGAGTGAGAGTGAGTGCAGAGTGAGAGTGAGTGTAGAGTGAAAGTGAGTTCAGAGTGATAGTGAGTGCAGAGTGACTGCAGAGTGAGTGTGACTGCAGAGTGAGTGCTGATTGAGTGCAGAGTGCAGAGTGAGTGCAGAGTGAGTGCAGAGTGAGAGTGGGTGCAGAGTGAGTGCAGAGTGAGAGTGAGTGCAGAATGAGTGCAGAGTGAGAGTGAGTGAGAGTAAGTGCAGAGTGAGAGTGAGTGCAGAGTGAGAGTGAGTGCAGAGTGAGAGTGAGTGTGACTGCAGAGTGAGTGTGACTGCAGAGTGAGTGCAGAGTGAGTGCAGAGTGAGTGCAGACTGCTGCGTGCCACACACTGCTGCATGTCACACACTGCTGCACGCCACACACTGCTGCACGCCACACACTGCTGCACGCCACACACTGCTGCACGCTGCACGCCACACACTGCTGCACACCACACACTGCTGCATGCCACACCCTGCTACACACCTCACAGTGCTGCACGCCACACACTGCTGCACGCCTCACACTGCTGCACGCCTCACACTGCTGAACGCCACACACTGCTGCGCGCCCTACACTGCTGCACGCCACACACTGCTGCACGCCACACACTGCTGCAGAGTGAGAGCGACAGCAGAGTGAGAGTGACAGCAGAGTGAGAATATCAGCAGAGTGAGAGTGACAGCAGAGTGAGAGTGAGAGTGACAGCAGA
Organism: Lissotriton helveticus; assembly: GCF_964261635.1. NCBI lineage: Eukaryota > Metazoa > Chordata > Amphibia > Caudata > Salamandridae > Lissotriton > Lissotriton helveticus. The sequence continues at coordinate 1,518,327,177 of NC_136068.1, read as the reverse complement.
GTGAGAGTGACAGCAGAGTGAGAGACACAGCAGAGTGAGAGACAAAGCAGAGTGAGAGTGACAGCAGAGTGAGAGTGACAGCAGAGTGAGAGACAGCAGAGTGAGAGACAGCAGAGTGAGAGACAGCAGAGTGAGAGACAGCAGAGTGAGAGACACAGCAGAGTGATAGACACAGCAGAGTGATATACACAGCAGGGTGATAGACACAGCAGAGTGAGAGACACAGCAGAGTGAGAGACACCGCAGAGTGAGAGTGACAGCAGAGAGAGTGACAGCAGAGCGAGTGACAGCAGTACAGGAGCACTGGTCCCCGCAGTACAGAAGCACGGAACACACAGTACAGGAACACTGGTCCCAGCAGTACAGAAGCACGGAACACACAGTACATCACCACTGGTCCCAGCAGTACAGAAGCACGGAACCCACAATACATGAACACTGGTCCCAGCAGTACAGGAGCACTGGTCCCAGCAGTACAGACGCACGGAACACACAGTACAGGAACACTGGTCCCAGCAGTACAGAAGCACGGAACCCACAGTACAGTAACACTGGTCCCAGCAGTACAGGAACACTGGCCCCAGCAGTACAGGAGCATGGAACAGTACAGGAGCACTGGTTCCAGCAGTCCAGAAGCATTGGTCCCAGCAGTACAGGAACACCCCAACACACATCTGCAACACACACTAACACACACAACACACACACATCCACACACACCTAACACCACATACCCCCTCCAACTCCAACTCCACCCTCCAACTCAAACTCTACCCTCAAACTCAAACTCTACCCTCAAACTCAAACTCTACCCTCAAACTCCAACTCTACCCTCAAACACAACACCACTAACCACACACACACACCTCAAACTCAACCACTCAAACCCACCCTCAAACACAAACCTCCACAACTATCACCCCAACCCAACACTACCCCTCAAAACCCAACTCTACCCTCAAACTCCAACTCTACCCTCAAACTCCAACTCTACCCTCTAACTCAAACTCTACCCTCAAACTCAAACTCTACCCTCAAACTCCAACTCTACCCTCAAACTCAACCTCTACCCTCAAACTCCAACTTTACCCTCAAACTCAAACTCTACCCTCAAACTCAAACTCTGCCCTCAAACTCCAACTCTACCCTCAAACTCCAACTCTACCTTCAAACTCCAACTCTACCCTCAAACTCAAGGTCTACCCTCAAACTCAAAGTCTACCCTCAAACTCCAACTCTACCCTCAAACTTAAAGTCTACCCTCAAACTCCAACTCTACCCTCAAACCCAAAGTCTACCCTCAAACTTAAAGTCTACCCTCAAACTCCAACTCTACCCTCAAACTCCAACTCTACCCTCAAACTCCAACTCTACCCTCAAACTCATAGTCTACCCTCTAACTCAAACTCTACCCTCAAACTCCAACTCTACCCTCAAACTCAAACTCTACCCTCAAACTCAAACTCTACCCTCAAACTCCAACTTTACCCTCAAACTCCAACTCTACCCTCAAACTCAAACTCTACCCTCAAACTCAAACTCTGCCCTCAAACTCCAACTCTACCCTCAAACTCCAACTCTACCTTCAAACTCCAACTCTACCCTCAAACTCCAACTCTACCCTCAAACTCAAAGTCTACCCTCAAACTCCAACTCTACCCTCAAACTCCAACTCTACCCTCAAACTCAAACTCTACCCTCAAACTCCAACTCTACCATCAAACTCAAACTCTACCCTCAAACTCAAACTCTAACCTCAAACTCCAACTCTACCCTCAAACTCAAACTCTACCCTCAAACTCAAAGTCTACCCTCAAACTTGAAGTCTACCCTCAAACTCAAAGACTACCCTCAAACTCTAACTCCACCCTCCAAGTCCACCCTCCAAGTCCACCCTCCAAATTCACCCTCTGTTGGACCTGGCCTCATGGCGTGGTCCTACCCCTCCCGCATGGCGGGCCCAGGACGATATCCGCCCTCCACCAGACCTCGGGCGGCCCCTTTGGCCCGATCCTGCACGCCCCAACCCCACAGGGCCGGCTACCATCCCGGTCCACCAGCGCAGGCCTGACCCCAGCATAGGCCCATCACGGCCTCAGCACGAGGCCGTGCCCGACTCCATCTTGGACCCGCCACGTCACAACCACGTGGCCTCGGCCCCAGCCCAGGCCCCAGCGAAGCCCCGACATCGAGGCACCAAGATCCGCCCAGGTGGTCGAGTAGTCACTCGACAGATCCCGGAGGAAGGGGAGTTTCGATGGGCCTCCAGCCGTCCCCGGACGCCTGGTATCGATCGCCCTCCGGCCTCCCTGGGCGCTGGCTCCACCCCCCTGCTGGGTGTCTGGACACCATCATCCCGGCCCCTCTGACCCCCAGGCGCGAGGGTCCGGACTTCAAAGACCTCCAGGCCTATATCTGGGGCAACCCTGGATTAAGACTCCAGTTGTATCCTGGACTGGAAGCCCTGCTGACGCTGTCACGGCCGACACCAGACGAACTCATCCGTAACCCGACGACCTTCTGAGAGCCCGCTGGCGCTGCCGCGGCCTACCTTGCTGAACCTTCCGAGAGCCTGCTGGCGCTGCCGCGGCCTACCTTGCTGAACCTTCCGAGAGCCTGCTGGCGCTGCCGCGGCCTACCTTGCTGAACCTTCCGAGAGCCTGCTGGCGCTGCCGCGGCCTATCTTGCTGAACCATCTGAGAGCCTGCTGGCGCTGCCGCGGCCTACCTTGCTGAACCTTCCGAGAGCCTGCTGGCGCTGCCGCGGCCTATCTTGCTGAACCATCTGAGAGCCTGCTGGCGCTGCCGCGGCCTACCTTGCTGAACTTTCCGAGAGCCTGCTGGCGCTGCCGCGGCTCGAGCATCTCGGAACCCCCCAGCTCGAGGATTGAGAGCTGTGCGTAGGGTATCCCTTCCTCCGCCCAGAGTAAGACTGTCCCGCTACCTTACCCCCCTTTAAGAGACTTTCCAGATCCCTCGATCTGCTTGTACATACTGCCAAGAACCAGCAACCGTTTATTCCCTATAAAAGCTTGAGAACGTAACTTCTTGTGTGGTTTCCATCTGTAGTGTTGTGGTTACTCTGCTGTACGATCCTAGGAGAGGACCCTCATTCAGGAGGCCTCTCAGCAACCGCTCGGCTACTCCTAGACGGAGAGGTGGACCTAGGGGTGGTCAGTCAGACATCTTCTGCCTCGCCCGGGGACGCCTTTCTAACACCCTCCAAATCCACCCTCCAACTACACCCTCCAACTCCAACAATAGGAACAGTACCACATGGGCCACTGTCAGAATCAACACTTAGCAGAAATAGCACTTCTAGAACATAGAATATAGGATATGAAATCACTGTAGCACAAACTAGCAAGTATAGCACACAACCAGTAACTACTGGTAAAGGTAGGTACACACTAAGCAATCCTAATAACCATAGGCCTAGATCACGCATGGACACATAACCTCTCTAGTATAAACTATACTAGGCAAAACACGACCACCTAAGAATAAAAATACATTTAGGGGTATAAGCAAGAACACATTACACATGATGCATCAAAACACATTCAGAGGTGCAGGGAAGGAAAACACATGATGCTTAAAACATTCAGAGGTGCAAGAACAAGGAAAAACACATGATGCATAAAACGTAACTTGTGCTATGTAAAGCGCTCTGATACCTGATTCGGTTCGGGTCTAGTTCGCACTATATAAGACTCTAAAAAAAAAAATTGTTAACGAATCCACAATTAACTATTGTACCAATAGCAGTATTGCAAACTTTACTTTTAAACATAATCATCTAAAGCTCAGCATGCTACCATTGCTACAATTCCAATCCAAACCACATACTTCCATTACACATTACATACATACACTCCATAACACATGGCGAAAAGACATTGCCATTTACAATGCCATTTCCTCTAACTCAAATAAATCTGAAACCTATTGCATTTCTAATGCTTGTTACTTTTGAGGGGCCCCTATCCTCAGCTGAAAGAATTTTCATGGACTGCAATCTTGCTGTGTTTGAATGGATACAGAGTAGCTAGTTTAAATGTAACTCGGACAAAATTAAAATTCTTCTGTTTGACTCCCATTCAAGGATCTCGTGGAATGATATCTGGCCCAACGTATTGTTGGCTCCTCGGGTGGCAAAAAATCTGGGATCAAATTGGACAATCAACTGTCCATGCATTCCCAGATTTCTGCGGTGGTGGGTCAGTGTTTTGGGCTGTTCCGTACCCTTAGAAAATACCTATATCACCTGCCTCTGTGTTGCAGGAGGACTGTGATCCATGAGCTTATTATCTTGTGGCTAGACTACTCCATTGCCCTTTATCTTGGGGAGTCTGAAATACTGCTAGGTGATCTTCAGTTAGTCTAGAACACTGTTGCCCGGCTCATTCTGCATCTGCCTAGTCACACACCAATTCTTCCCATTATAAATTCCTTACACTTTCTGCCTATAAGGAAATGGATTTTATTCAAATCCCCTTCGTTGGTTCATAGGGCAGTGTTTCAACACAGCCCAGACTATCGGTTGAGGAGGTTCATGTCCTACTGCCCCTTTAGAGTGCTGCGTTCTTCATCTGCCACTTTGTTGGTAGTGCCTCACATAAGCATTTGAGGAAGGGTGGTAAAACATTTTCGTTTTTAGCAGCCAAAGCTTGGAATCAGCTGCTACGTGATCTTTGGATGCTTCCCTCAGAGGATGTCTACCAAAGGTGATTGAAAACTTCGCTCTTTTCTTCCACCGTTTAAAGCTTCCGTGTTTTTGTGCGTACTACTGTGCCTTAGCGCCGGGACGCTCTTTGAATTGCAGAGGTCTTTAGAAAACACCAACCATTCATTCATACTTTCTAGTTTTATCTGAGGAGGCATAATCTTGCTTTTCTAGAATTTCCTCCCAGGTAGCTTCCACTAAATGATATTACATGTCAATGAAATAGTGAAAGGAGACCTACTTTATTCCATTGTCTCTGCTGGTCCAGCAGTGTGAGATGGGCAAAATGAAGTAGATTTAGGTACGCATATAGCGCAAAACACAAGTTGTAGTCAAAATACAGCTGATGTAAAGATGCACACAGTGAGAGGAACATGTTGTGGGCAAAATGAAGTTGATTAAAATATGCACCCAATATGAGGCACGGGTTATTAGCAAAAATTGAAGCTGATTTAAATATACACCCAATGCTCTGCACAAGTTGTTGGGGACATGGGCTGAAGGAAATATGCACCAAGTGCAAGAGCTCAGGAGCGTCTGCCGGGAGGGCACCCTCCACTTGAAGTGGGTCTAGTAAATGAAGATTACAAATAAATTACTTCTAGCATGTGAGGATTAGACCCCGTCCAAGCTCAGTTTGCTCTTTGATTAAACACCTACGCAGGACATCTACCTAAATAATCTTAGGGGTGCACTGGTGAAGTCAGGGCTATCAATTAATGATTGTTTCCAATGTCAAATTAAAGAAAGTAGGCTGTGTTTTCTGAGCAGATTACTGTGATTTTCTTATTGCTGGACATTGTGTTGGTAAATATACACACTGACGCTCTCTGCTATGATGGAGATGCCGCTAAGAGGACCAGCAGTGTAGGTTCTCACTGTCCCAGAGTACCTGTGTGCTAATGAGAAGTGCTGGCACCCTCTCATTAAAGGATTGAACCCCCACTGAGTTGTACAGGTACTACTCTCCCTTTAAAATTAAGGTGCAGGCACACAGCCCCAGTGAGTACGAGCCCATTTAACGCACTGACTGGACCGATGTAGGGGGCTTCAGCTAGCGGTCCGGTCCCCAATAAAGACAATATGAAGAGGGAACTAAAGCAGAGAAGCGAAAATGCATGAGATAGCCTTGCCTCCTTGACTTTTCTGCAGGACAGAAAAGGAATTTCATCTGCTGATATAGACCGTTGAACCAGGAAAGCAAGACTAAAAATACGAGATTGTGTGAGATTAAGAAAATAATAGCAAACATGTCTCATAAACCAATCTGACATCATCAAGCAAAGAAACATAGAATGCCAATTGTTTGTGATTGTTGGAATACAGGACTGGCTGAGAAACGTTATTTTCCTTCACTCCGACAGGGCCTTTAAATTGTGATCTGCAGCGCCACACACTGTTCTCTCTATTCAAGCCTGGACTTCCCCGCCGCTTTCATGTAAAATACGGATGCAGTAATCGAGCGGCTGATCGTCAGTAGAGAGCGCTGCATAAACACGGGTTTTTACCAAGGAAGGCTAACTGGCCAAGAACAGCAACAGAGACGCGCCAGAGGGCAGCGCCACGTGACACTTAACACGCAGTCCGATCAGACGCGGCAGTGCGCGCGTTCCACTGAAATGTGATTGCTCCTGTAATAGGCAGAGGTCGAGGCTGTCGTGGAATCAGTAAAATAAACGAAAAGGGTACGTTTCAGGTGCTGCTGGAGATTAATGGAAGCGGGGGAGTGTTAGCACAGGCAGGAAGGAAGGAGTGCTAGTTTGGCGTGTTCCCTTGCAGACTGCAGTGACTGCGTTGTGCCATCCCCTGCAGCAACGACATGAATCGCAAGCAGCCAGGGGTTGTTGGGGGGAGTGGGGGATGCCTGGCGGTGGGGGGCGGGGGGAATGAGAGTGCTGCAGCCATTAATGGAGGACACCGAGCCGTTGCACAGGGATGACACAGCTGGGGCTCTGCAGAAGCTGTGAGGGATGACTGGAATTTGAATGAGTCTCCGCAGCAACTGACGTCAGCCGCCCCCTCCCCCACGCTAACAGCTAGGCTCCCTCCCCTCCCCTCTTCTATAGGCTCTTCTTCTGATTGGCAATATCCTCTGTAGGGAGCCGGTAGGATAGACAACACAAGGCCAGAAGGAGGGGAAGCTGCTGAGAGCGGCATCGAGTGATGAATACTAATCACGCTGCATCCGTGCTCCCATGGTGTGCCCTACACAAAATGGGATTATATTGTCATGCACAAAAATAATGGTCAACGCGTGTATGCACGCATAGCGACGGGATATACACGCACACACATTTGTGGGCCAAAACCATGGGCCTGAATTCCACGCAAAGGGCGTGCTCATATAGCAAGGCTGCATCTCACTAGGAACTCAAAATTGTACCCCTCAAGGACCTGTAATCAGCCCCTACAGCCCGGTAACGTTGCGCTCCCTAGCTACTATTTTCCTGGCGTTTGGATGGACTAATGCTGGAGGACTAACAATCCTCCAAACATCCTTCACCTGTGAAGCACCCAGACCTTTTGCGAGGGGACTTATGCTTAGGTGGAAACACCTATAACCCTCACCCAAGCTCTTGGGAGTGTTTAACAGAGTTTCTTGGACAGTAGACAATATCTACCTACTAGTCGGACCAGGACAGGGACCACCTACAGGTAACCAGTAATCCCCTGGGTAACACAGAGAGACACCAGCATCCCAAACGGTAGGACTCATGGCAACTAAGATGGTTGAAGACATGGACACTAGTGTCCCAATCACCAGTGCTGAAGGCATTACCGAACTGGATGCCCCGAAGCCCAGCCCCCTTGGGAAGGCAGCAGAGAGGCCGGTAGGGTAGTTTCCCCAGAAGCAAGCACCAGTGCTGGGATGGCTGGTGCCCAGAAGACCCCAAGGCCTAAGCAGGGGACACCTGAAAACCCCACAGCAGCCAAGCCAGGGAGCAGAGGGAAGAGCGAGGAAGAGACCAGGCAAGGGACTGCCCCCGGACTCTTCAAAGGGTATAACCTCGCCCATAGACACGCCCACGTTATGCAGTGGGAGTTGATAAACAAGGAGGGACACAAGCTAGACTGAGACCTGTTCCTGAACAAGACAGCTGGGATCCCAGGACAGGAAGTGCTGAGCTGCCAAGCTGATGGATTAAACCCAGATCTGTTGACTGGGTGTGAGTGTTTGATTGGTTCAGATGCTCCGTCCATCACCAGCCCCTTTTGTACCACTTTGCTCACAATAAGTTGGCAGGGTATGCTCAGACGTGAGTCCCTTGCTCACTTTGTCACTGGATTCAAGCAAGCCGGGCTGAAGACGGCTGAAATGCCAGAAACGGGTCCTCGGAAGCTTGTTTCCGGTCCAGGGAACCATGGCTTGGCAGTTCGGGCTGGACTGTTCCCATGAGGCACAGGGTCAGACTGATTTGCATATGGCCATGTCTGAACTGGGGTGGCAGAGTGGGCTAAAGAACGGTGATGGATTAAACCCATATCTGTTGACTGGGTGTGAGTGTTTGATTGGTTCAGATGCACCGTCCATCACCACCCCCTTTTGTACCACTTTGTTCGCCATAAGTTGGAAGTGTATGCTCAGACGTGAGTCCCTTGCTCACTTTGCCACTGGATTCAAGCAAGCCGGGCTGAAGACGGCTGAAATGCCAGAAACAGGTCCTTGGAAGCTTGTTTCCGGTCCAGGGAAGGCATGGTTTGCAGTTCGGGCTGGACTGTTCCCATGAGGCACAGGGTCAGACTGATTTGCATATGGCCATGTCTGAACTGGGGTGGCGGAGTGAGCTAAAGAACGGTGATGGATTAAACCCAGATCTGTTGACTGGGGATGAGTGTTTGTATTGTCAACGCTCCGTCCATCACCACCTTTGGTTTTTCTTTGTTCGCCCTAAGTTGGCAGGGTATGCTCAGACGTGAGTCCCTTGCTCACTTTGCCACTGGAGTCAAGCAAGCCCGGCTGAAGACGGCTGTAATGCCAGAAACCGGTCCTGGGAAGCTTGATTCCGGTCCAGGGAAGACATGGCTTGGCAGTTCGGGCTGGACTGTTCCCATGAGGCACAGGGTCAGACTGATTTGCATATGGCCATGTCTGAACTGGGGTGGCGGAGTCAACTAAAGAACGGTGATGGATTAAACCCAGATCAGTTGACTGGGGGTGAGTGTTTGTTTTGTCAACGCTCCATCCATCACCACCTTTGATTTTTCTTTGTTCGCAGCACAAATAGCCCCACCAACGGAAACCCCAAGGAAGAAAGACCCAATGCCAGAAGGGGAGACCAAGGAGGAGGAGACGAAAAATCCAGCCAAGGCAAAGGGAAAGAAAAAGAAGAAGAAGGGGAAACAACCCAAGACGGAGGAAGAAAGCAGCAGCGGACACGACACCAAGGTGATAAAGAAGGCATGGAGCAAGATGAAGTCCTAGACACTGTGGCAGAAGTCTGCCAAGGTCAAAGAAGAGGCGGAGGAATGGAGGAAGACCAACGCCAGGAACCAACAGCCACCCCCACCAGAAGCACCATTGCCCAAACCCAAGCATGGAAAACAGGAGGGGGACGCAGCAGCAGCCACAGCCCCCCACCTTCCCCCCCAAGGAGAAGCGGTATAAAGTGACAGATGACAAGGAAAGAGGACTTTGCCAGTAAGAAGATTAATAATGCTGTATCAGCAGACTAAGACGTCATCATCTTCAAAGATGAAGACAACGAAGATTTGTTGGATAAAGGAGAGGACCAAGCGGCGAACCCCATCCAGTATGCGCTGCAAGAACTCCACCAGCAACTTAACATGATGGAACCCACTGGAGCCACAGCAGAGGGAGCACAGTGGATCCCAGAAGTGGGAACAGAAGTCCTCATTGGGGGCACGGAAGACTGCACAGGAGAGGGAGAGCAGGACCAGCGGGCAGCTCCAAGTAGAGCAGCTCAGGGCCTTCAACCCCAGTAGTAGTTTTGAGCCAGACACCGACAGCTAGCATTGAGACAATGGCTGTATCATTGTTCACCCTAAACGTCAAAAGTGTGAAGGACCCGTTCAGGCGAGTCAGTACATTGCAATTTTTGGCCGCCCGGAGCCGAGATATCTGTTTGCTGCAGGAATGCAGAATTCTGTACACCCGGTCGTACAGCCAGCTCAAATGGCAGTGGACACATGGGCCATCAATTTGGTCCAGAGGAAACATTGGCAAATCATCTGGAGTCACTATTCTGATCAAGGGGATGCATTTCCCAATGTACAAGGTCGAGAAGCAGGTCGACAGCAGCTAGTCATGGAGGGCTCTTGGGCCAGTGAGCCCGTTAGGCTTATCAATGTCTGTGCCCTACCCCCCCCCCCCCCCAGAAAAGAATGAACGGCTCAAGATGTTGAGGGTGCTCAGGGTGCAACTTGTGACCTCCAGGACCATCCTGATGTGCGGTGATTTCAACTGCACAATAGGGATGGATGGATGGATGCACTGGGTGAGACTGTGCGGGATGGACATGATGCTTCCCTCTGGGATGTCATCAGGAGCATGGGGCCGAAAGCCAGGAAATTTTCCTGGAGTAGGCCGGGCGGATCTGTGCGTTCACGGATTGTCTTCCTATTCAACTCCCCAATGATAATGCCTGGACGAAGCTCCATGGTCGCCATCCACTTCTCTGACAAAAGAGCAGTCAGTTTTGAGGGGGAACTTACAGGGAAGTTCCCCACTGGCTCAGGATCGTGGAAGCTGAACTGCTCGTTGCTGGAAATGAGGAGTTAGTGGGGAACCTCAGAGTCTCATGTGTAGAGTGGAGAGACATGAAGGACCTCTTTCACTCAGCCAATGAGTGGTGGGATGGGTGAAGTTCAGGTTTCCAGAGCTTTTTCCAGGATGCAAACAGAGCTGCTGCACAGGAAAAAAAAAGAGGTCATTCAGGAAGCTGCAGAGAAATCTGCAGCAACTGTACGAACTCAAGCTCAGGGGATGGAACATGGATGACGAACTGGAGGAAACCCAAAAAGGGCTCAAAGAGCTCTTTAGGGAGGACTCCAGACCAGAATCTCGAAACCTCGAGAAGGACGAGAATTGCAACTCGTTCTTCTTCAAGAAACTTCACTCGGCCCACACACTGCTGGTAGAGCTTCAGGACTTGCAGGGCAACCTCCAAAGGGAAAAAGAGCTAGTCATGAGAGTCGTAACAACTCGTGCCGACGCGACCGCTCCCGACGAGGTCTAATCCTCGACCAATGCTCCTCAGAATATTGAATTATCGCGATCGAGATTCCAGACGTCTCCAGGAAATCCGCATTGATAATGCTAAAATCATGTTCTTCCCGGACTACACAATCCATGTCCAGCGCCAGAGGCACTCTTTCCTGGCAGTCAAGCAATGTCTACGCCAACTGGACCTGAAGTATTCCCTTATTTTCCCAGCAAGGCTACGGGTGGTGGCACGAGATACCACTCACTTCTTTGCCACCCCAGAGGAAGCCGAGGCATGGTTGGACGGTGGAATGGCCGCGAAGTCCCGATCGGCATTGATGCCTGCATATTTGCCATGCTTCAGAGGACCCCGACACCACCGCAGGAACAGGTCGTCTCCGGCCCGCAGGGCACGGGCAGCGACGGAGATAAGTCCGCCAGTGGAGCTTATCCACAGTGAACAGCTAGAGGCCCTCTGAATGGTGGCGGAGCTCAGTGGCTCCCCGAGCACGGATGCCGCTCCGGATGCCAGCCCACGGGAGCTCCCCAGCGATGATGAAAACATCTAGGGACTGCCCGACTCTCAGATGTCCATGGGAATCACTGGATGTTACTCCGCAAACGGCGGACTTGCTCCATTGACTGGACAGCAGCACCATCTGACGGTGTTCGTTTGCAAAGTGGAGACTCTGTTGTGCTGCCTGATCTGGTGTTGACCAAGTACTTGGCACTGGTGGCAACCAAGGCCCAGATATACCTTGACCTCTTTGTCATCAGTGCGAGACGTAGTGAGTACCGGAGTGGTGATGGCTGGCTTCTGGAGAGGGGAAGCCCTGGTGGGTGCTGTACAGTGACTGATTGAGTGTGACTGAGATGGTTCTTCACCTGCTGGGTGGGGTGGTGTGGGGGGTGCTTGGTCTCTCAGCGGAGCCCTGATCCTGAGATAACTGCCTTGCACGCCGTAAACTTCCTAGCTGTAACGTTTTGTGGCACATGCTACCTGGGGAGAGGGGTGCTCCCTCTGCTTAAACAGCAGGCGCAACACCGCAACTGTGTCAAGTGCGCAGCGACCCCTCTGGACGTAGCTGTTTGTTACCTCATTGGAGAGTTTGGACGGCGGCATGTTCAGCTGCCGACCTTTTGGCATTACTTATTGGTTATGGTTCTTTTTGTTTCATGCAGTGCTTGGATTGCATTCTTTTTGTTATTTTTATTTTGCGCAACTTTTGCAAGAGCTCGCTAGTGTGCCTTTAGTGATAATGTGCTGGTGGATAGTGGGAACATGGGACTGGCTACCAGCTGTGGGCGAGTGGCGGGGTGGGGGTGGGGGGGATCACCTGACATCGACATTTCAGCAATAAAGATATGCACGTGGAATATGCGTGGCATGCATACACCATCTCGCAGGTACCAAATTTATTCTTACCTTAAACGACACCACATCCATATAGCTCTTTTACAGGAAACGCATCTGGCAGGTGCGGAGGTGCAGAGGCTGCATCGCAGGTGGCGAGGGCAACTCTATGCTACCGAATACCCGGCCTTTGCCCGTGGGGCGCTTCTATGGGTAAGGCCCGGGACCCCTTTTGCCGTTTCGCATTCCCGCGTGGACTTGGAGGGCAGATTTGTGGTTGTTCAGGGTAAAATGGATGGTCAGCTGATACTCCTGGCTTCATTGTATGCTCATAATACGGACCAGGGTGGTTTCTTTGCGCAGTTGTCTGCGGTTCTGGTGCCTTAGCATGGTATTCCCTGGGTGTTGGGAGGTGATTATAACTGCATACTCGACATTACATTGGACCGTTCCTTCCCGCACCTGTCTGGCACTCCTGTGCATGGGGCTCTGAAAGCACTAACGAGTTGGGCTTCTCAATGGGACTTACATGACGCTTGGCGGAGTCGTAACCCACATACCAAAATATATTCTTATTATTCAGGTGCGCACACGTTGCATGTCAGACTAGACAGCTACATGTTATCAGGCGAGTTACTCCCCCAAGTCACCGACACATACTACATGGGTCGCACCCATTCTGACCATAACCCACACGTTCTAGAACTGGGGTGGGAACGTCCCAACCCACCTATACCCACCTGGAGGCTCCAGCCTGACTTACTACTTGATGGTCCCTTTGGCAACTCATTGTCCAAACATCTTGTTCAATATTTTGAAGAGAACAGCTGCACTGCATCCACTCCCCAAATTGAGTGGGACGCGTTCAAAGTTATGACCCGTGGCCACTACCTGGGTACGCAAGCCGGTATGCAGAAGCAATTAGACAGGGAGCTGACACGCATTGAGGCTGACTTGCTCCGGTGGGAGCAGGAAGCAGAGGGGGGCGGGTGGTGAGCCACTGTTGGAGGCGCACGCAAAACATGCACCGCTCCTTGAGAGGTTGTGTCATCTGAACTATGCAGCCCACTCAGCACGCACCCACCATCTTGGTGACAAGCCGGGAAAATTGCTGTCCTGATTGGTCAATCGAGATGAAAAGACGGCGCCTGTGACGGAGATTCGCACAGGTCATGGAGATGTGGCATACACACAGGGCACCATACATGCAGCTTTTGTAGACCACTACAGGGAATTATACTGCTCTAGGTTGCGAGTCCCCCTTGCTGACATAGCCGACTACCTTTCTGGCATAACACTGCCAAGGTTAGACGATGTACAACGTTATGAATTAGAAGCCCCACTTATACCTGACGAACTGCGCACGGTCATTTTTTCCCTCTCCAATGGCAAATCCCCAGGCCCAGATGGGCTACCGGCCGAATTTTATAAAGCCTACTCGGTTATTTTGATACCAGAACTGCTAAGAGTATATACGGCGGCCATTTCAGACTCCTCCCTCCCACCCACCCACATTAAATGAAGCCAACCTCATCTCCCTTCCGAAACCTGGCAGGGACTGCACACAGCTGGGCTCATATCGCCCACTGGCCCTTCTGAATACTGACTATAAGAAATTAGCTTCCACACTGGCCCAACGGTTAGCTCCCTTGGAACCTACCCTCGTACATGGCGACCAGAATGGATTTGTACCCACTCGGAGTACTTCACATAACATCCAACGCTTATTCAGAGTGCAAAGCTTTGCTACGCAACAATAGCCACGATCCGGATGTCTGGTACTAGACCTTAAAAAAGCCTTTGATTCTGTAGAGTGGTCCTACCTTGTAGCAGCGCTGAGGAAATATGACCTTGGGGACGATTATATCCACATGGTGAGCTTACTGTATCAGAAACCCACAGTACGAGTACGCACTGGTAAATTGTTGTCAGACGCCATCCGTGTTAGGAGGGGCACCAGACAGGGATGTCCTCTATCCCCGCTGCTTTTCTCGCTAGTGATGGAGCCCCTAGCGGAACTCTTGAGAACACAAGTTGTGAACTGGAGGATTCCCCTGGCTGATGGCATACACACAATATCTTTATATGCTGATGACTTACTCTTATATGTCAGAGACCTGACCCACTTGCCGATGGCCCTATCTGACATCTTCCGCACCTTTGAGGCCATGTCGGGACTTAAGGTTAACTGGGCCAAGTCTGGAGTGTATTCCTTCAGCGCAGACACGCAAGAGTGTGAGATCAGTATTAATAATGAGCGATATATATGTTTGTAGAACTTTACCAGATGTGTTGGAGGGTAACCTGGTGCGAGCTATCTCCTCCCTACAAGCACAGATGTCCTTTTGGAAGACTCTCCCCCTGAATGTGCCTAGCCATGTCACGCTGACAAAGATGATTGTTTTACCCAGACTATTGTACTATTACGCCAATATCCCGGTATATGTCCCGACCCGTATGTTCCGAGAGCTAGAAACCTTGATCAGAAATTTTATATGGAACGCTGGGAGACCCCGTGTAGCGCTAAAGAAACTCTATGCGCCTCCAGACATTGGAGGATTAGTGGTTCCTAATCAGGAACTCTACTATCTAGCAGCACAGCTGCAATGGGTGACCGGATGGCTGAGCGGGAAGAATTTGGGTGACACCGCTACAGACACCACGGTCTGGACCTGCACACAAATCCACACACTGTTTCATCCACTAACCAAGACTCCCTGCCCATCACAATTGCACCTAGCAGTAGCACGAAGATGCTCTATGAGAAGCCTAAAGCTCACCCGTGCTGTGATACCGTACGCCCCGGTGCTTCCATTGCTGGGGACGCCCAGGGATGGAGGTGTGGTAACGGAGGCAGTGCTGGAGCGCTGGACACAAGCTGGGGTGGACATGATAGGAGATCTATACACAGAGGGCATCCTGGTCCCCTTTGCGACACTAGTCGCAGACACGGGCCTTCCAGCCGGGCAGTTTCTCCTACACGCATCACTCATGCGCACGTTCACGCAGGCTTGGGGCGACCTTTCTGAGGATCTGCCTATGCATTCACTGGTGCAATACTTACATGTCATGGGACACGGATCCCATGTGGTTCATTGGCTGACGCAGGCACTCCTCACCCACGCGCAGTGCTCCTCCCAAAACCTGCGAGACAAATGAGCAGGGGATGGGCATGGACGGACAAGGAATGGGCGGTGGTGCTGGCCGGCGCTACTAATGTTCCGCGCAACTCCCGCTTCAAACTCATTCAATTCTATATAATACATCGAGCTTATTTGTCACCTGATAAAATCAACAAATACTTCGACGTCACGACGTCCGCGTGCCCGAGATGCACACTTGTAGGCGCAGACCTTCTCCATATGCTATGGTCATGCCCTACACTACAGACATACTGACACACTGTGACGAATACATTGGCGGAGGGTGCTGGCGGGAACTGCGACACACATGGGAGACATGTATTTTGGGCCTCTACAAAAGGACGAAGCAAACTAAAGTCTCCTCCAGATTCTGGGACCTGGGGCTCATTACAGTGAAGAGGTTAATAACTAAGCGTTGGAAATGCAGCGAACCTCCGCAAGCAGTACATTGGCGTAGCTTGTTTGATAACTGAGCGAAGGCAGAAAGCGCAGTCCTCCATAGGGAGGAAACGGCGGGACTGCAGAAGTACCCCATTTGCACAACTTTGGGATGACACCCTGAAATCTTTCCATCAAGTATGCCTTCGAAAAGATGTTGGTTAGACGTACCCTCCCCTGGTCCTCCTCAGGGGGCGGGCAGGACAGGGGGCTGTGCACTTACATGATTGCTCAGCGTCTGGTACCTATAAGTTGTACACTTCAGTCACAACACATGGCTGCGTTGTAGACAAACACACTGGTGACCCCGCTCCCGCTGCTCAGCGCATCTGATGTTAGTATGGCGCAAGAGTTTTGACTCTCTCCCTCCGGGAGGATCCTGACCGCAGTGGAGTAAACCTTCCGACTCCCACACTTGACACTCCCCGAAACCGAAGACATGCACTGGCAGCGATGCCCTAATGATTTCCTCCCTTTTTTATCATGATTTTCTTTCCTTTTCTTGCTTTTCTTATTTAGTGTTTTAATGTTCTTTTCATTTTAAATAGTTGTTAAGATGCTCTGAATATCGCAATATATATGTGCTGCTCTATATCTACATGCATTTGTCAGTGGTAACGTCTTGAATGGCACGCCCTACACCTACTTATTGATATGGGCCAATAGAGACACATAGCTAAGAACTTATACCCCTCAGCAATGCACCCATAAACACCCAGATGTATTGCTGTTATGACCATGATGCTGTGCACTCTCTAAAGCCTTTTCTACTGTCTGATTTATATGATGCAATGCAAGAATACTATATTGTGGCACCTTGCTGATTATGTTGAATAATTCTGTATGACTATGGAATGTTATGTTGCATTTTCTTGCCTAACGTTATGATATGTATTGTGAGCAAATAACGAAAACCAATAAAAGATATTCAAACAAAAAAAAAATGAGAGTCGTAACAGACTTTTATGGTAAGCTTTACTCACCGAAGTCATCAGAGAGATCCCAGGCTGATAGTTTCCTGGAGGGCATCTCAAAGACACTGGGTCTGGAAGAGAGAGGGCCTGAATGCGCCCTTCACTATGGAAGAGCTGCACTTGGCCGCTACGACCTCCAAGAGGGGCAAGACACCTGGAAATGACGGTCTCCCAGTGGAACTTCACGTCGAACTGTCGGACTTGATCGGGCCGGACTTGCTGGACCTCTATGAGGAAATGGTGTGCAAGGGCAGTAAGCCACAATCCCTGCGTGAAGGCATAATAACACTTTTGTACATGCAGAAGGGAGAGAGAGAGAAGACCTCCAGAACTGGAGGCCCATCTCGCTCCTTTATGTGAACTACAAAATTCTTGCAAAGGTAATGGTCAACCACCTAAAGAAAGTGATAGCAAAGATAGTTCACCCTGACCAGTCCTGTGGGATCCCAGGTCAGCAAATCGTGGACACTCTGGCCCTGGTATGGGACACGATTGAGTACGTCAAGAGCCACAAGGTTCCGACGGCCTTGGTCAGCCTGGATCAGGAAAAGGCATTCAACCACATTTCCTATGTGTTCCTGGACCGGACACTTCGAGCACTGGGCCTGGGAGTTGACTTCTTCGACGTGGTGACCACAATGTATAGAGATAACTCTACCAATGCATTGGTTAATGGCTGGAAAACTGACCCCTTCCCATCCTGTCAGGTGTTAGGCAAGGCTGTCTGCTCTCCCCTCTTCCGTTCATCTGCGTAATAGAGATCCTCGCCAAATGTATCAGACAGAACAGGAACATCAGAGGATTGACAGTGCTAGGAAGCAGCAGAAAGGGCGAAGTGAAGTGCTCCCTCTACATAGATGATGTATCGGTCTTCTGCACGGACGGATAATATGTGAAAGAGCTGGAGAGGCCTTGTATTGAGTTTGAAAGGTGTCAGGAGCTAAGATAAACAGGGCCAAGTCGGAAACCTTGCTCTGCGACCACTGTACTTCTACCCAAGACCCACTGCCATTTCTCATTATGCAGGATTTCCTGAAGATCCTTGGAGTCTCGTTCGGCGGAGAAGGTACTACAGAGAAGACCTGGGAAGAGGGACTTTCAAAGATGAAGCGGAAGCTGGGACTCTGGAGCCTCCAGAAGCTGACGATCGAAGGGAAGTCTTTGGTCCTGCGGAATGAGACCCTGCCAGTGCTCCAGTACGTTGTTCAAGTGTGAAAAAAGAATAAAACTGCAGTGGTGTTCCCCAAAGAGGATTAATCGCACAATCACAAGAAGAGTAAATACGTTATTTGTTGTAGGACCATAATGCAGAAATAATATAGCAATATTAGCGGAGTGCAACAAAACCCACGTCACTCACTACCAAGGGTGACTGAATGTTAAATCAAAGATTTAACACACACACACATAAAGAAAATTGGGTCAGGCGTGCACCATCCTGAATTGAAATAGCAGCACAATGATATATTAATCACAATAACTTTAAACATATGCCATACAGCACATTTGAATTAGAGCAATATCAATTTGTTGGAGACAGGAAAGTCAAGTCAATGTCCTTATGTTTGGAAACCGTAGTTCCGTTTATTCATAATTTCCTTTTATCATCACAATGGAAACAGCCGACATGTGTTTCGTTAGTACTGATAAGTACCACAACTTCCTCAAGGCTGTAAACATAAAATAACACAAATCAATATACAATGAACATATATTAAATGCAAAAAAATGGCACTGCCATCGTATGATTCAGTAAAAATGTTCACTGTGATACTACCACATAAACCACTCTACAAGAAATAGTGAAAGCGGTAAGCAGAAGAAACACCACGATAAACCCCTAAAGATGAAAATAGTATAATAGTGTCAGTTATTAGATTTACAGAATAAAAAAGAGAAAATAATAGTCAAATAAGTGCAAAAAGCGAAACACAAAAAGATCTCACCTCCAAAGCGAAAATACAAAATAATCATGCATTGTGTAAAAAATAGCCACTTTAGCCCCAACCCAAGGTGAAGAACACAGGAGAAAAGATAATGCAGAACCAACCTGATAAAGGATTCTGAGGTATGGTAAGATAATAAATATAGGGAATAGTACACATCCTATTTCTGAAAGATAAAATAATCCAAAGCGAAATATGAATTAAAAGCAAAAAAGAGTAGCGGTCACAACGGTGTAAAGAGAAACATAGTAGTAGAATGCATGAGATGGACCATTATGTCAGAAACTGGAATTGTATAAAACAGAACAAATCAAATAATTAGCCAAACTACTGATCATCTGCGTCCATTGACAAAGATGAAAACTTAGACAAGTTATAGTAGAAGTTAAATGGATGTGATAAAGACCGAAAGTCTTGGTTAAAGATACGAGCAAAGTTAAATCATACCTAAATAGGACAATAAAACTAATATGCTCCACTGTAAAAGAAAAACATATATATATATATATAAGGCTCACCAGTGTGGCCACAAAGTACATATGTTCCAAAGTCGCAAATAATTGTCGATGTTGACACACAACACGTAGGCGTCGCCTGACGTATAGCAGTGGTTGGCAGAATGGATGGTACAATGGTGGAGAGAGTTCCAACCAAGTTCTAAGAAAAAATAACAATACAATCCAATGAACGCACAGACTATACCTGAGTAAAATAGTATAGAGTACATTGCACAGTAATAATCCAGTCAAGTGCATATATAAGTCCATCAATTGTCTAAAAGAAAACCTAACGAGAATACACAAGAAAAAGAGAGATGAAATAGCCAAAATTACATTGTAGTGATATATTGGTTAAATACTGCATGTGTCATTAGGACATGGTAGTCCCTCTTGCTTGACCTTCAAGTAAGTTGGAAATACATACTAAAAATAAGCGCAACTCAAATAATTCAAGGCCAAATACACATGATAAAGTCATCACTCATCGGGACCCACATATACTCATCAACACGGGCAAACCATGGGCAGTCAGCAGTGACAACAAGGACAATCTGGTAGAATGATAACTAAAAAGCAACAAAAATAGGTATAAACTACTGCAATGTCCCAAAAAATGGAATATCAACTATAGGAAAGCTAACCATAAATGCATACCTAGATAAGCTGTAAAACATCCAGAATTCGGGGTATAAAGAACAAGCAGACAATCATAATAAATCGAATGATCTTCAGGACAGCTCCATGCTACACAATAAATATTGAGTTTGAGATCAAGAAATTAGATCTAGCTGACAATACGGAGAAGAATTTTAAAATTCTAAAAGATATTCCCAATGCTCACCAATCATATCTACGAGACAAAAAAAACACAAACTAAAGAGGGATGAAAACTACTATAAGAATGGTCGCATCTTTACATTTGCAAAGAAATATGATTAAATTAAGCCTAGAGCTGGGGTCAAGGATCTAAGTAATCCAAAACATATTGAATAGAAATCAGTTAGTGACTCAGATTTGTCTAGCTTGGCAAGTGACTTTAGTGAGGCAGGGAGCATGACTCCATCTACCTCTGGCCTGGATAATATTTCAATCAATCCCTCCTCTTTTTTATCCGAGCTAGAGAGATACAGAAAAGGCACAAGATTGGGATTCAACAATCAGAGGTACCAATCAAGAAAAGAACAAGGAAGGGAGGACGTAAATGCAGATCCCTCAGACAACAAAAGGGTGCTAAGATCAACTACCAAGAACTAGAAAAAGTGAGTGCAGATCTACCTATAAATGCCGACAATGCCAGTGACCAAATTGATGATGTATCTATAATTAATTTGTCACAACAGACTTTGAACACCAATGAGATTAATGTATTAAAAAAAGGCTTGAGCTTCTGTCCCCTTGATAAACCGGACTTCACACAAATTCATGTTGACTTGTTTAAGTTTACACGTGGTCTGAAATAAAAGAAGTTTTTTACAAATCAACAGAAGTGTCCAATTCCAGTGTATAATGTTGTTATCAGTTGACAGACCATAGCAGACCTTGAGAATGTAAGAATGCTAACGTCTCTTGATAACAGTATCGAATTAGGTCCCAACATGCCAGAAGTACTAACTGATCTCAATATAGCTAGTGACCTTGATATAGACAGCGGTTTAAGGACTAAATCACTCTTTACGCCTAAATTGTCACCAGGTAATATGGTTGATTGCTTTTATAGAGCTGCTACAGCTGATCTCTATAAATTGGAAGGCAGACTCCTTACTAAGCCCACTAGCTCTAGAGAAAATCTCACGACCTTGGAGAGAACTGCTCTTACACAACTGACCAAATATTCACAGCTAACTATCAAGGAGGCGGACAAGGGGGGAAACATTGTTCTTATGGACAATGCCTTATATGAGGAGGAAATCATGAGACAATTATCGGATCAACACTCATATACTAAGATCACTTCCAATCCAACCTCCTCTACCAACCTCCTTATTGACAAAACTTTGCAATTCTGGCACAATTTAGGACTGCTATCAGATCTAGAATACAAATATCTTTTCAATCCCACACCAAGGGCGGCATATATTTATATACTCCCTAAGATCCATAAGAACATCACCAAACCCCCTGGGAGACCAATCATCTCTGGGATTGGTGGCTCAACGGAACATATATCTGAGTATATAGATACATTTCTTAAACCACTGATTAGACAGCTCCCTGCCTTTATTGAAGACACTAAAGATCTGCTGAATAAATTGGAACAATTTTCCTGGTCTGAAGATTTTACGCTGGTAACATTGGATGTTAACACGTTGTATACGAGTATACCAATTGAGAGAGGCATGGAATCACTCACTTTTTTTCTATCTAAGAGAGATGCCTCCCTTTATGACCATACCAGGATGTTATTGGAACTAACAAGACTGACACTTGATAACAACTACTTTCAATACCAATCCACCTGGTACAGACAACACTTGGGAGTTGCAATGGGGGCAACACTTTCGCAAGTCTCTATATGGGTTACTTTGAGCTACATCACATGTGGAGAGATTGCCCCCATATTTTGACTAACAACATCATTTATTGGGGACAATTTATTGATGATGTTTTACTTATCTGGAGTGGTGATGATTCCTCCCTGACAGACTTTGTACAACATCTCAATACGAATGATTATAATCTGTCCTTCACCCACAACTCCAGGAAGTGCAGTATTGACTTTTTGGATGTCACTTTATTTGTTAAAGATGGCATTCTGGAAACAAAACTTTTTCGTAAATCTATTGCCTGCAATTCTATTTTGCACCCTAGTAGTGCCCATCCTGAAACACAGATACGGGCAATCCCATTTGGAGAAATGACCCGGATAAGGAGGAACTGCAGTACAGAATCTGATTTTGATACCGAACTGAGTCAACTTGTCTCACGTTTTGAGACTAGGGGCTACAAGGTGGGAACACTTAAAGAAGCTTCTACCAGAATAAGTAGATGTAAACGTTCTGACCTTCTTAGAACGAACAAGAAAAAGAGAGACAAATCTAAAAACACTTGTATGGCTTTCATTACACAATATCATTCTCATAGTAATGAACTCGTTTGCATTTTACGTAAACACTGGCATTTGCTTCAACTTGATCAGGACCTAAATCCTTTTATTAAAGGTAAACCAGCAATTACATACAGGAGGGGTCAAACATTGCGCAGTATACTGAGTCCATCCGCAAAAAATCAGTGCAGTAATACTACTGCTTCTTGGTTACCACCTAAACCAAAGGGGTTCTTCAGATGTTCAATGTGCAATGTTTGTCAATTCGCCCTTAACAACACCACCAGTTTTTGTTACAATACATCTAAGATACATCATATACATGATTTTATTAACTGCAATACTAAATTTGTAATTTACTGTATTGTCTGCCAGTGCAACTTGATCTATGTAGGCAGCACGGTAAGACCGCTGAAGGAGCGCATTCAGGAGCACGTGAGAGCCATCCGGAACAATAATTCCAACTATCCATTAGCTGACCATTACAACACTGCACATAGATCTAAAGACCGGGTTGAAATCAAATTTCATGGAATTGCAATTCTCAAGAATGACCCATGGGGTGGAGACAAAACGCTGGCCTTGAGAAAATTGGAGGCACAATGGCTAATCAGACTAAGAACAGTAGACCGAGGTTTAAATTCCGACAGAGAAATGCATGTCTTTTTACGCTAATTGTGTCCTCACAGACATTTGCAGAACAATGCCCATAGGCATTGTTATGTTGTTCATTATCACCTATTATCGATGCCACCGAGACTTCAATCATCGGTTTCAATGTGAGATGTACCCATACCGGGATACATCCCCTAAGTTAGTCCATATGTTCTTGCCTTGGTGTTATAAATCTAGAGGTTATATCTGAATGTGAACTGTTAGCCTCCCCAATGTTTATTGGTCAAATTTTAAATTGTGGATGACTATGAATTATGATTGTTACTTTGGATATGCCGTGATCATGGGTCAAACTATACATTATGGACACTGTGATCTCATCTGTTATTTTGTCTCCTTACTGCACTTATTTCAATCAAACGACAGTATATAACTTCAGTCTATATGTCAGGTGTTGTCAAACATGTAATTGAATGTATCTTCTTTCTTGTATATTATAGGTCCACATTTTTATTTGCCTGTGTTTTATAACTAACACCATACTAATGCTTTCTAAATGTCTTAATGAAGATTTGTCCTATCATATTTATATAGTTTTCGATCCATGATTTCGGATTAGTAGTAATCGGGCATTCCGATCAATATCCATTGACACTTTCATAGTGTTTTACCTTTTTAGTTATATCTTACCCAGCAGATATCATCTATATCATATAACTAAATCACCTATCCATATATTTTATATGAGCTCTTCACGTTGTGTTCATCTGGATATTTGGCACCCTTGCCTTCCCATGAAACGGAACATTTTTATTGATATGTACCGTTTGCATTACGGTCTATGGCCGGATTTATTATTATCCATCAACCTATTATAGTCATGTATTTTATATTCCACCCTAGCTCAGTATAATGACCGGGCCTTACGATAGTCCGTCCACTATTTCCATGGTGGTCGGACATCTTCCAGTCTGTTCACTATCCCCATATGGCGTTTCATTTCTAATAACTCTACTGACTTTCCCTAAGATGTCACATATTTGCATACCAGTTTGGCTGTTGTTAGTATATTGTAACTATGTTCATGATATTTATAAGCTATGAGAACCTTTCGCCTAAAGTATATCTTTTGGGCACTATGTGTTAATTTTTTGCATTATCTATTATGTTTAAGCCTGTTCGACTGACTTTTTCCTATAAACGTTTCTTTATAACAGACGCACGTCAGTCAAGTTATCTCACTCTATCCCTTCACAAATTAGCAATGGCGGCCCGTCATTTTCCAATTTTGACATACTGACAACGGGTATACTTAGTCATTAAGTCCGTCGTCACTATTTACTCCATCACGTGATTACATTTGATCTCATGACACCAATCGTTAACGCCGGTTATCTACATATACCGTCGTTTTGCTCGATACATTTCCAGTCACGCTATTACACGGACATTATCCTTTACGTGAGGTGAGTCGCATAAATCTAATGAGGAAGCTATAATTGCCTTACGCTGTCGTGGTGCGCAGTTTACTGATGCCTTATACTTTATATTTGTTTTCTCCAGTTCCATAATATTTATCGTGTAGCATGGAGCTATCCTGAAGATCATTCGATTTATTATGATTGTCTGCTTGTTCTTGATACCCTGAATTCTTGATGTTTTACAGCTTATTTAGGTATGCATTTATGGTTAGCTTTCCTATAGTTGATATTCCATTTTTTGGGACATTGCAGTAGTTTATACCTATTTTTGTTGCTTTTTAGTTATCATTCTACTAGATTGTCCTTGTTGTCACTGCTGACTGCACATAGTTTGCCCGTGTTGGTGAGTATCTGTGGGTCCCGATGAGTGATGACTTTATCATGTGTATTTGGCCTTGAATTATTTGAGTTGTGCTTATTTTTAGTATGGATCTCCAACTTACTTGAAGGTCAAGCAAGAGGGACTACCATGTCCTATTGACACATGCAGTATTTAACCAATATGTCACTACAATGTAATTTTGGCTATTTCATCTCTCTTTTTCTTGTGTATTCTCGTTCGGTTTTCTTTTAGACAATTGATGGACTTATATATGTACTTGACTGGAATATTACTGTGCAATGTACTCTATACTATTTTACTCAGGTATAGTCTGTGCGCTCATTGGGTTGTATTGTTATTTTTTCTTAGCACTTAGTTGGAGCTCTCTCCACCATTGTACCATCCATTCTGCCAACCACTGCTATACGTCAGGCGACGCCTACGTGTTGTGTGTCAACATCGACAATTATTTGTGACTTTGGAACATATGTACTTTGTGGCCACACTGGTGAGCCTTATATATATATATATACATATATATATATATATATGTATATATATATATATTCACTGAAAAAACCATAGGTTTTACACACGGTATAGTTAGGAAGTAGCATTTAAAAAACCTATGAAATTCACCGAAAAAACAATAGGTTTTACACCAGTTATAGTTACCAGGAAATTTTACTCGCATATAACCATTGAAATTCCCACGTTATAGTTAGTTGGACTCACTATAACTTGCGCGTGCAATGCACTGCTGATGACGTCACATATTACATCACTCATGACGTGGTCAGTGACTGGTTTTCAGTTTGTACATTCTTCAGGATTTTTCCATCCAAGGCTGGTTGAGAGTTTGTAGAACGATGGCTTCAGATTTTCAACATACTACTCTTCAACATTCTTCATAAATGTAAGAATGTGAGACTCACTAGGAGAACGGCCGTTTATCTTTCCTTTCAAAATGCTGCCAACAATATTTTCTGTATGGAAGACACCATCTTGTAGCATAAAGGGCTGCGTCAAGGGTGGTATTGCCCAGAATGTCTTGTTTTCAAGTGCTCGTAATGACGAAGCCAGGACTGTGGCAGAGCGTCCAAAATCTACAAAAAACACCACTGCCAACTCTTCAATAACTTCCATCACCCAGCACCGCATTTCCAAAGAAACAGCATAGCAAGCTTTCGTGGCCTTTAGAGTTTTCGGAAGCAGTTTCCCAAGACCATCACTGCAGCCATTGCAATCCAACAGAGGAACTTTTTCCAAGATCGGCATATTAACAGGGCTGCTGGTGTAATCGGGGCTCTTGCAGCCATTCAACTTAATTGAAGCTTTCACAATGACAGACCGCCCACTGAACTTCGTGCCATGACATTTACTTATAACATTCTGCTGGGTCTTCGCCGAACTGAAGTCTACAAATGCAAAGCATTTCATTCCGCTTTGACATTTCTTGACATGTAGTGGGTTGAAGTCTTTAAAGAGGTCCACAATTTGCTCCTCAGTCACATCACTTGAAAGATTCCCCAAGCCAGGCAGGTCCCACACCACTTGAAAGGACCTGCCTGGCCTCGACCAAAATGGCGCCAGTATGGGAGCGACTTGCAACTCCTTATGACGTTCTAGTTACTTAGCCTTGACGTTATGGGGGATGTATGCGGTCTTTGTGCACATGACGGGCGGGGAAGGGTACTGACTGGGCATACGGACAACCCTATTGATGTCAGTTTTTCATTATTGATTATTGTATTATTAAAGCTTCGAAGTAATGTTACCCATGATACTCGCCCTTGGTGTGCGTATGGACGATTTTATTGTAACTGATCCTGTTATACTTTCGAATAAAAAATCAACCTTCACTGATCCTGCAACCGTTTGTCACGTTTATTTTTTTCAATTAAATGGCTCGCTTGTTACATACTCCTATACCCCTGGCTTTTGACCCTTTCCTACGCGCGGTCTATACTACCGCCCTCGGGCGATCTATGTAATGAACAGACTACCATTGCCGAGACACAAGGGAATGCATCTCAGAGAGATAAGTCAAGTACGTGGTAGATAAAAACATTTTCGTGTATATGCACGCTGATGTGCTTTGAACGCTGTCCCCCCCCTCTTTTCTTTTTCTGCAGGTTACATTGGAATTTCAGCTAAAGTATGGAGAAGACCTAAACCGCACCGTGTTCCACGCGAGGAAAAATAGGCTAGCTCTGTGAGACGGTACATTATATGTACGAGCTATCTCTGGGAGCGTGAAAGATTGTATGGTATGAATGTGCGCATGGGCCCTGATTTGTACGGTATGAATGCGTATGTGTGGCGCACGACTGGGTCAATAAAAGAATGCTTTTTGTATGACTGAGGCGTTGATCGAACGGTTAATGGAATGAGAAAAATAAGCCCGAACATGGTATCCGCATGTGAAGGACGAAAAATAATATAGCACTTTCGTTACTTAGGAACGACTCTCTCTGGAGCTAGTGAATGGGAGAGTAGCCTACACCAGAAACTTGAAGGGTTATTTCAGTACGACGAACCCGACCCCAACCGATATTCCAAATGTACACCCAAAATAATGCGCACCAGTAAGTCAATTTATGTGCTGACTAAATAAGAGAAGTTAGCTCGGCTCCGCCGCCCACCCCGCCCAAAATAACGACAAACCCTATGCAAATATTATAAATATATACAACACACCAGCAAAGTAACAGGGTAAAATGTTTTATTAAATAACTATTTACATGGCAGCCTGCTGCAACATCGATCCAAATGCATGACGCTGTTCCTGTCGAGGTAGCATAGGTGGCGGCCTAGGGGTGGAGGACCGTTGTGCAAATAGCCCGGGGGCGACACCACGCGCTAAGGCCCATCCCCGCGGTCAGCTGCAGCAGGGCGACCCTTAGCGTTTCACTCCCCTTTCAGCTGCACCATGACTGCCATTGGCGTTCCACTCGGTTGGATGGCCGGGGACCCGCTCCGGTGGCTGGGGTGAAGAGCGGGTGTTGCTGCGGAACGCTCAAAATGGCGGCCGACTCCCCGGATTTGGGCCTGGTCCACTGTAACGACTCTGGACTACCCTGGAACTCGAATAATGGCATAGATTTTCTGTCAATACACACTCATATATGTCTCCTCAACCAATCATATTTGTTCCCGCACAATTTCATATTCAAATTAACATTTCAGTTGGTTATCCTTTCAATATTTTCAAAGTCACATAACGGTCACCCTTCACCCTCTGCCTTCTCTGGCTGTTACCATGGTAACAGCTCAATCTGCACCTAGCTGAAGGCACAGGTCAAAAGTTCATATCTCAACGTTCTAAATCCAAGCAAAAAGGATAATTTCCCTCCAAACACACCTGCCTATCCACTCTTGTTTTACATTTCTTTATTTTCCACGACCAATAGAAGATTTGTTTATAATAAAACTATAACATACAGCGTAGTCTTCAATCTTGAAGTATATCAATTAACCAATCATGTTTAAGCATGGGCGGATCTAGCGGATCTCGCGTACGCGAACTTGCGGATTTACGGATTCGCAATCCGCGAAGATCCGCGAACTCTAGCGGATTTGCGGATTTTCCCGTTATTTGTGTTGGCGCGCGTTCGCGCCGATTTTGGGACAAGTTCGCAATTGCGAACTTACTTTTCGGCTCGCAATGGCCGCGACTATGTTGTTTCAACGTCTGGTTTATCATCACAGGTTCACAGCACCCTCTGTTTCACCACTGCCACCCTCTGGGACACCCATGCCACCCTCTGGTACATCCTCACTGCCACCCATTAGGTTTATTTATCACTGTAGATTATGGTGGTTGAAAAAAGCAAGCACACCTGCCCTTCTTCAACTGCCATCAATTAATTTGTGTTTCATTAATGTGTCAGTAATTTTGAAAGTTCCAGTCTGGCTGGCACCTGCTTCCTTCCTTATCTGTAATTTGCTTTTTGTTGCAGTGAAATTTTTTTTTCACAGGACCTTTATGGTCTACTTGTAGCTATTCTATGAGCCTGCTGTTTGGGTCATAGCAGGGTCATAGAATAGTTGCAAACTTTGGAGGGGCCCATCAGGAAGCACTACCTTGAATGTTACTAATGTTAAGTTTGAACTTTTGCACCTGCTCATTGCTTTCAGTTTAGCTAAAATCGTTTTTTTCTGCAATTTCGCGCGTTTTTTGGGGCGCGAATCCGTGCGAGATCGATTTCGGAAGCCGCGAATACGTGCGAATACAAAATTGTTTTTTTTGCGACGTGTATGTTCGCGTGATCTTGCGCGTGTTCGCGAGGCGCTTCTAGCTATACGTTTGCCAAGTTACCCTATCGGTCGTACACGGGCGCGGCCATCTTGTTGGCGTGACGTAATTCCGTTTCCGCCCGCTATGTGTAATCTCGCAAAGTGTGCTGCTCGCTAGTACAATTTCGCGCGTACTCGCAAGGAAAATCTCGCGCGAACTTACCCACGCGGTCGTGAACGGGCGCGGCCATCTTGTTTCTCATTCATTGCTATGGTTCTGGGCATGCTTTCTCTATCCTCTCTCAATCTCTGCCATCCTTTGCTTGTTTGAAGTTTTTTTGATCTAATTTTACTTATTATCTATCCCTCTATTTTTCTAGCTCTATATTTTTGTGTTTTCTGCAGCTTTTAGTTACTTTTAAACTACTTTTTTAAACTCTTTTCTTTTCTTCTTCACTATTCTATTTCTTGTTTATCATTTAACTCTATTTCTGCCCAGACCATGGTAAAGGGAGCCGGGAAGAACCCTGAGAAGGGGAAGGGTCCCGCACCCCGTGCCCGGCTCCCGTGCGGGCGTTTAAGGGGGGAGCAAGTGGTCCCGAGGGAGATCTTCAGCGCGGAGGAAGTGGCGGCACTGATCTTCCATGTCCAGCGCCGCCTCCCCAAGACGATCCTGGGAGGCGGCAAGATCGCGACCGGCTATGGCATCCGGGAGCGTCGCAAGCGGTGGGAGAAGGTGTGCCGGGCCATGTACAAGATCTCTGGGGTCCGGCGCACATATAACCAGGCCACCCACCGCTGGACCGATGTCATGGACCGGGAGCGGGACTTGCTGGACGCGCTCGGCGTAGAGGTCCCCGGGCTTGGTGAGTAGTAGTAGTAGTACATTTACTACTCTGTTTTATCCTGCTCTGTTATTTGCAAATCTTTGTTCTTTACCAAGAGCAATAATGCTGTCGATTACATTGAGGTAAATTATATTTCAAAATCTTCTATGCATTTCAGGTGCACTGCTCTCCTTCTCAGTAGCCTTGCTTGCTACTATGCTTCTTTGTTTTGTATGTTGTGTTCAGAAGCATTTCATTGGCCTGAGAAATTATGTATGAGTGTAGTGTAAAGAAAAGAACTGCGTAATGCTAGACAGTAAGGGTCATATTTTCAATTACCGGCGCATCCCTGCAAAGTAGCAGGGATGCGGCAGTAATTGTGTGCCATGCCACCATCACCCATTGGCCCAAAACGTCACAGAAGCCTTACGCATCTGTGCCGTAAAGGCAGCGCATTGCTGGAGTTGCGTGCCAACGATGGCGCAGCTCCAGCAATGCTCTGGGGTACCCTATCTCCCCAATGCTGCATCAAGCCGTACGTCGGCTTCAAGCGCGCAGGGTTTGAGTCATGCATCATTGTCCTAAAAGTGACTGATTGACATCTTGTAGATTTCCCTCAGCCACTTTTAGGATTCGTTCCTGCGCAGGTACGCCCTCCCTTGCGCCGGAACGCCCCCTGATGGCGCAGGGCTTTACAACGTGATGCATCGCCCATATGCCCATATGTGTTTTTTTTAATATATACGCCGCACCAACACCATGGCGAGTCTTTTGTTCTGCCGCTGCGTCAGAAAAGGCACGCAACAATGGAGGAAAATGAGCCGCAACTTCCGCAAGGGACTTCTATCAGCCCCAACAGACTGAAGTCCAGTCCTTCCTTTAGACACATGGCTATAAGAAGAAATAGTGGCGGTGGTGGCGGGTGGATTGATAGTTTGAGTATTCACTGATCTGCAAGCAGGATGGACTTTGTCTGTCACGTGTTGCGCACTGCTGCCTGCAGTGCCAGGCCTAGGCAAACCTCTTTAGTAGTCTGTTTATTGAGTTACATAGGAACTTTCTAAGTCAACGTTCCGCAAATCAGGCAATACGAATAACGTAGTATACCACATGAGATAGATCCCGTGGAATAGTTGTCTATCTATTTGCTATTTTTCCAAAATATGTTGTTATTGTTCTTTTGAAATGTTTGATTTGGTTGAAAAATCTCATCCATGTTTTCTGGTTTTTCTTTCTTTCATGTTGTACATCAGCTCCCCCCAAGGGCAAGAGGACACAGGAGGAGGGTGCTGAGGATGCAGGCCAGGATCGGGCAGGCGAGGGCTCCTTTGCTGGCCCCAGTAAGTTTACATTTTAATAAACAGTACCTATTTTTTCCTAGCGTTCCTCATTCGATTTTTTCTAAATCGTCTTTGATCTTCTTGTAGACTGGATATAAATTCTTATCCTGCCTCGAATATGACTCCCTGTGGTATTACTAGACTATTCTTATTAGTCTGTCTGTGTAGCTAACTAAGATTGGACATTTGGCAATTCCATTGGACTCCCATTATATTCAGCAATACCTCTATGCACTGTCTCCTTACTGACTAGATAGTGTGGCAGAGTCATTCAGCTCCCGAAGTCACCGATTATAGATCCCCAATGATCTCTAGATTATCGTACGCAGGACAAGAGAGTAGTACGGAGTCACAGCACAGTCAAGAAGTGTCAGAGGCACTCATGCTTGCAAAAATTCCAAAACCTTTAGCTCATCCACTCTAGTCTAGAGGAACAAAAACCACAGAGTCTATTTAAGTTTAAAAGCTTTATTAAAAGTAAACACATTTATTAAAATCTACTTTGTCATAAAACTATTTAACTGAAAACGGAAAAGTGGTTAGTGCTGACGATTAATTGGACACATTTCTTGTGGTCGAGCCGAGCTCTCACATGGTTTGAACTTGATCCTGGTCGTGTTCTTAGGACTCAGGAGTCAAGCTTCTGTCTGTTAGGAGAAAAAGTGGTGCGTGTTAAAAATCAAAAGCAAGCATTCATCAGTTGTGCATAAAAGTGCAGCAAGACAACAGCCTTCCCTGGAAAATGGGACATTTTTACTATGGAGTAGACAGTCACAAATTATTACATTGTATTCTGTTTTTTTAACATTTCTCCTAGACCAAATATTATATAGTAGTGAGTGGTGTATTCTAACATTCTTAAATGTACTTTGTAGGTGTAACATCTGGTGACGGGGCCAGCGCGGAGGTGGCTGTGTTGGACCAGGACTCGGAGGCCTCTGGGGAGGAGGCGGTACAAGAGCCGGCGGACGTTCCTGTGGGGGATCAAACGGTGGTGGCGGAAACAGGTAAGCTATATATTCCTTACTTATTGAGATTGAAGACTGCATAGTGTGCTTTCTGCACGGGTGTATTACAATTACAAATCAACCAGGTAGTAGCCTCCTCGAAATGTACTTCGACTTAGCTGTGAAGTTTTTGGTGAGAAGAATCCCAATAAGTTCTTAGACGAACGTGATGGATGGGATGAACGAAAAGCGAAAGAAGGGTGTAAGTAAGTGGGACGCGAACTTGTATGATGGCTGGCAAAGAAGAACGATATGTGTTTGCTTGGCCCCCGAGGTGGCTGGGAAGGAAAGAATATGGTATGGTGCATGGCTGGGTCAATGATGAAGCAAGGATGGGTGGAAGGACAGCAGCCTGGGTGGGTGAAACAGAAACTGTATGTGTGCGTATACTTTGACTGAATGGATGCCTGGAGCATGGTATTCTCTGACTCTTAGATAGCACATGTGTATCTAGAGAGAGTAGATGGTCGCCAGGTGAAGTAAGTGTTACCTTGAAGAGCATGTACCACCGCACCCGCACGTCCGTTCCAGTGCAGGGAAGGCAAGGAAAAGAAATTGTAAATGTGTCCAATACTACCATGAATAGTAGCAGTACTTTGTATTGCGTTTGCATTCACAGCATATATCTGGTTATTACGGTGGACACTCCGTACCTCTCTTAATAACTTTAGTTTACTTGTAGTACGTCATTCATGTGTGGGTGTATCACTGTTCACTCAATATTAAGCAAAGCACCTAAAGTCATCTCATCTGTCATTAAATACGTCCCATGTGAAGTGATAGATAATCAAATTAGTTAGCTTCTTCATTTTCCTTTTCTAGTACTCATTTGCACTGTAGGGTGAAAGGTAAATTAATTAAGCAGTAGCCCTTGTAACAGAGTATTCTCAGTGCCACCCGTAATAGAAAAGTAATAGCTTCACCACCTGCATGTACTGGACCGGTACAGTAACGCAAGTCTGTCTCACTCATCATGGTGTGCAACTTTTTTTCTCGGGTGCAAGTTCACTGTGCTGTCCATGTCATTCTGCCGGCTTGCATAAGATAACGTACCCATTTCCCTAAACAAGAGAGAAGAAGAAGAATAAGACTGGTGTACTGTCATAGTCGACTGTAATGGAAGTCCATAGTGGTCGTAGAATTAGTTCATTAAACTACCACTACTGTTAGAGCAAGGATGCAGAAGTGGGAGGTTACATAGATACTGTCCTCAATAGTTATGTACTGTGCTTTCAATTTGCTACTTGTACTCTGTGACCCAACTTTCGGCTCAATCACTTTGTGTTATTAATAAGGAGCATTGGTTACAGACTATGTCTTTCTTTCTTCATATAGTTGCTCCTTCCAAATCAACAACAAGGAGGGAGCAGGCTAGATTGGCCCGGCAACGGAGGCTGGAGGCCACAGTCGCCGAATATCGGCGGCTGGTGGCCCTGGAGGAGGAGGAGGAAACGCAGTCGAGCGGGGCAACAACGACATCCTCGACTGTGACCACTGCATCCTCCTCCGTGACTAAGCCAGCGGGACGACCGCCACCGCCAAGCAACCGAAATACCAGCTGCCCCCCACAGGAGCTGCAAGGACCGCCAACGCCGCCTACGAGTCCGCATGTCCAACCTGGAGCAGGAGGTCCTGAGGTATAAGAACTTGGTTAAGGGCCTCCGCTCCGAGCTTGCCACCCTCCGCAAGGAGTATGATGCCCATGCCGCATCATGCACCAGCACCAGCACCCTCCAGTAGTGGAGTGTCCCTTGCCCTTTTTTTATAGACTTTTGGGGGGTGGGATTTGGGAGTTGGGATCGTTTTGGGACGTTTCAGAGACAATCGTTGGGGTTAGGGTGGGTGAAGGAGATTATTTTGTTAGGGCTAAATAAATATATTTTTCAACTTTATCTGACCATACCTGTTTTTTACTGCTTTTCAGTCTGGTGGGTGGGGGGCGGGGGTGTAACAGTAACTTTGTTTTCCTGAACAGTCGTAGGACTTTAGTAGTACAACCGTCAATCTCTTGTCTACTCCGAAATAATACTCCATTATACTACCTCCCACCAAACGCTTATCTTACCTGTAATTTGTGTTAGAAATTAGGGCTAGGCCCAGGGCTGGCTCCAGGTGAAATGGGGATTAACGTTGTCAATCCTGGGCGGGTGACATTTCCTCATTGCGGTGGTACTAGTGGTGTGACACAGTGGCAGTTGCATGCCTATGGAAAAAAAGAAAACGAAACCTTGTTTGTCCTCCTTACTGTAGCATTACAACGGTTACGGTACGATCGAGAAAATAGCAGGTGACAGTACACTAGAACAGTGCCATAATGTAGCCTAACAAATGGTAAAGTATTTGCTTGCAAGTATAACTAGTACTTGCGTTGAATTTATTTGACATTGGCTACTACTACTAGAAGATATAGTACTGAAGCTGAGTAAGTCTAGAAGATATCCTCGTATTCCTTCACCAGCCTGTTGCTGCTATGACCTTATCCTCCCCAGCAAGTGTGTGGAATTATTGATGTCATTTTAGTCAGACATCAAGCAAAACAACACAGCCCGGGGGAAGAGGGTTAGGGTTTGTAAAATGGATGGGAATGGGGGTTTCTTTTTGGGTAGGTTTTGTTGAGAGAAGAAAAAATAAGCAGAGCATGGACAAACAATAATTGAAGATACAGACAATCTTTGGTTACAAACTAAAGGTAAGCACATGCAGTCACACTCATAGAATAAAAGACAACAATGGATACTGTATCTGTATTGCGTATGTTGTTGGAGTTGTCCTGTTGAATTTGGTAAGTAATAAGCATGCAGCAAACAATTCCTCTTATTGGCGGCACTCCTCCATTCCAGCTGACGCTTCGTCCATCAATGTGGTGACCACTGACAGAAGACACCCTGTCCACTGCCTGCCTGGCGGATGTTGACTGAAACCCGGCCTGTAATTATTGAACGGAAAACAGGAAGTGCTATTACAATACCACTGATAAATAAATAAAAGGTATGTACGCTGTGTGGTGCAAAAAGTCACACTTTGATTTCCCTAATAGACAGTACAATATTTTTGAAATTGCGTGCTCTGTCTGAGTCACCTTTTTAAGGATCAATAAGTATGGCCAAAATATTATAGCGGATCTTTCCCCTCAAGGTAGGTGTACTACTGTGTTTTAGAACAAAATTTGACCTTGAAAAAAAGGCTGTTCCTTATGGATTTTGTCCAAAACACTTCTATCCGGTATTAGACCTTCCCAGGAATGCCCCAGGCAAGACCCGCCAACCCACCCGCAAAAAACCACCCGACAACACCCCCAAACAGCGAAAAAGCTAAATCTCATACTTACAATATCTCTCGGCCTTCGGTCCAAATGCGGCGCTGTTCAGCTAGGTCATCATCATCAATCATCATAACTCCTGTTTTCCACCACGGATTTCCTGAAAAGCAAATGCAATCAAGATTAGACTGTCGCAGCAGTGCTTCGACAGAGACCCCGGCCGCAACCCACCCACGAACAGCAGGAAGCCCCCCAAAACGCTACATTGAGCAAGATGTCAGAAGAAATAGCAAAAAAAAGGCTGTTCCTTATGGATTTTGTCCAAAACACTTCTATCCGGTATTAGACCTTCCCAGGAATGCCCCAGGCAAGACCCGCCGGCGCCAACCCACCCGCAAAAAACCACCCGACAACACCCCCAAACAGCGAAAAAGCTAAATCTCATACTTACAATATCTCTCGGCCTTCGGTCCAAATGCGGCGCTGTTCAGCTAGGTCATCATCATCAATCATCATAACTCCTGTTTTCCACCACGGATTTCCTGAAAAGCAAATGCAATCAAGATTAGACTGTCGCGGCAGTGCTTCGACAGACACCAAAAATTACCCACAAACCCCCGGAACCCCGCCAAAGAGCACCTCAAAGGCAAGCAAGTCAGCAAAAACGGCAAGAAATTTCCACCTCATATTTGGTCCAAAACACTTTTGTCCATTATTAGAGCTTCACAGCAATGGGCCCAAATCCGTCAACTCACCCGCAAAGAAGTACAACACCCCCACAAGTGCTGAGTCTTTCTTCATTGGGCGTAATCCAGCACTCTGCTTGGAGGGAAATCGCAGTCTGGAGGAGGAGGATAGAGGAGCATGTTCTTCGGAACTTGTGAACCTGAGGAATGTAGACTGCGGCACCTTCAAAGCAATAAGCAAACAAGTGAAGACAGTTCTGATGATGGTCTTGTTTTTGGGATTAGGTGATTAAAGTTTGAATTTAATTAACTGTGCAAAACAAAGAAAGAGAGACACAAAGCACACAGGAATAAAAGTGAATAAGGACGAAAAAGAAAGTTCTTGATTGATTGTCTCATTTTCAGGGCTCGGTGTCAGGGAATAAGAACAAGATTTCGTCATCATACTCTGCGAATTCAGGCTGGATGAGGTCAGTGCCACCGAACAGAGAAAAAATCCCCTCATCTACGTTGCCGTCCTCCTCGTCTTCATGCGGCGTGCTTTCTCGTACTTTGTAATCTGGTGGTATGAGGTGCTGATTCATCTTGATCATTGTCAGCCGCTCCACATTTTTGGGCGAGAGGCGGCTCCGTTTGGGAGTTACAATGCCACCAGCAGCACTGAAAACACGTTCAGAAGACACACTTGCGAGTGGGCAAGACAAATAGTTTATAGCCAGGTTGTAGAGCTGTGGCCACAATTGTTTTTTGCCATGCCAATACTGCAATGGCTCCTCATTAAGAAAGACCACTGTTGAGTCATTCATATAGTCCTGCACCATCGACTCAAGGTCATCAACGGTTCCTCCACTTTGCTTACTTTTTGCTGTGGCTGTGACATTTTTTCGAGAACCATACCCAAGCAAACTTAGCCAATCCTCTACAACAGCCACTGTTTTTGTTGTGTGTGGTGCAGATGATCCAGTTGCCGGTGTCTTTAACGGCTGAGAGGTCACTTGTGCCCCAGCCACAGGTGCAGAAGTGGATTCTTGTGACTGGGGATGGCCTGCTGATGCTGATGCTGATGTACTGGCTTCTCCTTCAATAACCTGCCGTTCTTTTTCAAACCTCTTGGCTGACAAGGCTAACCAATGTTTGTACTTTTGAACATCTGCATCATCAAAAGGAAAGAATGCTTCGCCTGCCAGCGCCTTTTTGTAGCGTGGATCCAGAATAGTAGCACAAATGTAATGCTGATCTGACTTGATCTTTTGAAGACGTTCATCACCACGTAGGCGCTCTAATAATTTCTCTGACAAAATGAAATGGTTTTTTTTTTCTTCATCTTCTTTTTCA
Source organism: Lissotriton helveticus (assembly GCF_964261635.1). Classification (NCBI taxonomy): domain Eukaryota; kingdom Metazoa; phylum Chordata; class Amphibia; order Caudata; family Salamandridae; genus Lissotriton; species Lissotriton helveticus. The sequence goes on along the minus strand of NC_136068.1, from coordinate 1,518,289,780 downwards.
AACTCAAAAGACACCGCCATCAGTTGGTGCTCCAGCATGCACAACAATGGGATAGCTTTTCCCAAATTACAGTCCTCCTGGCTGACTGCACGCGTGAAGAACTCAAAAGGACGAAGCATGTCTGTCAGGCTTTTAACTATGTCCCATTGCGCCGCACTCATCCGCAGGTCCTCCTTCTGAGATGTACCCTCTGTGAAGAAATAGTGATCGAGTACCGTATACTGCTCATACAGACGCTCAAGCATGTAGAAGGTTGAGTTCCAACGTGTTGCCACCTCCTGGATGAGTGCTTTCACTGGCATTCTACGTTGAAGTAGCAGTCTCCGCAGATGCTTCCGGGCCTTAAAAGAATGGCTGAAATGGTTGCACATTTTGCGGCAGGTGGCCATTACCGCGAACGCTGCACTGTCTCTATCACTCAAGAATTTTTGAACTACCAGGTTGATACAGTGCGCCAAACATGGCACTCTGAAATAGCCACCCTCCGACATGGCCTTAACTACATTGGAGCCATTATCCGTGGAAACATAACCAATCTTGCGTTTTAGGGGGGATAGCATTGTCAAGACCTTTTTGTTAAACTCTTGCAAAAGGTTTTCTGCTGTGTGACTTTTCTCCAAGCCAAACATGGCTAGTGTTGCATGTTTCCGAGCAGCTTTGAAAACTTTGTCCGGGTCAACACCTGCTTTTAGCTTTGCTTTAACACCTGAAAAAGAGACCCAGTGTGCAGTGATGCACATGTAATCATGGCCTGGGCCACTGGTCCACATGTCTGTTGTCAGATGTATTGTGTGAACAGCACTCTTCTGCAAAGCTGCCCCAATCGCCTGCAGCACATCTTCATGTAGTGCTGGAACCGCAACTCTGGCAAAATAGAACCGGCTCGGAACTTTCCATTTAGGGCAGAGCGTTGCCACTAATTCAAGAAAACCTACCGCTTCTACAAAAGAAAAAGGTAGAAGGTCCACAGCTAGCATTTTAGCCAGCTTAGTGTTATACAGACGCGTCAGTGGGTGGTTGCGTTCATATGGCACGTCTGAAGTAAGCATTGTTCTAATGTTGCCCTGGACCAAGCATTTACGGGCTGATAATGACTTCGTTGACCCAATTTTGCTCGCTGGTGAACTTTTGTGCGTTGGTGTCTCACTCGCTCCAACACTCTTAGTGTGCCTCACATTGGGTGTGCTGCTGACAGGGGTACTGGGTGTAAGGGACGTGTTTGACACGTCTTCTTCCTGCTCGTCATCATCAGATGAAACATCAACGTTTCCTTGATTTTGGCCTTTCTTGATCGCATCTAGGTGCGCAAACCATTTGACAGCGTGCTTTCTCTCAAGATGACCACTCTGGCCGCCGGTACCATAGTTGGTACCTGACTTACCACGACTAACTGCAAGCTTACAAAGGGTACAAATGGCAAACTTTGGATTTTTGGGACAAACAGTAAAGAAGTCCCAAACTGGGGACTTGAAGTGTCTGTGGGACCTGGAGGAGGCGGCGATACTGGTGGTGGTGGTCATGAAGCTAATGCCAGATGAAGTGGAGGATCTGGATTGCCCAACTTTTGTACGTTTTGCACTTTCACCGCCACTAATTAAGGTCGAGGTTGACGGAGGTCTCTTCTTGCCAGAAAGAAATATGGAAGCGGGACGAGTTGGTGTACTACTTAACTCCAATGATTGTGGTGTTTCCACTGCCTCCTCATCGACAACATCATCATCATCATCATCACGCGCAGCAGCTCTTCGGGCTAGGGTCAAAATGCCTGTTTGCTGCATGCCCGCTGGGGCTGCAGTGACCTTTATGATGACTGGGTCGTCGTTGGCAGAGTCTTCATCAGCAGCAGTATCCGCCACTTCTTGTTGAGCCTCATCACACTCCATAACTCTGAGACTTTGGACGAGCTTCCTTTTACGCTTAACTACCTTTGTTGGATCATGGTGTGCCTCACTCTCAGACGGCTGTGGTGCTGGTTCCCAAGTTTGATCCGTATCATCAGAAGGAGGTGTGCTTGAAGAGGATGTAGACACCACCCTTGATCTCTTCCTTGCTAGGGGTGTGGAAGACAATGAAGGATCATCAGGAGGAGTGGCTTCCTCAAATGATACCTCGCCTTGATTGTCGATTTCCTGATGTGCCCCTACTTCGGGAGGAACAACTATTGTGGGCACTTGTGACCCTCCATGCACCTCTGCTTGCGCATCTCCTTGCGCTGCCTCTCCTTCCACATGTACTTGGGCTTGTACTTGCACATGTGATTGTTGTTGCGGCTGTGGTTGTTCAACACTCGTCAGATGAGCTACAACAACCTGTGTTGATTGAGGGACATTGCTGCTGCTTTCTTGCGATGAGCCAACATCACTGGTCGATGGTGATTGAAGAACTATACTGGCTGCCTCTGCAGCACTCAAGGGCTTGGACTTAAGTTGGCGTGGTGGTGGTGGTGGCACTGAGCCCAATGGAGCGGGGGTGCTGCTGCCAGCTTGGTCCCCAGCAGATCCCGCTGCTGCTGCTGCAGGCATACTTTTTTTTTTACTCCCAAAAAAAGGGGTGGGCGGCACACCAGTCTCCTTGGTAACTTGCTTCTTCTGCTCCTTACTGGCACCTTTCTTGCTAGAGGAGCTACGGGTTACTTTTTTTGGGGCCATCCTCTTCAGAGCAGGTCAGCAGGCAGCAGTTGCACGAGTTGCAGAGGGTTCTGTGTCCAGACGTGACGTCGCGTGACGTTATGCTGCACACACCGCTGCAGGACTTCTTCCTGGCACTGGTGGTTCTCTTGAGTCTTCTTGTGCACCTAAAAGCAATGGAAGACAGAGGAACATCAGTTCAGTTATACACCCCAAAAAATCGACAAAACACAGAAAAATGAGCACAATCCCATGCCATCCTTGATGTTTACATTGAAGACACCCCACAGAAAGACTACGGACATGCAAGTATGCAACACTCACTACCCCTGGGCATAATGGATGAAAAGTAGGCAAAATAAGTGCAGGCCTCAGACACTGCCTCTCCTCAAAATGGCCCCCTTACACCCCAAGCACATGTTGCCTGTACCAGCCAGCACTCAAGATGGCCACCACCACCACCCACATGGCCAGTCCACATCAACAGTACACCCCCAAAAAACAGAAAAACAGCCAGAAATCACCACAATCCAATGCCATCCATGATGTTTACATCAAAGAGAGTGAGACCACACCACAGGCACACTCAGTCCATGCACCACCACCACCCCTGGGCAAGCAAAAGGCCACACCAGCAGCCCCCCAAAAACGACAAAAAACAATAAAATAAGCACAATCCCAGCCCATCCATGGCCTCAATTATGTTTAAATTCAAGAAGACACCACACAGAAAGACTAGGCCCATGCAACACTCACCACCACCCCTGGGCAAAGGGCCACACCAGCAGGCCCAAAAAAACGACAAAAAACAATAAAATCTGCACAATCCCAGCCCATCCATGGCCTCAATAGAGTTTAAATTCAAGAAGACACCCCTCAGAAACACTAGGCCCATGCAACACTCACTACCCCTGGGCATAAGGGATGAAAAGTAGGCAAAATAAGTGCAGGCCTCAGACACTGCCTCTCCTCAAAATGGCCCCCTTACACCCCAAGCACATGTTGCCTGTACCAGCCAGCACTCAAGATGGCCACCACCACCACCCACATGGCCAGTCCACATCAACAGTACACCCCCAAAAAACAGAAAAACAGCCAGAAATCACCACAATCCAATGCCATCCATGATGTTTACATCAAAGAGAGTGAGACCACACCACAGGCACACTCAGTCCATGCACCACCACCACCCCTGGGCAAGCAAAAGGCCACACCAGCAGCCCCCCAAAAACGACAAAAAACAATAAAATAAGCACAATCCCAGCCCATCCATGGCCTCAATTATGTTTAAATTCAAGAAGACACCCCACAGAAAGACTAGGCCCATGCAACACTCACCACCCCTGGGCAAAGGGCCACACCAGCAGGCCCAAAAAAACGACAAAAAACAATAAAATCTGCACAATCCCAGCCCATCCATGGCCTCAATGGTGTTTAAATTCAAGAAGACACCCCTCAGAAACACTAGGCCCATGCAACACTCACTACCCCTGGGCATAAGGGATGAAAAGTAGGCAAAATAAGTGCAGGCCTCAGACACTGCCTCTCCTCAAAATGGCCCCCTTACACCCCAAGCACATGTTGCCTGTACCAGCCAGCACTCAAGATGGCCACCACCACCACCCACATGGCCAGTCCACATCAACAGTACACCCCCAAAAAACAGAAAAACAGCCAGAAATCACCACAATCCAATGCCATCCATGATGTTTACATCAAAGAGAGTGAGACCACACCACATGCACACTCAGTCCATGCACCACCACCACCCCTGGGCAAGCAAAAGGCCACACCAGCAGCCCCCCAAAAACGACAAAAAACAATAAAATAAGCACAATCCCAGCCCATCCATGGCCTCAATTATGTTTAAATTCAAGAAGACACCCCACAGAAAGACAAGGCCCATGCAACACTCACCACCCCTGGGCAAAGGGCCACACCAGCAGGCCCAAAAAAACGACAAAAAACAATAAAATCTGCACAATCCCAGCCCATCCATGGCCTCAATGGTGTTTAAATTCAACAAAACAGTTGTATCATGCACCCATAACCAACCCTGGTCCTACTGGATACTGTGGCTACCCACAATATAATTTATTTAATTTTCTGAAAAAGTTCAAAAATTGTACTTGCAGCAACTGTAATGCCCCAAACAAACTTACTTGTGAAAGTTGATTTCTAATCCAAAAGTGATCCAAAGACAGTCAAAAAGGCCTCAAATCCAAATATCCAGCAGCACCCACAAAAAGTAATCCTTCCAGCTCCAGATCCAAATGAAAGTGACCAGGAGATGGACAAAGCACTGGGAGGAGCCTGCTGGACAGGAACAGGAAGTTGGAGACTGTGGGGCACTTCCTTACTCCCCCCCCCCAAAATGGACTCCTTGCAAAAAAAAAGGCCATGCTAATGTCAACCTGAGGAGTGATTCTGATAAAAATCATAATTTTCTGAAGGTTTATCCTGTTTGCTGGTGATTTTCTTGTGCGAAATTGCAAAATCTCTATTTCGCAAGTGCGAGATTGTTCCTTTCCGCCGCAACTACGTGTTCGCAATTGCGAACTCTCGCGAGGTGTGCTGTGCAAGGTGGCAAGCCGCGAGTACGTATTCGCGGGCGACAAACTCCCGCGGGAACACGCAGCAAGATCTAAAATGGCGCGTCACTCGCAAAGAAAAACAACTCGGCAAACGCTAAAATGACGGAAAGTGAACGCCGTGCACCACGCCGCGCGCCGCAACCAAGCAAAAAATCCGCCGCGAGCGGATTCACGGATTTTCGACAAATTCGCGAGCGTTCGCGGATTGCGAATTTGCCGAAAATCCGAAAAATCCGCGAGCGGAGCGGATTTTACGCCCATGCTTAATCATGTTCAGTTTTCCTTTAACACCAAACCTCACACACTTTTTTTATCGTGACTTTCACCATCTACTTGCCATTCCACTTCACGAACCCATCGGAGTACTACTGCACCTACCTTGAAAATTAAGGTTTGGCTTGTAGGACACAGTTATATTCACTAGAATGAAAAATATGCTGCAAACAGACGAATTTGTAACCTTGACTTATCAAATGTGCAGATTACGTGGATTGGCCAAAGAGGATTAAGATGTCACCAATTGATACCATTGGTGAAAACTTTTATGCATCTCCCTGAACCTAACCTGATAATTGTGCACTGTGGTGGCAATGATCTAGGCACATTAACAGGGGTAGGTCTGGAAATGCTTCTAAAAGACACCTTTCGTCAATTGATGTCACTTTTTCCTCGAACTGTCTTGGTGTATTCAAATATATGCCAAAGACAAAAATGGAATTGGTCCAATGAACGTTGTCCACAGATTGAGAAAGCAAGGAAACATGTAAATAAATCTGTTTCTGCTTTCCTCAGAGAATATAACATGGGTTCTATATACAACAACAACCTATGTTTCAACATGGAAGGCATCTATCGGAGAGATGGTGTTCATTTCACGGATGAGGGAAATAGAATTTTCCTCTGTAACATGAGACTCTGCATCGGAACTTACTTATAAGTTCAGCAAAAACTCAATTAACACAAGGGCTCTTTTAAGAGCCACCTTAGATCTAAACACTCAAACTTGTAATTTATCTCCATCTTTCCTTATGTTTTTTGATCGCCGTGCGCGACCGAGTGCGCGCACCTCGTAACTTATTTGCGAAAAAAAGCTACTTTTACACTTTCGTCATCCTTAATAAACCCCTCAAGAAACCTACGAAATCAAACACTCTCCACCCTGCTCCCTTTCCATTCTCACCACTATAGTTTTTCACAGTCTTGTAAATAGGGGTGCGCGACCGAATGCATGCACCCCGCAAATGTTTTCTCCCAAAAAAAAAAGTATTTTCGCGTTCAGGGTCCATACTGTACCCCCTTAGAAAACCTACCCAGCCAGACAATCTCTACCTTCTCCCCTTTCCATGTACTAACCCTTTGTTCTGTATTATATATTCACTCGCACTAACAAAATGGCAGACAACACTTCCTGATTTCCTCCGAATCCAATGTTGACAGACGTTAAACAGCAAATCACAATGCCGCTCGTGCACACCCGCATAGGTGCGCGCACCAGTGCTCGCTTACAGATATATAACTGATTTCAACTTTAATTTGCTCAGCAACTACTGAACGGATTTATACCATTTAAACAAAAGCGTGATCTGCGACCCACACTCTACCTTTCTACCAAATTTCTTATAAATCCATTCAGCCGTTCGAGCTGTAGCCGTGTCTAAACGTCCTATGGAAAATAACATGGGAAAAACACGTTTTGGGACCCCCCTTTTATCTCAGCCCCCACTTCACCAATCCCCCCAAAACTTTCACAGAATGAGTGCAGCGGACCTAGCCATCTTCTTTGAGAAATTCGCAAACATTCGTCCACCAGGGCCAAAGTTATTCCCAATAGAATGTTGCGGATTTCCTATGGAAACTAGGTCCTAACTATAACTACCTACTGGCGACCGCCAGTAGGTATTATATATATATTACTTTTACAGTGGAGTATATTAGTTTTATTGTTCTATTTAGGTATGATTTAACTTTGCTCGTATCTTTAACCAAGACTTTCGTTCTTTATCACATCAATTTAATTTCTACTATAGCTTTTCTAAGCCTTCATCTTTGTCAATGGACGCAGATGATCAGTAGTTTGGCTAATTATTTGATTTGTTCTGTTTTATACAATTCCAGTTTCTGGCATCATGGTCCATCTCATGCATTCTACTACTATGTTTCTCTTTGCACAGTTGTGACTGCTACTTTTTTTTTCTTTTAATTCATACTTCGCTTTGGATTATTTTATCTTTCAGAAATAGGACTTGTACTATTCCCTATATTTATTATCTTACCATACCTCAGAGTCCTTTATCAGGTTGGTTCTGCATTATCTTTTCTCCTGTGTTCTTCACCTTGGTTTGAGGTTAAAGTGGCTATTTTTTACACAATTCATGATTATTTTGTCTTTTCGCTTTGGAGGTGAGATCTTTATGTGTTTCTCTTTTTGCACTTCTTTGACTATTATTTTCTCTTTTTTATTCTGTAAATATTATAACTGACACTATTATACATTTTCATCTTTAGGGGTTTATCGTGGTGTTTCTTCTGCTTACCGCTTTCACTCTTTCTTGGAGAGTGGTTTATGTGGTAGTATTACAGTGAACAAGAAAAGAGTATCCAATGGTAGTATTCAGCCACCGTTAGTGTACCTAACCGCCGTGTACCTGCATCAGCCCTCGACTGGGTCAAGTCGAGGGCTGATGCAGGTACACGGCGGGTGCCGAGCGTCGAGGGCGGTGTGCCAATTACATTCCCACCCCCCTCCTGTGACCCATGGTGTGAATCCTTGACACCAAAAAAGTGCAGAAATCGTAAGTTCGGAAGCCTCCTAAACCAGGAGTAATTAGGAAGACATCATTTCCTCCTAATTTTTTTGCACTTTACACCTTTTTGTTAATTTTCACTTTCACGTCCCTAGGTAAGGGTGGGCCTTAGAGAGTCCATACCACCAGGGTTTAATACACGCTGAGTCCTGATGAATGCCAGGTAAATTCATACCGTTTCGTGGCTGAAACATGTCGACTGATAAATAGGAAACTACCACTTAACTAATTGTGGACGAATTTCCAACACATAATTTTAATCTATAAGTCCTTAGTGATCATTAAAATAAAGTTATTTTTGATACACTACTGACTATTTTTAACTATCCACCACTCACTAATTTTCTTTGCACAACACTGCCTGAACCCACCAACCCGCTCCGCAGTAGATCTGGCGTTGTAGCACACAAAAGAGACACTCGGTCTCTTTTGTGGGGCCCGATGATGAAGCATGTCATCACTAGGTGGTGAGTGAGGGCTTTCTTTAACGCCTTAAGTGAAGTCGTTTACCTGCTCCTAACGGTGGCTGAATACTACCATTGGATACTCTTTTCTTGTTTAGTGATTAATACTGGGGTATAAGAGTATCACTCTACTCTCCCTGCCTCTCTTTTTGTTTGGACACGACAGACGTAGTATTACAGTGAACATTTTTACTGATTCATACGATGGCAGTGCCATTTTTTTGCATTTAATATGTGTTCATTGTATATTGTTTTGTGCTATTTTATGTTTACAGCCTTGAGGAAGTTGTGGTACTTATCAGTACTAACTAAACACTTGTCGGCTGTTTCCATTGTGATGATAAAAGGAAATTATGAATTAACGGAACTACGGTTTCCAAACATAAGGACATTGACTTGACTTTCCTGTCTACAACAAATTGATCTTGTTCTAATTAAAATGTGCTGTATGGCGTATGTTTAAAGTTATTGTGATTAATATATCATTGTTCTGCTATTTCAATTCAGGATGGTGCACACCTGACCCAATTTTCTTTTCGTTGCTCAAGTGTGGCCATTGCAGACCTGTACAGCCAATGCCATCACAAAAAGGATTTTCTAATTCATCTGGAGCTTTAAGATGGACAGAGTGAAGAGGGAGGTGATGTTCAACACCCGCGACAAGGGAGTGCTGGACCTCGCCACCATCCTGAGGGGAATCTTCGTATGCCACTGCATGAGGAGCACCTTGAGGACCGAAGATAAGAGCCATGCCAGGTTTCTGATGGCACGCTTCTTCCTGTTGCCAACATGGAGGTGCCTCGGATTGGCAGAGTGGGTGAGCGCCGCCCCCTACAACTGTGACACCCAGTGGTTCCACAAGGAAGTAGAGAAGCTCATCGATGAGTTTGGACTGGAGGCTGCTGCCCCAGCCACGTGGGCTCCGAAGATTGTCCAACACCGGATACTTGCAAAGGACGTCAGCGAACTGATCGCCCCCCCACCCCACCCTGCCACAGCAGACCACCTGTGGGAGAACGTCGCCTCCAAGTACCTGACCAACTAGCTCACTGACATCCCCTGGATGGCCATCTAAGGAGGAATGTCAGTGAGACTCTTAATACAAGCAAGAGGACTCAACCAATACAAGTCCTGGCCAAGAGGATGCACCATGGACGAGATGACCTACCATCTTTTCTGAGAGTACGTGTATGCAAAGGACCTGCTGAATGCCCTAGGCGCGGAGCTTAGGACCTGCATACCTATATCATGCATCATCACTGACTCATTGATGTATGGTCTGTTCCCAGGGATACATGCACTAGGGGAACTCCAGGACTGCTGGAGGCTCCTGTGCTGTTTTAAAGATTTTCTTCTGTTTTCCAGAAACTGCCTGGTAGAAGGGAAGAAGGAGACATCGACTATGGTGTCCCGAAAGATGATCCACAGGCTCCTGCGTGACTACTCTGCACTGGACGGATCAGATGAAGACAGCGACAACAAAACCTGAGGACCCAAAGAGGTCCCCTTGTACCCTTACATGGGGGGGGCCTGGAAGGCTCAGGAGATGAAGAAGATGACACAGACGACACCTGAGGACCCATAGGGGTTCGCCTGCCCTTACCTTGGCGATGGGGGCGGATGGGCCACTAACCTGTTTTGTCCTTTTTTCTTTTTAACCCAGGAACCAGATGGTGCCAGGAAAGAGGAGAATGCGGCTGAAGAGAGGTAGAGTAAATGTAGTTATTTACTGTATGTATTTGACTAACATGACCTTTTCCATTCACAGGTAAAAAGTCAATGGATAGCTTGTACACTTTTTGTCAAGTTTGTTACCAAAGATTTATGAATAATAGGGTGTTGTTAAAGGCGATGATTGATGTATCTGAACCAGAAACGACATCCTGACAAGATTTTTTTTTTTAAATGGCTGCATCAAAGTTAACTTAAACCAACCCTATGTCACACAATACCATTATATGCATAGCTAACAAGTATTCCATGCCCATACTTGATGTGCGGTCCCAGTGAATGTTTTTTTACTTTGAATTCTGGGATTCCTGTTTTATAATAGAATACAAAAGACTAGAAGTCCCAAAATTCAAGGGAAAAACCGGGACTGTCGCAGCACATCACCATGTACCTGGAAAACCTGGCAGGGCTGTATATGATCTAAACTGCCATGGTATAATTAAAAAGAAGTGGCATTCTTGTAGGTCATTGGTGCAATTGGACACAGACAGAGCACTAAGCTTTATTTTTCCTTCCTTCTTGTAATGAGTATCACCTTGTGGCGCAGGAAAGGTCCCACACAAGTCAAATATTTATTTTTAAGTTCTAACCAGAGACTGGTAACGTAACAACTGTTCAAACAATAGCAGGACATCGTAGGGTGGTATGAGTAGTGTTTTAATTGGGATGAAAAAGTTGGGGGTGGGGCTGCAAATGGGGCAAAGCTAAAGAAGCATAGCTAGAAATCTTTTCCCAGAGGCGTGGCCTATACAGTTAATGTAATAATGTAAACTACAAGTGTTTGCTTCACACTGTTTGCCACATGACCAGCATATGAATGCCTCTCTGAGTTTTACGTTATTGCACCCAGACAAATAACATTACGACAAACTATTCCCTAAAACAAGTCAGACTTATTGGCTTTGCCAATTCTTTGTCAGCAGTATCAAAAAATAAATGAGTACTCGCAATATTTTTTTATGAATTATTAGAATTGAAAATGTTTTAAGTCTGAAAATATGAGTTGAAGAATTAAACATTGCTGAAAACTGTGAAAGTCGTGGGCCTCATTTACGAGGCCCTCGTGGCACTTTTGCGCTGCCGGAGCATCGCTTTTTTGATGCTTCATTGGGGAGGTGTGCCGCAGCATATTTTTAAGGCGACACAAAACCACTTTCTGTGGCACTTCAAGGCCTTGTAAATATGTGCCCCTTTCATGCAGAACCCTGCGGGAAAGGGACATTCCTTGGGTGTTGCTGTGGGTGTTCCCACACAACATCCATGTATTCTGAAACATTCCCACATTAATGAGGAATCGTAAACTTGGGAATGCGTCAAATTCTAACACCATGCCCTGGGTGGCGTTAGGGAGATGCAACGAGGAGTAATATCTATATTTCTCCTCTTTTTTCCTCGTTCAATGTGTGTTGCATTCTGCAGCACACATAGGAGGAGGAAATAACCTCCATTGATTGATTTTGTTCGGAAAATCAACCATCCTTGCAACGTAGGCACCCTTGCAACATGGCGCAAGGGTACCTGCGTTGGCGCTTGGCTGCATTCTTTGCGCCGGAGCAGGGATCAGTAGAGGAATACACCGTATTTGTGTAAATACAGTGGATTCCTACACTTTTAGAATTACTTATATAATGACGCAGCGCGGCACTGCAAAATTGCTTGACGCACCGTGTTGCACAATTGTATTGTAAATGAGGCCCGTAGTGGGCTTCAGCGTCTCAATCGCTCCCTTTCTGCCCTTCACACCACTTTCTTCTGCATTGTCTCACTCTGCTAGATAAATACACTGTTATTTCCCCACAGCATTCTAAAATAATAATGTGCCCACCCTACAAATACTCACTCACCTGTAAACACTGCATTGTTTTTCCTGTGGCAGAGTCAACATTTCGACAACTGTGTACCTCTGTCATACACTTTCTCATAGGATTGCAATTACGTTTGCCACATAAGTGTTTCTTGAGTTAGAATTACTTTAAAAAACAGAAGACAAGAGGTGTTTAGCAAAACAGCAACAGTTTGTTTAATTAAACATTACGGATGGGAGAACAGTCACAGGTATGAGGTTTGAAGACTGTCTCAATTTACAATCAGCATGCGTCTTTCTTTTATACAACACATAATTCTTTATAAACTTTTCCGGCATACCATATATGGTGAGGAATGTTGGCTGCTGCCTTTGGAGTCATAGTTTAATTGTCTAAATGGTTACCGCATTGCCTGGACACAATGTGGACAGTGGTTAATGTGTCCAGATTTCTGGCATGGGGAGCATGTGATCACTACATGTGCGAGGTCCTGATTAGCTACGTGTTCCTAACTCATGTGGCATCTAACTTTTTATTGTGTTTTACGAGCGCGCATACCCCCCCGGCCGTGTGTGCTTTTTTTGAGGAAATCTCCCTTGACCATTGTAATGTCGTTGTGCCTATCCATGGGATTGATGAAGAATTTCCTGCCACAGTGTTTGCCTGCTAAGCACCCTCCCACCTGTGACCTATCCATCAGCAAGCACGGGCCTAGGTCTCAGGGCCTGCTTGACTACATATTTGCGAGTCGAGGTTGACAACGGGTGATTCTAATAATAAGGACGAGATTTCATTTTCATCCATGAATGCATCAATATCCATATTAACATATATACATGTGCGGAGAGACCAAGGATTGAATGTGCATGTGTTCTGAACACCTTCATAACCCACAGACAGGCACTGTGAAAAACTCTCACAGCTTCAGTCTCAGCTCCATGGGTCATGGATGAAATGGGGTTACTGGTTGAAGGGGGGCTACTCAAGCAGCAACCACAATTTCTGTCAGGTGGAAACCCACGCAAATCCAAAATTAACCTGTGCTTAACCCCATGGTAGCTTGGCACAAAGCTGTCAGGCTTAACTTAGAGGCAATGTTTAAAGTATTTATGCAGCACTTCGAATAGTAAAAAAGGAAAACACAACACTAGAAAAAACCCACACCATTTTAGAAAAATATAGTAAAAACAAATAAATTATTTGAGATCAAAATGGCAAAAATCCAATCTATAGAACCGAAAATATGTAGTTTTAAATTTCTAAGTGAAAACAGTGTCTAGTAGCACAAACGCCAACAGTGGATATCTGTCGCGCTCGACTAGGACAAACTCACAGGTTCAGGCCTACTGCAATTGAGGGCGGGCTAGATACAGGAACCAAGTTATGCCTGTAGAACAGAGTCTCCTAAATCTTGGTTTGCAAAACGTTATAAGATCCTGCATTGAGGATGCGTTGTGCAGCAGCAGTTCCAAGGAAGCTGCAAATCTGCAATGCGGAGTCCTGCGTCACTGTTGAGGATGCCTTTAACAAGGGGCTTCAGATGCAAAGTACGCTGTCAAGAATGTGTCGTTCAGCAGCAGTTCCTAAAAAGCTAAGGGGCTATGATGCTAAGTCATGTGTCATAGTCACTGATGCCGTCGATGTGGGGGCTTGCAATGCAAAGGCCTGCATCGAGTATTCAATGCACATAGGTGGTTCTCAATAGGGTGAGTGGAGCTGTGAGGGTATGCGTCACTTGCATTAGTTCTGCCCACAGGATCACAGTAGGGCTGGCAGAGCACCTGAGATCCTTTTCCAAGAGTACAGGACTGGTGTGGCACCACTTGGAGGTTGGTCTCACAGCATACAAAGTCCAGGTGCTTATTTCAAGGTGGTTGGAGCCTTTTCCATCCCTCAGGCGGCCAGCCAACTAACCCATCAATCGAGTGGTCAAGGGTTCAAGATTCAAGTCCAGTTGTTTCACTCAGGCAGCAGGGCAGCAAAGTAGCATTTCTTCTTGCAGAGCAGCACAGTAGTTCTTCTGAGTCTTCCGCAGGTACAGAGGTGTATTGAAGAGTTGGCTCTAGGGGTCCAATATTTATATCTGGTACCCGCTTTGAATTAGAAAAAGGTTCTTGAGGTTTCCGTCCCAAATGTTCTTGGAATGTCCTGCCTCCCTGCACTAGGCCCAGCTAGTCTGGGGGCACAAATGACTACTGTAAAACTCTTTGTAAGTGTGCTCAAGCAGAGGCTTTGTTAAGTGCAAATGTGATGGTCAGCTCTGTCACCCTATCAAGTCAGAGATGGCCCATGCTGCCAACACCTATTCCCATTTTGTTCCATTGTCTTTGAGCAATATATAAAGACCAACTGACAGCTACACCTAGTCATGTGACAGAGGATACAGGCTGCAGGCACCAAATGGTTCGGACAAGAAAATGTAAACTTTCTAAAAGTGGCATTTTCAGAATTGTGACTAAAAATCTGACTTTACCATTAAAGAGAGTTCAAAATTTCAATTCTTTAGACACCAAACCCGACTTTACTATCTGCTCCCAATTGAAAGATACCACTTATTAAATGTAATAAGGGAACCAAATGTTATCCTATGGGAGAGGTAGGCCTCATATCAGTGAAAAACAAATTTATGATATTTTCACTACCAGGACATGTAAAACTTAAAAGTACATGTCCAACATTTTAAATACATTGCACCCTGCACTATGGACTATTTGGGGCCTACCGTATGAATGACTTATATGTATTAAAAATGAAGATTTGGGCCTGGCAAAAGGTTTATTTTTCCAGGTCGAAATGGCAGTGTTAACTGCATACACAGGCTGCAATGGCAGGCCTGAGACATGATTAAAACGGCTACTTAAGGAGGTGGCACAATTAGTGCTGCAGGCCTGCTAGTAGCATTTAATTTACAGGTCCTGTGTACAGGAAGTACCATTTTATTAGGGGCTTAACAAGTAAATTAAATGTGCTGGTTGGGTGTTTAAATTAGAGCGAACAAGCACTTTTGCACTGATTAGCTGTGGTAAAGTGTGCAGTCCTGAAAGCCAACAAAAACAGGTTCGGAAAATAGGTGGGTGAAGGCAAAATGTTAGGAGATAACCCTGCAGAATGTACCATGCCTAACAGTTCTAAATTGTCTCCTGCCCCCTAAGTATCCACCCCCACCCAGAAAACTAAAGGTGAGTCAGTCCACAGTGTGTGATATAGCAGTCATATGTTGCATACAAATACTACAGAACACAGCACTTGGAAATTTCAAAAACTCTTAGTGACTGCATTATGAAGTAGCATGTGAAATGTAAACAGATCTGCATTACAGACATGTAAACCTTAAGGTTTTCTAGCATAATTGCTGATGTATATATCCATGTGTTTCCTGTAAAGTTAAGGACGTGAATCTAGAGACTAATGGGGACCAGTTTCAGAGTCTGTTTTTAATTATTGCCAGATATGAGACCCAGAAAGAGCTGCCAAATGTAAATCCCTGAGTACTGGTAGTTTTGTTTAAATTATAATTTGTTTTAAAGTTTTTGAAAATACAAACTTGTTGAAGAGGTAAGGCATCACGCAACAGTACAGTGTGGTTTTTACATAAACTTGGGGAAAGTATGTTACCTCACACCTTGTTTTGAACTTAGAAGGATTCTTTGAGGTTTCTGACCATTTCACACACAAAACAACATAAGGGGTAGGCCAGAGTGTGCCCCTTCTTGTTGACTTTTTCAGGAGTGTGAGGTTCTGATGTGGAGAGAACCTTAGAATGACAACACATGATGATAATTATTTCTGGTGGTTGAAAGTAATTTCGGTGGACACTCAGCGTAAGCCCTCTTCTGGCTGCCATTGATTTACTTGTAAGTTAACTTCCACCCTGTGATGAATAAGGCTACAGCACAACTTTACATCGAGTGGAACACCTGGTTGGTCTCATTTGTTTGTTGAACGTGTTAAATGATCTGGAATCTAGGTACCCTGGCATTGGTATAGCGATACTAAGTTTATAGCACGAATCACAGTCCAAGCACAAGCTAGTGGCCACCGTCTGACTCGTGCTATAAATATACACCAGAGTTAGAGAACTGGTACGATACCACACCACAGAAAGTAGTATTTCTCTGTGTTCATGCCAGAAATGTTTTCAGATACACGATGTCTCAGACCCTCTTTATGAACAGTTTGTTTACTGCATATATGCAAGTGCCATTTTCCTAGTTGCAAACATAGCTGGGTTGTAGGAGAAAGGGACATTTGGCTATAGCAACACAGGTGATATTCAGCTCAACCAATCCTGCATAATGTAGTATTCAACATCTCCCAAACACTTTAGTTTACTTTCGCTCACAAGAGGCATGCACTAGGGCAGGGGTCCCCAAAAGCGAGCAATGGGCAACATTCGTGTGTCAATCGC
Source organism: Lissotriton helveticus (assembly GCF_964261635.1). Taxonomy (NCBI): domain Eukaryota; kingdom Metazoa; phylum Chordata; class Amphibia; order Caudata; family Salamandridae; genus Lissotriton; species Lissotriton helveticus. The sequence continues at coordinate 1,518,273,347 of NC_136068.1, read as the reverse complement.
AATTATGAGCAACATCCAAAACGCAAAGGAAAATAATAGCACAGATCTATTGGTTTAATCATTAATGCAGTGTTTAATGAACATGATATTCCTAAATAATACTTATTAGCAATACATAACCATACTTTGTGTGATGATTTAGCAGCAAACTGAATATTAAAATGTAATGAAGCCCATTAACAATGATCACATTTTGAATTAAAGGCCAATTTTTGGCGGGCATGGATTCCTCTCTAGCATTTATTTGAAATATCTTGAATGGTGAAATGTATAGTATTTTGGGCCACCTTCATCTGCTATGAACTGGGTGGAAATAATGAATGGATGAATGAATGAGAAATATTTGCAAAGATTCGGCTACCTCTGGGAGTCTCCGCGTGCTAAGGACTGGCTGGGACTAAAAGACCTAGGGCAGTATTATGTATCGAGTGCACATGAACAGTGTGTACAATTACAATCAAAGCACTCTCCTCAGGGCAGTCACAAATTCAGTGCTGCCCTGGGGCGGCACATTCAGTGAAATTCAGAGTGGCTGCTTTAATTAGCTGCTCTATGTTTCACTGTGCATGCGGCATGAGCCGGTTGGTGCAGTGAGTGACTATTCCCATTTGCAAGGGGAAGTCTGAGGGTCCATTGGGAACCCCTTTTGTCCCCACCAGAGGGCTACCCTCAGAGGGGGCATAATAACAGTGCACCACCTTTTTGTGACGCACTGTTGGTGCACCTCCTGTAGTCCATAATGCGACAGGGGCTCAGAGGAAAAGAGATTCTCTCATTAGCTTGGGGCCCACACCCCTGTGCAAATGAGGGAATGACCTCTCAAGATAACACTGGTGCTACAGATTTGCCAGCCCTATCAGTATTACAGAAGTGGATGCACAAGTGTTTCAGCCCTTCTGTAATATCATAGCATCCCAGGGGTGCAAAACGCAAGTACACATGCCCATTGCATCCCCCAGGGCGCCCAATTCTTTTAGAGTTCTTGACACATTATACTGCCAGCTCTCCCACTATGTTTGGGAAATGTGCTGTCAGATTTGTTGTTATAAGAAACACTTAACATTGTAATAGCATTGGTACAAACTTTTTGGGATTGAAATACTAGCCTACAAAGACATTTGTGGGTTCTCCCCTAAAAGCATTTGGGAAATGCTCTTGCAACTTATATATTTAAAGGCCATTGTGATGGCAAGATTTTTCAAAACATTGTAGGAATGAAAGATCAGTTTACATGAAGTTCCAGTAAAAATAGTGGAACATTTTGAAATTTGAGTATATTATTTGAGTGCTGTTTCTCACAATAGGGTAGGCAATAAAAGGATACTTTGAAGGGGTTTCAAGTAACCCTGGGCATAGGACTACACTACGCTTGCGTAGTTTGCATAGTTTGTGCAACTACGTGCTACGCGAATTACACGTAGCACAGTGCAAAAACACGTAGTGGGCATTTTTTGCTTGCTCGCAGTCCTCAACGTCAAGTTGGCGACCGCAAGCGAGCAAAATGACAACCCGGCGAGACTTTTTCCTCGTTCGCGATCAGCAACATCAAGTTGCCGATCGCAAGTTTGGAAAATAAACCTCTCTGCGAGATTCTCAACGCAAGGAGGTCAGGTTTCTCCTTGCGAGTGGTCGCGTATGCTCGCGATGAGAAACTACTAGTCCGCTTTGAGAAAACTACTGCTCGAGTACTAATCTACTTGAGTGGCAGAAAATAACTTCTTACACTGTGCAAGATGCCGTTTGCAATGATTGCACAGTGTGGACACGCATCTGACACTGTGTAATCAGTTCAAACAGCATTTTCCCTACCCCACTATGCAGTTCGCGTAGCTTGCGTAGTGTGAAGTGCACTTCACGTAGATACCCGTAGCGCGACTACGTGAACTACACCCAGGGTTAGTTTCAGGGCTCTCTTCAAACGCGTAGGAAGTTCTGTGACAAATGTTGCATTTCATTGTAAATTAGGTCAGTAAAACTATGGAATTTAGTAGACTGTAAGAGCACACCTTACATTGAAACTAATTGGCTTCTTTATGAAAGCCCTGCATCACATTTGCTCCACATAAAGTGGTAAATGTGAGACCCAGGGCTTTCATAAAGCTTTATGAAGGTATGCAAAGTCACCCTGCGTGGCCTTGAATGGCCTCTTAAATCATGAGTGAGGGGGTGCAGCGCAAATCACTGCATCACCTTACTCTGCGCCCGAGGGGGGGGCGTTGCAGTGGGTTTTCCACCACAACACTCATGGAATTTCGCACTGCCACAGATTTACAAAGTGATGTAAACCTGGGGAAGCACCACATCCATATGTCTCCACATGTGGAGAAGTGTGGCTCAATGGTTAGAGCGGCAGACCCTGATGCTGAGGTCTGGCCCGGGACCAGGGTTCAATTCCTGCCTTGGCTGGTCTCGGCGGATCTTGGGCTCATAATTCCTCGGACCTGATTTCTCGCCTCGGTGCCTACTCTAAGCATGGGTCCCACTCTGCAACTCTGGGCAATAGCTTGCTTAGTCTCCACAACGGCTCCCTACAGCGCTAGGGATGCCTGGTTGGGCCCTGGGGATGCCTAGGAGTGGACATTTCACGGGGAAAAACCAGGAAGGGTTCCTTAGCGGTATGAGTACAGCGCCAGGACACTCAGGAGTATCAGTGCGCTTTACAAGTACGTCTACATTTACATTTACATGTGAGGCATAACAAAGAGAAATATGTATATTTCTTCTAGTTTTTTCCTCTTTGCATTTGTGTTTCATTCTGCAGCACACATAGAAAGACCAAACGCCTCTTTAGATTGTTTTTGTGCTGGAAGGTGCCCCTTCCTATACAAAAACAATCATGCATGCAACGAGGCAGCCTTGCAACATGGTGCAAAGGGTGCCTTTGTTGGCACCAGACTGCTGAAACGGCACCAGCGCAGGGAGAAAGGACAGCAATGCACCGTATTGCCTAAATATGGTGTATTCCTGCCGATTCACTTTGGCGCAGGGCAGCATGGCAAGGTGCCTTGCTGCACTGCTGCATGCCAAAATCCCTCAAATAAACCCTTAAGTATGCTTAGCTAATTTTCATAATGCTGCAAGTACCACATCTTGCAGGTGTACATAATGTATCTTTCAGAAAATTCTGCTTGGGTCCTGGATCACAGTCTTTGGAATATTCTACACTACATAGCATGCACTTTGAATTGTGGAGACAGATATTTATCTCCACATTTGCCTAAGAAACCCGCACACAACAGGCAGCTTTTTGTAGGCTCTTGTAATTCTCCATGTAGCACATTTTGCAGTTTTCTGTAAAGCCCTGAAAGCACAATTAGATATTTTCCAAAATGCCCTGTGCAGGCCGTCAAATGGTAACAGTGCACACTATTTAGCAATCCCTCGGCGCAAAACGGATTTTTCTGGAGTTAGACTGCCATTCCACTTCCGTGTCTTTTCTTGTTCTTCATTCTGGTGAGGACTTAAGAACAAAGGGCCTAATTTATGAGGTTTTGGTGCAGGACAGCGCCGCAAGGAATGTTGCTGTGCTGCCCTCCGTCAAAGCAAAAGGACAGAAATGCGCAGTATCTATGAGATACGGCACAATCCTGTCCTTTTCCTCTACGCCTGTGCACAATGGGCTGCCATGTGCCAACACGGGCACCCTTGCACCATGGTGCAAGGGTGCCTGCTTTACGAGGCTGAAAAATCAACCTTGGTGCAAGGGTGCCTGCTTTACGAGCCTTCAAAATCAACCAATTTAGGTGATTTCCTCTTTCTATGTGTGCTGCAGTATGCAGCACACAGAGATTAAAGGAAAAAAAATTGGGAGCAATAAAAACATTTCTCCTCATTGCGCCTCCCTAACGCCACCCCTGTGGTGGGTTAGAGTCTGACGCATAAAGGAGAGATAGTTACGTTTTTCACTACCAGGGCATGAAAAACTTAAAAGTACAATACCACTCTGAAAATACACTGCACCCTGCCCTTGGGGCTGTCCAGATCCTAACTTAGGGGTGACTTATATGTATTAGAAAGGATGGGCTGGGCCTGGCAAAAGGTTTATTTTGTCAGGTCGAAATGGCAGTTTAAACTACACACAGGTTCTGTAATGGCAGGTCTGAGACATGTTTAAAAGGATGTTTAAGTGGGTGGCACAGTCAGTGATGCAGGCCGTCTAGAAGAATTTAACTTACAGGACCAGGTACAGGTAGTACCACTTTCCTAGAGACTCATCAAGCAAATCAAATGTGCCAGTTGAGTGTAGGCCAATTTTACTGGTTAACAGTGGTAACGTGCGCATTGTGCTGCCTTGTGTTAGAGCTATCACAATAGAATAATAGTGGCCTGCTTGGGGATTCCGCATGGCAACATGGATGATGTTATAATATATAAATCATCAATCAAAAAGAGGGAGAGATTGAACCACAAAGGTCTGAATGCCAGAGAATCATGAATATAGTATTGGAGACCCTCAACCTCAGCAGAAAAGATAGTTTGCAGTGTATATAGTCTTCGCTTAGTGTGGTTTGGTGGATTGTGTCATCATAGGGTCTCTCACTTGTGTCTCCTGTTCTTCAAGTGACATCATAACCTCCACCAGGAGGGAGACTGTCTGCATGTTGACAGTGGTAAGTGGATTATAATTATCTCCTATGCTGTAGGTGAATCTTTATTTAAGGGATAGAAATAGGATTGAGATAAGACTAAAACAAGTAGGTGTAGAGTGGATGAGTCACTGATCTATGACAGCTATTTGTCGGGTCGAAATATTTCAACCTCGAACAGCCCTTGCGGGTCTATCAGGTCTATCGGGTCTATGGCCTTCGTCAGAACCAGAAGTGTGAAGGCTTTACCCTTTAGGGCTTCTGTGGTTGTGTAGATGGGTGGACTCACTCGTCCATCTTCATCAGAGAGTACACTTTGCTCCAGACGGAATGTGGTAATAGGCACCGTCTTTGGCCTATAACTCAAGCAGACATTTCGATTACATCTTAATATGGAGGAACGTTTGGGCATGAGGTTTAAGCCTTTGTCTTAAAACTGTCCTTCGCAGAGCAGCTGCATGTCTCTCTCCATCTGAATGTTCAACATCAATCCTTTATTTAGACAGAGGACTATTTTGCTGGCACTGAGAAGTCACCCACATGCTGGATTTCCAGCCGAGCTGATTCCTGTTTACCTACTGGTAAGGGGGAGTTAGATCACCCTACAGGGATTTGGCAGATTCACCCACCCTAGACATGCTACGTTAGTTAATGCTTGGTAGGAGTACAATATATTACAGTACTTGTATGCAAGCATATATTCTCTATAATCAGCAAAATGGTTGAACTGTTTTTCTTTTTCACCATTCTCGAAATGCTAATCGTGTTATTCTGTTTCCTTCTATTGATTATTGTAGTGCACATATTCTACTCAAGAATCACAATGGACAACAAGATTATTACAGATTAGCCCGATGACCTGCTGTTGCTGAGGCAAGTCGCCCCTCCTCCTTCCTCTTTCCTTCGGCTTCCGGGGCAGGCTATGAGTGCATGGTGGGCTGCGGTGAGCCCGATGTGTGGCACCATCAGGGCTGCAGAGAGGAGCAGTGTGGTTGGGCTTTGAGACAGCGGAAAATGCAGGCTGCTTGCGGTCCCTTGTGAGCTCTGTATTAGGGACGTGGAGGCACGAAGTCGTCAGCCCGCATGAAGAGCTGCCTGTCACGAAAACTTCAGCACGTAGTGTCAGCAGGAGCCGTCATATGGAGGCGGGGATGGATGGTGCTGGACGGCGTGCGGCGGTGTTGTTGTAAGCTGGTGAGACACAGGGAGCAGTGAGCAATAAGCGATGAAGCTACAGGGGGCTGCGGTATGTTGGCACTCCAATATTGACCTGAGGGTGCAGAGCTCAGGGTCAGTAGAGACTGTGAGGTGCACAGAGGCACGGTGGCAAGGCTGTGAGTAAGGCTGCAAGAAGATACAGAGTGGTGCTGAGCTTACTAATCAGGAAGATGAGCAGGGCCTATTTATAAATTCCTCACGATTACCTGTGCATGCGCATACTTTGACTGATTATGGTATGTGCTTACTGCAAGTTACCCCATAGCTTTTCCTCAGCTGTTTTTTGTACGTGCTGGGTATAAGTGGGTTATAAGCATCCTAGTGACTCTGTGGCAGACAGTGGCTCATTTTGTACCGTGCAGAACAAAACCGGATCGACAACGAAGTACCTTATGTGGAATAGTGAGCTACAGCCTAGGTTTAGGAAAGATAAGTAAGAGTTTGGTCTTTGAGCTATGTGGTAGATAGTCCTGAGAGGGTCAACAACATGAGTAGGAGCTCCTACCGCAGCCCCCAACTCTCCATCGCTAACTCAGAAGGCTAGGCGGCAAGCAGCGCAGTCCTGCATTTTAGCAGCCAGGAGAGGAAGAACTAACTAGAAAGTAAGGGGAGAGAAAAGTATCATGAGTGCACAAATGGCTCTGCCGTCTCTGAAGTCTACTCCCACGTTGTCGGACTCACCTAGAACTTCTACAGGTTCTCTAGGGTCTTCCCCAGCAATAAGGGCTTGGGGCAAAGGCAGAGTAGATGGGGGAGATGCTGCTAGGCCCCATATGAAAGCAGAGGGAGAACTGGACAAAGCGCTAGAGGAGACAACACCGCATCATCCCAGTACTATGCAAGCTCTGGGTGCAGTTATTAACACTACCACCCACTTCCCGAGATGTTGCCCAACCAACCAATTTTCAGCAGGGATCAGGAATCCTGATGGTGATGTAGTTCACCCTCTTATCTTTAGCGTCAATGAATTACATATGTTGTTTTCCCCATCTCATATGCTTTCTTATACTAGCAAAAGGTCTCACAAGTCTGAGAATTCATACCACACTGTTTCTCTGTAAAAACAAAATGTCATTCTATTTGCCTTCTAATTCTACAACATCATCTTCTTTGCCATTCTTCACAAATAATCCGAAGGTTATGTTAAACAATGTGAGGTCAGTGGCAACACATATCAATTAATCAATCAATCAAAGTATTTATAAAGCGCGCTACTTACCCGTGAGGGACTCAAGGCGCTGAGTGGAGGGGGTGCCGCTACTGCTCGAAGAGCCAGGTCTTGAGGAGCCTTCTGAAGGTGAGCAGGTCTTGGGTCTGCCGTAGGTGGGTAGGGAGGGTGGTCCAGGTTTTGGCGGCAAGGAACGAGAAGGATCTACTGCCGGAGGTTGTTAGTTGGATGCGGGGGACAGTGGCCAGGGCAAGGCTGGCAGAGCGGAGCTGGCGGGTGGGGGTGTAGATGCTGAGTCTGCTGTTGAGGTAGGCTGGTCCGGTGTTGTGGAGTGCTTTGTGTGCATGGGTGAGTAGCTTGAAGGTGATCCTCTTGTCGATGGGGAGCCAGTGTAGGTCTCTCAGGTGGTGGATGATGTAGCTGCGACGGGGGACGTCGAGGATCAGTCGGGCGGAGGCATTTTGGATGCCTTGTAGTCATCGCAGGTGTTTGGCCAGGATACCTGTGTAGAGTGCGTTGCGGTAGTCCAGCCTGCTGCTGACGAGGGCCTGTGTCACCGTTCTTGTTTCATGGGGATCCACTTGTAGATCCTGCGGAGCATGCGGAGGGTGTTGTAGCAGGAGGAGGAGACGGAGTTGACCTGCTTCGACATGGAGAGGGAGGAGTCGAGGATGATTCCTAGGTTGCGTGCGTGGTTGGTGGGTGTCGTGCTGTTCCCAGCGTGGTCGGCCACCAGGAGTCATTCCAGGCCGAGGGGGTGGATCCGAGGATGAGGAACTCCGTCTTGTCCGAGTTGAGCTTTGGTCGGCTGCTTCTCATCCATTCGGCGACAGCCTTCATTCCCTCGTGGAGGTTGGTTTTGGTGGTGTGCGGGTCCTTGGTGAGGGAGAGGATGAGCTGGTTGTCGTCGGCGTAGGAGATGATGTTGAGGTCGTGCTGGTGGGCGAGGGGGGCCATGAAGACGTTGAACAGCGTCGGGCTGAGGGAAGAGCCCTGGGGTACGCTGCAGATCATGTCGGTGGCTTCGGAGCGGAATGGGGGGAGGCAGACGCTCTGCCTGAGAGGAAGGATGTGATCCAGTCCAGGGCCTTCTCTTGGATTCTGACTTCTTCGAGGCGTGTCTTTAGTGTGCGGTGGCAGACCGTGTCGAAGGCGGCTGACAGGTCCAGGAGGATGAGGGCTGATGTTTCGCCGTTGTCTAGTTGAATCCTGATGTCGTCTGTGGCGGCGATGAGGGCTGTCTCGGTGCTGTGGTTTTTTCGGAATCCGGACTGGGACGGGTCTAGAATGTTGTTGATCCTTTACATTGCTCATCTCTGTGAATCTCCAAGTCTTGACCTCTGTTGCTTAGCTGACACTTGGGTACAGGGAAATTCAGATTACATTTTGCATGTACTATTACCAGCTCACTATTAGATCTTGAGAGGTGCTCAAGCTTATAAACCCAGAAACCCAAAGGCAGGGTAGTGGCTCTTTGTAAGAAGAACATAGATATTAACCCAAAACGTTTTCAAAGAAGATTTGAAGGAGAGGTTTGTGTATGCAAATGCAAAACTGGGTACATAATAATACATTTGCTTTGATTTTATCGCCTCTCCCCCACACCACACACAATTTTCTGCCTAAGTCTCCACTTTCAATAAAGAAGGTATAGCACGTACTACCCTTGATAATGATCGCTTGTTGGACCCTATAAGTTTTTAGCTATGCTGCAGAATATCCTTGGTGCAACAACACCAACAATTGCATGGCTAAACACTTATAAGGTCCCAAATGTGAGACCTATTGGCTATGCCAATGCTTGTTTTACAATGGGTTTATGGTTAGAACATTTTACTTTTGCACAAGGCACTTTACTGTATCTCACCCTTAAGGGGTGGGGAACGATACTATGTTCATCATTCAATCAATCAATCATTTGTAGAGCACACTACTACCCGTAAGGGTCTCAAGGTGGTAAGGGGGGTTGCTGCTACTGCTCGAACAGCCAGGTCTTGAGGAGTCTCCTGAAGGTCATCAGGTCCTGGCGCAAGTGGATGGGGAGGGTGTTCCATGTCTTGGTTGCGAGGTGGGAGAATGATCTGCTGCCAGTGGTCGTTCGGTGGATGCGTGAGACGGTGGTGAGGGAGAGGTCGGCGGAGCGAAGCTGGCGGTTCAGGATGTAGAAGGTGAGTCGTTTGTTGAGGTATGTTGGTCCGGTATTGTGGAGTTCTTTGTGTGCTAGGTAAGGAGCTTGAAGGGGATCCTTTTGTTGACGGGGAGCCAGTGCAGGTCTCTCAGGTGGGCTGTGATATGGCTGTGGTGGGGGATGTCGAGAATGGGGCACATGGAGGTGTTCTGTATACATTGGAGTCTTTTCTGGAGTTTGGCTGTGATTCCCGCTTAGAGGGCATTGCCTTAGTCCAGCCTGCTGCTGACGAGGGCCCAGGTGACCGTCTTTCTGGTTCCGGTGGGGATCCATCTGCAGACCTTGCGAAGCATGCATAGGGTGTTAAAGCAGGAGGAGGATACAGCGTTGACTTGCTGGGTCATTGATAGCGATGAGTCCAGGACAAAACCCAGGTTCCGTGCGTGGTCGGTGGGAGTGGGTGCATCTCCCTGCATGGCCGGCAACCAGGAGTTGTCCCAAGCGGGGGGGGGTGAAGCCCGGGATGAGGACCTCCGTCAGGTTTAAGCTTCAGGCAACTGTTCTTCATCCATTCGGTGACGGCCTTCATTCCTTCGTGGAGGTTGTTTTGGCGGTGGTGGGGTTTTTGGTCAGCTGGGTGTCGTCGGCGTAAGCGATGATGTTGAGGTTGTGCGATCGGACGATGTCGGTGAGCGGTGCCATGTAGAAGTTAAAAAGGGTTGGGCTGAGGGATGATCCTTGGGGTACGCCGCAGGTGATATTGGTGACTTGAGATCGGAATGGAGGGAAGCAGATTTTCTCCGTTCTGCTGGTGAGGAAGGAGATGATCCAGTCCAGGGTTTTGTTATGGATCCCTGCATTGTGGAGGTGTGTGTGTAGGGTGTGGTGGCTGATGGTGTTGAAGGCGGCTGAGAGGTCCAGGAGGATGAGGGCTGCGGTTTCGCCGTTGTCCAGCATAGTTCTGATGCCGTCGGTGGTGGCGATGAGGGCGGTCTCAGTGCTGTGGTTGCTGTGGAATCCGGATTGAGACGAGTCCAGGGTGTTGTTCTCCTCGAGGAAACGGGTCAGTTGCCTTTTGTCAATCTTCTTGATGACTTTCGCCGGGAGCAGGGAGATGGGCCGGAAGTTCTTGAGGTCCTTAGGGTCCGCCTTGGGTTTCTTGAGTAGGGCATAGATCTCGGCGTGTTTCCAGCTCTCCGGGAAGTTGGCAGTTTTGAAGGAGCTGTTGACAATCTTCTGGAGTTGGGGTGCAATGATGAAGCTCGCTTTGTTGAAAATGTGGTGAGAGCAGGCGTCGGATGGTGAGCCGGAGTGGATGGTTTTCATGATTTTGATGGTGTCGTCGTTGTTGACATGGTTCCAGGAGAGCAGGAGGCTGGGGGCGGTGGGTGTGAGGTGTCAGCAGCTGTTGGGGGGTCTGGATGTTGAAGCTGTCATGGATGTCTGTGATATTGCGGTGGAAGAAGGTAGCTATGGAGTAGCAGAGGTCTTGGCGAGTTCCTTCACGATGTTGAAGAGCTCTTTGCTGTTGTCTGCGTTGTTGTTGATGCGTTCCTTGAAGGAGGTCCTTTTGGCGGTTCAAATGAGTTGTTGGTGCTTGCGGCTGGCGTTCTTGAGGGCTGCGTGGTTGTCCGGTGTCAGTTCATGGCGCCACTTTTTCTCAAGTCTTCGGCAAGTCTTCTTGGATGCCTGGAGGTCGGTGGTGAACCAGATGGTCCTTTTGTCAGAGCGTCTGTTAGAGGGTTTCATGATCAGGGCAAGGGTGTTGGTGCAGTGGTTGATCCAATGTCTGAAGTTGTGGGCGGCTGTGTCGGTGTTGGTGGGGTCAGTTGGTGGGTCTCAGGCAAAGGTGGTGATTGGCTGGTCTTCAGTGACCTTGTTCCAGTTGGAGGGATTCGTTGTGTATGGTTGTGCGTGGTGCATTTCTCAAAGGAGAAGTGGATACAGTGGAGTTCGGTGGTGTGGCTGAAGGTGACGTGGTTGCTGGTGGAAAAGATGGGGTCGAGCGTGTGTCTGGCGGAGTGGGTGGGTGTTGTGATGAGCTGTTTGAGTCCAAGGTTGGCGAGGTTGTCAAGCAAGGTGGTGGAGTTGCTGTTGTTGGCGTTCTCGAGGTGGAAGTTAAGGTCTCCGAGGAGGATGTAGTCTTTGAATGCAAGGGCGTGCGTGCTGATGACGTGATGGCGTCACTGAACAGCGGCTGTGGACCGGGGGGTCTGTACACGATGGTTCCTCTGAGGGTGGTGTTGGGGTCGGTGTGGATCTATAAGTGCACGTTTTTTGCAGAGCGATGAGGGTGTCTTCGGTGCTGGTCAAAATTCTCAGGGTATTCCTGTGGACGATGGCGATTTCTCCTCCTGGTCCATTGGTGCAGTCCCTGCGGGTGATCTTGTAGCTGTGCGGGATAGCTATGGCAATGTCGGGTGCCGAGTAGGGGTTCATCCAGGCCTCCGTCTGGAAGGAGACGTCCGGGGAGGATGAGTAGAGTAGGTCCCAGAGTTCTATGGCGTGCCAGTGGATGGAGCGAGTGTTGAGTAATATACATCTGAGGTGGTTGTGACCTGCCCTAGTGGGGGGGGGGGGGCAGGACATGCAGGTGTTCGCTGGCTGGTGAAGCTGTTGCTTCGGCAGGAGAAAGGTCCGTGGGTGAGCTTCGAGTGGCCTGGAAGCAGGTGTTGAGTTTGTGGAGGATATTGGCAAGGGGTCTGGTGCTGGGCGCGGTCCAGGTGCGGACCGGAGCAGACGGGTTTGCCTTAGGCGCGCCTTCGGCGCCATAATGTAGGGGAGGGGGGAGGGATGAGGAGCTGGGGGTCGGGAGCGGGCGGTAGGGGGAGGGGTTAGCGGCGGTGGGAAAATAATGGAGGGGAGACCAAGGGGAGCAAGGGGAGCAAGAGCCCACAGCAAGGGCTATAGGGGAAAAGAGAAGTAAAATAAAACCGGAAAAAAATGAAAAATAAGATACAACAGTGACACTAGTAACAGATTGAAATACAGCCAAGAAAAACAATCACCAAGCACCTTTGGCAAACCTGGACCAGGGTAGTCTTGAACCCTGCAGCGGAGAGGGACTGGCTTTAATGTGGAGTCGAGCACCGCGGAGCTGCCGGGGAGAGTGCGTGACTTAGACCGAGGGCTGAGGACTCACACACACTACCCCGCAGTTCAGGTGCAGTTCCCCCCTCCCTTGTATGTTCAGGGTAGGATGGCTATGTATAGCTAGGGAATTTAAAGCTTGATCTGTATTACATATTAAGTTAGTCCAGAGTGCTTACAAATTCTGGATGTCTTAGAGACTAGGTTTACCTTATTGTTAGTTTTACTTATGCCGGATTTTCTTTTTTTTGTAAGGAAGCTGGTGCATCAGGCACAAGTGCTACCAGGAGCTTATTTTAGATGTATTGTGCTTGTTGATAGAAGTGTGTAGTAGTGAAGAAATAGACTGCACTAGGCCCTTTCTAAGGCTATAAGGCTACATTAGTTACTGCACAAGCATGATTTTTTTTTCAAGAGTACTTTATATTTTATAGTATAATTTGCCAGGGAATTAATGATCTAAATGGTTCTGTTCGTAGAATTGAAGGGGGAGGATGTGCCCCTGGGTGCCAAGTCAAGGCACCCTGTGGAGGGAGGCTGCACATGCGAGGGAAGTGCTGCCTCATTCCACAGACAGTCCGGGGCGGCTAGGGGAATGAGGGTAAGGGGGTGTAGCATTAAAGAAAATGAGTGTATAAATAGCAGACAAACTTGGGATAATGGGCTGTGTGGCAACACGGTTAAACTCAGAGGCCAAGGTGAATTTGACAGGTCCTATGTCATCAAGGTTTTTTTTGTAACTTTTGTAGGAGAGTAGGATCTGCTTCTTATTGTTACCCCCACTTTGTGCTGATGTTTCACTGGTTTTCGACTTTAGTATGGCTGAGACCCTGCTATCCAAGACCCCAGCCTAGCTGCTTTCTCTCTAAAATGATTGCATGTACTTTAGGTACACCACAGATTGGATTCTGGGGCACCCTTACAAGTCCCTAGTATGTGGTATCCTATATACCCAGGGCATAGGTACCCCAGAGGCCTCTCAGGGACTGCAGCATGTATTATGCCACCCTTGAGAGACCACTCAAAATTACACCACAGGTCTGCTACAGCAGCCTGTGTAAGGTGGTGTATGCACTCCTAACTTAGAAATAGGTTCCTTATATCACTACACATCTAAACCTATCAGCCACCTCTATGGCAGGCCTTATCAATCCTGAAGGCAGGGTGCTGGGTTTTGTGTGAGAGGGTGCCCATGCATGAGCAGGGTCCCTCTTCAGCCTTCTGAATCTATTATCCAGGGTTGTTCTATGATAAAGCCAGACCATATAATCTTAAGTGCATTATAACCTCGTGGTCAAACACCTTGATTCCACCCTCCGAGAGGGAGAAACATGACTACACCAAAAAAAAAACGGTATCAGCTTAAAAGAACCCTGGCATCACAAAAGGGATGCTGCAGCCACAGACACAAGTCTGCCTCCTGCTGCTGGATGAAACTCCGGCAGGGGAGGCTGGACAGTAGGTTTCCTGTCACAGGGAGGTGTAACCACCTCCCAGACAGGCTTTAGTGTATTGGGGCTGGGTGAGTGCATTCCAAGAGTGCTTTGAAGTCTGCACTAGGAGCACATTTGGTGTCCCTGTGTGTAGTCCAGCTCAAACCGGTTGCAGGGGCTACTAGCCCCTGCTCTGGTGCAAAACTGGACAAAGGCTATGGGTGTAACCACCCCTCTATCCTGACCCTCCCATAGGTGGGTCCCCAGAGTTTGTCCCACCCCTTCCTTGGGTATAAAGTAGGAACCCCTGACTACAGGACTTTAGATTTACCCGGACAAAACTATGATACATAATCCTGGAACTTGATCTACAAGGTGCTAGATAACTGAAGAATCTCCCTTGGAGTAAAGGAGTTACTCCCCTGCTTGGCAGGCACCTAAGACGCATCTGACTGGTTTGCATCTCCAAAGATCCTGTCGGACTCCGAAGAATTTGCAACATAGGAGGTGGGTTCCCAGATTTCCCAGAGGCTGACCCGAGCTCCCAGGAAAGCTGAGACCTGTAGCCCTTGTGGGGACCGTGGAACCGGAACCCCTGGACACCGTGCACATTTGCAAGTGCATATGATTCTTGGCAATCCTTGAGGCTGTGCTTTGGGCTACTTGTAGTCCAAGCCCTGAGCAGTGTTTCCACTGAAGATTACTGGCCTACACTCAACAAGGTCCCGTGGGCTGGTATTGTGTGATTCCTCTTGAGGTGCCTTCGCAATCCATGGTCCTTCAACTGGTGGGACCCTCTGAAGGCAACTCTAACTTTCAATGGGCTTACCTGGTTGCTCCAGATGTGCCCTGACTCTCCAGCACTTGTAGAGTCGCTAGGACCTTGCTGGTCCGCACCAAAGCATCTTTTCTTTTTATTCTTGGGTTGCTGTTGCCAAGGCTTGTTGTGTTCAATCCGAGCCCCGATGCCGCAGCACTCAACATCCTTTGTGGGACAGCTCAAATCCAGCACCTGGTCATCGTCGATGCCTCCTGGTCCTCGTGCCTGCAGAGTCAAGCTTCACCTCTTTGCACCTGAAGCACCCGACATCGGTGGGCATTCGTCTATTGTGCCCCTGGTCACTGGCAGGTGACCCAGACCCTGTCCCTTCTGCTTTCAGGTACTTCACATCTTCGATCCAGGCATGGATCCCTCCAGACACTTTCCTTCTTCCCGGCAGCAGCACTTTGCAGCAGGTCGCCATTCAAAACGACGACGCTACCCAACAGCATTTGACACCTATGCACTCAGCTTCCTTGGGTGAGGTAACTCGAGTACTTCGGTGCTCCCATGGATGTTGGCCCTAGAACCCCCTAAGTCTAAAGGGGTTTGCTCAAAGTCCTCTCCTTAAGTGTCCTAAAACTGTAAAATTCCAACCGCGACTTTCCCCAATGGAAGCTAACACACACGTCCCCCGTGGGGCCCTATGTCACTACGTTGGGTGGTTCCCTGGGGTCCCAGTGATTCTACGTGCTCTAGGCACTGTGTCCAGTCAAGTCGTGGTTCTTATACCACTTTCTTAATATAATATTTGGTTCCCCCCGGGGCCCATCGTATATCGTGCTATTTACTGAAGGTCTATTGTGTTGATATTGTGTATCTTGTTCCCTAATCTCATAAAGAGGTTAGTAGAGAGTGTTTAGTAATAAATACATATATGTTATATATACCTTGTGTGGTTCACCTTTTATTTGGTCATTCAAGAGGTTATAATCTGGTAAACCAAGCTGCTTTACACTCCTTCAAGACATAGCCTGAAAGCTGCTCTCCATAGCTGCCACTAAAATTGCTTTCAATAAAGGTTATCTTAAACCTATCCTCAATAAGGGTTGTTTGGACTGGGGCAAGGTGCCCATTAGAACTAGTAGACAGCATATGCCAGGCCAACTTCTCACATTGGTGTGCAGCGGTTGGATTCAAGCTTGCTATTGCTTTACCAGATAATCTCATTTGAGTGACTAACTGAAAACCATTATAGGTACATAGGTACATATAAAACTAGTCTAGAATAAAGTATGTACTACTGAACTTAGAGTTGGGTAAGTGAAGGGTCTAGCACACCCTTTCTCCAACTCAAGAGAGAGTTTAGTAGTCCCACTAGAGTAGGTAGGTGCAGACACCACACCACACTAATATGTTTTCGTAAGGCTGAAGCCAGTGGTTCCAGATTAACTAAGTATGACCATGTCTTATTTCAGGAACTGAGAAACGTGTGCATCTAGGAAATTGAAAACAGGCAAAAACCCTAGGGCTCAACGCCTCATAGAGGTACTGCTTTTAGATGACCACAGAAAGACCCAAGGGTCTGCTGAGACAGGCAGGTTGGGTGGGGAAGCAGAAGAAGACAGGTATGGAGGTGAAAATGTCCAAGACCTAGACCTTGATGCTGACCAGGAAGAACATGATGATTCTAACCTGGACAACCAAATTCTCCCTGTGGATCAAGAAGAGAACCCCAGTGGCCCTCTCTTCACCCCCTCCCACTGAGGAAGAATTAGCAGTGTACCTAGAAGGTCTAGGGGCCAGATGTAGGAGCCTTAATACCGGTCGGAAACGGCCGATTTTGGCCGTTTCCGACCGGTATTAGGGTTTTCAGATGTAGGGCATGCATTTACAGAATTGGTATTTTACCGATTCTGTATTTACCGATTCGGTAAAATTACCGAATCGGTAAATACAGACTCGGTAAAATACCGATTCTGTAAATGCAGATGTAGCTGGCACATGTCAGAGTGCCACAGGGCTTTAAGAATCGGTATTTTACCACCCAAACCAATTGGGTGGTAAAATACTGAATCCAGGTGTGCATGCACACCTGTGCCATGTAACACACAGACATGCCCTTAGGGCATGTCTGTGTGCCACATGGTGCACATGCCTATTTTTGGGGTGCCAGAGGGTGTCAAAGTGACACCCCCTGCACCCTTGCTGAAATCGGTATTTACCGAATCTGTAAATACCAATTCGGTAATGCCCATTGATTCCTATGGGCTTCAATACCCATAGGAATCAATGGGCATTACCGATTCGGTATTTACAGAATCGGTAAATACCGAATCTTAACGATTCGGTATTTACCGAATCTGAAATACCTACATCTCCCCTCCTCTTTTTTACCACTTCTTAAATACCGATTCGGTATGAATCGGTATTTAAGAAGTGGTAAAAAAGATTTACCTACATCGGGCCCTAGGTCTTCTTCTCAGGAGTCTACTCATTCTGGTACATCTGTAGGGACATCTGTCTCTCATAGGTTCTCAGCCTCCTACAGGAGAGAGTCCTCCTATGATAAGAAGTGCAGACTGCTCAAGTTTGAAGAAGCTAAGCTTAGGATCAAGAGAGAGTAGCTGGTCTTAGACAAGGAATCTCCGGAGCTCCAGAGAGCTTCTAGAAAAGGGGGGCTAAAGCCCCATGGTGGCAGTTACATTGTCCCTAGAGGTAGAAAACATACTCATGACCATAGGAACCTGGAAAAGATTGACCCTCCCTACCAGAGTGGGGATGACATCCACAAATGGATACCTGCGCTTGAGAGGGCCTGTAAAATACAGAGGGTCCCTCAGGAGCCGTGGGCAGCAATCTTGTGGCTCTCCTTTGCAGACAAAGGCAGAGACACGCTCCTCACTATAAGAGAAGAGATGCTGATAATTACAGTGTCTTGAAGAGTGCTCTGATTGATGGGTTTGGCTTAACCACTTTACAATACAGGATTAAGTTCATAGACATCCAAAAGACAGACTCAAGACTGGGTTGACTTTGTAGATTGTGATACTAAGGCTCTGGAGGGCTGGTTACTTGGCAGTAAGGTGTGTGATTTTACAGGATTGTACAACTTAATTATGAGGGAGCAGATCCTTAATAATTGTCAAAATCAGCTGTTGCATCAGTACCTGGTGGACTCTGATCTGACCTCTCCCCAAGAAATGGGTCAGAAGGCAGACAAATGGGTCAGAACCAGGGTGCGGCAGAAGGTTCAGAACCAAGGTGACTCCAAGAAGCAAGATTTTAAGAACTCTGATAAGGGTGGGAAAAAGGGTAAAGACCAGAAGTCTTCTCAAGGGCCCCAAAATCTGCATCTGGTGGGTAGTCACAATCCAACAAAGGAAAAGTTCAAAAGAAACCATGGTGTAAAATCTGTAAACAGAAAACCCATTGGACAAGTGTTTGTACCAAGTCCAAAGACTCAATTCCAGCTACCATTGCCCCTAAGGCAACTGTTCCCCCTAGTTCAGCTCCAAGTGGACGTACTCAGAATAAGGGTGTAGTAGGGTATAATCCCTGGGTTCTGAGATGGACTCTGGCCTATTCAGAGTTCCAACTCAGGCAGTACTGATCTGTGATGGAGGCATGGATATGTCCTCCTTTGTCAGTGCCAGTAATCTGGGCAAATACAGACAGCAGCCTTTGATAAATGGAAAAGAGGCTTTGGCATTCAGGGACACAGGCACACGTGTCACAATGGTGACAAAAGATCTTGTGGCTCCTGAGCAAATCATACTTGGGAATATGTACCAAGTGACCAATGCTAGCAATGTCAGGACAGACCATTCCTTGGCAGTTGTTAATTTCACCTGGGGAGGGGTAACTGGCCCTAAAAAAGTTGTGGTAAGTGCAGACCTCCCTGTTGAATGATTGCTTGGCAATGAATTAGAAACTTCAGCTTGGGCTGAAGTGGAGCTAAGGATTCATGCAGAAATGCTGGGCATCCCTGCAGATGTGTTTGCTATGACTAGGTCACAGGCAAAAATGTCACCCACTGAAAAGGTCCTGCATCCTGGAAAAATGGACCAGGCACCTTCCAAGAAAAGGAGCAGTAGGGTAAGGCAGTGTCTTCCCGCTGACTCAGAGTACAGATCAGTCTCTTGAGGGAGATGATCTTAGTCCTGAAGAAGGAACTGTCCCAGAGGAGCTTGAGACATGTTCAGGTTGAGTTCTTGGGGTCAGGGGGCCCTACCAGGGCAAATCTGGGCCTGGAGCAGCTGAGCTGCCCTTCCCTTGAACCCCTCAGACAACAAGCTGTTGCTGAGGCTGCTGGGAGTGCTAGTGGGTCCCATAGGATCTACTGGGATGATGGACTCCTTTACTGAGAGACTAGAGACCCCTAGCCTGGGGCCCTCAGGAGGTTGGTTATACCTCTGAGGGGCTTCCTATTGACACTAGCATATGATATCCCTTTAGCAGGTCACCTAGGCCAAAACAAGAGTTAGGACATAATCCTCCCTTGCTTTCATTGGCCTCACAGGTCTGAAGAGACAAAGGAGTTTTGTCGCTCCTGTATCACCTGTCAAGCCAGTGGTAAGGCAGGTGGTACAACAAAGGCCCCCCTAATACCACTACCTGTGGTGGGAGTTCCCTTTGAAAGGGTAGGGATTGACATTGTTGGTCCCATGGATCCCCAAACGGCATCTGGGCACAAATTTATACTGGTGGTTAGTGGACCATGCCTCTAGGTATCCAGAGGCAATCCCACTTAGGACCACCACAGCTCCTGTGGTGACAAGGGCCCTCCTGGGAATCTTTTCCAGGTTAGGTTTTCCTAAGGAGGTAGTATCAGACAGAGGTGCAAACTTCATGTCTAGTTACTTGCCTGCTATGTGGAAGGAGTGTGAAGTGAATTATAAATGTAACACCCCTTATCACCCACAATGCAATAGTTTAGTTGAGAGATTCAACAAAACCCTCAAGTGAATGATTAAAGGTCTCCCAGAAAAACGCTTAGGGGCAGATGGGACATACTTTTGCCCTGCCTTCTATTTGCCTACAGAGAGGTTCCACAGAAGGGGGTTGGTTACAGACCATTTGAACTTCTGTTTGGACATCCAGTTAGGGGTCCATTGTGTCGAGTGAAGGAGGGATGGGAGTTACCTCACAAACCACCTAAACAGGATATTGTGGACTATGTACTTGTTCTCCGCTCCAGGATGGCTGAGTACATGAAGAAGTCAACTAAATACCTTGAGTCTAGCCAGGAATTACAGACGGCCTGGCATGACCAAAAGGCTGTGCTGACTGTTTACCAGCCAGGGCAGAAAGTATGGGTGTTGGAGCCTGTGGCCCCAGCAGCACTCCAAGACAAGTGAAAAGGCCCTCATACTATAATTGAGCAAAGGGGAGAGGTTACCTATCTGGTGGACCTAGGAACTCCCAAGAGCCCCCATAGGGTGCTCCATGTCAACAGGCTCAAACCATATGTTGACAGGGCAGACATGGGCTTGCTCATGGCCTCTGATGAGGGACAGGAGGAAGAGAGTGATCCACTCCTTGACCTGCTCTCACAGAACCCTGATTATGGTTCAGTAGATGGTGTAGCCTTGGAAGGCAGCCTCACTGACCACCAACAAACTGATTGCAGAAAAGTTCTACAACAGTTTAAACATATGTTCTCACTGGATCCAAGTCAGACTACCTGGTGCACTCATGAAGTGGACACTGGGGACAGTCTGCCTGTTAAAAATAAGATTTACAGGCAACATGATCATGTCAGGGACGGTATCAGAACTGAAGCCCAGAAGATGTTAGAATTGGGAGTTATAGAACCCTCAGATGGCCCTTGGGCTAGTCCAGTTGTCCTAGTTCCCAAACCTCACACCCATTGTGGCAAGAGAGAAATTAGGTTTTTTGTTGACTGCAGGGGTCTCAATGCAGTCACTAGGACAGATGCTCATCCAATTCCAAGGGCAAATAAACTTATAGATACTTTGGCCTCAGCCAAGTTTCTGAGCACATTTGACTTGCCAGCTGGCTACTGGTAGATCAGATTAGATGATGATGCAAAACCAAAAAGAGAATTTTCTACCCCAAGTAGGCACTACCAGTTTGTGATGATGCCCTTTGGTTTGAAGAATGCACCTGACACTTTTCAAAGGTTGGTGAACAAAGTCCTTACAGACCTGGAAGACTATAGTGCAGCATATCTAGATGATATTGCTGTCTTTAGCTCCATCTGGGAGAATAACCTGGTCCACCTGAGAAATGTTTTGGAGGCCCTGCAGAAAGCAGGCCTAACTATGAAGGCCACCAAGTGCCAGATAGGTCAGAGTCAGGTTGTGTACCTGGGCCGCCTTGTGCGTGGAGGCCAGGTTCAACCATTGCAGAGGAAAATCCAGACCATCATGGACTGGGTTGCTCCAATCACCCAGACTCAGGTCAGAGCTTTCTTGGGCCTGAATGGGTACTATAGAAGATTTGGCAACTTTTAGAACCCCAGGATATTGCGGCATGGATTAGCAAATTTAGCGGCACAAATATGGAAATTTAACAGCATAAATATGTAAATTTTGCGGCATTTTTGCAGCACTTTATTTAACTCATATTCATCCATTTTCAGTGTTAAAACAATGGAAACTGTTTTAGCAGAGTATTCCACTTTAGCGGAAGAGCCGCAGCTGATCTTGTCACTGCCTGGATATTTTGGTGTCAACCCTGATTTTTTAAGAGTCTATGTGCATTTTCTGAATAATCCTTTAAATTCGAAAGGGTTACAGAACAATGATATGTCATGGACAATCATGGTTTGCACTCTATCTATTGCTCTTTGACCACTATGGCTCGAAATAATGCATTAGTATTTTCACACCCGTAATTAACATTTCTTTTCTTTTCTTTTTCTGAGTTTTTTATATAGCGCAAACTTGACCGGAAAGTATCCGGTATCAGAGCGCTTTACATGAGCACCAGTTGCGTTACACAAGGACACATTTATTTTTGTTATGCAAGGGGCGATTAATTGATTTGCCCGGAATCATAGGATGTTGAGCATCGTTGCCGAGACTCGAACCTGGTTCCGAAGATTTGAGGTCGACCCCTTGGCCGTTAGGCCGCATCCTCTCCTTGAGGGTAATGGTAATTCCAAGAATGCTGTGGTATTCTGAGTTGTAACCTCAGAGTTTTCTTAGAAATGGGTGATGGAAAAGGAATCACTTACTTCACCTGATTACCATGGTGAGTCTGCATTCTGGGGCATTTTACACCGTATATGTTTTTAGCTTTTAGTTGGTGTAAGGTCCAGGTGGAAAAAACAGGGAACGTGATATTCCTTAACCCAGATTCAGTCGGTATCTCCTGCATTCCGAATGAATCAAGATTCCCCCTTTTTTGGAAGTTTTATATAGGTATTGGAGCGCTTTTTAAAGTAAAGTGCCATCCGCAGCATCCTCACAATATATGTTATGAGGTAGCTGATTTGGTATAGTTGGTTGGTATATGCTAATTGTCTTTTTGAGAATGCAATGTTATAAATCAGAGATGTGCTCGGTTCTTTTTTCCAGTGGAATAATAACTGCTACATGTGAAAATCTGTGATATCTTTCACATGTATGTTAAATACTGGGTGGCACCATGGCACCTGGGTTGAGTCACCATTTCTTCGAACAATCACAAAGGAAATGAGAGATCTTCACTGTTTCCAGTCCTTTTAAGGTTTGGAGCAATTACTCTTTTCCAATAGACATAAATTGTAGACTTTGAATCCAGACATTGGAAAATTATAGATTTTGGGTCTAAAGTAATTTAGATGTTCTCGAACAGCCACTGGTAACTGGAAGTGGTTATGACACACTGGTGTTTATAGGATCATAGAACTAACCTATTTTGGGGACTGATGGGACTGGTGGGATATAACTATTGGCACAATAAAAGCAGCATGACTGGGCTCACACAATAAACTCAAATAGTCTCCATTCAAGGGCGTTACCCTAGAGCTCCTAGGGGCCAGATGGAAATGAAGGATGGAGACCCATGGAAGCCAAAGATGGTTTAAGAGAGAAGAGTATGTGTTCAGCAAGGAATCCTGTATCCTCCAGTCCCTTCATATACATAACAACAATAACTGGGAAATCTTTGCAAGAAGCATATGTGTAAGTGAACAGAGCCAGGGAGGTGGACATATAATCCTCTGGTTTGTTCCAGGTCATTCTCTACAGGCAGGCCCTCAAAGCACACGGCCAGCAGGTCAGGTCATTTATTGAAGAGTCTCAGCAGCTATAAACACCTGATAAACCTTGTGTGAGGTGCCTTCATCTGAGAGTGTTGGCACATCTATGCATCATGTCTGTTTAAGGTGGTCCTCCATAGGCAGAGGATGTATCTCACCATCTGTGCAGTAGTATACCACCTGAGTAGGAGAATGGCAGGGTCCACCTAGCAAAGGTAAAAAGATAAAGGTTTCTGATGACCAGTAAGAACTGAGAAATACTGGATCAGTGTCAACAGATATCTGATAATGCTTATGACTACTAAGAAATGAAATGTGTGACCTGCACTTATAAGAATTCACCCGTGCCACATGAGTGACCATTGGTAAATATGTTGTAGGTGGTTTCATGTGTGTTCCTGGCACACTTTTGTATCATGCCTGTTTACATTGATCCTTCTGCGCATGCGGATGAACATCATGGTTGATATGGTTTTATGCGCTTGGATAACTGAAACAGCATAAGAGTCACCACCGTAATTGAGGTAAAGAGATAAGCTCTTTTACCAGCATTAAAAAGTGTGACTACAATGATTCCGAGGACATGAAAACTGCAATTTTGATAAAAGTGTCAACTGCATTTATCAGAATGAATTGTCGTTGCATCACGAATTACACCTAAATACATACTATGTTAGTAGCACATGTATGCAATTAATTACACACCGCTGAATGAGCATTCCATGCATGCACTTTTAGCAAGAGTTGAAATTAAATAATTAGCGTTGTTATCTTCTGTAATATCCCCCGCCTCATCTAGTTGGGCTTATGGCCTGGGGGGCGCTTAAGTCAGCCTCTTGCTCTTCTAGCCCACTGGGACATCGGAAGCCAGTACATGGGCAGCCCTATGAGATCGTCTACAAGAAATAGACAGAACACTGCATTAGTTCATCTGCTTCAATGGTCTTTTGCCAACACTCGGGTCCCAAGTTACAGTAAAGGTGGATCATGCTTTTTATCTTTCAGAGTAGGGTTGGACCAGACATTTGGGCGCGCTGGCATTTCTCCTGTGGGCAGCAAGATAGGGACTGCGTAAAGGTCTAGGTGGGTTGAAATGATCCAGCATTGGAAGCACTTAGCCAATATATTTAAAAAGAATGCTCTAATTTGAATCATTTTTATGCAATTTTCATTTTAGGAGAACAACCTCTTCACGCAGCACTTAACCCAAAGTGGCAGGCTTGCTTGCTGCGCTCTCTGGCACATAGCAATGTGCATCTGCTTTAAACAATTTTACCATGACTGATTTTCTTTCCTAGTCTGTTCCTGCTTCAGAGACAAACAAAATGAGTACCAGCTAGATAATAGTAAAGCATCTTATTCTGGGTACATGTTGTGTTTCGGGCATTTACCAACTTGATGTGCTTTTTTTAAAACACCCTTTGCATCACAGAACCATTTTATACCTCTGGTACAGCCGTCGGTATAGGCAAAAGTGGGCCAATTAAATCTTATGGGTGAAAACTTTATAAAAGAGCTGATTACCCTTTGTGAGATAGTCGTGATTGCTTCCCTATGAGGCAAGGATTTTTTTATTCTCTGCCTTGCCTGTCTTTCATTCACGTGGACCAATCTTGACTTACTCAGCTATTTGGCAATGGAGATTAAGGAGACTGAATATTTGAGGAGATTGTGAACATAATATATTGCTCTAAGGGTAAAGAAGTCTACATCTTTACCCCTTCTACTCAGGGTTAGTTCATAGATGTTGGAGCAGTGTTCTCTTCATGTTTACCTGCCACCTGCTGCCTCACTAATCACCATTAGAAAAAAAAAAATGTTCAGTTTTTCATTCACTGATAAAGCCATTCCCAAATCGGTTGGAAACTGATATAATCTTCACTATTTTTCATTTAGGTATCCCCGCCCTATTGCAATATATATGTTAATGTATTGAGGTGCACATATTTAAACACAAATACACAGTTACCAATATTGCTAGCATATGTGGTTCAGTGCATTGTGATTATTCAGCTTGCTTGAATCTACTGTTGAATGTTTCTTCTAGAATAGCCTGATATCGTGATTTTCTACTTATTACTTTTAAATAGTTTCATAGAAATGTATATCTTGACTTCTCACCCAGTTATTTCTAAACAGTAAACAATGTTTCACAGAACAAAATCTGAGTTGCAGTGAAATATTGTTAGCTGGAGACGATTGCAGGACACTGCTGAAGGGCACACACAAGGCACATCAAGTCTTCAACAGGCTTATATGCCTGCCTGAGGGCAATACAGCCACTGAGGCACTGAGACATACACAACAGTACTTCTGTTGTTTTAAGAAAGTTGTCAAAGTGTGTGCAAGGACATCTAATACATTTACAATTTGTAGGTCACTTTTTGTGCTAAGATCAACTTAGTTAACAAACGGAAGGGAGGGGTTGGAGTTGGAGACACTTATGTAGAGACCTCTTAAATTAAGGTCATAATGTTACAAAATGTTCTGTTGTTTTGCCTTTTGACACGTTTTGTTGCCACTATCTTCTTTGTTTTCATAGTAACTACTATCGATTTCACCTGCACAAGGATGGGTTGTGAGTCTCACAATAGCGTTTGCTGATAGACACCTTACTCACCTAGTGCTAATTGAGTTGTGAGAGATTGTAGTACACTGAGTTTATTGTCTTATGTTGATACATTGACTCAGCCTTTGGTACCTTAGTGACTAGAAAAACATTTCTTGGGCCGTGTTCTGTAGAGAACTTCATAAAACACATAACAACCAAGCCCAAATGTACACCAAACCCTTCCTCAACTAGAGGTGAGCTTGGCCCCAATGAGGAGGCGGTCATGATCCTGGAGAAACTGGACTGTCTACCAGAGGTCCCTGAGTCAGGTCCTGGGAATGGGCATGAATCATCAGAATATCCAGGAATGGGTAAACTAAAACACATCCCCCTTGCAGAGAACACCCACCAGTGGGGACTAAGGCATTGGTGAAGACACAGGGTGACAGTCTGAATGGTAAGGCCTGGAACTACCTGTACTGATCCCTTATAATAAAACGCTCAGAACTATGTATGACAAGACTTGATGCAAATATATAGGTACCCACGCTGGAGATCTATGGATTCCAAAACATTTCCCATGGAAATGAAAAGCTCAACCTGCTGCAGGTGTTCATCTTGATATGTGAGGTTGCCACAAATTGGTTGAGGTCCTTCCCATCGATCACCATGCTAGTTATTTAATTACCTCAAATTGTAAAGCGCTCTGATATCCTTCGGGATCAAGTTTGCGCTATATACAACTTTATAAATCAATAAATGTCCCTAAGGGTCATCAACACCAGGAAACATGCCTGTTGCTTTAGAGGGACTGTGGGCCACCGAGAGGAAATAACGCTGAAATCATAAGACATGGATGCAAGTTTGATAGAATATCCGGATATCCCTATTGGAAATGGATGGATGCCATTTGTGAAGAAACAGTGAAAAACTGCTATTAGGGTTTGACTGAGGGGCCCCTCTGACATCTGGATGGAGGACCCAGAAAGTCCCTTGTTTACAAAAGAGATCAGTTGAAGACAGTGTTCACTTGCTGGTGATGGGGGCTTGGAACTAGCTTTGAATTGCTGTGTTCATCTTATTTATTTTAAATGACTGACAAAGCCCAGATAGCAATTCCTTTCTAAACAACATCTAACCAAGGAAGGGTGCCACACCCAGTTCTGGATTAATGGCCCACAAGAGCTACTAGGCCACAATGGCAGTAGTGGGGGTGCTTCCCTTTGATGATCTGGTATCTGACCTACTCTGGCTCTGCAAACTGGACCAAGTCTATCAGGTATGCACTTGCCTCTCATGGTAACTCGGAATGAGGTTTAAATGGCTGACAAAGCACAGATACTGATTTCTCTCTTAACAACATTTGACCAATGAGTGCAGTCAAAGGTTAGGATTCTCAGAGACAAAGTGTGGGAATGGAGACTAGGCCCGAGTGACATTTAAATTATGCTAACTTAGTCTGTGTATATTTGGAAAATTACACCATTATCCTACTTCACGTAATCACATTCCATTCGCAACACCCATCGGTCTCAAAGGGCTTCAGCCCCCTCACCCCCCCCCCCCGTCGTGTGTCGCAGCCCGGGATGAAACACTTCCCCGACCCACTCACAGCCGCACCTGAGCACTTCACAGGTCTTTGTGCATGTTAATGGAGCTTTGTTGTTGTTTCACCCTTTCTAAGAGCCCCTGCAGCTCGACTCTGCCGATTGCCTAAAGATTCAGCCCCCCCCCCCCCGAAATTTTTTCTTAGCCCCCCCCCGAAATGTGGCTCTAGTTGCGCCTCTGCTGCAAACGCACCATTCAATGCAAATGCATGGAAGCGGCTGTTGTGCAGACTGCTTTTGCTTTATTGCAGTTATTTTACCACAAAATGCAACCTTACATCAAACATTGATGCAAGGATGGATTTTATGCTGAAATATAGCACAAAATGTTAGATTTACATGTCAAATAATTGTGCGCAATGTTGTGTAATTTTGCCAAAAAGTCGCATAATAACGCAACTTTTCCACACCCCAGTACAGACTCAGAACTCAACAGTCAACCAACCGACAGAATAGCTCGTTGACCAGTCTAGTGCCTGTTTTAGTTAAAAGAGAAGTAATTTAACACACAGCAAAATGAAATAACCCACACAGTAATGAGAGCTCAGGTATAGGAGTCTACATTGTACATGGGTCCTACCCTGATTCTGAAGTTCTCACACCACCTCCAGAGATTTAGATGCAATGAAACGATCACAGACATAAACAGGCAGCGGTGTAAACTAACAATTAGAGGTGTGTGAGTAGTGATTCTGGTCATTAACTCATAGATGAGTTTGTTATTTACCTTGAGCAAAAATAGTTCATTATGACAATTGTTATTCTCCCTAACGTGCAAGATTATCTTCCTGAGTTCAAGCCTCCTGAGTTCTCCCACTCCATGCCTTGTCAGAGTGGATATTGGCAATGTACCATTCGCGATAGCACAGTCAGCGCCTTAACCAACAGGTACGGTATAGCAGGCAACAGCTCCCCATCTTCGACCTTGCAACTAGGAAGGATCAGAGCAGGATGCCTTTTCAGTGGTCACTCATCTTTGACAGGTGAAGAAGTCAGACTGGTGGGGATCTCCCAC
Source organism: Lissotriton helveticus (assembly GCF_964261635.1). NCBI lineage: Eukaryota > Metazoa > Chordata > Amphibia > Caudata > Salamandridae > Lissotriton > Lissotriton helveticus. The sequence goes on along the minus strand of NC_136068.1, from coordinate 1,518,245,579 downwards.
CAACTTACAGTACGTCAGCGTAGCAACAGAATAGGTGCTCCTGATACTGCCACAGTGCTTCTGGATGCAACACATTGGAGTAGGGGGTTGTCAGTACTTCATATATTTCAGAACACAAATCGCACAAGGTGGCTGGAGAATACCGTCCTGCTTGGGTCAGGACCAGTTACATCCACCGTAACAAGTCGGCTCTGCTGGGTGCCCCACACTCCGGAAATATATCTGGACTTCTCCTCCACTGTCTTCTTTATGCACATCCAGGCATACTCCTTTCCTCTCTGAGCAGGCCTGGAGGCTTCTAGGTGCTAGGCAAACTCAAAGCTCTCAAGCAAGTTATACAGATTTCAGGGGATGTCCACTTGTCTCTAGGAGACTTAGGGGCATATTTACAAGCCCTTATCCCCACCACAGCACCACTTTCTACGACGTTGTGTATGCCATAGGGGTTTTGCCTTATTTACAAGGCAGTGTTTAGCCGCTTATCATGGCTTAACGCTGTCTTGTAAATAAAGCCCCCTTTCACTCTATACTTAGAGTGAAAGGGGAGGGCAATGGGTTTTGCTGTGGGTGTTCCACTGCAGCACCCATTGATTTTGACGCTGCCCCATATTTACAAGGTTGGCGTTAATATGGGGCAGCGCCAAAACTAAGACCAAGCTAAGCCTGGTCTTACCCTGGCACAATGAGAAGAAATGTAAATGTTCTCCTTCTTTTGGTTGTTTCCATATATGCTGCTTTGAGCAGCACACATGGAAACAGCAAAATGCAAATGATTGTTTATGTGCAGGAAGGTGTCCCTTCCTTCACGTAAACAATCATTTAAAAAAAAAAAAAGACATTTTGCAACTTCTATGTGTGCTGCATTAAGCAGAACACATAGAAGTTAAAAAACCTTCAGGTACATAAAAAATATTCCCCTGCAACGCAGACACGCTTGCACTATAGTGCAAGAGTGTCTACGTTGACGCTAGGCAGCTAAATTTAGCTCCAGTGCAGGGGTAAATGCAGCGCTGCACCATATTCTTATAAATGTTAGCCTTCTTGGCCTAATGACACGCTTCACCACTTTCCTTGTAAATATACCCCTGACTGTCATATGTACTCCATCTCTGGATCACAGCAGCTCTTCCAATACTCCATGGAGGACTCCCGTCTTTGGTCAAAAAGAATTTGGAAATGGACAAAGTTGAATGGCTTGGGTCCCATCTTAATAAATATTTTCTGACAGTGGGTGTTCATCCACTGTCAAAAGTCAAGAAACAGAGTTTGGGTATTTCCTTTTTAAATTTAATATTTTGATTGCATTGCAGGCGCAGCTTTTGTGTAATGTGATGATTCTCACAGTAGGAAATGGTGATGCTGGCTTCAAGCGAGAGTATCCAAAACTTGAGCACAATGGAGCACAATGGAGTGTGAAGTGTCTGCACGTTCCAGGCATCAGGTTTCTTGAAGTAGCACTCATAGAACTGCAAAAGGGGAGGCCATGCCTACCTGTAACAGAATGTGTCCCTCCTGTTTCTACTCAACCAAATTGTCAGTGCTCAGGAAGGACTAAACAGCAGGTCCCTACTAAACGGCCCTGATAGAATTTCTAAGGGTAGCTATGTCTCCATTAGCCCACACTTCTGTGCCTATTCTCCTCTCTTCAGCTCCAGAAATGCAGACAATACACATGGCTGTCTGTGAAATCTGCACTCACGCCTCCATCTTGTATCATGTCAAACCGAGCAGGGCCAGGTTGGAATCCAAAAGCAGAAATTGGAAAAATGTTCAAACCATCCCCACTCCTTTCTTCCTGTCTCATCTGTTGTTCTGTCACTCATTCTCTTCTTACTTCTGCCTTTCTCCTAAAGCATCTGCTGTGCTTGCTGTAATTATCTGGAAGAGCTAGAGAAAGTAGCAGAGGCACCTGCAGTGGCCCTCTGCCTTAAAAAAACAGCCTCCAATGGATGCAGCACACAGACCCCCAGGAAATGCCTAATGGAATAACTGGGAAGTTTGGTTATGAAACCAAGTGCAATCCCAAATGAATCTTGCCAGTCCCAGCAGCCATACTCCCTCCACTGCACGGAGTCTTACTACCAAACATATATCACAAACATGGACACAGGACAGAAAGTGTTTGAGTGGCACAAATAAGCAGAATTGTTTACATTGGTGAACAGGAGGTAAATGTGTGCTGATGCCATGAGTTGATTATGAAATTTTCCATACAGTACAACTTTAGAAAAAAAGCTAACTTGATTGTGGAGTAGTGTGGCTCACTGGTTAGAGGCAGCAGGCCTGAGAGCAGAAGTCAGCCTGGGACCAGGGTTCAATTCCCGACGCGGCAGGGTCGTGGACCTTGGTCAGCGGACTCGATGATTCTCGCTTCGGTGCGTACTCTAATCAGGGGTTCCACTCGGCAACTCTGGGCATTAGCTTGCCTAATCTCCACAACGGCCCCACCAATTCCGGGGATGCCTGGCTCCACCTTGGGGACTCCCAGCAAGGGAGCATCCCACAGGGAAAGCCAGGACGGGTTCCCCAGAGTTATACAGCGCCGGGACGCCCCGTTGCTGGGGCTGCTGTGCGCTTTACAAGTATACTACATTTACATTTACATATAGACGTGATAAGGCATGTGAAATAAAAGGAGGCGCTAAGATTGCTCTCGTGATGGTCCTCCCCCTTAACTCCATTTATTATCCCCGCATAGATGGGGTGATTAAACAAGCTGTGGACATAACGCACTGGCTGAGGGCAATTTAAGACCTGCTCACAATCCATCGTGGTCAGCTGCAAGTGCTGAAGGAGCACAGTTAATGGTCTGACTTTAGCAAATTTATATTGTTCATTGTTTTTTCAGGGATGGATTAATGGGTGGTAAAAAAGGATTTCTGTTTTCTGCCGCATTGCATAATAAACTAGCTTAAAATTGTGTAAATTTGATACGTGTATAAATTGGTATAGCATGAGTATCGAATATAGAAATGAAGGGGCAGGACAGAGGATGTGGCATAACAGGAAGATCTGCTGACCTTGGAGCTGGGGTTCAAGTCTCGGAGTCAGCTCAACATTTCGTACAAGCACACTCAAAAACATGCAGACGATAAGCATCGTTAAACTGCGTGCAGGTTTGCAATACAATATGATATTAATTGTCTATAGTGTGTCCGTGTGGGATGGAGTGCAAGGAAGAAGAACGGAGTGTATACTTGATGAGTATCTGATTGCTTTGGAACCTTAGCACTACTGCACTATTTAATTTGTTCCTTTAGAGGAAAACAGAAGTATAACCATCATATCACCTCCTCCTGTGTCCTCCGTCCAGCAATGCCATTGAAATTATAATTTAGGACTATTGCCTTGACTCAGGAATAGGTGAGTGAGTGGATAGGTGATGGAATGAGTGCATAAGAGGGCAAGTCAGTGAGTTTAAGACTAAGCAAGTCCGATGTCACATGGGCCATAGGGACATTGTCATTTTTCACTAACTTAGCATGAGTTCGCTGCAGCTTGCCTGCTGCTTTGCACACATTGCTGCAAGTCTTTATTTTTTGCAATATATTCAAAGACTGCTTTCACATGAGAACTCATCGCTGTGTTCACTCTCTGCATTATCCTAGGATTTTGACTGAACATTATGTGCAAGGTTGAACAACAGTGCTCCTTCTTATTTTGTTCTGGCCAGTCCTTAACCCTTTGGATGCACGCAAAATTTTCAAGCAGTGTGGGAAAATTTCACGCGTGTGCAATTCGGACGGCTCCCGGCCGTCCGAAGCACACGCCACCCGTTGCGTCGGACGTCCGGGAGCCGTCCGACACATCCAAAGGGTTAACCCTTAGACAAAACATACTGATGCAGTTGTTGTTTGGACAGCGTACTTGGGTTTTTAGTGGGGTGAATGAATAGGTAACGCACACTTGGAGAGGGACCTCTCCAGGGAGACAAATGCCCATGATGTAGATCTATCATCTATAGGCTATGGTATGGGGTCTATTGACAAAGCGCAAAGATCTTCTATTGTATAATAATACTCCTTAGCATCTTCTATTATATAATAATACTTCTTAGCAAGGGGAGGAAGGTTGGGCACTATAATCCTTTTTCCATTGTCTTTTTATGATGATAGCCCCCGTCATGATTTATGGATTGACTGCTTTGCTGGCTAAATTTGTAATATGCATTTTCCAGCTTGTTGTGGCACTTCGGAAATAGTATTTTCTGGCTGATATCATCGAGTGGTATGACTTTAACATCATTTCGTACGTCGATGATACTCAGTTAATTGCCCCTGTCGCAGAATTCGGATGCTGCCTCTGAGGGCTTGCCTGTCGGAGGTGGCCCACTGAATGGACCTCAACTGTCATAAATTAAATGTAACCATTAAGATAATGGGTTGACCCAAAAGGTACCGGACCTGGGTATCACGCGTAATTAGAAAAACAGTGGTCCAAGACCTCTATGATTTATGGACTGAATTAATCAGTGAATATTCATTAATTGAGTAAATTTAGGAGCATGTACACATTAATCAGCTCTATCCAATAAATGCATATATTCATGAGACAATATAGTGATAAGGGCATAAAACAAGCAACAGTGTCAATATAGAACAATATTTTTAATCCATTGTCTCTTGGTCAAACAGATACCATAATTTATAGCTGCAAAACATTACAGATCATGGTGGTTACCCCAAGCGGAGCGTGCAATATTGCAAAAGGGTGCAGAAAGAATGTGTATAGTAATTAGAAAGGAAAAAATTCAAAAGGTGGTGACATAAAATCTTCAAATTGATAAGCAACACAGTAAACGGATCCACATTCACCCGTCCTGTGAAACCTGACCACTAAGTTATTTCAATAAAATTTCACATCCGTTTCAAAGATAAAGATATCATAAATATTTGCACAACAATACAAAAAACAACAGGGTCCAGGTTTTTTATACAGCGTCGACGTTTCAACTCTTCTTAGGGCCATACGGGCATTTATGCCTGGGCCATGCGAGTCTTCATCAGGACAATAAAAAAGGGGGAGTGGGGCAACCAAGGGATTATAGATGGCCCTACCAAAAAGAGAAGATAAATACATATTTAAACTGTTGTCAGACCTGAATGTCTAGGAAAGTATGCCCATTTTTAAATTTGCTTACCCTGAACAGAGTAAGGTGGTGATAATTCCCACGTAAACCAGATGGTTCTCAATCCTATAAAAATGAATGAACAGTGAGATCTTATCAAAACCCAGTAATGGGTGCTACTAGATGTCGAGTAAAACCGGAAGAGGACCAATTGTAAGTACCTTGTAATCTCCAGTTAGAATCTGAGCATCAATATTCAGTTGTTAATAGATGTTTTTCTGAAAAAAGTATTAAAATTATGAATTAGGGCCGACATGTCCCCACTTCCATCACTCAATGAACTAGGTATGGATAGGGAACCGCTAAAGAGATGGTTACCTGTTAGTCCAACCATTTTTGAAAAAATATATCCTCCTCTTCTGTTTTTTAGGGACACATACTGGTGGGTATTAAGTGCTCCAAGTTTCAAAAGCACTCAAGCAGCTAGCAAATAAACACAAAACGGGAGTGTAAGGAAAACGCGGGGATTCTAACTAAGGCCCAGTCAAACTACAGTTATGTTCCTCACAGCGCTAACCGTATGCGTCTGCTTGTGGAAAGTCAATACTAGTACCGGAGGCAGCAGGCTGCTTTGGAAGGACAGCTACTAAATAAACCGCCGTTTAAGGTGACGCTATCGAGGAAGGACCAGACACATGTCGTATTGGGTCTATTTTACCCAGATTATCAAAAAATTCAAGTCCCTCACCGTATGCAGTCCTCGTTTGTCCGTTATGTATTATTTCAAAAGTGAAATTCAATGGATAAACTTTGTGAAATTGTGGACGCTGTTCTCGGCGAATCAGCGTCGGCCATCTTGGCTTGGGTCAATAATAATGAATCGGCTAAGACTATGGTTACAATAGGGTTGTCTTGCTCACTCCCTAGTTTCACTGTCGGGCATGTTAGACAGATCAAGGAACATATTTACATGGAAGAAATAGATCAATTTAAAAAAAAAAAGGGGATATATCACAATGGTCCCTTTTTAATGGAGGCCATCTTAGATAGGTCACACTTAATATAGCTGTACCCACAGTTGTATTAATCGGAGCATGGAGTATATCGATGGTAATCATGGTCCAAGTGTTTTATCGCTTGACAATATTTTTTATACAGTGTGAATAAACCATAGTGCCATCAGTCATAAATTATTGACGTTGAAGTAACAACAGACATCCGTCATTGAAACAAAAAGAACACCAAATGTTTCCTTAATTCAAACACCATTGTATCAGATCAGACAGGAAACCAACGCTTATTCTAGCATTACTGGCACCACACTGTAACATCAAATTTGATCATTCACCTCACTCATCAGTGAGTACCAAATCCAGGTGATATGGGGTGCGATCCACCTCTCAATTAAAAACAAATTATGTACATATATACATTCCACATATTATTTATAGACAACATAGATACCTACTTACAACATATTCTACATTCCTAACAAAACACATTTCAAAAAGAGCATTTCAAACAGATTATTCATCTGATACAGGCTGATATTCTATCACACCCAGTCCAGAGTTCATAAAAATGCCACCTGTCTGTTGATTTCCTCTAGTTCATTCAGGCCCTTATTGACCGTATCAAGGAGGTGTATCCATTTGCATTCCCTTCTGCTAAGGGTGCTATTTAGATCTCCACCTTTTGGGTTGGCTCTCACTTTTTCAATAATCCACCACTTAATACTATTTGGTTCATGTTCAAAAGTAGTGAAATGCTCCACTAAGGGGGCTCCTATAGTTTTACTTCGTATGCGGCTAGTATGCTGGAGAATGCAGCATTTAGCCTTTTGGATAGTCTGGCCAACATACATGAACCCACAGGGGCACAAGATGGCATAGATCACCCCTGTGGTATTACAATTGCTGTGTTCTTTCAATTGTTTTTAATTGAGAGGTGGATCGCACCCCATATCACCTGGATTTGGTACTCACTGATGAGGGAGGTGAATGATCAAATTTGATGTTGCAGTGTGGTGCCAGTAATGCTAGAATAAGCGTTGGTTTCCTGTCTGATCTGATACAATGGTGTTTGAATTAAGGGAACATTTGGTGTTCTTTTTGTTTCAATGACGGATGTTTGTTGTTACTTCAACGTCAATAATTTATGACTGATGGCACTATGGTTTATTCACACTGTATAAAAAATTGTCATGCGATAAAACACTTGGACCATGATTACCATCGATATACTCCATGCTCCGATTAATACAACTGTGGGTACAGCTATATTAAGTGTGACCTATCTAAGATGGCCGCCATTAAAAAGGGACCATTGTGATATATCCCCTTTTTAAAAAAAAATGGATCAATTTCTTCCATGTAAATATGTTTCTTGATCTGTCTAACATGCCCGACAGTAAAACTAGGGAGTGAGCAAGACAACCCTTTTAGAACCATAGTCTTAGCTGATTCATTATTATTGACCCAAGCTAAGATGGCCGACGCCGATCTGCCGAGAACAGCGTCCACAATTTTACAAAGTTTATCCATTGAATTTCACTTTTGAAATAATACATAACGGACAAACAAGGATTGCATACGGTGAGGGACTTGAATTTTTTGACAATCTGGGTAAAATAGAGCCGATACGACATGTGTCTGGTCCTTCCTCGATATCGTCACCTTAAACGGCGGATTATTTAGTAGCTGTCCTTCCAAAGCAGCCTGCTGCCTCCGGTACTGGTATTGACTTTCCATAAGCAGATGCATACGGTGAGCGCTGTGAGGAACATAACTGTAGTTTGACTGGGCCTTAGTTAGAATCCCCGTGTTTTCCTTACACCCCCATTTTGTGTTTATTTTCTAGCTGCTTGAGTGCTTTTGAAACTTGGAGCACTGAATACCCACCAGTATGGGTCCCTAAAAAACAGAAGAGAAGGATATATTTTTTCAAAAATGGTTGGACTAACTAGCAGGTAACCATCTCTTTAGCGGTTCCCTATCCATACCTAGTTCATTGAGTGATGGAAGTGGGGACATGTCGGCCCTAATTCATATTTTTTATATTTTTTCAGAAAAACATCTAGTAACAACTGAATATTGATGCTCAGATTCTAACTGGAGATTACAAGGTACTTACAATTGGTCCTCTTCCGGTTTTACTCGACATCTAGTAGCACCCATTACTGGGTTTTGACAAGATCCCACTGTTCATTCATTTTTATAGGATTGAGAACCATCTGGTTTACATGGGAATTATCACCACCTTACTCCGTTCAGGGTAAGCAAATTTAAAAATGGGCATACTTTCCTAGACATTCAGGTCTGGCAACAGTTTAAATATGTATTTATCTTCTCTTTTTGGTAGGGCCATCTATAATCCCTTGGTTGCCCCACTCCCCCTTTTTTATTGTCCTGATGAAGACTCGCATGGCCCAGGCATAAATGACCGCATGGCCCTAAGACGAGTCGAAACGTCGACGCTGTATAAAAACACCTGGACCCTGTTGTTTTTTGTATGGGTTGTGCAAATATTTATGATATCTTCATCTTTGAAACGGATGTGAAATTTCATCGAAATAACTTAGTGGTCAGGTTTCACAGGACGGGTGAATGTGGATCCGTTTACTGTGTTGCTTATCAATTTGAAGATTTTATGTCACCAGCTTTATAATTTTTTCCTTTCTAATTACTATACACATTCTTTCTGCACCCTTTTGCTATATTGCACGCTCCGCTTGGAGTAACCACCATGATCTGTAATGTTTTGCAGCTATAAATTATGGTATCTGTTTGACCAAGAGACAATGGATTAAAAATATTGTTCTATATTGACACTGTTGCTTGTTTTATGCCCTTATCACTATATTGTCTCATGAATATATGCATTTAATGGATAGAGCTGATTAATGTGTACATGCTCCTAAATTTACTCAATTAATGAATATTCACTGATTAATTCAGTCCATAAAATATAAATTAAATGTAGGCAAGGCTGAGGTCCTTATCCTGGGAGGGCAATCTTCAGTATGGTCCTCTGTTTGGTGGCCATCATCAGTCGGCCCCCTTCGTCAAATTAGCCCAAAGTCAAATCGTAGGTATCCTCTTAGAAATTGGCCTCAGGTTTGACAGCCAGATCTCTGCCTTAGCAGGCAAATGCGTGGAATATTAAATTCCTTAAGAAGATCATTGGTCTTCTACCTGAAGCCACTAGGAAAACTGTGATCCACGCATTAGTATTCTCTCTACTGGGTTACTGTAACATCTATTTGGGAGTCTCTCAGTCTCGGCTGTTGAGCCTTCAATGTGTTCAGAACGTTCAGCTCAGCTTTTACTGAACCTTACCAGACGTGCCTCAAAGGGCTCTCCGTTGAAGAAGCAACTGTCCTCCAAACCTCTCTGTTACTGCTACAGTGCCTTTATTAAAACAGGTGCTATGTTTCTCCACCGCTTAATTAAACCCTATCTGCTCTTGAAGTGCCTGAGGTCCTCTGGGGCCTTGTTAGCGTAAGTCCCCATGGTAAGCAAAGCTCATATCGGGGGCAGCTCTTTTAGCTTTTTGGCAGTTAAGCTATGGAACTCTCTTCTGCTCTATCTGAGACAATCAAAGACAGAACTTTTATTCCATAAAAACCTCAAGGCATGGTTTTTTTAGATAGATTTTCCGCTATTTCCTTTAGGCTTTCTGTGTCTCTCCTTCCGAAGCTAGAGCTTATTAACACTGGGACGCCTCTTCTGAAGTAGCTATCTGCTATAAAAAGCTTTTTATTATTATCATTATTAATATTAGTAATGATAGGGAAGATTCACAGAGTGTTCTGTCAAGCAATGGTCTGTCTGTAGAGATGTTGACGGCGGATATAATTTTTAGGTCTCTCCTACGCAGCGTGCAAGCGCTGCATAGGAGACCTTTAGCGGTCGCTCAGCTCTTTTTCGAAGCACATACTTGTGCTTGTGGCATCATAAACCTTGAGGGAGTGTGCAGGGGTGCGCCACAAGCACTAGTATGTGCTTCTAAAAAGAGCAGGCTGGGCACGCATGCATGCACGGACCACTTGTGTGCTTGTTCTTCTCATTCTGCTTCGGCCAGGCAATCGGCGCGCACGCAGGCACCACTCACGTGCTTGTTAACATGATAGAGCTTACCAGTTTCACTTTGTCTTTTTGCACATACCTTTCCCTGTTAACATCTCTCACTGCGCGTACCTCGAACTTTCTCTGCACACACTTCTCCCTGCCCCCACCTATGTCAGCCCCCACCTCTTTCTGTTTGCATACCTCTAGCCTACATCTGTCAACTAGCGCCTTTCCCAGCCTACATTTAGGTTAGGTACACTGGGTTAGGATTATTTTAGAAGCACCAGATGAGTATTTTAGCCTGTGTTATTTATGTATATTTTTTTATGAATATATGTCATAGCTACAAGCCATGCTATTGCAGTATTATTTCATCTTACTGCTAACGCTGTACGTATTATACTTCGCATTCCTCGTACCACGGCGATCGAGGGTGACGGCAGATTTCGACGGCAGACGCGGCTGATATTCAAAAACTGATGGGTTGTAGACAGTGAATATATATGTCCTCCCTGCAATCATGAGATAAGAAAGGATTTGATTGTTATCCTTCAAAATAAGGCAACACATGCCTCGAATATATGTCTTTTTGATACCCTGAATATTAGGAACCGTAATAAAAAGTGATTCTATGCCACAGCTACAATTAAAAAGGCCGTTATTTGATATTCACAGTCGCACCTGAAAACGTTACACAAACAGATTCTGAAGAAAAGTTTTGAAAAAACACGTAGGAAGATATATATATTCTTCTTCTTTTGTGCCCTGAAGAAGTCCTACGGACGAAACGCGTTGGCTACGTTTCTCCTTTTTTATACTAGAAGATCATAAATAAAAGCAAGAAAAAGAACCTCAAGTCCTACTGCAGTTTTTCTTCATAACACTGTATTTAATGTCATTGTGAAAATTACATTGTGTGGGGTGCTGTAGCATTTTGTCGGCGTGAAATTATAAGGAAGTCTAGGGGTATTTGACTTCAGGCTAACTAGCACCCACAATCAACCTACTAACCACAATACATAGGATAAGGTGCAGACTTCTTGATCCGATACCCCTTTTCAGTGAGTTGCATACTTCGCATTCTGTCTTACGATTGTAGCAGTTCATATCTCTTGCACAAGAAATGAGACTGTTCAATAAACCCTTTTTATTGAAACGCCCGTCTATCTATTTCTGTGTAACTCTGTAGAAACGAAGCATGCACGATTGACTAAGTGAAACGGTTGCCTATTGTTTCCACGATTCTGAGATTGTTCCGATTCTAAGGGAAACAAAGTTGTCATATTTATTCAGTTGTTAGAAACGAATCCCTTCTTGTTCATTCGAGAAGTTTCTAGTGACCTCTGAGTTAGCTGACACACACAAGTAATTAAGTTTAATGTACTCGATAGAGACATACTGACCTCAGTCCTATTTCAAAACTATAGTGTATATTATTCCAATGCGCAGAGCCTATCAGGGATATAGGAACTACACAACAACACCTTCTCGCGCGCACCTCATCCTGCACCTCACCCTGCCCTGCAGGAACCTCCCCCTGCCTGCACCATTCCCTGAACGCTCATCTTCCTGCCAGCAGCTCTCCCAGCCCGCAGTTATCTGTCCGCCCTTCTCCGAGAGCACACCTCTCCGAGCCCACACTGTTCCCTGGCTGCACAATTTTCTTTTACCTGTTTCTGCCCACATGTCTCTGTCCGTACCCCTCCATGCCTGTACCTCTCCCAGGCTGCCCCGCTCCATGACCTTCGCAGCCCATTGGTCTTCCTGCCCACACATCGCCATACATTTACCTAGCCGACCTTAGATCAAATCATCAGCAAGATCTCTTATCACAGAGCAGTTTGACTCCAGGACTGCTGAATCATCTCCCTGCGCTGACCTGCTCTCTCCATGTGACATCCTCCCAGGCTTACCGTGGTGGGCGAAGGACTCGTGTGTAGTCCGATCAGCCTGGCTCATTCTATAGTAGTCATCTTTTTCACATGCCACTTTATAAAACATGTACGAAGCCTCAGATGGTTACAAGCAGTTATTGCATAAGTTATGTTACCGTCCTTAATAAAGTGCCATTAGATTGGTGTTGAAGCATTTTCGAGTGGGTTTGTAATGATATTGCTGGTACTGTGTTCTGTTACAACTCTTGTGTGCTAGAGTGTGTGTGTTAGATATTCGGGGCTCTGGGAGGTAAGTAGGAGTCGTTTACCAACCGCCTACAAATCTCAGTTTTTAAACATGCCCAGCACATGGAAGTCGTCTGAGCATGTTGCAGGGTTTTAGATTTCTGTCCCGTTTTATAAAAGTTGTTGGCACGTTTCTCCAAGAATGTTTGCTATTACATCACCCCGGATACACCAAACATGATCCATGCATTTGGAATCCTGCTTTATTTACATTAACTGGGATTAAGTGGCAGGCGGTTTGCTAACAACATCTTGAGGACATTCGGAAACCTTCCGTGGGAATGCATTCCACCCGTTGCCCACGATTGGCTTTGTAGTTTGTAACTCACATTTGCTTGTTTTCTGTTTGCTGACTTTATTTCTTTAAGGCTGACCAGTTTCAGTTCGTCCCTTCCCTTGTCCAAACTCTAATTACTATATTCTAACAGTACTGATTTTCTGCAAAACAGTCTTTAAATCTTCTTATCCTGTCACGTTTGCTGTTTATTCAAAGACTGTGGTCTCATGTCAGGCTCTGTCTTCCAGGGAATTTGGGTTTACTTTTTTTCTCTGACTTCAAAGTGAGAGGATTTGTGTGACAAACCTGTTGGCTACTTTTGGACCTTATACGTATTTAGTTATGCAGCACAATATCCTCGATGCAACAACAACTGTTGCATGGCTAAACACTTATAAGGTTCCAAAGGCGAGACCTATTGGCTATGCCAATGCTTGTTTCACTTGCGGAGCTGCACACATCACAAATTATTGCAACTCTATTCAATGAATTGCATTTTCTTGTTCAAAATGAAAGTATTTCCATTATGCTGGTTTTCTTTATATTCCTTTACAGATTGAACCTTGACATATATTTTGCTGTTTTATTGTATTCTTCGCATTTGAGTTCCATGTGAACACTTGTTTAAACTTTGTGTTAATACCAATTTTCACATGTACATTTGGGTTGCTTTTGTCTTGAAAATGAATATAAGTTAATGCATTTTCTCAATGCATTTTCTTGAAAAGGGCACTCTGAAATATGAAACGAGGCATGTGGTAATAAAGTGGCTCTCAATGAGATCTGTTACACAATTTGGTACATTGGGAATCCGGGATTCAGAGCAACGCTATCTACATATAGGTTTGTATGCAAATGAATTCCTAGAATGAGAACCCAAAGGAAGAACATCAGAGCACTTAATTCGTCTGTATTTCAGAAGTCTCTAACATTAAACTGCTAGACATCATCACCACTGCCTCCCACGAATTCCAAATATAAACCACACTCTTTTGGATTCAATGTCCCAATAGAGAACCCTTAGGAAATGAACAGAACAATAACTATAAGACAGAATCTGCAGTGTTAGTGGCAGGTTATTTGTTGAAATTTTTAACTGCTTCGAAGGACACAAAAACTCCAGAATCACAGATTATCAATGTTTTCTCATATAAATCTCCACAGTTATAATAACTTGTTTTCATATTGTTTCTGCCCCAACCAATGATCACAGGACAGTATTACGCTTTTTTACCTTAGGGTTTAAGCGAGGTCTGTCAAGTGAACTTTTGAGCCCTCATTTTGAGAGCTCGAAAAATCTGACATATGTGTGGTAATTGATTATCACACATTTATCGCCTTCATCTGATTTAAAGTCTCTGCAGGTTCTCGCTTGCTAAAGGATGTGTCAACCCTTTCACACACAACTGCAGAAAACTTGTGGTAGATGTGACTGCTAGTAGTTATTTCTGATTTGTGAGTCTGAGGCAATAGCACACATCCCAACTACATTATCTTAATTACTAAGCTAGGGTTATTACTAAGGTATTTGGTATCAAACCATTATATATTTCCTTACTATTGATTGGCATTGGTGTATTTCACTTGCTAATAAAGTTAATCTTTGGTGGATGTAATCTCTCATCATCATCAACTTTTATTCTCTTGCATTCTTGGCAATAACTTCTTGAAAACCAAGAGCCACATAACAGATAGTGCCACTGGGTGCCACGCGGGACTGCAGATGCTTGCTCGACCTTTTCTGTAATAGTGATAGTGCAGGCGCACATATAGCACCGGAGCTATGCAAATGTGGGTACCAATTTGCCTCTGCAATTGTGCTGTATTATATAAGTGCAAAAACAACAATTGATGGACAGAATGCAGAACAATGTCATACATTCACCCCAGTACAGATATCTGGGCCTAAATCCATCATTTTTTTGCTCACCATGCCATTCCAGTTTGTACCCAGCCATATGCAAATCAGTCTTGACCCTGTGCCTCATGGGAACAGTCCAGCCCGAACTGCCAAGCCAGGTCCTCCCTGGACTGGAAACAAGCATCCAAGGACCAGTTTCGGACTTTCAGCCCTCATCAGCCTGGATAGCTTAATTGCAGTGGCATGGAGAGCACGGGACACACGTCTGAGCATACCCGTCCCACTCTGGGTGACAAATGCAAAAACAACAATTGATGGACAGAATGCAGAACAATGTCATACGTTCACCCCAGTACAGAGATCTAGGACTAAATCCATTGTTTTTTTGCTCACCATGCCATTCCAGTTTGAACCCAGCCATATGCAAATCAGTCTTGACCCTGTGCCCCATGGGAACAGTCCAACCCGAACTGCCAAGCCAGGTCCTATGTAAGTGGGCACAGAGGCAAAGAAACCAACAAGAGGTGCACTGACTGCGTACCATAAAAAGGTGGTGCACAGACATTGCTCCCCCGACGGTGCCCTCTGGAGGAAGGAAAGAGGGTTCAGTGGACTCGCACAGCAGTCCCCCTGCAGGCGGGTGCAGTCACTCACTTCTCGTGTATTCATGGGGCTCTCTATCCCCTCTTGAAAGTGCAGGTCTGGTGCCACCTGCAGTGTGAGAGATGGACTGGCTGCTGAAATCAGCCAGCTCGTCTCTCCCTAATGCACTGCCCCCCAAGGCAGCATGAGTTTGTGGCTCCCTAGAGGGAGCGAATTATCCGTGATAGGATGCACTGTCCCTGTGTGCGCCAAGTGCACCTAGTTAAAGATGTGCTGCGGCGCGAAAAGAGACTGTGAATCCTTGCTGTTATAAGGGCGCATACCCTTTATTCATCGAAGTGGAATTCTAGAAGGAAATGTAACAAATCGCTGATCTAAATTGTTACATGGTCAATCAAGTTTTCTATCGCCAATTAAAAAGTTGGGCTTATCATGTGCTAACAAAGAACACCACAAACACTTACTTGAAAAATGGACTGTTGTTCTCTAAACAAATAAGCAGGCTCTTAGTCGAGGCCTTCTTTACTTTCAATGTTCCAAACAGGTCAGGACCGGCTTTAGCGCTGGTGGCGCCCGCTGCATCAATCTTTTGTGGTGTCACCCGCATGACCTCCTCCTCCATGAACTTCCTCATTACCGCTCTGCAACAGTTCATCTCATCTCTCCAAACCCTCTCTCTGACAAACATTTCATTTTGTTATAGTGCTAGTAATAGCGCACTCACACTCAGTCCTGTGATCTGCATGTACACCGCCTTCTTTGCAGGAGGCACATGAACCCTCTGCACTAATTTAGGATGACCCAAAACTGGCACTAGACAAAATTGATCTCTCACCAGTAGAAACATTAACCACCGAGTTATCTTGACATTTGCATTGATGCCTGAACACTGCTGGACACAAGTAAATTCACATGCTTCAGAACTAACAGTTATTTTTAAACACAGCACCCCCCACCAAAATCAGCACCAGGTGCGGCTGCACCGGTCGCACCGCCCTAAAGCTGGCCATGGTTCCAAGCAGGTCTGTTCTTTGCTATATCAATTCAAGTTCACTGTCACCTTCTTTAACCTGCCCTGGTGCAAGACCCATATTCATGAAGTAATGCTGGAATCAAGCAAGGTTGTACCTATCTAATTTTTTATTTTTATTTAAGGGTTACTGCCATCTCCTCACAGCAATGGTTAACTCCTTCTGCAGAAAGCATTAATAACTGCTAATTGCCGATCCTGCACTTATGCACCCAAATCCAAAGGTAGAGTTCAAATGAGGGGCAGGGTAATTAAGAGACATTGAAGGTCAAGAGTACACGCCCAAAGAGGACATCAGAACCCTTCCCAATGATTTTACCAACATAGATGAATACATCATTTTCTTGCTCGTATCTCTTCCACTCAACCTAGATTTTGTGAAACTAACAGTGCTTGTTGCCAGAACTCAGGGCATTCTGATTGACGCAGCCAGTCTCAGCATCCCAAACCTTGTGCTCCTGGCTGCTTTATCATTGGTTTAAGGTACCAAGCTAGTGGAATACTGGGATATTATTTTTATATACTGGTCTGCATGCACACACACTAATGCCAAGAAATATCTGTCTCCTGTGGTCCGCCAATGAGGAATTCGTACAATAGACTTTCGTTCTCTCGCCCACGCACACCTTTTATACTTAGAAACTCATGCACCAAAATAGCTATAAGGATGCCATTGCCCTCCAGCTCGCCCACCCACAAAAACACTCACGGCTGGCGCTGCGCTCTGACTCACCGCAGGAGCTACTCCACCATTAAAATGTATTGCAGAAGGTTTATGCTCCCTGAGCCTGATCCACAGAGGTAGTTTCAGGTGTAAATGCATGTGAGGGGTTTAAATGACTCCCTTGGCAGCCATAAATGGATTTACAACTACAAATGTCATAATGTAAGAGGTATGAAGTGGGTGTTAAAAATCGTGGTTAGTCGTGTACCTTTAGGAACTCCCACGAACGTGTACAGTTGTGGGCATTCATAAGCACTTCCCATTTCGGATTGGTTTCGGGATGGGAAAGGATCAGCGGCGGCTCCTCCACTAAGATGGAGACTGTGAGCAGTTCAAAAAGGCAAAATAAAATGATAATAATGGAATGTTATTATCATTTTATTTTTCTGTGCTGTCTCAGCTGGTTTACATTTTAGGTGCGGGCCGGGCTGGGCCGTCACAGAAGCAGGGGGAGGAGTGTTGGGCACTCTCTTAAGTACGCATGTCGGTTTGGTCGGCCGTCTTGGGCCAAACCAGTCATGCGTAATTAACATGTTTTCCACCTGGCTGTTTTGCACAGCCTGTATGAAGAACAGGACCTAGAGGCAGCAGCCGTCCTGCAGGTAAATGTTTCTTTTTTATTTTTGAGCCCCCCAGCCCTGACACGCCACTTACATTGAGTAGGAACCACCACTGGAAAGAATCACACTCAGAATTTGTGTGTGGTGTCGCAGAAGGGATCACTCCACGGGGGAAAAAGTTTTATCCATTGAGGAAAAATAAATACATTTTTTCACAGTGGTTCCATTCTGCTTGTGCTTCAATCTATGCTACATAGATTTCTGCACAGGGGAAATAGGTGCCCATAGAATACACCGCCGCATATTCCCACAATTACACCTGGAAACCTGCACCTCGCACAACTTTCCATGTGCATTACTGGGATTGTTTGTGAAGTGAAAATGATGTAAATGTACGTTCGGGAGGAGATGTAAAAAATTACAATCCCTGAGAGTGTTGGAGTGCCACGTGCCTTCCAGAGAAGGCAACAAGAAGCTGCCATTGATGCCTATTCCACCCAAACACTTTGCAGTGCTTCACTTGTGAAAGAATAAGCATGCTCGCACTACTGACAAATGTTGGGGTTGTCGAATACCAAGGCTGTCTAGTCTTTATTTCAACTCATTCCTCTTTCATCCACCAATATACTGCCCCTGTTCTTGCAGTAGCTACTTCTATCGAGCAGTAGTAGTGGGGTGGGGAAGGGGAGAGTGGGGATAGGTAAAAAAAAATGAAAAAAGAAAACAAAATCATGTACCTTCCCAGCGGCCGCCTTTCCTACGTCCTCGTCCTCTTCTGTCGATGAAACAGGAAGCACCCAGGCTCCAGACTCCCTTGACCAATCACAACGCAGCCTTATAGCAGCATTGTGCTTGGTCTCAGCTCCAAACCACAACGCTCAGAGAGGGACTGGGAGACTGGGCATGGTGTCCACCAGGCTGCACAACACAACCCGGTGGAGGACATGCCAATTGCTCATGACAGTTTGGCCGGCCCAAGAAGGCCATACACACTGTCACGCGCACTTAGGAGAGTGTCACAACTCATCCCCCTGCTCTGCGGGAAGCGCAGCCCGGCACCACCAGCACCTTTACATAAGCAATATTGAAAAATAAAATGATAATGACCTTGTTATTATCATTTTATTATTCCTGTGGGCGACGCTCCTTCACCTTAGAGGAGCAGCCACCCCTGTGTCCGTGTATCACACTCATGTAGGTTCCTTTTCATCCCTGCTTTCTTCTTTTGTCTTTGTTTTTCTGTCTTCATCTTCCCCCTTCTTTACCCAATTTGTGGTTTTTCTCTTGATGGAGCGCGGTTGGAAACAAATATTTTTGTATACCACTCGTGAAGTTACTTCTTCATAACAGTAACATGAATTAATCATGTGGTTTTGAAAACATAGAATAGAGTGCACACACACAAACACACGTGGGACACTAATTTTCTTATGTTGCGAACCATAATTTACTAATTAAGTGAAGTTGTCACGTTAATTTGTGCGCATTTGTCATAATCTAACCAAAATTTGCATGAATATGCTTTTTGTCGGTCTAATTATGGCATAAATGATGGAGAATAGTGAGTAAACCATGCTTATGTGTTGCTGAATTTGCTAGGTAATAACTAATTGCTAATGAAAGTATAGGGGATGACTGGTCTCGGTGGAATTGGCGCTTCACGAAATATGGGCAGATATTTGTATTATTTATTCTATATGTTATTGGGTGCCTAGGTATGGGTTGTCATCATCCCCACCAGTAATCCACAGATTGAAGTTTGTCACCTATCACACCAATAAAGATATATGCATAAAGACTTGTCATTAAATTTTTCTCCAAATTCACAAAATTACACGACGTGCAGAAGAAGAGTGGTTCTTTTAATTTCAAAGATTTTCCCTCAGTCCAGCCAACACGTGTTTCGTCGATAGGGCTTAAACCCTCGACTTCATCAGGGCTGGGAAAAAAAAGCAATACAAACATATATTGGAATCGCGAGATCATTTATCTCGTGACTTACAAATACACAGTAAGTCATTAAAATATACATGCAAATGGATGGGAGAAAACATTTCTCATGCACCACATTGTGCCATGTGAATCCGTGCATTGAAGGAAAAAAAGGAGGAGGGATTAGAGTCAATTCCCATATTGAAATACATAGCGACCAGTAGGTCTAAGCGAAGAAATCATACCCCACAGTTCGTGCTGGTTATTCTTAAGACCAACGTGCCTTAGTGAGTCTAGTCAATAGGCTTGTGCTCACCCCAGTAGTTGTCAGTCATCTAAGTGATGAATTTCGTGAAATAATGGTGCCGGTTCTAAAATCTGTTCGAAATACTATATTGTGGAAGTGCTCTGTTAGCTTTATAAAGATGCTGAGTATGAAAATACTCAGGCTTACCTGAAATCAGTTGCTAGTAAGCTTTTGTACCTAAAATAACCAGGTTAGAATGGGATGTTAAACCCCCAGCAAGGTGTGTGTATATCCACCATCCAAACACAGTTAGTTAAATGGTTAGCCCAAGGCATGGGACGTACCTTCCTGCTGGTTATACTTCCGGCCCAGCTTATGGCATGGGCAATGATATCTCTTCTCTATCTGCTCTTTAAGTCAGTATCAAGCGTCTCCGCTGAAATCAAAATAAAATAAAATGCATATAGTCCCGTTTTATTATCCAAAACGGCCGTCGTAGAGTATTAAAAACCACCAATCTCTAATAGAAACTTACCCTCCAATCGGTAATTCTTTCAAATATCCCGTGTTCCGGTAATCTATTAATTGAGTTCCGGCAAAAAATTTTTGAAATAATAATGGTCCTTCCTCCCGAAGTATTGACGGAGTCCGGATTGCGCCCGCTGCCAAAATAAAACCAATGGCTCGTGTTAATGCGGGCAAATTGTGACACGATCGAGTCTTTTTTGCCATTCAGAAGGGTCACTGAGACCCGTAGGGTGAGCGTCGCTTACCTCCCAATATTGCGGAGTCCTGGGGCAACAATAGTTCCACTTGAGTCAATCACCGGTCTTCCGTATTCTGAGAGTCGGCAAATCCGACCCGGAAGCCGGTATATATCAAACTGATTGCCCTTCCGGTTAAGTAATCAGACGTGGTGGAGATACACCTAAACGTCTTCGGCCATCTTTGAGTGGTGTGTAGGTGATAACCAAGAACACCATATCTTCGCTATTTCAGTATTTTAGTGCTCTTAGATCTACCTCTGATAACGTGTAATACAGAAAATAAATATAGTCTGTATTAGTGGTGACTATTTAGTCATTGTTATGGTGTCAAGTGAGAACTGTGGGGTAAATTTATATTTACACTGTGATTATAATATTGTTTCACAAATATATGGTTACATGTGTATATACACTGTTAAATCTCCTATACATAGATTTGCAGTTAATCATTATGGTCCATGTAATACATATATACAGGGTCGCGGTTTACAGGGTACAGATGGAAATGTGGCGGTCTAATCATTTTTTAGGTTTCAGTTAAGATCGACAACCATTGTATGCAATTCAGTAGTGAATAACAAAACAACTCTTATATTTGTATCTCTGTATACTGTCATCCTCAGTCACCCAGATAGTAATGCAGTTCCTGGTCCGAGTTCATCCCATATTCCACCGCACGCATAGTCAGTATCCATGACGCTTCTCTGCGCCTAAGGGCCAATTCTCTATTGCCCCCTCTTGGGTCACTTTTTACCTGATCTATTCCACAGAAGCTGATAATTTTCAGCTTCTTGTTTAGGACACTGGTTCACGTGTGTCGCGGTGTTATATCTAATGTCTTGGTGTTTAATGGCTCTTATATGTTCAAACATTCTTTCTTTTAGCATTCTTTTAGTGCTACCTATATAGAAACTGCCACAGATGCATTTGATCATATAAACTACAAAGCAGCTATTACAATTAAGCAATTGTTTAATTATAAATTCCTTTCCCATGTAGTTACAAAACGTTTTGGTCTTATTCATAGCCATGGGACAAATTTTGCACATTCCACATTTGTGGAAGCCAATGCTTCTTTGTGTCAACCAGTCATGAGGTGTTCCGGATCTTACTGGGTAGGTTGGACTTATCCAGGATTTTATAATCCTCCCCTTTCTATATGTTATGAGAGGATTTTTGGTGATATATTTGTTCAGAACTTTATCATTGTTTAAAATCCACCAATGTTTGTGCATACTATTTCTCAAAACAGCAGCAGCATTATCATAGTTAGTGATCAATCTGATCTTATTGTTCCCTTTGTTATCTTTTTGAATTGTAATAGCTGCTTTGTAGTTTATATGATCAAATGCATCTGTGGCAGTTTCTATATAGGTAGCACTAAAAGAATGCTAAAAGAAAGAATGTTTGAACATATAAGAGCCATTAAACACCAAGACATTAGATATAACACCGCGACACACGTGAACCAGTGTCCTAAACAAGGCAAACAGAAAATTATCAGCTTCTGTGCAATAGATCAGGTAAAAAGTGACCCAAGAGGGGGCAATAGAGAATTGGCCCTTAGGCGCAGAGAAGCGTCATGGATACTGACTATGCGTGCGGTGGAATATGGGATGAACTCGGACCAGGAACTGCATTACTATCTGGGTGACTGAGGATGACAGTATACAGAGATACAAATATAAGAGTTGTTTTGTTATTCACTACTGAATTGCATACAATGGTTGTCGATCTTAACTGAAACCTAAAAAATGATTAGACCGCCACATTTCCATCTGTACCCTGTAAACCGCGACCCTGTATATATGTATTACATGGACCATAATGATTAACTGCAAATCTATGTATAGGAGATTTAACAGTGTATATACACATGTAACCATATATTTGTGAAACAATATTATAATCACAGTGTAAATATAAATTTACCCCACAGTTCTCACTTGACACCATAACAATGACTAAATAGTCACCACTAATACAGACTATATTTATTTTCTGTATTACACGTTATCAGAGGTAGATCTAAGAGCACTAAAATACTGAAATAGCGAAGATATGGTGTTCTTGGTTATCACCTACACACCACTCAAAGATGGCCGAAGACGTTTAGGTGTATCTCCACCACGTCTGATTACTTAACCGGAAGGGCAATCAGTTTGATATATACCGGCTTCCGGGTCGGATTTGCCGACTCTCAGAATACGGAAGACCGGTGATTGACTCAAGTGGAACTATTGTTGCCCCAGGACTCCGCAATATTGGGAGGTAAGCGACGCTCACCCTACGGGTCTCAGTGACCCTTCTGAATGGCAAAAAAGACTCGATCGTGTCACAATTTGCCCGCATTAACACGAGCCATTGGTTTTATTTTGGCAGCGGGCGCAATCCGGACTCCGTCAATACTTCGGGAGGAAGGACCATTATTATTTCAAAAATTTTTTGCCGGAACTCAATTAATAGATTACCGGAACACGGGATATTTGAAAGAATTACCGATTGGAGGGTAAGTTTCTATTAGAGATTGGTGGTTTTTAATACTCTACGACGGCCGTTTTGGATAATAAAACGGGACTATATGCATTTTATTTTATTTTGATTTCAGCGGAGACGCTTGATACTGACTTAAAGAGCAGATAGAGAAGAGATATCATTGCCCATGCCATAAGCTGGGCCGGAAGTATAACCAGCAGGAAGGTACGTCCCATGCCTTGGGCTAACCATTTAACTAACTGTGTTTGGATGGTGGATATACACACACCTTGCTGGGGGTTTAACATCCCATTCTAACCTGGTTATTTTAGGTACAAAAGCTTACTAGCAACTGATTTCAGGTAAGCCTGAGTATTTTCATACTCAGCATCTTTATAAAGCTAACAGAGCACTTCCACAATATAGTATTTCGAACAGATTTTAGAACCGGCACCATTATTTCACGAAATTCATCACTTAGATGACTGACAACTACTGGGGTGAGCACAAGCCTATTGACTAGACTCACTAAGGCACGTTGGTCTTAAGAATAACCAGCACGAACTGTGGGGTATGATTTCTTCGCTTAGACCTACTGGTCGCTATGTATTTCAATATGGGAATTGACTCTAATCCCTCCTCCTTTTTTCCTTCAATGCACGGATTCACATGGCACAATGTGGTGCATGAGAAATGTTTTCTCCCATCCATTTGCATGTATATTTTAATAACTTACTGTGTATTTGTAAGTCACGAGATAAATGATCTCGCGATTCCAATATATGTTTGTATTGCTTTTTTTTCCCAGCCCTGATGAAGTCGAGGGTTTAAGCCCTATCGACGAAACACGTGTTGGCTGGACTGAGGGAAAATCTTTGAAATTAAAAGAACCACTCTTCTTCTGCACGTCGTGTAATTTTGTGAATTTGGAGAAAAATTTAATGACAAGTCTTTATGCATATATCTTTATTGGTGTGATAGGTGACAAACTTCAATCTGTGTAATAACTAATTGCGTTATCTTAGAATGGGGGAGGTAAACAGAAGGGCTATATTTAGAAAATTAACATTTAATTGTGTTTGTTTCTATAATAGTTCCCATTGTGGCCTCTGCGGCCTACATTAAAATGGAAGCTGTCTGCGACTACGAGTTTGCGATGATGTACGCATGCACGACTGAACTCGAGAGGAGTGCGAGCAGCCTGTGCATGTGCAGTATGGGTCAAGGACAGTGTGGCATGGACTCCCGACTTGGTGCCAACAAATGTGAATGTCAGCATTGTGGGCCTGGAAAAAATCTTAACAATTTACGGCTTAAAGGACACACGTGAAAAGGACTGCTAAGAGACAACAGAGACTTTATTTTTTTGAATCATAACAATGACTTTGCGGAAATACGAACAATAAGGTGATGAGATTATGCTCATCCACCCCTCGACTTTTCCAATCAGAACAGTCAAAGACCCCAAAAGTTACAACTTTTTGATAGATAAGTTAGGGAAAAGGTTATAAAAGAGGACATTTGGAAGAAAGAAAAAAGCTTGCTTTTTGATTTTATTTTTGCACCCCGACATGCTGCCGGACTGCTGAATCTTTCTATGGCGAAAAGACTTTGAAATTTTTTGGAACTTTAACTTTTGAATGGGTGCGGAGTCCTTATGGGAGTTGAACATCAAGAGAGAATAGAGAGGTGGTCTTTGGGAACTATTCTGTCCTTATGCTGATTTCCGTGTCCTGAAAATCTTGATAATATACATTTCTGCCTATTTTTCTGAACTGTTATGCTAATAAATATAAATGTTTGAATGTAACCTCTTTTCCTCTCTAGGTTATTAATGTTTAAATGACTATTAAATTAGAGTGAATAAAAGAAAAGTCATGCTAGGAGATTTAATCTCTAAAATATAAATTAAATAAATGGATAATTAAGCTGGTCTTGTTGTCCATTAGTTAACTTTTACTAGCAGATCCATTGACAAATGATAGTGGTGTGTTTAAATGTTTTCTTGAAAATAAAACCATGGTAATATTGATAAACTGCAGATGTATATAATGTATACATTTTAGTATTAATTAGACACTCCGCTATAATCCAGCATCTCTCCTCTGGTCTTCACTGAATCCTTAGAGCAGGGTGAATATGTGTATAAATGACTCGCAGTGTTATGGGCCCCACTGATGAGTAATGTGTGAATAGTTCTCTAGGGATAAGGTGATGGTTTGCAGGAAATGTCTGGAGCTGCGCTGCATCACTCTCTCTTGT
Source organism: Lissotriton helveticus (assembly GCF_964261635.1). NCBI lineage: Eukaryota > Metazoa > Chordata > Amphibia > Caudata > Salamandridae > Lissotriton > Lissotriton helveticus. The sequence goes on along the minus strand of NC_136068.1, from coordinate 1,518,220,524 downwards.
TCTAGGTTAAAGCATGATGATTGAAAATGTGTCCTGATCCCCAAAAAGTATACCAGTGGGTCCCAGCTGCAACCATCAGCTCAAATTAAGCACTGCTTTTTCACTTGCCTGACAAGGAAGTGAAGGGGTCTTGGCTCATACATCACTGGGGAAAGGGCTCTACTGCATATATAATGGAAGCCATAGTGAGTGTAGCTTCCTTTGTCAGTGGCAGATGGCACACACTGTATCTTCTTGCACATTGCAGATTGATTCATAAACGTTATTCTATTTCTACTGTCCGTAAAATCTAATTGAAAATAATTTCATGGTAAGGTCATTGTCCCTAGAAAATCAAGATTTCCCTTTCTCAGTTTGAAGTTGCATTTTATCTTGCATAGTGCATGGTCTTACTGTTCTAAATTAGAAAAAATATATATAGAATAAAGTATCCAGTAATGTACATTATGAGATTATGCTTGTCACCATGAACATAAAGAGGAAGAGCCTTGTTGCCAGTCTTTCCTTTATGGTCATGGATTTTCTGCATGGCTTGCAGTATTGTTAAGTCTGATCTGACAATCTAGCTGTCTGCAAGACATATTTTAAACATTTCTTAAATATATATGTAGAATCGGCTTTGGCTGTACCCAGATGAGTATTACCCTCTCACTTCATGCTATTGACAGTTTAATATATAATTCGTACTGTGGAGTACTTGCATAGCAAAATATGTGGAACTATTTTACTCCTTGAAAAGTGAAACATCACAAATTAAATACGGAAACCAATTTTCTTTGTTTTTATAGTGCATCAGGCTTTTAAAAGTATTTTAGTCAGGACAATTATGCAACCAAGACGTATTGGTTTGCCAATGGGTGTATTTGTGTATAGAATGAAGCCCTTTGTTCCACTTGATATATGGACTCCTCTACTCATCCGTTTCAGCTCTTTGTGTTACTCATCGTCCCACCAGGATACTGTTCTCTAGATTAAATGAAGATGTAATGGTTTGGAGAGATAAAATAATCTTGACATAATGGAAGTAAATTGTGGATGTTGATCAATGTGAGTCATATATAAAGCCTATCTACTGGCGGGTTTCCATGGGTGCATTGTGGAGCAGGCCTCTTTGTTTTAGTCCTAAATCTCAGTAGCCACACAGGGCCCGATTCACACTGGTAGTTACGTGTAGTAAAGTCACGAGTGCGGATTCTCCACACTCATGGAGGAATTTCCACGCTTGGAGCCAAATCTCCGCACGGCGCACTCTCTGCAGTGTGACGCGTGACGCATGGGACCACCTTATGAGTTAGAAGGCCTGCCATAGATTGGATGTAAAGGTGCTGGCAGATGTTAGGGGATCACAGGGATTATGGGTCAGATTACAGCAAGGCCAATGTGGAGATAGTAACTGGCTCCATGGTGGAGCACCGCAATGACCCTCTGAACTCAGGAGTCTGCAAAATCCATGCACCCTCAGCTTTCGTGGGTAAAGAGCTGATGAAGCACCAGCACCAAGGCCTGGATAGCCGAGGCAGTCCTTACGCTGTAACCAGTGACTTGAGGCAGGAGCTTAGATTTACTTTACATTAGAAACAAACAGGTGTCAATGTGTTTTATTTCAGTGTGGAGTTCAAGCTGTGTGGACTGAAAAAGAGTGCACCACTACCTTTTTGATTTTGCATGTTTTCATAACCACATTGATACCATCATGTATGAAGCCATTTAGCATTTCTTAATGGGCCAAATTGCTATTTCGGACCATTAAGAAATGCTAAATGGCCTTTTCAGATGTATAAAGGGCCAAAAACGGTTTGCAATTTCTACACTAAAGAAATCGCAAATTGCGACTGTGACTTAGGAATCACAAATTGTGATTACCTCTTTTGCGATTCCTAAAGCACATGTAAAATCATTTTCTAAACACGAATTGGGCATTTAGGAAATGCAATTACCATCGACTTGAAGTCGATGGTAACCATGTGCAAAATATAAAAAGCATTTACAATGCAATAGGTCTCGCATTTTTCAAGAGTTTAAGTTATTGGAATTGTAAATGACAATGCCTTTTATTTATCAGTTTTGAAAAACAACACATAAATAAAAGGCATTGTCATTTACAATGCCAAAAGCTCAAACTCTCGAGACCTATTGCATTGCAAATTACTAATAACATTCCCAAGGATTTGATGGCTGCAAAAATATCTTTTCTTTAGATGCCTTCTCTAAAGCTCTCAGCTGACCCTGTGGGTAGGTAGATTTGTACCATGCATGTAAAACCAAAAATTACAAAATCAGAAGCAAATGCATTTAGCAGTACTCGTTTCATTGAATTGATGAGAAGAACAAATTGAGTTTAACGCTGCAAGGATTCAAGCTAATGTCGTGTAACTTATGTGTAGATGCATGTAGCCGATGTGTCTCCCACTGAGTTGTTTTACGGGGACTGGCACTTGTGACCTGCAGCATAAGCAAAGATGTCTGCAATAATAAAAGTATTTGTCCATGCTTCCCTGCTAGAAACCAAACCTGTAGCCTATAGAATTCACCGAAGGCTCTGAGGCAAACACAGTCATCGTCTAAACGATTTCCAGTCTTTAAGTAGAGGTTATGCACGAATTATCAGATCAAGTGCATTAACCCGCTGAGTTCTTTTACTAATAACATGCCCAAGGATTTGATAGATATAAAAATAACTTTTCTTTAGCTGCTTTAACAACCTAAGTTGGTGTGAACTGCCTTGTGTTTCTGACCAATAAAGTAAGATACAAAAACTTTACTTAGGCAGATTCCCTGCCAGTTTGGTTAAGGCAGAGTTTGTGAAAATAATTGCACATTTTCTGGCAGACTAAAGGCAGTCTGACTTCTACCCTAGTGCACAGATTGGTGTTCTAGAAACGAGGCGCACTACTTGATATGATATTTCCAGAAAAGAGCCTCCTTATTGTGCATGTTGTACTACAACAACCAAATAGACCGATATGCATTGTGCCTCTTACTTCTGTATTTAAACCCAAATATCCTGCTTGCCACCAACAAAGACTTCGCAACAACAAAAGCAACGGAAACATTAAAGATAATTATTAATTGTATAATAGACCGTGAACTGCATCTGTTACAGGCCAGTTGAGCATGCTCATACTCACAACTGCTATTGAATCCAGAGACTTGAACTCACCTTTACTGCACGTCTCCCGTTGTCGCTACCATGAAGCAATCATTTCTGTGAAGGACATAATAAGAATTATGTCCCTTCTGTAAGCGTTAGATTTGGGGGTCTCTAGTTGGCACAGGTAGGTACTTGTGCCAAATAGGGACCCTTGCCTCAGGGTAAGGGGGTACACTTCTAAAATAACCCCTGCTCACCCCCTTCGTAGCTTGGCATGAGCAGACAGGCTTATCTCAGAGGCAGTGTGTAAAGCATTTGTGAACACATCAGTACTCAAGTGACAACACTACAGATGGACACCACACAAGTTGTATATTAAAAATAAAAGTATTTTTTATATAGATTTAATACCAGACCACAAACGACAAAAATCCACAATACAGCACTTACAATGGTAGAATTAGCTCAGTTCTCTTTAGATCTTAAAATGCGACACTTTGAGTTAATGTACCTTACGATGCGTAACGCTTCCACAACAAAAGTGTTGCAGGGATGGTGATGCAGTAGTTCCTTACACACAAAGAGGGTGATGCGTTGAAGATCCTGTGCAAAGAAACAAAGATGGCATCTTCTTTTTGATGCGGCACGCTCCTCCAATGTTGCGAGATGTCTTGACTCGATGCGACAGCTGCAGCGGTGACACCCTTGTTCTGTGATTCGATGACAGTGGCTTTGGCGGCGGCACTCTTCTCCGACGATGTGAGTCTCTTCCGCTCGATGCAACAGCTGCAGCAGCAACACCCTTGTTCAGTGATGCGACGACAGCAGCTGCGACTGCGGCAAGCTTCTCCGTGGATGCGAGGCGCTTCTGCAGTGCAATGCGACTCCCTTACTCAGTAATGCAACGGCAGCGGCTGCGACCCGCTTCTTCGATGTTGTGAGACATTTCTTGTGATGCAGTGCAATGCGACAGCTACAGCGGCGACATCTCCGTGATCCGATGGCAGCGGCTGCGACACGCTTCTTCTTCGTGAGTCGTGCTTCCAGCTCCTTGCAACACGCAGTTCCTCAAAAGGCCCAAAACAGCTGCAGGCACTTCCAAAGAACTCTTGGGGAGCTGGTGGTTGAAGTCTGTTATCCCTGAGACTTCAGCAGGAGGCAAGTTCTTCTCTCAAGCACCTGGAGATCCTTCACAAGTTGAAGAAATCACACAAGGTTCCTTTCTCCTTTCTTTGGCAGTCAGGCAACCACTGCATGCCAATTCCCCAAGCAGCACTTCAGCTTAGGGATAGTCTCTCCTCAGTCTCTCTGGTTCCACTCCTCAGCAAAGGTTTCTTCTTGTTGTACAAAAATGATCTAAAGTTCTGGGTCCCCCCTTTTATACATAGTTTTTTTTATTTGTTCTCTGAAGGCAGAGAGGCCTCTGCCTAGTCCAAACCAGTTCTGGCCAGTCCTGGAGCACTTTGTTGACAAGACTCCTTCTTTCCTTTGACAGTGTGGGCCAAGGACATCAGACGCACCACAGGGGGTGCAGCCGGAATTGTGGAAGACAGGCACAGCCCTATTCAAGTCCCAGGTGCAACTCCTCCCACCCATCTACATGCAGATCTCTCTATTCAGCCCTGTGATGACTTACCCTGTCTCCTGGAATCCCCCAGCCCCTGTCACTCAAACTCATAAGGAATACATAACCTAGCAGAGGCAGGCTTGGCTAATTAGGCAAGAAAATACCTACTTTCTAAAAGTGGTATTTTCAAACACAGAATGTTAAAACCAACTTCACTAAAAGATGTATTTTATCATTCAGGCATACTAAACTCGAATTTCTACCTAGTTCCCTGAGTCAGTTAGGATTATAAGATGTAATAATCAAACTGCCCATTCTGGCCCATGGGGAACAGGTAGCCTTGCAACAGTGAAACACGAAAATGGCTGTATTTCACTATTAGGACATGCCACACACATCAGGGCTTGTCCTATCGTATACTTACAATGCACCCTGCCCTTGGGCCTACCATAGGGGTGTCTGATATGCAAAAAAGGGAAGGTTTAGGGACTGGCAAGTGGGTGCACTTGCCCAGTCAACATGGCAGTACCAGACCGCACACAGGCTCTGCAATGGCAGACCTGAGACGCACTTTTACAGGCTGCTTCTGTGGATGGCACAACCAGTGCTGCAAGCCCACCTGCAGCATTTGGTTTACAAGCCCTGCGCACACTCAGTGCACTGTATTAGGGTCTGACAAATAAACCAAATCAGCCAATCATGGAGCCACTAATCCATACATCAATTTATAATAGGGAGAGCATATGCACTTTAGCACTGATCAGCAGTGGTAAAGTGCCCAGGGTCATAAAACAGCCAACAACAGGTCAGAAAACATATAGGAGGAAGGCAAAAAGTTCAGAAATGACCCTGCAAAAAGGGCCAGTTCCACCAAGGAGGCTAAAGACACGCTCTTGTCACTTAACCATGCTTACTTCCAAGACAAAAACGGTCTTTGCAACACGGTTAAACTGAAATGCGAAAAAAGACTAATTCGGTGTAATTCAACTCACTGTTAACCTTCTTCTTACTGATTCATTGTGAACCCTTCAATCATAAATAAATTCACTTTTTTAATGGCGCAAAGTAAAGCCCAACAAATAACAAAAATAAAGGATACTAAAAAGTGACAAAGTAAAAAACACATAGCGCAACATTAAGCACAATAAATGATAAAAAGAAAAACCACTTACCATTTTGCATGTGATCCTAAGAAAATGAAACTGCTGGATGTGGCTTTGGAATGCAGTGAGATGTTCTCAAGCACACAGAAGTGCCATCACATCAGCGATGTGCAGTGTGTGGAAAGAAACAGGCCACAAAGAGAAAGACTGCACAAGTAGATATATGTGCACATGCGCAGTGCTTAAACAAAGCGTGGTGCCCGTGCACATATACGTTAAGCGCATGGCCACCATGGTAATACAAAAGTAATAATGATGAAAATGCCCGTGTATATTAAACATATATGTGCGTGGCGGCCCATGAAGAGGGCGCCATGGCGATAAAAAAAACAAAGTAGTCTGTAAACAAATCAGATACAGCCCTGCAGCGCAACTAAACTGTAGTTGGTCGGAGCTGCCTGCCATGAAAAGGAAGTGATATCTCGAGAACGCCAGCCAATTAGGAACCAGAAAAACAGCAAATGCTGGAGTGGCCCAGTCACAAGCAGCAAGCGGGATTATATCCCGTATATGGATTACTTCAGGTCTTGCGGACAGCGGATGCACGCTGCCTAGGCTCGACCTAAAAATGCATTGAAAATTAAATGTTTGTATTGTGACATGAAGCGCAAATATGCCCCTAGGGCACATGTGCCCTAGGAAATACGGGGTGCGTCCAGGGGGCTCTTAAGCCTATTAGGAATTCCAAAGTAGGACATGCAAACCATTTCCTATTTCGCACATAGGCAGGAATGCAGTGGCATTTCCTATTTGCGATTCCCTATTAGCGATTCCTAATCAGTAGGAATCTTGTTAGAAATGGCGATTTCTGGTTGGCTAAGGCTTGTGCCAAAGCTAGGCAGAAACCACCACTCTAGTCAGGGCAAGGAAGTCACCCGCCAAGATAACCCCTGCTCACCCCCTTGGTAGCTTGGCACGAGCAGTCAGGCTTGTTCCGGAGGCAAGGTGTTAAGCTTTTGCGCGCGCACCCAGCAACAACTCCCAAGGCCCACCACAAAAGAAACTCCACACAAGGTTATATATAAAAATAGCCTTTGTATTAAACCAAACACATTAGATAATAACCACACACTTTACAATGTGCCACAGGCATGGGCAGAATTTACAGGGGATTATATACACAGGACAGGGCCACATGGACCACTGTCAGGAATAAGCACATTTAGAACTAGCACTTGGTAGAAATAGCACTTTGTAGGAATAACACTTAGAACATAGAATAATTGTAGCACAAAATAGCAACTGTAGCACACAACGAGTAACCACTGGAAAAAGGTAAGTACACACTACGCAACCCTCACCACCTTAGGCATATATCACGCAGGGCACCATGAACTCACTAGTATAACTATACTAGGTAAAACAACCTCCTAGGCATGAAAGTACATTTAGAGATATAGGCAACAAGCATCGCATAAATCACATTAGGCAAGTATCAGATGGCAGCTGCCGTCCTATTCCCGTGCAGGCTGTCCTGTTCCTGTCCTTTATGCCTGATTAAAAGCCTGTAAACTCCAGCTACCTCGAATCTTGACTCTTATTTATTGAGCTATCTGTTTATATGAGTATCCTGAAAAATAGAACCGGTAATTAATTATATATTTACCACATAATGGCGCCCGAATAGGGACTTGCCCTTTCCCCACGCGCCGGAGAAGCCACGCAGGCCCCCTGATCCTCTGCAGCCGTGACGGAACCATACCGTGCACGTGCAGATATTTCTGCTTCAAGTATCCCTCAGGCCCACGGAGGAGACGGAGGTTGCGGTCCAGCGTCCAGACGAGGCGGTGGAGGAACGCTGCGAGTCCCGACCAGAGCCCAAGCCGAGAGTCCAAGGTCCGAGGTATCCAGAGGCCCACCTGTAACTGAAGTCCGAAGTTCGTCCGTCCGTCGTCGTAGCAGTCCAGTCCAGTCCGAGGCCTTCCGTTCTTGCTGCCCGGTGAGTACCGTTGCTGGGGTAGTATCTAGACAGGGTCAATTAATTTGTCTCTGGTCCGTGGGTTTGGGTACGCAAATCCAACACGAAGTGTTCACTTAGGTGGGCGCGGGTCCTGACGTGTCTCTTTATGGGACCGGTAAGTTTCGTGCTGTTTTAGCAGTACATCTAGTAGTAAGTTCTGCTCTCGAGAAAATTCATGTATTCTGTCCGAACCGTTATTATAAATGTTATTTTATGTGTTTTCAATGTCGTGGTATGAATGATTTGTGTTCTTAGTTATTACTGTGTTTATCGTGTATTGTATTGTGTCCAGACTCCAGCCTAAATTATGCCTTTGTTCATAAAATTGCCCATCAGTTACACCAGAATCCAGGCACCTGGACATGGTCCGGTTGGCTCTGGAGTATTATATCTGCCTGGGGATGGAAAGTATTGTCATTCCTAGGTATTGCAGTAATGATCATATTCAGTTGCTGCCTCTGTATACAATGTGGCCCTGCGATTTGCGGCATTTGTGCTACCTCTTGTATTCCTAGTCCTAAATCCCGTTCCAAGACAATTCGAGACGAGCAAATGATGCTATATGAAATGATAGATGGTATCATGAATATAGATGTTTCCTGATGGAAACGTAGGGCACAAGGAGGGAATGTGGAAAAGTAAATTTTGCCATGTTGTATGTGCCTACGTGTTCCCCATATTTTGTTACCTGTGCATGATCGATATGCATGTATTCCCCTCTGATCGATTAAAGACGCAATTACAGTTGTGTCCATCTCTAGTATGCCAGTTTCCAGTCTTCGTGAAAACAACGAATATCAGGCCTATGTAAACCTGCGTTGCCACATTTTACAGTGTGCACGTTAATTCATTGAATTGTCCCCGTTCCTAGGCCTCAAAAGGGCCCGGACTCAGTTTCAGCTCCTGTTTCCTGAACCCTCTCCAAGGAGCGATACAGCCCCCACCTGTATCCCTGACCCTTAGCTTACTTTTATGCCTCGCAGTGCCCGGCTCGGCCTGGCTCTGCCTCCCAGTCTGCCAAGAGTATGTTATGTTTCTAGTTATCAGTTCAGCCCTCCTTCTCTGCATTCCTAAGTTACTGAATCGCATCAATAGTTCCCGTCATGGTCTAGCCTTTATGTCTCCATGAAAGAGAAATACTGTATTAATATTCATAGAATATTCCTTACACACGCACTACATATAGAATTATGCATGCACCAGTCTTAATGTCTGTTAGCCTTTGCCCTGATAACTTTTGGATTCTATCAACATGTACTCTAAACACTAGATACTAGATATGCCTGGGTACATGTCGCTCTGACACTCCAGACTTTAGTCTCCTCTTCTAGCGCAGAAGTCATAGCCCCAGTTCTCCCTTGTAACACGTCATTGCCCATTTGCGCGCACCACTAGGTTAGAGGTCCCAGCTGCTCAGGTAGCCCCCTCCATGTTTCCGCCCCGTTTATGACATATTCTGTTACGTTTGCATCACATGTCTATGTATACGCCCTCTACACGCCTTCTTGTTACATCATTTTGCCCTTATCTTTCGCGACTGTTACGAACCACGCCTACTGCTACGCCTACTGTATTGAATGTAATGCATTTGTTTTGATATATATACTGTGCACCCATATTAAAGGTTACCCTTGTCCATTCCCAGATCCTGTCCCCGGCAGCTGCCATCCTATTCCCGTGCAGGCTGTCCTGTTCCTGTCCTTTATGCCTGATTAAAAGCCTGTAAACTCCAGCTACCTCGAATCTTGACTCTTATTTATTGAGCTATCTGTTTATATGAGTATCCTGAAAAATAGAACCGGTAATTAATTATATATTTACCACAGGTCGACCTCGAATCTGGGGAACTGGGTTCGAGTCTCGGCAATGACGCTGAACATCCTGTGATTCTGGGCAAATCACTTAATCTCCCCGTGCCTAACAAAAATGAATATGTCCTCCTGTAATGCAACTGGTGCTATTTAAAGCGCTCTGATACTCGATTCAGGTCAAGTTTGCGCTATATAAAACTCTGTAAAAAAAAAAAAAAACTGGTCTCTCAGGAGCCTTGTGGGCTCTAAAGCAACCACACTGGGGGAGCGGCCCGCTGCCAAACGGGGCTGCTCTACCCTCTGAAATGCCCCCAGAATCGTTGGAGCCTCGTGGGCTCTGGAACTAAAATGAGGACCCCCAACATTGGAGCCACGGGGCTCTGAACAACAATGCCCCCCTTGGAGCTGGGAAAAAGGGGGGAGCAGCCCGCTGCCTTCCGGGGCCGCTCAATAACCCAAAGAAATGCCCCCGACGTTGGAGTCCCTGCTCTGGGGACTCGGAAGGACAATGGCCCCTTTAGAAGATATGCCCGTCATGCTGAAGCGGCCCACAATGGTGGGCCTGCTCTGGGGATAGGCCGGGTAACATTGCTTGGGCCAGCAGCACTACGGAGCACCTGGAGCCCCCAACAAGTGGTACAACACAGCCCCACTCACCGGGACCTGTGGCGGGGGCTCCTTTTCCGGCGCTGCTTCCTGGAGCGGCTCTTCTCCTGGACTGAGGGGCGCTCCCTTCACTTGGGGAGCCTCGCGGACAACAGCACTTCTCGAACGGCCAGGACCTTCCTCTTCAGGGGGGCGGGGCTCTCTTCACAACACGGGAGCCCCGCCAGCGACCGCAGCACTTCTCTGCCCCTCAGCTGCCCGACGGGGCTCTCCTGCATGTCTCTCTTTGTTTCTGGGGTGATCACGTGGGCGAGGGGCTTCCTTCGGACAAACGGAAGTCCCGCCCCACCTCAGGCAATCCTCGGCCTGACTTCCGGTTTCGGCGTTCTCCGGCACCCGAGCCGCGGCGGTGAATTTCCTTAGCTCCAAGCAATGCGGGATAGGCTCCCGTTTCTGAGCACACGAAGTCCCTGGCGGGGTGGGCACCCACCAGGGAGGTCGAAAAATGGCAAATGAGCGGGGTGGGCACCCGCGCCGCAAATCAGAGCAAAATGCGTTGTAGGCACCCGTGAGGACAGCTACCAATGCGGGCAAAATGCACGGTGGGCACCTGCACCAAAAATTAAGCAAGGGGGGATCCCTCTCTCTCCCCCAGCAGCGCGATGCTGCAGAGAGCCTCCTACAGCAAATCAAGCGCTCCCAGGTGCTGCCGGGCAAAGTTCAGGAACAAGGTCCTTAGGAAGGCAGGGGGGGCAAAGGCTGGGCCCAGGGGCCAGCTCACAGGGCCCTCCAGGCAGGGAGGCAGTCCCCAGTGGCGGTTCCTCCTGGCGCCCAGCAGCAGCAGGCCCCCCTCAAGTTAGGATCAGGAAAAGAACATTTTACATGGGGTCACAGCCCCTTTTTATACACATAAATCCTTTGTCTGAGGCTGCAGGGTTAAGGGAAAACCAGACGCAGCTGGTTTTGGAGCACTCTGTTATGCTCAGCCCATCTCCCCATTCAGAGGACAGGCTAGGGTCATCAGTTGCACCACAGGGGGCAGAGCCAGCATTGTGTAGGGAAAACCCAGCCCTATTCAGGTCCCTGGTGCACTCCTCCCACCCATCTGGCTGTCAATCTCTCTATTCACCACCGGGGCAGACCCATCCTGACTCCTGGAGCCAGGCTCACTAGCCAGCTCCAGCCAATCACAAGCCAGACAGTCAATTCACATTTATTGCACAGACATGCCAACTTCTAGAAGTGGCACTTCCACACATTAACGCTGCACGCATCATCGCGCAGCATTTACTCTCACGAGTTTGCACATAGCAAACTCGACCCTGCACTCTGCACACATCAGGAACTACCATGGACACTCACATTCCCCATGCATTCCTATGGGAGGGCAGGCCAATCTCACCACACTCACGCATTTTACAGTGGGACACAGTGAAAGTGCGCAGAAGTTAAAAAAACAACTAACACCAAGTAGTATATCTTAGCAAAAAGTTTTAGGGGTGAACCTGCCAGAAGGGCCAAGTCCAACAAATCTCTGTTAGGGAATTGCAAATTTTGTACATATCCTTTTGCACTTGTTAAATAGCGATTCCTAAGGAGTTGCTTTTTAAGAAATGTAAACAGGAATCTTAGGGCCATATGTATGAAACTTTGGTTTTGCGATTCTCAAATAGCGATATTTTGCGAATCGCTATTTGAAAATCGGAAAAAGGCTATGTATGTAGGATTTGCAAATAATTTTGCGAATCCTACATATTCCTTAATTGCGAATTGCGAATTGCAAATTGCGATTCGCAATTAAGCAATACCTTCCCATTCATTCATATGGGCCCATAGGAATGAATGGGAAGGCATTCTCAATATGCGATTCTCAATTAGAGAATCGCAAAATGAGAATGCAATTTCAAGGGTGCCAGGGTGTCAAAAGGACACCCTGTTGCACCCCTGAAATGAGCATGGGTGCACATGTGGCGCACATACATGCCCTAAGGGCATGTGTGTGCGCCACATGCCACTTTGAAAAAGGCGAAAATTTGCATTTATGAAAGAAATCGCAAATTACCACCAACCTGTAGTTGGTGGTAATTTGCGATTCCTTATGCCATATTCGCACAACTTGGGTGCCTCATACATTCCATTTAAGGAATCGCAATTTGCGATTCCTTAAATGCATTCGCAAAATAAGTAATCGCAAATATATGGCCCTTAGTACATCTGGCCCTATGTGATTAGGAAATCACTGACGCTCTGTTTTTCAGTCATTAATAGGAAATTTGGGTACAGCTCACACTAACAAAAAGAAAAATAACTGAGACTGGCACTTGCACTTGCACTGCATTTGAAGTCTGTTACGGCAACAACAATTAAACAGCAATTAAGTGGCTGTGATTGCTGATGCAGCCGCAGATGGTTTACTTGCTATAAACAAACTGAGCATATTAAACACATGTGTGCTGTTAGCAGAGACAGAGTTTTGTTTAAAAAGGTAAATCTGGTTACAAAAAGCACTCTCTGGTGAATCAGCCCAGCCGACGGACGACGAAAAGCAACTCTCCGAGGCCTCAGCGAAAGAATATGTGCCCTTCCCCTCTCCCTCTCTTCGAGAAAGTTAATTTAACACTAAAAAGTAAAAGCTGTCGAGCTCTGCTCCTTAGTACTCATTATTCAATGAAACCCAACAAGCAGTAGAGCAGGTGGAGCCTGCATTTCGAAGGTAGACACCCAATTTTACATCGTGCCCCCCCCTAGGTCCGTCCTGAATGAATGGAGCTATGATGACTCCGTCCTGGGTCACATCCATAATCGCCCATAATCAAATCATGTGCATCACCGATAATAAATACTGGATACACCTACCACGGTGATGTCACTGCCCTGGTTTATATTTTAAAGGTGAGAATCACCCTTGACCAACTAGCACAGGCCTAACAGTAAAACAGAAGTTGCTTTAGTTTTTGAAAATCTGCATCTGGTGTCTGAATAACCCAAGCATAGCACAATTAAGAACAAGTGTTCTGATCATTTTTAGACCTGGCCCTTTCTGCGGGTTCCCCCCAGGTTTTTTTCCTTCCTTTACCTTCCTTTGCTGAACACTTTGCTGGCTTTTAGTGCATGTTTTCGCTACTAACCAGCGGTAAAGTGCTTGCGCTCTCCCTTAAAAACATCTTCAAATTGGCCTTATCCTGATTGGTACATTTAATTCACTTATAAGTCCCCAGTATATGGCACTATGTGTACTCAAGGCCTGTAAATTGAATGTTACTGGTAGGCAGAGGTACTCATTGAGCCACGCACAAAAGTAGCCTTTTAAAACATGTCAAGCCTGCCAATACAGCCCATAGTACAGTTTTAAACTGATATTTCAACCGTGCAAAATAAACCTTTTGGCTGGCCTAAACCTTTTTTCTTAATTGTTTTTAATCACCCCTAAGGTAGGACTAAAAGGCTAATAGGGCAGGGAGCATGGTATTTAGAAAATAGGATGTGTGTGTTTAAGTTTTACATGTCCTGAAGACTCATGAAGTAATTTTTCACTGTTGCAAGGCCCATCTCTCCAATAAACTAATACTCTGTATTATATTTAATAAGTGCTAACTTCAGATTGAGATAGATGGAGAAATAATGTTTACACCCAAATGAATTGTAATTTAAAATCATCTTTAATGCTAAAGTCAAATTTTAAGTTCCTTTTCTAAAAATGCCACTGTTAGAAAGTTGTACAAAAGGGGATGATGGACGGAGCATTTGAGCAAATTAAACACTCACCCCCAGTCAACTGATCTGGGTTTAATCCATCACCATTCTTTAGCTCACTCAGCCACCCCAGTTCAGACATGGCCATATGCAAATCAGTGTGACCCTGTGCCTCATGGGAACAGTCCAGCCCGAACTGCCAAGCCATGTCTTCCCTGGACCGGAAACAAGCATCCTGGGACCGGTTTCGGATTCATAATCCTCATCAGCCAGGCTATCTTGAATCCAGTGGCCAAGTGAGCAAGGGACTCACGTCTGAGCATACCCTGCCACACTTAGGGCGAACAAAGCGATACAAAAGGGGATGATGGACGGAGCGTTTGAGCAAATCAAACACTCACCCCCAGTCAACTGATCTGGGTTTAATCCATCACCATTCTTTAGCCCACTCAGCCACCCCAGTTCAGACATGGCCATATGCAAATCAGTCTGACCCTGTGCCTCATGGGAACAGTCCAGCCCGAACTGCCAAGCCATGTCTTCCCTGGACCGGAAACAAGCATCATGGGACCGGTTTCGGATTCATAATCCTCATCAGCCAGGCTATCTTGAATCCAGTGGCCAAGTGAGCAAGGGTCTCATGTCTGAGCATACCCTGCCACACATAGGGCGAACAAAGCGATGCAAAAGGGGATGATGGACGGAGCGTTTGAGCAAATCAAACACTCACCGCCCAGTCAACGGATCTGGGTTTAATCCATCACCATTCTTTAGCCCACTCAGCCACCCCAGTTCAGACATGGCCATATGCAAATCAGTCTGACCCTGTGCCTCATGGGAACAGTCCAGCCCGAACTGCCAACTTTAAAAACTTTGGTTATCATAATATGCTTGAAAAACAGTTCCTTGATGTCGATAGCTCTGTCTGGGTCTATCACGGCGTCGCGAGCAAACAAATCCAAACAGTTCTGGCTGACTGCGGTGTCGCGGGCCAGCTATGGTGTTGGGAAGACCCGCAAACAGTACCTTTTAGAAATGCAGGGCGTCGGCGACCTCTCGTTGAGCTTCCGAAAGCACAGGGTCTGCAGGCGTCAGTTCTGGAGGTCGGTGCAGGAGTCGTCTGTGTCACGACCGTATGCTCCTCAGGATCAGGATGATGCTCTAGTGGGTCCACCTCCTGATCTCCTCACACTCTGACCGTATAGATACACAGAGTATAAAGGTGATCAAGAGAGGTAAAAAAGGGATAGGGTGGGTACAGCAGTGGAAAGGTGACAACCTGTAACAAAAAAGCATAAGATTAATACAGTAAATATACTTTGGCTACTCTCAATATCTCTCGCTAGATTTAGAGCAATACCTTCTAGGTTCTCCCCTGATGCGTCTTCCTGAACTCCCAGTAAGATGCTGCTCTTACGTTGAGGAATAATGCTATTCACCTAAAAACACAAATACCAGCTGTAAGTTACCACCTATCTCCAACTAGCAAAATCAACGTCAGCATTCATTCACGCACTCATACTCACTTTTAAACACCCTTGTATCCCACAAAATATAGGGGGGAGATAAGGAAACAAAAATAGTCCATATCGCAAAGAAAACAGAGAGCAGAGTTTTGCCTCAAACACTATTTGATATAGACTCCCCGCCGGGAGAGAAACAGTCTTGAAATCCAGGAGCAAAACAAAAGAAAACCAAATCCTGAAATCTTGATCCAGGAACTAAAGCATGATAGAACATCCAAGGTTCCCTAAGAGTCTCAAAGAACGAAATGAAATAAAAAAGGAAAGTCACACTTCCTAACCGGACGGAAATCGATGATCCAGGACTCCCAGAACTGGCGGGCGCCTCCCTTCTGCTCAGCCGAGCGAAGACAATGATATTAAAGTTCCCCCCGTCGCAGCCGCGAATCGGGGGAGGAAGCACCAGGAGCCCAATGAGACCCCGCCGCAACCGCGAGCGGGGAAAAGGCACCTGAAAACCCCGCCGCAGCCGCGCGCGGGGAAACTGGAGAAACAACGAAAGGAGACGCGTCCTCACTCGCCGAGTGAGACGCGTGGAACTCCGGGGAAGGACCGGAGCCGAGGGCAAAGACAATCCCAGGTGCAGCGAAGGACAGAGCAGCCGCTCTGTAACAGGCCACAACTTCAGTATCACGTACAGCGCTCCGATGCGCTGTACTTGAATATATGCGATGACATCACTTCCCAGAAGGCCTTATGGGTTTTGTAGTTTTTAAAGTATAAATGCGGGTGCGATACCCGGCGCATAAGGCAGGCGCCCAGGTATCAACCCTTGACAGTACGTCCCCCCTACCATGCGCCTCCTAGCACCACGTTTACCAGGATGGCGAGCGTGGAAAAGACGCACTGCACGAGGAGCATGCACATTCGAGCAAGGTTCCCAGGAATCATCCTCACTGGAATAGCCTTTCCCGGACACAAGATACCACAGGCGACCCCTGCGGTATTTGGAATCCACAATGCGCCGCACTTCGTATTCCACCTGTCCATCCCTCATCACAGGAGGTAGTGCCATGCGGCGAGCGCACCGAGCAGGCTTCAAAAGACTACAATGGAACACAGGATGTATTCTCAAGGTGACTGGTAGTTTCAGTCTATAAGCCACAGGATTGATTCTACGCAACACGGTGTATGGTCCGATGAATCAGGGATGAAAAATGCAGCGATAACGAAAATGTATGTTTTTGGTGCTAAGCCATACTCGATCTCGCACTTGATACGTGGGACCCGCTTGTTGATGAAGATCAGCCCATTTCTTGTATGAAGTTTTGGCCAGGTTCAAGTTCTTTTGGATGCGTTCGTGGATCAGCAGAAGGTGTTTCACTTGCGCCATCACGGTAGGCTGATTCTTTACATCACTCGGAATGGATGAAGGCAGGGTGCGAGCATGAAACCCTGTGTCAGCCCTGAAAGGTGTTTCTTTTATCGAGCTATGCCAGGCGTTATTATAAGATAGCTCAGCCAACCATAGTAAAGGCACTCATGACTCAGACGCTTCTTTAGAATAACACCGCAAGTATTTCTTCAGGGTTTGCTTCAGCCTCTCTGTTTGCCCATCTGTCTGCGGATGGAAGCTGATTGACAGAGCGGCTTCCACTTGTAGAGCCTTACGCCATGTACGCCAGAACCTGGCAATGAATTGAGGACCCCTGTCCGAAACGATGACCCTGCGTAGTCCGTGTAACCGCACCACGTTATGCAAAAGTAACTGGACAGTCTGACTTGCAGTTGGGAGGTTTTTACAAGGGATACAATGGCCAATTTTTGTTAGGCTGTCCACTACCACTAGGCTGGCATCACATCCTTGATCCTTTGGTAAACCAAGAACGAAGTCAAGGCTGATCGTTTGCCATGGTTGGGATGGAGTGGGTAGTTGTAGCAGTTTACCTCTGCTCTTGTTATGGTCTCCTTTTGCTCCGGCACATGTCTCACATTGTGACACCCATTGGTTCACATCTCTGGACATGCCGTCCCACCAAAACTGACGTTGACCCAAGAGCAACGTTTTCTTCAGGCCCGGGTGACCCGCCATCAAGGCACCATGATACCAGTTGAACGCCTTCAGCCGTAGTTCATGGGTTAGCAGATACAACTTGTCATCGACCATAGGCACCCCGTGTTTGATATTCAGGTGTACGTCTTGTTCCTTCCAAAGAAGTCATTGGTTCTGGGTCCGATATACTTTAACCTGATTCAGGAAGTGATCCACTGTGATGGCGCATGGAACCTTTTCAGGACTCACTATAGCCTCTGATTGTTCCTGTCGAGGGGTGATGTCCCCTCCTTGTCTGGAGAGAGAGTCGGCATTTTTCTTGTCTGCCCCAGGTCGAAAAGTAAATAAAAAAATCATATTCGGCAAAAAACAACATGGTGTACTGTTTTTATAAACGGGAGGTTTCGGTGATCGGAATAAACGGTTACAGTGTGTAGAGCCCCCCAAGGTAGTGCCTCCCCTCCTGGAAGGCTTGTTTTATGGCCAGGAGTTCTTTTTCAGCCACGGTATAATTCATCTCTGCGAGATTTATTTTTTTGGAGAGAAAGGCCACTGGGTGTAGTTGTCCTGTGTGTTTGTCTCGTTGCGACTGTACCGCTCCAACCGCCCCATCCGAGGCGTCAGCTTCGACTATGAACGGGCTGTCTGGTTGAGGATGACGTAAAATGGGAGCAGAACAAAAGGCATTCTTCAGGATGGTGAAAGCCTGGGTGGCTTCGGGAGTCCAGTGAAAAGGGGTTCCTTTCCTCAACAATCTGGTGAGGGGTGAAGCCAATTGTGAGAAATGGGAGATGAACCTTCGGTAATAGTTAGAGAACCCCAAAAAACACAGTACATCTCTAACATTCTTGGGCACCGGCCACTCTCGTACCGCCTCCACTTTCCTCACAGCCATACTGAAGCCTTGAGGATTCAAAATCACACCAAGGAACTCCAATTCCGTCACACTAAACTTACATTTACTGAGTTTACAATATAAGCAGTTTTCCTGCAACCTCTGCAAAATCAGAAGTACATGACTTACATGTTGCTCTACCGTGACTGAGTATACCAAAATGTCATCGATATAAACGATGACAAACCTGTCAATGTAATCCTTCAACACATCGTTTAAAAAGTACTGGAATGCGGCCGGGGCGTTACACAACCCGAACGGCATCAACAAGTACTCGAACAGGCCATACCGTGTTTTGAAAGCGGTCTTCCACTCATCCCCTTCCCTGATCCTTACCAAGTGATATGCCCCACTCAAACCAAGACGGGTGTAGATACGGGCCTCCCTCACCTGATCCAGCAGTACAGAGATGAGCGGAAGTGGGTATCTATTCTTGATGGTATTTTTATTCAGCAGGCGGTAGTCGATGCACGTCCTCAATTCCCATTGGCCTTCGCTGTGAAGAAGAGAGGAGAGGCAGCTGGAGATCGGGAAGGGCGGATGAACCCAATGGAACTGAAATGTTCCAAGTATGCCCGCAAATATTTGGTCTCAGGGTCAGACAAAGCATAAACCCTACACGAAGGAACCGAGGCACCTTCGATCAAATCAATACGACAATCGTATTCGCGGTGAGGGGGTAACCTTTCGGCCTTCACCTCGCTAAACACCTCACTATATTGTCGGTCCTCTGCGGGCAATTCTGTCTCTTTTTCAGCTGCAGTAGCTACTCGGTATCTATTCGTCAAAGTCAAGACGTGGGAGCCATGGTTTACCATACAATTAGCTTGACACTCTGTGGAATGAAAACCTATGGTTTTAGATCTCCAATCCATAGTTGAATTGTGTTGCCATAGCCATGGCATACCCAAAATGACCTCGTATTGAGGTGCTTCAATGATGTTTAGGGTGATCTCCTCCCTATGATCCTGGGGACTCCCTTCCAGTATCAATACCAGTATCTCAGTGTGCTCTGTGATGGGACCTGACTTCAATGGAGTGCCATCCACCGCTAACACTGTCTCCGGTTTCGCACTTGATACTCGAACCAAACCCAAACGCCGTACCAACCCGCTGTCAATAAAATTGCCAGTCGCCCCAGAGTCTATCATGGTCCAGACCTGATGGGTGTGGTGATGGATCTTAAGGACCATGGACAACACGATATGGGATTCTATATTCCTTAACTCTGTGACTGTGAGAGACGGAAGCTTCCATTCCTGTCCTATAGGCACCCCCTTGAGCTTTTCGTTGCGGGCGACATACTAGTACTGGGTGTCTCTACGCTGGTAACAGCCACATGTTTACCTGGAAAAAAGTGCTCTTTCTTTTGGGTTTTATTGTGCACTCCCTCACGTAATGCCCCTTCTTGCCGCAATACATGCACAAGCCTTGGGCCTGTCATGCCTCTCTCTCTGTCTTGGATAATGGGGCCCTAACTGCACCTATATCCATAGGTTCCACCCCGGATTCTTTCGGATGAGGAGATGGATGAGTTTCTGATTCCATACCTGCCATAGCCCTGTCCCCCCTCCTATGATCTCCTCCCCGCTCTGAGAGTCTATGATCCAGCCGTAAGGTGAGGTTAATGAGATCGGTACATGTGGTGGGTTGCGGATCTATTTGCGCCAGTATGTTCTTCATTTCGTCCTTTAACCCCTGGTAATAGAGAGACATACGTTTCTCCTCTGGCCAGGCTGTTTCTACCACCAAGCGATTGAAGGTCGTCATGTAAGTTACAAGATCTTTCTTGCCCTGACGCAGTTCCAGCAATTCCCTATCTGCACTCAGTGTAGTGGCCTGGCGATCAAACACCCTTTTGAATTCTCTCTGGAAGGCCTCCCAATCCGAGAGCAGTGGATCGTTGTTTCTTACCAAGGGAACTGCCCAGTTGGCAGCATCCCCTGTCAGATACGAAATAGCGAAGACCACCCTGGATAAATTGGTGGGGAATGAAGCGTTATCTGAGTAAGAAATGTCTGAATTTTTAAGGGGTCTCCAACGTATCTCTCTGGGCTAGCTAACAGAATGGGTGGTGGTACTGTCACTTGTATGGGGGAGCACTAGTAGAGGCATCGAAAGGGTTCCTAGCCTGTCAGTCAGTCAGTCAGTCAGAAATACTTTATTCGGTTCATTGCAAAAACCATAAAAGTGTACTAAACATCAAAAGTCAAGACCACAATTAATACAAAAGAGATTTGTGCAAATTAGCAATCCATACAGTACATTATCGTGTTTTAAAAATATACACTAGCGAGATAGGTAAGGGAAAATATCTGCAAATATCACATTTTAAAACCATTAAAACACAAGTACAATTTTTAAAAAGAAGACAAAGCGCTCGGAAGAAATTCATTTCTTGCTCCGCTATATACGCTGGGTCCACTTGATTTTCCTGTTAAGTCTCATGGCTATTGTCAAGAAATTCGCTATATTAAAAATCTCCCAGGTATTAGACAACAGCTGTAGGTACAAAAGGGCAGGTTTAATTTGTCTAAAGCCCTTGTCTATAATAAGAGGAATAATGAACCTTTTACGAATTGGGCGAAGATGTTCACAAAAGAAAATAAAGTGCACAGGGTCTATAATGGAGAAACCATCACAAGAACAAATCTCCAGATCCCTCTCCTTGGTCCAACCTGGGCATTCTGTAAGGAGGAGATGGAATTTGTTCAATCTGAACTTAGTCAGTAAAAATCGGTGATTAATATTATTAACAATTCTTAGATAGGGTTCTATTTCACTTGAGGTTATTAACAGCTGGTGAGCCCTTACTGTTGGTTTACACAGCTCCTTATCTTCTCTGGCCAGACCTGCCCTCAACTTGTGTGTGTCTTTCACCCATTTCACATCCCCCTTCAACAATTTGTTCGCTGCTCAAACAGTTCCGGGCGACCCAGTTTAACTGCTAGATTTTTAACATAGTTCAGCCAGGGGATGGTGTTACTATGCTCAAGGGCTAGACAGTCCCTGAGAATCTCATCGTTTAACTCTAATTCAGGGTTCAGCCAGATTGAGATCCATTTTAGTAGCGGAGCTATGGCTATGCGATCTTCTAGATGTTCTACTCCACATTCTTGATGAGCAATATAACCAGGGGTTGACTGGGGAACGGATAAGATAGATTTCAAAAACTTATCCTGAGCCACCTGCAAGGCCTTTACATTTTTAAAACCCCACAATTCAGCTCCGTACATGGCTAGTGAAATACATTTAGCATCGTATATCTTCAGCACAGCTTCCAACGGCTTCACCCCCAATTTGCGAGCAAAACCCAAAACAGCCAAGATGGACCTAGCGAAGACATTACGTTTTGCAGCCAATTGGGGCAACCATGTAGACTTTTCGTCAAAGATAACCCCTAAGTATGGGAATCTTGAAACCCTAGATAAAACATTCCCTTCACAGTGCAAGGTCATAATTCATTTCGGTTTATTGCCCACAATCATTATATGCGATTTTTAAAAATTCACACTAAGATCCAGCGCTTTCATACAACTAGCAAATGAATTTAAAAGACTTTGCAGCCCTACAGCTGTGCATGCTATAAGTGCGGCATCATCCGCATAGAGAAATGCCGGAATAAGATGCTTGCCTGCCCTCGGGATGTCCTTGCACGCCTTAATTAAAACAGTACCTAGGTCATTAATGTAAAGGGTGAAGAGTAGGGGGGCTAAAATACAGCCCTGCCTAACCCCACTAGTGATCCCAATCCTACCCGTACAGTTACCCAAACGGTCATATCTAACTGTGGCCGAGAGGTCCCTATGCAGGTCAGCAAGGAAGTACACGATATTTTTCTCAATGCGAAGCTTAAGAAGCAGCCTCCATAATTTGGACCTATTCACCCGGTCAAAGGAAAGGTCCATGAAGGCTAGATATAGCGTGCCCCTGTTGACAATTGTGTATTTCCCACTTAATAATTGAAGGTTGAGGCTTTGGTCTATAGTACCGCGGCCTTTCCTAAACCCAAATTGTAGGCC
Source organism: Lissotriton helveticus (assembly GCF_964261635.1). Lineage (NCBI taxonomy): Eukaryota > Metazoa > Chordata > Amphibia > Caudata > Salamandridae > Lissotriton > Lissotriton helveticus. Next base: position 1,518,198,200 of record NC_136068.1, on the reverse strand, counting down.
TAAAAGCGTGTTTGTTTCAGCCAACCAATCTGTAAGTTTACCTAAAACCACCCGACCTAATACTTTCACAGCGGAATCGATAAGAGAGATCGGGCAGTAACAGCTAGGATCCCCTCTGTTACCTTTCCTAAAAATGGGCACGATCACAGATTCAGACCAGGTACCCGGGATCCCTGATTTACATACCCTATTAAAAACATTAGTTAAAACTCTAGACCAGGTCTTGACGTCTAATTTGAAGAGGTCTGCTGGGACGCCATCAGGGCCCGGAGCCTTGTTACTTGTCATCTTCCTGATGGCGTCTGCTACCTCTATCTCAGTAACCTCTAAAGTATAGGGAACCACAATAGGGGTAGATATAGTCACATCCCCTAGGTTTTCCCCTTCATAGACTGCCTTAAAATGAGAACACCACACCTGTTCCTGGATACCATAGTCCAATTGATCGTTACAAGGGTCATGAAAAAATGGTTTATTTACAACAGCCCAAAACTTGGAGCTGTTCCTGAGAACATCTATAGAGGTTAATTCTTCCCAGGCCGCTTCCCAAATTTCCCGCCTTCTGACTTCCAGTGCTTTTTTATAGGCTTTTCTTAGTGAGGCTACAATGGCCCTATCCACTGGCTTACATTTCAGGGCGGCCATCAGCCTTTGGTTGGCCAAAGAACAGTTTTGGTCAAACCAGCCCAACCCAACAGGGTCCTTCGCTTTTCCTGGTCGTCTAGGGTCAGCTGCGACCTGGGCGCAGATTTTTGAATAAGCCTCTAAGACCTCCTCCTTCCCTGCTTGCACATTCATGCACGTGTACAGCTCAGTTCCTACTATAGTTAATAGGTTATTTAGGAAGTCTCCAGGTACGACTCTGCTCCATCTCGTGCCTGGTCTGTCGGGCGGATATCATACTTGTCCGTCCTATTGAGGGCTAAATCCGGCTTTTTGATCAAGTTCGTGATACTAAAAACCACTGGGTTATGGTCGCTGAAGTGTGACCAGCCCGCCGAGTAGCCATGTATCTTGTCCCCCAGCGTGGAGCTAATAAAAATATAGTCAATAACTGAATGACTTCCATTTCCTTTAAAGGTAGGTATCCCCTTTTCCTCTGTTGATGGGAGCATTAAACCATTATCTGCAAGAATTTTTTCAAGGAGATCTCCTTGCACAGAATGCTCAAAGTGGGTGTCCCCTTGCTCTATGGGGCCTAGTTGATCTAGTGCCATACAATTATCCGGGCATCCATGTGTATAAAAATCGCCCAGGACTATGATAAAACATTGATTTTTATTGACCTCTTTGTAATCAGCCAAAAAAAGATTTAACGTTTCCAGGTGATCTATCGTGGTGACTCTGTCATAAGAATTATAAAAGTTGATAATTAAAATACTGCCCACCCCACTGCAAGTGATTTGTACAGCCAAGCAGTGTGGTGATCCTGTATCCAATTGGGTATGGGTTCCAGGGATGGTGGCCTAGATCAATGTGACCAACCCACCTTTCGCTCTCCCCATATTAGATGCTGTCGCAGAAATCAAGTGAGTAGAGTAACCGTCTAAGCTAAGGATGTTCTCTGTGTCCCATGTTTCTTGCAGACCGATAATGTCTGCCCCACCAATGAATTCTCTCCAGGTCGAGTCGTCTACTTTGTTTTTAAGACCGGCAATATTCCAGGTTACAAACTTTATATTTACACCCATCGCTAATTTTGCCGCCCCGTCTATGTGACAAGTTTTACTTGCTAGGGGGTCCGAACTAGGAACTATCGGGGCGGTGACAGATATAGGAGTGATTTCGGTAAAACCTAGTCACTCATTGTCTCCCAAATTTGAAAACGTGTCGAATCTGTTAAAAACTGGTACCGAGAATTCATATGGACCTTTCCCCTTTGGTGGGTCTCTATGCACTTCCCCAATGTTATGAGGGGGATAAAAAAAAAACAATGGAAGTACATTTACGTAGTCATGATGTATTCTAACCGACCCAGCCTGCCTTAGTATGTCTTCAACCAGTCTGGGGGACCTAAAATTTATGACTACACAATCGCCTTCCAAGCTTTTATTAGCCTTACCCACCCAGGGCACCCTTCTTATCATTTTGAAATTATTATACAAATGATCCCCCAATACTGTTTTGTTAGACAGATAATGAAGGGTTTTGTTTTTTAGTGAGGTCCAATGTTCATTTTGGCCATCCTGGATCTTTGGAACATTGGCCAGGATTATTGTATAGGGACATGCCTCTACTGGTAGGTGCAGTTGCGGCTCTCTTTTAGAGAACGTTGCCTGAAGGCTTAGTCTCCCCACTGGGCCCCGAGGTCCTTGCTTCTCTCCCTGCGTAGCTCCCGTGGCTCCTAAGGCTAAAGATGAAATATTTGGGGTTATACCCGGGGCTACAACTTGTGATATAAGTTGGGGAAATGGGGTAATCATTGAGTCCAACAAATTATTAACGGAGGTTGTGACTGCACTCAAAGAGTGAACTACAGGTGGGTTAGACGCCAACATTGGACCTTTGTAATCCTGAAGGTGTTTTTCAATTACATTTAATCGACCCTCTATTTGCTCTAATTTGTCCATTAATGGGGAGGTAAATAACCTAAGCCGTTCATCCAAGAGTCTCATAAAATCGGACATGTTTCCCCCCACATTATTTTCTACAACCGAGGCAGTATGTTCGAATCTTCCTGCTCCCTTATCCTCAACATCCTGGAGGGAAGCACTTTTACCCTTACAACCCGACCCGGAAGCAAAATTAATGTTCCTCGCCTGTTTGGCCTGTTGACGGCTCCCTTTAGGGGTATTCTTAGCCTTCCTTTTCCCTGATATTGTTTTGCTGCGAGTGTCCGCCGTACCTAACCCTTAGCTGCCTGGTATTTATAACCGTGGGGGAAGGAACAGGACTAGTTACAGGAGAGGGGACGGAGAAAATAGACAAGCCCTCAACTAGTACTGACCCATTAGATACATGATGAGAATGCAAACAGTCTGGTAGGGGAACAATAGTAGCGGGTGTGTCCACGTTAGATAACGGAGAGGCTGTTTGACGAAGTGGTTCCAAGGAAAATCTCCTCTCAACTAACTCGATTTCCTTTGCCACAGCGAAATCTGCTCGTCTCAAGAAGGCATCGAGGGTCCCCGCTCCCCGAACCCCGGTACAAGCTCTAAGGTTAGATTTAGCCATAACAATTGAATCTTGCTGACAACCAAATATCTCTTTAGAATACAATAGAACATGCAACAAACAGTATCAATGTCCCCCAAAAATGTCTTTCAACTCACTTATAGGAGAGTCGGTTAAAGGTGGTCCATGGATCGAAATGAGGTGGGCCCAGCCCAGCCACCTCTGGCCTCTGAGGGCCTAAGAGGGCTCGCCCTTTGCCCGGGCTTCGCCCGGCTCGTCCCGTGGTATGCGGTAATGCTGCTGCCTTTAAACACCTGTGGAGGGCGTGGTGGGGAGGTATCTCCCAGCCCAGATGGCTTGTGGGCCCTGAAGTTCTGCCTCCCTCTCGGCCGCTGTTTGCCCCCACCGACGAGCGTTTCCCGCGAAGCGGGAAACGTGAGAAGTAAAGCAAAGTTCCTGCAGGGCTCAGATGCTTCCTCCAAATCGTGGCCCCCGGTGAAATCCAAAGTTAGGCTGCTGTTCTCTGTAACACTTTCCCTAGCCTGTCTGTCTAGCCTCTCCTTCAAAGAGGCCGTTTCCGCGCGGGAAGTAGCCAATTCCTGTTGCACGAGAACCAAAGCCTGCAAAACGTCATCTAAAGACGCATTTCCAGAGGATGGTCCTGACCAGGAGGAGAAAATTATTCTTGGATATGTGATGCTGTCACGACTGTATGCTCCTCCGGATCAGGATAATGCTCTAGTGGACCCACCTCCTGATCTCCTCACACTCTGACCGTATAGATACACAGAGTATAAAGGTGATCAAGCGAGGGAAAAAAGGGATAGGGTGGGTACAGCGGTGGAAAGGTGACAACCTGTAACAAAAAAGCATAAGATTAATACAGTACATATACTTTGACTACTCTCAATATCTCTCGCTAGATTTAGAGCAATACCTTCTAGGTTCTCCCCTGATGCGTCTTCCTGAACTCCCAGTAAGATGCTTTTCTTACGTTGAGGAATAACACTATCCACCTAAAAACACAAATACCAGCTGTAAGTGACCACCTATCTCCAACCAGCAAAATCAATGTCAGCATTCATTCACGCACTCATACTCACTTTTAAACACCCTTGTATCCCACCAAATATAGGAGGGAGATAAGGAAACAAAAATAGTTCATATCGCAAAGAAAACAGAGAGCAGAGTTTTGCCTCAAACACTGTTTGATATAGACTCCCCACCGGGAGAGAAACAGTCTTGAAATCCAGGAGCAAAACAAAAGAAAACCAAGTCCTGAAATCTTGATCCAGGAACTAAAGCATGATAGAACATCTAAGGTTCCCTAAGAGTCTCAAAGAACGAAATGAAATAAAAAAGGAAAGTCACACTTCCTACCCAGACGGGTATCGATGATCCAGGACTCCCAGAACTGGCGGGCGCCTCCCTTCTGCTCAGCCGAGCGAAGCCAATGATATTAAAGTTCCCCCCGTCGCAGCCGCGAATCGGGGGAGGAAGCACCAGGAGCCCAATGAGACCACGACGCAGCCGCGAGCGTGGAAAAGGCACCTGAAAACCCCGCCGCAGCCACAAGCGGGGAAACTGGAGAAACAACGAAAGGAGACGCGTCCTCACTCGCCGAGTGAGACGCGTGGAACTCTGGAACTCCGGGGAAGGACCGGAGCCGAGGGCAAAGACAATCCCAGGTACCGCGAAGGACAGAGCAGCCGCTCTGTAACAGGCAACAACTTCAGTATCACGTACAGCGCTCCGATGCGCTGTGCGTGAATATATGTGACGACATCACTTCCCAGAAGGCCTTCTGGGTATTGTAGTTTTTGCAGTATAAATGCGGGTGCGATACCCGGCGCGTAAGGCAGGCGCCCACGTACTATCAACCCCTGACAGTCGGGGCCCTTGAAGTCATATGCATTGCAGATCGATCTCCTCTCTCTTGGAGTCAGGAGCGCTGGCATAGGGGTGCTGCGGTGCGAATGGCAGTGGTGCGGCATGCGGTGTCCTCAGGTCGCCGTGCTAGCAGCAGCTCGGTGGCGAAGTCAAGCGGCCTCATCCTTGACACCAGGGTCACTGTGCAAGTTGAATGCGGTGCTCGGCGCGGTGCTGGCTGGTCGTGGTGCAAGCTGCGATAGCATCGTTGCTGAAGTGCTTTCACTGGCTGAAGAACTGGAGTCGATGGCACCGGTGTCAGTAGGCCAAGGCTGCAGTGCGGGATGAGGGCGGTGCGTTGTGTAACTTTACGAGCGGTGCCCTCGAACCATGGTGCAAGCAGCAGCATAGACTTCGGCATGGAGCGGCGTCGAAAATAATTCGGCACAGTTGGCTCAATTTCAAAGGAGCTCACTAGTAATCCAAACCTTCAAATTTGGAGTTCATACGCTGATGTGATGATTGACAAGGCAGTGATGTCAATTACAAAGGCGTTCAAATTGGTCTCAAGATTCAATCCTCCGATAGTGGTCATACTAGTGAGCTTCTTTGAAATTGAACCAACTGTGCCGAATTACTTTCAGATTGGCCTTTCTTTGAAAGGGTCTTTGCTAGATACAATATCTATTGTCCTGAAGATGGTCTGAGGGATTCACGCCACAGAAGACCGAAACGTCGACTGTATTGTCCATTTCCCCAATACTTGATACATTTTAAGTGATTGCTTTGTTTATTAAGAGATACGTCACTTCTTTGATTAATTGGGAGTGGATGTTTTTATTCATGAATTAGAGGTTGAATTGTAATATACCTTTTTCATGTTTTTGCATTGAATTAACTTCAGTTTTGATTGTACCCTTTCCAATGTGATTTACATATGAAAATACATGTGTATATTGATTATAAGACATTCCCGTGTTTGTTCTGTTGTTTTTGTTTCTCTGTGCATTTATTGCACAAACAATTCATCCAATTGCCGGTTCAAGATTTGCTAAAACTGAACTATCCAACTTTTTAAATATAATTTATTAGAAGCTACATTTTTTAAATAAAATCCCTTGTTAGCACACTTTACCTAACACTATTTGAATTGCCCAAGCCTCCAAGGGTATATTGGGTTTTCCCACGCTACCATTCCAGTACCTTCTAAAAGTGTTTTTTTCAAACACATAATGCAAAAATCACTTTCACTAAAAGATGCATCTTTAGATTCTGAGTTCAGACATTCTAAACTTTATTTTCCTACCTAGTTCCCTGGGCCAGTTATGTTTATTAGATGTTATAAACAAACTCCCCATTCTGTCCTATGGGGAACAGGTATCCTTGCAGTGGCGAAAAACGAAATTGGCCGTAATTCACTATCAGGACATGCCACACACACCAGGGCATGTCCTACCTTTCACATACACGGCACCCGGCCCACAGGGGTACCTTGGGCCTACCTTAGGGGTGGCTGACATGTAAGAAAAGGGAAGGTGAGGGACTGGCAAGTGTGCGCACTGGCCAAGTTGACATGGCAGTTACAAACTGCGCACAGACTCTGCCATGGCAGGTCTGAGTTACCTTTTTAGGGCTGCTCACATGAGTGGCACAATCAGTGCTGCAGGCCCACTAGAAGCATTTGATTCACAGGCCCTGGCACACTCAGTGTACTTTGCTAGGGACTATCAAGTAAATCAAATATCCAATCATGGAAACACCAATCCATAACACAATTTACCACAGGAGCACTTGCACTTTACCACTGATGAGCAGTAAGAAAAGTGTCCAGAAACACTACGCCAGCAAAAACAGAGGCAAAACCGGGAGGTCAAAACACAAAACTCAGAGGTAACACGCCAAAATATGCCAAGTCTAACAGTCACATGACTGTGAGTCTTCTGTTTTGTTTTGTGCATTGCTTCCAGACATGGGAACAAAGAAGGCCTAAGTGTGAGGAGAGTGGGTATTCCTGACATGGTGGCTCAGAAAGAGTTGTCCTCCACTCTGATTACAATTCAGAAGGCTCAGCCTGCAGCACCCTCAAACGCGACAGCAGGCCTGCTCTGACTTGTGTCACACTATATAGTTTGAAGCTAAACCCAGGGCAAGGGAAAAAAGAGACCAGAATCAGTCTTGGGTGTAGGTCAGGGAATCCCCCCACACAAAGGCTGGCACCAGATATAAAATTGGGACCTGCAGAACAACCCATCAGAACACTCTTGGACCTGTGGAAGAATCAGAAGAACGACTAACCTATTGCCAGAAGGACTGCCCTGCAATCTGAAGAATGAAGAATGCACCTGCTTGCCTTGAATTCAGGCCAAGGGTCAGCTGGCTAACCTCTTGAGTTAGCTACAGGGACACAAAAATCAGAGGCCTCCCTGAAACTGTCCTGCTGACCAGCACCATCTTCATCTGCCTGGACCTGCCTGAGCCCTGCTGCTGGCCTATGCTAGAGTGATTCCTAATCTTCAAGAAGTCATGGACCCTTGGTTGACATCAGTGAGAACTCCTCCCCCCCAAAAAAGGTGAAAATCCAGAATGTTGTGCTCCTGTGACAGTAAAGTGACCTCTTCGTGCCAAGAATCAACTGCACTCGCAAATGCCAACATGAGCTCCACCAGACCTGTTCTTCACAGCAACAATGACTGTCCACAATGATTAGCCAATGCGAAGCTCCAAAGATGAGTGGCTCTTCACACTATAGCAACAACTGGCAGCAATGCTTGACCTGCTCCATGCGTCGAAAGCCTACTCTTCACTGCCCCCTCCGATGCAAATGGAACTTTTTCACGCCAGACTTGAGAAAGTAACTCTTCAATAGGACTAACCAGTTCCCTGTATCTGACCCACACTTAATTGTGGTTGGCCTGAATTCTTGACTTTGACCCAGTCCAGTGCAACCAGATAACCACAAGTAGTGCTTTGTGCTTCTTGGCACTATTTTCACCTAAAACTGTAAACATTTATATCTACAGTTCTATTGATTGTTTTTTGTTAATTTTCATATCATTTTAATAATTAAAAATTACTCTAGTTTTCTAAATTGGTTTGGCATTTTTCTTGTGTTGTGCTTTTACTTATTACTGTTTAAGTGCTGCATGAATATCTTACACATTGCCTCTAAGTTGGGCCTACCTGCCTGATTTTGTGTCAAGCTACCAGAGGGTTAATCATAGGTCAATACAGTGACTTTTGTGGTTCACCCTTACAAGGATTGTGTTTATTATTTGATTGAGATTTCCACCCGACTCAACTAATAATCCAGTTTCTTACGATCCAACATTGCATTATTTCCGGATACACTAAAGGTTGCTGTGATTTTCCTGTAAAAGGTTGCTGCAATCCTCCCATGGTTTCAGCGGTTTGTACTGCAGATGCACGACAAACATCTTTGCTCTCTTACCAAACCTTTCTTCTAGAGTTGGTGGAATGTTTCCACCTTAAATCAGAGCAGCCTGGTTTTCAACTTCTAATCTTATGTGTTACTAGGAAGCAGATGGGAGGCAGAAGCAGGCTTGCTTCTATGTACCATGTGTTTTCCATTCCCATGACAGGCATTGCGACCCAGGGTATGGAAAATAAGTTAGTGTCTCTCCAACCTGGATAAGGCAGGGGCTTCGCCATCACCTGCCCTCCTTTTGGCAGATGTTTCCATCAGGTCAAAGGTTTACAACTACAGAGTCAGCTGAGTGTCAAATTAACACAGTACTTCCCCTGCCTTTCAATGGAGCAGGGAAGCTGCAACTTTAGCGGGACAAGAGCACCATGGATTTACTTCTCCCACTCAAGGAAATGGCGCTTAAAGGAGCACTATGAATCCCAAATCGATTGTCCTTGAGACTAGCAAAGTCGATGCCTTTTAAGATGATGATGATGATTGTTATTATTGTTGTTGTTGTTATTATTATTGTTATTATTATTATAAAACATTTATAAAGCATATCTTTCACCTCAAAGGTATATTGGCACTCTGGATACCTCAGAGTAGTCTATGAAGTCTGAGGACACCAGACCAAGGGCCTGAGTTAGAGTTCGGCATACTAGTTACTCCATCACAAACATGACAGATATCCCGTATTACAAGTGCATTATATCCAACTGCACTTGAAATATGACCAATCACGACACTGCTATCAGCAGCGTTGGGATTGACTAGGGGAGTCTGGAAGCCTCAGTGCTTCCAATTCCTGTTTTCCGCGTTGGCGGATGAAGAAGATAACGCAGGAGAAGCGACAGCTTTGACTTTGAAATGTTACAAATCATTAGGAAAGGAAGTTTTCTGTGGAATTCTTCGAACACCGCATGTCAACAGTGCACACTCAGCATGACTGCGATAAGATTCAAGATTGAGTCATACTCGATTTGGGCCTAGTTTAGTCAAGCACAGAGTTATAAAGTACAGTGTTTTCGTTTCAAGTGTAAAAATGTTCATGCAAACTTTTTTAATTAAGTTGAGTAACATTAACATATCTTTATCATATACTCACTTAACACAACCCACAGTAGCTACAATTCTAGAAGCCTGCTAAATGAGGCATAATGTGAGAATAGTGCTCTCTTTGTGAACTCATTTTAATCACAGCAATGGTTGTAAATAGTGAGGGAGCGGGGGTGAGGGACGGGAAACGGCTGACTGAAGGTCCTTGATCTATTGGTAAATGTGACTTCCAACTTGAGATGATTCAACTCCTGTTCCCATAATACGTCATTTACGAGCACAGAGCTTTCTATTTCTCTCTCAAGAGTGACACCAGTAGATTGCATTACAAAAGGGCAGGGATTTCCTTAAAATCAATTTCACAGATTTTTTCACTAATTTCAAAGACTGAGGGGTTTATTTATGAGCCCTTGCAACACTTTTGCGCCGCCGGTGCGTCACTTTTTGAGACTCACCGGCGGCGTAAAAAATGCACCATGTTGCGCCCTATTTGCGGTGGCATCAAGGCAGATGCGTCACTTTGTAAACTCTACGCTAAATTATACCTGTGTGAGGTATAATGTATGGAGGGTGGGTGTTCCCCCGCATCAAAGCCTCGTAGAAGTGGCGCATTGAAATCTATACGATTTCAGTGCGCCACTTCTAGGACGCCGTTGGGGAAAATGCAGGCCCTTTCACATGGGGCTTGTCCAATGTGAAAGGGCTCATTGCTGGAGTTGTGTTTGTTTTCAGACACACCCAAACAATGCAACATTTTTGGGCATACAGATACATCAGGAATACTGACGCATCTGTAACGCCTTGCAACATGATGCGCCGTACTTTAAATACGGCGCATCTATGGTGTCGCAAGGAGGGCGCACTGAGAAGTGTTGCATCGCTGCTTTGTTGCAGCAATGCAACACTTTTAATAAATGACTCCCTGAATTGTTAAAGATTTTATGAGGTACGAAAGCATCCCTCAAATGCAGGTGCTAGTCATTCTTCTGGTGTGATGAAGCCAACGTTTTTAACATGTCATTATCCCAAGTAGCATTCCTGGGATGACTTAAGCTGGGATACCTCATGCCTGTCCTGAAAAATTCACACTAGTAGTAGAAGTGCAGGGTAATTAATATCCACTGGTCTTGCTTGCATAAACTTATGGAGACCTGGGTGGTGCCCCAATTTACCAGTGTGGTTGCTGACAAGAAGTTGTGGAGACTCTACCAGTTCAGCTTTGACAGAAGCCATAGTGTGCCTGCCTGGTGGTCCTCCAGAATCCTGCCTCAGTTTTTGCTAGACCTGACCATCGTTCTCTCAGTAACATCTGAACCGAATACAAGCTTTTAAATGACCGTGTCCAGAGGAGGATCTCTTCCTTTTCCTAAATTATTTTCTGAGATTTATGATGGGTGTGTCAGAATTGGACCCTGCCCCGCTCACATTTGGAGTGCCTAATTGACCCATTTTTGCCCCAATGTTTTTTAATCATTCAATTAAGTCACTGGGAGCACTGGTCGGTGGATGGGGAAACTCTCTTTACCACTATGCCAACTATAAACATGTATCCACATCTGGCAAATATCCATTACATTAGGCACATGCGACAAAACATTGACACCAATGAGAACTGGATAGAGCAGCTGTGCCTGAAATTGATTCCAGCACAAAATGACTCAATTCTTATTCAGTGGCGGCCGGCAAAGGTAACTGCGGTGGTGTGGTAGGGTGGGGTGGGGCATGGCAGGGGGGAAGCCAACAGATGACGAAATAGGTATTATTTATTTATTTAACCCTCCTGCCGCACCGCGCCCCGCCCCGCCCCATCGCGGTTACCTGTACCGGACACCGCTGTTCTTATTCATGGTCAAGTATATAACTTTCTGGTTCAATCACCTGTGGAGGAGATCTATCGCGAAGGCCAAGCATTTGTGCTAGCCGAGCAACTAAAATGGCAGAGCTTTCTTCTTGAATCAGTGCTGAAAGTAAATCATCATGTAAAAAGCCCTCTCAAGCCTTCAGCTGTTTCTCCTTTTGAATATAGGTCATTCCCATCCTGTGGCAGACCTTAGGATGGTGACTACTGATGAAGGCTCTCTTCAAAATGAGGCATAATACTGCAGTGATGTCAGACCTACTGAAGAATTCTCTGACACATCACACGCTGCAATCAGGCTGATTCTTGGGGCGAGTAAGTCTGATCATACCGAACCTGCTTTGGCTGAATTAGAGGTCAGTCTGAAATGTAAGATATCTTTTGTGACTGTTAAATGCAATTCATCTAGGAACAACAGCATTTTTCAGAGGGATTCAGGGTGACATGAAGCAGTGACATGGAGATTTAAATTGTCTCAAACTGTGAAACAATTTTTACTGTTATGGTGGTCACTATGGTAAGGAATTCTCTGATTGGAGGAATATTATTAATATTATTGTTGTTGTTGTTATATTGGGGTTGTTGTGGATAATAGCTCGGTGAACACAGTTAATAATATTTTAAATTCCAGATACACTCCATCCGTTCACATTTCACATCCCTTACCACTTAGTTTTTTCTGTGTTTCCTTGATCGTTTTTCCCTTCTTAAATCTAGGGGCTTTGCTTATTACCCTTTTTTTTAACTTTGCTGTCTTTATTTAAAAGTTATTGTTGCGTTCTTATTTGTATTTGGACAGCTCTGCAATGCCTTTTAGCTTAGGCAGTGCTTTAGAAAACAAAGAGTGCTTAGCATGGGTTAAAATGTATCATTATTGACTCCAAACCTCCACTCTTGGGCAAAGGTTACATAATGTCTACACAATAATAGTGCAGCAAAGCATGTAAAGCTGTGTAAACGGGAAAGAGCAGAACTGCACCATATATACCAAGATGTGGCGCTGTTCTACTCTCTCCCTGCACTAGTGTACGTTAAGCTTCCAAGCGCCAGTGCAGACGCCCTTGCACCATAGTGCTAGTGTGTCTCCGTTGTTGCAAACATAGGGCCTCATTTACAAGTTTTTGACGCAGGGCAGTGCTTAAAGTCACATTCCTGCGCTGCCCTGCGTCAAAAGAAAAGGGCTGGAATGAGCAATATCAATGAGATATGGTGCATTCCTGTCCTCTTTCACTGTGCTGGCGCACAAATAACTGCCTTGTGCAAACCCAGGCACCCTTGCAGTGTCCGCATTGTAGGAATGATTGATTTTGTGTAGGAAGGGACACCCTCTGCACAAAAACAATCAATGGAGAATGCAGCATGCCTAGAAAGACGAAAAAACAAGGGGAAATAAAGTTATTTCTCTTCGTTACGCCACCCCTGGGGAGGGGCATGGTTTTGTAGCATTCCCAGATTTACGCTATGTTGTTAATCTGTAAATGTGTCAAAATCCATGAGTGTTGCGTGGGAATACCCACTGCAACGTAAGCGGCAGGTCTCCCTGACGCAGTGTGATGCAATGCAGTGTCTTGCTCTGCGTTGCCTTATATCATATGTACGATGCCATGAAAAGTCTTTTTGTGGCCAAGTAGATAAGGGTCTGCACTCTGCGCCACCGGACTGTCAAAAAAAGTGATGCTCCGGCGGCACACGGGGCTTGCAAATAAGCTCCATCGTTTTGGTGCATGAAGGGGCTATTCCTGTACAAAAACTATACTTTAAGGCATTTCCATATTTGTATGTGTGCTGTAGAATGCAGCACACATGCAAAGAGGGAAAAACGAAGTGACATTAAAACATTTCTCCTTGTTGTGCCTGCCTAAGGAAACACAGGACTTTGGCACATATCCCTGTCTGCAATTCTTCACTAATAGGGATTTGCATCAAAACCCATAGGTAGTTGAACAGCACCACACATGAACACCCTCTTGATGCATAGTAATGCCAGGCAGCCTCCTTCGCACCTTTGGTTGCACTCGAGTGCAAGTGGCGAGTTGCATTAGATTGTGTAAACACCAACACAACACTTTCCTTTGGGTTTGCGGTAGTAACGCAAACCTCACTCACAGTCTTTGTAAATCTGGGCCCCAGTTTTTGCCTCATTCACTTTTTCTGATTGTCACTCACATGCCAGAACCATAAAGGCAGTTCATATCCCCAGGCCTCTCCAAGAGCAGGGAGAGGAGGCAGTGAGGCATTCTGCGTGACCTTGCTGAAGAGACTACTAAGTTACTGTGACATGAAGAAAAATTGTTTCCGAATGACTGCTTCTGAAGGCGCATTTTAAAAGCGTTTCCGCAAATAATCATTGAAGAGTATTCTCTGTGAAGGTTTCTGTGTCAAGGACCTTGTCGAAAATTCTGCAATATGAGAGTAGACGCGGTGGGTAGGGGCGGAAATTTTGAAATGTGCAGCAGGTGCAGTGGCCCCAGCCCTCAGAGGTGTGAGGGTTGCACTGCACTGGAGAGTGCAGAGAAGTCTCCCATGCAAATACAAAATGTAGCATAAAGAACAATAGACTCGCTCCATGAAAACATAAAGGTTGAAATTTGAACAAAAGAAAACAAAATATTTGTTAACTCGTTTTATTACAGGTCTAGGAAAGCTACACGTTAGTTTAATGTGATATCACAATTCTGTGCCCACAAGCAAGCAGTGTCCTGGAGCGGCCCATGCAGGTAGGAGCGGTGGGGCGGGGTTGGCGGGGAACTCGACAGACTGTGGTAAATAAATAAATAATACCTCTCTTTTTTGACTAGACATATATCATAACAGATAGCTCAATAAATAAGAGTCAAGATTCGAGGTAGTAGGAGTTTTTGCAGGTTTAATACAGCATAAGGACAGGAACAGGACAACCTGCATAGGAATAGGATGACAGGGCCCAGCAGCTGCTGGGGCTGGATCTGGGATGAGCGCGCTGACTTTTAATAATAATACATGAGCATATATACATAACGCAAACACATAGCATTACATTGCAATAGGCGTAGCAGTGGGTGGAGCAGAAGGTGTGACGCGTAGCAGTCGCGAAAGATAAGGGCGAAAAGAGGTGTAACGGGGCGTATACATAGACATGTGATGCAAACGTAACAGAATATGTCATGAATGGGGCGGAAACCATGGAGGGGGCTACCTAAGGAGCCGGGACCTCTAACCTGATGGTGCGCGCAAACTGGCAATGACGTATCACTAGGAGAAGCTGGGGGCTATGAACTCTGTGCTAGGAGCAGAGACTGAAGTCTGGAAAGTCAGGGCGACATGTACCTAAACAGTATCTAGTATCTGATGTTTAGAGAACATGTTGATATAAACTAGAAGTCAGGAGAGGAAAGGCTAACTTGATTCTAAGACTAGACCATGCATTATTCTACATGTAGTGCGTGATGAAGAATATTAAATGACCATTAAATGCAGTATTTCTCTAACGTGGAGACGTGAAGGCTAGACAATGACGGAAACTATTGATGTGATTCAGTAGCTTAGGAATGCAGAGAAGGAGGACTGAACTGATAACTGAAATCATAACATACTTTTGGCAGACTCAGAGACTGAGCCAGACTGGGCCGGGCACTGCGAGGCAGGAAGTAAGTGAAGGGTCGAGGATACAGGTGGGGGCTGTATCGCTCCTCAGCGAGGCTTCAGGAGACAGGAGCTGAATCTGGTGTCCAGGCCCTTTTGAGGCCTAGAAACGGGGACTTTACAATGGAATAACGTGCACACTGAGAAACGTGGCAACGTAGCTTTACATAGGCCTGATATTCGTAGTATTCACGAGGACTGGAAACTGGCATATTAGAGGTGGACACAACTGTAATTGCGTCATTAATCGAACATGGGGAATGCATATGCATATTTAATCATGCACACATAACATATGATGGATGAGGCGTAGGGACACAGAACATGGCAAAATTTACTTTTCCACATTCCCTCCTTGTCACTACGTTTCCATCAGGAAACATCAATTTTCATGATACCATCTATCATTTCATACAGTATCATTTGCTCGTCTCGAATTATCCTGGAACGGGATTTAGAACGGGGCTTGGGACTAGGAATACAAGAGGTAGCACAAATGCCGCAAATCGCAGGGCCACATTGTATACAGAGGCAGCAGCTGAATATGATCGCTACTGCAATACCTAGGAAGGACAATATTTTCCATCCCCATGCGGAAATTATATTCCAGAACCAACCGGACCATGTCCAGGTGCCTGGATCTTGGTGTATCAGATGGGCAATTTTATGGAGTCTGGTTATAGCTGAATAAACAGACGGCGCGTTATTTGGAATGAAAATGCAGCAACTAGATCCGATGACTCTACAGGCCCCGCCCCTATCGGCCAGTATGACGTCAAGGACGAGACGATTCTGTAAAACGACAAATCTCATAGCAGATTGTTCTTCAGTTAAGTTACCTAGAGCAGAGGCAGTCTCATTTACTACAGCTTCGAGGGTTCTGGTTAACCTACGGATCAGTTTACTATTCTGGATAGGTCCTATAAAGAAGAAGAAACCTCTGTTGAAATCTGTATACTGTTCCAGAGCAGTTTCAGTATAATCGACAATTGGGGACTCCCTTCTATGTCTAATGTGTACTAGATGTGTATTTCTATGATAATCAGGTGGGGCTAGGAAAACAGGTGGCAGTAGGAAGGCAATGTAACAGGTTCCCTCCCAATCGAGGGGCAGACGAACATATGCGGTCTGACCACAAATAAAATAAGAATGACGTGAAGCTTTGAAAATAGATTTCCCACTGTCACTATACTTGACAATAGTAGTACAATCACTATGTCCTACATGTACAGAACCCTTATTTCGGACACATAATTCGCCTTTGACTGGTAGTACTGAAATAGCAGGTAAGTCTGGAGTAGTATCAGACTGAACATTCAAGACCATAAAATTCGACGAATAATTACCTAAATTATACACTTCATTTTCTAGATCTAAACCTGTTCTGTGGGGAAGACCTTGCTTGTCTGGAAAACATGTACTGTTAAGAAAAGACATATCTGTTGACGATGACGTTAACGTGGACCACGCTCCACACGAACCATTATGTGAGAATGGATAAGGAAAAAGTGGCAGAACTCCCTTCGGTGTCTGGAAAGGGGGGAGTCGACCACACACCCAACAATTAGTGGTATTGCTGGACTGGTGTGAGTAATGTAACATGCGGATAAATGAGTTATTTCGCATGGCGAGGCGGTAAGAGAGTTCATGAGGAGGCAGATCACTAAACGTGTGCTCTACTGTAGCATTAGCAGACTTATTTACATGTGAAACTGAGAAACACAGATAAAATGCATAACTAGTGCTGGAAATCATAATGCTGAGAAATACTATGAAACTTAGAAAAACGATACATCGGATTGAGTTTTGACTGACTCTCTCACTATGGGGGTCTATTTTATACATGTCAGAAACAGTCTAACCGTTTCACCTAGGGGAGGACTTAGACAATCAAACTGACTGACTTATTTTACTAGACCGGAGTTTCTGTTTATACTCCTGCTGCAGAGTTTTCTCTAACAGGGGAGGGGTTGTAGCAATGTCTTTTGCGGGACAGTCCTTGAGAACAATGCTTTGGCAATCCTTCAAATCCTGGGAAATGTTCTTTAAGACGGGTTTCAGTCCATTAAAAAGTTTAATATGAGAAAGGTGCACCCAGCCTTTGCGTCCTTCCAACTTCACGGCTGTACGGGTGGTGAGGAGGACCTGTCGGGGCTCTTTCCAACGAGGCTCCAGCGGACTTGATCTGTCAAAGTTGCGGACCATCACCATGGATCCTGGAACGATTTCATGCGGTGCCACCTCGGTATTGTCTGGAAATGCGGCGGCAACCTGTGAACGACATGAGTTGAGGGCAGACATCAAGGAAGCTAGGTAATCTGTCAGCATATTACTTGAAACATCGGTAATACTTCGGGGTCTAGGAGTACCCCACATGTTAGGGGGGCGGCCGAATACGACCTCATACGGGGACAGACCTGATCTGGAATGTGCGACCATGCGCATATAAAATAAAGCGACTGGCAGAGCTACTAGCCAGTCCACACCTTTTTCTTTGCATACTTTGGCAATTCGGATTTTCAGGGTCTGGTTATGTCTCTCAACGAGACCGGCTGCTTCAGGATGGCGTACACAATGGAACTTCCACTGGTACCCTAGCAAAAGGGAAACATGCTTCATGAGTTCAGATGAGAATGGCTGACCGTTATCAGAATATACGACTCTAGGGAGTCCATAACGGGGGAAAAACTCACGAACCAACTGCTTGGCAGTGGTCGCGGCTGTGTAATCTGGGACTGGATATGCTTCTGTCCACCTGGACAAAGCGCATACAACTACAAGGACATACTTGAAACCTCGACATCGCTCCATCTGAATATAATCCATCTGGAGGACTTCAAAAGGGTGGTCAGGAGGCTGGAAACCACCTTGTTCCACCGGGACACTTTTACCTGGATTAAACTGACAACATATCATACAGGTACGGACTTTCTGCTTGGCTGCAGCTCGTAAATGCTTGTTGAACCAAATGTTCTGGATACTGTCTAACATAGCTTTTTCTCCTAAATGTGCTGGACTATGTGCGGTATTAATAATGACTTGAACCATAGAGTCGGGGAGAAACCATGTGGCTCTACCCTTCGTTAACCATCCTTGATCTGTCTGGACCCCTCCTTGTTCGGACCATTTCTTGATTTCCTCGGGAGTAGCATGTAACTGGATATCTATGACATCTTGAGTAGGGTCCTTAACTGTCATGCATGTAGTCGGATCTGGAGTATGTGTCATGTTAACTGAAATGTCTGGAGTCTGGGCTGTAAGCTTGGCTGTGCGATCTGCTAGATCGTTACCTTGAGAAATAATGTCAGTAACTTTCGTATGTGCTTTGCATTTCATGATAGCAATAGATGTCGGTAAGTGTATGGCATCTAACAGAGCTTGAATAAGGAGACCATGCTGAATCTTGGTTCCATGAGAAGTCATGAAACCTCTCTCCTGCCAGAGCACTCCGAAGTCGTGTACAACTCCAAATGCGTAACGTGAATCTGTGTAAACATTAACTTTCAAGTTCTTGGCGTGTATGCAGGCTTGTGTCAGAGCAACTAGCTCTGCTGCTTGAGCGGACAGAGTGTCAATACGGTGTGTTTCAACAACTTCAGTGTCAGTAGTCACTGCATACGCGGCGACTAGTTCTCCTGTACTAGTTCTCATACATGAACCATCCACATAAAGTGTCAGGTCGGGGTCTGGTAACGGAGTATCTGTCAGATCTTGTCTTGGCTTTGTCGTAATGTTAACTACTTCCACGCAATCATGTGGGTCAGGATTCG
This sequence comes from Lissotriton helveticus, assembly GCF_964261635.1. NCBI lineage: Eukaryota > Metazoa > Chordata > Amphibia > Caudata > Salamandridae > Lissotriton > Lissotriton helveticus. The sequence goes on along the minus strand of NC_136068.1, from coordinate 1,518,179,485 downwards.
GAGTAACTGATGGTAACAGTGTAGCAGGATTTAAAATGTTGCAGCGTCTGATTTCTATGTGTGGCTGGAACAGTGTCAGTTCATAACCTGTTAAACGTGCAATTGTCAAGTGCTGAGTTTGTGTTTGGTTTAAAAGAACTTCCACGGAATGTGGAACTTGTACTGTCAAGGTATGTCCTAAGACTATGGAATCCCTTTGTCTGATAGCTAGGGCTGTGGCTGCAACTGACTTGAGGCACGCAGGCAGAGCCTGGGCTACAGGATCTAATGTGCTCGAAAAATAAGCACAGGGCTTGTATTGTCCTGCTTGATCTTGTGTGAGAACAGATAATGCTGTACCTTCGCGTTCAGTGACGAAAAGTGTAAAAGGCTTACTGTAGTTCGGTGTCGCTAGAACTGGAGCTTGGCATAGGGCTTTCTTTAACTCATTGAAACTAAGTGTATGTTCAGATGTCCAAGGGAGGACAGTCGATACGGCTGCATCCTGTGTCGTTAACTGTAGCAGTGGCTTGGCTAGAAATGCATACTGAGGAATCCATTGTCTGCAGTAAGAAGTAAGGCCGATAAAAGCACGTACCTCCTTCTGGGTCTTGGGCTGAGGAAGACTCGCTATTAACTGGTTACGGTCTGGTGTCAACTGCCTACCCCTCTTGGACAGCAAGTGTCCTAAGTATACCACTCGCTGGACACAGAATTGAAGCTTCGAAGGGGACACCTTGTGCCCCATCTCGGCCAGGAAATACAGAACCGTTAGTGACGCTCGCTCGCAATCACGTTCAGAACGGGCTGTGATCAGTAGATCATCGACATACTGGAGCAGGGCAGTGTCAGTTGGCATGTGAATGTTGTCTAGTTGTCTCTTGAGTGCTTGACTGTAAATACTAGGACTTTCTGTGAAACCTTGAGGAGCTCGTGTAAACATATAGCTCCTTCCATTTAAACAAAATCCGAAAAGGAACTGGCTGTCTGGATGAATAGGAACACTGAAAAATGCGTTCTTGAGGTCTATGACAGTGAAGAACGTGGCTTCGGAATCAATGGCTGTCAATAGGGAAGAGATGTCTGGGACAACTGGGTACTGCGGAATAATACATTTATTAAGCTCTCGTAAGTCAATCACTAATCGATATACTGGGGGTGCATTTGGATCAGTACGTTTCATGACTGGAATGATCGGAGAATTACATACATTGGAGTCAGTTTCTACAACCACTCCTTGAGCAATAAGCTCGTCAATAATTTTGGATAAGGCTGCTACAGCCTCAGGTGGCAATCTGTACTGTCTGATTCGTGGTAACACTACACCTGGCTTGAGAGTCACACGATAGGGTGTGATTTGCATGTAACCTACATCAGTTGGACCTTGCGCCCATAAGTGCTGCGGAACATTAGACAGTCTTGAATCAAAATCTCGTAATACATAGTGACCCTTAAAGTCACGTAGGAACAATCGTATTCCCTCTGGGGAACAGCATATAACTGCACCTAACTCTTTCAGTGTTTTAATGCCTAATAGATTTTCTGGACACGACTTAGTAAGTAACAGGTCAGTAGTACGGGACAATGGACCTACTTCTAGAGTAACTGGCTTTGAAATCTCATTTACGATAGGTTTTCCTGAAAATCCAAGGGAAACATTTCTTGAGCCTGAGAGCGGAGCCCCTGGAACTTCGGCGTGACTAATTGTGGTCCTACTTGCCCCTGTATCAATCAAAAACTTTCTGTCTTTCCCTAATACTTGACTGTGAACATAGGGACCTTCTTGATCTACAGGTATCTCGATGAGAGGCAAGCCTACCTCCCTCTCTAGGCTGTTTCATGAATACTGCTGGTACTCTGGATACTCAGACTGTGCATACTGGTACATCTGCGATGTAACATGCTGTGTTGCAGCAATAGGCTGCGGTGCGGTAACTGTCTGTGGTGCATTCTGTGGCTGAGGAGTCTGTGAAACTTGTTCTTGTCTAGGCGGACGTGGTCTTTCTTTAGTCTTACCAGTAGCTATGTTGTGTTTCAGAACTGCACACTCGTTTATAAAATGACCTGGCTGTTTACAATAATTGCAGTTCCCTTTAACGGGAGCTGCAGGATGACTGGCTTGATTCGGACCCCTCTTCTGACTGTCTTGAGGAACAGATTGTGCAACTAGTACTTTCATTTTCGTATCTTTCATACGTTTTCTCTCGTGTTCTTGTTCTTCTCTGATTCTATTCTGGTGGTATTGAAGCATCTGGAGCATTTGGGACGGGGTATTAGCTTGCCAGGTACTTTCGACTTTCAAAACTCGATTTTTAATTTGTGGGCTTGAATTCTCGACTAATTTAGTAACAAAAAGGTGAGGGTATGACTCGCTACTTGTCTTGAGGCCACTATTGATGCTAAAGCATTTTTCAAACCTAGAATAAAAATCACTAATATCTTCGTCTTGCTTCTGTTTACAGGCTGAGATTGCATCCCAGTCTTCTTTTCTAGTTGTTAATAATCTGGGTAAAACTTGTATTAATAATTCCGGTAATTCTTTACATTTATCTCCAAGACCGGTACCTGGTACTCGTGCCTTGTCTTCAGCTTCTAGAACTGCCCAATCGATCTTTTTCTCTCCCACCTCCCATTCTTTTTCCTTGAGCTTTTCATACACCCCTACGGGCAGCAGAACCTTTAACATTTTAATTATATCTGGGTATGTGTATTCTCCCATACGGAGCATGTCTTTTAATTCTCTATGGAACCCTGCTGGATCTTTGTCATGACAGGGAATTAATTTCTTCATTTCGAGGAGTTCCATCTTTGTAATTGGAGTGTAAACAAACACTCGCTGCATTTCGCCACCCGTTCCTTTAACTGGGTGGACTTCTCGTAACGGATTCTGTCTTTCTATGTAAAATGGTTTACTTTCTGGGGGTGAGACATGAACAAAATGCGGGTTCAGAAACGTTCTATATTTGTGGCGCTGTTCTAGAATGACACTAATTAAATCGGTACCTAGACCTTTCCATCTATACTGGAGTAACTCGTTCAGGATATCGTGTAACGGACCTGGATCAGAGTGCTGACCCTCATACAGAGTAATGAGGTGCTGGATCATATACATACCCACCAGTCGTTGCTCGGCTGGGGGCATTTTCAGAAACATTTGTGCCACTATTTCGTCTGGAAAAGTGGTAGAATCAGTAATCCATCGGACTGCTGATCGGGCTAGTTCTTGTTCATGCATGGTACTTAATTCACTGTAACCGATTCGTAATTTCAGAATGTGATCGGTAGCTTGAAATACTTGTTCTAGGGAACCTTGTTCTGGTGCTGAAGAATGAAAAATAGACTTGTGTTCTAGGCGTAAATGGCGATCTGGGAATCTAGATTTTCCTACATACGCTATTCTGGCGGGATTCTCGTCCTCTACCTCTTCAGTATCAGAGTTACTTTCTTTCTCGCTTACTTGTGCTGCTTTACGTTGTTCGTGTATCTTTATTATTTCTCTACGGATTTTCTTGTACATACTCTCCATAGCACCGACGGTCTTGTGCTTACCCTCGGCTATATTATCACTCCACCTTGTCAGGATTTTCATTTCGGCTTGATCTTTAGACGGGAAATCTTGTTCTCTTATTAGACAATTGATCAGAAACTTTAATATCATGAGCTGGATCTCGGCTTTCCTTTGAGACATGGCCTCGCTAATACTTTCTGGATCATCCCCTGTACGGATGAAACGATATATTCTGTCTAGATCTTCTTTCATATTCGGTAAGGTGACTAGATACTCGGCCACCTTTCTTACGCGGAATGAATATAAAACCATATTATCCTCGCCTGGGACTGGATCATAGCAGCATTCGGCAAGGGATTTTCTTATTTCTGCTACAGTCTGATGTCTAGGCGTACGCTGTGACGCTTGTGCATGTAATTCGGCTAACGTTAAACGCTTGTGTGGCGGCGGGGTTTGAGGAGGGCCTCCTCCTGCGGCCCCTAAACTGGAGTCGTCTACTGAGGCTCTTCGTCCTGGCAGAGTGGGAAATGGAAATGTAGGCTGGACTTGTATGGCGGGCTGGACCGGGGGTACCGTAACAGGTACTCCGGTGTCTGGAGGAGCGGGAAGTGCCTGATTTACAGGGACTGGCGGAGCGCGAACAGGATTTGCATATTCCGGGACTGTGTCGTCCAAATAGGACGAAATAAAAATATCAGCTGCGGTCTGTTTGTGACGTAGCTTGGTCGGAACTAATGGTGGCGGGAAATTACTGGATGCCTCTGGGGTCGCTTTTGGCGAGCCCTCGGCAAGGAGAGGATACATACCCCTAATAAGGGCATGCCTCTGTCTGTCTGACTGTTCGGCTTTGACTTGTTCACCTATCTCGATTAGTTCTTTTTCTTGTGCTCGTTCTAAGGATTCTCGACTTAATTCTGACTTTCTGATTTCCTTTTCAGTTCTTTTATGAGCTTCTTTGCGCCATAACTCGATGGCATCTTTCTGTGACTGTCTGGCTTTCTTTTTCCATAATGCTTCTTCTACTCGCATGATGCATTCGGCATCCCATGTACCCGATACGGGCCATCTATACTTTTCTTCTAACTGTTTGGTATACTCTACCCATAAATCTAGATACAATATGGCGCTTATGCCATGCTTCTGATACATAAAATGACCTGGACTGTCCCTCGGCGGAACAGGAACTGCTTCTTCTAACAAACCCTTTCTAGTTTTTAGCTGACGTAATCTCGAAAAGAGAGACATTGTAAACTTGAATCGGAACACAATACAATACAATACACGAGAAACAATAACAATTTGGAGAACAATTCAGGCATACCACGACATTGGAAATACATTGAACAACATCATAACATAACAGTTCGGACAGAATATTACCTGGAATACTGAGAACAGAAACACAAGAATTTCTCGAGAACGGAACAGACTAGAGTTACTGGATGCACTGCTGAAACAGTACGGAACATACCGGTCCCATAAAGGGACGCATCAAGACCCGTATCCACCTAGGTGAACACTTCGTTTGTGAGTCTGTGTACCACCAACCCACGGACCAGAGTCAATTCAGATTGACCCTGTCTAGATACTACCCCAGTAATGGTACTCACCGGGCAGCAAGAACGGAAAGCCTCGGACTGGACTGGACTGCTACGACGACGGACGACGAACCTCGGACTTCAGTTACGGGTGGGCCTCCGGATACCTCGGACCTTGGACTCTTGGCTTGGGCTCTGGTCGGGACTCGCCGCGTTCCTCCACCGTCTCGTTTGGATGCTGGACCGCCTCCTCCGTCTCCTCCGTGGGCCTGAGGGATACTTGAAGCAGAAATATCTGCCGGTGCACGGTATGGTTCCGTCACGACTGCAGAGGGTCAGGGGGTCGGCGTGGCTTCACCGACGCGTGGGGAAAGGGCAAGTCCCTGTTCGGGCGCCATTATGTGGTAAATAAATAAATAATACCTCTCTTTTTTGACTAGACATATATCATAACAGATAGCTCAATAAATAAGAGTCAAGATTCGAGGTAGTAGGAGTTTTTGCAGGTTTAATACAGCATAAGGACAGGAACAGGACAACCTGCATAGGAATAGGATGACAGGGCCCAGCAGCTGCTGGGGCTGGATCTGGGATGAGCGCGCTGACTTTTAATAATAATACATGAGCATATATACATAACGCAAACACATAGCATTACATTGCAATAGGCGTAGCAGTGGGTGGAGCAGAAGGTGTGACGCGTAGCAGTCGCGAAAGATAAGGGCGAAAAGAGGTGTAACGGGGCGTATACATAGACATGTGATGCAAACGTAACAGAATATGTCATGAATGGGGCGGAAACCATGGAGGGGGCTACCTAAGGAGCCGGGACCTCTAACCTGATGGTGCGCGCAAACTGGCAATGACGTATCACTAGGAGAAGCTGGGGGCTATGAACTCTGTGCTAGGAGCAGAGACTGAAGTCTGGAAAGTCAGGGCGACATGTACCTAAACAGTATCTAGTATCTGATGTTTAGAGAACATGTTGATATAAACTAGAAGTCAGGAGAGGAAAGGCTAACTTGATTCTAAGACTAGACCATGCATTATTCTACATGTAGTGCGTGATGAAGAATATTAAATGACCATTAAATGCAGTATTTCTCTAACGTGGAGACGTGAAGGCTAGACAATGACGGAAACTATTGATGTGATTCAGTAGCTTAGGAATGCAGAGAAGGAGGACTGAACTGATAACTGAAATCATAACATACTTTTGGCAGACTCAGAGACTGAGCCAGACTGGGCCGGGCACTGCGAGGCAGGAAGTAAGTGAAGGGTCGAGGATACAGGTGGGGGCTGTATCGCTCCTCAGCGAGGCTTCAGGAGACAGGAGCTGAATCTGGTGTCCAGGCCCTTTTGAGGCCTAGAAACGGGGACTTTACAATGGAATAACGTGCACACTGAGAAACGTGGCAACGTAGCTTTACATAGGCCTGATATTCGTAGTATTCACGAGGACTGGAAACTGGCATATTAGAGGTGGACACAACTGTAATTGCGTCATTAATCGAACATGGGGAATGCATATGCATATTTAATCATGCACACATAACATATGATGGATGAGGCGTAGGGACACAGAACATGGCAAAATTTACTTTTCCACAAGACGATGACAAGGGAACATTAATTATTTATTTAATTTTTCCTCATCGTCGTCTGTCAGGTTCCCCCCTACCCCATCCCACCGCTCTTTACTGCAGGGGTCGCTCCTGGTGTTGTCCTCTTGGGGTATGTTTACAGATAGGGTTTACAGCATTTCATTATGTTATGCAATAAGGTTCTATTTAGCACTCTTCAACCTCTCACAGATTCATGCTGATGTGACGCTTAGAATAGCCAATGTTCAAAAGTTGCATCATTTTGTAAACAAATAGGAGGCATATTTATGAAACTTGTAATACAACACAGCACAGCGAGTCACCTTTCTGCACTGCATTACAAGGAAAGGGCAGGTATTACCCGTATTTAATGCAATATGGTGCATTCCTGTCCTTTTCCCAGCATGGTACAAAAGGGGGTGGTGATGGACGGAGCATCTGAGCCAATCAAACACTCACACCCAGTCAAAAGATCTGGGTTTGATCCATCACCGTTCTTTAGCCCACTCTGCCACCCCAGTTCAGACATGGCTATATGCAAATCAGTCTGACCCTGTGCCTCATGGGAACAGTCCAACCCGAACTGCCAAGCCTGGACCGGAAACAAGCTTCCGAGGACTGGTTTCTGGCATTCCAGCCGTCTGCAGCCCGGCTTGCTTGAATCCAGTGGCAAAGTGAGCAAGGGACTCACGTCTGAGCATACCCTGCCACACTTATGGTGGCCAAAGCGGTACAAAAGGGGGTGGTGATGTACCGCTTTTCCCAGCACAGCAGCACAATGGGCTGCCTAGTGCCAACGCAGGCACCCTTGCACCAATGTGTTGGATGTAGGATTTTTTACAGGAAGGGGCACCTTCCTGCACAAAAACAATCATGAGAGGCATATTCCTCTTTCTTTGTGTGCTGCAGAATGCATATCTCTCTTGTCCATACTTAATGCTTTCAGTAAAGAAAACATACCTCACACCTGTTGACTGACATAGTTCTTAAAAATTCACCCAAGCGACACCATTTTTACCCTGGGCTAATCCAGACTAGTTTGCCTCTTATTACTCCACTACTCACACTATTGAAAGTTCTTGAAGACAGAGGTTATTGCCCCTCCAATCATCTCCCCAAATGCCCTTAGACCCTGGATATGGGGAAACATGGTATGAATAACTTAGGGCCTCATTATGATGTTACGTCAGACAGCCATCACATCGGAGAAGGGACCGCCCGACCTGCTGTCTGTGGTCCCGCCAATGAAATTACAATGCAACTGCCTTCAAGGCGGTCTCAATGTCTATGTTTTGTATTGCGGCTGCTGCATGCTGCAGCACACACCGCAGTACAAAAAATGGATATAACACACTGTAGAAAAGTCAGCCCATATCGCACCCGATGCCCAGGCCGCTGGTGCAGGGCGACTCTTCGTTTGCATCTTGAATAGTTACCAAATAAAGAGACGGGCACTGGAAGTAGGAAAACAAGAACAGGGTTTATTACTCATGAGGAGAGCCTGTCCTTTGGGACACTCGCATAGTGTCTTCGGGAGGTGCTCTAACAAGTTTCTCTGAGGCTTCGTCTTTTATACACAGGTTTATGGCACACAGGCATCCTTTATTACAATCAACACATTGTATAGTATGGAGGTATTCCAACACGTGGCTACAGTAGGGCCCTTATTCTCCATGCAAATAGGAGGGAGCTATCATGCGGCTGAGTGTCCTGCTGATTCCATTGGAATGTGTGTGCCTGATCGAGTCTCAGGGGGTGGGGTGGCCATGATCAATAGTAGCTTCTTCCAAGAGAGACGAGTGCATAAAGTAGTGGGCAATAAACTGTATCCTCAGGCTAAGGGATGACCAGTGGTCAGGGCTGACATTCAGGCTCAGAGGAAGAGGTCATCAAAGGAGGGGTATTCATGGAGGGACAGGAGGTGTTGGTCAGGCGCGGGGTACGATTCTGAGGGACAGAGTCATGCGGGAGGGGTGGGCTCATGACTCGCGCATGTGGGAGAGGGGCAGCCAGGGTGCATGGGGGAAGCTTGCAGGGTCAAGGAAGGGGCGCTGGCGATCGACCGCAAACTGAGAGACCATGGTGCCTAAAGTGGCTGTCGTGTACGTGTGTGCATGGGTATATGCTAGTGGGACAACACAGTCAGTGTTTTCGCAATATCCGTCCTGCTTACAACAAGGGGTGCTATGAACACAAATGAATGCCGCTTATGTACATACACATTGCTATTTTTAACAGTCGCCGCTTTTTACATAAGCACGTTCAATTTCTACACAGTCGATGTGATAGGCAGAATACAATACATGGTAATTTGGATTGGTGTCACTACAACGCATGCTTTTACCACGCATGCCTTTACAACGTGGTTTTTACCACGCAGTCCATTACAACGCATAATGCTTTTAGGCGCTGGATAGTGAATTATTTAATTTACTATTCCAACTCCAGTCCCCGTGGATAGCAGGGAAGGTGTTGGATAGTATATTAAATACATTCCCTATCCTAGAGCGCCCCCCAGCGCATTGCGTTGTAATGGTTTGCGTGGTAAAAGTTGCGATGTAATGGTAGTGCGTTGTAAAAAATTCGTTGTAACCGTGCTACACCGGTAATTTACATCTGTTGGGCTCTTTATACAAGCCTAGAAATCGGCATAATATTTAGTCAAGAAAAATGTTCCGACACATAAAAATCAAGTCCACATTTTCTTTCTAGTGGCATCATATACCGAAAGAACGCTCTGATACCTTCCGGCTTGTCAGTACTATAGGGGATTTTGGAAAACTAACCACATGAGTGACCGATGAAACATTTCTTAAAAGGCAATACAAAATGGTTGAGGGAGGTATTCAATTCGATACAAGTAATTTAGTCAAGGGGCGAATAGAAAGTTCTGGAAAGGGGGAGGGTCTTTGTCGCAATGTCTTTTAACAGTGTCTGTCTTCTTTTGTTGGCGCTGCTGAGCACCGGCGGTGGAGCTATAGGTCCAGCTCGGATTCGTCCTTACACGTTGCAGGGTGCGATCAGTCCTCTGCTGTTAGATCACAGTCCTGTTTCCTAACTCAATTTCTTAGGGGTGCCTTATGCTGGGCACCTGCGTGTCTTTCTTTTTCCGTGACAAAATCCCAGTCCATAGTCAAATTTTATATGAAAGAGTTTGTTGAATAATCGAGGGAGGAGAGGGCGGAGTGGGGCCAGATCTTCGAACACACCAAGGGACCAAGGGAGCAAAGGACAATGAGCAGGCAGGCCCATCAGTCGGACTCAAAAAGGGACGGGAACTTCAGGCACGAGTGGGTCAGCAAGTCGAGGGCTTCAAGGCAGACCCTTATTCCTTCATCAGCTGAACTTGAAAGTTGTGCCTCGTCACGCGTCTCGTTGCTCTGCGGCTCCACCTTTGGTCGTCACACGTGCTCCATGATCTGTGGCCAGGCTGTGCGTCACCTCCAGCTCCTCTCCTTTGGTGATTGTATCTTTAAATGGGTGAAAAACAAGTTTTAGAAAAACTGATCGGGAGAACAGATATACATCGCAATTCCTTCCCTATTCCTGAGTAGGTGGGGGATAGGTTCATCGGTCACAGTCAGAGGTCGTTTTTATGGAGTCTGTAGAAGGGCATTGCATATTGAATTCATAGACTTGTTTGGCGTTCATTCGTGACATGCGTGGAGAGAAATTTGACCTTTATACACAGTGTATCATATCAAACTCAAAGTCGAGTCCTTATGTAGAGACTCGCCCTTCCCTTTAGCCCAAGCATCGACAATCTTACATCCCCCTTCGGGGTCGGCTAACTCTTGCAAGCAGGGGCGTTATCATAGGGTTGATCGGGGGCGCGTGGGTGCTTTTGGACAGGGAGCTGGGGTCGATCGGGAGAAGTGGGGTACTCTGGACATCCGCACTTAGGTGCAAGGGGGTGGGGCAATTGGGGCATTTGGGGATCGCATTTCTAACGAACTGAGAAACAGAAGGCCATTGACGTTATAGTTCCCTTATAAAAGGCCAGATTTAGGGGACATTCGTCGTCTTACCTATCCTTTCCTTCATTACCAACTCGGGTTCTATCGTTTGCAGAAAGGAGAGGTAGTAATATGGCAAGTCACAATCGCTTTGGTTTTGGTCAATTTTGCTGAACATTTTTTCGTTCGAGAAAACCTAATAATGTTTTGTGCCGGAGGGGCACAACGTCTTTATATTTGAAAAGAGAAAACGGGGTTTTTTGGAAAGAGAAAAAAAGAGAGAGAGAGAGAGAGAGAGAGAGAGAGAGAGAGAGAGAGAGAGAGAGAGAGAGAGAGAGAGAGAGAGAGACCGCACCCTAAATGGTCCACTCGGTACACGTATGACACGGGGAGAGAAAGAGAGACGTGTACAATAATGGACCGTTCAGTGCGCGTGCAACACAGAACAACAGGGGTTAAGTAGCACGGAAACACAGGCAGAAGGATGACGTAGACTCATGCATCACGTACACACAAACTCAGACGGGGAAGACAGTACATGTATTATACACAAAAAAAAATACAAGACAAAACATGAAACAGTTATTGGCCAAAATTATCCCTTTTCTGTATGCTGTGCATTTTTATCATCCTAAGCTCTTTTTACCTTTTTCTTATCTTTTATTCGTCGGCTGCCTCTTACTGGTGGCTCTGATTGTACACACTTACGCCTTTGGCAACTGGTCGTGAACTAACCTGGTCGGGCTAATGCTCACGGAGGTTTATCCGAGTCATTCTTAGCAAGTGCGTTTCCAGGCTGAGACAACAGTTGGTGTCAATTGGAGAGCAATGGGGCAGTTTTTTAGTTATGTGCCTATGAGGATGCGGAAAAGGAGGTAGGAGGTTTTCAAATATTGGCAATATCCCTAGTCCTCTCGGCGGAGGATACTTGTGTAACCCCTACCTCGAAATATACCCTAAACTTTTCCCTATTTAGTTAAGCGTGGAGTGATTAATCATGTGTGCACGTTATTTTTGGTGGTATTATTCGGAGTGCATGGGCACCATAATCGAACGCCTTTTTCCCGTCTTCTTCGTCCGCCAGATCACCATTTTCCTTCTTTGTATTCCTAATCGATGTTCCAAGGTGACCTGCAGAAAGAGGGAAAAAGAAGGGGCGGGGACAGCATTTAAGAATACAACAGCGCGCATAAACCCGAAAAGGCTTTTACTTACTACATACGCGGTCTATCTCCCCGGAACGCAGTTCTTGCTAATTCGGCATTTAAGCCCAGATGAACCTTTTAGTGTGCGAGAGATGTTTATCGGAAGCCGGTGGATAGCATAGGTCACCCAAGTGTGGTATTACAGATCGTATGTAGGGAGGCCAGATGGCACTCCTTTGGAGCGACTTAGGGGCATTTTAGTACAATCTTTCTGATACAGGTAGCATATAAAGTATAGACTGAATTCCAGGATCTTTTAGTGGTTGCTTTAAGCTGTACAAAAGTGTGCAAAGTACATACAACAAAAACCGTACCATTCATTTTTGCAGTATCTCTGCGTACTATACCTTTTTAATCTTTAAACAGTGGTCATTTATTCGAAACTTACTAATTCACACGTGACAACTACGTTTGCTTTTTCCAAAAATCTTTAATAAGAATGTCAGTGCAAAAAATATGGGCCTACAACCCCGTGTGCCGGCCACGGAGCAGGCTAGAACTGTAGATGTGGGAATACTTTATTAGAAAAACTTTTAGTGGAGTCCATTGTCGTTTATTTAATAAAAAGTGCGCCAAGTGCAATAAAAATCATATTGAATCTTTAGTGTGAGCGAATATCATAAGCATCGAAATTTCGAACTTTCAATAATCATGATGCGCCAAATTCAACAACAATTCATTGTCCGAATGTTCAATTAATGCCCATCTGATGTCAATTTACCGTCTGAACACATAACCAGTACCCATCCAATATCAATTCTTTGTTCGAACATATAACCCGTATCCTTCTCATATCAATTCATTTCCCGAACTGACAGTACACATCCTATATCAATCCATTGTCCGAACTCATAACCAGTACACATTCTATATCAATCTATATGTTTAAAAAGCTTCATACATATCCTATGACATCAAGGCTGAGCAATCGGGGTACAATAAGGAGTGTGAGAGATTCATTTGCATCTGCGCCATTTTGGGTGCAGTCAAGCAGAACCAGGCATAGTCTAAATGTCTATTAACTCGTGGTTGGCTCAGAGCTTCTCTTGGCAGTCCAAAAGTTCCGTTAAAGGGCAAAAGAAAGGATCGGTGGTTTGAACCATCAGTCAAAAGGGGAGGGAGGCAACAATCTTTTTCTACCGGGTCATACTGTGCTTTCGCCGGAACTGATCCGAACTGTAGTCTGCAGGATTCTAGTCATTCAACCTGAGGCTGGCGACAGCATGGGAGCGCCGACGTCCTGCGGTTACATTACCGTCGTTCCGAGGGCACTCATGGCAATCATTCCCCATCGGGGGTATTTGCGGGAGTCGGGGACTCCCGCGGCTCCTCTAGAATCTTCAAGGTTGTGGAGAACTATGGTGGTGGAGTCAACTGGTGGCCGGGCCATTCCTTCGTGCTGGGCCCGCTCTTGCCAGGTCGATCGCCATTTTGAAAGTTCGGCAACTACTGGCGATCGCGGGGTCAAAGGAGCGGACGGGCTCCACCCTGTCGGGCGAGGCGTTGCAGCATCGCCACAGTGGAAGAACCCTTATCCGGGCGCCTGGAGCGCTGAGGGTGCAGCTGGGAAGCCTCCCCCTGGGGAGGCGGGAGAGGCCTGTTCGCACCGTCTCTCCCTCCCAGTGCACCCCACGGCGTCTCGCTTGACATTTGTTATGGCCGGACCAGGTGATGAGGACGAGGGGGGGGGGTCGGAGGCATGTGCAAGACATCCCCCCCCCAGAGTTGTCGCAGCCATTATACAAGAAAGAAGTGGCGCCTGGCGTGTTGTTGCTGCCATTACGGAAGAAAAAAGGAAAAAATGTCCCGTCCGTCTTTGGGCCGGGCTTTCGGTGGATGTCGGCCGGACGCCCCTTGCTCTGGCCCCATAAACGGGTTCCTTGGCTCATCGGCTGCAGCCGGATCTCGTCGGCCCCAGCCCCCGGCCGTTGGTGGCCGGGCCGGGAGAGAATGTGGCGGGACTACCTGCAACTCTCAAGGGCCACCACGGCCGGACTGGGAGAGAGAGGGGAGGGTCGAGGACATAGACATTCCCCCCCCTGCAACTCTCCGGCGTTGTCAAGGCAATCCCCTGGCCGGGTCCCTTTGGCCTCGGCCTCTCCTCCGGCTACACCCTACGTTACGATCTCCTGGCCGACTGTTGGCAGCAGGACCCGCCCTATATGTGTCGTTTCCGGCTGGGCGTAGCCGTAAACTTGTTGCACTTTGGAAGTTTCCAGAATGGGGGCGGATGTTCTGCTGACTTGCATTTTCCCCAGTTTACCGTTCTTATTTCTAACGTTTTCTTGTTTCTTAGGGCATTAATAAGTTTTATCATTACGTATTGTTATCGTTTCTTTGTTTGTTATTTATTAAAAAGTTCATGTTCATCAGTGGCCTACTGATTTTCGCTTTCCTATTCTTTTCTTTCCAGGTGGTTTCATGCTAAAGTTTTCTGTTAACAGGTTACAGTGATCACTTCGCTATTATTGTATATGTCCTTTTTACTAGGGGTGCTTTCTGGTCGGACCAGATGACCTTCCTCTAGTAAATGGTCCGGGTGAAACTGGCGTATCAACCAGTGGGGAGTAGATAGGCATGACAGATTACAACGGGGGACAAAGGTCCGCATTACCTACCCTTCACTACTTGCAAAGACTAGAGTATGGCGACTTCTGTGCTCGTTTGCAAAATAGAGAATACCTCCAAAAGAACCAATTCCGAACAGTCAATGTTCGGTCAATCAATCAATCAATGAGGAACGAAATAGGTACGACGTGTTAAAGGTTTGCGTTACCTACCCTTCACTCTCTGCAAAGGGAGAGAGAATATTCCTATTCTTCCCCGTTTGCAGGCAGAGAAGATTCCTAAGAGAACCAACTTCGAACAATTCAATGCTCGATTCAATCAATCAATCAATGGGGAGGAAAAAATAGGCACGACGTGTTAAAGTTTTGCGTTGCCTACCCTTCACTATCTGCAAAGACTAAACAGAGTATGGCGATTCTGTGTTTGTTTGCAAATAGAGAATCTCCCAGAAGCAATCAATAGGTAATACTAGTATTTTCAAACAATCAATCAATCAATCAATTTTTCGCAATTTGTCGTGCGTCACGACCTTACCCGGACCGGACCATGTGGGCAGTTCTTCGCCTTCCTTTTTCCAGCGCCCGATCATTCTCTTTCTCCATGCTTTTACCGCAGCATTCCTGTGGGATTCCAGTCAGGACAATAGGTCACTTGAGAGAGGTCCGTTCGGAATCGGTGAAGCTCATTCAATCGGCAGCCGGACGAGGGCCCTCTCAAGGCAGGTATACTCCAATCATTTAGATGTTCACCCCATCGTCTGGACCTCTCTTACCGGACCTTATGTCGCTGATGGGCCCCGCGTTTGGGACGCCAATTGTAGAAAAGTCAGCCCATATCGCACCCGATGCCCAGGCCGCTGGTGCAGGGCGACTCTTCGTTTGCATCTTGAATAGTTACCAAATAAAGAGACGGGCACTGGAAGTAGGAAAACAAGAACAGGGTTTATTACTCATGAGGAGAGCCTGTCCTTTGGGACACTCGCATAGTGTCTTCGGGAAGTGCTCTAACAAGTTTCTCTGAGGCTTCGTCTTTTATACACAGGTTTATGGCACACAGGCATCCTTTATTACAATCAACACATTGTATAGTATGGAGGTATTCCAGCACGTGGCTACAGTAGGGCCCTTATTCTCCATGCAAATAGGAGGGGGCTATCATGCGGCTGAGTGTCCTGCTGATTCCATTGGAATGTGTGTGCCTGATCGAGTCTCAGGGGGTGGGGTGGCCATGATCAATAGTAGCTTCTTCCAAGAGAGACGAGTGCATAAAGTAGTGGGCAATAAACTGTATCCTCAGGCTAAGGGATGACCAGTGGTCAGGGCTGACATTCAGGCTCAGAGGAAGAGGTCATCAAAGGAGGGGTATTCATGGAGGGACAGGAGGTGTTGGTCAGGCGCGGGGTACGATTCTGAGGGACAGAGTCATGCGGGAGGGGTGGGCTCATGACTCGCGCATGTGGGAGAGGGGCAGCCAGGGTGCATGGGGGAAGCTTGCAGGGTCAAGGAAGGGGCGCTGGCGATCGACCGCAAACTGAGAGACCATGGTGCCTAAAGTGGCTGTCGTGTACGTGTGTGCATGGGTATATGCTAGTGGGACAACACAGTCAGTGTTTTCGCAATATCCGTCCTGCTTACAACAAGGGGTGCTATGAACACAAATGAACGCCGCTTATGTACATACACATTGCTATTTTTAACAACACATCCCTACACCAAGTGACAGGCATCATGCAGTGCCTACCACATGGTGCAGGGATATGTAGGGGGGCCCCATAGGTGTCCCTAACACCCAAAACTAAGGGCCTGGGGAAATGGGGGCTTGCTACGGGCCTCCAATACCCCTTACCCCCAGCCTGGTGGCTGGGAGGGATATCATAATCCCAATGACAGTGCCTTCCAGGCACCGCCACCATTGTAGAGATTATAGCTGCCGCCGACAAACCAACGGGCTCCTTCAGCCCTCATCCACCCGCCATTGTAATATGCTTATGATGGCAGTGAGAACGCCACTGACAGGCTTTCAGTGGCGGTCTATCCGTCATCATAATCAGGCCCTCAGTGCTGAAGCAATGGCACAGAATAAACCTAATTCACTAGTTGATCGAATCACTTTTGAACTCAAGCTACGACCGACCCTCCGAAGCTGATTACTACACCCCAACTCCCTAACAGAGCTCCAACCCCACTGAGACATTGAAGTAAGGATGACACACATAACACATATAATAAAGACCTTTTAGTTACGGTAGAACTGATCAATAGGAAATTGAATTCACTAGCTGATGACTTTAAAACCACAAATCAACCATTTACAAACAGCAATGCAATATTATGAACTTATAACTCCCAAGGGACCTCAATCCACTCCACAATTCTATTCTCAGAAGCAACAAAGTCACCCACCAAAAGAGCAATTAAGACACTCTCCCAATCCTACATCGACTTGTGTTCAACCACAGCAACACCTCCAATGCAAATATGTGCAAGCAGAGAACTACCTGGCATTCCAGTACTTCAGATTTGAAATCAAAGCACAGTAACCATATTTCACCAAAATTTACATTAGCCATCATCTGCTGAGTGAATCTTTTTTTTTTAATTACTGAATGATAACCAAGAGATTTTAAGGTAAATTGGGGTGCTGAACAGGACTGCTACTGCTCTCAGCTAAATGTTCTAGTCAAAATAATTATCTAAAAAACTTTTCCTGTCCCCAACACATGTGAAAGGATCCATTCTGGTTCTCTGGACAGTGAAAGAAGGGTCATGATGACTGCACCCGCAAATTCCAGGGAAAATGGACAGATGATTATCTTATTCCTTTCTGCCTCATCTCAATAAAATCACATGTGCACAGCCAGCAAAAGAAGATGAAATAATGGATCAGAGATACTAAACATCTTGATATCCCAGCTATGACAGCAAATGGAGAAGTGACGTATCTGCCAGATAATGACAAAGAAAACATGAGGAGTATAATGAACTAGGCTTTCCCATTAAAACTAAAATCAGAAAAACACGTTCTCAGCACAAATGTGTTCTAAAGAGCGGACTGATCACAGAATGAGACTTAGAGGGATGTACGACATTACAACGCCTGCTTTTACATCGCATGCTTTTACAACGCGAGTTTTACAACGCATACCATTACAACGCATAGTGCTTTGGGGCGCTGGATAGTGATTTATTTAATTTACTATTCCAACTCCAGTCCCCGTGGATAGTAGGGAAGGTGTTGGATAGTAGTAAATTAAATATATTCCCTATCCTAGAGCGCCCCCCAGCGCAATGCGTTGTAATGGTATGCGTTGTAAAAGCTACGATGTAAAAGCACTGCGTGGTAAAAGTTGCGTTGTAAGTGATGTTCCCCGACTTAGAGCAGTGTACAGAAACTGGTGTCAAACCCCAAGAACAACAAACCTAAATGTTCAAGGCATCAAAGGGAAATAATATGAGGCTAACTTCTTCAAAGCAAAGACCTGCGTCTTTAGAGAAAAATTAGACCAAACAAGAAACCGACCCAAGAAGCTTTTTGACCACGGAAAAGAACACACAACCAATCTCCCCTACAGTATACACACAACTCTAAGGAAAGCTGTCCCTACCCACCCAACCCAAGTGAATGACCATGCATCTTACATTAAAAGACAAAAAAAATGAGATAGTTCCAGAGAAATCATAGAAAATGAACTCTTAAAAATTATCTCAAATACTAGACCTTCATCATACTTTAATGATTCAATCCTGATCTTCACACAAAAAAAAGATTAGAATTTATATCATCCTGTACTCAACAAACTTTATCACTCTTTGTTTCAAGGCACACTACCAGATTGTCTTTGTAAGAACCTGGGTTGTGGAGGGGTAAGTATCCACTTCACGTAATAATCACAATCCTTGTCGGGGGGGAAAGTCACTAATGTCACTAAATTATCTTCAGCTCAACCCCCTCGTAGCTGTGGCACGAGCAGACGGGCTTAACGTAGAGGAAATGTGTAAAGTACTTATGCAGTATTAAAACAATACTAAAACAGTTATAAAATTGAAATGCATTCCAAAAAACAAATGAATTAGAAAAATAGATTTAAATGTACTTAACAAAATGACACTAAAGTGACAAAACCAAATGGGGGAACCGGAGATATCAATTTTTACATTTTTAAGTAGAAATAGTGCTAAGTAGTACAAAGTGCCAATGATAGTCAATGGTCGCAGTGGAACAGCACAGAGCAATTTGATATTAACTGCGAAAGAGTGCAGTTTGTCCTCATCAAAGATTTTACCTTCTGACTATAGTTTTTTTAAGTCCCAATCCACCACAGAAGTACAACACTACTAAGCCCCCCCAGGACCTCAAGCAAATCACTAAAAAACACACTGGGTGGCAAGTTGAGGACCAAATGATGGCCCAGTCCAGGTGCCACTGGTCAGCTGGGCAGTCAGAGAAAATGTCGTCTTGTAGCTTGTTGTGTCCCTGTAGTTTTAACAGGAGGTCAGTCTTATGACATTTGGAGTCCACTCCTTCTGCTTGGGTGCAAGAGGGTGAGAGGGTCCAGTCTTCTAGGCTCTTTCCAGGTCTCATACAGTAGGTTCAGTCCTCTTCTAATTTTCCACAGGTTCAGGAGTGTTCTGCAGTGGGTGCCTGGAGATGCCAGATTCATGCCTGACACAAGCTAATGAGTAGGAATGACCTCTAGGGATGTGGGAGTGTGTGTGGAGAGGGTTCCATGGGATTCCTATTGTCCTCCCATCTCTATCACTAAAATCCAGTTTTAGACAGTCCCTTTACCCTCAACAAACTCAGAGATAGACGTTTGGTAGAACAAAGATGAGGGTGCAGCAACCAGGCAGTCGAAACATACAGACTGTTTTGGCATACGGTTTACCTACTTTGAAGTGCACGCAAATGTAGTATGTAAACCCAGCAGACTAGTCAAACACCCTTTGACACTGTAATGCCTAAAAAGGCCCACTGTGATTAGGGCCTGCCAGACTGGGTGCAGAAAAGAAGAGCTCTGCAAAAAGGCTAGCTAACATTTGCCTGAGACAGGTAAGGCCACTTTGAAATTTGCCACAAGTGTAATATGAAACCCCCAGCAGATCTCTGAAGCAGTTCTTGACAGTCCAAAAGAATCTGATACTATGATGTTAGTGAAGATGCTCAACATGATAGGGGCCGGTCTGGCTTTGATGTCAACAAGAGGCCTACTCTGATAGGGGCCGGTCTAGCTAGGGAGCAAACGAAGGGTGCATGCCTGGGTGTTAGCTACATTTGCTTGAGACAGGGTAGACCTCCTTGAAGTTAATTAATTCCTTGGGCCGAGCCCACAGGCCATCCTGTCAAAGGTACAAGAACACCTCCCCCTACCCAAGGCCTTTGTCTTAGTCCTGGGAACAAGTTTACACTTCATTCATACTCAATGAAATGCCAATTACTGGCTGGCTGAAGTTGGAGAGCAAAATGTAGCTGTAGCCAGGGACTTCAAGTTGGGCAAAGGTAACCTTCTAAAAGCTACTTTTTATAATATTTAGAGAAAATAAGACTTCACCATTGAATTGGATTTTTAATAACTATTAAAAATAATGTATTTAATTATAGTTCTAGCTAGTGCCCTTACTGAGATATAGTATTAGTATTTAATGTTAGTGAAGATGCTCAACATGATAGGGGCCGGTCTGGCTTTGATGTCAACAAGAGGCCTACTCTGATAGGGGCCGGTCTAGCTAGGGAGCAAACGAAGGGTGCATGCCTGGGTGTTAGCTACATTTGCTTGTGACAGGGTAGACCTCCTTGAAGTTAATTAATTCCTTGGGCCGAGCCCACAGGCCATCCTGTCAAAGGTACAAAAACACCTCCCCCTACCCAAGGCCTTTGTCCTAGTCCTGGGAACAAGTTTACACTTCATTCATACCCAATGAAATGCCAATTACTGGCTGGCTGAAGTTGGAGAGCAAAATGTAGTTGTAGCCAGGGACTTCAAGTTGGGCAAAGGTAACCTTCTAAAAGCTACTTTTTATAATATTTAGAGAAAATAAGACTTCACCATTGAATTGGATTTTTAATAACTATTAAAAATAATGTATTTAATTATAGTTCTAGCTAGTGCCCTTACTGAGATATAGTATTAGTATTTAATTTTGCAAATTTGGTTTCCTTCAGAACAACCAGCCATGCTACAGTGAAATGAGTTTTAAGGTGCTATTCACTTTAAGGACATGATTAACATCAAGGGCTAGATGTAGGTAAATCACAAATAACGAATCGTTATTACCGATTTTTACTGAATCGGTAATAAGGAATCTGTATTTGCAATGTAGGTAAAAAATCGGTAAAAATTACCGATTCGGTAAAATTCGGTAATAGTTACTGAATCCCTAGAATTCTGTAAAAATATTACCGAAAACCCAATACCGAATCGGTAAAATACCGATTCTGTAATACCGAATCGTTAAATACCGAATCGGTAATTCGAAAAAACAGCAATTTTTGAATCAGCCAATCCAGAACAAGCACATGACTCCCAACCAGGAAGTGGCCACACCCATGCAGGTGCACTTAATCAGTTGGTGTTTGGAGAGACTGGGAGCAGCAGCAACAGCAGAGGAGCAGAACAGCCAACACCCAGTTCACAGAGACGAACTGCACCATGGCCACACCTGAGAAAAGCATGGATTCTGCAGCTGGGAGAAAAAGAAAATTGAAATTTAGTGAGAAGGAGTTGGAGGTACTCATTGAGGAAGTAGTAAAGCTCTTTGGTAAGAGGTCACTAAATGTGCCTGAGTCCCAGAAAAGGGCCATTTGGATGGCAATCCAAGAAAAAATAAATGCCATTGGGGTCACACCACGGACAATTGAGGACCTTAAAAAGCGTTGGTACGACCTGAGAGCACGTGCCAAGGAGAGGATGTCTGAGCGCCAGAAACACTCAGGAAAAACTGGTGGTGGAAGCTCCACAGCGCCTGCTGCTACTGCCCTGGACCAACTGGCAGAATCCACCCAACAGCCAGAGAGTGTCCGTGGAATTGGGGATGTGGATAGCTCTGCTAGACCTTCCAACACACAAGGTAAGTTGCATTACATCATATTGTTTCCCCTCCCTAACCCCAATAACCCTGCAACAATCCCACTCCAGGCCATGTTTTATGTGAGCTGTGCAATGCATCATGGGAAATGCCGTCCATATCAATGGGTAGCAAAACAGCCACTCCCCAATTAGCTTAGGCAATAGTTACACATCTATAGATGAGATAGCAGAGGTCAGACAGCTAGGATGTCAGTTGTGAAATGTATTAGCACACATTAGCTGCAAGAAAAGTAAGTAATGATACATTCTGTATCCACAGGCGGAACAGCGCCACAAGCTACAGAGGGGTAGACTGCTGATGCTCCCAGGGATGACAGAAGAAGTGATGAGGAAGTTCTGTCACCTCCACCCATTGCATAAACTACTCCACCACCACCACCTACAAAGTCAAGGCGATACACAGTTGCTCCACTTCCAGAGATAGATGCCACAGAGGAGGACAGGCAGGAAGTCCAGCATACTTCATCAGGCGCAGACACACAGCCATCTGGGGCGCAGTCCCCCATGCGTGAACGCAGCACAGGTGTCCGTAGACGACGCCCAAGGTCACAGAGTCCGGAATTTCAAGGCTCAAATGTCTTTGCAGGCCTTGAGGGCCAAATGCTGATGGTGCAGCGCCTGCATGGGAAGACAATGCGGACCATTCAGAGGCAGATGGTGGCAAACAACCAGAAGGTGAATGATATGAAGGAGGCCATATACTGCCTCAACAATACTATGGCAGAGGGACTGAAGGAGGTTACTGAGGCAGTGAACAAATTAAGTGACAGAATGGAGGGGGAGCGCGCTGCAAGGCGGAGAGACAGGCAGGTGATTGCAGGCTTCACGAAGTCTGTGAACAGACTGTGTAATGCCACCCATGTGTTGAGTCGAAGATCTGTGGCCATGCAAATGGAGATGGCCAAGTGCAGCCGTGAGGTTACCCAGGGCCTGGTCACAGTCACCAGTGCCGTGGAAATCATGCAAACTAACCAGATTGCTGCCACCGGTTCCGGGGACGTTGAGGAAAGTGAGGAGGCAAGCAGTCTTAGCACTGAACCCCCCCCCCCTTTCTAGAGAGTAGGAGGCGCAGCGGGAGGCATGGCTCTGCTGCAGGACACAGTGCTGCTGAGGACAATGTGCAAGCAGGAAGCGGCACTGGTGTGCGAGGGCGCAGGAGATAGGCACGGCCCTACTATTCAGCTCTATAGTGGGTGAAGTAACCCTTTTGAACACATAGCTGGTGTCATAGTGTGCTGCTAATTTGCCTGATGAAAGGTCTATTAAACACCCTGACATAAATGCATTACCTGGCTTTGTCTCATTACTTACTTAAAAATAATTATTTGTGATCTCTGACCGTCTCTGTCTCCCATCTGCTGCATCTGCGCCACCTGCTGCACTGTGCTGTGGCTGTGAACCTTCCTCATCCTCCTCTTCAGAATCACACATTTCCACAGGTGTACCCTTCTTAGTGGCAAGGTTATGCAGAATGACACATACAGCTATGATTTTGCAACACACCAAGGGCTGGTACTGCCCCGCACCTCCACTTTTGTGCAGGCAGCGGAACCGGCTTTTGAGGAGTCCAAATGTTCGCTCAACCACACTGCGTGTCGATCTATGTGCCACATTGTATCTCCTTTCACTTGGGGTGGATGGGTGCAGGTATGGAGTCAGGATGAAAGAGCGCACTGCATAGGCACTGTCACCTGTGTGTGAGATGTAAGTAAGTATTACACAGCGTACAATCTCATCAACAGATGTGTAATTCATGGGGGTGTCACATGTACTTACCTAGCAGGTAGGCTTCACCAAATTCTCCTGCAAGGAGCCGGGTATATATCCCACTGTTCCTGAATATGTATAAATCGTGGGTGCTCCCTGGAAACTTTGCAACTATGTCGGTGATTATGTTCTTCGCATCACATATGAGCTGTACATTGATGGAATGTGTGGACTTGCGATTGCGGTAGATGTACTCAGTCGCAGCAGGGGGGAAATTGGTAATGTGTCCCATCAATGCAACCTATGACGTGTGGGAAGTGGGCCTTCTGATAAAAGTCCAACTTGGTCTTCTGCAGTTCTGCCTGTGTGCTGGGGAATTTGATGTAGTGTGCTATCCTTTGCAACATGGCATCCAGGAATTTGCGGAAAAAACGGGACAGGCAACTTTGTGAAACTCCACCTGTCACAGCTATTACCCCTTGGTAACTGCCAGATGCCAGGAGGTGCAGGCAACAGAGTACCTGTACATGAGTGGGTATTGCGTGCGCCCTTGGTGTCTGGTGCTCCAGGAGTGGGTGCAGGTCCCGTATGAGGTCCAAGATGGTGTTTGGGTGTAGCCTGTAGCGCTCATGGATTTCAGCCTCAGTCAGTTAGAACAGTGTTATTCGCACTTTGTACACGCGCTCCTCCCGTCTCCAGATCCTGCTGCATGCAAACGTAGCCGCCTTGCTATCACGTACAGGGCCGCCATTGTGTTCACACTGATGCATTTTGGGGCTGTTTTTATGCTGTGCACCTGATTACCACCTGCTTTCACTTAGTGTTAAATACTGATTCTTAATTACCGATTTTTGACAAATTCGGTATTCCCGATTTTTGGTACATCTCATTACCGAACTTTTACCGATTCCTTATTTCCGATTCGGTATTTTTTTCCGATTCGGTATTTGTTTTCCGATTCGGTATTTTTTATTCTCCGAATCGGTAAATAAGGAGTCATTAACTGTTTTTCCTTATTTTTACAGATT
This sequence comes from Lissotriton helveticus, assembly GCF_964261635.1. Classification (NCBI taxonomy): domain Eukaryota; kingdom Metazoa; phylum Chordata; class Amphibia; order Caudata; family Salamandridae; genus Lissotriton; species Lissotriton helveticus. The sequence continues at coordinate 1,518,155,308 of NC_136068.1, read as the reverse complement.
CCTTATCACCGAGGCCAATCGGTAATACCTACATCACACATGGCTAAATACCGGTCGGTAACGGTTAAGTTTACCGAATTTCACCGTTACCGACCGGTATTTAGCCATCTACATCTGGCCCCAAATGCCTACATGTCCTATTTTTAAATACCATACCCTGCCTTATGGGCAATAAGGACTACTTAGTGATATATTTATTTTTTTAATTGTTTTTATTAATTTTTTTGCCATACAACAACAACCCATATCTAACATTACATGTAACATTCCTCGTCATAGAACCATCTTCACGTTCTAGAGTCACTTAGAGCAGCGGTCTCTCTCTTATCCACTGTCAGGAGTATCAGTTCCATGTCAATTGTCTCAAAAACACAACCTGCTCTCTCCCCTCCCTTCCCCCACCCTTCCCACCCACTACCACCGATGTGTTCCTCTACTAACCGTCTATGCAGCCTAGACAACTAAGTCCTCCAAAAGAGCATATCGTGGTATCAATAATATGGCACATCCAAACTTCTGATCAATCCTGAATTCTAATTGCACCACATGGCTGCATGAGGGGAACGCCTTCCACACTCACATTTCAGGGCGATCCTATCTGTTCAGTCATGTCTGACTCCGTGTCCGTATCCGCCTCAGGGGCTTGCAACGATATAACCAGTGCCTCCCATGCCCTCGCTGAGTCCATCGCTTTATCATTATTAGCACGTTTTGCCTGTTGAAGCCGAACTGTACTCTCGCTCACCGCCCATTTAATTAATTCTGCTTTCCATCTTTTGAAATTAGGTCCCCCCTTGACTTACAATGGGCCGTAATATCCCGCTTGGCCAACAACAACCCCAAATCCAAAAACTTACTCGTTACCTTCGTTTTGGGGGTGTGCGGGAACCAATGCAACAGACAAGTCCCCATATCAGCATCGATTTGCCGCTCTGTGATTTCACAGAGCAGGTCCACCACCTCCTCCCAATATGTATCCAGTTGCGGACAGCTCCACCTCATGTGGCTGAACTCCGCCCCTTCCAATGTGCACCGGGGACACTGAGCAGTATCTATTTTAAAATACTTTTTTATCCTTGCTGGAGTAAGATATGCCATGTGCAATACATAAAAGTGAACTAGCTGAAATCTAGCGTTTCTGGTACTCTTCCATGCTTTCTTGATTATTTGGGCCCAAGTTTTCTCTGGTATTTTCTTACCTAAGTCCGCCTCCCTTTTCGTTGTAATTCCCTCATAGGTTCTATTCCCTCTGCCACCATATGCCTGTATAAACAAGTTACTGCCTTAACGGTCCCCGCTGCCATCACTATGTATTGACATGCCATGGATGTTCGTGGCTCCGATAGTTCCTCCCTCCAATGTCGCTGTATTGCTGAAACCAAGGCAGATAAGTAATCCCCACGTGGAAGACCATATCTTTCCTGCAAGGTCTGATAGGACAATAGCGATCCGTTCTCTTACAAATCCCCCAACACTTGCACTCCCAGTGCCTCCAACTCAGCCAATGTGGACCAATCCCCTCCATGTGGTAGTGCTGTGCACAAACACAATGGTATAATGTGGTGCATATGGACGGGCAATTCCTGCCTACGCTGGCTCCGATTCCAGCACAACCTTAGCGTCCGTTCCTCATTGGGGAGTAACTCGAGACGCAACTGCTGCTGGAGTACTATAAAGGACAATGCATGCCGCGATATCCACTTCCCCTCCGGGGTGTCAGGACCTCTGTACTCTAATGCCACCACTTGGGTAAGCCATTGCATTTGGGCTGCCAAATAATTGTACTCAAAGTCTGGCACCGCCAATCCCCCCTCCGCCCTAGGGAGAATCATTGTATCCAGCGCTACCTGCCGTCTCCCTGTTCCGCATAAGAAACCCCCAATCAATGAGCGCAATTGTTGGAATGTAGACCCCGGCAAACAGATTGGCAGTGTTCGAAAATAGTACAACAGCCGGGAAAGCGCCACCATCTTTAACAAGGCCACTCGACCAGCCACAGAAAGCGGTAGTGTGCTCCAAAATGCTAAGTTACCTTTGAGCCCTCGCAATGCCCTGCCTATGTTCCCCTCCACTAGATCGGCAGGCGAATTATAGATGTTGGTTCCGAGGTAGGACAAACAACGAGATTCCCATCTAATCTCACCTATCTGAGCCGGGCCACCCTCCGACGGGGCAACCGGAAACAAGCAAGTCTTCGCCCAGTTCACTCCCAATCCTGAAACCCCACCAAATGCACGAAGTAAAGTCGTGGCACCACTTAAAGCCTCCTCCGTGTCTGCCAGAAACATAAGTAAGTCGTCGGCGTATAGTGATATATATACTGTTCCACTCCTCGACAGGCAAGCCCCGGATAGTGTCGCCCCAATCGTGCATGAGCTGCCAACGGTTCGATGGCTAGTGCGAATAACAACAGAGAAAACAGGCACCCCTGTCGTGTGCTTTGTCCAACTGGGCAAGTGGCTGAAATCATGGCCCCCATCTTTACGCGGGCCGATGCCGAACTGTAAAGGATTTCCGTCCATCCCACAAACTCCTCCCCAAGGCCAAACTTCCGCATTACATGGAAGAGGTATGGCCACTCCAAACTGTCAAAACTTTCTAAATGTCCACCGACAGGACGGCCGCAGACAGAAGCTCCCACCTCCCTCGCCCAGTATACGAATCAAACGGCGCACATTGGTAGCTGTGTTCCAGGTTGGCATAAATACTGCTTGATCCCAATGTACCAATTGCGTCATATATGGGACAAGTCAAGTAGCAAGGATCCTACTCAATATCTTATAATCAGTTGTAAGCATAGATAAAGGGCGATACGATGTCTTATCAACTGCATCCTTCCCAGGCTTTAGCAGTGGAACAATGATCGCCTTTCGCATAGAGGCCGGTAATATTCCCACCTCCTTCACCTCCACGAACACTGCCAACAACTTAGGAGCCAATAAATCAATATATGCTGAATAAAATTCAATAGGCAGCCCATCCATACCAAGCGTTTTGTTTCGTGCCAGGTGCTTAATCGCACCCCTGATTTCCCCCAATGTAATCTCCTGTCCAAGTAAATCAGCCTGCTCCTTTCCTAATTGCGATAGCTTGATGTCCGTCATGAATTCAGCCATGTCATCCCCGGTAACCCGTAGTTTGCTATGATATAATTTGCTATAATAATCCAAGAATAACCCTTTAACCCCCGCCTGAGTGTACACCAGGGCCCCAGTCGGGGAGGTCAGATTCAATATAGGCGTGCCTCTGGGGGCTGGATTAGCAAGCCAGGCCAGTAGCGAACTGGCTTTACCTCACTCCGCGTGTGCCCGGGCCAGGTATTTCATATGATCAAAACAACGCAGCCTCTCTAGCTGTGCTGCCACCACCTCCCTGGCCTCTGAGACTTCCTCCTGCACCTCCGGGTTCTCGGGCCGAGTCCTCTCGGCTATTCGCAGACGTTGCTCTGCTAGCTCTACGTCCCTCAATAGCGTCTTCCTAACTCCCACCAATTTGGTGATCCATATCCCCCGCACTACCACTTTAAAAGCATCCCATTTCATTGCTGTCCTCAACGCCGTACCCTCGTTCTCGAGGAAATATTGTGTGACTCCAGTCCCTACCTAGTCACGGAAAACCGGGTCGTCCAATGCCTCGGGTCTTAACCTCTATACCGGAATCGCTGGTCTCTCCTGTGCCCATTTGATTCTCAGCAATAGCAAAAGATGGTTCTTGTCAGATATTCACTATGACCCAAGGTCGCTTGTACCTCGGGGGTGCATAATATCTCATCCACCCGCACGTGTAAGTCATGCAGCGCAGAAAAGAAAGAATAGTCCCGTTCCCCCGGATGCTGCGCACGCCACAAATCAATTAACCCCCATCTATCCTGCCAATCTCGCTTAATTTTGGAAAGCTTATGGATGGGCGCTTCTGGCAATGGTGGGTGAGACCTATCCAGACCAATGTCCGTTATTGAGTTAAAGTCGCCAGCCAGTTTCACTGATCCAGTCAAGAGTGGAGCCAACCTCTCAGATAGGTGGGTAAAAAAGGCCGTCTGATCCACATTGGGGGCATACACACTGCACAACGTCACATCCTTCCCATTCAGGCGCCCTACCACCACCACAAACCTTCCCTCTGGATCCACCAAGTGTTGCGTCGGCTGAAAGGGGATCCCTGCCCTTACCCATATCAAGGCCCCCATTGCAAAAGCTGAGTACGTTGTATAAAAAAGTTGCCCTCTCCACCTACGCTGCAGCGCCAATCCTTCTGATTGATTAATATGTGTTTCCTGCAGGAATGTAATCTGAGCACCCCTATGCACCAAATAGGCGTGCACCCTATGATGTCTCAACATTGTGTGTAACCCTCGCACATTCCATGTAATACATTTCACTTCAGGTAACGTCCCCATATTCCAGTTGTAGTCTCACGCAGGGCTGCCCATTCCCCTCGAACACACCGGTGGTCCCCGATTTCCCTACAATCCCCCCATCCCCCCAACCTCCTCACCCAAAAATGCCCCAAACCCCTCTTCCCCTGAACAGGCACTAACATTCTAGTTTCAGTCCAAACCTAGAACCCAACCTACCTCCCCCAGTATCTACTGAGGGTAAACAACTCAAGGAACAGGGGTAGCGGCCAAGGACCTAGAAGTTCTGAGTTATTATCGCCCCGTTCCACCATCGCCAGTTTGCTCCATCTGCGCTTTAGGCATCTACAAGGTTGTCTGCTGTTCCAGGTGTAACATTTGGCATAGCTGTACTTCCAGTTTCAGTCCCATCTGAGTCCGTCCCTTCCGAACCCTTCTCCGGTTCCGTGTCGACCACCGACTGAGATAGTCTGTCTTGGAAGATCACCGAAACAGCTTTCAACGCTGCCGACCGCTCCGTCTCTGTTTGTGTCTCTGAGGGTCTTCTCCTGCCAGGTTGGCGTCTTCGGTTGCGCTGCGATTGACGGGGACGTGGTTCCCCTCCGGGTTGCCTCATGCCACGTCCTTCCTCTCCCGCCCCTGTACGGTAATTCTCCAGCCATGCCCACGCCTCTTTCGTCGTGTAGTTAAAATGTGTTTTACCGTCCATTACTATTCTCAGGCGTGCCGGGAACATCAGCGAATACTGCAGTCCCTCGTCCCGCAGCGCCTTCTTTACTGCCAAGAAAGAGGCTCGCCGTCGTTGCACTTCGAAAGTGTAGTCTGGGGACAGTGTCACAGTCTCATTGTCCACCTTATAGGGGCCCAGTGATCGGGCGCTACGCAACAACAGATCCCTATTGTTATAATGCAGCAGTCGTGCCACCACCGGTCTAGGGGGTCTTCTCGGTGCCAGGGGCGGCACCCTATGTGCTCTCTCCAAGGTATAGAATGGCAACAGACCTTCCGGTGCAACTTCAGTTCGCACCCAGTGTTCCAGGTACTCCACCATGTTAGTCCCCTCCACTCCCTCCGGCAGCCCCACCACCCTTACGTTGTTCATGCGGTTTCTACCTTCGGCATCCTCAGCCCTTTTTTCCAGTGCCTGTAGCCGATCGGTAACATCCCCCATCTGGGCTTCCAACTTCCGTTTCGCCGGCTCCATGGAATCCAACGTCATTTATGACCGCTTCACCCGGTCTGCCAGCTTAGCATGGTCTGCTCGTAAAAGGCTCAGTCCCGTTGCCACTTGCGCAATATCCTGTTGTAGGGCAGCTCTTGTATCTGTGATGGCCTGCAGGATTTGATCCACCTGCTGCTGCATCAAGGTCCCTGGGGGTGCTTCAGCTGTCTCGGGTTTCCCATGGTCCGCTGCTGCATCGTCAGTGTTCAGGAATGCGCCTCCCTGTTTACCCATGGTTTTCCATTGCTTAGTCAGGTTCCCTGCTTCCCGCTCTAGGCCTGTGCCGTAATACAACAAGGGTATTCACAACCCCTGGTCCGATCAAGTCTACTAGAGGGCCCCCCCCTACGTTTGGCGACTCCTAGGGCTCTTCTTTCCACCTAAGGATAATCTTGCTCTGGGGTCCGCACTCTTCCCAGACCTGCCACAGTGCCACCTGTATTTAAATTGTCCACCCGGCTCTTCAATGTTAACACACCCCTGCTGCTAACCGTAATCTTCTCCTTCCAGATGATATTAACGGTGCATGGAGAGGATAACCTGTCGCAATCCCAGGCTCCGCCAGTACCCTCGACCCCCCTGTGATCCGCTTCCTAGTGACAATAGTAGCAGAGAGGATGTTCCCCCTTCTCAGACAGAGTGCACAAGCTATCGGGCGCACCGAGCCAGTCCCCCTTGCCATGGTCCTTGCTCCCCTGCACGGTGTCCTCCTACGAGTGGCTGTGCAAGATGTTGAACAGGCCCTCACTGCAAACCTCCCAGTTGTGAGGCCGATTTGGGCACAGAGGTCACCAGGCTCCAATCCAGCACACCCTACTGGGTCCTGTTCCTCATTTGGACTCCCACCGCGCTGTTGCCCAACCCTCAGCAGCTGGTTCTGCAATGCGCTCAGGCTCCCCCTGCTGGTGTTACTCGTCTGCTCCAGTCGTGTGCTGCCAGTTCATGGAGCACTGTACACTATTATTCAAATGGCTTTAAACAGTTGCCCTTTTATCTTCCAACAAGAGGACACTCCTGTGATGGGTGGATGACCATGCTTATTAAATAAATTGCGACCTATTTTCCAGACGGGTACTTGATTTATTGGTCACTTCGCACGACACAATCTGTTCTCGGTATGCCTGTGCCTTGTCCGTGCTCTTCCAGGCACAGCCAGCCGGTAGTTCCACGAACCTCTGCAGGTTGCCCCCCACCTCTGCACACATCTGGGCTCCCAAATGTCATCCCCCTCGGTGTCACAGCCCACCAGCATCTCAGCCCTCTCAATCTGCCTCACGAGAGGTCCCACCGGTCCCCCCGCGGATGTCTGTATGGTAGGAACTGATGCTGACCCCCACTGCCGCCTCCTCTCCGCGCTCCACCAGCCTCCGTTCCTTCAGGCTCCCCCGCCAGCCGCCGATTCTCTGCGGGTCACTGGGTCCGCCGTCCCTGCTCCACTCTGATCTCTTCTTATACTTCAGCAGCAATCCGGACGCGTCCCGCTGTCGATTGCTCTGCTTTCCTGGAACTCCGACCTCTGGTCTCCTTCAGCCTCACTGTCGCCTCTGGTCCGCTATTCGCAGTGCCATTTTGGGGACGTCCAGCGCGACCTCTGTACTGCACTCGCCCTCCAGCCGTCTGCCGTCTCCGATCTGGCTCGCTCCACAATCACTGCGATCCTCGGCTCCCGGACCCAGTTAGCGCATGCCTCAGTTGCTGGGTGGACCCTTGCGGCTCATAAAGCAGGAGAAACACCGGTGTAAGGACGGAGCTCTAGGCTCACACGTCCATCTCCCTCGACCCGTTAGCCACGCCCCCAAAAACTACTTAGTAATGACCTATAAATATTTAGAAGGGAGGTTTAGTTCTGGCAAAAGGTTTCACAGGTTGAATTTGTAGTCAAAACCTGCACAGCTAGGCTACTGCTGACAGGCCTGCACTCATATTTACATTGTCACTGTAGCAGCTGGCACAATCGGTGCTGCAGTCTGTGTGTGACATTTAAATTACATGTCTTGGGTACACCTTGGTACCATATACTAGGGACTTATAGGTTAAGTTAAATATGATAATCAGGGGTATGCCAATTTCATCATGTTTAAAGGGGGGTGCACAGCACTTTAGCACTCATTGGCACGGATATAGTGCACAGAGTTCTACGTACAACAAACACATTCAAGGGAAACATCTAGCGGAATATCACACAAAAGATAGCTATTTGCAACAGTCTTAAAATAGGTCCGATCAGCGAGCTCCTGAAAAAAACTGAAGCTGATAGTGAGGATCTAAACAATCTTTGCCTAGTTGCTTATCTACTTTTCCTTTTAAACATCTATCAGAATTGGATGCTTAATCAGTTCATTGTAGACCGTTTGATAATCTGCAGTCTGGATGCAGGAAGGGCTGCAGCATAGGAACTGCTATATTATCCATAGTTGATGATGTGCTAAGTTTACTACAGAATGGTGACTCATGTCAACAGTCAAACCCTGATCTGGGGGCCATGGGGCAAATAATGTCCTCTTGAGCCTCAATCATGAGAGCTGAGGTCATTTGCATCTGATGCCCCTGGGTCTGGGAACAGTCACAGGCTTCTCAGGGCGGTATTGTGAGGGTGCTCAAGCTCTGCCACATTTCATAAGCAGCATCCTTCTGATCACAGTTACAGGGCCACATTAAGGGCAAACATCAACAGGTCCTCAGGGTGGAAGATGCCTGTAACCTGAAGTTGATGTGGCCCCACATGGGTGCATGCCATCACAGCTGCATTTCTATTCAACTCTGGGTGCCAGGCTTCACGTTTACCTAAATTCAGGGCTTAGACTCCTCAGCAATAGTGACATGGGCCAGCTCTCGGTCTCTTCAGCCCAATGGCACACAGTCTAACATCTGTCTTATATCTTGGTGTAGAAGTGGCGGAGGATCAACAGCAGTTCTTTGGACCAGACCTGAATGGGATGAGCCCAGACCACAGTTCTTTGGATAGCAGTAGCACTGGATCGGCCACAGTGACAGTTCTGAGTTCACCGGGAAACCATGATTCTGTGCTTCCCATCTAGAAATGCAGATAGGAGAGCCTACTGTTGCTGCCACTTGTGACAATCATATCCATCTCCTCCATCTTCCTTCCTATGGCAGACCCCACTAGCACCAGGGTGTCACTGCTCCTGGCTCTTTCTTGACAGTCACATCCTGTGCAGATTTAACAAGCACCTTCTCTCTCTCAACACACAGGTAAGCTTCTAGGCCCCTTAGGTCAAATGAGCAGCTTCTTCCAGCAAGACCAGACTTCATGTGATGTTACCTCACCTCTGGGAAGCAGGCTGTCAGGCTCTGGTTGCACAACAGTTCTCTCAGTACTATGTGGAACACTCCCTTCCTTGGTCATAGAGAACTTGGTGCCTGGTAATAGGTCAGCTGGTTACACTTTTACTTAGTAAAAGCAGACCGGAGATGCAGATCAAATGTCTGTGGTTTCAGACTGTGTTTGAGGTGGTTCTCATTTCCAGGCTGCTCTCCAGGCTCAGCCTTTGTGTAGAGTGATGCTTCTCCCAGCACTGTAGTCTCCAGTCTCAAGCACCCACAACAAGTGCATCTGAATGTCATCAGCCACACCAAACAGTTAATTTGGGAAAATTTGAAAGGCTGATCTCCCTTAATTGTCCCTTTCATCTTGAACAACAAAGACTTCAGTCTCGCTCTTCACCTCTACCAAACAGCAGTGCTGCAGAAAGACTAATCAGTAACTCCTCTCAGCAAAATGACCAATAGAATTTTGAATAAGCCATGTCTTCTCTTTCACTGCTTCAGTGTATAAGCCTCTTCTCTTCAGCTTCAGAAGTGTAAGCAATACACTTCCACAGTCTAGAAAAGCCACCTCACCTCCATCTTGAGCACAGGATAAGGCCAGGGACATCCAAAACGAATTCCGCTGGTCCATTTCTTGGGCTCACTCATACACACAATGCATGTACCATGCAGGCCTCCAGCAGGCATGCACTTCAGAGGTATGGGTAAAAAGCAGGTCTGGTCACAATTATTCATTACTGCAGATAATATCTTGTTACTTTTTCACCTTGAAACAGGCTGCAGTCTAGTTTTTTGTAGTAGCTATAGTGACATGCCTTCTAGTACCTTCTGGAGCTAGGAAAGTTACACGATCTATACAATGCCACTGAGCTGCATCTCTATTGCATTTCAAAGCAGGTGCCAAGAAAGGGCTTTGAGAACTTCTAGGCTCAAGACTGAAGTCTTCTTAATCAACATCTCTGTGGGGGACTATTTAGTACTGAAGCACCCTCCATATAGATGGCAAGCTGCACCACAATGGCCCTCTGATTATGAGGGGGCAGAGTTTTCTGTTTATGCAGAGATCAGGATTCTGAATTGTGCTGAGTTTACTGTATGCAGTATTCTGCTACCACCACTGGGACAGTATTCTTTGGACAATACAATGAGGGCATGCCCCTACAGATCACAGGATGGTTCAGTAATTCACGCATGTCAAGGGACAGGCTGAGGCCTCTGTGCACACACCTGATTAGCATGAAGCTGGAGGCAAAATAAAAAATCAGTATACCAGATATGTGCAGGGGACATTCTCGTAGTAACATCAGTCTTACTGACCTCTCAGAAGCATTGGACACAGTCAACCAAAAGACACATCTCATCACCCTCAGAGAAGCAATAGAGATAAAGGGAACCATTCTAAATTGGATTAACACCTATGTATAACACTGGTTTCAATTAATAAATCCTAGAGAGAATCTTTTAGAGCAGATATGCTTCAACGTCCATTTGTTTCTTCAATTGTCTATATCCTGTGTGTTGAACCTCTGACCATGATGCTGAATCACTCAAACATATTATATCATACATGTACAGATTATACCCATCTTTATCTAAAAGTTGATCTCCCTGAGGAAATAACCACTGAGGTCAAACCCCACATGACCTTCGATGACTTTTCGCCACCTAAAGCTAAATACTTCACGAACTACATTCCTCTTCATATCTCTGAAAAACACAATCCCAATCCAATAGTGCCTTGATTCAGTTAACGTTAGATTTTAAACCCATATTCATACGTATGAAACTTCTACGGGTCAAAGCTGATTAGATTGTGAACCTTCAACCACACATAAACATTATAACAAAGTATATTCAGTACAGTAGACTTTTGAGATCTATAAAACAATTTCTACCTGCAGTGAGCTTCATCATTGTGATACAATAATGGTTTTATCAAGATTTGACTACAGAAACTCACTTCTCACAGGGAGCCCCAAACTATGCCTAGTGGCTCTGAATGCAACTTCATATGCAGCAGCAAGATTCATTACAGGAATGAAATATTTCGAACTCATCACGTCTTAAAGTCTCTGTATCACTCTGAAAATTTGGAACTTGACTTCCCTCTCAGTCTACAGCAACCCATCTTTTGACGCAATAAAGCAAGACCTGAAAACTGTTAAAAATAAGTAAAGAAAATTAAGTTTGGGTTGGAGTCAGAAATCAGGTGGTGAATGCTACGACGATTCTTGTTCATTGACCCTGCATTGATAACAATGCGGGGATGGGAGGAGAAGTTAGAATGAGAGTTTGATCGTAGGAGGGGTTACAAAAGCAAGGACTCAGTGCAGAGAGATTAGGGGTTATGGCGGAGGAGCGTTGCCCTCCTGCTGAATGCCAGCAGTGGCAAATGAGAAAAAAATATGATAATAAAGCAATGTTATTACCATTTTATTTTTCGTCCTGTAGGCTGCCAGCCATGTTAAGGGAGGGGTGGGGCTATCCATACTGAGTCTGATACTGCAGCTGCAGCACCAGGAGGGTGGGGGGAGTGGTGAGCACTGATAAGTGTGCATGACAGTTTGTCAGCCGTCTAGGGTCGGCCAAACCGTCATTCACACCTAGCCTTTCTCCAACCTGAGCTGTGTTGTACAGCCGGGTGGAGATCCAACACAGGCTCCCAGTCCATGTCTGAGCCCTGATCCAGGACACTCAGGCCAATCCCAGCGCTTCTCTCATGCTGGGAAGAGCATTCCCATTCCCAGCAATAGAGAAGTGTTAGAACTGGGGGTCTCTAGTTGGCAGGGGTAGGTACCACTGTCCAAATAGGGACCCTTGCTCCTATTCAGGGTAAGGAGGAAACCCTCTAAGATAACCCCTGCTCACCTTCTAGGTAACCTGGCACGAGCAGTCAGGGCTAACCAAAGGCAATGTGTAAAGTATTTGTACCAACACTCACAGTAACACAGTGAAAACACCACAAACTGACTCCACAACAGTTTAGAAAAATAAAGGTATTTAATCGAAACTACACAAGACCAAAACGACAAAAATCCAGCATACACAGTTCAAGAATATGGTTGCAAAAGAGTTCTTAATGTTCTTAATGTTATCGATAACTTTATCCACAGTTGCGTCACGTTTTAGCCACAGTACCTTTGTTAGCGATAAAAAGTTCCAAGTACAGAAGCTGTAGCGGTGAAAAACAAGCGATGCGTTGCTCCTGAGACCCTGCGGAGGCGTTAACGACCGCCCCGCTGCGGCAGCGGCGTGTTGCGATGAATCCGATCTGTATGGGGAGGAAGGCCACTTGTATGGATTTCGGTGCGTAGGTTCTGTAGTAAGTTTTCTCACGCAAATGCACGCTGCAACGATTCTCGGGGGTTGCGACGATCTCCGGGGCGACGATGCGCGGTCCAGCGGCGATCTTTCTCTCGCAGCTCCTCGATGCGATGGCTCTGCGACGATTCTTGCAGCGACGTGATGCGATGGTTTCACCCAGCAGCAGCAGGCTCTGTGACGATGTTCACAGCGGCAGAAATCGATCTCGATCTTCGTAGCGGTGGGAATTTTCACGCTCGGCCGGGTTTGCGATAGATTTTCTGTAGCAAAGTTTTTAAAAGCGTGATTTCCAGCTCCCCTCCACAGGTACAACTTCCAGAGGCGCCAGACATGGGCCAAGCACTCCAGAAAGGACAGAGCTCTCTCAGCAGAGCTCAGGGAAGCTGGGGATGAAGTCCTTTTGTTCCTGGGACTTCAAAAACAGGTAGCCAGCTCTTCTCAGGCCCTTGGAGATTCCTTCAAGACAGGGGACACAGCACAACAGCAAAGTCCTTCCCCTCTCCTTGGCAGCAAAGCGACAGCAGGTCAGTCCAGCAGAGCAACAGCAGGACAGTCTTCCTTCTTCAGATTCAGCTTTCTCCTTGGCAGAGGTTCCTTCTTGATTCCATGATGATCTAATTTTCTGTTGTCAGGGGTCCTGTACTTATAACCCTAAAAGTCTTTGTTCCCTTTGTGCAGGAGGGCTCTGAGCCTGGTCTGAACCAATTCTGGGTGTTCCTTGAGCACTTTGTTTTCCTGGCTTCTCCTTTCCTTTCAGAGTGAGGGGCAGGGCCGTCAGCCGCCCAGTAGGAAGTGGAGCCAGCTTTGTAGAAGGCAGGCACAGCCCTATTCAGGCCCAGGTACTATCTCCTCAAGTTGCAAATACAGTCATTCAGCCTAGGGCTGACTCAGCCAGCCTCCTGGGGAATCCCCAGCCCCTGTCACTCTCAAACCAGACAGTCAATCCACAAACAGGCCAAGGCACACAGAAAGGTCAGACAAGAGAACAGCAACTTTCTAAAAGCGCTGTTCTCAAACACAGGAGTTAAAAACCACCTTTCCTAAAAGATGTGTTATTAAATTCTGAGTTCAGCGATACCAGACTTTTATTTCCTATCTTGCTCCTATGGGTAGATATGCTGGTAGCCACTGTAGCCAGCATCCCCCATGATAGCCTATGGAGCAAGATAGCCTTGCAGCAGTGAAAAATGAAAATGTGCAGGGATTACCTGCTCCTCAGACACCCACTGACATCTCACGCATGTCACGCTGGCTCCTGTGTCTCTCAAAGCTTCTATCTCCCTCCCATTGACGGTCACCGTCTGCCCATATTTCTTAGTGTTAAGGGGCAGTAAGGTTTCCTGGACCATCTGTTGGTCTCCTAAAGAGACAAGGGACATGCCTGATAAACCCTCTTCCCCACTGGAAATCAAATCCCCGCCCAAAGCTACACTCGCTAACCCTGGGGCTGGAGCACCAGTGGATGCTGGATTCTTTTTGGGACATTTAGGAGCCATGTGGCCCACCTCGTTGCAGTGATAGAAGGTAGGCGGAGCCCTGTTGTCTCTGTTATCTCTATTGTCCCTATTGTCCCGCCTGCCCCTAGGAGGCCATGGCTGTCTAGGTTTGGGGGATTGGGATTCCTTTCCCTGGGAACTTTTTTGGGGCCCTTGCGAGAACTCCTTTTGATTACCCTTGTCCCCCCCACTCTTCTGCTGGGGACCCTGCCCACCTTTGGCTGTGGTACCCACAATTCCTCTGTGGACCCTGGTACTGGTCCAGCGTCCGCCTCCTTAGCAAGCTCAATGGGGTCTCTCAGTTTGCTGTCTAAAAGATGCTGGCGCAGCTCTGGAACACAAAGACTACTCAAGTGCTCCCAACTGATTAAATGCAACAACCCCTTAAAATCAGTTACTTTACTGCCCTTCATCCAACCTTCCAGTGCACGTGAGTACAAATTCACACACTCCATTTAAGTCTCAGACTCTTTCTTCTTAGAGTTTCTAAACTGTAGTCTGTACTGCTCTGGAGTAAGGCCTTACCTGAGAAATAAGGCCTCCTTCATATTGGGGTAGGTCATGGCACCTGCCATCTCTAAGGGCTCTAGAGCACCTCTCCCAGAAGCCTCAAAATGTTTCCACAGGCGCGCCCCCCAATGGTGTTCAGGCACACCATTCATTCTCAATGCAATCTCATACGAAGTAAACCAGGCATAAATATCCTCACTCTTATGGTAATTCTGTACCAGATCCTTAGGAATATATACTTTACCCCAATGCACTGGCTGTGCACTGCCACCATTTGTACTGGCATCCACCTCCCCTGCTTTAAGATCCAGTTCTTTCATGCTCAACTCATTAGCCAAAAGCAATTTCTTTTCCTCCAGGGCACAGGCATTTTTATTTTCCTTCACCGCCCTTTCTTTCTCCATTTCCAATTGTTTCATTTTCAACTTCAGGACTTCTAAGGCATGTTCTCTCACTCTTTGGTTCTCCTCTAACTCTTCCTGAGTGAAACCTCGACCGGAATGGTTGCTGCCAGGCCTTGAGCCTACTCTGCTCACAGGCAGATCTGTGATTTGGAAACCATTTCCTGTACTTGCATCATTTCGCTCTTGTGCCTCCCAATGGGCCTTCAAGATTCTCTGCAACTCCTCTTTCCTGGCGTTGCTCTTTATGGGGCACTCAAACTCTCTGTAGAATTGCTGAAGCTCATCAACTTTGTAGGAATACAAATCCTCAATGACAAATTCCAATTCTACTTCTGCCTCCTTACTGGGTGCCTTTCCATTCACAGACATGATGCTCTGAAGAGTTACTCAAAAATAGAACCAACCAAAAAAAACAGTAGTATGCGGTAGTATAGTGGTCTGCACTCACTAGTGATGTACACCAATCACTGTGGGTCTAGTACAAATACAAGTTCAAATCCCCACCGCTGACCACCAATGTTAGAACTGGGAGTCTCTAGTTGGCAGGGGTAGGTACCATTGTCCAAAAAGGGACCCTTGCTTCTAGTCAGGGTAAGGAGGAAACCCTCTAAGATAACCCCTGCTCACCTTCTAGGTAACCTGGCACGAGCAGTCAGGGCTAACCAAAGGCAATGTGTAAAGTATTTGTACCAACACTCACAGTAACACAGTGAAAACACCACAAACTGACTCCACAACAGTTTAGAAAAATAAAGGCATTTAATCTAAACTACACAGGACCAAAACGACAAAAATCCAACATACATCGTCCTTTAGGCTGCCAGCGATGTTGAGGGAGGGGTGGGGCTATCCATACTGAGTCTGATACTGCAGCTGCAGCACCAGGATGGTGGGGGGAGTGGTGGGCACTGATAAGTGTGCATGACAGTTTGTCGGCCGTCTGGGGTCGACCAAACCGTCATGCACACCTAGCCTTTCTCCAACCTGAGCTGTGTTGTACAGCCGGGCGGAGATCCAACACAGGCTCCCAGTCCATGTCTGAGCGCTGATCCAGGACACTCAGGCCAATCCCAGCGCTTCTCTCATGCTGGGAAGAGCATTCCAATTCCCAGCAATAGAGAAGTGTTAGAACTGGGGGTCTCTAGTTGGCAGGGGTAGGTACCACTGTTCAAATAGGGACCCTTGTTTCTAGTCAGGGGAAGGAGGAAACCCTCTAAGATAACCCCTGCTCACCCTCTAGGTAGCTTGGCACGAGCAGTCAGGGCTAACCAAAGGCAATGTGTAAAGTATTTGTACCAACACTCACAGTAGCACAGTAAAAACACCACAAACTGACTCCACAACAGTTTAGAAAAATAAAGGTATTTAATCGAAACTACACAAGACCAAAACGACAAAAATCCAGCATACACAGTTCAAGAATATGGTTGCAAAAGAGTTCTTAATGTTCTTAATGTTAGCGATAACTTTATCCACAGTTGCGTCACGTTTTAGCCACAGTACCTTTGTTAGCGATAAAAAGTTCCAAGTACAGAAGCTGTAGCGGTGAAAAACAAGCGATGCGTTGCTCCTGAGACCCTGCGGAGGCGTTAACGACCGCCCCGCTGCGGCAGCGGCGTGTTGCGACGAATCCGATCTGTATGGGGAGGAAGGCCACTTGTATGGATTTCGGTGCGTAGGTTCTGTAGTAAGTTTTCTCCCGCAAAGGCACGCTGCGATGATTCTCGGGGGTTGCAACGATCTCGGGGGCGACGATGCGCGGTCCAGCGGCGATCTTTCTCTCGCAGCTCCTCGATGCGATGGCTCTGCGACGATTCTTGCAGCGACGTGATGCGATGGTTTCACCCAGCAGCAGCAGGCTCTGTGACGATGTTCACAGCGGCAGAAATCTTCCCGCTAACGAAGGATGCGGCGTCTTTGGGCAGCTCGGCAGGCGCTGCGACAATCTCGATCTTCGTAGCTGTGGGAATTTTCACGCTTGGCCGGGTTTGCGATAGATTTTCTGTAGCAAAGTTTTTAAAAGCGTGATTTCCAGCTACCCTCCACAGGTACAACTTCCAGAGGCGCCAGACATGGGCCAAGCACTCCAGGAAGGACAGAGCTCTCTCAGCAGAGCTCAGGGAAGCTGGGGGTGAAGTCGTTTTGTTCCTGGGACTTCAAAAACAGGGAGCCAGCTCTTCTCAGGCCCTTGGAGATTCCTTCAAGACAGGGGACACAGCACAACAGCAAAGTCCTTCCCCTCTCCTTGGCAGCAAAGCGACAGCAGGTCAGTCCAGCAGAGCAACAGCAGGACAGTCTTCCTTCTTCAGATTCAGCTTTCTCCTTGGCAGAGGTTCCTTCTTGATTCCAGGATGATCTCATTTTCTGTTGTCAGGGGTCCTGTACTTATACCCCTAAAAGTCTTTGTTCCCTTTGTGCAGGAGGGCTCTGAGCCTGGTCTGAACCAATTCTGGGTGTTCCTTGAGCACTTTGTTTTCCTGGCTTCTCCTTTCCTTTCAGAGTGAGGGGCAGGGCCGTCAGCCGCCCAGCAGGAGGTGGAGCCAGCTTTGTGGAAGGCAGGCACAGCCCTATTCAGGCCCAGGTACTATCTCCTCAAGTTGCAAATACAGTCATTCAGCCTAGGGCTGACTCAGCCAGCCTCCTGGGGAATCCCCAGCCCCTGTCACTCTCAAACCAGACAGTCAATCCACAAACAGGCCAAGGCACACAGAAAGGTCAGACAAGAGAACAGCAACTTTCTAAAAGTGCTGTTCTCAAACACAGGAGTTAAAAACCACCTTTCCTAAAAGATGTGTTATTAAATTCTGAGTTCAGCGATACCAGACTTTTATGTCCTATCTTGCTCCTATGGGTAGATATGCTGGTAGCCACTGTAGCCAGCATCCCCCATGATAGCCAATGGAGCAAGATAGCCTTGCAGCAGTGAAAAACGAAAATGGCTGTAATTCACTACCAGAGCATGTCACCTGTACCAGTACATGCTCTACCTTTCACATACACTGCACCCTGCCCTGGGGTGTATCTTGGGCCTTCCATAGGGGTGACCAATATGCACAAAAAGGGAAGGGTTAGGCCTGATCAGTGGGGACACTGACCAGGAGGGCATGGCAGTTCACAGATTGCACACATGCACCGCGGTGGCAGGCGTGAGACACCATTTTAGGGCTACTCATGTGGGTGGCACAATCAGTGCTGCAGGCCCACTAGTAGCATTTGTCTTCACCAGCTCTGGCACACCCAGTGCACTTTACTAGGGACTTCTTGATGATACAAATATGCCAATCATGTATATCCAATCATAATAACAATTTACACAGGGAACACTTATACTCTGACACTGATCAGCAGTGGCAGAGTGTCTAAAGCATCTAAACCAGCAAGAACGAAATCCAGCACAGCATCAAAAATACAGGAGGTAGTGGCAAAAAGATAGGGGGAAACTACGCCAAAGATGCCAGGTATAACAAGAAGCAGTTGGATTGGCATCTGCACAGTATGCAACAGTTCCTACACATCCAGGAGGCGTGGATCTGGAGCAAGGAGGAGGCCATCAGAGAGGCAGGAAAGTGCAATTTTATGTTTTTATTTCTGTCTTTCATGATCCCCATCCCCCCACCTCACCACTTCACATTGAGAGCGACTGCTACTGCCTCTTTGGACTCCAACAAGTGCGTTAGACCCCAAGGGGGTTGTTGGAGTGAGTAAGTTGGGGGATGGAGACGGCTGCATGGTTGGAGGAAAAATATAGCAATTGTCAGCGTATCTAGCAGAAGTTGCATATCTGGAAAAACTTAGGAGAGGTAGAGAGGGAAGGCTAAAGAAACAATTTGTTGAGAGGGTTGGAGTTAGGGAAGAGAAGGAAGGGGAAGGCAAGAGGTGAGTCAGGCATTAGGTTACATCTTATGGACTGGTTTGCAAGGGATGAGGTGCGGTTGAGAGGGGGTGAAAAGCTAGTAAGTTCTGGAGAACTGAAACAGAGGACATAGTGGAGATTGCATAGTCAGGGGGTGATTGTCTGAGACCATACATGCACACATTATAAAAATGATAGGCAAACATTACATCAGTAGGGTAACATCGGGGTATTGAGAACTTGGTTAGAGAAATACCTACTTCCCAAGAGCACCAATTGGTAAATAATTACCTGGGAGTGGTGAGGGGAAACTTTGAGGGGACAGTCAAATACATGGCATTAGAGGATACTTACCAAGTCTGAGAGGCAGGACCCAGGGCATAACTGAGAGGATGGAGCACTGCACTGCTGGACGAAGGTCCTCTTGAAGTGTGGTATTTGGTGTAGGAGGGGATGGAGTCAGGCTAGGTGGATTAGTTTTTATATTTAGTAAGCACATGAATACCAGAAGGTGTCCTTGCACTAAGAGAATTTAAAAAACGGAAAACTGAACAGCACAACAGAAGAAAAGTTTCTAGATAATAGCCATGTTTTTAATTGACTGGCCAAGGAATCCAGGAAAAAGCCTCACGGCTTGTGCCCACCAAAATGTATGCATGCTCTTTCTTTTTTTCATGTGGCTTCTCTGCATGCCAACACTACTTCCAAATCCACTGATGCCACCCTGCTTCCGTGGCGCACCAGCATTCGGTTGGTCGGAGTACACAATGGCTTCATTGTGTAGGCAACAAAAATGCCCCACACGTGTCCTGAATATTTATTTCCAAGCCACAATTATTGGATTTTCCCTGTATGCCATGGTCTTGTCATACCTTGTTCATCAATTATCCTAGACCGAAGGGCCTGCAAGGAATCTGTGGTTACAAATGAGATCTCAAGTGCTCCCTCAGGTCTTGAAGGCAATACACATCACTTTAATATCACACTCTTCCCAAAGCAACCCTTGTTTCAAGAAGTCACAGATACTGGCAAAATCTCAAACATGTGGCTTATTTTTTGTAAGGTCCAATGTTTTGGATCCTAAAGTACCTCCTGATGACACATGCACATTATAATTAGGAAATGTGCAATTGTTCCTTTTGAGAAAGGTGCCTTTCCAGAGAAGGTAGGGCCAACAGATGTTATAGAGCAGCCATACTCAAAGTACGGCCCGGGGGCCGCATGCGGCCCTCCTGTCCTTCACGTGCGGCCTCCTGGTCAAAAGCAGCACTGGGCTGCTGTTCACTTGCCTCAGCACTAACATTAAAAATATGTTAAATAAAGGGGCAACCTTTTACTTATAAGTTTATTGAAATTACAGAAATGAAATAACTAGGGTGTCCTGCACCACTTTTAGGAACACCTACATTTATGAAGACATCTTGCAGCAAAAGTGTAAGAATATGATAAAGTCGGTTAATGAATCAAATTGTGTAGTCCATTAACATGCTGAACAGTTTCACCATAGTACATCAGATTATCAGTGCATTGATAAGTATTTTTTTAAGAGAAAGTTCTCAAAAAGGAATTGGGAACTAAGAGGCAAGTCAGTTGTTATGTGCACACTTATGTGCGGCTTGGGCTTCGATTACACATGGAATACATAGTTTATTAAATCAAACATAGGAGAAGATTTTGTACAGCACACATCCTGAAGTCATGTATTTCAAGGTCCTCATGTGTGATAATGAAGAAAAAGGAGGGAAAGTGAAATAAAATAATTGCCTAAGATCACACATTTTAGTTAAGTGGAGAAGCCCGGTTTCATCCCAAGTTTTTGGTTTCACATTGTGCAATTCAGACACTAGATGTGAATGTTCGCTTCCCTCACTCCCACCTTACCACCAACCACTCCCCATCTGTAACATCAGAGACCAAATTTTGTGGGCCCTGTGTAAATGTTTGCCAGTACCAATGTTCTAGAGCATATCTCTGGGATGCGCAGATAAAATAATGCACACATTTGATTGCAAGAAGTCTGCACATCGTGCAACATGCAATATTGTATAAACTCAACACAATCTATTGTAAGTCGTGAAGTAAAAACTATGGGGCATATTATCAAGGGGGTTTATCTCCGCTTTTTTGGCTTTAAAAGCCAAGAAAGCAGAGATGAAATTATCTCCCTATTATCTAGCTGTCGCTAACACCAGTTAGCGACAGCTAGTAGGAGATAGCGACCATCTTGGGCCCCACTTTGCATGTCAGTGATATTTATCACTAATGACATGCAAAGTGGGCGTGCCAAGATGTTAGCGACTGGAAACAGTCGCTAACATCGCTATCTCCTATTACCAACTTTTGGAGATATTTGCGCTAAGCGCGAATATCTCCAAAAACTAACACCTGCCCTGAGCAGTTCTTAGCCATGTTATTCAATGGGAGGTGGATAACATGGCTAAGAGCATTAGCTCGGTAATGCATGAATATCGCTGACTTTTCAGCGATATTCATGCATTGTGGCCGTTTTTTATCGCATTTGCGATAAACCTTGATAATAGCAAGGTTTATCTGCGATAATTTCTGACGATGCTTAGCGTTAAAAAATTCGTTGCTAAGCATCGTTAGCGATAAATATCGCTTAACGTTGGTAATATGCCCCTATGGTATTAATGAAAATTAACTAAAACGATGCTCTTGCAGCGACGTTCGAAAGCAAAAATGATCCGTTAAAAAATTCTGGGGCATATTATCAAGGGGGTTTATCTCCGCTTTTTTGGATTTAAAAGCCAAGAAAGCGGAGATAAAATTATCTCCCTATTACCAAGTTGTCGCTAACACCAGTTAGTGACAGCTAATAGGAGATAGCGACCATCTTGGGCCCCGCTTTGCATGTCAGTGATATTTATCACTAATGCCATGCAAAGTGGGCGTGCCAAGATGTTAGCGACTGGAAACAGTCGCTAACATCGCTATCTCCTATTACCAACTTTTGGAGATATTCGCGCTCCAAAAGCTAACACCTGCCCTGAGCAGTTCTTCACCATGTTATCCAATGGGAGGTGGATAACATGGCTAAGAGCATTTGCTCGATAATGCATGAATATCGCTGACTTTTCAGCGATATTCATGCATTGCGGCCGTTTTTTATCGCATTTGCGATAAACCTTGCTAATAGCAAGGTTTATCTGCGATAAAAATCGCCGATGTGCGGCGATAATTTTTGTCTCTAAACAAGTTAGAGACAAAAATTATCGCTAGTTGTTGGTAATATGCCCCTCTGTTTTTCACCGGTAGGTGGAGGCGAAATGTATTTGCGCTGCAGCTCTGTATTGAACAGAGACACTTTTGTACAGCCCATCTGATTTGTTTCTAAACACATCCATTTTTTGGCATCTAAGGTAACTGGGTCAGGCAGGTGAAGCAATGGGCCGCGAATTACCCAGTTTCGGTATTATGGAGAAGCTGAGATTAGAAATCCTTTTCTTCGAAGAATGCGACTCTATCTGGCTCGTCAGTGCTCGGCCCTCGTTGCAACCACCTGCGACCCGCCAAAAATTCACCTCAACCTTCGCATTCTCGTCGAAATCTGAGAACGGGCCTCGGGGCCTGCATAGCAACGAGGGCGATCTTCGCAACAGTTCTGTAAAGTAATCATACGGACAGGAACACAGTGTGTGTTTGAGGGATTAAGAAGACCAGGCGTCAGCAGAAAACCGGCATTCACGAGCACAGCGTCACGCTGGACAGCGCGGGCCTGCATCACCACCTAGTGTAAGGATGAGAAGGTGGCAGCAGCTGCAAGCGAGAAGGAGAAGAACAGGAGAGAAAACCAGAAGACGGAAGATTAAAGAAGGCAGTCATAGATAGGAAAAATAGTTACAAGAATAAAGAACCCAACAAAAGAAAAAATATTAAGAGAAAGGGAATAAGAAATAAAGGCAAGAAAAGAACAAAAAAAAAGATGGATCAAAGGAAAGAAAGAATGGAGAAAGAGATCCAAGGAAAAAGAAGTATTCGCAAAGCCAATACCTTTGTGATGGTAAATGGTGCCATGTTTGATTTCTTTTTATAAGCATATGATGGAAAAATAAAAATTCATGCCACTGTTTGAATGTGGCAGCCATAGGCTTGAAATATCATTTTTAAATTATAAAAAAATCTATACTTTTAATAGGACAGGTCGAGTCATTCCTCGCAGCTTCACTTACAACTGGGATAGAGACCTTTTTTTGCTTTAATGTACAATAAAGGCAAATAAGATTCTGATTGGTGCAAAGGAAAGCTATTGCTGGTTATAAATCAATGCAGCATTCAAACATAGTTAAGGCACTCTATCATTATAAAAAAAAATAAAGTAAGGAATAAAAAATGAAAGGATAATAACTGGAAATAAAAAAATAAAATAAAAAAAGATGGGAAAGTATTACTGGATCAGCCCTCTCACTGAGCACAAGTTCATTTACTTTTAGACACATATGCACATTTGATGAGGAGAAATGCTGTCACTCACAGTGCAAGAGAGCCAATGGCTGGAGGGGCTAACCCATTGTTGTATGCAGTATGGTATAGTGGGTGGAAGAAAAATGTAAATGGCACAAGAACAGATCAATGGATGAAAAGTTCTGACTCAAAGTCCATATTTCTAATTATATTATATTTACAATTTTAGTAAAATCAAAATAGCCCCCAATCCCTGTTCATGTGCTGTACTTGTGTGCAAAGCAAATAAAGTAAACATTTATTAAAAGGGAGTCAGACTCCCATGGTATATTAAATATGTGTTTTAAAAAGTGTCCAGTGTAGTAGACATATGAAGGAAAGCCTCTAACATGGTCCCTTAAGAAACAGTCCACGTATTTGGATGTGTTCTCAAAAGTACTTTCAATGGCTGAAATTATAGACTGTCCAGTGGGTACTCTATCGTTTCTACGCACTTTTGGGATCAGATACAGTATGGGGATTCTTGGATGTCCATTTCATAGGAATGGGTATTCTTCTTTTGGCAGCAGGCCTTCGTTGCGCCCTTCAACTAACACCAAATGGTATGCGATTTTTACTTGATTAATTTCCTCTTTGGAAGCTGATATTTTTAACATGATGTGTTATTCAGTTGGCTATAAGTTTCAACTTTTACATGTACAATAGACAAAGCACTATGTTGCCACCTTTGTCTAACTCCTGCATTACCACATCAGTTATTTTTCTCATTTTGGCCATCAGGGTCATATAGTTCTTCTGTTGCTTTGACCACCTTATCCTCTGATTCTAATTTTTAATGCTAAGCTTTTTAAGAGCTTGAATAACCAAATCTGAGAAAATGTACAAAGCATTTTGTTGCATCGCCAAAGTGAAAGTAGAAATAAGTTTGAACTCAGTCAGGACTTGGCCATTCACATCTAACCCCATTTCATTCATCAAATGTATTTCTGCCCAATCAATGCCCAATATTTCCTTCTCCTATTTCTCCTATTCATGTAAAGTCCTCATTAATTTTACATCATACATCAGACACCTGCGAATTTGATTGGTTGCTTAGATAGACAGACAGACAGACAGACAGACAGACAGGCAGGCAGGCAGGCAGCCAGCCAGACAGACAGACAGACAGACAGACAGACAGACAGACAGACAGACAGACAGACAGACAGACAGACAGACAGACAGACAGATAGATAGATAGATAGATAGATAGATAGATAGATAGATAGATAGATAGATAGATAGATAGATAGATAGATAGATAGATAGATAGATAGATGGATGTGTGTGGCATGTCCTGATAGTGAAATACTGCCAATTTAGTTTTTCACTATTGCAAGGCTATCTGCTCCCATAGCCCAGAATGGGCAGTTTGCTTATAACATCTTATAAACATAACTGACCCTGGAAACCAGATAGGAAACTAAAGTATAGAATGCCTGAACTCAGAATGTTAAAGTGCATCTTTTAGTGAGGGTGATTTTTACATTCTGTGTTTGAAAATACCACTTTTAGAAAGTAGGTATTTTCTTGCCTAGCCACCCAGTGTGCCTCTGCTAGGTTTGTGTATTGCATGTCTGGCTTGTGAGTGACAGGGGCTGAGGGAGGGCAACGGCTCCGGCAGTCTGATGAGTCTGGGCTGGCCTGAATGGACCTAGGTTGAATTTAGAGTAGAGGGAGGAGATTTCCTTTCACCCGCCTGGGCCAGGTCAGCTTTAAAAAATGCCGTCTCCACCTCCTGCCAGAAAGCTGCACCAGAGAGGACGGAACTGGTTTTGGCTGGGTACAGACCCTCTCTGCCTTCAGAGAACAAAGGATTTGTGTGTACAACAATTTGAACCCAGACCCCAGAACTTTAGATCACTTCTGGGAAATCAAAAGGAACCTTTGCCAAGGAGAAGAGCTAGAGAAGCTGAGGATGATTACTGCCCCTGTGCGGTTTGCTGTGTGGGGTTGACCTGCAGTGGCTACTTGCTGCCAAGTAAAGGAGAAAAAGGACTTTGCTGTTTGCTTTGTCACCTGCTTGAAGAAAAGATCTCCAAGGGCTTGAAACTGAGCTTGCCTCCTATTCTGAAGTCTCAGGAATACAAAGACTTCACCACCAGCTCCCCTGAATTTCCTTGCTGTGAATACCAACCTGCAAAGAGGTGCCTGCTGCTGTTTAGGACCTCGAGAGACTGTTTGTCGCTGGGAGCAGGAAGATCGACGCAACAAGAAGAAGCGTGTCGCATCCGCACCGATTCCCAGCGCATCACCGAGCCACGGGAAAGAAGCAGGCCACATCCGCACTGGGTTCCGACACCTTGCTGAGCAACCAGGAAGAAGCGCGCTGCATCCACACCAGGTCCCTACGCATCGCAGAGAAGACCGTCGCAGCACCTGCTGTGCGGCTGCAAAAGTTCACGCATCTTACTGGATTGCTGCATCGCATCGAGCCGTCACTTTGTCACATCACACCGGATCATCGCCACGCATCGAGGCGCCATCTTGTCATATCGTAACCGGAATTCAGTAAGAAACAGACTCATCCCCTCCTCTCCGGTAAGGAACAGAAGCATCACCTTCTGTGCGACACTTTTGTTTATTTGCGTGATGCATCTAAGGTACTTTGTGGGAAAAGTGTTGCATTTACAACTTGCATTGAACTGAACTATTTCTACCATTTACCCCTTCGGTGCTCATGACGGAATGGTTCCGCCATGAGCACCAGTGCTGATGTGCTCCTGTGCTCATGACGTAACTATTCCGTCATGAGGATAGGGGCACAAAATCCCTCTGCTGTAAACAGCAGAGGGATTTCCATTTTTTTGGGGGGGCCTCAGGAGGTGGGGAAGAGCTTTCCCAACCTTCTGAGGCCCTTCCCTGGTTTTCAATGTAATGACGATCGCGCGCATGGCACACTGTCATCATTACATTGAAAACAAAACTGAAACTTAGTTTCAGTTTTAGTGTTTCAGTGCTCGTGGGGCTATCTCAGCCCCCCGAGTACCGAAATACTTGGGAGAGGTATCGTTGGAAAGGAGAGGATCTCCCCTTTCCAATGGTACCCTGGTATCTCTGCTTGGGGATCACCCCTGGAGGGTGATCCCCAAGCAGGGGTCTACTCAGAAGCACCAGGGAGGGGGGAGCGGCCCCTTGGGCAAGGGCCTTTGCTCCCCCCTTTTTGTCTTGGCACAAGAGTCTTTCTGCCCCCAATATGTTCACCCCCTCTCCGGAGGGCAGAAAGCCCCTAGACACCAGGGATTTTTTTTATTGACTTTGGGGTGGGAGCTCCCCAAAAAGGGCATGGCAATGCCCCCCCCCCAGAGAAATGTCAGTCTTTCTGCCCCCCAAGGGGGCAGAAAGCCCATTAGAAACCAGGGATTTTTATTTATTGACATTGGGGTGGGGGCTGCCCAAACAGGGCATGGCAATGCCCTCACCCCCCCAGCGAAATGTCAGTACAGAATCCTATTCAACCCTCAAACTTTGTCAAACACCCACATTTTCCTCACATTTTTGTGGTGGAAAGTTCTGGAATCTGCGTGGATCCACAAAATTCCATGCACCTCGCATTCTCCAAAGTCTTCTGAGAGAAATGGTACCTCACTTGTGTGGGTAGGATTAGTGCCCACGACAGGAAACGGACCAAAACGCAATGTGGACACACAACCTTTTCACCTAGCTGTTGATTTTGAACTCTAGCTCTGCCAGCACCTAGGGAAACCTAGCAAACCTATAAAATTTTGAAAACTAGACACCCAGGGGAATCCAGGACGGGGTGATTTGACTGGCTCTCATCACGTTCTGTTACCCAGAATCCCTTGCAAATCTCAAAATTTGTCGAAAAAACAAATTGTCTTCATATTTCTGTGGTGGAAAGTTCTGGAATCTGCATGGATCCACAAAATTCCACCCACCCCGCATTCCCCAAAGTCTTCTGAGAAGAATGGTACCTCACATATGTGGGTAGGCCTAGTGCCCGTGACAGGAAACTGCCTAAAACGCAATGTGGACGCAACACATTTTCACAGTGGAGTCCAGGGGAATCCAGGATGGAGTGACTTGTCTGGTTCTCACCGGGTTCTGTTACCCAGAATCCCTTGCAAACCTAAACATTTATTTGTTTTTAAAACATATTTTCCTCACATTTCTGTGGTGGAAAGTTCTGGAATCTGTGTGGATCCACGAAATTCCACCCACCCCGTTTTCCCCAAAGTCTTCAGAGAAAAATGGTACCTCACTTGTGTGGGTGGGTCATGTATCTGCGACAGGCAAGGGCCCAAAACCTATTGAGGCGACTTCAAAATTGCCTATCACAAAACAACCTGGTTTTGCAAGTGGGTCCCATGAGTTTCTGGCCCTGGGCTCGGCGGCCACCTAGGGAAACCTACCAAACCCACACATTTCTGAAAACTAGACACCCGGGGGAGTCCAGCAAGGTATGGCTTGTGTGGGTCCCCCAACATTTCCCTACCCAGAATTCCCTGCAAACCGTAAAAATCTATTTTATCTCCCATTTCTGTGTGGGAAAGTTGTAGGATCACCGGGCTGACACAAATTTCCTACCCCCCAGCATTCCCCCAGGTCTCCCTAGGTTTGCTAGTTTTCCCTAGGTGCAGGCAGAGTTTTTTTTTTTTTTTTTTTTTTTACTTTTTTTTTTATTAAACCTTTATTTAGTGCAGTCAATAGAGATACATGACATTCACATCATTACCAATCAAACAGAGCGTAATAATTATGGTACATCAGTAGAATAGCGTACAGTCCTGTGGGCTGGATCACCTCATCATGTCTTAACAGCAAAGCAATGAACAGCAGACAGCAGGGTGGAGACAGCATTAGCAGAGCACTGCGCACAATGCAGTGAGGAATGCAAGTAGTGGGAAAGATCCACTACTTCGGCAGGTCGATCAAACAACAAGCTAGCTAGCTACAGGCAATGTGTAGTATAGAGGACGAGCATCAGACTGCCCGTGTAATGTGGCTGACACAATCCTTACCAGGGGGCCATCAGCATCCTTATTAGTACTAGTGTACCCTGCATGCAGCATCAAGGGCGTCCCTTCGCCTCCTCCAAGTATGCATATGGAATGTGGGTACTCTGATTGGTGTTTGTCATGAGGCGATGCACGGTTTCCAACCTGTTAGGGGCCACCCCTACATGTGTTTAGTCACTGAACACAATGTGCATGTAAAATCCTGACTTGATTACAGCAGCAGTTTATCGGGGGGGCCTGTGGCACGCGCCCAGCAAATAGCAGTATCCAAACTGCAGGTGTCTCATAGTCCTCTACTGCGTCTCGACGCTGAGTAGCACGCCACTCCACGAGCAGAGAAACTCAGTTCCCACCAGCTAGGCTCAGTGCAGTCGTATCCGAGCGTCATACGACATTAATTTGCTCAGGGCTCAGCTATCTGACCCTCATCTGCAGAGGTGTCACTGTGAGACACTTGGGACAACCAGTAGAGCTGTAACGGGGACCAGATATCTTTGGGCCTGCAACGTACAGGCATTAGGTCTGCATAGACGCCATGTTGGTCTTGGCAGTATGTGAGATCATCTAGCCATTCTTTGAATTTTGGTTCCCTGCCCCTCCCCCATCTGCAGGCTACTCTCCTTTTAGAGGTGCAGGCAGAGTTAGGGGTCAAAATCCAGAGCTAGGCACTTTCCAAAAAAGGGTCCCTTTTCACTGTGAAAATGTGGTGTGTCCATGTTGCGTTTTGGGCCGTTTCCTGTCGCGGGTGTGAGAAGTTGGCCTGATATATAGTGTTCACTATTCTAGTGATCACTGTGTATCATACCAAACAACCCTTATTGATGATTGGTTGTAAGTCAACCTTTCAGACCAGCTATCCTAGTAGCATGGACACGAGCAGTCTTCAGGCTAAACTCTAGAGGGCGTGTTAAGCCAGCTGTTTTACCATCACATATACCCCTTGAATACCAAGTGAAAGGACACCACACAAGTTGTTATGAAAATAAAGGATATTTATTTATAACAAGTCTACCCTGAACTCTTTATGAGTCAGGGAGCTAAGCACAATACAAAACTCTTACGAAAATACTTTAAGTTGCACAATTTACACAAATGCCCGAGGGGCACGAAAAACCATATACACAAAAAGTGGAATGCGAAATACTAGCAGGTAAGTAACAAGATCCAGAGGCTTCAGGATCGCTAGGACTACTCTACTGAACCTTAAGGTTGCGAGCAGGAGGCCTAGGGAGATCGGGTGCAGAGTGTGCACTCTCACGCGGGATGCGGGAAGAAGTCTATGGATGCTAGCGTTTCTAAAGTTACTGTTTCCGGACGAACCCGACTAGATAGACTGAAAACGACAAAGGATCTGGACACTTGGATAGTGGACCTGTGCTGGAGTACCGAAATACTCAAGTTACCTAGCCCAGGGGCCGCGGCTGCATAGGGTTCAAAAGACGTCGGGAATCCTCGTTGAAGTCTATGGAGCCTGAAAGAAGAAGTTGCTGGCAGGCGACCAGTGAAGAAGTTCGGTGTGATCCAAGGCTGGATCAGTGAAGGAGACGACCTGAAAGCAGAGGGTACTTAGTTCTTAATCACTAGCCAGTGATTATGTGGGCACCAGGATGGCACCGGATGAAGTCACCTCGACCAGGTGAGTGGGCGACGCTGGACTCTGCAGTCACACGGGCTAGGAGGCGTTGTCGGCTTCCAGGCTGGAGGTGCGAGCTGTCCCACGAGGCTGTCGGCTGTCGGCGATGCTGGACTCATGATTTGAGCAACAAACCTTGGCAAAGGCAAGCCCACGCCGTGGAGTCAAGATGGCGTCTGGAGTGGACCAGGAGGGTCCAGGGCACTTCTTGTTGGACAAGAAGCAAGGGCCAGTCTAGGGGACCTAGACCAGCGGTGCAAACGTCGTGGTACGTTGTCAAGAGGGTCACTAGCCAACGGGCAAGTGACCGGACAACGTGGCAAGCAGCAAAGAAGCAGAAGGGCCCCACGCAGATCCCGTGGATGCTGGGAGGCTGGACTTCGGTGCTGGAGCTGCTTAGGGTTGGGGCTTCTCAAACCCCAGTGCACTTACTCTCGGGTCTCTCGGGGGTCGTGCTGGTGAAGCGTCGTGCAGGTCTTGGAGATGGCCGGTCCCACGGGTCCCGTCACACCCACGAATCTCAGCTGGGCTGGATGATGTAGGTAGAGGTCAGAGATGGTAGGGAATCCGGGTCTCGTCGAGCTGGGCAGTCTTGATCTGGAGGATGGACGTGCAGCAAACCGCAAGAGCTTCGATGGTGCCTGCTGGCGCAGGGTGGCTACTCCTTAGCCACAAGGGAGAGTCTTCAGAAAAGTCAAGAGTTCCTTTCGTAGAAAGTAGTTCAAGTTTCAAGATGATCTAATTTGTGAAGGGGGCCTGCTCCTACCTTTATCCTAAGAAAAGGGGCTGGCACGCGACTAGGTCCTGCCCTATGGGTGGGACCAGGAGGGGGGTGGTTACACCCCTCTCCTTTGTCCGGTCTCTCCCCAGCTCAGGGGCTGGTGTGCCCCAGGAACTGGTTTGAGCCGGCATATGCACAGTGAGCACCGGGGTGCCACTTGCAGTCACCTTCCTTTCAGCCCTGCGTACCTGGGATACACAAAATCCTGTCTGGGATGGTGCTAGCACCGCCCCTGACAGGAAACCCTTTGTCCAGGCCTCCGTTGCTGGAAGGACTCCTAGAAGCAGGAGGGCAGACTTGAGTCTCGGTGGCAGCATCCATTTTGTGGAGCTGAGGCTGTGTCTGACTTTTAACCGGGGTTCACAGTTACATACATGTCGTGTCCCTCTAGAAGGGTGGAATGCTAACCCCGTTGCCAGAATTGGCGAGGGGTTAGTATTCCAATTCGTATGACACCTTACTCGACATGTTTTGATAATGCTATACCAAAGTTAGCATTTAACCGCGAGGATTATAATGCACTTAAGAGTATATGGTATAGCGTTATCATGGAACAGCTATTAGGACTTTGTTCCGCAAGCTGCAAATGGGCTCAGCTCATGCCAGAGCACCATCTCACATAATTCCAAGCACTCTGCCTTCAGGATTGATAAGGCCTGCCATAGGAGTGACTGATAGGAATATATGTGCCCATTTTAGGGTTAGATATAGGTATACTATATCTAAAGCAAAGGGTGATTACACCACCTTGCCCCAGCTGTCGTGCAGCCAGTTGTGTCAGTTTTAGGTGGCCAGCCAGGGGTGGCATAATACATGCTTCAGCCCCTGGTAGGCCCTGGGTACACCTATGCCCTGGATACCTAAGGTATACTGTACAGGGACTGATAAGGTGGCCCAGTACCAATTGGTTATGTACCTAAGGTACATGGAGTCCATTTTAACAGAGAGAGCAGGAAGCCTGGGGTCCTGAATAGCAGGATCCCAGGCCAACTAAGTCAGAAACCAGCAAAACACTAGGCAAAAAGTTGGGGGCAACCATAGTCAGGTATCCACCTTCCTACATAACCCCCCCAAACGAAAGGAGATAAGGCTATCCTTGACCAGGTAAACCTATATTGCCTGAGTGGCCATATGAGGAGGTGCATGCACTGGCATGGTTACCCCCTATCTCATGGTCCACTAAGCAATCCCTCACCCTAAGGGTATCTGAGGGTCTCCACCATAGGGAATCTCTATCTGTGGTGTGTTTTGGTAAAGAAAAAGGCTGGTGCTGATATGGAGTACTGAAGTGAGGCTCCACTAATTTTGGGCTCAGCTTCCTCCAATCACTATCCACCATACATGCCTTTCTTTCCAGGACTGAGTTGCTGTATGCTCCCAGGGTCAGCCTCTGGCTACCTAAAGCTGGAGGCTGGGTCCCTCTGTTTGGCTTACTGGAGGGACAGGTCAGGTTTGGGGTCCTAAGGTCCCAGGTTTGGCTGTGCCCAACAGTGTCCATCTGTGGGAGGTCCCTAACTATTTTTAAGGGGGATCCCTCAGGAGTTTGTTTTATTTTCACTTGGCTAGGACTACTAGCTTCAGTGCCCTTAATCTGCTGATTGGGGAGTTCTTTTGGACAGGGGGCCCTTTGGGGTCCACCACTGGCCTCCCTGACCTCTTCAGCCCTGGGCCGACTGAGGCAGGGTAGAGAGGGGCAGGTTACCTGCTCCAGACTGGGTCCCACCTTGGAAGGGTCCACTGACATCAGGGGTTCTACCAGGCTAGGCCTGACTACCTCTGGGGCAGTTTCTTCACAAGGGGTAAGATCAGTTCCCTGAGGAGGCTGATCCTTTCCTAATGTCTGGTGGGAGGGAGATTTCTCTTCCTCCTCAATGCTCTCTGTTTGAGTGGAGTGATCCATAGTTTCAGGCTTCACAACACTATTATCAGTCTGAGTTTGGGCTGTGGCCATCACAACCCCACCAACCTTTTCAGGAAGGGACTCAGTTTGGGTATGGGCTGTTACCATCACAGCCCTGCTAACCTTTTCAGGGAGGGAATCTATTTGAGATTGGGCTGAGACTGGCACAGCCCTCCTAACCTGTTCAGGAAGATTTACCATTTTAGAATGTGTTTCTTGTTCTACATCAGCCCAGGCTGAGATCTCTAAATCATTCCCCAGTAGGCAATCTACAGGCAAGTTTGATGACACTGCCACTCTCTTGGGGCCAGTGACACCTCCCCAGCTGAGATTTACCACTGCCATGGGATGATTTTTCTGCACTCCATCAATGTTGGTTACCTGGTATGTGGCACCAGGTATAAGTTGCCTTGAGGGGACTAGGCTCTCAGTCACCATAGTGATGCTAGCCCCTGTGTCTCTATAGGCCTCAACTGTTGAACCATTGATGAGGGGCTCCTGTCTGTATTTGCCCAAAGTGTTGGGACAATCAGTGAAGTTGGCAAACCCCATGCCATCCTCACAGACAAGAGTATCTGAGTTAGGGGACCTGGTTAGACCAGAGTCCCCAGGAACTCCCAAAGTAAAGCCACCCAAATTCTTGGGGGCACTCCCACCACCTGGGAGATTACTACTAGTAGTAACAGGGGGCTTGGGAATGTTACTTGGGGGTATGTTCTCCTTATTGGGGTTCTTTGTGCAACTGCTGTCAGTTTTCCAATGACCCACCTGCTTGCAGGTTTGGCAATAAGGTTTCTTTTGGGTATTGGAAGGATTCTGGGACCCACCCCCCTCAGAGGATCTTTGGGGCCCTGATGTGGTTTGATCTGTAGATTTATTCCCACCCTTCTCTTGAGGCTTGGTTGAGTCCTTCTTCTGGTCACCACCTTGGTTCTTAGGCCTAATCCTGGTTCTGACCCATTTGTCTGCCCTCTTACCCAATTCTTGTGGAGAGGTCAGATCAGAGTCTACCAGGTGCTGGTGTAATAACTGGTTCTGACAATTATTTAAGACTTGCTCTCTCATAATAAGATTATACAATCCTGTGAAGTCAGTAACTTTACTACCCAGTAGCCAGCCTTCCAAAGCCTTAGTGGCACAATCAACAAAGTCAGCCCAATCCTGAGACTGAGTTTTCTGGGTGTCTCTGAACAGCAACCTGTACTGTTCAGTGGTTAAGCCAAACCCATCAATCAGTGTATTTTTCAAGACTTGGTAATTGTTAGCATCCTCAGCTCTAGTAGTGAGGAGCTTATCTCTACCTTTACCTTCAAAGGAGAGCCACAAAATAGCTGCCCACTGACTCTGGGGGATGCACTGGACAGTGCAGGCCCTCTCCAAAGCAGTCATCCATTTGTGGATGTCATCCCCTTGTTTAAAGGGGGGCACTATTTTACTCAGTTGTCTAGTATCAAAACTCCTGTCTTTATCCTGAGGGATATTGCTGCCACCAGTGGGGACTACCCCACTTAACTGTTGCTTTCTAGCAAAGGCAAGCTTCTCCTTGGCAAGGGCAAGTTCTTCCCTCTGAATCCTCAGATTAGCCTGTTTCATCCTTGCTTCATGTTCTCTTCTCTGAGGGGAAGTCAGTCTCCTCTGGGGAGAGATCATTCTCCTCTGAGCAGAGGCATGAGAGTGCACAGATCTATTGGAGTCCCTAGAATGAGACCTATCTCTTCTAACTCCAAAGTTAGGCCTGCTTAGGGTCAGTACTGGGGGTCCCCCAGATCCTTCCCTATGTAGGTCTAAGTTGGCCGTAGTAAGCCTGACTAGCTCAGGACCGTTGTCTGCCTCATCGCCAGAGACTTCCTCTTCCTCCTCCTCCTCCTCTTCTTCTGTTTCAGGGAGGTTGGAGTCTGGGTCACCACGAGTACCTTCTAAGGGGGGCATGCTCCCATCTGTCTGAGAAGCTTTTCTAGCATCATATGTCTCTAAGAGACCTAACAGAAAAGGAGTGGTAGGGTTAGAACCCAGTTTTAGTTTCCTGGAGGTACACAATTGTCTCATCTCCTGGAAGCTAAGGCCTGCATATCTGGAAGTGACCTGTGGAGGGTCATCAACCACAAGGGGAGTCTCTGAAGACTCTCCATGGGTAGACATGCTTCTAGTGTGGTGTAAGTGATGCACCTACCTACACTATGGATTTACCTACTGATCCCTTGCTAAGAGTTGTAGTCAGGGTGTGCTAAGCCCTGTTGCACTACAACAGCTGGTTCAGTAGAACTCAGAGTATTCTAAGTTAAGTTATATGTACCTGGGTTCTTATGTGATCTTTCAATTGATATTCTTAGGATACGTGCAAGGTAAAACAACAGCAAGCTCAAATCCCACCGCTGCCACCAATGTGAGAAGTTGGCCTGATATATAGTGTTCACTATTCTAGTGATCATTGTGTATCATACCAAACAACCCTTATTGATGATTGGTTGTAAGTCAACCTTTCAGACCAGCTATCCTAGTAGCATGGACACAAGCAGTCTTCAGGCTAAACTCTAGAGGGCGTGTTAAGCCAGCTGTTTTACCATCACATATACCCCTTGAACACCAAGTAAAAGGACACCACACAAGTTGTTATGAAAATAAAGGATATTTATTTATAACAAGTCTACCCTGAACTCTTTATGAGTCAGGGAGCTAAGCACCATACAAAACTCTTACGAAAATACTTTAAGTTGCACAATTTACACAAATGCCCGAGGGGCACGAAAAACCATATACACAAAAAGTGGAATGCAAAATACTAGCAGGTAAGTAACAAGATCCAGAGGCTTCAGGATCGCTAGGACTACTCTACTGAACCTTAAGGTTGCGAGCAGGAGGCCTAGGGAGATCGGGTGCAGAGTGTGCACTCTCACGCGGGATGCGGGAAGAAGTCTATGGATGCTAGCGTTTCTTAAGTTACTGTTTCCGGACGAATCCGACTAGATAGACTGAAAACGACAAAGGATCTGGACACTTGGATAGTGGACCTGTGCTGGAGTACCGAAATACTCAAGTTACCTAGCCCAGGGGCCGCGGCTGCATAGGGTTCAAAAGACGTCGGGAATCCTCGTTGAAGTCTATGGAGCCTGAAAGAAGAAGTTGCTGGCAGGCGACCAGTGAAGAAGTTCGGTGTGATCCAAGGCTGGATCAATGAAGGAGACAACCTGAAAGCAGAGGGGACTTAGTTCTTAATCACTAGCCAGTGATTATGTGGGCACGAGGATGGCACCGGATGAAGTCACCTCGACCAGGTGAGTGGGCGACGCTGGACTCTGCAGTCACACGGGCTAGGAGGCGTTGTCGGCGTCCAGGCTGGAGGTGCGAGCTGTCCCACGAGGCCGTCGGCTGTCGGCCATGCTGGACTCAGGATTTGAGCAACAAACCTTGGCAAAGGCAAGCCCACGCGGTGGAGTCAAGATGGCGTCTGGAGTGGACCAGGAGGGTCCAGGGCACTTCTTGTTGGACAAGAAGCAAGGGCCAGTCTAGGGGACCTAGACCAGCGGTGAAAACGTCGTGGTACGTCGTCAAGAGGGTCACTAGCCAACGGGCAAGTGACCGGACAACGTGGCAAGCAGCAAAGAAGCAGAAGGGCCCCACGCAGATCCCGTGGATGCTGGGAGGCTGGACTTCGGTGCTGGAGCTGCTTAGGGTTGGGGCTTCTCAAACCCCAGTGCACTTACTCTCGGGTCTCTCGGGGGTCGTGCTGGTGAAGCGTCGTGCAGGTCTTGGAGATGGCCGGTCCCACGGGTCTCGTCACACCCACGAATCTCAGCTGGGCTGGATGATGTAGGTAGAGGTCAGAGATGGCAGGGAATCTGGGTCTCGTCGAGCTGGGCAGTCTTGATCTGGAGGATGGACGTGCAGCAAACCGCAAGAGCTTCGATGGTGCCTGCTGGTGCAGGGTGGCTACTCCTTAGCCACAAGGGAGAGTCTTCAGAAAAGTCAAGAGTTCCTTTCGTGGAAAGTAGTTCAAGTTTCAAGATGATCTAATTTGGGAATGGGGCCTGCTCCTACCTTTATCCTAAGAAAAGGGGCTGGCACGTGACTAGGTCCTGCCCTATGGGTGGGACCAGGAGGGGGGTGGTTACACCCCTCTCCTTTGTCCGGTCTCTCCCCAGCTCAGGGGCTGGTGTGCCCCAGGAACTGGTTTGAGCCGGCATATGCACAGTGAGCACCGTGGTGCCACTTGCAGTCACCTTCCTTTCAGCCCTGCCTACCTGGGATACACAAAATCCTGTCTGGGATGGTGCTAGCACCGCCCCTGACAGGAAACCCTTTGTCCAGGCCTCCGTTGCTGGAAGGACTCCCAGCAGCAGGAAGGCAGACTTGTGTCTCGGTGGCAGCATCCATTTTGTGGAGCTGAGGCTGTGTCTGACTTTTAACCGGGGTTCACAGTTACATACATGTCGTGTCCCTCTAGAAGGGTGGAATGCTAACCCCGTCGCCAGAATTGGCGAGGGGTTAGTATTCCAATTCGTATGACACCTTACTCGACATGTTTTGATAATGCTATACCAAAGTTAGCATTTAACCGCGAGGATTATAATGCACTTAAGAGTATATGGTATAGCGTTATCATGGAACAGCTATTAGGACTTGGTTCCGCAAGCTGCAAACGGGCTCAGCTCATGCCAGAGCACCATCTCACATAATTCCAAGCACTCTGCCTTCAGGATTGATAAGGCCTGCCATAGGAGTGACTGATAGGAATATATGTGTCCATTTTAGGGTTAGATATAGGTATACTATATCTAAAGCAAAGGGTGATTACACCACCTTGCCCCAGCTGTCGTGCAGCCAGTTGTGTCAGTTTTAGGTGGCCAGCCAGGGGTGGCATAATACATGCTTCAGCCCCTGGTAGGCCCTGGGTACACCTATGCCCTGGATACCTAAGGTATACTGTACAGGGACTGATAAGGTGGCCCAGTACCAATTGGTTATGTACCTAAGGTACATGGAGTCCATTTTAACAGAGAGAGCAGGAAGCCTGGGGTCCTGAATAGCAGGATCCCAGGCCAACTAAGTCAGAAAACAGCAAAACACTATTCAAAAAGTTGGGGGCAACCATAGTCAGGTATCCACCTTCCTACAGCGGGCCCTAGGCCTACCCACACAAATGAGGTACCATTTTTCTCAGGAAATGCTGGGTGGGCGGAATTTTGTGGACCCACGCAGATTCCAGAACTTTCCACC
Source organism: Lissotriton helveticus (assembly GCF_964261635.1). Lineage (NCBI taxonomy): Eukaryota > Metazoa > Chordata > Amphibia > Caudata > Salamandridae > Lissotriton > Lissotriton helveticus. The sequence goes on along the minus strand of NC_136068.1, from coordinate 1,518,117,889 downwards.
ACAGAAATGTGAGGAAAGTGTGGTTTTTATGGACAAATTTGTAGGTTTGCAAGGGATTCTGGGTAACAGAACCTGGTGAGAGCCAGTCAAATCACCCCATACTGGAGTCCCCTGGGTGTCTAGTTTTAAAAAATGTGTAGGTTTGCTAGGTTTCCCTAGGTGCCGGAAGAGCTAGGGTTAAAAATCTACAGCTAGGCACTTTGCAAAAAAAGGGTCAGTTTTCACTGTGAAAATGTTGTGGGTCCATGGTGCGTTTTGGGCCATTTCCTGTCGTGGGCACTAGGCCTACCCACAAAAGTGAGGTACCATTTTTCTCGGACGACTGTGGGAAATACGGGGTCGGTGGAAATTTGTGAACCCACCACGCGAATTCCAGAACTTTCCACCACAGAAATGTGAGGAAAATGTGTTTTGTAAAACAAATTTTAAGGTTTGCAAGGGATTCTGGGTAATAGAACCTGGTGAGAGACAGTCAAATCACCCCTTCTTCGATTCCTCTGGGTGTATAGTTTTAAAAAATGTATAGTTTTGCTAGGTTTTCCGAGGTGCCGGCAGAGCTAGAGTTCAAAATCTACAGCTAAGCACTTTACAAAAAAAGGCTCAGATTTGACTGTAAAAATAAAGTGTGTCCACGTTGCGTTTTGAGCCATTTCCTGTCGCGGGCACTAGTCCTACCCACACAAGTGAGGTGCCATTTTTATCGGGAGACTTATGGTAATACATAATTGTAGAGCAACTGTTACTACTTATTGACTTTCGATGCATTTCTGCCTTCCAAATGAAAGACAATGTGTAAAAAATAAGTCATTTTGAGAAATGACCTATAATTCTCATGCTAGTATGGGTACTCACAATTTAGGAAATGTGCAAATATCTACTGTTTCTAAACTCTATATTTTGTTCCAATTTCAGAAATACATAGGTGTCTTTCATACCAATTTTTCCAGGTATATATTTTACCAAATTAATTGCTATATGGCCAGTGCATAATAAAAAAACATTGCAAGACGCTGCTCAGTTATTGGCTCTGGCTTTGTTGAGTTCTTGGTGAACCTACAAGTCATATATATCCACACAGCCAGAAAGGTCCAGCGGATCTAACGTTATATTGCTTTCAAACAGCTTCCAGGTAAGCATGGGCGGATTTTGCGAATTGGCAATCCGCGAACTTGCGTATTTAAGGATTCGCAATCCGCAAAATCCGCGAACTCTTGCGAATTTGCGGATTTTTAATTTTTTTTTGTGTTCGCAAGGATTTCTGCCAGTTCGCGAGGGTTCTGTACCAGTTCGCAATTGCGAACTTACTTGTCGGCTCGCAACGGCCACGACTATGTTGTTTCTACATCTGGTTCATCATCACAGGTTCACAGCACCCTCTGTTTCACCACTGCCACCCTCTGGTACACCCATGCCACCCTCTGGTACATCACTGCCACCCTCTGGTTGGTTTATCACTGTAGATTATGGGGGTGAAAAAAAGCAAGCACACCTGCCCTGCTTCAACTGACTTGAATTAATTTGGGGTTGATTAATGTGTCACTGAATTTAAACTTCCAGTGTGGCTGGCACCTGCTTCCTTATCTGTAATTTGCTTTCTGTTGCAGTGCACTTTTTTTCACAGGACCTTTGTGGCCTATAGTTGCAAGTAGGCAACTGAACTCTGAAGGGGCCCCTCAGGAAGCACTACAGGGAATGGTTACTAATGATAAGATTGAACTTTTGCACCTGCTGAGTGCTTTCAGTTTTGTCTGTAATTGCTTTCTGTTGCAGTGTAATTTATTTAACAGGACCTTTGTTGTATACTTGTAGCTATTCTCTGAGCCTGCTGTGAGGGTCAGAGCAGGGTCATAGAATAGTTGCAAGTAGGCAAATGAACTCTGGAGGGGCCCCTCAGGAAGCATTACAGGGAATGGTTACTAATGATAAGATTGAACTTTTGCACCTGCTGAGTGCTTTCAGTTTTGCAAAAATCCAAATATCCAGCAGCATCCACAAAAAGTAATCCTTCCAGGTCAAGATCCAAATCAAAGTGACCAGCACATGAAGAAAGCACTGGGAGGAGCCTGGTGGACAGGAACAGGAAGTTGGAAACTGTGGGGCACTTCCTTCCTCCCACCCCCACCCCCCAAAATGGACTCCTTGCAAAGAAAAAGTGCAGGCTAATGTCAACCTGAGGAGTTATTCTGATAAAAATCATAATTTTCAAGGTTTATGCTGCCTGCTGGTGGATTTCTTGTGCGAAATTGCAAATTTTGCAATCTCGCAATTGCGAGATTGTCGCTGCCCGCCGCATCTACGTGTTCGCAAGTGTTTACTCCCGCGAAATTGTATAGTATTCTAGTTGGCAAGTGCGACCAAGCAAAAAATCCGCTTCGCACGGATTTTACGAATTTTCGGCAAGTTCGCGAGAGTTCGCGGATTGCGAATTTACCGAAAATCCGCAAAATCCGCGAGCGGAACAGATTTTACGCCCATGCTTACTTCCAGGTATCCGAACTGTGTATGCTTTGACTGTCCTTTGAGTTTTCTTAAAACTGAAATACAAATGTTTTACATGAATGGCCATATTTATGAAGGGGGCTGCGTCTCATTTGCACCGTGCAATGTGGTGCTTGCACAACGCAACCCCCAAAAGCGATCTATCAAGACACATAAAGCCATTTTTTGTGTGGCCCTAAGTGGCTTGATAATCAAGCATAACACAATGCAGTGCAAATCACTGTGTTGTGTTACTTCACCCTGAAAAGGTGTTGCATGGGCGTTGTGTGCAACTCCAATGGATTTTGATGCATTCACAGATTTACTATTGCTGGTAGACCTGAGAATGCGTAAACATTCTACGCCTTCCCAGATGAGGCGTAACAAGGAGAAATATCTTCATTTCTCCTCGTTACTTCATCTTTCAACATGTATTGCATTCTGCAGCACACATAGAGGAATATGCCCCAGGGGATTGTTTATGTGCACGAAGGTGCCCCTTCCTGCACAAAAACAATCCTGCATGCAACGCAAGCACCCTTGCACCATGGTGTATGGTAGCCTGCATTGGCGCTAGGCAACCCATTGTGCGCCAGTACTGGGGAAAGGAGAGGAATGCACGGTATTGTAATAAATATGACACATTCCTGCCCTTTCCCTGTAACACAGCACAGCAAGGTGACTTGCTGTGCTGCATTGCATTACTTTCTTATAAATATGACCTAAAATGTATGTCAACATTTTTTAGAATTATTTTGCTACTCATTATGTAATAGTACCTTTTGTCTTACTAGAACACACTCCTTGATTCAAAATAACATTTAAGGTGTTTTTTCATAAACTGTTATTTGAGATATCATCAGTAATGTCATCAGTGGTACCATTTAACATGTCATGAGTGATGTAATATGTGAGGTCATAAGCAGTGTAGGTGCCATAAGTTATAGTTAGTTCACCAAACTAAATAGGCATATATAAGTGTTTTTAAAACATATGTTTATGTCTTATTTCCACACCTAACTATACCATCACTTTAACCTCTGTTGTTTTCAGTGAATTTCAGTTTGTTTTTCAATGTACATTACGATCTTATTAGTATGCCTAACTGTAATGTCAGTCAGTCAGTCAAGAGGTCTTTATTCGATTTACATCATAAAAGACAAGTACATATATAAAAAAAACAATTCATACACCTTTACATATAAGATAATAAATACATTACATTTTAAAACCAAGTTAAAAGAGTATTAAATTTTGGACAATGATGAACGAAGGGACCCCTTGCTACATAAAAACAATACTACTTTAAAACTGATAATCATAAGAGCTGTACAGTGGGAACTTCATTTGCCAAGATTGCGAGTGCGGATTGACCACGCCCAGCTCACAAATTTTGCTACACCAATAGCGATGGGGGGAGAAGTATCAGTTTTAAGAATCCTAAACACTGCAACAGCAGATCTGGTGCCTAATAACCGACAAACTGGTAAAAGCCAAACTTTCCTGGGTAACAAATACTTGGGGCAGCAGAAAAAAAGATGTTCAATGTTCTCTACTGCTGTTACACAGAAGGGGCACTTATCACTACCACCAGTTGTCCAGGAGTGCATGAGCCCCCGCACTGGTAACGAGCCTACTCGTAGTTGGTGGTACAATTTGCGATCGTTTGGCTTGATGATTAAGTCCCAGTAGGCTTCGTATTTAGGGACATCTTTTACAACCAAAAATTCCAGTGACATGGAAGGACCATCAACCATAGCGGATCTCCTCTCAGTGATCCAATGCCAGTAAATATCTTTAAGTGCCTTTTTTGAGGGAAAGGTCGCGCGTGCTTGATCAACCCATAATGCCTCCAGGTTCAAATTTTTCAGGAGCATCCTGAGGTAAGAGAACCAGGGTACCCTGTGAGACCCTTCGAGACCCCTCACATCATCGATGGCCTCAGCGAACAGGGATAATTCGGGTGTAGTCCACAGACGACGCCAGAACGCCAGTGGTCTATACCGTACCTCATCCTCTATGGATTTGACTCCTAGGTCAAGCTGCAGGGGTAAGCAGGGTGTTGATTGTGGAAGGCCCGTTGCCATTCTCAGAAACCTATTCTGAGCCACCCTCAAAGAGGATAAGTCACTATACCCCCACAGTTCCGCACCGTAGATAGTTGCTGGAATTACCTTGGAACCATAGATTTTAACCAACGGTGTCATGGGTTTAGTGAGAGATTTAGCATACTCCTTCAGTAGGGCTCCCCCAAGTTGCGCATGTTTCAGGGTCATAAGATCCAGTTGGGGTTTCCAGCTCAAATTCTCACTTAGTGTGACACCCAAGTATGTGAAAACCTCCGTTTGGTCCAAAATGGCTCCGCTCATCGACACCTTGGCCTTCACAGCCTTGGGGCCTCGCAGAACCATAAATTTGGTCTTATTGACATTCACCTCTAACTCATGCTCACTGCAAAAACACTCAAAACGGGCCAGGGCGGACTGTAGTCCCTGCCTCGTTTTAGAAATAATAAGAGTGTCGTCCGCGAACATGAGGAGGGGAATTTTCCTTCCAACAAGGGTGGGCGCGTCCGTTGGATAGTTAGAAAAATACTTGGTCACCCCATTGATAAACAAGGAAAAGAGGGTGGGGGCCAACACACACCCTTGTCTAACCCCCTTAGCAACTTTGAAGCTGTCAGTGACTTCCCCTGGGCCACCCCATCTTACTTTGGCGTAAGTATTTGAATGCAGATTAATCAGCAGCGCCACCAGCTCTTTGGGCATGCCTAAATCCAGCAAAACTTCCCAGAGCTTAATCCTGGGAACAAGGTCGAAAGCTGACCTGAGGTCCACGAATGCCGCAAACAACAGGCCTCCACCAAGAAGGACCACCTTCCAATATAAAAGCATACATCTAAAAACTTGCTCTAAGGTCCCCATATGTTGCCGAAAACCCGCCTGGAGAGGACTTAAAACATCATAGTCAGAAATCCAAGTCTGGATCCTACCCAAAAGAAGGCGAGCCACGATCTTTTGTACAGCATCAATGAGGCTTATGGGTCGATAATTAGCCATTACTGAGCGGTCACCCTTCTTATGAATGGGAGGATCTCTGCCCCAAGCCATGTTTCAGGGACTTTCGCACCCCTTGCCAAAGCATTAGCCAAGAGAACAATATAAGGGACCCAAAGGTCCTGTTCCTGCTTAAACATGTCAGCTGGTATGCAGTCAGGACCTGGTGCTTTACCCCCCGGGATAACCCTTAACACTGCCCTCACTTCAGTAGACGTGAAAACCAAGGCTTCGTTGTAAGTAATGTGTATCGGGTTTGCGGGACTGGAGACATTCTCTTTAAATTGATTCCCATAGTATTCAACCCATTCCCTTGGCTCAACACTGTTTGAGGGGGATCTATCCTGAGGGCGATTGCCCCATTTAAGCTGCCGCCAGAATTTAGTCATATTGTTACTCTGGCAAGCCTCCAACAATTCCTTCCAACGGGTCTCGTCCCAATTCTTCTTAGCAGTGGCCTGCACAGCTTTATAAGTGGCCCTGCAACTGCGGATTAAGGTCTGGTCTCTTAACTTTAAAGCCGCGTGTAGCGCCTTTTGTGACTCCCTGCAGTCGCTGTCGTACCAAGTTAGGGGCTTCGGCTTGTTCCTACTAGGGCCAGTAGATTTAATAAAGAAGGTTTTAAGATTTAGGAAGAGATCCCTATGTAATGTAGTAATGTTATCCAGGAGGGCCGACTCCTGACTGAACCCGCTGATTTGGGTCAATGTATCCCTCAACATGGTTCTAATCCTTAACAGAACCTCCTCATCCAGGGCTATTTTGGGGGCAACTAACCCTTCTTTCATTATTGGTTAATAAGACCTGTGGCAGGGACGCCTCTGCCACCGTGGGCTCTGCAAAAGCACCTTCTTTAATCGATAGAACCAAGGGATTATGGTCACTCTCGGCTCTATTTACTACCACCATATCCAACAAACTGGGCCACATTTCCACATTCACCAGGATATAGTCTATGCGGGAGCCAGATCTACCATTATGAAAGGTCATTGCCCCCATCCTATCGGACTTCAAACGGCCATTAACTGCACGCATTCCCTGGTTCAAACAAAGACCCTTCAAAAATATGGCTGATTGAGACCATTTCTTGATGGGTTGTAGTTCCAAACCCGGAATGCCCCACAGAGAATCCTCATCTTCGGTGAGCATACCATCGTCCAACCCCATAGGTTCGAAACATGTATTAAAGTCCCCCAATACCACCCTATTTGTAAACACAGGAAGTGAACTTAGGAATCCGTCCAACACCAATGCAACAGGAGAGCATTTTCCCCCTTGAATGCCCCGCATATAGGTATTTACAATCACCATATTCAGTCCAGAAGACGAAATTACCCGTATGGCCAACATATCGGGGTTGTCCAATGGGAACTCCTCCACTGTTATTCCCGCATGTTGGCGTACCCAAATAGCTAGACCACCCACTGGTCTGCCCCTTGCACCCTTCACAGCTGGTCTAGAATAATTCAGAAACCCAGCGCGAAAAATAGGCCCGGTGGCCCAGGTTTCCTGTAATGACCAAATGTCAGAGTGGTCTATGAAGGTCCCCCAATCCAGCAGATCAAGCTTTGATTCAAGACCAGCAATGTTCCAAGAACATATCCGTAACTTCGGCTGACACAGGTCGGTTACCCCCTTCCCCACTCCTGCCGAGCCGGATATGGCTGGGCATGGTGGACAAAGAATAGGGCTAACATCAAAGCAAGAAGGTTGGGAACTCACAGGCAAGACTGGAGATAATAATTCACCAAGGTTGGCTTTGTCAGCATTTAAACCAACGGATAACCCCTGTTCAAATCCCTCAACAAAAGTGCAACAGTCAACGGAGGGGAGAACAGTTTTAGGCTCAGTAGATAAGACCAGTAAAGGCCACTCAAGTGCTGGTTCTGATGGTGGATCTGATCCAGGAATGAACATACCCGGTGGACTGCCAACAGAATACCCCGGCTGTCAATCGCACCCATCGAAGCAGGAGAAGATGTTAAATCTGTTGGAAGTTTCTAACGGGGTAAATGGAATCAAGTGGTCCATTCTCCTGTTCCCATGCGCTTGGTCCAGCCTCCCTGGTGGCATACAATAGTTTCTAACCTGCACAGTATTCCACCCAAGGTCGTTCCTGATGGGCAAAGGTCTAAAGGCTTGCCCCGTGTAGCTGTTGGTGGGTGGCATATACATGTTAAGACTGTAATGTCACTTTGGCCATTGTTTTTTTCAGTACATTTTTACATTTTTGATCATATTTTTTCACTTTACTTTTGACATTTATTTTGCTTTATGTAAATCATATGTCTTGCTCAACCAAATGACCCACCTTCTGCAACCTTTTTTATTTTCAAAATGTATATATTTTTTTATAAACCTTTATTAGTTTTTTTATTAGATTCTAAAGTTTTTTGTAAACATTTTTTTAATTTTGTGTTTTGATGAAACTTTTTTTATAACACCACTTTTTATCTACATTTTATTTCTTAAAGACAAGTATGCATTGCTCTTTAAAAAACTGTGCCTGTGCGAAATTTATACTGGTGTAATTAATGTAATTTGGGGAATTTTGCTTCACGATTGTTACACAAATTTCCTGAATTTACACAACTGCATCTCTTTGTTTAATTACACTAAATTCAGAATTCTAATTTACAGCAAACACCCTTCACGGTAAAAATTTACTGCAAAAACATGGGAACAACAGAATGTGAGTGTCTATTGTTCGTAGTTCTTTTGTTAATTAAGTCCTTGAGCCACAAATTGACGTATGAATGTTTTTGCACTAAAATATAGAATGAACTGACAGATTTACATCTACATTTCACATTTTAACTATGCATAATTTAACAAAATTTTGCCAAACTTTCACTGAAGTATAGGACAGCAACGTTTGTCAATTTCGCCACCCCTGGGAAACAATGTTGTTCCTCTCTGTAGAATACAACTTGCATCATTCTGTGCACTATGTGGCAATGTACTGCATCTTCATTTCTTCTTTCTGCTTTGTCTACTGCAGTAATTCTTGTGGTGCGTTTTCTCCCTTTTCTTTGTCTCCTTGATGTTCTTTCAGCATCTGAGCCCGGGCAATACGATGTGGATTCCAAACGTGCATTTCCACATTCCACTAGTACCCTAATTGCGCCAGGTGCAAGTCACATTTTGGGCATTTATTTTCTTCTGCCCTTTTGGAAGGATGAACCGTTTCCACACTTTAGGTTCACTTCAAGGACAAGTGGAAGGCTGTGGTGTAGATTATATTGTTACAAATAGCACATCAGCATCTTGGGATCCTGCAATTGTGGTAAGTCCTGTGGATGCACAGGCAGATGTCTGATTCACCCCACTTCCTCTTGAAGCCATGATGGAGATGGTTTGCAACAAGAATAATATCCCTCTCTGAAATAGCAATGGCTAAATGGTATTGAGGAGACTGCTTTCTGCTTATTTCTGTGGGCTTTTTTGGGCAGTGTACACAGTGTGTCCAATCAGATGGCTGATTTTTGGTTAGTTTTAAAGTGTGTGCTTTAGGAGTTACTGACAACAACAAAAAACAATGGGGCATAATTATTAACAGTTAGCGATGTTTATCGCTAAAGAAGCTTAACAAAATTTTTTTTATCGAGAAGCATCGCCGGATTTTATTGCAGAGATAGCGTGCTATTAGCAACATTTATCTCCAATGTGATAAAATAACCGGCGATAGCGGCGAAATGCGTGAATATTGCTGGAAAACCAGGGATATTCACGCATCATCGCCAATTGGGTCTTAGCCAGAATATCCACCTCCAATTGGATATAAGGACTAAGAACTGGTCTGAGCAGGCGTTAGTTTTCAGGGATATTCGTGCTTAGCGCAAATTTTTTAATCGCTACGCCTGCGTTGATAATAGGCGAAAGCGATGTTAGAGACTGCTTTCAGTCGCTAACAGGTTGGGTACGCCCACTTTGCATGTCATTAGCGATAATTATCGCTGACATGCAAAGCGGGACCCAAACCACTCGCTATCGCCTACAAACTGTCGCTAACTGCTGTTAGCGACAGCTTGCTAATAGGGCGATGAAATTATCGCTGATATTTTCCTATCGCCCGCCTTGATAATATGCCCCAGTGATTTTTTTGCTCGATATATTAAAATTTCAGCTTTTCAAGCTTTTGTGGTACTGCGGTAAAAAAAAACTACAATGATACATACCGAGTCCCACTTAAATCACACCTGTCACTGTATTGTTACACTTTGAAGAAGTTTCTACTTCAATACTTTCAGTAGGGATCTGCATCTCACTTTGCAGACACCTTTTGGAGGGTTTGCTACTTGAGTTTGAGAGTTTGGAGTTTTGGGATTATTCAGAAATTATCTTAATCTGGTGTCATATGGAGACTAGCTAGAAGCCCAATAGGATCAGGATGTGGAGGAGGACAACAGAACCACTACCAGGTCCATTGCGTGGGAGTTTTCCTCCATTCTATCTTCAAAAAAAAATCTCTGCAAAATATTTAAACCTGCAAGCTGTGTGAAAAACAGCTCAGCGGTGGCACTCAGAAGAAATTTCCTTTGGAACTTCAGAGATATTTTACTTTATTTTATTTTACAGAGTTTTATATTTCTCGAACTTGACCCGAAATATCGGGTCAAGGGTAGCTACCTCTACTAACTCCTTACAGTACATTGTACCTCCTGGTATTACACTCCCCCAGGATGTCCTGCAGGCCTACCAGCAGGACAGGACAATGACCCACTGCAGAAGACCAAATTGGCACAGGTCAGAAGAATCGAAGATTTCCCACCAAGTCACCTGTATTTTTTTATTCTTCCCAAGATAGGAGACTCAAATTTCATGTCATTGTTTTTTGATCCATTAAAAAAACAAAATAGGATCTTTTAGAATTATTTTTTATGCATCAAAACATTAGCAAACATTTTATGTTGTTTATCATACCAGTCAATAATGGCCTGATTACGAGTTGGCGGACAGAGTTACTCCATCTCAAACATGACGAATATCCCATCCGCCGTCTGCGCATCACAATTCCATTATATCCTATGGAACTTGTAATACAGTGGACGGGATATCTGTCATGTTTGTGACAGAGTATCTTATCCGCCAAACTCGTAATCAGGCCCTAACTGTCAAGGTACCTTACTACATAATAAATGTTGTACCCTTTGACTTTAGACTATGGTTTCTAACTTTAAAAAAATATATCTTTATTGCATTTATCAAATACAGATGGGGAAAAACCAGCATATGCAGTTGTTTACAGTCTTACGTTTTCATTATAAGTGGGAGCTTCATGTGCGTACAGATTTTCTAGATGTTATCACGGTGTGCACTGCTTAGCAGTCATCGTTTCAATCATCGCCCATACTATTACACAGGAGTACATTCAGATTGTCAGCATGAGTAATGATTAACACTGTGCTATCAGTGCGCAACAGTGTCCCTCTCATCTCTAAGAAGGCACGCAACGCCCATAGGTCTCAAAGGGCTTTAGCCTCCCCCCCCCCATTGTGTGTGTCAGCCCGGGCTGAGACAGGTTCCCGGATACACACACAGAGATGTTTTGAGATGCTGTGGGCTGGCTGGTCTGGCGTCTTATTGGAGCTGCACCTGAGTATTTCAAAGGTCTTTAAAAGTAAAAGACCATTTACTTGATAAGGAGGCTTTGTTGTTTTTTCACCCGTTCCTAGAGCCCCTGCATCTCCACTCTGCCTATTCCTTAAAGTTGCAAATTACTTTCGTTACCACAGTGTGAGAATGCATTGCCTGAACAGTAACCTCAGGCTTTTCTTTTGCAGTTTTATATAGCTCGAACTCCATCTGAAGGTATTGAGGCACTTTGCATGAGCACCAGTTACATTATACAAGGACACATTCATTTTTGAAGGCACAGGGAGATAAAGAGATTTGTCCAGGATCACAAGATGTTGAGCTACCACTGGGATATGAAACGTGTTCACAAACACAAAGCCATCCGCTCTGGTAGTTATGCCACATCATTTCCGCTTCCAAGTTATAGCAATATATCACATATCAAAGCATATCAATAGTCTGAAAGTTTGTTGCAGGACCCACATATTATTTGTTTCCTCCACCCTCCATCCTTGATGGATATCATAATACAAATTATATCTGAGACCCCACTCGCCACCATGGATGACAAGTATGCTGAGTTTCTCAAAGCGTCTGATCTGCATTCAGACAACTAACCCATCATTCTTAACACTCATCGTGCACTCACTGCGATCACACTGTATTTCCAATGATCACCATGCACTCATGCCATTCATCCTCCTCTTACCCTGCACCCACAGGTGCACAAATTTCAGCCTGCACTCACATGACACTCCACTCACCTGCCACTTCTACCACTCACCCTGCACTCACAGTGATCACACTGTACTTACACCACTCACCAAACACTCATGCTGTTCACCCTGCACACGTCGTTTAATCTGCACTCACATGATACTCCACTCACCTGTAGCTCTTACTGCTCCCCCTGCAGTCTCACCACTCAGCTCTGCACTTTCACCCACACCCAAACTCAAATGGGCACTAATATTACTCACTCTGCACTCACTCCTCTCACCCTACTTTCACACAGGCACATCACTCATCCTGCACTTACATTGGCACCCTGGTCACTCACACAGCTCACCCTTCACTCACATGGCTTCACCACTCACCCTGCACTCACAACACTCAAACAGGCTCTACACTAAGCCTGAAACTCACACCACTCACCCTACATTCCCTTTTATCGCCTTGCACTTACACATGCACTGCATTTACCCATCACTCATGCAACTCTTTTCTTGCACACAGGCACAATAGTCTGCCAGAACTCACAGGGACACACTACTCACCCTGCGCTAACTTCTCTCACCATGCACTGACCCTTCACTCTTGTCACTCACCCTGCACTCACCCAGGCACACAGGTCCTCCAGTACGTACACAGGCACATAATTCACTCTGCATTTACACTGCTCACACCACCCACTCTGCACTCATTCCTCTCACTCTGCATGCACTCCTCTCACCCGGAACTCAAATAGGCCCTTCTCTCACCTTGCACTCATGTAGCTCACCCTGCAATCACATCGGAACATTTATATGAGCTTACCTCTTATGCTGCGCACATAACAAGCATTGGCAACGCCCCTTGCTTTATAACATATCTCTTGAAAGCTACAGTGCATGCACCAGCAGCACATACTCGTTCACAGCAATACCTAAAAATTACCCAACTATCATAAATATATACATTTCTACAAGGCACCTGCAAAATATCTGTTCTTTTTACAAAACCAGGGGCCTCATTTACAAAGGTAAATGGTGCTACGCCGCAAACCATTTTGCTGCGCTGATCTGCGTCATTGTAAAAGCACAGGGATACGTTGTATTAACAACAATACAATGCATCTGAGTGTATTATATTGGCTGCCATGTGCCAGTACAGGCATCCCTTTGCGTCTTGTTACAACAGTGCCTGCGTTGTGGGGATGATTTATTTTCTGCAGGAAGGGACACATTCCTGCACAAAAACTATCTTTGATAACATTTTCCTCTTTCTAAACTTGCTGCCGAATGCAGCACATATAGAAAGAGGAAAAGCCAATGAGAAATAAAAGTATTTCTCCTCGTTGCACCACTCCTACACCTCCCTTGGAGAGGCATAGGATTCTTACGCATTATCAGCTTTACAAAACTATGTAAATCTGGGAATGTGTCCGGTTCCATGGATGTTAAGTGGGAACACCCATGTACTGCCCCTTTCGCACAGACTAATACGTGAAAGGGGCCCATATTTACAAGGCCATGAAAAGTCGCTCAGGGTGACTTTGCGTGGTCTTGTAAATAGGAGCAGGCACACTGGTGTGTCACAAAAGAATGACGCACTGGTGGCGCAATGGCCTGGTAAATAAGGCCCTAGATACCTACTCAGTACCATCTGTAACTACGTGGCCGGTGCAAGAGGGGAGATAGATGGCGATAGGGGGGATATCAGGGCTGAAGTTTTGTGGGATAGTGAGTGACTGAGGATCAGTCTAAGACTGTGGGGATAAGCTGGGGGCAAGTGTTTATTTGGTACAGGAGGAGAAAGCAGGTAAATGCTGCAGAAGGGGGAAGCAGGCACAAGTGTTTAAGGATGAAGCAATACGACAGAGGCTGTGAGCTGGTGATGCAATAGAGTGGGGACTTAGGTCAATGGTGCATTGTAGGTAGTGAAGTAGCACTGGCTCCAGAGTTAATCTTTAATCATTCACCTCAGCTCCCTTGGCCTGCAGAGGTTGCTGGTGTTTTTCGCTGTTACTGAAGCCACAGCATAGATCATTGTTTGAACCTGGTGGCCTGCATGATGGAATGCTCTGTGGCAGCAGGTACCACAGAGGAGAACTGTCTGAGCCTGTGCGCAGCAGCACAAGTTTCTTTAGGATGCTTTGGCACATGTTTCAACAATATTTCAGATGAGTGGCTGGGGCTCGCGAAAGCACACCAAAGCTTTGGCTCTGCATGGGAACACAGGCACCAGCATTGATGTTTTCTGTTCATCTTCTCAGTTCAGACATGTTCAGTTGCTGTTACTACACAGCATGACCAAACGGTTGCAAGTGACGTTATAGCATTGGTCCAATAGCCCCTTGGACCTATCACTGTGGTGGACAGTACATTTTGTAGCAAGCTTCAGTATTTTATAGGAGTTTGACATTCATCACCTGAATTCTAACATCTGCACATGACATGGAATCTTTGCGCATTCACCATTTCACTGCATAGCTTTTGATTGGTTCAAAAAATTTGACCAAAAATCACAAAGTGAAACTTGTTTATAATGTTTTGAATAGTTGCCCATTGTACCTACAGCCATTCCAGGCTGTCCATTCACCACAAAGCTTCAATATGGGGGAGATGAAGGGGGTGGGTTTACATTGTATGTTGGGTCTGAAAATACCAAGATTCAAAGTTTTACTGGATTAAAAAACTTGTTTGCCAAAGCAGTCAAAAAATTCATGAAATCAATTGGATGCTGTGAATTTAATTTTTAAAGAGTGGATTAGTTTGTTTCCAATAGTGTTACTACTTTTAAAAAAAGCACTTCACAGCACTATACATGTATCTTAATTTTTCTAGACTGCTGCGTAGAGTTCTGTCATGGGTTGCCATGACATAATTCATTATCCAGAAGCAGTGCAGTGTTTTATTAACCCTCTCAGTTTTATTCAAAATCATAGTTTCCATTTTCTTTCCTCTCATTTATTTATTGCCAATAATCTTTCACAGTACATATATGCACCCATTGGGGCAGATTTACAAGAATTGATGCATCTCTGCATATTAGCAGAGATGCAGCAGTTAATTTGTGTGAGGGAAAATCAGCCTTGCGTCACCATGATGCGCCGCATTGTCGTGGCGCAAGGACAGACAGATGCGTGACACATCTTTTGTTGGGAAGGCAACGCATTGCTGGAGTCATGCCGTAACCACAATGCAACTCCAGCAATGGTCAGGAATGCCTATTCCCATCATGCTGCGTCACTCCTAATGCCTGCTTCAAGCAGACTCAAGGTTTTGACGCAGTGGCGTCGTGAAAGTGACTCAGTGAAATCTTGTAGATTTCACTGCGCCACTTTTACGAGGCTTCCTTGCAATGGAACGCTCACCCTGCATACATTATACCTGATGCAGGTATAATGTAGCGCGGGCCTTTACAATGTGACACATCTCCCTAGAAGCGTCACGTTGTAAATATGTCACATCGTGGCACATTGTTTACGATGCCGCTGCATCACAGAATTGTCGCAACAGCAGTGTAAAGTTGGCACAAGGGGCTTGTAAATCTACCCCATTGTGTCTTGGACTCTCTGTGAAATCTTAGTAGGTGAATGTCAGTGACTCCATGGAGCTAGGTAGTGCACAGTTGTCTGTCGGGCTATGCATTAGAATTATGAGTAGTTAGCAGTGAAAGCTGACTGAAGCCAAACTACCTGTCACCTGCCTTCCTTCAGAGGAACCTGTCCTATGTCCTGTAGAGATGACCTGTGGCCTGAAGAATAGACCGTGGTCAAGAGACCTAAACATGAGACAGGCGATCTGAACAGGGGAGGTGACGTGGGCCTCTAGATGACAAACCCACTGGAAGAGTTCACAGATAAAAGGATCCTCTAACCACAGTAACTGAAGTGGCAGTACCGTAAAAAATCCTGAAGCATTGGCAACACAGTCAAAGGCCTTTGGGCGTTCCCTTGCTGTGTTCCTGGCACACCCGCATTACTTCAAACTTCCAATGATTTTAGAATCCCTCCATCCCTCTCCAATGCTTAATCACAATTCCAGCAGTGCTGCACAGTTCACTAGAAAACAAATTATGAAAGCAACCACCAGTTACTCACCTTTAACCTCCTGACCACACAGAACTTCAAAAAAGCTGCAAAAGCTTGTAGACCAGCACCATCACTGGTAGAAATATGTCCTGATCATATTATGAAAGAATATCCTCATTAATAGCTCTGCAAGGAATCTATCCAGAAGTATCAACAACTCCTTGGATAAAGGTCACTTATCAAAAGAACTCCCAAAAACAAAGAGGCTTTCAAACAAGGTCTCTTTCTAGCTTCCAGACAGTAACAAACTGTTTATAGGCAAATAGATTGAAAGCTCAGCATCAAGACAAATAACTACATTAATTGCAGAACGTAACCTTCTCTTAAATTACCAAAACAAATTCTGGTATGGCTTTGGAACGAAAGCAGCACTGACTTCCACACGTGTTGATTTAAACACTGGAATGGATTCAAATGGAGTACCGGCTCGATGTTACTTGACCTCTCCCTTGCTTTTGATTCTGTCCATCTCTACAGGGATTGGAATTGGACAAATCTTCTTAAAAAATAACTTTGTATCTGTAGTTAGCTAGGCCTCTGCCACTGAAATGGCACCTCTGCCCATAATACTCCCTACAAATTTACTTTTCTGCCTGCTCGTCGACAACCACCTGGTGCCATTCTACTGAATGCGGCTCAATGATCCCGATTCACAGAACTAACTTTAGACAAAATCCTAAACTTACTACCATTTTGGTATTCACAGAAGGCACTTACTCATTTTGGTATTCACAGAAGGCACTTACTCGTTTCGGTATTCACAGACGTTAGGAGTCCTAACTTTAGGACTCCTAAATACCTTCTGTGAATACCGAAAGTCCTAAAGGTAGGATTTTTCTCAGTTTAGGAGTAGTAAAGTTAGGACTCCTTACTTTAGGACTCCTAACTGCCTTCCGTGACCTAGGTGGAGGAACCGGTCTGTAGCCATATGTTTTTTTTATCACAGCAACATAAACCCAATATGCATAATTATCAGATGTGTAATTACCAATGTGTCAGGTGGAAAGTGACACCATGCCAGTACTGTTGAAGTGATGGACAGGTTTTTTGTTCCAGTTCGCCGTCTATACTTCTCATGTATGTTGTTCTCTTTCCTATGCTCTGTATATCCCATTTTAGGTTTATTGATTTTCTTTATTCTCATAGGAATCCCCTGGGGACTTTTTCCTGCCTCGTCCCCTGCTGGTTTTGCTCTCTTTTTCCACCCTGAAGGAGGTTTGATGTCCATGCCAGGTCCATACCAAAACGCACTTCGGCGCCTACTCTGGACTTGGAATCTCAAAGACCGGGACACTAATCCAACCTTAGCCCTTATGAATTTAGGAATCTAGGCTTAATCATCAGTCAAATCTTTGAAATAAGTTGATGTATGCAGGGCTTTAAGTGAGCCAGGTCTCACCAGTGCTGAGCACCGGCAGTTTTTTTTTAAAGGGGGCCTCGAAACGGGTCTCTATAGGGCTCTGTCTAGTGCACAGGAGGTCAGTTTTTTCCCGACTGCAGTGACAGCAGGCAAAGTGTATGTGAAAGGTAGGACGTGCTGGTGTGCTTTACATGTTGTGATAGTGAAATACTGCTAATTTGGTTTTTCACTATTGCAAGGAGTGTATTTCCCACAGGTTATCATTGGAGATGCCTTGTAACATTTTACAAGTATAATTTTCACTTGGGAAGAGAAGGAGAGTTGGAGTTTGGGATCCCTGAGCTCAGAATTTATAAACACATCTTTTTGTGAAGTTGTTTTTTAATTATATGTTTGAAAATGGCATTTTTAGAGAGTGGGCATTTCTTGCTTTACCATTCTTTGCCTCTCCCTGCCTGTGGAATCAACGTCTGCTTTAGACTGACAGGGGCTGTTTGTGCAGTCACTCTGAAAGGCACCCAAAGGAAGCTGAGGTGTGCCCTGCATATCCTGATGAGCCATCACCAGACTGATGAGTCTTACTGAGCTATAGTGCTGGGAGGAGCTGTCACTGATACCTGAATAGGGGTGTATCTGTCCTCTCACAATGCTTTCTCTACCCCCGGGAGTGTGTCTGCAGCCACGGTCAGGCAAGACAAGAACTTGTTAACAACACAGACTTTCTTTTGAAGTTTGCCTACTTCAATGGCCAAAAGAGGTGTAAGGATTGGACCTAAAACCCCAGGCTTTAAAAAGACTTCTGGACTGAGGACCCTGCCAAGAAGAAGGGCTGAAGAGCTGTCAGGAGGAATACTGCCCCTTTGCTGTGGGTTGCTTTGCTGGGTTGGCCTGCAGTTGCTGCTTCTGTCTTGGGCAGTGAAAGGATTGGACGCTGCTGTTTTGAGCCTGCTTTCCATGTTTCTACTAGAACTTGTGTGTGATTGCCTCCTGTTGGAAGTCTCAGGGTCATCAAAGACTTTACCCACAGTGCCTGGACTCCACTGCTGGGGGTCCTGAAGCAGCTAAGTGGTGCCTATTCCAGCTCTGGACCACTGGAGGTGTTTGCTGGACTGTAACTCTGAGAAAAGCATCCCCGTCATTGACAACGCTGCCTACATTGTAAACCGTGGTCTCCGCTCAAGAGAAGCATGACGCATTGACTGCAACTACATCGCAGCCCTGGTCTTACTGCCGACGATGCTTTATGCCAACACTGACACGGTTGCCTGCCTGGGGGCACCACTCTACCCATCGTCCCATCCCACATCGCAACCCCTTGTTTCCCAATTCCAGTGCCATTGACTCCGACCTCATTGAACGCTGCCGCCGCCTTTATCGTGGTTGAGGACAGCGCTCGTAGAGAGCTCAATTCTTCACCCCATTTCACATCACAGCCCTTAGTCTACTAACAACAGTGCTTCTGCATCGGCGCAATGCTGCTGCCTGCACCAAAGCCATGATCACTGCTCATGAAGAGCATGACACATCGACCATGATGATATCACAGCCCTGACGCCTACTGATCCTGGCGCTCCTGAATTCAAAATCACAGAGAGCAACCTGCAATGCATGTGACTTCCAGGACTCACCAACTTCTGCACCAACTTGCGGCATGACGCCCGTGATGTCAGCGACTCCACAATGCCTCACCGCTGCTGTGACCACAAGGTCTCAGGGACAATTTCAATTTCCAAGGTACTGTTTGCGGGTCCATCCCGACACCGTAACCAGCACTCGACTCCATCAAGGTCCGACTTAACTGTGGAATGTTCACGGTTCGATCCCCGGTGCCGGCGGTAGGTTAGCTCAGCACCATGTGCGTCTGGGCAATAGCTCGCTTAATCTTCCTGACAGCCCTCAACACCGGGACACCTCTCCAGAGGTAGCTGCTTAGGGGGACCCAGAAGAACCCCCAGGGCCCACATTTTTTTTTTAAAACCGGCAGTGCGCGGACTCTGCCGTAAAAATAAGTAAATAAAACAGAGTTTTTTTATAATTAGCCCAAATCCCGGGGGCAAAATTATTCAATTTTATGGGGGCCCAGAGGGTCCCCCAGCCCCGGGGAATGTCACTCCCCGGGGCTACAAAAAAGAAAAAAATGGTTGGCGGAGGCTCCAAGGTCCCCAAAGCCCTGGGGACCACCACCTCCAGGGTTTTATGTATTGTGGGAGGGGGCTGCGTGGCCCCCCTCCTGGAGTACTCGAGGGCCCTGGGGACCACCACTTCCCAGGGCCGGCTCCTGCAGTGTCCCGGGGTGCGCACCCCCGAGATACTGCTGTTTGCTATGGGAGGGCGGGAGCCGAGGCTCCCACCCTCCCATAGCAAACTTGCTTTGGATTTTGAAAGAGAGAGCAGGGAAACCTGCTCTCTCTTTCAAAATCCAAACCAGATTGCTTTTCCACATGGGGAGTTGCATGTTAGCGTCTCCCCATGTGGAAAAGCAATGGCGGCTCCAAAACGGTATACAACTGTTACAACGCAATTTTTACCACGCAATACCATAACCACGCATCTTTTACCACGCAAATACTTTTACAACGCATACATTTACAACGCATACTTTTACAACGCATATACTATTACAACGCATGTACTTTTACAACGCATTTTTAATGTTAATGTAGTGTTACTTTAAAAATTAATTTTTAGTATATATTAAAAAATATATATATATATATATATATAAAATTATATATTAATACATATTTAGTATATGTTTAAAAATATGTAAATAATTTTTGATTATTTATTTTAAAATAATAATAATAATAATAGTATTTTAATACATAATTACATTAATTTAAATTAAATTTATTTATGTATTATTATTATTATATATTTAGAAATTATTTTACAATTTTTAATTTTAAAAAAAATATAAGAGTCACTATATATTGGTATTAATTATATGATTGTAATATTTAATTTAAATGTTTAATATTAAAATAAATATTGTATTGAAAATAATTTATTAAAATTTTATATATATTTAAAATGGTAATATAATATACATTTTATTATAATACTTTTTAATAAATTTAATATAAATTTTATTTATTATTTTCGATTATTTAATGTAATATAAAATTAATTATATAACAATAAACATTTATGAAAGTTTTGGTTCCCACGGTTTTACACTGATTTCTATGGATGAAATTGTCCTTCATTTATTTTCATGACATTGCATATGGGTTCCGCGATACAGTTAAAGGATGAATTAAAGAAGAAGATAGACTTAGAAAAAAAAAGAAAAGAACCAAGAAAACAGGTAAGGAGACAAGATAGTTAATTTATTGAACATTCATTTAATTAATTAGATACAGAATAAATAAATGAATACAAAATACAGTTGATAAAATTTAATTGCAAATGTTATTATTAATAAAAAAATTATTTTATTAAAATAGTTTTTTTGAAACATTTATTACATATTTTTCACATTTTTTAACATCAATGTACAATTTATAAATAAATAAAATTAAACAATAATAATTATTTTAAAAAAGTAGTCCCTTTTTCTTCGTTGCAGCAATCTATGTCGTCATGACGTAAACGTGAGCGTAAGCGGCCATTTTGAAGAGCATCGTTGGAGGAAGCAGCTGGAAGCTGATCTGCGTTAAGGTAGGAAACTTTTTATACTTTATTACAAACTAAAATATTTAAAAAGGAACACATTTATTGTAAGGAAAGTATAAGTAGAGGTTGCTCAATATAAAAATATGTTAAAGTACGTATAAAAGTATGTCGCTACTCATATATCTAGAATATGTCTGTCGGGTTTGTGTTGGAAAAAAAATGAAATGTATGTTTTGTTTTAAAAAAGTTGTATTACATTTAAAATATGTAAAAAGATTTTCATGTTTAAGATAAATGTAATTTTGATGAAATGTTTGTTTAAAAATGCAAATTTGAATGTTCAGAAACATTTGGGAAAATATAAGAGAGAGAAAAACGAGGTTAGATAATTGTTTAAAAAGCTTCTTAGGAAGTGAACGATTGATTTATTATTGTTTTAGGCAAATGGATTGTGTTTTTGTTCGTATTTTTGGAAAATAAAAAAAAGAGTTTACGTACTTTGTTTGAAGTTGGTTGAATTTTCTGATTGAAATTGCTAGAAGGTAATTCATGTTTGTTTATTTTGGATTGATTTTGGTCAGCGATTCAGATTGATAACTTTGAAAAATGTAATTTCGTGATTGAAGTTGATATAAGGAAAATCATGTTTGTTTATTTCGAATTAATTTTGGTCAGCGATTCAGATTGATTATTTTGAAAAAGGTAATATTTAAGGAAATATTTGTAAATTTTTATGCTTCTGAAAAATGTTGTAATGCTTTAAAACATTACAAGAATATACAAGCATATATTTGAACGTAATTTTATGGAGTGATATGTTTAAAAATATTTTAGAAAATTGTTGATTCAAAATGCTTATTATTATTAATTGCACTTGTTTGAAAAAAAGATTGTTTTTCAAAATGCAAAAAAAAATGTATGATTTTTAAATAGGTCACATTTGTATAGGATAATTAAAAAAAACAATCTGAAAAAAAATTGTTTTTTTTGACAAATAATTAAATAGAAAAATTTAGAAAATTTTTACCATTTGCCAAATAATAAGGGTTGTTGAAGAAGCTTTTTTTAAACATTTTTGGTGGTACAGTGAAGAATAGAAGAGTTTTCAAAAAATTTCAAAAATGCATTTTTAATAATTCATAATTGCTAATAAATTAAGTAATAACTTTTTAAAAATAAGTTTTACAAAATATTTGCAATAAAGACACCAAAAAATATTGCATTATAGAGTGTAAAAAAAAAAAGGTTTTAAAAAAACAAAACAAAAACGACTATTTTTTGGGATAAATTAGTTTTTGAAAAAAAATAGCCAATTTAAAATTTAGAGAGGATTTAATTTTTGGGCAAAGCAGGAAAGTAATGTGAAGGTGAAATTTAAAAAGAGAGAACGTTAGCAAGATTTTCTAGGTAATCCAAAGCCACGCACAACGAAAACTGTTGTAATAATGCCAATAGTCGTTCTGACATTTCTTTTGTTTTTTGAGTAATTCGTGAGTTTAGTCTACCTGTGAGAGTTTGAGAAATTCTCATTTCTTGAAAACTTTGCTCCTTCTTCAAAGTTTCCAAAAAAGAGTAGAAATTTGGGTGGTGTTTTCCAATTACATGGTTGAAGGAGTTATGCCATCCCTCTATGGCATTATTTGTTTTTGCCTCTCCCTGTAAGCAACTCGAATAACAGTTCCACCACTCCACATGGAAACGTGGCTTCCTCCTGCGACCCGATCTGCTTAGGTGTCCAATCCATGTGTCTTCCATATAATGTAGAATGGGTGCCAATTTTTCTTCATTTGTAATGTAATAATCAGATTCAGTAATGGCAGTGTAGTATTCGTCTACACTTTCGGGAGGGACAAAACAAAGAGCAGTTAATTTTTTTAATTCAACTTGTAGTTTGCTGTTTGATGAATATTCAGTAACAAGGGGTGTTTTTTGTAGTTTACGCCAGAAAGCCTGGGAAAAATGGAAAAAACACCCCTGAATTTGGGTATCCGTGTACATTTTGGTGATCACATTGATCATGCTCAATTCAAAATCCATAATTATTTTCCTAGGACTTTGGTGAGTTTTTGATTTAATAACAGACAAAAATTCTGTGTATGTTGCAGAAGTTTTATCAGGCAGCAAACTATATACTAGGGGGATTACACTATTGTTAATTTTAGCATGTATTGTATAAATTTGAGTGAATGGATGGGGTGTGCTTTTAAACGTCCCATCCATCATCCAAATTTCACTACTTTCAAGTTTTAGAAGGTTGCGGGGAGTACTAAATATTAATATACGTTTCTGAGGGTTTTCATTATCATGCAAAAGGAAAGGTTCATTAGAAAAAGACATTGTAAGTTCGTGAGGTATAACTATGTCAGAAAAGGTATGCAGTGTATTAGTTTGTGTATTACTTGCCTGCTTTTGACGTTGAATAATTTTACGCAAATTATGGATGGTAGGCATATTACTAGCTATATGTATAGGGACATGTTGAGCAACCTCTCTTAAAATGGATCCTGTAGAATCATTGGAGGTGCTTGCAATTACTTTCATCTCGTTAACTGTTTCTCTTACATCAACCTCCATTGCAGAGGCAGAGTGGTTATGGTCAGTTGTTCTTACATTAAAATCATCAACCGTAACCGCTCTGCCGCTGCAACGGGTTGAAAAGTAATTCACGCACCTCCAATGATTCCTTGTTAAACTTATTCTTTCCCTACAATAAATGTAACCTCCATGATTTAATAATCCGTTTCCCTTTCTGGACATAATATAATTCGCAGTTGGATGAGTAGACATGTTCTAGAAGGAAAAAAATGTGGAAATTTAGTTAATTTTTTTGCTTTTTTAAAAATTATCATTCAAAAAAGAAACAGTTTTTATAATGCAATAATTTCTCAGAAGTATGAATAGTAAGTAATACTTATACACTATTTAGCAATTTTTCAACTGCAGTACTTATCCGGGGTTAGAATAGTTAGTAATTCCTTTCCACTATCCAACACTTTCCTTAATGTAGCACTTAACCAGAGTTGGAATAGTAAATAATACATATACATTATCAAGCGGTTTACCTACTGAATAACTAACCAAGAGTTGCAATAGTAATTAATACCCCTACAATGGATATATGATGTTACCACGCATACCCTACACTATCCAGCACTTTATACACTACAGCACTTTAACACTATCCAGCACTTTCCCTAATGCAGCACTTAACTGGAGTTGGAAGAGTAATTAATTCCCTTACACTATCCAGCACTTTCTCTAATGCAGCACTTATCTGGAGTTAGAATAGTAATTAATACTCTTACACTATCCAGCACTTTCCCTACTGCAGCACTTACCTGGAGTTGGAATAGTAATTAATACCCTTACACTATCCAGCACTTTCTGTACTGCAGCACTTAATAGGAGTTGAAATAGTAATTAATACTCTTATACTATCTAGCACTTTCCCTACAGCAGCACTTACTCAGAGTTGGAATACTAATTAATAGCTTTATACTATCCGGCACTTTCCCTACTGCAGCACTTACCTGGAGTTGGAATAATAAATAATACCCTTACACTATTCAGCACTTTCCCTAATGCAGCACTTACTTGGAGTTGGAATAGTAATTAATACCCTTACACTATCCAGCAATTTCCCTACTGCAGCACTTACCTGGAGTTGGAATAGTCTTTAATACCCTTACACTATCCAGCACTTTCTATAATGCAGCACTTACCTGGAGTTGGAATAGTAATTAATACTCTTACACTATCCAGCACTTTCCCTACTGCAGCACTTACCTGGAGTTGGAATAGTAATTAATACCCTTACACTATCCAGCACTTTCCCTACTGCAGCACTTACCTGGAGTCGGAATACTAATTAATACCCTTACACTATCCAGCACTTTCTCTACTGCAGCACTTACTTGGAGTTGGAATAGTAATTAATATCCTTACACTATCCAGCACTTTCCCTAAAGCAGCACTTACTCAGAGTTGGAATAGTAATTAATACCATTACACTATCCAGCACTTTCTCTACAGCAGCACTTACTTGGAGTTGGAATAGTAATTAATAACCTTACACTATCCAGCACTTTCTCTACTGCAGCACTTTTCTAGAGTTGGAATAGTATTTAATACCCTTACACTATCCAGCACTTTCTATAAGGCAGCACTTACCTGGAGTTGGAATAGTAATTAATTACCTTACACTATCCAGCACTTTATCTAATGTAGCACTTATCTGGAGTTGAAATATTAAATAATACACATACACTTTTCAGCACTTTTTCTACTAAAGGACTTATCCTGGGTTGGAATAGTAAGTAACACCCCTAAAAATCCCAGGAAAAATTACTACTGCAGCACTTACATGAACTTAGAATGGAAAATTGTAAGCATACATTTTCTAACTCTGAAATTAGGAAAGTAAAAAATATGTCTACAATTATTCAAACTTTTATATACTTGTGTTTTCTATCTGGCTACGAATTGAAATATTTTTCATGTTTCATTGATTTTATTTACCTTACAGATAGCTGCTTGTATTTGTTGAATAATGTGGTCAGAATCTTTTTTTGTTTGATGGTTTCTTTGGACGTAGGAATATATGTAGTTTTCTATTTCTAAAAAAAAGGGAAAAAAATGTTGATGTTTATTATGCTTTTTGTTTGATGATAAAAATTTTTTGACTGTAAATATTAAACAGAAAACAAATTTGTCAATGCAATTACAATTATCCTTTATCTGAATATGTGATGAAAATTGACATGGTTACACTATCCAGCACTTTCCCTACTGCAGCACTTAGTTGTAGTTGGAATACTAATTAATACAATTACAATATCCAGCATTTTCCCTAATGCAGCACTTACCTGGAGTTGGAATAGTAATTAATACCCTTACAATATCCAGCACTTTCTCTACTGCAGCACTTACTTGGAGATGGAATAGTAATTAATACCCTTACACTATCCAGCACTTTCCCTAATGCAGCACTTACTTGGAGTTGGAATAGTAAATAATATCCTTAGACTATCCAGCACTTTCCCTAAAGCAGCACTTACTCTGAGTTGGAATAGTAATTAATACCATTACACTATCCAGCACTTTCTCTAATGCAGCACTTATCTGGAGTTAGAATAGTAATTAATACTCTTACACTATCCAGCATTTTCCCTACTGCAGCACTTACCTGGAGTTGGAATAGTAATTAATACCCTTACACTATCCAGCACTTTCTGTACTGCAGCACTTAATAGGAGTTGAAATAGTAATTAATACTCTTATACTATCTAGCACTTTCCCTACAGCAGCACTTACTCAGAGTTGGAATACTAATTAATAGCTTTATACTATCCGGCACTTTCCCTACTGCAGCACTTACCTGGAGTTGGAATAATAAATAATACCCTTACACTATTCAGCACTTTCCCTAATGCAGCACTTACTTGGAGTTGGAATAGTAATTAATACCCTTACACTATCCAGCAATTTCCCTACTGCAGCACTTACCTGGAGTTGGAATAGTCTTTAATACCCTTACACTATCCAGCACTTTCTATAATGCAGCACTTACCTGGAGTTGGAATAGTAATTAATACTCTTACACTATCCAGCACTTTCCCTACTGCAGCACTTACCTGGAGTTGGAATAGTAATTAATACCCTTACACTATCCAGCACTTTCCCTACTGCAGCACTTACCTGGAGTCGGAATACTAATTAATACCCTTACACTATCCAGCACTTTCTCTACTGCAGCACTTACTTGGAGTTGGAATAGTAATTAATATCCTTACACTATCCAGCACTTTCCCTAAAGCAGCACTTACTCAGAGTTGGAATAGTAATTAATACCATTACACTATCCAGCACTTTCTCTACAGCAGCACTTACTTGGAGTTGGAATAGTAATTAATAACCTTACACTATCCAGCACTTTCTCTACTGCAGCACTTTTCTAGAGTTGGAATAGTATTTAATACCCTTACACTATCCAGCACTTTCTATAATGCAGCACTTACCTGCAGTTGGAATAGTAATTAATTACCTTACACTATCCAGCACTTTATCTAATGTAGCACTTATCTGGAGTTGAAATATTAAATAATACACTTACACTTTTCAGCACTTTTTCTACTAAAGGACTTATCCTGGGTTGGAATAGTAAGTAACACCCCTAAAAATCCCAGGAAAAATTACTACTGCAGCAGTTACTTGAATTTAGAATGGAAAATTGTAAGCATACACTTTATAACTCTGAAATTAGGAAAGTAAAACATATGTCTAAAATTATTCAAACTTTTATATACTTGTGTTTTCTATCTGGCTACGAATTGAAATATTTTTCATGTTTCATTGAATTTATTTACCTTATAGATAGCTGCTTGTATTTGTTGAATAATGTGGTCAGATTCTTTTTTTGTTTGATGGTTTCTTTGGACGTAGGAATATATATAGTTTTCTATTTCTAAAAAAGGGAAAAAAATGTTGTTGTTTATTATGCTTTTTGTTTGATGATAAAAAAATTTTGACTGAAAATATTAAACAGAAAACAAATTTGTCAATGCAATTAAAATTATCCTTTATCTGAATATGTGATAAAAATTGACATGGTTACACTATCCAGCACTTTCCCTACTGCAGCACTTAGTTGTAGTTGGAATACTAATTAATACAATTACAATATCCAGCATTTTCCCTAATGCAGCACTTACCTGGAGTTGGAATAGTAATTAATACCCTTACAATATCCAGCACTTTCTCTACTGCAGCACTTACTTGGAGTTGGAATAGTAATTAATACCCTTACACTATCCAGCACTTTCCCTAATGCAGCACTTACTTGGAGTTGGAATAGTAATTAATATCCTTACACTATCCAGCACTTCCCTAAAGCAGCACTTACTCTGAGTTGGAATAGTAATTATTACCATTACACTATCCAGCATTTTCTCTACAGCAGCACTTACTTGCAGTTGGAATAGTAATTAATACCCTTACACTATCCAGCACTTTCTCTAATGCAGCACTTATCTGGAGTTGGAATAGTAATTAATACTCTTACACTATCCAGCACTTTCCCTACTGCAGCACTTACCTGGAGTTGGAATAGTAATTAATACCCTTACACTATCCAGCACTTTCCCTACTGCAGCACTTAACTGGAGTTGGAATACTAATTAATACCCTTACACTATCCAGCACTTTCTCTACTGCAGCACTTACTTGGAGTTGGAATAGTAATTAATATCCTTACACTATCCAGCACTTTCCCTAAAGCAGCACTTACTCAGAGTTGGAATAGTAATTAATACCATTACACTATCCAGCACTTTCTCTACAGCAGCACTTACTTGGAGTTGGATTAGTAATTAATAACCTTACACTATCCAGCACTTTCCCTAATGCAGCACTTACTTGAAGTTGGAATAGTAATTAATAACCTTACACTATCCAGCACTTTCCCTAATGCAGCACTTACCTGGAGTTGGAATAGTAATTAATACCCTTACACTATCCAGCACTTTCCCTAATGCAGCACTTACCTGGAGTTGGAATAGTAATTAATACTCTTACAATATCCAACACTTTGTCTACTGCAGCACTTATCTGGAGTTGGAATAGTAATTAATACCCTTACACTATCCAGCACTTTCTGTATTGCAGCACTTACATGGAGTTGGAATAGTAATTAATACCCTTACAATATCCAGCACTTTCTCTAATGCAGCACTTACCTGGAGTTGGAATAGTATTTAATACCCTTACACTATCCAGCACTTTCCCTACTGCAGCACTTACCTGGAGTTGGAATAGTAATTAATACCCTTACACTATCCAGCACTTTCCCTACCGCAGCACTTAACTGGATTTGGAATACTAATTAATACCCTTACACTATCCAGCACTTTCCCTAATGCAGCACTTACCTGGAGTTGGAATACTAATTAATACCCTTACAATATCAAGCACTTTCTCTACTGCAGCACTTACTTGGAGTTGGAATAGTAATTAATATCCTTACACTATCCAGCACTTTCCCTAAAGCAGCACTTACTCAGAGTTGGAATAGTAATTAATACCATTACACTATCCAGCACTTTCTCTACAGCAGCACTTACTTGGAGTTGGAATAGTAATTAATAACCTTACACTATCCAGCACTTTCCCTAATGCAGCACTTACCTGGAGTTGGAATAGTAATTAATACCCTTACACTATCCAGCACTTTCTCTACTGCAGCACTTTTCTGGAGTTGGAATAGTATTTAATACCCTTACACTATCCAGCACTTTCTATAATGCAGCACTTACCTGGAGTTGGAATAGTAAATAATTACCTTACACTATCCAGCACTTTATCTAATGTAGCACTTATCTTGAGTTGAAATATTAAATAATACACATACACTTTTCAGCACTTTTTCTACTAAAGGACTTATCCTGGGTTGGAATAGTAAGTAACACCCCTAAAAATCCCAGGAAAAATTACTACTGCAGCACTTACATGAACTTAGAATGGAAAATTGTAAGCATACACTTTCTAACTCTGAAATTAGGAAAGTAAAAAATATGTCTACAATTATTCAAACTTTTATATACTTGTGTTTTCTATCTGGCTACGAATTGAAATATTTTTCATGTTTCATTGATTTTATTTACCTTACAGATAGCTGCTTGTATTTGTTGAATAATGTGGTCAGAATCTTTTTTTGTTTGATGGTTTCTTTGGACGTAGGAATATATGTAGTTTTCTATTTCTAAAAAAAAGGGAAAAAAATGTTGATGTTTATTATGCTTTTTGTTTGATGATAAAAAAATTTTGACTGAAAATATTAAACAGAAAACAAATTTGTCAATGCAATTAAAATTATCCTTTATCTGAATATGTGATGAAAATTGACATGGTTACACTATCCAGCACTTTCCCTACTGCAGCACTTAGTTGTAGTTGGAATACTAATTAATACAATTACAATATCCAGCATTTTCCCTAATGCAGCACTTACCTGGAGTTGGAATAGTAATTAATACCCTTACAATATCCAGCACTTTCTCTACTGCAGCACTTACTTGGAGTTGGAATAGTAATTAATACCCTTACACTATCCAGCACTTTCCCTAATGCAGCACTTACTTGGAGTTGGAATAATAAATAATATCCTTAGACTATCCAGCACTTTCCCTAAAGCAGCACTTACTCTGAGTTGGAATAGTAATTAATACCATTACACTATCCAGCACTTTCTCTACAGCAGCACTTACTTGCAGTTGGAATAGTAATTAATACCCTTACACTATCCAGCACTTTCCCTAATGCAGCACTTATCTGGAGTTGGAATAGTAATTAATACTCTTACACTATCCAGCACTTTGTCTACTGCAGCACTTACCTGGAGTTGGAATAGTAATTAATACCCTTACACTATCCAGCACTTTCTCTACTACAGCAATTACCTGGAGTTGGAATACTAATTAATACCCTTACACTATCCAGCACTTTCTCTACAGCAGCACTTACTTGGAGTTGGAATAGTAATTAATACCCTTATACTATCCAGCACTTTCTCTAATGCAGCACTTATCTGGAGTTGGAATGGTAATTAATACTCTTACACTATCCAGCACTTTCCCTACTGCAGCACTTACCTGGAGTTGGAATAGTAATTAATACCCTTACACTATCCAGCACTTTCCCTACTGCAACACTTACCTGGAGTTGGAATACTAATTAATACCCTTACACTATCCAGCACTTTCTCTACTGCAGCACTTACTTGGAGTTGGAATAGTAATTAATATCCTTACACTATCCAGCACTTTCCCTAAAGCAGCACTTACTCAGAGTTGGAATAGTAATTAATACCATTACACTATCCAGCACTTTCTCTACAGCAGCACTTACTTGGAGTTGGATTAGTAATTAATAACCTTACACTATCCAGCACTTTCCCTAATGCAGCACTTACTTGGAGTTGGAATAGTAATTAATACACTTACACTATCCAGCACTTTCTCTACTGCAGCACTTTTCTGGAGTTGGAATAGTATTTAATACCCTTACACTATCCAGCACTTTCTATAATGCAGCACTTAACTGGAGTTGGAATAGTAATTAATAACCTTACACTATCCAGCACTTTATCTAATGTAGCACTTATCTGGAGTTGAAATATTAAATAATACACTCACACTTTTCAGCACTTTTTCTACTAAAGGACTTATCCTGGGTTGGAATAGTAAGTAACACCCCTAAAAATCCCAGGAAAAAGTACTACTGCAGCACTTACTTGAACTTAGAATGGAAAATTGTAAGCATACACTTTATAACTCTGAAATTAGGAAAGTAAGACATATATGTACAATTATTCAAACTTTTATATACTTGTGTTTTCTATCTGGCTACGAATTGAAATATTTTTCATGTTTCATTGAATTTATTTACCTTATAGATAGCTGCTTGTATTTGTTGAATAATGTGGTCAGATTCTTTTTTTGTTTGATGGTTTCTTTGGACGTAGGAATATATATAGTTTTCTAATTCTAAAAAAAGGGAAAAAAATGTTGATGTTTATTATGCTTTTTGTTTGATGATAAAAATTTTTGACTGGAAATATTAAACAGAAAATTAAAATCAAGGAAATTAAAATTATCCTTTATCTGAATATGTAATGAAAATTGACATGTTTACACTATCCAGCTCTTACACTACCCTAAACCCTAAAACACTACTACGCTACCCACACTACTCCCACCCTTACACTACCCTAAACCCTTAAACACTACTACGCTACCCACACTACTCCCACCCGTACACTACGCTAAACCCTAAAACACTACTACGCTACCCACACTACTCCCACCCCTACAGTACTCTAAACCTTAAAACACTACTACGCTACCCACACTACTCCCACCCTTACACTATCCTAAAACCTTAAAGACTACTACGCTACCCACACTACTTACACCCCTACAGTACCCTAAACCCTAAAACACTACTACGCTACCCATACTACTCCCACCCCTACACTACCCTAAACCCTAAACCACTACTACGCTACCCACACTACTCCCACCCCTACACAACCTTAAACCTAAACCACTAGTACGCTACCCACACTACTCCCACCCCTACACTACCCTAAACCCTAAAACACTACTACGCTACGCACACTAATCTCACCCTTACACTACCCTAAACACTAAAACAGTACTACGCTACCAACACTACTCCCACCCTTACACTACCCTAAACCCTAAAACACTTTTTTAGTTCATCTCTATCCCTACACCTACACAACAAACTACTCCCACCCTTACACTACCTCAAACCAACAACACTACCACACTCCTACACTATCCACACTACATACACTACCCACACTACTCCTACCCTTACACTACCCAAAAACACTAATACGCTACCCACACTACTGCCACACCTACATTAACATAAACCCTAAAACAATAATATATAATCTATTACCTTTTTAAGTGATGACGTTGAAAATCTCGAAGTTGGTAAAATATAGTATTTATTCTAAAGTGAATTCTCCTGATAAAAATGTGAAAAATATGTTTATTAATAATTTTATTTGCGTCTGATAAGTTTAGAAATAATGTATATAAAATGTCAGAATTTTACCTTCAAATTATTTTAGCACAGTATGTTTTTGTAACGTTTTTTGCGTCAATGCTCGCAGTTGTTCGACTAATAAAAAAAAAGGTTTTGTGAAAATATTTATCTTGAATACATTATTTTTATTTTAAATAATTAATAATATATTTAAATCGTATTATATTGCTTTAATAACTATCGAGTTATTTTAAAATATATAAATAATTTATTTATTTAAATATATGTTTTTGTAGATAATATATATTAATAAATATTTTTAATTATTTTTGTTAAATCAATATTAAAATATATTAATATATCGTTATATATTTAATTTACTTACTTTTAAAATGCAAAATTATACTCCGGAGACTTAATTTTGCTTTTCAAGAGGTGATAAGGTCAGAGAGTCAGGTTTGGCGTCTGGTCACTCTGGTAGTTGCGGATCAACTGGTTTTAAAATGGTGTATGTCTCGTATTTATATGTTTGGGTTAATGCTTCTGTTTTTTTTTAAAAAACACAGCGCTGTTATATACAATTTATAAATGTTCTTTTTCTGTGTAAACTTATATTTTTTAACTTTATTTAAAGAAACGTAAATAGGGTTTTTCGTGCCGTTTTGGCATCCATTTTGTAAGTAGTGTTATTGTTTTCATTCATAGAAATTGTTGTAGGACTAATCTTTGACTTACTTATTTAAAATGGCGATTGTTTCTCAGAACGTTAAAAATGGAATATGATGACTTTAAATTAATAATTATTATTAATTACAATTATTACAATATATATGTAGTATAATTTATTTCTGAATGCGTTGTGTATATAATAAGTTATATATATATGATAAAATGAGTATTAATATATATATTAATTTTAATACTCGAGTATTAAAATTTAAAAAAATAAGGATATTTAATTATTACGTTATCATTTTATTGAAATTTTTTAATACATTTTCCTCCCCCAAAACTCTATTTTCACTGCATCCCGGTCTATATTTTGTATTTAAATAAAAAAAAATATATATAATTAATTTTAGTTATAATAAGGGATCGTTGTTTATTTAAAAATTTCCATTTATATTAAAAAAAAGAAAACATTTTTAAATACTCGAGTATTAATTTTAATACTCGAGTATTTTTTTTTTTTAAATATCGAATATTTGATTATTACGTTGTAGTTATATTTACATTTTTTAAAACACTTCCCCACCCACAACCCCTATTTTCCCTGCATCCCGTTCCATATTTTATTATACAAATTATAAAAAAAATATTATAATAGGGAATCTATGTATATAATTATAAATTCTATTTATTAAAAAAATAAAAAATAAAAAAAAAAAAATACTCGATTATTAATTTTAATACTCGAGTATTAATTTTTTTAAAATATCGAATATTTGTTTATTACGTTGTCGTTTTTTTTAACATTTTTTAAAACACTTCCCCACCCAAAACCCCTATTTTCCCTGCATCCCGTTCCAGTTTTTATTGTACAAAGAAAAAAACATATATATTTCATTTGCGTTGTAATGGTATGCGTAGTAAATATTTTTGTTGTAATAGTATTTATCTATATTTAATACTATATTGCGTTGTAATGGTAGTCGTGGTAATAACATGCGTTGTAATAGTATCTGCGTGGTAAAAAATACGTTGTAAAAGTATGCGTTGTAAAAATATGCGTGGTAACATCATATATCCCTCCAAAACACGTAGAAGTTGTGCACCAAACGAGTTGGAATCGCGCACCCTACAGATTATGAGTTGTGCATCCAACGCCTGCACACCAGGCCGCACTGAGCGCCGTGCTGGGTGCGCGACTTCTAATTTTACGTAAAAAAATAGCCCCTGTCAGTAATTTCTAATATCCCTAGGCACCTGGATTATAAAAAACGTTGGGGACCGTGGGGGGAGTCGCAATGCCCCCACGGTTCTGCATTGCTTTTTCACATGGGGAGCTGCTAACATGCATGTGGAAAAGCAATCTAGTTTGAATTTTGAAAGAGAGAACAGATTTCCAGACTCTCTCTTTCAAAATCCAAACCAAGTTTGCTATGGGAGGGCGGGAGCCGCGAGACTCCCGCCCTCTCATATCAAACAGCAGTGTCCCGGGGGTAGGCCCCCCAGAACACACCCTATGGGGTGGCGGTCCCCAAGGCCTTCGAGGGCTCTAGGCACGGGCCTCGCAGCCCACCTCCCACAATACAGAAAGCCCTGAGAGTGCTGGTCCCCGGGGCTTTGGGGGGTCGTTGAGGCCCCCCATCTCTAATTTTGCAGGTGGGGGGCCTTGGAGCCTCCCCAACCATTTATTTCATAGACCCAGGGGGTGGCTCTCACTCTTGCATAGCAAACAGCAATGTTGAAAAAATCTTCCGGTAACATAACAAAGAATTTTGAAGTCCTTTTTCACCCTTTTTGTTGTAGTTTGCTGCCGTTAAAGTGACGCAATTTTAACTCCATGTTTGTAAATATGCCCCTTATTTTTGTAATATCGACAATCCTGTCTCCCATTTAAATAGGCACTAGGGGGCAGATTTACAAGCCCCGTGCGCTTCTTTTGCGGCGGCGCAAAAGATGCACCATGGTGCGGGGTATTAACAACGTGACGCATCTGGGAGATGCGTCACGTTGTAAAGCCCTGAGCCATAAGGAGGCGTTCCTGCGCAGGGGGGGGGGCGTTCCTGCGCAGGAACGCCTCCTAAAAGTGGCTCCGTGAAATCTACAAGATTTCACTCAGTCACTTTTAGGACAATGCTGCATCAAAACCCTGCGCCTGCATGAAGCAGGCGTAAGGATTGACGCAGCATTTGAAGGATAGGGCACTCTAGAACCTTGCTGGAGCTGTGTTGCACTTGCGACGCAACTCCAGCAATGCGCCACTTTTAAGGAACAGATGCGTTACGCATCTGTGCCGTTTTTGCCTCATGGTGCGCCGCATTGTAAATGCGGTGCATGCATTGTGGCGGACTCATGGCGCACAATAAGTGGCGCATCCCTGCTGATATGCAGGGAAGCGCCACTTATTGTAAATATGCCCCTATGTATTCATTGAAGTGCATTGTGAATCGTGAAGCAACACTGTCTAATTGCGATCGATAAAGAATTGAAAGAGTTGTGTACTTCTTTCGCTTATAATGTGCCTAGGGGTAGATTTATAAGTTAATTGCGTTACTATTGCATCACATTTAAGCTGGGAAAAGTGACGCGAAAGTGGCGCAAGGGGATTGTAAATCTGCTACACACTGTTCTGTCTTAGTTTGCTTTCCTTTCTGTCATGTAGAGGATCCTGGATAAATATAATGGTTTCTGTACACCCAGTACCTTTCAACCCTACCCCCAAACTGCTTACTGCCTGTTACCATAGTAACAGTTCATCGAACACTTAAGTGAGCACAGAGGTTAGACGTTCACCACACAATGTTGCTAATCGAAACAGTAACTGTGCTGGAGTTTTAAAAGTTTTCCATAGGCACCGTTAGTGGTAGCTATAGACTGTGGTAAAGAATTGGTAAAGAGTTAGCCTCAGTAATATACTTCTAGATATAAATATTTTGTTATTAACTTTTAATAAAACAACAATAAACTAGAAACTTAACATTAAGATAACAATATATTAAATAAATAGAAACATAACTTTAACAAAACAATATAATAAACCAAAGGTGATATGGACTCCAATAGAAGTAGGATAGGTAATCTGCAAAACAAAAATGAAAATAAGTGTTCAAAATTAGATCGATGTGACTGAAGGAGGTCAAAGATTACAAGTTAATGTAATACTTGGCAATATTTGTAAATGTGCACATCTGCAGTGTGCCTGTTACATTCCACCTCTCTTATAGGCCCACGTTGAAGAGGTGACTGTACGGAAGTGTCTACTGCATCAGATGTACAGTATGGACCAAGAGGTCTTTAAAATGATTCAAAGATGAGATAGAATTAGGTGAGAGATCAAGTCATTATGCAGGACAATATTCTTTGGAGCTTATTTACACGCCCTTGCACCACTTTTGCGTTACTTTTCCCATGTTAAAAGTGACGCAAAAGTAGCATAAGGGGCTTGTAAATAAGCCCCTTTATTTCTAACGCATTTAATCGGAGGCATTGTGTATCTAGGCCACTCTGCTTACCTTGTGTAAACACTGTGACTAACAGAGTTCACAACTTGAACTCAGCTTTGGTTCTGCACTGCAGACTTAAATTCAGCCTTGATTTTTTTATCGGCAGAGTGGACAGCAGCGTCCATAACTTTAAAAGAGAAAGAGAAACGATATGAGAGAGAGTGAGAGAGAGAAAGAGAGAAAAAATGACATTAAAACTGTGAGAGACAGAAAGTTATAGATGGAGCAGTTAATACTGGAGAAAATCTTTGTAGTTCACCTTTTTGCCTCCTTTGTGTGTCCAAGCACAGGCCGGTTCATAGTGCACCCTCTAATTTAGTGATCTGAAAGATAGTATATAGAGTTAGTAATAGCATAGTACATACAACTGCACAGGTATATTTTTCCTTTATTTCTTTGTACACTCAGGATACTATATTTCATCAACTTCCACTGTAAGAAGGTGTATGTGTGCTGTTTTTCTTCCAAAGTACTATATCCCATGCACTCCCACTGGACAGTGGTGAGTTCTCAATACTGCGTACCCAGACTGTTGCACCCCATTGACTCCCAGAGTCGGAAGGTGAGTGCTTTTTCTTGCGCACTCAGGGGCAGATTTACAAGCTCCTTCGCCACTTTCCCAGGATAAAAGTGACACAAAAGTGGCGCAAGGGACTAGTAAATCTGCCCCTCAGACTGTTGTAACCTATCTATTCTCACTGCTCGGAGGTAATTGTACATTCCTACGCAGTGAAGCTGCTGCACACTACCCACTCTCTCCGCCCACAGGTGACTTGTCGTTGTTTCGGAAACAAGCTTCATTGCTCACCTTGTGCCATTGCCGTGATTCAAAGAGGGTACACCACGTGTCGAAGCAGCCTTCTCAGATGTTGTTACGATGGCCCCACATCATCGCAGAATCGTCAAATGTTGCGCTTTGGAGTTTTTGGGGGGAGGACGCCAATTTTTGAAACATCCTGTTAGTTAAAAAGGAAGATAAGATTGTGCGTAGTTTTTTTATCAAAGGAAAGAGGAAGTGAGAGAGTGACTGAAAAGAATATTCGCAGCTCACCTTTCTGTCACCGGTGTGTTTTTCACCACATGCCGGGACATAATGCACCCTGAAGCTCTACATCTAAAAGATAGTAAAAGAAAGATGTTAAATTGCTAATTGTTACTATCTTAATGTGGAGTAGAATTACATCGTCCTTTCACACACCTTCCCTCCCGCATTTAAAAAATACTATTTGTACAGTTTCAACTTGTTTAATAGGCTTCGATTTTTGAAAAATTACTATAGTACTAATGATGTTTATATTCTGTTGTGAGAGCAAGGGAGGAGAAGTGATATATGTGGTATCGATCATCACGAGCGTCAGACATTTGACCGATTATAAAAATGTTCCTGCTAATGGAGAAAAATATATAAATGCAATAAGATACTGTATATAGGACTGCGTACGCCTAAATCGCTGCGTCACCTTTTTGTATCCAGTCTGCTGCACCCCATCGACTCCCTCTGATGCGCACCCAGGCCTCATTGCTCACCTTTTCGTGGACAGGACACCTTCTACATCATGCAGTCCCACTTTGCCACCAAAAAGCCTGACATATGGTGCAGAGTCTTGATATCAGTATGGGAAAGGACATACTCATGCACCTATCTTCATCGCAGGTTCCTCACCCGCTCAGTCCTTGTGGTACCACTAACTCAGTGACCAAAGAGGCCACGCACGTAGCTGTGGGCCCTTGTACTCGGTGTTTCAGGCCTACATGAGGCATCCGAACCACTAGGACGGGCTATCACAGTGCTTGCGATGGGAGCAACTCTAAAATGGCGTGAAGCACGTGCGCCCCGTCTTTTTGATTGGTAGGGTCATGTGTGTAGTGACGCATGTGCTGGATGGGTGTGGTGTGGGTGTATACCAGCCATGAGGGAGTATGTGTGTGTGCCGTTTTGACAACTAGACCTGGAACTAAGAAATCAGTACAATGGAATTGTGGACAATGTTGCGTTTTTGTTTTTTCCTGGAAGCGTAAGCGGAGTGTGCTGGCCTGACATATGCCAGTGCTGAGCGAGGCTCTGAACCATGATTCTGGAGCTATGGGCGTGGTTCCATCGTGAACTATATGAGAAATCAAGTGATTCGGGTGTCCGTCTTGTAATGCTGACTTCCCCCGAGTCTTAAACGCAAATGTGTCATTATATCTGTAAAGTTCCACAACATCGCCAACATGGAAGGTACGGGGTATCACTGACTCTATATTCATTCATAGTTGCATACATAAAAGATGGTGGTCATGACGCATTTCTGCGATTATGAATGTTTGTTGTACATTCAGTGGAGTGTTGTAACTGTAGTAATACAGGACTGTGAGAGGTTTAAGTTGCAGTTTTTGTCACATGAAAGGCAGATAATATATATATGTATGTGGTCATTCAGGTATACTGTCGAACTTGGTGCTGGAAATCAGTGTTCGAGGCTCGGAATTGCGCCCACATCCAGTTGTTGTAGAGTAATGACATAATCTACGCGTGCCTGAAAATGTACTGTAAATACGGTGCTCATGTGTTGCTGATATAGTTTTGGGTTGACTTTGCTCTATATAAATATGCTAAAAAAAAGAAGGAAAAAAAGCAGGAATAGCCCACACTTACTGTCAACGGTAAGATGGTTGCATACGCTATTTATAGCACAATATAATGTGGCAGGGCGCAGGAGCAGAATTTTACAAACATAATAAATACAAAGACACAGATAGATAGTTGAAGTGGGTACGGGCACATGTGCTCGACTCCATTTTATTACGTTGCTGCTGGTAACAAGTAGAATAGTAATCATGATATCATACATGTTCAATCATAAATGGTTTATGACTTCTGCTGTACAAAAGTAGGAGCACTATATGTGAAATAATACACAGAAGATTCTATCGCAAAGGGTTCATGAGTTGTGGTACACTGAGGTAGGGGCGGTTTGTGGAGAGCCTGCGATTATGCGTGGTTCAGGCAGAACACACTGGTAAGAATGTCTTTTGGCAATTGAGTTTTGGTTTAATAAGGCCACGAGGCGATTATTTATGGTGCACTGAGTAAGTGGTAAGTGTGGTGCTCAGCATGTGCTCAGCGTGTGCTCACCCTGCAATGATGCGTGGTTCGAGCGGTCTGTACTCAAAATATTGAGTGTTGCATACTGGTCTGCATGAATTTTGAGGTAAAAAAAAAAAACTACCATCGATGTTATCAACTACTCTGCAAACTAGGTCTACTGATTGCTCCCCATTACAAAATAAACAATTGCATTTCACGCAGTGCATTCTAACTTTCTCAAAATGGGGACGTATGTCTGGTGGCGATGTTAAAAGTGATACCCCAGAGGTACTTGGTATTGCCGGTGGTGGAGGTACATTTTGGCGCTGTGTTCTACTTTCTTTGTAAACATAGTTCACAGGATGTAGGGATTAAAGGTGCTTGCGCATACTAGCAGTGCCACAGAAGTATTTTTTATCTGTGCCTTAAATGAATCAAGGCTAAATTCTCTACTGTCTGTAGTGTAGATACAAAGCTGAATTGAAGCTGTAAATACTGCTGTCCGCAGTGTAGATCTTAGGGTGGACTGCATCATCTGCAATCATGATTGAAGTGGAAGATAGAACATGTATGCAGCGTAAATGTTATTATTCAACTAAATCTATAAGAAGTTTTTGAAGGAAGCATACTAAAGGGCTATTGTGTAGGGTTTGATAGGTGTACTTAGTTCGGTTTGCACTGAGTTAGTGGTATCTGAAACAACAATGGGGTATATTATCAAGGGGTTTTATCTCCGCTTTTTTGGCTTTAAAAGCCAAGAAAGCGGAGATAAAATTATCTCCCTATTACCAAGCTGTCGCTAACACCAGTTAGCGACAGCTAATAGGAGATAGCGACCATCATGGGCCCCACTTTGCATGTCAGTGATATTTATCACTAATGACATGCAAAGTGGGCGTGCCAAGATGTTAGCGACTGGAAACAGTCGCTAACATCGCTATCTCCTATTACCAACTTTTGGAGATATTCGCGCTAAGCGCGAATATCTCCAAAAGCTAACACCTGCCCTGAGCAGTTCTTAGCCATGTTATCCAATGGGAGGTGGATAACATGGCTAAGAGCATTTGCTCGATAATGCATGAATATCGCTGACTTTTCAGCGATATTCATGCATTGCGGCCGTTTTTTATCGCATTTGCGATAAACCTTGCTAATAGCAAGGTTTATCTGCGATAAAAATCGCCGGTTTGCGGCGATAATTTTTGTCTCTAAACAAGTTAGAGACAAAAACTATCGCTAGTTGTTGGTAATATACCCCAAGGTTCTGTGGAGCCTGCAATGATGCGCGGTCCGGGCAGGCCAAACTGATAGTAATGTTTTTTGTCTTGTGAATTCTGCCTTAGAAAGGCCACGTGATAAGGATTTTTGGTGCACTGAGTAAGTAGTACCTTTGGCGCTTAGCTTGTACGTATCCTGCAATGATGCATGGTCGGGGGGGCGGGTACAGTAATTGGACTAATATGTTTTGTCAATTGAATTTTGCATGAATTCCATTTAAAAGGGACAGTATGTCTCACTGTGACATAAAACTGTTCACTCTTCTTTGCGATGAGTTATGGTGCACTGAGTTAGTAGTATCTTTGGCGCTAAACTTGCACGTATCCTGCGATAATACGTAGTGCAGGGGGGCCGCACTGGGAGCAATGTTTTTTGCCTAGTGAATTCTGCTTTAATAAGGCTACGGAGAGATGACTTGTGGTGCAGTGAGTTAGTGGTACCGAAAGAACTCAGAGTGTGCATACCCTGCGATGATTCGTAGTTTGGGGGGGTCGCAGTGGTATAATATCTCTTGGAATGCGTCATGTACAATCACCATTCTACCTTAATCATGAGCCCTCACAATGTAGATCTAAGGCAGTAGTCATTACTGATATCAAGAAATTCTTTTTGTCGTATTTAAAAATTTAAAAAAACGCATTGTACGCGTATTGTACTCGTACGCGGTGGAAAAGGAAAAAAAACGTAGTTTGTTTTATTCCTAATTAGCTCCCGGGGGGGCCAAATCCCGGGGGCAATTTTTTTCTATAATGGGGGGCTTGGTAGTGTCCAACAGGAAGAAAAGAATTGAAAAAAAAAAGTAATGTCGAGGACAGTGATGCTCCTGCTTCCTATGTTTTATCAGGTCAATAGACTGTTTCCCATAACACAAAAGTTTATTGCAATAAATGTATAGAATTTTAACTTGAGCAAAATCAGGATGAATTTGTGTACGTGGACTGTTTGCTGAAAATGCTGGTGCAGCAGTTGATGTGCTTGGTGCAGTAGCAGGTGGGTTGTCCTTCAACTTCTGTGTTGCAGCTCGAGCAAAGTTGTTGGGGTGTAAGTTCTTTACGTGTCGCTCCATATTTGCTGTGCTAAAGGAGTATTTTTGAGATGGATCACCCCTTGAAAGAGTTTGGAAAATTTTACAGGTTACTTTTGGAGCATTAACCTTTTTTGCCCTTCTGGAAAAGTAAAAAAGTGCCAAATTAGATCTTCTTTCCTCTTCTTTGGAGTTTCTTTAGGAATGAAATGTTCTTCTTTAGAATGGCTGGAAGATGAATCCATTGCTGTTAATATGGTAAACTTCGTTCTATTTGACAAGATTCTCAGAAGAGATGTTTCTTTTTAGAAAGTTAAAGTCGAATTTTTAAAATGGGATGGAAGTTTCAACAGTTGTAATAGGAAGTGTTATGAACCAATGAAATTTCTTCTTTTAAAGTCACATGGCTTTGCGTACGGTTACGCTGTTCTTAGGATACGAGTACGCATGACTTTTCACCGCAATTGGTGTAATTGCTTTTAAAAGTAATGTAGGATTTATTTATTTATTTATTTATTACATTTATATCGCGCATTATCACCGATTGGTCTCTAAG
Source organism: Lissotriton helveticus (assembly GCF_964261635.1). Lineage (NCBI taxonomy): Eukaryota > Metazoa > Chordata > Amphibia > Caudata > Salamandridae > Lissotriton > Lissotriton helveticus. The sequence continues at coordinate 1,518,075,334 of NC_136068.1, read as the reverse complement.
CGCTTGTACTTGGGAACTCATCATCACAGGAGGATAGGCAAAACAGATTATACTGAACCCCAGGCTTCTCGGAAAAGCACAGTTTTTAACATTCGCCTAAAAGGTAATAAGTTTGATTCCTTCCTTAGACCTGGAGGCAGCTTATTCCAAGCTGCCGGCAGGGTCGTTGAAAAAGCGCGTCCACCAAGGGTGGTCAGACGATAGCGCGGGCTTACCAAGAGAACGTCCTCAGATGAGCGCAAAGTTCTTCTAGGGATATAATGCACCAGTCTAGCTTTAATATAACTGGGAGCGTTGCCAAAGACCGCCTTGTGTGCGATGCATAGACCTTTGAATAAAATCCTCTGCCTGATGGGCAGCCAATGTAATTGGTAGAGCAGAGGAGAGGCATGCGTGCCCCTAGCTTTCCCAAATATCAGTCTAGCTGCATCATTCATCACAATTTGCAGTCGTGAGAGTAATTGCTGGGTAATCCCGATATAAAGGGCATTCCCATAATCCAAGCGCCCTAAAATCATTGCCGACACCACCGTCCTGAGAGTGGAAAAAGACAGCATTGGCGAGATTTTCCGAAGTTGCCTGAGGAGGCCAACGCATGTGCCTACCACCGACGACACTTGATCTTTCATAGATAGGTGATCATCAATATGAATGCCCAAGCTTTTCACCACCTTTGCTGGTATAGGGGCCATGCCCAACTCCTGAGGCCAGAGAAGATCGTTCCACGGGTTGCCCGAGATGGTAATGGGCAACACTTCGGTCTTCTCTGGGTTGATCTTTAAGGAGTTGGACGACATCCAGTTGCTCGTAAACTTTAGGATGTTGTGTAACCTAGCTTGGGCTGCAGATGGATCCTCAATTTGTATGATTATCTGAGTGTCATCGGCATAGTTGTAGATCTGGCACTGCATCTGGTTTAGAGCGGCAATCAGAGGCTGCAGGTATATATTAAAAAGGAGCGGCGACAGGGCTGATCCCTGCGGTACCCCACATGTTATTGCCGCTGATGTAGAAATTAAATCTGACAGCTGGACCCTCTGCGATCTTCCCTGCAGGAATGAAGTCAGCCAGCCCAGTGCGGTCCCCCCGATGCCCAGATCTCTCAGGCGTTCCAACAGTTGGTTGTGATTCACCGTGTCAAACGCAGCTGAGAGATCTAAAAGCACCAGGGCCCCGGGGATCTTTTTGTCGGCTCTACATCTTAATTCATCCAGGATGGATAACATCACCAGCTCCGTGCTGTGATGTTTTCGAAAGCCTGCCTGATTCCGCTCTAGCAGAGCGTTGGTTTCCAGATGTTTAGAAAGGTCTTTTAAGACGTGCTGCTCTATCAATTTGGCCAGAAAAGGCAATTGAGAGATGGGCCTGTAATTTTTGTGATTTTTTACGTCAGCACCCGATTTCTTAAGAAGCGGTATCAATCTAGCTTCTTTAAATGAGGTGGGAACCTGACCCATCTCTAAGGATCTATTGAAGAGGGTAAGTACATCCTCTTCCAAACCTAACATCGCTAGTTTGAAGACATTAGGTGGGCAGGGATCTGCCTGCGAGCCAGAATTTACTCTCTCCACTAAACTAGCCAGCATTTCCTTGGTAATCAGGGAAAATTTGTTTAAACACTGATGTGCCTCAGGGGGCTCTGGCATAATGAATAATGGGCAGTCTAAAATTGGTGTCCGAGATATTTCACTCTGGATGTCTTCGATTTTCCTTATGAAGAAATCTTGGAAATTCTGACAGTCTGCCTGTGAGAACTCTGGGTTCTGCTCTTTAGTGTTCCTCAATTCCTTGAGTACCTTAAAGATTTCTTTTTGCGGAACCCGGGCTGAGGCTATTCTATTTTCAAAGAACTCCGCTTTGCGAGCTAATATAGCCCTTTTGTATTGTGCGAGTTCCTGCACGTATATATTCCTGGCGTTATTGTTGTAATCCCTCCTCCAGGCTCTCTCTGCCTTACGAAGCGCCTGTTTCTTAGACCTTAAAGTTTCATCAAACCAGGGGGCCCCCCTCCCTCTTTCCACCCATTTCACCTTTTTTGCTGGAGCTACAACATCAATGACATTCTGGATTCAGGATTATTGGAACTTAAAAAAAATGTTTTCATAATTATCCTAGATAATGCGTTCTGTTAGTATGTTCAATAAATACATAAATATATGTTTTTAAACAATTAAAAACATTCGCGTGTTTGCGTACGGGGCGCCATACATGAGGTCACACGGAAGCTTTGATGTGACGCGTAACGTGAAAGCATATTCGTAGCATGTGGTGAGAATGATTAGCAGTACAAACTATGGTGCGATCATTCTCTCACTATCAAATCAGAGCACAGGGCGCGCTATGAGAATGGTTAGAAGTGGTCACTCATTGGAAATCCGATTCAGCTGTGTGACTTATCCACGGTATCATAACGTTACTTTTTAACCTGTTTAAGTTTGAGGTTTGCATGTGATACTATGGTATAGGCAGATATGGATGTTTAGGCAGCGCTTATCTCCATTAAGCTTGGTTATTATCATTTACATATAGGTGTCTGAGGGAGGGAGAAGAAGTCTTTGTAAGGCGAGGATTGCACAATAGCACCACATCACTCCTTAATTTGTAGACACATACAATTGCATGGCTCTTGTAATCAAGATGCCCCTAATTCGGATTGAGTTTTGAAAGGCACTGTGACAGCTGTTTTCGTACCAACGTTCAGTTTACTGGAAATGTGGGTTATTTAATTTGAAATAATGCAGATTGTTCTGCAATGTTACCAGGCATCGGTCACATGATTACGGTAACTGAGCATGAAAAAAAGTTGTGTTTACTCCTCTGCATGGGAAGCTGGATGTTTCCATCCTGGCCTCGATTCCAACCTTGAAAGCGGAGCCAACCAAGTGAGCCGTATAAGACCGCTATTGTCTCAAAAAGAGGTCGCTCTTACATCTGCTAGAGAAACATTTGTCCTTCCTGTAGTAAACACCCGCACAGAAGTGTATGGTTTATTAAATACAGACGTGCCTTTGTATTTTGGGGAGTTAATTCAGAGTATCTTTAATGTGTCCTTGACTACGGGGTTCTTACTTTTTTAAAGTTAGAAGCAGTGGTCTTGTGAGTTCTTTTCAAACTATAATTGGTGTCTTTTCGGCATTTTTTCATTCGATGTTTTCCAGCATCTTTGGTGGATTCCCCTTAATAGTTGCATTAGTTGCCGGTGTGCTTCTATTAATTTATTTACTTCAATATGGATGCACATCCTCCAGCACCCAACAATATGTCCCGGCTGTTGCGCAACCAAATGCTTAGTTATTATGGAGCGCTGCCTCTGGCTACATTGAGTGCAGTTTATGGATTATCATTTAGATTCTCCTTTTTTACATGCGTTCAGCCTGCCTTCCATTGCCTTAGCTGCGATTTCGACTGGGCCCTGGATTTGTGTCTCTGCAGTACGGTGTCTCCCAACGCGGATTATGACCAGCTGATGAGCCCCTTAGTGGTTCATGACTTGCTCTGTTCTGGCAGCGGGATTATGGCCTTCGCAGCGATACATGGAATAATGGGACATTGGAATGTTTTTGCAGCGGTGCATAACTTCTTGGCACGCAGTTACATTGAAGATGACCCGAGTTTTCCTCAGATGGTGATAGAGGCTCCCCTCGTTGAGGAACATGTATGTTCATTCTCACTATTGAATTGGATGGCTGAAATGTTTTCAGATGAGAACAATGACTTCCTCTTGGAGGCTGTTGCTACATACTGTGCTTATACGCTGTTGAATTAAGACTCTTTGATTTTTCTACCTATTCTTTATTATTTAGTTACTGTTTTCCATCAAACAGGGAATTATTTTTTATGCACATTTGAACTTGACTCTGCTTTTCAGGCTTGGACTCAGCGTTCCTAGTTCGTTCCTAGTTCGCCTTGCACTCACACCGTGTTAAGTTAGCATGGGTTCATTAGAAGCTTATACGCCATTTTTGATTTCCTGCTCTGCTTTGCACACGACACGCAATTTTGATATTGTTTAGAGAAGGCTGAGTATTTTGTTTCACATGAGAATAATTTGTCATGCTACATTTCTAGACTGCCTCGCTAGTTTAGTGTGTATAGTGAGAGCATGGAACATCAAGGTTATCTTGGATACTGTGTCTGTTATTTGGAATGATCCTCGCACGTTCGACCTATAAAACATATGCAGGTGTGGCCACGTCTGATACTGGCGCATTTAATACTGCATTGTGGAGGCATAGTTAGACACAGTTGGAGAACATTGGTATCCTGACAGTTTGTGCAGAACTCAATGTGATCGACTACTGCTGAGTACCAGAGGTATGGGACCGTCCATGTAATCCTATGAGACCTTCTGCAGTTATAAACTAACCTAATAGGTAGGGAGGGTGAAATGTAGGTATATTTTAAACCTGTTTCCCCTTAGGAATATAAGATGCTTTCTCACTTTGTATTTTATGGAAAAGTAACAATGCTGACAACCTTGTTTCTGATAATATGTTTGGTTGTATTATCTAAGGTACTGTGCATGAGATTACGGCGTTAGAAATAAACATTTAAACTTGCAGGTGTCTTAATTTACACCTTGTTTTGGACTGGTGTAAGATTATAACGAAAGAGTGCTCTTTTTATCTACCTTACTTGAGGTAATCTAAGTCGCATGTTCTGGGTTGACTAGTCATTGGTGTGTTTGCTATAGGACGAAGAACCAATGAGTCACAGATTGCTAGTCTGGTAGGGGGTTTGGGTACTAAGGTGGGTTTTGATACACCTTAATTCACTGAGGTCCTAAGTCTTTATGCACAGTTCTGTGTATGAGCAGAAGTCCTGCAACAGCAGTCATCAGTGATGTCATTTGAGATGTCATCAGTGATGTCATGAGTGATTTATTTATTTTTATTTATCTAAACTTATATTGCGCGCAGCTACCCTCAATGGGTTTCCAGGCGCCAGGAAAAAAAAAGAATATATATATATATATATATATATATATATATTTACTCCAAAATTGCCCAGTAATTGAAGCCGCACTCATAGGAAGGTAAAGGCACTCCTTTATTAAGATAGAACAGGCAACTTGACATCCCGTCTTGAGTCCTTCTAGCCGACGCGTTTCGGAGACTTCTCTCTCCTTCATCTTGGGCTAAATGCAGGCATTTTGAAAAGTTCCTTGCTACCACGGAAAACCCTGTGTCATTTAAATTGGCTCTCATTGGCCTCCGGTGTGTCTCTCATTCGCACTGCACACTGGTCTCCGTAGTTTCAATTGTGCATAATTTTCTCCCTCCAGTGGGCTTGGGTGCCTGCATTCATTTCAAGGACAGTTTATAGCTCACCATTAAGCTCCCGAATGTCACTTTGCCTGCTTAGTTTAATCACCCACCACGCCATCTCCGATGCACTTTTACAACGTGAGGCTCCCTGTTAACTGAGGGGCGGTGCGTCGCTTCTGCAGCCTGGAACCGCCGCACATATGTTTACTCCAAAATTGCCCAGTAATTGAAGCCGCACTCATAGGAAGGTAAAGGCACTCCTTTATTAAGATAGAACAGGCAACTTGACATCCCGTCTTGAGTCCTTCTAGCCGACGCGTTTCGGAGACTTCTCTCTCCTTCATCTTGGGCTAAATGCAGGCATTTTGAAAAGTTCCTTGCTACCACGGAAAACCCTGTGTCATTTAAATTGGCTCTCATTGGCCTCCGGTGTGTCTCTCATTCGCACTGCACACTGGTCTCCGTAGTTTCAATTGTGCATAATTTTCTCCCTCCAGTGGGCTTGGGTGCCTGCATTCATTTCAAGGACAGTTTATAGCTCACCATTAAGCTCCCGAATGTCACTTTGCCTGCTTAGTTTAATCACCCACCACGCCATCTCCGATGCACTTTTACAACGTGAGGCTCCCTGTTAACTGAGGGGCGGTGCGTCGCTTCTGCAGCCTGGAACCGCCGCACATATGTTTACTCCAAAATTGCCCAGTAATTGAAGCCGCACTCATAGGAAGGTAAAGGCACTCCTTTATTAAGATAGAACAGGCAACTTGACATCCCGTCTTGAGTCCTTCTAGCCGACGCGTTTCGGAGACTTCTCTCTCCTTCATCTTGGGCTAAATGCAGGCATTTTGAAAAGTTCCTTGCTACCACGGAAAACCCTGTGTCATTTAAATTGGCTCTCATTGGCCTCCGGTGTGTCTCTCATTCGCACTGCACACTGGTCTCCGTAGTTTCAATTGTGCATAATTTTCTCCCTCCAGTGGGCTTGGGTGCCTGCATTCATTTCAAGGACAGTTTATAGCTCACCATTAAGCTCCCGAATGTCACTTTGCCTGCTTAGTTTAATCACCCACCACGCCATCTCCGATGCACTTTTACAACGTGAGGCTCCCTGTTAACTGAGGGGCGGTGCGTCGCTTCTGCAGCCTGGAACCGCCGCACATATGTTTACTCCAAAATTGCCCAGTAATTGAAGCCGCACTCATAGGAAGGTAAAGGCACTCCTTTATTAAGATAGAACAGGCAACTTGACATCCCGTCTTGAGTCCTTCTAGCCGACGCGTTTCGGAGACTTCTCTCTCCTTCATCTTGGGCTAAATGCAGGCATTTTGAAAAGTTCCTTGCTACCACGGAAAACCCTGTGTCATTTAAATTGGCTCTCATTGGCCTCCGGTGTGTCTCTCATTCGCACTGCACACTGGTCTCCGTAGTTTCAATTGTGCATAATTTTCTCCCTCCAGTGGGCTTGGGTGCCTGCATTCATTTCAAGGACAGTTTATAGCTCACCATTAAGCTCCCGAATGTCACTTTGCCTGCTTAGTTTAATCACCCACCACGCCATCTCCGATGCACTTTTACAACGTGAGGCTCCCTGTTAACTGAGGGGCGGTGCGTCGCTTCTGCAGCCTGGAACCGCCGCACATATGTTTACTCCAAAATTGCCCAGTAATTGAAGCCGCACTCATAGGAAGGTAAAGGCACTCCTTTATTAAGATAGAACAGGCAACTTGACATCCCGTCTTGAGTCCTTCTAGCCGACGCGTTTCGGAGACTTCTCTCTCCTTCATCTTGGGCTAAATGCAGGCATTTTGAAAAGTTCCTTGCTACCACGGAAAACCCTGTGTCATTTAAATTGGCTCTCATTGGCCTCCGGTGTGTCTCTCATTCGCACTGCACACTGGTCTCCGTAGTTTCAATTGTGCATAATTTTCTCCCTCCAGTGGGCTTGGGTGCCTGCATTCATTTCAAGGACAGTTTATAGCTCACCATTAAGCTCCCGAATGTCACTTTGCCTGCTTAGTTTAATCACCCACCACGCCATCTCCGATGCACTTTTACAACGTGAGGCTCCCTGTTAACTGAGGGGCGGTGCGTCGCTTCTGCAGCCTGGAACCGCCGCACATATGTTTACTCCAGTAATTGCCCAGTAATTGAAGCCGCACTCATAGGAAGGTAAAGGCACTCCTTTATTAAGATAGAACAGGCAACTTGACATCCCGTCTTGAGTCCTTCTAGCCGACGCGTTTCGGAGACTTCTCTCTCCTTCATCTTGGGCTAAATGCAGGCATTTTGAAAAGTTCCTTGCTACCACGGAAAACCCTGTGCATCGGAGATGGCGTGGTGGGTGATTAAACTAAGCAGGAGACCAGTGTGCAGTGCGAATGAGAGACACACCGGAGGCCAATGAGAGCCAATTTAAATGACACAGGGTTTTCCGTGGTAGCAAGGAACTTTTCAAAATGCCTGCATTTAGCCCAAGATGAAGGAGAGAGAAGTCTCCGAAACGCGTCGGCTAGAAGGACTCAAGACGGGATGTCAAGTTGCCTGTTCTATCTTAATAAAGGAGTGCCTTTACCTTCCTATGAGTGCGGCTTCAATTACTGGGCAATTTTGGAGTAAACATATGTGCGGCGGTTCCAGGCTGCAGAAGCGACGCACCGCCCCTCAGTTAACAGGGAGCCTCACGTTGTAAAAGTGCATCGGAGATGGCGTGGTGGGTGATTAAACTAAGCAGGCAAAGTGACATTCGGGAGCTTAATGGTGAGCTATAAACTGTCCTTGAAATGAATGCAGGCACCCAAGCCCACTGGAGGGAGAAAATTATGCACAATTGAAACTACGGAGACCAGTGTGCAGTGCGAATGAGAGACACACCGGAGGCCAATGAGAGCCAATTTAAATGACACAGGGTTTTCCGTGGTAGCAAGGAACTTTTCAAAATGCCTGCATTTAGCCCAAGATGAAGGAGAGAGAAGTCTCCGAAACGCGTCGGCTAGAAGGACTCAAGACGGGATGTCAAGTTGCCTGTTCTATCTTAATAAAGGAGTGCCTTTACCTTCCTATGAGTGCGGCTTCAATTACTGGGCAATTTTGGAGTAAACATATGTGCGGCGGTTCCAGGCTGCAGAAGCGACGCACCGCCCCTCAGTTAACAGGGAGCCTCACGTTGTAAAAGTGCATCGGAGATGGCGTGGTGGGTGATTAAACTAAGCAGGCAAAGTGACATTCGGGAGCTTAATGGTGAGCTATAAACTGTCCTTGAAATGAATGCAGGCACCCAAGCCCACTGGAGGGAGAAAATTATGCACAATTGAAACTACGGAGACCAGTGTGCAGTGCGAATGAGAGACACACCGGAGGCCAATGAGAGCCAATTTAAATGACACAGGGTTTTCCGTGGTAGCAAGGAACTTTTCAAAATGCCTGCATTTAGCCCAAGATGAAGGAGAGAGAAGTCTCCGAAACGCGTCGGCTAGAAGGACTCAAGACGGGATGTCAAGTTGCCTGTTCTATCTTAATAAAGGAGTGCCTTTACCTTCCTATGAGTGCGGCTTCAATTACTGGGCAATTTTTGAGTAAACATATGTGCGGCGGTTCCAGGCTGCAGAAGCGACGCACCGCCCCTCAGTTAACAGGGAGCCTCACGTTGTAAAAGTGCATCGGAGATGGCGTGGTGGGTGATTAAACTAAGCAGGCAAAGTGACATTCGGGAGCTTAATGGTGAGCTATAAACTGTCCTTGAAATGAATGCAGGCACCCAAGCCCACTGGAGGGAGAAAATTATGCACAATTGAAACTACGGAGACCAGTGTGCAGTGCGAATGAGAGACACACCGGAGGCCAATGAGAGCCAATTTAAATGACACAGGGTTTTCCGTGGTAGCAAGGAACTTTTCAAAATGCCTGCATTTAGCCCAAGATGAAGGAGAGAGAAGTCTCCGAAACGCGTCGGCTAGAAGGACTCAAGACGGGATGTCAAGTTGCCTGTTCTATCTTAATAAAGGAGTGCCTTTACCTTCCTATGAGTGCGGCTTCAATTACTGGGCAATTTTGGAGTAAACATATGTGCGGCGGTTCCAGGCTGCAGAAGCGACGCACCGCCCCTCAGTTAACAGGGAGCCTCACGTTGTAAAAGTGCATCGGAGATGGCGTGGTGGGTGATTAAACTAAGCAGGCAAAGTGACATTCGGGAGCTTAATGGTGAGCTATAAACTGTCCTTGAAATGAATGCAGGCACCCAAGCCCACTGGAGGGAGAAAATTATGCACAATTGAAACTACGGAGACCAGTGTGCAGTGCGAATGAGAGACACACCGGAGGCCAATGAGAGCCAATTTAAATGACACAGGGTTTTCCGTGGTAGCAAGGAACTTTTCAAAATGCCTGCATTTAGCCCAAGATGAAGGAGAGAGAAGTCTCCGAAACGCGTCGGCTAGAAGGACTCAAGACGGGATGTCAAGTTGCCTGTTCTATCTTAATAAAGGAGTGCCTTTACCTTCCTATGAGTGCGGCTTCAATTACTGGGCAATTTTGGAGTATATATATATATATATATATATATATATATATATATATATATATATATATATATATATATATATATATATATATATATCTTTTTATATTTATAAGAATATATATATATATATATATATATATTTATATATATATATATATATATATATATATATATATATATATATATATATATATATATATATATATATATATATATATATATATATATATATAGCCACAGCTTTCTTCTTCCCACGTTAAGTAGAGTAAAGACCACGGCACAGCAACAGATGAGTTTCAGCGTTTATTTACACACCAGTGCAAAGAATAACGTGCATCAAATGGACGGTCAATATATATATATATATATATATATATATATATATTCTTTTTATATTTATAAGAATATATATATATATATATATATATATATATATATATATATATATATATATATATATATATATATATATATATATATATATATATATATATATATATATATATATATATATATATATATATATATATATTGTTACCACTCTCCTGCTCTCGGACAAGAAACGAGCCGCACTCCAACAGGTAATTTTCTTAAAATTCATTTATTTTCTGGCAGTCCTGACGCGTTTCAGTCGTGTCTCCGACTTTCCTCAGAGGACTTTTGACTGGGCATCTCGCTCACACCAGTTGAGTAATGTCCTTTTCAATTGTTTTCAGCCCTCCAGTGGGCGTTGATTTATTTCTCATGCTGCTTAGCTTTCTGGGACTTGTGGTGTGTTCTCGAGCCCTCCAGTGGGTTGTGCCTTTAATTATTGCCATTTTCACTTTGCATGCTGTTGCTCCCATTACATGCCTCCTTTCGACATCTTTGGGAAACCATACCTTAGCAGTTCTAGGTAGTGCCAGCTTGCCCTATACGTTTTCACGGGCTTCCATTTGTTTCATTTTCTGGCAAATTGCGGCGCACTTCCTGGTTGTGCGATCCTCCGGGCGGTTCCAAGCCCGTTCACATTGTTACCACTCTCCTCCTCTTAGACAAGAAACGAGCCACACTCCAACAGGTAATTTTCTTAAAATTCATTTATTTTCTGGCAGTCCTGACGCGTTTCAGTCGTGTCTCCGACTTTCCTCAGAGGACTTTTGACTCGGCATCTCGCTCACACCAGTCGAGTAATGTCCTTTTCAATTATTTTCAGCCCTCCAGTGGGCGTTGATTTATTTCTCATGCTGCTTAGAAAAAAGGTTGCGCCAGTTGGACCAGTAATGGAGCCACACGGTTTCATTACCTATGGGAGGTCAGTTACCTGATGGACAGTTTATGAACTAATCAGAGGTGCAAGCAGGATTCAAATTCCAACCCACTGGGGGTTTATAAAGTTTTAATTGCCTCATGAACAAACGGACTCACTGGAGATAAATATTACTGCACTACGAGATCCAGTAGGCTGTGTTTACAGCCACGCCCACGAGGGCAGGCTCTTTGAAATGAAATAAACAGTGCAGGAAGAAACACCGATAGTTACATGCAGGACGCCATTGAGGAAGGGATGATTTCCCGACACGAGTCTGGCGAAATGAATTTGGACATTTGCTTCCCTGCTTCGCTCTGTGTACAGCTGCCTAAATAAAAAGAGGATTATTTTATACTCACCACGTGGTTTCTTCCAACTGGGGCAACCTTTTTTCGTTGGATATATAGCACCCAGCCGCGAGTGAAAGGGGTTAATGGCGGACAGCTGAGCGCAATATATATATATATATATATATATATATATATATATATATATATATATATATATATATATATATATAGAGTTAATCACAATGTTGTGATAGCCCAAGTTGGTACTATCGACTTCAGGAACTGTATTTGTGAAGCTTATTCTTTAAAAGTGTTAACTTTGCATATGTATATTCGATTTTTGTCATTTTGGTCTTGTTTTGTTTAGATAAAGATTGGTTATTTTTCTAAACTGGTGTGTTTACACAATGCCTCTAAGATAGGCCTGGCTGCTCGTGCCAAGCTACTAAGGGGGTGAGCAGGGGTATCTTAGTTGTATAATCCCCTTATCCTGACTAGAAGGAAGGGTCCCTACTAATACAGGGTGCAAGCCACTGCCAACTAAAGATCTTCATTTTTAACACTTATCAATGCCCTCCCAGTTCAAGTTAATCCTAGAATGCCATGATTAACTTTACATGACCCAAATGCCAATAGGAAAATCAGTCCATTCAGTTAAAATAAAAATACTGTCATTATAATTTTGACGAATTCCCTTGGAAACCCACCTAAATGTTTAATGTATTGGCAGCATTGAAGCACAAATATGTGCGTAGGCACCTTAGCATAATACTACAAAGGATTTCAGATGGCTACAGTGAACAAAAGGCTAGTTAAATCCTTCCACATAGATAATATGACTGTTGCATAGATTAACAGCCAGGGGTTTGATTCCATGCAACAGAATCTATGCATTAACAGAACCAGAAACTTATCATTTCAAAGAGTATTTGGAAGAAAAGCTGGCATCAAGCTACTTTAGGCCTTCTCAGTCACAGGGCTCTTCTCCATTCTTCTTTTTCCCAAAGAAGGTAGGATGATTAAGTGCATGCATTGACTACCAGCAATAGGATGGGTGGCTATAAAGACCCGATACCCACTGCCTCTCATTCCAGTATTGATAGATTAGGTTAAAGGGGCAATTGCTTTTAGAGAAACTGGACATCTGGGGTACATACCACCTACTTAGAACTTAGAGTCCTACAGGCTGATAATTGGAAAATCGCATTCATAACTAAGTTCAGTCTGCTCAAGTAGCAGGTCATTCCCTTCGGACTCACCAATGCCAGAGCAGAATTCCAATACATTATGGATGGCATCCTATGAGCGTATCTCAATATTTTCTATAATGAATATATAGATGACATCTTACTATATTTATAGATTCAGAAGAAGACCATATCCAACATGTGAAGGCTGTCCTAAAAATACTAAAAGAACATCAATCAGGTGTCCTGTAAACCATGACTACTCACCGGTAAGGGTCTCAAGGTGCAGAGGGGGCACTGCTGATCCGTCGAAGGCTCTGCAATTATGTTGAAGTGTCAGGTCTTAAGGACCTTCCTAAATTGAGGCAGTGACGGTGATTGCCTGAGGTGGAGAGGCGGGGTGTTCCAGGTCTTCGCTGCAAAGTAGGAGAATGATCTCCCTCCAGCTGTTGTCTTGTGGATTCGTGGGACAGTGGGTGCATGGAATGTGAGGCGGTGGTTGAGGTAAACATGTCCATTGCCATGCAGGGCTTTGAAGGCATGTGGGAGGAGCTTGATGGTGATTCTTTTGTTGACTGGGAGTCTGTGGGGGTCTCTCAGGTGGCCAGTGATGTGGCTGCAGCGGGGGATGTTGAGGAGGAGTCTGGTGTAGGCATTTTGAATGTTCTGCAGTTTCTTGAGGAGCTGATGCCGGCATAGAGTGCGTTGCCATAGTCGAGTCTGCTGCTGATGAGTGCATGGGTGATCGTTTTCTGGTCTCAGTGGGGATCCACTTGAAGATCTTTTAGAGCAGGTGTAGCATATGGAAGCAGGATAATGAGACAGCATTGATCTGGAGTTCATGGTGAGTGAGGAGTCCAGGATAATGTAGAGAGTTTGTGGGTGGTCTATGGGTGTGGGGGGTTCCAAGTGCTGCGGATCGCCAGGAGTAATCCCTGGCAGAGGGGGTAGAGCCCAGGATGAGGACTTCGGTCTTCTCCGAGTTGAGCTTGAGGAACTGTCCTACATCCTTGTGGCTACAGCCTTCATCCTGTTGTGGAAGTTGTTTTTGGTGACTGATTGGTTCATTAGTAAGGGAAAGAATCAGCTGGGTGTCATCGGTGTGGGACACGATGTTGAGTTTGTGGTTCCTCGAGATGGCTGCAAGCTGGGCCATGTAAATGTTGACGAGAATGTGGCTCAGGGAGGAGCCCTGAGGCACTCCACAACTGATTTCTATGGGTTTCGAGTGAAACGGTGGTGGTCTGACTCTCTGTGTTCGGCCAGTGAAGAGGAGGGACTCCGTACCAGTGCTTTGTCACAGATGCTGGCATCTTGGAGTCTTGTGCATATTGTGTGGTGGGAGACAGTATCAAAAGTGGCTGAGAGTTCCAAGAGGGTGAGGGCTGTAGTTTCACCTAGGTCGAGGAGGGTGCGGACATCATCTGTGGTAGCAATGAGGGTGGTCTTGGTGCTGTGGTTGCTTCAGAAGCCAGATTGGAAGAGGTCCAGGATGTAGTTCGCTTCGATGAACTTGGAAAGTATGGCGTTGATGGCCTTCTCGATGACCTTGGCTGGGAAGGGGATCAGAGAGATGGGTCTGAAGTTCTTGAGGTCCGTTGGGTCGGCCGAGGATTTCTTTAGGAGGGGGTTGATCTCTGTGTGTTTCCAGTCTACCGGGAAAGTCACAGAGTTACCAGCGCCTTGAGACCCTACGGGTATGTAGCGCGCTTTATAAGTGTCACTGATTGATTGATTGATTGATGGAGCAGTTGTTGGTGCGGTAGAGTTCAGGGGCGATGGAGGTGCCGGGTCTGTTGAAGATGTGGGATGGACACGGGTCCGAGGGTGCTCCGGAGTGGATGCTCTTCATGATCGTCATCAGTGAGGGAAGTACAGCTGAGCAGGGTCTGCTGGGGTATGGTGTCATTGCGTGTGGTGGTTGGGGGTGGAGAAAGAGGGTCTTGGGTATCGAGGATGTTAAAGCTGTCATTGATCTCCTCATCTTGCAGTGGAAGAAGATGCAAAGCTTGTTGGAGAGGTTTTGGGATGGTGGGATGTCTGCTGTTTTTGTGCTGGGTTTGGTGAATTCTTTGACCACTGCAAAGAGTTCTTTGCTATTGAGTGACTTGGTGTTGGTCCTTTCTTGAAGTGCAAATTCTTTGTTGTTCTAATAAGGTTGTGTTGTTGAGTTACGAAAAACAGGGGTCCCTAGTAGTTCAGGGATCTTTCGCAAAAATGATAGACATACGCTCAATAGTATGTATGACCTTTGTCCAGCCGGACAGGAATTTTAATTAAAGTGATAAGCAAGAATAAAGAGGATTTTTTTACACAGTGGGTGCAGCCAGCAACCCACAGGGGACAAGACAAAACAAGGGGATGGGGTTAGAACGAACAAGGCGGTCTGTATACTAGTAGTTCAGTGAACAGACAAAAATACATTTTAGAAGCATCATTGTATACAATTTATACTTTTCATTTTACATATGATGCTAAAATGTCGACGACGTTTCGATGCCTATTGTGAAATGAGTGGCGTCATCTTCAGGACAGAGAATAAAAAAGTTTGTCTTGAAAATCTTTAGGCAATTTTTTACCAGATTTAGGTCCAAACATTGTTTATTTCCAGGGGGCGGTGCCCAATATCAAGGGACATATGGTCGGGTACTCAATTATCTGAGCATTTTCCAAGCCAGGGCAAGATAGCCTCTTCATAGGAGACCGGACCGATCGTGTCTCATTCCTGGTTGGGTTGCTCGATGGCAATTCTGGGCTCAGATGGGCGGGGATAGCGTCGTATGTAAAATGAAAAGTATAAATTGTATACAATGATGCTTCTAAAATGTATTTTTGTCTGTTCACTGAACTACTAGTATACAGACCGCCTTGTTCGTTCTAACCCCATCCCCTTGTTTTGTCTTGTCCCCTGTGGGTTGCTGGCTGCACCCACTGTGTAAAGAAATCCTCTTTATTCTTGCTTATCACTTTAATTAAAATTCCTGTCCGGCTGGACAAAGGTCATACATACTATTGAGCGTATGTCTATCATTTTTGCGAAAGATCCCTGAACTACTAGGGACCCCTGTTTTTTGTAATACGTTACTGCCCAAGGTCCCTAGTGCTATACCTTTGGGTTCCCTTGTTTTGTATAAAATAGTGTTGTTGAGTTACAGCAGTTTTGATGGCTGAGTGGTCTTCCAGGGTCTAGCTGCTCCTCCAACTCTTCTCGAGTTGTCTACAGGTGCGATTGGACTCATGAAGGGCAGTAGAGAACCAGCTGGCTTTCTTGGAGTGTCGCTTGCCTGGGGCTCTCTTGAGGGGAGCCAGTGTGTTGGTGCAGTTGGAAATCCATCAGAGGAGGTTGCTTGCAGAAGTATTAGCGTCTGTGGATGACAGTGGTGTTTTTTTTCGGAGGGAGGTGGTGAGCTGTTCTTCGGTGACCTTGTTCCAACTTCTGTGAGGCTAGTGGTGAGCGTGGTGGTGTATGGTGAGTTTGGTGAAGGCGAAGTGGATGCAGCAGTGGTCAGTCCAAAGGAGCTCATAGGTGTGGCTGAAGGTGATGTTGTCGCTGGCGGAGAAAATTGGATCAAGCGTGTGTCCTGCTGAGTGGGTTGGGGAGGAGACCAGTTGGTTGAGTTCAATGGTGGCAAGGTTCTTTAGTAGGGATGAGGTGTTCTCATTGGCACATCACCTATATGCCAAATTGGAAAAGGGTCCATGTAAACCAAATAGAATTCCTATGGTATGTCACGGAACCTTATGGAACTCAGGTGTATAAAAACAAAGTTCAAGCAATTACTTTGGCCATTGTAAAGCATCTTCACAGTTTTATAGGCTTTGCAAATTTTTAAATGATTTATTCAGAGTTTCTCAACAATCATCAGCTTTTTAAGCATTAAATAAAAAGGGAGTGTCTTTTCACTGGACAGAGGAAGGATAAGAAGCTTTTAGAAATGTAAAGAAACTATTTGTTCAAGTTCCATTCTTGAAACACCCGGATGTCAACCTATCTTTCCTACTAGAAGCTGACTCTTCTTACTCTGCAATGAGAGGTCTGCTATCTCAAAGATACCCTAAAATGAATCCAATCCACCTTGTAGCCTATAACTCCTGCAAAGTTACCTCACTTGAAATTAACTACAGTAACACTGACAAAGAGCGTTTAACCATAAAATGGACATTCGAATAATAGAGACAGTGATTAGTGTGGGGGGGGGGGGCTGACATACCGTAGAAATATATTAACACTACCCCAGTTTCCAATTTTTAAAGTCAGCTAGAGCTCTCAGCGTATGACAACTAAGGTAGTCAGTATTGTTGTCCTATTTTGATTTCACAATCACATATCAGCCAAGTCGAGAAAATGGCATGGCAGACTCCCTCTCTAGAACTCATGAGCCAGTTTAGGAGAGTAATAGGGAGTCTCAGACAGTTCCTCTTCTAATCTTCCAGGGGAGGTATGTTAAAAAAATATGGCCCTACTCAATAAACCATAAATAATATTTCTTGACCGAATACAAAAATCAAATATAATCAGTAGATTTACATTATTGGTTAGCAGATGAACCAAGCTGCATAGAGAAAAAAGGACTACTATAACAGGACAGAAAGACATTAATTCATTTTGTTCAGTTACTAAAATAAATTCTGCATTGGATGCATGATTTAGATGTGGCTGACCATGTTGGGACCCAGAACACCTTAGCAGCAATTCAACAGAAATTCTGGTGGTTCACCTTAAAAGCAGAAATTATAACAAATGTGGCCTCATGTGATGTTTCTACTCCAATAAAAATAAGTCACAAAATACCAAAAGGGTTAAAACGTCCAATTCCCACTCCACCATCACCAAGGTATACAGTGTTGATGGACGATATAGTGGAGATGCGTCATATCTACAGTATGACGCATCATGTCGCAAGGAGTTACAGATACGCCAGTATTTCTGACGTATCTGTAGGTGCAAGAATGACGCATAGCTGGAGTGTCACAAAAGTGACACAACTCCACCAATGGGTCATTTTCACACAGGCAAGTCCCATTTCAAATGTTCCTGCGTCAGTCTTACGCCTGCTGTGAGGCAGGCGTAAGATATTGACACATTTGCGTCCTAGAAGTGACGCAGTGAAATCTCATAGATTTCACTGTGTCACTTCTACGAGGCTTACTTGTCTCAATCGCCCACCCTGCATACATTATACCTGGCACAGGTATAATGTGGTGCAGGGGTTTACAAAGTGATGCATCTACCTAGCTGCGTCACTTTGTAAATATGATGCAACATGGTGCATTGTTTAAGCTGCTGGTGCGTCACAAAAAGTGACGCAGCGCAAATGTGACTCACGGGCTCATAAATAAGCCCCATAGTGATTTCCTCAAATAGGACGTTTTGTAACCTTACCTAATCTACCTACAGCTTCAGAATCCGCTTTCATTTTTACAAAAAAAATTGTAAAGTTGCATGACATTCTTAGGGTGATTATTGCGGATTGAGGATCTGAATTTACCTCTTGTTTCCTGAAGTTTATGTTTAAAGCCATGAAAATAGCTGATAGAATGTCTACCAGGTATAATTGGATGATTAAACTAGACGATAAATCCGTATTTAAGATGTGTAGTAATTTAAAAGGGGGTAGATTGGAGAAAGAATTTCTGAATGTCAGAATTTGTATACCATAATACAAAATATTCCCCATTAGTTAATTTCCCCATTATATTACTATAATAGATTCAATCTGAAAATGCTACCTTTCAAATGGCTACTAACCTCAAGACATCCTACAGTTCAAGAGTATCATAACCACATTCACCGCATGCTAAGAAAATCACGAAAACATCTAGAAGAAGCCCAGAATAGGAGAAAGAAGTATGCAGATAAAAAAAACACTCCATTGAACCAGAATACAAAGTGGGAGACAATCCGTGGTTGGATATCAAACATTTAACATTGCACAGCAACTGGAATTAAAATCAAAGTTCATTTGACCTTACTCATTTAAAAAAATACTAGCAGCCCGTCCCGACGTTGCCCAGGAGCAATTAGGCTTCAGGCCCCCTCCCACCCCGCTTTTGTAACCTGCAGACGTCACTTCTTCCTCCTGTAATTTACTTTGCTTCAGGGCCCCCGCCCACCCCACTTTTGTAACCTGCACACGTCACTTTTTCCTCGTGCACACGTCCATCCACCCCCTTCCCTCCACTTCACCCAAGGGACGCAGGTATTCGTGAAGGAAATATTCCTATATAAATATAATCTCCTATAGTGAAGCAAACGCATCTAAACAATATCATATTCACCGCTGACAGTTATGTGAGCAAACTCTCCCCTTTTTGACAGAAGGTGGCCTCGTTCGAGGGGGTACCGTTTTTCACCTGACCGTGTGTAGGCCTTCGTTGCGCACTTTGTTAATGGCGGAGCACAGAGTCCCATTGAGAAGTGCATGGGATTATCCTACGGAAGCAGAGGTGGCTCAAACGTTTACGGCAACTAAAACCCCTCTGGCTACACATCACTTTTTCTTCGTTTTCCTCCTGTAATGCACCGTTTGTCTGACATTTGTAGAGCACCGTTTGCCTCCTCTTTCTTGTCCTCGGGCTTCCCCGACCGCCGCCCACCCGTGCCCGTCCCCCGCCTGCCCCGACCCCCACCTGCCCCTACATGAGTGCCCTTACCTCCGCCGGCACTGCTCCCGCCTGTCCACTCGCACCACCGCTCCTCCCCTGTGCCATGTCCGCCGCTCCTCCTCCGCCGCCGGTACTCTGCTCCTGACATCACCGCTCCTCCCCCGCACCATGTCCGCCGCTCCTCGGACGCCGCTCCTCCCCGTGCTCCTAACGTGACCACGCACGTCGCGGCTGCGCTACTTTTGAGGCACTACTTTTTTTTTTAATCTAAAATTTTAAATAACGTTTATTTTTTTAATTTATGTAGCCTATAACCATTTACACACCCTGCCGATTTCAACGGTGTATCGGGTGTGTAGATTGGCGCAGTGGTTCCCGAGTTTACCCACCTCAAAGCCTGAAAGTTTCTGCTTTATTATAGTAGTATAGATAGATAACATCGTGTGTTTGCTAAGAAATGATTAGAAAGTGGGTGAGTGCCATCAAGTAATTGTCTAATGATTTCTGGTGGATCTTGAACGTTATTGATAATTGCCTTTCCTGAAGAGCAGCAAAGCCCTTGAGGTTCACCTTTCCATTTCATTGCGTAGCATTTGTTACAGACATTGTCCATATTCCCAATGTTCACATGTAGATTGTTTATGTAGTCTGTAACTGATTGTAGCGGAATGCCGATCTGTGTGGCGTTTTTAGTTTTTCTGTAAAATTGAGTTTTGTACCTTGTTGTTCATCTTGGTCTGTAGTATTGTGGCACATAGCATTTTCCTGTATTTTGTGTGTGTTTTTTGTGTGTGTATTGGTGGATATTGTAGCCCCATCATTTGTATGTGCAAGCGATTGTGATCCATACTAATATTATAAAGAGAGAGCCCAAACCTTTGAGGCGGGTAATCTCAGTAACCAAACCACCAATCACAACACCCAATACAGCGTTGGAAAGGGCAGTTGTAGCAGAAGGACATAGGCTATGCAGACGGCCACCATATACATTTTAAAGGTAAAAGAACAGTGCCAGCAAAGTAGTCCCTTGTGTGCGTGTCTGCGTTCTGCTGTGGGCGTGTGCTGGGGGCGTGACAAACGCTGGGGGCATGTGGTACGTTCGGCCCTTCATGCCATGTGAGTTGCAATTGCGCCGCATCAAGGGGCACGCTGGGGGCATGACACGCTGGGGCCGTGACAAACGCTGTGGGCGTGTGTCCGCGCTGTGGCCGTGTGTCCGCCCTTCATGCCATGTGAAGCTCCAATTACGCAACTGCGCCGCATCAAGGGGCATGCTGGGGGAGTGACAAACGCTGGGGGAGTGTGCTATGTTCCGCACTTCATGCCATCTGGGTCGTACATTAATCAGATCGTCTGCTGTGGCCATGTGCTGGGGGTGTCACAAAGGCGTTCACCTCAAAGCGTGGTAAGTAACCATTCGCAAGACTTCCCTTGGAGGACTGCCCAACGTCTCACACAAACGCTGGGGGAGTGTGCTATGTTTCGCACTTCATGCCGTCTGGGCCGTACATTAATCAGATCGTCTGCTGTGGCCGTGTGCTGGGGCGTCACAAAGGCGTTCACCTCGAAGCGTGGTAAGTAACCATTCGCAAGACTCCCTTGGGGGACTGCCCATTGTCTCACACATACTGGGGGTGCCGAATGCAGTGTGTGCCTTGGCCTGGGTGCGTCTGAAAGGGCTGAATGCGTCTAAAAAGCACTCGGGGCCGAAGAGCATCAGTGTGGGTCATAAATAAATAAGAACAGCGGGAAACAATCATTCAAGACTTACACAATTCTAATTGTTAGACGGTCGCCGCTGGCCCTCAAGCGGGGGCACAAGCGACTGACCGTGTCTGCGGGGACAATTACTGCAGCCTCTCCTGCGCGCTGTTACTGAACTATCACATTAAACCAAATTACACGCGCCTGCTAATATCAGCCAGGGCTGTAGCCGGGCTCAGGCGGCGGATCACTACACTAATTACATGCGCCTGCTAACATGAACCAGGGCTGCAGCTGGGCCTCAAGTGGGGGAACACGCGAATGACCGTATCTGAATACACACATTACACACATTCTATTTCATACCCGGACAACGTCGGGACGGGCTGCTAGTTGTGCTATATTTTGCATCTGCGAAACCGCAGATGTTGAGGGATTTGAGAGGCTTCTTAATATTTCCTGTTGATGTTCCTGTGATTGGCGTATGCGTTAATTTTTTTGTGCACGTGTTTTATAAGTTTTGTGTGCAAGTTGTGTCTTGCGCTTTACCATTGTGAATGTTAGTGTTTGTGTGTTGTGTGTTGTTCCTGTAAGTTTCTCCCTCTGTGTGTTACTTTTATTTCCCTTAATTAATATGTGTGTTTGTCAGTACTGTCACTTTTGTAAATATAGAATTGTAATGTAAATGTTATCTTTGTTGAACGTTTGCTTGGGCTTGTTTATATGTTTCTAACCGTGCCGTTTTCCTCCTACTGTAGCAGCGTCGGTTTTGTCGTGTGTCAGATTACGTTTGCTTGGGCTTGTTTATATGTTTGTAATTGTGCCGTTTTCCTCCAACTGTAGCAGCCTCGGTTTTGGCGTCTGTCGGATTACGTTTGCTTGTGCTTTTTTATCTGTTTGGAATTGTGCCGTTTTCCTCCTACTGTAGCAGCCTCGGTTTTGCCATGTTTCGTATTCCGTATGTGTAAGTGTGCGCCGGTGATTATTGCAAGGCCGTCTTAGTACGGTAACACGTGCTGTGATGTCGCGTCGGTATTCGTTATCTGTAAGTGTGCGTGTGTCTCTCAAAGCAGTGGTGTTCTCCCTATTTATTTTAGAGTTCCCGCAATTGCAAGTCTAACTTAGGCTGTGATGCCGCGTCAGTCTTCGTTATGTGTAAGTGTGCGTGTGTCTCATTTTAAACTTCCCGCAATTGCAAGTCCGCCTTTGTACGTTCAGGCATGCAATGCGGACGTGTCCAATGACGTTCATGCATGCAATGAGGAGGTGTCGCATTAGGCGACTGTCCTTGTTCTCCAAGACCCCTGTCAGTGTGAAAGCATTGCTACGATTGGTAAAAGGTGTGCAAGCATTGTTACGATTGGCTAAAAGTTGTTGTGGGGTGAAAGCATTGGTAGGATTGGCTAAAAGTTGTTGTGTGACCTCGGCATGTTTACTAATCCGCCCACATTGCTTACGGCTCCAATGATGAAAAAGTAAGGCTGTGACTCGGTAGGTGAAAGTTGTGTCTGAATTTGCGTTTGTCCATCGACATGTTCGCTTATTTGTGACCACGATACAATGTTGAGAGAGCACACGTCACGCCCCCCAATGACGCCCACCACGCCCCCACCACGCCCCCCAACTATGCCAGGATGATGACAGAGCACACGCCACGCCCCCCAATGATGCCCACCACGCCCCCCAACACGGCCACTGTCGTTTACCATATAGCGTTTGAACATCGACCTGTTTGCTTGTTTGAACATCGACATCGACCTGTTTGCTTGACCTGTTTGCTTGTTTGAACATCGACCTGTTTGCTTGTTTTAGGGCACGATACGGCATGATACAATGAGAGAGCACACGCCACGCCCCCCTTTGACGCCCACGCCACGCCCCAAACACTCGTTTTCAACGCCCAGAAGGGACTACTTTACCCCCTATGTTGTTTCACCTTTCTAATGTATATGGTGCCCAGATGTATAGCCTATGTCAATCTGCTTTCACTCCCCTTTCCAACGGTGTATTGGGTGTTATGATTGGTGCTGTACTTCCGGAGTTTACCCGCCTCAAAGGTTCCCAGTTCTCTCTTTATAATACTAGTATAGATATATGTCTTGTCACAGTACAATTTGAACTTCCTAAAATCCTTCAAATTCACCTGGCATTCCTTGTATCATTGCTGAAGTTGTGTCATCCAGAAATTCACTTTTGTGGTAGATGTAGAGAAATAGTTTGAAGTCAACCAAAATCCTAGCCTCCAAGATAAAATGAGGTCAAGTCAAATGCTTAATAGACTGGGAAGGATTCAGACCGGAAGAACAGTCCTGGGAACCGGATGCACATCTCTATATTCCCCATTGAGAAAATATCATCAGTGACACCCTACTACACTAGGAAAACTGCACAGACAGCAGTCTATAAGGAGGGCAATTGTCATTGTCATCCAGAGTAGCACTGGTAAAATCAATAAAGGCTTTGGCTATAGCCTGCTGCCAAACATATTCTAAGCACAAAAATTGGTGGGTAAGATGGTGAGCCCAGGGAAGGGGAGGTAATGTTGCCCAAAACCCTTGGGTGGATGCATAGCAAAGTTCATAATAGAGCTTGCCACCAGGATTGGTTATATACAGCACAGAGCTTGCCATCAGGAGTAACTATGTAAATCATATGATTTAAGTTAAGGTTACCAAGCACATAAGGTGAAGGGAAGATGAGCATGCTTAAATATGTGATGTTTCTGATGAGTGATCTTAGAATCTTCAAGAAGAGGTTATGGTAGATCTCAAGCTCTCAGAGGCCATTTTGGAATCTCTCTGTATAAATACCGCACTGTTCATACCACGCCCTTTACTAGGCAACTGAAGAATCCACGTTGAGGGTTCACCTCAAATTGTACTGTGACAAGACATATATATTACTGGCGGTTCAGCAAGATCTTCAGCCAGACCCGAACTTAGATCCCTTCACTGGCTGCCTATCCGTGAGATGATAAAATTTAAATCTCTCTGCATTACCCATAAGGCACTACAGGATAAGGGACCCCCTATTCTTGGGAGTTTGATCCACCCTTATAAGCCCTTGCGGACCTTACGCTCCGACTTCGGAAATCTTGTCAAGGTGCCCAGAGTGAAGAGGGCGCGCTCTGGGGGTCGTCGATTCTCTGTAAATGCGGCCATGCTATGGAATGCTCTCCCTGTCAGGATTCGTATTGAACCCAACTACATGAAATTCCGGAAGCTTCTTAAAACATTTCTTTTCCCCAAGGACTCCTAATTAATCTGGGCCCCCCTCAGTTTGTCTTGGTTCTTTTAGCGCTGGGACACCTCCGGGAAGCCATGCGCTTTATAAATCTATTTTCATTTCATTTCATTTTCACCTGGGAACCGCCAG
Source organism: Lissotriton helveticus (assembly GCF_964261635.1). Lineage (NCBI taxonomy): Eukaryota > Metazoa > Chordata > Amphibia > Caudata > Salamandridae > Lissotriton > Lissotriton helveticus. The sequence continues at coordinate 1,518,051,098 of NC_136068.1, read as the reverse complement.
TGGTCCTGAATCCGAAGTTCGTCCACCATCCCTGCCACAGATCTGACATCCGGAAACCTGCAACAAAAGAAAGTGAAGAGATAATTGGTGATAAAAACCTAACGTCCTGAAAGATTGATTCATAAATACTTTAATGTGATTCATTAAGAAAATGCTAATGAAATCACTGCTGAATTAATTTTTGTTTTAACAAGTGGATGCATAAAATTGAAACTAGAAGTGGTAAAAAACAGAAGGCTCAACTGTTTTACCTTTTTGGCAAATGCAGAAATTTTGACAAGCAGCAGACACTTAACAAAGGTCAGACAAAGACAAATTATTTGGTATTGCGAACATCTGTTTTCTATGGCCAGAGCAGAATCAAAATATGAAAGAATTTGAAAGAGTTATTGACGAACTTCTATGGGCACTGCGTGATTAAGCACAAGTAACTTTTAATTAATATGTGTTCTTTCAAGAAAGTCAGTAAAAAAACTTTTTCTTTTTCCTACCACAAGAGGGCAAAATAAGATTGTTAAAAAATAACAGAATAGAAAGTTGTCTATAGACAGTTGTTTATTCTTGCAGTTGGTCATAGCTAAGGCATATTTAGCAAGACGTTTTCAGTCTCTGTGGAGGAACACGCCAAGTAGCTCGTTCTCCCTTTTTCTCGTCCCATAACCACTGTTCCTGTCAGTGTTACTTCAAGGCGTTTGTGTATTTCACTCGCTTGGAAGTGCGGTTTGGGAATGGTTGGTTCAGCACCTTGGATCACTCCCACTCGGTCAGGACACACAGGACAGGTAAGTCAATCTAAGGATAATAGTAACCAGATTGCTATCAAAAAGTCTTATTTACAAGTTAAGAATCTCTTTTTACTGCATCCCTCTGGATTTAGCTCTTGTATTCAGTAGTAAATAAGTCATACTGCTTACTGCTCTCCTGAGGCTTGAGCCGGGAGGTGCACATTTTATTTGTTGCTGTTTTAAAAATTATCCTTGAATCGTTTCGAATTTACCTGTGTGTCCTTTCCCCCCCCCCCCCCCCGCTATACTACAAATCACCTTAGCGTTCTATCTGGCACCTACTTAACGCTGCCTTGTACCTGTTCACTGTTATAGTGTGTGTACTTTCGTGACAGTTCTTGAATCACCTTGTTCGGGCAGCTTACTTGCCCGGTTCCTGTCTGTGGGTGTGGCCGATCTTAACGCCGGCATCTGCGGGGACTCGGTGCTCGAGAACAGCGGCCATCTTTGTGAGGGCGCGCTGGGGAGCGTCGCTCGAACGACGCTATAAAAACATACGTTCATGGCTCCGCGCAGCGGACGCGCATTGCGGGCGCGCCGATCGCGCGCCGGAGTCAAGCCAGAGTCCAGCCCGTCAGCGCCCGTCTGCGACCGACCGAGGCACGGGGCAGGACTCTTTACCCTTAGGACTGACAGGGCAGAATCCCAGCCTAGATATCAATATGCTAGCGCAACTCTATTAGAAATGGGTAAGATCTCGAATGAATCATGTCTGCACACCATTGACCCCAACTGGATGTTACCGTCACACTGTAACACCTGCAACAAACCGCTCCCTACTCTTCAGAACCTCGATGCTTCCAAGACTAAACTAAAAATGATGCTGCTTAACTGCAGGTCCATGATAAAACATAAGACTGAAATCCACGATTTGCTTCAAAACCGTGAATTTGATGTTATGTTCCTGACGGAAACATGGTTAGAGGAATCCTCCGCCCCCGACATCTTGGAAACAGTGCCCTCGAACTACAGTCTCCTTAGAATCGACAGGCCTAAACAACGTGGTGGAGGACTTGCTCTTATTTTCAAAAAGGAACTTGAGTGTACTCTCACTAATAAAAACATCACGAATAGTGAATGTGCTACATTCTCTATAAAACTTTCTCCATTTACCACCATTGCTGGTCTTCTTATATATCGCCCCCCGGGCACGGCTACATCCTTCTGCAACCAACTCTTAGAAGTAGCCACTCAGCTAGCCATAAGACACAGCAACTTCATGATTTTAGGGGACCTAAATCTTTACTTTGAAGACAACAATGCTAAAGAAGCACAAATACTCAGGTCTGCATTACATGCGCTGGGAATAAAATTACTATCCACCAACCCAACGCATCAACACGGGCACCTTCTTGACCCGATATTTGCCACATGGGAAGGTATCGAGTTGCTCCCCCCGGTCCCAATAATATGGTCTGACCATCACATTAACATTTTTTCTATCCCTACTATCATTGTTAAAAATGTTCCCAATAAACCGCTGTCTGCTAAACGCCGTAACTGGAAAAATTACACCCCTGAACGCCTGATCAACGAATTAGAGAAACACTCCCCGCAGGTTGGTCAGTCTTTACAAGACACGTGGAATAATTATGAACGATGGTTAGATAAGGCATTAGACAACATCGCCCCATGGACCTCGAAACCACCGGTTAGGAGAACCAAATCAGAACCGTGGTACTCGGAAAAATTAAAAATAGCAAAATCCCATTGCAAAGTAACAGAACGCAAATGGAGGAAAAACTACTCCCCTGAGCTTAAGGAAAGGTATAAATCGGAACTAAAAGTCTATCAGAAAATGGTAAGAGAGGAAAAAAGCGCCTTTTACAAAACCAGAATCAAAGAGGCAGCCAATCCCTCTAAAGAACTGTTCCGTATCTATAAAGAGCTAACAGACATCTCGTGTTTAGATACGCAGGACACATACTCCAACGACATCTGCGAACAATTAGCTGATTTCTTCATTGATAAAGTCGAGAAAATACATGCCACTTTCCCCAAATCCTCTATATCAGCAAAAGAGATAGGGTTCAGGCCCCCCCTTACTCAAAAACCTACCCTTACCCAATTCACTACCCCTGAAAAAAAAGACTTGATCACCATTATTAATAGCATACATTCTGGTTCCCCTACCGATGTATGTCCTTTGGACAAGATCAAAGACATCATGGAAAGCTTTCTAATAGATCACATAAGAAATATGATAACTCTTTCTTTTCAAGAATGCAAAGTACCAGAAGATTGGAAAACTGCGCAGGTCATCCCCCTCAAAAAAAAAAACCAATATTCCCATCACTCAATTTCAAAATCTAAGACCCATCTCCCTCCTGCCACAATGTGCTAAGATTATAGAAAAAATAGTCAATGCACAACTCATGGCTTTTCTGGAAAAGGAAAACATACTTCACCCCACTCAATCGGGTTTTAGACCGGGTTATTCTACTGAATCAGCGGTACTTTACTCTACAGAATGCATCCGCAAGATGGTAGACGAAGGAGAAACAGCAGCGTTGGTCATGTTAGACCTTAGCGCAGCTTTCGATACTGTGCTCCATGCCACGCTGCTGTCCCGACTCTCAGACATTGGAGTGAAAGACCACGCTCTGGCCTGGTTCCAGTCCTTTCTCTCTCATAGATCATTCCAGCTGCACTGTCCACCCTTTAAATCATCTTCTCGTGACGTGAGCTATGGGGTTCCTCAGGGCTCGAGTTTGAGCCCCACCTTATTTAACATCTATATGGAGCCCCTGGCCCGCGTCATTGAGAGCTTTGGGGTTGGCATTGTCAGCTATGCCGACGACACCCAGCTCATGTTTAAGCTGACACCAGACAGCGAGAAATATGCCACTAATTTCTCGGACTGCATGAGTGCTGTAGCCACCTGGATGGACAACAATTGCCTCCGTTTGAACGGAGACAAAACAGAGGTGTTGGTGGTAGGGAACAATGCTTCAATATGGTCCCAGGCATGGTGGCCTACGGCTCTGGGCGATCCCCCACACCCTGTGGAAAAGGTCAGAAACTTAGGGGTTATGATTGACGCGGATCTTTCAGGAAAATCTCAAGTCAACAAAACCACAGGCAAATGCTTTGGCACTCTAAAAATCCTACGAAAGATCATTGATATCATCCCTACAGAGGCCAGAAAAACCATAGTGCACGCGCTTATAACTCCCCACCTTGACTATGGAAATGCTCTCCTTTTAGGCCTTAACCAAAAACAGTTACACCAGCTACAATGCATACAGAATGCAGCCGCCCGCATGGTATTAGGTCTACCTAGAAGAACATCATCCCAAGCAGCCCTTGCTAGACTTCACTGGCTCCCTGTCAGGGAAAGAATTATGTTCAAAAGCCTCTGCTATGTCCATAAAATCGCCCATAATAAAGGACCTATCTATCTCAGAAATCTGTTGTCTATCCATCGTCCCCTCAGAGAACTAAGATCTTCTGGACTGACACAATTCAAACTTCCCCGTATCTTCAGAGCCAGAATGGGAGGAAGATCTTTTCGCTACCTTGGAGCTAAGCACTGGAATGCTCTACCGGTCTCTTTGCGTATGGAACCCTCAGAAACGCTTTTTAGATCGAAATTAAAAACACACCTTTACCCACAATAATTACTCTCCCTGCCCTCCCCCCCCTCTTCTCCCTCTGACAGATTCAGTTAGCAGTTAGCGCGGGGACACACAGTTTGTGCAGCCATGCGCTCTATAAATGTTTTATTATTATTATTATTATTATTATACGTACCCATGACTGGTGACTTTAGATCTCTCTACAGAAAAGGGTTGTGAAAGGGTTTGTGGAAACTGAGATTTTCACTATTTTTCCAAGCCTACTTTGAGGCTTTATTTGGCATAGTTTTAGAGGTCAGTACCAGAGTATTCCACATAGTTTTACCTGTGTTAAACTTCTGTTTCTTGTCCCTCCAAAGCGACAATTGTGCCTAATACTGGGGTTATTATGTTACCCAAAAATCATAAAAAATATATCACTAATTGTAACCACCCCTCCACATGCCGCCAACACCTCCACAGTACAGAGTTGAGGGCAGGTTCTGGCCAAACACCACACTGTTCACAGCAGGAGTTGGCTGCATCCACCTGGCCTCCAGCGAGGCATTATGCTCAGCCCCACGTGAGTGGTCAAACCTCCCGCTGTGGACAGGCTCTGGCTAGGCCCTGACCCCAACCACCTGTGGGGGGCCAACCCCACACTACTCACAGCCTTTGATCGTGAGCAACCGGGGGTTGGCTCAAGGGCCTGGCCTCCCGCTGCACACAACCCTCCATAGGGGGCCAATCTACAAGCCTCCTTGCTTAGGTGTCAAGTTCCTTGCAAGTGTTATTCGCTGGTGTTGGTGCTGCAGTACTGGATCAGGTACTGGAGTGCTTCTTGTCACCTGTGAGGGTATCTAGGTGCTGGTAGGGTTCAGTTGATTAGCCGAATAACCAGGTCTTCAGGGACTTTCGGAACTCTGGAAGAGATGGGGAGTAACAGAGATGAAAGGATAGCTCATTTAATGTCTTTGCTGTTAGGTAGAAGAAAAAGTGACCTCCGAGTCTGCTACATAGGATGAGGGAGGTGAGGATTAGAGGAAGAGATGTAGAGCAGAGGTGCCTGGTGGGCTGATGGAAGTTCAGGTGATGGTTCAAGTAGGTGGGTTCGAATTTGCGTAAGGCCAAGTATACATGGATCAGGAGTTTGAACTGGCATCTTTTCTGTACAGGGAACCAGTGGAGTTCCCGGAGGTTGGGGGTATGTAGGATCAACTAGGGAGATCCAGGATGAGTTTGGCTGTGGCGTTCTATATCATCTATAGTCACTGGAGGAGGCGAGCTGCCATCCCTGCATAGAGAGTGTTGCCATAGTCCAATGGGCTGGAGATGAAGGCTTGGGTGATGGTGTGTCTTGAGGTTTGGGGTAGCCATTTGAATATCTTCGAAGCATTCATTGTTACGCCAAGGCCAATGAATACTTTGCTCTGGGAGTGAGATATGCTAATATCTCTGGTACAGCACAAGATCTAAGGCCGACCTTCCCAGATGCCACATCAGGCTCCAATACCCTGGTGACAATATTGGAGATGGCAGGAGGCCATTGATTGGTGTCCCATATTTATAGGGCCCTGCGCGATGACCTCCCAGGGGCGTCCCTTCAGGTCCAGACCAAATGGGATAGCATACTAGGTGAGCTAGTGATGGAGAAGGACTGGATACGGATACATGAAGGGGTACGGACTCTCAGCTCTAATGCCAGATTTAAATTGATACAATATAATTATGTGAACTAAACATATCTCTTTCCAAAAACATTGTATACTATATAAACTGACTGGTTGGACATTTGCTCCCGCTGCGGAAGCCTAGCAGCAGACTTTATACATATGGTGTGGTTTTGTGTGGCTTTAACCTCTTACTGCCAAACAGTGGTGGATAACCTAAACAGAGCTACTGGTTGGACCATACAGCTTGAGATGTGGCAAGTGTTATTGGGATTGATCCTCTCCCACTCCAATAAAAAAATATTAGAAAGTTTGGGATACTCAGCTAACTGTTAGCAAAACACTGAAGATATAAGCATTGGCTCAGGGATGTCTGCAAATGTGCAACTGCTGAGGAAATTCGGATGAAACATGTCCAAAAAGATGAAAAACTGGAGGATGATCTAAGGCCATGTTGTCTGACTTGAAAGCACGCCCAACGAAAATACGACATGGAGAACTGGCTGCGTGATGTGTCACGAGATTACCAGAGGGTAGGGATGGGTACTAGGTCCTATATGACTATGTAATTTGACTTCAAACACTGATTGCTATAATGCATCTGTGGCTTTCTGGTGTGTTTATCAGACTATGTATGAGAGCTGGGGAGGGTGGGGGGTAGTTGGGGATTGCTTATATGGCCTTATTGTGGGTCACTTTCTTAAGTCCCGGAGTAAATCTGCTGCTTATTACTGTTGTCAATTACATCCTTTGAAACTTCAATAAAGATTTTTATTTAAACCAAATCTTACAAAGCATGTAGAGAATGAAAAAAAAAGAAGCAGGAGGAGGAGACGGAGTTAACCTGAGATGTCATGGTTAGCTTGTTGTCCAAAATAATGCCTACGTTCATAGTGTGGTTAGTGTAGGTAGGAGTAGGTCCGAGTTCTGAGGGCCACCAGGATGCTTCTCATGGGGAGCTTTTGTTTCCGAAAGGCAGTACCTCTGTCTTGTCTATGCTGAGCTTCAAGCATTTGTCCTTCATCCAGATGGCGGTGTCTGTCATACAGTTGTGGAAGTTGGTCTTGGTGCTGGTGATGTCTTCAGAGAGGGAGAGGATGAGTTGTGTGTCATCGGGTTTTGATGATGGTGGTCAGAGGTGTCATATAAGTGTTGAAGCAGATGGGGCTGAGTGAGGATCCTTGGTGTACTGCACATATTATGTCCTTGGGTTTGGAGGTAAAAGAGGAAAGCAAACTTTTTGCGTTATTTCAGTGAGGAAAGAGGCGATCCACCTGAGAGCTGCTCCTTGGATTCCTATGTGGTGTGGGCTTGTGATGAGTGTGTGGTGGTAGACCGTATCCAAGGCTGCTCAGAGTTCTGGGAGGATCAGAGCCACAGTCTCTCCTCTCGAGTAGGGCTCCGATGTCGCTGGTAGCCAGTATTAGGGCTGTCTCGGTGCTTTGGTTGCTACGGAATCTGGATTGGGAGGAGTTAAGTAGGAGGTTCCTTTCCAGATGTGAGAAGAGTTATTGGTTGATGGCTTTTTCTCATATTTTGGCCAGGAACAGAAACAGGGAGATTGGTTGGTAGTTGGTTAGTTCACTGGGGTCTGCTGATGATAGTGAGTGCATGTTCCCACCTCGCTCTTGAAATTGGTCAAACCTTGTTTAATTGCTGTGACTGAATTTGCTGAAAGATTTTTTAACCTCGTTTTAATTGTTGTTTGCCCTTCGTGAATGCTGTCAGTGTGCTGCTGCTCCTTTTAAAATAATTGTTACTTCTACGTTTAGGCGCTTTTATGTGGACAGTTGGCTGCTGAAGTTTTTTTAATAATCTTACCGCTCTGCGCATAAGTCAGGCACCTCCTTACACGCAACCCGGTCTGCCACGGTAATCACCGATTGCTTGGAGGGATGTGACTCCTCCCTGACCTTCCCGACCACAGCTTGCGTGACCAGCGGACACATCCACACTACTTATGTGAGCGGCGTGCAGCCGGCGTGTCAAAGGCAAGCCCATCTGCGCCCGTCCGCGCCTGTCCGGGACCGTCCGGGCCCGTCCGGGACTATAGGCCACCCATTATGCCCATTTGGGGCCTGATCAACATTTGTGGTATTCTGGTAGCTCCTTGCGGACGATGGAGAGGTCTCTGACTGGATCTTGCTATCACTCATTACAGGCAGGTGAGGGGAGGACACATTGTACCAGCTGCACTTTTAGTCTCAAATCCTGCAATTATATTCCCCAGCAAGACCACATGAAGCTCACCCTTTCAAATTGTAGATCCCTCATCAAACACAAAATAGAAATTCTTGATTACCTCATTGACCACCAGCCTGATGCGATGTTCCCCCCCGAAACCTGGCTCAGTGAGGACTCCGCCCGACATACTAGAGGCACTTCCAACAAATTCTGGAATGGTCAGACAAGATCGCATCTTAAAGCGCGGAGGTGGAATAGCCATAATTTTCAACCTATCCTTCACCTGCAGGCTAGATAAAGTTCTAGTAGGAAGCTCAGAGGCAGCTCTTTTTAGTTTAAAAAAAGCAAACAAGACAGCGATGAGTGGTCTCCAAATGTATCGCCCGCCTGAGCCGCTCAATGATTTTACCACTAATCTTACGGACCTGGCCACCCAATCAGCCCTTAAATACACACATTTTCTGGTCTTGGGTGATCTCAATCTACACTTAGAGGATCAACTCAAAACAGAGGCACAATCCTTATGTAAAGATCTTACCAGCATACAATTAAAATTCGAATCCATGGCACCTACACACTGTGCAGGCCACCTATTAGACCCCATTTTCTCGAACCATTTAGGCCTGGTGATGGAACAATCAACCCCTGTTCCATGGTCCGACCACTACCTCATAGAATTTCGCATACCTTTAATCAAACCAGGCTCCTCAAAAAACACTTATCCTACCTTTCTACGCTGGAATTGGTCCAAGTTTAACAACAACTGCAAGAGCTTTTCCAGGGCACTGCAGAAAACTTCACCTTTATCTGATAACGACTTCAATTTGGCCAATGCCTTGATAGATAAGTGGATAACAGGATCACTAGATGAAGCTGCCCCTGAATCTCAAAGACCACGAAATATGGGTCTAAATCAGCCACCCTGGTTAAACGATGAGCTCAGAAGTGCCAAACAGGGATATAAGCACCTAGAACACAAATGCAGAATAGTTTTCTCCAAAGAAGCGAAAGAAGCTTATAAAACAGCACAGAACAAATACCACTCTCTTCTCAAAAAGAGGCATTCGATATACTACAAAGAGGAGATTGACATGGCAGAGAACTCCTCCAAAGAACTGTATGCCACTCTGAAAGAGATCTTGTCACTCGAGAGACCACTTACAACACCTATCAGCTCTGAAATTGCATATTTATTCCTCCAAAAAGTTTCCACTAAATACAACTCTTTCCCTAAGGAAGCCGGTAACTGCCTTAATGAACCTAAAGAGGTATCCAATGAGCCGAGTATGCCATCCCTGAGCTTGTGTCTTACCCCTCCTACACTGGTGCTCAAGGAAATGGCTTTAAAAATCAAATCTGGCTCCCCGGCCGATCCAGCGGCACCAAATAGGATAAAAGAGGGCATTGAATTAATAATACCCAAAATACAGCAACTGCTAGATGCATCCTTTTAGGGCAGAGAGGTTCTTAGGGCATGGAAAGATGCGACTGACATACCTCTAAAGAAAAAGCCCTCTGCCAACCCCGAGCTACTGGATAATCTGCGTCCCATCTCTCTGCTCCCCTACATATCCAAACTCGCTGAAAAGGTTGTGAACAAACAATTAGTGAAACATATAAACTCACACAACCTTCTACTTCCCACTCAATCAGGGTTTAGTTCACCCCTTTTCTACCGAATCCGCTCTCCTCTATGCAACTGAGCATTATAAGGAGATGGGCAGATGCCGGTCAGACAGTGGCCTTGGTCCTTTTAGACCTAAGTGCCACCTTGGACAAAGTATCCCACAAGCTACTCCTTCCGCATTTATGGCTGTGTGGACTGGATGGGGCAGCTTTACAGTGGATGCGTTCCTTTCTCGAAGATAAACGTTTCCAAGTTGTTCAACACCCCCACCGATCAAAAATCCTGCCACTCCAGCAAGGGGTCCCACAGGGATCTACTCTGAGTCCCACCCTTTTTAATCTGTACATTGGACCATTGGCTAGGATCATGGACAAATACAAGATCTCCATGGTGTTGTACGCTGACGACACACAGCTTGTGGTGACCCTAGTACAAGACACCAGCGAGTCTGCAGTACAGTTTTCTTCTTGTCTCAATGATCTGGCAGCATGGATGCCGACCCACTGCCTTAAATTGAATGGCAGCAAGACAGAGGTCATGATTATTAGGAAATGTCCCTCCATTTGGGGTACAGCCTAGTGGCCCCAGGCACTGGGACCTATCCCTGAGCCCAAAACTGAGGTAAAAAACCTGGGAATATGGCTTGATCCTAAACTCTTGTTTGAGACCCAAACTAGAAAGGTGGTAGGTAGATATTTTGGCACCCTTAAGATGCTAAGAAAAACCCTAGACATCCTTCCTGTATCAGCAAGGAAAACCATAGTTCATGCTCTGGTGACCTCGCAACTTGATTATGGGAATGTCCTCTATCTGGGTGCCACAAAAGACTGCGTGCAACGACTCCAACGTATTTAAAATGCAGCGGTGCGCCTTGTTTTTAACCTACCGAGTTGATCTTCAATGACACAAGCTCTCGATTCCCTCCATTGAATGCCAGTTGGGAAGATAATTCTCTTAAAAGCCATGTGTTTATGTCATAAGAGCCTACAGGGGAAAGACCCCAGCTACCTGGATGATTTTCTCATCCCGTACATTCCTGGCCAACAGTTAAGATCAACAAGAGTACAATTACTCAAGGTTCCCAGGATAAGGAAAGTTAGGATGGGCACACAATCTTTCTGCTATCTAGCAGCTAAGAACTGGAACACACTTCCTTTCTCGATACAAGCTGAGAAACCTGAAACAATCTTTCACAGAGGACTGACAATCTGGCTTTACAAACTTAAGTCCAGTTATTCACCCACTCCTACTCTAGGGCTTCTAGTATGGGGACACACCTCTGGGGGTATCCAGGCGCTCTATAAATGAACTATTATTATTATTATTATTATTATTTCTTTAGTAGGGTGTTGACTTCTGCATGTTCCCAGCCCTCTGCGAATGTGACCATGGCAATTCAAGTGTTGATCAAGGTGGTGAGTACGTGGCTGATTCTGGCTTTGCCTAGGTTTAAGATGTGGTGAGGGCATGGGTCGATCTGGACCCTTGTATCATCTGAGTTCATGAAGGAAGCGGTGTCTTGTGAGGCAAGCTGGCTCCATTCTGTTAGTCAGATGTCTGTGTTGGTAGCAGGGTCATTGTGTTGCTTGAAGAAGTCCATGTGCTTGGGCTTGAAGTTTCTGTAGAAGTTGGCGATATTGTTGTGGAAGAAATATTCAAGGTTGTTGAAGAGTTCCGGTGAGGGGGTAATGTTGCTTGTTGCAGCTGAAGTGTTGTAGAATTCTTTGACAATGTTGAAGAGTTCTTTGCTGTTATTGAAGCTTAATTTAATGCATGAGGCTACGGTAATTTTCTTTGATTCTCTCACCTGTCTGTGGTAGAAGTTGAGGGCTGTCTTGAAGGTGGACTTGTCAGTCATGCCCATGCTGGTTCAACATTTCCTTTCCAGTTGTTTATAGTGTCATTTAGTGGTTCTGATGTCTTCAGTGTATCAGCTAAACTGCTTCATTAACCATCTGAGGACATTGTTGCCGATGGGAGTGACACCATAGGTGCAGTTGGTGATCCAGTTGTTAAAGTTGCTGACATTCTGGTCTAGATTGTTAGAGGAGAGGAGGTGGGTGGTGTTGAGAGCATTTATCCACATATTCTTTGAGACTTTGCTCTACCTGTGGCGGGCAGCGTTGGGTAGACTGGGGGAGGAGGTCCATGAGCCTTGTAATATTGAAGCAGACGATGGAGTGGTTGGTCCAGGTGAGTTTCACGGTGTGGTTGTACATGATGTGGTTGCTGGAGACACAGATGGGGTCTAGCGTGTGCCCTGCAATGTGCATGAGTTCATGCTTGAGTTGGGTGAGTCAGGTGTTGTTCCTTCTGTAAAGGAGGTTGGTAGTGTTGATGTCATTGTGGTCGTCGATATGAAAGTTGAGGTAGCTGTGGAAAATCTAGTTGTTGAAGTTGATTGCGAGGGGGCGATGAAGCCGGCCATTAACTTGCAGATGACTGGACGTGGTCTTGGAGACACTAGTCGGGGGTACACCTGATGGAGGTTTTGCTCTTTGTTTAGAGTCAAAGTTGAGGTGTTCCATGTCTGGGGTGATACTGCCATTTGTGGTCGTGCATTGGATGGATTTCTTGTATGTGATGGCGATCCCTCCACCAGACTTGTCAATGAAGTCACAGTGGGTTTCTTGTATCCTTTGAGAATTGCAGTGGCAATGTCAGACGTAGAAGTGGGGTTGAGGTAGGTCTCGGTGAGGAAGAGGATGTTGGGTGTGAGGCTGGAATTGAGGTCCCAAATCTTGGTGGTGTGTTTGCTTCCAGGGAACTATGATTTCATGGTGGAGAAGCCCTTATGTGAGACCGACAGTCGTAGGGCTGTAAAACACCAGAGGTTTTGTTGGGTGCTGTGGTGCCAGGCACTAGTACTGTGAATCCTGCAACTTTTCTTTTTAATTTTTAACACAGTAGGGATGCCCTTGGGACCCCACCAAGTCACCTGAACCTTGAACTCAGGGCATGCTCACCATGTCCACATGTGGGCCTTTTCAATTGATCTTTAGGGCTCAGGGACCGATTCCCCAAGCCCTGTAATTGCAGCCTCAACATTTTTCCTGATGTTGTGGTCAGCCATTCAGATTGGTCCAGTACTATGGACCCTTTTCCATATTTGGGGTACCTAAATCACTGATGGGAACAAAAAGCTCCTACAGCCAATCAGAATCGAGTATTTTTTCAATTTGAGTCTGTGGAGACATCAAGGTATTAGATATCTCTAACTTTTAATCTCTTCATGCCCACCCTGCTTGCTTCCTTATACACTAGGGGGCATATGTATGAGGAGTTAAAGCCACCGTAGCGTACATTTTTTGACTTTACAGCAGCTTTTTTTTATCGCCGTATTTACAAGTTGACGCTAACCTCAGTTAGCAGCAGTATTCTGCCAAAAACATGCATTTTTAAGATCACCTCTTCTGTTAGCGGGAGTTAACGAAAATGAGATGCAAGGTAGGCGTTCCCATGCAAAAGCTGCCGCTAACCCCACTTCGTGATAATTACAAGGAATTCCTTGTATGGTGCAAAACCAAAAGAACTGCCTCTAACTGCAGTTAGAGGCAGTTTTTTAAGACCAGAAAATAGCTGGTCTTAAAAATGTTGCAAACACTTGGGGCCTCATTTCATAGCATTTGGCGCAAGGAATGTTGCTGTGCTTCGCTGCGACAAAACTAAAGGGCAGGAATGTGCACCATCAATAAGATCGGGCGCATTCCTGGGCCTTATTCAGGAAAAGTGTTGCATTGTTGCGACAAAACAGGGTTGCAACACTTTTCACTAAGCAATTCTTGTTACACCAGAGATGCGCTGCATTCACTGCATGGCGCTCCATGTCACAATTAATGACAGATACGTCTGGAATCCTGATGTATCTGTCAGTGCTAAATTCACACATTGCTGCAGTTGTGTCACAGGCATGAAACAACTCCAGCAATGCATGGGGCCAGCCCATTCCTGTGGCACTGCGTCTCCCTTACGCCTGCCATGAGGCAGGCGTAAGGTTCTGTCACAGTGGCATCCTACAATTGTTGCAGTGAAAGCTGTTAGATTTCACTGCGCCACTCCTATGATGCTTTGTTGCGTGGAAATGTCCACCCTGAATACATCATACCTGATGCAGGTATACTGTGGCACAGGGCTGCACAAGGTCACGCATATGCCTAGATGCTTCACTTTGCAAATATGATGCAATGTGGTGCAAGAATCACGCTACAAGTACGTCATGAAAATTAGGCACTGGTGGGGTGAAACTGTCAGAAGAGGCTCATGGATAAGCCCCCCCCTGTCTTTTTCCCCTACACTGGTGCACAATGGCTGCCATGCAACAACGCAGGCACCCTTGCGCCACAGTGCAAGGATGACTGTGTTGCGGAGTTGACTGATGTTGTGGCTCCTTCACTTCTCGAGACGTCTACAGGTGCATCTGGACTAGTGGAGGGTGGTGGTGAACCAGTTGGCCTTTTTGGAGTGTTGTTTGCCTGGCCTATTCTTGAGGGGTGCCAGAGTGTCGGCGCATTTGGAGAACCATAGGTGGAGGTTGCACACTGTGGTGATGTCGTCTGTAAGCGTTGGTGGAGTGGTGGTGCTGAGGGAGTTAATGTTAAGTCCTTCGGTGGCCTTGATCCAGCTGTGAGGGGGGGTGATGATGGTAGTGGTGTACGGTGGGCATGGTGAAGACTTGATGTATACTATGATGGTCGGTCCAGGAGAGTCCTGTGGTGTTGACGGTGTAGTTCAACTTCCCACTGGCGGAGAAGACGTGCTTGAGCGTGTGTCTGGCTATGTGGGTTGCTGCGGTGACTAGCTACTTGAATCCAATGTTGGTAAGGTTCCCCAGGAGGGGAGTGGTGGTCTAGTCACTGGGGTTGTCCAGGTGAAACTTGAAGTCTCCGAGTAGGATGTAGCCGGTGGATGGGAGAGCCTGGGGTGCAATGAGGTCTACACTGGCATCGGTGAATGGGGTCCATGGCCCGGGGGCCTGTAGATGAGGGTGCCACAGAGGATGGTGTTGGGGTTAGTCCGGATCTGGAAGTGGAGGTATCCAATGGTCACCGTGGGTCATTAGAGTGCGTGGTCAGTCGGAGTGTGCTTTTGTGGACAATGGCAATGCCTCCTCCTGGACGGTTGGGTGGTCCTTGCAGATGATTTAGTAGAGGACAGGGATGGCGATGGTGCTGTCTGGTCCAGAGCAGAGATTGGTCCAGGTTTTTGTGAAGAAGGCGATGTCTGAAGAGGTGGCATTGAGGAGGTCCCAGATGTCCGTGGCATATTTGTGGGGTGGCCGCACATTGAGGAGGATTTAGTTGAGCTGGTCGGGTGAACGGTTGGTCAGCTGGGCGGCAAGAGGAGCTGGTGTGCTGATGTGGCAAAAGGTGCGTTTGCAGTTTCAACAGGCGCACGGGTATTCTTTGGTGATGCTAGATGGCAGGTGATGTGGCGTCCAGGGTTGAGGGTGAGGAGGGTGCTGGTGTCGTAGCGGTGCTGTGTCTGAGAGGCAGGGTCCCCGGTGCTGGGCACGGTTCTCGTCCAGACAGACACAAACGGGCTATACTTTAGCTTCCCTTTGGCACACCATTGGCATGCTCGCTGCACATGGCCACACAGTGTCCACCATAGAGAAGTGCTGCAGGGGGGCTGGACAACTGTGAGGCAGGAGACACGGGGAAGGACACTGGAGGGGGTGGGGACGCAGGTGATTGCAGCAGCAATGAGGGACAGGATCGGGAAAAAGTAAATGCAAAAAAGCACAGGAAAAAAAAGCTAAATTCAACAAAGATTAAGAAATAAAGTAAAATGTAGGAAAGCAAAGGAGAAGAGCAGAGGGATGAATAAGAACAGCAGACGAGAGGGTCAGGAGGGCAGTCAAGCTGCAGAGTAGTGACTCTCTACCACTGGACCACCAGCGATGAGGCGCCGGCAGGAGCCTGTGGGTGGAGGAGGGACTCAAACAACTGACCTCTGTGTCAGAGGAACCAGCAGCAGCAGATGGGGAGAGCAGCAGCAGCAGCAACCAGACGGCACAGCACTGTGGAAAGAGGAAGTCCACTAATGGTTAGTCCCCCCAAATGCAAACTAATAGGAGCCAAGGAAAGGCATCAGCACCAGGTCGCCGCTTCCAATCTTATAGTGGTGACCAGATTCTGTGTTCCCCAGTTCCCCAGTGAGTAACAGTGGATCAAGCTGCATACCCAAGGGCCTGGGGCCTAACAGGCCCGTGCCCCTGGCACCCACTGCCACCAATGGCTGTTCTCAGCAAATTAAGCGAGTTAGTGGAGTCCCCCACCAGTCTTGTACGATGCCCTCAGTGATGTAGGTCAGCCGCAGCCCAGAGATTGCTCAGGGTACCGTGTGCATCTCCCACAGGTGCTAGGCCTGGGCACAACTAGCCACAGGCCTCCTCAGCTACGCGTCCCACTTTCTCTTCACCTGGACATTGACACAAGGGCTCAATGCGTTGCACTCACTCCAAATCTGTGACTCAGCCAGCAGGAGCCTCAGTCAGGTGGGATTTCACAAGCCTCGGTACAGCAGTCGCTACCAAGTCCACTGGGAAACCTCCCGATGCAGATGTGGCAACAGGGCCCCCTGAGGCGCAAAGTTGCAGCGCGACGGCCACACAAATTTGGTACAGCGCAGGGGCCTCACCCTCCACAGTGTCTGGCCAGCACAACATCCTACTGCCTGTGATGCAGGAGGCACGGCACACCATTGTTGATCTCCTCCCTGCAACCCAGGGTAGTGGTGGATCATAGTATGCGATGCAGACCTCCCTTCGTTGGTGCGCAGGAGCACCTCTACCTGGGGGGCACCCGGCGGTCTTCTCACACAGGTCAGCATCGTGTCTCCATGCGACATCCCAGATGTCACCACCAGAAATGGGTGATCGCCACACGTCACTGTCTACCACCACGGCCCAGAAATTTCACAGCACCTCCGCATCCCACTCTGGGTCCCAGATGCAGCACCAGCAAGGTCTCGGGCCCTGGATACTGTCTGCGCTTTCAAGGTTTTGGATGCCATGGTGTAGCAAGGAGTGCGCAATGAAAAGTCATGCAT
Organism: Lissotriton helveticus; assembly: GCF_964261635.1. Lineage (NCBI taxonomy): Eukaryota > Metazoa > Chordata > Amphibia > Caudata > Salamandridae > Lissotriton > Lissotriton helveticus. Next base: position 1,518,034,225 of record NC_136068.1, on the reverse strand, counting down.
CACTGGTTTGGCACAGCGATGCGCCTCTACCAATGGGACTCTGTCTGGTCATCCTGGCTGTTGGGGGGCTTTGGGAGCTGTTGATCCGTGTTGCACTTAGCCCTGGCTGCTCCGTTCTGCATTCCTTTGGTTTTCTTTCCTATTTTTCATTGGAGGTGGACGTATAGGCTATTTTTGCCTCTAGAAGCAAAATAGTCACTTTGGGCTGACTAAAGTGAGTTTTTTTTCCGCTAATGGGCCTTTTGTCAGTTTTCTCCCACTTATGTCAGAATTTGTATTGCCTTCACGCTAGTGTTACTGGCAGTTTTCACCATAGCTACTTGAAACTATCGCCATGTAGCGACATATTGTAAATACATCGCTAACAGGGCGATAGCTTTTGGTGATAGGCATTCGCGTTCGTTAGCAGCAGTCCTTGTACATATCCCCCTAACTTCTCTAAAACGAATTAAGGACTTACACCAAATAAGACAAGCATGCTTTCCGTGTAAAGTTCTAAATTTGTGTCAAATTTGAGGTAATTCTGTTTTTTCTGTATTGAAAATAAAAATTTCCTAGGGGAATTAAAAGGTGAATCACACTTTTGGTACACTCTTTTCTTGACCCCTGCTTGAGGAATCATCTGTAAACTTTTCATGGATTACCATAAGAGCATGAGCTTTTTTTTGCAACATTTCAATGAGATTTGTCATGAAGAGCAAAAGATATTAAGAATACCAAAAATGTATTTCCAATTAAAACTCTAAACAAACTATACAAATGTCAGGTTTTTATATGGTTTGTGTTCACCGAACCATAATAATCCTTTAACTGAGCTTTTATCAGTGCAAAATTTGTGTGTTGGGGAGGGTGGGGGAGGGGGTGTAAGTGTGTCTGCACGTGCACGTTTGTGTATGAAAGAATGTGTTGTTGCTGCATTTAAGCTCAGTGTGTTGAATAAAAATATTAACAAAACCTCAAAAACCCTGAAATTTGCAGTGTAGTTTGAACTCCACAATGGACAACAAAATGCAAGCACACCATTATGTTGCAAACCATACTGAATTCACCTACATGTACCAAAATGAACTGTGCACAGACTCCTGCTATTCACAATGACTGCTGGGAGCAAAGCTGACCTTTGACCAGGCCCTGGACCCAACAACCAATGGTGGACATCCCAAGCTGGACAGAGCCTTTGGCGATGCGCAACGTTGATTGGTATCAGGGTCTGGCCTTCAGCCAGGCCATGTGCCCAGACACAAGGGTATACAGTAAGTGCTCTGCAGGAAGGGCTGGGCACATCGCCTAGTAGTCTTTAGCCAGGCCCTTCGTCCACCTTCCAGTGATTGAGAACTCCTGCTCACATGGCCTTTGGATCTGTGCAGTAAACACTGAGCATTGAGACTCGCCTTCGGCCAGGAACTGTGCCCACCCCCATGAGCGACAACTCTGCAGAGCACAGCGTCTGGAGTCTGACGTGCATGGCGAGGATTGGCTGCAGTGCTCAGCCTGCTGCCAGACCTTGAGTCCCACCTCCTTGTTTATCAGTTGCCTCTATTTTTATTCATTTCATGATCTATATTGATAACTATTGTTACCTAATAGAATTAATTTGTAAATGCTGCCTGTGGGCCAAGACAGTAATAAAAATGAAATATGTATCAAACTGAGGGGTAGTATTGATTTCTAAGGTATGAGATGATGCTATTTCTGAAATGTTTAATCTCTCCATTTTCTAATTGGACTTTAAGTCACCCTATAAGGCAGATAATCTGAGATAAAAGAGGTGGGATGGTAAAGTAGGCAGATGAGATGAATTCTATTTTTGAAAATACTACGGTGCCCTCTCAAATTAGTTAGAGTATTTGAAATTGTAGCTAGTTTATTGGGCAAATAACCCTCAAAACGCCAGAAACTTGCCAGCTCAATGAGCAGAATATATAATATTTCCTGGATGAAGCTTGATAGCTTTCTATGAGACCAATGGCGTTATAAACGACCTTCTTTGTGAAATTATTTTCTAAATTCAACATTTGACCTAATTTTTATGAGGATTATTTTAGTGCCTGCCCACCTACAGATGTTTCTTGACAATTTTGGCTTGCTTGTGAAGGGGGCAATCCACAGGAAGGGCTAACATAGGAGACTAATCGCTGTCTATTACATTGTAAAACGTGTTTTTGGCCCTTAGAAACAAAACACGCATGCAAAAAAGTCAGAGCTTCTACTCGCTGTATGCGTCATATTTTATAGAAATTCAAGATGCTAATTTTACTCAATCATACCCTCTCTTCAACAAACAAATTTAGTACATGCAAATATTTTGCTAATTAATTACACATAAATGCGCTTTTAAGCATGTTAATTATAATAATGGGATTTTGCGCCACTTGATGAGGAGCACACATTGGAAATGGACTTTTAGAGGGAAAATTCCTGATTTGAATTGGTTTTTCCAAGCACTAATTAGGCCGTCATTTAGCTTCGACGAATCTATTTTGAAAGCAGCTCTGTTCAGTAATTACAGCATTGAGTCTCAGGTTCCATAACAAGAAGTCCCACATCTGCGAATGGAACTCTCCCTGAACTTAAGAAAAGGCATGTGCGCCATAGAGAATTTACAGCTGTGGAACAAAAACAGTGTTAGTTCCTTTTGGCAACCAATACTTAATTTCTTTATATTACTATTGAAGCTATTTTATTCTGTTTAATCATATTTTGTAGGAACATTACCATTGTGCACATTTGTTAGAATATTTTCATAATGCATGTAACTAAACATAATATTATATTTTCAGGTCTTGTGAGAGACAACTTTAAATCAATGCACAATTAAATTATACAGCACAATGTAGTGCATTATGTGGCAATTTAATTAGCTTATGATACTGCCTTTATAAGGACTAGGGCCAGATGTAGGTGGCCAATTACCGGTCGGTAACGGCCGAATTCGGCCGTTACCGACCGGTAAATGGATTTTGAGATGTAGGGGGCAGAATCGGTAAATTTACCGATCGGTAAATTTACCGATTCTGTAAATTACCGAATCGGTATTTTTACCGATTCGCTAAAAATGATATGTAGGTGGGACTCTTCCTAGTCCCACAAGCCTTACAGAATCGGTATTTTACCATCAAATTCAATTTGATGGTAAAATACCGATTCCGGTGTGCATGCACATCTGTGCATGCACACCTGTGCCATATGACAGGCAGACCTGCCCTTAGGGCAGGTATGCCTGCCACATGGCACCCGAACCTGTTTTGGGGGTGCTAGAGGGTGTCAAAGTGACACCCCCGGCACCCTTGTGAAATTCGGTATTTACCGATTCGGTAAATACCGAATCGGTAATGCCCATTCATTCCTATGGGCTTCAAAGCCCATAGGAATGAATGGGCATTACCGGTCGGCAGGGGCGGTGGGTGACATTTGAAAGTGGTGGGGCGCAAAGTAATTATCATCCAGGACCGTAGCGAGCGAGCGCAGCGAGCGAGCCCGAACCCCAAAAGGGTGGTTTGGGGGGATAACCCCCCCCAAGAAAATTTTGAAAAAAAGAAGACAAATCGTGCATTTTCAAGCAAATTTGAGAAAGCAGGAAGGTTAATAAAGCAATTGTGAAAGTGCAGTTATTACATTAATAGATGGCATAACATAGGTAGCTGCTTATTCAGTATAACCACAGAGCTTCATACATTCCGTCCTATTACGCTGAATTCAGACTATAAGACTTTCATGAAAATCTCAGCTCTAAGAGTAGAAGAAGTTGCTCAGCAGTTGGGAAACAGCCTTCACAAGCATTGGGAAAATGAGAGGCAATTACTTGAAAGCAAACTGAAAGCAATGCATCAAGTAGTAACTTAAAGCAATGCATCCAGCAAAACTGTGCATGCAGTCAACCATACAAAAGTAAACTAAAGCAAGTGTGAACCTGTGAACCTTCACTTTGAAAGCAGGGTGCTAGTCAACAGGCCAGTCACATACATTTAAACTGAAGAAGAGTACACCTCAGCATGCAGGCACCAACATAAAAGCACCAAGCAAGTCAAACAGTTTAATGAAAGAAAAATGAAAGCAATACATCCAGCAAACTAGACAGTGACTCAAAAAGTAAACTGAAGCAAGTGCACACTGAAAGGAATGCGCAGTCATTAGTCAGACATTCACATAAAAGCAACTTACCAAGACACCTAATCAATTACATGGGGAAAAACTTGAGCCAATGCATCCAGAAAACCAGACCAGCACACCAAAGCATCCCACCACTGATAGGATGGCAGCTGTGCTCTTAGGGTCACCCCTCAGTTTTTTGGCAGGGTGGAGCACCCCCCACTTTTATGCCCTGTGTGTCTGAAGGGGAGACAGGCAAAAGGGGTCATAATGGGACATCTGGCACAGCCACTTTGTAATCGAGGTCACCCACCCAGCTCAAGACTGAGTTACAGGCTGATCCTAAATCTTTAAACAACCACAAGGGTCTCCAGCTAGTTGGTTCTTGAGCCAAAAGAGTCCTCAGCTCACTGGGAGTCTTTACATCGCGCCTGAGATGACATGACAATGTCCCTTAATCCGGAGCAACTGTGGGGACTGGTCTGGGTCTGGATCTGGATCTGACTTGGTACGAGCAGGATACAAAAAGTAACGGGTAGGTGGTAACCCACTTCAAGTGAAGGAGCTGTAAGGAACCTAAGCGCACTGGTGTTGATACCACTAACAGGGCAGCTCTGGCTTTCTCAGGGTGGGTGTCAGCTGTGTGATGAAACCAGCATGTGAAGCAGTTACCTCAAACAAACTAAAACCAATGCACTCATCAAGACAAGGATTTACATGAAATCAAATAGAAAACCACCATCAAGCCAGGTAGTCACCTAAAGGCAAATTGAAGTGACTGCACACTATGGGAAGTGCACTTCACCAGCCAGCCTATTACACTAAAGGAAAATAAAAGCAATGCTCCCAGTAAACAAGACAACATAAATTGAAAATGTTTCCCCGCAGGACCAACAGTCACAAAAAGTAAAGAAACAGAACGAAGTTAGAGGCACTCCAGGAATCCAGGTAGTCACACAAAATCATAACTGATTGAGCAAACTGTGTACTGAAAACTATTTTAAATAAGACAATTATATCAGAACAAACTAGTCACAGGAAAACAAACGCATGCACCCATCAAGCCGTGCATCACAAGTCAGCAAACTGAATCCAATTAAACCAGCAATACTTGGTGTCACCCAAAAGCAAAGTATAAAGTGCACTTCAGCACCCGATATGCAATATGTACACACAAGGTAGTGGCACTCTTACCTGCAATAGGCGTACTTTTTGCCCTTCTTGCCCTGGACGGTTTTCGGGGAGTCGTCGGAAGCGGGGGAATGCTGCAGGAAGTAGTTCATGCGGGCTTTCCAATCTTTCAAACTAAAAAGGAAGAATAAAAAGGCACGTTAAAAACATGTCCCTCTTGGCAAAAGCGAAACAAGTGTGACAACGAACTACAGTAAGCATGCACAAAGAATGACAGGGGTGACAGTGGGGGATGGGCATGCACAAGATCACATGGCGCGGCCGCAGCGCTGGAAGCAGTGTGCATCTAATTTTCACACACCCACTCACTCGCGCTCTCAGACACCCCGGACTTTTCTAGTCGATTCCAGAGCCAAGTATGCGGCACAAGCTTGAAAGAACCACCACAATCCCGGAAGTGACCTTTACACTAAGGTGCGGTGAAGGCGTCTCAAAGTAAAGCTGATAATCGCTTTCCTGCATTCTACATATCATCGCGTATTTACAGACGTTTATGATAACCCTTTGTTCGGCTCATTTATCGGGCACTGATGGGATTTTGGGAAGGAAGGCAATGTACCCAGATGTGGGTATCGGTCGCAAAAGATATACTCGCCCCCCCTTAGTAAAAAAAGGAAATCTTCCTAAGTACAGAAGAACGAACCTCTTAGTCAGCCCTTTGGGGCGCTTCAAATCGATCTGCACTTGCATATTTCTGCAGCAGATGTATTAACCCGCTGAGCTAAATAAAAGGGGATTTCACACCAATTTAAGTGCACTGGCGAGAAAAAAAAACACCTTTCTGTTACAATGTTCTTTAGGACGACTTTGGAAATCATACAAATTCTGCTTTTCGCAGTCAACGACTAATCGATTCCATTATCATTTTAATTACATAAAAATAACTAGTTATACAGCCACCATCGAATGCCGGGGTAGCCTAGCCAACAAGGATGCTACATTGAGGACGGTAGTCGGAACAACTGGATACTCGCAGTGAAGCGCGCCAACGAATGGCCAGGGGTAGTAGGCGCTATATAAATGCAATTCCCAGTTTCCCTCGTAATACAATAGGTACTATCCTGGGATTCGGCAGAACTCCCTTTCCACCCAAAACTGTTTAATATACATTTGCAACAGAGGTCAACTGACAGCAAACATGACGTACATATAAACACTGCGCAGACAGGGCTTACAGACAACTCTCGCCAGCAGTTCTGCAAACAAGAACACACCAAGCCCAGACTACTGCATGTGATCACTTTCAGATGCTGGTAACATTCCTACTCCCATGGGTCCCGCTGCCCCTGTTCCTTTAACCCTACTGCAAGACCCACCTCCTGCCTCACAACACATGAATTTGATCAACCTCATCGCTGGTACACACATCTGCAAATTTATTTTTGCACTGCCATGTTGAAAGGCCCTGAAACGCTCTACCATAAAAATGTTGGGTATGGGGTGCGGTAGCTACAACAGCATGATGTGTGCTGAGAAGGTTCAATGGAAGAGACGCAGTAACATGTACTTGGCATATAACTCGGCACGGAACTCAAAGCACATCAACATATACATTTACAGTTCTGTGCACATTGAGATAGATATGCCCCAAATCACATAATGTCAAAATGGAATCTGGACCCATGTCTTGCTCAAACCAGCAGCTTTGTAGTCGCATCAAGTCGGGGCAATGGCATGACCTGGAAGTCCGTGCCCTAGCACCCGGTATTAGCGTTGCCAATATTCTGCAACTTTTTGATAACTCTAAGCCACCAGCTAGCAGCACATTTGTTAAGGTCAGCTGTTTTCATTTGGCCGCTTTAATAGGGTTTGAGTAAACGTTGACCTGTAGCAGCGGACACGAGGACTCGCGCAAACGGCTATTGAGGGGAGCATGTGGTTTTCACCTTTAAGGAGGTGAAGCACAAGCATGCCTACAGAATGGTGGCTTAATCACCTGGTGTAAGAGGAAAGTGCTTTGAGGCATTCGGATCAAAGGCATTTTTGTAAACGTATCATCTGTGTACGTTCAAAATGCCAGCTTTTATCTATGAGCAGACATAATCACTTATTCTTTAAAGTCAAATTAATATTTTTTCACTCCCCTGAGATGTTGGTCATATTATAAACATGGACATACCACAGTGTAGAAGAAACCTATTTTTTCAGTGTAATAACCATAATTTCCTTTTAATAAAGCGCTTCATACCGCCCTTGTGCTGTTTCTAAACCGCTGTAAATACCAGCTGTTGCCATTACCCAGTTTAGTAATACTGTATTACTCACGTAATTTTTGTGCAACTAAAAGCAAACTGTATGTTGTCAAACAAACAACCTTATGTACTAAAATTTGCTCACATGCCCTATGGTAATTGTTGGGATTGGTAGAAAGAAATGATTTTTAAACCACGCTGTTAAAATCTGGCAGAAGTCTGCCAAGAGTCTCTGTACTATATATGAGATATACTATATAATATATATTCATTATTATCTAGAGGGAACATGTACTAAAACCCCTCAAGAAAGAAACCTGTGTTGTTATTTCTGCTGTCATTTCAATCATCATGTATCAGACATAAAATGTAGTGACCGAGGAAGCGGATTGATTTTACAGTGTGCTTTCCTCCACCCGTCCTAACATGTCGGTAATGGAAGATCCTCACGTGGGCTCCAGATAATCATGTTTTATCGCTGCAGAGAGCAGGCATCCGAGTGATGGCTGCCTGAACCCCAGCCGGATCAATAGCCAGCAGACAGGTCATCGAACGGATGGAAGGCTGAGTCAGCCTTGCAGGTTTGAAATCATGCCATCCAAATCATCTCATCTCAGCAGCAGTCTTTTATTCACCAAGCAGTCCTGACAGCCCAGCCCGTGTACAACAGGCGCTACATAGGGTAGAAAGTTCTTATCCATGGAACTGCCTCGCAACAACGGACATCAGGAATATCTGTAAATGTTGGCAACGAAGGTGACTGTGGACAGTACGAACAAAACAGGCTCCAGACAAACTGACCACCAATCCCAACAAGCAGACACACAAGCTACGAAGCGTCTTGTAACACACTGTTTGCTACCACGCACATTTTGTTTGCTTTTGATACTTGCACCCGGCCACCATTGCCTACGTAACGTTTGTTCTTGTGCTGGAGTGTCTGCCTTTTATTGCAGAGAGCTTCCACTTATAAAATGCTCAAACCTACTGGCTTTGCCGAGGGTGGCGTTCAAATCTCAGGCTTGAATTCAACCCTCTTTTGTTTAGTGTCACTGGCTGAGTCATAAACAATTTCCTGCGTGGGCTGATTATAGCACTGATTCGCTTTCAAAGACCAATGAATTAACAATATTCTCTGAGTCATGGACTTTCCAAAGTCAGCTCGCTATAAATTGGAATCTAGCATCACCTGATTCTAGAATCTATACCTTCCACCCCCAGTGTCATCCCACGCCGCACCTTCTCTAAACACTCACTTTGCCCGTAGCCATGCTTTCATCCTATCAGGTACGCCAAAGGATGAAATATCAAAGCCATTAGCTTGACGGTTCAACAATCAGAAAATAAGAATTCACTTTAAACGTGATCAAAAAGGCACCTTCAGTAAAAAAAAAAAGTTAGAGAGCAATATTTGTATTTAAGAAAACTTAACAAAGAACATACGAATCATTAGAGAACAACTGAACTGTTCTGTTGAAAGGCATCTGCCAAGCACATCTGGGCACTTAAACTTTAATGTAAAGGCCTCTCCAGACCACATTTAACAGAAAATTAAGCAGGCATTCTACAGATGAAGTCCTCTTTATTCAGTAGACTAGCATTTAAGTAGTTCTTTTAGTGTCACGACCACTCTGCCATCTGGAGGAGAGTGCTTTGGACACAGGCCATGACAAGGCAAGGAATGTTGTTGTGCTGTAGGCACAGCGCACATCAGGGCAAATCAAATCAAATCAAAAGTAACTTTATTCGGTTGAATTTACAACCATAAAAGTACAGGTGAAAATCATACAGTACATATACAATTAATTGCAACATTTTGTTCTTCATATAAAAATTAGTTGCTATGTGCAATAATGCATCAGTTTAAGCATGTAATCAGTTTGCTCTGTATTGATATCTAAAATAACAGCAGTATAAGAATAGATATTTACTGCGCAGAGGCCGCAAGTTGAGAACGGATTTTTATACAAGCTTTTAAATAATAAGCAACTGTTTTTGCAACAAAAGGAGAATCTAGACATTGTAATGCCAAAAGGGCAGGTCTGCATCTTCTCAGTCTTAATAATCTAAGCAGAGGAACCAACCAACGTTTACGAGGATTATCATAAAAGGTACAAAATAAAATTACGTGTAATGTTGACTGGGGAGTACAATTGTCACAGGGACATTTGATCATTTCACGTGACCAGTCAGAGGGCATAGGAAATGAAACAAGACGATAAAAGGAATTAAATCTAAATCGGGTTAAAACATATCTATCATAGTTGGACAGATAAAAGGACAGATAAGGTTGCAGGCCATATGAGGATTGAATCATCGTTAGATGAATAGTTGACTGCTTGCCGATTTCAGAGCACAGACGTAAGTCACTTAGGTGCGAAACACATAAGTTCTTTAGAGACCTTCTTGATATGGTAGTGAGTGACGTAGGGTTTGTAAAAAACTCTACGCAATTCAGGTCATTCAGAAATTTAAAAACGTACCATAGCCAGGGAATCTTCTTCCAATGGGTCAGAGTCAGACAGTCTGTTATTAGCGACCGGGTTAGGAGGCATTGCTCCTTGGTCCATATACGGTGCCAAAGAAGAATCGGTTGGTACCTTACATCAGGGCATTATCTCATCTTCACCCCTGGGGAGCGATGGCGTGTGCGCGTGCAGCTGCTGTAACCATAATCCTCCTCCCTCGGCAGACGTTCTTTCTGTAACCACTATGCAAACAACTCCACTGCTATTTTGGCGGCCAAAAAAAAGTCAGAATTTCTATGATAACTTGTTCGTAGCAAATTAGCACTGCTGAGTGTGAGCCGCAGTCACGAGCTTTTGAATTGGACTTCGCGCAGAGATCTTAACGTTATGGGCTTTTTACCAAATACTTGTATTTTGTACGTTTTTGTAACCAGCACACATCACTTTTATTTCTCCTGTAATGCACCGTCACTTTCAAAACTTTTGATCCATCCATGATGTAACTTAATGTTTGCTTTTATATTTTGTTACTCGTGTATCATTATTGGTCCTTTTGTGAAGCGCTCTGACACCTTCGGGTAAAGTCCGCGCTATATAACATTGCATAAATAAATACATTTTAAAAGCCGGGTCGGCGCCAAAGCGAAGGTGGCGGTGCATGCAGGCAGGGAGCAGTTCTTCATCATCCGCTGGACACTTTCATGGAACCTAGTCATTATTACCGTCTAGCCTTTGCGAGCCGAGCATCTCAATACCAACATTTTTTACAAGTCGTCCTGGAAAAAAAACAATAACGGGAGAAAGGTTCCCAAAGTTTTCTTACCGCGGGTGGCGCCGACATCCTAGCAGTGCGTGCGTCAGACAGTGTGTGTGCCACCCCCAAGCGCGGCATCCAATGGGATGCTGCACCGGTGGACAGCAGCGCAAGGATTGGCTAGCATGGCATATTTGCTGCTCGCCCTTTTCGCCCTCTGTAAACCCGGGCTGTGGCAGGCGAACAGCACCCCTGGGTCCCGCTGGGGACCTTACAGTGCGCATGCTTGGGAAAGTTTTCAACTTTCCCAAGCATGCGCACTATAAGTTCCCTAGCGGGACTGCCCACTACGGTCTGCTACAGCCTGAGTGTCTGTCACTCAAGCTGCAGCAGGCCACACCCCCCCTGCGCATTCCCGGAGGCTGATTGTGAGGCAATGTCTTTTATTTAGATAGGCCGGCGGCTGCGATGCGTCCATGGTGGCTGGTGGGGCTACGCCCCTACGCCCCAATGGACGCACCGCTGCTGCCGGTCGGTATTTACCGATTCGGTAAATACCGACTTTTACAGATTCGGTAAATCCACATCTGGATTTACCTACATCTCCCTCCTTATATTTTACCGATTCATAAATACCGAATCGGTAAAATTCGGTATTTATGAGTCGGTAAAATATATTTACCTACATCTGGCCCTGTATCTCTTTGATACCAGTAGCAAGTGTCTCATGGGCACTAGTCCAGGTACAGAAATGGGACTCTGGCTGGTCTTTGAATACTAAAATACAGCAATATTCGGGGTTCAGAAGGCCCCTCAGGCCTCTGAACATCGGTGCCACTGCACCTACTGCACTCATGGAAGCTACAACCCTGCACTGCTGCTGTTGCCGCCTAAAGTCCATGCAAGGAGGGTAAGTGGCACATGTCGCCTTTGACAAAGCCTTCAGCCTGTACTTAAGTCAAAAGCTTACTGGAGACGCCACTTCTCGCTTCACTTTCAGCTCATCTTTCTAACTGCGACGTTTGGGATGCCCAGTGTAGAGCTGAGCAATGCACACAGGGCGGTGTGGCCCGACTCTTCGGTCAGGGAACACCTGTACACTGCCTTTTAGTTTGAACTGCCTCTGTCCCCACTCCAGGGAATCTTAGGCTTGCTGTGAGAAAGTGCCATCTTTCTTGCATTGGTATGCCCCCACTTTTTCTGAATTGCTGATGTGCTTTGACTGAGTGTGCCCTGGTCTCCTGCCAACCAGGTACCCAGGGCCTGTGTTCCTTCCCTAAAACTGTACTGAAACAAAACCCAATTGGCATCTTTGGCCACCTGTCAGCCCCTAGTAAACGGTACCCTAGGTACCCAGGGCATGGTGACCAGAGAAGACCCCTGAGGGCTGCAGTACTATATGTGCCACCCTCAGGGGCGCTGTACCCTGGCACCCACACACTGCCTTTGCAGGCTAAGTGCCTAAGTACAGAACTAAACCAAGAGTCGACATGGCACACATCCCTGTGTGCCATGCCCACAGAACTCACTGCCCTGGCATACTTCAGTCACCCCTCTAGCTGGGTGCCCCATGTCAGAGGTGTGGGCACAGGTGCAGGAGCCCTGTGCCCCTACAGTACCCAGGGCCATTCCTGGGCACTGTAAGTGCAGTGATGCCATTTAGAGTATATGGTACAGGAACGTTGTCAATACGAACTCCACAGCACCATAATGGATACACTGACGACTGACAAGTTTGGTACCTAACTTCTCAGCACATTAACCCCACACTGATGCCAGCGTGGGATCTAATGTAAAATGCACCAGAGGGCATCTTAGAGATGCCCACTGAAACCCCAACCTACAATCCACGTCTGGGCTGAGTGGCTGCAGAGGCAGCTACACAGCAGACATGTTGTTGGACCCCTGGGTGGAGACCTCCCGCTCTCCTGGGCCTGCAACAATGCACATCCTGGGTGAGGTGCTAGGTCTCCTCCCCCAGATGGGCAGGGGGAAGCTTCAAAGGCCTGCCACCTCTGAGAGCTTCTCCAGACCATTTGCTGTACCCAGCAACTTGCCCCCACCAGTTCTAACCCCCACTCTGGCGGGAAGACTGGCGGGAAAAACTACATCAGGAAGGGGGGGGTGCCAGCCTGTGCCAACCCCACTCCTCAGGTGGGGGAGACGAGGCGAAGCACGACCCCGGGCTCCGGCCATCTTGTAGATGGGGAGCCCTGTTCAATCCCAGCTAGGCTCCTGCCCCCCTTCAACAGGAGAGGAGCAGGCTAGGGGGTGTACTCACCCCAGGACAGGGACCACTGGGTCCCTGTCCTTGCCCTACCTGTAACGCCCCTAAATTTAGTATTTAGGAGCTCCCTGAACCTTCCTTCCTTAAATCCCGACACGAAAAGAAGAAAGAAGATCAAGAAGAAGAAGACCCGCCGTGCAACTGCTAACAACAGGACGACAACAACTGACTTGGCACCAGCCCCACCGGCCTGTCGATCCTGGAACCTGCTCCTGCCTAAATCCCGGTGACTCCTGCGGACAGCAACCTTGGGACACCCAGAAGACCTGCCTGCCTTGACCCTCTTAAAGACTGGGACTCCCATCAGCAGAGGCTCTGCTGCAACAACCCACCTGGTGCCAACCAGGAAGCTCCGGACCAGCCCACTGTGCACCCACCGAGCCCGGGCCGGGACCAACCGAACCAAGACCATGAGGACGTCCCCCTGGCGACCGGGACCCGAAGTTCAGTGCCCAAAGACCCTCCTCGATGAGCCAGCCGACTCAGAACCAGGGGCCACCCCAACCGCGACCAGCCGAGGGTAAGCTTTTCCGACACCCAAAGACACCCCTGCACCCGACGCCCTACAGCCCCTTGTGCCTCCCTTTGGAGTAACTACCTGTGCTCCAAGATCCCAACTTACCTCTCGAAGTGCTGGTCGCCCCTGGAGAGTCTCCGTCCCCGAGCCTGCAGCCTTTGTTCCTTTTTGACCTTTTCCATTGGATAACATAGAGCGGCCGATGGCTCACGAGCACCCTGCACCCAGCTGCCCGAGTGCCGCTGGCTGTGCCACCTTTGTCCTATCCAACTTCCCCCCTTGCCCTGAGCAAGTGACCAGGAGCCCAGCTCCCATGGCCGCGTGGCCTACTAGCCAGCAGCCACCAACCGAAGGCCCCCTTCCCCTCATTGGATATCATTGGGCCTACCTACCTCTGCACCTGGCTGCCTCTGTGCCGCTGGGAGTGAACTAACTGCACTTACCTGACCCTGGGGGACCCCTGAGAACCTTAACTTCACCAGCCAAGTACTCACCTGGAAACGGGTTTACTCACTTACCTGCCATTGGATAACATTGACCAATTTTGACTCGAAAATTTTCTAAGTGTGAAGTTTTGAAAAATATTCCTATAAAATCAGCCAAAGTCCAAATTCCGAAGTACTCACCTGTGATCAGGGGAGAAGCCAGTACTGTATCTCGCAGGGGTGCCGCTCGCAGCTGATAGCCTGACCCTGTGACTCTGTACTTGCCTGCTTTGACGCTTTGGAGCCAATTCGGCGAAAGGGGTGCATATTGTCTTGGAATCACCGACACAGTCCTAACAGGGGCCGGGACTGCGAGACCCAGAGTTCCGCGCAGGATCAACGAAGCGCACCTGGAGTCTCTTCCCGCCCCCTGCTCCTCCCGGTCACACCGCCCATAAACAGCTTGCGGCCCCCGCTTCGCGGGAGCCGCTCGCAGCTGATAGCCTGACCCTGTGACTCTGTACTTGCCTGCTTTGACGCTTTGGAGCCAATTCGGCGAAAGGGGTGCATATTGTCTTGGAATCACCGACGCAGTCCTAACAGGGGCCGGGACTGCGTGACCCAGGGTTTCGCGCAGGATCAACGAAGCGCACCTGGAGTCTCTTCCCGCCCCCTACTCCTCCTCCTATAAAGATAGGCTCCCAACGCTAAGCGGGACGCGTGCGGGACGCCGGACGAAGCCCGGACAAAGGGCGGACAGTCTTAGACAGTCCGAGACTGGCAGAGACTGGACTGGGCCAGTTACTCTGTCCAATCATCAAGGTGAGACATTGTCATTGAACGACGCCCTATTCGAACTCCTACTATTACTGACATTGCACGATCTGTGGCTTAATCGTATTCAGGGTCCGTAACATACGCCGCTCGCGCTTTTACTAAGTGTTTTTGGGAGTGTATTGTATACTGGTGAGCTATGTCTAGTAAAAAGTTATCCCCGGCCAAAAATACTATGGATAACTACCTAGTTCAGGTAGTAGCTAAAATCAATAGCGAGAGGAGGTCCTCATTGGGGTTGGGTGTATCTCCTAAATTTACCTTGTCGGACCCTGATCTGGCCCAACTCCCCGATTTAGGCAACAGTAGCAGCCCTGTTGCATTATCTGACCCTGCTGATAAGGCCATCTCGGCTCAGATTAACTGTGTAGCTGAAGATAGTGACAGTGATAGTGAGGGGAGGTTGCATTACATCGAATTGAGGAAAAAGCCCCAACCCAAGTGCTTGGACCGCGTACCACCAGAGGAGTTAGAAAGGGCCAGCCTAAACGCGGAGGGCTACGCTCGAGCCGGAAAAGGCCTGCTTCTCCACCTAGCAATACTGTTGTAGCCGAGGAAGAAGGGTCAATTGATGAAGTTTGTATGTCTCTAACTAACGAGCAATTTAAGAAGCTGTTGGGTATGATAGATTCGAAAATTAAGGGCATTGTAAATCCTTTGGTAGGTAGGATTGAGAAGTTAACTGTTGAGGTAAACAGATTAGGGGATTTATTGGACAAAACTCTAGTTGTAGTAGAAAAATTGCCTGAAGAAGTTGTATCTAGAGTGGAGTTAAAAAAGGGAACCTCTAGACCTGAGGGTGGAGGTGGAGTTATTCCTTTGTTTAATCACCCGGCGGTCCCTCAGGTAGCCATAGTGGATGGTGAGCCAGGTGAAGATGCCCCTCCAGTTGTATCTACTGCCCTGAATCCCGTGAAAGGCTCGGTTGAGCTTATTGTTGAGGCTTCCCCCCTGGTCCTTGTTTTAGCTAATGTTCCCACATTGGCTCCGGGACAGGATGAAACTACTTCATCCCTGCTGTCTAAGGCCCTACATTGGCTGACTAACAATATGGTGATAACTCCCTGGGGTAAGCAACAGTTGGCAGAAGAATTAGTTATGGCTAGGAGGGTGGAGTGGATTGGAAGTAGCCCCAAAAGATTTAGGGGTGATTGCGTTGTTCTGAATTTTTCAGATCCAGATGTATTAACCAACATACTGCCCTACCTTCTACCGCCACAGCGAAGAACAGCCGATATTATTCCACTCACTTTAGACTTTTTCTATCGTCGAAGAGGGGGGAGTCTTAACCCGTGTACACTAAGGACAAAATGGAATGTGGTGCCAAACAAGGGTAGGAGGGTTGCTCAATCCACTGAGTGGGGATTACATGTTGAAAACAGGTTCTCAGCTCTCTCTAATCTGAACGATTGTGACTGCCTTTTTTGGGGTAAAAGTTCTGTACTATCAGCTTCAACTTTTCAGAGTAGTGGCAGCCTGCCTGCCCAGAAGGGCAATTGTTCTGGAAATAAGATGGTGCCTAGGATTGGGGCCGGATTAGGCCCGACGGATCCCCAAACGGTCTCGGCCTTATCCTCTGTATGCTGTGATTCTGTAGTTGGCTTACAGGGGGTGGGTAATAGTGATGTCATATGTAATGTAGCCCAGGCAAGTTCTGTAGTGATAATAGCGGGCGAGCCTAGTAACCCGGGCCCTATTTCTAAATTGCAAGCTGGTTCTTTGATTGGGATGGGAAACCTAATCTCTTGGAACTTGGCCGGGCTGTGTTCTAAATTAGATTGTGGGGACTGGCTTGGCTTTGTTAGTTTATTCGATGTATGTATATTCCAGGAGACCTGGGCATGCGAACCTGTTTATGCGTTGGGATATTTTTCTGTGCCAGCAATAAAGGGCCCAAAAGGGAGACCAATGGGGGGTCTCACAATTTGGGTTCGACAGTCCCTTAAACTAACAATCAAAAGTATGGTGACTAGTCACAATGATATCCAGTTAATCAGGATAACCAATGACATTTCAGGTTCACTTGATATCTATAATGTATATGCCAGAAGTGCTAAGGTTGGTCGATCTGAAGTTTTAATTGCCTTGGGTAACCTTCTTGACACATACTCGCATGATCAATCAATCAATCAGGAGTTGGTTAAAGCGCGACTACTCACCCGTAAGGGTCTCAAGGCGCTAGGGGTGGGGGGGGTTGGGGGGGTGCAGGTTCCATTCCATCAAGGAGGGGGTCTGTCGAAGAGCCATGTTTTGAGGTTTCTTGTGAAGATGGGGAGCGATGTTGTCTGTCTGAGGTGGAGCGGAAGGGCGTTCCATGCTTTGGCCGCGAGGAAGGAGAAGGAGCGGCCTCTCGATCTGGTCTTTCTGGTGCGGGGGACCACAGTGTAGGAAAGCTGGGCATGACAATAATATCGTTATAGCAGGTGACCTCAATCGGACTTTTGAGCCTTTGGTCACTGGCGAGGCCTTCCTTGGAGCCGAAGAGGATTCCCATTGGAGTATCCCTGAGTTAGAATTGAAGCCAGTCACACGTTGGACTGAGGACATAATAGGACATAATAGGTCTCAATGCTATGTGTCTCGAAAAAGGTCTAAGAGCTTTGAACGGAAGAACAGCATTGGATAAAAAAGGCTCTATGACATTTGATAACGGGAGACATCAAAGCAGAATAGATTATGTCATTTGTAGTATGACGTTATGGCCATCTGTCTGCGACATGGAGGTTGTTGTGAGACCCGAGAGTGACCACAATCCCCTATGTGTGGAGCATAAATGGTGGCCTGCTGGGAATGATTCAATTTGCCCTAATGCTCTTGTACCACCTCTAATTATTCCAGGTAATGACATGCGTAGGCTCAGATGGGCTAGCGTAGTGACTAACCAACAGGCCATCGATAACATTAACCTTGAAGCTGATAAAGCTATACTGGCCATGGAATTGATTAGCGTTTCTCCCTCTGGACTAGGGGAATTGTGGTCAATATTCATGATACCCTTTTTGGCAAGATCAAAAATCATTTTCTGAAACCTGCTAAGCGCAACGGGGCAAGAGCTTGCAAAAGTGCAAAATGGTATAATGCCGAATGCTGGGCAGCACGACTTGCTCTGGGTCACGCCATTAAGATGAGGGAGCCCGAGGCATCCGCCTAGCCAAGGATTATAAAATCTGCATAGCGAAAGCAAAGAGAGCCTGGGATGAGCAATATTGGGGTAATTTGAAAAGAGCTAGTGACAGAAAGGATTCCAGACTGTTCTGGAACATTGTTAAATGGGGACGTGAGAGAGTTGAGGACCCCATTAATAACAATGTACCCCAAGACGACTGGGTACAATTTTTTAGTTCCCAGTACGCTGCTAATAACCAGATTACAGGCGAGGACAGTATTACCCCGTCTTTTTCCCAAGGTAATCTCTTTACCTACAAAGAGACTATGTCTGCCCTAAATACAGTGAATAGAGGGCGTGCTCCAGGTTTAGACGGCATCCCTGCTGATATTTTCTTAAACGACAAGGAGCGATGGTGTAAATATATTTACTTACTTATCAACTTCATTGCTAAAGGTGCTGAGGTCCCGGCATCGTGGCGGGGTGCCGTGATTATCCCAGTGTTTAAAAAAGGAGATCGTGCTCAGCCAGGTAACTATAGGCCAATAAGCCTTATTGACACTGTGCAAAAAATAGTTGGCCGTGTGGTCGTAAATAGGCTCCTTGACTGGGCAGAGGACAACAACATCTTATCACCCTTTCAAGCGGGGTTCCGAAGGTCCACAAGTACGGTGGACCAAGTATTCCGCTTTCAACTGCTGCAATGGAAGACTGTGGTGCTGGGAGGAGGTAGCCTATATGCGGCTTTTGTCGATCTTCGGGCTGCCTTCGACCTGGTGCCACGTGCTAAATTGTGGCAAGTTTTACAGAGTTTGGGGGTCCCGGTGGAGTTATTGACTTTGATAATGCGCCTCCACGAGATTTTTTTTTTCTTAAATTAAGTGGGGTGAGCCTGGGATGGTCACAGTGGACTTTCCCGTTGAGCGCGGGGTTCGACAAGGGTGTTCAATGGTCCCAACCTTGTTCACTCTATACATCGATGGTGTTGTTTCCCGTATGGTATCAGCGTCAGTAGATGCTCCCTCTCTTTCAGGTCTAAAAATCCCTATTTTAATGTTTGCGGATGACACGCTTATTTTATCCAAAACCCCCAGTGGCTTGCAGCGTGCTCTGTCCATTTTTGATAAATTTTGTGGGGAACATGGTTTAGAGGTGAATGTGACCAAAACGAAACTCATGATTTTTAAACCGCACCGTAGTTTTAAGTCTAAAATCGTCATGAGTGGTCGGACTCTTGAGGTGGTAAATTCATTTACGTATTTGGGTATTCATATTGCAGATAACAACAGGTGGTGTCAGCACATAAATATTGCTACTCTGCGACATAAGCAATTAGCTGGTGCTATCTGTTCAGTACACAGGAAGTCTTTGACTAAACCCGTCAAGCCAGCATTGCTGGTTTATGAAGCGAAGGCAATTGGGTCCGCACTTTATGGTGCAGAGATGTGGGGGTTTGAAAAGTTGAGTACTCTACAAGCTTCAGAGAACAAGTTTTTACGGTTACTCACTGGTACCCCGAAAAGCCCTCCATTGTTGCCTCTAAGATATGATCTTGGTAGGAAACAAATCATGGATCTAGCTAGACTTCGACCAATCCTGTATTGGCGAAGGCTCTGGACTACTCCAGAGCTTTCTCATTATGCTGAAGGTTTTATTGATGTCATCAAGGCGGACTGTTTTCATAAAATTAGCTGGTTCAAAACACTGAAAGCAATATTGTTTGAGCTTGGGCTAAGCTCGCTATGGTTAGACCCAGCAGGTGCAACATTTCCCACTAAGTTAGTTCTAAAAAATATATTCTGGGAAAATGTTGCGAGTAGGAGCCTGAGTAAATCTAGCATTGGGTCCATGACTGCGGGTTTTCTTGAGGTTAAACTGTATCCCGCTTTGGAGTCGTACTGGGATATTATATCTAAGCCAGGAGATAGAAAGCTCCTATTCCAATTGAGAGCTGGAGCCCTCCCCATAAGAACTCTGTCAGCAAAATGGGGAGCAGGGGTGTGTGACACCTGCCCAGCCTGTGGCCTGGGGAAGGAAACACTTGGACATTTTTTGTTCTCTTGTAAAGCTTACTGTGCTCCAAGATGTGTCTGGTTATCACCCATTTGCAGGAATCTTGGGACCACCTGTAGCTCTGTTGCCCTGCGTATTATATGTTCAAGCTCACTTACATGGATATCAATTGCCACTGCAAAATATATTGGATGGGCATGGGCGATCAGACAGAGACTGCTAGTTAATTAACTATTCTCTGTCTGTAAAATCTGTCTCCATGAATTTGTTATTATTGTTTTTAGACCATTAATGTTTTTACAACTTTGCTATTTTTATCAATGTAATAATCATTTTTTAACTTGCTAAATAGGTACCATGGGAAACTTTTTAACTGAGTGTATTTTATGGATTCTATAGTGCACTGTCTTTGTGATTGACTGTAAATTTAATTGTATTTTAACTCTTTGTGTATGTCTGCTTTTATGAGTAATTACTCGAATAAAGCACTATTTGACTTGACTTGTATCTCGCAGCCCAGTACTGAACTGCAAAAGTAATCCTTACTGGGTTTACTAGTAATCTGTATTTTCTCCATAGGAACCCATTGTCTGCTTTTCTATGAAAACGTGAAATATTCTTTAAAAATCGTACGAACTATTGAAACGACAATGACCTACTTGTTTTAAGTTCAGACCCCAGTGCTGGCCCTAGAAGCACAGTACTGGATTACAAAAGTAACGCGATCATACTTTACCTGCAACCTGAATTTTCTACCGTTGAATAACATTGCCAGTTTGTCATTGAAAAGTTTCTAAGTGAGAACTTTTAAAACAGCTTTATATTCATGAAAATTCCCCACAGTAACTAAAACGTTTTTGCTAACTTGGTTTCAGCTTAGACCCCAGGACTGAATCTAGGATCTAGTCCTGAAACTGCTGAAGTAATCTATACGGTAATCACCTGTACTTTTATGGTAACAATTCATTGAGCTCAATGCTAAAGTGTGTCTAGCCTTGAGTTACCTTCAGTAACTCCTGTACCTATTGTGTTCATCAACTTTATTGCTTCCTTTCAAAGTAATTACGTGAGAGTTCTCATATCAAGCAAAGTATATTTTTATGCCTGTTGGTTCTAAAAATAAAACAACTATATCTTTGGATATAACATTGGCCTGGAGTTCAGTCTTTGAGTGTGTGAAATCCTTTGCTGACTGAGTGTGTACAGCAAATGCTTTGCACTGCCCTCTGGTACTGCCCTACTGCTCGACCAAGCTACCCCTTTTGAGAGTACGGTCAGTCCCGACTTTAACCTCTGTTATACCTTTGTGGTTGGTGGACTCCATACACACTGAACTTCATTATTGTCCAGTATATATAGAGCCACTTTCTCACACTCGCCATCAAGAGTGCAGGGTTAGACTGCGGCTGATGCCACTGGCTCACCTGGAGTGCAGGGCTTTCTCTGTCGCACCCAGTGGCACTCTGGGACTAGCTCCCAGGTCACAAGCATGCTGCTGCCTGAAACTACCTCACATATCACACATACTACACCTCCATGTTCCACTAACACAGAATAGATCTCCTTAGATGTCCACAGCCAAAATAATAGGAGTAAGAACAATGTGTCAGAAAAAACGAAGCTGTCTTCACTTAAGAGGTTTGTGTGTTAAATGGATATCAACATCTTCTAAATCTTTGGTATAAATCATAGCTATTCTTTACCGTTATATACATAGACATAGGTAACTCAATCAATTCTTCTGGTGCTAATACTCCTTTTATAACCTGCGTCAATGCACGTTTCGGCGAGGACCGTAATAGTGTTCACACCTTCTTCAGGGAACTCAGGTATGGTATTCCAGGACTTGAAATGGAGTGGAGAAGGGGGAATAAGCCAAAAAACCCTGAATTTGCACCAGAAGAATTGATTGAGTTGCTTGTGTCAATGTATATAATGGTGAATAATTTATTTACACAGATGGACCTATGATTTATACCAAAGATTTAGAAGATGTCGGTGTAGATTTATCACACTTAAACATCTTAAGTGAAGACAGCTTCCTTTTTTCTGACACATTGTTCTTACTCCTATTATTTTGGCTGTGGACATCTAAGAAGATATATTGTGTGTTAGTGGAATGTGGAGGTGTGTGGTATGTATGATATGTGAGTGGTTATGGATGATGAGATTGAATGACTGATGAGTTATGATGAGGTATTTACCGAATCAGTAATAGCAGGAGCATATTCAAGGGTGGCAGGGTGTCACATTGGCACCCTGTAGCACCCCTGAATCCTGCATGTGTGCACCTGTGGTGCACATATGTTACATTACATTACATTACATTACATTACATTACATTACATATGTCTGCCACATGGCACCTTGAAAAAAGCAAATTATTGCTTTTTTAAAGGTATTCGGTATTTACCACCAACTTGTAGTTGGTCGTAAATAACGAATCCTTAAAACAAAAATGCACTCAATTGAGTGCTACCTACACAGGTTTTAAGGATTCGGTAATTTACCGATTCCTTAAAATAAGGAATTGGTATTTTACAGATTCCTTAAAATAAGCAATTGGTAAATTACCGAATCCCTAAAACCAGCCTCCTACATTAGAAAGGGCTAAATACCCGTCGGTAACGGGAAAATCACCGATTTTCGGCTGTTACCGACCGGTATTTACCTACCTACATTTGGCCCTAAATGTCCTGACAGACAGGTCTGTCCATAGTGCATTTAGAGTGTGCTTCTAAGAGGGCTTCTCTATTGTTATTCCTTGACCTTTTGGCTGCTTTGTGTATAAGATCAGCAGGGTATGATATCTGGGACAGGTGGGTGCGTAGTGTATTAGCATGTTTCTTACATTTCAGTGAAGTTTCTCCTCAACCTAAGGAACTGTCCCACTAGCAAATTGTTCCAGAGGGCACAAGGGTGAAAACTAGTTCAACACAACAGCGAGTTACGTGCCATAGGTTTCTTTACAATTCTGAGCAGATCTCTCCATTCTTAGGGTACAGTCGAAGATCGAGGAAAGAGAGGGATGTCCTGCTGAATTCACAAGTGAAACTCATATGGTTATTCCTGGTGTTGAGGTAGACAGAGAAGGTCTTGAGAGATTCTTTGGTACCTTCCCAAACCACCAGTTTATCATCTATGCATGTTCTCCATATTTTGAGATTGGTGGAGTGTGGGTTGTTCATTGAGTAGCTGTATTTAGACTCAAAACTATGCATGTATAGGTTCACCATGCTAGGGGCAGAGCTAGTACCCATTGAAGTGCCAGTAACTTGCCCGTACAGAGGTTCTTGGAACTGGAAGAATTTCTCTTTCATGGCGATAGTAGCACAGTCCATCATGAATGAGGTGGGGTCAGGTCGTCCCATGTTCTGTGACACAGAAGCTCCCTCACAGTAAATAAAGATGTGTCTTGTGGAATGTCAGTGTACAGAGATTCCACATCAAAGGAGGCCATCAGGTATATCTCGGGATCAAAAGCGTCTGTGAGTACATTCAGTATATGTTTGGTATCTTGAAGATAGGATGGCATCTCAGCCACCAGCGGATGTAAGAAACAGTCTACAAATTGAGAGAGTGGTTCACGTCACTGCATCATTAATGCGTCAAGGTGATTATGGTGCCATTGGTTGTTGCAAGGAATCATCATAACATGTAGGCCCTTGTTGCTGCATCGTCACTACGCCACAGACTCTTCAAGTTGCCATGGTGATTACGGTACCATTGGTTGCAGCTGATGTCAGTGAGGATTCGTCATCGCGTTTAGATGCCTGTTACTGCCATCTTGGTTTGATCAGTTGCGGCATGCAGGAGGAGGTGCGAGGAGGCATCTGTAACCTTCAACCTTATTGAAACAGTGTGCTTGTATTGCAGCTGTACTTTTGGTGTGTGGTTGTGCTGAAGTATTACATTTCAGTGAGATTTTTGAGTTTTAGTGCAGCGAGCACGTACCACGTAGTATTTTAAAGACAAATAACTTGAGGTCGAGCGGGTGAACTCATGAAAGAACAGCACCTGTGTACATTGCTGGTTGGTGATAGTGCACACACCTTTGAGCTACCAATGTGTGACAGTGCACACACCTGGGAGTTATCTCAATTTTCCTTTTTCAGGATTTCTTCCCATCTTCCATTGGTGTGGAAGGACAATGTAGACATTTGTTTATACTGATTGTTATGGGCAGGAAGTAGAGAGTGTGACCTGGCTGTTTATTGTATTAGTTATTTATATTAACTTCTTGCGTTAGATGTTTGTTTTAATTTGTTGTAGTGCCACGTTAAACATGTCATCAGCAGGGATCACGATGCCTCCCCTTCCGCAGTTTCTTATTGAGACTGGAGAGTCGATGTTACCTGGGATAAGATGGAACAATTATTTGACTCTTACCTTGTAGCTGTTGGGAGAGAGAAGTTGTCTGCTTCCAGGAAACAAGGGGCTTTGTTTCATAATATGGGTGTTGAAGGCAGAAATATTTATGAAAGTATGGAGGAGATACTTGTTGGGCATACTGAATGGGACCCCAGGTTTGTATACTCGATGTCTATAGAAAATTGTAGAGTTGCATTTCGGAAATCAGATAAAAGTGGTATTGGAATGTCACAGATTGTTTGCAGGCCAGCAAGGCAAAATAGAATGCATAGGAAATTATGTGGCGTATCTAAGGAATTTAGCTACAATGTGTGAGTTTGGGGAGCTGACAGATTCATTGGTTCATGATCAATTGGTACATTGTATCAACAATGTTAAAGTACAAAAAAAATTGCTATCTAGAAATCCCAGCCTAAAAGAGGCTATTGCTATCATTGAATGGATTGAACATACTGCATGTTGGGTGAAAGAAATGCCGAAAGAGAATATTAATGAGGGAATTGTGTCAAAGGTTACCAATTCCAAGAAGGATGAAAAGTATTGAAAAGAAGTGAAGCACAGAAGTGAGAATCATAGGTTCAAGTGTTATCACTGTGGCAGTGGACAACACACTTCAGGTTATCCAATTGTTTTGCAAAAAACGTAATTTGTAGGCAGTGCTGAACAAGGGGTAATTTTGGTAGAGTTTGCAAGGGTCCTACCAATATGAGTACAGAGAGTAAAGCAGTGCATCAGGTTGATGATTTGGAAGATGGATTTAGGAACTTGGTATTTACGATTTCAGAGGAAGTCATATCTAAGGATGTTGTGTGTGACATGGATAGGGAGAGCATGCCGGAGTGTGAGGTTGTGATTAATAGAAAGCAGTTGAATGTGTTGGCAGATTCAGACTCTCCTTATACCCTAGTTGGTCATCACATTTGGTAAAATGTGTAAGAGAGGGATGGTATTGAAATTATGAAACCTGACATCCAACCTTTCCAGCGGGTGATGATTGAAGTTTTGGAAGGAATTGACCAAGTGAAATTTTTCAGGATGAAAGGCGATCACAAGAAGAGATTGTTTGAAGTGGTAGTTAGGCAACGAGATTATGGTGTGACTGTGAAGGGAGTAAAGTGTAGGTTTAGGGTGACAACAGTATCTTACGCTGGCCACAACATCTCCAGGTATGGTAATAGTCCAAAACCAGATTTCGCTAGATCGATTGCTGATCCTTCAGAACCCTCGAACAAAGATGAGGCATGCTCATTCCTAGGGTTGGCAAAATATTATCACAAATTAATTCAAAACTTTGCATGTGTGGTTCATCCCATAAGACTGCTGCTGAGAAAAGGAGAAATATTTGTGTGGTCTGAGGAGTGTAAGGATTCTTTCGACATTGTAAAAAAAGAGTTTAGGCGGGTTGCCCACGCTTGACCACCGTTGCCAGCTTGAAGGGTTTGGGTGCGGTGGTGTCCCAAATCATTGACGAGGAGGAAAGAGTGGTTGCTTTCGTCTGTAGAGCTTTGAAGGGTACTAAAGAGAATTATTCATGTTTTTAATTTTACCTCTGGGATTTAACTTTTATTTTTAATCAAACCATAAACCATTGGTGAAGTTGTTTACTTTCAAAGGAAATGAAAGCGCTACACCTCGCATCCTCAGGTGGATGGAGAGGGTGAGGGATTTTAATTTCTATATGGAGTAATTCAGTGGGTCTTGTAACAAAACTGCGGACTGTTTGTCGCGTCTATCAGTAAAGGATATTTGTGGTGAATGTGAAGAGGTCAAGGTGTCATGGGTACAGGAGCACGCTGTAACCAAGGCCGAGTGGAGTATGCCTCCCCTCTCACTTTGTACCTCCAGTCTCCATCTCCCCTCCACTATGTATCTCCTGTCACTGCCTCCCTTCTCACTGTGTTTATCCAGTCTCTGCTTCCCCTCACTCTCTATCTCCAGCCTCTGCCACCCCTTTCTGTGTACCTCCAGTCTCTACCTCCCCTGTCACTTTGTATCTCCAGTCTCTGCCTTTCCTTTCACTGTGTATCCAGTCTCTAACTCCCCTCTTACTGTGTATCTCCAGTCTATGCCACCCCTGTCACTGTGTACCTCTAGTCTATGCCTACCCGGACACTGTATACATCCAGTCTCTGCCTCCCCTCTCATATTACACCTCCAGTCTTTGCCTTCCTGGTGTCCAAATCAGAAAAATTAGCCCTAAGGAAGGATCATGCAGTAAAGAAGAGAGTAAGGCAAGACATCATCCAGATTGTAGGGGCCAGTGGCAGAATGTGACAGGTGCATTCATTCTGCAGTATCACTGCTGCTGGAAGATGGGGACAATGTACCTGCTGCGCTGGATGCCGCCTAGGAGGAGAAGACCACCTTTTAGCTGATGCAAAAGTTCCTGCCTGACAAACAGGTGTGGCACATCTAAAACAGACAGTACCTAATGGTAGTGCAGGGGGAGTATCTCATGACGGTATCTGTGTTAGTGAAGAAGCCGCACAGACGAAACGTTATGTAACTGAGATGAATTCCATTTCCACCACCATAAGAACAAATTTTTATCCAGTTTGGAGCTACTGCACGTAAAATGTACACCAATATAGTAAAGGAATCTGGGGAGACACACTGTGACCACAAGCCAGAGTGAACTATAGAGAGTAATAATTATTTGAAAGAATCCCATAGTCTATAATCATTAGGGAACTATCAGCTGATAAACTGTGTTCCATAGAAAGAACAAAACAACCCTGCCACAATTACTTACAAAAGGTCCCCTAGAAGATCCACAGGTTTATAAAAGGGGTGACATCAAAAACATATCAGAGCCACAGACATCACTAGTATTTTAGTCCATTATTTATTTGTTTTTTTATATATATTTTAGGTTTTTAGACAGTTCATAAATTTGATAAATTCCATATATAGACCATAGACATTTATTAAATAAAACAGGCAAAGAAATTAGGAGGGATATTTAGCCTGATATTTCTAGGAAAAGGGTAAATTCTGTACAGGTGTTCCACACACTCCCATACATACAGGGTCCAATTACACACACACTAAAAATAGGGGGTTATAGTTAAATACACAGTCACTCATACTTCACATTCTAATAGGTACAACAAAGCCTATAGTCACATGGGCAAGGGTGCAGTTAATGGGGCAGGGCTGATGGAAAAAACGTAGTCCGCAGGGACTCTGATGCTGCCGTCCATATGAATCACACCGACGCGCGATTCGGTGTTTAGGCCGGGGTGTTCCGCACCTTCGTCAGGGCAAGGGTGTACAACCAGGGAGGGGGACACACAAAATAAGAACGTCAGGGATGGAAATTATAGGGGAACATATATTTTCAAATAGATATTCAGTCTCCGGTATTCTGGTGGAAAGTGTAGTTCAATCGCAGTTAAAGTTCAAAGGTCCAGGGTTTATACACTGCTTCAGGGGAGTTTTCAATAGGGTAACAATATAATCACTTTTTTTCCTTTCCCATTCCGAACAGGTGCTGCCAAAAGGAGGGCAGGATAGTCGCATCTGGTGTCTTTATATTGTTAAAGGATATCCCCGCGTAGAATCAATCTGCATTCTCGGTTTCCACGTGGATACAATATAGGCTCATTGGGAATCCAACTTCCAGTCAGAGGAGAGGCGATAAAGGAGTTTGTTCGAGAATCGAGAAACTCCCTGGTGTCTCAAATCTCGTAGCAGGTATGTTTATATTTACCGAAGCGGTTTTCAGATATTCCAGGCGGCACCTCGACGGACCCTCGTCTCGTGGTGAATCGAAATCCAGGGACGCACTAGAAAGTGTTCCCACAGCTTCCATTCCAGGGAAGCACTGGAAAGATGTGACTGTGCTATAGAATTTACAGCCACCTCCACACACACAGGTACACAAAATACTGCTGCAATTAGTGCATTTTTTTCTACTGCCGATTCAACACAAATGTTGAATAAGTGTTTAATTTTTCTCCAACCACTGCTAAAAAAGAGAGAAATGTGGGGAAGATGGTTATTTGAGTACATGGAACACCATGATATGCCCAACAGGCCACATGTAGACTTCCCTCCCAGGTGTCAGACCAGAGTGGTTAAGATGTCAATACTGGCTGAGTTTCACATTGCTCACACTTCTTAAACCTCTCTCTGGCCCACCTGCTGCTGTAAGGCTTGCCCTACGAGTGCCCCCATCTAGGTATTTCCCTCGCCTATGGCAACTGTGAGAGGGCCTTCTCCATCGGCCAGATGTGGTCTGCTGCATCACTCAAGCCATTACAGACTTCCTAGCTGTTAACTAAATATTAATTTGGGGTGAATTAATTGCCATTTCCGTAGCCGACAACAAACTCTGCTGAGTGAAGCAGGAGGCCATAGAGGGGGAATTGAAGTCTTAGTTTGAACTCATCTATAAGCGAACTGGGGCCCACAAGGTTTGGTGACAGATGGAAGCCATGTGGGCACAGCTGGGCAGCCTAGATTTAGACAGGGCTGTGTAGTGTAGTTCCTATATTCCCAATAGGCTCTGCGCATTGGAATAATATATCCTATAGATGTGACGTAGGACTTATGTCTACTAGGTCTCTATTGCATATATTAGACTTAATTGTGAGTGCCAGCTAGCTCAGAGGTCCCTAGAAACTTTCTCGAATTCACAAGAAGGGATTAGTTTCTGACAACCGCATAAACATGTCAACTTTGTTTCCCCAAGATAAAACTGATCTTCAGAGTCGTGGAAACAATAGATAGATATTTTACTCAGTCATTCGTGCATGCTTCGTTTCACCAGAGGTGCAGAGAAATAGAGAGACGGGTGTTTTCAATAAAAAGTATTTATTGAACAGTCTTCTTTCTCATGCAGAAGAAATGAACTGCTACAATCGTAATACTGGCTGTAAAGTACAATGCGTACAGCAAGAAGTGTATTATAAAATTATACTGTAAAAGCATAGAATGGTTTCTAAGCCATAAAATACATACATAAATAAATAAAGACTAAAAGTACTCAACTTGTGCTTCTAAAATATGCCTACCTCGATGAACCTAACCTAAGTCTAGTACGAGGGAAGAAGTAAGTGTGGTGTAGCATAAGTTTAGTATTCTTTTGCCAAGAATCTATCCAAGATTTCTCTTAGGGTCTAATCAGCGCCGTACCTTGGTTTAGAATGAAGGAGGTCTGGTATCTCTCTGTCTCAGGACTCAATTTCCCAACACCCCGCAAGTGGTGCTTGGAAACACTGGAGCTGGATTTCTCGGCAAGAGAAAAGACAGCGTCTCTCTCAGTGTGTCTGCTGGAGGGTCGGCTTCCTTCGGCACTTGCAGTAGGGAGATGCGTCGGGCAAGTAGATAGTCGAACTGCTCAAAACCACCGTGTGTTTGCTTGGGCAAGTGTGGGCATATTTATACCTTGAAGGTGCAGAGTTTGACTGAAAGGTGGCCATAATAACATCTCAGTTCTTTGAAAACTCCATGAGTTCTTGGACAAATCAATATTCAAGCAAGGGGAAGTCCCTTACTGCTGAAGCCGAGTTTTCCAAGAAATCGTTGTGGATTTTCGGAACTAGTGGAAGTAGCCATGCCGTATTTGGACTGCATGAGCTATGTCTAAATATGGTTATGATTTCTATGACTATATAAGGACATGGTAATTTATACCTATAAAAGGGCTTGAATCTGGAAAATTACACTAGGGTCCTAAAATGCTATACAACACCCACTCCACTTTATTATGTTCGACATTACTAAACTGTAAGCACCAAAACATATCTAAAGCATGTGATTACAATCCCACCAAAAAATGCATAAAATGCTTTTGAAAATGGTTGTACACATAAAATGAGCATTTGTACTGTACGCATTTAAAAGCGATGATTTCAATTCAAGCATAAAGTATGATACTGGCAATGCTAACTGAATAAATCATAAAATTTACAGTTATGAAATGGCTATGAATACAGAAAAAAGGTCGAGACCATCCCATAGCAGAATATATATACTGTTTTGGTTTGTGGGTAAGGTCAATGTTTCTAGAAAGTATTCAAAGAATAAATAAAAGCAGATTACTTTGTGCCAAAGTTAAATTTTGGAAAAAAAGTCAAATCAAATCGTAGAAAAATAGAGTTCCAAAGTTAGAAGTTTTTGTTTTGAAACACGAAGGTCGAATTCAAAGTTGATAGAACGCTGTGTGCTAATTTCAAAAGATGTTCTCGGTGTCAGGAGAAAACATTAAATCTTCTAAGCTGGCAAGGAAATCGTCTACCACAGTAGGTGAGAGTTGAACCACTTCATTAAGTAGATCAATCGTACATAGATGAGAAGCATCGCTGTCAGCGTCAGTCGCATTAGCAATGTTCGCAGTAGATGGTACCTGTGTGTCTGTTGGTCCACGTATCTCACCCTCAGTTGGAATTGCTGGTGAGACCTCAATGAATGCCGTCATTAGTATCGGTAGCCGCTAGGGACAAAACAATGCATGAGCCGCTACCAAACCAAGCAAAGCGTCTAAATCCGTTGGCAGTGCTGATGGAAGTGTCAGACAAATATCCAACACGCCTTCCTCTCCACAAAGCAGGCATCGTAAAACAGGTAAGATGCAATCTTGCCAGATTGGTCTGAATGATAGGAACCATGTGGTATTCAGATCTCTCAAACGAGCCAAGCCAGGAATCTGTGTTATGTGTTCATGATACTGCATTGCCAGAATAGTGTTTTCCATGGTAATCTGGGTATCGCTGGTGACTGGGCTTGCCATAATGGAGCAGAAGGAACAAAAATAGTATCCCTGCTACGAGTCCCAAGATGAGAGGCAGGCCGCCGAACACAGAGTGCACAAAGTTAGGAAAAATGCCTAGGACTGCTTCAAAGGGTGCTAACAGTCCCAAAGAAATCGTGTTAAATACATGTACAATACCACTGGTATCAGACATGTTTAAGATACGACCTGACCTTTCTGCAAAATGTATGGGGCAGTTCGTTGATAATAAGGCATGTATCGCTGCAGAGGACCTTGCAACTTGCAGATCATACGTCTCTCTGGACGAGGTCAGTGGCATAGTTTTTTGTAAAAGAATGGCTTTCATTCTGCTTAAAGTATCAATTTGTATAGAAGAGATGTTCAGTGAAGGCCATAGCGGCGTCTCTCTGTCTGTCTTAGTTTTAGGAAACAATACTTGCATACAGCAAGTGACCCTGGCTGACACACTAACTAGATAAGCTATTCCTGGCATTATTCCAAACAGCTGTGATCATTCAACATTATGTAGCTCCCATTGGAATGCTGCCTAAAAATTGAATCTATCACTGCTGCCGGGGAACCCTGCAGGTGGCACGATAACTTGGTTGAAGAACCATTGCAGGCTCCATGTAAAATTATACCCTGGCACAGAAGTCTACCGCTCAATGTGGTTTTGCAATTTTTACTACTAAGAAATACTTCCTTTTCCCCACTCCAACATTTGTGTGTGTATGGTAAATCCCAGGTCGGCTATATGTATTCTTTACCCAACCTTTCATACAGGCCTGCTGGTATGTGTGTTAAGCAATACTGAAACTGGAAAATCGTCACTGGTATCGTAATGGTGTCATGTATTATCCATTCAACGGCTGGTTTCTCAGAAACGGTTAATGGTAATCTTTCCAGTTTTTCTAATCTCAGCACCGTATAGTCTGCTCCCCTCTGTGCCAAAGAGATTTGTTTATCTGTAAGGGTAAATCCAGTAAACAATGACGTGGTGTTGATTAGACACCAAGGCACATAGCCTGAATGAAGGTTTGGTAACGTCAAGCCTAGTTGCATTATAGAACACAATTGAGACTGTCCATGTTGTAACATGAGCAAGTCTTGTTCCATTATGTCTATGGCAGAGGATACAATGCAGTCCAAAGAATAAATTCTGGATGACAGAGTTGTTAACCCATTGTCAACTACAGAGAGGGCTATCTCTAAATGAATACGATCAATTTCTCGCATTCGTTCTGCAGTTTCCATTTGCGTGACTTTCCATGCTTCATTATAAGCAGCGTAAATACCGGCGTATATGAAACGTTTATGACGGTGTTTGCGAGGTCCTAGTAAGAATTCTCTCAAATCAATGCCATCTTTAAGGAAAGTTAAGTGTTGTTTTATATCTGGGAGTACGGATTTTTGTAGCCACTCAAGGCACAGTTTTCCTACACTGTAAGTTGGTATTATCCCTGGATGTTGTCTCTGGATATATCTTGGATCTGGCCTAGTTACTGTAATCCCTTGTGTCTTGTTCAGGAATCTATCTTGACAGTTATTTGTGTCTGTGGGCCAGATTAACCATTTTTTCCCCATCAGGATTAGTTCTGTTTTGTAGTTCTATTACTATCAGGTGTGGGCTTAGGTATGGATGCTTTGTTTAAGTCTTTTATCATAGCCAGGCCAAGAAAAGATGTCTGTTGAACAATTTCATTTAAAAACATTATTTGTTCTGGGATGATGCACGCTCTAAATAAGGCTTCTAAACCTTGCACCTGCCAGTCTTTTGTGCCCTAGACAGTTTTTGTCTCACTGTTGTCTTTCCAAAAATCAAAACCTAATGTTGACAATCGAGCATAAAAGGCTGCAAAATAAATTTGCTTAGTATTAGTCAAAATACTTTTCATTCCTGTCTTATTAACATTTTTAAAGTAAAATGTTTCTGGATTTGTGACATTGAAACCTGAGAAGTATGGAAAATGTTCATAGAATGTTTTAGAGCTACCCTTTGGTGGCGTTGGACTATGTACCCATTGATTAAAAGTTAAAACATTTCTAGGGTTTGCAGATTTGTGCACATTATAGTGACCATAATGATTAAAACCATACATTTGTTCATAATCTGAGGAACCTTCTAAGTATTCATGTTCTATAAATGTTGCTGACATTCCTAAGTCTGCCATCATGTTATTAACAGTCTCAAAGTCCCAATCATCAGAAAATGGGCTGAGTGAAACAAAATCACTCAAGGAAACCTTAAATTGGTGTGGAATCTTCAACAGCTCTACAGGACCATAAATGTCACAAACAGTTCTGTCCCATGCTATACCACCAGGTAGAGGAACGGCTGTGATGTTCACTGATGACAGGTTTCTTTGTTCACGATGAGATGATTTGTGTGGCTTCAGAAGCAAGTTGATGTTCTTACTTGCTGTGTCCATTTTACTATATTTTCCATCTATCAGCTTTCCCAAACTAAAAACAAGAATGAGCCATAGTAGGAGAAAAAGTACACCTAACACAATCCAAAATTCAACCCATGGTGAAACCAGATATTTATTTGCAAGCTGGTGAAAAAGTTCTGTTACTTGTTCCTTGAAAGTTTTATTTGCTGGTGTTGTTTCGGGCTCACTTGGATCCTCAGAAAACGTATCAAAGTTGATGAAATAGCCAGAGTCAGTTCTGTCAATTGTTGGTATCGCATCCGGATTATTTGAAATTGCTGGAGCTGCTTGTTCCCATGACATATTAGTATAGTCAGATGCTACATTATTGTAGACGGGAGTTTCTTGATGAACTGTTATTTGGGTTTCAAGAGGCACACGTTCCATGGCTTTATTTCATAGTCCTTCTTTTCTCACTGCAGATTCTTCAAAGGTGATGAGTCTTTCAGTTTGAACCTCTTGGATAGTAGCAAGATTTAGTTGCCTGCTACACCTTTTGAGTCCACTGGGCCTACTACTTATTATCGGACACATGGTGTGGTTTTACCAGGTCAATTGATACACACCGGTTCTCCTTTCTTCCAGCAAGGGGCGGCAGTAACACTCTTGTTGATCCGTGGATTGCTAGTACTGGTACTGGTTTTGTGTAAGAAGGCCCAAATTCCTTCTTATCCGCTATTTTTTCTCTGACCAGATCCCCAATCTTTGGAATCCAGACAGGCCAAGGGTGGTTTTCTTTAGTAGTCGTTGGCTTCTGTATGGTGTTACTTAGACTTCTTCTTGTTTCATTTAAGTCCTGCAAAACAGCCAAACGGTCTTTGATATCAAAGGGTTTTTGTTTTACCACTGAAGTATGATGATCAAGGTCTTCGACCATCATTCTAGTACCAAAAAGGATTTCATATGGAGGGATTCCACCCAGAGAATTTCTTGGCAGATTGTTAAGACTACGTTGGACACTTATTAGATGTTTGATCCACCCGTCACCCGAACCTAATACCCTTGCTGTTATAGATTGCTTTATGTGACGGTTTTTTCTTTTCACAACCGAATTTCCCTCAGGATGGAATGGACTAGAGTACGGCAATGCAACGCCCAAGCTGGCCATGGCCTCCTTGTAAGCTCGAGAGCTAAACGCAGGACCCTGGTCAGAATGTAGCGCGCCGATTGCGTATGTGCCGATAAAGACTCGCAAATCTTTTATAACAGTTCGGGCGTCAGCCGAGCGCTGAGGCCACATCCAAATGAATCTTTTCCTAATAGTTGTGGGACCGCATTTGTCCATAGGGACGTTTGAGCGTGGATAGTCTAATGCCATCTAACAATGTTGTCTGTACTGGGCTGGCTACATTGTAGTCAGGAATCTGGCAGCGCTCTAAGCTGTTATCTCTGTAACAGACATCACAATGAATTACAAATTTGTAAATGTGGGCATTAATCCCTGGCAACCAGTATATCTCTTTTAACTCTAGTAGAGATTTTGAGATCCCTTGATGTATCAGACCCTCTCCCATATGTGCTTCTTGAATCAAAGCACCTCTCTGAATCCTGTTTAGAATTACCCTATCCCCCACTCCAGGGATTCGAGCAAAGGGAATGGAGTTGGCATCAATTATGTATGAATATTCGAGTGGATAGTTTAGAGGTAATGCTGTACCGCAGCCTTTGCTTGTGGCATTGACAGCTAGCATTGTTTTTACCGTCTATTTGTATTTTTGAACAAGTGATTGCAGCTATGGAAGCCATTTGCACAGCTGCCTTCGCGGCTTCATCAGTCAATGAATTCCCTGCAACTCTGTTACCCTGGCTGAAAATAACCCCGGACTATTCTTGAATCCCTGGGGGAGACGACAGAACTGATTCTGTGTCCCCATAATTGAGATTGAAAAAGCAGTCAAATACCTGCTTTCAGGTGCGATATTTTGACAGAAGAAACCGTTAGAAATATCAAATTATGTTTTATATTTTTTGTGCACGATGTTATTCATCAGTGCTGCACTGTGTGCATTTTGTACTGCAAAGGTTTTGCAACAAGAAGTTGTAGTCTGTAGTCCAAAACTAGACGATATGTATTGTCTGGTTTTGAGACAGGAAACAGGATTGTTCATGGATGAGGTGCATGTTTCAATCACCTCTTGGTATTCAAGTTTATCCAAGATCTCCCTGACCTGTTTCTTAACTTCTTGCTTAACTGGATACTGCCTCAATAGATAACTTCTGCTGCGCTGTCCAGCATTGTCTGGGCCCACTCCCCGTTCTTGAGTTGTGTCCTCAAGATCCTCGGCATGTCTGATTTTTAGACTTGCTTCCTTCTTCTTGGTGAATTGAGTTTTCTTATTTTTTGGAACGTGTTGATAGTCTTTGGACTTCACGCGTTCTTCCTTGTGTTCTGATCTTCCTTTCCTTTCGGATTTTTGCGAGGAAGTATGAAAATTATGAGAGGAACGTGCATCAGTATCTTGATATCTATCAGGTTTTCTCAAATTATCCCTGTTTCTGAGGTTATACCTTTTTTCAGAGGGCTCCTTTTGAGGAGACCTTCCTCTTGATTGAGAACGCTTCTCCTTAGGAAGTGTCTGTCTAGTATTTTCCGACTTATTTTTAGGAGTAGTGAGAGTGCTTTTAATAAACACTTTTTCAGGATTTTCTGTTAGTTCGAGTTTTACTGTTTTCCCACCCAAACTATCTCTTCCTAGTTCGTCATAGGATTTTTCTATTATTCTGGCCAGTTCATATGGTTGCTCAGTTACATCAAGTTCTTTTAGTTTTTGTTGGATTGCCACGGATGCTGCTTCACGTTTAATATTAGCTAATATTATAGCTGGGACCTATTTGAAATCCTTCAGTAACTTCATACCGAGATTTAAAGTAGGCTCTGCCCCGTATTCATTTTTAATCTATTTCAGGACGTCTGGTATTACCACCATGGATGGAACACCATGTGTTTTTGTGTAGATTGCAGCAAAGACTGTACCCCAAGTTTCACAGGTGTGGTGCGATCCCCATTGGTAAACAGATTGATAGAATCCTGTGTTTCTCATGAGGTGTACTATCTGGAAATACTGCCTCGATTTGAGTAATTTTTTGAACTAATCAAAATGAAATGTGTTCCCTTTTTGTAGGTAATTTACCAATGACTGATTGTATAGTCTGTGGTGTAATTTTGTTTGTATTCCCTTGATGAACGGTTTGCTGTGGAATTCTGATAGTCGGTTGGACTGTTAGAGTCCGCATGACATATTGAACCAATTGTCTATGTATTTTAAATAATTATTTTAGCTGAGCTAACAGTTCTACATCTGACATTCTTTCAATGTCAGGATGTGGTGTATAGCTGGCTAGTACCGGCCATGTTGCTCCTGGTCTAACTAGTGGACCGAGCCTGGTAATGTGATTTTGATGTTGTAGGGCGCCTTTAAACCAGAGCTGATGCTCTTGGTAAGTTAGTGGAATTTCAATGTCCTCAAAAGGAACGTATTCCGCTGGAGCTTCCTCTATCTTGTAAAAGTGGAACACATGTGTTCTTGGATTTGCTTCAGGGAAGATAATCCATGAATAGAATACCCCTGTCTGCCGATATTCGTGTGCCTCTATGACAAATATAACCCTACCACTGCTTGGTGATAGGCCATTTTCTATAAGCTTCATAGCTATTATTTTCCGTACATTTTCCGGGATGATTATAGTATCCGCATCGTCTTGTTGGAAACCTGTAACGGCTAAACCCGGTTGGGCTGCATTTACTGCAGCTCCACCCGTTGCGTTGTTGTCGTTATTCGACATTTTGTTGACAGTCTTGCAGAGCAAGTTTCAAGGAAACAAAGATAAGGTGCATAACATTTTTGGAACACTGTTTCCTTCAATGTTGAATAAAACCAAAAACGAATACATAGGATCTTCGTCCTGCTCAGTTATGGCGGATTTTGTCCTTTCACCCACTCCAGACATCTATTGGAGTATTTTACGGGAAAAAGGGGTCTCTGTGAAAAGCACGACTGAGTTACTCTAGTATCTAGCGTTAAATTAGTGCCTTACCAAACGTTGGGCACCATGTAGTGTAGTTCCTATATTCCCAATAGGCTCTACGCATTGGAATAATATATCCTATAGATGTGACGTAGGACTAGGTCTATATCGAATATATTAGACTTAATTGTGAGTGAAACTTTCTCGAATTCACAAGAAGGGATTAGTTTCTGACAACCGCATAAACATGACAACTTTGTTTCCCCAAGATAAAATTGATCTTCAGTGTGGTGGGAACAATAGATAGATATTTTACTCAGTCATCCGTGCATGCTTCGTTTCACCAGAGGTGCAGAGAAATAGAGAGACTGGCGTTTTAAAAAAAAAAGTATTTATTGAACATCCTTCTTTCTCATGCAGAAGAAATGAACTGCTACAATCGTAATATTGGCTGTAAAGTACAATGCGTACAGCAAGAAGAGTATTATAAAATAATACTGTAAAAGCATGGTATGGTTTCTAAGCCATAAAATACATACATAAATAAATAAAGACTAAAAGTACTCAACTGGTGCTTCTAAAATACTCCTACCCCGATGTACCTAACCTAAGTCTAGTATGAGAGAAGAAGTAAGTGTGGTATAGCATAAGTTTAGTATTCTTTTGCCAAGAATCTATCCAAGATTTCTCATAGGGTCTAATCAGCTCCATACCTTGGTTTAGAATGAACGAGGTCTGGTATCTCTCTTTCTCAGTACTCGATTTCCCAACACCCCGCAAGGGGAGCTTGGAAACACTGGAGCTGGATTTCTCAGCAAGAGAAAAGACAGCGTCTCTCTCAGTGCGTCTGCTGGAGGGTCGGCTTCCTTCGGCACTTGCAGTAGCTAGATGTGTCGGGCAAGTAGATAGTCGAACTGCTCCAAACCACTGTGTGTTTGCTTGGGCAAGTGTGGGCTTATTTATACCTTGAAGGTGCCAAGTTTGACGTAAAGGTGGACATAATAGGGTCTCAGTTCTTTGAAAGCTCCATGAGTTCTTGGACTAATCAATATTCAAGCAAGGGGAAGTCCCTAACTGCTGAAGCCGAGTTTTCCAAGAAATCGTTGTGGATTTTCGGAACTAGTGGAAGTAGCCATGCCGTATTTGGACTGCATGAGCTATGTCTAAATATGGTTATGATTTCTATGACTATATAAGGACATGGTAATTTATACCTATAAAAGGGCTTGAATCTGGAAAATTACACTAGGGTCCTAAAATGCTATACAACACCCACTCCACTTTATTATGTTCGACATTACTAAACTGTAAGCACTAAAACATATCTAAAGCATGTGATTACAATCCCACCAAAAAATGCATAAAATGCTTTTGAAAATGGTTGTACACATAAAATGAGCATTTGTACTGTACGCATTTAAAAGCGATGATTTCAATTCAAGCATAAAGTATGATACTTGCAATGCTAACTGAATGAATCATAAAATTTACAGTTATGAAATGGCTATGAATACAGAAAAAAAGGCGAGACCATCCCATAGCAGAATATATATACTGTTTTGGTTTGTGGGTAAGGTCAATATTGTTTTTAGGAAGTATTCAAAGAATAAATAAAAGCAGATTACTTTGTGCCAAAGTTCAATTTTGGAAAAAAAGTCAAATCAAATCGTAGAAAAATAGAGTTCCAAAGTTAGAAGTTTTTGTTTTGAAACACGAAGGTCGAATTCAAAGTTGATAGAACGCTGTGTGCTAATTTCAAAAGTTATTCCCGGTGTCAGGAGAAAACATTAAATCTTCTAAGCTGGCAAGGAAATCGTCTACCACAGTAGGTGAGAGTTGAACCACTTCACTAAGTAGATCAATCGTACATAGATGAGAGGCATCGCTGTCAGCGTCAGTCGCATTAGCAATGTTCGCAGTAGATGGTAACTGAGTGTATGTTGGTCCACGTATCTCACCCTCAGTTGGAATTGCTGGTGAGACCTCAATGAATGCCGTCTTTAGTATCGGTAGCCGCTAGGGACAAAACAATGCATGAGCCGCTACCAAACCAAGCAAAGCGTCTAAATCCGTTGGCAGTGCTGATGGAAGTGTCAGACAAATATCCAACACGCCTTCCTCTCCACAAAGCAGGCATCGTAAAACAGGTAAGATGCAATCTTGCCAGATTGGTCTGAATGATAGGAACCATGTGGTATTCAGATCTCTCAAACGAGCCAAGCCAAGAATCTGTGTTATGTGTTCATGATACTGCATTGCCAGAATAGTGTTCTCCATGGTAATCTGGGTATCGCTGGTGACTGGGCTTGCCATAATGGAGCAGAAGGAACAAAAATAGTATCCCTGCTACGAGTCCCAAGATGAGAGGCAGGCCGCCGAACACAGAGTGCACGAAGTTAGGAAAAATGCCTAGGACTGCTTCAAAGGGTGCTAACAGTCCCAAAGAAATCGTCTTAAATACATGTACAATACCACTGGTATCAGACATGTTTAAGATACGACCTAACCTTTCTGCAAAATGTATGGGGCAGTTCGTTGATAATAAGGCATGTATCTCTGCAGAGGACCTTGCAACTTGCAGATCATACGTCTCTCTGGACGAGGTCAGTGGCATAGTTTTTTGTAAAAGAATGGCTTTCATTCTGCTTAAAGTATCAATTTGTATAGAAGAGATGTTCAGTGAAGGCCATAGCGGCGTCTCTCTGTCTGTCTTAGTTTTAGGAAACAATACTTGCATACAGCAAGTGACCCTGGCTGACACACTAACTAGATAAGCTATTCCTGGCATCATTCCAAACAGCTGTGATCATTCAACATTATGTAGCTCCCATTGGAATGCTGCCTAAAAATTGAATCTATCACTGCTGCCGGGGAACCCTGCAGGTGGCACGATAAGTTGGTTGAAGAACCATTGCAGGCTCCATGTAAAATTATACCCTGGCACAGAAGTCTACCGCTCAATGTGGTTTTGCAATTTTTACTACTAAGAAATACTTCCTTTTCCCCACTCCAACATTTGTGTGTGTATGGTAAATCCCAGGTCGGCTATATGTATTCTTTACCCAACCTTTCATACAGGCCTGCTGGTATGTGTGTTAAGCAATACTGAAACTGGAAAATCGTCACTGGTATCGTAATGGTGTCATGTATTATCCATTCAACGGCTGGTTTCTCAGAAACGGTTAATGGTAATCTTTCCAGTTTTTCTAATCTCAGCACCGTATAGTCTGCTCCCCTCTGTGCCAAAGAGATTTGTTTATCTGTAAGGGTAAATCCAGTAAACAATGACGTGGTGTTGATTAGACACCAAGGCACATAGCCTGAATGAAGGTTTGGTAACGTCAAGCCTAGTTGCATTATAGAACACAATTGAGACTGTCCATGTTGTAACATGAGCAAGTCTTGTTCCATTATGTCTATGGCAGAGGATACAATGCAGTCCAAAGAATAAATTCTGGATGACAGAGTTGTTAACCCATTGTCAACTACAGAGAGGGCTTTCTCTAAATGAATACGATCAATTTCTCGCATTCGTTCTGCAGTTTCCATTTGCTTGACTTTCCATGCTTCATTATAAGCAGCGTAAATACCGGCGTATATGAAACGTTTATGACGTTGTTTGCGAGGTCCTAGTAAGAATTCTCTCAAATCAATGCCATCTTTAAGGAAAGTTAAGTGTTGTTTTATATCTGGGAGTACGGATTTTTGTAGCCACTCAAGGCACAGTTTTCCTACACTGTAAGTTGTTATTATCCCTGGATGTTGTCTCTGGATATATCTTGGATCTGGCCTAGTTACTGTAATCCCTTGTGTCTTGTTCAGGAATCTATCTTGACAGTTATTTGTGTCTGTGGGCCAGATTAACCATTTTTTTCCCATCAGGATTAGTTCTGTTTTGTAGTTCTATTACTATCAGGTGTGGGCTTAGGTATGGATGGTTTGTTTAAGTCTTTTATCATAGCCAGGCCAAGAAAAGATGTCTGTTGAACAGTTTCATTTAAAAACATTATTTGTTCTGGGATGATGCAGGCTCTAAATAAGGCTTCTAAACCTTGCACCTGCCAGTCTTTTGTGCCCTAGACAGTTTTTGTCTCACTGTTGTCTTTCCAAAAATCAAAACCTAATGTTGACAATCGAGCATAAAAGGCTGCAAAATAAATTTGCTTAGTATTAGTCAAAATACTTTTCATTCCTGTCTTATTAACATTTTTAAAGTAAAATGTTTCTGGATTTGTGACATTGAAACCTGAGAAGTATGGAAAATGTTCATAGAATGTTTTAGAGCTACCCTTTGGTGGCGTTGGACTATGTACCCATTGATTAAAAGTTAAAACATTTCTAGGGTTTGCTGATTTGTGCACATTATAGTGACCATCATGATTAAAACCATACAT
The DNA here is from genome assembly GCF_964261635.1 of Lissotriton helveticus. Taxonomy (NCBI): domain Eukaryota; kingdom Metazoa; phylum Chordata; class Amphibia; order Caudata; family Salamandridae; genus Lissotriton; species Lissotriton helveticus. The sequence continues at coordinate 1,517,992,468 of NC_136068.1, read as the reverse complement.
TTGTTCATAATCTGAGGAACCTTCTAAGTATTCATGTTCTATAAATGTTGCTGACATTCCTAAGTCTGCCATCATGTTATTAACAGTCTCAAAGTCCCAATCATCAGAAAATGTGCTGAGTGAAACAAAATCACTCAAGGAAACCTTAAATTGGTGTGGAATCTTCAACAGCTCTACAGGACCATAAATGTCACAAACAGTTCTGTCCCATGCTATACCACCAGGTAGAGGAACAGCTGTGATGTTCACTGATGACAGGTCTCTTTGTTCACGATGAGATGATTTGTGTGGCTTCAGAAGCAAGTTGATGTTCTTACTTGCTGTGTCCATTTTACTATATTTTCCATCTATCAGCTTTCCCAAACTAAAAACAAGAATGAGCCATAGTAGGAGAAAAAGTACACCTAACACAATCCAAAATTCAACCCATGGTGAAACCAGATATTTATTTGCAAGCTGGTGAAAAAGTTCTGTTACTTGTTCCTTGAAAGTTTTATTTGCTGGTGTTGTTTCGGGCTCACTTGGATCCTCAGAAAACGTATCAAAGTTGATGCAATAGCCAGAGTCAGTTCTGTCAATTGTTGGTATCGCATCCGGATTATTTGAAATTGCTGGAGCTGCTTGTTCCCATGACATATTAGTATAGTCAGATGCTACATTATTGTAGACGGGAGTTTCTTGATGAACTGTTATTTGGGTTTCAAGAGGCACACGTTCCATGGCTTTATTTCATAGTCCTTCTTTTCTCACTGCAGATTCTTCAAAGGTGATGAGTCTATCAGTTTGAACCTCTTGGATAGTAGCAAGATTTAGTTGCCTGCTACACCTTTTGAGTCCACTGGGCCTACTACTTATTATCGGACACATGGTGTGGTTTTACCAGGTCGATTGATACAAACCGGTTCTCCTTTCTTCCAGCTAGGGGCGGCAGTAACACTGTTCTTGATCCGTGGATTGCTAGTACTGGTACTGGTTTTGTGTAAGAAGGCCCAAATTCCTTCTTATCCGCTATTTTTTCTCTGACCAGATCCCCAATCTTTGGAATCCAGACAGACCAAGGGTGGTTTTCTTCAGTAGTCGTTGGCTTCTGTATGGTGTTACTTAGACTTCTTCTTGTTTCATTTAAGTCCTGCAAAACAGCCAAACGGTCTTTGATATCAAAGGGTTTTTGTTTTACCACTGAAGTATGATGATCAAGGTCTTCGACCATCATTCTAGTACCAAAAAGGATTTCATATGGAGGGATTCCACCCAGAGAATTTCTTGGCAGTTTGTTAAGACTACGTTGGACACTTATTAGATGTTTGATCCACCCGTCACCCGAACCTAATACCCTTGCTGTTATAGATTGCTTTATGTGACGGTTTTTTCTTTTCAAAACCGAATTTCCCTCAGGATGGAATGGACTAGAGTACGGCAATGCAACGCCCAAGCTGGCCATGGCCTCCTTGTAAGCTCGAGAGCTAAACGCAGGACCCTGGTCAGAATGTAGCGCGCCGATTGCGTATGTGCCGATAAAGACTCACAAATCTTTTATAACAGTTCGGGCGTCAGCCGAGCGCTGAGGCCACATCCAAATGAATCTTTTCCTAATAGTTGTGGGACCGCATTTGTCCATAGGGACGTTTGAGCGTGGATAGTCTAATGCCATCTAACAATGTTGTCTGTACTGGGCTGGCTACATTGTAGTCAGGAATCTGGCAGCGCTCTAAGCTGTTATCTCTGTAACAGACATCGCAATGAATTCCAAATTTGTAAATGTGGGCATTCATCCCTGGCAACCAGTATATCTCTTTTAACTCTAGTAGAGATTTTGAGATCCCTTGATGTATCAGACCCTCTCCCATATGTGCTTCTTGAATCAAAGCACCTCTCTGAATCCTGTTTAGAATTACCCTATCCCCCACTCCAGGGATTCGAGCAAAGGGAATGGAGTTGGCATCAATTATGTATGAATATTCGAGTGGATAGTTTAGAGGTAATGCTGTACCGCAGCCTTTGCTTGTGGCATTGACAGCTAGCATTGTTTTTACCGTCTATTTGTATTTTTGAACAAGTGATTGCAGCTATTGAAGCCATTTGCACAGCTGCCTTCGCGGCTTCATCAGTCAATGAATTCCCTGCAACTCTGTTACCCTGGCTGAAAATAACCCCGGACTATTCTTGAATCCCTGGGGGAGACGACAGAACTGAACCTGTGTCCCCATAATTGAGATTGAAAAAGCAGTCAAATACCTGCTTTCAGGTGCGATATTTTGACAGAAGAAACCGTTAGAAATATCTAATTATGTTTTATATTTTTTGTGCACGATGTTATTCATCAGTGCTGCACTGTGTGCATTTTGTACTGCAAAGGTTTTGCAACAAGAATTTAAATGTCTGTAGTCCAAAACTAGACGATATGTATTGTCTGGTTTTGAGACAGGAAACAGGATTGTTCATGGATGAGGTGCATGTTTCAATCACCTCTTGGTATTCAAGTTTATCCAAGATCTCCCTGACCTGTTTCTTAACTTCTTGCTTAACTGGATACTGCCTCAATAGATAACTTCTGCTGCGCTGTCCAGCATTGTCTGGGCCCACTCCCCGTTCTTGAGTTGTGTCCTCAAGATCCTCAACATGTCTGATTTTTAGACTTGCTTCCTTCTTCTTGGTGAATTGAGTTTTCTTTTTTTTTTTTTTTTTTTTTAAAAACCTTTATTGTGCAATATCAGTAAACAGTTACGGGCCTACAACCACCTGGCCGGCCTCAACAATGTCCAAGCACTTACACAAACGATACGGCAACTCGGCAGCACGATAAGAATAATTAGCAAGTATTCAGAATTACACTAGAAGCCTCAGACTGCCGAGAAACAGGAAAATTAAGGTTCAATTTTTGAAATTATATAAGCAACATACAGAAAAGGGTAGGGACAAAGAAGGATCAGTAACCATACAATCACCAAGAGCAAGAGTGAGCAATGTCCACAAAGGATATCTAACGAACAGGGAAACATAAGCAAAGAACGGCACTTAAACAGCAATGAAAGGATAAATAACCATCAGAATATTTCGTGCCCGTCCGTACCCACCCCACATCAAGGAACCCTACTGACCCAAGAAAAAGGAGAAGAGAAAAGGAATAAAAAAAGAAAAGAAAAAATCAGGCCCATAGAAACAGAAAACTGACAAAAAGAAAACCCCCCCTCCACACCCCCCACCCAACACACATGCAGAGGCTACGGCCTACCCCCCCCCCTAGCAGTGCGTCTGTCGCCCAATAAAGAGTACCCGAAATGCAGACAGAGAAAAGAAAGACAGAAAAGAAAAAGGAAACGATATTAATTAATTAATCGGAGGAGGGCCATACACATGCGCTCCCGGTCTCCCAAGCCTCAGGTTCAATCTCCACCCCAAGAATACATGTCAACCGTGATGAACAACAATTACCGTAACGAATGGGGAGAGACAGCAAAAACAGCGCAGCTGAACGTTACATTAAAACATGTCAGTCCGATCCTCCGCCAGCCAAGCATCCAGCAAGTAGAAAAGGGAACACCTAGCCCTGGCCTGTTCGTGCAAGCCACCACAAAGGAACTAAATGTCCACGTACGGCGGAGCGGGCTGTAGACACAAAATGGACGCCGCCAGTCACCAAGATGGCCATCGTCCTCGACAAGTATCGCCCCCAAGGTCGCCCAACGACACTCAATCCAGAGCAAGGAAAGTGGGGCTCGGAAGGAAGAAGCCGTCAAAGGAGCGAACAGTTGAAAAGGCATTGTCCGGAGTGGTAACGACGATATCGCCAACGAAGTCTCATCCCCCAGGTGGGAGAGATACACAGCTGTGTCGCAGGAGCTAGCAGACGGCCGTCCGCGGGGACCCACATCATCCAGGAGAATACGCTCCGCCTCGCAGTCGCGCAACATAGTAGCCCCCTCGGGAAACGGAGAAGGCAAGTCGACATCCCACTGGGAGCAGGACCTCCGTGTCCGCCTCAGAGTGTAATGCACGCCATCAAGCTTATCACCCAGCTCTCGATAACCATCCCTCCACACACAGTGTAGGTCCCCAAGAGCAGCGAGAATGGTGCCACAGGATAGCACAGATCGGTGACTCCACACCTCCGTGTTTCTAGAAGACCCGCATATCCCATCATACTTCACCTCGATAGGCAGGGCACTGCAGACCAACTCACGCAGGGCACCATCAAACATGTCCATGGAGGGAGAATAGCAATAAGATGGGGGCGAGGATGGCACCGGCAGACAGCAGTCCAAGGTATCTACGCCAGCAAGGCATACCTCGAAAAAATCACCCTCCGGAACAGCCATCCCCACATCAATGCAAGTCCGGGGTAGATTCAGGGGCGGCCCGCCAAAATCGGGAAACTCCGAAAATGGGGTCGACGTCGCTCACCTCCAGCTTTCCTCAATAAAATAGCACTCCCAGGGGGCGATCACCTCGCAAACGCTCTTCAGGCGCGCTGCGGGAGGAGCAGCGCTCCAGCCGAGAAATTCCGTTCCCGCTCTCAGTCAGCAGCCAAGATGTCACAATGGGCCGGCTCCGACCAGGACCAAAGGGCCGGTGTTGATCAGTTAGGACCCGGCCACATGCAGCGGACGAGGTCCCGGCTTCAGGGCGGCGGAGGCCACAAAAGAACTTCTCGAGTAACTCCGGTTACCGGGCTGGTGGAAACTCCGGAAAAACACGAATGAAGGCAGCGCGCAATCACCGGCACCCCGCTGCAGCGCGACCTCAGGATAGTAATCAGGATTAACAGCGGGGCTCAAAGTTAGTGGAGCCGGGAGCCTATACGTCTGCTCCGGTGGCCATCTTGGCTCCTCCTCGAATTGAGTTTTCTTATTTTTTGGAACGTGTTGATAGTCTTTGGACTTCACGCGTTCTTCCTTGTGTTCTGCTCTTCCTTTCCTTTCGGATTTTTGCGAGGAAGTATGAAAATTACGAGAGGAACGTGCATCAGTATCTTGATATCTATCAGGTTTTCTCAAATTATCCCGGTTTCTGAGGTTATACCTTTTTTCAGAGGGCTCCTTTTGAGGAGACCTTCCTCTTGATTGAGAACGCTTCTCCTTAGGAAGTGTATATCTAGTATTTTCTGACTTATTTTTAGGAGTAGTGAGAGTGTTTTTAATAAACACTTTTTCAGGATTTTCTGTTAGTTCGAGTTTTACTGTTTTCCCACCCAAACTATCTCTTCCTAGTTCTTCATAGGATTTTTCTATTATTCTGGCCAGTTCATATGGTTGCTCAGTTACATCAAGTTCTTTTAGTTTTTGGTGGATTGCCACGGATGCTGCTTCACGTTTAATATTAGCTAATATTATAGCTGGGACCTATTTGAAATCCTTCAGTAACTTCATACCGAGATTTAAAGTAGGCTCTGCCCCGTATTCATTTTGAATCTATTTCAGGACGTCTGGTATTACCACCATGGATGGAACACCATGTGTTTTTGTGTAGATTGCAGCAAAGACTGTACCCCAAGTTTCACAGGTGTGGTGCGATCCCCATTGGTAAACAGATTGATAGAATCCTGTGTTTCTCATGAGGTGTACTATCTGGAAATACTGCCTCGATTTGAGTAATTTTTTGAACTAATCAGAATGAAATGTGTTCCCTTTTTGTAGGTAATTTACCAATGACTGATTGTATAGTCTGTGGTGTAATTTTGTTTGTGTTCCCTTGATGAACGGTTTGCTGTTCAATTCTGATAGTCGGTTGGACTCTTAGAGTCCGCATGACATATTGAACCAATTGTCTATGTATTTTAATTAATTATTTTAGCTGAGCTAACAGTTCTACATCTGACATTCTTTCAATGTCAGGATGTGGTGTATAGCTGGCTAGTACCGGCCATGTTGCTCCTGGTCTAACTAGTGGACCGAGCCTGGTAATGTGATTTTGATGTTGTAGGGCGCCTTTAAACCAGAGCTGATGCTCTTGGTAAGTTAGTGGAATTTCAATGTCCTCAAAAGGAACGTATTCCGCTGGAGCTTCCTCTATCTTGTAAAAGGGGAACACATGTGTTCTTGGATTTGCTTCAGGGAAGATAATCCATGAATAGAATACCCCTGTCTGCCGATATTCGTGTGCCTCTATGACAAATATAACCCTACCACTGCTTGGTGATAGGCCATTTTCTATAAGCTTTATAGCTATTATTTTCCGTACATTTTCCGGGATGATTATAGTATCCGCATCGTCTTGTTGGAAACCTGTAACGGCTAAACCCGGTTGGGCTGCATTTACTGCAGCTCCACCCGTTGCGTTGTTGTTGTTATTTGACATTTTGTTGACAGTCTTGCAGAGCAAGTTTCAAGGAAACAAAGATAAGGTGCATAACATTTTTGGAACACTGTATCCTTCAATGTTGAATAAAACCAAAAACGAATACATAGGATCTTCGTCCTGCTCAGTTATGGCGGATTTTGTCCTTTCACCCACTCCAGACATCTATTGGAGTATTTTACGGGAAAAAGGGGTCTCTGTGAAAAGCACGACTGAGTTACTCTAGTATCTAGCGTTAAATTAGTGCCTTACCAAACGTTGGGCACCACGTAGTGTAGTTCCTATATTCCCAATAGGCTCTACGCATTGGAATAATATATCCTATAGATGTGACGTAGGACTAGGTCTATATCGAATATATTAGACTTAATTGTGAGTGAAACTTTCTCGAATTCACAAGAAGGGATTAGTTTCTGACAACCGCATAAACATGACAACTTTGTTTCCCCAAGATAAAATTGATCTTCAGTGTGGTGGAAACAATAGATAGATATTTTACTCAGTCAATCGTGCATGCTTCGTTTCACCAGAGGTGCAGAGAAATAGAGAGACGGGTGTTTTCAATAAAAAGTATTTATTGAACAGTCTTCTTTCTCATGCAGAAGAAATGAACTGCTACAATCGTAATATTGGCTGTAAAGTACAATGCGAACAGCAAGAAGAGTTTTATAAAATAATACTGTAAAAGCATGGTATGGTTTCTAAGCCATAAAATACATAAATAAATAAAGACTAAAAGTACTCAACTGGTGCTTCTAAAATACTCCTACCCCGATGTACCTAACCTAAGTCTAGTACGAGAGAAGAAGTAAGTGTGGTATAGCATAAGTTTAGTATTCTTTTGCCAAGAATCTATCCAAGATTTCTCATAGGGTCTAATCAGCTCCGTACCTTGGTTTAGAATGAACGAGTTCTGGTATCTCTCTTTCTCAGTACTCGATTTCCCCGCAAGGGGAGCTTGGAAACACTGGAGCTGGATTTCTCAGCAAGAGAAAAGACAGCGTCTCTCTCAGTGCGTCTGCTGGAGGGTCGGCTTCCTTCGGCACTTGCAGTAGCTAGATGTGTCGGGCAAGTAGATAGTCGAACTGCTCAAAACCACTGTGTGTTTGCTTGGGCAAGTGTGGGCTTATTTATACCTTGAAGGTGCCAAGTTTGACGTAAAGGTGGACATAATAGGGTCTAAGTTCTTTGAAAGCTCCATGAGTTCTTGGACTAATCAATATTCAAGCAAGGGGAAGTCCCTAACTGCTGAAGCCGAGTTTTCCAAGAAATCGTTGTGGATTTTCAGAACTAGCGGAAGTAGCCATGCCGTATTTGGACTGCATGAGCTATGTCTAAATATGGTTATGATTTCTATGTCTCCATAAGGACATGGTGATTTATACCTATATAAGGGCATGAATCGGGAAAATTACACTAGAGTCCTAAAATGCTATACAACAGCTGAATATGCCGTTCTTCACCTACACCATTCCTTTTACGTTGGGGGAGACAAATGCGGCAGGCTGTTCACCAATAAGCTCAGGGCTAAACAGCAGGCTGAGAGTGTGGATGCCATCCTCCATCGAGACAGTGGTGAACTAACAGGGAATGGGCCTATTGCTTAGGACTTTAGGGAATTTTATGAGACATTATATACAGTGCAAGACCTGCCTCATGAGGGCCCTGGTGTATATCTTCGAGGATTGTGTACACCCCAACTGACACCCGACCGGGCTGACTCCTTAGACCAACCAATCCGAATAGAGGATTTAGTGACAACTATTGCAAAGCAGAAACTCTTTACATTGCCAAGCCCAATGGCTTTCCAGCGCTCTTCTATAAATCTTTCTGTCAAATACTTGCCCCTATCCTCCCTAGACTTTTTAACTTGTTTACAGACCATGGGCACAACACTACCTTCCATGTATGAGGTCTCCATCACTGTTATTCCCAAACCCGGAAGGATAAGTGACAATGTGGTTCTTATCGCCCCATCTCACTTATAAATGTAGAGATTAAACTAAGGATTGAGGTTGAGACCCTATTTGCCAGGGCTGTTCGACGCAGATCAGGTGGACTTCATCCTCCAATGCCAGTGTGGCAATAATACCAAATGGATTCTCCACAATGTGGACAAAGCTAAACGCCTGCAGAGGGAAATGATGCTCCTTGCGATAGATGCCGAGAAGACATTTGACTGGGTGCATTCGAACATTTTAGCAATGGCCAGAGGTTTTGCGCCAGGGTTTTTAGTAAATATGGGATATCACAAGCTACAGTGCAGGTGAATGACCGGGCATCAGCCCCCTTGACCAGCAGTAAAGGGACACAGTAGGTGTGCCTGCTGCCCCTCTACTATTTGCTCTTTACATGGCACCCATGCACAGAGGGTGAGAGTTGACCCGCACATTACTGGGGTGCATTTCAGAGGGGAGGAACATACCATAAATCTGTATGCCAATGACAATAAGGTCACCCTTGATGACCCGCGGAGGGCTCTACCAGCCTTCCTGGAGGAACTGGAGAGGTTTGGGGAGGTGGCTGGCTTCCACATCAATATAAAAACATTGCAGGCTCTCAACCTCTTGGTGGCACCCCATCTGCAATCAATGCTGGTAGCCCAATACCCAGTGCGGTGGGCGACTTCAGCAGTACCCTGTCTGGGTGTCCAGATGGCCTCCATGGTTAGCAAGATTGCAGACCCCAAGTATCAAGCCTTGCTTCGACAAGTGTGTGTGGATCTTGCTCAATGGAGGCATTATCGGTGTTAGACCTGGCATCCTTGGCATGGTTTCCACTGTCTTTTTTGCCTCTGCCTCCTGCATTTTTGCTGTGAACTGGATTTCGATTTTGCTGGTCTAGATGCTTTGGGCAATTTGCCACTGCTGATCAGTGCCTAAGTGCAAGTGCTCCCTATGTAAAGTATGTTTGTGGATTGGTGTTTCCATGATTAGCTTATTTGATTTACAAGTAACTGCTAGTTACTCCCTAGTACAGTGCACTGTTTGTGCCCAGGGCCTGTAAATCAAATGCTGCTAGTGGGCCTGCAGCACAGATTGTGCCTCATCATTGTGAAGCCGAAACCTGATGTGGGTGACCTCCCGAATCCATCGACCCTGCACCGTCTTAAGGAACTGACGCCTCTCTGCCATCGCGCAACACCTCCCCAGCAACAGTAAGGAACCAATGCCCTACCTCCCCTGCATCGCAGTAAGGAACCAATGCCTCACCTCTCCTGTGAACGTAAGAAACTGACGCTTCACCTCCCCTTTGGTTGTAAGGAATTGACGCAGTCCAGCACCAATGGTGCATCACCTCCCCGACGCCGTGTATCGTCTTTGGTTTCATTGTTTGCCAAGGTACTGTTTTTGGGGGTCCGTGTGACTTCGTGCCCGGTCTGCGCATGACGCAGTCTGTGCAGTACTTGGCGATTTTCATCTGTCATGAAGTTGTGATAGCCCCAGGTGTAGCTATTTGTTCCTACAAGTATTATTTTTGTGAATAACCTATTTTTTATGGTATCTTGATATGTGTGTGGTGGATATTTGTCATTTTGGTCTTATTTTGCTTAGATAAAGATTTCCTATTTATTCTAAACAGGTGTGGTGTCCATTTGTGGATTTTTCACTGTGTTACTGTATGTATGCACAAATGCTTTACACACTGCCTGTGAGATAGGCCTGACTGCTCATGCCAAGCGACCAAGGGGGTGAGCAGCGGTCGTCTAAAAGCGTAACTCCCTTACCCTAACTAGAAGCAAGGGTCACTACTTGGACAAATGTGCAAACCATTGCCAACTAGAGACCCCCATTTCTAACAATCAGCTTTCATGGCTCGGAAGAAGAGTGTAGCTGAAAATCACCATTCGCCCAGGGACTCTGTTCTTGTTTCAGCCCTTCCCTTAGAGACCTCAGTAGGTGCGCTCCAATCACTGCAGGGGGAAACTAAATCGCTTTGTCTTGGCGGGGGAAGCCTAAAACCCCGGGGCAAAGAAGATGGGAATGTAGGTTGGGGAGGAGATATATCATAGGGCACGACACACAGTACACAATACTGCAGGTATTAAAGCAGTCAGAAAAGTTGTCAAATATTGGTACCTTATACCAGCAAGACCTCACAGAGGCAATTCCACCCACAATGTGGACTACTGGAGAGGCTGTGGATCCCCTAGAAACCTGCTTCACCTTCTCTGGGATTGTCCTAAGTGCACATGATACTGGGACACAATTCTGGCTGATATTGACCAATATTTCCACATACAGCTGCACCGTTTCCCGGCTTATACTATTTTAGGCCTACCTAATGCACTGACTTTCCCGTTAAAATCTTGCAAGTAGTACCATAATGGTCTGGTACTGGGGCAACACTCCAAGCTATCCTTTACTTTGGGGCACAGAGAACCTCCCAACACACACAACATGGATTCATAGGCTGTGGCGTACTCTTGGGATGGAACCACTGTCCCTTGCACTGACACATCAGCTGGACTCTTATATGGAGCTGTGGCAACCATATATAGTGTTACTCTCTACTGAATTTAATGAATTGGCTTTCCCCCAGTACTTATGACTACTGCTCTTAATGGATCCCGATGTAGCGGCATGGGAAGGGGAGTGACTTAACGGAACACTGTTGACAGGGACGCATACGTTGCTTAGATGCGTTCTATCTTTCTTCTGTCATTTGGAGGGAGTATCCGGGGGGAATAGTTGGTGTCAGGTTTGATTACTTTTGTTGTTGTTACTGTGCTGCACCTTCATCACCATACACTAAATATAGCTGTGTTATTTCATGCTGTATGACTCTGCTGCAATAAAAAAACAGATTTGAACCATAAAACATAATTGCTACTGATCAACCCTGGCATGGCATAACACTGTGGAAGCAGGGCTGAATGCTCTCAAATTCCTAGGCTGTCTTCAAACCCTCACTGATTGCGCCACATCTTAGGGTTAAATGATAGACAAGAATGTCCATCTACAAAAGCTTATCAATTCCTTAGCAAAAGGAACATATTTCCACTCCAGACTTCTAAGTGGTATTTAACATTTCATACTTAATGAACAATTCACCAAGTAGTGGCTTCTCAAGATTAAAGTAACTACCCTCCTGGAATGCTTAATCTAAACCTTGATCCTCTTTAAATTGCACCACATGTTGCATCTAGGTTGGTCTCTGATATTAAAAAAGTATGATCCTATACTTCAATCTATATCTCCATGTTTGATCCTATACTTTATTCTATATCTCCATGAATTGGCTTCCAATCAAAGCTGGAAGTACTCCAACTCATCTGCATAAACGCTAAAACCCTCCATTAGGAGACAATTTCCCTAAATAGTAAACTTCTTATCACATCCGGACACAGGAAACTATGGAATTCAGGGACACTTATGCTTGTATAATAATCTTCAAAAACAAAAGCACCCTCGGAAAATTATTTTCAGGGAGTGATCCCAAGTTGTGGAATTCCTTCCTAGCGGCTACTGAAACAAACTGTGGGTGTGGCCCCGGATGACGATTTATATTTTAGACGTGGAGTTAAATATAGTAAATTATATGTACTTACCTCTGGATACTTTGTCCCTCGATATTCTGTCCATGATATTAGTGTATCTCAGTATTCTTAGCCTTACTATTCTGTAGTACAATCTCCTGTGAGATTGTCAAAAGCAAAATGAAAAGACTACTCTAGCAACACTTCAAGACATCATTTATAACCAGTGGCAGCTGGCACAGGTAAAGAGTGGAGGGTACAGTGGGGCGGTGCGGGGTCAGAGAAGAGGTCAGGAAAGTCAACATACAATGGAAGAAGTAAAATTAAATTAAAACATTTTTTTAAAGCCCTCCCTTACACTGGCCACATTGCCCACTCTGCGATGTGGCAAGCGCAAGGTAAGTGGGTTTTTAAAAGAAAAGAAATTTTACTCCTCCCATCGTATGTTGACTTACCCGACCCCCACCCCACCCCATTGCTTTTACCGGGAAACATTGTTAACAACGCAGTGTTTACTCTGCACGACCTTTACCACGCAGCCATTACAACGCAAGTCATTACTACGACTTGCGCTGGATGGCGCTCTTGGTTAAGGAATAGTGTGATTTTCTATTACAACACCTACCCTACTGTTACGTGGGCTGGAGTTGGAATAGAAAATCATACTAATCCTCAATCCAGTGCCCTACAACGCAAGTCGTTGTAACGACTTGCGTTGTAAAAACCGAGATGTAAAGTACCGCGATCAAAATGATCGCTTTGTACTGTCATACATCCCTCTTACCTGTGCCAAACGCTTCTGTTTATAACACAGCAGGAAAGAATCTAATAAAGTCTACTAGGGAGCAACTCACTTAAGGTCATGCTCCATTGCTTTCTTTGAACAGGAAGTATGGTTCTATTTATGCATATTTTGTAGTTTGTATGAGACAATATGCCTGTACACTATGTATTTGACTTGGTGTCGTCCCTCTGTCTTCACTTAAGCGTTATATTCGTTTCTGCATAAATGTGTTCAGTTTGCTTCTCATCACTCTTTTGAATGTTGCATTTCATGCTAATTTTCAGATACTCCATCCACGTATATTGCAGCTGTTCACCTCACCTTGTTAATGTTGACTTGTATATTGTGCATTTGGCAACTGCTCTTTTTCTTGTTTAACTTTCTACCTACTCCCATGTTATGTTAATTACACTTTAATATAGCGCATGCCTCACCTGAGGGCATCTCGGCACTGCCTACAGGTACAAGCAAGCACAAACACGATAAAAATCACTTAAAATAAGGAAGATTGCAGCAATTTCCTGAACTGACAGTAATTCGTACAAAGTTGAACGTAAAGAGGTAAGTTGTTCCAGTAAAGCGAAGCACGGTAAGAAAAAGGTCTGCCACTGAATCTAGACAAACAAATACGGGGTGCTCTCAACAAGGCTTTATACTGAGATGTTAGACTTAAGGCAGGTAAGTAGCATTTGAGGTTCTGCTGGAGATATCTAGGGCCTTTGCCCCTGAAAGTATACTAAAGGTAAGGCAGAAGATTTTTTAAATGCTTCGCTACCTTACCGGAGGCCAATGTAGGCCTTTCATTGAAGGCGCTCTGGACGGAAGATTTAGAACAAGCCTGGCTGCAGTGTTTTACATCACATGTAATTTAGCCATAAGCGTCTCGTTTGATGCAGCCAATAAAGCCTGGACTAATGTTTTTCTAAGAGAAATCAGAAGATAGGGAAAGACTCTTCGTAGTAGGCGCATAATGTGAAAGCACAGACCAGTGATAGCCGAGATTTGCTATTTCATGGATAGAGCTTGGTCAAGTACATGTATAAGGTACACTGTCACCAGAGAGTCATACAAAATCATACATAAACATACTAAAAACAAAAAACAAACAAATGTACACTCCATTCAAAAGAAAAGTGTTGCGAAGTACGCCCAGGGAAGCGCTAAATTCTTCCTTATTATATACATATATATATATATATATATATACATATATATATATATATATATATATATATATATATATATATATATATATATATATATATATAACAGCACGTAACAACTTCATCAAGTTGCACAAATGGTCAACACGTTGGTTTCCGATTTTCCAAAATTCTTTATTGCAAACCCCCCAGACAGACGCGTTTCGCTCTACTAGCTTCATCAGTGTCTATTCGTGTACTACCAAATTGCGCCATTTTAAACCCTACCCACCATCGTTTCAATCCACGAAATAGAAAAGGATTACATTTGTAAAGGCGGTGGCCATCTTGCAGTGTACAAAATTTACCTAACATTTCATGGGTTTATATAGCGATCAATAAAGTGCTTAAGTGCTCATTATAAAAGAAACATTAATTTTGGAACCACAAACATTTCTTTTCTGAGTAAATTCCATAAATATAATGTTAATGTACATAAATCTCTGTTAGATCACAATAATATGTTTTAAATGTTATTATCGTTCCCTGAATGGGTATTCTTAACAGCTGATTCTTGCCCTGTATGGGCAATGTCTACACTTTTTTTCTTTGCTGAACTACTTTGTCTCATTTTGGGTATCACAGGGAGCCAAATTCTGTTTATATTAGAAGATGTTTCTATTCTCTTGTTCCGGTAGATTGGGGTTTCATTATACATGATCCCATGTATCAAATTAAAGGTGAACCCACATCTCATCATCGTTATTCAAACCCCATGGTGTCATTGTTTTGAGGTCGATGATGTATCTGGACTCTAAGGTTCGGAGTGCCTTGACCCAGTCTCCCCCCCGTTTTGATCGGGTCACTTGGTCTATACAATAATAACTCAGGAGATCCCTATCACTTTGATGATGTTCTGAAAAGTGGCGAGCGACCGGATAGGATCTATCCTTGTTAGCGATCGCTCGCATATGTTCTAGGATCCTGAGCTTCATGGGATTGATGGTGCTCCCTATATATCACTTTTTGCAGGGGCATACTAGGCAGTAGATTGTATAGTCTGAATTGCAATTCAAGAGTTTAGTAATTTTTCTGTTGGGTTCACCAGTCCCCGTTCTACCTGGGTAAGAAGTGGCTTTTTTGCTGTATTTGCAAGCTTTGCAGCGGAGACAAGGAAAGACTCCATTTACACCTGCCATATTTTGGGGTTGAACTCTAGTTCAAAAGTGGCTGTGGACTAGATGATCAGACAATGATTGGCACCGGCGATATGTTATTAAAGGCCTGTCCGAAAGATGTTTCTTTAATGCATTGTCTGTGGCTAAAATGTGCCAATTATTTTTGAAACTTTGGACCAGCTCCCCCGACTTCGTATTGAAGTTGGTGATCATTCTAACCTGATATTCCTCCTTTTTGGCCTCTTTGACCACCAGGAGGTCCCTCCTGTTCACTGTTTCTACTCTCTCTGCAGCAGATTTGAAAATGTTACTGGAGTACCCTCTGTTTTGAAATCTTTTAGGGGCCTCTATTCGTGCCTGTTGGTAATCCGTGTTTGCTGAACAGTTTCTTTTTAGTTGCAGCAATTCACCGTAGGGTACGTTTTTGATCAGACTTTTCGGGTGATAACTTGCCGCGTGTAACACGGTGTTGCCCGCTGTAGGTTTTCTATACAGTCTGGTCTGTAGGGTATTATCTTGTATGAATACCTCCAAATCCAAATAACACACACTGGTTGAACTGATTGTACTAGTGAATCTCAGGTTTAGGTTATTATTGTTTAGAGTGGCAATGTATTCCTCAGCCGAGGTTAGATCCCCCCTCCACACAATAAACAAATCGTCAATGTATCTAGTCCACAAGAGTATTCTGTCACTCCATCCGTCATTCATTGCTCCCCATGCCTCGTGCTTCTCCCACCAGCCCACGAACAGGTTCGCGTAGCTGGGGGAGAAGCACGAGCCCATCGAGGTCCCCCTGATTTGTTTGTACAGCTGTCCAGAGAAAATAAAGATATTATTGTACAGGCAAACCCGTATCATACTTAACAACATATTGCTATGTGTCCTATATTTCTCTGTTTTTTTATCAAGGAACCACTTCGTCGCTTTCAGGCCTTCTTCATGTTCTATACAGGTGTAAAGATTTACCACATCTAGTGTTATAAGGAGCATGTCCGGTTCCCAAGAGATATTGTCCATCATCCGGAGGAAATGCTGTGTGGCCCTCACGTAGGAGGACAAGTCCCTGACAAATGGGGCCAAATAAGAGTCAATGAAGCGGGATGTGTTTTCGAAAAGACCACCAATTGCTGACACGATAGGTCTCCCTGGCGGCCTTTTGGCATTTTTGTGGATTTTCGGTAAATGATCAAATGTGGGGAGTACTGGTGATTCACATTGTAGAAAAAGAAACTCCTCTGAAAAAAAAAAAAAAAATATATATATATATATATATATATATATATATATATATATATATATATATATATATATATCACAGCTTCAAGAAACACCAGTACGGAGCACTCCCAGGCGGGTGCTTTCAATGTGGGGGTGCACCCACACATCAATTGCTGCTTCGCTTTCTGTGCATAAGGAATTATCCTCCAGAAAAAAGCACTCGCAGAGGCCGTTTGGGTCGTTTATTCACGAAAACCAGACACGATAACAAACAGGCGCGTTTTGGTAAAGACCTTCATCTATGTTTACCGAAGCGCCATTCTAAACACAGATTTAAACCAATGATGCTTCATCAACATCGACAAAGGACCACAGTCAATCTCGTCAATCTACATTGAACGAGCGCTCGTTTGTTATCGTGTCTGGTTTTGGTGAATAAACGACCCATATATTGGATATATATATATATATATATATATATATATATATATATATATATATATATATCCAAACACACAGGTAGCCCCAAAGGAGTCAGGCCTCAAACACGAAGGATTGCTCCCAGGATTTATTAGCGACTTGCAAGCAGGCAGCTGACAAGAAAGAGCATCAGGGTCAGTATACCGCCAGACGCATTTCAGGAGTCTTTATCCCTTCCTCAGTGGCGTGTACTCGAGCAGAAAAGCAAAGCTAATCGCACACCTGTCCGATTCAATAAAAAATTATCTAAATGGAGATCAGAAGGGTTGATCACTGGACAAGAGTACAAATTCTTAAGAAATTACTTCCCTGTAGTACCTACAATATACTTTTTGCCAAAGCTGCACAAGGATGCCAAGAACCCACCTGGCAGGCCGATTATTTCGGCAAGGAATGGATGTCTCGAACATATGTCTCAATATGTTGATTTCTTTTTGCAAAGTCATGTAAAAAACTTGCCATCCTATGTAAGTGACACTAGTTTATTTATTTTATTTTATTTTTATTTTATTTATTTAGGAAGTTTTCTATAGCGCTGTCAAGACCCGGAGGTAGCAGAGCGCTTCACAGTAATAGAATGACAAAAATCTGTATAAACATATACATAACATAAACATAAACATGAACATAACATATGTAAGGTATAAGCATTCAATGAGTGACATTGTAAGCGGAACATGGGTGAGTTGCCGAGCTTCTTTGTTTATGGGATTCACTGTAGTCACATAGTTCAGGGTTTGCTTGCTGACCCCGGTTATCCACAGCCAAGGGAGCGGATCAGGAACAAGGATTTGAGTTGCCTTTTGGATTCCACAAAAGAAGGAATAGTTCTGATGTGCGGGGGTATGGAGTTCCAGATTTTGGGGGCGTTTCCAGTGAAGGAGCAGTCCGCTGTTCTTTTCTTTCTGGTTTTGGGTAGGATGAGCAGGAAGGAGTTAGAGCTTCTCAGATTCCTGGCTTGGCCTGCTTTTTTGAGTTTATTTGCCAGGTATTCGGGTTTGCCGGTATGGAGGGCGTTGTGTGTTAGGCAGGCCGTTCTGAAGTTACTACACATTTCTACTGGGAGCCATTTGAGTTCCTTGAGTGCTGGGGAGATGTGATCCGATTTTTTTTAAGCCGGTAATCATTCTAGCTGCAGCATGTAGTGTTGTTTTGATTGGTGCCAAGTTCGATTTCGGGATGCCTGTTAGGATTGCGTTCCCATAGTCTAGCCTTGACAGTACCAGAGATTGAGTGGCCAGTTTGAGATCCTTGTTAGGAATGTAGGGTTTGATCTTGTTCAACAGTCTGAGGTTAAAGAAAGCACCTTTGGCTGCATTCTTGATGTGTTTTTCCATGTTTAGTTTAGGATCTATGATGATGCCAAGAGATTTAACAGAGTCGGCTAGAGTAAGATTTCCTTTAAGCGCATCGATAGCTTTTAGCCATTCGGTGGTTTGAGGGTTGTCATCCTTGTTCGAGATGAGGAGTGTCTCAGTTTTGTCTGGATTCAGTTTCAAGTGATTGTTTGTCAGCCATTGTTGAACATCTTTCAGGACATCATTTAGTCTATGTATGTCAGTGAGAGAGGAAGTTTCCAGATAGATTTGTGTATCGTCCGCGTAGAGGTGAAAGCGGATGTTGGCTTTTCTGAGTAGCTTGGAGAGTGGTTCCATATAGATGTTAAGGAGCTGAGGCGAGAGCACCGAACCTTGGGGGACGCCCTTATTGACCTGTTGGATTTCGGAGGTGAAATTCTTGATTTTTATTATTTGTGTTCGGTTGTGTATGAATGAGGAGAACCATTTGAGAACTACTTCGCCGAGGCCAGCTCGTTCTTGAAGAGCCTTGGTGAGGAGTTTGTGATCCACCGTATCAAATGCTGCAGAAAGGTCAAGGAGAATGAGGAGGCAGCATTTGTCTGAATCCAGAGATCCGTGGATATCATCTATGATGTTCAGCATCGCTGTTTCTGTGCTGCATCCTTGTCTGAAGCCAGACTGGAGGGGGTCTAGGAGATTGATGTTGTCCAGATGATGAGTCAGTTGCAGGAGTACACAGCGTTCCAATGTTTTGGCTAGTAGAGGGAGATTAGATATAGGTCTGAAGTTGTTCAGGTCTGTTGAGTCAAGGCCTGGTTTTTTCAGCAGGGGGGTAACTTGCCCAATTTTTAGGCAGTCAGGGACCACTCCGTTTTTTAGGGAGCTGTTTATGATGTTGCCCCATATATGTGCAAGAGAGTGTTTCATTTTCATGATTAGTGAGGGAGGAATGGGGTCACAGATATGAGCTGACGGTTTGGAGGACGAGATCAGCGAGATTATCTCTGCGTCTGGGACGGGGCGGAAGCTAAGCCAGGGGGTGCTGAAAGAGCCGGGAGAGAGAGCCGGAGGAGCAGCCGAACTGGTCTTCTTGGGGTGTGAATTGTTGGGATCAAGTGAAAGTTCAATTTTTGTGATCTTTTTGTTGAAGAAGTGGGCGAAATTGTCGGAAAGATCTTTGGACGCTAGCACAGAAGAAGACAGTGGTTTGGACGTTTGTTGCCTGATGATGCTGTAAAGTTCCTTCGGTCTATTTTTGGCTTTGTCCAGAGCCTCGCGGAAGAAGCTGGATTTTTTGTTTTTGATGTGGTTGTTGTATTTCCTTCGGGCTGTTTTCAGTTGATCACGAAGGATGGCCGTTGGGTTGTTTCTCCACTTTCTTTCCTTGGCTCTTAGAGTTCTCCTTTCTGCGTTGAGGTCAGCGTTGAACCACGTTCTGGAAGGGATAACTCTGCTTCTTTTGAGCTTTAATGGCGCAAGTTTGTCGAGTATGGACACTAGCTCGGAGTTGTAGCAGTCGATGAGCTCATTGGTGGAAAGGTGCGCATTATTGGCTGGAAGAAGAGAGCTTAACTGATCATCCAGGATATCCAGGGGTATTTGAGAGAGGTTTCTTGTCCATTTGGGGGGTCTTGGGGGGGGGTTTATGTGAGGTAATGGGGTGATTGATATGAAAGAGGATCATGTGGTTGTCTGACCAGTCGACGGGAAGGATGTGGTTGATTGTGATTGATTTCTTTTGTGAGATGATAGCATCCAGTGTGGCTCCTTTGTAATGATTCTCCTCGGTGCAATGTTGTTGCAGGTTGTTATCATGAAGGAGGCTGGATAACGATTGGATTAGGGGATTGTGTGTCTCATTCCAGCGAAGATTCAGATCCCCAAGAATTAGGTTATTGGAGTCGCCGAGTGCGCCTTGTGCAATCAGGTCGGAAAGTTGTTCTCCAAAAGGGTTGTTTTTACCTGGGGGGTGGTAGAGCAGGTGACACCGTTGAGAGTCTTTGTCATTGGTCTTGATGATGGTGGATAGGCATTCAAATGTATCGTAGTCAAAAGAGGTGGTTTCCGAGATGTCCAGGCTGTCCTTGTGGATGTAGCCACCCCTCCTCCCCTATGCTCTATCCTGTCTTTGGTAATGAGGGAGAAGCCAGGTGGTACCAGCAAGTCAAGGCAGGGAGGGGATATCTTATTTAGCCAGGTCTCTGTGAGGAACGCAATGTCAATATCGTGAGTGAGGATGGCTTCAGCTAGTTCTGTTGCGTGTAGTGAGGCCGATCTACAGTTGATTAGCAAGCAATTGGAGAATTGCTCCTGATTGCTGGCCGATTTATCTTTGATCTCCCTTGGTATGGCGGTGAGGACCGGGTATCTCTGAGGTTTCGTGCTGGGAGGGACTTTCCGGTGACCTGTGATTACTTGGATTTTGGATTTGGGAGAATCTAAGGCGGGGGTGTTGTATGTGGCGGCTAGTAGGGCTGCTTCGCTGTCTGACATAGGTGCTGCTGATCTTAAAGGCCTTGAAGTCAAGTGTTTGGTGTCTGATAGGGGGTTTGGAGGAGTGTGGGAAGGAGTATGAGTCTTGGACCTAGGGAAGGGGTCTCCGGTTTTTGCAGTCTGCTGTAGGCAGGATTCCGGGATCTTGAGGGGGGGATAGTGAAGCTGGGTACTAGAGGTTTCTGTGGGCCTAGGAGAGCTGTTAGCGTTGCCGGAGTGAGCCTTACTAGTAACTTCCTATACAAAATAAAATTAAAGACATCAAGTGGGATGAAAAATACTTACTGATAGCTTTGGATGTCAGTTCATTATATACTAGTATTGTACACTCGGATGGCCTTAATGCACTTGACTTCTATTTAAAGAAATCCTTGGGTAACATGCCTAAACATAAGCAAATGCTATTGGAGATGGTGGAGCTCTGTCTAAGCAATAATGTTTTTATGGTCAATAATCTCATGTACAGACAATTACGTGGTGTCACCATGGGGGCCAGCTTCGCTCCCAGCTACGCATGTCTTCACATGGGCTGGTGGGAGGAGCTGGTCCTCATGACTGAACACTTGGAAATAATAACTTCCAATGTAAAGATCTGGCTTCGTTTTATTGACGACTTATTTGTAATATGGGACGGCAATATTGAGTCAGCAGAAAAATGTGTGCAAGATATTAATGTCAACAATCTCAATCTGCATTTTACGGCTAATATTAGTCCCATATCAGTAACTTTTCTGGACACAAAGGTTTTTGTTGAACAGAATAAAATTGAAACAAGGCTCCATCGCAAACTGACTGCCAGGAACTTTACCCTACATGCCAACAGTTTGCATGTGAAACACCTCATCAACAGCATCCCATATGGAGAGATGTTGAGGTTAAAATGTATTCATAGTAGAGAAGATGACCTCAAACAAGCACAAAATTAAAGTAAAGCAAGATTCACAGAGAGGGGCTACTCAGATAAAATAATTGATGCTGCTATTTCCAAATCCATGCAGAAAAATAGGCTGGAACTGCTGACGGGGAGAGATAATCTTAATACCCACATGACTGACAATTCAGAAACCAAGAAAGAATTCAGGATCATTGTCCAGTATAGTACACAACACAAACAAATTGAATCTATTATTAATAAGAACTGGCCCTTGATCTTAAGTGACCCAATAATTGGTGCAGGTTTACCAAAAAGACCCTCAATAACCTACAGCAGAGGACAATCTAAGAAGGATGAGCTCGTAAAAACTAGTCCTGAAGTCATTGAATCATCAAACTGGTTACAAACCCATGCAGGCTTCTTTAACTGCAAATCATATAAAGCCTGTTTACAGGGTGTGAACAAAACTACTTACCTCTCACCCTTTGACTTAAAGGAGCACAAAATCAACAGGCTACTCACGTGTAAAACCGAGTACGCAGTATATGTATTGTCTTGCCCGTGTAATCTGCTCTATGTGGGGAGCACTAAGCTTCCCGTCCACAAAAGAATTTTACAGCATCTTAGAGCAATAAGTAATCAAGATAACACGCATCCAGTGGCAAGACATTTCAAAGCCAAACATGGCTCCAAAAGTAGAGAGCTCAAATACTTTGTTATAGACTGTGTCCCTGCAAGTAGACGAGGCGGCAACAGAGAGGAGAAACTGCGCCTCCTTGAGACCTGATATATAATAGAATTAAATACAAAACAGCCTTCGGGTCTTAACATTACGGAGGATCTTTTTACTTGTCTTTAAAAACATCAACAAGTAAACGAATAATAACAAGGTGTTTTATAATTTGTAGGGGTCACATTCAAGTTGGGTACATATTATTGAATAGGAACTTTAGAGAAATATGTCTTTTTAGAATGGGGTTTATAACATCAATCAAATATTTATTTATGGTTTGAATTTTATAATGGAATTTTATATAATTTAGATCACAAGGATTTTTTAGCCAGTATTTAACCAATTGAAAGCTTTTTATTTAATGGCTTATGTATGAATCATTTATTGTGTATCTATGACAAATATGAAAAGTAATATAAGATGAGTTCCTTTAGGCCCATCCATAAACAAAAGTTAAACATCACATATATATATATATATATATATATATATATATATATATATATATATATATATATATATATATATATATATATATATATATATATATATTTATTCCCAGTATATATATGTGTGTGTATATATCAGGATCAAATAAGCTTTATTCGATTTTAGTTTAAAAATCATAAAAGCAAAGACATAAATAAAAACTGTAAACATTTCATTTCATAGGCACAATAAAAGATCATTACAGGATTATTAAAACAAGATTAAATAAATATAACGAATCAGCTGACAATTTTTGGTCCAAAGTTCAATAACCATTAAAGGCTAAAAAGTTGGTTCTATGTAATATGTGGGGAGCACGGGTAGAAATCGTACAGATCCAAAATACGAATGGTGCCTTGTCTTTCTTTGGGGGGGCAAAATCGTAAAAAGGGGGCAACATTCCTGTTTTTGAATTTGATTAGTACCAGGTCCCCAGCGATGTTTTTGGGGAGCGTCCCCAACCATCCCACCCTCCTGACACTCAAGATACCACCATCTAACTCAGGTGGCAAGGGTCTATTGTTTTTTAGCCAGAAAATGGACTTATTTAGCAGGTCCTGCTGGGATTCGCGTGTTCCCTGGGTGAGGGCAGGGACCCCAGAGAGGACAGACACATACGGGGCGGCCTCAGGGGGCAGGTTGATACGTGGCATTCTTACCAAAGCAGATCTAGCCACTGTATGAGTTTTTGATGCAGGTTTTAAGATTACTTTGGGGCCTGTTTGAGTAGGTGTACAGGGAGGCTGTTTTTCAATGACACCGTTACCAGACTTATACTTTTCGGGGGCGATGGGAGGGTTAGGGCAGACGGCTGTGGCCATTATATGAGATGAAAGAGGATACTTTCTGATTACTGTCTCAATGTTAATCAGCCTTTCCCCTAAATCATTGATTTTTGTGACCAAGGGAGAGATGACAGCTAACAGCAGTTGCTCAATTTGAGCCAATAAAGTCAATTTGGGAGACAAAAGAGGGTCCTCTAATTTGTCCACGGCCGGGTCCTCCATAGATGCTGTTGGGTTAGCGGGAGATAAAATTGCGCTGGTGCACAGATTTTGGGTGCTTGTATTGTTCCCATTGTCATTGTCAATTTCGCTGTCGTGCTTCCCTCTATTGTTGGAACCCAGGGGCGCAGCATTTACTTGGTTGTAGTCTTTATTTACGGAAGGAGCAAGGACCCGTGGGGAGCCATTTGACTTATCACAAAGCATGCCCACAGTAGGGGAAGTTATAACATCAGGGGCGTACTTTGTGCCACATAGGGCGTTGAGCTCTTCCCAAATGGACATAGTGTTTATGATAGTAAATACGCCAGAAAGGTCAAAAAAATAAATAGCAACACAATACCTCCTTCTGTGATGAGATCAAGTGGGGTGGCCCGTCCCGTCCTCCTTGTGCCTCTGAGGGCCACAGAGGGCCCGCCCTTTGCCCGGGCTTAGCCCCGGGCGCCGACCCGCGCGCGATCCCGCGACGCGGGGGCTCGCGCTGACCTTAAGCGCACCTCCGGGGGCGGGACAGGATGCACGCCTTCCTAGGCGCAAGCGGTGCTGGGGGATGTAGTCCCCGGTCCGCCGCCTCGCAGGCAGCAGGGAAGTGGAGAGCCTGGTGGGTGTTGGGTGTTGCAGCAATGCAGCGCTGGGGCTGTGATGGGGCTGTGGTACACGGAGAGCCCAAACGAAGACCTCCCAGGTCAGTGTCAGCCCAAGTCCCCCGCTCCCCCGGGGCTCGCGCTGACCTTAAGCGCACCTCCGGGGGCGGGACAGGATGCACGCCTTCCTAGGCGCAAGCGGTGCTGGGGGATGTAGTCCCCGGTCCGCCACCTCGCAGGCAGCAGGGAAGTGGAGAGCCTGGTGGGTGTTGGGTGTTGCAGCAATGCAGCGCTGGGGCTGTGATGGGGCTGTGGTACACGGAGAGCCCAAACGAAGACCTCCCCGGTCAGTGTCAGCCCAAGTCCCCCGCTCCCCCGGGGCTCGCGCTGACCTTAAGCGCACCTCCGGGGGCGGGACAGGATGCACGCCTTCCTAGGCGCAAGCGGTGCTGGGGGATGTAGTCCCCGGTCCGCCGCCTCGCAGGCAGCAGGGAAGTGGAGAGCCTGGTGGGTGTTGGGTGTTGCAGCAATGCAGCGCTGGGGCTGTGATGGGGCTGTGGTACACGGAGAGCCCAAACGAAGACCTCCCAGGTCAGTGTCAGCCCAAGTCCCCCGCTCCCCCGGGGCTCGCGCTGACCTTAAGCGCACCTCCGGGGGCGGGACAGGATTCACGCCTTCCTAGGCGCAAGCGGTGCTGGGGGATGTAGTCCCCGGTCCGCCGCCTCGCAGGCAGCAGGGAAGTGGAGAGCCTGGTGGGTGTTGGGTGTTGCAGCAATGCAGCGCTGGGGCTGTGATGGGGCTGTGGTACACGGAGAGCCCAAACAAAGACCTCCCAGGTCAGTGTCAGCCCAAGTCCCCCGCTCCCCCGGGGCTCGCGCTGACCTTAAGCGCACCTCCGGGGGCGGGACAGGATGCACGCCTTCCTAGGCGCAAGCGGTGCTGGGGGATGTAGTCCCCGGTCCGCCGCCTCGCAGGCAGCAGGGAAGTGGAGAGCCTGATGGGTGTTGGGTGTTGCAGCAATGCAGCGCTGGGGCTGTGATGGGGCTGTGGTACACGGAGAGCCCAAACGAAGACCTCCCAGGTCAGTGTCAGCCCAAGTCATATCATATCATATCATATACATATACATTTATTTGGTATTTATACCAACATATGATCAACAGCTCCGTTTACTGTAAGCACGTTGCACTTTACCAATAAGAATGTGACGGAATAGCGTTGGGGCTCCGATGCTACCATTCTGGTTTGTCTGCTCTTGCCCGCCAAAAAGATGAAAAATGCGTAAAATAAAAAAATAAAAAAATAGGAACAATGTAAATTAAATGCTGCCACTCATTTTGAGGAAAATCGATTTTAAATGCACTATTTTTTGCACTATTTGGCACACTTCTTTTAGGACTGCAGTTTTTGCACAAAACATTGTTTAATTATTTATGTATTTAGCCTATACCTAAATTGTTTACAATGCACAAGATTGTTTTACAAATTGAAAGTTTGCAGTTTTTAAACACAGTAACTTTTCAATGTCTATACAACTTGTAGGCTAAATCATGTGATTGACAATGTGCATATTTAACCCTATGTCCTAGCGATCTACTGTGTCATGTGATCAAGCGCTCCGGGTAAAGCGAAACGCGTCATGACGATTTGAAGCACTAAAAATAAAATTCACCATCACTTATTTTGGGTCCGTATGCGTTTCTTTTCACTGGATTGCAGTCTGGGAGATTGGAAATACTTGGAATATATATATATATATATATATATATATATATATATATATATATATATTCACTGAAAAAACCATAGGTTATAGACCATATATAGTTAGGAATTAGCATTTACAAAACCTTGAAAATTCACTGAAAAAACCATAGGTTATAGACCATATATAGTTAGGAATTAGCATTTACAAAACCTTGAAAATTCACTGAAAAAACCATAGGTTATAGACCATATATCGTTAGGAATTAGCATTTAAAAAACCTTATTTTACCCACACAAAACCATTGAAATTCCATATATAGTTAGTTGCACTAACTATATATCGCGCACCCGCAATCCACTGCTGATGATGTCACATATTACATCATTCATGACATGGTCAGTGACATCACTGATGACATCACTGATGACATCTCAAATGACATCACTGATGACATCACTGATGACATCTCAAATGACATCACTGATAACATCTCAAATGACATCACTGATGACATCTCAAATGACATCACTGATGACATCACTGATGACATCTCATTTGACATCAATGACCACATCACTGATGATATAATTCATGTGACAATACAATGCATCTCCTCACACTTTAATATAATCTCTGTTACACCCAGTGTTAAATACAGAGTATAATTTTTGAAACCATTGACACACCAATACTAGTTACTACATACGCACTCAGTGATTCCTATGTTTACACACACATTCACTCATTTACCCATACAATCATTCATACATACAATCACTCATCTTTACAACACTATCATATGCACTCATACACCTATACAGACTCTCACACTCTGTCACTCATCCATGGAGTTACTCACACACCTAGTCAGTCCTGTAAAGAATCAATCACACTTCCATTTTCTAATCTATACAGTTAAACATAGAGCACCTTACATTTTGAAACATATACTAACACATACTTACTCTCTTATACAATCATTGATACAAGTACACATTGATCTGCACAGAGTCACACACCTCCCAGCCAGCCACACACACACTCAGTCTCCCATACAAATACTTGGGCAATCAATCAATAACCCATATAGTTACTCATATAGCTACTGATCAACACATGCAGCAGTTTACAGAACAACAGACATAATGATGCACAAATTAAGACAGTTTAGTCACTATTAATCACTCACTCATACATTCAGTCATGCACCTACTAAATCCTTCGTCCAGACACTTATACATCTACTCATTCTTCAATATGTAAGACATATTTTAACTTTACAGAAACATACAGTCACTGGATGTTGTCATCAGTGATGTCATCAGTGATGTCATTTGAGATGTCATCAGTGATGTCATCAGTGATGTCATTTGAGATGTCATCAGTGATGTCATCAGTGATGTCACTGACCATGTCATGAATGATGTAATATGTGACATCATCAGCAGTGGATTGCGGGTGCGCGATATATAGTTAGTGCAACTAACTATATATGGAATTTCAATGGTTTTGTGTGGGTAAAATAAGGTTTTTTAAATGTTAATTCCTAACGATATATGGTCTATAACCTATGGTTTTTTTAGTGAATTTTCAAGGTTTTGTAAATGCTAATTCCTAACTATATATGGTCTATAACCTATGGTTTTTTCAGTGAATTTTCAAGGTTTTGTAAATGCTAATTCCTAACTATATATGGTCTATAACCTATGGTTTTTTCAGTGAATTTCAATGGTTTTTTAATAGCAAATATCATAAGCTGTCGAATGTCAAGTACGTGGTAAGTAAAAACATTTTCGTGTTTATGCACACTGATCTGCTTTGAATGCTGCCCCCCCCCCTCATTTCTATTAGGAGTACTCTCTCTTTGCAGATAGTGAAAGGTAGTTAACGCAGGCCTTTGCCCCCGTTGTAATACGTCGTGCCTGCTTCTCTCTCCATTTGATTGATTGTTATCCAAGCATTTACTGTTTTAGAATTGGTTCTCTTTGGTTCATTCTCTATTTACAAACAAACACAGAGTCGCAATACTCTGTTTAGTCTTTGCAGATAACGAAAAATCTTGTAAAAAAACAAAAGGAATCGAGCAAAATCAGTAGGCCACTAATGGGATCTCTTTTTGACCTCGCTAAAATAGAAACATTAAGAACAACCCCTCATGACAAATACGAAACTGGTGAGATGAACTGAACTCCACACCATGATGGCTGCAATACAGCTCGGCTCCGCCACCCACCCCGCCCAAAATAACGATAAAGAGCGGCTGCCATGATTGCTCGCGGAATGGCCACGACGAAGCTACGAAATGGTGGTGCTCTCATGCTAACGCCAGCTTCAGTCTGAAACATCCAGAAACACTGTAGACTACCAATTCGATCAGTTCCGGTAGCGCCCCAATGTAACCCGGTAGAGAAGAACTAGCCCTCCCCTCTTTGACTGATGGTTCTTGTTGCCTGTCCCTTCTGTTGTCATTTAACAGAACTATTTAGCCTGCTGAAAGGGGTTGTGTTCCGACCGCTGGCTGGTGGAGACATTTTGACTATATTCTGGACCTGCGTTGTCGCGTAATGCGTCATATGACGCGCCGCGTTAGCGCATCCGGAAGTCATCCGGGGCGCGACGCGCAGCGCGTAACGTAAGCATAACAGGTCATGTGACTTGTTAATAAAACTTTTCATTGGTTCATTTTACTTTTCTTATTCTAATGATGAAAGGCTTGGTCATATGACCTAAAAATTACGCTTTTTATTACTTCCGAACATTATTTTTTCTTAAATATATGTTATAATGTTCCAGGCTAATGTACTTTCCCGGAAAATTTACAACTGTCCTGCAAGTAAAATATATTCTTTTTTCGAGAAAAAGGGCGTTTCTTCGTCCCATGACGGAGCCGTTGAGCAAAAGAGGGTCGACCTGCTGTCTTAGTCGCCGATACGCCTGAATATGAGATTCTTATCGATCACTTTATGTTGCAGGAGTAGAAAACACAACAGCCCTTGACCATTTATCTTTACTGCGTTCCTGCGTATTATACCTTTTACCCTTCATGTAATTGGTCTGCTTTATTTCACTTGCCTTTTAATGATTCTAAAACAGTGACTATTATTAAAAACTTTACCAATGTATATACTACTACCATGTTTTCTTTTAAAAACCTTTATTGTGAAAATTTCATTATACAAATACGAGCCTATAACCACGTGGGCCGGCCACGGAGCAAACTGTAATCGTATATGATGAGTAGACATTTACACTGTAGAGGAACGTAACGGGCGGGCCATTAGGTTGCAAGAACTAAGGTGTCTAACAGTTGCGGAATCGGTGTACGTACATTTTATAATTAAAATACGACAGGGCCAGTTACAATAAAATTATCTAGATATACATTTGCGGGCAAGTACCATGCGTGACGTTAATTCGAACTTTCAATAGTACAGTAATCAATAACACATCAGAACTTAATATCAATAGGGATGTCGAAATACTCAATCAATTCTCGTCCCCGCCCGCCATGTGCTTCAAAACTGCATACGTATCTCGTGATTTCAAGGTTCTGCAACCAGTACACAACAAGGAGTTACGAGTCCCATTTATTCCGGCGCCATTTTGGGCGAGGACGGGCAGGTCCAGGATATAGTCAAAATGTCTCTACCAACCATCGACTATGATGATGTTCATATGCTGTATTTATAGAGTAACACTCATCTGTCCACATGAAATTAATTTGCCACAATCTAAACATGTCATTTTAATCTTTCCAAAGTTCTTCTAAATATTTGGGACCGTTTCCCTTGCCTCTGATGCTGTCAGTGCCACTTCTTTGATGAATGTACTGGCAGGTCGGGGGTTCTCCTCCAAATCTCTCTTTTATGCAGCACTATAATTAATTGGTGCCACCTCTCCATATGACGATGCATGGTATAGTTACCATAACTATATATTTTTTCGGTTCCTCTGGAGAGTACATCGTGGCAGATGAAGCGTATAACGTACCGGGCATTTACCTTTTTTTGCATGTAGAGGAAAGGAAAAAAAAATCGAGCGTCCGAGTTCTAAGGTGTCCCAGGGCCATTTTAGTGGACCAGGCCCAAATCCAAAGAACAGGCCGCCATTTTGAAAGTCCTGTTGCAGCCGCCTGTCGCTGTAGCATCAAGAGCGGCCAAAACTCAGCTGAATGGCAACTGAAACGGTAAAGGGGCGCCCCACTACAGCAGACGAGCCTCCACCTAGGAAGGCCCGTTCACGCCGCCTCCCCCCCCCCCTTCGGGCACCCCACGCCGTTATTCGGAGCAGTATTGTAGGATGGCCACACCAGTGCAGCAACTTGCTAGACACCACCTCGGTGGTAACCGAATCTCAGCGCCTTGTGGTGTCTTCTATTCAGAAAACATTGTTGTGCTGCCTTCGACCTATTCGCCGCAAGTGCGCACGCAACTCAGCTGCATAGCTTGCTAGACACCACCTCGGTGCTAACCGAATCTCAGCGCCTTGTGGTGTCTTCTATTCCAAAAATATTGTTGCGCTGCCTTTGGCCCCATTCGCACATCGGTCCGCTACTGCCGCCATCTCACAGGCCAACGGGCCGCCCCACGCCGACTTTCAGCATTGTAGGATGGCCACACCAGTGCACCTTACTAGACACCACCTCGGTGTCATCCGGATCTTGGCATCTCAGCGCCTTGTGGTGTCTTCTATTCAGAAAATATTGTTGCGCTGCCTTTGGCCCCATTCGCACATCGGTCCGCTACTGACGCCATCTCACAGGCTAATGGGGCGCCCCACGCCGAGTTTCAGCATTGTAGGATGGCCACACCAGTACAGCAACTTGCTAGACATCACCTCGGTGCCATCCGGATCTTGGCATCTCAGCGCCTTGTGGTGTCTTCTAGTCAGAAAATATTGTTGCGCTGCCTTTGGCCCCATTCGCACATCGGTCCGCTACTGACACCATCTCACAGGCCAACAGGGCGCCCCACGCCGACTTTTACCATTGTAGGATGGCCACACCAGTGCCACAACTTGCTAGACACCACCTCGGTGCCATCCGGATCTTGGCATCTCAGCGCCTTGTGGTGTCTTCTATTCCGAAAATATTGTTGCGCTGCCTTTGGCCCCATTCGCACATCGGTCCGCTACTGACGCCATCTCACAGGCCAACGGGGCGCCCCACGCCGACTTTCAACATTGTAGGATGGCCACACCAGTGCGGCAACTTACTAGACACCACCTCGGTGCCATCCGGATCTTGGCGCGTTGTGCTGCCTTCGGCCTATTCGCACATCGGTCCGCTACTGACGCGAACTCACAGGCCAACGGGGCGCCCCACGCCGACTTTCAGCATTGTAGGATGGCCACACCAGTGCTGCAACTTGCTGGACACCACCTCGGTGCCATCTGGATCTTGGCGCGTTGTGTTGCCTTCGGCCTATTCGCACATCGGTCCGCTACTGACGCCGCCTCACGTGCCAACGGATTTTCTACGCTTTTTATACCCTATGCCGCATAACAGGTCATGTGACTTGTTTATAAAACTTTTCATTGGTTCATTTTACTTTTGGTTTCCTAATGATGGAAGGCTTGATCATATGACCTAAAAATAACACTTTTCATTGGATGAAAACTTTTTTTTTTCCCAAACGATGAAAGCCCCACCTTGTTTCTGGATGTTTCACACTGAAGCTGGCGTCACCATGAAAGCACCACCATCTCGTGGCTCCGTCGTGGTCATTCCGCGAGCAATCATGGCAGCCGCTCCCCACCAGAAGCCTGCAGGAGTCGGGGGCCCCCAAAACTTTTGTTGAATCCTCAAGGCGGAGGGGACACTTTCGAGAATGGGGTCCAAGACCTAGCAGACAAGCGTCCGATTTCCAAGGTGTCCCAGGGCCATTTCAGTGGACCAGGCCCAAAAAGAAAAGAGCCTGCCGCCATTTTGAGAGTCCTGTGGCAGCCGCCTATCGCTGCACCGCAAGAGTGGGCGCAACTCAGCTGAATTGCGGCTTTTGACACAGTGGACCAAAAACGGACGGAATGGCAACTGAAACGGTAAAGGGGCGCCCCACTACAACAGACGAGACTCCACCTGGAGAGGCCCGTTCACGCCGCCTCCCCCCCCCCCGGGGCGCCCCACGCCGTTATTCGGAGCAGCATTGTAGGATACCAAAACCAGTGCGGCAACTTACTGGACATCACCTTGGTGCCATCGTTCTGCTGCCTTGGAACTATTCGCACAACAGTTTGCTACTGATGACCCACCCCCCGCGACGCCCCACGCCGGATGCCGAAATCAGTGCGGCACCCAGGCAACATCACCTGGGTGCCGTCCAGAAATCTGGACGTTGTGCTGCGTTGGGACTATTCGCACAGCCGAACGCTACTTCGTTGTTTTTCCCTAAAAATGTTTATATGTTTTTACTGTTTTTGTTTTGTTGTATATATTTATAAGTTATTAAAGTTTTATAATCTTACTACTTTGTTGGAGTGCTATATATTTTTAATGTGACACATAATTGTAAAAACTTTGATGTACAAAGAGTCATCCCTGGAATCTTCCGCTTCAGGCTCGGTCCCCTCCCCAATCACAATACAGGATGGTTTTCAGATAGTAGGAACGCGTGTGCTGTGACGGATCTCATCGAGTGTGGGCCTTGATCTACTATAACTCCTTTGAAGAGGGGTGATTCTTTACAGCTGGGGCCATAAACTACATCTGCAGGGCTAGCTGATAGCCTAGGACCGGCCTGGACAATCGG
Source organism: Lissotriton helveticus (assembly GCF_964261635.1). NCBI lineage: Eukaryota > Metazoa > Chordata > Amphibia > Caudata > Salamandridae > Lissotriton > Lissotriton helveticus. The sequence continues at coordinate 1,517,959,958 of NC_136068.1, read as the reverse complement.
ACACAGAGGAAAAGGAGTGTCAGAGGGTGCGGTAGTGAATAGGGCGAAAGGGAGGTGTCGGGCGGGCACAGGGTGTGATTCTCAGGGAAGAGCAGCGCAGATGGGGGGAGGTTTATTACCCATGCATTAGACAGAGAACGAGGGTGACCAGTGCCTGGGGGAGATGCTTGCGAGGGTGGGGAGCCATGCTAAGGATCGACAGCGTGCAGAGAGTGGGTCTGGTCAAGGCATCTAAAATGACTGCCATGCACGACAAAAGTGTGGCATTTGAAAAAAGGCAAGATGGCGCAGACAATGTTTTTCAACACTTCCTGATTTCCTTCGAATCGAACGTTAACAGACGTTGGGGCATATTACCAAAGTTAAGCGATATTTATCCCTAACGATGCTTAGCAACGAATTTTTTACCGCTAAGCATCGTCAGAAATTATCGCAGATAAACCTTGCTATTATCAAGGTTTATCGCAAATGCCATAAAAAACGACCGCAATGCATTAATATCGCTGAAAACTCAGCGATATTCATGCATTACCGAGCTAATGCTCTTAGCCATGTTATCCACCTCCCATTGGATAACATGGCTAAGAACTGCTCAGGGCAGGTGGTAGCTTTTGGAGATATTCGCGCTTAGCGCGAATATCTCCAAAAGTTGGTAATAGGAGATAGCGATGTTAGCGACTGTTTCCAGTCGCTAACATCTTGGCATGCCCACTTTGCATGTCATTAGTGATAAATATCACTGACATGCAAAGTGGGGCCCAAGATAGTCACTATCTCCTACTAGCGGTCGCTAACTGGTGTTAGCAACAGCTAGGTAATACAGAGATAATTTTATCTCCGCGAAGCGGAGCGCTGTTACAGATATATATCTTTTTTTGAACGTTAATTTCTCAAAATCCACTGAAGCACATATATTGAGACTTAGCAAAGGCACATCGAGCTACCAGTCCCTACAATTTTGCCAAGTTTCGTGCAAATCCATTCAGCCGTTCGATTATTATTATTATTTTTTTTTTGCCCCGCGGGGCCCTTTTAAATCCTCCACATCAAACCTAGGGGGTCAGGGAGGATCTACTATGCCCCCTTACGGTCATTTGCCCCTTCGCTTTGGCCTCCTCTTGTCTCTCGATCCTACCGAGAGACAAGATGGTGGCCGCTACGGACTGTTTGGAATGTTTACAGACGCCGGAGAACCAATCAGCTTCGCAAAGCTCCGTTACGTGAAAAGTACGCGAAGCGGAGCGCTGTTACAGATATATATCTTTTTTTGAACGTTAATTTCTCAAAATCCACTGGAGCACATATATTGAGACCTAGCAAAGGCACATCGGGCTACCAGTCCCTACAATTTTGCCAAGTTTCGTGCAAATCCATTCAGCCGTTCGATTATTATTATTATTTTTTTTTTTGCCCCGCGGGGCCCTTTTAAAACCTCCACATCAAACCTAGAGGGTCAGGGAGGATCTACTATGCCCCCTTATGGTCATTTGCCCCTTCGCTTTGGCCTCCTCTTGTCTCTCGATCCTACCGAGAGACAAGATGGCGGCCGCTACGGACTGTTTGGAATGTTTACAGACGCCGGAGAACCAATCAGCTTCGCTTCACAAAGCTCCGTAACGCGTAAAGTCCGCGAACCGGAGCGCTGCCTGGTCCGCTGTTACAGATATATATCTTTTTTTGAACGTTAATTTCTCAAAATCCACTGGAGCACATATATTGAGACCTAGCAAAGGCACATCGGGCTACCAGTCCCTACAATTTTGCCAAGTTTCGTGCAAATCCATTCAGCCGTTCGGGCTAAAAGTGAGGCCAACCGCCCTATGGAAAACTCAATGTTAAAAACACGTTTTGGGACCACCCTTTTTTCTCGGCCCCCCCTTGACGAACCCCCCCCCAAATTTTCAGGGGCTGCTCAGAAACAAAATGTTCCATTTTCCTGAAAATTTCAGCCAATTCCGTCCACAAACGCCAAAGTTATTAGACATAGAATTTTCAAAAATCCCATAGAGAAAAAATCCTAACTATATATACCTACTGGCGACCGCCAGTAGGTAATATATATATATATATATATATACATATATATATATATACATATATATATATATATATATATATATATCCAAACGAACAGTTGCCTGCTGTGGAAGAAGACTTCACCACGGGTAAGTATCAGCCCAAAATATTTATTCAAAGAAGCAGCAGCAACACCAATCAAAATGTCCACTGCATTTCAGTCCCTTCCCGACGCGTTTCATCTGTTGACTTCATCAGGGGAGTTGGGTGGGAGTAAACAGCTCGGCATAGTTTGGCGGCACCTTTTCAATTCAAACCGGCTTCAGTGGGCGTGGCTCACTGCATGGCCTTCTGGTAACTGTAGTCCCAGCCAGTATTATCAAGTGTTTCGCCTGCTGTTAACTCTCAAAATTATCGAATTTCAAATCCAAGTGGATCGTGGCATGTATTGTTCAGTGGAGCCACCGCTTGCATAACCTTTGATAAAGGCACCCGTTCCAAAGGTCAATCCGCCGCTTGACGGACTCGATGGGACACTGTTGCCAGCGCCGGGTCATCTTCCGCGGCCCAGGCAGGCCGCTATAGATCCAAACGAACAGTTGCCTGCTGTGGAAGAAGACTTCACCACGGGTAAGTATCAGCCCAAAATATTTATTCAAAGAAGCAGCAGCAACACCAATCAAAATGTCCACTGCATTTCAGTCCCTTCCCGACGCGTTTCATCTGTTGACTTCATCAGGGGAGTTGGGTGGGAGTAAACAGCTCGGCATAGTTTGGCGGCACCTTTTCAATTCAAACCGGCTTCAGTGGGCGTGGCTCACTGCATGGCCTTCTGGTAACTGTAGTCCCAGCCAGTATTATCAAGTGTTTCGCCTGCTGTTAACTCTCAAAATTATCGAATTTCAAATCCAAGTGGATCGTGGCATGTATTGTTCAGTGGAGCCACCGCTTGCATAACCTTTGATAAAGGCACCCGTTCCAAAGGTCAATCCGCCGCTTGACTGACTCGATGGGACACTGTTGCCAGCGCCGGGTCATCTTCCGCGGCCCAGGCAGGCCGCTATAGATCCAAACGAACAGTTGCCTGCTGTGGAAGAAGACTTCACCACGGGTAAGTATCAGCCCAAAATATTTATTCAAAGAAGCAGCAGCAACACCAATCAAAATGTCCACTGCATTTCAGTCCCTTCCCGACGCGTTTCATCTGTTGACTTCATCAGGGGAGTTGGGTGGGAGTAAACAGCTCGGCATAGTTTGGCGGCACCTTTTCAATTCAAACCGGCTTCAGTGGGCGTGGCTCACTGCATGGCCTTCTGGTAACTGTAGTCCCAGCCAGTATTATCAAGTGTTTCGCCTGCTGTTAACTCTCAAAATTATCGAATTTCAAATCCAAGTGGATCGTGGCATGTATTGTTCAGTGGAGCCACCGCTTGCATAACCTTTGATAAAGGCACCCGTTCCAAAGGTCAATCCGCCGCTTGACGGACTCGATGGGACACTGTTGCCAGCGCCGGGTCATCTTCCGCGGCCCAGGCAGGCCGCTATAGATCCAAACGAACAGTTGCCTGCTGTGGAAGAAGACTTCACCACGGGTAAGTATCAGCCCAAAATATTTATTCAAAGAAGCAGCAGCAACACCAATCAAAATGTCCACTGCATTTCAGTCCCTTCCCGACGCGTTTCATCTGTTGACTTCATCAGGGGAGTTGGGTGGGAGTAAACAGCTCGGCATAGTTTGGCGGCACCTTTTCAATTCAAACCGGCTTCAGTGGGCGTGGCTCACTGCATGGCCTTCTGGTAACTGTAGTCCCAGCCAGTATTATCAAGTGTTTCGCCTGCTGTTAACTCTCAAAATTATCGAATTTCAAATCCAAGTGGATCGTGGCATGTATTGTTCAGTGGAGCCACCGCTTGCATAACCTTTGATAAAGGCACCCGTTCCAAAGGTCAATCCGCCGCTTGACGGACTCGATGGGACACTGTTGCCAGCGCCGGGTCATCTTCCGCGGCCCAGGCAGGCCGCTATAGATCCAAACGAACAGTTGCCTGCTGTGGAAGAAGACTTCACCACGGGTAAGTATCAGCCCAAAATATTTATTCAAAGAAGCAGCAGCAACACCAATCAAAATGTCCACTGCATTTCAGTCCCTTCCCGACGCGTTTCATCTGTTGACTTCATCAGGGGAGTTGGGTGGGAGTAAACAGCTCGGCATAGTTTGGCGGCACCTTTTCAATTCAAACCGGCTTCAGTGGGCGAGGCTCACTGCATGGCCTTCTGGTAACTGTAGTCCCAGCCAGTATTATCAAGTGTTTCGCCTGCTGTTAACTCTCAAAATTATCGAATTTCAAATCCAAGTGGATCGTGGCATGTATTGTTCAGTGGAGCCACCGCTTGCATAACCTTTGATAAAGGCACCCGTTCCAAAGGTCAATCCGCCGCTTGACGGACTCGATGGGACACTGTTGCCAGCGCCGGGTCATCTTCCGCGGCCCAGGCAGGCCGCTATAGATCCAAACGAACAGTTGCCTGCTGTGGAAGAAGACTTCACCACGGGTAAGTATCAGCCCAAAATATTTATTCAAAGAAGCAGCAGCAACACCAATCAAAATGTCCACTGCATTTCAGTCCCTTCCCGACGCGTTTCATCTGTTGACTTCATCAGGGGAGTTGGGTGGGAGTAAACAGCTCGGCATAGTTTGGCGGCACCTTTTCAATTCAAACCGGCTTCAGTGGGCGTGGCTCACTGCATGGCCTTCTGGTAACTGTAGTCCCAGCCAGTATTATCAAGTGTTTCGCCTGCTGTTAACTCTCAAAATTATCGAATTTCAAATCCAAGTGGATCGTGGCATGTATTGTTCAGTGGAGCCACCGCTTGCATAACCTTTGATAAAGGCACCCGTTCCAAAGGTCAATCCGCCGCTTGACGGACTCGATGGGACACTGTTGCCAGCGCCGGGTCATCTTCCGCGGCCCAGGCAGGCCGCTATAGATCCAAACGAACAGTTGCCTGCTGTGGAAGAAGACTTCACCACGGGTAAGTATCAGCCCAAAATATTTATTCAAAGAAGCAGCAGCAACACCAATCAAAATGTCCACTGCATTTCAGTCCCTTCCCGACGCGTTTCATCTGTTGACTTCATCAGGGGAGTTGGGTGGGAGTAAACAGCTCGGCATAGTTTGGCGGCACCTTTTCAATTCAAACCGGCTTCAGTGGGCGTGGCTCACTGCATGGCCTTCTGGTAACTGTAGTCCCAGCCAGTATTATCAAGTGTTTCGCCTGCTGTTAACTCTCAAAATTATCGAATTTCAAATCCAAGTGGATCGTGGCATGTATTGTTCAGTGGAGCCACCGCTTGCATAACCTTTGAAATGCAGTGGACATTTTGATTGGTGTTGCTGCTGCTTCTTTGAATAAATATTTTGGGCTGATACTTACCCGTGGTGAAGTCTTCTTCCACAGCAGGCAACTGTTCGTTTGGATCTATAGCGGCCTGCCTGGGCCGCGGAAGATGACCCGGCGCTGGCAACAGTGTCCCATCGAGTCCGTCAAGCGGCGGATTGACCTTTGGAACGGGTGCCTTTATCAAAGGTTATGCAAGCGGTGGCTCCACTGAACAATACATGCCACGATCCACTTGGATTTGAAATTCGATAATTTTGAGAGTTAACAGCAGGCGAAACACTTGATAATACTGGCTGGGACTACAGTTACCAGAAGGCCATGCAGTGAGCCACGCCCACTGAAGCCGGTTTGAATTGAAAAGGTGCCGCCAAACTATGCCGAGCTGTTTACTCCCACCCAACTCCCCTGATGAAGTCAACAGATGAAACGCGTCGGGAAGGGACTGAAATGCAGTGGACATTTTGATTGGTGTTGCTGCTGCTTCTTTGAATAAATATTTTGGGCTGATACTTACCCGTGGTGAAGTCTTCTTCCACAGCAGGCAACTGTTCGTTTGGATCTATAGCGGCCTGCCTGGGCCGCGGAAGATGACCCGGCGCTGGCAACAGTGTCCCATCGAGTCCGTCAAGCGGCGGATTGACCTTTGGAACGGGTGCCTTTATCAAAGGTTATGCAAGCGGTGGCTCCACTGAACAATACATGCCACGATCCACTTGGATTTGAAATTCGATAATTTTGAGAGTTAACAGCAGGCGAAACACTTGATAATACTGGCTGGGACTACAGTTACCAGAAGGCCATGCAGTGAGCCACGCCCACTGAAGCCGGTTTGAATTGAAAAGGTGCCGCCAAACTATGCCGAGCTGTTTACTCCCACCCAACTCCCCTGATGAAGTCAACAGATGAAACGCGTCGGGAAGGGACTGAAATGCAGTGGACATTTTGATTGGTGTTGCTGCTGCTTCTTTGAATAAATATTTTGGGCTGATACTTACCCGTGGTGAAGTCTTCTTCCACAGCAGGCAACTGTTCGTTTGGATATATATATATATATATATATATATATATATATATATATATATATATATATATATATATATATATATATATATTGTCCACCAATTGCCAAAGGAACACCATCTGGTTTGCTTTTCCTGCTCCCCGCCGTGATCTTGAAAGTATTTCTGCCTTACGCGTTTCGATGCACTTCGCATCTCATCAGAGGCTGACTTATAACAATTCAGAGGAGGATGCTCTCTTTTATTTCGATTTCGGAGACCGGCTTGATTAGTTCAATCCCCCCGCATGGCATGCTGGGAGTTGTGGTTCCTTCAAGATCGCCGTATTATTTTCCCTCAGTGGGTTCCTACTGATATTGTATGATTAGTCACATTGTCATTCCTTAGTAGGATAAGATCTCCGGTAGAGAGACACAGTACTTTGTTCCTTTGGCGCCGCATTCCATGAGACCGTCTCGTGGCACAGCTTCTCAGTTGACCATCAGGAGGACGATCACTTTGGTTATAAGAGATGGTGCTACCCCCACGACGTGGGCCGCCGTTCTTTATGTTGTCCACCAATTGCCCGAAAGCTGTTTCGAGGGGTCACTCTGCCAAAGGAACACCATCTGGTTCGCTTTTCCTGCTCCCCGCCGTGATCTTGAAAGTATTTCTGCCTTACGCGTTTTGATGCACTTCGCATCTCATCAGAGGCTGACTTATAACAATTCAGAGGAGGAAGCTCTCTTTTATTTCGATTTCAGAGACCGGCTTGATTAGTTCAATCCCCCCGCATGGCATGCTGGGAGTTGTGGTTCCTTCAATATCGCCGTATTATTTTCCCTCAGTGGGTTCCTACTGATATTGTATGATTAGTCACATTGTCATTCCGTAGTAGGATAAGATCTCCGGTAGGGAGACACAGTACTTCGGTCCTTTGGCGCCGCATTCCATGAGACTGTCTCGTGGCACAGCTTCTCAGTTGACCATCAGGAGGACGATCACGTTGGTTATAAGAGACGGTGCTCCCCCACGACGTGGGCCGCCGTTTTTTATGTTGTCCACCAACTGCCCGAAAGCTGTTTCGAGGGGTCACTCTGCCAAAGGAACACCATCTGGTTTGCTTTTCCTGCTCCCCGCCGTGATCTTAAAAATATTTCTGCCTTACGCGTTTCGATGCACTTCGCATCTCATCAGAGGCTGACTTATAACAATTCAGAGGAGGAGGCTCTCTTTTATTTCGATTTCGGAGACCGGCTTGATTAGTTCAATCCCCCCGCATGGAATGCTGGGAGTTGTGGTTCCTTCAAGATCGCCGTATTATTTTCCCTCAGTGGGATCCTACTGACATTGTATGATTAGTCACATTGTCATTCCGTAGTAGGATAAGATCTCCGGTAGGGAGACACAGTACTTCGGTCCTTTGGCGCCGCATTCCATGAGACTGTCTCGTGGCACAGCTTCTCAGTTGACCATCAGGAGGACGATCACGTTGGTTATAAGAGACGGTGCTCCCCCACGACGTGGGCCGCCGTTTTTTATGTTGTCCACCAACTGCCCGAAAGCTGTTTCGAGGGGTCACTCTGCCAAAGGAACACCATCTGGTTTGCTTTTCCTGCTCCCCGCCGTGATCTTAAAAATATTTCTGCCTTACGCGTTTCGATGCACTTCGCATCTCATCAGAGGCTGACTTATAACAATTCAGAGGAGGAGGCTCTCTTTTATTTCGATTTCGGAGACCGGCTTGATTAGTTCAATCCCCCCGCATGGAATGCTGGGAGTTGTGGTTCCTTCAAGATCGCCGTATTATTTTCCCTCAGTGGGATCCTACTGACATTGTATGATTAGTCACATTGTCATTCCTTAGTAGGATAAGATCTTCGGTAGGGAGACACAGTACTTCGGTCCTTTGGTGTCGCATTCCATGAGACCGTCTCGTGGCACAGCTTCTCAGTTGACCATCAGGAGGACGATCACTTTGGTTATAAGAGACGGTGCACCCCCCACGACGTGGGCCGCTGTTCTTTATGTTGTCCACCAATTGCCCGAAAGCTGTTTCGGGGGTCACTCTGCCAAAGAAACACCATCTGGTTTGCTTTTCCTGCTCCCCGCCGTGATCTTAAAAGTATTTCTGCCTTACGCGTTTCGATGCACTTCGCATCTCATCAGAGGCTGACTTATAACAATTCAGAGGAGGAGGCTCTCTTTTATTTCGATTTTGGAGACCGGCTTGATTAGTTCAATCCCCCCGCATGGCATGCTGGGAGTTGTGGTTCCTTCAAGATCGCCGTATTATTTTCCCTCAGTGATCGTCCTCCTGATGGTCAACTGAGAAGCTGTGCCACGAGACGGTCTCATGGAATGCGGCGCCAAAGGACCGTAGTATTGTGTCTCCCTACCGGAGATCTTATCCTACTAGTGAGTATGTCTTTTTATAATTGATTGTTTAAGAGAGTAAATATGTTTCCGTTTCTGTAGAAGTATGTGTAGTCGTGTGTATATAGCAGTATAATCAAGTAAATGTTTTTTTGATAGTTTATTTGCATGTGTGAATTTGTGTGTGAGTAACTATATGGATGAGTATTAGTGTGTAACAGGATGTATAGGTGTATGAGTACATATGATGAGTAAGTACATGCATGAGTGACTATATAGAACTGTTGGTGAAGGAGTGGATGTGTATGTAGATGTTGGAATTACCTAATAAGTTGTTGCAATTGGTATTGGTTTCTCCTTTTTTAAGAAAATGTTAGTTTCTATTTTTGAATGTGTGTGTCAAAGGTTATTTTATGCTGATAGGAGGTCTGCCACTTTGTCACAAGGATGTTGTCATCAGTGATGTCATTTGAGATGTCATCAGTGATGTCATGAGTGATGTCACTGACCATGTCATGAGTGATGTAATATGTGATGTCATCAGCAGTGCATTGCACGCGCAAGTTATAGTGAGTCCAACTAACTATAACGTGGGAATTTCAAAGGTTTTATGCGAGTAAAATTTCCACCTAACTATAACTGGTGTGAAACCTATGGTTTTTTCAGTGAACATATATATATATACACACACACGTTGGGCCTCAAAGATTTCCTTTGAAGGCCGTTGTTGAGCCTTCAAATTCTAGAAGTTATATATACCAAGGCTGCCTAGTCCTGAGTGCACCCTGTGCCTCTTTCTTTATACACTACATTTGTTCTCTGTTTCTCTCACATTGGCAGGGTCTTTCCCATCCATACTTTCCCCCTTTGTTTACAAATTTCCTATATTTGCCCTGCTCTTTCTTTCTCTCCTTTCTTTCTCTTGCACTGGGTCAAGGTGTGATGATGAAAAATAAGTCCTAGTCATAAAAAAAAGAGGTGCTGGGGCCCAGCTTCTGCAACCACCTGCCCAAGTTAAGCAGTGTCTGTGACATGGGTGAGTAGGTACCCAGGCACCTTCCTGGCCCAGAAAAGAAAGGCTATGCACACAGATGCACCCTCTGTCTCTTCCTAAAAACAAAAATACATATTGGGCCAGATGTACTAACATCAGGAATATTAATTGCTGTTAAATCCGAATTACAATTAGTAAATCAGTTTTCCACCTGTATGAAATGCTTTATTTCCAAATACCGATTCCTAGTAGGTTGCAAATCGACCTACCTCCTGAATATTACTGAGGTATGTCACTATTTGCAACCCATTAGGAATCGCAGCCATCACAGTGATGGTGGCCTGCTGAGGTCTGCAGCCCACCATGTCTGTGATTGCTTTAAAATAATGCAATCTTTTTTTTTTTTTAATACAGCCCGTTTTCTTTACAAGAAAGCTAGATGTGTTAAAAAAAAAAGCTTTGAAGCTCCATTCTTTAAAATGGTCCGAGGGACCACAGACTCCACTTAAACATTTTTTGTTTTCAATCTCAAAGGGGAGGGTTCTGAAGGGGTTACCACCACTTTTAAAATGGTGGTAAAGCAGTGTTGTTTTCAAACCAGAATTCAGTCGCAAAACAGTAATACATATCACACCGATTCGATATTTGGAAGGGACGCCCAAGCACATCCCTTCCAAATATCGAATCGATAATGCAAATTTTGATTTGGTAAAAAGTCACTGAATCGCACTTTGCACTTTGTACGTTAGAAAAAGCAGAATCGGGCTGTTTTCGACCTGAAAAATGCTTTGTTCGTCTGACACATAATGCCAGTGATTGGAACCGGGAATAAATGAGGAAGGAAGTTTTGTGATACCATAAACAATGGATGTTAATATTGGACAACAAAGGGATACTCATGTTGACAGCCTTCGGAGAAAAACCAGCCCAACCAAAAGAATGTCATCCCAAACAAGTGACATGGCAAGACTCAATAATACTGTGTTCTGAAGATAGTTTAGGAATGTCTGAGGAAGGCATCTTTACCCGCTGAGATATTACTCACCTCAGCAAGGGAGCTAGCGTTTGAAATCAGCTCCTAGGTGCTGGATGAGGTGGATGCTGGATAGCTCCAAAAGCCTAAATACAATCGCACATTATTCAGCACCGAGAGCTATTTTTTATTATTATTTGAAATAGACGATCTGTCTGTCGCTCGATGAATGTGAGCAGGACTCATCCCCGCACCAGCAGAGGGCGCCCAAGCACTTCAAGGATCCGGCTCCGGAGAGGTGAGTTCTAATCTTCTCATGAAAGTTGACGTTGTTTGTATACATATATATATATTTTTGTTTTGTTTATAAAAAAGCATGAATCTTCTTTTTCCCTTTAAAGGTGTCGACCAGAGTAGATTTTAAGGACTGTAACAAGTTTAATCGCGCAACATCGACAATTATAGGTGGTTCATGAACGTTTGAATTATCAAGAGCGACATTCTTGCGAGCAACAGGGAAGGGCTGTCCAGCATAGCTCCATTAGGCCATGATCCATGACATATTTTCAGGATAACCAAAACAATTACATTTACGTGCACCTTATATACAAAATAACCCTTTTACACAGTCAGTTGTAATCCTCAAAACCAAGCATGAACCCAGCTTCCTGGGCCTTCGCTGGACATGATCCCAGGTGTTGTAAGGGAGCTGTATGGGTGGGAGAGGGGCAGCACAGCATACATAACATCAAGAGAACTGTGGCTGTCGGTGAATGCAAGTGAAAAATACACGCTGTTCCATCTCCACAGAGCTTGAGACCGCAAGCAGGATTTACTGCGTCAGAAGGCACAGAATAAGCAGATTATACAGGCTTGGAGGTCCTTATCTGCTCTCCCGGAAGAGGAGATACTTATAGTCTAAAGAGCTCAGAGGCTGGGACTACTCGTGACATCTTTGCACACACGGGCCTCCATGAACAGAGGTTAGCGACGTCACCCTGACAGCAGCTCGCCCAGGCGCGCTGCTGGCAGGCTGCTGGGCTATGGCAAACATACAAGTGACTAAGAATAAGCTGTGATCAGGGAGAGGAAGCTTGCAGAGGGTCATTTGAAAGGAAAGGAGAGGCAACTACTGGAAGTTTTAAGTCAAGGTCATTTTTCAAGGGAACACAGAGGAGGCCCTCAATGTGAGGATATACAACTGTAGAAATAATAAACGTTATCCACGTGTGAGAAAGCGCTATGCTATGTCTTTTTCATAAGCACTGGAATTAGGCAAATATTCTATCCTTGAAAGCCTACAGCTATGCTATGGCTTCAGCAAGAACACCTGATTAGCTCAAGGGCTGGAAGCATAACTTATTGGTTGGACTCACATACAGGAACGTTCGGTGAGCTCACAGCTGTGCTCAAAGGAAGCAGTAACCTCATGATCATAGCAACATCAGGGGGCAAACAAGGTAAATAATGCTAACATTGAAAAGGAGATTCTGTAAATGCTAGAGTGGATGTCTTCTGATGTTCACCCTTAAAGTTTGACTCAGATTATTAATTATGAAAGCGAAGTGGGTTCCATTTTGGATGCCCTGGTTGTGACATGGGACAAGATGGAGGTAGGGATGGCTTCCCCAGAAGGTGGAAGTGAATTTCCTGCGTTCAATGTGCCTGGAGAGTGGAGACCCAACCACTAAATTGAGGAGAATGTAGGGCAGTTGTAACAATTCTGTTAACTTTGTTATAAGGGGTTCTGATTAGTTTCTACTTGAGCTTTGCTGTTTGTTGATGGTAGGGGCAGGACTGCCGTTTCTGTTGTTTAGGGTGAGGAAGTTACTAAGCAGTGACTTATCTCTCCTTAATTGGTGCTTCAGAAGTTTTAATGACGACCCAGGTGCAGAGATTTCACTCTTCATTATGCCCATATTGTGGGTACTTCCTGTTGGAGCAATCCCCTGTGCTACCTGCTGTGTGAAACATCGGTTTAGACAAAAGCAGGGAGTCTGAGAAGGACACTTGAAAGAAACAAACTGGCTCCACACCTTCTTAGTTAAAATGCCCGCCATGCAGCAGGTTATGTGCATAACTCACACCCTACACCCACCCACCACTCATAATTCACTTTTATGCAGACTTCCACCCCTCCATCCCCCAGAGGCTAGGTCTATAACTTATAATGATATAAATGCATTTCAAAAAGAAGATATTTTTTATTGTAATCTAAGACACATACATATTTGCTAGATATAATTTCTGATTCTGTTCCAGCCACTGAATCTTTGTTTCCCACACGACAAATGATGCTGCTCAGAACATACGTTTGGAGACTTCATCCATCTCCAAGAAAGCTTTGCGGTCACATCACAAGCTCAGTATGTGCAGGTGATAAATAACTGACCTTTGGGGAAATCAAGTCACTGTGCCTTCATAACAACCCCAACCTCAATTCCGAAGGAACCCAAATTCAGACACAAGAGCGCATCGTGGCTATACTATTTATTATGCTATTAATAGCATTTATAGATCGTAGACATTGTCATTGCCTCCTAACAGATTTACAATGATACTATCGGCCTTGCGATGATGACAGGCTGTACGTTTTACAAGCTGTGACCCTCGGCTTGCTCAAAGACCACTAGGCCAGGTGCATTAATAGATAGAGTTATCCACCAGGCATGGTTGCATACAGAGGAAAGGTAGAGTACCCCAGGAAGGAGAGATGTTGTGGAGAAGCCCCTCGTCTTTCACCCATAAATAGCTGGTTAATGTCATACCCACACATCATACCTAGGAAGAGAGAATGAGGTCAGGGATTGTCAGATCTCTACAAATGAAGCAACAAGGAGCTCAATACTGATCCTGCTGCCCACCAAATGGTATACACTGTTAGGTGCAGAAGAGAAAACATGCAAATCCTTGGACACATTTCAGGCTATTCTCATTTTGGGATGCCACTGGAGGTGTCCAGATAGGCTGGAATGTGCAGTCATGGGCTGTGGGATATCAGTGTTGAGCTGGACTGTGATGGGGTATGTGGATAATGGGAATGATGCTCTGTGATCTGATGTATCAAACGCACATGCAACATGCACAGAGCACATGGCTGCCTCAGTGTGGTGCCTGCTTTGTGCTGGTGGTTGCAGATGGGGGCACTACATTCATTTTTGTAGACGAGGACTGGTGTTTGTCTTTAGAATGCACAAGCTCTGTCCTTGTCCAAGCCTTCTGCATCTATGCCACTGCTATATCATGCAATTCTTCCTGCTCAGTGTCCAATCATATTAAAAGAATCGGATTTTATTGGCACCCAACGAGAATCCTTTTAGTTTGCTTACAGTAGTTACCTGCAGTCCCACTGTCTTCTCTTTCCGGCAGATTATCTGATTCTTCTCACAACTTTTGAGAAGCCATTACGATCTTTGGTTCCTACCTCTTGTCCCTCAAAGCTACCTCAAAATGGTATTAATGTACTGTGAGGAATACAAAGGAGGGAGAGCATATGGCTGGGCCTAATCCGCGGTGGCACGGAAGGCAAAAAACACAGTGGACTGGGTTGCGGCCCGAGTAATTACCTGGAACTTAAATTAATTCAAGCATTCCATCCATTACTTTTTTGTATTCTTCTGTGAGACGCCCTAGGTCTGACAGGCATCCTCAGACATGGGTCCTGTGCCACTTGAACCAAGCTACACCTGAACGAAGAAGTCCATTTCGGCTTGTGTTCTGGTCAGAGAGGATTTGTTTTGGCAGTTCAGGCTGACCTGTTTCTATTGAAGCAGGGCCAAGACTGAGTTGGATATGGCTGGGGCTAATTTGAGGTGGCATGGTGAGTAGAAAATCAATGGGCTGAGATGCAGCCCAAAGTGATTATTATTATTATTTATTTATTTAGAGATTTGTAACGCGCCTGGTGACCCGAAGGCATCCCCGCGCTGTGAGAGCTTGAGTTGGCCGAGAGGGGAGAAAAAACGTATTTAGGGAAAAGTCGAGTTTTGAGCTGCTTGCGAAAACGCAAGTAGCAGGGTTCCAACCGCACACTGCGGGGAAGCGAATTCCAGCGTGTGGCTGCCTTTACTGAGAAGCGACGGCCTCCAGTGCGTACCCTCCTAAACTTGGGGACATTTGCCAGTCGCTCATTGTCCGAGCGCAGAGATCTCGAGGCTTTGTACGGGGTAACCATATCTCTTAGGATCGAAGGGCCTTGTCCATTGAGGAGCTTGTGAGCGATGCACATTGCCTTAAACTCGATCCTCTCTCGTACTGGCAACCAGTGGAGAGCCTTAAGCGCTGGTCTGGCAGAGGTTCTGGAGGGAAGACCCATCAGCATCCGGGCAGCCGCATTTTGGGTTCATTGTAGCTTGCCCAGAGTAGCTTCAGGGGCTCCTGAATAGACGGCATTGCTGTAGTCCAATCGTGCCAGGACCAGTCCTTGAACATGGAGTTTCCTAGATTGAAGGGGGAGCAAAGGAAGGATCTTGCAGACTGACCGCATAAGTAAAAAGCAGGTTCCAGCTGTTTTAGTTGCCTGGGTTTTCATTGACAAGTCCGGTTCGAGCCAGACCCCCAGACTCTTAATTTCTCTCTTGGGGGCGGGCACCTCACCCATAGTATCGGGCCAAACAGATGATGGAATTGCTGACCACTTCTTGCCCATCAGCATAACTTCTGTTTTGGACCCATTGAGTTTGAGTGAGGACTCGCACATCCAGAGATGGATTTTCTGGAGGCAGTGCAAGAGATTATCTGGGCATTGATCAAGATGTGAGAGAGAGACGACCAATTGCGTGTCGTCCGCATAACTCACAATCTTGATGCCGAAGGGGGCAACTACATCCTCCAGAGGGGCCATATTGGCGTTAAAAAGAGTGGGACTAAGTGAGGAGCCCTGGGGAACCCCACTTGTCAAAGAAGGAGAGTCAGAACGGGAGTTGCCATCCCAGACCTGGAACGAACGGCCCGACAGGAATGACTCTATCCAGGCCAACGCAGTGCCCCCGAGTCCTGCCCTGGCCAGCCGGTGGAGCAAGACACGGTGATTTACTGTGTCAAAGGCTGCACTAAGGTCCAGGAGGATCACTGCCACTGACCCCCCTGAATCCAAAATGCACCTTGCCTCCTCGATGACGGCGAGGAGGGCAGTGTCCGTACCTTGGCCAGGGCGAAACCCCGTTTGGGAACGTCGCAGCAGATTGTTAGATTCCAGAAACTGGGACAGCTGGAGGTTAACCAGTTTTTCAGCAATTTTGCTGATGCCCGGGAGGAGCGAGATCGGCCTGTAGTTGGCCAGATCAGCGGGGTCCAATTGGGGGTTTTTGGGAAGGGCTTTAACTACCGCCTCCTTCCAACTAGGAGGGACGGAGCCTTGGGACAGTGAGGCATTGATCAACTCCAGAACTGGAGGAACAATCGCAGAGGTGACTGCTTTCAAAAACCTCATGAAAGCAGGGTCACGGGGAGAGCCACTTTTCATCTTGGCCAGAGTCTTTTCAACTTCATCCGATGAGACCGCCCTAAAAGCATTAAGCTGCGGGCGAGGGTCACCTACTGGACAAGTGTCAGGCGTCACGTTGTCCCAGCAGGGTAGCTGGCTAGGCTGCGGAAGTGAAGCTAAGATGTGGGAGATTTTAGAGTCAAAGTATTTAGCAAGTTCATTGCTCCTGTCCGGTAGGGCCCTGGTCAGTGAAGGGGGTTGTGGTACCTTTAGGAGTTCTTTGGCGATGAGATAGGATTCTCTCGAGGAGTTCGTGGCATTTTTTATCCTATCGTCATAGTAAGAGGCCTTAGAGAGTTTCAAAGCAGATTTGTATGCTCTCACAGTCCTCCGGTAGGAGTCTTTACAAGAGTGGAGCCAGTCCTTCCTCCACAGTCGCTCCGCTTTTTTACATTCCTTGCGGAGGGCTGTGAGTTCCAGGCTAACCAGGGGGCCGAGCCTGTCTTTCTGCTCTTGTCTTCGCGGGTTTTTATAGGTATGATAGAGTCAAGTGAGTCGGTAATCCACTTCCTGAAATTGCTATCAGCTACGAAAAGGTCCCCCGAGGGGGCGGGGGTCGTAGATTCCAGAGCTCTGGCCCAGTCCTCGGTTGAGAGTCTGGACCATGCCCTGTCCTGGGTGTACGTGACGGGCATGTGGGGCTTCCTGAATTATCCTGGCCAGAAAAGAGGAACCAAAAAATGGTCTGTCCAGGGGAGGGGGCAAGAAGGTTTGGCCTGGAGGGTATGGACATTTGTAAAAACTGGGTCTAGCAGGTGGCCCTTGATATGGGTGACTCCGGTATTGGCCAGTTGGAGGCCATAAGCAGCCAAGTCTAGTATCAAGTCAGCAGCCCCTGTGTCTAGGGCAGAGGTCTTCAAACTTTTTGATGCCGAGACCCCCTTGTAAAACCATTTTAGGCGTAAGGACCCCCTTCCGACAAAAGATTCTAGAAACTGGTACCCCTCATCATAAACAACTATCGACAACCATAAATGCGCCTGTTAGACCTCATCACATCCATCCATCATTCATCCACCCACACTTCCACACATCCATCCATCCTTCATCCATCCACCCTTTCATCCTTCCATCCATACATCCATCCTTTACCTATCCACCCGTCCATCCACACACCCACCTTTTCACACATCCATCCATCCATCCATCATTCATCCATGCAACCTTTTATCCATCCATACATCCATCATCCATCCACCCTTTCATCCTTCCATCCTTTACCCATCCACCCGTCCATCCATCCATCATTCTTCCACCCACCTTTTCACACATCCATCCATCATTCATCCATGCAACCTTTTATCCATCCACCCATACATCCATCCTTCATCCATCCATCCACCCTTTCATCCTTCCATACATCCATCCTTCATCCATCCTCCCTTTCATTATTCCATCCATATATCCATCCACCCTTTCATCCATACATCCATCCTTCATCCACCCACCCTTTCATCCATCCATCCACCCATCCATCATTCATCCCCCACCTTTTCACACATCCATCCATCCATCATTCATCCATGCAACCTTTTATCCATCGATACATCCATCATCCATCCACCCTTTCATCCTTCCATCCATACATCCATCCTTTACCTATCCACCCGTCCATCCATCCACCCATCATTCTTCCACCCACCTTTTCACACATCCATCCATCATTCATCCATGCAACCTTTTATCCATCCATCCATATATCCATCCTTCATCCATCCACCCTTTCATCCATCCATCCTCCATCCACCCACCTTTTCACACATCCATCCATCCTTCATCCATCCATCCACCCTTTCATCTTTACATCCATCCACTCATCATTCATCCACCCACCTTTTCACACATCCGTCCACCCTTTCATCCTTCCATCCGTCCATCCATACAGCCATCCACCCTTTCATCCATCCATACATCCATACATCCATACATCCTTCATCCGTCCACCCTTTCATCCATCCATCCACCCATCATTCATTCACCCACCTTGTCTGTGCCTCTCTCATGGGGGGTCAGTATCTCTCTGTTTCGTATTCCTCTCTCATGGGAGGGCATCTCTGTGTCTCCGTGCTCGGGGGGGGGGGGGGGTGGGGGGGGGGGGGGTCAGCCGGCTGTGAAAACATCTCACCATGAAGAACAGACTCTCAGCCACATTTCTCCTGCACAGGCGCCTGCTTTGAGGGCTCGTGGGACTTGAACCAATGTCCTTCTGCTGTCCTTCTGCTGTCCTTCTGCTGTTTACTGTGTATTTGTAAAGCGCTCTGATACCTACGGGTTAAACTAGCGCTGTATAAAACGTTAAAAGTAAAAAAAAAAACACAGCTAAGTCCATTGAACTAAAAGGGCTACAGCCTCCCCCCCCCCCCAGCTCCTGTATGTCAGCCTGGCTGAAACAGCTTGGACACACACAAAGGCACACCAGAGTACTATCACAGGTCTTTAAAAGACCTTTACTTGTTAAGGAGGCTTTGATGTTTTTCACACCTCGGTGTGAATTAGGCGGCCTCCGCCTTGAGCACCCTCGATCAGCCCGACGCCAGGAACTGCACTCTGGCAGAATCTGCGACCCCCTTCCCAGGACTCCACGACCCCCCTGGGGGTCGCGCCCCACAGATTGAAGACCTCTGGTCTAGGGGATCATCAAAGTGAATATTGAGGTCCCCTAGCACAGTGAAGTTAGGTGTAGAGTGGGCAAGTGCTGAAATAGATTCTAGTAGGGCGCTAGCAAAGGGACCAAAATGGCCGGGGGGGCGATACACCAGAAGACCTGCCAGAGAGGTTGTCGGGCCAGATGGATGGTAAAATGGCAGCTCTCTGAGTCCGTGATGTGAGCATCACTAATTCTGCATGAGAAATGATCTCTGTGCAAAATGGCCAGTCCACCCCCTCTACCCGAGGGACATACTTGGGACTGGATAAGAAAACCCGGGGCAAGAGCCAAGACCACATCCGAGTCCGAGTGTGTTGTGAGCCAAATTTCCGTAAGAAACAGGATGTCTAGCTCATGGTCCACGAGCAGGTGGGTAATAAGCAGGGCGTGCATGGGGAGCGACCTACAGTTCAATTCTGCTAGTTTCAGGCCAGAGTGTGAAATTGGTGCCTGAGTCAGTTGTAAATGGACCGGGTGGCAGAGTACGCAATTTATAAAATGTCCATCTGATTCGTGTACATAATTACACTGTGTGTTCTTTGTAGGTCTAAGACTTAGTAAGGCGCGACGCGAATAACTCACCCTCTCGGTGTCCACGCCCGGCATGGGCTCTGGCCCTAAGCCCGTTCGTGCGCGGACGGGCGCAGACGAGCTTGCCTTAGGCGCTCCCGCTGCGCTCGTCCGCTGCGCTTCCTGGCCAGGCACATTTTATAGCTGGTTGCTGGTGGGAACGTCCAGGAGGCGTGGCCTAAAGGGGGCATGGCCACCGTCCTCGCGGTGCAATGGTCGTTAGGGGCGTAGGAGACGATCAAGGCAGCGTGGTAGCGCTAGAGTCCGCTGCCCGTGCCGAGTGTGCAGGTCTGAAGTGCCCAAGTAAGTTTCAAGTGATTAAAAGCAGTGAAACACAAACACAAGTATTTTTTTAAATTAAGCGCAACACACACTCCCGGCTTCCGTCTCAGGAGTCGAATCAAGGTCTGCGCGCCAGTCGCTAGTAATCAGCGTTTTGTACTGGTCGTTGGTTGGGGCATGGCCTAAAGGGGGCGTGGCCACCGTCCTCGCGGTGCAATGGTTGTTAGGGGCGTAGGAGACGATCAAGGCAGCGTGGTAGCGCTAGAGTCCGCTGCCCGTGCCGAGTGTGCAGGTCTGAAGTGCCCAAGTAAGTTTCAAGTGATTAAAAGCAGTGAAACACAAACACAAGTATTTTTTAAAATTAAGCGCAACACACACTCCCGGCTTCCGCCTCAGGAGTCGAATCAAGGTCTGCGCGCCAGTCGCTAGTAATCAGCGTTTTGTACTGGTCGTTGGTTGGGGCGTGGCCTAAAGGGGGCGTGGCCACCGTCCTCGCGGTGCAATGATTACCAGTGGCTTGGATTGATTGTGCATCAGGTATGGCAAGAAGTGGGATCCATACTCTAACCTAGCTGCACCCAACTGAGGAGGCCCAACCGATCTTGTCTTGATTTTATTCCAGTTTAGAGAGGACCTGGCTGGACAGTTTGGGCTGCATACTTTCTGTTGGAACAAGACTTAGGACCAAGAGTCATTTGCATAGTCTGGGTCTAATCTGAGGTGGCAAGCTGATCTAAAAAACAATGGAGTGGGATGTGGCTCCAAATCATTACCAGTGGCTGAGATTCATTCAAGCATTCCATCCATCGCTTTGTGTATTTTAATGTTTAGTCAGCAGGGAGGTCTTGTGCCTGTCTTTGTACTATGATCTGTGATATCTTCCCAGGATTGGTGCAAGAGTCCTGACGTGAGAAGAGCAATTCGCGATCGTGGGATGCGCCTTCGAGGGAAGTCATTCTCACACTCCGAGGCCAGAGTGGAGATTAAGGAATAAACCCCCTTATGACTTATGAAACAATATCGGCCCTGGAAACGGGGGAGGAAACTTATCCTAAATCAAGGAACTTCATAGAGAAGATACGAACAGATGCACTCACTGCCTTTAATTCAAAGCAGACAATCAAAAGGTAGGTTCGGAGGCCACAATGCAGGCAGTCAAAGTGTGCCTTTCTAGTTATCTAAAGAGGAGGATTCGTAAGAGCCCCAACATGAGGCAATGAGGTGAAGCATTATACAAAAGGAGGAGAGAGGCCAACGTGCAACCCTTCCCGCCCTGTTTGTTGTAAATACTCCTCTGCCAGCAGAGCGATTTCACTTCCTTTCATTGCTTGTATCGTAGTTGAATTGTAACTTCGCTTGGTAAATTACAGCACACTGTTGAAATGCGCGGATACCCACTGTTGTGATGTACATTTGCGGGATCTGATAATAGATTATTTCTATTCGATCAACTCTTGTAGGGCAAACAACCTCCTGTCTATTTCAGTCCTGTGTGCAAGTGACATAGTTCAGTGAGTAAAGTCAAAGTTGGTGACGTTTGTGTGTGATACCAACTCATTCCTTTATTTTCCTATATCAACATCACAAAGTAAAGATAGGTGACCGACCCACTCTGCAGGAGCCATCACTGTCTGCTCTTCAAGGCTGTGGACCAGAAGCCCCTGTCATTTCACGGATGGAGAATATCCAGCATCTTGCTCCACCCACGCTTTATTAGCGCAGCATCCTTGTGCATAAACAGGTTCTTATCATCCTTCTTATGAAGTCTGGATTCACACATAAGTTTATGCTCATTCCAGGGCCAGACTCTCCTTGGAAGAGTTGAGGATTGCTATTAATTGATGTCCTGACCTTGCTGCCTGGCACAACTCCCACCTGCATAGCCTTTACCTCTTAACTCAGCAAAGTGAGGTTGAGAAGATTGAAACCAAAGCCTCCAGCTGTTCCTCATAATTCTGCTATAGTGGGGGGAGGTGGCGAAGGTAATTCATTTAGGGTTGGTTTCTGTTGTACAGTGCTTCTCTTGCTCATCTGACTAGCACTCTAGAACATCATGGGGTTCCTGGTTCTGGAGTTTCCATCTGCCCTGTTGGCAGTTGGAGCTCTGGTCAGTTAGGGGATGGTCCTACCTACTCTGTACTGCAATAAAGCTGACTGATACAAATACTCTGCTTCCAGACTTCGTGATTACTTACCACATTTGGCGACTTGGACTGAGATATGCGTCTGGCCACAACTTCTATATCGTAACTTTGCAGCGGAGGAAAATACAGAGAGGTAGCAGTTCCATCAACCCTCGAACCCGTGCAGTGAGCGAGGCAGAGCGAGGCGAACCTCCGGTATATCGTAGTCCTACAAGGGGAATAGTCGACTCCCAGGATTTCGTTTGGTGCCGTCGTTGAGAGGTATGGCGTTGGCTTGAAAAGTCCAGAGGCCCTGCGATGACGTAATAACAAGTGCGGCAGAAACAGCGCTCAGCGTAACATAGCAACCAAGAAGAGGCGTCAGCATCTTAGCAACTGCAAGTACGCGGCGCCAGACTACGCGGCGTTCCTGATCCCAAGACGAGCATACGTCAGGGTACGTCAACACACGCCAGGACGTACTGACGCAGGACGTGGACGGCCATTTTGAGAAGTCAAAACAAGGGCTGTTGCGTAGGAAACGCGACCCAACGCTGCGGCATCAGCTGTGTGTATCGCGCATCGGCTCTTCTGTCAACGCCGATCTTTGGACAGTTAATGTCACACACGGAAGGTGATTAATCTATGCGGTAAGCGCTAAGAGATTTGTTCATTATTTAAATATTACCCAAGTGTCCATTACACTCGGTACTCGAAAGAGAACTATCACACATTAGTGCATATCAGACAATATATTACCGGACACCTCTCAGTGCACTAAACTATTAGTATGTCACAGCCAATTAATGTTGCCCTTCCTCCCCAATTCTTGCCTGAGCCAGGTAATCCATCTATGACTTGGGAGGATTGGATTGTGATGTTTTATAATTACATAGAGGCTCTGGATGGAGAAGATTTCTCACCCAAGAGGAAGAAGGCCCTACTAATGACTACATTGGGAAAAGAGGGGCAACGTGTGTTCAAGTTTATACCGCAAGTTCTATCTTCAGGATCCACGTCACAAGTTGACGAATTCAAGGAAGCAATAGCGAGACTGGAGACTAGATTTGGCAAAGAGGAAAATTTAGTATTACAGAGATATACATTTTACAAAAACAAGCAGTTGGAGGGTGAAAGTATAGATGATTTTGTCGCGCGGTTACGTGAACTGTCAGTAAAGTGCAGTTTTGGTCAGATGGCCGACGAACTTATTAGAGACCAACTTATTGTTCAAGCGAACAATAGGAAAGTTCAAGAACGTCTGTGGGCAGCAAAGAATCCAACATTAAAAGTAGCCATAGATTTGGCCAAAGTTGTAGAAGAAAGCGAAAAATGCATGAAGGAGTTGCAGAAGAGTGGTTTAGAACCAAGAATCGCAGAAATTTCCAACAAAGTGATAAATAGTGACAATAGTGAGGAAGAAGCGGCAGCTATTGCTATTGTCAGGAAAAAAGGTTATGTTCTTCAAAAGAAGAATGTACAGTCTAACTACAAAAACAGCTTTAAAATGTGCATGAAGTGTGGAAGTTATTCACATACTTCCGATGCTAAATTTTGTTTTGCCAGTAATAAGGAGTGTTTGCGGTGTGGAAAAATAGGGCATTTCGCCAAAATGTGTAGAAACAAAAATAGTTCGAAAGTGACAGTGGTCAGTGAGTATGGTGAACTGAGGCGTGATGTAAATAAGGTTTTGGTGTTGAGTGAATCCATTTGTTCTTGTGAAGAACGGAGAGGGAAAATTTTGAAAACAGATTTTATCATTGATGGGAAGTACGTCAATCTGATGGTTGATACGGGTTCAAAATGGACTATAATTCCTATGTCCCTGATGAGGAGATTGTGGGGTGACAGATCTTTGAGAGAGTGTGACATTTTTCCCTCTGGCTACCAAGGTGAAAAAATAGATCTCTTGGGTTACTTTGATGGGAAAATTGGATTCAAGAATAGGTCAGCATTGGGTAAAATGTACATATCCGTTGATGGACCGGCCATTCTGGGACGTTACCAACAATACGACTTACACATTGTGGTCAATCCCAGGGCTGATGATCCTGTCTCAATTGTAGACAATTCTTCATTGAATGAGATTCTAGAGAGATTCCAAAATGTCTTTAGAGATCAGTTAGGGGAATTAGTAGGCTACTCTCACCATATAATTCTCAAGGAAGGCAGTACTCCCGTTCAGCACAAGGTTAGACGTGTCCCTTTCGCTTTGCGGGAGGAAGTTAAAGCCACGTTAGAAGAAATGCTCCAAGGAGGCATCATCGAGCCCGTGGAAGCGTCTCCATGGGTTTCGCCTGTTGTGATTTCCCAGAAACCTGATAATAAGATTAGGTTTTGTGTAGACCTACGCTCGTTAAACAAATGTGTAGTGGCGGATGTGTTCCCGCTACCCAATATTGGGGAGCTAGTGTCAACACTTAAGGCTGCCAGGTTTTTCAGTAAGCTAGACCTAAAACATGCCTACCATCAGATTTGTCTAGATGATGTTTCCAAGCACTTAACTGCTTTCATTACAAGTGAGGGAACCTTCCAGTTTGCGCGTTTACCGTTTGGCCTTGTTTCAGCGGCCAGCGTGTTCCAGAGACTGGTCTCGGAAGTTTTTAAGGGTCTAGACAAAGTTTTATACTTCCAAGACGATATTTTAATCTATGGTGATTCACTCGAAGAACATAATGGAATTTTGCAGAGTGTATTACGCAGAATAGATGATGCTGGGCTCACCCTGAGGAAGGAGAAGTGTGCTTTCCTTTTGAAGGAGATTGAATACTTAGGGTTTTCTTTGTCTGAGGAGGGGATAAGGCCTAAAAGGAACCTGTTGGAAGCTATCGAGTTAGCCCCCTCACCAGTGGATAGAGATCAACTTCGGTCCTTCATGGGCTTAGTTGAATTTCATTCAAAATTTGTGAGGGATTTTTCTTCTAAGTCTGCACCTTTGAGGTGTTTATTGAAAAAGGGTGTCAAATTTAATTGGACTGCTGAGCATGAATCGTGTGTCAATCTGATAAAAAGGGAACTTAAAGCTGCTGGCGTACTGGCCCCTTTTGATACAAGTCGTTCCTCAGTCTTGATGGTTGATGCGAGTGGAGTGGGGCTCGGTGCAGTACTTTTGCAGAAGCATGGGGGAGAAGAAAAGACCATAGCTTTTGCTTCCAGGCCTTTGTCCACCTCTGAATCCAATTATTCAGTCATAGAGCGAGAGGCTCTTGCAGCTGTTTAGGGCACGAGTTATTTTAGAACATATTTATGGGGCTACAAATTTGTTCTGCGCATGGACCATAAACCGCTGGTCAACGTGTTAGCCCCGGGTGGTGCTGGGAAGGGGTCTCCCAGGTTGGCCAGGCTGGCTTCTCGTTTACAGGATTACCAGTACGAGATTGAGTTTGTTCATGGCTGGAAGAACATCCAGGCGGACTGTTTGTCCCGACTTCCAGCACACTCTGGAGAGTGTGGCAGAAATGGTAACAATGTCTTAGATGATTTTGCGGTAGCAGCAGTAGTGGAGGACGTGCTATTTTTAGGGGGTGGTTCTTTCACTCGTGATGAATGGGTGAGAGGTATGGAGGAGGATCGAATTTTACAGTCTGTTATTGACCTAGTATCTAAAGGGACTAGAAGAGAAAGCACTGTTATGCCTGAAGTTAGACCCTTTTTGAGAATTTTGGACGAACTTTCTCTAGAGGGAGAGAATGTGTTGATGCGAGGTGACCGTTTCATTCCTCCCAGTTCATTGCGAGGTAGAATTTTAAGTTTGGCTCATGAGGGCCATTTGGGCCAAACCCTCACTCAACGTCGTGTTAAGGAGAATTTCTGGTGGCCAATGGTTGACAATGATGCTGTGGATTGTGTGCTGAGGTGTGACTATTGCAAGGAGGGAGAGAAACGATTAAAGGTTGTGGGATCACACTCACCTCAAAAAATTGGGTTTGAGAATTTACCTTGGCACAGCATCTGCCTAGATTTCATAGGTCCTATGAGTGAGTTGCCCGTGAATCAACGATTTGCCATTGTGGTGATTGATTGTTTCTCAAAATGGCTCTGTGTACAATTTGTGAAAGAGATTGACACCGATACAACCATTGCCTTTCTGAAGGGTGTGTTTTTGAATGAGGGATATCCATCGGTTCTTATCTCTGATAATGGC
This sequence comes from Lissotriton helveticus, assembly GCF_964261635.1. Classification (NCBI taxonomy): domain Eukaryota; kingdom Metazoa; phylum Chordata; class Amphibia; order Caudata; family Salamandridae; genus Lissotriton; species Lissotriton helveticus. Next base: position 1,517,933,946 of record NC_136068.1, on the reverse strand, counting down.
ACTCAGTTGACGTCATTGAAGATGGCTTCATATATGCGTGAGTGTGGCATCAGACATCAGAGGACTAGCTTGTACAACCCGCAGGGAAATGGTCTCTGCGAGAGAGTGAATCGTCTGGTGAAGGGGGTAATTCAAATGTTTGTGCAAAGTGGATGTTTTTCGCATGAGCGGGTGCAAGAGCTGGTGTGGGCCTACCGATCAACACCTCATAAAACTGGGGAGAAATCTCCGTTCGAATTGATGCGTGGTCGCACACCAGTCTCGAAATTGACTCCCGCATGGTTGAGGTGTAAGGGGGGTGAGGCCTTGCCTCCTACTGACAATTCCCTGCCCATTGCAGTGGGTGACCTGGTCAAGGTTAAACCAGGAAGGTTTTCTAAGGGTCTAAGCAAATATAGGGGTCCTTTTAGAGTCAAAAAAGCTTCTCCACATTTTGTGGTTTTGGATAATGGGGAAACTTGGAATTATAGAAGGGTGGCTTTGTTCCAAAGAAAGGAGAGTGGTTCATCTGTTTGTTCAGAGGGTGGAGGTTCAGGGAGCTGTAATGGTTACTTGTTAGCTCCTGATGGTGGGTCGGTGCTTCCTTCTGTTTCCATTGGAAGGGGGGAGGTGGGTAGTGGTGATGCTCCAGTTTCCATGTCAGTACATGGTGGTGCTCTGGGTGACTCAGTTTCTTCTTCTTCTTCTCAGTTGCCCTTTAGGGAGAGCACGATAAGGAGTTCTCGCTCTCGGCGCCCACCCACTTATCTTAATGATTATATACACTGATTTAATACTGTGCTCTCACAGTGATTATGTTTGTTTCTGTTTTCTTTTATCTGTTAAGGGGGGTAGATATGTTGTACAGTGCTTCTCTTGCTCATCTGACTAGCACTCTAGAACATCATGGGGTTCCTGGCTCTGGAGTTTCCATCTGCCCTGTTGGCAGTTGGAGCTCTGGTCAGTTAGGGGATGGTCCTACCTACTCTGTACTGCAATAAAGCTGACTGATACAAATACTCTGCTTCCAGACTTCGTGATTACTTACCACAGTTTCCTAGCAACGAGCTGATTAACTCCTCGAGCACTGAAAGTGATACACCAAATCAATGTATATCCTGAGAATATTGATAGCTTGAAAATCACTGTATTGAGTTTTTAGAATCCATGTGTTCAACCTTAGCGACCAAGGATGCTTTTTGATGGAGTCGACTATATTTGCTTTATGTTGAACCAGCAACAGTTTCTGCATAGAGCAGGTTTGCATGAGTTGGCAGCTTGCTGTTTTGTCCCAGAGCCTTCACCCACTATGATTGTTCCTGTTACAGTCACACCTTGACACATACCAATCATACAAGAGTCTTGAAGTCCATGTTAGATTGGATGTTTTTTCTTGGATTCACAGGGTTACTGACTGAATACTGTCATGAAAGTGTCCATTGCACACAACTAGTAATAGCTTGTCTAGTTTGGGGCAACATATAAGCTAAAACATTTGGTGCCTTGGGAGAAGTACAACGGACTTGGAAAATCAGGTGGATAGTTGACTTTAGCGTACAACTCAAAAGTTGGACTGCGAAGATGTTACAGTACAGTAGTTAAGTCAGTTAACTAGTTTAGTCTTACTGTCATTATTGGCAACTTAGAAGCAATTTGGTCTCTTTTAGTAAACCACATAACCCAGGGGACTCCAGCAGCTACACGTTTTCCAAGATCACGTCTTGCTAGACAGAGAAAAGTTTATGGTAGAATATGGATCTGAAGCTTGGTAAAGTAAACTTAACGTCTCCTTTGCGAAGAGCTCTAGAATTTTGTAGTTATACTTGGAATTAGGCCAACATTAGGTTCTTAAATGCAGAACACATGAGACATGTGCAGAATGGTAGAGGCTTATGTTTCAGCTGCATAGGTCTAAGGGCCTCATTTATGAGGCCTTGCGTCAGTTTTTCGCTTCTGATGCGACACATTTTGTGACGCATCGGCGGCGTAAAACATGCCTCCTGTTGCGCACTATTTACAAAGTGACGCATCTAAGCAGATGCGTCACTTTGTAAACCCCTGCGCTACATTATACCTGCATCAGGTATAATGTATGCAGAGAGGGTGTTCCCCCGCAAAAAGCCTCGTAATAGTGACGCAGTGAAATCTATGAGATTTCACTGCGTCACTTTTAGGACCCTGTTGTGTTAAAATCTTGCGCCTGCCTCACAGCAGGCGTAAGACGGACCCAAGCCCTTTCACATGGGACTTTCCCCATGTGAAAGGACGCATTGCTGGAGTTGCGTCACTTTTGTGACACCCAAGCCTTCCCCTCTTAAATTGTCACATCCCCATATTTTCCCGCTCCCTGAGTAGCAGTAGTCATATAGCGCCAAGAAACCGCTAGGTGTATGAGCGCTCTACAAATACCTTAAACTCAAACTCAAACTCAACTCACCCCAGCAATGCGTGACTTTTGCGCTTACAGATACGTCAGAAATACTGATGTATCTGTAACTCCTTGCGACATGATGCGTCATACTGTAAATATGACGCATCAATCATGTCGCAAGGAGTGCGCACTGAGAAGTGACGCATCGCTGCTTTCACGCAGCGATGCGTCATTTCTCATAAATGAGGCCCTCAGTATTTAGGGCTGTTCAGGCAAAACGGCAATAAGGGCTATTTTGACAATGGTTTTGGCAAGGATTCATTTCTATTTCTCAAAATCAGGCCATGACGGTGAACTCTGCTCCATATAAGGTGCTAGTCGTGCTCCGTGGAGCTCGCAGAGTGCAGAAAACTCCTTTCAGCCTCTTTTAATTCTCTATGGAGCTTCAAAGGAGAAAAATACATGAAATTCGCACACCAGTATCTTGGGGTAAATTATTTTTATATACCAAAAATGACATTAGACAACTATAAAGGACTATAGCAAATGCCCAGTGCATGCAAACTAGAACTGACGTCAATGTTATGATGAATCGTATGTAACAAATGATGTGTCGAATAGAAGAGATTAAAGCAAGATATGGGTTATAAGATAGTGGCATGTTATCAAATCCGAGTTTCTATCTAATGCCTCCAGTCTAGTTCCTACTGTATTAGCACATATGCGGCATCTTTACGGCACATGCCCTGTTGATTTTATTTTTATGTTTTCAACATGGTCTGCACTAGAACGTTTTAATTCTGCCTATGACATGCAGAGGTGAATTGCTTTATGCAAATCGTTTCGTGCTCTGCGCCCCAGTGGTGTCCCGATTGAGATTAAAATAATTCTATGTTTTTGTCATAATAATTATTACCCCCCGAGAGGAAACAGCGAGCAAGGTTTGCCTCATTCTGTTTCTGAGCAGTGCTGTCTGAAAATAAAGCTCTAACTCAAATACTGGGTTAAATTAATTCACTTTCAGCACTGCAGACGCATAAAACAGGCACTTGGCTCTGTGGTGTGCCAGCAAAGCCCATCATGATACAGGCTGATAGTATTACTTGATGAGGAAAGTAAAATGCTTGCAAAACGATTTCGGAAAAGGAATAAATGCCACATTAGGAGGTGGTTGGGAAAACAGCATATGAACTCACTCCCCAGAAACGTTATAATCTGCGGGTTTTGGAAATTTCAGGTGTCACAAATACCATGGCATTACTACTTTATTATCAAGGATCCCGTGAGAAAGCTACATTTATCACAGAAAAGAGGAATGCCATGCACCATTCACACATTAATGAACAATAGTGGGCGATTTTTGATCAGCTTTTAACTTGGGAACTTTTTAGGTGGAGAAAAATTGGAAATGCTGTATTCCAGTGTCTCTATTAATACCCAACATGTCTTCAAAGCATTCCTGTGGCACGAACTGTCTTAGCTAGGCATCAACCACTCATTGCTAGGGCTATTGTTCATACTTCACACCATCTATATGTACATCTGTATCAGGAAAAACACTATGTCTCCTGCAAAGGATATATTAAATGTTCATCATAGGCGGCGTGATCTGGCATATCTGTACAATGTGCTGTGTTAGTTGAATCATCGGTCTTTGGGTGGTACCCGGTAGTAAAATATGATGCATTAATGCAAATAATATTTATTTTGTATTAAACTCTAATAGGATTAAACTTATTATTGGAGACATTTGACCAATACAGTTTGGAGAACAGTCTCGTTACTAGTCTGCGATCTACACTGGCTCAGGATCTCGAGCCGTATTAAATTCAAAGCTATGTGCTATCTTTTTAAAATGAGACAAGGCTCGGCTCCAAAATATTTACAGAGCCTAGTCCAACCATACAAGCCAAGTCGTACCTTAAGATCCTCAGAGAATGGTGATTTCATTATTCCTCGATTTAGGCTAGTAAAGATGGGCGGTCGGTCCTTCTCCCACTTAGGTCCCAAATCCTGGAATGCTCTACCTATGGCCCTAAAGACGGAGACAAACTTGTTTCGATTCCGTAAGGGTCTCAAAACCTGGCTTTTTCAGTAGGTTGTGAGGGCTCATATAAACTAGTTAGTGTACCTGTCCTTCTTTCTTCTTGAGTCTGTCCCTGGCGCCGGGAAACCCACTGCGGGTAGCTGTTGCGCGTTATAAGTTTAAATAAATAAATAAATAAATAACACAAGCAACTCAATAACTGAGATAATGATGTTTAATAATAATAATTATAAGTATAGCTTCTAGAGCGCACGGCTACCTCAAGCGAGGTGTCCCGGCACTGGTAGTGGACTGGGAGGGGTTGAGTAGATCCTTATGACTGACTAAAAAAACAGGTTTTTAACGCTTGCTTGAAGACCTGTTCTGATTCCGACATGCAAAGGTTAGATGGCATATCATTCCATAGTTTCTTCGTTTTTACCGCGAAGGATCTGCGCCTTGTCTGGCTTTAAAAAAGTGTGGAACCCGCAGGAATCGCAGGTGGTTTGATCTCAGGGCCCGTTCCTGATGCCACAGTTGCAGTCTTTGTTTAAGATAGCCAGGACCCAGTTCTCTGGTGGCTCTGAAAGCCAAAATTAGTGACTTAAACTCAATCCTCCTGATGACAGGAAGCCAATGGAGTTGTTGCAGATGAGCGGAGATATTGTGCCCAAGGGGAACCTGCGGTATCAGTCTAGCCGCAGGGCTCTGAATTATCTGAAGCCTGAGGACAAGATAAAATCGGTTGCCCCAGATACAGGCTATTGGCATAGTCCAGCTGAGAGGTCACAAGGGCATGGACCATAGTTTTCCTACAATCATTCGATAGGAAATGTATGAATTTCCGGATGGTTCTTAATTTCCAAAAGCACATGGACAACACATGATGCACCTGCGTCTTGAAAGAAAGGTCTTTGTTCAGTTTGATTCCCAGATTTCTGGCTGAGACCACCAGAGTATGTTGTGAAGTCAGCTGTGGAGGCCACCGCAGATTTGATGGTGGAGGTGAAGCCTGATTGAAAAATAAGACTTCAGTCTTCTCGGTATGAAGTTGAACACAGTTCTCATACATCCTTACCAAGATGTTTTTCAGGCATTCCTTAAAGTTGTGAAAGGCTGCCACCAAATGTTCTTTAAAAGAAAACACCAGTTGTGTATCATCAGCATAGGGAACCACCCTCACACCCGATGACTCGACCAGGGTAGCCAATGGGGCAAGGTAGTAATTGAATAACAGTGGGCTCAGAGCAGAACCTTGAGGCACCCCACATATAAGAGGTTTCTGAGAGGAGACAAAAGCCCACAGAAACACCTGCTGTGAGCAATTCTCCAGAAAGGACTGTGGCCAAGACAGAGCTTTTCCTCACACTCCCACTTGTGTCAGTCTACTGAGCAAAATTGGGTGGGCGACCGTATCAAAAGCTGTGGACAGGTCTAGTAAGGGGATGATGGACTGAGCGTTTGAGCAAATCAAACACTCACCCCCAGTCAACTGATCTGGGTTTAATCCATCACCATTCTTTAGCTCACTCAGCCACCCCAGTTCAGACATGGCCATATGCAAATCAGTCTGACCCTGTGCCTCATGGGAACAGTCCAGCCCGAACTGCCAAGCCATGTCTTCCCTGGACCGGAAACAAGCATCCTGGGACCGGTTTCGGATTCATAATCCTCATCAGCCAGGCTATCTTGAATCCAGTGGCCAAGTGAGCAAGGGACTCACGTCTGAGCATACCCTGCCAACTTAGGGCGAACAAAGCGTATACAAAAGGGGATGATGGACGGAACGTTTGAGCAAATCAAACACTCACCCTCAGTCAACTGATCTGGGTTTAATCCATCACCATTCTTTAGCTCACTCAGCCACCCCAGTTCAGACATGGCCATATGCAAATCAGTCTGACCCTGTGCCTCATGGGAACAGTCCAGCCTGAAATGCCAAGCCATGTCTTCCTGGACCGGAAACATGCATCCAGGGACCGGTTTCGGATTCATAATCCTCATCAGCCAGGCTATCTTGAATCCAGTGGCCAAGTTAGCAAGGGACTCACGTCTGAGCATACCCTGCCAACTTATGGCGAACAAAGCGATACAAAAGGGGATGATGGACGGAGCGTTCGAGAAAATCAAACACTCACCCCCAGTCAACTGATCTGGGTTTAATCCATCACCATTCTTTAGCTCACTCAGCCACCCCAGTTCAGACATGGCCATATGGAAATCAGTCTGACCCTGTGCCTCATGGGAACAGTCCAGCCCGAACTGCCAAGCCATGTCTTCCCTGGACCGGAAACAAGCATCCTGGGACCGGTTTTGGAATCATAATCCTCATCAGCCAGGCTATCTTGAATCCAGTGGCCAAATGAGCAAGGGACTCACGTCTGAGCATACCCTGCCAACTTAGGGCGAACAAAGCGATACATATGGCCATGTCTGAACTGGTGTGGCTTGGTGAGCAAAAAAACGATGGATTAAACCCAGATCTGAGACTGGGGGTGAATGTTTTGCCATTGTGCAACATTCCATCCATCATCTTGTGTGTTTTGCTGTTCACCCTATGTGGGAAGGGTATGCCCAGACGTGGGTCCCGTGCTCACTAAGCGACTGGAGTCAAGCTATCCTGGCTGAAGATGGCTGATAGCCAGAAACTGGTCCTGGGATGCTTGATTCTGGTCCAGGGAAGACATGGCTTGGCAGTTCGGGCTGGACTGTTCCCATGAGGCACAGGGTCAAGACGGATTTGCATATGGCCATGTCTGAACTGGGGTGGCTTGGTGAGCAAAATAACGATGGATTAAACCCAGATCTGTAACTGGGGGTGAATGTTTTGCCATTGTGCAACATTCCGTCCATCATCTTGTGTGTTTTGACAGGTCTAGTAGAACCAGCATCGCTGAAGCGCTCTGGTCTACATACTCACATACAGTTTTGGAGACTTCAAGAAGCGTGGTCTCCGTGCTGTACCCAGCTCTAAAGCCCAATTGTGAGTCATGTAGGCGACCATTGGTTTCTAAGAATTCTGCCAATTTGTTCTGGATTCTTTCTCCAGGATTTTTGGCGCAAGCAATCCAAACGCCAGAGGGAACAGCAAACTTCAAATCAGGATTAGTGCTCTCCGTCAACCAGGTTTCCGTTAGGAACATAAGATCCCAAAAGTTAACCTCAAGGGAGAGCCAGATGTCATCCGCATATTTCGGCAAGCACCTGCAGTTAATCAAACAGGCTCTGATTTTCCTACTGTTAACAGTGGGGTGAACTATAGAGGCAATATTACCTCCATCCCACCCACCGTTACAATCAGTTTAAAATTGCATGTACAACAGCAGATTCATCAGCACCCTTTCCTAGGTCCAGTCTGGCCTTACCAGAACAGGCAGCCTTGTCCACATTCAGGAGCCAGTCTCTAGACCAAGTAATGTTCATCAAGTGGGGAATTTGGGCAGCATGGATGGCACTGGCCGCGGTCCGGGCGCGGAAGGGCGCAGACGGGCTTGCAAGCAGTGCGCCCGCTGTGTGTCAGCGGCGCACCCACTGCATGCGTCCGCGTCGCTGATCCATTAAATACAGGCTGGGGCAGGCCAGTCAAAAGACTAGACTGCCAACCCTCCAAAATGGCGCCTAGCCAGCGTCCAGAGTGGGACGAGTAGAAATGGCAGCACGGTGAAGCAGGAGCAGGGAGGCAAAAGCAGAAGCCCAGACCTCTCCACCACTTAAGGTAAGGTAATCCCCCTTGGAATTCTAATACAGTTTTTAAATCTAAAATCACGAGCAATCCTGCACCCTGCAACACGCAGTAGTGATGGACACACCAATATAAACACGGGCAGCAAATTCAAAATGTGCAGCATGTGCAATACAGTTCATGTAAAATAGCAGCAAATAAGATTAAAAGCACACACAAGTATCAAGCTCAGTTACCCTCAAAGGAGTTCACTGCGCGTCCGCGTCATGGCTCCCATTAAGCACAGCCTGGGGCAGGCTGGTCAAAAGACTAGACTACTGATGCCCAAGATGGCGCCTAGCCAGCATCTCAAGCGGGTCTGAGTAGGAGTGGAAGAGGTGTGGCGCAGCGGCCAGGGTGCCTGACTCCGGACCACAGGGTTCATGGTTCGATCCCTGGCTCTGGCGGCAGGTTAGCCCAGCACCATGTGACTCTGGGCAATATCTTTCTTAATGTTCCCGATGGCCCCCCGCACCGGGACACCTCCTTTGGAGGTAGCTGTGCGCTTTACAAATGCTGGCATTTAGGAGAACCTGTAGTTTAACTGTTACCCACGTAAGCACATGTTTACCATTGCCCCAACATGTTCTGGATTGCTGAGTTGCAAGTTAGTGACAAGGTTTAGTGCTGCAGCTTCGGGGTTGTGATGTTCATAAAATCTTTTAACTTGCACCAGTGTCTCCAAATTCTTAAATCTTCCATCATGGTCCTGCTCTAGAGGTCTGCTGTTTTGATCTGTGCAGTGGCCGCTATGCCTGCTATACATGAGCTCAACTTAAGTGGAGAAACTAGTTAATGCTTTAGCTATCACTCTGGCAAGAAAAATGTCTGTGCACAGTGACCCTGCCCAGTTGCACCGAGTACAGACATGGGATGTTGGAGAGTAAAAAATATTTTTCTCAGCTATTCCTAAAACATAATCTGTACTTCTAGGTGATGTTTCTCTGAAGTATTGTGGTCTCCTTGAAATATCCTTACTGTGGATGCGACAACTAAGATTTGAATTTGTAACACCTTTTCATTTTAAAAATCTACACTGGGTTTTGGTTGAACAATGAGAGACAACAAGAGGAGCAAAAAGCAATGATGCAGGACACATTACCTCAGAACGCAATTTAACATAGGTAGGAGCTGACAAATGGCATGAGTCAGTTTTTAATGCGTACAGCTCTGCTAAAACTTTGTGTGCTGGTGCAGGGGAAAAGTACAGGATCTGATAGCTACAGCGCATTCTTGCCCTTTTCTTATGTCGTAGGGCAGCACAGGAGGAAGGCCGGCAGCACTGCTCTATGGCAAAACCTCATAAATGAGGCCCTGGGTCTGAAACCCTCCTTCACTCTCTCAAATTTGAGATGCTGGATGGGGTAGTGGCATGCACAGTTGAAGAAGTTGTGAGCTAAGCTCTTCAAAAGGGCTTTGTGGGGCAGGGTAAAGTAGGGATATGGCTGTTGCAGGACTCTGGATCAAAGGTCTCAAAAGGTTTTGTTCTGAGCCCCCTAAGCAAACTGTTTTGAAGTTGGACCCCCCTTCAAAACTATATGGCCAGGAATTGGTAAGTGGATGGGGGGCGATGAACGCAGTGGCGGGATCATCAGATCCTTTCAGAGTTGCTATTCTGTAGTTTGTAATCCACACTAAATGCAACAGCATAAAATAAAAACAGAATTGATCCAAAACACTACTTTCCATAATTGGGGTACTGTGGACCCCAATGCAACTCCTCCTGCTGCACTAATGATGCTGTAACCCATAGAAGCAGGCTATTTCATCTTCTTTCACTCCTTCCTCATCATGTCTGACCGTCCATTCAATCTCGAAATAAGCTTGATCTCTTTCTGTAAACAAATGGGCTACTACACGGTGCCCCCATTTCTGCACCAAGGGTGCCATCTGCCCTAATGCTACCAAGGAAGATTAGCCCTCAGGCCCACTATTCACAGTAGAGCATTCATAACTATGATGCAGTGAGTCCTGGGCAAGCCTTCTTCACTAATGATAGCCACTGCGTTGCTGTCACCTTCTAACTGTTGTCAACAACATGGGCTCCCATCTCACACTATCCCTCGCCCTCCCATCTCTCATCATCCCTCTCATCTCTCTAATGCCCAAATCACTTGGTCTCCTCTGCTTCATTTTTCCCCTCCCTTGAGCCATTGCTCCAAGGCTCGAAGAAACACTGGCACAGCAAGCATGCTCTAGGCTTCTAATGCAGCTGTAGCACCAATGATACTTGCAGCTGTGTGAAGCACTCTGCCCACTCAACAGAGCCATCACTTCTAGGCCAGATTCCCAAGGCAGACTTTCTGTCGATTTGTGTAAAGCCAAAACTTTTTAAAAATCACATTTAACCCGCTCTCCCATTGCTTTGGCCCTCTTCCGTGCGCGGCAATGGTGACCAGGGCCAAAATTCTAGCAAGAAAAATGCGACCCACGCGCTGCCTGAAAGAAATGTAAATGTGTGCAATTGGTAATCACCCCTGAATATACAAATTGCTTTAAAGCCAGTGTACGTTTTAATAAATGTAGGGGCATATTATCAAGTAAGGGTGTTACATTATCGCCGCTTTTATCGGCAGGAAACTGCCGATAAAGCGGCGATAATGGGCTTTATAATATGCTCTATGAATTCCAATCGAAGCCCATGTTAGATGTCTTCACGTAACTGGATGTAGGTTGTGTGTGGATGAAGTGTGTGTGAATGTATGGGTGAGTATGAGTGTTGATGTAGCTTGTGTATGAGGATGAAGGGGTGTATATATACTGGTTTGTGTGAGCATTGATGCAGGAGTGTGTGTGGATGAAGGTGTGTGTGGTTGTATGGACTTGTGCTGGTGTAAATGTAAGTGAGTGTGTGTGTGCACAAACAGTATGGGGCGAGAGAGATACATGCAGTTAACACATGGCAGTGGTTTATTTCTGCACAAAGATCAAGCCTCGGAGCTGCTAAGAGTTAAATTACCTACGTAAATTGTGGAAGGGAAAAGCTGTCAGAGTGCTTTGTGTAAATTGCCCAGTAATGAGTGATTGCATTTTGCATCATCCATGTACTTCTAATCACCGCCTCTCGAGCAGGTCTAGTGTTCTCGTTATTGCAGGATGTGAGAGGCTTGGGTTTCCTCATTTGCTTGCCTTGATCCAGGGCCAAAACCGATCGTTTCTTCACTTCCTCTTACTCACCGCCTTGCGTGGTGTCCATCCCTCCCTGCCTGCATACCTGCTGCAGCACCAGGGGTTTGTGTAAGTTGTAGCTCTGGGAGAGGATCATTGTGCTCTTACTACACTCAAGTATAAAATGTAAAATGACTGTTTTTATATATGTAATAGTGATACTTAGCCTGACTCTCAGCACTACAAATAAGTAGATAGTGATAGCACAATGTGCATACGTGTTGAAGCTGGGATCAGAATTCAGGTGTTCTGGTTTCGTGAAGGATGGTCGGACTGGGAAAACCTGGGACCCTGGGTGCTGCTGTGTGCAGCTGTTCCTGGTAGATGGCCCAACATCACAGCACAAATTACAAAGCCTCCTGTCTCTAAATGGCATGGAATTTACCCATTCCCTCTGCTTTACCAACCCCCTGGAGAGATGGGGATATTCCCTGTCCCAGGTTCTTGGGATGTATCTGCATGAATCTGTGCTTTTTCCCTTTTTTGTCCAACAGACTTCACTCGGGAGCAAGTGAAGTTGCTGGGTGAACTACTCCCAAGCAGAAGACTAACAGAAGGCCTCATAATTCTCTACAACACTGGAAACTCTTGTTAATAGCCCCATTATGATTACAGTGAGGCACACAATAAGGTATTCATCAAGAGTTACTACCACGTGGTAAACTATTAATTAACTTCTTTCAATATGTTTGTATTATGTGTATTTGTAAAGCGCACTATCGCCCGCAAGGGCATCCTGGCTCTGAGCAGGTGTGTGTGCCTAGCCCAGCCTATGGTAGGTTGGTTAATTGAAAAGTAAGGACTTCAGATTCTTGCAAAATTCAACAAGAGAGGAGGAGGCTCTGATGTAGAGTGAGAAGCTGATCCATGCTTTAGGACTGATGTAAGAGAATGCCCATCCTCCTGATCAGGTTCTGTAAATATATGTGGGTTATGTGCGAGTAGTAGTCTTGCATAGCATAGGTACTAAACAAAAGTAATTACTGCCTGGTGAATAAGTACAATTCTAAAAACAAGGTCATACATCACGAAGTGCAAAATGTCGCAAAATAGCGAACCACACCACAAATGAAAAACAATCCCTTACAATGTACTCTTTTCTGTTTCTTGTTTTTTTTAAACATATAAAAATATCATAACTTTAGACAACAATGATACAAAACAATATAACACATATATTGACAAAAAGCGAAAAGTAATACAAATGATATACACCGAAATTCACATAAAGACAGGAAGCATCCCTCAGGAAACATACCTCATACAGACTCACATGTATTCTAATCAGGCATACACAGACAAACCCAAACTTCACTCATTCAAACAGACAGCATTCTTAGGTAGGATAAACAAACCAATCATTATCAATAAATCAGAAGGGCAAGATTTTTTTTTTAAAGAACCCCATATTGACCCAATATTATCAATTGATTATAATTTGAAGCTGTAGAATAGCCTGCATTTCGTAAATTGGATTAGTAGTCTTGTTCTGACTGTTCAATGCTCAATCCATTGAATAGTGGGTCTTCACAGCTGTGCAATGGAGGCTTTTGTTTAGTGTTCCTCTCCCCTGGTCCTGCTGGTGTATCTGTTTTTCAGTGTCCCTCTACTTTATTTATGTGCATAGCAGAGGTGTCTGGGTGGTTAATGGAAGGAGATACAACTGGTAGGTGAGGTTTAAGTTCTTTGGTGCCTTGCATGTGTTCATGAGCAATTTGAAATTAGCACGTTTGTGTATTGGGAGTCAATGGAGCTCCCTGGGGTGTTGTGTGATGTGAGTTGTGTGTGGGAGGTTGAGTATGAGTCTGGCTGCTGAATTCTAGATGGTCCTGGCGTAAAAGGTGTTCCCAATAGTCCAACTTGCTGGTGACAAGTGTGTGGGTGACAGTTTTTCTAGTATTGCTTGTGAGCCATTTGGAGATCTTCCTCAGCATCTTCAGAGTGTGGAGGCAGGATGTCGTGACAGGGTTGACTTGTTTGGTCATGCCCAGTTTACTGTCGATGCTTAGGTACCTGGAGTGGGTGCTGGTCTAAGTTCAGCCAGATACCAGATGGACTCCCATGATGATGTGTTCTTCCCGATGAGCACTACTTCTGTCTTGTCTGTAGTGAATGTGATTCACATGGCTTTCATACAGTTAGCAGCTTCAGTCATGCAGGCAGTGAACTTGCTTCTTGTACTGGGGGTCTTGTCTGAGAGGGAGAGTATAAGTTGCATGTCATCGGCACAGAAGAGAATGTTGATGTGTGCACAGATGACGCTGGCCACAGGGTTCACGTGTGCACTGAAAAGGGTGGAGCTGATCGATGTACCATGATGCACTTCACAGATGAGTGTATGTGCTTCCAAGGAGTAAGGTGTCAGGCTGACAACTTGTGTTCTATCCATTAAGAAAGAGCAGATGCAGCAGAGTTCAGGTCCTTCAAAGCCAATCACATGCAACACATGATGAGGATTAGATGTGAGACCTTTTCAGTTGCTGCAGAAAGGTACCGGAGAATAATGGCTGCCGTGTCCCCCCTGTCAAGGATTATGCGGAAGTCATCTGTGCCGGCTTTGGGTGCTGTTTCGGTACTGTGGTGAGCCTGAATCCAGACTGCATGGCATCAAAGAGCTGGTGCTTGCTGAGGTGGTTGATAAGGTGGCAGTTGATTAATTTCTCTTAGATTGTTGCCAGGTATGGCATGAGGGAAATGGGTCTGTAGTTGGAGAGCTTGGCTGGGTCAGCAGATGGTGTCTTGAGCAGGGTCATTGCGGTGGCATGTTTCTAGGTGTTTGGGAATGTGGCTGAGTCAATGGAGATATTGGGGATGGGTGTTAGTGTTTCAAAGATCAGTATGAGTCCTTTGGGGAAGGCGTGGTCGTGAAAAAGGTCAGATAGGTCCCCGAGGAGCTAATATTCATGGTGTCAGGGGTTTTGATGGTGGTGATGTGGGCTAAGAGGTCAGGGTTTGTTCTACTGCCGTGATGGGAAGTTGAGTTGTGGTCTGGTTGAGGATCGAAGTTGCTGTATTTGGAGGTGATTTTGTTACAGAAGAATTCTGTGAACTTGATGAAATGGTCTTTTGAGGGGGTGGGAGATACAGTGAAATCTTTGATGATAGCTAATATTTCCTTTCTGCTGTCAGTGCCAGCGTTAATGGGGTCTGCAAGAGCAGAATGTTGGTGTTTCGTATCTGTTGTTGGTAAAGTCTTAGTGCTGATTTGAAGATGCCTTATCTGTAGTGTCATGACTTGTTGTCTAAGAAGTGGCATCATTGTTGCCAATCAACCACATGTGCTGTGTTATGGAACCAGTTTCTCTAGATGAACCAGTATCTCTAGGAAAGTCCTTCTGCTACCTTGCAGCCAAGGCCTGGAACAACCTCCCCCTCTACCTCTGACAAGTGCCTACGCTGCTCCAGTTCAGGAAGGACCTCAAGAACTGGCTCTCTGGATGACCCCAGAAACTCAAAGGAGCCCCCTCTCCCACCAGCGCTTTGAGACTCTTGCGGGTGAGTAGCTGAGCTTTACCAACCCTGATTGATTGCAGTATCGGCCATTGATATTTCAAATGTGCCGATCATTAACACTGCTAGCCAGAGTACCATCGGAAGCAGTGTTAAACTTCCAACTGTACCCGCCCCCGTATACGCTTTGGATATTCTTCTTTCTGCAAAAAACTTGTGCACAGCCAAGACCTCCCTCCCAATTTCTACAAAGGGCAAGAGAAAGAAGGGTCCCCTTATCGAACTCCCCTTGTCCAAGCCAAAGAAACCAAGGAAATCAAAACTAAATCAAACTAGTGCTGAGATGGGTGTGGAAAATTTGGACTTGCTGTGGACGCCAACTCCTTCTGATGACATTTGTGTGAAATTAACTTTAATGTTAAAACCTTTTTTGCTTCGCCTGAACAATATCGAAATGAAACTCAAGGAACTACTTAGCATCTACAGAGTTCCCTCACAGTCTTTACCACTCAATGTTCCATCTAGCATTCCACCTTTGCCAGCTAGGTGTAATAACCCTCTTATTGAATGTATCCCTCACATTCAGCTCAACAGACCATTAGTGGTATCTAATTTCGGGTCAGTACCAGAACACACTATGTTACCTGGAGGGACTATATTGTGTCAAACCCTGACAGGTCCCCCACAAACTAACGGTCGACTTTCTATTAAGTCAAAGGGGAGCTGTGGTGATATTACATCTACTCATACTACCAAATGCCACAGCTCACCTACACAGAATCATAGAGAATCCAAGTACAAAACTCTTAATCTGCCTCCTGCTGCTTTTCCATTTGTTCTTGTTTTGACTAATGTCCCAATACTTTGACCTCTACAAAGCGAAACCACACTACAACTTATGTCTAAAGCACGGAATTGGTTAAGTAATTATGCCAGGTTAGGGCACCTGATTCAGAATTATTTGTTAATGGCGCTCAGAATCCCATGGGTTGTAGTGTAGTTCCTATATTCCCAATAGGCTCTGCGCATTGGAATAATATAAACAGCAGTGTAGACGTAGGACTGAGGTCATCTAGGTCTCTACTGACTATATTGGACTTAATTAGTTTTGCCAGCTAGCTCAGAGGTCACTAGAAACATTCTCGAATGTTCAGGAAAGAGTTAACTCTCCTGATTTAGACAAGAAGGGATTAGCTTCTGACAACCGCATAAACATGACAACTTTGCTCCCTCAGAATAAAGAGTATATCTCTAGAGTCGTGTGAAAACAATAGACAACTATTTTACTCAGTCAATCGTGCATACTTAGTTTCACCAGAGTGCAGAGAAATAGAGAGACGGCGTTTTCAATAAAAGGTGTTATTTATTGAGCAGTCTTCTTTCTCATGCAAGAGAAATGAGTTGCCACAATTGCAATACTTATCATAAAGTAAAGTACGTACAGTAAAAGGAGTATTACGAAATAATACTGTAAAAGCATTGATATGGTTTCTAAGCCATATGATACTTTAAAATGGATAAAATATATACATACATAAAAACATTGACTAACGTACTCAACTGGTGCTTCTAAGATACGCCTACCCCGGTGTACCTGACCTAAGCCTAATATGTGGGAAGGAGTAAGTAAGTTGCAGTTTAAGTTAAGTTGGTTTTTGCCAAGAATCTGAATCAAGAATTCTCTTAAGGGTTTAGTCAGCTCCGTACCTTGGTTCTAGAATGTAGGTGGTCTTGTATCTCTTTCTCAGGACTCGATCTCCCAGCAACACGCAAGGGTGAATGGAAACACCGTAGCTGGATTTCTCAGCAAGAGAAAAGACAGCGTCTCTCTCAGTGCGTCAAGGGAGAGTCGGCTTCCTTCGGCTCTCGCATCAGCTGGGCGTCGGGCAAGTAGATAGCCGCTCTGCTCCAAACCACCGTGTGTTTGCTTAAGGCAACGTTGGTATATTTATACCTGAAAGGTGCCGGGTTTGAGGTAAGGTTGGACATAAGACGTCACTAAGAACTAACAGTTCTTTCTGGACTCCAGGAGTTCTAGTGCAAATCAAAACAAAAGCAGGGGGAATTTCCGGGCTGCTGGAGGCTTGGTTTGTTTAAAGAACGCGTTGTACTTTCTAGGAGTCTAGGGGAGTAGCCTTGCCGTATTTGGACTGCATGGGCTATTACTAAATATGGATATGATTCTTATGCCTTTATAAGGATACTATTTATTATAACCACATAAGGGCATAAATCGGGAATATCGAATTAGGGTCCTAGATAGAAACACAACAGGTTCGGCCAGTCTCCAAAGATATATGAAGGTGATTGCATTGTACTTAATTTTGATTGCCCCCAGCTTGTAGCTGATTTACTTTCTTGTCCTGCACTAGCCCCTAATTCAGGGACTAAGATATTTCCAGTGCCCTTGGGCTTCTTTTACAGACCGCAGCCCATTGTTACTGACAAGATTGTACTCACTACTCAAATTCCTGATCTTGGTGTTGATAGGCCAGCATTGACTAATCATACATATTGGGGTACTTCCAATAGATATGCTCCACTTTCAGGGTTGGAGTCATGCGACTGACATGAGGCCACATATCAGAGTCCTGAATCTTTATCTAGACCGGTATGTGAAGGGATTGAGAGAAATGATGCCTCTAGCCCCCCACTCCGAGACATGACACTTCAGAGTGGGATTTGCCAAATGACCCCGGACACTTTAAATGGGGCAATGAGTAGTGTTATTCCCGGAGCATCAAACTCAGCTAATCCTTTGCTGACATGGAACATAGCAGGCTATAACACCAAGCGGAATAATGAGGAGTGAATATCTGTTCTGGCCGATTTTCGGATTTTTACTCTACAAGAAACTTGGGAGACCGCATCTATTACAATAAATGTTTTTCTATCCTTCCAAACTGAAGCTGTGCCCTCCTTACATGGCAGACCACAGGGGTCTACTTACTCTGGTTTCTAAGGTGGTGACTTTCAAGGTTTAAAACTTTATAAACACCTCACCTTATTTTCACATTGTGGTCATTAAAGGGAATGACATGTGGGACCTATTGCTTGTGAATTACTACAATAACAATTTCCAAAACCCTGAGATGGTACCTTTGCTTTTAGTTGATATATTAGAGAACTTCGCAGAGTCCCATCCTAAATCCTTTTATGTAATCTGGGTGGGCAAATTTAATATGAATATAAACAAAAGTGGTATGCAGTTCCTATTCTGAGTAACAGGTAGTTGTATATGTTTGAGAGTACACACAATGGTGTACAGTCAGAGAGCAGGAGAATGATTTCCTCCTTTCGGAAAAAGACCCTCACACACCCAGCCAGCTAGGTGTCTTGGTTCATCACCGGGTCTGCTCCTTTTCGGGTCGGTGCTGCAATACCCGATCAGCACACGATAAGGGGCCTTCTTGGCGGAGCTCTTTATTCCTTTATGCCGTTGGGTGTAGTGTATGTGAGGGCCCTTCACAAAATCATAGCTCAAACGTTACTAAAAAAGTGGCTCAAATGCTGACTCACAGAGGCAGAGACTTTGCAAAGGTTAACTGGCTCTCTTCAGTTGCTAATTGCTGCATTCTTGTGTTAACTGGTGCTAATGGAATAAAACCATTGTCCAGACAGGATTACTTTGTGTGAAAATGCTGAAAGAACGAAATAACATTGTTACAGCCTGTGCTGCATTATGACACATAAGTTGCCCTTTCTTGTTGCATAATTTAGTCAGAGCTGCTCCTAATGTTGTCATCCACTCTCTCAAAATTGCCTACATTCAGGTGATGCATGACAGTGAGATGCGCGAAAACCTAAAGGTATCGCCTTTCAGAGTATTTATTACCTGAGCCGTTCAAACACGATTGGCTGCACTTGGGTGATCTGTAGCCAGTGCTTAGGTTTCCGCTGACAGCCTCTGTGACACCAAGCCAGATTTGAGCGGGAGAATGCTGAATGATATTGACAAACAGTAGTAAATCAAGGCAGCTCTGCCACTTTGGGTAAAAGTCCGAAGAGGCCCCTTGTTTACAAGCAGCTGTTGTGTTTGCTACCTGAAAAAATCTCCCACGGATTGATTGCAGACAAAAGTGTTTGTGAAAACTCAGCAAGGAAGTTCCATCAAAAACAATCTTACTGGGTTTCACACGAGATCAACCGTGCGGTGTATCTTGAAATAAGAGCTAGCTAACCCTTTGTTGGTTTGAAAAGCGCTTTCCGTAGGCATTTGTTCCTCTACCTTTTACACCCTCGGAATAAAAAAAAACCTAACCCCAAACTTTCTGCTGCACGCAGTCTCCCTCTACTTACTCCCGCCATGTTTACAATGAAAAATGTGTGTGGGGTGTGTGTGGTAAATGAATGATGCTGAGTCCACTTGATTGTAAGATCCTTTATTGCAGGTTCCTTCCAGGTTAGACAGATAAGCTAAGTTATAAGGTAAACCCCACCAGGAGCTCGCTGTTGGTAGCTCAGCCTCAGATGACCAACTGTCACAATAGGTAATAGAAAGGTACAGTCAGCTAGAGAGACACTCTGGCATTCTATGATGTCATAAGTATATTAGTATTGTCTTGCCAGAGAGGAACAGTGAAGATAGTATTTACTACACATCCTCTCTCTTTATGGAGTAATAGCAGAACAAAGGAATAATCAACAATAATACCTAATATGCCCTAAATAGTAAGGAAGTACACAATTTAGAAGAACCAAAATTATTAGTAGTGTACAACAAAAGATGACTTTAGCATGAGGTATTATTAGGAGAGAAGAGAACAAAGAATCAGTATTATGACATTATATGCCACATCCCCTTCCCTTAACAATAGAGTAAGGTTTTGAAACAAAACTAAGACTATCCTTAACATTACCCTTGAAGAGGATACGCTGACACTAAATGTATGATAAAAATACAACTGAAAATCTCACCTGAATGAAGCCCTGGCCAGTAGCTACAAGCAGGTAGACTCAGACAAAACACTGTGTACAATCATTTTCTACCAATATCAGGAGACGTTGAACCTCTCTTTCAAAGGGTACGTTGCAGGACAGCATGGGTGTTGACTACCCAAAAAAAACCATAAAGCTTCCCTTAAATAGGGTACATCACAGAGTAGACAAAATATCTCTGGGAAAAGGGGCACGGACTAGTCATAAATACTTTTGGAACATACTATGGGCGTTGACTACCCAAAAAACATATCTTCCCCTGAATAGGGTACACCGCAGAGTAAACAAATATCTCTGGGAAAAGGGCATGGACTACCCATAAATACTTATGGAACATACTATGGGCGTTGACTACCCAAAAAAACATATCTTCCCCTGAATAGGGTACACCGCAGAGTAAACAAATATTTCTGGGAAAAGAGCATGGACTACCCATTAATACTTGACCTAAGAGGGTATAACGCAGGACAGTAAAGCTGGTAATAAACATGGGGAATGGACTACCCGCAAGCACCCAACTTGTCCTGAATTGAGTAAACTGTAGAATAATGACAAACATCCTGAGACCAACTATGGGCATGGACTACCCACAAATACTAACATCCCCACAAGGGTGTACTCCGCAGAGTAGAGACAACAATTCTGGGACAAACGATGGGATTTGGACTACCCACAAACACCAACTTATATGGGACATTGTACTTCAGGATACCAACCCTGACAATATATAAGAAGACACACCATAACATGGGCATGGACTACCCAGACAGAAACTGTCTTCCTTATAAAGAATATTTGGGTATGGACTACCTAGACAGAGACTACCTCCTTTAGAAAGAGTACATTTCAGAAAACTAGCCCTGACAATAGAAGAGCATACACTAAAACGTGGGAAATGGACCACCCATGCAGACACCACCTCCAGCATTGACTACCACCACACCATACTACGACACACTTTGTGAATAAGTACTAGGTATTTACCATGCTAAATATACACTCCTATACAAAACTAAACTGCGTTAAACGATACACATTTAAATGTAAAAGAAATACATTATGCGTTAAGAACTGCTACATAAATACATTTATAACATAAGCTCCGGTGAGCGATCTCTCACCCGGGTTCTGTGTATTTTGCTCTCTGTTGATGCTGCTGGGCTCCCTGCAGATCCCATGGACTTCTGTTAGTCAAATATCGTATTGTCAAATCCATGAGTAAAACATTTACGTTTCCGTTGCTCCACACTCCTTTCAAAAGAGGCATCATGGTGAAGAGAATGTGGCGATCTTAAATATACACAGGTGTGTATATCACCGAATGAAGAAGTAGACACCCGAAGACTCATGCGGAGTGGCAGCTGTTACTATAGTGACACTAACAATCACAAGATGGCTGCCACGTCAGTCGTAGTGGCGTAAGGAGCGTGAGAGACGTGTCTCCAAAGGACGGCGTCACAGACGTGAGAGAGCATTGAGAGAACCTCGCTTCACTAACTCCCCGTATCATTCCAGGGACGTCATCAGATGGACGGCAGACAGAAAGGAGAGATGATCACAGCAGACCAACCGTCACCTAACGGACATCGGAATATAGGACGGTGAGTGTAGGTGCACGGCAGGGCAAAACTTGGGAGGCAGACGCTGAAGCCGTCCAGGTTTACCCACATTCAGCGCTGAACGAGCAGATTCTGCCCCTAGACTTGTGTATCTGTAGACGTACTCTACACGAAATCAGACCATTTCTCAAAGGTGCAGTTTCGGGATAATTGTAGATACACAGGCTCAAGTTGATGCGGCGCTGTATGTACGCGCTGGTGTAATTTTTCAATGCTTAAAAATAACTTGATATATCCTCAGTACTAGTCCCTGATGCAGCCAATTGAGCACATGCGTAAATTGCCAGTTTCTGCCTACGCTTGGCTCTTCCTATACTGTACGAAGGCGAAAGCTAGACGCAATAAAGCATACTATAGGCCTCAATGAAGAGTAGTGCTGGAAGACTTCTAGCTGACATAAGCAAGGAGACAGCAGGCATAACAGAACAAAGGCTCAGGTTGTAGGCTGAAGATTAGACTAGACACAAACAAGAATTAAGGTAATGACTTGCGCCCAGGGTGCAGGCTGTCTGGGTGGCACAGGACACTGGTGGGGTTAGCTGGGCGTTACCTTTTGTGTAGATGTGATTTTCATAAAGTCCTTAGTTCCTTTCTTTATTTTCTTGTTTTGAAGTAGCTTCTTTAGTGCAGACGCAGGTTCATCCTCTAGAAAACGTCGCCAAACTGTGGTAAATGAATGATGCTGAGTCCACTTGATTGTAAGATCCTTTATTGCAGGTTCCTTCCAGGTTAGACAGATAAGCTAAGTTATAAGGTAAACCCCACCAGGAGCTCGCTGTTGGTAGCTCAGCCTCAGATGACCAACTGTCACAATAGGTAATAGAAAGGTACAGTCAGCTAGATAGACACTCTGGCATTCTATGATGTCATAAGTATATTAGTATTGTCTTGCCAGAGAGGAACAGTGAAGATAGTATTTACTACAGTGTGCGTGAGCATTTGGCCGAGACCAAAAAAAGAATTATGGGGCATATTATCAAGCCCGAAGTTAAAATTATCGGCGCTTTAGCGGCAGAAAATGTTGACACCAAAACATGGGCTTCCATTGGAATTCTCAAGGGCATATTATCAAGCCCATTATCGCCGCTTTAGCTGCAGTTTTCTGCCACTAAAGTGGCGATAAAAAAACTGCCGCTAAAGTGGCGATAATTTTAACTCCGTTTCTTGATAATATGCCCCTATGTTCTGTTAAAAAAATGTATGCAGCGCACGTATACCCATGGATGTCTGGGCGCTAAGATTGGACGAGTTAGTTGCTGAAGAGCCATGTTTTAAGTTCGTTCTTAAATGAGAACAGGGGTAAAATAGCTCTAAGATATGGAGGGAGATTGTCCAGAGACGGCTGTTCTGGTGACAAAGCTCCTTCCTCCCCAGTACTTTCTTGCATCTGGCAGTGGCAATTGTTCAACCAGTAGCCGCATGCAGGGGTCTATTGGGGGTGTACCACCTAAGGTGGTCCCCTAAGAATTCAGGTCCTGCATGATGCAGGGCTTTGTGGGCCACACGAAGGGCCTTGAATTAAATCTGTTTCTGAACCGTAGGCAGTGCAGCTCTCGGATTCCAAGGGCGATTGAACGAAATTTTGGGAGATTCAATATCATTCTGGCTGCTGCGTTTTGGACGAATTGGAGCTTTCTAATCAATTTTTCTTGTGGGTTCATATGCAGCCCATTGCAGTAGTCCAATTTTAAGAGGACTAATGCTGTAATCACGTTTTTCCTGGTCTTTCAAGGAATAAAAGGGAGAATTTTCCTAATCATCCTTAGAGTGTGAAAGGAAGACGAAGCCACCTTGGATACTTGTGCTCCATATTTGAGCTTATTTTGGTTTGCTAAGAGGCAAGCCAGTTGTTATTTGCACTCTTATGGGCGGGGCTAGGTTCCAATTACACATGAAATACATAGTTTATTAAATCAAACACAGGAGAAGGTTTTTATAGCACATATCCAGAAGTCATGTATTTAAAAGTCTTATAATATATGATAATTCAGAAAAAAGAGGAAAAGTGAATACAAAAACAATTAGCTAGGATCACACAATTTGGTTAAGCGGGGAAGCTGGGTTTAATCCCAGGTGTTCTGGTTTCACATTCAGCCACTAGAAGTATATTTTTCTCTTTCCCTATGCCTACCTTACCTACCTACAGGCCCTCACTTCACCACCCCTCCTCCCCAGATCCCAGACTGCTGGCATCAATACGGCCCACAGTCACATCACAGTTTAAACATTTGGGCCCCAGGGAAAATATTTGTGAGTAACTATGAATTGGGGCTTGCTGAAGAAACTATGACAAGCAGGATGACTAAGATTGAATTGCTCTGAGGGAAGGAAGACATAATCTCCAGGCACTTTTAATTAGAGATTTTTGAGAATGCCAAATATGCACTTTCAGCAAACAAAAATCACCCGTTCAACTAAATGACAGCAGAGGAAATACATAATATAAAACCAATTGATGGCAAAGCCAGCAGGAAAGGCTTTAATGTGCTAACTTACGAAATAACCTTCATGCTCCACTTTCCCTATTATCTCTATTTGCCTATATTACCTCTTTAAAACCATACCAGGAAGAAGGCAATGAAAAATGCCATACAGGGAAAAAAATGGCAAAGAAACATATATGCAAAGTGAAGATGAAAGACAACGGGTAAGAACAGGAAAAAACATGCACAAAAGATACTTTAATATCTGATGATTCAATGTAGTGCCTAGATTCAAATTAGTTCAGCATAGGTAGGAGTACAAGCACCGCATAGTAGCCAGACTGATACATCAAATTATCAATAGCATAAAGTGAAAGTATAAGTTTACTGTGGTCAGAAAAAGCCTGCTCTATGAATGTTTAAAAGATGTCTAACAATAGGCCTTTAAGACAGCTGTACTGTCAAAGCAGGCCTAAACCTGACTTTGCAGCAGAAAACGAAAACAGGCACCCTCATTTTTGCATATTTTTCCAGTAAAGTAAGAACACATTTCCTGGGAATTTGTACAAGGATAGTAGCAGAGTGAGGCGTTATCCTTCCTGGCTTAACGCCTTGCACTGCCACTTCAGAAACGCAGGGCTGCACCATATTTACAAGAATATGGTGCAGCCCTGTGTTTCCATGTGTGCTGGCGCTACACTTAGCAGCCTAGCACCAACGCAGGTATTTTACGTAGGATTTGTAGTTAAAAAAAGCAGAACAATGTTAACTGATTAATCTGGCCTCCGAAACATAGTTGATCCTCCAGTAAGATTTCCAAGTTCCTGATCTTTCCTGCGAGTACAGGGCATTGACCTGCCTCAGCCGGGCACCACTCTTGGTTCCACAGTTGTGACCCAGTCCCAAACTATCCCCTCTGTTTTTCCTTTGTTTAATTTAAGGTAGTTCTGGTGCATCCAGTCAATAATATGTTTCAGACAGCCATGAAATTTCCCTGCAATGGTATTCATACTTGAAGAGATGGAGATGACAACTGTCATCCGCGTACGAGACCAATGAGAAACCATGCTCCCAGGTCAACTCAGCCAGGAGTGTCACATAAATGTTGAATAATATTGGGAACAGGGCTGACCCCTGGGGAACTCCACAGGGGAGGGAAAATCTCTTTGATTTGTAGTTATCCCAGCACACCCTCTGTTCCCTTGCCACGAGGAATAAGGCAAGAAAGCTTAAAGCCTCTTCCTTGATTCCTATTGCCTTCAGCCTTTGAATTAATACCTGATAGTTCACGATATCAAATGCAGCTGAGAGGTCAAGTAGGATTAGAATGGCCTTTCCTCCACCATTGAGTTGTCTACGTATTTCCTCATTGGCCATAATTAGGGCTGATTCTGTGGAGTGCTGTTGTCTAAGGCCATGTTGGGAATGGTCTAGGATGTTATTAAGCACCAGGTATCCCGTTAGGTCTTGTTTCATCGATTTTTCTAAGATTTTTGCCGCTAACTGTAGGCAAGATATGGGCCTATAGTTTTCGACCACTTAGGGGGTCAAAGGATGGTTTCTTTAAAATTGGCCTAATACATGCCTTCTTCCAGGAGGTGGGAAAGATTCCTGCTCTCATTACTTTATTCAGAGTGGAGCAAGTTGCTTACTGATCTTATCTGAGACCAAATGTATTATAGGCAGAGGACAGGGGTCTGTTGGAGACCCGGATTTTGCTGCTAATAGCAGATTATTTATTTTATCCACTGATGGAAGGGTCAAGCTACTCAACTGACTTGCCATAGTCGGCCTGTTTAGGTCAGCTGGCCCAGGTGACCAGGTGTTACTGGAGTTAGGGAGTTTCCCTGCCAGTTCATCATAGATCAATTGTACTTTAGTCTGGAAGAAGCTTGCCATCATATCGCAAAGAATTTGATCCGGTACAAATTGATTATCTTGGGTTAGTTTAGATAGAGCTGTGACAGTCTTGAAAAGCTCTCTTGAGGAGTTTTTAGCCTCCTCAATTTTGCTTGCTAGTAAAGTACTTCCTTTTTGCATTTTGATAGCTTCCTTGTACTCTCCTAAGGGGGGTTTATGGTGACGTTTGCTAGGTTCACTATAAGCTGAAATCCAGAACCTCTCCAAGTGCCTACACCTGACGTTTATGGCCTGGATGGTACCAGGGGGCAGAAGCACTCTTTCTCCATTGTTTATTTAGTCTTTCCGGGGCCAAGTGACCAATGGCCGATCTGATCATCCGTCCATGTTATCAGGTGCCTCATTAACATCCGGCCCTAGTAGGGGTAGGCTTCTATCCAACAACCTAGATCTTCTCTCCTGATTTTAGACATGGCCTTGATTTAACAGGGGGCAGGTCTTCGGCTGGAACCTGTCACTCTCCTGGTGCGAGAGTTTTAAAAAAACGGGCCTTGTTATCCAACCACATTAAGGGTAGTATTTTCTTAACTGTGATTTTAGGGTTGTTGGTAAAAATACGATTAAGAGTATGTTGGGCCTTGTGTGTAGGTTCCGAAACTATTTGTATAAGACCGAAACCTTCTTAATTATCTACTAGTATGGATGCGTCTGAGTTCTTGTCCACATCTAAATGAAAGTTAAAATCCCCCAATATTGTAAATGTTAGGGAGTCCAAGCATGATTCCATAAATGTCTGTAGACCTTGTATGAACAGCATTTTTGGGCCAGGCAGGTGGTATAGGAGCATACCAGGAAAGGATGCAGTGATGGAAAATTTAATATTAAAGGCCATATTTTCCGCCCCTGGCAATTGATTTGTCGCGAAAATAAAAGTCTTGTTTCCTGCACATAAACAATCTTTAAATGCCGTTTTGTAACTCCTCTGTGTGTTGCTTAATGTTTCACACGCAGACGTTGTAAAACGGCATTTTGGTTATGTGCAGGAAGGGTAACCTTCCTGTACATAAACTGTCATTGGTCTTTTGCTGTGTTCATGTGTACGCACAACACAGCACACATCAAAACAGCAAAAACTAGGAGAAATTAAACATTTCTTCTTGTTGTGCAAGGGTCAGGCCAGGTTTTCCCTGATCTTAATTTTGGCACTGCCTCCTATTTACGCGTCCCTTGTAAATAGAGGGCAGCATCAGAAACAATGGGTGTTGTGGTGGAATGCGCACAGCAACACGCACTGCCCACCCCTTTCAAGCTAAGTATAGCGTGAAAGGGCCCCTTACTTACAAGGCAGTGTTATGCCACATTAAGTGGCTTAACGCTGCCTTGTAAATGAGGTGAAGCCCCTATCGCTATAGGAACGTCGTAGAAAGTGACATTCCCATGGCGATAGGGGCTTGTAAATATGCCCTCTACCTTTTAGATAGGACACTTAGTGTCCTTAGTGGTAAAGTGCAGAGCTTGTCTTCAGTTGTTGGTTTGGCCTTGGGTACAAACTACTTCCTAGCGCCAACACAGGCACCATTATTTATGTCCGATAACTATTTCAGTAGAATCACATGTTCATCACTTGAAAGTATAAAGTAAATAAGTATACACGGCTTAGACTGCACTATCATGACTTTCTACACATTCAATTATGAATGGCACCTCTAAAACCCTCTGAGCTGCTACTCCAGCCTAACCTCCCCCCACAGTGCCCCTCCGTACCCTTCACCACTCTCAGCTTACAGGAGGGGATAGGATAGGAGCTGGTTTAGCAGAGTTCATGAGTGGGCTGTGACTTGGGTGATCTTTTTGTTTTGTGGCCTGCTGCCTCTCTCCTCTCTCCTCTAACTCGCCCCCTCAGCATTCAGCATCCTGTTTAGGGGTATGGCTTTCACAGCTCATTTAGTGTTATCAGGTTGCAAGAGCGTGCTGCACCCATTGCTTCAGCTGCCGGAGTCAAAGCTGTCATTTGACCTTGATTATCCTGACTCTTTGCTCTCAGCTGTGGCAGTGGTTTCTCAGTACAACCCCCACGTCATCAGATAGTTTGGCTGTGCTGGTGCTCGCCAGAACTGGAATGGACACATATCCATAGTATCATCATTGGCAGCCTTCCCCACCCCTCCATCGTAACATGCATGATAATAAATAACCACACAACACATTTCTTGTTTGGGTAAAGTTGCTGCAGGTTTATTACATACACCGTTACATAATTTAGTGGGTTATCCTATGGGCGATCCAAGTGCAGGCAACCAACTGGGCCACCTGCCCACCTGATGAGCCAAGCAGCACTGGGGCAAACCCCATCTGTGCTGCCCCTTCTTGTGATTCTCTTCCCGGATCACGCGACACATGGTCCCTTATTACTCACATCCCTTTCAGGGCGGAGCATAGCATAGCAAACCCCCAATTGTTCAGGCCCCTACCCGCCCGAAGGACTAATGGGGCACCGACACGGTTTTCCAGGAACCTCCCATGAGGCTCCTAAGATGTGGCTCTGGCACCCCTATGGTGCAGCACAGAGATACCCTTCGGTACCCGTCTGCTTCCAGATCGCCCTGTAACTCCGCCTGCAATGAAAAAAGACAACATTACAACATTCTCTGCCTCCTGCCTGCCACGAACCATGCCGAGTAAGCGGTAGGGTGGGGGATGGCATGTCGGGCGCGCGAAAGAGGGTGCCAAGATGGTGGGGGAGGCCTATATACGCCTCCCCAGTCCTAGCGCCCAAGAAGTGGCGCTACCTAGCGTGCCGCGACAAGGCTGGGGGTACTCCTCCCTGAGTCCCTGCCCCTAAGGTGGGCTGTGGGGTGCCTCTATGATACTAGAGAGCTGCCCTCCTTATTGGCCCCCTGCTGGGGCATCGGTCAGCCGCATAGTATCACGATTGGCAGCCTTAGCCACCCCTCCAACGTAACATGCATACTAATAAATAAACACACAACACATTTCTTGTTTGGGTAAAGTTGCTGCATGTTTATTACATACACCGTTATGTAATATGGTGGGTTATCCTACGGGAGATCCAAGGGCAGGCAACCAACTGGGCTACCTGCCCACCTGATGAGCCAATCAGCACTGCGGCGAACCCCATCTGTGCTACCCCTTCTGGTGATCCTGTTCCTGGATCAGGTGACACATGGTCCCTTATTACTCACACCCCTTTCAGGGCGGACCGTAGCATAGCAAACCCCCGGGTTTTCAGGCCCCTAACTGCCCGAAGGACTAACGGGGCACCGACGCGTTTTCCAGGAGCCTCCCATGAGCCTCCTAGGACTTGGCTCTGGCTACCCTTCTGTACCCGTCTGCTTCCAGATCACCCTGTAACTTCGCCACAGCTCTGGAGGTGGCCACTGTTGCCTCCAGAGCCCCCCACCAAAACAGCTATAGTCTTACCCGCAACTTCCCCTATCTAGAGCCTCCTGCAACTCTAGATGAAAGTGAACCATCCCCACTGGTGATAGATGAACCCCATCTATATCACAATAGCCCTTGATGTTAGCCTGTATCAGCTGGTGTCTGATGAAACCAAAGGTCCTTTTGGCCTATGAACTTGTGCCAAGAACTATTCACCCTCATGCGGGAAAGTTCCACTGCATCACATGACTCAGCCCTGTGCTACCTCTGGGCGAGACGATTGCAGACACCAAGGCTCACATTGCCCCATTTATTTGCTGATCTGACCTAGCTGCTGTCCTTCTAGTACTGTGTGTGCCTGAACCTCTGCGTGCCCCATCTATGGGACAGCAGCCCACTTGCTAGGTGACCGGTCCCCCAAACCACCTGCCTACTTTGACTATTATGGCGAGAAGGATTATACTTAACCTTTGAACAGTCCCTTTGCTTGCTAAATCATGACGCATAGGAATGTTCATAACTTGAAGCATGTGACAATGAGTAAGGGTACCATCCTGCCCTTGCCATGCATACCTTAATCCTTATGGAAATTTCACCCGCTCCGCTCCCTCAGTGGTGGAACCCCTACGCATACCAGCTTAGAGAATCTGTCTGATTTAATACAGAGTGCACTGTCTGCCGTGTGGTGCCTAACACTAAGGATTGCAAAGTCCTACTTAACCCCCATCCTAGGATGCTCCCAGATAGGGGGGCAGGGTTCAACTCGCCCAACCTGAGCTGTCCCGGCGGTGGGAAATTCCCCGCACTGTTAGATTTACATTTTTGTTGAACACTGGACCTGCCAAATCTTCTTATTGCATAGTAGCCTTTTGTGCTCGACACCGTGATTTCTCCTGTACTGAAACAGCAGCACGCTATGTTGGTTGACAGCGTCCACACCCAGCTTGGCTAATACAGCTGACTGTGCAGAGATTTTGAGCTTAACTGCAGCAACAGGTCACCTACCCTTGGTTCTGGGGTGCATTTACTTCGCCTTGCTGACCAGACAATTGCACAGACCCTTCTGATTGCTAAACCTCGGTCCACACCTATTGGTGTCAAATCTGGTTTGAAACATATATGTATTGTCCCACTATCGGCGAAACCTCACCCCTTCGTGTAGTGACAACTTACGAAGCCCACCCGCTTGCTTAACTGCTGTTGGATCAAGGATGCCAGTACCTGCTACCCATCTCTGACCCTGGCTGCTTAAACTCGCAAAAGTGTCGGACTCCCAGACTCCCCGTCCTCTGTTCAGATGCATTACACCTTCAGTGGACCCGCTGGGACATACCACAAACCGCATTGGTCCTGCGAACCCTAAGAAGCACCCAATTCTCACCTGTGTGTACCTCTAAAGGAGATTGGCTCCACCCAGCTGTAAGGCCAGACACACACATATATTAAACCTATTTACTGGTTTCTGCCACTTGGCACCTTTCTGGTTCCAGCTCTGTGTTTTGTGAAGCGTGCATGTCCCCAGGGCATGCTGTCGCTGAAAAACCGGTGTATGTTACCAATTCCCTGATACTGTGCAACGCTAACTGCCCTTGTTTGGGTTGAAGGAATGATAGCTATTTGTGCAGCTGCTGACGATAACAAATACCCGCCCTTTCTTGAATATTGGGGATGCCAAATGGTCTATAATACCTTGTCACCATTTGTACACTAAAGCAGAGTTTACCAAACTTCTTGCACCGCAGCACCCTTGTTTGATGACACTTGCCGCAACCTGCCTGCTGCCGTGGCTAGAGAACGTGTGAATATGGCTTAACTAAAGTGACCTGTAACTTGCCCTTTGTTTACAGGGGACACATTTTACCCGCCTCAACCAGCCATGGCGCAGGGAGTTGCTGAATCTGTGGCGCCCAGACTAGGTGTAATAAAACACTGAACCCCCTGGCTCCCCCCATTGCGTGCTTGACACTCCATAACCTGGGGACTTAAATCTCAAAACTTACTCCACCACGCGCATAAGAAATTACACTAGTTGACACCGTGCAGACTTGCAATCTTGCGAAACGAGTACGTAGTATGTAACAGGTCATGCACATCGTGCTCCTCAACAAAGTGCAATAACAATACAATTGACTCTCTGTACTGTACAGACCTGTAGAACAGTACCTACACATAAACCGATACAACACGTAATGCTCGATAACAATGCTCAAACTTAATACAATTGACACTGTGCCTATTCGCAAGCGTATAAACAAGTCAACTTCTTCCGAGGAGAACATGTGAAATGCATCCTGAAAGCAGTGCATGAAGATTCAGCTTATGAGATACCTTGAAGCCAATGGCAGAATTTGAACCCTTGTCTTGTGGGAGCGTGCGCCACCAGAGGCACAAGAATTCCCATTGAGCTTGCGTGAAACAGTGCGCAAACGCGGTCCCAAAATTCCTCAGCCTACGAGACCTGCAAGAACAATCATTATCTCCTTGGTACCTTAGCTCACCAACTAGGTTGGTTTGAATACCAGTTGGGTTGTGTGTATACCATTAATAATTACTTGGCTTTAAGCCATCCCGAATGAAGTTGGCTTTGTGCTTAATGGAGCATTGCCTTCCATGTAGAACAACTCGTGATACTCCTTTGTCGGCAATACTAGCTCGGGCACAGTGTAGCAATGCCCTTGTGTTGTAAATAAAACAGCGGTATTATTAAGCATTAACCGAAGCCATAATGCATTAGTCCAAATATCTAGTATACGGATTCCATTTTGTATTTCGAGTCTGCCATTTTTCATGTCCTGCATTGCCATGTGCTCAATGTTCTGATTGTCCTACCTCTCTGCCAGTTACACTGTGGATTCTACCTAGCAACAGTTATTATTAGTCCTTCTTGAGGGTGTAGCGCATGCTCAGCAGAAGTAACAGCTGTTCCTTATTAGCATAGCCCTCCCATGTTCTAGAAATACTGTTAGCTCCACCCACTGATATGTTTAGAAATGTCCTTACGTGGTTGTAACCTCTGTCTAAACTTTAAACTGAACCCCTTCCACTGTGTATAAGAGGGGCCATGTGCTTGTATTCAGTGTGCTACTCTGTACAATGCTGTAGAAGTGTTGTGGAGGTTGTATCACCACCTTTAAAGGTTTATTCAACTATGTTTTTGTATTTCCAGTTTCCTTGCCAACTTCATTTGTAAGTCTAAGGACTTTGTACACAGAAGGGCGAACCCTTTCAGGTACCTTTGGGCCTTGCTGAGGTCTGAACTCATCAATTGGCGCCCGTCACGTGGGGCTCATCGGCGACTCGGAGGCTTGAAGGACTGGTCGTGACGAAGGAATGGAACTCTGCCGGGGAAGTGATCACTGCCAGCGGCATTTTTAGTCCTGGCATCCTGAGGTATTTCTTCCTTCCTTCCGATCTGACCATCTGGGTGGCGCCGGTCCTCGACTGAGACCTCTTCTGTCGGTTTGCTGTGGATAAGCTGTTTGAGCAAATTGTGGAACTTGGCAGGTGGAATCTGGACGCTCGTGCTTGGTAAAGACCATTGTATGGTAATTACTGTGAGTGTTTATGGTAGCCAGTGATTAGCAAGGCAGTTTTAGGATACGCTTGCTGTGGCTTATGGATATGGATATGGATATGGGGATGTTTGGATGATCGATCATATTATGATTATGAAAATTGGTATATATGTGTTGCAACACATATAGGTAGGTAATGTGGAGATTTTTCTCCAACATATGGTTGTGAGCGGCGCAACGATTAAGCGCTATTTTTTTTTCTGTATAATATTGCGTTTTTCGCACTATTTCTAGCATGCCTACTTTTAGCGCACTACGTAAGTGGTGCTGCTGTGGAAACCGGTTAAGTCTTGAAGAATCGCAGCCGGCTCCCCCAGAAGGGACGCCGAATAGGGATATGTACATCAAGTTTGGTCTTTCTCCTATAATGTACAGCACATTATGGAGGAAGTATACCAAGAAGGATCCTGAGTTGAGATGGCCTTTGTATGGTTCGTTTGATTTGCGCAAAATTGAGTATGTGGAACAATGCCTGTGTAAGCGCCGAGCGAGACAAGACATGTTTGAGAGTGTGCGAATGTGGGTGACAGAAGTACGTGAGCGTGAGAAACGTGAACATGCGCTGATTGAGAAAGAGCAAAGGAAGAATGTGCGTGAGAAGGCGCAAGAAATGAGACAACGTGAACAAAAAGAAGCGGAAGAGAAACGGGAAAAAGAACGTAGATTGCAGATATCTGGCCAATATCCTATTCGACGGCCTCTTTATCCTGTCCTTAATAATTCTGATGATGACTTTTTATTACTAGATCGTTCTCCGCCTCCGTATGCTGGCCCGTCTGCTCCAAAAGGGGAAGATGAGGATTCTGGATCACTTAAAGATAAGGTAGACACGCGGTCTAAGTTAACATCTGATCGTATGGCGGAGCTCCGACAAATTTCTTATCGTATTCTTAAGGGTAAAACTCCTCTTGCTGAAATATTGTTGTCTCTTGAACAATGGCCGGACAGGGAAAACATTTATTTTCTTGAAACCTTTTCTGATGAAGTAGTCGGGGCTTTTCGAAAATATTCTCCTGTTCTTGAACCTGATGACATAGTACAAGATAAGAAAGAATTGCGTAAAGGTCTCTTTTCTCCTTCTCAGGCAGCTGATGCAGTTCGACGGTTATTCGCATTGCGGGATGAGACGTCTCGGTCACGAGAAGAAAAACGACAAGAAACGGCGGACATCAAAGAAACGGGTTAGAGTGGCGACGGGAAACAATCACCTATCTCTTCTTCAGATAAGGTCGAGATTGTGCATGTTAAACCCATGCGAGAGGCAGCACCTTTGTATGTTCCTCCTAAAGGAGCGGGTACTAGTTCAGATAAAAATTCAGCTGATGCCCGAGGGTATTTTATCTACAATTGGGTATATACTCCTTGGAATAGAGCGGAAGTTATGGCCTTAAAGAAAGCGTTACCTGACCCACGGAAAAATCCTGCTGCCTTTTATGAGGAAGTTGAGGGGGCTTTGAATTCTTGTACTATGACATTAGCTGATATTGATTTATTCTTTGGTCTTATATTACCCCCTGACATGTGGAGATCAGTATGGAAAATTGACGATTTAGTGACGTTTAAAGCTAAATGGGAAGACATTGAGGAGGAGGACAGAGCTAGGAAACCTGCGCAGAAACCACCCCAGCTCATTCTAGGCCTCCCTGCTGCCATTTTGACTAAATTGAAGACGATTATCCCCCCTAAAAAGATTGATTGGACTATGTTAGCATCTTGCAAGCAAAAGACAGATGAATCAGTTTCTGACTTCTTTACGCGATTTGAAGAAACTTTTCATGATTTTAGTGGTCAGTCTCTGACGGATGACACGGGTCGACATCTGTTTGTAGACAAATATGTCTCGAATTTATTACCGGGAGTAGCAGCTCGGTTGAAAGCGAGTGAAAGCTCCTGGACGACTTCGACACCGGCATCTCTCCTGACAATGGCTCAGTATTACGAGCGTCAGGAATTAGAAGCAAAAAGTAATGAAGATAAGAAATCTAAGGATTTGAAAACAAAAGTTATGCTAGCACAAGTGTATGGACCACCCCAGAGAGGAAATGATAGAGGGGGTCGGGGTTTTTCATGATTCTACATATAACCGCACAGATTTGGCTAAAGATCAATGTGCATATTGTAAGCAATGAGGCCACTGGGCCAATGAGTGTCCTTTAGCGCGAGAACACAGGGCTATGGGACGGGGTAGAGGTTTTGGGAGAAATCGTGGGGGTTTCTCTGGACCACGAGGTAACCTAAATGACAGGGCTAGATTTGAATCCAAGGAACAACAACAAGGAAGGTCTAATACCTTTGATAGACAAAATCAGTACCAGATGTCTGACTATGTGCACCCCGAAAGTCATGATTCCCAATATGCATAGGATTGCGTAGGATGGGGGGAGGAATCAGTTGAAGTGCCAGTAGATCAGAGGGGTCCTTATGTTACAGCACATGTTTTGGGTTCTACTGATCAGTTTCTGGTTGATACAGGGGCTACTCGTAGCGCTTTGTCTAAACAATTGGTTCCGAGGGCTCCCCTGTCTGGCTTAACGATCACATCTGTAGGGTTCGATGGAACACCTTCTCTTAGCCCATTATCCCAACCCCTTGCATTTCATGTTGATAAATTTACAGCACCATGTCCATTCTTGCTTTCCTCAAATACGCCTGACAACATTGTGGGTCTAGATATGTTGAAACATTTTCGAGCCACAATCCGCTGCTCCCCTGAAGGAGTACGCGTGATTTTAAATGACAATTACCCTGCAAAAGAGAGAGTGTGTATGGTCGCTGAAAGTACTGCATTAGCCTCTTTACCTCACACGTTGTGGGCTACTTCAGACACTGATGTGGGACAGATGGTCATTCCTCCGGTTCACATTAGTGTGAAGGAGGGAGCTGTGTTGCCACGCCTGCCTCAATATAGGATTTCACAGGAGGGTGAGGAGGCGCTCATACAGATTGTGCAGGATCTCATCCAAGTGTGGGTGGTGGAAGAAGTCCCATACAATGTTTGTTACAGTCCTATTCTACCAATCTTGAAGAAAGACACTGATACTAGGGTATATCGATTCATTATTGATTTGAGGGAGGTGAACAAGATAGTGGTGCCCCAATATCCTGTTGTTTCTGACATTACGACACTCCTTACTTTGGTCCCACCAACAGCGACAACGTTCTCGGTTGTCGACCTGAAGAACGCCTTCTTTTCAATCCCTATTCACCCTGATAGCCGTTATCTTTTCGGCTTCACTTTGAATAATCGATCGTATAGATTTTGTAGAATTCCACAGGGCTATACTGAGAGCCCTAGTATCTACAGTCAGGCATTGAAAAGACAGTTGGATTCCTTTGTCTTGCTTGAGGGGGTAGTGCTTATTCAATATGTCGATGACATTTTGTTGGCTGCTGACACCCCTGAGCAATGTGAGACTTGTACGTTGTCCTTGCTTTCCTTTTTGGCTTCCCACAATCATAAGGTATCTAAGAAGAAATTGCAATTCTGTAGACCTAAGGTGACCTACCTAGGCCACCTTTTGTCTAAGGAGGGGCGTGCACTCACATCAGATCGTATCCAAGCCATCCTGGACACACCAACACCTTCTACACAGAAAGATGTTCGAGCATTTTTGGGTCTTACGTCCTTTTGTAGGCAGTGGATACTGGGGTTTTCACACATAGTCAAACCACTGTTAGCGCTATTGACAAAAGACACTCCAATCCCCCTTCCTTGGACAGATGAATGTGAAAATGCTTTCCAACAGTTACGTCAGTCCCTTTGTTCAGCACCAGTGTTGGGCACTCCTGATTACACGAACCTTTTCACATTATATGTACACGAGAGAGAAGGATGTGCGTCATCTGTGTTATTACAGATGCACGGGGACAGGCAGCGTCTGTGTGCATACTTCTCGGCATTGCTCGATCCTGTTGCTCGGGCATTGCCGGGGTGTTTTCGTTCGGTCGCAGCGACAGCTGTGTCAATACGTCAGAGTGAGGGAATAGTGTTATCTCACAAGCTGTTAGTGTTGGTTCCCCATGCTGTTGACGCCCTTTTGAATCAAACAAAGACGCAGCCTTTAACAAGTGCCCGTCTGACCGGATATGAACTAACATTGCTGGCTCCTCATATCACATTGAGGAGATGTGCTACGTTAAATCCAGCAACATTGTTACCATTCCCGACGACTCAGCCTGAGGCACAGGAAGCACATGATTGTATTTTTGTGACTGAGGAACAGACAAAGGGTCGTATCGATCTCCAGGATACGCCTTTCTCAGATGTAGATGGAGAATTATGGGTGGATGGCTCCTGCCTGAAGCTACCGGATGGTACGACTTCGGCAGCATATGCCATCACTACTTTGTATACTATCGTGGAAACAGCACGCATACCACAGAAATCAGCCCAGGCAGCGGAGCTGATAGCATTGACAAGAGCATGTGAACTTAGTACAGAGTTGTGTGTGAATATTTATACAGATAGCCGCTATGCTTTCAGAGTAGCGCACGACTTTGGCCTGCTCTGGAAAGAAAGAGGCTTTCTGACATCACACGGAGCACAAATTATGTATGGAGAATTGGTGCACAATCTTTTGACTGCCTTGACATTTCCTAAAAAGATAGCTATAGTGAAATGCAGTGCACATAAGAAGGTTACCGACAAAGTAGGGCAAGGAAATGCTTTTGTTGACCAAGTAGCACGAGAAACTGCAATGAGACCTGACTCCACTTCAATGTATGTTGTGAAGTCACAAGCAGAACGATGGCATGATGCTAGGAAAGAAGTGATGGAAATACAGAGAGTTGCTTCTGATAAAGAACGAGAGCAAAGGTCTGAAAATGGAGAACTGGATGATGAAGGTTGTTGGCGCAACAAACAAATGGATAGGTGGAAGTTGCCCACAGCTTTTGTCCAACCTATGGTTCAAATGGCACATGGGCTAGCACATGTTGGAGCTTCAGCGATTGTGAAATTGCTTGCGCAAGTTTGGGAGCATCCAGAGATTGCTAGCACGGCCAAGAGAGTGGTACAGACCTGTATGATCTGTCTTAAATACAACCCAGGGAAAGGAACACGGACTCCAGCAGGATGATTTGAAATACCTACTGCACCTTTTGAAGTCCTGCAAATGGACTATATCCAACTCGAACGCTGTAATAATTTAAAGTATGTCTTGGTGGTGGTGTGTGCTTTCAGTAAATGGATTGAAGCCTACCCTACTAAGGACAATACTGCAATGACTACAGCAAAGGTGCTATTGAAGGAGTTCTTCCCTAGGTATGGTGTTTGTAGACTGCTATGGAGTGATAACAGGCCTCATTTTATAGCAGACGTTATCAAGTATGTTCTGAAAGGTCTGGGGATAAAGCAGCAGTTCCATGCAGTGTTCCATCCACAGTCGGCTGGCTTGGTGGAACGGTACAATGGAACACTGAAGCTTAAACTAGCAAAGATCCAGGCTTCCACTTCTCTGACTTGGCCAGACGCTTTGCCTTTGGCATTGTTGTCAATAAGATCAGTACAACACTCCCGGACCGGCCTTACACCGTATGAAGTGGTGTTTGGTCGTCCCATGAATATTTGGGGAGTGCCCAAACCAAGTTCCGTATATGATGTACCTTGTGTATTGATGAATGACTATCTGGCACAATTAACTGATAACTTGGTTTCTATTCATCAACAGGTTCGAGAAGCACTCCCTGACCGGTCCACAGGCGAGGGTCATAGTGTCCGACCCGGTGACTTCGTCCTCATCAAGGCGTTCGAGAGGACGAGTGGCCTGGAGCCCCGATGGTGTGGTCCCGAGCAAGTTCTGCTCGCAACAAGAACGGCTGTCCGAGTGACCAACCGGAAAAACTGGATTCACTCCCTTCACTGTCGCAGAGTGCAACCTGGATTGGTGGAGCCTGCCGTGTTGACTGACCATCGAGAAATCCTGACTACTGAGAAAGGCCCTCTGTGATACCTGATGAGCAAGAGGAGTTGTTCCCGGACCCGACAGCTTCTGGAGTAAGAAAATACAACCTTCGACCCAGGAAGAAGCTTGCTGCTGTTTAGACTGTTGTCAGAACGGCCCCTCGGTTGGTGCAACGGAGAGCCGATGAGGCAAGGGGGGGGATCAACCTTGCATTAGAGTAGTGACACCCGTCTTGGCCCGCTGGTGAAGAAATCAACGGCCGCCTTGGGGGAAGAGTTCTGACAACCTTTTTTTTAGTTTCAGGAAGATTTGCGAGACATTTGTTCAACATGGAGAGAAAGAAAGTGATCTGCGCTTTTGGATTCATTGCTATTGTGGCAGTTGTTGCCATTATCACGTGGTTTGTTGAGGATGTAATTCCTGCCCGTGATCTATATGTGGTTTCTACACCGGTGCCAGAGGAGCATTTCTTTTATCCAACGAACCTTATGCCACCTGAAGTCATAGTCTTTGAGGAAGCAGTAGTGAAGGAAATTGAATCACTACCACAAAATACAACGACATACAACAACCTTAGTAAAAAGGAACGGATGGCACTGGAAAACTTGAGGAAAAATGCGGCTATAATTATCAAGCCTGCTGATAAGGGTGGAGCAACAGTAATACAGGATACAGAGGCATACAGGACTGCATGCCTCATATTGTAACAAGATGACAAGTTCTACCAGAAAATAAATAGAGATCCTACTGAAAGACTGAGGAAAACTATCAGCACTGCTACATTGGATGCATTAGAGAGGGGTTGGATCTCTAAGAAAGAACACAAATTCCTTAACCAACAAGAACCTAGGACCTCGTTGTTTTACACAATTCCCAAGATCCACAAAGGGAAAGTACCACCACCGGGCAGACCTATAGTGTCCGGGTGTGGATCAATTTTGGAGCCTCTTTCACAATACGCTGACTGGTTTCTACGTCCACTAGTCAAATGTATCAGGTCCTATGTACAAGACACCAAGCACTTACTAAACCTGATTATGAACATTGAGTACGATCCGGACCAACACACTCTAGTGTGCCTTGATGTGGAGGCACTGTATACTAGTATTCCACAGATTGAGAGTATAGAAGTGATCCAGAATTTACTCCAGAATGAAGAATGGGAATGGTCAGCCCCAGTCGAATGGATTGTGTACCTCATAAGAATCGCGCTGACGGAGAACTTCTTTAAGTTCGAAGATCAGATGTACCTGCAAACCCATGGAACGTCTATGGGCAGTACTTTTGCTCCAAGCATAGCCTGCCTGTACATGAGCCACTTTGAAAACCAGAACATCTGGGCCCCCAACCCTTACACAAATAACATCTGTAGGTGGTACAGGTATATAGATGACATTCTGCTAATATGGAAGGGGGACGAAACAACTTTAAAGAATTTTGAACAATGGATAAACAGCTTGAATCCCTACCTTCGATTCACAATGAACTAGAACAATAAAACAGTACCATTCTTAGACATAAACATCTTTGCCAAGGATGGTAGCTTGTCCAGTTCCCTTTATACCAAGCCCACTGACAAGAGCAGCCTCTTAAGGTTCGATAGTGCTCACCCTAGAAGCCTGAGAGAAATTTTACCTGTGGGCCAATTTCTGCGATTACGCAGGAACTGCTCTGATGTAAAAGATTTCAAAAAGGAGGCTGAGATTTTGACAAACAAATTGAAACAAAAGAAGTATCCACCAAGAGTAATTGAAAAAGCCAAGAAACGAGCACGAAACACACCAAGGGAATCTTTACTTGAAACAAATGAAAAAACAGAACCACAACAACTAATATGTGTAACCACATTCAACTCTTCATCAAACGTGATCAAAAATATCACGGAATATTTTGACTTCCAATACGTTAGAATTTGAAAAACCCATGTTTTCCTTTAAGAAAAACAAGAGCCTGAAAGACTCACTTGTACATACCAATAGTTTCAAACCAACAATAAACACACAAACTACTCTTTGGAATACAACTCCAGTGATGGGACACTACCCTTGTGGCACATGTGTGGCTTGCGAGTTTACGGAACACACCACACATCTAGATCTTGGCCTGAATACACCATGGGAACAAAGATGCCACACAAATTGTAACTCTGAGGCAGTAATCTATTTGATCAAATGCCCGTGTCAATTATCCTATGTAGGTATGACTTCACGCAAGATCAAAATACGAATCAGCGAACATCGGAGCACAATAAGAAGAGCAGTAACTGCCACAAGACTCACAGCGCATTTTGTTGAAAAAAACCATAAAGACACTGATCAAATGGACGGTGATTGAGAAAGTCAGGCCAG
The DNA here is from genome assembly GCF_964261635.1 of Lissotriton helveticus. NCBI lineage: Eukaryota > Metazoa > Chordata > Amphibia > Caudata > Salamandridae > Lissotriton > Lissotriton helveticus. The sequence continues at coordinate 1,517,893,163 of NC_136068.1, read as the reverse complement.
GCAATAACCTACAAAAGATGCTACTAGAAAAAGAGCAGAGATGGGTCTACCGTCTTAAGACTCATATATCAGGCCTTAATGACTCAATACCATGGGCTCAATTAAGGAAATGACATTATGATATGATGTACCAAAAAACAATATCATAATGCTTCTAGTCATGTATGTGTATCTGGAATGGTGGGTAGTCTTATCACCCACGACGTGTGTGTTTTTTTGAAGAAATGATCATAAATAGAGCTGATTGTTCATCTACATCCAGCTTATAACAATGGATTCACCCACGGTTACAAAATCTAACCTCCTCTGGTTATGGGTGCACCATAAGACAACACACTGGTTGCTTGCCATCGCTAGTTCAAATGGACACATCGATGAATCCTTAGTATGTTAAGGTTGTATTGCCACACACTGTCACATAGACTCTACTCATAGAATGGTTGTTTCCCATTAAGAGAGTATATTTGGCATATTGAAAATTGAGGGACTCAGCAATCATCATTGTATTTAGAGTAGAATTAAATTTTGGAATACCCTATAATGGTAGTTTACATAAATGGGAGAAATGGATCGTACCCACATTAGTCTGGCACAATTACCCCTCAATCACCTTCCTTTACGAAACCCTGAGGCTTTGGTACGACCATTCGGATTTAATACTACAAATCCCATGATCCTTTGCCATTGCGCATGCGCACGCGTCCGAGTATGACGCGACACGCATCACGCTGTTTGCAGAAATAAACTGCTTCTCCACCCGCGTCGGCTCCTGTAGCAGCCACAAGCCGGCGAGCGGGTCCGATAACATTCGGGTAGGGTACACCCTCGAAACAAGTAAGTGGAGATTCCCCTTAGTTTGCGGTGGGGCCTACGAGCTAAATATAGTCCCGCTGTAACCAATCTCTAGCACTACACCCACTGGAACCAATAGGTGATATCTAACTCTTTGCCACACTCTAACTAGGAGAGTATGCCTTAATGTCCCGCCCACTGAGGTGCCTACGCCCAACATAATTTGGGTAAGTGTATTAACGCATTACCAACCAGTGCATGAAGTATGTGAACAGATGCCCTCGGTGTGTGATATATGAATGTGGAACAGATGTCCCCAGGGTGTGATAGATGAATGTGGAAAATATATGTGTTTGTTTGTCATGTGCGATACTTCTACTGCAATTGAGACTTCGATCACTTGTTTTTATACTTCACTTCACAACCTCACACCGTTAAAGTTTAATAGAGTGTGATGTTTCTGACACGGATTGTTGGGTGTCACACTATAAGAATGCCACTATATACTACATAGAAGTGACAAAGAATGAGACCATTCGTGATCTCCACTAAGTGAGCATGTTCACCTAGCATGCCATGCACAGGGATTATACAAATATACAGATAATGTCTGTCTCTGATAAAGATTTTATATGCTGTATTTCTCTACAGATGGAGCCTGGCATTTCAAAGTAATACAACTACACGAACACGAGGAGAAGCTACTCTTCCCTCGCCACATTAATAGAGTAGGGCATTCCCCTCTCTAGTATCCCCACACATAAGGGGGTCCTTGAATCTTGCCCTGAAGAAAGTCCGGGACCTTTATGGCCTCATAAGGACTGAAACATGTCGGCACTTCACTAGGGTCATAGGACCATAAAAATCCTAACAAACCCTACTTTTATTCTATTTTTAATAACCCAATCAGACCCATGAATAAAGGGAAACCGGGGATCTGATTGAGGTAATTTATATATACACCTTTTTCCTTCATTATCTTAAGAGCTTCCCAATACTGTGGTTGAGCCCACCCTGGCCTATAGGAGCTGGGGTGACCCGATGATGAAGCATGACACCACTAGGGTGTGTGAGGGTAACTAAAAACAACTAGTGTTACCTCTTGTATACCCAATAAGAAAGCTGTTTCCGAAGCTGCTTATCAAAAAAGTTTAACTAAAGAAATTTCTAACATTATGAGCATTGACATTCAAGATGAGTATGATGACTACCCTATGAAATGGAATGGCTTCAGCTAATGCTGAAAGGGTCATCTGTTGTAAATAAAACAGCGGTATTATTAAGCATTAGCCAAAGCCATAATGCATTAGTCCAAATATCTAGTATACAGATTCCATTTTGTATTTCGAGTCTGCCATTTTTCATGTCCTGCATTGCCATGTGCTCAATGTTCTGATTGTCCTACCTCTCTGCCAGTTACACTGTGGATTCTACCTAGCAACAGTTATTATTAGTCCTTCTTGAGGGTATAGCGCATGCTCAGCAGAAGTAACAGCTGTTCCTTATTAGCATAGCCCTCCCATGTTCTAGAAATACTGTTAGCTCCACCCACTGATATAGAAATGTCCTTACGTGGTTGTAACCTCTGTCTAAACTGTAAACTGAACCCCTTCCACTGTGTATAAAAGGGGCCATGTGCTTGTATTCAGTGTGCTACTCTGTACAATGCTGTAGAAGTGTTGTGGAGGTTGTATCACCACCTTTAAAGGTTTATTAAACTATGTTTTTGTATTTCCAGTTTCCTTGCCAACTTCATTTGTAAGTCTAAGGACTTTGTACACAGAAGGGCGAACCCTTTCAGGTACCTTTGGGCCTTGCCGAGGTCTGAACTCATCACTCGAGTGGCCTGAATGCGTAAATAGCTGACCCGCGGTGGGCTCCATGCTTTCTCTGAAAACATTTAAACAGATTCAACATAAATCTTGAGCCTCAAGCGCTGCAAAAGCATCGGGACAGCTGTAGAAAGTATTAATTATGCCAAAGTGCTGGTAACCGACGGCAAACAAAGACAGAACCCGGGCATAAGATCCCAGTTCCTAGAGCCAAACAATGATCCTGTATCATTATCAGGGGTAGGCCCAGGGATACCTGAGGCAACGCTTCAATTCTGGAATGACGGGCTGTGCAAGAACTGTACTAAGTCTTCACCTACCTAAGTCAACCAACAAACCAGTTGGCCCGGACTATTGGTGTCCTGTTGCGAGATTTGGAAAAGCGTTTCCCATGTTCTTTCACCTCCTGTGCTGTTCTGCGCTCACTCTTCTGAGGTCATATAAGTTGCACAACTTAAACTGCACAGGGTCGCTTGTCCATCACCCAACCTATGCCCCTTTTAAAACAACATTTGCCTAACTTGCGCCAGTGGTCATGGCAGAAGCGATAGGACTTGACCGTGACTAGGAGAAGTTAGAACACATGGCCTGCCGCTAAGAGGGTTTCTGCGCTTTTTTAGCTGACCATTAGTCCTTAAAGGAATTCCCCATGAGTTCTGCAGAACTTCTGGCCCTAATTCTGACCTTGCCTAAATCTAAAACAGATTGGTCAGAGCCCCCCACGCATCCTGAAGGAGGCAGTGACTTGCCGTTGCCTGGTACATGCCGCTATGTTAATGCATCCCTATATATATATTACAAAAGGAGCACTACACCTTCCACAAGCCCATCTATTGGCTTTGTCATTGCTTGTTATTTGCATATGATAAATAAGCCCCACTTATAGCTTTGGTGCATCGCATATTGAAAGTGAGGAGAACAACATCTTGGCCTCTCGCCAGGCCGGCTTTCGACCGGGCCACTCCACTGAGGGCGTGGTCCTTGCGGTCCTGGACGAACTAAAGGGCAAGGCCGATGGTAACCGCCCTCAGGCCTTAGTCCTTTTGGATCTGTCCGCTGCGTTTGACACGGTCGATCATGCTATTCTTCTTGACCGTGTCAGCGCAGCGGGCATCCAGGGCGTTGCCCTCTCTTGGGTCACATCCTTTTTGCAGGGACGTTCACAGGCGGTCACCTCTCCTCCTTCTCTGCCCCTCCCCTCCCGGTCACGTGTGGGGTACCCCAAGGCTCCTCTCTTTCCCCCCTTCTCTTTAACCTCTATATCCGCCCCCTTATCTCCTCGCTTCTTGAGCTGGGGGTCTCAGTGTATAATTACGCTGACGACCTCCAGCTCGTTTTCGATCTATCTTCCCCCACTCACTCTCTTCCCAAGCTCAGGTCGACTCTTGTCTTTATCTCTCAGTGGATGAGCTCCAATCATTTGAAGCTCAACCCTGATAAGACAGAGCTTGTCCTCACTGGTGGCCCGTCCAATCCTTGGTCCTCTGTTCACTGGCCCCTTTCTTTTGGTCCTCCACCTTCCCCGGTTCCCTCTGTTCGGACCTTGGGCATCAAGGTCAGCAATGATCTCTCGATGCACGCGCACATTAGTTCTGTTGTATCCTCTTGCTTTCTTTCCCTCCGCCTCATCCGTAAGATTTCCCGTTTTTTTTCTGTTGATGCCCTCAAAGTTATCATCACTGCCCTTATTACATCTCGCCTGGATTATGGTAATGGCCTGTATGTAGGCATTCCTGCCTACGAGACTCGTCGTCTCCAGGCCATCCAGAACCAGGCGGCCCGTCTTGTCCTTCGTCTCCCGAAGTTCTCCCACATCACTCCCGCCCTAAAAACCCTTCACTGGCTTCCCGTTCAGTTCAGGTCCCAGTTCAAACTTGCCTGCCTGGCCTTTCGGGCACAGGCCCGGTCCGCCCCTCTCTTCATCAACTCTCTGATCTCTTCCCACGCCCCTCCCCGCTCCCTCCGATCTTCCTCCCTTTCTCTCCTTCACGTTCCCCGCTTCCGTAAGTCCCGCACAGGGGGCACCCGCTTCTCTGTGCGTGCTCCGCAGATCTGGAACTCTCTTCCTCTCCCTATCCGCTCCATTCCCATCTTTTCTCACTTCCGGAAAGCCCTCAAAACTTTTCTTTTTCTTCAGGCTTTCCCGGGCTAAAACTCTTCCGCACCTGTTAGGCAGTTACTGATGTGTTCCTCAGCGCCAGGAAGCCGCTTGGCCACAGAGCGCTTTATAAGTTTCTTTTTCATTTCATTTCATTTCATTTCATTTCATTTCAAAGTGCATCCATTTTGGAATGGTGAGACTGACGCATTTGCGTTTGTAACCTTGGGGGTTCACCCTACTAAATACTTGCAGCAGGGCGCCTATTATCAATCAATCAATCAATCAAGGCATTTGTATAGTGCGCTACTCACCCGGAGGGTCTCAAGGCGCTTGGAGGGGTGGGGGGGGTCCGCTACTGCTCGAACAGCCAGGTCTTGAGTTGCTTCCTGAAGGAGAGATGGTCTTGGGTCAGGCAGAGGTGGATGGGGAGGGAGTTCCACGTCTTGGCCGCCAGGTAGGAGAAGGATCTTCCTCCCACGTTGGCTCTTCGGATGCGGGGAACGGCGGCGAGGGCGTGGCTAGTCGATCGTAGCTGGCGGGTCGGAGTGTAGAAGGTCAGGCGGTCATTGAGGTATCTGGGGCCTTGGTTGTGGAGAGATTTGTGTGCGTGGGTGAGGAGTAGGAACGTGATTCTCTTGTTGACGGGGAGCCAGTGCAGGTCTCTCAGGTGTCCGGAGATGTGGCTGTGTCGGGGGATGAAGAAAACCCAAAGGAAATTATGGACGGAGCGTTGACAATACAAGCACTCACCCCCAGTCAACTGATCTGGGTTTAATCCATCACCATTCTTTAGCCCACTCTGCCACCCCAGTTCAGACATGGCCATATGCAAATCAGTCTGACCCTGTGCCTCATGGGAACAGTCCAGCCCGAACTGCCACGCCATGCCTTCCCTGGACCGGAAACAAGCTACTGAGGACCGGTTTCTGGCATTTCAGCTTCTTCAGCCCGGCTTGCTTGAATCCAGTGGCAAAGTGAGCAAGGGACTCACGTCTGAGCATACCCTGCCAACTTATGGCGAACAAAGAAAAACCAAAGGAAATGATGGACGGAGCGTTGACAATACAAGCACTCACCCCCAGTCAACTGATCTGGGTTTAATCCATCACCATTCTTTAGCCCACTCTGCCACCCCAGTTCAGACATGGCCATGTGCAAATCAGTCTGACCCTGTGCCTCATGGGAACAGTCCAGCCCGAACTGCCAAGCCATGCCTTCCCTGGACCGGAAACAAGCTACCGAGGACCGGTTTCTGGCATTTCAGCCTTCTTCAGCCCGGCTTGCTTGAATCCAGTGGCAAAGTGAGCAAGGGACTCACGTCTGAGCATACCCTGCCAACTTATGGCGAACAAAGAAAAACCAAAGGAAATGATGGACGGAGCGTTGACAATACAAGCACTCACCCCCAGTCAACTGATCTGGGTTTAATCCATCACCATTCTTTAGCCCAATCTGCCACCCCAGTTCAGACATGGCCATATGCAAATCAGTCTGACCCTGTGCCTCATGGGAACAGTCCAGCCCGAACTGCCAAGCCATGCATTCCCTGGACCGGAAACAAGCTACCGAGGACCGGTTTCTGGCATTTCAGCCTTCTTCAGCCCAGCTTGCTTGAATCCAGTGGCAAAGTGAGCAAGGGACTCACATCTGAGCATACCCTGCCAACTTATGGCGAACAAAGAAAAACCAAAGGAAATGATGGATGGAGCGTTGACAATACAAGCACTCACCCCCAGTCAACTGATCTGGGTTTAATCCATCACCATTCTTTAGCCCACTCTGCCACCCCAGTTCAGACATGGCCATATGCAAATCAGTCTGACCCTGTGCCTCATGGGAACAGTCCAGCCCGAACTGCCAAGCCATGCCTTCCCTGGACCGGAAACAAGCTACCGAGGGCCGGTTTCTGGCATTTCAGCCTTCTTCAGCCCGGCTTGCTTGAATCCAGTGGCAAAGTGAGCAAGGGACTCACGTCTGAGCATACCCTGCCAACTTATGGCGAACAAAGAAAAACCAAAGGAAATGATGGACGGAGCGTTGACAATACAAGCACTCACCCCCAGTCAACTGATCTGGGTTTAATCCATCACCATTCTTTAGCCCACTCTGCCACCCCAGTTCAGACATGGCCATATGCAAATCAGTCTGACCCTGTGCCTCATGGGAACAGTCCAGCCCGAACTGCCAAGCCATGCATTCCCTGGACCGGAAACAAGCTACCGAGGACCGGTTTCTGGCATTTCAGCCTTCTTCAGCCCAGCTTGCTTGAATCCAGTGGCAAAGTGAGCAAGGGACTCACGTCTGAGCATACCCTGCCAACTTATGGCGAACAAAGAAAAACCAAAGGAAATGATGGATGGAGCGTTGACAATACAAGCACTCACCCCCAGTCAACTGATCTGGGTTTAATCCATCACCATTCTTTAGCCCACTCTGCCACCCCAGTTCAGACATGGCCATATGCAAATCAGTCTGACCCTGTGCCTCATGGGAACAGTCCAGCCCGAACTGCCAAGCCATGCCTTCCCTGGACCGGAAACAAGCTACCGAGGGCCGGTTTCTGGCATTTCAGCCTTCGTCAGCCCGGCTTGCTTGAATCCAGTGGCAAAGTGAGCAAGGGACTCACGTCTGAGCATACCCTGCCAACTTATGGCGAACAAAGAAAAACCAAAGGAAATGATGGACGGAGCGTTGACAATACAAGCACTCACCCCCAGTCAACTGATCTGGGTTCAATCCATCACCATTCTTTAGCCCACTCTGCCACCCCAGTTCAGACATGGCCATATGCAAATCAGTCTGACCCTGTGCCTCATGGGGACAGTCCAGCCCGAACTGCCAAGCCATGCCTTCCCTGGACCGCAAACAAGCTACCGAGGACCGGTTTCTGGCATTTCAGCCTTCTTCAGCCCGGCTTGCTTGAATCCAGTGGCAAAGTGAGAAGGGGACTCACGTCTGAGCATACCCTGCCAACTTATGGCGAACAAAGAAAAACCAAAGGAAATGATGGACGGAGCGTTGACAATACAAGCACTCACCCCCAGTCAACTGATCTGGGTTTAATCCATCACCATTCTTTAGCCCACTCTGCCACCCCAGTTCAGACATGGCCATATGCAAATCAGTCTGACCCTGTGCCTCATGGGAACAGTCCAGCCCGAACTGCCAAGCCATGCATTCCCTCGACCGGAAACAAGCTACCGAGGACCGGTTTCTGGCATTTCAGCCTTCTTCAGCCCAGCTTGCTTGAATCCAGTGGCAAAGTGAGCAAGGGACTCACGTCTGAGCATACCCTGCCAACTTATGGCGAACAAAGAAAAACCAAAGGAAATGATGGATGGAGCGTTGACAATACAAGCACTCACCCCCAGTCAACTGATCTGGGTTTAATCCATCACCATTCTTTAGCCCACTCTGCCACCCCAGTTCAGACATGGCCATATGCAAATCAGTCTGACCCTGTGCCTCATGGGAACAGTCCAGCCCGAACTGCCAAGCCATGCCTTCCCTGGACCGGAAACAAGCTACCGAGGGCCGGTTTCTGGCATTTCAGCCTTCTTCAGCCCGGCTTGCTTGAATCCAGTGGCAAAGTGAGCAAGGGACTCACGTCTGAGCATACCCTGCCAACTTATGGCGAACAAAGAAAAACCAAAGGAAATGATGGACGGAGCGTTGACAATACAAGCACTCACCCCCAGTCAACTGATCTGGGTTTAATCCATCACCATTCTTTAGCCCACTCTGCCACCCCAGTTCAGACATGGCCATATGCAAATCAGTCTGACCCTGTGCCTCATGGGGACAGTCCAGCCCGAACTGCCAAGCCATGCCTTCCCTGGACCGCAAACAAGCTACCGAGGACCGGTTTCTGGCATTTCAGCCTTCTTCAGCCCGGCTTGCTTGAATCCAGTGGCAAAGTGAGCAAGGGACTCACGTCTGAGCATACCCTGCCAACTTATGGCGAACAAAGAAAAACCAAAGGAAATGATGGACGGAGCGTTGACAATACAAGCACTCACCCCCAGTCAACTGATCTGGGTTTAATCCATCACCATTCTTTAGCCCACTCTGCCACCCCAGTTCAGACATGGCCATATGCAAATCAGTCTGACCCTGTGCCTCATGGGAACAGTCCAGCCCGAACTGCCAAGCCATGCCTTCCCTGGACCGGAAACAAGCTACCGAGGACCGGTTTCTGGCATTTCAGCCTTCTTCAGCCCGGCTTGCTTGAATCCAGTGGCAAAGTGAGCAAGGGACTCACGTCTGAGCATACCCTGCCAACTTATGGCGAACAAAGAAAAACCAAAGGAAATGATGGACGGAGCGTTGACAATACAAGCACTCACCCCCAGTCAACTGATCTGGGTTTAATCCATCACCATTCTTTAGCCCACTCTGCCACCCCAGTTCAGACATGGCCATATGCAAATCAGTCTGACCCTGTGCCTCATGGGAACAGTCCAGCCCGAACTGCCAAGCCATGCCTTCCCTGGACCGGAAACAAGCTACCGAGGACCGGTTTCTGGCATTTCAGCCTTCTTCAGCCCAGCTTGCTTGAATCCAGTGGCAAAGTGAGCAAGGGACTCACGTCTGAGCATACCCTGCCAACTTATGGCAAACAAAGAAAAACCAAAGGAAATGATGGACGGAGCGTTGACAATACAAGCACTCACCCCCAGTCAACTGATCTGGGTTTAATCCATCACCATTCTTTAGCCCACTCTGCCACCCCAGTTCAGACATGGCCATATGCAAATCAGTCTGACCCTGTGCCTCATGGGAACAGTCCAGCCCGAACTGCCAAGCAATGCCTTCCCTGGACCGGAAACAAGCTACCGAGGACCGGTTTCTGGCATTTCAGCCTTCTTCAGCCCGGCTTGCTTGAATCCAGTGGCAAAGTGAGCAAGGGACTCACGTCTGAGCATACCCTGCCAACTTATGGCAAACAAAGAAAAACCAAAGGAAATGATGGACGGAGCATTGACAATACAAGCACTCACCCCCAGTCAACTGATCTGGGTTTAATCCATCACCATTCTTTAGCCCACTCTGCCACCCCAGTTCAGACATGGCCATATGCAAATCAGTCTGACCCTGTGCCTCATGGGAACAGTCCAGCCCGAACTGCCAAGCCATGCCTTCCCTGGACCGGAAACAAGCTACCGAGGACCGGTTTCTGGCATTTCAGCCTTCTTCAGCCCGGCTTGCTTGAATCCAGTGGCAAAGTGAGCAAGGGACTCACGTCTGAGCATACCCTGCCAACTTATGGCGAACAAAGAAAAACTAAAGGAAATGATGGACGGAGCATTGACAATACAAGCACTCACCCCCAGTCAACTAATCTGGGTTTAATCCATCACCATTCTTTAGCCCACTCTGCCACCCCAGTTCAGACATGGCCATATGCAAATCAGTCTGACCCTGTGCCTCATGGGAACAGTCCAGCCCGAACTGCCAAGCCATGCCTTCCCTGGACCGGAAACAAGCTACCGAGGGCCGGTTTCTGGCATTTCAGCCTTCTTCAGCCCGGCTTGCTTGAATCCAGTGGCAAAGTGAGCAAGGGACTCACGTCTGAGCATACCCTGCCAACTTATGGCGAACAAAGAAAAACTAAAGGAAATGATGGACGGAGCGTTGACAATACAAGCACTCACCCCCAGTCAACTGATCTGGGTTTAATCCATCACCATTCTTTAGCCCACTCTGCCACCCCAGTTCAGACATGGCCATATGCAAATCAGTCTGACCCTTTGCCTCATGGGAACAGTCCAGCCCGAACTGCCAAGCACTTACTTGGATTTACGCTGGGAATTCAGGGTACATTTATTTATTGTGCATTATCCCGTGAACTATGGGCAAGAATACTCCTATGACTACGCGATCCAGCTCAAGGCGGAAACAATGTACTACCACCCCTTTGCCAACCCTGACTGCAATAGATAGGATGCTGCAGAAGACTATAGGGGTGGTCGTCACTGCTATTGAGAGAACTGAGAGACGGCTCTCGCTGCCCCCTAATTTAGTACCCTCACTTACTACTAACACCTCTGTAACATTGGCAAATATCTCAGATCCTATGCTTATGGATTGCTCTGCAGCGTTTCCTAGGCCACTGTACCCCTCTAATATCATGTACACCCCCTGTATCCTCTCCCTCGGCTACTAGATTGTCATCAACACCTTCATTACAGCGGCCCCTTATATTGGAGGAGTCCTCTACCTTAAATAACAATGTTATTAATTTAGAGGGCTCTGGAGCTTCTTCATTGACGAACTCCAACATATCTGTTGGACTGCGCAATGAGACCCGCCCTCAAAGAGAAAGGGGTCAGAAAAATATTCAGGGAAAAACCAATATTATTCAAAAGCCAACATGGGGAAGGGGTAAAGGTAAACTTAAACAGCAAAAATTAACCTTTACTGTTCAGGGACAACACGGGGAAGTGAGCGAGGGCCATCCAACTATGTCTGAGATCAATAGTAGCAGACACAATGCTACGGTTGATCTGGAAACTTTACCACCTAACCCCGTAGGTTCTATGATTCACTTAAAGCAGATGCTGAGATCTTTAATCTTACCATTGCTGAAAAGAAAAAAAGTTCTGACAAATAAAATAGAGTCTCTAGAAAAATTGGCACTGGGCAATTTGGACATACTGAAACAGCTCAATATGAAGGGTTTGGAAGGGGTTGCAGCAGCCCCTGCTGAAATTCTTACTATAGCTAGCAGCGTCACTAAACCTCCCCAAAAAACACCTACTTCAGTAATAGAAGGTGGAAAGCGACCAAGACAGCAACCTTTAGTCCCAGATAACAGAGCCCAGGCATCTAATAAAATTATCAATAAAACGTTGGAAAGGGAGGCTCTAGTAGACAAAACAGGGGTAAACCCTGTAAGAGACTCACCAAAAAAGAGTATTGATATTCAGAAGCTTAGATACCCATTCATAGACTTGCCACCTGAGTCAATGCCTTATACTGTGGTACTGACGAAAGTCCCGGAACTACAGAATAACAGAGAGGAATCCTATATAATTCTAAAAAACAAGGTGGTACATTGGCTAAACACATACAGACCACTCCCAGGATATCTACAAGCAGAAATCATAAATGTCCGCAGAGTGGGCTGGATTGGACATATATATAAAGATTCACCTGGGGACTGCATAATCATACATTTTAGAGATAGACACATTGTTAGACACATTTGTGGGTGGAATCCACTTGGAGGGACTGCTGGGATTCAAACCCGGGATCTGTCTTATTGTTATCCATTAATGAGCTGTAAGGTATTTAGATCAAACCCCTATCGGCAAGGAGAGGATTGGGATAGACAGGCTGTCATGTTTAATGTCCCAACATTCAACCATTTCGCTGCTTTACAGGGGATGGAGGACATTGACTGACTCCCTGATATTACAATCATTCAAAAACCTGGAACTTCCAAGACCCCAATCGATATAGGATTTGTTTCTGATATGAGTGAACCAATCGCGATAGAGAGCAAGGATAAAGAAGGATTTACAGATGCCATAAGAAAGGACGAACCCCCTAGTATGCCTAGCATATTTAGAATTCCAGATAAAGATCTATCTCGAGAGATTATACTGGATTTCGAGGGCATCCTGGGCCCGCAGGCCAGTTCAAAGAAGAAGGATACATTGGCACTGGTGAGCTGGAATATAGCTGGTCTAAGGTCTAAGCTGGGTAACAAAAACTGGATTAATCTTGTGAATGCTCAGGATGTTATGTGTACACAAGGAACCTGGACTACAGATCCAGATCATGTTAATGGCTTTAGGACCTATTTTTCCCCAGCAATTAGTTCACCCCATGGAAGGGCAAAATGGGGATTATGCACATACGTATCAAACATGTTGTCATATACTAAAATTGATGTTGTTTTTAATGACAGGTATTATCATATTCTCCACATTTCCATTGATTCTGAATTTTCTTTGGTTCTAGTGAATTTTTATAATAATGTCTTGTGGTGTTGTGCTTGACAAAGATACCTTCTTGTCCCATTTTGAACATACCAAGTGTGGAGATCACATAAATGAAATCATGTTCGGGTATGATATGGGGTTTGTAAACAGACTAGCCACCCCAGAATGTCCATTCGTCTCCACTTTTTGTGGTAGAGGGGCTACAACAACGATTGATTATATAATCATGACTGTGAGACATGGGGGGATGATTCATTCCTGTAGAACTCTTGATAATTCACTGAGCGACCATTATCCTCTTAGAATAGTACTGCAAAGCACTTATAGTACTTTACGTCTGTTAGGAACTCCTAACGTACAATTGGATAACATCACCTTGACGAGGAAAAATGGCTATTCTTTAAAATGGTCAAACATAGTCCCTGAGGATTTTCTCAAAAAACTAGTGAAGAGCACCCTGCCACAATTTGAGACATGTACTGACATGCACTGACGTAAACATTGAGGATGGTGCTGTTGTAAATAATTTTTTATTGATTGTCGCACAAATGAAAAAACTTCTCTGGGTTGAAACTAAAGGCCCTATAAGGCCCCGAGTAAGCTGGTTTGATACAGCCTGCACTAAAGCGTATTCAAATCTAAAATATGCATTACACGCGCCAGACAAAGACAGGACGTTAATTAAGGAATGCAGGTATATTTATAAACAGGTGCTAAGAAAGAGGAAAGACACTATAAAACAGGCAACTTGGGATGCTCTATGTGAGGCCTCGTTAAGTCGAGATTCAGTAGCATTCTGGAAAGTTGTAAACTCCCCTTTCTTTAACTACAATAGTACTCCCACAATAGAGGTAGCAATATCTGCACCGGAGTGGGTGAAGCATTTCGGAGAATTATATTCTGTTGAAAGTCCGTTAGGAGATTGTTCATTTTTTGTAACTCCTAACATAGAAGATTCCGACTTAAAGAATACTCTGGCACATGATGATTTCTCTATAGAAGAAGTCAGCGTTAGCATCAAGGCAAGTTTGGGGGGCAAAGCACCAGGCTCTGACAGGGTCCTGGTAGACCTATATAAAAATGATATCGATTTATGGGCCCCGATCCTGGCTAGAGTTTTTAACTTTACTTTTCAGAATGGTCCTCTGCCATCATGGCGCGAATCACAGATAGTTCCAATATTTAAAAAAGGGGACAGACTTAGCTGTCAATGTTATCGTCCTATTTAACAATACAACAGCAACAAAAAGGGGTGAAAGGGGATAATATGCGCTGGGAGGAGAAATAAAAGTGCAGTCACAATATTTGGCAAGCTCAAAGGATCAGATTTTGGTCACCCCACCAGAATCAAAACCTGCGACACCGAGGGGCCACAGTTAATCAATACAAACATACACCAGATCCTGAGCTACAAGGAGTTCAAGTAAGTTCAAATTAACAAGTCCCAATATTTTAGGTGCTCTTCATTTTATTCTTCATAGAAAAGTTTTTCTTTCATTCAACTGATAGAGTCCAATCTTCATATAATAACAAGAAACACGGTGGTTGTGTTTCTTGTTATTATATGAAGATTGGACTCTATCAGTTGAATGAAAGAAAAACTTTTCTATGAAGAATAAAATGAAGAGCACCTAAAATATTGGGACTTGTTAATTTGAACTTACTTGAACTCCTTGTAGCTCAGGATCTGGTGTATGTTTGTATTATCGTCCTATTTCACTTTTGGACAGCACTATCAAAGTTTTTGGAAGGGTTCATTTTAAACAGGCTCCAAATATGGGCGGATGAAAACAAGATAATCACCGATTTACAATACGGGTTCCGGAAAGGGCTTAGTACAATTGACCAGTGTTTGAATCTACACATTTTAACAGAGAAATATACAAAGGCCAAAGAGGGTCGAATATTTTTAACTTTTATAGATTTAACATCTGCATTTGACTGTGTCTCACACACCAAACTTTGGATGGTTCTGAGTAATATGGGGGTAGACATATCAATCATACATTTTTTAAGGGAATTGTATCAGGGCGCATCTGTGAGAATTAGATTTGGAAAAAATGGTGAATGCACCAACTCTTTTGGTATAGCTAGGGGCGTACAACAAGGCTGTGTGCTGGCCCCACTCCTCTTCACACTTTATATTAACGATGTGGAGAAAACTCTTTTGAAGGAATGTAGAGATTTGCCTGTGGCAGGAGACAGACCAGTGCCCGCATTATTGTACGCCGATGATGCTGTCCTGATGGCCCGAACCCCACTGGCCATGCAAGCCCTAGTTACCTCCTTTGCAAATTTTATGAATGGACTAAATCTAAAGATAAATTGTTCAAAAACTTTTACCATGATTTGTGGTGGTGGCACAAATAAAAAGAGGAAAGCAGTTTTTATTGGCACGACCCCAGTTGATTTTACTCCAACTTTTTCCTATTTAGGAGTTTTGTTCGACTACACTGGCAATTGGAATATTACAATCAAGACAAGAAAACTGTTGTATTGTAAAGCCATAATGGCGCTAAAATGTTTTAGCCATAAAATGGGAAGGAAGCCTATAGGGGAAATGCTAACTGTATATAAGGCCACTTGTTTAGCAATAGTGACCTGTGGCGCGGGCTTGTGGGGGCATGCTAACGTGACATGTCTACAGGTGGTAGAAAATCTTTTTATAAAGTATCTTCTGGCTGTCCAGAGAAGTGTATCCACATACTCTTGCCATATAGAACTTGGGGAACCATATCTAGTAGATATCACAAGAACCGCCCCGATATTGTTATGGCATAGAGTTTGGACAACTGACGAATGTGGTCTAAATCGTTCGATTCTGAATAATATCCTAGGCCTAGAAAAGAAGAATAAAATCTGTTGGTTGTCATACGTGAAGAAATTTTTCGAGGACCTGGGAACCATATATTATTTTAATGACCCAACCTCTTTAAGTAATATCTCAAGGAAAGCTCTGAAAGAAAAATGTATGGGATACTTACATGAACGCAGAGTACAAATAGAAATGCAAAATAAAACTGTAGTGGCACATGTACAAACTGTCATTTCTACTAAAATACAGCCATATGTCAAACTCCAGATGAGCAATTACGAGAGGTTTTTATTAACTCGCTTTAGGTTTAATTTATTGTTTCGGTTATTTAGTTTCCCAGATATGAAGGACTGGTCAAAACACCTGATCAAATGTCCTTGTGATAACCTGTCAGAGGAATCAGACATGCACATTCTTTTCTTTTGTAAATTTTATATTAAGCCTAGACGAAAATTGGTCATTCCCCTACGGAAGATTATGGATGAAAACCGCTGTCGCCCTGCCTTTTTAGCAGTACAGAAACTGGACAATATTTTAACTGTCATATTTATTTCCTCGTTTAAAAAAAAAAAAATTAAACTACGAAAAATGATGGTATTCTTAATTATGATGCACTGTCTATGAAATTATGCTGATCTGTCTGTGGAACTATGTAGAAATTTCTTTAGTATTATGACAAAATGCTTATGTATTTATGATAATTCGACAATGGTCCTCATAATGAATTTATTAATTGAATGTGATTTTACATGAACTTTTATGGTTATTGTGTTCTAATAACCAAATAAAGAATTTGAAAGAAAAGAAAGAGTCTGGGCGCACGACGACGGCGAGGGGTCGGAGGGACTCTCAGAGGGCCCAGAAATGTAAAGTAACCAGGAGAGCCACTTCGAATTTAGTGGCCGCCTGGTGTGCCAGCGGTGCCAAACCAGGACCAGGGAAGACTGCCTCCCCCGCTTTGAAAGTAGGGCAGATTATGTGCTTCATTGCCCCGAGTCACAGGATGCTGAGAGGAGCTGCCAACGGCGCTAGGGATCGACCTGTGAGCTCTGCACTGCAGAACACCCTGGCTGCTGCCCACACCCCCCTCCACAGGAGCCCAGAATTCGCGATGACCAACCCTCAATGCCCCTACCCCGACCCTGGACCGCGGTGAAGCCGTTCGCGCCCGATCTCCGCTAGCCTAGGGCAGCAGCTGAAATGCTGAAATGTGGCCAGACGTAGGGTGACCAGAATTTTAAAGCCAAAAACCGGGACATTTCACAAACATGGAAGAAGGACTACAATTTTACTTCAAGCGATGATAGCGCTCCTCAGCAGAGAATTACAGAACAGGTAGTAAGAACATACATAAAATAAACTTTTTAAACCCAGTAGCTTGCCTGTTAATTAAATTGCTTTCTTGAAATAACTGCTAACTATCCCCGCTTTGCAAAACATAAAAAACACCTCCTACCGTTTTCAGTCGAGTCTAAATGGTTGTTACTGCCTGTCACCGTCTTATTCATGTACGCAAAAAACTCTCTGTCCTTTTCCCTCTGTGCATCTAGCTTAGAAAAAATATTTTATAGGCTATGTTTTGAACACAATGTTATTCTCTTTTGTACAAGATGACGCTTTGTTCGCAAGCTTCGTTCTCCTGCTGTGTTATAAGAGTGAATGCTTCTCCAAGGTTTCACCTATTAGGACCACGATGTGATTTTCATGAACAATGAACCTTGACTGTAAATGAAGTTGTATTAACTATAATGTTTTTTGCCATTTATTTCGCCTTCTGTAATGACTTAAGCCTTTAGTAAACCTACTTTGGTTTTATTCTAATACTTATCAGTCTTTATTGGGAAGCTAATGTGCTTTACATTAAATTATGAAATGTTTTTTTATATTGAATTTCCATGTTAAACAAGTCCAGTTGTGGAGCAACAAACTCCTTAGGGGATTAACACCACTCTCAGTTCATCAGTAGCGCTTTCGCTTGGAGAACAGGGGAAACGCTCTACCTCTCTCCTTAGTGATCTTTTCTCCTTCTCAGCGTTTTCACCCCTCTGGAACAGAGATGTAGGAGGGGAACATCAAGCTTGGGTATCCTATAACTTTTCATATTTTCTGATGTTGATTTATGCCCACTGTACCTGTGTTCTGAGGGTGGAGGGAAGGATGCAATTGCTTCCTGGGTTTCTATGGTTTTTGTTTTCAGTTCGTGGTAACTTGTGCGCTTTATGCGTGTCTTGTGTATCCTGATCTGGGACTTCCCTGCAGGGGGCTGACTGTTGCTTCAGCAGCGGTACTTGAACACTTTTAGTACTTGTTGCCGATGCAGTCTATATCAATGCTGCTTCTCTACTACTAACCATTGTCCCGTCTGCTTCCAAACTCCCTCAGTCCCTTCAAGTTGTTCTTACAAGTATCACTGCAAAATAGCCTTGCATCTCCTACCATCTTGGATATGCCTGCAGGCCTTGCTTCACCACCCATGCAGCTCTCCTCATATCTGGTGGCATCGTGCTGCAGATGTTGCTTTCTTCTCAGTGGTACATAGTGAGTTTCTTTCAAGCATCCTTTTGTGTGGATGAGGGCAGATTCATATATTTGATCTGGGGTTAGGTGAGGAGGTAAGTGAAGTAATATGGTACACAGGTTCATAGAAGAATGTAGTTTATTCACAGTAGACAGCTTCTACATCCACGCTTGATCAAGGGCTTTCTTCCCTCTGCTAACTCCCACTTACAGAACGTACACCCAGCAAGAACAATAACATTCTAAACAAAATATTCGAACTAGGAATACTACACACCTTCCCCCTATAAAACAAACAAAAAAAATGTAGAAATACAAACAATAACAGTTAATAATGAACAAAATCTTTCAATTTGATAGGAGTATGCTTAATGCGAGAACTTTTTCTTAACTCAATCACATTGCTTCCAGATTCCGCAATGTCATCACATAAATCAGCATTATTGTTACTAGATATGAAAGGGGCTGAATCTTGATGATTGCCTACGCTTATAGAACCTGACTCCAATGCATTAGGAGTAGGTATGACATTCTCAAATGTATCTAGCATAACAGAATCATATTCATCTTCATCAGTAGATTTGGAAGAAATGGATTGAGAAACTGTTTGTGAATTAGCAACTTTACATAAAGAAATACGTCTGAAATTCCAGATATTCCCACCATCTACTCTTACAGCTTTGCTGAAAACTTCCAGTACTTTACAAGGATCAGACCATTTGGCCCACTTTTTGCCAGAAAAAACACCAAATTTGACACGTACAAAATCCCCCACTTTAATTTTTGAACTATGATTGCCATATCGTGAAACATTACCTCTCATTTTCGCTTGATATTTCTGAACCCTTGATTAAAGGCTTGTGGTCCGTTCGTAAAAAAAATTTAGTACCCCACAAAAAATGACGAAAATGTTGCACCGCCCAAGTACATGCTAGTAACTCTTTTACGATGGTAGAATAATTGTATTCTGAGCCACGTAACATTCTGGATGCATATGAAACAACATATTCTTACCTTTGTTTTTCTGCATTAATACAGAGCCTAAACACCTCATTGCTAGCATCCACAGTTACAATACAATCACTTCCGACCTCAAAAGGTTTTAAAAATGGTGCATTAACAATTTCTTTTTTTAGAAGATCAAAAGATCATTGTTGTTCTTTGTTCCATGTGAATTTTGCATTTTTCTTTAACATAGATCTCAAAGGATGGACTTTAGAAGAGTAATCTTGTACAAATTTACTGTAGAACTCTGTTAACCCTAAAAACGGCACTAGTTGTTCTTTCGTTGTAGGAGCAGGAGCATTAGAAATGCTTTGGATATGATTAAGCTTGGGCTTAATCCCATTGCTGGAAATTTCATGTCCCAAATATTCCACTTTATTTTGTCTAAACTTGCATTTAGAAAATGTTAAGGTAAGGCCTTTCTTTTGTACATATTTCAATACCAAGGTTAGGCCTTTCTTTTGTACATATTTCAATACCATTTCCAAGTTTATGTCATGTTCCTCATAGTCCTTCCCAAAAAATTAGAATGTCATCCTGGAAGGCAATGGCACCCAAACACCCTTCCAGGACTTCTTTCATGAGCCTTTGAAAAACAGATGCAGCACTGGCTAGACCAAACGGCATACGGCAAAACTGAAACATACCTTCAGGTGTAACAAAGGTTGTTAAAAATTTGGACTCTTTGTGTAAAACTACCTGGTGATAGGCACTAGCTATATCTATAGTAGAAAAAACACAGGCACCAGAAAGTGTGGAAATTAGTTCATGTATGTGGGGTAAAGGATGTCTATCGATCCATATCTCCTTATTCAAACTACGAAGATCCACACATAGACGAAGATCGCCATTGCTCTTAAGGGATAAAACAACTGGAGAAACCCATGTAGAGGATTCTGTAGGCTCAATAATCTTTTTTGAATCAGACAGAATCATTTTCAATTTATCTTGATATGATAATGGTACATTTCTTACCCTGTGTCTGACAGGAATTGCGCCCTCCTTAAGAATGATTTTGTGTTGAAAATGTAGAAATTCTCCTAAATTATCAGTGAAGATGGACGGAAATCTGCTTCTCAATTCATTAGTAAACTCCTCACCAACAGGGGGTACAACATAGACAGGTGACAGAGCATTATGATCTAGCTTTATTCCCATTTCTTGTTGGTGGGGCCAACCAAGAATGGACACACCTTTAGTGGCCACATAAACCTTTCCTCTAGTACTTCTGTTTTTAAACTCTAGATCCGCCCACATGAATCCATCAAGATCAATCTTGTGGCCAGAATAACCACCTGGCTGAATATCAGGCGGAAATAATTTTTTAGTTCTCCAGAATTTATCAAAAACATTTCTGCCTATGATACTATACCAGGCACTTGAATCTATGAGCATGGAAATTTCCATATCATTTATTAATATTTTACCACTAGGAAAACTTTTGCACTTAGTATCACCAACACACAAAAGACTGTTAATCTCTGAGATACACTCAGGATGTTCACTCTCTTCATATGTCATGAAATAAATTTTTTGCGAGTACTTGCAAGCTTTGCTAAAATGACCAGGTTTTTTGCATTTGATGCATATCTTATTCCACACAGGACACCATTTATAACTTCCTACATGATCGAAACCACCACACCTATAACAAACCACTTGGGATTTTTTTCCCAAAAGACTTGTTGTCCTTTCCCATGTTGTCTTTCTTGGGAGGAAAAGAAGGAGATTTTTTAAAAAGTGGAATGATCCTTTACTATTGATACTTCCAGAACAATTTCCTTAGCTTTAACCACTTGACCCCTAATTTCACTAACAAACTTTTCAGACTGTTCAATCCCTTTAGCAATATTCAATACAGCATTAAGGGAAGACTCAGTGCCCATCCATAGGCGTTCTTAAATCTTCTTGCTCTTAGTTTTCATCAAAATTTGATCGCTTAACACTTGTTCAAAATTGATAGTTTCAAAAGCACAAGATCCTGCTAATGTACATAGAGCAGCTACATAATCCTCTATGGATTCATCTTCTTTTTGAGCACGCGAGTAAAATTTTAATCTTTCCATAACTGTATTGATCTTCCTGCCAAATCTAATACTCATTTGTTGAATGGTAATCCCAAAAACATTGGTTTCCCTAGAACCTTCAATGGGAGGTAAATTCGCTAATTCTTTCAAACCTGCTCCCCCTAAACAATTCCTTAAAAGGGCAAGTTTTCTCTTGGGCGAGCAACCATCCTCCTCTAAAACATTAACATAAGCCAAAAACATTGGATACCATAGATTCCACTCCATTTTAGGTTCACCAGCTGCTAGTAAAAAATGTGGGGTGCGACAATATTAGACATGTTGTGAATAGTTGGATAAATAAGATTAAAACAACCTCGACTTTAGAAACCTAACTAATTTGTGAACATATGTAAAACAGTAATAATTCAGATTGATGTGCACATCTTGAACATGAAAAAAAAAATTATGATTTACAAAATAATGAAGTTAAAATAAGAAATGTAGTCACCGAGGTCTAGATGTCTCTATATGAAGTCAAGTGAAGAAGCACGAAGTGAAACTCTTCTTTGAAATGGGGTAAAACACATTTTTGTTAATAAAATAGCTATGTCTTATTGCACACAAATGTTAACTAGAAAGCTAAAGATAGCAAAATGATAACAACTCCGTACGAGTTTGGCTAAAACTCAAGTGCTTCTTTTTTTTTCATATGTCGTTACAATGAGCAAAAATAGTCCTTTAAAGATGGCGGCATGCAAATTATGCGCACAACGTGCATGACGTGTGCGTCAATAACAGGCAGTGATGACGGTCAAACGACGTATGCACCACAATGCAGTGCGTGGGCTGAGACGAACACGGAGCCTCAGCACGTTCAAGACACAGCAACAAAAGAATGTCTCAGTGCGCTGGGGACTCCACAGTTAGCGTTTGAAAGTAAACCTCCATCAACCGTTGTAATGTTACAGCAATATATACATTCCGGGTTCAGTAAAACGTTGGATTAGCTGTATGTCCTGCCCCTTACAGTAAGGGGCAGGACGACCTACTACAATGCAGCCATGGCCCGCCCCTGTTTGCTTTCTCTCCTCCTTTCGTTGACTGAATATTGGACACCCTGGTGTGCAATTAGCTATATTCCTGTTCAGTTAAATACATTTCCCCCTTCTTGGGGCAAAGCTTGGATGTGGTTATTTGTTAACCCATGTGGCCATGGATGCCTATTACTTTTAAGAACTCTAAAGTTTTGGGTTGGCGCAGCCAGCTCAGAAGGGAATGGTATATTTAGTGGGGGTTTAACAAAGTTGCGGTCTATCTGAGGCATGACGAAATCTCCATTGGCGCTCAATAAGAAATATAGTACGTTTGCAGCAGCTTGCTTTCCCCAAAACAATGTATGGTTCTTTTATAGTACATATCCGCAAAAGAGTCAAATTATGCACCTTAGATTTGGCTGTCCACACTTCAAGTCTTCTCCTTTCAGGTTTTCCCGTTTGGAAAAGGTAGCGTTACCTTGTGTGCTTCCCTCTCCTGGAAAATGTAGAGAAAAGCCAACATCAACAAGCATTTAGAAAACGTTTACAAATATATTGGTTTGCATAATGAGTATAGACTCTTCTATCCTCATTATTCCACCCCCTTACAATCCCCAAATGATTCCCCCCTCCAAATAGTGGTTTGATACTTCAGTGATTAGAGGCAAGTCCACTGTGATTATGACATATGAATGTTGTCCTCTTTCACTCCAATCACTTCCTCCCGGCCTGTGATGCAAGAGACGAAGGCAGATACCAAAGAAAGGAACCCCACTCAAAACATAACTAATATGGAGGATATCTTGATTGATTCTTAAGATGTCAAATCGTTGAGGAAGAACTGTGAATGGGAGGTGCCCTAGTTCAAGACCTCTTTCACTAATCACTGGGGGATTTATATTGGGCTCGAGGATCCAAGTTCAAACAAGCACTCACTTACTGTCCTGGAGAGTTGAAGATTAGCTTCACACCACTGCCTCAGGACAAAGTCAACTATTTAATCCAAGGTGGTGACTTTTAGGTATGCAACTACTGGCAGGTTTTCAAGACGACCATTTACAATGTAAATGGTTGTGTAATATATTCTTTCCTTACCCCTTCTCAGGTTGCTACCTTTTCTGGTTTTCCCACTTTCCCTGTTCTGGATTTGGAACTTTCCATTTTGCCAGCTGTTGCCAGCTGCTGTCATACCACCTATAAGGCTTGGAGCTGACCTCAAGCGTGACTGAGTTGCTTCTCCGACTCGTTTGGTGATGGTTAAATAAACCCTTTCTATACTCTGAAATTCGACTCTTCATCCTCCTATTTGTAAAACAAATTGTCACGGACATTAGGGGGATGTAAACTTATTTTATCCGAAGATCCTGAAAATCTTAGATGGCTCTGGCCCTTACGTTGGGCAGGCTGGATAGAAGCACAAAAATATTACTCGTGCAAGGGACAGATTTTATTAAAAATATTTAGGAATCTGTCTCTTGATAAAGAAATCACATCTGACTTTCCAGAAAGCTACAAAGCTTCTGAAAAATCGTCCTCGGATGCTGGTGTTTCCCCGACTTTTTTCAGTAAGTTTTCAGATGTAAAATGTGTATGTCATGCTAATTTCATAAACTTTTTACTCAACAAAGAAAAGTTGGACTACTCGAGGTTTAATTATTTCTTAGTTTTATTTCGTACAATCCTGAGGGTTTTGGAGAACCATGGGCCTTTGTACTTCTCATTAATCTACTCTCTGGTAATCATGGGTGTAGGAAGTGTGGGGGACACAGGGATATATCCCCCTCAGATTTTGTAGTTGAGACACTGGGGTCGAGGGTGAGGGGGACGAGGGGACAAAAGAATTTCCCCTCCCCATTGGCACGTCAAAGCACTAGTGCCTTGACAGTCCAATGGCCCTCTACTCGACCTGTGACCTTCTCTTTTGTTTTGCTGCAATTAAGCTCCAGGAATTTCTTCACTCCACCTCTTCGCCACCATGCCACCGCTGCCTCCAATCTGCACTTCCAGGACAAAGGGAGAGAGGTAGGTTGTTGATTGCTGACTGCATCCAGCCCATCCTCAGCCGTGACCCTACCTTCATATGTAGTTTCTGTGTCCCTTGTTTTCATGGGATATGTAGCCTTTATGTTATACTGGCTTCTTTCATATGAAAGCAAGAGAAATGCACAAAAGGGACCTACGGTCTTGATAATGACATTTTGGCTCACTCTAATTACCAAGAATTATTAATATTATTGTAATGCAAGAGTGCTTCTTAGCTTTAACAGCTGTCCCTCTCTTTATGGTTTCCTATTATAGTTTGAACGTTGTAGTTAGTTATCTGGTTTACAGAGCACACCATGAATAATGGCACTGTGATTTTTAAACTTGAAAATGTACTTGTCACATAATGACTAATGGAACACATCATGAAGATTTACAAGGGTATTTCCTTTCAGTGCCAGAATTTCAGGGGCAACTGAAGTGGTTGGTTATCAGGCATTGCAAAATAACATGTGCTGGTCATAGACAAGTGGTGAGGCTGGGTCCTTCATGTATACTCTAATTAAGGTGCTGGGAATTGTAGAGCACCACTTCCAAAGCTTGTACTTGGCCTTATCTGGATTATTTGGATGTTCTATACACCACCTTGTGAATGAACTGGGTGCTTACTAACATATATACTACTTGCCATACCCGCCAGCTACAAATGGTCACCATATCCTTCACTCCAGTTCATACTAAGGGAAGAGAAGGAAGACTACATCAATAGAAAATTGATTATGACAAGCGAATGACTCAGACATAAAGCAAGTATCCAGATGGTAATAAAAAATAAACATGCCATGGGAAACTTAGAATGATCTCATCCATTCCTTTTCACTACATGAATAGAAACGTAGATATAAGTCATGGGTGCTTCATCTGTGAGTTGTGCTTTAATATCAATATGCTGTGGGAATATTGCACCCTATTGTTTATCAGTATTATTTCTTAGAAGAGCACACACACACACACACGCACGCACACACACACACACACACACACAATACTGCATCATGAGAATACATGATGTAAACTCCTGCACATGGGAAAGGTGCGTGCATGTGTTACTTACATTTCAAAGTTGTCAGCAGCAAGTGTGAGATCTAGTGTTTCCCCATGCCACTTCCTGAGCATTGCGGTTCATACTACCCGTGGATAATATTATGTGAGTATAATACTGTCTCTGTTTTACGATATTCTGATGTCTTTCTCTTTCTCATGTTGACAGGAAATAGTGTTGGACCATATTGCACTGTTAGCGGATACATTGGAAAGAAAGGTTAAGACCTGTTTTTAGGTCGAGCTGGAAAAGCATGCGAAGCATGCGTCCAAGCTCGACAACTAATGTTGCTGACTTCTGGGAATGTGAGACACGAGTCGGCCACGCGCTTCAGATTTGTCCTTG
Source organism: Lissotriton helveticus (assembly GCF_964261635.1). Lineage (NCBI taxonomy): Eukaryota > Metazoa > Chordata > Amphibia > Caudata > Salamandridae > Lissotriton > Lissotriton helveticus. The sequence goes on along the minus strand of NC_136068.1, from coordinate 1,517,867,679 downwards.
TGAGCGCACTTTTGCTGCTGGCTGCTTGCTGTGTGGGCGCGCTTTCGCTTAACGCGCTCAATTAGAAACGAGAACGCACGCTCCATTGAAAAAGCCACAATTCCCTTGCAATGCGCGCCTCATCGTGATCCTCCCGGGCCATAGTCGGCCAGGGCAACAGCACCTACGGAGATCCCCCCCCCCCAGCTCTTTTGAACTTACCGGGCCAATCTCGGGGGACTCCGCTCTCAGCACGCGGCAGGGGCAGGCACCTGGCATGTGCTTCGTGCCCCCTCCGCAGAGTTCACGCTGTGGCTCTTGCCAGCTCCTTTACCGGGGCTCCCTCTTGGTCAAGGGAGCCCCGCAACACTTGCGCAGCTTCCTGCTGTCGGCCCCGGGGCTCTCCACCGCTCACAGGAGCCGCGAGACACATTTACTCCACCTGCCTCCTCTTCCGGTCCGGACGCGGCCCCGCCCCCATCACAGGCGACCTTGCCTGACTTACGGTGCGGCTGCGGCGGGATTCCGGGGCCATTTTCTGCCACACACACTTTGTTTAATGCTTGCCTCCTTCGTTCACTGCTGACAAACCCGCAGTCTTCCATAAACATACGAAAACCTCTTAAAATTGTAGCTCATTTCTGACATCTGACGTTTACCGTGTGCAGACTGCAGCTCAGTCGCTGGATACTGAACAGGCATCCTCAGTAATATCTGGCTGTGGTGGGTTTCTTTAATCATACAGTGATCATCACCTGACATCGTGAATTCTTGGCAAAGCCTTCATGTTCCACTAATAATGACATTCTGCTCACAAGACGTAAGTATCTGCGCCTGTCTTGTAAACACATCTAAAATAGAGTAAATGAGGAATCACAGGGGGAAAGTGATTATATTTAGCAGGGCTCCTCAAATCCGAGAACCAGTCAGGGCTCTCTATGCAGTACATCATAAAGCAATACACAATTAGTAATGAGAATTTATGTTTTTAAGGAGTAGCCATTGATTCGGCATTCTTAAGGCTTTGCAGCGCTGTGCATGTTCATATTCTTGAAAAACGTGTATGTGAGTCCATTTACAAAGCAATGTAGAGCTGTGCCCTAGTGGTGTGGGAGATTCACTTCATACAGGGAGGTTTGATACATGAGGGTGGGTTAAAGCAAGGGCAGAAGAGAAACATGGGTGGGTGGGCTGCATGTCGACCACCCACAGTGGAAAGGGAGGTGGGAACGGGGTGGGGAAAATGGGCAAGTACGTTTGCAGCTGGTGCTTATGGGGTGGATAAAACATACGACAACCCTGAGATTATATTGCAGTTAGGGAGAATTTGTTTAATGCAGAAAAATTAAATCACAATGGTTAAGTTCAGATGCCAGGGGTGTGTATATAAAATAAACAGTGCATTGCTATCCCAGACCCAAGCACAAACAAGTATTTCCAATGCAACAGGTCTCGCATTTACGTGAGTTTAAGCTATTGGCACTATATATGACAATGCCTTATATTTATGTTTTAAAAAACAAAACATAAATAAAAGGTATTTTCATTTACAATTCCAATAGCTCAAACTCATGTAAATGCGAGACCTGTTGCATTGTAAATGCTTGTTGTGTATTGTACACACAGACCAGCCTTTGCTCTTAGGTGACTGATTGTATCTGTGCTTTAGTGACAATCCCCTTAAGGCGTACATGTTTGATTGGCGAATACTCTTACCCATTAATTTACTTACCGTAGTATTTCACAATAAAATAATTTCACAGCGATTAATCAATCTTAATCATTTTCAAAATATATATTTAAGTAGAAAACGATTTTTACAACATTCCACACAGCACTCAGCTGTCCTACATCTCTATATCCAAATTTAGATGCAAAAATCTGCCAGGAAAATATACATATTTTTTAAATATTGGTGCTGAAATTTCTCTTGCGTTTTTGTTTTCACAGACAACGCTGGTCAGTTTTTAAATATTTCTCTTACTTTATTTAAGAGCCCTGACTCTATCTTATTTGTCTGTTTCACACTGCGCAATTCAACCACTCAAAGCCTAATCTTTTGTTAAAATGTTTATTTTGAGCAGGTCAACTTCACCCTTGAACATGAGAACAACTAGCTCAGACATAGTCTAAGCACACATCGTGCATGGTACATTGTGTCAGATGTATTGGTCGGTCTTAAACATTAAAAAAATAACAATTTAAATACCACTATCATGTCTTATTTCTTTTATAGTGCTACTCACCCCAATCCAGGGTGTTGGAGCGCTTTAGATCTCACATACATATTATACATTAACAATAAATCGTGTGTGTAGATCAATCCACAGGATGTGATACATAAGATAGGGAGGGTTGCAAGGTGTAGTAGTCACATGTCCTTTCCTTCATAGTTTACTGTGCTATATTAGAAGGAATACAATTTATAAACATCAAGTAACTAAAGGATCTCTGTATCAAATGCAATAACCCACTTATACCCATCTACATAAAATCAACATCCATCATCTATGTGTCACATATGTGCTATGTGGGAGACATATTAACTCTCTAAGCTACTTTGATTCAAAACTGGTACTAGACCATATTCCTGTCCTACCAGCTAGTGCATTAGGCTCCAAAGCTCCAGAGTTATCTTACAATTATTATTATTTCCTGAGATTTACTGGGTACATAAAGATCTATGCTGCAGATGCCTTAACCCCATAAGATATTTTAAAATTAAGACTTTGCAACCAATTAAGCAGAACGGATATACTGTCATGTTTCTCCTTGTTGCCAATTTCTTTCTGACAGAGGTGTTATGAATAAATGTATAAGTGGAGACCTAGATCTTGCACAGGGGTTGCATCACTTTTTTGTCACAACTCCAACGCAAAATTTAATTTGTTAAATATTGTAATGCCATCAAATGAACTCATGATAGATCTGCATAACATCTGTAAGGTCTTAGAAACTGATGTCATTTTTTGGGATATAACTTCCTGTGAGGTCACGGGCTATGTAACGTACTGTGATGTCACTTACATACTGATTAACTTGGTTAGTGCCCCACTTCTTTTTTTAGGACTTGTGCCCTGGTGGGAGAAGTATAATGGAAAGCTGGTGTTGGTGGTTGTAGGAGGCTGGCTTAGTGTATGGCGCACACTCTAATGAGTGATGCAACTTGCCTTAATCATGTCAACCCTTATGGTGATTTTAGTGGTCTTTGATAACCATAGAAAGCTCTCAAAGTGGTAGCTTTGGAGAGCAGCCTTCAGGCTCATCTTGAAGGAGAGTAAATAAGCTTATTTTACCACATTTAATTGACATTATAGATTAGATGAAAAAGAACCACACGATGTTTTTTAGTACAATTAAAAATTCTGCACCGTTCCTATTACACCAGAACAGTCCTACACAAGATGCACCGAATAGACCACCCCTTTTGTCTCAGAGGGTGCGGGGAGGAAGGAACATTCTACCACACGATCTGGGAATGCCCCAGAATAATAGCATGTTGGGCCCAGATGATGCGTACTATGTCTCAGGTACAGGAGCTGTCATTGGTACCTAACCCACGTAGATGCTTGTTAAACATATGGGAACCCAATGACCTTACACGCCACGGGCAAACTTGGGTCACGCTTGGAATAGTGATCGCGAAAAGGAACATAGCACAGAAGTGGGGCGGGAGGGAGGTGCCTTCCCTCTCAGCATGGAGCATAAACATGGACGAGACTATGATAACTGAACGGGCTGTGTTTGTTAATAGAGGGTGCCCCAGAAAGTGGTATAAAATTTGGGGACCTTGGAATACCTACAGGAGGGATATTTGTGATCCACCTGCAGAAAAGGGCAGCGATGGCTTGGATGAGGATGGGGAGTGAGGGCTGGGGGGAGGTGGGGAAGGCTGGAAGACGAATGTCAACAACTTGGAAGAATGGAATTTGTACATATTTTGCAGAACTACACAATGATGTATTGAGTAATGTTCAAAAACAGCCGTACATGATATTGCTACAACTTGCTGATGTGATGAAAATAATAAAATGTTAAAAAAATTAAAAAAACACACAATGTTTGTAAAAATAAGTCTATTTATTATGAAAAACAATCACTAACATATTGGTACATCTCTTACCCTTAGATATCAACAATACACACAAGAATACTTCAAAATATTCAGGTAACTAGCACAAATATACAATGGTCTCCAGGTGAAGACCATAACATATACTACGAAAGTGGAATACAAACTGCAAAACGGGACTTGGACCAGAAGACTCAGAGGAGGTGGGGACACAAGGGACCACCCAAGGTATGTACAAAGGAACCCCAAGGAGGCTGTGTGCAGAGAGGGAACACAGCCTCCGTGCCCAATGGAAGTCAATGGAGAAGTCTTGGTTGCAGTTTTAAAGAAGAATGACCCTTCCTAAAGGACCCCGAAGAAACCCTTTGGAAGACGGAAGGTTAGAGAGCCACCCCACCCATGGATGCCCCAGTTACCAGGTTACCTGCACCAGAGAAGCTTGTTGCATAAGGGTGAAGTGACATCAGAACTGTTGTAGACAACAATGGAGAACTTCGAAGAAGATACCTCTGGAAAAGTCTGTGAAGGAGTCCAGTGGAATCCAAGAGTGGGTTCTTGTAGAAGAGAACCTGCAAGTAGAGGGGATAGAGTCTATGCCACTCGGAAGTGAACAGGAGGCACAGAACAATGCCCACTGATGCTGGGAGGTTCAAGAGTGAAGACGGTGATCTTGTTGATGCAGCTGTGAGGACCAGGCAATGCTGAGAAAGACTAGGAGCCATGCATGAGCTGTCCCATATCAGGTGTTGGTGTTCAGGTGGTTGGTGTCCGGCAGGAGTACCAACAAGCCTTGGTAGCTGCAACTGGTGTGGAAAGCGAAAAGATGCATTCATTGGGACCAACACGGTCCAGGTGACTCACCAAGTGGAGGAGAGTCAAAGCAGGCCCCGAGCAAGCAGGAGAGCCTACTTAAGCAAAGGAAGACCCTCGAGTAGACCCACACAACAAAGGCACAGGAGTCGTAAGAGGACTCTTGGGGCACTACTACTATCAGTGCTATTGTTAGGGGTACTAGGAGGTTTAGGAGTAGTAGTAGCAGTAATGGTGCTAGACTTAGAGCAATCGGCATTATTTGTCCTATGGCCTTTTCCTTACACAAATAGTACCAAGGTTTCTTCTTAGAGGAGCAAGAGGATTGGGACCTACCCATAGAGGAAAATTTTTTGAGACCTTCCGAAGACTTTTTCTTTTTTTTAGATTGTCCCCTACCATTCTCTTGGGCCTTAGAATAATCTTGCTTCTTCTGGTCGTCACCACCATGAGACTTTTTTTTCATGCTGGGCAGACCCATTCATCTGCCTTCTTTCCCAATTCTTGGGGAGAGGTCAGATATGAGTCCACTAGGTACAGGTGCAGTTGCTGATTTTGACAGTTATTAAGGATGTGCTCCCTCACAAGAAAATGGTACAGTCCTTCATAATCAAGCACATTACTTCCATGAAGCCAGCCTCCTAGAACCTTAATAGCACTATCTACAAAATGTACTCAGTCTTCAGTGTGTGCCCCAAAACTTAACCCTGTATTCCTCAGTGGTTCACCCAAACCCATCTACGAGTGCACTCTCCAAAACTTTGTAATTGTCTTCATCTTCTACCTTTACAGTTAAGAGTTTGTCTCCTCCTTTGTTAGCAAAGGAGAGCCACAAGATAGACGCCCACTGCTCTTGAGGGACCTTCAGAACTTTACAGGCCCTCTCTAAAGCAGTAATCCACTTACGGATGCATCACCCTCCTAGAACGGAGTTACTATTCTGATGTTCGTAGTGTCAAATGAGTGTTTCCTAACTCTAGGATCACTAGTGCTGCCACCATAGGATTCTAATCCTAAATTCTTCCTAGCCCTCTGGACTTCTAGGGTTTCCTTATCTAGGACCAACTATTTCTTCTTTATTCTGAGCTTGGCTCTCTCATGTTTGAGCCGGTGGTATTCCCTTTCTAAAGAATCCTCCCTCTTGCTAGAGATAGGGGATCCCTATTGAAGTGGGCAAGAAGGTACAATTAACTGAGGAGAACCAAGGTCACCCCTGAACCCTTTGTACCCTCCCAGGAGGAATAAATGGGGTCCTAACTCTAAGACATCCCTCTGTGTGACTAGAACTATTCCATGGGAGACTACGTTTCTCCAGTAAGGAGTCTTCAGACTTCTCCTGGACATGCTCAGTAGCAGAGTCATGGGTGCTGGACATCCCTGGCTCTTCTTCTGAAGCATCACCACCCATATCCAAGTTATCTGCCCATCCGACCTTTTTTCTTAGTAGCAATAACTATTCCCCAAAGATTACTTCACTGTTAATGCACAACTCTCCAAATGCAACTTGTCAATAAATCGTCAAAGTCTTGAGCAAGGCCTCTATGCCTTCAATTATTATTTCAATTAAATGTTCAACATTTTGGCTTGGATATTCCTAGCCTGAGGCATATTTGCTAGTTTTCATTTTATAGTTTATGTGAGCCTCCCATATAAAAACGTTGTTGTGCTTTAGTGCATCCCACACACTACTCATTTGTGACCTTCCACCCACTGTATTCATTTGTAGGCTTCACAGACAAACACTATGTTTCTAGTGTTCATCACTCACACCTCATAGCTGAGCTTTGCCATACACCTCATTCTGCATATTTCACTATACCTGTCTCCTGTGAGCATCTCATATGTGTCTCTCACAGCAGGTTCTTTTACATTGTTAAGCATCCCTCTTTCACACAAACACAGTACATCTCATTTTTGTAAGCATCCCACACAAGGCTAATTCTTATTTCATATTTATCTCATAGGCCTTCTCATATTTTTGTGCAGAAAGTGCGCATTGAGTGCACTCTACACTCACGTCATCCATCTACAATAAAGCTTCTCATAGATTGGACAACAAAAGTTTCTGTATTGTGTTGTATACTTTGCGATGCATTAAGGGAAATGCAGGTGATACATTTCCCGTGTTTGAGAAACAGTTCTAGCTCTCCTTCTTGTGCCCTGCTAAACCAGGGGTCTCCAAAAGAGATCCGACTGACTTCAATACTCAAACAGACACACAGAATCCTATACCATACTATTAGACCTGCCAGCCTTAGGGTGGACTTCCGCCAAACTTTTTGCCTACTTACCTCTTCATTTTGCAGATTCTTTTTGTTGGTCTAAGGACTCTGGGCACTTTACCACTGCTAACCAGTGCTAAAGTGCATGTGAAATTGTCGTATTTAATTTTCTTGTAAGTATTTTGTACAGTGGTATACCATATACCCAGGGCCTGTAAATTAAATGCTACTAGTGGGTCTGTAGCTCTGATTGTGCCACCCACACAAGTAGCCCTTTAAACATGTATCATGCCTGCCACTGCAGAGCCTGTGTGTGCAGTTGTACTGTCAGTTTAAAGTGAGATTGGTGGTATAAGTGATAGGTTATAGGCGCTTCAGGGTATTTTCACTTAGCGTTTTTCATGTGGATTTCAGTATTAGTAACGGTGCTGTAGGGTTAAGGAGAACCACCCGCCTCCCTAAATTGCTGTGGTAAACCAACAGAACAAAAATACACTATACCCCAGCACACGCAAATTCAAAGACAGTCTTTTCAGAAATTTGTTAAAACACAATACAAAGTAGGTCAATTTTGTCAACTTTTTCTTCTTTTAATCAGTCTTCCTGTTGTCAGATGTTCAAATTTTCCCAAGCCAACACATGTTTTGTTACCTCTTGTAATTTAGTACATGCAACTTGTTCACGGCTAGGTAAAACATATATATACATATTATGAGACCTTATGTTGCTTAAACAAAATTACGTAAAAGCACTCATTTGTTAGTGAACCAAACAAATGTGATGCCAGGGCAACATCCATGTGTTACTCATTTGTGCATTTCTTTGCACTTTAAATAAAGTTTGTACATGCAAAAGGACTATTCAGTGCTGAGTGGCATTTTTTGCTTGCAGTTTCATCCACGAGACTAATCGTACAGGTTACACAAATACATTCCATGATGTTTATTCCGAAAATAGTGCATGTGGATTGGGTTGGTTATGTGCTGCAAGGTATTCATATATGTATTCCTACACTTTCTTGTCACCAGAAAAAACACTACGTCACCCAGTGACATGCCTGTGAACATTCACCTTAATCTCCTTGCTCAATATCACCATTTTAGTGATCAGTCAGCGAAATAGTTAATAGAATGTCCTTTCACTGACCTGAGCGTTTTCGCAGTAATATATTCTGTGAACACAAAATTTGAAGAGATATTTGTATACCAATAGGTTTCTTCATTCCGCCATAAATATAAACATATGCTTAGTTCTGCTATCAAAATGTATGAAAACCAAATGGTACATACTTTTCCTGTGGTCGATAATTCTAGGCCGCAGGATCTCCCGTGGCGTGAGGTGAGATTCCAAAAATGTAAATCCCAAATTAATATTTAAATGTCTTTGTGGTTCCGCCGCTTGCCAGTCTCCTGAGGCTACAGAGGAAAACAAATAAGACACCAGGTCTCAATTTCTGTCCTATCTCCAAGTCCCGTACCTCTCAAAACCCCCACTAGGAGCCTAGCACAAAGTTTGTGCGTAAGTAGAAGTTTCTCTATCTCCTTACCTCTTCAGACTGAGCCGGGCGCCTTCTCGCATCCTCTTGCCCCACATGGTCCACTCGAGTACGAGTGTCGGCATTTCTCCCAGATCGTCAGATAAGCCGTACTTCCTTGTCACGTGATCACGTTATGGCGCGTGATCGCGTGTGTGTTCACTGTAAACGCCATCTTTGAATGGGGAAATCGGCCATGTTTTACATGGGAAAAAAACATTTCCCTCGTATTCAGTCATTAAAAAGGATTGTTATAAAAAGTAAAATACCTGCCATTAGAAATCTTTGGCGCTTTAATCCCATATCCTATTAAAATATGGCTATTGTATATTCACATGTGTGCCACCGTAATGGTAATTCTATTGTTACGCTCCAAATAATAATAACGGTGATGTGAACGGGCATATTGCTGCCCCATAATGTTATTATTTTATAGAAAGAATATATTTGAGAAAGGTAGGGGGGATGTAGATTAATCCCCAGTCTCGTCTGGCCGTTAGGTTAGTAACTAAGTAAGTCCTCTCCCCAGAGTAAGGTGCGTTTCAGTTGTTCGAGGTACGGGTTTTGCGCTACCTGTTTCAAGAATCAAAAGTCATACAGATCTCAAGTGATGTTGTTCAACACCTGCGAAAACAATCGAAGAGAACTGTAATCCATACCTAATCAACATATGAGTTGCCGTTTAGTGTATGTTTTTATCCGATCTATGTACAAATTTGTCAGTGACTATTCAGTGTGAGTGACAATTTTGAACATGTACATACACTTTTTACTTTAACTCACTATATCACTAATACATTGCTTGTTACTAGTGTTATAGTATTTGGTATCATTGTTACATCAGGCTTCAACAAATCATATCACACTCCACTGTAGCATTGAGGTAGTATGTGCAAATTCAGATACTGGTGTGCTCATCTGCCCAGGAAATAATGCATCTCATCGTCAACATTCATCCCTGTCTCAGTCGTTCGAAATTTCAAAATCCACGATGCTTCATTCCTACCAAGTTGTAGTTCTCTGTTGCCCCCCCCTTGGGTGTCTCATGGTTTGCTCTATCCCAAAAAATGAGAAGTCCCTGTGCTGTCCTTGTGCGTGGGCCATGGGTGTTTTAACAAATTTCTGAAAAGACTGTCTTTGAATTTGCGTGTGCTTAGGTATAGTGCAGTTTTACTGTCATGTCGACTTGGTTTTAAAAAACCCTTGCCAAGCCTTAAACTTCTCTTTTAGTAAACATAAGTCACCCCTAAGGTAGACCTTACTTAGCCTATAGGTGAGAGCGTTATGTTACTGAATAGTAGGACATGTACTTTTAAGTTTTGCATGCCCTCGTAGTGAAAAACACCTACATTCGTTTTTCACTACTGTGAGGCCTACTCCTCACATAGATTAACGTTGGGAATTTATCCATCCATTCTTTTAAGCTGTAATTCCTGGTTAGAAAGGAATAGCTGTGCCATGTTGTTTTACATCTTTGGAATGGCAATGATAAATCCTCTTTACTGGTAGGGTTGGATTTCATATTACTATTTTAGACATGCCACTTTTACAAAGTGGACATTTCTCTGCTCTTACTGTTCTGGGTGACTGTATTTTGTCTCCAGCACACTTCGATATTAGTCCAATTGCAGTATGAGATTCAGGAATGTCACGAAGAGCATTCCGTTGATTCTTCCTTTTTTTCATCCCACCTTTGTTTGCTTGGTGCACGAAGATGCAAGATTCAAAAACATGGTTTTTTCACAATTGGTCTAATTACTTTGTGAATGTAAAGAACAATTAAATCATACTTGCAAACTGTGACTACATGCCTGCCTTTATCAATGTTTCACTATAAAACGATACGATTGTGTTTGTTTAACAGAGCGTACAGCTCTGAGACAATTGGCGATTTGTACTGGGGCACTGAAAGTCCAAAAGGTTGTAACTGTCCTCCCCAGAATTTTAGTGTCTCGTACGCCCCTGCTTTGGTTTGCGGTTCTTCTGACAGACCTACTGGAGTGAGGAAATACTTTGTCTGTCTCACTTCAGTGCTCAAGTTTGGTGGTGTCAGCTGATGATCCCGATGGCCAATGGAGTTGCATTTGATATAAACAGGAACAAACACCGACGACTGGACGGGCACTTCGTTGGCTAACAATTTTATGGAATAAGGATGTTGGGATTGTCCATGGTAGTCCATGAGCTGCCCAAGCTTCTCCAAACTTTCAGCTATGTTCTGTATTTGGATTCACACTGCCGGGAACAAATACCTATTTTTCCCCTTATTAAACAAGCAAATGGTGGTATCTTCATTCCTATTTACAGGTTATAAAATGAATCACCTCCAGGCACTTCCGTGGTAGACAGTGTGAACATCAAACAGCTGATGCCCTTTTACAAGTGTCCCACATGTGTCAACTAAGAGATATGAGGCACGTGTAGGTGAAGCAATTTGCCCAGGATCACACAATTGAGATCAGTTAGTAATGCAGGTAAGACTAGACCTAAAAGTCATCTGGTTTCAAAGGTGAAGGTTTAGTAGCTCGACCTCTCGCGTCCCTCAAGGATATTAAAAACATTCCAGAGAATGACAGATGCATACTGGTATGGGTGAAGCTTGTATAAAAGGAAGCTGACTGTTCAGTTTCCCTACACTCATCAGTTTGTTTCCCAAAATCGGGCTGCTTTTAAGAAGCCAATCATGTGGGACTGTAGTCTGCGTAGGAGAGTTTAGATGAAAGAGCAGGTGCTGCTAAGCAAGCAAAGATGCCAGAAGAAAAAGAATGAGCAGATAAGGATTGAAGAAGGGGCCTGGAAGGGCAAATAAGCTGCAAACGTTGATGATGAACTGTTATATGTTGTGAAAGCAATAAAAAAATATATTGAAATAAAAAAAAAGAAATGTTGAGGAGAGAGAGCTCTATGAAGATAGTATTTCTTGGGAAACATGTACACATGAAACTGCTGGTAGTGGATTACTGCTGAGGAGAGGGTGTGAGTGGCAATGAGTGAAGAGACAGTAAGAGCAGAGGCTACCCTCGAGCGAAAGGCGGTTTAAGCGATTACTGATGACAGGGACAGAGAGAGAAGGAGAGGAGGCGGGCGGAGGGGGGGAGGCAGTGGAGAAGGAGTGCTTGAGGAAACGAAGAGAGAGAGCGAGAGACAGGGGATCAGACAGAAGAGTGAATGAGAGGGCGAGGAAGAGGCAGACAGAGAAAGGAGTACTTTATAATGACATGCAGAGTGAGACCCTAGCCGTAGATATTGGGTCTGCGAAAATGGAGGGGACGCCCAGTTCATACTAGTGCAAGACCCCTCGGCACGAGATGTCACTCGAAGCAGACAGGGCTTGTTGAACAAAAGCCTGCACTTTCAAAAGAAAATTATCTCAAAAGTAAGCTCTAAAGAGCAGCACAGTTCGTTTGAAATGATGTCCATGTGATAAGCAACTAGCAGCAGAAGGTACCGCCTATCAACAGTACGGCTGGGCCTGTTAAACAAAAACAACAATGAAGTTGCCGATACTGTGCACTATTTTATCTCTTTTCAAATGGGACACATCCCTGACTCAATGTGACACCAAGTGTTTCAACTTCACATCTTTTTATTTTGTCAATTTTTTATAAACTTATTGTGCTTTTTAGGTCTCGCACTGCGAACCGATCGCGAAGCGATCGTCGCTGTGAGACTCTATTACAATCGATTCTGCTTTCAAGGAGTCAAGGGAGACAGAAGACAAGTGATGTGCACGCGCAACCTTGCGAACTGGGATCAGGTCGCGCGCGATTCCTGTCTCCCATGGCTCCTTGTAAGCAGACACACACACACACATACAGAACCCCTCCCTCCCCCCCGCCGTCGCGCACACATACAGAGACACTCACACACACCCCCACCCCTCCCCACCCCCCCCCCCCACCGCTGCACACACACGAGTGCACCCTCCAGCACAATGGCATATTCCTCGCACCACTGAGACCACCTCGCCGGCCGCTTCCTAGCTGTAGCATGATTTTAATTACCGTGTTTTCACCTCCTCGTCTGCTGACCCTTGGATCCCAGGGCCAGCCAGGGTGCTCTGAGTGCTGGCCGAAGCACGCGAGTCTCCTCTCTACAACGTGCGCGGCAGCTGCGGCGCCTCCTCTCCCCAGCGCGCACGCCACCTGCGGCGCCTCATCTCCCCAGCGCGCGCGTGATCTCCTTAAGTTTCGGTTTCTTAAGTTTCGGTTTCATTGTAAGCGATGCTCAGGGCGGTCCTCAACGTGGATGTGGTTATCTCTCCCTCCCATCCTCAGGACACCTTCCTTCCACATATGGAGTGCGGCACGGTGACTCTAATCGGGGCGACCACGGAAAACCCTTCCTTCCAGGTCAACATCGCGCTGCTGAGCCGGTGCCAGGTGATCGTGGAGGCGATGGGGGCTATTCTGATGAGAGCCGTTCACTCCTTGGGGATCCGAGTTCTGGAACAAGATGGGCCCGGTGACGCGGAGGACGGCGGCAGCGGCGATGAGTAAGTGATACACGCTGAGCAGCGGTGGCAAGTTGACAAAGGGAGGTGAGGGGTGGGGGGCGCTGCCTGACACAGTTGTCGAAACGGCAAGTACACATACCCGGGGGCTTAGGAAAGTTTTACAGCTATCTGTTTTAGACCTGACACAATGTGACCACACATGGGTCCATCTCGCTCCGCTTCACTGACAGCCAGTACAAGCATTCCTAAGTTGGGAATTGCCTTCCTCGGACTCACCCAGATTTTTATTTTATGTCCAGGTCTGTTCCTTTCTCCAGGCACACACATTTGTGGTCTTTCTTATCCCTTATGCATAGAACCACTCTTTGGTTACTCTCCTACTTCTAATTATTACACTGCCCTCTTACTGAATCGCCAAATATTAGTCGATGGTTTGGAACACCATGGTCGATGATTTGGAACACCTCCACCTCCATGCAAATGGCATTTTAAAAAAAAACTTACTTTTTTTCTGCTACTATTCCTCTGGTGTAATGGGTAACTTTTCAGAGTTGCTACTTGTGTCCTTTATAATTTGTGGTCAATATGCACATGGGTGTCCTTCCCGCTGGCATGTACTTAATATTGTATTTTTTGCTACAGAAAATTTAAAATCACAGTACACTTTGGTATACATGGGTCAGAACTTACTTTTAAAGAGGCAATTCATTATTTATTTAATTTCCCCACCCCAAGCCGGCCCTACGCCACACTGCTCTTAACTGAAGCGGCCTCAGCTGCTACTTTTTATGTACAGTATGCCTAGTCTTCTCCCGGACAGTATGATGAGGATTTTTGTAATAGCAATGGTCTGAGAAGGACAGTGGCACATTTGTGTATGTTTTACTTCAAGGTGGTCGGTTCAGGAGGCACAGTAGCCTTGTAGCAGCATGATCATGAGGAATTACACTCATTCTTGTCGACATGAAGCAAAATCCATCTTTCAGAATCCTCGCAGTGACCTGCTTCTGAACCTGGTCCTAATAGCTACATAGTTTTTAATGAGAACTTTATTAGGGCTGCCGAGATGGGAATCACGTGTCCATACTTCTCGTGCATGGGAGCCATCATTAATCCAGTCCCGGATGAAGTTTGTCTTCTGGGCGCCCCTGCTTTCTAGTTAGACTACTTAAGCCGAGATGAGTGAAACGCATTAACCTCATTACTTAGGCAGGTTTTCGCCATTTGTCAGTGTAATAGTAATGTAGAATGTACAATATTTGTCCACCTTTTGACCCTCTTTGGAGCATAATTGTGTGTAGGCAGCAATTGCTGATGTGACTGACATTTAATATCATAATAGTCTCTCTGTGGGATTGATCTAACTCTCGGGGTGCATACCTGGTCATTTCATGCCTGACCCGGAGCTGATTATTGTTATTACTACCGAGGTCAAGGGGCAAGATTTAGGCGTGTGTTTTTTTTTTGCTCTGCCTTGTTTTCATTTGACTACTTTTTTTTTTTTTTTTTTTTTTTGAAAACCTTTAATCGAAAAAAACAAGGAGTTACATGCGCAGGCCCACAACCATCATGGCCGGCCGCAAAACAGTTGATCATAGACAGGAGGGAGGTATACCAATCGGCCAACAGGATATACGAAAAGACACCAAATCCGGTCGTGGGAAGTAAAACAAAGGATATTAGGTTTTCGTTTGAAATTTACAAAAGGAGAGTAGGGGCTGTCACAACAAGGATATTGCACCACACGTAAAAAGGAGAAAACCCAAAAGACATGGGGGACACACCCGGATTGCGAACTGAGGCAGGCAATAATTATAACTACCAGATAAACAAAACGACCAAGACGGTAATACCAAGTAACCGGTCACAATACAATAGATCACATTCCCAGATATCACCCCAGAAATCCCACCCCAGTAAGAGAAAGTCAGGGGCCTAAAAAGACACCCGGAGAAAGAAAGAAGGCACAAAACCAAGGGACAGCCAGCCCTACAAAAGAGGAAAGAACCCTCCCAAGCTAGAAAAGAGCGAAAGGGACCATAGAACAAAAAAAACTAAAATAACAAACCCCCCCCACACCCGCCACCCTGCACCCCTGTGATGGCTACGGCCTAGCCCATAAACAGCGTGCCTGTCGCCCCGAAACTGCCCCAAAGAAGGGAAAAAGTACAACAAGTACAAAGAATGGAGGAGGAGAGAATGAGACAACGAAGGTGGTAAGGATCAGCAAAAGAAGAAGAAAACCACCAACAATTACATATCCGGCCACCTACAACCGGCTTCCACATCCGACAGGATACCAACGGTCGGTGTAAGCAATGTCCCGCTCACAGTATACAGTCCCAGCAACGGAAAGGATAGCGACCCAAGAGAAATGTCTCAACCTAGCCCCTTGCGATCATGGTGGTTGATGGATTCCAGCCGTCCGGCCAGTGCTGCGGAGAAGAAACAATCCCGGAACAGCCAGCAGAGGATAAGAGGTCGCCCACGAAAGTCCACGTCAAACACAGTCATATGTCCGGGAATGGTACAATCCACAGGGCAATGCAACTGTAAGTCGGAAGCAGCCGGCCAGAGCGATAGTCCCAGGAATGGATGTAAAGTCAGGCCACCAGCATACGAAGGAGATGACAAAAATGGCGCCCAGGGACGACATCCCGGCCAGCGTACGAAACCATAAAGTCCAGATCTCCTCCGGATCATCGTGGTTGGCACCTCAGCAGAATCAGATCTATGTTCCTCCGACCTCTCCATAGGCACCCCGGCATGGAAATCAACAGAAAGCGGCTCAGGGTGTAGCGCAGTGTACAGCACTGGGGGGCAACCACCGCCCACAGGAGAAATAGCAGCAAGCCTGCACCCCAAATCTCGGGCATGAAGACGAAGAGCAGCCCCAACCGCCTCCAGAGCACACAGGATAGCACCGGTCCCCAGCGGCGTCTCAGGCAAAGGGAGTAGAGCAGCTTCAACCACACCAGGCTCACTAATGAAAGGCAGCCCGGGAAGCCGAGCGCCATGATAACTCACCGCCCACCGTGCACTGCGCCGCCTTCTCGCCAGGGGCCACCGGGCCAGAGACATGGGGGCGACTGAGGGCATCGTAGAACAGGCTCAATCGCTTTCAGGCGACATCCGGACCCCAGAGTGAACTCCGAGATCTCCACCGTCAGAAGCCGAGGGGCAAAGCAGAAAATGGCATCCACTAGCAGCAGAGGGAACAAAGAAAATGTTCCGACGTCCTCCAAGCCAGGCAATGGCAGAGATACAATGTATCCGGGAGCGAAGGAGCACAGAGCGGGACGAGGCGCTTCAGTGACAAGAGCAATCGGCAGCCTCCCCTCCGCCGACCGGCTCCCCCACCTTCGCGCTGACCGCCACCGCTGTGGCCGAGGCCGGCCGAGCCAACAAACAAAGCCCCGGTCCCCCAGCAGCACCGGGCCGGGAAAGGAGCAAGGGGCGGATCACCGCCAATACAACTCGGATTTCGCCGGGAGACACACCGGCGTAGTCAGGATAGTATCACCGTTGTCGTGATGGGGTAGAAGGACAGGATAGGAAACAGGATATCGAAGTAAAGCGCCAGGGTCGGCGGAGCCGATTTCCTAGGCGGCCATCTCCGTCGCGAGCTAAGCTCCTCCTCTCATTTGACTCCTTTAATAAACCGCTCACACTGATTCACCCTCCTTTGACTTGGTTAAAACCTAGTTCGAATTGAATCCCAGAGAAACACAATATGCCAATTAGTACACGAGCGTGACACACTTGCAATATTTGAAAAATATTATTCGTCTTCAATTAAAACAAGCTATTAAAATGTGTTTAAATAAAAAATACTGTAGGAAAAATATTAGTTGTAGACATACATGCAGACCTATTAACTATTAACGTGAGGTCGCGGAAGTGGAAGGCTTTAAGAATAGAGGAGACCCTCGGAAATGGGTCAGGGAGTGGGGCAGGTGGAATTCATTCAGGGGTAATATTTGCAGTATGCCCAGTGTCGGGGGTGTTAACATTCTTGCAACGAACGGTGGGTGGGTGGGGGAGTCCTGACGAGGTAGACCGTGATGCTCCGAATGTGTAAGCGATGAGATGTCTTGGTGGCTGTAACCGATTGCTTTACATTGAAAGTCGTGTCTATGCAATCTTGATGTTGTGTAGTAAAGTTCAATAAACATAAAAAAACTATTAACGTGAATGCATTCTATATTCATTGATAACTTTATTTCGGTCGACGACCATAAAAGCACAGATAAAATATGTACATACAATAAAATACATAAATAATTAAAAACCAATGGTTAAGACAGTATTAAACAATCAGTTATCAACAAAGTAGTCATCGTTAAGAATTAGTCACAATTAATCAAGGTGGACCTTCTACGCCACATACTATACAGAAAGCGGGAGACCGAAAACACAATGAGGGGGGATGTATGACATTTTAAAATTCTAACATGCATTCTATATGATATGCAATAATCTACATGTACGAGTCATGAAAAATTATAACGAACTCCTTAAATGTTTTCTTCAGTTTTTCCCCACTTTTAATCAAAAGTAAAGAAAATAAAATAACCCTCCCCCATTAAAACATATAAGGCACAACAGTGTCACTAAAGAGCAGATGACAACAGAGCGGTTCAGTGGCGCCCATGAATCAGTAAGGTATTGTGTATTGAGATCGCAGTCACTCCCTCTGAATCCCACTGGAAACATTTTGTCCTTCAGAGCAGTACCAACTCCTCTCCATTGCAAGATTTTTCACTATATGTAGTTTGTTATTAGAAGCAAAGGCCAGAGTGAGGGGGGAGAAAGCCTTGGCAAAGCCGATAGGTCCAGCTTAACCTGCTCCTGCATTTAGATATGCCAAATGCCTCTATTTACATGCACGTTAAAGCAGAATGGTTGGCTTTGCAAATGCTTGTTTAAACGCGATCTGCGTCCTCTATTATTACTCTCCTGTGTAATAGTGCCCCATACCCAACTTAGCTGTTCACAAGAACTTTCAAACCCTGTGCCATTTTGTCTGCATGCAGTAGGCATACTGGATTGCCGCTGTTAGTGTAAGTGGCATGTCCCCACCATCCAGTCAGCCTGCAATATGCCAAAATCATTAACAGAGAAAAGAAAATGAGTGTGCGGCAAAGCACGTGTGATGTTGCTAGTTTTCTACATACAAGCAGTGAAAGATGCCTTGCTCATTTATAATTAATTTATGATGGTTTAAAAAATCAGGCATCTGTCTCTGTTGAGATGCTTCCGACCTTCCCCTCACTGCAGATCCCTGTAAAACACTTTACTGAATAGTGCATATTAAATTCGCATAGCAATGCCACCAAGCCTGCTTTGAACAGAATAACGTGCTGGTATTTGCTTAAGCTATGATGGTTAAAATAACCTTGACAATGAAAGTTGTGGTGGAACCGTTTATGTGGCTGCGTTGTGTCAACTAACCTATCCTGACGGACCCACATGTATTCACATTATGTTTTATATGTTTAGGAATGTTTTACTGGCAGTGGTTCTTAACCTGGGGTTCGCAGACATATGGCCTCTGCAAAACCCACTCAGAGGGACTGCGACAGTTTCCAGAATTAAATAGTTTTAGTAGATTAAAAAGTATATATACAGCAGGAAAAAGCAAAATTGAACGTTTTAATATGCTTTGTAAATGTGAAGGGATTTAAAAGCGGAAGCTACAAATTAAACTGGAGGAACCCATAACTTGATCCTTCAGAGGAGCAGCGAAAGAATATCAAACAGAAAGAAGAATCCACGATTGGTGTCTTCAAAAAAAGAACTGCATGCCTTATAAGCAACAAGCATTTGCAATGCAATCGCAGTTACGCATTTTTAAGCAATTGGCATTGTAAATTACAATGCCTTTTATTTATGTTTTTAAAAAGAAAACAAAAATAAAAGGCATTGCTATTTGCAATGCCAATAGCTCAAACTAGTGCCCACACCGCCAGCGCTCGCTCCGCTCTGCGCACATTAACACTTATATACCAAGGAAAACTCACAAGACATATTTGTGGGAAAGCACTGTTGCAGGTTTATTTCGTACAACAGGTAACTGATAAGGTGGGTCATCTTACAGGCGATCCAATGCGGCAGCCCCTCGCTGACCCGCATGCCTAAGGAGCCATCTTGCACGGAGAGTCGATGCTCTGTCGGTGCAGTAAATTACCATTTTATTTCGTTACACCCCGCCCCCCCTGTCAGGTCGGAGCGATGAGGCACACCCCCGGTCGGTTCAGGCCCCCCGACCGCCCGAAGGACTAACGGGGCGCCGACGCTGTTTCCTGGAACCCCCTCGGCTCCAGGTTCTTGGCTCAGGCACCCTTACTGTGCCAGGCAGAGGTATTTAGACTGTATCCTTCTGCCGCAGAGGTACCCCTACTGTCCATCTGCTTCCAGATCGCCCTGTGACTCCGCCTGCAACACAAAACATGACCATTAACAAATTCACAACTTTCGCCCGCCGCTCTGCAGCTGGGTCAGGGTTCAGGGTGGGATCAGCGCAGAGCCTAGGGAACCAGGCGCGGGAAAAAGAGGCCGAGCATAGTTGCTGGGCCTGTTTTATACTCCAAGGAACGCCCCTTTCCCCAGGTGAGCCCTCCCTATTGGCTGTTGGCGAGGAGGGCGGCTCAAAGGGGTTGACGCGCTACATGCTCTGCTCGCCCGCCGTGTGGGACTAGGGCGCTGTCCCGCCCATGCTCCCCTGCGTGTCGCGCGGTCAGCGGCATTGCGTCAATGCGAGACCTATTGCATTGTAAATGCTTGTTTTCTTTGTATTAGTTCATTTGAAATGATGTCCATGTGATAAGCGCAGCAGGCTAAGTACAATTCAAGAACTCTGTTGTACTATGAAACAAACACCCGAAACCGTTGCCCTTTTTACTTTAATTTCAGCGTTACTAAAGATTCTCCAGCTCAAGCAGCTACCAAAATGAGGGGCTGGGGGATATATAATAGGGAAGTACGTACTCCAATGAGAAGCATCTGTTTACAAGCCCCCTAAGAAAATAATAGTGCATCCTATTTTCACATTATCCTTTCCAAAGTACTCTTCAACCGTGAGCTCCTTTTTCAGGCTCCACCATATCTCTCATCCGTCATTGCCTTCTGATTTCGGGCTTCCCACCTACCCCCCCCTAAATTCTACTTCTATTCACACTTGGGGCTTTTAACTGGTCTTAGAATGGTGTAAGCGCTGTTTAAGGAAACACAATAACATCACACTGGGCATGGGCGCTAAGACAGTGGCACTAGGGTGACAGTACTCACAGAGAGACATTGATGATAACTGTAAAATAACTTGCTTTATCTAGCACATCATACCGTACCTGCGGTTTCTAGCCACTGTAGATGAGATGTGTTACGATTCCTCACTTAATGGTACTGCATGTATCCAACTTCAGAAAAAGTGAGAGGCTTGGTCAGACACACCGGAACCCGACTTGCGACATGGAGATTACTGCATGTTTCAGCAGTGATTGTTTAATACACTGGACCAGACCATGCTTCTGGCACTAGCAGTCTGACACAACACTGCACTACGACTCTGGCAGTGGTGCACAACCACACTGATACTTTGTCAGTGAATGTCACATTAAGACTAGGGTAACAACACAGGGCCACCAAACAGCCTTGGGGACCCTAACACTAATGCGCAGTCACTAAGACATCAATTACCAGGGTCACTAAAACTGGGACACATCGTGGCACCAATAGCTAATACTTTAACACCGACCCAAGCTCCAACACTGACACTACGGCAATAACAAAGGGACATAAAACCGAAATGAAGACAATGAAATGGTGGCACTAACACTGACATAGGAACACAAAAACTTAAGCAGGGACACTGATACAGGTGCATATCTCACTAAAACTCGGACACCTAGTCAAGGAAACGAAGGGTTTATTTATGAGCCCCTTGCGACCCTGGTGCGCCATCATTGCTTCACTTTTTGTGATGCAGCGGCGGGGTAAACAATGCCCCACGTTGCGCCATATTTACAAGGTGACGTATCTAGAAAGATGTTGTAAAGACCTGCACCACATTATACCTGCGTCAGGTATAATGTATGCAGGCTGGGGGTTCCCCCGCAACAATGCCTCGTAGAAGTGGTGTAGTGAAATCTATCAGATTTTACTGTGCCACTTCTAGGAACTTACACCTGCCTCATAGCAGGCGTTAAAATGACACAGTGTTATGTGTATTGGCCTGCTTCATGCATTGCTGTTGTTGCTTCATGCTTGCGACACAGCTCCAGCAAAGCGTGACTTTTGTGCCGACAGATATAACAGGATTCCTGAGGCATCTGTCACTCCCTGCAACATGGAGCGCCGTACAGCAAATACGGCTTATCCATCGTGTCGCAGAATGGTGCAGTAAAACTTGTCGCATTGCTGTTTTCATGCAGTGATGCAACAGTTTTCATAAATAAGTCACTAAAAAACAAAGGGGCTTATTTATGAAAACTGTCACATGGTGAAGTGAAGCAAGACTGCAAGATGTAACTGAACAGAGCTCCACAAGGCCAGATATCTTCTCGGGACGGGCTTCTGAAAAGGATTTGCTGCTACAGAAAAGCTCCAAGCAGGAGCAACCTGAATCTTTGGCCGAGCTGCAAGGCATTTTGGGAGATTGACTTGGTAGATTTGTCCCTGTCTGTCATTGATTCTCCAGGCAAAAATCCTTTTAAAAGTTTCAAAGTCCCAGGTTTTAGAGTTAGTCAAGAGATGTATACTCTGACACTTATCCAACTGCCCCAGGACCTTAGCGATACCACATAGGGCCCGATTACGAGTTCTTCATAATATTCCGACCCATAGGTAACCTACTGTTTATGCATGGGTTGGAATTACGAGTTCAAAGGTATTTAACACATCCGGTAATTATCGGATGCATTCAATATCTCAATTTACGTTACATTTCACCTGGTCAAACCTGATTACATTTAACAGCGGAAAGCATACTGCATTTATCATCTCATGCAGATTTTGATGTGTTAAACACCAAAATCCACGTTATCCCCCTTGAACTTGTAAAAAGTGTTTATTTATCACATCCAAAAAATAATATAACTCCATGGCATTGTTATTTATCATGGGCAATAAATAACAGCTTAGCTCATACTCAGGCCCCTACAGGCCAGGATTCATACACTTAGAAGCCACCAGCATTGTCTAGGGTAGGTCCAGTTGTAACTGGTCAGCTGGATTCCCTCAGGAAAGTGGGCTTCCACAGGTCCAGCAGTGTTCTGAAGAGGGTACTACGGGTGCCACATTTATGCCCAGTGCGAGAGCCTGTGGGTGGCAGAAATTCCTGGCTACTCCTTAATATGTTGGGCAAAGGTATTTAGGGGTCCCCTGCCCACTTTTGTAGTGCTTCTGGTGTGTTTTACTGTAAACTATCCACAGCGACCCTCTCTAGTTAAACCAAACATGGCAGAAACTTCCCCTATGCAGAGCCCCCTAAGCCCAGCTAGAGGAGAGGCTGTAATAACAGGCAAACTCTCTCTTGTAATAACTCAAAACTGGTTCTGGGGCAGCTCCTCTCCCACTGGATTGTTGTCTTTCTGGCTAGCAAGTGAAAATGGGGGCAGGCCCAGGAATGATCTACATCAGCTTGTGAAGGAGTAGGCATCCTTTTAAGTTAAATGCGTTCCTGGGCACAAGCCTGATGGCCAAGCTGTAAGGGAATGATCAACCCTTCTCGCTTTGTCTCAGCTCTGAGAGCCACTTCACATCCAATCAATGGGCCATTCAGCTAACAGGTGACGCTGACCTCTCATAGAAAGGAACATTTGTCTCAGGCAGTAAAATTACAACTTTTTACAAGTATCATTTTCAAAACAGAAATATAAAATCCGACTTGACCACTAAGTTGGATTTTAAATGAAATGAGTACTTCAAATATTTTTCTAGCTTTCCACAAGCTAAGCATTATACGCTGTTATAATGAAAACCAGTGCTTGTCTATGAGAGAGCCATCCTTGCACATAGAAAAATGACTTAACAGGTTTTTTACTGCCAGTACAGGTGAACATAAAATCTACATACCCTATTTTTTAATATCATGCAACCTGCCCTAGGAGCATTTAGGGCCTACCTTAAAGATGACTTATAAGTAGTAAACTGAATGGTTAGGTCTGGCAAAAAGTATACTTTGCTAGGTCGAATTAGAACTTTTTTCAAACTGTATACTCAGACTGCAGGGGCAGGGCAGGAGGCATGCTTTGCATTTAGTGGTAGCACAATATGTGTGTGAGAACTCCTTTCAGAGGCCAGGGGGTCAAGGCCTTTTACTCCTGATGTCTGGGGCTCGACCTACTATGAATTCTGAGGAACTGCACCTGACTCTCAGTGGTAGCTATGAAGGAGCAGTCAAAGGTTTCCTTGGGGTGAAGTGAGAATACAGATTAGTGAACACGATTCATACCTCAAAAAGCACACAGGAGTGTAAATAAATCAATGTCCATTCAAATACTTATTTGCATACTAAAAATAAGTTTTTATTTCTAACTGTGTGCATTTAAAGAAAGATTATGACATTCATAAACAATAACACATTTCCACTTGAGGTCGGGCACTAGCGTTTTACTGTTAATTCCCTGTCCCATCTGGTCTTCTTAATGTGGTTGGCGTTATTTCCCATTCACTGGTGGCCACTCCAGGCAAAGCACATATATAGTCCTTACCTCAAGAGTCCACTCCCACTTTTCAAAAATAGCCAAAAGTGTCTTGGTGCCACAGCGCTCTTAGCATTGAGTCGACTGGGGCCCGATAGGCCCTTTACCATCCTTATCCGCTCCAGCAGCGAGGAAGCATGCAGCTTTTCAGCGGGTGCCCCATCTGCAGGCACTCACAAGACTCTGGTCTGCTCACAAGGTCGGCTCCAGCAGCGATCGGATGTGCTCCGGTGCTCTTCCTGCATGGTAAGTTCTGCCTCCCCAACATAGAAAGGAGGGTAGTTAAACTCTGATGCTCCCGATCTGGGTTCCAGTGATGTGGTGATGCAACCACTGTGTCCTCCTCTGTTTACGGGGATAAGTTTAGGAAAATCCTTAATGCTTCCTTCTGACCTACAGGTCACTGGACTTCTCAGTTCTTGGGCGGCAGCCCAATCTGCACTCTTGATACTAGTAGCCCCTTCTGGCATACAAGTTTGATGCAACACTTCCACCTAAAGAGCCGGACCTCACCGCACGGCAGTTCATATCACTGCAGCCCCTCCTGGCATATAGGATTGCCACTAAGGTTCCGTACAGGCTTCACCCCTTGCTATATATTCCACTGCAGTCCCTCCTGGCATGCAGGTACGCCACAACACTGCTGTATAGGTTTTACTCTTCCTGCATGGCACTCTGCTCATGGCTATCTTCACAGGAGTCCTCTTCTGGCATGCAGGGTCCCTGACTTGAATCTGCACAGTACTAACAACCCGTTGGGGGAGTCTCTCTCCCTTCTCTAGTGTGTCCCACCCAGCTCAAAGGAATGCAACATTACACAAATCTATTTGAGGCAATTATTCTACCTCCTCATGTATTCACCATGCAGGCCAAGGCTTCCTAAAATGGAACCCAAGGTCCCATTACAGGCACACTTGTTTTCTGTGTAGTGTATGCACGCAGCACGCAAACTGTTCAGTACTGTTCCCTTAATGTATTGTGCCACCCCTGACACACATGCTTTTTGCACACATATTCACTCTGTGTGCACAACTCAGTACTGTCTTTCTGTATTGTGCCACTTGCAGGCACATATACAGCCAGCACACACATTCACCATGCCTGCACTGCACAACACTACACCCATCATGTATTGTACTTTTCACAGGTAGACATACACCCAATACAGGCGGAGAAGTGTAAAATTGACTCCACCCTGAAAAACATTAGGAGTGCATCATAGCCAAATATAGTCAACACTCACCTATATTCTGTGACTAATGTAAAAAATAGAAGCGGGGTTATGGCATACACAACGATATCCCTGCAATTTAACGCAATTTATGTGCGCGTTTAGAGATGTATTTAATAAACTTGTTAGGCCAAAATATTACTATTTCCTGACGAACGTTTGTGAACGTTTAACAGACAAGTGAAATAATGATGTTTACTAAATTTAGGTTTGTGTGCTTACAAACTCTAACTGAATAATTATATTGCTACAGTATTCATTGTAAAGGTGCATGTTGAGAAATTTTGATTTCTGTGTGTGTATGGGATGCACATAAATGTGCACTTATTAACTTAGCCTAACTTGTGGGCCTGAAATGTATTTGAATTCAAGCTCATTTTTCAGTTTAACATTCAAATTCCTATTTTTCTTTGCAGTGGAATTGTTGCATGTATTTTGTGTTCCCACTGCAGGTGAACAAGGCTTTGTTAGCAGAAAATATGGTCTTTGTTCTCAGTAGATAGTAGGACATGTAAAGCGGCAACTGGTACAAGGATAGCGATTACAATATGGTAGGCGAGTTCTCATGGGAGAAGGCGACGACACCAAGGACGGCTGGAATAACAATTTTGGGATTAGCAAAATGATATAAAAAAGCCAATGTGTACCGAAAGAACCGAGAAATACCAGGTGGATTTGTGGGATGTATCTTAAATGCAACTGATAATATGATGCAAAATAGTGAGGTATAGTAAGCATTCTGGTTTAGGGCGTCTTGAGGTACAGACCTCTTTTGACATCTGTGGCTTTATGCTACTTGACCCATGCTGAGGCTTCTTTTACAGAGGACTCTGACAGCTGACACTTTTCTTCCTATTTCATCTTACTTTCAACCTGATTTAGTTTATAATTGTCACTTTACAGTAGGGAGGACAGAAGGCTAGTCCATGCTTATGTTTCATGACAAATTGATGCAATCTGGTGACAATTTCTGTTTTCCTATTAATTATATTGCAATTATTGAGGTAGTAGTTTTCTTTTTGTTAAATAGAGTGAATATATTTCGAAGAATTGGCTTCATCTTCTTTGTTTTATACTTCTATACTATAATTCTTAGACTGCTTTATATTAACCTGTTTTGGAATCTGTATCTGAAATAAAACTCACTAACTGGAGACTGGTTCCGAACTTGGTGATTGTATAACCACATCTGGCTACACTGTATTTGGGTATTGGATCAAAAAGAATTTCTCCTCACCTCTCAAGTTGCACAGAAAGACTGTTGAGCAAGAATTTCGGAGTAAGTGGGCCCAGGCTCCATCACAGGCATTCACCCTACATTCACTGCACAGCACTACATCTCTCATGTAATGTTCTCCCTGCAGGTATACATACAACCAGTACATGCATTCACCATGCATGCACTACAGAGCACTGCTCTATCCCTGTGAGTACCCTTCTCAGGTACAGATACAACCAGTGCAGAGTCACCATCCCTGCACTGCACAGCACTTTACTCCTAACTGATGCAGGCCAAGGTGTGAGTTAAGCACAGAGCAGCGGAAATGTAAAAAGATGAATGAGCCTGTAGGCCTCACATCAAGTGACATTGGGTAAAAACAACCTGTTTGCTCCTACCGATCACTACACTGTATGCTGCCACCACTGATCTTGTGCTGCTCTGTTTGAGGGTAGCACTGTTAATGCCCCCGGTCCAACGACATTGCAATCTGTGAGACAGACATATGTCATGGTACACACTCATGATCAACAAAAATCACCATTAGGGATTCAGACAACAGAACAGTTGGGCACTCAGGGCAGGGGTACACATTCATTAACAGGCATAGGACTTTTCTGTCCCAACAATCTGCTGCAGTCCATTTAACTTGCAGGCCGTGAGTACACTTTTGCACCATATCCTAGGGACTTAAAGGAAAGTTAAATATGCAAATGAGGAAGGTAGACGATTTCAAAATGTTTTAGCGGTCAGAGTACCTGCACCGTGGACTGGTTAGCACAGATTAAAAAAAACAGTGGCTTCAATCCAAAAAAAAGGGGCTGACCATACAAAAATAGGCATTGTCCTAAATAACACTAGGGTTGTTATGCTAGGACACTCATGCATCAAAACTGGGCATCAGCAATGTCACAGGGACACCGATGCAATATAAGTGACATAGTGATAATGACAGTGGCCAAATAAAACTGGAATACAAATACTGAGCAACCAACACTTAGAAAAAGAAAGCTGACGGGGTGTGCACATTGAAAAGGGAACACTGAGGCTCGCACATAGACACTGACATGAAGAAGCTGTCACTGGGCTGCTAACACTAAGACAATGAGACTTGGCTACAAAGACTAACCGTTGCAAGGTGGAAGTATTTTGTGAATTGGCTGGTGGGCCTTATCATGTAATACTAACACAGTACACAAAAAGTGTATGTCGGATTCATCCTTAGTAGTCCTAGCCCGGTCCTGGTAGAGTGGCACAGAGCAGTCAGGCATACTTAAAGGAACGTGTTAACAGTGGCATAACGAAACATGTGGGGGCCCCCCTGCAAAGGGAATGGAGGGGACCCCCATGCTACGGACCCAGTTAGGAGCTCTCAGGCCAACCCGGTCACAGTGCCAGAGGGGGACCTCTAGAGCCCGGGCCCACGTGTACCCTGGGGGATGCAGGAACTATTGTTACACCACTGCTTGAGCCAGGCTCCAGCAGGATTCCTGGCTCTAGGACAATTTGAGGCCCTCTTAGACCGCTGGATCCCAAAACAAGCCGAGATTTAATGTGGCTTCTAAGATTTAATGTGGCTTCTGCTTGCAGCCACGCTCTAACTTAATTTGCAATGAGGAGATTTGCACATGGCTGGGTCCAAACTGAGGATGCATGGTGAGCAAAAGAACAATGGGTTGGGATGCTACCCCAAGCAATTGCAAAGCGTAAGCATTCCTTCCATCACCTTTTCTGTGTTTCATGCGCTGCCCTAAGTGGCACGGTTCTGCCCAGAAGTGGGTCTATGCTCACTGTGCCACTGAAACCAAGCTATACCCAGTTGATGAGCCGATAACGAGGGGAAACTGGTCCTGGATTGCTTGTGTTCCAGTTCAGAGAGGACCTGCCTGGCAGTTTGTACTCATTGTTACCATAATGAGCAGGGTAAGGACTGATTTGCATACGGTTGGATCTAAACGGAGGTGGCATGGTGAGCAAAGGAACAATGATTGGGATGCTATCACAAGTGACTGCCAGTAGTTAAACAAATTGCCAGAATTCCTTCCATCACCATTTATGTGTTTGATTTAACTTTTGTGTTTGACAAAGAATTGAAGAAACAGTAGTGACCTTTAATGGAAAACATAGGTAGCTGTATGAAACCAGAAACCTGGTATCAATTCTGACTTGTTATACACTAGGGGGTAACTGTTCTTAAGGTCTCAGGAGAGTAGCAACCAAACTTTGGTTAGTAAGAAGGGATAGTAACAAGTGGTCAGTCTTATAGATGGCTGGGTTATAAATAGGGATGGGGATCCCTCCTTTTGGATATACTGCCCTCACTCACCCTTGCAGGTGTCATGCTTCATCATCGGGTGTTGCTCCTCAAGGGGGTGGCACTGCAGTCCCCCACGGGCCCCGCGAGAGTGCTCTTTAGCGGAGATCTTTTAAGGAGATGCCGCAGTTTTGCATGTGGGTGTGTGGGCCTGGCGAGGTAAGTGAGTGGGTGAGTTAAAATTACCAGACGGTACCTAGAACCTGTGTTTATTCGGGGGTCCAATTGGTAAGTTTTAAAATAGATGTGAATCCTGGAGCTCCTCTTAGAAACAAATAAAGAGGGCAGACGTGAGACTAACCGCTGCTCTCAGAATAAGTGCAGGAGTGAATAAACCACACAAAAATAGGTCAACATGTTTCAAGCTCTTTGTTGGTTCATAAGGGATCCAAAGGCGCTTCGTCAGGACCGGAAAGCTGATGAAGTAAAAGAGAAAGGGACAGGTCTCAGGAAAAAAAGGTCCTGTAAACCTGTAATACCTTTTCTTAAGGTGTATAAGCGTCCTCGCCCAGATAGGAACTCTCAATGTGGGTCCCTACCCCCAACCCCTCATTAAGGAAATCGGGCTTCGTCAACGCACTCTTGGTGAGTGGCTGAGTTTATTAGCTCGCCTCTCCTAGGTAAACGACCTACCCCTCCGTAGCAGTGTGCCGGAATCGAAAATTCTGACTTACCTGCTACATCAAATTGTGTGATCCTTTGGAAATATTTTACTGTGCTGAGCCTCCTTTTTCTTCGTTATCACATATGAGCCCCCCTGTCTGAGTTCAGAATAGGCTCTGTACAAAATAATATAAATCAAGGAACATAGGGTACACGTGAGAATTGATTTGCCTCATAGTTTACTAGTGGCATTATCAAGAGAAGGGTGGCATGAATGTTTCTATGTTCATCACTTTTAATAAATATGATGCACTAAGGTGAAACACTTTTGCACGTTAAAGAAATGCACTGTTTTTTAATTTAGGCGACACTTTAGCATTCATGTCAGTACATAATCTTTTTATGTTTTATTTGTGATTTCAACATATAAAGTGACAAAACATTAAACTTTTCCCAGGACAATGCATTGCACTATAATAGAGAAGGAATTCAGTAGAGAATAAAAGCAGCTGATCAGGTTGGCGAAACAGAGACGATAGCAGTCTGAGAAAGTCACTGCCAAGCAGACACAACAGCACATTAATGTAAGTTGTTCAGGCACCTTCCTCACCTGAGTGGCGTCATTGAAGTTCATTCTGGACCCTGCTTCTGCTAATGCTCGGAGAGCTCAACAAGTGCAGTGCCAGTAGGCATTCATGCAGGAGGTGCCATATGTCTCTTGGCCAGCTCGCAAGTGGGAGCAGGACTTAATAAGTGTCTAGTTGTTCCATACAGTGTGACAGGTCGCGGAGCCACATTTTCACAGTGGGTGCTGTTTCTTCCCCTAGTTGCAGGCCACCCTCCTCTTTGCTATCAACGGCGCAAAAGAAGCATACCTGTGTACCGTCCGTTGTATATTTATTGTGCATTGCGTAAGGACCAGTTTGGGGAATGGTGTCACTGCCAGGCCAATCATTTTGGACAGAACCATGAATATCTTAGTCCAGTAAATAGCTATGGGCTGGCAAAGGCACTCACTACCAGCAAGTGCGCCTGGAATCCGACAGCAGCCCCTATGCAAGCAGTTTAAGTGAAGTGCGGTGATGCCGGAAAGACTCCGAGCGGTCTTCCGCGCTGTTTATTTATACCCCGGAGCGAGCCCGCCCCGGGGGTGTGGGGATGCGTGTATGGATGGCAACAAAGTATAGAGGAGCCCGGGTGGCTCCCTACACCTGGGTCAGGTGCCATGCAGTGGCATAACAAAACATGAGTAGGCCCCTCCTGCAGGATATGCTGCTCTAAGAGGCCCCCACTCCAGTAAGGGTAGGCCTGGGGGCACCCCCGCACAGCATGGTTGCGGGGGTCTTTGTTACGCCCGTGTGTTAAGCATTTCAAATTACCCACATTGACAATATGTAACAACTCGAAAGAAACCTTGACACCAATTTATAACAATTGATTGTATTTTTATATAAATATTGACACCAAAAAGAGCTTGATACGTTGCAGATAACCAGAGTTTTCGATTTTCAAAGTATTACGATAAATGCAACGAAAGCTGTCAAAGCTTCGCCATTAATGTCAATGGGAGAAAACACACTTAGCAAAATGGTAGTTGCAGGGCGAGTTCAAGCAAACCCTCTTGTGGTTAAGGTTCTGCTGGGCCCTATACAAAGACTCGACAGTTACTACTTCGTTACCTTGCGCAAAGAGTCAGGGTGCAGGGATTAATTGGCTGTCTTTGGTGCTGACGGGATCTGTGGGAGCTGTGAAAAATGCAGCATTTGGGATAATCACACTTTACGATGAAGTTACACTCTACCCTCGGAGAGTAGAGACAGCTGGATTTCTTCAACCTTGCTAAGCGGCTCCGGGTGGAAAGGTAGCTGGCAGTTGTCAATCACCAGGGGCTGGTTGCGCCAAAGATGCTTTGTAGCACACATTCGACAATGCCAATTTCAGGATGCTGGGAGGGACACATCAGTGGGGTCGTTGATAATATCAGTCACTGTTGCTGTGAGTTGCTCTCAGGCTGGAATTGTCACTCAAGGGGTCGATCTCCCGAATGACAATCACCAAGCCTTGGCTGTGGTAAATGTAGTCTTTGGATACTTCGGTGACTGGAGGTCGACAGGAGAGGACTAGCGGCTCGAAACTTGATGTGAACTTGGCTACTGCTCCGGCCTTGCAGGACACTACTTCTGCTCAGGCCCACTCTCGACAGGCCCAGTGGGTCGCAATTCTTGTGAGGCAACACATGGATTCTTCTGCAGGTTGCAGCTGACTAGTTCAACCAGTCGGAGGAGTCTGTTCCATATTTCTGGTGTCCACTGGAGCCCCTCCTGCTGGGAGCAATGAGCTTTCAACACTGACACACATTAAAACTCAGTTTCAGTATATGGTCTCTTCAGGGCTCTTAAGTGTCCTCTGTTTGCACTGAGGCAGAGTCCAGAGTCCTGTCTTCGGTGGCGGCATCTTCTTTATGTCTCTACTCATATTCCAAAATAGATGTGAGGTTCTTGTGCCAGGGGAGCCCCTTATAGCCTAGTTTAGGGGGTGCATATTACAGGGCTACCGAGAATATTCTATTTTAGGGTCTGTTAAAATGGCAGAACCCTTCATCGGCTGTACTGACCTCTTACCCCAAACTAAAGGTGTGGCTAACCTTTTGGAGGTGCACGTATCCTGACTTCCTAATTTTCACACGTGTCGGCTGGACATTGTGGGAAGGGCTTTGTCCTTGAGTGGGGACAAGAGATTCCATCTCAAAGGCGGTGCAAGCCTTTGAGGCTCACTGCCTTGATCACTGTAAACACTGGTCAACTTAGGAGGGTGGAGGTGTGACCTCCTTCCTGCCCAGACCTTTATCTCCGTCTTGGAGAAGTGCAAGCACATCCCAGCAGGAGGGCAGACTCTTATCTTGGAGGCAAATAACTCAGGGAAGCCCCTCAAGACACTGGAGCTTTGTATCCTAGAGGGGTACCCACATAGCTTTCGACCCTGGTGCATGCCACCTCACCCTTGACACGAGAATTGTTTTAGGGGCGAAAAAGCATG
Organism: Lissotriton helveticus; assembly: GCF_964261635.1. Lineage (NCBI taxonomy): Eukaryota > Metazoa > Chordata > Amphibia > Caudata > Salamandridae > Lissotriton > Lissotriton helveticus. Next base: position 1,517,835,500 of record NC_136068.1, on the reverse strand, counting down.
GTATTTGATGCAAACCATGCACAATTCGGTCATTCCATAGTAGAGCTGGTTATATTGAGTTTCCTCTGTAGCCAGCCCATGTTACTCTATGGACACCTGGTCACTTACAGTAAAACCTTGCTTTACAGGCTAACTGTAGGAATATATATGTCTAAACATATATATCCACACCTGTAATATATTGAACTCTACCTCCTGGGCTTATGGGGACAACCTTAAGTGCCTTGAGACCTCCCAGTGAATTGAGCGCTTTATAAGAATATTTGACATTGACATTGACATTAAGAGGGAGTTACTTACATTACTGCAGTAGTGTGCTCTGCAGCACATAGTGAGTGCAGAGTCACTCTCGAGCAGGCAGTCTGCTTGTGCAAGGCTGCAGTGGAAGACCTGCAAACATACTTTTACTAGAGTCACCTAGGGTGGCACTTTAAAGTGCTGTAGCCCTGGAGACCCCTCTTATCACCCTTGCCCTGGGCACCACTGGTACCATCTACTAAGGACTTACAAGGAGTGAGAAGTGCTTGCCAATTGGGTGTACCAATTCAACAGTTACAGTTTATGGGAATAAACACTTGCACTGGGGCCTTGTTAGCAGGTCCCAGTGTACTTCAAACCTAAAAAGACAGTATCTAGAGCAAAAGGTGATGGGTGAGGTGATGGGTGACCATGACAAAAAGGGCACTTTCTAACATGACCACCTCTCAGACGAAAGGTGATGAGCACTAATCTCCCTCATGGTAGTTCTCGTTGGCTACGTGGAAAAACTTAGAAAGCCATCTGCATTGGCATGGTCAGCTGCTGGTATGTGTTCCTCTACAAAGTCCATCCCCTGTAGGGAAATGGACCACCTATGTAACTTGGGGTACTCTCCTCTAATCTTCATGAAGAGCGTCCCAAACAAGTAGGGTCTTGGCTTTTTCAGGGACCAAACCACAGAAAGGTTTCCCTCTCAATGGCGACCAAATGCTACTCTCTGGGGAGGAGTCACCTGCTGATGCAGGCAACTGGGTATTCCTGGCCCTCATCGTTGATCTCTGACAACACTGCCTCAATCCCATGTTCAGAAGCGTCTTTTTGAACAATTAAATGTTTCCCATAAACAAATTATTTTAAGACAGGTGCTGAGCACATGGCTGCTTTAAGGGTGTCAAAGGCATTTTGTCAGCCAGTCGTCCAAATAACTTTCTTTGGCTGTTTCTTTGAGGTCAACTCACTGAGAGGGGTCACCATGGTACCATACCCCTTCATGAATCTCCTATAGTAGCTAGTCAGGCCAATGAATGCCCTGACCTGGGTCTATGTCTTTGGAGACTCTCAGTCCAGAATAGTCTGGATCTTGAGGTGGAGAGGTCTTACTCAGCTTCCACCTACAAGGTGGCCCAGGAACATAATAGTACTCTGCCCAATATGACGCTTGCCTTGATTGTGAAGCCTGCCTGATGTAGGGCCTGCAAACCTTCCCTGAGGCGGACTAGGTGATCCTCGCAGGCAGAGGTAAAGACAGGAATATCATCGGGATAAGCTGTACTAAAGTCATCCCAGGATATATAGTAATGTGCAGAGGACACAATGTTGTATTTGTCTTCTGCGTTTTGTGGGATTTGTTGTGAGATGTCATCGACAGCCCAATTGAGACAGGGATCTTTGTGTGAATGGGACAAGTGTGCATAGTGTGGCGGACCTTTTTACACAGAAGGAAAGCTATACTGATTCAGGTGATTCCCAGCCTCAGAAGTCTCAGGATATTTCAATCCTATGTTTCTGATGCCCTTATGTTACTGGTCACTATTTGCCACATTGTCCCCATCTACATCTACATTTAGCTGGGTACGGGACTCAGAGAATGTCTATACCTACAGAGGGAAGAATGTCACAGGAAAGTACAGAGATTCCTAAAGCGAGATTTGTTCCATTGACTCCGATGAATGCAAGTACCCCTTGTGCAGAAAGTGCAGACCCTTTGGTAGCCCAGACTAGGTTAGGAACTATAAGGTATTTGCCTTGATTGGCAGGTCTGGATTCACCTGTATGGAAAACACATCCTAGAGTGCCTAAAAGCACACTCCGCGAAAATGCTAACACTTAGAAGACACCTGAGAGTTATTATATATTTGACATCTTGGATTTAGAGATGTGGTTGAAGGAATGCAACGATGCTAGTGAGAGTTGGAACACTGAACCAAGTCAGGGAACTATAAAGTCAGCTGTATAAGTGGATTGATTGATGTGGCTAAATTGAAAGCAGAATTGAATGAAACGATAAGTGGGAGTTTGGATCTAAATCAGATTGATATCTATCAACCAAGAGAACTGGCATTTGTGGATAAAGATGTTACCAGGAGGGTGAGGCAAACTCATGAGAAATTACAGGAATTAGCTCTGAAATATGATGTGATCTTGGATGAACAAAGTCCTTACAAAAGAGTCATAGGCTTGTTTTCAGTGACCAGGATATTGAGGATTTGAGAACTCCTGGGCTGAAAATTCTCATTCAGTAATTGATTTTAGGCATTCGAGTTTGGAGTACATTAGATAAGTGGAAGGATAAATGGTCTAGGAGGAAGGGATCTAAAAGAACAACTGGAGAACCACCTCCTTTAGGGGAGAGAGTTACAGGGAGTTGGAGCCAATCTGATACCAGAGCTGCCAAGTTGAGGTTACGTACATGTGCCTTGGAGTAGAAGTGATCTTGCTGCATTTATAAATGACTTCTCAAAATTGAGAGAGAAGCCTGTAGAGTATACAAACAGGTTGATCGCTTTGTGAAAATCTCAAAGGTGTTGTGGGTCGACCTAAATATTCTCTTTGGAATTGTGGTCCGTAGTGATTTGTGTCTGCATGCAAATTAGCCATGGAATGGCCTGAGGGTGAGCCAGAAAGAAGCCCTGTGACTCATGGTCCACCACCAAAAGTAATGAAGAAGTATGATCACGTAAATACTTGGTTAAAGGCTAAGGTGGCTCTGCAGGATATTAATTGGGTTAAGATCGATAGAACTACTCAAGAACCTAAAGAGATGATTCATGTTTATTGTGAATGGTTGTTACAGGCTTTTAAACAGAACAATGGAATGAATATGCTTGAAACCAAGGATATGGGACAGTTTGTATCACAATTTGTAACTGGACTCAGATCTGAGGTTAGCATGATGATTCAGCAGCATTTAATTAGTTGGCAGATTAAATCTGTCGACAAAACTTTGCGTTATGCAAAGTATTGCAGTGCTGAGGGTGAAATGAGACATAAGAGAATTAAGGAGAAGTTGGTGATGGTGCAGATGAAGGTTGCCCCTTTAGGAAGACAGGTTCAGCTCTATTTAGGGAACGTCGTCCCAGTGTTAGGGACATATCAAACCAGAGTTCAAGTGCAACAAGATGAAGGAATACAGGGACAAGGAAGAGGGAGAGGTGGGCCAATAGATCCAAAGACCAAAGTTGATGTTGCTACTGTAAAGAAAACTAGTCCATGTCACTACTGTAATAGGGTGGGACATTGGAAGCACGAATGCCCAAACCTTTGCCTCTCTGGAAAAACAATCCAAGTTGTAGGAGTTGCTAATAAGAGACTGTCAAATCCTCTGACAGAGGAAGTGCCTGTAAAGATGGGGACATTTGAAGATAAACATTGGTTTGTGGTGTGTGATTCAAGTCATGTGTGTCTTTTGTGATATGACTTGTGCAAGTTAAATTGTACCATAGACTGCACTCCAAAAGGCATCGAACTCCAGGCGAACAATGAACATACTACGTTCAAATTGGCAAATCAGAACCATAGTGTTTTCTTGTTTCCTTTGCTGAGAGTAGAGGATTTTCCACTGGAGCTTAGAGATACAGCGGCAGGTGTGGTTTGGGATTTTAAGGAAAGAATTTTGGACTCATTAAAGGAGTTGAGCCAATCTGCACACAAGTTAAGCTCAATGCTGAATACTGGAGAACACCACAATATAAGCTGATACCCGAAACAGTTGCTGGAATAACATCTATGATTGAGTCCAGGATTGAGCATGGGACTTTGAAGGAGATCCTGGGGAATCCATGTAACTCTCCCATTAAAGGCTTGCAGAAGCTTAGCGGAAAGTACCGCAATATGCCAGATCTTTAAAAAATCAACAGTGTTGTGGTCTCTTGCTGTCCCATGGTACTGAATCGAACTGTAATATTGTTTCAGATTCCCTGTGAGGCTGAATGGTTCTCTGTCATTGATCTTTGGCAGGTGTTTTTTTCGATCATCTTGCACGAAAACAGTCAAATGTTGTTTCTGTTTCAGCTGGGCGATCGTCTTTTAACGTGGTGTTGTGTCTCTCAAGGGTATACTGAGAGTCCATCCATCTTAAACCAGATTCTGAAGAAAAATCTCAAGGCCCTGGTTATGCCATGTAACTCGGTCCTGGTGCAGTACATCGATGATCATCTGGTTGCATCGAGTACTCCGGACACTTATAAAACTGATACCATTGCCTTGTTGAACCATTTGGCTGAGAATGGATTTTGGTGATCATGCAAATGAATCCACCATACTCACACAGAAAGAAGTCAGAATGTTTTCGGGAATGGTGGGCGTCTGTAGTGAGTGGATACCAAGCTTTACCCTAGTGGCCAAACCTTTGCAGAGTTTGACACACAAGAATATATCTGATCCGATGCCCTGGGACAATGACTGTTTGAATGCATTCCTGAAGTTGAGAGAGAGCCTTTGCCACGCTCCTAATGGGGAATGCCAGATTACAGAAAGCGTTTTCACTCTTTTGCCATGAAAGGGAGGTCTGTGCACTCTCGATGTTAACACATAAAATCACTCGCCTACATAAAGAGATGCGAAGGCATCGTGATGGGTCATCATGTGGCATGTCTATGTACCACATTCTTTAGAATTGATGTTGTCTGGAACGCGCACCCAACACATGAAAAATAGTCGCTCACCCGATAAGAGCTGGTGATTTTGGCTGCCGACAACATTACCTTGAAACTATGTTCTATCCTTAACCCTTAATCCTTTGTACCATTGCCTAATTGTGAGGGAGGTGGAGATGAAGGAGAACATGATTGTCTGAATGTCACTGAACTGTGCACCAAACCCCGTCCTGACATTACTGATGAGCCATTATCCAAGTCTGACAAAGTCCTGTTTCTGGATGACTCATGGTTACTGAATCTTGAGGGGAACTTAAGGGCTGCCTATGCTGTCTGTATTGTTTCAGGGGTTGTGGAAGCTGATCCTCTTCAAGGAGTATTCTCCCCATAGATGGCTAAAATGGTTTCCCTAACATGTGCATGTTGTGTTTCAGACCAGCTGAGAATGACAATCTTCACTGATAGGACGGGTTCAGTGTGGTGCATGATTTTTGGCAGTTATAGTCTGAGAGGCGTTTTATGGCCTAATCAGGATCACCTATTTGTAATGAAAAAGCTGTGAGGAAATTGTAGGAGGCCTTGCTGATGTCTCGAGAAATTGCAGTAGTAAAGTTCCCAGCTCACTGTAAGGGAAATTACTTTGTTACAGTTGGTAATCATTACTCTGATGAGGTTGCACGTTACTGTGCACGGAATGCCTGCACTTTCAATGGGGAGTATGTGAATGAAAAAACGGATGAGACCAACTTCAACCTTTTGATGACAGTTGCTGATACTTAGGTGAAATGGCTACAAGAGGAGGTGTCTGAGTAAGAGCAATTGATTTGGACTAAAGTAGGATGTGTGAAAATAAATGATGACATTTGGGTTTCAAGTGATGGAAGTCCAGTTTTACTAAATAGTTTGTTGTACCAGGTGGGGAGGATTATTCATGGACCAACACATATAGAGAGGGATGCGATGGTGAGGTTGTTCAGGCAAATATGGTTTAATCCAAAGATCTGAGTGATGATTGAAGCATTGTGTCACAGGTGTGTGACCTGCCAACAAATGAATGTTGGAAAGAGAACTTCTGTTACATTGAGTCACATTGAGAGGTCAGGAGGACCTTTTAACAGGATGCAGTTAGACTTTGTTGAGATGCCTGTGTGCAACAAGTTGAGATACATAATTGTGGTGGTGGGCTTATTTCCCTCACTGGGTGGAAGATTATACTCCTAGAAGGTGGTACAGTCTCATGGTAGCTAAACAGCTATTAAGGGAGCTCCTTCCTAGGTTTGGATTTCCAACTACTTTAGAGTCAGACCGAGGGTCTCCTTTTAATAATGAGATCATGAGACTGTTGTGTGCAGCATTACACGTTGAGCAGTGATTGCGTTGCATTTATCGTCCAGAAGCTTAGGGGATCGTGGAATAGATAAATGGTACTTTGAAATCAAGGCTGGCTAAATGGCCCAATGTCTTGCCCCTTGTGTTGATGAGTCCCAAACAGAAGAACAGGACTCTCGCCACATGAAATCCTCATGGGGTGAGCTATGAGATTACCTGCTGTGCCTGCCAACATGCTTGTGAACACATCAGATAATTTGGTGCTCGGCTACTATAAAGGATTGACTGCTGTGGGTCAATCTGTATCTCATCTCACAAAGTTGAAGCCACAACAGCACCAACCCATCAGGTGCAGTGTCACAACGTCAACCCCAGAGACTGGGTTGTTATCAAGAAGCATGTAAGGAAGAACTGCCTCGAGCCTTGTTGGCGTGGCCTATTTCAAGTGAAGTGTGGTGGTCTTCTGAACTGGGTGCACACATCCCACACTCGTAAGGTCCCATGTCCACTGGGGAAAACAGCTCCTCCTCCAAAAGAGATGCCAGCAGTCATCGAAAGACCACAGAAGAGGGTCAGTCAAGCTCTACAGGAACACACCGAGCCTGAAACAGCACTAGAGCAATCCAAGGGGGGGGGGTCTCATAGAAGGAGAAATTGGAACTGACTCAAATGAGATTGGTACAGTTGTGGTGAATGAGTTGGATCCTTATTCCGCTAAAATAAGTAGTGCTGTAGGACCACGTGTGGGAGTAGAAGAGAGCTGGCCAAAGGAACAAAGAGAAATCTGCATTTGTCTTTTGAAGAAATGTTTGCACCCGTACCAGAAGCATCCAAATCAGTGCAAAGTGTAAATGAAGTAGAAGGGTCAAGTCCAAGAAGAGCAAAGAGATTGAGGGTGCCTTGTTGAAGGTACTCTTCTCCCGAGTGGTTTATTTAGCTGTGAATGACGATGAGGGCGACGTCTGGGAATTCTGTAATGATAATAGATGTCCTGTTAAAGATTCCAGGGACTGATGTGCATGTTGTTCTCACGCTTTTCCTTCGTTTCCCACATGCGCTAAGTGGTTTTGTGAAATCTGATACTGAACGAAACTGAATATCCTCATCTGAGTTCGGAAGAGTCTCCTGCATTGTTTGCTGAACTGAGAAGAGCGTTACTGGAAATGCTCATTGATGAACTTGGTTCTCTTCTTGTTAGGGATGTTGAGTTTCATAAAGAAGATTACTTAGGTCTGAATGATAGAAGAATAAAGTTGAGGTTTTTACCTCTAGAAGAAAATTAAGTAGGTCTAGGAAAGTCTTACGAAGATCATGTATAATTCGTAAAATAAGAACTTTAACTTTTAGCATAGACTGTTTACTACTTACACAGGTGGCGATCAACAGAGAAGATTCTGTAGCTGCTATTTCTCTACCCAACTTGGTCTGAATCTGAACTTGTATAGAAACTATAAACCCTAATCGTAGGCGTAAATCCATAATAGGTGCTTTGCTAACACTTGGAGCTTTTAGGATAATAGCATTGATTATAGAGTTGCGTCTACACCCTACTGATACTATAGCAGCAACAAATACACCTGAGAAGAAAGTATCACCTAAAGTAGATGAGGGGTTAGTTCCATTAATCAAACAGTATTTACAGACAGATTTGACTAGAGGAGATTTTACACTTAATGCTTAAGCTGGATTGCTCTATGAGAATGTAAACACTATGGAAGCAAGAGACTGCTAAGTTTGTAAGCAATTACATGTTTCAGTAGCTGAAGGCATTACCTATCACCATCCTCCCTTGACATATGGCATTAGTTTAAGTTTGCTTCTTAGTATATTTTACGCAAAAGGTCACTTGACTATTCTTTTTTTAATTAGTGTCTCGTTCTTTCAGAAATCCCATTGTTCATGCACTTGAATACACATTCATATACCAAGACTGCTGATATTGTGGGTAGATATTTTGTTTAAGTTCAAACGATAGCCAGCTTATGCACATAGATACAATTTAATATGTGCCCTTTCTGACAACAAAAGGGTATTCATAGATCAAGTAAAAGATAGATATTGAGCAATATTTGTGGATGCAGCAAAGGGAGTCTGTTTTTAAAATTAGTCACCAAAAGAAAATGAACCTCAGACAGCAGGAAAACCTGGAGCATTGTCACTGGATTGGCAGCATCATGGGAGACTGTGTGTACACCATGACAGGAGTGACTACCGTTTCATATTTGTAGGAAAGAGTGAATGTGATCATACCTTTGATGTTCGAGGGTCATGGAAGGTGTTAGTGGATGGAACAGATCCAGTGAATCCTGGAGCCTATTTTGTTTGTGGGAAGCATGTCTATTTTAAGCTGCCTAGTAAATGGTATGGTACATGCTATTTACTTGCAGTGTTCACAAAAATTTATCATGTTGAAGATTTTGATCATCCAATAAGAAATTGAGACATAGACTTGGACTAAGTGCTGGAGAAATTGTGGGAGATATTTTTGGAGCTATTGTACCAAATATAATACTGAATGATTTCAAGATTAGAAAATTGTTCACTGTAGTTCATAAGTTATCTACTAGTACGGGCAGACCTTTGTTGCTAGTGAATACTAAAATGGTTGCTAATAAAGCTATGGTTTTGCTGAATCAACTTGCTTTAGACATTTTGCTTGCAAAGGAAGTCGGAGCCTGGTGAGTTTTGAAGGTTCAGCAGTGTTGCACGTATATTCCAGACAAGAGTAAGGACTTGCAGAAGTACATAACAAACATTAAGGATGTTCAGAAGGGAGGCGTGGCCACTCAAGCGTCCAACATGGCTACTTGCTGCTGAAGCTCCGTCGGCCGATGCAATGATTCCTGCATTCTCCCCCTAATGCCCGGCATCGCTGACCTGTAAGTGACATATTTGACCGCATGAGGGGATTCTGAATCTGTCGATCCAGGTCTGGGGAGAGACAAGGCCTCTGTTCCTTGTTTCTGGCATCGGCGTCCTGAGGCTGCAAAGAGCTGTGGAGCGATGCCCGGGGACCGGCTGAAGGTGCCGGACGACTGTGGATCCACCTAGATCGGAGGTGAGCAGGGGTCGGTGGTCGTGGTGGCTGGGCTGGTTACAAGCGGGCTGAATTGCTTCTCCCCTCTGCAGCGCCAAATCGTAGCATTTGAGCAGCCCGGCATAGCTGCGCCCGTCATGCATTGAGCGTCACCATTACGGCTGGGAGACCGCATTGGGGACAGGGCCCATCGGTCTACATGCCTCACTACGGTGAGCGGGTGCAGGGGCGCATGGAACAGGGGGGGGCAGCCCGGCTGATCATATCCTGGAGCATTCCACCGCCGACCACGTGGCTACTCGGCTCCTTCTCCCTCCCCTCTTTTGAGGCCTAGAGACCTCCAGCGAAGTGCGCATTCTGCACCTCCCGGCCCCGACACGCCGACTCGCCTGAGGCTGCATTCCTCCACGGACAGGACACGCACGGCAGTCTGGCCTGTGATACGGCCCCATAGTTTACGGAACATAGGCCAGCAACGTGCCCCCTGAGCTTCATGGTGCGTCACCTAAGAAACTGCTGACAGTTGGGTGAAACGAACTACAATGACGGGGGCTACAGACATGTTAACTGCTCAAGTCATGAGATCCCTATTGCACCGCTGTAGCTGTACTCTGTTCACGACGCTCTCGGAGCTCCATCAACGCTACCTGGATTCATGGTGCTGCCTTCCTCTCCTTTTCTTCAGTCCTTCCATGCATGCCTTCCTTTGAATGGCCTTCTGTGTGATCTGAAACGTGCACAATCCACAACATTCCCTCCTACCTCATTGCCTTGAGGTGACATGTAACAAGGTCATGGATTTCTCCCTCAGCCATGACTGCACTCATCTTGCTCGGCGACTGGTTGATTTCTGGCCCTGCCGACTACAACTGGAGCCTTGCTGCCACTCTGCCTCCACGTTGTAATCCTGCGCTGCATCATGGGCCGCAAAGACCCCAAACAAAGGACCCTACTCTTAGAAAAAGTAGCGGACAACACCTCTGAAGAGACCCCCACCATGGCGAACAGCGCCCAGAGTGCAGACAATGTGGCCGATCCCTCCTCGTTGTCCACATTGATGCTCCAGGAGATAAGAGCAGGGTTCAGGGCTCTTGATGGTAGATTCGACACGCTGGACAAAAGCTTGGCCGACATGGGTGCCAAAGTTCAAGCACATGGCCAGCGCCTTGACGTGGGGGAGGCCCACGTGTCAGACATTGAGGATAGCTTGGTGCAGTCGCTGAAATGCCTGGACAGGGTGGAACGAATTTCGAAATAGGTCGCCATTAAGAACGAGGACTTGGAGGCGCGCAGTCCGCACAACAACGTGCGCATTTTTGGCATACCAGAGACTGGTACAGCCGGGAGGATGGATGTGTTTGTGGAACACTTTCTATCTGATTTATTTGGCAGAGAGGCCTTCACCCCGGGATTTGTAATAGAATGTGCGCACAGATACCTTGGACCTAGGCCTAATCCTGGTCTACCACAGAAGCCCATAATTGCAAGGATCATGAATTTCAGAGATCGAGATTCAGTCTTGCGCCTGGCCTGGAAACGAGGTGATAACATTTGGCAGGACACCAAACTCTCTTTCTTTCCTGACTTCACTGTCATGGTCCAAGATGCCCGCCACAAGTTCAACGGGATAAAGGCAACCCTCAGAAATTTGGGATTGAAATATGGAATGCTGTACCCGGTCAGGCTTAAAGTAGATGTGGGAGGTCGCTCTCGCATATTCGACACTCCGACAGAGGCACAAGAATTCTGTTACACCTACAAGAAGAACAACAGCGGGCCCAGGACTGGAGATGGATGTACTTCCCCCCCGCATAGCGGTTCAGACGCTAGTATGGAACTCTGTTTCAATACAGGGACACGCTGATGTGGCATCTCTAACCTCTCATTTGACTCTCTGGGGATTATGGGTGTTAGAACTGGGGGTCTTTAGTTGGCAGAGGTAGGTACCACTGTCCAAATAGGGACCCTTGCTTCTAGTCAGGGCAAGGAGATAACCCTCTGAGATAACCCCTGCTCACCCTCTAGGTAGCTTGGCACGAGCAGTCTAGGCTAACCAGAGGCAATGCGTAAAGTATTTGTACCAACACTCACAGTAACACAGTGAAAACACCACAAACTGACTCCACAACAGTTTAGAAAAATAAAGGTATTTTAATCTAAACTACACAAGACCAAAACGACAAAAATCCAACATACACAGTTCAAGAATATGGTTTCAAAAGAGTTCTTAAGGTTGGGTTAAAATTTCTTTAGGTTGCGATAGAATTCTCTACGTTGCGATAGAATTCTCTATGTTGCGATTGAATTCTCTACTGATGCGTGAAAAGTTCACAGTTGCGTCACGTTTACTCACAGTACCTTTTAGTTGCAACAAAGTTCCAAATAGCAGAAGCTGGTGCGGTGGAAAACAAGCGATGCATTGCTCCTGAGACCCTGGGGAGGCGATGTGACAGTCCCGCTGCAGCAGCGGGCGTGATGCGACGAATCCGGTCTGTATGGGGAGGAAGGCCACTTGTATGGATTCCGGTGCGTAGGTTCCGTAGGAAGTTTGTTCTCGCAAAGGCACGATGCAACGATCTCGTAGGGACTGCGACGATCTCCGGGGCGACGATGCCCGATCCAGCGGTGATCCTTTCTCTCGCAGCTCCTCGATGTGATGGTTCTGCGACGATGCTCGCAGCGACGTGATGCGGTCCGCAAGCAAGCGGTGCGGCGATCTCACCCAGTGACGACAGGCTCTGCGACGACACTCGCAGCGATGTTTGACTTTCCCGCACCGGTCTGGTGCGTCCCGCAAACGAAGGATGTGACGTCTCTGGCAGCGGCATCAGGCGTTGCGACGATCTCGACCTCCGTAGCGGCGGAAAACTGTCGGGGATGCGCTCCACAAGCGAGCGATGCGACACTTTTCAGTTTCAAAAGTCTCTCAAGCTTAGTTTCAAGCTTCCCAGCAAAGGTACAACTTCCAGAGGCCCCACAACTGGATCAAGCACTCTAGGAAGGACATAACTCTCTCAGCAGAGTTCAGGGAAGCTGGGGGTGAAGTCCTTTTGTTCCTGGGACTTCAGAACAGGGAGCCAGCTCTACTCAGGCCCTTGGAGATTCCTTCAAGACAGGGGACACAGCTCAGCAGCAAAGTCCTTCCCATTTCCTTGGCAGCAAAGCAACAGGTCAGTCCAGCAGAGCAACAGCAGGACAGTCTTCCTTCTTCAGTTTCAGCTTTCTCCTTGGCAGAGGTTCCTTCTTGATTCCAGGATGATCTAATTTTCTGTTGTCAGGGGTCCTGTACTTATACCCCTAAAGTCTTTGTTCTCTCTGTGCATGTGGGCCCTGAGCCCGGTCTGAACCAGTTCTGTGTGTTTCCTGAGTACTTTGTTTTGCTGGCTGCTTCTTTCCTTTCAGAGTGAGGGGCAGGGTCCTCAGCCGCCCGGCAGGAGGTGGAGCCAGCATTGTGGAAGGCAGGCACTGCCCTATTCAGGCCCGGTGCTAACTCCTCCCACCACTCCAGTTGAAAATGCAGTCATTCAGCCTAGGGCTGACTCATCCAGCCTCCTGGGGAATCCCCAGCCCCTGTCACTCTCAAACCAGACAGTCAATACACAAACAGGCCCAGGCACACAGAAGGGTCAGACAGGAGAACAGCAACTTTCTAACAGTGCTGTTCTCAAACACAGGATTTAAAAACAACCTTTCCTAAAAGATGTGTTATTAAATTCTGAGTTCAGGTATACTAGATACTTATGTCCTATCTTGTTCCTATGAGAAGAAATGCTGTTAACCACTGTAGCCAGCATCCCCCATGTTAATTTATGGAGCAAGATAGCCTTACAATAGTGAAAAACGAAAATGGCTGCCATTCACTATCAGAGCATGTTACCTGCAATAGTACATGCTCTACCTTTTACATACCCTGCACCCTGCCCAGGGGGGTACCTTGGGCCTTCCATAGGGGTGACTGATGCACACAAAAAGGGAAGGGTTAGGCCTGGTCGGTGGGGACACTGACCAGGAGGACATGGCAGTTCTAAACTGCACACAGGCACTGCAGTATCAGGCCTGAGACATCATTTTAGGGCTACTCCTGTGGGTGGCACAATCAGTGCTGCAGGCCCACTAGTAGCATTTGTCATCACCAGCCCTGGCACACCCAGTGCACTTTGCTAGGGACTTCATGGTGATACAAATATGCCAAACATGTATATCCAATCAGAATAACAATTTACATAGGGAGCACTTACACTCTGGCACTGATCAGCAGTGGCAGAGTGTCCAAAGCATCTAAACCAGCAAAAATGGAATCCAGCACAGCATCAAAAATACAGGAGGTAGAGGCAAAAAGATAGGGGAAACCGCGTCAAAGATGCCAGGTCTAACACGTGTCCCCTAAAGCTGAAAGTGGGGAGAACTGCCCACCCACTTGGGAGTTCTCTTCACTAAGGCGGAAAAACCTGGACAGACCATCAGCATTGGCGTGTTCTGTGCCAGGGCGGTGTACCACCGTGAAGTCCATTCCCTGTAGGGAGATGGACCACCTCAACAGTTTTGGGTTCTCACCCCTCATTTGCATTAACCATCTGAGGGGCCTGTGGTCGGTCTGAACACGGAAGTGAGTCCCAAACAGGTAGGGCCTCAACTTTTTCCGAGCCCAGACCACAGCAAATGCTTCTCTCTCAATCGCACTCCACCTCTGCTCCCTGGGGAGTAGTCTCCTGCTAATGAAGGCTACCGGCTGGTCTCCTCCCTTCTCAGTGATTTGTGAGAGTACTGCTCCCACACCATGCTCTGAAGCGTCTGTCTGTACTATGAACTCACTGGAAAAGTCAGGTGCCTTGAGCACCGGTGCTGTGCACATAGCAGTTTTCAGGGTTTCAAAAGCCGTTTGGCAGGCGTCAGTCCAGTCAACTCTTTGGGAAACTTCTTGGAAGTGAGTTCTGTCAAGGGGGCGACAATGGTGCCATATCCCTTGACAAACCGTCTGTAATACCCGATGAGTCCTAAAAAGGCTCTCACCTCTGTCTGGGTCTTGGGGGGCTCCCAAGCCAGAATGGTATCAATCTGTGCTTGTAGTGGCGCCACCTGGCCGCTCCCCACCTGGTGTCCCAAATATACCACAGATCTCTGCCCTATCTGGCACTTACTGGCCTTGATAGTGAGACCTGCCCTTTGCAGAGCCTTCAACACTTCACAGAGGTGTTGCAAATGTTCCTCCCACGTGGAGCTGAACACAGCAATGTCATCCAGGTATGCGGCGCTGAATTCCTCCAGGCCGGTCAGTACCTGGTTAACCAGTCTCTGGAATGTGGCAGGGGCATTTTTCAACCCAAAGGGCATGACTCGGAACTGGAAGTGCCCCTCTGGCATTGAAAATGCTGACCTCTCTTTGGCCCCATCAGTTAAGGCAATCTGCCAGTACCCAGAAGTCAAATCAAAGGTACTGAGGTACTTGGCAGCTCCCAACCGATCCACGAGCTCATCAGCTCTGGAGATGGAGTGTGCGTCAGTCTTCGTGACCGCATTGAGCCCACGGTAGTCCACGCAAAACCGGAGTTCTGGAGGGCCACCAGGCGTAGCAGCTTTCTTGGGCACTAAGACCACTGGGCTAGCCCAGGGGCTGCTGGAGGGCTCAATCACCCCTAGCGCCAACATCTTGGAAACTTCTTCCTTGATGCTGGCCCTGACCTTGTCAGCTACCCTGTAAAATTTGTGTTTCACAGGCAGACTGTCTCCAGTGTCCACATCATGGACGCACCAGTTGGTGACTCCTGGGGTCAGGGAGAACAGGGAGGAGAACTGACCCAACACTTGGCGACAGTCCCTCTGCTGCTCTGGGGTCAGGGTGGGCAAGAGGACCACACCATCCACTGACCCATCTTGCTCCTTAACTGCCAGGAGGTCAGGGAGAGGATCACTATCCTCTTCCATTCCTGCATCTGTAGCCATGAGCATAGTCACTTCAGACCTCTCAAAGTGTGGTTTGAGGCGGTTCACATGCAAGACTCTTGGGGGCTGCCTGGGAGTCCTCAGGTTAACCAGGTAGGTTACCTCACTCTTCCTTTCCACCATCTCATATGGCCCAGTCCACTTGTCTTGGAGCGCACAATGCTCCACTGGCGCCATCACCCACACTTTCTGCCCAGGTTGAAATTCGACCAGAGTGGTATTCTGGTCGTACCATCTTTTCATTTCTTCCTGGCTTGCTTCCAGGTTCACCTGAGCGAGCTTCCTGAGCGTTGTGTCTGGTTGCGGATGGGCAGCACATAGCTGAACACATCCTGGGGGGTTTTCCCACGGGACTTTTCCCAACCCTCCTTCACCAGTGAGAGAGGTCCTCTAACAGGGTGGCCATACAGGACTTAGGGTTCAACCCTAACCCTAAGGGCTTCTGAGGCACCTCCCTGTAGGCAAACAACAGGCATGGTAACAAGACGTCCCACTTTCGTCTCATGGGCTCCGCGAGGCCCATAATCATACCTTTTAGGGTCCGGTTGAACCTTTCAACCAACCCATTTCCTTGAGGGTGGTAAGGAGTGATGAACTTATAAGTTACCCCACACTCCTCCCACAGGGACTTCATGTACTTAGAGATGAAGTTGGTACCCCGGTCGGAGACCACCTCTCTGGGGAACCCCACACGGGAAAAGATCCCCATTAATGCACGGCCCACCACGGGTGCTGTGATTGTCCTGAGAGGGACTGCTTCCGGGTACCGGGTGGCATGGTCCACCAAGACCAGGATGAAGCTGTTGCCTAAGACTGTCTTGGGGTCCAGGGGCCCTATAATGTCTATGCCAACCCGCTCGAATGGGGTGCTCACTACTGGGAAGGGTTGAAGGGGTACCTTCAACTTCATTCCAGTCTTGCCCTAAGGGCTTCTGAGGCACCTCCCTGTAGGCAAACAACAGGCATGGTAACAAGACGTCCCACTTTCGTCTCATGGGCTCCGCGAGGCCCATAATCATACCTTTTAGGGTCCGGTTGAACCTTTCAACCAACCCATTTCCTTGAGGGTGGTAAGGAGTGATGAACTTATAAGTTACCCCACACTCCTCCCACAGGGACTTCATGTACTTAGAGATGAAGTTGGTACCCCGGTCGGAGACCACCTCTCTGGGGAACCCCACACGGGAAAAGATCCCCATTAATGCACGGCCCACCACGGGTGCTGTGATTGTCCTGAGAGGGACTGCTTCCGGGTACCGGGTGGCATGGTCCACCAAGACCAGGATGAAGCTGTTGCCTAAGACTGTCTTGGGGTCCAGGGGCCCTATAATGTCTATGCCAACCCGCTCGAATGGGGTGCTCACTACTGGGAAGGGTTGAAGGGGTGCCTTCAACTTCCCACCACGGGTGCTGTGATTGTCCTGAGAGGGACTGCTTCCGGGTACCGGGTGGCATGGTCCACCAAGACCAGGATGAAGCTGTTGCCTAAGACTGTCTTGGGGTCCAGGGGCCCTATAATGTCTATGCCAACCCGCTCGAATGGGGTGCTCACTACTGGGAAGGGTTGAAGGGGTGCCTTCAACTTCATTCCAGTCAATGTGGACTTTTGCCACTGGCTTGACAGGTTTGGCAAGATCTGCAAAAGGAACCAACGTGCTTTCTCATCTGGGGCCAGTGGAAGTGGATGACAAGCCGGTTCAGGGTCTTGTCTTGCCCCAGATGTCCTGCAAGAAGCACGTCATGGGCCAGACCCATTAGGAAGTTTCTGAAGCGCTCCGGTACCACCAGCACACGGGCTGCACCGTGCTCAGCAAACTTAGGCTCGCTATATAGTAGGTCATCTTCCCAGTAGATAAAGTGATCTCTGGCTGCTCCACCTGCTGCCTGATCTACAGCCTGTTGCCGCAGACCAATGAGGGAAGGGCATTCTTTCTGCGCCTGGCAGAATTCCTCCCTGGAGGGACCACCTTCCTGCTGCCAATGGGTCAGCTCAGGTAGGTCTCCCAGTTCTGCCACCTGTTCCCCTGTAGGTTCCAGGGCATCCCCCTCAGGTTCTGCTTCCTCCTGGACCTGGCTGGGGCTGGTTTCCCGCGCCCTCTGCCTCTTCCTCTCCTGGCAGGTCTCTGGGCCACTGTTTCAGGCTCCAGTTCTGCTGAATCCCCGCCTACTGGCTGTCATAGCACGTGTGACACACAGATCCACGCAGGCAAACCCAACATCTCCAAGTGAGTTCTGTGTTCTACATCCTTCCATGGAGAACTCTCCAGGTCGTTACCTAACAGACAGCCTACAGGCAAGGCATCACTGACAACTACCTCCAAGAGACCAGAGACTCTCCCCCATGCAAAGGGAACACACGCCAGCTTGCAGAGGCGCACTGAGCTGTCAGCTGTCACTACAGGGCGGAATACATCAGGGATGATTTGCTCTTCAGACACCCACTGACACCTCACGGATGTCACGCTGGCTCCTGTGTCTCTCAGAGCCTCAATCTCCCTCCCATTGATGGTCACCTTCTGCCCATATCTCTTAGTGTTAGAGGGCAGTAAGGTTTCCTGGACCATCTCTTGGTCTCCTAGAGAGACAAGGGTCATAACTGCTAGCTCCCTCCCCCCAGTCACTAGAAACCAAATCCCCTCCCAAAGCTACACTAGCTAACGCTGGGGCGGGAGCACCAGTGGGTGCGGGCTTCTTCTTGGGCCAACTTGGAGCAATGTGGCCCACCTCATTGCAGTGATAGCAGATAGGGGGACCTTGGTTATTCCTTCTATCTCTATTGTCCCGCCTGCCCTTATGGGGCCATGGCTGTCTAGGTTTGGGGGGTTGGGATTCCTTTCCCTGAGAACTATTTTGGGGCCCTTGTGAGAACTCCTTTTGGTTACCCTTGTCCCCCCCACTCTTCTGCTGGGGACCCTGCCCACCTTTGGCTGTGGTACCCACAATTCCTCTGTGGACCCTGGTACTGGTCCAGCGGTCCGCCTCCTTAGCAAGCTCAATGGGGTCTGTCAGCTTGCTGTCTAAAAGATGCTGGCGCAGCTCTGGAACACAAAGACTACTCAAGTGCTCCCAACTGATTAAATGCAACAACCCCTTAAAATCAGTTACTTTACTGCCATTCATCCAACCTTCCAGTGCACGCGAGTACACATTCACACACTCCATCCAAGTCTCAGACTCTCTCTTCTTGGAGTTTCTAAACTGCAGTCTATACTGCTCTGGAGTAAGGCCATACCTGAGACATAAGGCCTCCTTCATATTGGGGTAGGTCATGGCACCTGCTAACTCTAAGGGCTCTAGAGCACTCCTCCCAGAAGCTTTAAAATGTTTCCACAGGCCCGCCCCCCAATGCTGTTCAGACACACCATTCATTCTCAATGCAATCTCATACGAAGTGAACCACGCATAAATATCCTCACTCCTATGGTAATTCTGCACTAGGTCCTTGGGAATGTATACTTTACCCCCCTGCACTGGCTGCGCGCTGCCACCATTTGAACTGACATCCACCTCCTTGGCTTTAAGATCCAGTTCTCTCATGCTCAACTCATGAGCCAAAAGCAATTTCTTTTCCTCCAAGGCGCGGGCACTTTTGCTCTCCTCCGCCGCCTTTTCTCTCTCTTTATCCATTTCAAATTGCTTCATTTTCATTTTCAGAACTTCCAACTCATATTCTCTTACTCTCTGATTTTCTTGTAACTCTTCTGGGCTGAGGCCCCTGCTGGAATGGTTGCTGCCAGCTCCTGAGCCTACTCTGCCCACTGGCAGATCTGTGACTTGAAAACTATTCTTTGCATCCACAGAATCATTTCCATCTTGTGCATCCCAATGGGCCTTCAAGATTTTCTGCATCTCCTCTTTCCTGGCGCCTTTTGTGGGGCACCCAAATTTCTGGCAGAAGTGCTTAAGCTGTTTCGCTGGATAGGAGTACAAATCCTCAATGACAAACTCGCAATCTCCTACTGCCCCTTCACTGAGTGCCTTTCCTTTTGCAGCCATGATGCTTTGAAGAGTTACTCAAAAATAGAATAAAAAAAATCAAAAACCAGTAGTATGCGGTGGCGTAGTGGTCTGCACTCGCTAGTGATGTACACCAATTACTGTTGGTCAAGTACAAATACAAGTTCAAATCCCACCGCCTGACCACCAATGTTAGAACTGGGGGTCTCTAGTTGGCAGAGGTAGGTACCACTGTCCAAATAGGGACCCTTGCTTCTAGTCAGGGCAAGGAGATAACCCTCTGAGATAACCCCTGCTCACCCTCTAGGTAGCTTGGCACGAGCAGTCTAGGCTAACCAGAGGCAATGCGTAAAGTATTTGTACCAACACTCACAGTAACACAGTGAAAACACCACAAACTGACTCCACAACAGTTTAGAAAAATAAAGGTATTTTAATCTAAACTACACAAGACCAAAACGACAAAAATCCAACATACACAGTTCAAGAATATGGTTTCAAAAGAGTTCCTAAGGTTGCGTTAAAATTTCTTTAGGTTGCGATAGAATTCTCTACGTTGCGATAGAATTCTCCATGTTGCGATAGAATTCTCTACTGATGCGTGAAAAGTTCACAGTTGCGTCACGTTTACTCACAGTACCTTTTAGTTGCAACAAAGTTCCAAATAGCAGAAGCTGGTGCGGTGGAAAACAAGCGATGCGTTGCTCCTGAGAAGCTGGGGAGGCGATGCGACAGTCCCGCTGCAGCAGCAGGCATGATGCGACGAATCCGGTCTGTATGGGAAGGAAGGCCACTTGTTCTCGCAAAGGCACGATGCGACGATCTCGTAGGGGCTGCGACGATCTCCGGGGCGACGATGCGCGATCCAGCGGTGATCCTTTCTCTCGCAGCTCCTCGATGCGATGGTTCTGCGACGATGCTCGCAGCGACGTGATGCGGTCCGCAAGCAAGCGGTGCGGTGATCTCACTCAGCGACGACAGGCTCTGCGACGACACTCGCAGCGATGTTCGACTTTCCCGCACCGATCTGGTGCGTCCCGCAAACGAAGGATGCGACGTCTCTGCGACGATCTCGACCTCCGTAGCGGCAGAAAACTTCTCGCACTGTCAGGGATGCACTCCGCAAGCAAGCGATGCGACACTTTTCAGTTTCAAAAGTCTCTCAAGCTTAGTTTCAAGCTTCCCAGCACAGGTACAACTTCCAGAGGCTCCACAACTGGATCAAGCACTCTAGGAAGGACAGAACTCTCTCAGCAGAGTTCAGGGAAGCTGAGGGTGAAGTCCTTTTGTTCCTGGGACTTCAGAACAGGGAGCCAGCTCTACTCAGGCCCTTGGAGATTCCTTCAAGACAGGGGACATAGCTCAGCAGCAAAGTCCTTCCCCTCTCCTTGGCAGCAAAGCAACAGGTCAGTCCAGCAGAGCAACAGCAGGACAGTCTTCCTTCTTCAGTTTCAGCTTTCTCCTTGGCAGAGGTTCCTTCTTGATTCCAGGATGATCTAATTTTCTGTTGTCAGGGGTCCTGTACTTATACCCCTAAAGTCTTTGTTCTCTCAGTGCATGTGGGCCCTGAGCCCGGTCTGAACCAGTTCTGGGTGTTTCCTGAGTACTTTGTTTTGCTGGCTGCTTCTTTCCTTTCAGAGTGAGGGGCAGGGTCCTCAGCCGCCCAGCAGGAGGTGGAGCCAGCATTGTGGAAGGCAGGCACAGCCCTATTCAGGCCCAGGTGCTAACTCCTCCCACCACTCCAGTTGCAAATCCAGTCATTCAGACTAGGGCTGACTCATCCAGCCTCCTGGGGAATCCCCAGCCCCTGTCACTCTCAAACCAGACAGTCAATACACAAACAGGCCCAGGCACACAGAAGGGTCAGACAAGAGAACAACAATTTTCTAACAGTGCTGTTCTCAAACACAGGATTTAAAAACAACCTTTCCTAAAAGATGTGTTATTAAATTCTGAGTTCAGGGATACTAGATACTTATGTCCTATCTTGTTCCTATGAGAAGAAATGTTGTTAACCACTGTAGCCAGCATCCCCCATGTTAATCTATGGAGCAAGATAGCCTTACAATAGTGAAAAACGAAAATGGCTGCCATTCACTATCAGAGCATGTTACCTGCACTAGTACATGCTCTACCTTTTACATACACTGCACCCTGCCCAGGGGGTACCTTGGGCCTTCCATAGGGGTGACTGATGCGCACAAAAAGGGAAGGGTTAGGCCTGGTCAGTGGGGACACTAACCAGGAGGACATGGCAGTTCTAAACTGCACACAGGCACTGCAGTGTCAGGCCTGAAACATCATTTTAGGGCTACTCCTGTGGGTGGCACAATCAGTGCTGCAGGCCCACTAGTAGCATTTGTCATCACCAGCCCTGGCACTCCCAGTGCACTTTACTAGGGACTACATGGTGATACAAATATGCCAAACATGTATATCCAATCAGAATAACAATTTACATAGGGAGCACTTCCACTCTGGCACTGATCAGCAGTGGCAGAGTGTCCAAAGCATCTAAACCAGCAAAAACGGAATCCAGCACAGCATCAAAAATACAGGAGGTAGAGGCAAAAAGATAGGGGAAACCACGCCAAAGATGCCAGGTCTAGCAATGGGTAATGCTTACTATACATCTGTTTTGTCATAAAGTTAGTCGCCCGACCGACGCTGCGTGGCCACCCCTTAAGATGTACACTTTATTCTGTTTTTTTTGTTTCAGTGTGTATGGAAGTGTTTTTCCAATGGTTGTTCACACATTCGTAAAGTAAGTTGGCACTTCCTGATGATTATTGGGTCATGGTATTGCCTTACTTGGGATCGGGTGAGGTTGGTTGGTGGGAGTTGGAGGGGAACTTTGCGATGGTTACGCATTTTCAATGATGTTACAAAAGGTCACTTTCACATGACTATTTCTTAAGTATGCAATTTGTTCACATGTTTTTTGATGTACACCCATTAGGGCTCAGCTAGGTAATATTGTTGGTCCCTCTGGTTTGTCCCTTATGTCCTGGAATGTACGAGGCCTTAACAACACCCGCAAACAACATCAGATATTCAATTATTTATTGCGACATAAGGTCGATATTGCCTGTCTACAGGAAATACATCTACCCAAAGCCGATACCATGCACATGGCTGCTAGTTGGGAGGCACATAGATATTTTGCCAGTTATAGCAGCTACGCTAGGGGCGTCACTCTCTTTATTCATAAGAGGCTCCCCTTCAGCCCTGGCAAAGTGGTTGCAGACAGTGAAGCCGTTTCCTTCTTGTTAGGGGCATACTCATGGGACATTTCACAGCCTTAGTAGGTGTCTATGGCCCAAACGTTGATACTCCGGAATTCTTTCACTCCCTACATACACTAGATGAATCTCAAACCCAATCTGATTATTATGGGAGGGTGTTGGACTTGGCCCTTTTGGCAGGTTCACCCCTAAACTTTTTGCTTTTAATTGTGACCTGATACTAGTTGTTTTTGGCTTCTGCGCTCTTTATGTTTAAATCATTTTTATTGTGGCAACACAGAGAATCAAAATATACATTGCGTAGAAGGTGCAAGACCTGTGTCCCAGTGTAAAGTGCGTGCGCAGTCCGAGTGCGTGTGGTGAGATTGGCCTGCCCTCCCACAGGAATGCATGGGGAATGTGTGTGTCCATGGTAGTTCCTGATGTGTGGGGGGTGCAGGGGCGAGTTTGGTATGTGCGAACTCAGGAGATCAAATGCTGTGCGACGGTGGACGCAGATTTAATGTGTCTGGTGTGGAAGTGCCACTTCTAGAAGTTGGCATGTCTGTGTAGTAAATGTGAATTGACTGTCTGGCTTGTGATTGGCTAGAGCTGGCTGGTGTGCCTGGCTCCAGGAGACAGGATGGGTCTGCCCCGGTGGTGAATGGAGAGATCTGCATGTTGATGGGTGGGAGGAGTGCACCTGGGACCTGAAAAGGGCTGGGCCTTCCCTACACAATGCTGGCTCCGCCCCCTGTGATGCGACTGATGTTCCTAGCTTGTCCTGTGAATGGGGAGAGGGGCTGAGCACAACAAAATGCTCAAGAACCAGTTGTAACTGTTTCTCCCCCTACCATGCAGCCTAAGACAAAGTATAAATATGTATAAAAAGGGGCTGTGACCCCTTGTAAAGTTCTCTCTCTGGATCCTATCTTGCGGGGGGCCTGCTGCTGCTGGGCGCCAGGAGGTACCGCCACTGGGGACTGCCTCCAGGCATGGAGGTCCCTGTGAGCTGGCCCCTGGGCCCAGCCTTTGCCCTCCCGCCTTCATTCCAAGGCTTTACTGGACTTTGCCAGTAGCACCTGGGAGCACTTTATTTCCATTTCTAGAGAAGCGCTGGATCTCCATTCTTTGAGGAGCACTTCACTTTGGTGCTACGCGGAGCAGCGCCTCTGATTTACATGGCAGCACGAGGCTGCGATCATTTCTGTGGTGGGATGCGATCCTTTTCTGGTGGGGGGACCCCCGGCTTGGAGTCTCCCCATTCCCCCGCAATCGCGCTTATTGACGGCACGGGTGCCCACCCCGCATTTCCTACCGCCTTTGAGGAAATCCGAGTGTCACCCCACATTTTCGTCGGTTTATATCCCTAGCGTGTGCTCACCCTTCCAGGGACTTTGTGCTTTCATCGGGAGCCTACCCTGAACTACTGCAGACACGAGGTGAAAATACTAAGGGACGCCGCTCTGCTTGCGGCGACCCGGAAGTGCAGGAAAGTTACAACAGGAAGCGGACGGGAGCCCACCCGCGCTCCTGTGCCCGGAAGAAGATTACCCCATCTTCCCCTGGGGCTTCTGAGAGCGAGGGAGAGCCCCAGACTGCCCGCTGGAGCCCCGTGGTGCCGAGTGAGGCGGAAGAGGACTGCAGGCGCTGTCAGGGCTCCTGTGTGTCAGGAGGAGCCCCACGTGTGCAGACAACTAGAACCTGGGGTTCACCGGGAACCTTCTTCACCGGCCGCAAGAAGCAGCCAGAAGACAACGGAGACTCCGCTCCGTGAATTGAAGGAGACCGCCTGCAGAGGAGACGGCCCCGGTGCGGGAACCCATGAGCCGGTGAGTGAGGGCTTGGAGGGATACTCTTGCCAGCAGCTACTTTCTATGAGCGAGCCCGCCGTTGCGGGACGCTCCAACGTTGGGTGCACAGTTGTCCTGAGTGCCAGTGGGGCCCGTGGTGGTGGATTGAATAGGGCCCCTTCTGCTGACTGAGCGGTCCCGCACATGGAAGAGGGCCGCTCCAACATCTTGGGGCTAATCATTTTCAGAGCCTACATGTCTCCAACGCACCCCCATTTATTTAAAGTCCCTGTGTGTGTGAGGGGCTTCGGGGTGCCATTTGGTTAACCGCTGCAAAGCTGGGGGCAAGTGTTGTCCTCTATATTGGCCTCATTATTGTCAGAGCCTATGGCTCCACCATGGGCACATTTGTTTAGAAGGGCCAGCGCGATCCCCAGTGCCTAGGGGCCCGTTCTTTCCCTAGTTTGGTGCATGATCCTTTCAGGAGTCAGTGTGCTCCCTGATACATAGTTGTTTTAGAGCCTAGAGGGCTCCAACGTTTGGCACCATTGGTTTAAAGCGTTTAAAGGGCTACTGAGAGCCCTTGCCGCCTTTTTCCCTATCTCACAGCTGCCCAGCAAGTAGTGGGCAGCTGCACCGTTTAGGTTCTTCATTTTTAGGGCACATGTTCTTTGGGATCTCACAGCTGCCCAGCAAGTAGTGGGCAGCTGCCACGTTTAGGCCCTAAACTCTTGCGCACTCTGCTTGTGGCTGCGTGCGCAGTCACCCCAAGCATTCTGGACATTGGGCCTTTGAGCCCCATGGAAGGCCAGTTGGCCTGGGGGCAGTATCCTATGTGATTTTTGCACAATGTGATTACTTAATATGTTTGGGATAATAATTGCCTAATGCGATTTATGAGTAATGTGCAATGCCTTTATGCCTGTGATACCTCTAAATGTGTTTTCATGCTTAGGTGGTTATTTTGCCTAGTACAGTTTATACTAGTGAGTTTAGGTTTACCTGCGTGATCTATGCCTAAAGTGATTAGGATTGCGTAGTGTGTACCTACCTTTTACCGGTGGTTACTGGTTTTGTCATACACTTGTTATTTTGTGCTACAATTATTCTATGTTCTAGAAGTGCTATTTCTACTAAGAGCTGTTTCTGAAAGTGGCCCACGTGGCCCTGTCTGGTGTAAATAATCCCCTGTAAATACTGCCCTGTGCCAGTTGGCACAGTGTATCTGTGTGATTATGATCTCATGTGTTTATGGTAATACAAAGGCTATTTTTTATATATAACCTTGTGTGGAGTTCCTTTTTGTGGTGTGCCTAGTGTGTTGCTGCTGTGTGTGTGTGTGTGTTGCACAAACGCTTTACACATTGCCTCCGGGATAAGCCTTACTGCTCGTGTCACGTTGCCAAGGGAGTGAGCAGGGGTTATCTTGGCGTGTAACTCCCTTGCCCTAACTAGAGTGGTGGTTTCTGCCCGGCTTTGGCGCAAGCCTTAGCCAACCAGAAATCCCATTTCTAACAGCGAGGACTTCAATGTATTATTAGATCCTAGATTAGACAGCACATCCTCATCCCCTGACTCAAAACCACGCTCCTGACGCGCACTGCAGGAAATTTGCCGACAACTTTCATTGATAGACACAATCCTACCAGCACCTCATATACCCATTATTCTGGTTACCATAATACATGGACCAGGATAGATTATTGGCTGGTTTCTCCGGGAATTGCTGGCTGGTTTTGAGACCTAGAGATATTACCACGGACATATTCTGACCATTCCCCGGTAATACTTTGCTTATATGTCCCCCGGCCGGAGGGCTTTGAGCGGCAGTGGCGGTTTCCATGCAGGGCGCTGCAGGATGAGGTCTTTAATGCGGAGGTACGAGAAGCCATTGAAGATCATTTTACTCTAAATACTGGATCTGTGGATACTTGGGCGGTCCTGTGGGAGGGCTTTAAAGCATACATAAGGGGTGTCTGCATCGCTAAAGGTGTTGGCGTGCTAAAAGACTTGCGCACCACGCTGGCCCGCATTGAACAAGACATATCTACACTAGATTCTGAGTGACTCCGAAATGCCACAGCAGATGCTGAAACTCGGCGTTTGGCACTCTTGGTGGACTTTTGCGAAGCCGCGGACAGGGAAATGTTATATTTGGGTGGATATCAGTCTGCTACAATATATGGAGAGGGCGAAAGACATGGAAGAGTACTGGCACAAATGCTCCGCCCCGCTACAGTAAGGCATACATAACAGAGATATGCATCCCCCCCAAATCAGCCGGTCTCCTCTACATCGGAGATCCACAACACTTTCATAGAGTATTTTAAGGCATTATACAGCTTTAAGATTGGACGCGATCTTAACGATCATGAAGATTACTTAACTGAAATTGCACTGGTGTATCTTGAAAAATACATGCTGGATTTCCCGGCTGAGCCTATATCTGAGATGGATGTTGTGGGAGCAATAGTGGCGCTCCGCAGTTCCTCGGCCCCTGGTCTAGACAGATTTACAGGGGACTTTTATAAGGCCTACAAAGATATCCTTGCACCCCAGCTGATTGAAGTCTACGCAGAGGCGCTTGAGAGGCAAGTACTCCCCCGCGCGCTTCGGGAGGCAGTTATTATTCTCCTTCCCAAGCCTGACAAGGACTCCTCACTATGCAGTTCCTATAGACCCCTTTCGTTATTAAATTTAGATTACAAAATTTTGGCTAAGGTTATCGTCAGAAGACTCTCTCAATTAATAGAGTTTCTTATAACCCCTGCACAGTCTGGATTTGTCCCACACCGTTCCACTACACTCAATCTTCGGACCCTCTTCACTGTCATACACAGAACTGATCCCAAAAATGCCTGCTGCAGCTGTCTTGTTAGACGCCAAAAAGGCATTTGATTCTTTAGAATGGTACTTTTTTCTTTCTGTAATGCGTCGCATGGGGATGCCTGTGGGATTTGTGGCCACCACTGCTCTGTTGTATACCAACCCTACGGCTAGACTCCGTATAAATGGCACACTCTCGCATCCCTTTTCGTTGATGCACGACACGCGACAGGGATGTCCTCATTCCCCTCTATTATTTATATGAGCAATGGACCTGCTGATTAGACATTTCCAGGATGTACACCTCCACCGGGGTCTACAATTTAGCACAGGACCTTTATTAGTCTCACTCTATGCAGATTACACCATTCTATATGTGTGCCACCCACAGGACAATCTTGAACCAATCATACGGGAAATACTTCGGTTTGGCAGCTTTTCAGGGCTAGGCATTAATTGGCACAACTCCTTGGGACTGTGGATTTCCTTTTGAATGGTGCCACGATTCTGTGAAATACCTAGGTATTCATGTACACTTAGACTTTGCTAGTTTTATTAGCTTAAATTATGGTCAGGCAATACACAGGTTTGAGGCACAGGTGGAAAGCTGGCTGCGTTGTCGATGGTAGGCAGAGTCGCTATACTTAAAATGATAGAGTTCCCCAATTTTTTTTATTTATTTAAGAACATCCCCACCCCTCTCACTAAGACTTTTTTTTACAATTAAGTACACATCTTAAAAGATTGGTCTGGAGGGGGAAGAAGCCACATGTCCGTTGGCAGGTACTTACTCTTCCGAGTGACAGAGGGGGTGATGGAGTACCCGATCCTTATTTATATTATTTAGTGGCTCAGTGTAGCTATGCATTTGCATGGTATCACCCAGATGCTCGTATTCCATTTTTGAGACCTGAGGCTAATTTTGTACTTCCTCGGAAGTTGTCCTCGGTGTTACCGAAGGGCGCCCCCAGAGACCTGTGCGACAAACAAACCGTCTCCACTACTAGCTGGGCGTGGGACAGGTTACGGAGACTTCTAGGACTTACCACAATATACTCTCCGGCTCTACCTCTTCCAAATGTCATATGGCTCTCCATCACAGACGAAACACTGGTACAGTGCACATTAACCAAATTCAACATTACAAAGATAGAAGATCTATATCCAGACGATCATATCTTCTCAGTGTCCAAAGAGGTCCGATTCCAAGACAGATCTTTCATGGATACCTTTGCACTGCAACGCATTCGTTCAGCATTGAGAGCAGCGCTACCCACTTATCCGGTTGCACGTTTACCTATGGCCCCACTAACATTGATTATTGAGAGCGACACGGGTACCCATCTCTTTTCCAAAATGTATAGATCATGTTCTAGTCTGCGGCTGGTGACCGATGTTTAAATACGCACTGCATGGGAACAAGACCTAGGCCGTCCCATTACAGACGATCAATGGGAGAAATGCTGCATTTCAATGAGGGAAGTTTCCCTAAACAGCAGACACAAATGTATCCACTTTAAATTTTTCCGCCGCTTATATCACACACCAGCCATGTCACACAAAATTGATCCCTCCAGAACCCACCACTGCTTGAAATGTTCCGCTCAACATGCGGACTTTGCCCAACTTACATGGACCTGTCCCAAACTACAGACATATTTGGAACAAATACATGACACATTAGGAAACAAGATAGCGCTGACACTTATTCCCACACCAGAAATTGCACTCCTGGGATATACAGTTAACTTCCCCAAGAAGGTTAAGAGATTTGCAGCACTGGGGCTCTTACTGGCTAAACGGGAAATTGCGCTGCTATGGGGTCAACGTACTGTACCTACCCTTCAGCGATGGCTACGTAGCTTGGCCCATTGTAATGTTAACTGTGAACTATATTCTTCCCTAATGCCAAGTTCGTCGTGCCCTAAGGACATATGGGGCCCATACAAGGCATACATTGAACGTGAACGCCAGAAATCTGCCTCTCAAGTTGAAAGAGGAATAGTACCAGAGGGGGTGGGATGAGCATGCTGATATCTCACTATCTGAAATACTTCCAAACTTTTCTTCCTGTTCACTGATGGGGATCCCTATATAATTGAAGGGTATTTGTTATCCTTTTTGTTTGTTTTTCTTTTGTTTGGATGGGGTCTGGGTATTGATGGTCTTTACAGTGTGGGGGGAGGGGGCGGGAGGACTGATGGGCCTAACACAATCAAAATTTGTTATTATGAACCTCAAGATTTCCAATGTGCCTGAGCTGCATTATACAAGTCTCTATATAAGTGATGATTGCTATGTGATTTGATACTTAAAAATATACCACGCTGAATCCTTTGTGTTTAAGCGATGTATACGAAAATTTGAAAATAAAGATTAAAAGAAAAAAAAGGATGTTCAGAAGGCACTGAGTGGGATGGCAGCTGAAGGTGTTTGGGATTCAGTTGGAAATGGATTTACTGTTATAGTCAGATGGTTTGAGAGTCTGGGAAGTGAAATAGTTGGTTCTATCGTGAAACCTGTGTTAATTATTGGTCTTTGTGCACTAGTTGTAGTGGGAATTGTGAAAGGGTACAAAAGATGCAAGGCATTTGGAGGACTTCAAAAGAAAAGGGATTGCAGCAACAATTGTTTAGCTTGGTCCATCTGATAAGATTATCTGATAGGATCAGAAGATTGGTGTGATGGCTCAATTTGCCATCAGAGGGGGGATTGGAGAAGTGTAAAGTTGACTACACAATGAAAAACATTAGGAGTGCATCATAGCCAAAGGTAGTCAGTACTCGCCTATATTCTTTGTGACTAATGTCAATAATAGAAGTGAGGGTATAGCATATACAAAGATATCCCTGCAATTTAACAGAATGTATGTGTGTGTTTAGAAACATATTTAATATACTTGTGAGGACTAAATATTAATATTTCATGACAAATGTTTGTGAATGTTTGACCGATAAGTGAAATAATGACGTGTTTACTAAATTAAAGTATGTGTGGTTAGAACCTCTTACTGAATAATCATGTTACTACAGTTTTAATTCTAAAGGTATTTTTTTTAGAGTGTTTCATAAAGCGTGCACATCACCAAAGGGTTTTGGAGCGCTGTATATAGCGTTGTATGAACAAAATGATCGGTATAGACAGGTACATCAAAAGTAAAGAGCCACAATAGGCAGTTGCAACAGATATCACATTAAACGACTGTCATTCCATTACTATTCCATTAGTCCACATTGATCTAGCATCTTCATGGTAGGTATTTGCTGCTGCTCTGAACTATTCAGATCCAGGTACCCAGGGTAGCGGTGTTTCCGCTGGTTCCCCTGTAACCAATGTGCTTCTGACTACACTCAAGATTGCTGCCATTGTGACGTCCTTTGAGCCCTGGGGGTGGGGCTTTCCAAGAGTCTATGCAAGAAATCGATTCATTAGGATATTTTTCACCTCTTTTTTGAAAAAGTGGGTTGATGGGTTTGAAGGCACCATGGGTGGTAAGGAGTTCCAGATCCTTGGTGCCGCCCCAGAGAACGAGCGTGTGTAAGTTTTTTGTTTTCTGTATGTAGGAGGTTCCAGCCTGAGAGAGTTAGCACTTCTTAAGTAGCGGCTGCCACCGGACATTCTAATTTTTTCTGCCAGGTAACTTGGTCTGTTAAAATGTAGTGCTTTGTGTGTGAGGCAGGCAATTTTCAATTGCGTTCTTGCCCTGAGGGGAATAGAGTCTAGATACCTAAGTGATGTGGTGATGTCGTCAAAGAGTCTAATTCCTGTTACCAGTCTTGCCGCACCATTAAGAGTAGTTTTGAGTGGAGCTGTACTCGCTTTGGGTAGACCAGATAGGGTCGCCACGCCTATTCTATTCTAGAGACCACAGTGATTGTACTGCTTGTTTCAAGTCTGAAGGTGGTAGAAATGGTTTCAATTTCTTAAGTAATCTGAGTTGGAATGCCGCACTGCGTGTGGTAGCACTGATGTGAGCTCTCATGTTTAACACTTGTCCAGTGTTATTCCAAGGGATTTTGTGGAGTCAATGATGGTAGGTTTGCAACTGAGTGCATCTAGGTGCTTGAGCCCATCTTGGATGGGTGTGGAGCTGTTTTGAGGGGAGAAAAGAAGGAATTCGGTTTTCAAAGAGTTCAGCTTGAGGTTGTCCTGAGAGAATCCCTTGGAATAAGCATTGACCAGAACCTCAGCCTTTCTCCCCACATAAAAAACGCGGCCAAATGGGCTCTCTTCTCTCTACATCACCTCAAGAAAATCAAACCCTTAATTCCTGCTGATGATTTTAAATTAGTTGTTCAATCACTAGTTCTCTCTAGATTGGACTATGGTAATGCCATGCTTTCTGGAACCCCTAAAGTACACCTTGCACCAATCAAATCAGTCCTTAACCTCGCGGCCAGGCTTATTTCGGATTGTAAGCATTTCGATCGCATCTCCCCCATCCTCAAAGTTCTCAAATGACTTCCCACTGAAGGCAGATTCACCTACAAAAATGCTTGCATTATGCATAAAGCCTTGCATCAGCATACCCCATTGTATCTCGCAGACAAACGCTACAAAGCGGGCTGCTCTAGAGAAATGAGGAGCAAAAATATTCTCAGGCTAGTACCTTCCTTGGTAAACAAGAACGCTACCCAGTTACGCTCTTTCTCCCGAAATGCGCCTACTATCTGGAACACACTCCCCAAAGATCTACGGTGCAACCCCTCCTGCCTTAACTTCGTAAAAGAGCTCAAGCTGCACCTTCTCAACAAATACTGGGGTCCTATATTATGCCACCTAACAGGGGTTCACAACCTGCCCATGACGGTGCTGTGTTGTCACCACATTATACCGTACTTACTACACCCCCTCCTCTCATTCCCAAATATATTTCTACCCTCCCCCTACTAGTTCTCTTATACTCCCTACCTACCCCTATATGCTATCTCTTCTCCCAACACACTACTCAGTTTCCCGTTTCCTCTTTACTCCCCCCCTCCCCATCCCTGGCCAGCCATGCTGGATCAACTATCCAGTTCTGGCTATGGTCTAACTGTACTCATTATTTTCATGTCGTTACTGTTCTTTGCATTTTTTTCCTATTTTCTGGTACTTTCCCTTTTTGTACAAATGTTATATTTCATTTTGTCCCACTCCCAACCCTTGTTCAGCGCTCTGATACCCTTGAGTCTAGCCAGCGCTATATAAAACGGTTTAAATAAATAAAATTAATAAGAGCCAGGACTGAGTTTTGACTAGAGTTTTATTTAGCTAAATGTCGTCTAGGGAGGATATCTTTAAGTATAGTTGTGTGTGTACCTGCTTACATGTGGTGTGCAATGTTCAATTGATTTAGGATTCCAGTTAGTGGTTCCATATACAGGTTAAAGTGTGTGGGGGAAATGGTTGATCCTTGAGGGACTCCGCACCTCACTGGAGAGGAGTCAGAGAATGAGTTGCCTAGTTTGATGCGTTGTGAGCGATTCTGTAAGAAGGAAGCGAACCAAGAAAGCACTTTCTCAGACAACCTCATTCTGTTTTCTACTACTTTTAGTAGCATGTTGTGGTTGACCGTGTCAAACGCTGATGAGTGTTGCGAAATTTTTATTTGTGTGTGTAAAGGGTGCACTTAAATGTAACCCGTGCGTGGAGTAGTGTGGCTCACTGGTTAGAGGCGGCAGGCCTGAGAGCAGAAGTCAGCCTGGGACCAGGGTTCAATTCCCGACGCGGCAGGGTCGTGGACCTTGGTCAGCGGACTCGATAATTCTCGCTTCGGTGCTTACTCTAATCAGGGGTTCCACTCGGCAACTCTGGGCATTAGCTTGCCTAATCTCCACAACGGCCCCACCAATTCCGGGGATGCCTGGCTCCACCTTGGGGACTCCCAGCAGGGACCATCCCACAGGGAAAGCCAGGACGGGTTCCCCAGAGTTATACAGCGCCGGGACACCCCGTTGCTGGGGCAGCTGTGCGCTTTACAAGTATACTACATTTACATTCACATTTACATTTACATTAACTTAGCCTAACTTGAGGGCCTGAAATTTATTTGATTCAACCTCACGTTTCAGTTTAAAATTCAAATTAATATTTTTCTTTACAGTAGAATTGTTGCATGTATTTTGTGTTCCCACTTCAGGGGAACAAGGCTTCATTGGCAGAAATAAAAGAGTCTTTGTTCTCAGTAGATCGTAGGACATGTGAAGTGGCAACTGGGGCAAGGAGGCCGATAACGAGATGTGAGGTGAGTTCTCATGGGAGAAGGAGACAAGACCAAGGAAAGCTGAAATAACAATCGTGGGAATAGCAAGCTGGTGTGAAGAAGCCGATGTGTGCTGAAAGAAGAGAAAAGTACCAGTCAGATTTGTGGGATGTACCCTAGTTGCACCAGATGTTAATATGCAACGTAGTGAGGGATAGTAAGCATTCTGGTATAAGGCACTTTGAGGTACAAACCTCTTTGACTTCTGTGGCTTTATGCTACTTGACCCATGTTAGAGCTTCTTTTACAGAGGACTCTGACGGCTGACACTTTTCTTCCTATTTCACCTTCCTTTCACCTTGCTTTAGTTTAGGGATGCGACTTTACATTAGAAAGGAGTAGGGACAGATAGAAAGTCATTGCTTATCTTTAATGACAAAGTAATGCAATCTGATGTGAAGTTATGTTTTCTTATTAATCATATTGCAGTTATTGAGCTAGTGCTTTTCATTTTGTTATATAGAGTAAATCGATTTCAAAGATTTGGCTTCATCTTCTTTGTTTTATACTTCTATACTATAGTGCTTAGACTGGTTTATACTAATCTGTTTTTGAATCTGAAAAAAACTCACTAACTTGAGACGAGTTTCAAACTGAGTTATTGTGCAACCACATCTGGCTACACTGTATTTGGTTATTAGATCAAAAAGGTTTTCTACTCACCTCTCAAGTCCCACAAAAAGACCGCTGAGCAAGAATTTTGGAGTAAGTGGGCCCAAACACCATCACAGGCATTCACCATACATGCACAGAACAGCACTACATTTTTCGTATTATGTTCTCCTCGCCGGTATACATACAACCAGTGAATGCATTCATCATGCATGCACTGATGAGCACTGCTCTACCCCTGTGTCTACCCTTCCCAGAAAAAGATATAACCAGTGCAGAGTCACCACCCCTGCACTGCAAAAAACGTTACATCTAACTTATGTAGGCCAAGGGTTGAGTTAATCATAGAGCAGCAGAACTATAAAAAAGTGAATGAGCATGTTGGCTTCACTCCAGTGACACAGGATAAAAAGAACCTGTTCACTTCTACTGATCACTTCACGGTATGCTGCCACCACTGAGCTCGTGCTGCTTAGCTCCTGGTGAAGGTAGTAGCCTTCCACCACTATGAGGGTAGCGCTTTGGATGCCCCTATTGGCCCAACAACAATGCAATCCATGAGCCTATGTCATGATGCACAACCATGATCAATAAAAATCACCATTAGGAATTCAGAAATCAGTACAGTTGGGCACTCTCAGAGCAAGGGTACACTTAAATTACCATGCAGAGGATTTTTCTGTCCCAACAATCTGCAGGAGTCCATTTAACTTGCAGGCCGAGAGTATACTTTGGCACCATATCCTAGGAACTTATAGGAAAGTTAAATATGCCAATGAGGAAGGTAGACATTTTCGAAACGTTTTAGGGGTCAGCGCACATGCAGTGTGGCCTGGTTAGCACAGAGTAAAAAAAAAACATCAGCGTTAGTCCAGACATAGGGGTGGGGCAACTATGTAAAAATAGGCATTTTTTACATAACATGAGGAGACTAACACTAGGAGTGTTATACTGGGACACTCAGACATCAAAACTGGGCATCAACAATGTCACAGGGACATCAAAGCAATATAAGTTACATAGTGATAATGTTAGTGGCCAAATGAAACTGGAGCACCAACACTGAGCAACCAACACTAGAAAAAGAAAGCTGACTCTGGGATATTAATACTGGATGCATGACACTAGAGAACTCACGTGGGTGTGCACACTGAAAACGGAACACTGAGGCTCGCACATAAACAGTGACATGAAAAAGCTGTCACTGGGCTGCTAACACTAAGACAATAAGACTGGGAGAAAAATACTATGTGTTGCAAAGTGGAAGTATTATGTGATATGCATGGTGGGCCTTATCACGTAATACTAACACAATACCCAAACGTGGACCTCTTAGCAGTCAAACCTCGGCCCTGGTAGAGAGACACAGAGCAGTCAGGAGTACTTAGAGGAATATGTGTGAAGCACAGTACCAACATTGACAACAAGTAAGTGACACAATTTGAAAGACATCATGACCCCAATTTATAAAAATAGATTGTATTTTTAAATAAATATTTACACCAAAACGAATGTCATATGTTACAGATAATCTGAGTTATCAATTTTCAAAGTATTATGATAAATGCAATGAAAGCTGTCACATACATTAAACTTATTGGGAGAAAACACACTTAGCAAAACGATAGTTGCAGGGTGAGTTCAAGCAAACCCTCTTGTGGTTTATGTTCTATGGGGCTCCAGACCAAGACTCGACAGTCACTAATGTGTTACCTTGCCCAGGGAGTCTGGGTACTGAGGTTACTTGGCTGTCCTTGGTGCTGACATGATCCACGGACACTATAAAAAAGGCAGCACTTGGCAAAGCCACACTTTATGATGAAGTTACACTCTACCCTCGGAAAGTAGAGGCCTGTGGGATCCCAGGACCAGGATAGAACAGCTGGATTTCTTCTACCTTGCTTGGCGTTTCCGGGTGCAGAAGTAGCTGGCAACTGTCAATCACTGGGGGCTGGTTGATCCAAATGTGCTTTGTCGCACACTCGACAACATCAACCTCAGGATGCAGGGACACAGAAATGGGGTTGTTGATGACTGTGGTTGCTTACAATGTGAGTTGCTCTCTGGCTGGAGTCACTCAAGGGGCTGATCACTTGACTGGCGATCACATAGCCTTGGCTGCGGAAAATGAAGTCTTCAGATACTTTGATGACTGGAGGTCTACAGAAGTGAACTAGCAGCTTGAAACTTAAATTAAGCTTGGCTACCACTCTGTGCTTACAAGACACCACTTCTCTTCAGGCTCACTCTCAACAGGCTCAGGGTGTCACAATTATGTAACACTGCATGTTGATACTTCTGCAGTTTGTAGGTGAGTTGTTTGACAAGTCAGAGAAGTCTGTTTTGGATTTCTGATGTAACTGGAGTCCCTCTTGCTGGGAGCAATTCATTTCCACCATGGGCACATGTCAAAACTCAGGTTCAGGGCACTTAAGTGTCCTCTCTTTGCACTGCGGCAGCGTGCAGTGGCATACCTTTGGTGACTGAGCCTTCTTTGTGTCTCTTCTCGGATTCCAAAATAGAGATGAAATTGAATTTGAAGGTAAATTTGTAGAGCGTGAATTGCTGCCCAAGGGGCGTCCAAGCGCTAGAGTAACAGAGGAGACCTCGTGGTGTGGCTAGCAGAGAGTTAGTGGGAAGAGTTAAAGAGGAAAGTCTTTAACTGCTTGCGGAATGATGAGAGGTTAGGGTTGGCTCTGAGATGAAGGGGAAGGGTGTTCCAGGTCCTGGAGGCATTGTAGGAGAACGTCCTGCCGCCAGTCCTAGTCTTTTTTATTCTTGGGACCTTAGCCATGAACGTCTGGCTTGAGCGGAGGTTTCTGTTGGGGTGGTAGTGGGTGACTAAGTCTCGAGTGATCACAGGACCTGTGTTCCAGAAGGCCTGATGGGCAATACACATGGCCTTGAAGAGGATTCTCTGGCGTACTGGCAGCCAGTGAAGGCTGGCCAGACCGGCTCTCACTGATTGCCTACGAGGAAGCTCGAGCAGTGAGCGAGCCGCACAGTTCTGCACTATCCGGAGTCTGCGTAGGGTGTAATCTGGAGCGCCAAGGTAGAGCGCGTTGTTAAAGTCTAAGCGAGACTGTATTAGGCCCTGGATAGCTACCTGCTTAGCTACCATGGGTAGAAGGGGGAGGATTTTCTTTAGCGTCCTAAGGAGGCCAAAACAGGTGGCTGAAAGTTTAGTGGCCTGGGTATTAAATGAAAGGTTTCTGTCCAGCCACACCCCAAGGCTCTTGATGTTGTCCTTGGGTGCTGGAGGGGTGCCTAGACAAGGGGGCCACAAGGAGTTGAAGAAACAGGGGTTGGATGGGCCCAGGAGCATCAGCTCCGTTTTGTCCCCATTTAACTTGAGGGATGAGGAGGACATCCAGTTCTTTACATCCTCTAGACACTCTCTAAGTCCGCCTGTCGTTGGCGTGTTAGCCTCCTGTGCCAATGAGACCACCAGCTGGGTGTCGTCCGCGTAAGAAATGATCTTAACCCCAAATGGGCGGACGACCTCAGCCAATGGCCTCATGTAGATGTTGAAAAGTGCGGGGCTTAAAGAGGATCCCTGAGGGACTCCACACCTTAATGGTCTACTATTGGATACAGACTCACTGTCGAATACTCTAAAGGATCTATTCTCTAAGAAGGATTTGAACCAAAACCAGGCTTGGTCCTAAATTCCGACACTAGACAAATGATACAGCAGGGTGTCGTGGCTGACTGTGTCGAATGCCGCGCTGAGGTCAAGGAGGATCACTGCCACTGATCCTCCTTGATCCAGGATTTTTCTGGATTCCTCAGTGACCATAAGGAGGGCGGACTCGGTTCCATGTTTGGGTCTGAAGCCCGTTTGGGTAGGGTCTAACAATTGGTGGTCTTCTAGAAAATTCACCAGTTGGAGATTAATGTGTCTTTCCAAGATTTTACTCACCCAAGGGAGCAGTGAAATAGGCCGGTAATTTCTAAAATCTAGAGGGTCCAGCTTTTTTTTTTTAACAATGCTCGGTACCAGAGAAGCCCCTTAAATCCTAGTTTAGGGGTCGTTAAGGGCATGAGGGACAGTGGCAAATGGGCTTCTGATCCCTACAGCTAACCCGCCTCTGTAGTGACAACATCATGTAGGTGTACGTCACTGTGCTACCCAGAATACTCTATTTTAGGGTCTGTTGAAATGGCAGAACCCTTTCTTGGCTGTACAGAACTCTTTGGTCACCCTAAAGGTGTGGCTAACCTTTTGGGAGCGTATGCCTCCTGAGTACCTAATTTTCCCACCTGTTGGATGGACAGGGCAGGAAGAGAGTTGTCCTTGATTGGGGGACACAAGATTCCATATCAAGGGCAGTGAATGCCTTTGAGGCTCACCGCCTTAAATACTGTAAACTCTAGCTATCCTGGCAGGGTGGAGGTGTGACATGAGAATCGTGTTCGTGTTGCGAGTGAAAAAGCAGGGTGTTTGATACCAAACATGACACAATTTGGTTTTTCCTTAATGGAGCTGTCTATCTCGGTTTCCTCGGTAGCCAGCCCATGTTACTCTATTGACCAGGGTTACTGTAGGTATATATATATATATATATTCACTGAAAAAAACATAGGTTTCATACCAGTTATAGTTAGCTGGAAATTTTACTGACATAAAACCATTGCAATTCCCACGTTATAGTTAGTTGGACTCACTATAACTTGCGTGTGCAATGCACTGCTGATGACGTCACATATTACATCACTCATGACATGGTCAGTGACATCACTAATGACATCACTGATGACACCATCCAGTCAATGTGTGTCTTTCTGAAAAATAAATGTGTTATTTATGTAAATGTAAAAGTTGATGGAAGAATAAATGTTTAAATAAGTGTTTACATGGATGTTTTAAAAAAAAATTGATTGGTTAACTGGTTTATTAAGTGTATCTTAGTGAATACATATATTAGTGAGTAATGTTTAAATATTTAAATATATGTATTAGTGTTTCACTTTGTGTATAAGTGGCTGCATGGGTTGGTGAGTAGCTACATGTGTATGTATATGGGTTATTAGATGTTTTTCTTAGTATCAGTATGAGTGTTTGTATGGTTTGGTGGGGATATTACTTAGCACATAGATGCATGAATGACTGACTCTCTCTTTGTATGTGTTTTGAAGACAGCATATGTGCAGGACTGTATGGGTGGATGAGTGTGTACATGTGTGTGTTAGTGAGTGAATGACTGTCTCACTAGTGTCTTTATCAGTAACTACATATGTTTTAATCTAGTATATGTGAATATTGATGTATGTAAGTGAGTATATGTGAGAGTGAGGGATTGTAAGAGTTCCTATTTTAATTAGTATGTGTTTCTATAAGTGATTGTTTAAGAGAGTAAGTATGTGTAAGTTTCCTTAGAAGTAAACTGGTAGTATGTGTATAGCTGTATATGCAAATAAATGGATGTTTAATAGTTTATTTGCATGTGTGAGTATGTGTGAGAGTATCTTTTAAATGACTGTCGGTGTGTAACAGGATGTATAGGTCTATCACTACATATGATGAGTGAGTATATGTATGAGTGACTATATAGAACTGTTGATGAATGAGTGGATGTGTATATAGATGGTGGAATTATTGAATTGGTTGTTGTAACTGGTATGGGTATCTCCATTTTTTTGAAAATTTTAGTTTCTATTTTTGAATATGTGTTTCAAGGGTTACATTACAGTGAAAGGAGGTGTGTCACTCTGTCACAAGGATGGTGTCATCAGTGATGTCAGGAGTGATGTCACTGACCATGTCATGAGTGATGTTATATGTGACGTCATCAGCAGTGCATTGCACGCGCACGTTATAGTGAGTCCAACTAACTATAATGTGGGAATTTCAATGGTTTTATGTCAGTAAAATTTCCAGCTAACTATAACTGGTGTGAAAACGATGTTTTTTTCAGTGAATTTAATAGGTTTTTTAAATGCTAATTCCTAACTATAACTGGTGTGAAACCTATGGTTTTTTCAGTGAATTTCAATGGTTTTTAATAGCAAATCTCTATAGGTATGAAAAGTAATATTTTTCATAACGAATTTTATATTGTATAATTATGTAATAGTATATTTTTTTTTGCCTCGGAGCGCTCCCGGGGCATGTACTGATGCGCTCACCGGTATGCGCAGCGTACGGCGCGCCCCGGGGCGCGTACCGGTGAGCGTCCCGTTAGCGCTATTCCCGCGAATGAAAACAACATCGTGACGTATCGCGTAGCCGTGTGATGCGTCATATGATGCACAGCGTAAGCGCACCCGGAAGCACCCGAGCGCATACGATCGCGCAACGTTAGCGCCGCCGGGCGCGCCCCGGGGCGCATAGCGTAAGCGCGTCGGGGCATGTGATCTGAAAATAACACTTTTCATTGGTGCAGATGAGTTTTGGTTTCCAAATGATGAAAGCCCGGATCATGTGACTTGAAAATAACACTTTTCATTGGTCCAGAACAGTTTTGTTTTCCAAATGATGAAAGCCCCCACCTTTTTCCCTTATTCTGACTTTGTCCTTTGACTGAGGAAGACCTGTTTGGAGATCTGTCTCTAATCTTTTGTACTTTAAAATGGCTACAGTAGCAGCAGCAGCTGGAGCATCTGCACCACCACCACAAAGAGGACCACCACAACATCACATTGGTGGTCAAGAAGAAGAAGAGGAGGAGGAGGACGAGCAGGGGAGAAGGACATTCCTCCCAGAAGACAATACCCCATATTGGCCAAAGGAGCACATTGTATGGGAGTTTTTTTCCATCCCAGAGGGCAAGAAGAAAGTGAATGCGCCAAAGGTGACTTGCCGAATCTGTGGCATGGAACTTTCAAGGGGGAACCCTAATAGGAAATATTCATTTGGTAATTACACCATGATTCAGCATATGCAGCGCAAGCATCCCAACAACTATGCTGCTGCAGAGGTGAGAGAACTGGCCAGTAACCCTCCCCAATCTTCACCCAGCACCTCCAAAAGAAAGCAACCCACTCCTTTGGGACCAGACACAAGGGAGACGATGCCAATCATACAACCACGGTTTGGTGAATTCAGGGTCACATGTATTTTTTGTGGTAAGACCATCAGCTATGGTGAGCAGAGCGTAAAGCTCATCGTCCTTGCTGGTGACAACCACAATTGCCCCAAAAAACCCTAATTTTTTCCTGATTTTTTTTGCTCCAGATGAGCCGTTTACAATTCCATGTTTGTTTCTCCCCATAAAAAATACAAAAAAAATATAAAACTGTTCTGAAAAACCAAAAAAAGTAAAAAATGTTCAAAAAAACAATAAAAGAATATAAAACAACAAAACGAATAAAAAAACAGTTCTTTTTAGAACTACCTCCAATTTATAAAAAAATGCTATATTTTTTAAAAACTCTGTCATTCTTTTTTCTCCAGGGTACGCGCACCGGGGCGCGCACCATAAAAAAAATTAAAAAAAATAATGAAGGAGTGAGCATGAGGGAAGGGGACAGAGAGAGTGATGTTAAGAGAAAGAGAGATAGAGGGAGCAACACAGATGGCCTGTGTATTACATAGTAAGACAGAGAGAAGGTATTATAGGGTGTAAGTGAGAAAAGGAAAATGAATAAGGGAGCGAAAGAAGGGAAGAGAGAGGAAGAAAACTAAAGCAGAGGTACTGGGAGAATGTGAGTGGGTGTTGAAAGTAAAGAGAAGGACAGTAAAGGATGGGGAATGAGGGGTAGTGACGGAACCGGAGTAAAGGAACAACGGTGATGGAGGGTTAGAAAAGAGCAGTGATTGTAAGTAAAGAGGGGTTAAAGAGGGTGGATAAAAGTGAATAAAGATAAGACATGGGGAGTAACAGAGAGAAAAGAGAGAGAGAGTAAAGGAAGGAGTGACTGAAAGGTAGTGAGTGAAGCAGCAAAGAAAGGTAAGTGAGGGAGTGTGGGTGAGTTGTAGGGAGTGAGCATGACGAAAGAGTATTGACAGAATGAGGGGACAGAGACAGCGACGATAAGAGAGACAGAGTGAGGGAACGGAAATGAGGAACTGTGAGAACAGACGGACTGAGAGAAGGAGTGACAGGAGTAAAGTAAATGATTAAGGGAAAGGGAATGAGTGAGGGAGCAAAGGAAGGGAACAGAGGGTAAGGGAAGTAAAGCAGGGGGACTGAAAGAAGTTGAATGTGGGAGGGGAGTTAGGGAAAGGAGAGTAAACATGGAGGATAAGAATAAGTGAGGGAAGCAGAGTAAAGAAACATGAGTGAGGTAGGGTGAGAAAATAGTAGTGAGGTTAAAGCAAAGGGTGATGACAAACTACATTTTTTTTAGTCACACTTACCAAATAATTAATGTAACTTTAATTACATTTTTTACTACACTTTGTATCTGTGAAATAGAGAAGAAAAAATAAGTTGTAATTAGTAAAATATGTATTTTAAAATAAAAGATACAACTGAAGAGGTTAAAAATCATAACAGTGTATTTAGAAATAAAGTAAGAGTGAAGGACACAGAAAGGGAAATAAAGTAAGGTAGAAGGACAAAAAAAGGGAAAAAGAAATAGAAGGAGAGCAAATTACTAAGAGTAAGGCATATAGATTCACTGACAGAGAGGAAGAGAAGAAGAGAGAAATGAACTGAAGGTAAGAAAGATATTAAAGAATATGAGTTAGCAAAACTAAATCAGGAAACAGGAGTAAGTAAAAAGGTAATGACTGAGAGGGAAAGGAGTTTAATTAAGGATGCATTTAGAAGAATGAGGAATGGAAGATAACAGAGTAAGTGAAGGAGAGTCATAGAGTGAAGGGATGAAGGGAGAGAGGATAATATAGAAGGATTGAGGGAAAAGGAGTGAGGAAGTTAGTAGACAGAGAGACTAACAGAAGGATTGAGTGAAGTGGAGTACAATGAGTGAGGAAAGTGAATGAGTAAGGGAGCAAAAAAAGGAAAGAGAGGAGAAGAGGACTAAAACAGTGGTACTGAGAGAAAGTGATTCAGTGATGAAAGTAAAGAGAAGGACACTGAAAGATAGGAAATGAGGGGTAGTAATGGAACCAGAGTAAAAGAAATGGGATGAAGAACGATGAGAGAGAAGCAGTGAAGTTGTTGTAAGAGAAATAATAGAAGGTAGATAAACACAAGTGAACATAACACAAGGAGAGTGAGGGACTGAGGACATAGAGGTAGTGAACGGAAAATAGAGAGAAGAGGTAAAAAAAAAGGAGCAAACAAAGATAAGCGAGGGAGAGTGGGTGAGTTATAGTGATAAAGTGCAACAATACTGGTGAGTGAGTAAAGAGGAATTACTAAAAGAGCAAAGGAGGAAAAGACGGAAAAGGGAAGTAAAACAGAGAGACTGAAAACTGATGCAAGGGAGAGAGGGGATGCAGACAGTTGAAATGAAAATGAGGGGTTGTGAAAGAAGTGCAGTAAACGAATGGGTGTGAAACAGAGTGAGAGAAAGGCAGTGTGAGTGAGTAAAGAGACCTGAAAGAGAGAGGAAAAAGGAAAGTGAGCGTGAGACAATGGGAATACAATATAAATAACACAATACAAACTGTAGAATAATTTATACAACATGTTAGATAGTTTATTTTTGCTGTTCCCAGAACATATTGAATTTCACTAAAAACAGTGAGTTCAAACTATTCATCATATGACAGCGGGGAAAAAAAACACAATCAAAAAGATTGTGTTTAAAAAAAAAACATATAAACTTACAAATCACATATGTACACTAATCTTTGATTCACTTACTTTTCCTTTAGGCCAAATAGTACATCATGAAGGTCCTTTACGTTGGAAGGTACTCTGCTGTTCTCTAAAAAATCCATTTAATCGACTCTCTAGAAAAAAAGCTTGAAGAACATCTGAAATATGTTTTCATGTTTTCATATACTCCTTCTGTTCAGTCATGACTCTTTGCTCATTCCTTCACCTTTCCTTAAGGCCAAATAGTGTCAGTATTTAAATATTCATAATTCCATCTCTGGCTCTCTCATGTTGAACATTTCCTATAATACTAATATCACTTACTATGTGATCCACTTACCATACCTTTATGAGAACTATAATTTTTATATTGTCTTCATCACTTTTACGCACAATATAATTTTAAACAGCAAACTAACTTTTATTAACTGCTCCCGTCTTCATAGGGCAATTACCTTTATTTAAATTTTGGTTCTAAAAACACTAGGTATGAATTTTTTAAGTCAAAAAGCAAACGTTGTTTGAAAGTCAAATGAGTGTCATTACAGTTAGTCCAACCTTTTCGACTTTTTAAATAGCATGTGTAATGCCCTGATGTTGTTGAAGGACCGTCATGATAAATAATAGCTACAGTTGCAAAAGTTCTTCCTGATATTGATAACTGAGAAGCCACGAAATTTTTAATAGAAGTTGTCAATTTACTTCCATCAGGTCTACATCGTTGGAACATTAAAATAACATACTGACCATAAGTTTGTAAAAATAATGTGGAGAGCATTGCAGACTTACATTGGGTACACACCATATTGTGAGCAGCTGCTTTAACTAGATTATTAAAAGACACTGATTTGCAGTCTCATAAAGTCAAATATATCAATCTTTCAGTGTCTATTCTACTACTAGTTGATAAACTACAGTTGTCGCAGTCATGCTGCCATTGATAAGAAAGGCTAAAAAGATTTTTTATATCTACACCTTCATCTTCCAATACATCAAACATATACATTAAAAATTCCTGACAATCCTGCTGAATATTCTGTGAAAATTGATTTTGTCCAGAACATATGTCTAGAAGATTTCAAATTTCTGAAACACTTTCTATTTTTGCTCTATCACTGCTACATTTCTCAAACACAGAATTCAATAAACAGCAGAATGTTTGATCCCGATTTTCAACAATCTGTTCTTGTAAATTTTGAAGAAAAAAACAACATTAAGCACTACGTTAGCATAGCAGTTGACAC
Organism: Lissotriton helveticus; assembly: GCF_964261635.1. Lineage (NCBI taxonomy): Eukaryota > Metazoa > Chordata > Amphibia > Caudata > Salamandridae > Lissotriton > Lissotriton helveticus. Next base: position 1,517,790,767 of record NC_136068.1, on the reverse strand, counting down.
CAGAACTGTTTTCAAACTGAAATCCAACAACATCTTCAACAGAATCCTTTTTCTTTCTGCTTACAATTACAGTTTCATCTACTTTTTGTCTTTTTGCTACTACCTCACTGCAATTATTCTCATTTCTTCTTTTTCGGCCTACCACACGTTTTTCAAACAGAGGATATTGAGGCAAATGTGTAGCATACTCTCTTCTTAACCTATTGTATTCTTTAACACAATCTAGATCAGCACAAATCTTTGTTTCATCACACTCAATCAAGTACAATCCTGATAAAGTTCTGACTCGTGATAATGCCACATATGCCATACCCTCTTTAAACACAGAACTTCCAATGTTCACCAAAGCACTATCTACACTTAAACCTTGAGATTTATGAATTGTCACCGCATATGCCAAACAAACAGGAAACTGTTTTCGGCGAACATATAAGTCTTTCACAAGCAAAAATCTAGCTGAACAATGACAAATTTGTTGTATTTCGTCAATGCCATCAAATTTAATTTTTAATATTTCAATTCCATCTCTATTTTTGTAATTCACAAAATCAACAACATGACTCATTGCTCCATTTACCAGACCTCTTTCAACATTTAAATTCCTTCTCAAAATGATACGACAATTTAAACACACATTCAGAGTCTTTTCAAAACCAGCAGTTTTAGATATACTCTTCTCTAATGAATCCAATTTTGATTTCAAATTTTCAGACAAAATAATTGTTGCTCCCATATGCTCTATTTTATCTATAGCTTCCAGTTTCAAAATCTCTTCATTTTCTAACTTTAACATTTTGTGGTTGAAGATGGAACATTCTTGCAGAGTTGGCATCAAGCATATCCCAGATTTGTTCTCAGTAATTTTCTTACAAATATTCTCTGGAAGAATGTTTTCATTTGGATACAAATTTGAAATTAATTGTGCATATAATGCTTCTTTCCCATGCTCACTTACTTTTACGATTCTTACATCTTGTAGAATATTTTTATAATCTTCATCCTTTGCCTGTCGCATATTTTGAAGCAGTTCTGCATATTTGAAATTTAACCATATATTAACGTTCCCAATGCTTCCTAGGCACTTCCTGGTATCTTCATGCGTGAGCATTTTAAACACTGGTTGTCCTTTCACTGGAGTCAACTGCAGTAGATCTCCAAAAACAATAATGTGTTTTCCTCCGAATAAGACATCATAGTCTGTTCTAAGAATTTCTTGCATTCTCAAATGCACAAAAGCAAGCATTAGATTTGAGACCATGCTTACCTCATCAAAGATAAGAAGTTTCATTTTCTTCAGGACTCTGGAAACTTCAGAACTAGCATCTCCAGATAGCTTGTGGTATTGTAATTTGTTATCATGCTCAACTGGTAGCATCAGTAAACGATGTAAAGTAATCCCTTTAATGTTATGTGCTGCCAGCCCAGTTGGAGCGGTAACAACACAAGACAGCGGTGATTCAGTCCTTTTCTGCAGCTAAGTTGCAATTGCTTTAATCAGAAAACCTTTTCCAGTTCCCGCTTCTCCACTCACATACAGTCGGACAGGCTTAAATGATGTACATGAGCACTCTTTTTTCTCATGACTGAATCCATGTTCAACCTGTTCTGTGACTTCGTCATATATCTGTTTCTGCTCAATGTTTATTTGTTTCACCAAATCTTCTAAGTTAATTACATCCTCTTCAGCTTGTTCCATAGCTCTTTCCACCTCATCCATGGCAGTGGCAGCCTCATTTTGAATAATTTGTCCTCCTAGTGGATCCTGACTCAATGAAGTAGAACTCTGACTGTCTTGAGAACTGTCTCTCTCAATCTCTGCAGCAATTGTTGCTTCTTGCTCTATTTCTTCGTTCAACATTTGCAGCAAGACCTAGACTCACCCAAATGATGGTTCTAGATTTGGCATATAGACTTGCTGATGACAATCGATCAGAACATTCATATGCTCCAATTTCTCGATAACATCTTCAGACTGTAACTGTATAATTTCTTGCTTAGACTCTTTTCATGTGAAATATCCTCCCACATTTCCTTCAGTTCTGTCTTTTCTTTTTTTGTGATGTAAGACGTCACATATCGAGCCACAGCAATAGAGTTGTCAGCAATGAATTGAATATCCATGTTAGCATTCCACATGGACAAAATCACTGGGTTGTAGTCGTTGATGTACTTGGATTCTTCGTTTCTTTTGAAATTGTATGTATTTTGGGGTGATTTTCTCGTCACAGTATGTCGTAGAGAAGACATCAAATTATTTACTCTTCTTTTAGAAATCACTGGTCGTGGAAAGCTGAAACGACATTTTGTGTAGAACTTTTCCTTGTTTTTGAATTTTCTACTACAATACTTCCCACAACTATGGGATTGAAAGCGTAAAACTTGTTGCCTTAAACTGTTTTCCTCGGTAGTTTTCGGAACAGCACATGTTGAATACTCTTCAATGAAACTCATCACTGTTTCATCCGAACCTGTTCCAAATTTGGGTGCATCTTTAATCCACAACAACATATGTATGTGAGGAGCACCTCTAGCTTGATACTCCTTTCTCCAAAAGAAATCCAAAACCTCTCCAAGGGGAGGATTTTTTTTGTTGATAATGAAAGACATCATAGCTTCAAATCTATTATTAAAATATCTGCATACATTCACTGGATCCAAAGAACACAGTTCTCCAGGTGTTTTGAATTCGATATTTTGTATATTTGCATTTGCCTCGCGTATAAATTGAAGTAAGTCGTCCCATGCATACTCGGCACAGCTAAGAGTGAGGAACCATGTAGGAGTTCCTAAGTTTCTTAGCATACATTTCAATTCCCCATGACGACGGTACCAATACTCGTTTGTACCACGCTGACATGCCATGAGATTGATTAGATGAGATTCCAAAATATTATTTAGCAGATTGACTTTCTCCATAAAGTCCCTCGCCAAAACATTTTGCAGATGTGCTCCACTTTTCAGTATATGGTTTACTGCATAAGAAAGCCCAGACAAGTCACTTTCATACAGTAGATGAAACAAATATGGGATGCATTGACGAAACCTTGGATCTTCAGCATATAATCTTAAAGTCCGGTATTCAGATGCTGGAATTTGAAGTGGTCGATCGTCATATCGTCCACCTCGACCTGTTGGAAATAGCTGTGGAAAACAACGAGCTTCCAAACTTCCTTCCCATACACTAATGGGACTTCCTTTTGCTGATTTCATTTGAAACAAGTCAATTGCATTCCCCATTACTTCTTTGGAATGCAAAGGACGAACAGTATAATGTTCATATATTTCTTCACTTGTAGACACATCAACTTTTTTAATTTGGCCAGCTGAACAATCACTGTCTTCATCTGCAGCTGTTTCCTCTGCTCCAACACATACATGTTTGTAGTACTCATTGTTTTTGACCAAATACAACGTTGCCTTTTTGACTTTCCTAACATCCACTAAATCTTGCCAGATTTTCTTACTCTTTGTCGGAACCCCATTAACTAGAATACCCAGAGGTTCCTCTTCCACTTTCTCCACACCAATTGTATCAATATTTTTCTTGAAATCTAGAGGCAAATAAACAACTCTTCCCTTTAATGCTCTCTGTAAATCTGAAGGAGGCAATTTCCCTATCTTAGGCTCCATGCGAACAATTGCCTGAAAAGGATGGACTCATTGAATCAAAATAGACTCATATGTATTTAAATCCATCAATTCAGGAGGAATGTCTACCAACTCAAGATTATTATGAACAGCTCTAGCAGGCATTCTGTTTTGATTTAATTTATTATAACAATATTTACAAATACGCTGATCAGAACTCAAATCAAAAGAATTCTCCACCCACAAATAAGTTGCAAAATCTTTCCACTCATAATTATTTATCCTTTCACTTTTTACATATAAATCAACAAATCTAGTTTGATGCTTATAATGAGTTCGTCGACAACACACACAAGTAAAATTAGGCCTTTCACTTGATTTCACCTTAAACCTGGTAATTTCCTGGTCAAACTTTTCTGTACTTGAAATCTGTACATTGTCTTCTACATTACCTTGTATTACTGTATCAATTTCTACACTGTCCTCTTTTTCACAAAAATAACAAATCTCAATTTCTTCACAAATCTTCTTCACATCTAATTCAGTTCCATGCAAAAGAGCACTATTTAACTATTTAAGCTTAAGTGCTGGACTTTTTGCATAATACAACCTTCTCACTAATTTCCTCATTTTGTTATGATGCACTGCTAACATCCTAAAATGATGAAAAACACTCTGACAGACTTTTCTAGAAAGACAAGCCAGTGAATGCCCTTGCAAACCTGTGTTTTCTCTCACTCTGAAAGGATCTAAGTATTGCAACATCTTCATTTTCTGTTTCAAACTTTTCTTACTATATGTACGTAAGAAATTACGAAGCACATCAATTGAATCCTGTCGCACACTACAAATACTACTACACTTCCAAGTGTACACTGGACCCTTAGTACGTCTCCCTAAAACTTCATCAGCTAACACCTCTTCTGCTTCTCTAGGCACAAGTTTCTCTTTTTCAATCGGACAACCGTCTTTCACCTCATATGCTTGACCACTGGTGTCAACTGCATGCACCAAATCATTCTCCTGGAAGTAACTCTCCTCATTAAAAAATGGCTCACAACTTGAACTATGCATCCATTCTCCAGAAAAAACTTTACAAAAATTAGTCTGATTAATTACTCTTTTGCATCTACTCTTTGATTTGAAAACATCAATTGTCTTGTTAAGTGTCCTAATTCTATTGATTACTAAAATAAATATTTTTTTCTTAACTTCAAAAGCCTGATCAACAATCTTCTCTACACTTTTCTTTTTCTTATAAAAAGCAGCTCTCTGTTTACCTTTCTTAATATTTTTTAACAAATTTAAAACCACCCTATTGCGAAACATTCGTTTACGAATGTCCCTAAATTGATTTTGCCTTCTATTCCTATACATATTATTGTCTCCTGCTGCAGCAGTAACATTTTTTGGGGATCTCTCCTTCCTCTTCAAATTTGCTCTCTCCTTCTGTACATTCACATGTATATTATCATTTTTTTGGGATCTACATATGTTCCGAAAAAAAGACTTAGTTGTCTTACCAGGAGCTTTTTTCGCGTTTTTTGAAGTATTTGTTGTAGGAGACTGCTTTAATTCCGTTGCTGTTTTTGATTTTTTCCGCTTAGCATCTTTCCGTCTCCTCGGCCTTGAGGGCATATTTCAATACTATTGAAATCTTGATTTCAATCTGTGGTAAACAAATAAAAAAAAAACTCATTATAGACCACTATTACCAAACAACAAAGCAATGACAATAAGCAAACAATATAAACACTATAATGCTTATACATATGACCTTATCTCTGTTTTTTAAATGTTATTCTAAAAAAGTATTTCGGGCACATGAATTGGTTTTACATTATTGACAAGGATTAGATAGTATCTGCATGATTAAAAAAATATATTTGCACATTTCACAATCATATCACCTGTGTTTCCTCAGATTAGTAAGCAGATTGTACACATGAGGTAAGGCCTGTCCTGAGGAGCATAGGTGGTGAAACCGGTGTCTAAGAGTGCACTGAACTGGACTTCATGAAGCCTATCCCCCACTACACTCTTAGACATAGCCCTCACCTTCTTTCCACCCCTGGACAGACCTCTCTTCCACTACACTCTTCAACACAGGCATCACTTCCTATGCACCCCTGGACAATCCTCACCTCACCTGCAACCCTGAATAGACCTCAACTCATCTGCACCATTAGACAGGCCTCAGTTAATCTACACCCCTGGACACGCCTCTTCTCATCTTCACCCTGTTAGCATCAATTATACTGACTGTATTAAGGTCTGACCAAGGGGCACAGATTAGATAATGCTTGTCTAAGGGTCAGAGGAGGTAAGTCCTCTCCATTGCACTCATGGACACAGGCCTCAACTCCTTTGGACCCCTGGACATGCCTCACCTCATCTGCACAATCCACTTCCTAATTTGAGGAAACACAGGTGACATGATTGTGAAAGGTTCAAATATTTTTATGTAATCATGCACACACTATTTATTCCTTCTCAAAAATGTAAAAGTCATTGATTTGCCCCCAAATCGTTTTTTAAATAACATTTTAGAAACAGAGCGCAGGTCCTATGTACAAGCATTCCATTTCAGTACTGAAAACTCACTATTTTACAAAATACATGTCCTCTCTATTGCAAACATTCCTACCAAGCATTACCAAAAAAATGAAACAAACCAACAGCAAAGAAGCTCAGTCTGCTTCCTAATCTGAGGAAACACAGGTGACATGATTATGAAAGGTTCAAATATTTTTATGTAATCATGCACACACTATTTATTCCTTCTCAAAAATGTAAAAGCCATTGATTTGCCCCAAAATCGTTTTTTGAATAACATTTTAGAAACAGAGCGCAGGTCCTATGTACAAGCATTCCATTTCAGTACTGAAAACTCACTATTTTACAAAATACATTTCCTCTCTATTGCAAACATTCCTACCAAGCAGTACCAAAAAAATGACACAAACCAACAGCAAAGAAGCTCAGTCTGCTTCATAATCTGAGGTAACACAGGTGACATGATTGTGAAAGGTTCAAATATTTTTATGTAATCATGCACACACTATTTATTCCTTCTCAAAAATGTAAAAGCCATTGATTTGCCCCAAAATCATTTTTTCAATAACATTTTAGAAACAGAGCACAGGTCCTATGTACAAGCATTCAATTTCACTACTGAAACCCATTGATTTGCCCTAAAATCGTTTTTTAAATAACATTTTAGAAACAGAGCGCAGGTCCTATGTACAAGCATTCAATGTCACTACTAAAACCTCACTATTTCACAAAATACAAATCCTCTATCTTGCAAATATTGATACCATGCATTTTCAAAAAGCATCACACAAACCAACAGCAAAGAAGCTCAATGTGCTTCCTAATCTGAACTCTCTATCTATACTGAATGAATCATAACTCACCTTTACAAATGCTTTGGGAGATTGAGAACAGTGTCAGATACACACACCAATATTTCTTTAGCAGAGCAAAAGGTATGTACTCCAGGCACTGCAACCATGAATGGCACAGAAAACCTCTAATTCTACACACATATCCCTCATGTTAACCAATTAAAACTCTTCCCTCTCTATTTTCAAACCAACACCCTTCCCCCCCTCAGCCCTTTCTGCCTGTTACCATAGCAACTCCCTCCTCACTAACCTCTCAGGGTTAAAAGTTTATTCTACAATGTTGCAAATGAACTCAGCAAGGATGTTTGACCTCTCAATACACCAGCTTATCAGGTGCAATCTTGCTTTTAATGACTTTTTCTTAACCATTCAAATTACTTCTTTCACAGAACAGAACCATGCACCCTAACTTTCAGTTTTCAACTATCTGAATCCACCGATCATTGCTTGTGATTCAAGAGCACTTTTTTGTGCAAACTCCTACTGTTCCAACTGCCATTTCATTCCTACAATTCATCTGACTGCACCAGAACCTCCTCTCACCATGTACTCTGTCTGGATTTTTGGACATAGCTACATTCACTGGGCTCAAAGGTATGCCGCTATCAGAAATTTTCACAACCTTGATTTACCAAATGTGCACATCAAGTGGTTTGGCCAAAAAGGATTGAGATGTCATCAATTGATACCATCGGTGAAAACCTTTTACCATCTGCCACACCCTGACCTCATAATTTTGCACTGTGGTGGAAATGACCTAGGCACTTTGACTGGGGTAGGTCTGGAGATACTTTTAAAGGACACCTTTGGGCAATTGATGACACTTTTTCCACAAACTACCTTGTATATTCCAACATATGCCAAAGACAGATATGGAAGTGGTCCAACCAATTTTGTCCACAATTTGAAAAAGCACGGAAACATGTGAATAAATCTGTTTCTGCTTACATGAGAGACTATGGAATGGGTTCAATATACAACAATAACTTGCGTTACAACATGCAAGATATCTACAGAGGAGATGGTGTGCACTTCTCAGATGAGGGGAATAGAATATTCCTCCTGAATTTAAGACTGTGCATTGGAACCTACTTGTAGGTACCTAAATCAGCCACAGAACCCAAAAGCTCTTTTCAGGGCTACCCTACATCTGATCACTCAAAATGATTATTTTACTCTAACTTTTTTCACTAATTTTCACTAAAGTACGCTCCCCGGTGCGCGTACCGGGCGCTCCCCCCGCGAATTTTTAAAAAAAAATTTTTTTTTTGGGCCTATATGGGCCTCCTAAGCCCCCCTCAGAAAACCTAGGGGGTCAGGGGGTGTCTACTGTGTCCCCTTTTACCCATTCCCAATGTTGTTTGTCCTCCATCTTGTGTCTCAAATCTACCGAAACACAAGATGAAGGACTCCCGTTGCGCGTACCGGGGCGCTCACCGGTAAGCGCTCCCCAAAATTGTTTTAAGTTAATTTACATAAAAACCACTGGAGAGACTTTCACCAAATATAGAATAGGCCCTACTACATACCAGTCCCTACCATTTTCCCAAATTTGGTGCAATTCCATTGAGCCGTTTGGGCTGTAGCCCTGTCTAAATATCCTGAGGTAAATTACATGACAAAAACACATATGAAGTGTTAGGATTTACAACCAATTAAAATGTTACTTTCATTTTCTACTTTTTTTTCCTGACATTTGATTGGTTATGTACATGAATATATATGAAAAATGAGAGGGAAACACAGCCATTTTGACTACAACTACCTGAGGTACATCTTGAAAGAATTTTCTCCATTTATCTTCATCACCTTTTAATAAGGTAAGTTGTTAATTTGTAAGGGACACTTTAAGTTAATTTGTAAAAACGTTTTCTGATAGTTATTTACTGTCCCTCTGTTATAGTTAAAGATTGAGATAGGCTTCTTTGTTATAGTTATGGATTGACTTAGGCTTCTCTGGTATAATTATGAATTTACTTAGGCTTCTTCACATACACTTTTTTATATTTCTACTTCCTACCTCATACCATACACTGCCCAAAGATAACTTCACTGTTAAAAACTCAGAAGTACCTCTCTGAACTCAAACCCAACAGTGCCCTAACTCTACTGATATAGTTATTTTTTATGCAATTTACAGCAAGAAAATGGAAGATACACCACAGACCAACAATATTTCTTTCGAAATAACTGATGAGCAGATTCATTACGAAATAACTGATGAAGAAATTCTTCAAGAAGATTTATTTGACTTCCTAGATGACTCTCTTGACCAAGAATTCATAGACTGTGTAGATAATATGGAATCATGCAGTACAAATATGGAGTAGATTTCGTATAATGAAATGTTGCAAGTGTTATTAAATTATGAAAATTCAGAATAATAAATTAATATTTAATAATTAAAAATGGTTTGAGACATTATTCATTTTTATATATAATTCATGAAGTAGTACCAAAATGATTATAATATAAAGTGAGACTTACAGTATACTGTGCATACTATACAACTTTTTTGTGTTACATAATAAGTTTGCTCATAGTTACTTCCTTTCTCCTACTATATTATCTCGAATGTGTATTTGACATCTCTTTTTGATCTACAGCCTTCTTTCTCTCACTGTCTGTCTCTAATGCACCATATCACCACCAATTTTGTGTAGATTCAGAAGAGAGTAAAATGTAATACTTGAAAATATCATAAGGGAGCAGGGTAGACTACCCATGATCCCATAGGCTTTCTCAAGGAGTGCTTAAAGGATCTGTTTCTGCTTTCCTGACACACTATGATATAGATTCCATATACCACAATAACTTCTGTAACAACATGCAAGATATCTACAGAGGAGACGGTGTACATTGAATTTAAGACTCTGTATTGGTACCTACATGCTGGTACTTAAATCACCCACACAACACAACAACTCTATGCAAAGCTACCCTACCTCTAAGCACTTTAAATTATTATTTTACTGTTTCACTGGGTTTTCTCCAGGGTACGCTCCCCGGTACGCTCCCCGGTGCGCGTACCGGGCGCTCCCCCGGCGAAAATAATTCACTGTACTCCAGGCTTGCACAAACGCTCAAAATACCACCTTAACGTAAGATATCCATCAGAAACAATTCTTTCTCTGTACAAGCCGCCAGGCTCTGGATCTCACTATCAACCAAGGTTCAAAGAATTCTGGAGCATTTACACTGCAAAAGGGAAGTGAAAACACTTCAAAAGATAACACCATCTTCCCACAACTCAGGAACAGACCAGTAATAATAATGTCTCCTACAAGTACAATCTACTGTCTATAGACTACAGTACGGAACAACTCAATCAGAACACAGATTTCTATGTCCATGCAAGATATGAAGGGTGACCTGTGTCTAGTCAGGGTGTTATATAGTTATGTCAATTGATATATAAACCTCTACACTCATGAGTACTAATACCATAACACAAAGGGCCTCATTCTGATGCGGGATGCAAAGCTTCCCGACCGAATCGGTTTGGAAATGGTTTCCAACCCACTCGGATCGGGAGAGTACGACTGACTGAGTATGATGCATCCGGATGCTTGCAGATACGATTTGGTTGGACTCCCATTGACTTCAATGGGAGTAAATGTTCCTAACTGAATCATAATTGGGCCCTGGATCGGGAAGACACGTTCCAGATCCGATTTGGAAGGAGCAAATGTCATTAGGAGGCGTTCCTAACCGCATCAGAATCAGGCCCTAGGTGGGAATGCTTTCCTAACCGCATCAGAATCAGGCCCTCAGTGGTTGGGCAATAAATTGTAGTAAAACATGCTGCATAATAAGTTCCTCTTACCGCTTGACCCTATTCCACTCACATAACACAGAACACATACGGGTAATGGCCATCACCCGGTACTGTAGCAGTTCACAGATTAAAGCACCCATCACGACTAGAACACGTGTGAAATAACGGATGACACCTGCCACACTTTGCTGGCCAATGGAAGACTCTAATTTAGCCCATGACGGCAGGTCCCAAAAAGCTCCGTACTACCACCACTCCTCGACATCTCACAATGACAAGCATATATCTAAATCTAAATCCGGTATTTGTAAACCGCAAACTACTCCCCCCTAAGGGTCTCAAGGTGCTCGGGCTGTTGGGGCTAATATGGGATAACAGTAACAAAGTCCATCCCAACAGGTCTCTCAACCACTTCTCCCTCCAATCTATACCTTCTCACGACCATAACGTGTTAACAATATATTGTACATCCTTCTCCCACATTGCAGCCAATACATGGAACGAGCTGCCCGCAGATCTCAGACGGGCCCCCTCCCTGAACAACTTCTGAAAGACCCTCAAGACCTGGCTCTTTGGGTAAGCAAACCAGCGGACCCCCCCACCACCACCAGCATCTTGAGACCCCCATGGGTGAGTAGCGTGCTTACAATTCCCGTGATTGATTGATTGTACACAAGTAAAAGCAGTATCCAAGCACTCTTCCAACCCTGCAGCTGTCCGTGCAGGTAACAGCAGTGGGGTGGGTGTAAGGGGGATTTCGACAGACAAGGGAACATTTATTTATTATTTCTTTGTTTCTTGTGGTCGTCTGTCGAATCCCCACCACCGCTCTCCTTCATGGGTCACTGCTGTTCCAACCACCAGCACCATACATTTTAAACAAAACATCTCTTAATGGACAACTCAGTGTGTTAACTAGCTTGGTGGACTATGAACATGAGAAGCATCATAAAGGAAAGTGCAGAGCGGCTCTCAACTGTCCGTTTACAGAGAACCATAAACTGTGGCCCTGTCTATGACACCACTTCCTTCATCACAATGCTAAGACTGCATCCCTCAACACATAACCCCACCTCGGAGGTCATCACACACATGGAAACACTTCCTACACAGCAGGGCACAAGTCCTAAAAAAAGAAGTTGGGGGACGCTGATGTCACGGCAGGAAGTGACGTCACGAAAGGTGGCTTGCACCATCAGACTCATTGCCTCCCCTCGCTCACCCCTTAGATGCGATTGCATCAGAGATGCCAGCGCATGAGCAGCGTTGTGAATGAGCTCCGATCCCGCCCCAGAGAGGCCAAAGAGTGAATGTGTGGCTCCATTTGCTCCAGTTATCGAGCGCCCAGTAAAATAAGTGGGGGACGCCGTCCACCCGCGTGGTACCACGACTCGAGCCCTGCTACACAGTATCAAAACAAAGACAACACACTTACCAACCACACACCCTACACTGTGTAGCAAGGTACCCACGTAGTCAGAGCCCACATAAGGGTAGGAAGCGCTATATAGAGGCTACAATACTACGACAACCAAGGATAGAGAATAGGATAAGGGTCACAGAGGGAAGGAGCTGCTAGGGTGAGGGGGCTGGGGGGGCAGGCACTGCTGAGGGGAGAGAGCAGTAAGCATTGGAAAAGGCAAGGGTAGCAAACGGCTGCGAGTGAGCGGGGTGGGGGAGTCAAGGGAAAGGCAGGAGGCGCGGGATCTGGTGCGGAGGCAGTGTCAGACAGGACAATGAGGCACACGCTCCGCTCGAGGAGCAGCAGCCAGCTCATCTGAGCAGATGAACATGCGCATCTGATGAAATGCAGAGCGAGCACTTCCTTACAGGCGCTGCAGCGGAAGCCGCAGGTCTGAAACCGGAGCCCCCGCTAATCCGGATAAAGACCGCCTCGCATGTTCCGGAATGTGCACTTCGGGCTGGTTCCTCGCCTTCCGCCTTGAAGGCAGGTCCCCAGCCGGCGAGGGGGTTAACTTTCCAGTGTGTCTGTCTGTGTCTGAGTACAGTAGGAGGAGTTTTCCACTCCCCGTGCAAAAGGTGTGCTGGGCACAGCCCCTGCCTGCGAGGTGAGCCAAGCGCCGGGATTGTTTTGGATAAACTTTGGGGTTTTTGGAGCCGGTCGAGCCGCCGCGTGAACAGCAGGACTGCGGACAGAGATGCTGCAGAAGGAATATCGGATCTGCATGCCGCTCAGCGTGGAGGAGGTAAGACGGCGCCACTCACGCGGCAGCGTGGTTTAACCGAGCACGGCTCAGATCCTTGTGTAAGTCTGTGGTTTGAATCCCCCTGCGGCGACTCTGCCTTTCATCCTCCCGAGGAGGAGGGATGGCCTTCGGCAATGCGGCCCAAGATGCATCTAGCATTCGAGTAGGCAAGGGACTGGGATGTTGTAATGGAAAAAAAGAATATGTAATTTATTGGGTTAATGTGCTACTGCTGAGGTCTCGAGTCATGGTTCAAGTCCCAGTCGGTCCACTGATAGAAGTGTTCGTGTCCACGCCTTTCACCGTCATTTTGCATAAGGTTGTGGTCTGGTGCATCCGTCCAGTTGCTTGCATTGAAATGACACGAGGCTACTGTCTCCAGCATGTCTGAGCATCGCTCGGGGCTCTTAAATGAAACGCCTTGGCTAGGTCTCAAGCGAAATTGACTACCCTTGCGCTACTTTTCCTCTTTCGAGGGGCAATGCAATGCGTACATTCAACTGGTTTAAAAGAAGCACCTGCTATTTGCAGTGTTTGAAGCGTGCATTAGACTTCTGCATACTAAACACTACATCTGTAGCCAGATCGCCTACCGGTGTCCAGGGCTGCTGACAAGCTTCAACCTCTACATTTATTTCACGCACACATCTAGCCATGCACTGGCTGATGCGTCGGGGTTGAATTTGAGCCCGTAGCAGGCATTGAGCGAGAACCCTGCAGGCTGCTCGGATTCGTCGCCACTGTGTGTACACGAGACGGTGTTTACAAATGAGCCTCGAGCACTGACAAGTTGGCCCGTATCAGGCATGCACAGCTCGCTCACGTCTGTTTTTCTCGATGCATCCTGGTACTTGTAGTTCTCTTTATCATGCATCTTGAGACCCCCGGATGTTATTATAAATGTGTAGTCTATGCCTGAAGAGAAATTTCATTTACAGGCATTTGCTTGACGAGTGTGGCTCAAGGAGACGGTCCTTCTAATAATGCCTTCCAACTTGACCAATTGCTGTGTGATCTTGGACAAAAGACTTTTCCTGTTCTACAGATCCCATGCCTTGATAAATCGGAGGTGCTTGGAAATGAGCTAAAACTAGTATTACGTGCTATAGAAATGACTAACCATGACATGGAGTCACTTGAGAGCTCTGTGGGCAATATCTTTGGAATTCCCGGATTTTTAGTCAGCATTCCCCTGCATGTGTGGGCCTGTCAGCCCTAAAGACAAACATACCTAAAACAGGTAAGTCTCCTGGGTTCCTTAATGCAGTTACTGGTGTGTAGGGAGTCAGGACAAAGGTGCCCCACACGAGCTGGGGATACATTGAAGCGCGCCATGAACACGCTCTGCCTCACACGTGCCTCACACAGGCGCACACTATGGGTCTCATAGTGTGCGCCTGTGTGAGGCACGTGTGTGCTGGTACATGAGTATCCGTGCGCCGCAGTATGAAGTGAGCAAAGTGCGTGCATCAGGTGCAGGCCAGGGGGATGTCTTCAGATATACAGTGCATGTTCGGACTTCAGGAAGTACAGGTTGCTGTATTTCCACATGAATATCCACCTTTCCTGTTTGAAAAAGTATATACTGCCGTGTTTGCACATTCGTGTTTGAAAAAATACAGGTTGTTGCATTAGAACATGCATATTCACCATTCGTGTTTGGTTATTGCCACTGCACAAACAGCAGCAGACTAGTATGGCAGCGAGTTGTGATGTGATTGTGCTGCCGCTGGGTTCTTCAAACACCCTCCATGACCTAGACACAGGAAGTGTTGAGTAGGCTGATCAGGTGATGTGAAATTGTTGTCCTGCTTCTATTTTTATGAAATCTCCCTGTTTTGGGGTTTCAAAGTCTGGCCACCCTGGTAGTTGCCAGGGTCCTTAGTCCATGCGTGATGTGCTTTTTTGTAGTTGTGTTTTCTAATGTAATAAGCAAGACTACAAATCACAGAATTCAAAGAAAAATCCAGATGGGAGCAGCATATCACACCTATGGACATGGGGAACTTGACAGTGCTGCCTTCTACCAGAGCTCTCAAATTTCCTATGTCTGTGCGTGAGTAGTGAATCCAATTGTATTGCTGTGCTTCCTGGGACTTGTAGTTCTACTCATTTTATTATAAAGCCAGGCCTCCAAGTAGCAGAACACAAGCAGGAAACCTTAACAGGATGAACTACACAAGCATACATCTGTGAAACTTGAGATTGCTGTACTGCCTGGTTGTATTTAACTGGCACAGTTATTGAAAGGCCAAGGCCGGAAGAGATGGGGTGAATACCAGCAGGACTCCTGTGCAGCTCCGTTTGTCAGGGGCCTCTTTAGGATTTTTGGGGCCCAGGACAAGACACATTTTGGAACTCCCTGTTCACACAGAGGAAGAGAGGGAGTGCATAGGTAAATATCGAGAGGTAACAATAAGCAGAGGGAAAGAGGGAGGTGTGTAAGAGGTGAACTATGAGATGGAAAGATAGACGAGGCACAGAATGAGAGGTAGAGGGTGGTATAGGGGACATGAAGGTAATAAGAGCAGGGTCGGACAGGGATAGAAAATAGACACAGGCACCAGAATAAAAGTGGCCCCTATTAGCGAATCAGATAGCTAAAAACGTGGCCCATGATTTCAAATTGGGGCAGTTTTGAACTTGCAAAGACCCACGGTATAGTTGTTTTGCAATGTATGAAGCCTGCATGGATTTGAGCTTGCTGCAGCCAATGTTTGTTTTAATAACTAATAAATCAACAGCAAAAATTGGTCTAGCAGACCAAAAAGCATGTCCACAAACAGCCACAAAACTGGCCCTAACACAGGCCTGTCGGGCACTGACTGATTTCCCTATAGGGCAGTCTTGCTCCGATTAAGAGAGATGGGTTGATAGAGATGTGAGGTACAGAGAAGTGAGGGTATATAGTCATTGGTGAGATTTAAGAGCTGGGGGTACCACAAGATAGAGAGGTTGAGAAAAAAATCATAGAGAAAGCTGACTTAGAAAGAAAAGGGGGAGCTAGAGAGAAGTTAAGGTAAGCAGAGGGTGACACGAAGAATAAATTAGATGGAGGTAGAGAGAGAGGTGAAGAGGGATGAGATCATGTTGCCCGGGGATTGGTAGAAAGACAGGCTTAAACACACGTGGACAAAGAGAGAGAGAATTGATGTGGTACAGAAACTGACAGAGGTGAAACAGAGACAGTTAACTTCACCAGGGTCCCCCATGGAAGGCAGTTGCCCTCTATGTCTGTATCTGAAAATGTCTCTGACATTTGTGTTTGTGGGCAGACTTGGCATTCCCCAATTCCAAACCATTCACTTTATGCACAGTCAGGCGCGGCCGGCACAGGTAAGAATGGGGCGGGGCGGGATCCAGGGGGGGGGGGTGGAGTCGACAGGCGATGGGATAGGTCAAAGTAAATAAAAAATGAATGAAACCATGTACCTTGCGTTCGTATGCGGCAAGCGCAAAGTAAGTGATTTTATTTATTTTATATTTAATTTGACCTATCCCGTCTTCTGTCAGCACCACCCCCCCGCCCACCCACTCTTACCTGTGTGTGCACGGTCCATGCACATCTCAGCGCTATGCACCACCACTGAAGGCCACAGGTAGGCCTTCAGTAAAAAGGAGGGAGGGGATTTGAAATTTGCCAGTCACGAATCAAGGCCAGCTGTTTTCTTTTTAGTCTGGAATTGTAGTACTGGCTTTAAAGTTGCTTTAGAAAAAGTACAAATCCCAGAATTAAAAAAATAAGACAGGCCGACTCTACTACTTACACCTTCATTGGGAGAAGTAGTAGTGAGCTCTATGAAGAAGGGGGTTAGTGGGTACCCCACCTATTGTAAGTAAAAATATACCCCGAAGCAATATTTTAAAAAGTCACCTTGGAGTTGTGTCATCTTGTGCAGCTATATCTTTATACATTTTTCGTAGTGGCTTGCAATAATAGTATTCTAATGTAGCTTTGATGTTTCTCTGTCGAAACATGCTGCTGTTATGCATAGAGGCGTATTCCAAAGGAAAACGACTTGTTTTACCACCAATAAGTTTTGCTCCATTTGACAAATCTTCTAAAAAATGTCCAAATAAAATATACACACAGGAGTGAGATCGTGAAAAGTCTCGTGCTGATTGGTCAAGAGTGGAGGTCAAAGTGGGCTCCCTGAATTTAAATTCTCTCATTCAAATTCTCATGGGTATTATGTGTAGTTTTGGTCTCCACTTTAATGAAAATAACTGGATGGAATGACGTCCGTGGCTTGAAGACAGAGCGGCTGCCAATGGTGATTCTTTGATTGGTTGGTGTAAACCAGTTAATTTTTCCAGAAAATGTAAAACCAAAATATACAGAAAACCTTTCAGTTGTGTTTTGTGACCCAGTCAGATAGCGCACATTTTAACATGAGCTCAAGATCTGATTGGTGGGGAGAACCCGATGAATTTAGCCCGGGAAGCCGTTTTGCAGTTCTGTGTATATTTTATTAGTTGATTTTGTGTAGTGCTGACTCTGCTGAAAGGTCCCTTTAAATCACCGTGAAGGATGAGAGAAGCAGTCTTGGAGGAGGTCAGGCGAGGAGAACAGTGCTCCATCTCTGGGATGCATTCTGAAGGCCTGCCAGAGGTGCTGTGTCAGAGCTCTCCTGAGCCACAGGCACTCAGTGCTGTAAGATAACGTGTTTTAAAGGGTTTCATCAGCCTTGCGGGCATTGCTGACTGTCCCCAAAACGAGTGGAAGGAGAGTGAAGACATAGGAAGAGGTTAGTATCTAGGAGCCTGGCACTGTGCCACAGGCTGGAGAGACAGGAAGGCACGTGCCCACGAGGGGTCATGCAGAAGGTCATGAATCCGACCATTGGCTAATGTACAAATAGCAAGCTTGTTAAACACCCCATCCCTCGCTGTGGCCAAGATCTGTGGTGCCAGGTTGGTTCAAAAGGGAGGGTGGGGTACATCCAACCCCCAGTAAGCGCCGGTGTGACTGTCAGAGGAAAGTGAAATGCCCCTGAAAAAGTGGCTGCATTTATCCACATGAACAGCAAAACTCACATTTTTTGTTTTACAAACCAAAATAAAAGTTTTTACTTTCCTGCCTGCCTTAAAGAGATAAGATATTAAAACCCCTAACCATGGCCTTAAATGTGAACTGATTCCAGTATGTCCTACTCCTACGGTATCGAACAGTGCCTGCCCTAAAACAGTCACTAGCACTGTGTGCAGCCACACAAAAGTCAATGTGGGTTGCTTATGTATTTGCGCCTACATGATGAGCATCAAAAAAAAAAAGTACTGCGCCAAAATATAATCCTAGAAAGCTACGCGAAGAGGTCCGAGGGTGTGTGTGGGGTGGGGGAATTCATTTATATTTTCCATTAAGATTACCACTAAGTTTTTACAAGGTGAGAACACGAAAACTGCTGCTTGAGGACCGAGCCCAGTGGGTACTGGGGATGAACCATGTACTCTTTGGACACATTTGCTGGCAGTAGTCAATAAGTGAGACCAGACAGTCTGTTAATAAGTCACATCTTGTGCCCAGTGCCCACTGGGTAGCCGTAGGTGGAGCATAGCAAGTTGCTGGTGGTAATGGTACTAGGCACAACGTATGGTTAAATGCAGTGAGTCTTAGTGCACTAGGTGACATTACATTTTGAGGCCTGCTACCCAGTGCTATTTTTGGGTAAATTTGGCACCAGAGGGGAGCCCCTAAATCTGCTTCATTGTGAACCTTCCCTGCAGTTGACAAGGACTTTCAAGACTAAAATTCATAGGGATGACATTGTTGTTCCTTTTATCTTTCCAGTTTTGGAAAGGTGGAAAAAGACCTATCGGCTAACCTTTTCATGATATTCATATAATACTATCTAGGGATTCTGTACAAATTTAGAAAACACTAGCCCCCAGATGCATCAACAACCCAATTTGCGATTCCTTAATAGCGAAAAATACTGATTCGCTATTAAGGAATAGCAAAATGGAATGCATCAAGAAATCACTAAAAAAATAGCGATTTCTTAGAATTCCTTAATTGCAACTCGCAAATTGCGACTCGCAATTAAGGAATGCCTCCCCATTCACTACTATGGGCCTAGAGGCCCATAGGAATGAATGGGAAGACAATCTCATTTGCGATTCGCAATTAGCGAATTGCAAATTGAGATTGGGATTTCAAGGGTGCAGGGGTGTCCAAACGACACCCTGTTGCACCCCTGAAATGAATCTGTGCACATATGTTGCGGACACACATGCCCTTATGGCATGTGTGTGCGCAACATGAAACTTTGAAAAATGCACTTTAGTGCATTTTTCAAAGTTTTTGCAAATTACCATGAAGTTGTACTTCATGGTAATTTGCGTGCCCCATTAGCGAATTCGCTATTTTTAAAACGTTCATGCATTGCATTTAAGGAATCTCAATTTGAGATTCCTTAAATGCAAATAATCGCAATTTAGCGATTTCTCTATTTTACGATTTTTGCATTTGGGATGATGCATCCCAAATGCAAAAATACCGGTCGCAAAGGGGCAGATTCTGAGAATCTGCCCCTTTGCCAGCAGATTTTTGTTTGATGCATCTAGCTGATAGCCTTTTGTTTCATTGTCTTATCATGTCACCAGGGCCTATCAATGGCTTTGAAGCCCCAATACAAGATACAAGGTGAGTTGGAGGCAAGCATATAAACTAGTGTGACCACTAAAAAGCCATTATTCGAAAAAGGCATTAATTGCTGAAATAGGTGAAAGGAATTCAAAACAATACAATGGCATTTGTAGAGCATGCAGCTACTCGCGACAGAGCGTCCCGGTGCTAATAGCAAGACCACTTTAGAGAACAGACTAGCATCCTAAAATCGACCTAAGCATCAAACAGGTGGGTCTTCAAGCTTTTCCTATTCAGCCTCCTGTTTTCGCTTTTCAGTTGTGAATCCAAAGTGCATCTCAGGGAGTAAACCTCCAATGTGGTTTTTATCTCTATACACACAAAGAGTGAGAGAGGCATTATTGTAATGAACAACACTTTTAGGGTTCAATCCCAGGATCACAGAAAAGAAACGATGACAGAAATAAATGCTTGTTGTCTAGGTGCTGTAATGAATTCTTTTATTCATTTGTTTTGCGGGCTTCTTCAGGGCTGTGATATGATCCGCTACACGCCGGGTATTGGCCCAGGTAAGTAAATGATATCTCCAATGGATATTCGATTAAAAAGTCTGAATCAGAGTGCTCAGGAATACCGGCACAGTATGTAAGTCGGTTGATCAAGTGTACACGGTTCACACAGATTGCAGTATAGAACCAAGACGCGTAGTGTATCGCGCTACGCCACAGGCCTATGCAACAGCACAAAAAGGAAATCTTATCCCGTCAGTTTTGGAAGTATATAAGTATTCTTCTTGATCAACCTACTTACATTCTGTGCGTGTATTCCTGAGCACTCTGATTCAGACTTTTTAATTGAATATCCATTGGAGATTTCATCTACTTACCTGGGCCAATACCCGGCATGTATCGGATCGTACCTTAGCCCTGAAGAAGCCTGCAAGGGTGAAATGCGTTGGCTGTTATAGCTGTTATGTGTAAATCAAATGAAGAAAAGAAAAACACTATATAAAAAATATACTTTTTTTAATGCACATAAAAGGAGTACAAATGAAGTAAATCAAGTGAAAACACAAACAAAATAACATCAATTGAAATTAAAACTTGAAAACATAACCATATTCCGTTCCGGTCACCTACATGCCAAAACAACTCCTACTCCACATACATCTAAAAGGGCTCAGACCATATGCCTGGCACAGAGCCAGACTGTTTTTTTCTCTAGTTCATAACTTTACTTGGCGTTTGATTGCGCTGATATTAAGACCAACATTTGTAGACTCGTTATTCAGAAGGAAGTTGGTGGGAAGTGTTATTGTTCAGTTTCTTGAAGGTTGCCGTTCTGGAGTAAATGTATTCACTAAAGGGGACAACCCATGACTGTTTAAGGTATCAGGTAGTGGTCCTAGCTGCAGCAAGGAATTCACAACGCAACTATAACACCACTATAGGGAGCCATGTGGTCTTTCACAAGCTGTGATTGACATGGCTTCCCCCCGTGATGTAAGATGCATGGTGGTCCGTTGACCTTGAGCTATGGTGCTGAATCTTCACGCAGGACCGGAAAATGCGGTAGGACAGAGGGATGAGCTGGAGTGGCGAGGTTTACAAACATACTTTCCAATTTCTCTATGGTGGCATGATGTTATCTAAAATTAAGGTCGTGTTTACTGAATTTTAGACCAGAGATGCAATGCTGGGATAAGCTGAAACATTCTTACCTTTACATTTTCAGCTTTCTCGATTTCTTGAAATATACTTTTCAGGAGTATGCAATGAGTGCAGTTTCTATTTTTTAGGTGTTGGCTAGAGACCGTTTTCACTGTCTTGCCAAACTGATGTAATAAAATAAAATCATACGTAAAAAAAAATACGGACTTATACGAAAAAGGCTAACCAAAAGCCCCTCCTTGTGTGTGTATATTTGTTTTTTCACTTCAGGGACAGGGTGGAGGGACAATGCTTTATTTTACCAGGGCTTTTTTCTTTGCTCTTTATTTATTTACGTTTGTTAGTTATCCTTGTGTGTTTAACCTGTGTCTTCAGTGTCCACAGTAATCGAAAGGAGTTTAAAGACAATCAATAATACTCTTTCTTCCTACCTATAACAATCATACTTTCCTGTGATGCGCATAAAAACATAACCGATTTTCTATAGAGGTTCTAAGTACACTGCATGCTATAAAGCAATGGTACATCCCATGTTTAGGCGGGAGTAGGCTTTTTTTTTTCTTTTCTCTTTTTTGCTTTCTTTTTATTTTTTTTAATTATGCTTGCTATAAATAATAAAACTGATTTTAACTATTGCACGAGTTTGCAAACGTGAGTCTTGTGGGCTTTGCCAGGGTTTCAATGTTGGATGCCCACTCTAAATGTCTGCTGGGATAATGTTAGTGCTCGCTCGTGACTCCTGCCAACTGCTTTTAACCCTTTTGCAATATATTTGTAAACATCGCTCTGGACATCTTGACTACATCAGGGCGGTTTGTTGGACACATTTTTACTGGAACAGACCAGGGAGGTTAGCGAGTCATAGATCGCCAGCAGTAATGAATTATTCATGTCTGCTGCCTGCTCAGCCTCTTACTCAACTGTTTGCCTTGGAAAAGCATTTTGCACTTAAGACTCAAAGCAGTTCTTTATGGAAGTCTTTTTCACTCCAGCAAATTTGCAGCGCAAGCAAGAAGCTTTATTATCTTAAATGGAAAAAGTCCCTGTTGCAGGGTAACCTGTGTGAGTTTGTGAACTTCATGGAAGAGTCTTTTCATCAGTGTGGTTTTATAAGTGTCAGGGTGTGGGAGAATGAGGAAAGCGTGCAGATACATGCCTTGTCGTGAAGTAACCTTGGCCCGTCAACCCTTGGGTAGGTGCCCATTACACTGGTGTGTTCAAGTTTAGTGGGCAAGGAAGGTAATTTTATGTGCTCACTTGACTTTAGACAGAGTTGACAAATCGCCCTTTGACTGCTACAAGTCAGCCTTCAAATTATGGGTTTTGTAATGCATTGTGGTTCTTGTAGTCCTCAGTTTTGGAAGAGTAGAAACAAACTACACACAAATGAATATAAGGGAATCAAGCATTGGCATAGCCAATAGATCTCACCTTTGGGACCTTATAAGTATTTAGTTATGCAGCACAATATCCTTTGTGCAACAACATCAGCTGTTGCATGGCTAAACACATACGGTCACAAAGGCGAGACCTATTGGCTATGCCAATGCTTGTCCCACTACAGTGTACAGATAGATAACACACAAAGCATACCGACTATTTGTAGTTTTTGGGAGGGGATTAGTTCAATGTACCAACCTGAAGATGTGATGTAAATTTGGACAACACACTCTCTTCCAGGCTTTGTTATACTTTAGAGGGATTTAAGCCACCTCAAAACTACATAGAGACGCAATCCTCCACAATACAAGAGGCATTGCCTCAAGCCGATAGCACATGGGAGGCACTGAGCACTGCTCCATGTAGCTCGGGTTTGCACTCTGCCCAGTCAACAAAACACAAAGATAGTGCATTTCCAACAAAACCCCGAAATCCCCCACACAACACAACAGCGGGATGCACGAAACGTCCTAAAAATAATTCAGGTTCCAACTTGACTCTTAACAAAAAGGGGACAGTTCTTTAAATGCTTGTAGGGGGTTAATCAACCACTTAATTAATCTTAACAGCTAAAGTGTGCATAGACAGTTCCACCCATAGTGTAGGTGAGCATGGTGCCCCGGGCCTTACAGGAGTGAGCCCACTAAACTCCCCAGTGTTGCATTCACGTCTCTTAAAGGTGAAAGAGATGCAGTACAAGAGGTGCATCTTCCCCTCAATACCCCTCATACCAACGCTGCTGCCCTTTGAGATTACCCCTCGTATTACTTGTTTTTCTCCAAAAAACAAACTATTCCAACATGCGCTACTTCAAGGCTGCGTGGGACCGCATACCAAATTATAACTGTACCAGGGCGATTCCCCAAAATGACAATGCTATGGTCAATTCACCATCTCCAAATAGATTGTAAATTAATTCATGCACAACTCAACCCGCCCCAAAAAATAAATACTGCCCTGAGGTGCACCTCTCAACACTGTCCGCTGCTGGACAGCAGGCGGGAGGCAAGCAAGCTCGGGCTGTGCTCTCCAGGGTCTAGACAGTTTCCTGACAATCATGCGCAACACACTTTGCGCACACACTTTGCGCACACCTGGCTAATTGGTAGGAGACACCTAATTATTTGGGGAAAGAGCAACACACAGAGAGAGAGACAGCGCCGGGCCCCTAAGACAAAGGGTAGGGCATGGGGTTGGGCAAGCAGGCTGTGCCCCTCATACCATAAAAAAGGCCCCTTTGGACCCCCGCACCTCCACCACGTGGAGTAGTGTGGCTCACTGGTTAGAGGCGGCAGGCCTAAGAGCAGAAGTTGGCCCGGGACCAGGGTTCAATTCCCGACGCGGCAGGGTTGTGGACCTTGGTCAGCGAACTCGATAATTCTCGCTTCGGTGCTTACTCTAATCAGGGGTTCCACTCGGCAACTCTGGGCATTAGCTTGCCTAATCTCCACAACGGCCCCACCAATTCCGGGGATGCCTGGCTCCACCTTGGGGACTCCCAGCAAGGGACCATCCCACAGGGAAAGCCAGGACGGGTTCCCCAGAGTTATACAGCGCCAGGAGACCTATGGAT
The DNA here is from genome assembly GCF_964261635.1 of Lissotriton helveticus. Classification (NCBI taxonomy): domain Eukaryota; kingdom Metazoa; phylum Chordata; class Amphibia; order Caudata; family Salamandridae; genus Lissotriton; species Lissotriton helveticus. The sequence goes on along the minus strand of NC_136068.1, from coordinate 1,517,766,512 downwards.
GGGTAGCAGTGCGCTTTACAAGTTCAAAAACATTTACAACACATTTACTGGTTCCTCTATGGTGCGGGTGGCTGAATCCTCGCTAGTGGCGGGTCGCTGGGGGGGCGCTGCCTGGGGGTAAGTCAAAAGCACTCTGGCTGCAGCCACGGCTCCCCCTCCAGTGTAAACATCAAAGACGCGTCATGTGACCGGCTCCTCCGTCCATTCACAAAGCGTCTGTGCAGCCTAGTCTGCTGAGCCCCAAGCCTGAGTGACAGTTGGCTGACTGACAGCGAAGACGGACAACACCGAGAATACAAATTTCACGCAAGCTCCATATAAAATATAGAAGGGCGGACATCCTAGAGAATGTTTGACAGAACTGTAACTGAGACTCATTAAGAAAAATAAAAAAATCTGCGTTAATGAGGTAGCAATTCAGGCAAAAAATGTACTGTGTGCAGAACGGATGATTTTTTTTTCTTGTTTTGTAAATAAGGGTCTTAAAACTCTTAATTTATAATATGAAAATTGTTTGCATACATATAAAACCTACACATTGCTCCACAGAGATCAGTTCTGAATAATATCGATTTAAACTTTGGGATACAGAACAGGTATATCGTCATTCCACGGCAAAATAAGATCATCCTCAATCTGCAAAGTCTTCTCATGGCGTCCTAATCATATCTTGGTAGTACGAGAACAGACTGCGATACATAGGCAAAGTGCGCGTTTTCATGGTTTTAGAGCAGCAGACTATTGAGTGGAGCTCAGACGGGGTCACAAGGCGCGGAAGGCGTGCAGGAGACTGGAAGTTTTCAACAGTTCACGTGATAAGCGTGCAATTTTGTAAAACTGCTGCAGGGAGAGGTATGCAGAACCTGGATGGGTGACAGCGATTGGGAATGCCCGGAAAAACAAGCGCGGTGTGCGCGCAATGCAAGGAATGTGAGGTATGCAGCTGGCACCCGGCTACACTGCTGCTCGCTCCCGAGCTCCCTAGGCCAGGGGAGAGAGAAGGCGGGACATGCACCCCTTTGGCCAATTGCATGCTGTATTTCTTGGAAAGACGCACGCAAAGGCCAATAGCGTGTGAGCAACAAAAAAAAGCACACGCACAAGCGTGTGCTCCGAGTTGAAAGTCCTTACTAGAAGCCTTGCAGAGCAGCGCATGCGTGCTGGCTCTGGCGAGACCTAAAAACAGTGCTATACACACACTTGATTTGCGCATGGTCTTTGATTAGGCCTTTCCATCAGTGAGTTTGGGGTTATCTTCACTGCAGCAGCCTCTCAGGGATACATTGCAAAATGTCCATTTTCAGCCCCCAGTTTAACTCCATTTAATGGAGTGACTATATTAGTGTTTTTTAACCATGTCAAATATCTCCTAGCCTGATTCGGGTAGTAATGTTTGGCTTTTCGCCCCCTTTCTTCCACAGAGTACACTCCTCAGCATCCTTTTATATCCACAAGCTTTTAATCACTAACAGAGAACAAGGCAAATTTAGGGCATGAATCTGTCCGCCCACAAAGGTATTGTTGCCCTTTATATATATTATTTATATATTTATATAGGAGCGTCTCCCAACAGGACTTTGATTCAGCTTCACCAAAACCGGTAATTTTATGTTTAAGTAACGTATCTCATTTTCTATTTCAATTCTTAGATCCCTACAAAAGCCGTGGCAAAATATTTTATTTTATTTTCTGAACTGGTTCAGTTTGAAATGATCCAGAATTTCCTCATACGGCTATCCCGTGGGCTTCTCACCTTGTCCCATTTCATTCTTCGGTATCTCTTCATGGTGCCTTCAGCAGCTCCCTGTATTCTTTTGTAGTCACTTCTCTCCTTCTGTTGCCTACTGACACCAAGGTGTCAGTAGGCCGCCTCTTGTTCCTTGTCTAGTAGCTCTGTTCAGCTCTAGTATCTACCAGATCTTTTGGTTCCTTTGCTGGCAGGTATTCGTGAACACACGCCTCTTCTTCCTGTTGCGTACCAAGAGATCATAGATTGCTCCAAATATCTGCAGAAGATTCTTTAGTATTGAGTGCTCTCCTGGGAGTTTTTATTTTCCTGTACTGCTCTTGCTTGAAATAGGTTTCTTACATGCCTGGATTTCAAAGAAAATATCTGAAAGCTGGCAGTACTCATCCAATACCACATCTCTGGTGTCTTTCCCCTCCTAAAACCAGATACTTGTGCTGTTACCCATCAACAAACTCTGATGTCAGAATTATGTTTTTGTCAAACTCCCATATAAGCTTTACTCGTATGGAAGCGCCATTGTGAGTCTAATTATTGAATGGGTCCAACATTTATCATGTTTGCTTATGGATTGCATTCTTGAGAAATCGGCCATACTCGTGCTAGTAATCATTGGTAGATTTCCATATCCAACCAGCTTCATTAATGCATTCAATCCTCTACTATTACCTCTATTGCAACACAAACCACTAGAAATCTCCACATCCTACACGCCCATCACGCTCTCAATATATAACGAGTCTTGCACTGGGTCTAGTGTACCTCTTTCTTTCACTCACCATGTAACCAGCAGCAGCCCAATAACCGTATCTGAACCTAGGCCCGGGAATGTGTGAACACTTACCCCACATCCATACATAAAGCAATATTCCTTTAGGATGACTAGCCCAACGCATCCAATTTGTGGTTTCTCTTCTCCTCAAAATATTATCACGACGAATACATAAATCATTAACCTACATCCCCAGCATTGCGTGCATGTGCGCGTACACAGACACACACAGGCACCTAGCTCTGTCTTGACAAACATAACAATATTTATTATTTATATATCTATTGAGCATGCTTTCGCTGTAAACGGCGTAGTTGTACTATCATAATAAACTACCAACAGAATCCACCACCTCTTTTTGCACAACTCTCTTACAACTATATATAACACAGACACCCGGAGACTTCCAACTCGGTTTTCCGTCCCCTAAAGAACACACTCTAATCTCAAATGAGTCGAAGACATTCTGACACACGTTTATGTTGTAGGACACAATTGCAACCATATATTATCCTGGAATTCCAATTAAACTCCCCCAACTTCCTGCCCACTCAGTTTGACCTCACTCATTCGTCACCTTTCAGTAGCACAATCATTAGACCCTTCAGCTTTATCTCCAAAAATCCATCTACCAAAGAACATGAAAACTGTATATATGTTCCAAGCCTTGACATCCATTAAACTTCTGACTCATTCACCCTGCGGTGCTGAAATATTCCCTACATTTCCTCCACCACGTTCAAAACTATAAAAACAAAAACCTCAATCTATGAAGAATTTGCTTTAAAAGAACTACATGGTCAATAAAGCCCAACTCACCTTCGTTCCCCAAAAAATTAATCTTAACAATTTAAAAATATAAAGGCCAATGAAGTAGACCAATGCCGGTATCTACGTGTTTCTGTGTTGTGTATATAGTTGCTATGTACCTCGGCACGGACGTTCCATTCTCCTTTCATTCTGGAGCTTAAGGTCCGGGCCGGGCTCTGGTTATAAGTTGGATGTTGGACACTGATGGAACTGGATGCCCTCCGGTGATGCTGTAATCTTATTGAATTAAACTACTTCTACTCTACAACCTGCTCCTGTCATACTTAAGTCTGTTGTTGATTGGTGTCACTGTCTGTATGTGATAGATCAGTATTTGTTCAGTTCTTAGTTTATAACCTGGTTGTGTAGATTACTGTGAAAGTAAAATGAGCTCTGGCCTAGAGAACATTTGTAGCGTCACACGTGTATGAGTGCTCTCCTGTTTTATTATAGACAACATGCATGTATGTAGGAGTGACAGTGTTAGCATAACTCTAAGAGAATGCTTATTTATGAAGGACATCAGTTGTTATTTTTATATTTATAATAAACTGAACAGATAACATGTTGGTGCTGAAGCCAGGATTAGGAGGAACCTATAGAGAGGGTCTGTGTTCATAAATAACTTTTGGTTTTAAAAGCACCTGCTGTTTCCTTCCGTGTCCAGCAGTTTTCAGGCAACAATACAAATGTGGAAGATATTAAAGGTGATTAAGGTTTCTGCTGAGAGAGACCGAAGTTTTGTTTAGTAGCACTTTTGACTCCCCCATAAAGTCGCACAGAGAGTTAATATGCCTGCTGCAAAGAACGTGTAAATGCAGATCACAGAACGGTGATATCCATTATTTTGTGTAACATTTGCTATAGACTTATTTACACACGTAGGATTCATTGCCTCTGTATAACGTTTGTGTGATGTAAAGTGCTCGAACAGCACCCAGGGTTGGTATGAGTACCATTATAAAAACAAAAGCAATGCATGTGAGAGATAGGCTGTGGAAAGATGAATGGCACTGTTGGAAGGTGGTAGTGAGGGAATATGCGGAGAAGGATGTCACAGGAAGTGAGGGGGAAGGGGCACAAAAAAGATTGTCTCTCCTGGTGCCTCTAACTCTGAATGTGGCCCTGATTAGAAGAACCGATATCCCCAGAGTAGTACAATAGCCAAGTAGACCCTCGAGCCTAGACCATATGTTGCTAAAGTTCTCAGCCTCCTCAACAATAAGTTTTAAATGCTCATTTGTTGGTTTCATTGTAGCCATCTTCTAAATTATCTACTCATAGGACCAACTATCAATTCTTTTATGTTTCATTGACGCTCTTCACCAAGATCCTAGGTTGAATCTGTTTTCCTCTTCTGGTGTGACACAGTAACTTGCGGTATGTATCATTCTGTTATGAAGAGCAAGCTCTGACGGTCCTTGACTAACCCGGGAAAGACACCTAACTCGCATGGAGATGACTGCGAATGGTCGAATACGGCTCCAGAGGTATTAACATATCGAATCTGGCAATAGGAATTTGAAGGAAAAGTCACGCTGTCTTTCGGGATTCCTAGAGCCCTGAGGAAGCTCATAACTGGGTGGAACGTGTTGGCTGTGCTAGACTGTTCTTTTTAGTCAGAAGACTATGAATAAAGAATTAGAAAGCAATAAAAAATATCACAAATCAAGAAAAAAACCTCTTGATTCATCTATTTGTGTTGCTCGCTTAGCTCATTGCTTCTACTTATGGTTTTTGTGAAGTTGCCTCTCAACTGTGCTCAAAGCTTAAAATACTCCTTTGTTGATTTAATTGTAGCCATCTTCTAAATTAGCCAGGCTGAGTACCAACTATAAAGACTTATAGTCTTATGCGCTTATGTTTCATTGACGCTCTTCACCAAGATCCCAGGTTCATTTGGTGTTTTCCTCTGCTGGTGTGACTCAGTAACTTCCGGTATGAAGCATTCCGTTATGAAGAGCAAGCTCAGACGGTTAAAGCACAAGACTTGGTGTAAGGGTCTTCGGGCATGCATGTTCTTTGATGGGCCTTAGCTCTGTACGGGATTGCTCTCTCACACTTCAAAGGAAAACTCTAGCATGCTCCTCCGTTAGTGCTGTGCTCTGGTGCTTCAAGATGAGTGCCACATGCACAACACTCCATGCCCCCAGCAAGCGTTCACTTGAACCGATTACACTCTGGTGCTTTACCATAGTCGCTAACTTTAGTAATATTCCAGCATGCTGTCAAACCAGCTTTCTACTCTGGCTTGTATCGAAACCAATGTTATTCTACCATGTCCCATAATCAGCAAAACAATGCTGCGATCTATCGTCCTCCCAAAGTCGATGTTCCATTCTACTACACTCTCAAAAGAATCCGACAGTCTAGCATGCTTACTCACTAATCAGTCTTACACTGTAGCATTCTTCTAAATCTCCTAGTATGCAAGTTGGGAACTAAGACCATCCTGTTATTCATGTGGTGGACATCCTGGACAGCAAACACCTAACTGTTTTAATTCTCATATGTATAACTAATATAACATATAATATATAACTAATGCCTATGGTACAACTTTTCAATGATTTTGAAGCATTCGCTTCTAACAGGAGAAGTCTGTTGGGCTCAGCGGGAGGGGTGTCTCACTAGGATGGCTAAGTATTGCTGGGATAAATATGTTACTCCTTGTCGCGGCCCCGTGCTTTATGCTACTTCCTTGCCGCTGTGGATGCTACTTGTATTTCGCGAGATTGCTGTCCGACACAACACAGGCACGTGGACGTAGGTGAGCATTCTCACATTTGGAGATCTGTTTGAACACAAACTTCAGATGTCTTTCCAAGACTTACAGGAGAGGCACGAAATTCATGAGGGCCAATTTTTGATGTATAACACCTTGATGGTGGCTTTTCGGCTGTGTGTGGGCCAGAAGGTGCAGAACCAGCTAAATTCTCGTTGCTCCAGGTGCTGTTAGGACATGGATCTGGTAAGTGTGCAATCACGCTGCTTTACGGTGGATTGCTGGAACTTTGTATGCCGCCTCATCAGGCTCTGAGGGACAGATAAGCTCGATTTCTGGGCCAGAGGTTAACAAATCCACAATGGACTAATGCATTAGAACAGGTCCTTGGTGTCTCCAGAAACTCCCGCCTGAAGTACATTCAATTGAACTATGTCCACCAAAAACATCTGATCCCAGTGCACCTACTTCGCATCTTCCCAAATGTCCCTTCGGGGTGACCCGATGCCCTTGTCCTGAGCTCCATTTTTACCACGTGGTGTGGGACTGCCCGGAGATCGCTCGGTACTGGGGGATGCTGTTGAGGCATTGACAGTCATCATGAACCGTTCCCTGCGGTACACTCCACTGCACTGCCACCTTGGGCTGACCACACAGACGCAAGAGAATAGATATACTATCAGTTTTTTTTACTGAAGGCCATATGGCCATGGCCTGGAAGTCCACTGTCGTACCACCACCGGCACTTTGGTTGACAGGCTTTCTTAAATGGGCGACTGCTGAGACAACGAACTGGAGAACGCTGTCCGTGCAGCGGCGGTGGAACCCCAGCTTGATGCCTGGTATGCCTACATTGTTAAATTGCAGGCCAAGACAGACGAGAGACCCTCCCCCCGAAGTCTGGTTGGGTGTTTACGACCGTTAGATGGCCTTGTAGAAAGAGTTGGTCTCAGTACGGTCGAGTCCCCATCAGCACTGTCCTGGCAAAGACGGGGGTGGGATCCCTCTGTGGCACCAGAGTGGACAGCGAAGTTGAGGTTGGCCCTTCGCAGCAGTTTTACCCCCCGTACCTCAACAGTAAGAAAATTATTGTCTCTGCTCTCCCCCCCAAACCCCCCCCACCCCACCCCATTTCCAATCTGGCACTATCCTGTACTGCCCAACTAGGCACTTCATTCACACAGGCAGACTTCAAATTGTTTCACGTGGTTGGCTATGTCGTCACAATAAAGCTCCTTTTTATATACACAATGCCCCTCCCACAGACCCCGTGTGGTCTCCCTTCAGCCTGATGCCCATATGGGGTCTGTCAGATGAGAAGGATATTCATTAACACTCACACTGTGTAAGCTAGGTAATATGATCATATGTTACATACTCATGATTCTCATTATGTCCTGTTGATAGTTACACCTTACATGGGCTGCTTCATAGTATCTGGACATGCATAGCGGGTGTACTGTATTAAACTCTTTATCACCAGATATAGTTATATGTATTGTGGCATTTCTATAAGCATCTAAAAATTCAATAAAGAGCTACTTGGAAGAAAAAAAAATCAGGCAAAGTCTGTCAAGCTTGACCACTTTCCTCTGCGCGTCTCCCATGATGCTCCAGAGGGCTTCTCACGTGCCACCCTTATCTGTTATGTCTTAAAGCCCACTGGCCTTTCCTTCCACTTCAACAGCGCAACAATCTGTGCAGCAGTATCTCCCACAAAGACTTACAAACGAATGAATGAATGTTTGCACTCTTTTTTAGAATCTACATAGCAAAACAACACCCCTAGAGGAGATCCTAGTTTTGATGCGCATAGGCACAGATACACAAACTGATCTACTGCGATTGAAAGCTGCAACTGAGACCCTCTCTAGACTAAAATGTCCTTAAACTATACAAAGCTTAGAAACAAGTACTGCTCTAGATTGAGCTATCAACATGGCAGGTCCCTTTCTGTAAACTCTTAAGTTTAGCAGAGCCAAAAGTGGAGTAAGCAGCAGGTCCTCTTTCATCAGCTTGAGACTCAGTCTGTCTCTCCGTCGCCAAGTGCACAATTTCGTTTGAAAAATAACAGACAACATTGACATCGTCCTTGATGATCACCACAAAAGAACTGATGAATCAGCGGGATAACTACCTTCAAACTCCAGCAGCCCCATAGTATCCTCCGCCAAATGCTACTAGAGCTGCCTGCTCCAAATGCAGGCGCTCAAATTCATTTTAAATGCACTACTTTCATTCTTTATATACCAGGGTAAACAAAATCCCGATTAAAATGCCCAGAAAAATACAAACCCTGCTGACAACAAATTTTTAGACTTAAAAAACAAGCATTGGTAATGCATCGGTTTCCCCTATGTAATGGATAAAAAGCTGTTTTCATCAATCATCGTCTGGGAGAAGGAAAGAGCTACCTGACAACACTGGAGTGGAGAGGATGTGGCACAGTAGCCAGAGGTGCTGACTCGAGAGCTGGGGATCCTGGTTCGAGTCTCTGCGGCACTGCGCAACATCCTGTGATTCTATGAAAATCACTTCATCTCTCCGGGTGATAAATTGTAATATAAATATGTTGCAAGAGTAAAAGGCAAAACTTTATGAAAATATAGTTCCACCAAAGCGGATGTTAACAGTATTTTGCCGGCGAGAAACTGATAAAAGAAGCAGTTGAGGAACAAGCACTGGTAAAAGCAGGAAAATATGCTACAGGCAATAGGGTGCACAGACATAATATCGACTCCAAAATATCGTTTGGACATAATATCGAATCCAAAATATCGTTTGGAGAAAATATCGACAGGACAGAATATAGACAGCCAAAATATCGTTTTTAAGGTAAGTGAAGTAATATCGTTTTTAAGGTAAGTGAAGTAATATCGTTTTTATTTTTAGGGTTCAGGGTCAGTTTTGGGTTTTTGGGTAAAGGGGTATTTTTAGGGTTCAGGGTCAGTTTTGGGTTTTTGGGTAAAGGGGTATTTTTAGGGTTCAGGGTCAGTTTTCAGTTTTTGGGCAAAGGGGTATTTTTAGGGTTCAGGGTCAGTTTTCAGTTTTTGGGTAAAGGGGTATTTTTAGGGTTCAGGGTCAGTTTTCAGTTTTTGGGTATTATTTTATTATATTTTATTACTATATATATATGTTTAATAAATATGAAATAAAAAATATTTATTTAACTTTCATTAATTATTTAATTATTATAAGTTAATTTAAGTAATTTTAAGTATATTTTAGTAATTAATTATTAATATTAATTTAATTTAACACTGTTTTTAGTAAATACGATATTTTTGTAAACGATATTTTTGTAAACGATATTTTTAACTCGATATTTTTGTACTTACCTGTTTGTAGATAGAAACTCGATATTTTGACTGTCGATATTTTCTCAACGATATTTTTGATGGTCGATATTCTGTCCGTCGATATTCTTTCAGTGATCCAGGCAATAGAAATGGAGGAAAAGTAAGTGGCACGCACAGGAACCAGTGACAAGCCAGGAAACAGAGGAGGCAGGATGTAAATCCCGTTGACATTTATATTAAAAACAATACATTTCTCAAACACCGCGCAAGCGCTGTGCAGGCGAAACCTTACAATACAAATTCACTGCATTCATTAAGTGTTTACACTTGCTCCATTTGAAGTTTAGAATACAATTCAGACACAACCCTGTGCCTGCAGGGTCGTAGCTATGTCAGTGCTTCACCTTAGTACATAAGATTATATCACTGCATAGACAGACATATATATTGAAAGTGATCATGTATAGTGTGGAAAAGTAAATTTTGCCATGTTCTGTGTCCCTACGTGTCCTCCATCTTATGTTATGTGTGCATGATTAAATATGCATATGTATCCCCCATGTTTGATTAAAGACGCAATTACAGTTGTGTCCATCATTAGTATGCCAGTTTCCAGTTCTCGTGAATACTACGAATATTAGGCCTATGTAAAGTTGCGTTGCCACGTTTCTCAGTGTGCACGTTATTTTATTGTAAAGTCCCCGTTTCTAGGCCTCAAAAGGGCCCGGACACCAGATTCAGCTCCTGTCTTCTGAGTCCTCGCTGAGGAGCGATACAGCCCCCACCTGTATCCTCGACCCTTCACTTACTTCCTGCCTCGCAGTGCCCGGCTCAGCCTGGCTCTGCCTCTGAGTCTGCCAAGAGTATGTTATGATTCTAGTTATCAGTCCAGCCCTCCTTCTCTGCATTCCTAAGCTACTGAATCGCATCAATAGTTTCCGTCATTGTCTAGCCTTTACGTCTCCATGTAAGAGAAATACTGCATTTAATGGTCATTTAATATTCTTCATCACGCACTACATACAGAATAATGCATGCTCCAGTCTTAGAGTCCGTTAGCCTTTACCCCGATAACTTTTGGATTCTATCAACATGTTCTCCAAACATTAGATACTAGATACTGTTTAGGTACATGTCGCCCTGACTCTCCAGACTTCAGTCTCTGCTCCTAGCACAGAGTTCATAGCCCCCAGCTTCTCCTAGTAACACGTCATTGTCAGTTTACGCGCACCATTAGGTTAGAGGTCCCGGCTCCTTAGGTAGCCCCCTCCATGTTTCCGCCCCATTTATGACATATTCTGTTACGTTTGCATCACATGTCTATGTATACGCCCCTGTTACACCCATTTTCACCCTTATCTTTCGCGACTGCTATTGACCACACCCACTGCTCCGCCTACTGTAATTCATTGTAATGTAACTGTTTTAGTATATATATTTGTGCACTGTTATTAAATGTTACGCCGATTCTGATCCTGCCCCCGGCAGCGCTGCCATCCTGTTCCCGTGCAGGTTGTCCTGTTCCTGTCCTTTATGCTGTATTAAACCTGCAAACTCCTACTACCTCGAATCTTGACTCTTATTTATTGAGCTATCTGTTATTGCTATGTCCAGTAAAACCTAGATCCGGTATTATTTATTTATATACCACATAATGGCGCCCGAATAGGGACTTGACCTTTCCCCACGCGCCGGTGAAGCCACGCCGGCCCCCTGACCCTCTGCAGCCGTGACGGAACCATACCGTGCACGTGCAGATATTTCTGCTTCAAGTATCCCTCAGGCCCACGGAGGAGACGGAGGTGGCGGTCCAGCATCCAGACGAGGCGGTGGAGGAACGCGGCGAGTCCCGACCAGAGCCCAAGCCGAGAGTCCAAGGTCCGAGGTATCCGGAGGCCCACCCGTAACAGAAGTCCGAAGTTCGTCCGTCCGGCGTCGAAGCAGTCCAGTCCAGTCCGAGGCCTTCCGTTCTTGCTGCCCGGTGAGTACCATTGCTGGGGTAGTATCTAGACAGGGTCAATCTAATTGACTCTGGTCCGTGGGTTGGTGGTACACAGACCCAAAACGAAGTGTCCACTTCGGTGGATACGGGTCCTGACGTGTCTCTTTATGAGACCGGTAAGTTTCGTACTGTTTCAGCAGTGCATCTAGTTTCTGTTCTAGTCAGTTCTGTTCTCGAGAAAACTCATGTATTCTGTTTTCAGTATTCCAGGTAGTATTCTGCTTCGAACTGTTATTTTAAATGTTCTTCATGTATTTTAACGTCGTGGTATGAATGTGGAGTAAGTATCGTGTTCATTGTGTATTGTATTGTGTCTAGATTACAGTTCAGTCATGCCCTTATTCTCGAAATTACGTCAGTTAAAAACTAGAAAAGGTCTGCTAGAAGCAGCAGTTCCTGTCCCGCCTAGGGACAGTCCAGGTCACTTTATGTATCAGAAGCATGGCATAAGTGCCATATTATATCTAGATTTATGGGTGGAGTATACCAAAGAGTTAGAGGAAAAGTATAGATGGCCCGTATCAGGTACGTGGGATGCCGAGTGCATCATGAGAGTAGAAGAAGCATTATGGAAAAAGAAAGCCAGACAGTCACAGAAGGATGCCATCGAGTTATGGCGCAAAGAATCTCATAAAAGAACCGAAAAAGAAATCAGAAAGTCAGAACTAAGTAGAGAATCCTTAGAACGAGCCCAAGAAAGGGAACTAATCGAGATAGGTGAACGAGTTAAAACAGAACAGTCAGACAGACAGAGGAATACCCTTATTAAGGGTATGTATCCTCTTCTTGCCGAGGGCTTGCTAAAAGCGACCCCGGAGGCATCCAGTAATTTTCCGCCACCATTAGTTCCGACCAAGCTACGTCACAAACCGACCGCAGCTGATATTTTCATCTCGTCCTATTTGGACGACACAGTCCCAGAATATGCTAATCCTGTTCCGCCAGTCCCTGTAAATAATGTAAATCTAGCTCCTCCAGACACCGGGGCACCTCTTGCAGTACCTGCTACGGTACCCCCGGTCCAGCCTACATTACAATTTCCCGCCGCGCTAGTACGAAGAGTATCAGTCGACGATTCCAGTTTAGGGGCCGCAGGAGGAGGTCCTCCTGGTACCCCGCCACCGCACCAACGTAGAACGTTGGCCGAGTTACATGAATGTGCGTTACAGCGTACGCCCAAATATAAGTCCGTTGCAGACATCCGACGAGCTCTCACTGAATGCCTCTATGATCCAGTTGCAGGTGATGATAGTACAGTAATATATTCCATCCGTGTAAGACGGGTGACCGGGTATTTGGACACCCTACCAGATATGAAAGGAGATCTAGACAGAATATATCGCTTCATCCGTACAGGGGATGATCCAGAAAGTATTGGCGAAGCCATGTCTCAAAGGAAAGCTGAGATCCAGCTCATGATATTAAAGTTTCTGATTAATTGTCTAATAAGAGAACAAGATTCCCCGACTAAAGATCCGGCCGAAATGAAAATTCTGACAAGGTGGAGTGATAATATAGCCGAGGGTAAACACAAGACTATCAGTAGTATAGAGAGTATGTACAAGAAAATTCGTAAGGAAATACTAAAGTTACACGAACAACGTAAAGCAGCACAAGTAAGCGAGAAAGAAAATGACTCTACTGAAGAGGTAGAGGATGAGAATCCCACTAGAATAGCGTATGTAGGAAAATCTAGATTTCCAGATCGCCATTTGCGCCTAGAACACAAGTCAGTTTTACATCATCCAGCACCAGAACAAGGTTCTCTGGAACAAGTATTTCAAGCTACCGATCACATTCTGAAATCACGAATCGGTTACAGTGAGTTAAGTACTATGCATGAACAAGAACTAGCCCGATCAGCAGTCCGATGGATTACTGATTCTACCACTTTTCCAGACGAAATAGTGGCTCAAATGTTTCTGAAATTGCCCCCAGCCGAGCAACGACTGGTGGGTATGTATATGATCCAGCACCTCATTACTCTGTATGAGGGTCAACATTCTGATCCAGGTCCGTTACACGATGTCCTGAACGAGTTACTCCAATATAGATGGAAAGGTTTAGGTACCGATTTATTTAGTGTCATTCTAGAACAGCGCCACAAATATAGAACGTTTTTGAACCCGCATTTCGTTCATGTCTCACCCCCAGAAAGTAAACCCTTTTACATAGACAGACAGAATCCGTTACGAGAAGTACACCCAGTTAGGACAACAGATGGTGAAATGCAACGAGTGTTTGTTTACACTCCGATTACAAAGATAGAACTCTTAGAGATGAAGAAATTAATTCCCTGTCATGACAAAGATCCAGCAGGGTTCCACCGAGAATTAAAAGACATGCTCCGTATGGGAGAATACACGTATCCAGATATAATTAAAATGCTAAAGGTCCTGTTGCCCGCAGGGGTATATGAAAAACTCAAGGAAAAAGATTGGGAGGTGGGAGAGAAAAAGATCGATTGGGCAGTCCTAGAAGCTGAAGATAAGATACGAGTACCAGGTACCGGTCTAGGAGAAAAATGTAAAGAATTACCAGAATTGTTAATACAAGTTTTGCCAAGATTATTAGCCACTAAAAAGGAAGACTGGGATGCAATCTCAGCCTGTAAACAGAAACAAGACGAAGACACTAGTGATTTTTATTCTAGATTCGAGAAATGCTTTAGTATCAACAGTGTCCTCAAGACAAGTAGCGAGTCATACCCTCATCTTTTTGTTACTAAATTAGTCGAGAATTCAAGTCCACAAGTTAAGAATCGAGTTTTGAAAGTCGAAAGTACCTGGCAAGCTAATACCCCGTCCCAGATGTTACAGATGCTCCAATACCACCAGAATAGAATCAGAGAAGAACAAGATCACGAAAGGAAACGTATGAAAGACACGAAAATGAAAGTACTAGTTGCACAATCTGTTCCTCAAGACAGTCAGAAGAGGGGTACGAATCAAGCCAGTCATCCTGCAGTTCCCGTTAAAGGGACATGCAATTACTGTAAACAGCCAGGTCATTTTATAAACGAGTGTGCAGTTCTGAAACACAACATAGCTACTGGTAAGACTAAAGAAAGACCACGTCCGCCTAGACAAGAACAAGTTTCACAGACTTCTCAGCCACAGAATACACAACAGACAGTTCCAGCACCGCAGCCTATTGCTACAACACAGCATGTTACACAGCAGATGTACCAGTATGCACAGTCCGAGTATCCAGAGTATCAGCCATATTCATGAAACAGCCTAGAGAGGGAGGTAGGCTTGCCTCTCATCGAGATACCTGTAGATCAAGAGGGTCCCTATGTTCATAGTCAAGTATTAGGGAAAGACAGAAAGTTTTTGATTGATACAGGGGCAAGTAGGACCACCATCAGTCACGCCGAAGTTCCAGGGGCTCCGCTCTCAGGCTCAAGAAATGTTTCCCTTGGATTTTCAGGAAAGCCTATTGTAAATGAGATATCTCAGCCAGTTACTCTAGAAGTAGGTCCATTGTCCCGCACTACTGATCTGTTACTTACGAAGTCATGTCCAGAAAATCTGTTAGGCATTAAGACACTGAAAGAATTAGGTGCAGTTATTTGCTGTTCCCCAGAGGGAATACGATTGTTCCTACGTGACTTCAAGGGTCACTATGTATTACGAGATTTTGATCCGAGATTGTCCAATGTTCCGCAGCATCTATGGGCGCAAGGTCCAACTGATGTTGGCTTCATGCAAATCACACCCCATCGTGTGACTCTCAAGCCAGGTGTAGTGTTACCACAAATCAGACAGTACAGATTGCCACCTGAGGCTGTAGCAGCCTTATCCAAAATTATTGACGAGCTCATCGCTCAAGGAGTAGTTGTAGAAACTGACTCCAATGTGTGTAATTCTCCGATCATTCCAGTCATGAAACGTACTGATCCAAATGCACCCCCAGTATATCGATTAGTGATTGACCTTCGGGAACTCAACAAATGTATTATTCCCCAGTACCCAGTTGTCCCAGATATCTCTTCCCTATTGACAGCCATTGATTCTGAAGCCTCATTTTTTTCAGTCATAGACCTCAAGAACGCATTTTTTAGTGTCCCCATTCATCCAGACAGCCAGTTCCTTTTCGGATTTTGTTTAAATGGAAGGAGCTATATGTTCACACGCGCTCCTCAAGGTTTCACAGAAAGTCCTAGTATTTACAGTCAAGCACTCAAGAGACAACTAGACAATATTCACATGCCAACTGACACTGCCCTGCTCCAGTATGTCGATGACCTACTGATCACAGCCCGTTCTGAACGTGCTTGCGAGCGAGCATCCCTTACAGTCTTGTATTTCCTTGCCGAGATGGGACACAAGGTGTCCCCTTCTAAGCTTCAATTCTGTGTCCAGCAAGTGATCTACTTAGGCCACTTACTGTCCAAGAGGGGTAGGCAGTTGACACCTGACCGTATCCAGTTATTAGCGAGTCCTCCTCAGCCCAAGACCCAGAAGGAGGTACGTGCTTTTATTGGCCTCACTTCTTACTGCAGGCAATGGATTCCTCAGTATGCATTTCTAGCCAAGCCATTGATACAGTTAACGACACAGGAGGCAGCCGTATCGACTGTTCTCCCTTGGACATCTGAACATACACTTAGTTTTAATGAGTTAAAGAAAGCTCTATGCCAAGCTCCAGTTCTAGCAACACCGAACTACAGTAAGCCTTTTACACTTTTCGTCACTGAACGCGAAGGTACAGCATTATCTGTTCTCACACAAGATCAAGCAGGACAATACAAGCCCTGTGCTTATTTTTCGAGCACACTAGATCCTGTAGCCCAGGCTCTGCCTGCGTGCCTCAAGTCAGTTGCAGCCACAGCACTAGCTATCAGACAAAGTGATTCCATAGTATTAGGACATTCCTTGACAGTACAAGTTCCACACTCCGTGGAAGTTCTTTTAAACCGAACACAGACTCAGCACTTGACAATTGCACGTTTAACAGGTTATGAATTGACACTGTTCCAGCCACACATAGAAATCAGACGCTGCAACGTTTTAAATCCTGCTACACTGTTACCATCAGTAAATTCAAATCCTGCCACACACGACTGTGTGGAAGTAGTTAACACTATGACTAAGCCAAGACAAGACTTGACAGATGTTCCATTACCAGATCCCGACCTGACGCTTTATGTGGATGGTTCATGTATGAGAACAAGTACAGGAGAACTAGTAGCCGCGTATGCAGTGACTACTGACACTGAAGTTATTGAAACACACCGTATTGACACCTTGTCTGCTCAAGCAGCAGAGCTAGTTGCTCTGACTCAAGCCTGCATACACGCTAAAAACCTGAAAGTTAATGTTTACACAGATTCACGTTATGCATTCGGAGTCGTACACGACTTTGGAGTGCTCTGGCAGGAGAGAGGTTTCATGACTTCTCATGGAACCAAGATTCAGCATGGTCTCCTTATTCAAGCTCTGTTAGATGCCATACATTTACCGACATCTATTGCTATTATGAAATGCAAAGCACATACGAAAGTTACTGACACTATTTCCCAAGGTAATGATCTAGCAGATCGCACAGCCAAGCTTACAGCACAGACACCAGACATTCCAGTTAATAAGACACCGACACACACTCCAGATCCAACTACCTGTATGACAGTTAAGGACCCTACTCAAGATGTCATAGATATCCAGTTACATGCTACTCCCGAGGAAATCAAGAAATGGTCCGAACAAGGAGGGGTCCAGACAGATCAGGGATGGGTAACGAAGGGTAAAGCCACATGGTTTCTCCCCGATTCTATGGTTCAAGTCATTATCAATACCGCACATAGTCCAGCACATTTAGGAGAAAAAGCTATGTTAGATAGTATCCAGAACATTTGGTTCAACAAGCATTTACGAGCTGCAGCCAAGCAGAAAGTCCGTACCTGTATGATATGTTGTCAGTTTAATCCAGGTAAAAGTGTCCCGGTGGAACAAGGTGGATTCCAGCCCCCTGACCACCCTTTTGAAGTCCTCCAGATGGATTATATTCAGATGGAGCGATGTCGAGGTTTCAAGTACGTCCTCGTAGTTGTATGCGCTTTGTCCAGATGGACAGAAGCATATCCAGTACCAGATTACACAGCCGCGACCACTGCCAAGCAGTTGGTTCGTGAATTCTTCCCCCGCTACGGACTCCCTAGAGTCGTATATTCTGATAACGGCCAGCCATTCTCATCCGAGCTTATGAAACATATTTCCCTGTTGTTAGGGTACCAGTGGAAGTTCCATTGTGTACGCCATCCAGAAGCAGCCGGTCTCGTAGAGAGACATAATCAGACCCTGAAAATCCGAATTGCAAAAGTATGTAAAGAGAAAGGTGTGGACTGGCTAGTAGCTCTGCCAGTTGCCCTATTTTATATGCGCATGGTCGCACATTCCAGATCAGGTCTGTCCCCGTACGAGGTCGTATTCGGCCGCCCCCCTAACATGTGGGGTACACCTAGACCTCGAAGTATTACCGATGTTTCAAGTAATATGCTGACAGATTACCTAGCTTCCTTGATGTCTGCCCTCAACTCTTGTCGTTCACAGGTTGCTGCCGCATTTCCAGACAATACCGAGGTGGCACCGCATGAAATCGTTCCCGGATCCATGGTTCTGGTCAGGAATTTTGATCGTTCAAGTCCGCTGGAGCCTCGCTGGAAGGAACCCCGACAGGTCCTCCTGGCCACCCGTACTGCCGTCAAGCTGGAAGGCAGGAAGGGCTGGGTCCATTTGTCACATGTGAAAAGATTTTTTGGACTGAAACCTGTTTCAAAGAACATTTCCGAGGATCTTAAAGACTGCCAAAGTACTATTCTTAAGGACTGTCCCGCAAAAGACATTGCTACGAACCCTTCCCTGTTAGAGAAAACTCCGCAACAGGAGTATAAGCTCAAACTAAGGTCTAGTAAAATAAGTCAGCCAGTTTGATTGTCTAAGTCCTCCCCTAGGTGAAACGGTTAGACCGGTTTCTGACATGTATATAATAGACCCCCACAGAGAGAGAGTTAGTGAGAACTCTAGAAGTTGCACTATTATTTTATGTTTTCTGCTATATTTCAGCATTATGATTTCCTGCACCAGTTATGCATTTTATTTGTATTTTTCAGTTTCCCATGTAAATAAGTCTGCTAATGTTACAGTAGAGCACACGTTTAGTGATCTGCCTCCTCATGAACTCTCATATCGTCTTGCTATGCGTAATAACTCCTTTATCCGCATGTTACATTATTCACACCAGACCAGCAATGCCACAAATTGTTGGGTGTGTGGTCGACTCCCCCCTTTCCAGACACCGAAGGGAGTTCTGCCACTCTTTCCTTATCCGTTTTCACATAATGGTTCGTGTGGAGCATGGTCCACGTTAACGACATCCTCAACAGATATGTCTTTTCTGAACAGTACATGTTTCCCAGACAAGCAAGGTCTTCCCCACAGAACAGGGTTAGATCTAGAAAATGAAGTTTATAATTTGGGTAATTATTCTTCGAATTTTATGGTCCTGAATGTTCAGTCTGATTCTACTCCAGACTTACCTGCTATTTCAGTACTACCAGTCGAAGGTGAATTATGTGTCCGAAATAATGGTTCCGTACATGTAGGCCATAGTGATTGTACTACTATTGTCAAGTATAGTGACAGTGGGAAATCTATTTTCAAAGCTTCACGTCATTCTTATTTTGTTTGTGGTCAGACCGCATATGTTCGTCTGCCCCTTGATTGGGATGGTACATGTTACATTGCCTTCCTACTGCCACCAGTTTTCCTAGCCCCACCTGACTATCATAGGAATTCCCACCTAGTACATACTAGACACAAGAGAAATTTCCCGATTGTCGATTATACTGAAACTGCTCTAGAACAATACATAGATATCAATAAAGGTGTCTTCCCCTACTTAGGTACTGTCGTGAATAGTAAACTGATACGTAGATTAACCAGAACACTTGAAGCAGTAGTGATTGAGACTACTTCTGCTCTAGGTAACTTAACCGAAGAACAATCCTTTATGAGAATTGTTGTGCTCCAGAATCGTCTCGTCCTTGACGTCATACTGGCCGATAGGGGCGGGGCTTGTAGAGTCATCGGATCTAGTTGCTGCATTTTCATTCCAAATAACGCGCCGTCTGTTTATTCAGCTATTACCAGACTCCATAAAATTGCCCATATGTTACACCAAGATCCAGGCACCTGGACATGGTCCGGTTGGTTCTGGAATATAATTTCCACCTGGGGATGGAAAGTATTGTCATTTCTGGGTATTGCAGTAGCGATCATATTCAGTTGCTGCCTCTGTTTACAATGTGGCCCTGCGATTTGCGGCATTTGTGCTACATCATGTGTTCCTAGTCCCAAGTCCCGTCCTAAATCCAGTTCCAAGAAAATTCGAGACGAGCAAATGATACTGTATGAAATGATAGATGGTATCATGAATATTGATGTTTCCTGATGGAAACGTAGTGACAAGGAGGGAATGTGGAAAAGTAAATTTTGCCATGTTCTGTGTCCCTACGTGTCCTCCATCTTATGTTATGTGTGCATGATTAAATATGCATATGTATCCCCCATGTTTGATTAAAGACGCAATTACAGTTGTGTCCATCATTAGTATGCCAGTTTCCAGTTCTCGTGAATACTACGAATATTAGGCCTATGTAAAGTTGCGTTGCCACGTTTCTCAGTGTGCACGTTATTTTATTGTAAAGTCCCCGTTTCTAGGCCTCAAAAGGGCCCGGACACCAGATTCAGCTCCTGTCTTCTGAGTCCTCGCTGAGGAGCGATACAGCCCCCACCTGTATCCTCGACCCTTCACTTACTTCCTGCCTCGCAGTGCCCGGCTCAGCCTGGCTCTGCCTCTGAGTCTGCCAGGAGTATGTTATGATTCTAGTTATCAGTCCAGCCCTCCTTCTCTGCATTCCTAAGCTACTGAATCGCATCAATAGTTTCCGTCATTGTCTAGCCTTTACGTCTCCATGTAAGAGAAATACTGCATTTAATGGTCATTTAATATTCTTCATCACGCACTACATACAGAATAATGCATGCTCCAGTCTTAGAGTCCGTTAGCCTTTACCCCGATAACTTTTGGATTCTATCAACATGTTCTCCAAACATTAGATACTAGATACTGTTTAGGTACATATGATTCCCTGACTCTCCAGACTTCAGTCTCTGCTCCTAGCACAGAGTTCATAGCCCCCAGCTTCTCCTAGTAACACGTCATTGTCAGTTTACGCGCACCATTAGGTTAGAGGTCCCGGCTCCTTAGGTAGCCCCCTCCATGTTTCCGCCCCATTTATGACATATTCTGTTACGTTTGCATCACATGTCTATGTATACGCCCCTGTTACACCCATTTTCACCCTTATCTTTTGCGACTGCTATTGACCACACCCACTGCTCCGCCTACTGTAATTCATTGTAATGTAACTGTTTTAGTATATATATTTGTGCACTGTTATTAAATGTTACGCCGATTCTGATCCTGCCCCCGGCAGCGCTGCCATCCTGTTCCCGTGCAGGTTGTCCTGTTCCTGTCCTTTATGCTGTATTAAACCTGCAAACTCCTACTACCTCGAATCTTGACTCTTATTTATTGAGCTATCTGTTATTGCTATGTCCAGTAAAACCTAGATCCGGTATTATTTATTTATATACCACAATAGAAACATTCATGGCTCGCCCACCAACAAGGACAATGCCAGTAGTGTACTAAGAGGCAAGTCAGTAGTCATGTAAACCCTGAGGACCAGACTTACTAAGATTTTGCGCCAGGGTTGCCTCCATTTTGTGCCACAGCCCCCCTGCAAAATCCCATTTGGCATTTACTAATCCACACAAAGTCAATTTGTGAGGCTTTGGTTGGTTAAGTAAATACAAAGAAACACAAGGCAGGACGTAACGCTGCCTTGCTTTACTTTGAATTGAGTAGGTATTACATGGGTGTAGCATGGGAACCCCCATGCATTCACCCATGGCATTTGATGCAAACCCACATTTACAAAGACTTGTAAACATACAGACCCAACTACCAAGCCAAGAATCCATTTATTCAGGAGGTGTCACACCCCAAACACCCCCCTAAAGCTACACGCCTGCGTGCCTGGTTTAAGAACCCTTCGCAAGAAAATCATTCTGACACATTAAGAACTCCCTAAATTAAAGCAAGTACTTTCACAAAAATCAATCTTCTCTGCATATTTCCTCTACTTTCCTCTGTAATGTTATAAAATATATGTAACCAAACAGGCTGTGTGTGTGTTTCCGTGCCGTCATATTTTCTTTAGTAGTGACTCATTTTCCAGAGGCTCTTAAACGTGTTCAGAGAATTTTAGACCACAGGATGCGGTCAATTCAATAATGATGGTCAATAAAATCTGGAGGATTCTGTTTTTCCTTGAGGGTCCTTGTGAATCACCCAGCATAGCAGAGATCAGTAACATTCAGAAAGTGGACTGTGTAAGTAAAAAAAACAAATGTGACCATACTATTCTATATAAAACGACAAATGTCTTCCTCAATCAGATGTGCTCTCCTTGCCCTGGAAAACAAGCTTAACAGTTGGCCACCCTTGGTCGCCATGTATAAACTATGAACAGCCACGCTTTGCTCATGAACATATACACTGGGTTTTTAAGGCCCGCAAGCTCTTGGACTCGCAGGCAGGTTAATTGCATCTTCCATCATCAGCGTGCTCAACGAGGCGACTGCTCTCAAAGTGGTCAGATTTGCATGCTCTGCTTGATACGGCTGCGGCTCCCCGACGTGTCATGTACAATTCAGATTCGCAGAACTGTCTTCTGCATACGCAATTGGACAGCAGCTGATGCAAGATGCAATACTAAGGGTCCGATTAGGACTTGCGTCCGTCCGCCATCCCAGAGGTGGAGGGACCGTCCGCATGGGCTGCGGCGGTCCCTCCGTGCAAATTAGGATGTGACCGCCACCCTGGCAGTCACATCCTGGATATTTAACATTGCGGCGGGTGCTGCTTCAAGCAGCACCCGCCGCAATGTTAAAAGTGCATGTTTAACATTTACATGCACAAAGCGGCAGGCACCGCGCGGTGCCTGCCGCTTTGTGCATGTAAATGCTGGGGGGTACCGTAGGTACCCCCCATGTGCACCCCCCACCCGCCTACACCCTGGGGGCCCGCAACGGGCCCCCAAAATCAAAAGTACACATGCTTTTCCACTGCGGAAAAACCGCCACGGAAAAGCATGTTTACAAATGTTTCCTAATTTGGCTGGCGGTGTCTGATAGACACTGCCAGCCAAATGAGAGCTTTTCTGCCGCGGTTGTAATCCGACCGCGGCGGAAAAGCAGCGGACAGAAACCAAGACCCACCAGCCATCGTAATGCGGCGGTGGGTCTTTGGTGACTCCGCAGAGGATTTTCCGCCTCCTCCGGGCCGGAGGTGGCTTCCGCCGGCCCGGAGGAGGCGGAAAATCCTCTATCCTAATCGGCCCCTAGGTTCGGACACCGCAGACCCACATCTTTCAATGGAATGATGGTGCATTCTTGGCCGGACCTTCATTACAGATTTCAGACCAGACAGAGAGCATCCTTAACCAAACTTTATTGCACCTTCAAAGGAGAGCACAGGTCAACGGTATCACCATTTGCCATGGCGGAATCAATAACTTACGCCTGGAGGTCGGTCCGGACTTCCCTAAGGGGCACTCCTAACCCTCAATGAGCCACAGACGGGGAGGGAGGCTATTGCTGGGTGTCTCCGAAGACTTATAAATGAATACACCTGGAAAACCCAAATTAAAAATTGAAAGCACCCATATATACAAGTGGCACCCATATATACAAGTGTCCTCGAAAATATAGCTCATTTTAATTTAACGCTAATCTGTGCAAACCATTTCTAAACTAACCACTGAACTAACTCTCGACTAATCTGTCTCAAGCAGACACCGGCGAACAACCGACACACCCAGTTGATGGCACAAACAGGTGCCCAGATAAAGAAAGCATTGCAATAATTGTATTGACTTGCAACATTTAAATCACACTTACTACCCCTATGTGGGGGCGCTGAAGATCTTGCCTACATGGGTAACATCTACACCGTGTAGATTGTAGAGCGTGGGGATGAAAGGATGTTGGTTTTGGTTTCACCTTACTTGTGAAGTGGTTCCTCGTCATGCAAGATTACCCCCGAGCTGTGATTATCCTGTTATGAGACGAAGTGCTTAGCAGTGTGGTGGAGAAAGAAGTGTGAGAGAAAGCGCAGTTTATGGTTTTCTGTAAGCTGGCATCTTTGAGCAGCTTTGCAGGTCTTTCTTATGATCACAGCTCAGGAGGCTGCTCATGGTACAGCACTGGGTTGCTCATTGCGAGGCATTTGTTTAAAGTTTATGGTCCAGGTGGTTGGAACGGCGTTATCTTTATTTTGATTCTATGTGGGGAAGTGTTTCCATGTGGTGTGTGATGACCACTGTATGTGGTTTTGTTATGGGAAGCAGCACTTAGCAGTGTGATTGATGAAGAAGCGTGAGAGACAGGTGCGCAGTTTGTTGTTTTTGGTAAGCTCAGCAGCTCCCTTTATTGCATTTCTAAAGATCATAGTTCGTTTATCTGGTTACCGCAGATGGTTGTTCATTCTGAGACATTTTGTTAAAAGCTTATGGTGGAGAGCAGGTAGGAGTTGGAGGATATATGGATACCGTCTGTGCTGATGACTGAACGCAGCGAAATACTCTGCATGCCTTTACCATGCATTTTTCTACCCTGCATTTTTTTAGATTGCATATTCTTTTACAACATATGCCTTTACCAGGTATTGTTTATATAAATATATTCAGGGCTCGAATCGGGGTACCACGTGGGTGGATGGCGTCCCCCGACTTATTTTACCGGGAGCTCAATAACTAGAGGAAATGGAGACGCACATTCACTCTTTGGCCTCTCTATGGCGCAATCGGAGCTCATTCGGAAAGCTGCACACGTGTTGGCTTCTCTGATGCAATCGCATTTAAGGGGTGAGCGAGGAGAGGCAATGAGTCTGATTGTGCAAGCCTGTCACTTCCTGTCATGACGTCAGCGTCCCCCCACTTCTTTTTTTAGGAATTGTGCATATATATATATATATATATATATATATATATATATATATATATATACTCAATGTATTTGGGGGAGAAGACCTCCCACACCCCGGAACTTGCCTTAAATGCATGTTAAAAGGCATATGTTGTAAAAGCATATGCGTTTTAAAAACATGCGTGGTAAAAAATGCAAGGAAAAGGTACAACTTGGTAAAAACCTCGTTGTATTCCCTGCAAAAATGCCAGTAATATAACATCTAGCATATTACGTAAATAATGGTGCTTGTTTTCCTATGTGCAATAGCCCAGCGATAAAGCATTACGCTGCACCTCCTCGCGGTAGAAGTTTCCTCTTGGCAGGAAGTGTCTTTGTGGTGTCCCGTCCACTCCAACCATCTTCCATGCCCCCCACACCTCCCTCCCCCCAACCCATTCGCCCAAAAGGAAGCGGAGTCACCTGCAGCACACCCACGCCAGCGGGCTCCAACGGGCTCGGGAGCCCCGTCACGCTCCCGCGCACACCCCCGCCTCCTAGGGCAGCTAAATAGTCGTTCTTTCTTCCTCCCTGGCAGCATAATAACAGTGCAGAGCGCATCTGCATAGGCCACGGTGACTGCTGCTGCCATGCGCTGCGTCAGCGAGTGAGTCACCGGAAGACACCGATGAAACTGTAACCGGTATTAACTCACTGCCAGGCGTCGTGCCAGCCACGAACCTCGATAAGTACTGATTATAAGGAACAGGCAGTGATGGCGCAGCGCGCGCGCGCTCCTCTGGTACATGACAGCCAATAAGGACACCCGGTGGCGGGCAGCACGCCAAGTCTCCAGGTTGGCGCCCTGCCTGCGGCCTGTAAATGCAGGCGCATGGTGATGACAGGTGTTCGAAGGGCCTGTTGTAGATGTGGTGTTAGCATGATGCGCCAAGGCAGGTGAGGCCCAAGCACTGTCATGGCTCTATTGTGAAAAGCAGGGGTCTGTGTATTGGCCAAGGCGACCTGAGTTTCCCCGTCACAGTGCCCTGCGTTACTGAGGATGCCCAAAGCCGAACGATTTCTCCCAGCAGTGCCCTATGCTAGAGCAGCTGCTCAGAGGTACACCCGAGCAATGCCTGTCCATGCAGATGTTTCTCACAGCACCCTCCTCTCGGCACTGGAGAAAAGCCCTGTGGTTTCTCACAGCAGGGCCTGTTAGCACTGGAAAAGGGCCCAGCGGTTTCTCACAGCACGGTCTGTTAGCACTGGAGAAGGGCCCTGCTGTACTTACAGCAGGTATGTTTGCACTGGAGGTGTGCTGATATTTTTCAAAGCAGGGCCGACCAGCACTGAGAAGGACCCGGAGGTTTCTCACAGTAGGGCCGGTCAGCATTGGAGAGGGTGCCCTGAAGTTTCTCTCAGGAGGGCTCGTCAGCAGTGGAGAAGGGGCACTGAGGTTTCTCACAGCAGGGCCTGTTAGCACTGGAGAAGGACCCTGCGGTTTCTCATGGCAGAAACGCTTAGCACTGGACAGGGTGCCCTGAAGTGAACAGAGCAAGGCCTGTCAGCATTGGAGGGGGTGCCCTGAGGTTTCTCACAGTAGTGTCGGTCAGCAGTGGAGAGGGTGCCCTGAAGTTTCTCACTGGAGGGCTCGTCAGCACCTCAGATGGTGCCCTTAGTTTTCTCTTAGGAGGACTCGTCAGCAGTGGAGAAGGTGCTCTGAGGTTTCTCACTGTAGTGGCGGTCAGCAGTGGAGAGGGTGCCCTGAGGTTTCTCACTGTAGTGGCGGTCAGCAGTGGAGAGGGTGCCCTAAGGTTTCTCACTGGAGGGCTTGTCAGCACCTCAGACGGTGTCCTGAGGTTTCTCACAGTAGTGGCGGTCAGCAGTGGAGAGGGTGCCCTGAGGTTTCTCACTGTAGTGGCGGTCAGCAGTTGAGAGGGTCCCTGAGGTTTCTCACCGGAGGGCTCGTCAGCAATGGAGAGGGTCCCTGAGGTTTCTCACAGTAGGGCCGGTCAGCAGTGGAGAGGGTGCCTTGAGGTTTCTCACCGGAGGGCTCGTCAGCAGTGGAGAGGGTGCCCTGAAGTTTCTCACTGGAGGGCTCGTCAGCACCTCAGATGGTGCCCTTAGTTTTCTCTTAGGAGGACTCGTCAGCAGTGGAGAAGGTGCTCTGAGGTTTCTCACTGTAGTGGCGGTCAGCAGTGGAGAGGGTGCCCTGAGGTTTCCCACCAGAGGGCTCGTCAGCACCTCAGATGGTGCCCTTAGGTTTCTCTCAGGAGGACTCGTCAGCAGTGGAGAAGGTGCTCTGAGGTTTCTCACTGTAGTGGCGGTCAGCAGTGGAGAGGGTGCCCTGAGGTTTCTCACTGTAGTGGCGATCAGGAGTGGAGAGGGTGCCCTAAGGTTTCTCACTGGAGGGCTTGTCAGCACCTCAGACGGTGTCCTGAGGTTTCTCACAGTAGTGGCGGTCAGCAGTGGAGAGGGTGCCCTGAGGTTTCTCACTGTAGTGGCGGTCAGCAGTTGAGAGGGTCCCTGAGGTTTCTCACCGGAGGGCTCGTCAGCAATGGAGAGGGTCCCTGAGGTTTCTCACAGTAGGGCCGGTCAGCAGTGGAGAGGGTCCCTGAGGTCTCTCACCGGAGGGCTCGTCAGCAGTGGAGAGGGTGCCTTGAGGTTTCTCACCGGAGGGCTCGTCAGCAGTGGAGAGGGTGCCCTGAAGTTTCTCACTGGAGGGCTCGTCAGTACCTCAGATGGTGACCTTAGTTTTCTCTTAGGAGGACTCGTCAGCAGTGGAGAAGGTGCTCTGAGGTTTCTCACTGTAGTGGCGGTCAGCAGTGGAGAGGGTGCCCTGAGGTTTCCCACCAGAGGGCTCGTCAGCACCTCAGATGGTGCCCTTAGGTTTCTCTCAGGAGGACTCGTCAGCAGTGGAGAAGGTGCTCTGAGGTTTCTCACTGTAGTGGCGGTCAGCAGTGGAGAGGGTGCCCTGAGGTTTCTCACTGTAGTGGCGGTCAGCAGTGGAGAGGGTGCCCTAAGGTTTCTCACTGGAGGGCTTGTCAGCACCTCAGACGGTGTCCTGAGGTTTCTCACAGTAGTGGCGGTCAGCAGTGGAGAGGGTGCCCTGAGGTTTCTCACTGTAGTGGCGGTCAGCAGTTGAGAGGGTCCCTGAGGTTTCTCACCGGAGGGCTCGTCAGCAATGGAGAGGGTCCCTGAGGTTTCTCACAGTAGGGCCGGTCAGCAGTGGAGAGGGTCCCTGAGGTCTCTCACCGGAGGGCTCGTCAGCAGTGGAGAGGGTGCCTTGAGGTTTCTCACCGGAGGGCTCGTCAGCAGTGGAGAGGGTGCCCTGAAGTTTCTCACTGGAGGGCTCGTCAGCACCTCAGATGGTGCCCTTAGTTTTCTCTTAGGAGGACTCGTCAGCAGTGGAGAAGGTGCTCTGAGGTTTCTCACTGTAGTGGCGGTCAGCAGTGGAGAGGGTGCCCTGAGGTTTCCCACCAGAGGGCTCGTCAGCACCTCAGATGGTGCCCTTAGGTTTCTCTCAGGAGGACTCGTCAGCAGTGGAGAAGGTGCTCTGAGGTTTCTCACTGTAGTGGCGGTCAGCAGTGGAGAGGGTGCCCTGAGGTTTCTCACTGTAGTGGGGGTCAGCAGTGGAGAGGGTGCCCTAAGGTTTCTCACTGGAGGGCTTGTCAGCACCTCAGACGGTGTCCTGAGGTTTCTCACAGTAGTGGCGGTCAGCAGTGGAGAGGGTGCCCTGAGGTTTCTCACTGTAGTGGCGGTCAGCAGTTGAGAGGGTCCCTGAGGTTTCTCACCGGAGGGCTCGTCAGCAATGGAGAGGGTCCCTGAGGTTTCTCACAGTAGGGCCGGTCAGCAGTGGAGAGGGTCCCTGAGGTCTCTCACCGGAGGGCTCGTCAGCGGTGGAGAGGGTGCCTTGAGGTTTCTCACCGGAGGGCTCGTCAGCAGTGGAGAGGGTCCCTGAGGTCTCTCACCGGAGGGCTCGTCAGCAGTGGTGAGGGTCCCTGAGGTCTCTCACCGGAGGGCTCGTCAGCAGTGGAGAGGGTGCCTTGAGGTTTCTCACCGGAGGGCTCGTCCGCAGTGGAGAGGGTCCCTGAGGTCTCTCACCGGAGGGCTCGTCAGCAGTGGAGAGGGTGCCTTGAGGTTTCTCACCGGAGGGCTCGTCAGCAGTGGAGAGGGTCCCTGAGGTCTCTCACCGGAGGGCTCGTCAGCAGTGGTGAGGGTCCCTGAGGTCTCTCACCGGAGGGCTCGTCAGCAGTGGAGAGGGTGCCTTGAGGTTTCTCACCGGAGGGCTCGTCCGCAGTGGAGAGGGTCCCTGAGGTCTCTCACCGGAGGGCTCGTCAGCAGTGGAGAGGGTGCCTTGAGGTTTCTCACCGGAGGGCTCGTCCGCAGTGGAGAGGGTCCCTGAGGTCTCTCACCGGAGGGCTCGTCAGCAGTGGAGAGGGTACCCTGAGGTTTCTCACAGTAGTGCCGGTCAGCACTTCAGAAGGTGCCCGGAGGTTTCTCACAGTAGTGGCAGTCAGCAGTGGAGAGGGTGCCTTGAGTTTTCTCACCGGAGGGCTCGTCAGCAGTGGAGAGGGCGTCTTGAGGTTTCTCACCGGAGGGCTCGTCAGCAGTGGAGAGGGTCCCTGAGGTTTCTCACAGTAGTGCCGGTCAGCACCCCAGACGGGGCCCTGAGGCCACCCAGAGGAGGGCCTGTCTGCGCTGGAGATGGTGCCCCGTGGTTTCTCACGTTAACACCCTGGCGGGATTGAAGATGGTTCCCTGATGTTTCCCACAGCAGCTTCCTGCGAGCACTAGAAAGGTGTCCAAAGGTTTCTCACAGAATTGCCTTTCTTGATTGATCCCTAAAGATTCAAGATGGCTGCACCCCTTGTGATGAATGTGCCCAAAAGTTCTCAGAGGAGTGCCCTGTATGTTCCCAGACATGTCCCTCTGCACAGCCCTAGCCGTTATTAGAGGAAACCCTGAACGAAATAGCAACTCCATATTGACTCATTATTATTATGTTACAGTATTATTATACCCAGAAGGTTCTTCTTGTGCTGCTAACTTGACAGTGTGGCTGCTCCCAGCAGTTCTCTCTGGACTGGTGACCTCTGTCTGGTCTCTTATTCCCTCCTCTTTGTGCTGTAGATGCTAAGCCTTCCCTACCTGTGCTGTGGCAGTACTGTGTGGTTACTCCTAGCGGCACCCTCTCTGTACTGGTGGCAGTACCCTCTACTCTGTTCAAGCAGGTCCACCTCTGTGCTGCAGAAGGTGCCCAACTCTACCCATGCTGCGGTCAGGAAGGACTATGTGGGGTTATCGTACGTGGTGACCGGACCTGATGTAACTGCTTCGAAGTAAGCGTAAATCCATG
Organism: Lissotriton helveticus; assembly: GCF_964261635.1. NCBI lineage: Eukaryota > Metazoa > Chordata > Amphibia > Caudata > Salamandridae > Lissotriton > Lissotriton helveticus. The sequence continues at coordinate 1,517,736,761 of NC_136068.1, read as the reverse complement.
TAGCCACAATTGCTGCTGAGTCTGCCGCAGGGTAGGCGCCACATACCTGCCTCACCCCTTTTAGCCCCCTCTGTATTTCCTTATCCTTGCTCCTGAGCGCGGCTGTGGCCAGTGGCGGCAGGTGACTTTTGAAAGTGGTAGGGCGTAAAAGTTGGGGATGAGTGTTACATCACTAGCAAGCCAAGCGCGAGCAAACCTGACCGATAAGGGGAGGTCTCCACATTGAAAACTTTGAAGAAAAGAGAGGCATTTCAATACAAAACTATTTTATGTGCAATAAGACCTGGGGTCGAGAATTTAAATAAGTTCTTGCAACTCCTTCCTTAAACTGACCTCATTTTGTTAACAATGGTACCTTTTATAACTTGGTCTGGCACATATTTAAATCTAAGAGAAGCATCTCAAAAGAGACATTAAATGTCATTATGCACAGTTAGGGGTAACGTGATAAGGGAAATAAGACATTGAATAGATTTGATAGAAAAAATGCGAAGCATTGGTTAGTTCCTCTCTACAACACAGTGATATTGGCCTTTTATTAAATGAAATAACATTTGCAATATAACTGCTACGTACACCCCCAGGGTAAGGGGAACTAAAGGTGCTGTTACCATCTGTTTATCAGACTCTTGCAAATTATGCACTTCCGGCGCATCTGAGATGGTTAAGGACATGGGCCCCTGGGTGGAGGCTGCACACATGATGCACTCCAGTGCTTCTGAACATGTTCCAGACATGTGGCTACTGCGGCAAATGGTCTAATCCAAGTTCATCTGAGCCTGTCATGTACTAGGGTGCAGGGGGGTAAATCCGATTCAGACCAACGGCCTCATGGGCCACTTTCCACCAATCACCGCTCTTGAGAAATCTCTACGGTCGCACAGCTTGGTCAATGTGCCAGCTCGAGTCACAGTGCTAGCCGAGCCAGTGAGCCCAACCTAAACGAGCTTATCACTAATCTATGGAGCGTGCTCTCTATGAGATTTAGTACAAAAGGGGGTGGTGATGGACGGAGCATCTGAACCAATCAAACACTCCCACCCAGTCAAAAGATCTGGGTTTGATCCATCACCGTTCTTTAGCCCACTCTGCCACCCCAGTTCAGACACGGCTATATGCAAATCAGTCTGACCCTGTGCCTCATGGGAACAGTCCAGCCCGAACTGCCAAGCCGTGCCTTCCCTGGACCGGAAACAAGCTTCCGAGGACCGGTTTCTGGCATTACAGCCGTCTTCAGCCCGGCTTGCTTGAATCCAGTGGCAAAGTGAGCAAGGGACTCACGTCTGAGCATACCCTGCCACACTTATGGTGGCCAAAAGCGGTACAAAAGGGGGTGGTGATGGACGGAGCATCTGAACCAATCAAACACTCACACCCAGTCAAAAGATCTGGGTTTGATCCATCACCGTTCTTTAGCCCACTCTGCCACCCCAGTTCAGACACGGCTATATGCAAATCAGTCTGACCCTGTGCCTCATGGGAACAGTCCAGCCCGAACTGCCAAGCCGTGCCTTCCCTGGACCGGAAACAAGCTTCCGAGGACCGGTTTCTGGCATTACAGCCGTCTTCAGCCCAGCTTGCTTGAATCCAGTGGCAAAGGGAGCAAGGGACTCACGTCTGAGCATACCCTGCCACACTTATGGCAGCCAAAAGCGGTACAAAAGGGGGTGGTGATGGACGGAGCATCTGAACCAATCAAACACTCACACCCAGTCAAAAGATATGGCACAGGGTCAGACTGATTTGCATATAGCCATGTCTGAACTGGGGTGGCAGAGTGGGCTAAAGAACGGTGATGGGTCAAACCCAGATCTTTTGACTGGGTGTGAGTGTTTGATTGGCTCAGATGCTCCGTCCATCACCACCCCCTTTTGTACCGCTTTTGGCCGCCATAAGTGTGGCAGGGTATGCTCAGACGTGAGTTCCTTGCTCACTTTGCCACTGGATTCAAGCAAGCTGGGCTGAAGACGGCTGTAATGCCAGAAACCGGTCCTCAGAAGCTTGTTTCCGGTCCAGGGAAGGCAGGGCTTGGCAGTTCGGGCTGGACTGTTCCCATGAGGCACAGGGTGAGAATGATTTGCATATAGCCATGTCTGAACTGGGGTGGCAGAGTGGGCTAAAGAACGGTGATGGGTCAAACCCAGATCTTTTGACTAGGTGTGAGTGTTTGATTGGCTCAGATGCTCCGTCCATCACCACCCCCTTTTTTCCCGCTTTTGGCCGCCATAAGTGTGGCAGGGTATGCTCAGACGTGAGTACATTGCTCACTTTGCCACTGGATTCAAGCAAGCTGGGCTGAAGACGGCTGTAATGCCAGAAACCGGTCCTCGGAAGCTTGTTTCCGGTCCAGGGAAGGCAGGGCTTGGCAGTTAGGGCTGGACTGTTCCCATGAGGCACAGGGTCAGACTGATTTGCATATAGCCATGTCTGAACTGGGGTGGCAGAGTGGGCTAAAGAACGGTGATGGGTCAAACCCAGATCTTTTGAGTGGGTGTGAGTGTTTGATTGGCTCAGATGCTCCGTCCATCACCACCCCCTTTTGTACCGCTTTTGGTCGCCATAAGTGTGGCAGGGTATGCTCAGACATGAGTCCCTTGCTCACTTTGCCACTGGATTCAAGCAAGCTGGGCTGAAGACGGCTGTAATGCCAGAAACCGGTCCTCGGAAGCTTGTTTCCGGTCCAGGGAAGGCAGGGCTTGGCAGTTCGGGCTGGACTGTTCCCATGAGGCACAGGGTCAGACTGATTTGCATGTAGCCATGTCTGAACTGGGGTGGCAGAGTGGGCTAAAGAACGGTGATGGGTCATACCCAGATCTTTTGAGTGGGTGTGAGTGTTTGATTGGCTCAGATGCTCCGTCCATCACCACCCCCATTTGTACCGCTTTTGGTCGCCATAAGTGTGGCAGGGTATGCTCAGACGTGAGTCCCTTGCTCACTTTGCCACTGGATTCAAGCAAGCTGGGCTGAAGACGGCTGTAATGCCAGAAACCGGTCCTCGGAAGCTTGTTTCCGGTCCAGGGAAGGCAGGGCTTGGCAGTTCGGGCTGGACTGTTCCCATGAGGCACAGGGTCTGACTGATTTGCATATAGCCATGTCTGAACTGGGGTGGCAGAGTGGGCTAAAGAACAGTGATGGGTCAAACCCAGATCTTTTGACTGGGTGTGAGTGTTTGATTGGCTCAGATGCTCCGTCCTCTGGTGGCTGGAGTGTCTTTGTGTGAGGTTAGCTGTGCTGTACAGGGCTCGAGTCAGGGTACCACGTGGGTAGACGGCGTCCCCCCACTTATTTTACCAGGAGCTCGATTACTGGAGCAATTGGAGCCACACATTCACTCTTTGGCCTCTCTGGGGCGAGATCGGAGCTTATTCAGAACGCTGCTCACGCGCTGGCTTCTCTGATGCAATCGCATCTAAGGGGTGGGTGAGGGGAGGCAATGAGTCTGATGGTGCAAGCCACCTTTTGTGACGTCACTTCCTGTCGTGACGTCAGTGTCCCCCCACTTCTGTTTTTTAGGACTTGTTCCCGCATCTTGTGAAGTAATCAGGTACTCGGATTCAAGTCATCCTCAAATCATCAGGAACAGTCATACTTTGTGAAGCCATCAGATAATCATTTTCAAGTCATCCTGAAATCATCGGGCTCAAGTTTTTAAACTCTGCTGATGACTTTAAGAGCTTGATGATGTCTGATGACGTGAACATGACTTCTAATGTAGTTGGATGATCATACAATGACTCTGGGATGGCTTCTAAAGTCATCCTGTTTGTCCTGGGCTGGTGCTATATCTGTCGCTTGTGGGAGAAGGATGCTTGCAGCTGCTGTTGGCTGCGTGGTACCTGTTGATTGTATGCAGGAAGGAAGCTTTCACTACTGACACCCATATGGTGGAAGTGAATGTGAAAACCGTGCAATGCTACTGCAAAGGCTGCGCCTCCTACGAATGTGGAAACTTGCACTGCAGGCGCCTGTGCTAGGGCGTGCTCTGCTACCGTCTGTGCTTTGTGTGAGGAGGGAGCGCGTGCTCTCCATCTGCCTGGACTTCTGCACTTTGCTTGTCTGTGCTGGTGTGTGGTTTGCTTGCTCTGCCCTGTATATACACCCCGAAATACACTTCCATTTCTGGCGCTCAAGTTATGCAGTTCATGTCTCTCACTGAAACTTAAGAAAAGTTTTTCATTATACAGAAGCCAAACCGAGTAGCATTGTTTTGTTGAAAACAGTAGGAGCATCCAAGGTCACCCGAGGATGTTTAAGAGACAAAATGGCGTTCGCCGTGCCTTGCAGGCCCGCGGGGCCTCATCCAGGCAGGGCGGCCCCCTCCCTCCCTGAAGCGGGCGAGGGGCCAATCTAGTCCCATCAGAACGTTCAAAGCCACTGGTTACTTTGATCCTGCTTAGCGCTCTGACTGCTGCCACTGGAAGCAACAAGGGCTTTACATATTTATAACGCTAAGTGTCGGCTTGTGCTCGGCCAAGAAACCTCCAGTCACTTATTATTTTCCACGCAGTTTCACTGCGTTAAAATGTGCGATCACGTCGCGGCAGGCTTCACTTTTTGATTTTATGCTGGCAAAACGGCAGGAGGCTGCTAAGAGCTCGGCAAAGCTGCAATCATCCCCTCTGGGTATCAAGACAGGTCGCTGTAGAGTTTATTTTTATATAGACACTATATATCTCTGCTTCTCTCTCAATGAACATGAACTGAGGCCCAGATTTACAAACACTTTGCACCGGGTTTGCACCACTTTTGTGATGCAAACCTGACGCAGAGTGCTAGAATGAGATTTACTGTGAAACGCAAATCAGATATGCATTGGATAGTATCCCAAAGCACCACAAATTTGTGGTATGTGTTGCATTGTGCTACTTTGTGTAAGGGGTTTTTCCATGGCTGGTGTATGGCCATTGCCATGCAGTCATCCATGGGTTTTGACACATTTTCATACTTACAAACCGGTGCTTAATTTATAGCAAAATAATTGCCCAGGCTTCCAGCAGGAGGCCACGGCAGATTGTATCACGCATCGCCCCCGTCATGCTGCCAATGGCAGTAATAACCCGACTGTTCACCATCACACTCCAACAGGTGTGACAATAAGGACTATTCCAGACCCCAAATCGGTTGAATGTATTTTTAATAAATAATTAACTGTTGTTGTGGTCATATCTAAATTAGACACTAAGCACCACCTTGTGGTATACAGTCACAAGCACCGGTGATGACGATTAAGTGCCGGTGCTGAGCACTGGAAACCACCGGCTCAAATTAAGCACTGTTATAAACATTGGTAGAGAGGAATTTGTGCCAAAATCTTATGGCTTCTCGAGACAGGAGTAACAAGGAGAATTGTTTCTATTTCTCCTCCTTTCTCAAACTTTGCATGCGTGCTGCTTTGTACAGCACACATGCCTAGAGGGAAAAGCCTTAAAGCATACTTTTGTACCAGAAGGAAGCTCTTCAAGTACAAAACCTATGCTTCAGAGAATGCACACACCCTTGCACTATGGCACAAGGGTGTGTGCGTTGGTGAATGTCTGTCAGAAGTGCGCTAGCGCTGGGGGAGAGAAGAAATGTACCATATCCTAGTAGATATTCCAAATTCTTTGCTCTCCCTTCGACGTAAAGCAGCACAGCAATTGTGGCACAGCATTGCCCTGCATCAAAGAATAGTAACTCCGAGCCTGTATGTATAATGATGCTATGTTGACCATGAACCGGCAAGTCAGCGCTGTCACATCCAGCTGTTCCAACATCCTCCGCAAGACCTTCAAATGGACCCCCCCTGAGTTAAGGAAGACAGTCACCCACGCACTCATCACCAGCAGACTGGACTATGGAAACGCACTCTACTCCGGCATCAACAAATCCCTACTCTGCAAACTCCAGACAATACGGAACACCGCCGCCAGACTCGTCCTCGGCATCCCCCGGCATGAACATATCAGCCAACACTTACGAAGACTCCACTGGCTCCCCGTGGAGAAAAGAGTCACCGTCAGAATCCTCACTCACGCCTACAAATGCCTGCACAACAACAGACCCAAATACCTCAATAACATAATCAACTTCCATGTACCCAAAAGAAACCTCCAATCTTCCAACCTCCCACTGGCCAAAACCCAGCGCATCCACAGAGCCAGAGCAGGCGGAAGATTCTTCTCTCACATTGCAGCCAAGACCTGGAACGAGCTACCAACAGACATCAGGTGCGCCCTCTCCCTGGAAACCTTCAGGAAGACCCTCAAGACCTGGCTCTTCGGCAAACAGATCTGCGGACCCCCCGCGCCTCAGCTCCTTGAGACCCTCATGGGTGAGTAGCACGCTTAAAATTCCCCTGATTGATTGATTGAATGATTGATTGATTGATTGATTGATGTTTAGATAGAAGTGAAAACATTCCATGTCAGATTTGCTAGGGGTGTGTGCTGGTGGAACACCAAGCACTGCGAAGTATCACAAAATGCCACAAACAGTGGTGGCAGATCAACTTTCATGCACTATTTTCTTTACAGAGATTTCATTGAATTGGAAAGCTTCAACTTGAGTGGCAAAGGGAGAGAAAGGCCTGCAGTTACTTAACCACCTAAAAGATGTCCTCACAATGTTCCATAGTGAAAGACTTCTGTGAACTGACAGGCAACAGCTCTGTTCTTATAAATTATGCAGAAATAAATAGTTAACAATCTAAAGACACCAAACAGATTTCCGAACTGGTATAACATAGACATTAAGGCTGCAGATTAACTGACAGGTGAGAAGCAAATTCCCAGTTATTTAAAATTATATACTTCTGACAGGGGAGTAATGTAAAAAAACAGATCATATGAAACGACATAGTTTAATTTTCAATAGCACCAACAGTGTTGCTAATCCAACATGAGCCAACCCTCAAATCCTCTGCCAATTCTGCAAAAGAAGTTTTTAAGATAGTCCAAGGTTTTATTAAACCACAAGCCCTGAAGAGTACTATAGCCCCCTCAATGGCTCTCTGTGAAGATCTAGCCACTTTCTTCCAGAACAAAATTCTAGCGTTCTATTCCTCTTTTCCATCCTTGGGACTATCTGAATTGGTAACACATACCCCACACTATCTGGGCATGTGTTCGGCTTTCCGCCCTTTTTGTCCGGAAGTGTCCCTGGTGGAATTAAATAAAACAAAATCAGGCTCTCCGTTGGACCCCTGACCAGCCAGATTTTTCAAGTTATTAGCCCCTTGGTTCAATCTATATTGAACCCTATCTGGAACTCATCGTTAGAGACTGGGGTCTACCCAACTAGCTGGAAAAAAGCATATGTCCAGCCAATCCTCAAGAAAGAGGACGCTGACCCAGCAGAGCTAAAATAATTTAGGCCAATATCTCTTCTCCCAGGCCCAGCCAAAATTCTTGAAAAGGAAGTCCAGAGACAACTTTCGGACTTCCTGGAATCGAACAACCACCTGCACAACTCCCAGTCGGGCTACAGCACGGAGACAACTCTTGCTTGAAGTCGCTCAGTCGATTAGTGAAAACTTAGATCAGGGCAGATGCACGATGCTGGTGCTGCTGGACTTGTCTGCAGCCTTTGATACAGTGTCACAGGATTCTCTTACATAGGCTTAACCATCTAGGAGTGACGGGAATTGTTTGGGCATGGTTCCGTTCATTTCTTGAGGGTTGCTCACAACAAGTGATTCTCCACCCCATGTCTCCAGTTCCAACCCCCTCATGTGTGGTTTCCCTCAGGGCTCGGCTCTGAGACCAATGCTTTTTAATGTTTATCTTAATCCCCTTGCGGCACTTGTTGAGCAATGTGGGGTGAATTTGTCTTGTTTGCCGACGACACCCAACTGGTTTTCTCTGTTAGGGAACACAATGAGACAGCTTTCGTCAATTTTAAGCAGTGTCTTTTAAATATCTTGTCATGGATGACGGATAGCTGCTTAAAATTAAACACAGACAAAACGGAGGTCCTGTTTTTTAATCAACCTACTCCCCCTCAGTCTGTACTCTGGTGGCCGACTGAGCTAAATCTGCCTCCGCGGCCAGTTGCCTTTGCCAGGAACCTAGGGTTTAAGTTTGATTCTCAACTTACTGGCAAGGCGCAAATTGCCCATGTCTCCTCACTGTGTTTCTGGAAAACTGAAGGCTCTGCGGAGATTCCTTCACTTCCTGCCTATGGACTGTAGGAAGACAGTGGTGCATGCTTTAGTCACCTCTCAACTTGACTATGCTAATAGCCTCTACCTTGGTCTCCCTGAGTATTTGCTCAGGAGGTTACAGATTATTCAAAATGCGGCAGCCAGGCTAATTAGGAATGTGCCACTGCAACATCATATTACCCCCCATTTGTGCAGTTTACATTGGCTTCTGGTAAAAAGAAGAATAGAGTATAAGGCACTGACCTTGGCGCATAGAGCAGTCAGAGGTACTGGTCCCCAATACCCGAAGCAGAGAGTTTAGAAATACAGCCAGGCCAGAGTACTCAGATCAAGCGACCAGAATCTACTGGCGATTCCCCGTTTTGCAAAGGCCAGGATCGGTGGCCCTGCTTTCTCAGTGAAAACCGCTGCATTATGGAACTCTATGCCTGAGCATCTGAGGAAGACTAATTCAGAAACCATGTTTAGGAAAGCTTTAAAAACATGGCTCTTCGGCCTGCCCTAGAGCTCACTGTCTAGTCTGGTTCACTCTTTATAGGTTGGACTCACTGATAGTGCCAGGACACTTCCGTCGGAGGTAGCTGCGTGCTCCACAAGCTCCAATAATAATAATAACCCTCCCTTTACTGTTGTGTTGACAATATACAAATGAAACACAGCCTGCCGAGGGAAGAGAACGGGGAGAGGACAGACAGACAGAGCAAAGATTATCCTGTGTCTCTTGGGTCTCAGCTGTTGTTGTGATGATAGGAGCTGGCCTCTGTCATGGTGGGTGGCTTTCAAGAGTGGAAGCTGGTACTGATCTTCAAACCCAGATGGTAATCGCAGACAAAAGCCCAGCATGAAGGGGAAACAATTAATAGTAACTCAATTCGCCAATTGGTGATAATCTACTGGAACATCCACCAATAAGTGTATGATGAACACTACAGAAGCCAAGGAGACATTCTCAAGAACTAGGGGAAAGCAGAGAGCATGAGAGCCAGTAACTCTAGAGGGAGGAGGCGGAGACAGCACAGCAGAAAAATCCTTCCTAACCAAGGAAGAAAGAACAAGGAACTAAGGATCCTCCAAAAGGAAAACACAACAAACTTGTAGTAGCAGAAAGCCACAGCAAAGCAAACCATTTGTCAGTGAGCAAATGAATTATGGGCCTTCTTGTGCCGATGGACTAGTGCGGACCAGGTAGCAGGAACTAAAGCTACATACTGAAATACTGGACTGCTAACCCTCATTTAGCTGGCATTTTCCTGTTCATCATCAAATTTAGCCTCAGTTTCGTAATTTCTGACCCTTCATATCTCTTACATTTCTGCCACTCATACATTTTACCTAAAGAGAAGCTGTTGTATTTACGCTGTCGGCAAGGCGAAGTGAATGTGCTCATTGAGTTTTTTTTATCATTATTATTTTTGATGTTTTTTGCAATAATGTGTATAGTGTATAGGGAGCTCTATGGTTACCTGACTCACTGTAACTGGTGACTTTTTTGTAGTTTTTAGTTTTAATTAAAAACTATAACATCCTTTCAGCTGAGATTTTTAACATAGCCTGTTTGCCCGCTGCCAAGGGCTGTACCATTTATTAAAGACCCTGAACCCAGGGTATAACCCAAGGCAGAAGGGCTATATGGTTCGTAGAATATTCAACCCACTAAGGGTAGAATGGTCTAAATTAAAAAGGGAAAACAGAAACACAAACATAGGAATGTTAAAGCTGCAAGCTTATACTAGCCATTATAAGCCTGGTGCTAATTCATTATCTTCAATGGAGTTCTGGACATTCCAGTGTTCTAATATAGTCTTAGAGCTCACCCTAGCAGGCTCTACCGTCCATTAAAGGCCCGCTTTAGCACGGCGAGGGCCTTAAACAAGGGAGCTGGCCTTTATTGGCCGGTAGAGGCTGTTGCGGAGGGCTCCTGGGTATTTGAACATTCTGCCCATAGAGTGCAGAATGTTCTAATCTGTAAAACAAAGGCCTCACTGAGCCCGAGGGGTTGAAGTCTTCTCGGGCTCCATGAGGCCTTGTGTTTCCATCAACAGCTGTGAACGACAAACATTGGATTGTTGATGCTCCGGTCTTCTACCAGCCGTTAGAAGCCCAGAGCACTCCATTGTCTTCAATGAAGCACTCAACATTCCATTGTTCTAGTTATACTTAGGAGATATCCATGCCATAATCTAATATATGCTTTTCAGTGACATTTGGGCGACCTTTAAATGATAACGACAACGCTTGTACACAGTGCCAGCACCCCGGCGCCAAATTTCTATTGAGTCATGCCTGTCGTTATTGGATTTAGGCAAACCAATTAAGCTCACCAAATGTGTACAGGGTAAAGTAGTACTTGCATAGCTACGCGCCTTATTTTTGCATTAAAGCTTGAAAGGTCGGTGTGTCAAAAAAGGAATTTCCATTGTGTGAGATATACCTTGATGCCCCATGGTGTTGAAGTGGAGTGGCCATGCCACCCCTCCCTTTCAATTTCTCCAGTAAAAATACTCTGCAGCAACATTTGAGAGCCCAAAGGAAACCCACAAACATCACCAATGATGGATAAAGTAGTTTGCAGATCTGCATAGAAAATAATAGTCCAAGCGCTTGTTTGATGTCCATGGACATAAAAAAAAACTGTGTTCAAATATATTGTAAGAGCATTTACCCATAGTTTGTGCAAATTTCTCAGAAACCACTGAAAGACTTCCATCAAAACAAAAAGGAATAGGGTTATGGGCACGTTTTTACGTTCAGATCCAAATTTAATGTAAACATATCCTATGTCTTTTGTTGAGCAAAACATTCCCAAAGAAGTTTGCATAAGAAAAGTGATGATTTCTATGACCCAGTATCACTTAACTTTGATTTCCCCTTAGTGTACAAAACCACTTTCCAAGACAAACTCAAAATGAATCTCTTTTTTGGGAAGTTTCATGACAATTTGTGAAATGAAACCAAAGTTATTAGCGAAACAATAAATGAAACCAATTCAAACATAACTAGAGTCACTATTGCTGACTGTTCTATGATGTTGGCAGTAACTCCATGGTTCATGCAAATGCACTCGCGGCTCCTGCAGGCAAGTGCGGTGAGGTGGGGTTGGAGGAATGTTGCCACACAACAGAATATGATTTATTTATCTATTTAATTTTCCCTGTTCTGTCATCTGTCGACATCCCCCCACTGCGCTTACCTGCAAGTACCGCAACTGTGCAAATGGAACTTTCTAACACTCTAAGCCTCAAACTTTTGATTAATTGCCACGAAAGCTTTCAGATACAATGTGTGCATTTCACGCACGCACGTGGGCAAACAGATATCTGGCTATGGCACAACCTTTTGCTTTCATTTTTAGTCTCAAAGTTTGCATTCTGTCCGTTCCAACTGATCAGTATATATTGAGATACTGTGTGGCATGGTCATTTTTATATTTGAGATTTGAAATTCTAATTTGAAGAAACCTAAATACATCTTTTTTAGATTGTCTTGTGTCTCATTGCCATTTTTTAACCTAGTCATCCTACATCACAAAAGATGCCTATGGTAAAAATCACAATGATATTTTTGTGAGCGTGACCCATTCCAAACTGGCAGCCTACACACACAGCTGGATATGCAGCTCCACCTAAGCCATGGGAACCTTAACTATGATAAATCATTTTTATTTTGGGACAGGATTTATCTCTTTGTTCCTCCCCTCATCCTCCTTGTGGATGGAGTACAGATAGTACACAAATCCTCACAATATCCTCACAATATGCAATGGTGGTTGCAATCAAAGTTCCTTTCATGCCTGATAATCAATAACTCCAGATTTGCAGTTCCATTAAGGATCTGCTGATCACGAAATGGGTAATGCTTGACAATGCTTCCTCTGTTAATGAAATTTTAACACTTTTTCTAATTTTCAATTTGAATGATCATTGGATTAAATGTCCAAATAGATAAAATATGTCTTTTGTAATCCAAATATCCCAAACTAATGAACAGAGTTACACCAACCCAAAAATGACCTATTTACATTTCTAGCTTTATGACAAGTTGGGTGTCTTTCTGTTGAGCACTTTAGCTTCACTTAAAATGGGAAATGGTGCTTTTGGATTGACAAAAATAACTGTGCATGTATATAATGTAGTTGAACAGTTTCAGCTTCAGTGGAGAATAATGGATCATTGATCAGTGTTGAGTGGCCACATACAATTCAAGCTTGTTTACAATGCGGCAGACTAGTGCGTAAATTTAGAAAGTCGTCTATCTTCTGGCCTTTTGGATTTTGAATTTCTTTGTTTCTAGTCTGACAATGTCCTAGCTCCTGGGTGGATGCTGACCAACGGAGGAGTATATTTTATTGGCCTCGTATGCAGGGATTCCTTGTAGATGACTTAGCGAATCTTAAAAATGATTTGTGCTTGAATCTATTCGACCAATTTGATCAAGATTTGAAAGGAAGAACGTGAGCTAACCAGGTCTTGCATTTTCCAAATCTTCAGCATATTGATCAAATGGCACCAAATTCTGTAACAAAATGCATTTACACTGTGAAAGACAACACATATGGCAACAGAATCGGCAATATGTAGGCATATGTATCAATGAAAAAAGTACAGTTACAAGTTGGGGGTAGGCTATGGTATTCATGGTGGGGTGCAGATTTGTGCAAGTAGCTGACTGTAAATGGCATATTTCATGGGTTTTTAGGTTTTGCTTTCAAGTCGTGACATTCTTGAGTTCGTTCTCATTGGTACACATATGGCCTGAACAGTAACTTTATTTTAACTGTGTTTTTGTGTGTGATTTTTATATATTTATTTATAAAAGGGCAATATGTGGTTGGACACAGGGCAATTACAGATGAATCTAGCCCGATCACAAACAGCCTTCAGCTGGGCATGGCCTGCGGCGGGGCCTGCACCACTCATGCTAGCAGTTGAGGAATAAACCACAAGTAGCATTACCTCATCTTGAGAAAAAGTAGTCCGATGTTGTTTCAGAAAGATGAGGCACATACTAAATATGGGTTACATGCCGCTTCCTGTTACAGACGGTTTGCTGGACACAAAAACGGAAACCTGCGGTCGCCCTGGTTGGCGTTCTTACGGCACACAGAAAATCCACCACCAGTGCATTCACAGTGAGGGGCTCGGTCATCTGCAAGGTGACTTTTCTTGCAATCATGAGGAGATCTCTCGTTCTACAGATGCATTATGGAGTCTACAAAATGGGTAAAAGGACATGTTTGAGGCAGTATCAATTGTACACCCTAGTCTGTCCCTGAGGGTCTCCACCAGAGCGGACACATCCAGAAAGGGAGCACACAACTCTCTACCAGGCAGTGAGAGTGTGGCGTTGGTACTCTCCCACTCACTGCATGCTTGGAATTGGGAACTACAGGTGAAGTGTAGAAACGTTTACGTGTGTGCTCTCTAACAGGGCAAGATATCCATACTAGAGTGCCCATCTACAGGTTGGGGCCATTTATCCTGCAGCGACATGCCAACATGCTTGGCCTTGTTCTAAAAAGCACAGACTATTGTTTGATTTCTTCATAATGTAGCAGGCAGAAGGTGCATTCTCGTAGACTCAGTTGGCCAACAATGAAAAATCAACACATGTAAAAAGTATGCTGGTGGGTAACAATGAATAGCAGTGAAAGACAGACAAGCAAGCACAAAAATATTTCTGATTCCCATGGGCATTCAGTGGAGAGATGAAACCCATGGGTGATATGGTTCGACTTTGAAGCTCCTACCATCAACAACGCAGCAGCAAGGATAATATTTTTATATCTTTGTAAGTGTGGCCATTAAACTACTTGATTACATCAGAAAAAAACTGAATTTCTACTTCCACGGGAAGTATGAGACAATCCTGTACCACAATACACAACTCTTCCACGGGATTGAATGTCATAGTTTTTCATTTTAGGTGAAGTTGGAAATAAAATAGATCAACTAAGATGCTAAATGAGGGCTTACCTTGTTTGTCTAGAAGGTAGGATTAAGAATCCAGTTCAGTGATGAGTCGTTTTGCAAGCTCAAATACATTGATCAATGTAGAGGAGAAACACAAGAAACACAGTGATAAAAGTGAGACTTCTGTGGATTAAGTTCAAGTAAGCGTACAACCATCTCACATAGGTACTGGGCCTCATCAAACACAATGCTTACGCCCTTCTTCTAGCCCACCCAAGCACACAACAGTCAAGGAAGTTCACCATGTAGATTTAGCTTCCGGAAGATCATGATCCCTACCCTTTGATGAACAAATGCAGATTATCTCCCAACTTTTGTATTAATTTGGCAGATGGGAGACCACCCTGCCAATGTACACCACCAAAGATGGGATCAACGATTCCCATGGGGAAGAGACAGTTAATAAATGGCAACTGCAGGAAAAGGTACCGCCTTTACTGGGGAATGGGATATTCTAATTCCTATTAAAATGTTTTGATGGGTACATTAGTGTATAGGGAACATGATGAAGATATCCATATTTGGTGCCACAACATGTCTTTGGAGGTTTTAAAAATGTTTTGAGATTGAACAACAACAATGCAGAAATACTAGAGGTATGACATCAATCTGATGCAAAAAATAGATTATCACACCCCACCCTATGATGTCCAAAAGTGTGAAGTCACTCAAGGGTCAATACATCAATTATAGGCTATGTTCCCTTCAGTGATAGCATACCGATTATAGACTATGCTCTCTTTAAACAAATATTTGGCATAATAATTGCATATTAAAACAGCAGAGCAGCAATCATGTACTACCAGCATAATCGTGAATATTCTTACAAAAAGTTGAAGAACCAGCTAAGCACTACAGCCCCAAATCCCATGCAGGTCTCCCAGGTAAAAATGAAAATGACAATGAGATTAAACATATCTAAAGTCACTGACATGTGCAAGGGCAAATTTCCCTCTAATCCAACATAAAGAACAATGCATTTAGCAACTAAAGAGAAGGATCTTCTATTCAGAATCCTGCATCAAAGCTTAGTTATTGGTGAATCAACAAGCCTAACTTTTCAGTAATCATAATGAAAGAATACATTTCGTACATGTCAATAGTTTGCTGAGGCTTAGGGTCTAATGGAGGATTTATGTATTGGAGAAACCTGTGCTATTTTGCTTGTACCAACATTAATTATTAATTAATCCAAATAGATTACAAAACACGTAAACTGTATTTATTAATAATAGCCAAACTAAATGAGGATAACAAAAAAACTTCATAGTAATTTGAGTCCTGCTCTGCTGTGGTCACCATGTGCACTCTTGCTTCAAAACTAATTTGTTTTAGGCCTGGATGGATTCAGAAAGTGATGGGGCAAAAGTAACTGATTTTTAAAGTGTATCCCTTTTCCACCTATGGTCTCAATGTCTTCATTTCTTGCGAGACTTATGTTCCCACCACTTACATCCAGGAGCAGCCGAGCAGGTGAGAGCGGTGGGACGTGGTTGGGGGGAGTCAGACAATGAGGGAAAATAAAATAAAAAATACAGAAATCCACTTACCTTGTGCTCGCCGCATCGCCAAGTCGGTGTGTATATTTATTGTGTCACTGGTGTTAGAGTGTTGCGCAAACGCTTTACACATTGCCTCTGGGGATAAGCCTGACTGCTCTGTTGCAAGCTACCGGGGATGAGTACAGGTTAGAGTGGTGGGTTTTGCCTGGCTTAGGTACATTCCCTAGCCTACCAGAAACCCCATTTCTAACGCTGAGGTATTAGAACCTCTTCATTAAAGGAAATGAGCTGATGGATGACCTTCAGTCTGGCTTCACAACGTAGGGCAACACAGAAATTCCAACTCTAAATAAAGCAATAGTGCCCTCCACATTTCAGATGATGGCTAAGTTTACCTCCACATCCTCCTAAATCTGCAAGAGGCCTTCAACACAGTGAATCATGACTTTCTTTAGACAATACTCAAAGAAAGGATAGCCCTTAATAACCCAGCCATGAAGAAAGTGGTTTTCTTGAGTCCTGCAACAGTGCAGTTTACAATTCAAGGAGTCTGCCGAGGCTCAATACATACACTCCATACACCCACACTAGTCACATTCTACACGGTACCACTTGCTTGAATTCTAAAGCAATCAACCATCAACAACCACTTCTTTGCAGATGACATGATACTATGTTTAAACCCTCATCTCCAAAGAATGGCAAGGTTATTTCTCAAACCTTAACATTATTCAGTCCTAAATGCCCACCTACCTCTGGAAACTCAACCAGATAAAGCAGAATGTCTCCTCACTTCCCTAGATAACTGCGACATCCCCATAAATCCTGACTCAAAATCTATTATCAACATCAATTCAAACATCATTGATTCTGACAATTCTCTGGGCTTCATTCTAGACAAGCACCTGACCATATGCAGAGGAATAACATCATGAAAGGTGCACAACTTCAAATATGTTTGCTTAGAGAGAGTTAACAATTCTCCCCGGTACCCAATTTTAAACCTATTGTTGAGGTGATCGGCTTATAAAGAATGGATTATGGCAACCTACACTAGTAGGAATTCCTAACATACACCTGGCTCTCTTCAAACCAGCCCTACGTGCAGCAGCAAACTGGTCTATAGAGCAAGTACATTTTACCATCTGTTTCCCATTCTGATCTCCTTGAGCTGGCTCTTAGTCAAAGCAGGAAATAATTTCAAGATGGCATGCATGACTCACAGAACATCACATGAAGGCATGCCACACTTTCTAGCAAGAAACCTACAGATCTCAGGAGGATAGTGGCAAACCAAGACCTCTGAAGCACTTCTCCTTGAGATCCCAATTATGGATAAATCTAAAACGATCACTGAGTCATTCTATGGGAATGCTTTAGAACATAGAACTCCATTCCCTTGAAGATCAGGATAATATCTTCTTTTGAATGATTCCAAACAAAACTAAAAAATCTATTCTTCCGACACCACCTCCACTTACAAAGAAGATAGGCTTTAAAAGCCCCATCTTTCCCCCAGCCCTTCAGACAGCAGGATAAACCAGTAAAACCCTTCCAATAATTGACATATGATCTACAATCTGACAATCTTCTTAAATGAGACTGCATATTTAAACACATCTACACAATCATTACTCCAGTCTTGCACATACTAGTCTTTAGGTGGCATAGCCTACATTTATAGCTATTTCTGTCTCCATCAAAGGTTTGAATGACTCTACTATCTTCACTTAATAAAGGCCTGATTTAGAGGTTGGCAGATGGGCTACTCTGTCACAAACATAATGGTTATTCTGTCCACCTTATTTCAAATGCTTTTTATCCTGTAGCACTTGTAATAACGCGGAAGGTATAGCCTTCACATTTGTGATGGAGTAACCATATGCCAAACTCTAAATTTGCCCCAAAACATTGTAAAGCACTCTGTTACTATTGGGCCTGGTCCGTACTTTAGAAAACTACTAAATAAATGAATAAATACATACATTTGCTTGATCTCTGTCACAATTAGGAAATGTCTGAAGATCCAGTTTAAAATGTCAAAATTGTTGGCAGGCATATCTAATGAATAGTAATTACATTACTTCCTGGTTGCCTTTGTAACAGGAATATTCAGGACCTCAAGAGAAGAGTAAAATTGTTACACAGGCAATTTTCAAAAAGAACATAATCTATCGTACCTTTAAGAGGATGTTGTAAAAATATATCTTGGTGATAAAAAAAGTAAATCTAATGAATACACCTCAAAGACATAATGTATCTGTATGAAATGGTCAATAGTCATTATAGTCTTGTCTCTCATCCTTTGCATGGAATGCTTCTAACGCCAGTGTGGTCTTGTGGCGATGTAGCTTTGAGCAATATGTTATGTTACGTTATGTTATGTTGCTTTATGTACTGTCAGGGACTTTCGGTGTAGAGCCATGATTTAACTTTCTACCTAAATATTATGACTGAGCCGGTGGCCCTTATGTGAAGAGGTAGTTTGTTCCAAGATTCAGGAGCCAAGTTTTATGATGTGTGGCCGCCGGCCCTGGATCTTTGTATGTAAGGGAGAAGGGCGAGAAGGAGTGAGCATTTGCAAGCCAGAGTGTGCGTGCTTATCCTGGATGCATGAAGTTTATGCTTGCTTGCCTGAGATGGGTTACAAACTGAAAACACAGTGCATGGGGTTCTCACTGTGTTCCGAATTTTTGTAGCATGTTGTGTAATTGGGTGTTTCAGTGTATAGTGGGGCCAGCATAAGCCTTTGGGTATTCCACCCCAAATATATTATAAAAAATGGAGAATTGCTCTGGGGGGCATGATCGACCCACAAAAGTATTCAAAGTTGTTATATGGAAAAGAATGTCACATCCATATTGTTGTACCACTCTCCATCTCAACAATTGAGACGTTAACTTAAATACGTAACACCCACATGCATATAACATTGCACCAATGTCTCATAATCAGTAAAGATGCCTCCAAACTAAACAACAACTTCAAGCACAGCAGCTGACAACCATACACCGCAGTAGAAAAAAATAAACAGCAAAGCACACCCATCCAGATGCATACTGCTCCACATATATTCACAACATGATCTGGCCAGCCAGTTTCCAATATTATCAATTATGAAACAATAAATTATTCTAACCTTGCTGACTACCATCCAATAAGATGTATACCTAAAGAGTACCATCAGCTTGAATTGTACCTAATACCTATGATTATTCACCCAAAATAATTTTGGTTTCCTCCAAGAGGCACTAGACGGCCAAAAACGCCACGTAAACATTTAACGTAAGCACTGAACATACACACTGATCAAGCAATAGCTGTCATTGTGGAGTATGTTACATGGGTTCATCAAAATCGTTAGAATGAACAACCCATACACAAACACACAGAATCCCATGCTGCCATTGAATTGTAGCACAACACTTGTGAGATGGCTGTCATCCATTTTGAATGCTGTTTTTGGACTTCATGATTTCCTTATGAGATATGCACTCAGAAGCCTGCATTGTTTTATGCAGCTTGCTTTTTTGCTTTAGGAGCTGTACACTGACGATAATAAAACCTGCACTGTTCTTGTGCCTTGATTCTCTTCCACAGGACAACCCAGATCTCAATAGCCCTTATCTGAGATGACATTGAGGATATCCGGCGGCTCAGGTTTGGTTATCCCTATGATATGGATTTCCTCTGAATCCAAGATACAGTGCATCACCACCGAAGCAGTACACAGTAGACAGGACTTTACTCCCAGTACATCTCTGTCATGTGTTAAGCAGCTATCAATGTACACCCAGCAGCAGCTTCCTTTCAACAATACACACTACACACACTTTTCAAAGTTCACCTACAAGTTGCATTCCCTAAATGTTAGGAATAACTCTGACTACCATGCTCTCACAACATGCCTGCATAGATGCACAAAATCCTCAGCACATGGCTGCAAGGTAAACAGCCGAGTGCTTTGGCTCACTCATCCCTACTCCTAACACACTAAAAAGATGTTTATATGGGTTTAATTTCCCATTGATGTATTGTACACACACCATTGGTAAATTCAATATTTAAATAATCAGTTGTACCCTGAGACAACAAAATAACCATGAACAACCCACTGATTGAAATCCAAGAACTGTATTAAAATGTTGCACAGGTCAGGAAAATGTTACAGTGCCACAGTAATGACTTAAGGCGCTATACAGATGCAGGTAATATAAAATAACATTGATGTCTAATCTAAGAAAAATCATCGCTGTATGTTTAAGTGGGTGAGAGTAGAACATTGTGAATCTGTGATATAGACAATTCAAGTCAATCCTAAGAGCCAGTTATAAATGTAAACACAGTGGAAAAAACAATTACCTAATGTAAGTTACCTTTGCTATGCTGACTCTGCAACCTGTACAGTTAACATTGACAGCACACAAAGTTCCCTGACACAGACCGTTGTGCAAAACTTTACAAAAAAACTTTTCCAGAAAATGCCATAACAAACCATAGCATCCTTTCAATAAATAGATTCTTTAACACTACAAATCGGTCATAAACAATGTTTGCATTACCATCCCCTATGTTGTTACAGACATTTTTGAAGAATTAGGGTACATATGAGGCGCCGCTCTTGTAATTTGCAGTGACTAATGTCCTTGCTGATGTGTGATGTATTTCATTGCATGTGGCTCAGTAGTTTTCAGAGTAACCTGCATGTAGGATGCTGTAGCATCTCGTGTCACCACTGAAGATAAACCACAAAACCTGGTAGAAAGAAACAAGGCATCTAAGAAAGGAATCCCCGTTGTGACAGATATCAAGTAGGTCTGGAACATGAAAAAGAGGCCCTGGGTAGGACCTTGTTAAAGCAGATGCTGCAGTGTTGAAATGGAAAATCCAACGTATTAAATAACCATTGTTACAAAAGTGGTAAAAAGAAATCTTCAGCCCTTCGTTGACATCATGAGCTAATTTTGGCCAATTTTAATCTTTTCATACAAAAGTGTACAGGATTGCATGATGCCTGCTGAGAAATGCTGCAGATCAGGACTGCGGGTGCACCCAAGCTATGAAAAAACTATTGTTTGCAAAAGTACACATCTCTGTTTGCCTTACCCAATACGAACAATCCTTTCAAAAATGCCTCCGCCTATGCCTTCGGGGCATTTTCCCTCCTTGCTAACAGTGTTGTATAAAAAAAGACACACACTAGCTTACAGTAGTTTTCAACTGGCAACAAAAAACATTTTTTATGTCTGGTTTGACAGCACAGCTGTGTGCATGGCCTGTTGGTTACAATATACATACAATGGGCCTGGGTCAGCCGCCTTGAACCATTAGCTTGTTTCGGTCAGTTCCTTTAGGCCACTGCTTAGCGATGGCATCAGTTGCATCTTGGACCAGCCCAAAGGTGTGTATAACGTTACCTCATGCTGTTGGGTGTTTGATATATCATTCTTATTTCTGGGAATTGGTTTCACTGCAGTGCACGCAGGGCCGGACTGGCCGTAGTGGGCACCGGGCTTCCCCTCCCCCCCCCCCCCGCCCCCCCCTGTGGGCCGCCAGTGTGGGTGCCGGTTTTGGGCCCCTTGGGGTCCAGCAATATCGGCGCATGTAACAAAATCATCTGAAACCGGCTCTAGCAAACAGATCAGCCGCACCCATCGTGCCCCGCCTGGGGGCTGGCCGAGCAACTTGCCAGGACTGTTTACGGTTCCCAGTCCGGCCCTGAGTGCACGAGGCACTATTTTACATCGAAATAGCGCTCTCGATAATCACACTTTCCGTCATGTTCAGTCCTTTTTCTCCGAAAAAACACAGCCCTTTTATAAACTTTTTTGAACACAAGTTAACTTTACGGCAAAACGAATGTCTAGGGTTGTGAGAGCTGTTTCTCTAATAGTGCCTATTACAGAAACAATCCTTGACAGTCACGAGCTCGGTGCTGCTGAAGTATAAATTACCCCTTCCTCCCTCTCGCGCTGCTGACTCATAGTGAGGGCCCTGTGCGAGTCATCAAGGAAGGAGAAGGACTCAGAGTAATGCTATTACCGGTAAGTAATCGCAGCATTCAGTGTGCCCAGCGGCTTTTGCAAAGCAAATCGCTCTGCCTTCTAACTAAAAACTCAAGCCACATCTCTTGGCTTTGCTGTTGCTTGTTTTACATGGCAACAAACTCTCCCAAATGATACTAAAAAGGGGCAGACTTTGTTTTTCAACAACCGGACAATCATTTTCAAACATTCTTTGGAGGACAGACAATCAATACAGCATGGTCCCATGCACAAATTCCTGGTTCTGATGAGCTAACTTACTCGTCAAGATCTTCTTAAAATGCAGAAGAAGATAAGGACAATAACTGCAAAGAGATTGTGAGCTGCAATATATTCCCTTTGTAAAGCTGCACTTTATAAACTGATTGTTGTCCAAATCTTAGAATAAGGGTTATAAAAGAGTCAGTTATATAACATATACTGCACCTTGGGAGTTGAGGTCAGGTTGTCAAACGTGTATGTATTGGAGATTTTTGTTTCATGGAGGCTGTTTTGGGAGATTGTTTAATATTTCTTGATAAATATCTTCAGCTGGGCTATTTTTCGACAAATTTTCACCTCACGAAAGTAATTGCCCATTGGGCACTCCTTAATTGTATCACAATGATTAATATTTTTTCTTTCCTTTCTATTGCATAATAGTATGGAAAGAAGGGGGATATGATACAAGCAAAGAACGAATACAATACTGATGGAATATTGCCTCTATTTGGGTGATGGGTACTGCGATTAGTGGTGGAGAAAAGAGCAAAGTTTTGTGGTTGAAATGCTCAGATTCAGAGTTTTCAACTGCAAAAGAGTTTTTGCAATACACCAATCCCAATTTTTAAATTAAATAACAGGCCACTAAATTTGCAAAATAGATATAGAAGGGCATAACAAATCTCTGTTTGGAAAGGGCATGTTTAGGGTGATCCTTCCAAATAGTGATCAGTTTCAGTATGTATCAATGTTCTATCACCAAAATCCAGTCAGGAAATATTGAAATGTTACTGACCTCCCCCTCCCCCCAACATGGAGTTGTAAACCTATAAAAAAAAAAGGGAAAATAATTCCCATGGGATCTTTGCTGTATTTTCAACCATGGAAGACTGCACGCCCATGGAGTAAGGTAAGTAAGCTTTGTTGAAGCAACAAAGGATTAGTTTCTTCTTGGGAGGGAGAGCCTGGGCTAACAGCTACTTCCTGGAATCTCAGCATGTCATCCCTCCCACATGCCTTGTTGAGATTCCATCAAGACTCCACATATTCCCCTACGTTGAATGAGCAAAACAAAATTACATAACATTAAAATTGACAAACCTGAAATATAAATATCACAAATTGTTTTCTTCTTAACCTGTACACATCCTAGATTTAATTATACAATAGTCTTTATTACCAATTTGTATGATCCAAACTAAACGTTATTTACATCACATAATCTCTTACTTTATGTTGGAGAATATTTTGTTCTCTTTGAAATCCTCACATTCACATGTTCATACTCATTCTTGGATTTTTTCTTTAACGTCCTTTCAGACATTTAAAAAAAATTCTATTTAGGCCACAGCATTTCGGCAATTTAGCCACTATGCTCATACTCCCCCTATTACAATAGGATAACTCCACAACTTTATTTTTGACCCTAACTATCTACATGGTATCCAAAAATGTGATTCCCCAACCTTCACAAATCTTCCTTTTTTCACCTGGCCCCAGTCCCCTTCTTCAAGGGCTGAAAAGGTATTTTGCCACTCTTCAATACTGTGATTTTTAACCTCATATCCAACTGTCTCAATTACATCCATCATCCACATTTGTTTCAAATTACACACAGCTACTCTGCCTCTCATTTTCTTAAACAGTGAATCCTCTCCAGTATCTCTGGAAGTGATGCGGTAACTACACACTAACTTCTTGATTATTTGATAACAATCCCCCTTCCCACAGGCTATTGCCAGTTGGAAACATTATTTTAACAGTGTTATCCATCTCTCCACAATACCATTGCTTGGTAGATAATATACAGATGTATGTATATGTTCAATGCCATGCCAGCCTCAAGGCTCTAGGCTTCTCTCCCGTATCCCATCCTCGTCGCCAGTGCTGTATTTTCAACCAAGGAAGACTACATGCGATGGAGTAAGGTATGTAATCTTTATTGAATCGATAAAGGATTAGCTTCTATCTGGGAGAGTAAGCCTGTGCTAACTGCCACTCCCTGGAATCTCAGCATTTCAACCATCCCACATTCCATGCTAAGATTCCATCAGGATACCACAACCTTCCCTCTGTGAATGTGATAAAAATGTATGATGGGAGTAGGCAGTGGTCCTTTAAGGACTACTATATGCAAATAATGAAAAAGTATTTATATAACTAGCCCCTGATGTTGTTGTTGTACAGGACAAGGACTTTCTCCACGTGGAAAATAATTGCCCTTTTGAGCAAAAAAGTGTGCATTTGTACTGGAGATGTTTTATGGAGAACTCTGGACAAGGGGGAACGGAATCCATCTGGGAATGCCTCATAGTGTCCAAGAGGTATGCCTGGAAATCTTCGCCTAGTGCAGCTTTCCAGGTGCACTCCTAGAAACGTTTGTAAATTCCAGAGAGGAGGAAAACAGTGTATAAGCAGAGGCGGCACCCTCCTCCTGTTTTAAGGTCTCGGCCTGATCCAGCGCCTGCGCTGGTCTGGCCGAGACATTTAATAGCTACTTTTAAAAGTGCTACCAAAGCGGCCACCAGCTTGCTATCACGCGCACAAGATCGCGCGTGATGTGCACAGCTGGCATTTGGCTTCTTTGATCGCGTGCATGCCTGCGTCACTCTTCTGGCCTTTGTGTCCGTCCATCCTTCCTTCCTCTCACACTCAGTGCGGGCACTTTGCCCTTCCCCCTCCCGCACCACTGAGCACGTCTTGTATAGCCGAAGTCATTACTACGAAACTGATTGAATGCTATTTAAAGTATGAGAACAACGAACGCCCTCATAACTGGTTTAAACGGCAACACACATGCCTTCATTTCAGCACGCGCTGTGTAACTCCGACCATGTCATTGTTTACTTCCCCTGTACCCGAGGGCGCTTTTAATGCAGCCATAAATCTTTTCTCTACCAAGTGCATCGCGATCGCGATGCACTTTCACTTTCTCGGCGGAACTCCTGGGCAGTTTTGTGCACGAGGGAAGCGTGTGCTATGAATGTCGGTGCTGAGTTTAAAGCTTTCTTAACGAGAGGATTCATACCGTAACTCATTCACCGGTTACACTATTGTATCTACTCCGCACCAGCGGCGCAGATATGCAAAAAGCAAACAGCCGCAACCTTTCCTCTCCTGCTCTCTTTGTTGTCCGGACACCCTGGCAGCCCTCCACCCCCAACCCCAGTCACGTGACAGTCTCTGGGTACACAGTATTTGTACCCCGCCGAAATAGCAAAATCCGAGACACTTCGACAACTTAACATTGATTTACAGACAGGCTGTAAACACAGCTCGAGTTGCGTGCAGGCGTTCACAGCATACCACCCTCAAAGTGTCAGCCTGCCGGGTGGTGTATAGCTCCTATGTCGTGATGCACAGTGCTGCAGCACCTCTGGGCTTGGAAAATTCATAACGTAACTCCTTCACCGGTTACACTATTGTATCTACTCCGCACCGATTTTTATTCGCTACTTTTGCCTTCATATATGATGTCATACTTGTGATCAATAAGACTTTCTCCTTTACATCTCAGGAAGTGGGCACAATCTTCTGCACACGCACTTCTGGTTCCTTGCACAGAAAAGCATGTTTCACAAAGACATGGAGCGGGAATTTACATACTTCTGTGTGTGTGTGTGTGTGCGCAGGAGCATCCCCCCTCCCCCACGCTGCCCCCCCAAAAAAAACTCTTGAAGGGAAGCCGTAGCCCCCATAGAACTGAGGTCTCAAGCACCCCATTACCCACCATCAAATGGGTTTCCACCCCACTCTCAAGAGCCAGGGTGCCCCAGTAAAGATGCTCACAGACTGGCCCCGATAGACTACCAACGTCAGGATAGGGAAACACGTGGCTTCCCTTTGGAAGGGCAGTGACACCTCCCACACCTGGGACTTCCTTAAGGCTCTTGGATAAAGGGCACAATGGGTGGGAAGGGCACATTCAGCACACCCCCGGGTCACCAGTGCCTCTTTACCCAGGCATCAACTTTTGCGTTCTGCGGAATGCACACAGGCAAATAGATTCTGTCATTTGCAAAGAGCGACAGCGGCCTACACATAGGGAAATTGACTGTTTTGGCTACATACTCTCTGTGATTCTGGGCAAATCACTTAATCTCCCCATGCCTAATAACAAGCATTGGCATAGCCAATAGGTCGTGCCTTTGGGACCTTATGAGCATTTAGTTATGCAGCACAATATCCTTGGTGCAACAACATCAACTGTTGCATGGCTAAACACATAAGGTGCCAATGCTTTTTCTTTCTTCCTTTGAGAATGGGGCTCACTCCCTTGAAGGAAGAGATTTTTTTCATGCTAACAGGCCCCAAGTGCTCTCCATTCCTGTCCCCTCCTTTCTTCTCTGGTGAAATCCTCTTCTGACATTCCCTGCTCCGCTTACGTGGCCTTCTGCAGAGGTGTAAGGACTGCAGGCGCTCGGCGCAGTTGGGAAATATAATAGAAGACCGCAGAGCTCATTATAACACACCAGTGTCAGTGTCATCTCGCAGTATGCACTTAAAAGAAAATAGAGCCGAAGACATTATTTCGAGGGCAATAGCCTCCCACTCAGTTTTTTTCTTTTTTTCCTTAGATCTGCACCACGGGAACACGGAAACAATGCCCTCCCTTTCAAATGATTCATCATAAAGCGGAGCTACTGGAATTTCGATAAGAAATCGTAAAAGAAAAAAAGCAAATGTAAAGAAAGTATGTGGCGCTAGGACTGCATAATATGTTCACTGCCTCGCAGTATAAAGTCCGTTTGAGAATCTTCAGGTCGCCATAAACTACTAAGGGTTTTTATTTTCAGCATAGGCTTGCCACCATGCTTATTTCGTGTTAGAAAAATAAAAAAACAAGCATTTGCAATGCAATAGGTCTCGCATTAGGAAAGTTAGAGGTATTAGTATTGTAAATGCAAATTTTTTATTTATGTTTTTGTTTTGAAAATAGCTAAATTAATAACTTTGTCATTTACAATGCCAATAGTCGTAACTTTTGCAAACGTGACACCTATAGCATTTTTAATGCAATATGTGTTGTATTTACATGACTTAGATGTATTAATATTAAAAATAACAATGGGTTGTATTTTTTAAATAATTAATACTTAAATAAAAGTTATTGTAATTTATAATGGCAATAGCTTAAACTTTTGCAAATAACTTTTTGGAAGATTATGTTCACTGTATTTTATTGTGATGAAAATCCAAGAACAGAAGTGAAACATTAACATTTTTTGTGACATTTGTAATAAAGTTTGAAAACATTGAGAACATATTAGAACCAGTTGTTGATTGATTGCACAGAGTGATGCTGTGGCGTTGAGGGGTGCTGTGGTGTTAAGGGATGCTGTGATGTTGAGGGGTGCTGTGGCGTTGAGGGGTGCTGTGGCGTTGAGTGGTGCTGTGGCATTGAGTGGTGTTGTGGCGTTGAGTGGTGCTGTGGCGTTGAGTGGTGCTGTGGCGTTGAGTGGTGCTGTGGCGTTGAGGGGTGCTGTGGCGTTGAGGGGTGCTGTGGCATTGAGGGGTGCTGTGGCGTTGAGGGGTGCTGTGGCGTTGAGGGGTGCTGTGGCATTGAGGGGTGCTGTCGCATTGAGGGGTGCTGTGGCGTTGCGGGGTGCTGTGGTGTTGAGGGGTCCTGTGGTGTTGAGGGGTGCTGTGGTGTTGAGGGGTGCTGTGATGTTGAGGGGTGCTGTGGTCTTAAGCTGTGTTGAGGGGTGCTGTGGTGCTGAGTGGTGCTGTGGTGGTGCTGAGTCGTGCTGAGTGATAATGTGGTGGTGCTGAGTGATAATGTGGTGGTGCTGAGTGATAATGTGGTGGTGCTGAGTGATAATGTGGTGGTGCTGAGTGATAATGTGGTGGTGCTGAGTGATGCTGGGGTAGCGCTGAGTGATGATGTGGTAATGCTGAGTGGTGCTGTGGTGGTGCTGAGTGATGCTGGGTTGGCGCTGAGTGATGCTGGGGTGGTGCTGAGTGGTGCTGTGGTGGTGCTGAGTGATGCTGTGGTGGTGCTGAGTGATGCTGTGGTGGCGGTGAGTGATGCTGTGGTGGCGGTGAGTGGTGCTGTGCTGGTGCTGAGTGATGCTGTGGTGGTCTTGCTGAGTGATGCTGTGGTGGTGCTGAGTGATGCTGTGGTGGTGCTGAGTGATGCTGTGGTGGTGCTGAGTGATGCTGTGGTGGCGCTGAGTGGTGCTGTGGTGGCGCTGAGTGATGCTGTGGTGGTGCTGAGTTGTGCTGTGGTGATGCTGAGTGATAATGTGGAAGGGAAGGGAAGAAAGAAAGAAAGAAAGAAAGAAAGAAAGAAAGAAAGAACAAAAGAAAGAAGGAAGAAGGGAGGAAGGAAATAAAGGAATGAAAGGGAGGGAAGGAGGGAAGGAAGGAATGGAAGAAAGAAAAGGAAGGCAAGAAAGGATGGAAAGGAAGGAAAGGAAGGAAGGAAAGGAAGGAAAGTAAAGAAGGAAAGAAAGGATGAATGGAAAGAAAGAAAGGATTCTAATTGCAAGTGTCAACATGAACAGGCTTGTTTTGAAGATGTAGTCCCCAAATTTGAGATTCCATGACAGAGAGGGGCTGTGAAGGACGGAGAGGCGACAGGCAGAGGCCACGCGCGGTGGACATCAAAGGAATGGTGGGAGGGGAAAAAACGCATTAGAGAGCGAGAAAAGCCTTAAACACCAGGGGGGCGGGGAAGCAGATTGCCTCCAAGCTTGTGAGGAAAACAAGAGGGTCTGTTGTGTGTACACGCGGAGTTTACTCCTGAATACATAACATTTCATGAACACACATGCCTTCCTAAGTGTAAACTATCCCGTCGACACCAAAGCAGCATCACAGGAAAAAATGATGCTGCAGTCATGTTTTTTCGGGATAGCTTTAAAGTCCATGCATCAAATACAAAATATAGCTGCTCGCGCGCGTTGACATCTGGGACGTGTCATCCGTCACAAACAACATTTCTGGGATTTAATTTGCAGCCATGCAGCCTTACTGACGCATTTTGCACGTGAAGCAGGTGCCAGGAATTAATATTTTACAAGTATGCGCATGAGGGAAAGATCACTGGTGAACGTGATCTGGGCCGGTGTCATACATGGATTGCATGTTCTAAAGCTGCCATAAACATGCGCAGGATTCCTTCACATGCTCCAGCGGCGTGCTGTTCAAGAGTGCTATTTTAGAAGTAGATTGATGTCATACATTATGATTTCAACTGTTTTTAAACACCACGCAGATTCCCTTCCACAAATGTGAGCGGAGACGTAGAGTCAGGGCACAAGTCCTAAAACAAGAGCGGATTTGGGGGTTGGGGGGATGAATGAGAGGGGAGCTGTGATGAGAGATGAGAAGTGAAGGCGAGGGTGGGGGGCAGAGAGGAGCGGATGAGGATCTTTTTGAAGTACGGCCTCGCGGCCGTGAAAGAAGTGTAATTAGGGGGAGGAGAAGTGAGACCGAGTGCGCTGTGGAAGCAACAGATGGCTTTGTGTGAAGCTCTCGAAGGCAGGCGGCTCGGCTTTTATTCAGAAAACTTTCCCGAAAAGAGCCAATGGACGAATTTCTGTCATTTATATTTCTTTAAAAAATGCTTATAGACATGGTAATGATTGAATTGCATGAACTACTCCCCCAAAAAGCTCAGAGCGAAGAGCGTGCATGAGAGGGAGGGGGGAGGGTGGAATGGACGAACGTGCAGCTGAGTGAGAGATAGGCTGTGGTCTGCGTGTTTGCTTGCAGTAAATGAAACGTACCAAAAGCATGAAACTTGTATCATATATTTATATGCAATGACGAAAACAGCAAAGTACAAGTCGGGCGCCACACTTCCTACTTATGATGTGACTGTGGATGGGCCGTTGTGTTTTTCGTTTCCTTTAGCTCAGATTTGCATTTCACAGGGGATGTCCGCCAACAGATAAGAATCTTTATGGCTGTGCTTAAAGCACTCCAGTATCCTGGTGTGGTATCGTCACCAGACGGCCCCACCACTCCCTCGAAAAAAAAAAACCATGATGGTCCACAGAATTGCCGAGTTTTGTGTTACTGTTTGTTACAAATGTTCTGTGTTGCAGAGGCCATAGTGAGTAGGTCTTATGTCACTTTTAAAAAGCATGATTATCACGCAACTTATAGAGCATGTCTATGGCCTGATTAATATTGTTTGCGATAAAAAAAAAGGAGAGCGAGCAGTCTGTGGCCTGAGTATTGTGTTTGGAGAGTGTTAGAACCGGGAGTCTCTGGTTGGCAAAGGTAAGTACCTTGGCCCAAGTAGGGACCCCTAGCTCCGGTCAGGGCAACGGAATAACCCTCTGAGATAACCCCTGCTCACCCTCTAGGTAGCATGGCGCGAGCAGTCTAGGCTAAACTCGGAGACAATGTGGATAACATTTGCACTTAACACAACAATAATTCCCAATCCACCACAAACTGAGACCACACAGGTAAGTATATATAAAATATAACTTTATCTAGTTTCAGCATGTAAATGAAGCAGTTGCATGATAATCACTTCTTTAGAACGCATAGCATTTCTAACTTCAAGGTTGCACGTTAAACCCTTCACTTAGAACAAGGTTGCACTTTATTCTTAATTGGTCTTTCTTAATTTCAGGAAGTTCTCAAAACCACTGTCTCTAGTCTCTTAAATCAGCCCTTAAAAGAATATGGCCACTGATTTATAGTTGTGACACTCGCAACATGAGCAGTAGACCCAAGGCCCCTGTGTACGTGTAACTGGGGGCTTCAAGCGCTGTTAAGACTCCCCCGCGAGGCCCAGGGACTCTTTCTCGTCCCCGGGGCAGCCTCGCGTCTTCCTGGGACTCACGCTCACCCGCCGTGCAGACTGCACGCGTCCCCGCCCCGGCCGGTCCCCTTTTCCTCTCCCGCCCGCTCTCGACAATCCAACGAGCGGCGGGGGAGGCGGTGAAGCTCACCTGATGGAGGGACGGCGGGCCAGGGGTGCGGGACACTTCCAGGTCCCTCGGCGGGGTCGGAGCTCTTCCCCGGTCCCGGCGGTGATTTTGGGGAATCCTTCGGCACCTCCCGCAGCTTCCGCGGAGGCAGCCAATCCGGTCGCGGCCCTCAGTCGAGCCCCTCTGAGCGCGAGGCCGCCAACGAATGGCAGCGCGGCCTCGCCGATGACGCTCCGCGGGCTCAGCCAATCCCGGCACACCACACCTGATGACGCTACGCCGCGCGGGCCAATCCCTTCGCGGCGTTAGTGAGGGGGCTCGGCTCCCTCAGCCAATGGGGTCGCGGCGGCTTCGTTCTTCGCCGCGGCCGCTCCTGGTCACGAACAGCAACTACCAGGGGTGATCCTGGCCCCGGGCTGCGACGGTGATTTGGCGGCAAAGGGTTTTAGAGGGCGCTGGTCAGAACTAGACCCCCCCTCTCGACCTTGCCACCACCTGGGAGCAGATTTCACGAGGGGAGGCTCCACAAGCCTCCAACCCTCACGATTAATGTGCCGATGAGCACACCGATCTCCTCCTCACGCTCCGCAGTCCAGCACCACGCGTCCTGGGTCCCAACAGCACGATTTTGCAGCGGTTTCCTGGGATAGCTTTAGGAACCTTTAGCCCTGGGTTCCAAGCAGGAGGCCAGCTCTTCTCAGGCCCTTGGAGATTCAGTTGTAGACACAGCACACAGCCGAGTCTTGGCAGTTTCAAGTAGGCAGGGTCACAGCACACAGCAAAGTCCCTTTCTTCTCCTTAGCTTCCAGGTGGACAGCAGAACAAGTCAGCCCTTAGAGCACACAGCAAGGCAGTCTTCCTTCAGTTCTCTAGCTGTCCTCCTTCCAGCGAGGGTTCCTTCTTGCTTGCAGAATTTCAGAATCTAACTTTCTGCAGACAGGGGTCCTTTCCTTATACCCCCAATGTCTTTGAAGTTCTTGGTGCATGGAGGCCCTGGGTCCAGTCTAAACCAGTTCTGGGGGTTGCGGAGCACTGAGGTGTCTCTGGCTTTCTTCTTCCTGTCAGCTTCAGGGCCAGGGGGGTCAGTTGACCACCAGGAGAGAGCGAATGTGGGGGAGGTAGGCAGGCACAGCCCAGCACTTATCTGGCATTCCTTCCTCCCTCCTCCCAAGCAGGCAGATGTGCCCTTTCATCCCCGGGATGGCTCCGACCCTCTCCTCTGGGGCTCTGCAGCCCCTTCCTGTCACATCCAGACCAGGCAGACATTCCACAAGCCCAGGCACACAGAAAAAGGTTTAGACAAGAGAACAGCCACTTTCTAAAAGTGCTATTCTCCAACACAGGATTTAAAAACACCCTTCATTAAAAGATGTGTCATTAAATTCTGAGTCCAGGGATATCTTTCACTTATGTCCCATCTTGTTCCTATAGGGAGATAGGCTGGGATCCAATGGGACCAGCCTCCCCAGGCTACCCTAGGGAGCCCTACAGCCCTACAGCAGTGAGCACACAAAGTGGCTGCTGCTCTCTACCAGAGCATGTTACCTGCACTAGTACACGCTCTACCCTATCCATTCACTGCACCCTACCCAGGGGGGTACCTGGAGCCTTCCATAGGGGTGGCTAATGTGCACAGACAGGGGAGGGTTAAGCCCAGCCAGTGGGGACACTGGCCGGGCTGACATGGCAGTCACTGACTGCCTACAGGCTCTGCGCTGGCAGGCCTGAGTCACCATTTTAAAGCTACTCATGTGGGTGGCGCAATCCGCGCTGCAGGCCCACTAGTAGCATTTGTCATCACCGGCCCTGGCACACACAGTGCACTTTACGAGGGACTTCGTGGTGCTACAAATATGCCAATCAGGTATATTCATTCAATATCACAATTTACAGAGGGAGCACTTACCCCCTGACACTGATCAGCAGTGGCAGAGGGTCCAAAGCATCTAAACCAGCAAAAACGAAATCCAGCACAGCATCAAAACACATGAGTCAGAGGCAAAAAGATGGGGGAAGAACCACGCCAAAAGGTGTCAGGTCTAACACGTGTCCCCTCCAGCTGAAAGTGGGGAGAACTACCCAACCTCTTGGGAGTCCTCATCACTAAGGCGGAAGAATCTGGACAGACCGTCAGCGTTGGCGTGTTCGGTACCAGGGCGGTGCTCCACCGTAAAGTCCATCCCCTGTAGGGAAATGGACCACCTCAACAATTTTGGATTCTCACCCCTCATCTGCATTAACCATCTGAGGGGCCTGTGGTCGGTCTGAACACGGAAGTGAGTCCCAAACAGGTAGGGCCTCAGTTTCTTCAGAGCCCAGACCACAGCGAAAGCTTCTCTTTCAATGGCACTCCATTTCTGTTCCCTGGGGATTAGCCTCCGGCTAATGAAAGCCACAGGTTGGTCTCCTCCCTCATCATTGATCTGTGAGAGCACGGCTCCCACGCCTTGCTCTGAAGCGTCAGTTTGCACAATGAACTCACTTGAAAAGTCAGGTGCCTTAAGCACCGGTGCTGTGCACATGGCAGTTTTGAGGGTGTCAAAAGCAGTTTGACAGGCCTCAGTCCAATTCACTTTCCTGGGCTGATTCCTAGATGTCAGCTCTGTCAAAGGGGCCACAATGGTGCCATAGCCTTTGACAAACCGTCTGTAATACCCGGTGAGACCTAGAAAGGCTCTCACCTCAGTCTGGGTCTTGGGGGGTTCCCAAGCCAGAATGGTATCAATTTTTGCCTGTAGGGGCGCCACCTTGCCGCTCCCCACCTGGTGTCCCAAGTACACCACAGATCCCTGCCCTATCTGGCATTTACTGGCCTTGATAGTGAGGCCTGCCTTCTGCAGAGCCTTCAACACTTCAGTGAGGTGTTGCAGGTGTTCCTCCCAAGTGGAGCTGAACACTGCAATGTCATCCAGGTAGGCTGCGCTGAATTGTTCCAGCCCTGCCAGTACCTGGTTGACCAATCTCTGAAATGTGGCGGGAGCATTTTTCAACCCAAAGGGCATGACACGAAACTGGAAGTGTCCTTCTGGCGTTGAAAATGCTGACCTCTCCTTTGCCCCGTCAGTTAAGGCAATCTGCCAGTACCCTGAAGTCAAATCAAAAGTACTCAGGTACTGGGCAGCTCCCAACCGATCCACCAGCTCATCAGCTCTGGGGACGGGGTGCGCGTCAGTCTTCGTGACCGCATTGAGCCCACGGTAGTCCACGCAGAACCGAAGTTCTGGGGGGCCACCGGGGGTAGCAGCTTTCTTAGGCACTAAGACCACTGGGCTAGCCCAGGGGCTGCTGGAGGGCTCAATAACCCCAAGCGCCAACATCTTGGAAACTTCTTCCTTGATGCTAGCTCTGACCTTGTCAGCCACCCTGTAAAACTTCTGCTTCACAGGCATGCTGTCTCCAGTGTCCACGTCGTGGACGCACCATTTGGTGACACCTGGGGTCAGGGAGAACAGTGGGGCGAACTGACCCAACACTTGGCGACAGTCCTCCTGCTGTTCGGGGGTCAGGGTGGGGGAGAGGACCACACCATCCACTGACCCATCTTGCTCCTTGACTGCCAGGAGGTCAGGGAGAGGATCACTATCCTCCTCCCCTCCAACATCTGTAGCCATGAGCATAGTCACTTCAGTCCTCTCAAAGTGGGGTTTGAGGCGGTTCACATGTAGCACTCTCAGGGGCTGCCTGGGAGTCTTCAGGTTAACCAAATAGGTAACCTCGCTCTTGCGCTCCACCACCTCATATGGGCCAGACCACTTGTCACGGAGCGCACAAGGCTCCACTGGCGCCATCACCCACACCCTCTGTCCAGGTTGGAACTCAACCAGAGAAGTATTCTGGTCGTACCACCTCTTCATTTCCTCCTGGCTAGCCTCCAGGTTCTCTTGAGCGAGCTTCCTGAAGCGCTTAGTCTGGTTGCGAATGGCCAGCACATAGCTGAACACATCCTGAGGGGTTTTCCCACGGGATTTCTCCCACCCCTCCTTCACCAGAGCCAGAGGCCCTCTGACAGGGTGGCCATACAGCAACTCAAAGGGACTGAACCCTAATGATTTCTGAGGCACCTCCCTGTAGGCAAACAACAGGCATGGCAACAAGACATCCCATTTCCGCCTCATGGGCTCTTCCAGGCCCATAATCATGCCCTTCAACGTGCGGTTGAATCTCTCAACCAAACCATTTCCTTGAGGGTGGTAAGGAGTGGCGAATTTGTATGTCACCCCACACTCACTCCACAGGGACTTCATATATTTAGAAATGAAGTTTGTCCCGCGGTCCGAAACGACCTCCTTCGGAAATCCCACCCGGGAAAAGATCCCCATCAGGGCACGGCCCACCACTGGGGCGGTGACTGTCCTGAGCGGAAGGGCTTCCGGGTACCGAGTGGCATGGTCCACCAAGACCAGGATAAACCTGTTGCCTAGGGCTGTCTTGGGATCCAGGGGCCCCACGATATCAATGCCCACCCGCTCAAAAGGGGTGCTCACCACGGGAAAGGGTTGGAGGGGTGCCACGCGCTTCCCTCCACTCTTGCCACTGGCCTGACAAGTCTGACAAGACTTACAAAAGGCAGCGACGTGCGTCTTCATCTGGGGCCAGTAGAAATGTGTGACAAGCCTGTGATAGGTCTTGTCTTGCCCCAGATGTCCTGCGAGAGGCACGTCATGAGCCAGACCCAGTAGGAAGTTCCTGAAGCGCTCCGGTACCACCAGCACACGGGCTGCGCCGGGCTCAGCGAACTTAGGCTCACTATAAAGTAAGTCATCCTCCCAATAGATCAAATGCTCCTTGGACCCCAGGCCTGCGGCCTGGTCAGCAGCCTGCTGCCGCACACCAATGAGAGAAGGGCACTCCTTCTGAGCCTGGCAGAATTCCTCCCTGGAGGGACCACCTTCCTGCTGCCACTGGGACAGCTCAGGCAATTCCCCTAGTTCGGCCACCTGCTCCCCCGTAGGTTCCAGGGCATCCCCCTCTGGGTCTGCCTCCTCCTGGACCGTGGGAACAGTGGGGGCCGGTTTCCCGCGCCCTCTACTCCTTCCTCTCTTGGCAGGTCCCTGGGCCATTTTTCCAGGCTCCAGCTCTGTTAGACCGCCCTCTCTTGCTGTCATTGCACGGGTGGACACACAGATCCACGCAGGCAAACCCAACATCTCCAAGTGAGTCCTGTGCTCCACCTCTTTCCAGGGGGAGCTCTCCAGGTCATTACCTAATAGACAATCTACAGGCAAGGCATCACTTACTACAATCTCCAAAATACCGGAGACTCCTCCCCATTCAAATGGAACTTTCGCCAGCCTGCAGTAGCGCACTGAACTGTCAGCTGCCACCACAGGCCGGAGTACCTGGGGAACAATTTGCTCTTCAGACACCCACTGACACCTAACAGATGTCACGCTGGCCCCTGTGTCTCTCAGAGCCTCCACCACCTGTCCATTGATGGTCACCTTCTGCCCGTATTTCTTAGTGTTTTGGGGCAGCAAGGTTTCCTGGGCCATCTCTCGGTCTCCTAGAGAGACAAGGGTCATCAATGCTAACCCCTCCTCCCCACTAGAAATCAAATCCCCTCCCAAAGCTACACTGGCTATCGCCGGAGCTGGAGCTGGAGCACCAGTGGGTGCAGATTTCTTCTTTGGACAGTTTGGAGCAATGTGCCCCACCTCCCTACATGCATAGCAAGTGAGGGTCTTCTTGTCCTGCGGGCCCTTATGGGGCCAGGACTTCTTAGACTTGGGGGGTTGAGACACCTTCTCTTGGGAACTACTTTGGGGCCCTTTAGAGGACTCCTTTTGATTACCCGTGTCCCCCCCACTCTTCTGCTGGGGACCCTGTCCACCTTTGGCTGGGGTACTTACCACCCCCTTGTGGACCCTGGTGCTAGTCCACCGGTCCGCCTCTTTAGCAAGCTCACTGGGATCAGTTAACTTACTATCCAAAAGATGCTGGCGCAGCTCTGGGACACACAAACTACTTAAGTGCTCCCTACTAATCAAGTGACACAACCCCACATAATCAGTAACTTTGCTGCCCTTCATCCAGCCTTCCAGTGCACGCGTGTACATACTCACACACTCCACCCAAGTACTTGAATCAAGCTTCTTGAAGTTCCTAAACTTCTGGCGGTACTGTTCCGCAGTGAGCCCATACCTGAGGCACAAAGCCTCCTTCATGGCGGAGTAGGACAAAGCATCCTCTGCTTCTAAGGGTGCCAAAACATCCCTCCCAGAGGCCTCAAAATGCTTCCACAATCCTGCTCCCCAATTCTTCTCAGGCACTTCATTCATCCTTAGGGCTAGTTCATACGCTCTAAACCACGCATAAATATCATCACCCCTCTGATAATTCTGTACCAGATCCTTTGGTATGTATACCTTACCCGCCTGTACTGGTTGTGCGCTGCCACCATTAGAACTGGGCACCCTCTCTTTATATTTGATGGCCAATTCCTTCATGCCCCTCTCATGAGCCAATTCGAGCTTCTTCTCCTCCAAAGCGAGAGCATCCCTTCTCTCCTGCGCCGCTCTCTCCTGCGCCTCTCTCTCAATTTCCAGGCGCAGTCTCTTCTCATCGGCGTCCGCTCTGAGTTTCAAAAGCTCAATCTCATGGGCCCTAGTTCTCTGATTCTCCTCCACTTCCTCTGGAGAAATATTCCTACTGGAGTGGGTGCTGCCGGCCCTAGACGCTGGCTTCGCCACTGGCAATTCACTGGGCCAAAACCCAATCTCCTGTGCGCCACCCTCTTCCATAGGAGCTTCTGGGACACCATGTTTGGCCTCCCACCAGGCCCTCAGAGCTGTCTGTAGCTCTTCCTTATTTGCGCCGCCCCTCACTGGGCATTCAAGCTGTTTGCAGACTTTTCTCAGTTGCTCCTTGTTATAGGTTAACAACTTCTGGATTTCAAATTCCACCTCCACGTCTCCATTCACGCTTGGCGCTTTCCGAGACATGATGCTTCCTACCCTTTTTCAACTAAAAAGGTTTCACCAAAAAGAAAAAAATCCTGCGCAACCTGTTCCGCTATACTAGACTAGTGATGTACAAGAAATCACTGCTGGTCAAGTGCAATCATTAGTTCAAAATCCGCACCGCGAGCCACCAATGTTAGAACCGGGAGTCTCTGGTTGGCAAAGGTAAGTACCTTGGCCCAAGTAGGGACCCCTAGCTCCGGTCAGGGCAACGGAATAACCCTCTGAGATAACCCCTGCTCACCCTCTAGGTAGCATGGCGCGAGCAGTCTAGGCTAAACTCGGAGACAATGTGGATAACATTTGCACTTAACACAACAATAATTCCCAATCCACCACAAACTGAGACCACACAGGTAAGTATATATAAAATATAACTTTATCTAGTTTCAGCATGTAAATGAAGCAGTTGCATGATAATCACTTCTTTAGAACGCATAGCATTTCTAACTTCAAGGTTGCACGTTAAACCCTTCACTTAGAACAAGGTTGCACTTTATTCTTAATTGGTCTTTCTTAATTTCAGGAAGTTCTCAAAACCACTGTCTCTAGTCTCTTAAATCAGCCCTTAAAAGAATATGGCCACTGATTTATAGTTGTGACACTCGCAACATGAGCAGTAGACCCAAGGCCCCTGTGTACGTGTAACTGGGGGCTTCAAGCGCTGTTAAGACTCCCCCGCGAGGCCCAGGGACTCTTTCTCGTCCCCGGGGCAGCCTCGCGTCTTCCTGGGACTCACGCTCACCCGCCGTGCAGACTGCACGCGTCCCCGCCCCGGCCGGTCCCCTTTTCCTCTCCCGCCCGCTCTCGACAATCCAACGAGCGGCGGGGGAGGCGGTGAAGCTCACCTGATGGAGGGACGGCGGGCCAGGGGTGCGGGACACTTCCAGGTCCCTCGGCGGGGTCGGAGCTCTTCCCCGGTCCCGGCGGTGATTTTGGGGAATCCTTCGGCACCTCCCGC
This sequence comes from Lissotriton helveticus, assembly GCF_964261635.1. Classification (NCBI taxonomy): domain Eukaryota; kingdom Metazoa; phylum Chordata; class Amphibia; order Caudata; family Salamandridae; genus Lissotriton; species Lissotriton helveticus. The sequence goes on along the minus strand of NC_136068.1, from coordinate 1,517,698,091 downwards.
AGCTTCCGCGGAGGCAGCCAATCCGGTCGCGGCCCTCAGTCGAGCCCCTCTGAGCGCGAGGCCGCCAACGAATGGCAGCGCGGCCTCGCCGATGACGCTCCGCGGGCTCAGCCAATCCCGGCACACCACACCTGATGACGCTACGCCGCGCGGGCCAATCCCGTCGCGGCGTTAGTGAGGGGGCTCGGCTCCCTCAGCCAATGGGGTCGCGGCGGCTTCGTTCTTCGCCGCGGCCGCTCCTGGTCACGAACAGCAACTACCAGGGGTGATCCTGGCCCCGGGCTGCGACGGTGATTTGGCGGCAAAGGGTTTTAGAGGGCGCTGGTCAGAACTAGACCCCCCCTCTCGACCTTGCCACCACCTGGGAGCAGATTTCACGAGGGGAGGCTCCACAAGCCTCCAACCCTCACGATTAATGTGCCGATGAGCACACCGATCTCCTCCTCACGCTCCGCAGTCCAGCACCACGCGTCCTGGGTCCCAACAGCACGATTTTGCAGCGGTTTCCTGGGATAGCTTTAGGAACCTTTAGCCCTGGGTTCCAAGCAGGAGGCCAGCTCTTCTCAGGCCCTTGGAGATTCAGTTGTAGACACAGCACACAGCCGAGTCTTGGCAGTTTCAAGTAGGCAGGGTCACAGCACACAGCAAAGTCCCTTTCTTCTCCTTAGCTTCCAGGTGGACAGCAGAACAAGTCAGCCCTTAGAGCACACAGCAAGGCAGTCTTCCTTCAGTTCTCTAGCTGTCCTCCTTCCAGCGAGGGTTCCTTCTTGCTTGCAGAATTTCAGAATCTAACTTTCTGCAGACAGGGGTCCTTTCCTTATACCCCCAATGTCTTTGAAGTTCTTGGTGCATGGAGGCCCTGGGTCCAGTCTAAACCAGTTCTGGGGGTTGCGGAGCACTGAGGTGTCTCTGGCTTTCTTCTTCCTGTCAGCTTCAGGGCCAGGGGGGTCAGTTGACCACCAGGAGAGAGCGAATGTGGGGGAGGTAGGCAGGCACAGCCCAGCACTTATCTGGCATTCCTTCCTCCCTCCTCCCAAGCAGGCAGATGTGCCCTTTCATCCCCGGGATGGCTCCGACCCTCTCCTCTGGGGCTCTGCAGCCCCTTCCTGTCACATCCAGACCAGGCAGACATTCCACAAGCCCAGGCACACAGAAAAAGGTTTAGACAAGAGAACAGCCACTTTCTAAAAGTGCTATTCTCCAACACAGGATTTAAAAACACCCTTCATTAAAAGATGTGTCATTAAATTCTGAGTCCAGGGATATCTTTCACTTATGTCCCATCTTGTTCCTATAGGGAGATAGGCTGGGATCCAATGGGACCAGCCTCCCCAGGCTACCCTAGGGAGCCCTACAGCCCTACAGCAGTGAGCACACAAAGTGGCTGCTGCTCTCTACCAGAGCATGTTACCTGCACTAGTACACGCTCTACCCTATCCATTCACTGCACCCTACCCAGGGGGGTACCTGGAGCCTTCCATAGGGGTGGCTAATGTGCACAGACAGGGGAGGGTTAAGCCCAGCCAGTGGGGACACTGGCCGGGCTGACATGGCAGTCACTGACTGCCTACAGGCTCTGCGCTGGCAGGCCTGAGTCACCATTTTAAAGCTACTCATGTGGGTGGCGCAATCCGCGCTGCAGGCCCACTAGTAGCATTTGTCATCACCGGCCCTGGCACACACAGTGCACTTTACGAGGGACTTCGTGGTGCTACAAATATGCCAATCAGGTATATTCATTCAATATCACAATTTACAGAGGGAGCACTTACCCCCTGACACTGATCAGCAGTGGCAGAGGGTCCAAAGCATCTAAACCAGCAAAAACGAAATCCAGCACAGCATCAAAACACATGAGTCAGAGGCAAAAAGATGGGGGAAGAACCACGCCAAAAGGTGTCAGGTCTAACAGAGAGCAAACAGCGTGCATGAGAGGGGGGGAATGGACGAACGTGCAGCTGTGTGAGAGATAGGCTGTGGTCTGCGTGTTAGCATGATTATCACGCAAATTATGGAGCAAGTCTGTGGCCTGATTAATATTGTTTGCGATAAAAAAAAGGAGAGCGAGGAGTCTGTGGCCTGAGTAATGGGTTTGGAGAGCGAAGAGCATGCATGAGAGGGAGGGGGGGTGGAATGGACGAACGTGCAGCTGAGTGAGAGATAGGCTGTCGTCTGCGTGTTTGCACGCAGTAAAGGAAAAGAAATACATTTCACCAAAAGCATCTAAATTGTATCATATATTTAGATGCAATGCCGGAAACAGCAAAATACAAGTCGGGCGCCACACTTTGTACTTATGATGCAATGACAACTTCTATCACCTAAAAGAATAGCACGCAAGTAAAGGAGTCTGTGGCATGAGTAATGGGTTTGGAGAGCGAAGAGCGTGCATGAGAGGGGGGGTTGGAATAGACGAACGTGCGCAAGTAATGGAGTCTGTGGCCTGAGTCAAGTAATGGCGCGGCCGCGAAATGAAAGCAGCAGGGGGCAGAGCTGAACACCTTGAAGTGAAGCTGCTGGCGGCACCACGCTGGGGAAGTAACAGATGGCTTGGATGTGAAGCTCTTGATGGCAGGCGGATCGGACAAAAGCTCGTGCACGAGAGCACATGCACTTGTGGAAATCCGCTTTGGGAGAGCTTAGTTTAACTCTTGGTTTCACTGCTATAGACTCGTCCTATTCATTCCTGCGGAATGGAATAGGCCGAGACCTAAAAAGGAAGAGGTCCAAAATGTTTCTAGAATCCATTTGGCAGCATTGCTGCGGAATACCAATGTTGCCTAATATCAGGTCGGATAAAGAGCCTTGATTCTGCCGCCTCCTTTCTTATTTTTTTTCTTTTCTTCCTTTTCTTCTGAGTCAAAATATGATGATGGAAAAATAAATCGTGGTAGTCAAAGAATGAATGTCGCTGCTACCCACCTCCGACCACTGGAACAAACAAACAACTGCATTTCTATAGGTGTATCATAGTTCTTGCCATCTAGGTCCAGATGAATGAATGCCATGGTCACCCGGCGCAGGTGTATTTCCACAAACGTAATGTCAACCCATTGTTTACGCTGTGCAAGATGTGCTAATATAGCGCAACTCAAACCAACTAGGAAGAAAGTGGCAATTCACACAGATTCACAGACTTTCAGTCCCATTAATATTCACGAGTCAGGATTCCCTCTTAAAATTCTTTTGTGAATGACTGCGAACGCAGAATTGGAGTTCTCCAAGAGAAACCTAGCTGAACCAGGATGTTCCTTTTTTAGGACGAATTCCCTCACCCACCAGAGGTGCTATACTTCATCAATGGGATTCTCTTCGACCGTGAGAACTGATCACAGTGCGGGCTACAACTCTCTCTCTGAGAAGGGGGAGGTGTTCAGATGTTTTAGAAGAGGTAGTGGAAACCCTGTTGCAAGCTATTGGGTGGTGAGGTACACAGAGTGAGCAAAAAAGAGATAAAGTGAAAACAAGCATTGGTATAGCCAATAGGTCGCACCTTTGGGGCCTTATAAGTGTTTAGCCAGAGCTATTGACTTTGCCAATGTCTTCAAGCTGTGTTGTAGAGAAGTGTGGCTGCTGTGCAGCATGCTGAAAAGTTATAATAAAAAAGTGTCAGAAGCACTTTTGTTACCTTATATATGACCAAGAAGGCATTATGTACACTGAGCAACCATATTTAAAAAAAGTATTTACAATAAACATTTCCTCAGTTTTCTTTTGTTCTTGCAATGCTGGCAACTTGTTTCTGCCTATTCCAATGGTTATTTGTTAAAGCTTTTTTTGAGGGGGCATAAACAATTGGAGGATGAAGGTTGGGAACTAGTACCTGTATTATAACACTAGCAGTGGACAGATACTAGGGGAGAATCAACAGATGCCAGATTCCGAGAGCAGGCTGAGGTGGTGCTGAGTGGTGCTGAGGTGGTAGTGGTGGTGGTGGTGGTGGTGACTGGTGCGGGGACAATGCTGAGGTGATGTTGAATGATACTCCGGTCTTGCTGAGTGATGATGATGTGTTGGTGTACTAGTGCAAAGACGATGCTGAGTGATACTGATGTGGTGCTGAGTGATATTGCTGTGGCACTGAGTGATGCTGTGAGGGCGTTGAGTGATGCTGTGGTGGCGCTGAGTGATGCTGTGGTGGCGCTGAGTGATGCTGTGGTGGCGCTGAGTGATGCTGTGGTGGCGCTGAGTGATGCTGTGGCGCTGAGTGATGCTGTGGTGGCGCTGAGTGAGGCTGTGGTGGTGCTGAGTGATGCTGTGGTGGTGCTGAGTGATGCTGTGGTGGCGCTGAGTGATGCTGTGGTGGCGCTGAGTGATGCTGTCGTGGCGCTGAGTGATGCTGTGGTGGCGCTGAGTGATGCTGTGGTGGCGCTGAGTGATGCTGTGTTAGGGCTGAGTGTTGCTGTGCTGGAGCTGAGTGATGCTGTGCTGGCGCTGAGTGATGCTGTGCTGGCGCTGAGTGATGCTGTGCTGGCGCTGAGTGATGCTGTGCTGGCGCTGAGTGATTCTGTGCTGGCGCTGAGTGATTCTGTGCTGGCGCTCAGTGATGCTGTACTGGCGCTCAGTGATGCTGTGGTGGCGCTGAGTGATGCTGTGTTGGGGCTGAGTGATGCTGTGTTGGGGCTGAGTGATGCTGTGCTGGCGCTGAGTGATGCTGTGGTGGCGCTGAGTGATGCTGTGGTGGCGCTGAGTGATGCTGTGGTGGCGCTGAGTGATGCTGTGGTGGCGCTGAGTGATGCTATGGTGACGCTGAGTGATGCTGTGGTGGCCCTGAGTGGTGCTTTAGTTGTGCTGAGTGACGCTGTGGTGGCGCTGAGTGACGCTGTGGTGGCGCTGAGTGATGCTGTGGTGACGCTGAGTGAAGCAGTGGTGACGCTGAGTGATGCTGTGGTGGCGCTGAGTGATGCTGCCATGACACAGTGTCTTTGCTAGTTACAGTGGTAAAGAACTCCCTCTATATATGATGACATTGCCAGGCTAATGCTCTATCATTGTCTTAACAATTAGACAAACCCATGCCCTCCCTTACTCAGGAGAGAAAATATTTAGTAGTCTCTGACATAATCTGGTCAAGACTTGACTAAGGAAATGTTACTTATCAGCTGGGCATAATTTCCCGTGGCCCGGCTGCAAGAACCCCAAAATTTCACAGGCACTATTGTGACTGGCACTGCAACATGTAGCTGTGCTAAACTGCTCTGTGAGGCTTGCTCTCATAAAATCCCTTATATAGTCCACAGACCATTGTGTGGAAACACACCACTTTTTTTGTGGACACCTGAAAATTGCTCCTCCTGTTTCAAAATGTGACTGTAGTGATTTGTACTGTATAGGGGGTATGTGTTAGCATGTTGTGTGTTGGGGTAATAGTGAAGCATGTGAAGTGAGCCAGCTCATGCGTCTTTTTCTTGGTCTGTATCCGTTTTACTGCAGGGGTGACAAGAGAAGTGTGCTAGAACAGAAATGGGTACTCTCAATTTTTCTTTTAATTCTTGCAGTAGCGCCAACTGGCAGATGCCCGGTTTCTGCCTTTAGGCTGTTTTTGTAATTTCTTTTATACAAAGCAGGTGGAAATCCGCAAAAAATGCAATCATGACAAATGCACAACAACGAAAATACAATTTGCAGATGGGTGTCTTCGCTGCTTGAGACAAGAGACAAGAAAACAAAAGACAGAAAATAGAGTACAGAGGGAGGGAAAGAAAACGATGATGAGAAAGGAGAGTGTAAAAGAAAAGTGTAAATGTGTTTGCACAAATGTCTACCAAGAGGCACATACATAATACTGTAAAAAAAAAAAGGCACGCCAAGTTTGTGACACTTAAGTAGGCGGTGATCTGAGTTTTTGCAAACACAAAGTTGGCCACGATGCACACCACAGGTCTCAGTAATGTAAAGCTATGTTTCTCACTGTGACACTTAAGTAGGCGGTGATCTGAGTTTTTGCAAACAGCCAGCGCTATTAGTAACTGCAGATATTAAGATGGAGGATGTGGGCAGACATGTGGTCTGCGCTCTTGGAAGCATGCGTTGTCTGCCTTGATATGGACTTTATAACATGTTCCCATTTAAGATGGAAATAAGAGAGCGGGAGAGACCGAGAGAAAGAGAGAGAGAGAAAGCAAAGGAGAGAGAGAGAGAACGAGAGAGACAGCGAGAGAGAGAGAGAGAGGAGCCCGGGAGTGCTTGTGCGGGCGTGCTCAGTCTGCTCATTTTCAAGCACTGCACTAGTGCTTGCGGCGCGCCCCTGCTCACTCCCGCAAGGTGGATGCCACCACAACGAGTGTGTGCTTGAAAATGACCAGAACGTGGCTAAAGGTCCTCCTATGCAGCGCATGCGCGCTGCGTAGGTGAGACCTAAAAATGGATCCATGGACAGGTGTACAACTTTATTCATGTGTGCCTGGGTCAGGGTTAAAAAGTGAGAAGGGTCACTGCAGTGGTCAATTCCCCCTTTTTGATGTTTTGCTAAGTATAGATCAACACGTTTCTGCCAGATAGACCTTCAAAGGAGGTGTGCTGGCATTCATCAGGACCTCTAAGTATCGCTCCTGCTCAAAAAAGTTCTCATAAATTAAAAAGTACAAAACCAATCAGAGGTCCATAGTGGTCCACAGTGAAACTCAAGGAGGGATCCACTGTAAATCAACCTGCAATCGTCTGGTGTTGTGCCTCAACTCGAGGTGCCGTGGCGTGGGGCTCAGGGTGCTCTCTGTCCATACAAGAGGCCGCTTCTGCAAACTTTTCGGAAGGGGCCTCTTCATCAAAGCAGGGTGAATTCACCACTGCAGTGCCCCTTCTCTCTTTTTAACCCTGACCCAGGTACGCATGAATAAAGTTGTACGCTTGTCCTGGAATCCTGTTAATCACTTTATCCCCTTATTGCACTCTCTGCATAACTCACCACCCTTTATCTCACAATAGGGTTTCTTTTAACTTTTCTAAAACATCTGAAGAGCTCCTTCTCAGAGAGGGAGTTGTAGCCCGCACTGTGACCAGTTGTCACAAAGCGAGGAGAATACCAATGATGAAGCATAATGGGTCCGGTCGGTGAGGGAATTCGTCCTAAAAAAAGGAACTTCTCTGTTCAGCTAGGTTTCTCTTTCTCCTCTTCTTCCCAGACCCAGGTGTTTCTTTTTGTGTATTAGTTATATGAACTGGGAGTAAACACCTGCAGGTCTATAAATCTCCCTGGTCCTCCTCTTTACGTTCTCCAAGAGACCTTTATCCCTCCATTTACAAAGTGACATCATTGCAAGCCTTTTATTTTAAAAGTGTTATTTTAATCCCTGCACCTTAAAGTAGAAGGGGGCACAATATCAAATAGATTGGGCACAATGTGAAAGGCTAATTAAAAGGCTCATGTTGTTGGCCCTCAGGCTGCTGTCTGCTTCACCTCATGCCCACAGCTGGCAATCACAAGGTGGAGGCTGGCTCAAACGCACAGCTCTGACTTTGCAAACTGTGATTGACTGCTTTTGGCAGTGGGTAAGGTTTCAATGGTTGGTGACTGGGAGAGCATTTGCAAACCAATGATAAATTCCTTTGTAATTCACCCCAATTTCTTGAGAAATGGAAAAGGTCACAATGTTGGCATCATGAGTGGCAAAGCTATGTTTCTCACTGTGACACTTAAGTAGGCGGTGATCTGAGTTTTTGCAAACACAAAGTTGGCCGTGTTGCGCACCACAGGTCTCAGTAATGTAAAGAACTCTTTGTACATGTAGCCGACTGTCAAAGAAAGTACAATGATTATTAATGTAACTGACAGTGTGGATGCCACGTCATATGGAAATAATTGCTACAATGGTGGTAGATCATTTTAAAACATGCACGAGCAAAGCAGCTTTCGCTAAAGTACCCAGTCGTCCACTACCTCCCAATTGCTCATCTTATAGGTCAAGAAGGAGAGTAAGGGAGGCGGACGTAATCACTACAGTGCAAGCAGAGCGCTATGTTAGCAACAGTCTACTACCTCTGGATGAGTGTGAAGGTGGTTTGGAGAAAATGTGAGCTTACTAGGTGGCGTATTTGGGCCATGTTAGCACTGTTATAGTTGTTTTGTTTTGACCGTGGTTAGAAATGTGATTGTGGTCAGGGTGATATCAAATAGCATGGGATTTATGTGTTTTACTGGATTTCTGGATGCAAGGTGTTTTGTGTAACGTGTTCTGTTGGACTTTTATGTGTGCTACTCTTGTGATTACTTCTGCTGTGGACTATGTGATATTGGCTACAGGCTAATTGTGGTTGTATTGATTGTATGCAAACTGTTTCTGTCTGTTGTGATTTTTTGGATGTTGGTGCTTCTAGTGGAATCAATGCACGCAGTGCATGATATTACGCAGCTCAACTTTGTTGGCTGCCCTTAGGTTCTGATGAGCCATAAATGAATGGCACCACACTCTTTCTTGCCTCTGGTACCGAGGCCACCAAAAACATGAACAAAAATGTGCTGATGCATTTGTCACCTTCTTGAGGGATCTGATACCATCTGTGCCCTGGCATGTACTACTGTTTGGTGGCAACCACCTGGATTTGTTGCTTGTTTAAAGACTTCATATAGCACAAACCTAGACAGCAGAATATTGTTTATATTTACAGCAAAGGGGCATAATTCCAGTGGTCCGGTGATCCAGATGGTGATTTTAGTGTAAGGCAGGGGTACCCGATCTAAAGTGGTTCACTGACAGAATAGCCATGTAAAAAATATAGAAGTACAAATTATCAATGAAACAATATAGAATGCAAAAATATTGACTCCCTTTACTTAGAGGTAAGTACAAAACTATCATAAAACAAATCGATGTAAAAAATATAGTTGTCCAAATTATCGATTTTTATATATATTTAAAATAATAAATATTCAATATGTTAAATAATAAAATAATATAAAACATAAAGTAGATTTAATATACATTATAACAAATATAACAAGTAAACTTAATTAAAAAAAGTTACATGCATAATCATTAATATATATTTACTTTAAAACAATTAAACTATTCATTTAAATTTATTTTATAATTTTAAAATTATATAAAAATTTACAAATATATATATGTACAACATAAAATCAAAATTTAAAAAACATTTTATTTTAAATTAAAACATTAAACTATTTAAAAATCTTCAAACTTACATTTCCCACTCCAGTGAGTGCAACAGTAGGGAAAGTGTTGGATACCGGAGGGATAAAAATTGTTATTCCTTCTCTATTAAGTGCAACAGTAGAGAAAGAGTTGGATAGCGCAGGGATCAAAATTACTATTCCCACTCCAGTGAGTGCAACAGTAGGGAAGGTGCTGGATAGTGGAGAAGTAAAAATTACTATTCCCACTCGAATGAGCGTAAAAGTAGGGAAAGTGTTGGATTGCAGAGGAGTAAAAAATACTATTGCCACTCCAATAATTGTAACAGTAGGGAAAGTGTTGGATAGTCTGGGATAAAAATTACTATTCCCACTCCAGTGAGTGGAACAGTAGGGAAAGTGTTGGATAGCGGAGGGGTAAAAATGACTATTCTCACTCCAGTGAGTGCAACATTAGGGAAAGTGTTGTATAGTGGAGGGATAAAAATTACTATTCCCACTCCTGTGAGTGTAACAGTAGGGAAAGTGTTGGATTGCAGAGGGGTAAAAATTACTATTCCCATTTCAATAATTGCAACAGTAAGGAAAGTGTTGGATAGCGGAGGGGTAAAAATTACTATTCCCACTCCAATGAGTGGAACAGTGGGGAATGTGTTGTATAGCGGAGGTCAAAATTACTGTTCCCACTCCATTGAGTGCAACAGTAGGGAAAGCGTGGGATTGGGGAGGGGTAACATTTAATATTCTCACTCCAGTCAGTTCAAAATTATTTAAAAAACAAAATAAATTAAAAAATATATAAATATGTTAAAAATTAAATTACCAATATATTTAATATTAAAACATTAAAATAAATTTATGTTAAATACATTTGACCAATACCTACAAATATTATATTAAATAAAAGAAAACATCATTTTCAAACAAATAAATATTTTTAATTAGAAATTATTTAGAAACAAAAACATTAATTATTACATCAATTTACTTTTTTTATTTTTTACCCTATAACACCACACAATTCACAACTCACATCTAAAAAAATGTACTTCTTTAATTAACTTAATTAATTGCCACTTAAATATTATTAATTAAAAAACAAATTAAAACTCATAAAAATTAATAAACTTCCCACACTTTACCCCTATAATTCCAACAACCCATAGCTAAAATCAAACTCTAAAACTTTAATTAGACAATAAACACTTATTTTCAATTAAAAAACTAAAAGTATTTAACAACTATTTATAAAGTAAGTCAAGTGTATTTACTTCCTACACTGTACCCCAATAAAAGTAAAACCCACACACTAAAAATAAAAACAAAAACCCTAATTAATGATCAAATAATTAATTAATATTAATCATAAATTAATCATAAAGTATTTCTCACTCTTCACCCCTATAATCCCCATAACCCATACCTAAAATTCATTACACAATTTAATAATAAATTTAGAATCATTTATAAATTAACTGATTATTGATTAATTAAACATAAATTACTTCCCACCCTTTACCCCTATAAAACCTACAATCCACACATAAAATTAATTACACTATTTCCATAATTAATTTTCAATTAATTAATATAAATTAACAATTAATTATTAATTAATCAGCAATCACTTCCCACCCTTTACCCCTATAAACCCAACAACCTGCACCTAAAATGAAATACACAATTATCATAATTATTTACCAATTAATAAATTAACTTTAATTGACAAGTAATTAATAATTAATTACAAATAAATTACTTCCCACCCTTTACTCCTATAAACCCCACAACCCACACCAATAAAAGTTACACAATTACCATCATTTATGATCAATTAATGAATTAATATTAATTAACAACCAATTAATATTTACTTAGAAATAAATTACTTCCCACAATTAACACTATAAAATATCAATTAAATAAATATTAATAAATGAAAAATAATCATTAATTTATTACAATTAAATGACTTCCCGCTCTATTCCCCTATAAACCCACAACCCGCTACAGAACTAAAATACACAAAATGTACTTATAATAACATTTATAATTACAAAAAATCTACCACATATATTAAACATAAACAAAACGTATACAAAAAACATACATCACATACAGTTAAAATATATACTAAAATACATAACACTAATAAAAAAATCGATATTTTAAATAACTATATTTTTGCTAATGATATTAATAAATTCTATATTATTTAAAACAATATTTCTTACCTTAATTCGATATTCTAGACCACGATATTCCTGCTGTCCATATTTCTGTATCACAATGTTTCCAACTCGATATTTGTGTAAGTCGACATTTCCAACTCGATATTCTGTCTGAATACCATAAAAACTGTAACTGCAATTGGGACATAATCCGACCCTATGAACTTTGTATATATCTATTCACTCATTTATTTACCTAGTTATCTATTTATTTAATTATGATTCTCCAGCAGCTATCCTTATATCTTTCAATATTCACCTAACTTTATGCATTTTATATTTCATGTATCAATTTCTGTATTTTAAATCTCATACTCATTATTTTACGACTAGCTCGATAATGGAATATATGTGTTTATTAACTGCCTATATAATATATTATCCTCTTTTATATTGTTTACACAATTCATTCCTTATTCGTAAAGGACCCCTTATGTAACTCTTCCTCTCTCTATTTCTGTTTCTTTTGGTAATTTTATTAATAATATTCTTCTTTGAGCTTACATTTTTTAAATGTTATTCCTATATACTAAAACTTTTACATTCATTATAAAAAAAATCTTAATAAAAAATTAGGAAACAAAAAATTTGGAAGGTGCCGAAAGCCCTCTACTGTTCTCAAATGCTTCCAGTGTAGATAATCTCCACTTGGGTGATCGCTAATCAGAACATGGATACATTGTTTCTAGACATGGCACCTGGAGATGTGAAATGAGACAAGAAAGGGTTGTTAGGCTACTGCTCTCACAGAACAAAAGTGACAAGGTCTGCTCCATAATGGCTAACTGCCCCCAACCATCCATGCCCTTCAATCTCATGGGCGCAAGATGTTGGTTTATGGATCGCTCTATAACCTCCAATGGAGTTGTTAGAATATGGCTAGCATTAAATGTCATGGCTCTCTCAATCGGATCAGCTAAATATGGGAACAACCGTGTGGTTTCACTCAGACGTGAATATCTTAGCAGTCTAAGATCTAAGATCACCTAAGCACCAGGGCTTTAAGTGGGGGGGGGGGGGGTCTGAGCCCCCCAGTTGTTTGGGGGGGGGCTCGAAAGGAGGCTCAGGGGGCTCTACTTTCGGGCCTCAAAGGTCAAAGGTAGGGTGACCATACGTCCCAGTTTTTGTTTGGAGTTACTAGTGTGGGTAACGTGTCTTGATAGTGAAATACTGCCAATTTCGTTTTTCACTATTGAAAGGCTATCTTGCCCATAGGATAACATGGGGAAATGTAAATGTAAATGTAGTTGAGCTTATATAGCGCACAGCTACCCGCAGTGGGTTTCCCGGCGCTTGCTTAGGGAACCCGTCCTGATATTCCCCTGTGAGATAGCAGGGTATCCACAAGGTGAAAGTCAGGCATCCCGCTGCGAGGGGCCATTGTGGAGATTAAGCAAGCTATTGCCCAGAGTCGCAGAGTGTGAACCCGTGAGTCGAGGAGGCACCGGGGCGAGAATTATCGAGCCCGTGGAATTTTTAGCCCAAGACCCGCCGAGGCGGGGAATTGAACCCTGGTCCAGGACCGATCTCAGCTTCCGGGTCTGCTGCCTCTAACCCCTGAGCCACACTTCTCCATGCTGTGTAACATGTTTACCCACATATCTTCTCAAAACGGAAAGATAGACATATGGAATTTAGTATCCCTGAACTCAGAATTTAATAACACATCCTTTAGGGAAGATGGTTTTTAAATTCTAAGTTTGGAAATAGCACTTTTTGAAAGTGGCTTTTTTCTGTTCAACCTTTCTGTGTGCCTCTGCCTGGTTGTGTATTGACTGTCTAGTTTGTGAGTGACAGGGGCTGGGGGGTGGCTCCAGGAGGCTGGTTGAGTCAGCACAAGGCTGAATAGACCCATCTGCATGTAGAGTAGTGGGAGGAGAAGCACCTGGGTCTCAATAGGGGAGAGGAGTTAGCCTAACGGCTAGGGCGCTCGACCTCGGACCTGGGGATCTGGGTTCGAGTGTCGGTAACGACGCCAAAAACCTCCTGTGATTCTGGGCAAATCACTTAATCTCCCCGTGCCTAAAATGAATCCGTGTCCTCATGTAACGTAACTGGTGCTATGTAAAGCGCTCTGATACCTGATTCAGTTCGGGTCTAGTTCGCGCTATATAAAACTCTGCAAAAAATAAATAAAAAATAGGGCTGTGCCTGCTTGCCACAATGCTGGCTCCACCTCCTGCGGTGCGTCTGATGGCCTGCACACAATACTAGTTATCTTGATTTAGACCACGCCCCTACTTGGGTAGGCCACACACCTTTAAGAAATTTCCCACACCCCTTTTAGAGCACCGCCAGGTTTTTTTCCCACTTTAAGCCCTGCTAAGCACTTAGGACCCAGGAGAAATATGACCAAGAGGCAACAGGAATCATGAGATGTTCTCTGCAGCACATGGTCTGTGTCATATCAAACAATGCATTGCAGATCATTCTCTGGGTGTCTGCATGCACCAGACTGTCATGAGATCTACTACAGCGGCAGTGACTGCTTCGAACAATGAAGTCTGTCGTCAGAGGGCACACATGAAACACACTTCAAAGGCATCCGTAAAAAACAGACTAGCCTCGCAGAGCCGAGAAATAATTCAGCCTTCCTGGAAGAATGGATGGAGCAAGAAGGCTCACTCTTTCATGGCAGACAAGCCAGCTGATGAAAAATGTATCCCTGGTATATTATATAAGTACATTTGCTAATATTACTACATTTATATAGTGCCCATTGCCTCAGGGTCTCGAGGCGCTGGTTAACATAATTGTAAACCTATCCTGTTCTGAGATTAAATTGATCTTGCGTTTAGCCAGAGTAAACAAGCATTAGAAATGCAATCGGGCTCGGATTTATTTGAGTTTGGGCTAATGGCATTGTAAATGCCAATGTCTTTTTGCCATGTGTTATGGAGTGTGTGCATGTGGTGTGTAGTGGAAGTATCTTGGTTGAATTGTAATTTTACCAATGGTGGCATGCTGTGCTTTATATGAATATGTTTAAAAGTAAAGTGTACCATACTGCGATTGCTTGGTGGAAAAGTGCACTGCCGGCTGGAGGTGTGTGTGCCTGGTGGAAGGGTGCACTGACGGCTGGTGGGTGTGTGCTTGGTAAAAGCGTGCACAGATGGATGATGGTTGTTGGTGTTTGTGCATGGTGAAAGCATTCATTGACGGCTGGGGGTGTGTTGTTGTGTGTGTTGTTTTCTGTGTGCTGGTGAGTGTGTGGTGGTGAGTCTGTGGGGGTGAGCCTGGGGAGTGAGTGTGGTGGTGAGTGTGTTGTGTTGAGTGGTGACAAGTGTGTGGTGTTGAGACACTGAGGTGTGTGGTTTGTGTGTGCGTTATGTGTGTGTGGTGTATGTGTGTGTGGTGTTTTCTGCACACTCACACACTGCCCCTACACATTCACACACTGCTCACCCGCACACTCCCAATGTCACCCTGCATAGTCACACACTGTTTACCCTGCACACTCATTCTGCACACTCACACAATGTGCACCCTGACACACTGTCTCTGCAGTCACTCTGCACTCACTGTCACTCTGCACTCACTGTCACTCTGCACTCACTGTCACTCTGCACTCACTGTCACTCTGCACTCACTGTCACTCACTGTCACTCTGCACTCACTGTCACTCTGCACTCACTGTCACTCTGCTGTCACTCTGCACTCACTGTCACTCTGCACTCACTGTCACTCTGCACTCACTGTCACTCTGCACTCACTCTGCACTCACTCTACAGTCACTCTGCACTCACTGTCACTCTGCACTCACTGTCACTCTGCACTCACTGTCACTCTGCACTCACTGTCACTCTGCACTCACTGTCACTCTGCACTCACTGTCACTCTGCACTCTACAGTCACTCTGCACTCACTGTCACTCTGCACTCACTGTCACTCTGCACTCTACAGTCACTCTGCACTCTACAGTCACTCTGCACTCTACTGTCAATCTGCACTCACTGTCACTCTGCACTCACTGTCACTCTGCACTCACTGTCACTCTGCACTCACTGTCACTCTGCACTCACTGTCACTCTGCACTCACTGTCACTCTGCACTCACTCTGCACTCACTGTCACTCTGCACTCACTCTGCACTCACTCTACAGTCACTCTGCCCTCACTGTCACTCTGCACTCACTGTCACTCTGCTGTCACTCTGCAATCACTGTCACTCTGCACTCTACAGTCACTCTGCACTCACTGTCACTCTGCACTCACTGCCACTCTGCACTCACTGCCACTCTGCACTCACTGTCACTCTGCACTCACTGCCACTCTGCACTCACTGTCACTCTGCTGTCACTCTGCACTCACTGTCACTCTGCACTCACTGTCACTCTGCTGTCACTCTGCACTTACTGTCACTCTGCACTCACTGTCACTCTGCACTCACTCTGCACTCACTGTCACTCTGCACTCACTCTGCACTCACTGTCACTCTGCACTCACTGTCACTCTGCACTCACGCTACAGTCACTCTGCACTCACTGTCACTCTGCACTCACTGTCACTCTGCACTCACTGTCACTCTGCACTCACTCTGCACTCACTCTGCACTCACTGTCAGTCTGCACTCACTCTACAGTCACTCTGCACTCACTGTCAGTCTGCACTCACTGTCAGTCTGCACTCACTGTCAGTCTGCACTCACTGTCAGTCTTCCTGCACATAAACAATTTTCCCCTCAACACAGGCACCCTTGCACTTTGTGTTAAGGGTGCCTGCAATGGCGCTAGGAAGATAAATTTAGCGCCAGCGCAGGGGGAAACGCAGGGCTACACCACATTCTTGTAAATATGGGGCAGCCCTGCGTTTCTAAAGTGACAAAGCTTGTTGTTAGCCTTCTTGGCTTAACACCACGCTTCGCCACTTTATTGTAAATCTATTCTGTCGTATTTTAATGAGCCTTTGTGCTAATTAATATGATGTTATTGTGAGTTTTCAGTGAATTGTAATGTACAAAAAGCCTGAAATCATTTAAAATAAGCCAAAACTTTGCATAAAATAAGGCCACAGACATGTTGTTTCTGCTTGATGGAGATAATCTTTCTAAGGTACCTGGGGAATCAAGCTATTAGAGTGTTTTTTTACCTCAGAAACTAAAACACAGTTTAGTTTTAAGTGTCATTTAAAATAAGCCACACGCATGTTTTGCAAACACCATGAAGGAACTTCATGTAGTTTCCTTGTTTTATCTATTTGCCATTTCCTTGTGAGAATTACTTTTGCGACAATTACTGTGCCATATATTTGTATTTAGCCCTACCAAAGTGGTTTAACAAAAGATATACGTCACAGAAAACAGTTAATGATCTCGTGCACGAGGCGTGCATAGAAAACCTAAAATTGCTGAAAAATATGCATGCCTTTGCTACAACGCACAGAAAAACTCAGCAAAATGTTCAATACAATGAAAGATTCTGCATACATTTTCCAGCTTGGCTCATTGCCTGTGTTCGAGTAAGTGACGTTTATCGTGCCAATCAGTGTAGGAGGGCATGTGTTCATGGGCAAAGGCAAGGATAAATAAGGGTGCCCTAAAAACAAACCTAAGAGAGCGAATAGTGAACTTTGAAAAACGGTGGCAATGAAAAAACAATGTAATGCAATCCATGACCCCGGTTTACTTAAGGTTTCCGAGGCACTTGCAAGGCACGACTGCAACACACAAGAGGCTGACCATTTAAGAGGGACACGTGCACAGCCCTAATTATGCTGCATAAGGCAAGTAAGTGTCCGTCGCACTTGATTTTTCCCAAATCCTTCCCTAAAGTTCTCTCATTGACCCAGGAACTGCCTGCAGCTCGTTTGATGACAGTGAAATGACGTCAATGGCCTGCCCATCGCCAGCAGCCTGGCCTGGGAGTGCGGTGCCGCGTTCTGCGTCCCAGCATCTGCCTCACACAGTTTCCCGCACCCCAAGGACAGCATTCCTCCCCGCAGCCTGCTAAGCAACTGTTTGAAAACGCGAGAATAAATAGACAGTTTCTGATTGCGCTAAAAACTCTGCGCTGCCTAATTGTGCAAGCTGTGTAAACACGGTGGCCCCTGCCCTGCTCTCTGCAACTGTCAGGCTGAGGACCACACAGACAGCGCCTTTTTATTGATACAACAAGCGGGTGTGACAAGCACAATAGGCCGAGAGCCATAGGCTGCAGGGTAATGAAAACATTGACAAAGCCCGTCATTTTGCCTTTTGTATAGTGAAAAGATTGTTATTCAGCAAGCGCCCCTCACATAGAAACAACACCCAGAACAGGTACAACACAGGCAGAAGATTGTGAGCTGAGGAACATCACAGACGCAGCAGCTCAAGGGAGCTGCGCGCTGAGCGCTGCTGAATGGTGAACGCGCCCGGCCATCTGGATTCACTTACGGAGGCACCCTGACAGCTCCTAATTATAATTAATGTACTTCTTTGCGCGAGCATGAACGAAAAATGCCCAAGATGGCGGAACAAAACTACATTTACCCTATCACTTCAAGCCTATTAAAACGACAACACAACGAAGACGAATCACTGGCCAGATGACACAACACGCTAAGGAATGTGTGGAATTTGTCTCGCCAAAGCCCTAGGAGATACTTCTTTTTTCTCTTCTTTAACATTAGGATCTCGAAACTCCTCCCACTTTCAGTGGGGAGGAGTCCGAGCCCTAAAAACGTCTGTTTGCCAAAACGGGCTCCCTTTTTTTTTTTTACCTCAGGCTGATCTGTTTGCTTACGTTTGTGTTAACTGCAGCCTGCTCCTTGCACCGGCTGGCAAACTGGCATGTAACCCAATGAAAAAAATATACACTTGAATTTATGATTCCACCCCTCCCTTCATTGCAGCTGTGCTTAAATCGCAGCGATGCTTGAACTCGGGGCGGGGCTCCCCCAGACCTAGAGGCAGTTTAGAAAGATATTTGGAAAACAATGAAGCCTTTCAGTCAGTTCTCTTTTCACTGCAGTAGATGTTTGTTCAAATGTAGTAAAAGATGAGCGGTAATTATAAAGAGCCCAGAGAACATTTAACAGAGCGCTGCACATTGGCTTATCATGTTACAACGTGTGGCTACGAAGAGGTCGCGTTTGCAAACAAGCTTTTGTCAGTCTTAGGACGCCGTGATATGGAGTATGAATGAATGAGGCTCTTGAAAGGAACTGATTAAAAAACAATAGCTCCCTTTTTTAAAGCGTACAAATATTAGCAAGCATCGGCAATGCCAATAGGTCTAATTTTAAAGGTATGTTGTCTAGTAATGTGAAGCTTAATAGGTAAATAACATGGGAATAGATATATATTTGTGTGGAAGCAAAGACCTGTATAATAATGTTGGTTTTGGTTGAAAGCTTAGGTGAGAGCTTCACTGCCTATTCAGACCTAAAAATCTCTATTGGTTAATGGCTGACCCCTTTTGTGTGACGCTGCCAGAGAAAAACGACACAAATTAGCTAGTTATCTAATACACTTAACTAGCATTACAATGTCATGTGTGTGCATCTCAAAGTTCAAGCTTAGGCAGCTGGATAAATGAACAAAATGACCAAAGCTGCTGGAGGGCAAGCACATTTTTTTGTGGAAGTGCACAAGGCAAGAGTGAGGGCAAGCACTGTTTTGTGGAAACACACACCTTCTGTTCAATCAAAACATGTAATCCTGGCTCCCAACTTGTCCTAGACCATAAAAAAAGATTGATTTGGGCCTTTTAATTGTGGAATATTTGTCAGGCAAGAATTGAAGTATGGTGAAAAACAAACCAAAATACATTTAATTTACTTTTATATGCACACATGACTAAAAGTCCTGTGATTAATTAATGGTCTTTTTTTTTAAATAACTCCTTTTTAACATAAACTGATAATATATCAAACGTTTTAATACTATTGTAACCTAATGCATTACTGAACCACATTTTCACATAAGTGTTTCAGAAACTATCTCATGCACTTCATAAATGCACGCTCCTCATTTAAGGTTCATGCATACTTGCTGCACTCACTCATTTAGTAACACCAGGATTTTTAAAATCCCTATAATGTAGGGAACATGTGCTGATGGCCAACATTCCAGTCAGAATTGTTCCAACACCACTGCTTACACGAGAACAGAGGGCAGATATGTTTATGTTCTATTGGAAAAAGTTACGATTGACTACACTACTGTTCTGGGAAATAATAGTACTCTCAGTTTTAACTAAAGAAAATATTCTAAAGCTAGCAAGTACCCTGCTGGCTTAAAATTGTTACATGTACAATTCTAGCTTGCCCAAGTAAACACTATATTAACCAGTCATACATTTCCAATAATGATCCTTAGAGTCAGGATCTGTAGAATTGTTCAGCACAAATTCATTATTTATTGTTAAGTGCAATAGCTACTCAATAGAGTCTGCCGGCACTAGAGTGTCCCAATAAATGCTTTTTGTGGCTGCAGAGTTTCCTTCAGGGTTGCAATGAAATCTGCTTGTGACACTTAACATGTTGTCACAGGAAGTGGCCCTTGCAGAAGTGGTATTCACAACCATGTTCAATTAGTTTTTCCTACCCTTGCAAAACGTACACGTAAAAGGTAAGTGATGCATAGATTCTAAGGCAGTGCACCTAAATTCCCCATTTTCAGAAGGGTTTCAGAGGAATGATAAACTTGTCAAAAAGCATTAGCATGACACTGACCAATTATTGATCTTTCTAAATTGCTTTCATTTTCTAATTGTGTGTGTTAGGGCCAATAAATTAGAGACATTTTAAAAACCATATTTGTACCTATTACTTTTTATATAATTATTTCCTAAGAACAATATTTCCTTCTTACTTATTTCCTCTGAAAATTGTGAAATGTATTGGTCTTTCTAGCACTTACTGTTAAGAAATTGGGTCTCCGGTTGGCAGAGGTATGTACCCTGTCCAAGCAGGGACCACAATCCTAGTCAGGGTAAGCTCGATACACCCTAAAAGATAACCTGTGCTCACCCTCTGGTAGCTTGGCACAGAGCAGTCAGGCTTATCTAAAGACACAATGTGTAAAGTAGTTGTGCAACACACACGCACAGAGTAACACAATGAAAATCTCACAAAAACACTCCACACATATTTATGAAAATAGGGAATATTTTTGTGAGAAAATCAAGACCAAAATACCAATAATCCCATAAGTAGAACTGGAGATAATAATTTTTAAAGAATAAACCAAAAGGTAGTGCTTAGAGTCACATAGCACTTAGGGGTTACTTCAGGATGCGCTGGACCTGGGTAAATCCAAAGTCCAGGCTGACCACAATGGAGGGCAAGCCGGCTACAGGACCCATGCAGGGACCACCAAAAATGTAGCTCACATTGTGATAGTGTATCAGCAGTGTTGCAGGAAGTCTTTGATTACCCTGAGACTTCAGAACAGGGGCCAAGCCGGCAAGCCATTGGAGTCCAGTCCTTGTCCTCAGCAGGGCAGAGATCAGCAAGGCATCTCAGCATAGCAGTTCTTTCAGAACAGTTGGGCAAGCAGAGTGGCAATCATTGGCAATTATTGTAGAACAACAGTATTTACTCCTGGCAGAGTTCTTCACAGGTCCAGTAGTGAACTGTCTTGGTAGGGTCAGAACCCCAGTACTTATACCTAAGCATTCCTTTAAAGTGGGGGTAACTTCAAAGCAAGTTCTTGAAGTGCACAGGTCCCCTTTCATCCCAGCCCTGTCTGCCAGGCTATCTGTGAGGGGTAATCAGCCCTTTGTGTGGGACACAGGACACTGCCTATTCAGATATTAGTGCCTGCTCCCCCCGTCTTCCTGCCTAGGAAGAGCTATTAGAATGTAGATAAATGCATATGAGTTCTGGCAGGCCCACCCTTCCTGTGTTTGGGTCTGTTTAGACCGAATGCATAAAGTGTGGCTGTCACCTATCCCATGCAGTAGAGACAGGCTGCAAGGCATACAGAGCAGTAAGAGCAGAGAAATGTCCACTTTATAAAAGTGGCATTTCTAAAACAGTCCTGTTAAATCCAACTTTACCAGTAAAGAGGAGTTATCATTACCATGCCAAAGATATGAAACATGATGCAGCATCTCCTTTCTAATCAGGAATTATAACTATAAAGTGTTTTGAGGAATTCTCAATGCTAGCCTATGAGAGGAGTAGGCCTCACAGTAGAATTTTTTTTTTTTGCAGGTTGTCACTACCAGGACATGTAAAACTTAAACGTACATGCCCTACCTTTTAGTTACACAGCATCCTGCCCTATGGGCTACCTAAGGCCTACCTTGGAGGTGACTTATGTGTAACAAAAGGGTTGTTTAAGGCTTGGCAAGTGGAATTAAATGCCAAGTCAAAGTGGCAGTATGCTGCACACACTGCACACACTGTTATAAGGTATACCACTTTACGAGGACCTTACAAGTAAACTAAATATGTCAATTGTGTATACACCAATGTTACCATGTTTAGGGTAAGAAGCGCATGCACTTTAGCACCGGTTAGCAGTGCCAAACTGCTCAGAGTCCTCAAGTCAACAAAAACAAAGTCATAGAAAGAGGAGGAGAAAGGCAAACAGTTTGGGCTGACCTTTCAGAAATAGCTATTTTCTAACACTTACTATATTTCTTTGCTTAGGTGATTAAGGTGCACATTAAATAGTGCAGAAGTACGCAAAGTGCAACACAACAATGCAACATTTAATGCGTCATAGAGGAAGAGATGCAGTCACATGCAAAAAAATATCCATTTGAAGTAATAAGATAAAAATATGTAATATTTACAAATATCCTATCCTTACTACAGCAGAATTGCCACACTTTGGCTCATATGTGGGCCAAAAACTGCCTACATTTCAGGATGTTTTGTAATTCATCACCCTAATTAGTACTTTTGCAGATCATCTCTTGGCAGTCTACTTGATATTGTTTGGGAAATACAATTCTACCACTACACTTTCAATGTTACTCACATGTCACACACCAGAGAAAAAATGTATTTGTTTGGTTACAATGTTGTTATTATTGTCATTTATGTAGCATACATTCTGAAATTATTGTTGCATCAGAGCATGATCTGTAGTTTAGTGATGACTTATCAAATGGCTCCATCACAGACCATAACCTGATTTGCTTTGTGAAGCTGCCTGGAGCGGTGAAGGCAGGGGGATATAGTAAGTTAAATGTATGTCATCTGAGTCTTATCTTAAATTGTATATAATCAGAAACACTTAAAACATAATTTTAAAGTTGCTAATAGTTTACAAACACATTTTCTGCAAGATAACGTGCAAAGCCATCACTAGAATTTTGTTTTGAATTGGTCTCCAATAGTCAGTGAGAGTCATCAAACTAGTTTACAATACTGACAGAATTACAGCTGAAAGTGTGTTTTCAACAGGTTTCGTCTTTATCATGGAATATGGTGACCTTCCTCCTGTGAGGTTTGAGACTGAAAAGGGTACATTTGGCTGATTCTGTTGCTAATACTTAGACTCCGCCTGCAGAGAGTGACACAGTTCTGAGTCACAGGAAATCTGAGCACAAGCTCTCAGTTGGGCGAAAATTGGGGCACAAGTTAGAAAAACACCAAAGGCATCTTCTGTGGTTCGATGTCAGCTTCATATGTATTGATGGTTCTTCAGACCCACATTTACTTGTATACGTATTCCCGGTACCATATATCTGAGAAGACTTAGAATGAATTTAATACTAGGCAGAACCACCTCCAGCCACAACACCCAATCCAGTCAAGGACATACCAGATTTTAAGTGAGGAAGTGTTGCTAATGCTCCAAGAGTACTGGTACATCTTGGCAATCCTGAAAGCCTGAACACTGGAAAACAGATAGGTCAAGATAACAGTGAGAAAAAGAGAGGAACATTTTTGTAGGAAGTACCAGAAGAGCACACCAATCAGGTGGGTTCAAAGAATAACCAGTAAGGTTAGACAGCTAATGAGAGCACGAGCAAGGCAAGCAAGGTAAACCTGCATGGGGAGGAAGATGGGAAGGGGCGGAAGAAAATAGAGATGTAGATGAAAGCAAATGGCGGGTGATAACTAGGAGTCTGCCAGCCATACAACAAAGCAGGTTTGAGACAATTGAGCACATAGTTCGATAGTTCTCTAATTCCCATGGGAGCTCCCACCTTCCCTCGAGGCTTTTGTGTAATTGTCTCCCATGGACCTGCTTACCTGGTACCTTTGTACCCACCTGCCACGGACAAGTCCTCCAAATCCTCAATCTTGGTTCTCGCTATTCTTTCTCTGTCCTGTCTGTCTCCTTCTCTGGTAGGTCTTGTGCCTCCTAACATCCCTGATCCTGACACCTCCAGACTGATATTACATTTTATTTTGAAAAACATTGTTTTAAAAATGTTTTGTGATATTCTCTCACCCTTCACCTAATAAGACTTTTAATTTTGCTCAATCATGAAAGGTACAGGCAACCTTATCAGGGGGACCAGTTCAGTAAAGTTTTCTTAAGGCTTTCATAAGTTGTTAATGAAGTCAAGTTACTGCTAATGGGTGGATAGAAGGTTGCTATGTTCGGATGTAGAGACAAGAATGCCGTTTGCTCCTGCACTTAGTAGAAAGGACATTCTGGAACCCCAATAAAAGGTCCAACTGAAGCTGTAATTGTTAGAGCAAACTCACAGTTAAAAGTTAGTATCTGGTTCTAACAACTGGAACAGTATTATTAATGTTGTAGGGAAAATCGGTGCTGAAGAAAATAAAAGACAGTGTTCTTCAATGTAATAATAGAACTGAACCTGTGCATACGAAGGTAAAGATCATATTCTTAAGGAGAACTGAGTTTGAAAAGACTGTCATGGTATGTTCTTTATCTCTCAACTGTGACTAGAGTGGCATCCTAGCACCTATATTATTAAAAGCAGTTACAGACAGACCTATATGTTTGGTTGCAGAGGTGTGTGGTTGTACCCTATGTAAAAGAGTCAGGTGTCATGTGTGAGATTCTGACACCTTGTCTGGATAAGCCATGGTCATTTTAACACTGCTTGTGGACCAGCCAATATTATTTGTATGTATGCATGTGGTATTTCTATAGCGCAAACCTAGCCAATAGTCAGCAGAGCGCTGTACATGGTGTCCAGCATAAAGTCAATGAGTGACAGGAGTGACAGCTGTTTTATGAACTGTTAATGCATTGTGATGTAGTGTTCTTCAAAGTAGGCCTGGGTGGAGTTCCGCTACGTGGAATTCCACGAAGTGACCAAAAAAACTCTGCCATGCTACACAGAGTTCCGCAAGTGGCAGAGTGAGTTAGGTCATGCCAATCGTGCTGATTTTTAACACCTGGTGTTTGTCCCTTGCTGGACTGTGAAAGGCACCATGAGCAGTGCAAGAGGGTGCAGCTTCCTTCTGCCACTCAAGTAGCTGTTCTACTTGAGGGGCAGCTTCCTCAACGTGAACGGAAGGTTTCTCAACACGAGCAGCAGCTGCCATCTGCGACCGCCCACATTCAGAAATCTCACCGGGAGTTGGTCTGAAGTAAGATTTTCCATGCCCACCAACTTAACGTTGGAGAGCAAGGAAAAAACTTTGCTCCGCGTACTCCAGGCTCTACACGGAGCGTGAAAAACTCAGCAAACTCGATGGACAGAGTTGAATTTTACACCCTTGCCTACTTTAAAGAGTTGATGCTTCAACTATTTACTAAATTAGAGCAGAATTAGGGCGGTCCTGACGGATAGGTTGTTCCATCCATATTTATAGAGTTGTGCGTGGAATAATGTGCTTCACACAGTATTCATTCTACATACATGATCGAATAAACGTTACATGGAAGATGTGCTATCCCCTCATTGTTAGGGATGAAAGTGAAATCTAAGAGCCTTAACAAATTGAAATGAATAAGGGTCTTTGGAGTTCAAAAAGAAACCACAATTATTTAACCCAAGGAAATTGAGCATATGCCACAGCATATGGGCTTATGGGCACTGATGGTGCCACTGACAGGATGGATGCTACTACAGAAACTGGAGTGTGAGGTTTCATTGAGTAACGGTGGTAGGATTGTACTTACCAGTACGAAGATGAGAGCAAGTGTCTGCTGAAGCAGTTCAAAGAAAAGATGTGATTGGGATGATCAGGCAATGGGATCTGGCCAAGAGCCTTACATGGCTCTATCAAGTCCACACAGAGAGAGATGGAGCCTCTAACCTCTTAAATCAGGGTGCGAAGAGAAAAGATGAAAGTTTGTCCCAATATGGCACAGCTAAGGGGCAATAACCAATATGTAGGTGTAGGTGAGGAGCAAAGAGGAGATCCAGATTGCAAGTAGCTGCAAAACAGAGTAATAATAATAAGGGGATGGGGAGACTGCAAAATCAGACAATCCTATGAGGAGAGAAAAACACACTAGAAATGCTGCAGCGAAATAGACACCCTGTTCCAGCCGGAGTGGATAAAAACACGAAACTGGTTGTAAGAGTTTCTACTCGGCAAAAGAGTTGTCGGAATGCCAAGGGAATTTCAAAGGTGCGCAAAATGATAGGAGCAGAGTAACTGAGCATTGAGTTGAAAAGCAAAGCAAAGAGTGGAAGACAGCCACGAAAATGAGAACGTGCTCAACCCTTTCTTTGTCCTTTTGGTACACATACGAGATGGATCGGGAGTGGGGTAGTCACTAGACTGCCTTGGTGCTCCCCGCTGATCTAGTCTCAATTTTAAGGACTTCAACATTGAAATTTGAAGCAACATAATTGTAGAACACATCAGGCAGTACAAGAATGACAGACACTAAAGTCTCAACCTTTAAGGTGTCTATGTGCCATGTTTCTGTGCATAGAACAGAAATGGTTACATATTATATGGTTTTTCTAGGACAGCTAGGTTTGACCTTGAATAAGTGCACTTTGTTAAGGGCAGTGCAAGTAAGTTGTCTATCTCAGCAAGGTACATTGTATTTTTTTTCTCCTGGGAAATGAAAACGCAAGCCTATGCACGTGATACAATGAAACGTCACAGAAAAAGATGGCTTCCGTGGCCTAGTTTGTCTAATGTTAGATCAAGTACGAGTTTCTATTTCAATAGGGCATAAATTCAGAAAAAAAGCTTTCTCAAGAGCAAGGGCAATAAGGAGAAAATTGCTAAATAAGTGAAGGAAGGAAAGGCAACCTCTTGTAGATCTCTAAGTTACTGTTGCAAATGTAGCGGTAGAGCTATGAAGTTGAAAGAGAAGTGAAGGAGACTGTGGAATTGATCAACCAAGAGATGTGTGTTCAATATTTAAAACAGAAGCTAAAGACAAACGGCAATACTAATGTATCAGAGGTGGAAATGAGCCCCCTCACAAAATAAACACTTTTGCAGGAGCTAACAAAGGCTGTGGGATACAACATTGAAATAATACGAGAAATTGTAGGGTGAGTGGGGAACAGTAGCCCTGTGCTATTTAAGAGAGGCGACTTTCTGAACCACTTAAGAAAGGCAGATGGAGAGGAGTGGTGAGGAGCCTCTAATCGACCGCGAAGCTTGTCTGACGTCATTGGTGAGAAAATATACACATACTATATAAAATTACTTATAAAGAGAATACTTTAAAAGAAGCGGATTACGCCATCGATAGCGGCATGGTTTCACAACAGGAATGTCATGGCAGACTGATCTAATTGAGTTCTGGAACCTAACATTGTTTGAGTAATATGGGAAATACATCACAGCAGAGCAATTGATTAATTTGTTTTTAGATTAAATTCTTTGATTCTGCTCCAAACTGAATATTTCTTAACACGTTTATAAGTGTTTGGGGTGGAGCAAGGCTTACAAACTGGACTAGAGATTAGATGATCCATAAACATCCGAAGTGCTGGTAAATGCAGGTGGCTCTGGAGAAAGTGAGGTGTCAAGTAGTCCCAGACCCTTTTTTTTTCAGCCATTTGTAAGCAACTTTGCATAGGAAGTAGAGGCTGGCGCGCAACACCCATTGGAATCAAAGGGATTCAGCCCCCCCCTCTCCCCCCACCGTCGTGTGTGACAGCCCGGGCTCAGACATCTCCCGGCCACACACACAGCTGCACCCGAGCACTTAACAGGTCTTTAAAAGACAATGTGCATGTTAAAGAGGCTTTGTTGATGTTTCACCCCTTCTAAGAGCCCCTGCAGCGCCACTCTACCTACTGCTTAATGTTTCAGCCCCACCCCGAAATTTTTTCTTAGCGCCCCCCCGAAATGTAGCTCTAGTTGCGCCTCTGAGTAGAGGTAATGTGCACCTCTTGTAGATGGTAGGAGGAGGTTGTACCTTCAGGTTGAAAATAGAATGTAAGACCTATGAGAGAAGACTGTAAATCTTGAAGCAAAAAAGTAGATGTTTATCACTGTACAAACTGCTATGTAGACTTTGAAGAATGGTGTTCGGTTTTTATAATACTGTGCCCACTTCCTGATTAGGGGTGGGCATAGAATTCCACTCTTTTGGCAGAGTTTGCAGAGTCTTGCCCCTCCGTGCGGAGTTCCTCAAAATTCTACAAAGTGATGTGGAGCTGAGTTTTTTTTCTTGGGCAGCTCGCCAACGTTAAGTTGGCGAGCATGTGAAAGAGAAAAATCATGCTTTAGATCTCCTGATGAGATTTCTCAATGCGGGCAGTCACATCAGGCCGCAATCGCTCACGTTCAAAAATCTGCCGCTCGCATTGAGGAAGCAGCTGCTCAAGTAGAGTATCTACTCAAGTGGCAGAGAGAAGCAGCGCCCTCTGGCATGAAGCGTAGTGCCGTTCGCTGTGATTTTATCTCGTAGGACAACCTCCTAGGGCTAAAAATCTGTGTGAGCACTGTGACCTACCACACTCAACTGCTCACAGAAATCTGCGGAGTGTGGCATTGTTTTTTCTGACCTTTTGCAAGTTCCGCGAAGCAGAACTCTGCATTCTCCACCCAGGCCTGTTCCTGATGCCGCCTGCAGAATAGTATGTCAAGGTCTTGGGCACCGTCTGGACGTATTACCAGTTTAAGAACCCTTTTCTGAAGAATGTCCAATTCTACAGGGCATATTTGAGTCCTGTGCCTGGTTCTGGACACTATTTGAGCATCAGAATGAAGAAGTGTGGCTCAATGGTTAGAGCGGCAGACCCTGATGCAGAGGTCTAGCCCGGGACCAGGGTTCAATTCCCCGCCTCGGCGGGTCTTGGGCTCAAAAATTCCACGGACCTGATAATTCTCGCCTAGGTGCCTATTCCAATCATGGAGTCCCACTCTGCAACTCTGGGCAATAGCTTGCTTAATCTCCACAACGGCCCCCACAACGCTAAGGATGCCTGGCCTCCACCTTGGGGGTGCCCAGGAGTGGACACCTCACAGGGAAAGCCAGGATGGGTTCCACAGCGGTATTCGTACAAGCGCCTTGAGACCCTTGCGGGTGAGTAGTGCGCCATACAATTATCAATTTACATTTTTATTTTTTTTGCATATTACAGACTGTTCAGAGAGCAGCATCATAAATGCTTTAGAACACAATCGGTAGTAGTAGAAGCAAAAACATGTTTACACCAGAAAGACAGAAGAGATGCAAGATAGAAACGTCATACTCTAAACAGGGGAAAAGACAGTGAAAAGTCTAATTTTTTGTGAGTAAGTTATCATAAAACACAAAAGGCCACAGGGTAGGACTGGAGCACGCAGGGAGGAAGGGGAAATGTCGCAGCTCTGGAAACACATTAGAAGTCCTTTTGTGCCACCTTAGCCGGAGCCCTTAGGCGGCTGCCTTATCTCGCTCTTGGATGCCATGGCCGCAGAACAAATAAGCAAAGGCAAAATTCAAGACTTAGGGCATGATTGCCAGTGAGTGACCTGTTTTGCATGTGATAATTATTTTACCCAAAGCACGAGGTATTCCGAATTTGTCGGGTGCGATAATTATCGCCTGTTCCCACTTTTCTGGGAATCTTTTTGTACTTAAATATCAGGCCTTATTTCCATCTTAAATTCCGGCGAGTTTGACCAGCAGACATATAATGGAAGGTGCGCTTTATCGCGCCCGGTAATTGCCGAGTGTTCTAAATACCGAAGCACTTATTATGGCCGCGATCCCTGCACTGTGTGCGCAGATGTCACAATACAAGAGGACACTTGTATTCGGACGCTGAGGATTTTAGTTTTTAAAATGTGTATATACATGGTCAAGTGGAGTTCGTTTGCTACTGTCAAATCCTGTGTGCCGCCCTGAGGCACGGAAAATGAGTGTCATACTACACACAGCCTACATAACATCTAATTATTCATGCGCAGTTACAAGACCGCTTATGCAGGCAGCTCTGCGCTCGAAATGTCATCCTGGATCAGGATAGACAAAAATGGAGGAAATACTTTGCTGCAGGCATTTTTTTCCCTCGACGCATGACGCGTTCTCTCCTGTGCCTCCTAATTACACTACTTCACATTGTACGCATCCATGCGTCTAACGCAGGCCTTCTGGAGTCAGGCTGACCGCATTTCCCAGTAAACCGAGGCTGCTGCAGCACGTCTGCGGCCCTGGTCTTGTTGCGACAAGAACCCGCGCAGCAGGAGGGACGTAAGCCATTTTAAGTGCGCAGCGAGGATGGAGGATAATGGCTCTATTGTGAAGTGTGAAGGCAGCGCAGCAGTCGTGAGCGCGCGCCTTGGTGCGTAGGGCTGCGCGCGCGAACCACGAGCCTGAGTAGGACAACGCGTTTTCTCACCACTCTTGACACCTGGGCAGCGACAGATGCTGACAGGTGCAATGAGGAAACGTACAGAGCTGCGGGACAGCGGGAGCTGCAAGAGCAGAGCTGGCCCTGGGCGGAGAGAAATGTAGCGAACTTGCCGATGGTTATGAATTAAAAGAGGCAGCGCGTGGGAGGGGGAGGCTTTTGTGTTCACTGGCAAGTACCTGGATGAGCAGGGACTGACCCCGAAGGGGGGACCCAGGGAGAGCCAGGCGCGAGCCGGTCTCTCCCTGGGTAGGTTCGCGCGAGAAGCAGGAAAGCAGGTGTGGGCTGATTAGGGAAGTGATATAAGGGGGTTAGGTTGGCAGTGGCGTAACTGCGTAGCGGGAGGCTAGTAGGGAGGTTTGTTTTGCGGCGCTCGTGTTTTACCTTGTGTCCTGGGGCATGGAGGAAGCGGCGGAGGTCCGTAGGGCTGTGAGGATCCTTTGTGAGGCGGGGCGCGAAGACCTTCTACGGCCGGGTGTTCCGGCGGAGGCGTGGGTCGGGTTGTCCCGCCCCCCTCGCAGGGCGTCTGAGGGCGTCTCCAGGGCAGTTGAGGCCTGCCTCTCGCAGGGCCTGGAGGAGGAGCAGGACGGAGACGCGGCTATGCCGGAGGACGGGCCTGGGCCGGTGTCGCCCGCCGTCGCTGTGGAGCCCCCACTGGATGCCCCGGGTGCCCCGCTGCAGGTATGTGCTTTGCCATTTATTCTTGCTGACACGCGCGGGGCGCCCGGGGGGAGGAGGGGTCGCTCAGTGGGCGGGCAGGCACCGAGCCCCAGCGGGCTGGTGCGGGGGAAGTCGGGGAAGCCTCCGGCGGGCCCAAAGCCCAAGCGTGGGAGGAGCCTGGAGGTGCCTGAGCATGCGCAACCCCCCCCCCTTGCAGCGGTGCCCCCTGCCCCCCCCCCTGCGGTTCCTCTAATGCCGGCCGGGGCCTCGCCTTACCTGTGGCTGAACGGGCAATGTTTCCTGCTCTCCCCCGCTGTGCCGGGGCCTGGTACGGCCCCTCACCTCTCTTTTGGTTCCCCACCCCAAGGTGGGGCTGATTTACGGCCCTTGCCGGACGCGTTACCTGTCTGCCCCCTCCCTGAAGCCCCGCCACCTGCTGCTGTTCTTCCCTCTGCGGGTGCTGCACCCAGTGGGCTGCCACCCCCGCCTGCACAGTCTACGGACGCTAGTGTGCCTGGCCTGGGAACTGCCACCCCCCCTCATTTGGCTACGGGTGGGAGGGGTTTGCTCCATGGGGGGGCGCACGCGGGCCCTGGTCCTTCCCTGTTCCCGGTCCCCAGGGGTCGGCCGGGTGGCCGTTTTGGGTGTCCTGAGCCTGGGGCGGTGGGTGGCCATGGTTTGGCGTCGGCGACCAGTTCCTTGGGGGGTGATGGCGTTTTCGTTTCCAGGGAGCCTGTTCTGGGGTCCTCTTCCTTTTCTGGCTCGAGCGGCCGCAGTTTTCGTCCGGCGCCTTCGGCTGGGCGGCTGCCGGCTGTTTCTACGGGCCCGGGAACTGTCCACACGGCTGTTTCCAGTGGTGGGCTTCACGGGGGGCTATCTGGAGCGGATAGCTCGTCTACAGCTTTCAATGTACACAGTTTTCAGCCTGTTGATTGGCAGTTTTATGATGGGGGTATTGGTGATGGGGCTATGCCCAGTGGCAGTGACCAAGTTTTATTTTCTGATGAAGCTTTCTGCGGTAATTTTCGTGAGGAGGATTTGGAGGAAGGGGAATTGAGAGACACTAATGTTGGGCTTTTGGCAGCACGGGCCCAGGGGGGTGGGTTGGGGCAACCCCCTGTCTCTCGTGTTTCGCAGGAGTCTCGAGCGGACCAGGCCGGTGTACGAGGGGCAGTGAGTTCTGGACCTTCGCAGAAGGAGCGTGGGGCTGTCACACTGCAGTCGGAGCAGTTGCCCAGAGGTAAGGATGGGTGGTGGTCTGTGTGGCAACCTAGGGAGAGTCTCCCTGTGAAGAGTACAAGGTCTATTGGTACGGGTGATGGGGTTGTGGTTGAGCGAGTCGCTCTGGCACCACGGCTTGAGCGGCCTGTATTTTCGAATGTTTCTACGGGGGATGGGGTTGTGGTTGAGCGAGTCGCTCTGGCACCGAGGCTTGAGCGGCCTGTACTTTCGCATGTTTCTACGAGGGATGGGGTTGTGGTTGAGCGAGTCGCTCTGGGACCGAGGCTTGAGCGGCCGGTATGTTCGAATGTTTCTACGGGGCAAGTTGCCAAAGAGGTTTCTACTGCTGGGAATGGTGGAATGGTTGCCCCACAGGTGGCGGAGGATAGTATCCTGCCGAAAAAGTTGCCTTATTCTGGGGTGGGAATGCCTTTGGGGTCTCATTTGTCCGAGAAAACGAAGAATCTGATATGGTCTGGGGCATTTGTGGATGTTTTTCGACTTCTTCATAGAGATATTCAGGCAAAGGAGGGGTCGAAGGAGGAGGAACTAGAACTGGCGAGGCGGCCCCGTGTTCCGAAGTCTATAGAGAATTGGACTTCGGCCTTTCTGATTTATGCCAGTGTTTATTGTCAACGTCATCCTGAGAAGGCAATTGCTATGTTTAAATATGCAGATATCGTCCGCAAGGCTCACAGTTCTTTTGGTGGCTTTGCATGGTTGTCCTATGATGACGAATTTCGGGCCCGCATGAGCGCTTTCCCCGAGCGTTCGTGGGGTGAGGTTGACTCCGAATTATGGTTACAGTGGATGGCTTCGGCAAATCCGCCTGCTACGACCCACACGGCTAGTGGTCAGCCGGTGCATTATCGGCCCTTTTCAGCTCGCCCCGCTCAGTCTGGGGCGGGGGTTTGGGGCAGAGGTCAAGCAGCCGCCACTGGCACTTGCTGGCACTTTAACCGGGGTTCCTGTAACAGGCCAGCTTGTAGGTACAAGCATGAGTGTTCCCAGTGTGGGGGAAAGCACTCCCTCACCCACTGTTTTCCTGGACAACGTTTGGGCGATCAGGGACGAGGTTCCGGGGGTAGGGGACAGCACCAACAGCCTGTTTACAAGGGCTCCTACTCCTATTAGGCAGACGGTTCTCGATCTCTGGCTGGTGGATTATCCAGATTTTGATGCCGCTAAGATTTTGTCTTGGGGTTTCAAAATTGGTTTTCGGATTGGATATCAGGGACCCAGGGTGGGCAGGTGGTCGGACAATTTGAAGTCGGCGAAGGAGAGTCCCCATGTGGTGCGGAAAAAACTGGATGCCGAGCTGGCGGCTGGTAGGATTGCTGGTCCTTTTGTATCTTGTCCTCTGCCTGACTTGA
Source organism: Lissotriton helveticus (assembly GCF_964261635.1). NCBI lineage: Eukaryota > Metazoa > Chordata > Amphibia > Caudata > Salamandridae > Lissotriton > Lissotriton helveticus. Next base: position 1,517,664,881 of record NC_136068.1, on the reverse strand, counting down.
TTGTTTCACCCCTGGGCGTGGTGCCCAAGAAGGCGGCAGGAGAGTTTCGTCTTATCCATCACCTGTCCTGGCCCGAGGGTACCTCCATTAATGACTTCATCGATCCGGCCGACTCGAGTGTTGCTTATGCCTCGGTGGACGATGCCTTACGGCTCGTGCGCATGGCAGGTGTTGGGGCATTGCTGGCGAAGAGCGATATTCAGTCGGCTTTCCGGCTTTTGCCCATCCATCCTTGGGATTTCAGTCTGTTAGGAATGCAGTTTGATGGTTGTTTCTATGTGGATCGTGTGTTGCCTATGGGCTGTTCCGTGTCCTGCTCCCTGTTTGAAACTTTCAGTACCTTCCTGCAGTGGAGATTCACTTTTGTTACTGGCCACGTCCTGGTCTGTCATTACCTTGATGATTTTCTTTTCATTGGGGAAGGTCGCTCCGGACAGTGCCAGTCGGCTTTGACCAGCTTTCAGGCCCTGGCGGAGGAATTGGGTGTTCCTTTAGCGCCGGACAAGACTGAGGGCCCATGTACGTCCCTGACTTTCTTGGGGATTGAAATTGACACGCTGTCTATGGTGGCGCGATTGCCTGCAGCAAAAGTGACGGAAATGTCTGACTTCATCCAACTGGTTTTGAGGGAGCGGAAAGTAGTTTTGAGAACTGTCCAGAAGCTGTTGGGGTACCTCAATTTTGCTTGTCGGGTTGTTCGGGCGGGCAGGACGTTCTGTAGACGTCTGGGTCTGTCCATGTCCGGTGCGAGCCTTCCCCATCATCGGGTACGCATTACCACCGCTGTCCGTGCTGATCTGACAGTCTGGCTTCGTTTTCTGCAGGAGTTCAATGGCGTGTCCTTGTTTTTTGCGGATGAGGACATGGTGTGGCAAGTACAGTTGTTCACTGATGCTTCTGGGGCTCATGGCTTCGGAATCTTTTGGGACGGTCGGTGGTGCGCGGCCGGCTGGCCGGCGCTCTGGCGGGACCAAGGTCGTAGCATAGCATTTCTGGAGCTCTTCCCACTGCTGGTTGCTTTGTATCTGTGGGGGGATGAGTTTCGGAATCGATCAATTTTGTTTCATGTGGACAATTTGGCAGTTGTACATCTTGTCAATCACCAGAAGGCTCGTGATTTGCGGGTGTTGCGACTCCTGCGCGCATTCATGCTGCGGTGTCTGCAATTAAATATTGTCTTTAAAGCACGGCATGTTCCTGGCACTTCTAACTGCATCGCTGACTCTTTGTCTCGATTTCAGTGGGCCGAGTTCCGCAAGTTAGCTCCTGGGGCGGACCTGGAACCAACAGCGATCCCACAGTACGTATGGGCCATGGGGGATTGAGGGTTCACCAATTAGTCGAACATTCGGTGGCCGCCTCAACGAGGCGGGGGTATGTGAAGGCTTGGAGCGAGTTTCTGCAGTTCGGTAAGGAGTTGGTGGGCCCGGCTGGGGCTGGTTGGTCTGATGAACGTGTTATCTTACAGTTTGTGTTGCATTTGGCAGACAAAGGTCTATCGCCCACTACCATTTCGGGCAAGTTGGCTGGGATTTCTTTTTATGGGCTACTTTGGTGGGGGAGGGATCCGGTTGGGGGGGTGTTGGTTCGTAAAATGTTGAAAGGTTTGGCTAGGCTTCGGGCTGGTGGTCCGCAGCTTCGGCAGCCAGTGACTTTTGAGTTGCTTCAGTTGTTGTTACCAGAGTTGGAGTTGTGTTGTCATGATGCTTTTGAGTGTGCCAAGTTTCGTTTGTGTTTCATTTGGTTGTTCTTTGGGGCATTTCGGGCTTCGGAATTGTTGGGGTTACGGGGTAAGGTAGGCATGACTAGCAGTGAGGTTGTGTTGGAGAGTGACAGGGTGCGGCTGTGGCTGCGGGCATCCAAAACCGACCAGTTGGGGAGGGGTAAGTGGGTGTTCCTTGGCAGGAGTGGTGTTTCTGCTTGTTGTCCGGTTGGGGAATGGGAAGTGTTTGTATCATCTCCACATTTTCTCCAGGGGTCTATATTTTGTCATGTGGATGGTAGTCCCATTGTGGCTTCCCAATTGCTGGCTGTCTTGCGCAAAGTTTTGTTGCGCTTGGGGAAGGATCCGGTTCAGTTTGGTACCCATTCCTTCAGAATTGGTGCGGCGACGGAGGCCGCTCGTTTGGGGTGGGACTGGTCCCAGATCAGACGCATTGGTCGTTGGCGTTCCAAGTGCTGTGAGAAATATGTGAGGAAATAGTGAATTGTTTGGATTGTCTAACATTTCTTTCTCTCCTAGGTCCTTGGCCGTCGGCCCCCGGAGGCAAACGGAGGGTTTGGATACTAGGGCACTCTTTTATTAAACGTGCAGCTTGCGCCGCTGCCACTCAGCTCTGTGGGAGATCGCTGGGTCTCAACAGCGCGGAACATGAAGTCTCCTGGCATGGAACAGGGGGCATGCGGTGGGGTGGGTTTTTTCCCGCCTTAGCTGCTTTGGTTTCCCAGTGTTTGGGGGGCCCTCCGGATCTCTTGGTGCTCCATCTTGGCGAGAATGACTTGGTTTCTCTCTCTGGGTTAACTTTGTTGAAACTCATGAAGCAAGATCTGGAAATTATCAAAACCACATGGGTGAGCACCATGCTGATATGGACTGAGTTTGTGCCTCGTCTGCAGTGGCGTGGAGCAAGGAACCATTCCGCCCTTGAAAGGGCCAGGAGAAAAGTGAACAGGACAATGCGACCTTTTTGTCATAATTTGGGTATCTACTGTTTGAATCATTATCATTTACAGGTCTCGGAACATCATTTATTTTGTGAGGACGGTGTGCATCTCTCGGCTTTGGGTATTTCTTTTTACCTTTTAGAACTCAGGGATTTGATTAGTAAGGTTCTTCAGGTACAGTTATGGTGTGCTCCTTCCTGTCCTTTTGGTGGGGCAGGAAAACACTAAAGGTTTTCCTGGGTGGCGGGTTTTTGGTAGTGGGGGTGGGCAGCCTGGAGCGGGTTGGCCATCCTGAAGGGTAGTGTGGGTAGGTTAGGGGTAGTAGATAGGAGTTTCGTTCTGGGTTTTGGGATTCAGGTTTTCTAAGATCATTGTAGAGTTGGTTTTGGTAAATAAATAAATAATGAAATGTGTTTCGTGAAAATTATGATGCACCTGTCCTAAAATAAAGTGGCCTTTTTTGCTCCTAAAAGAGAGATGTGGACAATGATTTCTTGCGCGAGGGGGGACCCAGGGAGAGCCAGGCGCGAGCCGGTCTCTCCCTGGGTAGGTTCGCGCGAGAAGCAGGAAAGCAGGTGTGGGCTGATTAGGGAAGTGATATAAGGGGGTTAGGTTGGCAGTGGCGTAACTGCGTAGCGGGAGGCTAGTAGGGAGGTTTGTTTTGCCCCACCCACCCTCCCTCTTTTTCTTTTCCATTTGGGTGGGGGGTGTTTTTCTTCTGTGGTACCCTAGGTGCTGCTCCTTTCTTGGCCTGCCACGGTTAGGATGGGTGCCTTTGTTCTACCTATAGGCGGGTTTTTGGTAGTGGGGGTGGGCAGCCTGGAGCGGGTTGGCCATCCTGAAGGGTAGTGTGGGTAGGTTAGGGGTAGTAGATAGGAGTTTCGTTCTGGGTTTTGGGATTCAGGTTTTCTAAGATCATTGTAGAGTTGGTTTTGGTAAATAAATAAATAATGAAATGTGTTTCGTGAAAATTATGATGCACCTGTCCTAAAATAAAGTGGCCTTTTTTGCTCCTAAAAGAGAGATGTGGACAATGATTTCTTGCGCGATACAAACATCTCCGGACCTCCCCCAGAAATCACCCATGGCTTAGCTGCCTCACGCAGAATATGGGTTTGTTGATGTGTGTGTCAGTAGGGGTAAGAGGGTGAAAGGAGGGCAAGGAAGCAGGGGCCTAAAGGGGTGTTTAAAAACATGCCTGCAATATGATAATGAAGGACTAAAACCACTTTAAACTGGCAAATCATGCAGAAAGGAACAGGCAGGGAAAAGGACTGGGCTGGAGCCAGATGAGAAGGGCTCTGCTGTTGGCACAACCGTAATGCACACAGCTTCGTGCGCCCCTCAGAAAATTGGTGCCCTGGGCATTGGCCAAGCTCGCCCATGCTAAAGAACAGCCCTGTTGCAGGGTACAGTGTTATCAGAAGGTATCTTTTTGGACATTTTGCCCTTTCTGCATATTGTCACTTTCATACGCCATCTTTTGTCCTTTAGGTTTTTACCAGGAAATAATTGACTGCACCAGCACAGCTTTACACTCCCTTAATTGCCACCCAGAAAAAATCAGGGTTAAATTTATGTGGGGTCAGAAATCCCTCCAAATCTACTGCTATATAGCAGGATTTTAGTTTTTTCTTTATTTGGTGTATTTTCCAACCATTATGTATATTCTAGTGCAAGATGTCTTCTTTGTTCAGCCCATCGTAAGTTACCTCTCCAATGCAGTTCTCTTTATCTGTGGTACCCCAAACAATCTCTTCTGGGCACATTGCATGCCTCATTAACAGTGCTGCGGTATTTGAGTGGTAACTTCTAAGGTAGTAAAATCTGATATCACAGTGCGAGAAATTTCCTGGGGGCAGTATTATTTCCTTCCCATTTTGAGTATCTCCGGTCGGAATTGGAGTAAACACGGTAATATCACACCTTACCACATTTCGAGCTTCATTTTACCATATTTTCTCTGGTGAAATCTGTGTAGAAAAATAAATTCCAACAAATGCATAGTGTGATTGAGGTCCCACTCAAGTTCAACACCTAAGATTGAGAGTGGAGGGAGACTGGAGAGGCATAGGATGTATATGGAGGAATTCAGGTTGTCACTCACTTGGATTGTACAAAGAGACGCCTAGAAAGCACAGTGTAGTCAGGGTTATTGTATGGTGAATTAAAACGTTAACAAATGTCTAGAAAGAGAAAAATATACAATGTACAACGATAAAACCATATGAAAACAAGCAGTGCTAAATACAAAAAGCGAGGATTCAGGTAAACTGTTTTTAGAAAGTAGATAAAGAAAGCAGAGCACATAACGAAACCGACCTTTGCTCATGGAATTAAAACAGTGTGCAAAATACGCCTAACACAGACCTGTTGTAAAACGATAAATCTACAGAACACAGGCAGAGAAGATTCAGCTGAGCCATATTTGTAGTGCGAGTAACAGATCAACATTTTACGCATAGATTATAAAGCAATGTGCAAAATACGCAGAACACAGGCCATTTGTGGAATGACTGATCTGCAAATGGTACTAAACAGGTCACAAACTTGTCTTGCTCAGAGGCTGACCTAATACAGTTCAGACAGTGCACGTTTAGAGCAACCAATGCAAAGAATGATGATAGGGAAGTATTGTAAAACACTGGCTATGCCCAAACCTAGACAGTAGAGCAGCAGATTTAATCATTTTAAAATTATATGAGCAGAAAATGTATACTCTGGAGTGTGAAAAATGTACTGATGACGTAGCGTAACCTGGCTGATGTGCACCGACATGTGCCAGCCGCTCTATAATTGATCTTAAGCTATAGCGTGAAGGACATAACATTGTTATAGTGGGCTCTGCCCGGCCAGATATTGGACATGCAGTGATGGGTGACACAATGGCACAAGAATTATAGCATTTACTAATTTAGAAAGCACAATGTGATCCTGAAGGCCTTCAAGAGTTTAAAACTACTGCTAGTGGTTCTCACAGACCTCCCTCTAAATTGGTAGCAACAGCTTCTTTATATCTATTTAAAGTCCAAGCCAGAACCCCTCTGCCTCTGCCAACTACAGCAAGGTGCAGCTCATGAACTACTGATACTGCACAGAGGATAACTCTACATTGTTCAAAATGTGGATAGTATGCACGAAGAGATTTTTCATATTCATCCATCCATCCATCCATGTGCCTTCCAAGAGACAGTCATTAATCCAAGTACCATTTTCCATTCATCTATGTGCCTACCAAGATCCATCCATATATCTATCCATCTACACCCACCCACACCCCATTCAACCATCTACACCTTCTACTTTCCTCCCCAACTCTCCACCCATCCACCTATCCACATCCTCTTCATTCACCCCCCACATTGTGCAACCAGCTACCATATACACCTTCATTCACCCCAACATTCACCTACACCCTATTCATTTATGCCAAACTCTTTCTCTCTGTCCACCACCCACACCTTCCTTCATCCCCACAACCTCCGTTTTTCATCTTTCCAAGTAATTCAGCCATTTAGTGACCCATCTACTCAACGTAGCTTTTGTTCACAAATGTTTAAGGAACGGTTCCTCATTTACGGGCCCTATGAGGTTTGAAGGGTATCATAGATTGTGAAACATTTAAGAGCGACTCAATAAATAATGGGGGCTCTCAATGCAGAAATGAGTTTTTGTGTTTAGATAAATTAAACATAGATGAGTTCTTCTTTTAAAAATAAATAAATGTATCATGTAGTACAAGTCAACGCCAGACATCAAAAGCCTATTCTAAATCAGCATAAAAAATGGGCGCCCCTATTTAAAATTTATAAATAATTTGGTGGTGTTAGTGCACTGAAATAAAACAGGCTGAAGAGAAAACTATTTGCTTCTCTAGTGGTGTAAAGTATATCAAGATGTGGTGGAAATTCTCATGTATTTTTGGAAAAGTGGAAACACGTCCAGAGCATGTTTTTTTCTGAAGTTTTGTCCTCGGTCAGTAGTAATTTTGTTGAGGTAGGGGTTGCACATTTCAAAGCACTTGCTCTGTTTTCAGGTGATAATAGGTGTCTATGGGCGTCTTTTGGGAGAGAGAGCTCTGTGTGCACCTCTCTGAAGACCAGCTACCATGCCTTGCTTAAGTTTCATATTTTGTGGTAGGATAGAGGAGCAGGCAAGCACATCCCCTCGATCTCCTCTCTCTCTCTTCCAATTGTCTGCACGAGCCCAAGCAGAAGTTACTGCACTTTAAAGAGTTTTTACAATGTTTACAATCAGAGGCAACTCTAGACATTGTGAACAATTGTAGCTCCTAGTATGGGATTGCACAGCACCTGGAGAGTGCACTTATTAAAGATGTTGGCACCTGTGTGCCTGCCTGGAGCATGATAACTAAGGATGTGACTTGGGATGGAGTTTTATCTGCAGCCAGGTTCCTGTCTATAATAGCTAGATTAGCATAAAAAGCTCAATTAGAACACCCCAGGCTTTTAAGTTCTCGCATAGTCTATTTGTGGATTCTCGATCAAAAGCTGCATTAAAGTCGATAACGCATGCATAAAGCGCTGATCTTGTCTGGGACACGTGATCCATTAGCAATTAAATTGCAATCAAATTCGAAAGGCAGCTCTGATTTTTGCCGAATCCCATTTGATTCAGGGGATACGTCTGTTGTTGTAGGCACAACATTAAAGCTCTTTTAACCATACTGTAAAGTATTTAGCTTCGATGTCAATCAGAGCAATCAAAATGTTATTTTTTGGTTTTGTAGGGTCTCCATTTATTTTTATAAATTGTGTGCATTATTGCACCCCTCCAAGAGTCAGGAATTTCTTCAGCTTGCATAATGTGTTTATATAACACAGAGAGCCTATTGGCCCATAACTTGGGGCATTTCCTAAACCGGGCCTGTGGTAGGCCATTTGGGCCATGTGCGCAGTCTATGTGTGATTTAGCAATGACCTTTTCTATGTCTTCACTGGACAGTATAAGATGGTCGACATCATTTTGTGGTGTGAAACATCTGCCATCTTGAGATGTTGAGTATATGGTGTGTTGACACCCATGGGTTGTGCCTTCTTGTGCCATTCCGATGGTAACATCAATTCTTTCATTCTCACTATACCTATTTAAATTTGCTTGGCTAATATTGCTAGGCTGCTCCTCAGGATCTAGAAAATTATTTGTTAGATAAGTTATGCAGGCCTGCTCACTCATGTTTGCATTATTGGCTTTCCAGGACCTTTTTTTGTTGATCATGCACCAACATTTTGTGACATTTTTACCCTTACTTGCACAGATAAGTTTCGCCCAGTAGTTGTTGTACTTTGCCTTTTTGATTGCCCAAAGCTCCTTCTTAAGTTTATTCTTCTTGCCTGTTACTGCCACCCTTAATCGGACACATTTTGAAAAAGCCCTTTACTGCTGCATTAACAATCTTTTTTTAATTTTCTCACTTCAAGTGGGAGCTACTGCTTTATTGGGACAGTCAGTGCACGACCGTTATGATGTGTTTTCCTCTGGTACCATGATGTGATGTATCATACTTCTGCCATTAAATTACATTTTTAAAAACGAGCTTTGCACTACATCTGAGAGTAGATTTTACACCACTTTTTTATTTACCAATCAGTAAATAAAAGCAAAAAAGCCTGTTTCCTTTTGTAGGTGCACACATTCATGTTAAAAGCATATGCATGCCTACAAAATGACACTGCAGTCGTGTTAATGCTTTTTATAGCCATGCTGCACAGCAGCCAGGATGCTGCACAGCATGGCTAAAAGTATTATCAATGCCAATAGCTCTTATAGGCAAGACCTATTGGATTTGCCAATGCTTATTATTCTTGTAGACACTCAAGGGTTCAAGAGCCCAGTGGATGAGAGGGCAGAGATAGGCTTTCAGATGCAAATGCGATCATCTCATGGCTAATACCCTATTATTAAAAGTCCTTGGTGTGAGAAGTTGGCCTGGTATATGATGTCCACTAATTAAAGGGGGCACCTTGCACCAGTCCAAATGACCCTTACGATGTATGAGGTCAAAGATAACCTTTAGAAAGCTATCCTAGTGGTTGCTGTGGAGAGCAGCCTTCAGGCTTAATCTTGAAGGAATCTAAAGGAGCTTGTTTTACCAGAATATCACCGCCTGAATTAACTAAATGAAGGAGAACCACAAAGTAGTTATATAAAAATATGTATTTATTAATATAACGCTCTCTAGTATCCTCTACACGAGAATAGAACACAAAGCACATAATACAAGATCAATAGGACAATTGTAAGTAGCACAATACACAGTGGACTCCACGGGGAGACCAAACCATATACTAAAATAGTGGTATAACATTCACGACTGGGATCAAGACAAGGTCTAGAGCCCGTAGAACCGCTGGGACCCCAAGGAACCACCTAAGGTGACATAGAGAGTACATAGAGACCCCACGGTGGATAGGTGCAGTATGCTAACATGACCGTAGGCTCTGTACAATTCTATGGGGAAGTCGCGGTTGCACTTTTAAAGTTTAAGGACCCTTCTAGGAGGACTTTGAGCAAACCCTTTGGAACCAAAGAGGTTAGAGACCCACCCCACCCGTGAATACCATAGTACCTATCCCAGAGGAGCCGGGTGCATAGGTCTGGAATGGTGTCGGAAACCGCCGTCATTTTCAATGGAGGGCTGTGAAGAAGTACTGCAGCCGTGAAGGTGAAAAGGGTCCAGAGGAATCCAAGCCTGGATTCTGGAAGGAAGGAACCTGAAAGCAGAGGGGACAGAGTCTGGGTCATTTTAGAGCGACCAGGGGCTCGGTAGACGAATGCCCGCCAATTTCAGGTGCAAAGAAGGGATGCTTGACTCTGCAGCCACGAGGACCAGGAGGAGCCAGATGTGAGCTGTCCCACGAAGGATGTCGAGTGCTGAGGGGGTCGGTGTCTGGCTGGAGCACCAACAAGCCTTGGCAAAAGCAACCCTCGCAGGAAAGTCAAGCAGGTTACGGTGTGGACCACCAAGGTCCAGGTGACTCACCAAGCAATGGAGAGTCAAGACACGTCTGGAGCTACCAGGATAGCCCAACAGAAAGCAAGATGACCCTCAGGAGGACCCACAGTCCGAATGACCAGGAGTCGCGAGGGGACCTCGAGCAAGATTGCACAGTACCAGCCCACGAATCACTCGGTGTGAGGAGGCTGGGGTTCTTTGGTGCAAATACTGCTAAGGGTCAGGACTACACGAAGTCCAATGCACAAGCTCGGGAATTGCCAACAAGCATATGCAACTGCAAATAGAAGCAGTGCACAGGGGTTTGGGTTATGCAGTCCCCACGAGGAATACTGGCCTCAATCTTGCTGAGGGGGCAGATCGACCTCAGGGACCTTCGTAACCCACCTCCTGTGTTGCTGAAATCTTCGGAGTCCTCAGTAGCAGCAGACCGGTCAGTTTCGTTGAGGTGCCTGCTAGTGCAGGGGAGTGACCCCTTCACTTAAAGGGAGATTCTTGAGTTGTCCTTAGTGCACCACAGGTCCTGCACGAAGTCCGTATGGAGCAAGGGCACAGACAAAGCTTTGGATGGGGAGGGGGACGAAGTTGAGCCCAGTCGAGGTCTAGTGAAGTCCAGAGTGTCCAGACGGTCGAAGATCAGTGGTTTCTTCTTGTAGAATCTTGTCCATGTGAAACCTAAAGTCTTATAGCCAGGTAAGCACTTTTGTACCCTCTGGAGAGGGTTGGACATATTCAGGGGACACTCCTAGAGGAGGGCTGGACATAGGGGAGGTTACTCCCTTGTTGTTTGTCCAGTTTCACGCCAGAGCAGGAGCCAATGGCTCTCAGAACTGGTTTGAATTGGATTATACACAGGGACACCAAATGTGTCCCAGGTGCAGACTTTCAGGCACTCTCAGAGTGTACCCACCCAGCGCCAATACACTAAATCCTGTCTGGGAGGTGGTCACACCTCTCTGTGACGGGATGCCTATTGTGCTACCTCCCTCTGCTCGCGCTTGGCTCAGCAGCAGGAGGGCAGAAATGGGTCTCTGGTCGGCAGCATCCATTTTTTGCTGTCCGGGTCAAGAAGGCTGGCACCGGATATGTTATGTTACGTTAATTGAATTCATAAAAGCACGCGATTACCCTAGGGTGTCCTGGCGCTGAGCTCTGCTTAAACGATAGTCGGAGGGGATCAATGAGTAAAGGGCCAGTTTTTCAGGCCCTTTCTAAAGGAAAGAAGGTCTATGGCATTTCTCAAATAGAATGGTAGCTTGTTCCATGCCTTGGACGTGCAGGTAATGGAGCTCCTGCCTCTCCAACTGTTTTTTTTAAAGGTGGGGATTTGGAAATTTTTTGCTCCTTTAGACCGCAGGGTCCTGGCGCTGGCATACCATTTGAACCTTTGCCTCAAATGGTCAAGGCCAATACCATTGAGAGCTTTAAAAGCTATGCACAAGGCCTTAAAACAAACCCTTTGCTTCACCGGGAGCCAGTGTAGACAACTTTACTCTCTTTTTACCAAAACAAATTTCGGTGTGCCTGTCAATAGCCTGGCGGCTGCATTCTGAGCTATCTGAAGCCTGTTGACTTCAGATAGACCAGGGACCCCACGAAGTTCGCTTCTGAAGGGTGTAATCATACCTCCCGCACTAGTTCCCGGTGTGGAGGTATGATTCCAAAGTGTTTGATACCAAACACGATATGTTTCTATGCAGCCCTTTTCCAGATAGCATTTACCACAAGATTATAATGCACCTCTACCTATATGGCCGGCTGAGTCACTGACAAAACGGGAGAATGGTCGCTGAAGGCTGTAGAGTCTCTGCTTATGCAGGGGCACCCTCTCACATAAAACCCAGCACCCTGCCTTCAGGATTGATAAGGCCTGCTATAGGGGTGACTTATACGTTTTAAGTGTAGTGACCTATAGATATAGGCAACCTATATCTAAAGTATGTGGTGCAAGCACCAGCTTACTCAAGTTGCTGTAGCAGAGCTGTAGTTCTATTTTGCATGGCCTTTCATGGGTGGCATAATACATGCTTCAGCCTATGGGAATCCTCTGGGGTATCTATGCCCTGGCTACATGTGTACCACATACTAGGGACCTATAAGGGTACCCCAGTATCCAATCTGGAGTGTACCAAAGTACATGCATGGCAATTTAAAGGAGAAAGCAGATAGACTGGGGTCCTGATTAGCAGGATCCCAGTCAGACTAGTCAAAAACATTACACCATCAAGCAAAAAGTGGGGAAAACCACAAGAACCAGATCCTACTTTCCTTAGGAAAACAGACGGTGTTCTTTATCAGAACAATGCAAGCAGCAATACTTTAGGAGGAGCACCTGCACCAACATTACGGACAAAAAGCATAGACCACTCATTCACTCATGCCTTAATGGACAAGGCACACAACTTCTGGACATTCTGTGGAAAATACGGGCATGTGTTCACCCTAGGAAATGGCAGTACCTTTCGACGCAGAGGCTTCCTCGTGCTTACCAGATTGCAAGTTAGATTGTTCTAGTGAGTGGGTCTGACAGCTACCCAAAAGAGCCATCAGTAATTAGTAAAGAAGAACATCTAATATGCCTATTGCTCTTCATAGTTTGCACAGTAGTCTCCTTTATGGAAAACACTACTGGCATATTGGACTGGTGATTCGTTAGTAAGAGCAATAGTATAAAGACTAATATATCTACTGAAAATAGTGATTGACACAGATGCATATCTACTTCAGTTTCAGGTAGTAGCCACCTTTTAACTGGCAATATTTCTTACACCAAAGAAAATGGAAATAGGAGGGGTGAGAAATGCCACTTCTCATAGACCTCGTTGACAAGGTAGACTAATTCTGCTTTGTATAGATTAAACAGTTTGTCTTCCATTGCCAACACTAATAGAAAAGCAGACATGCGTTCTATTAGTGTGAGGAAGATACGGAAGACCACAACTGCCCTTGTGAACAGCAGTCTACTACCTCTATTCTATTACAAACAGAAGTTCAGGTTGGAGTCAGGCGTTCCAGTTATCTTTCATAAGTTGGAAAAGGTGGTCTGGAGCAACTACCAATTGCTGTCCTTCGATGTCTATCAGAAATTTTGGATTAGCTAGTTCGAGCCAGATGTAGTAATATACTGGTTACTAAAAGTGGTCGCAAATTGGAGCTACGTTTTAGACCAGTATCTAATTTTCGAAGCTACCTATGTACTAATTGGACACTTTGCAAAATACTGAATCATAGGGGTTGCAGTGAAACCTGCCTAATTAATATTAACTAAGTGGGCTGCAATCTGTGACTTACTACGATTGGTTGCAAATACATTGTCCCCTGCTGCAGAATTCAGGGCTGCTTTAAAAAAATATATACTTTTTGTATTGAAAAGATTTTGTGAGGGTTGGCAGTGGTCCCCTGAATCACTACCTACTCCTGCCACCTGAGAAGAATCCCCCCAATTTGCAATGGGTAACGGGTCCAAATGGGGCCCTTTCTTTTTTGTGAATTAGTTTCCACCCCAACTTGGGAGACAGTAACTTAGTTTTGGCTTGTAACCAGAATAATGGCTGTGAACCATTGATAAATAGGATATCAGTTCTTTTGTGTTCATTTCTATACCCATTTTAGGATTCGGAAAAAACATACCATCTCCAAAAATTGATTTAGGACATCATAAATAACTGATTAGCAGATGGAGTCCCTCCGATTTAGTGAATAGGAGGGTTGCCTCTAAAAGTTTAGTACATCTTGCCCTCAGCTCCCTGTCTCAAATTTCTTATATAATCAAGTTGGACTTGAATCCTACCAGTCCAGTTTTAGACCTCACCAATACACTGAAATGATGCTAGTAGTTTTACTTGATGATGAAGATGTTGAAGGGGACATGGCCCTTTTTGTCCTGTTGGAGCTGTTCGCAGCATTTGACGCAGTGGATTTTGACCTTCTGCTCTTTAGGATTGTGTTCGAGCAGTCACTGCCCCTGAAGATAAGCACAGTGGAGCGGGGACGGGGTGAGGGGGGGAGTCAAAAGTCAATGGAATAGGAAAAATAAAATAAACATATCCTGTTCCGTTGTCTGTCGATTTCCCTCCCCGCCCCCGCACTTACCTGCAGGAGCCGTGACTGTGTCCGAGGTCGCCTTGTCTGATAAGGTCAAGTCAAAGAAAGCTTTATTTGATTGCTTTTTTAACAATCATAAAAGTACATAAAATATACAAAGCTTTCAATTTACACAAGAATAAAAATATGATAAACATTAAAAGCATCTTAAAAATTGATATAAAATTCAGCATAATTAAAATCAAAAAATGTTAAAGTGACAGTGCGCCTAAACAATCTCACTCCTTATATCACTATACTCTTCCTTTGGCAAAGCAATTTCTTCAGAAACATGGATATCCTCCAGGCTATGTGCTCATTTTCTAAAAACTGGAGCTTGATTAGTGCCTGGCGAGATTGCTTCACCGCCAGAGCTTTTAAGAGTGGAACTAACAACACCTTTCTTAACTTCGTATAAAATGTACAGAGTAAAACAAAATGGATAGTAGATTGGATTGAGTGATTATCACAAGGACAAGATTGTAATTATCGAGCCCAATCATTCATTTATGGGAAGGTAACAAATCTGTGGACAATTCCCAGTCTAAACCTAGTTAGTAGCAGCCTGTCAAATCCACCAGGGACAAATGCTAAATATGGCTGCATACTAAAAGTAGTTAGAATCACCTGATGCTGTTGAACGCTGGGCTTTAAATTCTCCCTAGACAATCCTAAAATGTTCAACATTTGGAGACACTCCTTTCTTAGGTTCTTTCTAGTGATCAACTGGATGGTGCTTAAGTTAGTAAAATGTTCCGGGTGACCTAAATCTCTCGGAAACTCTTGCTCAAACTTATCCCATGGGATCTTTAAAGCCCCTTCCAAGTTCAAACTGTCCTGTAGGATCTCCCTTTTTAACTTGGTCTGTTCTTTTGACCAGATCCTGTGCCAGCGGAGAATAGGTTTTAGTTTTATACGGTCAGAGGCCCAACTCAGCATGGGAGGCCCAACTCAGCATGACAAACATATGTGGAGGAACTGTCTGGGACTGACAAAATATACCTTAAAAAGGTGTTCTCCATTAATTGTATTGGGTGTATGTCAGCAAAGCCCCAGACCCCCGCTCTATACATTGCGATAGAAATGCATATTGCTTTGTAAATTTGTATAAGTTCTCCTGGCGGTTTCCTACCCAATTTTTTGGAAAAGGTGGCCAGGGCAGTTGTTGTTCTAATAAATGCCAGCTTTTTTTCAGGTCCATAAATCGGTCTGATTAAGTAAAATACCAAGATATGAAAAACTCTTTGTGGGGGCTATTTTGTGCCCATCCACAAACATGTCCCTAGACCTTTGATTCCCACGTCCATATCTCATTATAGACGTCTTATTCGGGTTAATACTAAGACCAAGATCCTTCATAAAATTAGAGAAACTGGTTAAAACCTTCTGGAGACCAGTCTGCATATGGGATATCAGTACTGCGCCACCGGCATAAAGGAGAGCAGGTATAGGATGGCCACCTATTTGGGGAAAATCTCGACCATCCTTAAGGAGTGCCTGCCCTAACCCATTAATGTAAAGGTTAAAAAGGAACGGGGCTAGGACACAGCCTTGCCTAATCCCCTCCTTATGGGGAAAGAGGCAGTACGCTCGCCACCCAAACCAAAACGCACTCATACCTTTGCTCCACTGTAGAGGTGCATAAGAAAATGGATAATATTAGGGTCAACCCCCAGAATCTCAAGTACCTTCCAACGTTTACCATGCATCACAGAGTCGAAGGCTGCAGCAAGGTCCACAAAAGTTAAAAACAATCTGCCCTCCTTCACCCTAGTATACTTCCCCACTTAGATGGACACATTTAAACTCTGCTCTATTGTCCCTAACCCCTCCCCGAAACCGTATTGAATATCAGATAGGATCTGGTTGTCCTCGACCCAGTCATGTAGGCGTTGCAAAATAATTCACCCCACAACTTTGGCCAAAGAATCCAATAAAGAAATGGGCCTGTAACAGGCAGGGTCCTGACAGTCTCCTTTTTAAAAAATAGAAATAATGATAGATTCTGAGGAGGACCTGATGAGGGACATACAAAGGATCCACAGGGACCCTTTTAGGAGGCACCCCAATCGAACTAAACGAAGAAAGATTTTAATACACTTCCTGACCTTTGCCCTGAAGGAGAAGATATTAAACGCCGCCCTGAAGCAGAAAGCACTGAAACCTAGAGACTTCACTTTTGAAATCCGTTCGGATCTGGCTGGAGTCACATTAGATCGACAATGAGAGCTAGGAATGTATAACTTGATGACAGTGCAGGAGGCGGAGGAGCTTCTGGGAAATCTAAGCAAAAATAACAACATTAGGAAATCCTTGTTAGAAATTCAACATGACGTAAAGATATGTAGGAATTTATTAGGGTTAGAAACTAGGCTTAAATTAGTATACACAGGGGTTAGGTGGGTTATAGGGGTCACAGAGGTCACAAATGAACACAATATAACACAATATAACACTATATAATATAGCATAATACAACAGAATACTATATTAGTTCAAGACTAGCTCAAGACCAGAAAATATCATCAGTAATGGTGGTAGTAATAGTGTGAGTTATTAGCTGTTTTGCTTAACATATAAAGCTTTAATAGTTAGGGACAGAACTGCCCAGCAGGCAGAATCTGGACCTATAGTCCAGTCAAATGTAGGAAGGGTTCTCCGGGGAGGGTTTTAGGGGTGGGGAAGGGGAAGGGGAAGCACGGGTGGGGCAGCATGTGGGTAAAAAATACAAAAAAATTCTCACTTGCCAATTGGCCAGATTGTTTTCCACCGGTTAATGTTTTTCGTTTGGTGCAGACGTTTTAAGAAACTGGGCATTTTTTGGGTTCCGCCTCACAATCCACCATGAAACCGCTACAGTATTTATCATGGAACGTTAATGGTCTCCAGGTAAAAAGCAGGAGGGATAAAATTCTCCAATATCTCAAAGATTCCCCCGCACAGCTAATTATTTTACAGGCAACACATCTGCTGAGAGAAGAAATAAGTGAGATCTGCGGGAAGCTTAGATGGGTGGAGCACTGTGTTAGTTCTGTCAAAGTGCTAACATTAGGGGTGTTGTTAGCCTAGTGAAAAAACATGCAAAAGCTCGTCTTTTAGATACTATGACAGACTCAAGTAGCAGATGGGTGATTGTCAAGCTATTTCTTAAGGTTTACATACATATTTTTGCCCCAATCAAGATGACCCCACTACTTTGAAAAAAATTTGGGGAACTTGCTAGGATTTTCAGACTCGACCATCTTAGCCGGAGATTTTAATATAGTCCTGAATCCTCAATTGGATAAATCCCCAAGCAGTAGAGCAAACATTTTATCCAAATCAAGGACATACCTCCAGCTGATGATGAGGCAAAATGCCTTGTCTGATATTTGGAGGGAAAGATCAGGCTCTAAATTAGGTGTCTCATTTTGTAATCGGAAATACAGACACAAATATCGTGTTGACTATATTCTGATCAGTAATGATTTGAGGGGTAAAGTTAAAGAAATAGGCTATCTAACTCCCCACCTATCAGACCATGCGGTGGTGTGGATGGATTTTAATTTAGTAGAAAAGGAACAACCGAGAGTGTGGACATTCAATCGTACCTCTGGTTGAAGCCGAGCCGGCTCGGCTTCAACCAGAGGTAACAACGGACAGAGCGGGACCTCATCTACCGAGCAGTTGCCTGGTGAGGTGAGGAGTACTCCTACATAAAGCTGGGAAAGACATTGCCCCTCCTGTGAAAATGGAAATATATGCATTCTTGCACCACAGGATCTGGTAGCGCATATTGTATCCTTAATTTTGATGGTAAGTGTTTGCACAATTTTTTGGCATCATTAAAAAATTTTTTTGCAGTAGCGTTATTATCAGTTGGTCCTGAAGAAATCCAGGTTATCAAACCATTCTTGGCTGAAACATGTCGACCCTATCCTATTGCTCCAGATAGTTATTCTTTCAAACTATCAGCCTGTTTTTAACATTGACACTGAGGTAGCATTTATTAAAAATTCCTCTGTATCTCAGTAGTCAATTTTAATTTATTCTTTTTCACATTCACTCTTTTTTGCACTGCAAAATATCAGCACTACCAATTTGGATGTTTACTTTGATCTGTCATTGGGTGTGAATTAAGTGCAGTGTATTATCCGCCTGGACGGGTGTGAACTGCATCGGCTCATCCTCTGAAAGGTCATTCCCAGATGACGATGCTCCGCAATTAAGGTGGGCTGATGGGTTTCACTTTAACACAGTGTGTTTCTCTTGTATCGTTCCAGTATCACGGTTATCTTGCCTATTCTCTGTGTCATGTTGCTTGCAGACCGATAGTCTCCCATTTTGTTGTTTCAAGTCTCAATCTTATCAATGGTTAATTTACTAGATATATAAGTGCAGAGCCCACCTTTAGCTCTACCATATGGGCCCCTCAACTGCTTGTGCGTTAAACGATTTGAATCAATTTATATGTATCTGTTCCTTCGACATCGTTTCCTGGAAACACAAGCTATCAAAATTTAGTATAAAATCACTCCATAGTGGATTACTAATTTTAGAACGTAAGCCTGAATAAATTCCAGGAGATAAGACTACAGCCAGAACTCTCAGAAGTAGATGGGGATGTGGCAATTATCAATTTATGGGAATTATAGTCACTATCACCAGTGGGTACATGGGCTAGAGACTGAGGATCATGCAGTTCGAGGAGAGAGGCCTGGTTCTGGAGGGTAAAACCGATATCTTGGGCTTTCTCTTCAGAAGAGGCTAGGAATGGCATACAGTCTTCTTGCTCTACATTAACTTGAACTGTATTGTCCTGCCTTAAAACCTTATCTCCAAAGTACACATGATGTTCACCAGCAGATCTTCGACAGAGGCTCTGAGGGATCAGTCAGTCAATCTCTTCTAAAGTGTTCAGAATATCAAAATGGTTACTTACTGGGACTGCATAATTTGACTGGTTTGCCCAAGTAAATCTCTCCTCCTCAGCAATAGGCCATAGGTGCCTGGGAGGTTGGTAGAAAAACCCCAGAGGTAGAATAATGATCCCATTTGGCTTTTCAAGCCAATTGCCAGCCCTTTCTAATATTGCCTGAACCAAACCTGTGGACCTGAATGTTAGTACAACGCAATCTCCAGGTAATGACTTTTCAGACTTTCCTACCCAGCCGGTCCATCGGGCCATCTTAAATTCTGAGAACAGCTTATTAGTTATCCCTGTCCTTGCACTCAGACCAGTGCTCTTTGTCTCTGGGCAACATAGTAGGAACATTAGCCAACACCACAGTATACAGGGTTACTTCCGGGGGGTAAATGTAAGTTAGTAATTGGGCTGGGAGAGACCCTTTGGTCAAAAGTCTGGCCCCTTAGAATACTTGTAGTCTGGGCTCTCTCGGCTTGAGTATGACTTTCCCTAACTTGGAAGGCCCTGTTTGAAACCTGTGAGGTCTGAGTGTGCCCAATGGTCACACCGCCTATCATGTGTCGGGTCTGGGTGTTATTTGATAAATTGGATGACAAATCGTCCTTAGCCATATTGCTGGATTTAGATATAGGGTTATGAGGCCTTGAATGGGGTTCAGAATGATACGCACCCCCATTCATATCATAGGTTTCAGGTAGATTATTGGAGGTAGTGGCCGCCACCCTCCTTTGACAGTTTTCAGGAGAAGTTGAAGAGGTACTAGTCACAGGTTCTTCAAAATTGACTAGCCTGGCTTCCATTACTTAGTTTTTGCATTATTGGGGCCTGAAGGGCTGATACCATTGACTCTAAACTTTTCCAAAAAGCTTCCTTCTCCTGAATTGATGGTATTCCCGATAATGCTGCCTCCTTTAGTGCCAAAATCAGCCCCTGGTTAGACTCATTATCGACGGGTATAATTTTGCGTCCTAATGCCTTTGGCAGGAGATGACTTTGTTTGTGAGTACCCTGCCCCTTCCTTTCCTTAGGTGGTGTTGCGAGGCTATTCCCATGAGTTATCTTTGCTTTCTGGCCTCTGGTGTTTACATTTGGCCTCGTTGGACTATTGTTTATATCAGAAACATTAGTAATTACAAGGTCCGAGACCATAGAGTACGACATGTTTATTTGAGAAGAAATGTCTACGAGGTTAGTTTGTTACACAGTAGAAGTAGATACAGATACATTTTGGGAACTTTGCGGCTCTAGGGATAGTCTACGCTCTGTAAGTTCAATCTTGTGAATGAGTGCCGACTCAGCCCTCAATAGGAAGGCATCCAATCTTCTTACAACTACCTTCCCAGTTCCAGATTTAGGCCTATTCATTTTTAAACCACCCAATATGCAGACTCTAATTCAAGTATATTAGTTTTGCAGTACCTTAGAATAAAAACAGTAATTATCGTCCTGGGATCATAAAATGTCAATGGTGTGGCCCAACCCGGCCTCCTTCGGTCTCTGACGGGCTCTGATGGGCCTGCCCATGGCCCGGGCTATGCCCGTGCGCGACCCAGGTGGGTCCCCGTACGTGTCCCAGTGCACGTCCCTGTGCGCGTCCCTCATCGCGCTTATGAGGTGAGGTGTGCGGAAACAGGAAATGATAGCCGGTGGCCAGAGGAGATGGGAGTTGTAGTGCTCTCCCGGCGATACTTCTCGGTGCTCGGTTTCCCTCCGCGGGTTCCTCCAGCACGGTGGCAAAACAAGCAATGTGCTGCTCTCCCCGCAATTCCTCCTCAGGTCAGCAACCAGGTGACAAAGTGAGTCTGATAAGGTAAATAGATGGCTTCAATTATTCCTGCATTGCCACAGTCAAACGGTAAAAATGAATTGTTTCTTTTCATCTGGAGCTGGGCTAGAGTATGAGTACGGGGGTCCACAGGGCTCTATAACACCTTCATGACACCACTCCTTTCCATGAACATAGTGAGAGATCCGCAGTTCCACTCTTATGCAGACAGTACACAGAATTAACTGAGTATGTAAGGATCTGATGGTGAATTTATCAACCATAAAAAAATGGCTGGCCGACAACGTCCAATGGACTAATGATGGTGGATTTAAGCTGAATGGTGCCTAAACAGAGGTCTTGTGGTCCAAGTCACATACCTCAGGAACTGAGGAAATCCCCCCGCACCCTGAAGTTTTTGACCTTCCCTCCTTCTTTGCTAAGCCAGCAAATAATTTGCCATTGGAGTTGGGACTCTAATCTCAACTTCATAGCCCTTGTCGAGCTGGTGGATCCCTCAGCTTTCCTATGCCTTAAGCAACTTAAATGCTGTCCTACCTCAAACAAAAACTCCAGAACATAACTGTGGGAGGCCCACATGAATTCTGAACCGAGCCATCTAAATATCATATTAGGAGGGTTACCCATGGGTTAGAGAGGATTGCTTCAGATCATATAAAACATGGCAGGAAGACATTAGGGCGGAATTATTGTCTCTTTCTTGGTTACACACCACCATATGTATCACTATTAATATGGCCTGTAGTTTGTTCTGTTGTCTCAAAGGAATCATCCCTATTTATTTGCAGGAAAAGCTATCTGAATACATCTCAAGGTGTCCACTAAGATCAGGCAGTCAAATGCTCCCGAAAAATCCCCAGCACCAATCTGCATTCGAAGGGTACTCAAACTATCTTGGGTTTATAGACATAAAACTCATTACCGGAGGAAATTTAAAAATAAATCAACTCTTATGATGATCAGAAAGGCTATAATGTGTTTTCCATTTAACCTCTGAGCGTATTTTTATTTATGGAAAGTGATTTCCATAGCAACTAGTTGTTGTTTGTTTTGTGGTACAATTAAGTTCGTAGTGTGCACCAAATCCATCAGAGAAATAATAGACAATAAAAAGACCCAGAAGTTGCTGAAGACCAATAGAGTCTTGCTGTTCCCTACAATTAGAATTTAAAACAAAAAATGCCATAAACTTTGCTGGGTTGATGTCCCTCGTGCTGAAAGGAAAACCAGTAAAAAAGGGGGACATGTTTTAGGATATATAGTATATATGCAAATACACAGCTGGTGTACAACAAAAAAGGAACAGTCCGACGCAAAAAAAAACACAATAATCTCTGTTAAGTAAGCTACAGGCACTGACACTCAGATTTTGTTATTTATCGCTGCTTATTTATTATATCAGTAGGCAGCAGAATCAATGCGTTTCGGCTCAACACAGCTCTGATCAAGATGGTTCACCATATTATACTTTGTTTATAACAACCAGTAGAGTGTAGAGTGCTCATGAATTGGATGGATGCAGAAAACATACTCTCTGCATTTAGATCTTTATTTCTTACAATGTTGTGCAAAAATGATATGCTTTTTGAAGACATGAAAAACAATGAACATTCATGTATATTTAGGCATGTCAAGCCCAAATGGGCCATTAATTCACAATTCATAAAAAGTGTATCATATTCAAATACTTGTCAGATGCTATTCACCACCAAGTGGGCTAAATAAATTGAAATTAAGGAGTCATAAGAGGGCAGAGGGAGCACCCCCTGGCCTTATGGCTCATGTGGGGAGCTCCAAAGGGCCCTTCTTGTTGTAAAAATGCATATTTTGCAGCAGGGGTCGTGGATCCCAAAGATGGGTTCACAATCCCCCCCACCCCCCCAACGCCCTAGATCAGCGAACCTAGGTCAATGATCTTCAAAGCCACGCCAAGGTTTCTTAGACCCTTGTTCGACTTCTTGCAGTATTGACATACCTGGGACTACATTTCTTGACTCCTCCTATAAAGAAGGGCTTTCTGCAAACTGGGTATCTGCTATTTAAAAGGACATGCTGAATATTTATGACATGTGTGTCAGCAGCATGAAGCAGTGCGTAAGTTCAGTCCCACTACCCGAAGGCAGAAGGATGGTTCAGATCAGGTGCTATGGGACAAAGGGAAAAGGCCATATTTAACCCCATCCATGCCATTGGCCAACGGCAGCACTACCTCGCTGGTGCTGCCGTCGGCCAATGGCCGACGTGGCCCCACCCGTTTTGCGGAAGTGCCGCACTTCCGCAAAACGGGTGGCGCAGCCAATGGGTTAAAGTCCATTAGGGGCGAGTCCATTAACTTAAAGTTTTAAGGTAATATAGGAATTTGAAAAAAATAGAAATGGTTCAGCAAAGATGGCAAACAGTCCAAAAGTAAGATCAATCAGCATAGGATCCGGTATGAAAAATCAGAATGATGGCCGTTGACCCTCCTTTGGGGTTTCTTCTTTTATAGACGTTTAACAAAGTCCAGTGGCGCAGCATCACACCACCATCAAAAGACTATCATAATTCCCAGTTCACATCATGCCAACTAGTATGATTGAAACATCAATCTGGTTTCTCATGTCAGTCATGAAAAAATAAAGTTTGCAGGTCCTCACCGGCCCAGCTGTGGTAGAGAAGAAATACAAAGTTGCAACTTATAGCCATAGCTGACATTCTGTTCCCACAGGAATATTTCACGATGAACATTGTAAAAGCATTGAAGAATGTCAGGGTATAACATTTTGTGAATGCCTTTAAGTTAGCATTGCATGGTTAAATGAAATGAGTCCTGGCTTTACTTCAAACATAATGAAATTTAATCTATTCAAATGAAGAATGTATCAATTTCACACAATATTATTACATAAAAATATTTAACGTTAGAAATATCCTACTACCACAAAATGTTACGATATTCATATAAATGTACGTTTTAAAATGTTCATTCTATTAAAATCGTTTTTTCATATTTCATAACCTACACAGTCTCTAGTATCAAGATGCAAAATCTCAAGCCTGTTCTTCATTGCTACACATTTTTGTACGACTTTTCTAACTTGTGCATTCTCAACAAAAAGCTTAAACCCTGGGCCACTTCACATAGCATCAAAACTCGCCTCCACATATGTCTATAAGTAACATATGCATTAGAATTTATCTCAACTCATTTATGTATTAATGTTATCTTTTGAATGTGTTTTCATCTCACTTTCAAAGCACGTTTTTATGGGGCCTCTTACTACACTTGTCTTTCTCATGTGTCTCTATGTCTATCCTGTGGAACAAGTACTTTCAGCCTTTCGTGTCTTCTATGTATAAGTGTCTTGTGTATTATGATTTTTTTAAGTCCTGCAGGATCACTTGTTTGGGAATCCTATTGAAGCAAATGCGTTTTCATACTTATTTTCAATTAACTCTATGGATATGCATTTCAAGACACACTGGGTTATACAGGAGCAGTTGTGTGTGCAAATTTCACATTATTTGTGATGGTGTAATTATTTGAAATTTTCCTGAGACATTATACAAAATATAAATCTATCATTTAGCAATACATTTTAGTGCAAAGTGAGTCCTTGGATCAATTTTGTATGCATTTTGCACAAAACATTTAGTGCAGAAGACATAATTGCCAAGAACAATAGCTACTCATGTTCTGGTTCCTCATGTTCTCTTGACTGGGGTTGAGTGGTTGAAAAGTTTCAGCACTCCGTCCATCATTTTGTTGTAGTTAATTATGTAATGCGGCATGAGGGCATAATTTTGGAAACTTGGTGTGACCAGAGTAATGCTAAATTCTTGAAATTACATGGATTGCGGCAGTTTAATTTAAAGGAGTAAATTGGCAAAGGCAGTTTCTTTTCTGTGACTAGAATGGGTGCTTTGCTGACATGTCGGTTGGGGGATAGAACATATTTTGATGCTGTTGTGCTGCTCTAGGCATCCACCCCATGAATTTCCATAGAGGTAGCAGCTGCAATTAAGGTACAAATCCAGTCCTCCATCTGTCCTTCATTCTTCTGTCACTTCTGTCTGCATTTTTCCTTCTTTCTCGTCTCTTATTTCCCTCCCTTTTGCCTCTTTCATCTTTCCATCCTCCCTCCTTTGGTCTCTTCTTCATTCATTTTGTTTCTTCCGTCAATATTTCCCTTCTACGGCTTCCCTTGAATTCTTTGAGTCTTCCTACCTCCCTCCGCCTCTGCCTTCCTCTCTGTTCTTTCATTTCGTTCTATTTCACCAATCTCCTCGCCTATATATTTCTTTTTCCACACTACTTCCTTAGCACACTGTCTCTTCAAATCTGTGTTCTTCTTTCATCTTCTCTCTTATGTCTTTTGGTTTCATAATTCCTTCACCCCTCTTTGCATTATCTCCCCAACGTTATTATTCTACTACTTTTATTTAAGTAATAGCTTAACTTAGACCACGTTGCTAAAATCATGCCCTTCTTACTATGTGCCTCCTGACTACTATTTTGATGTCTCTCTGTGAGTTCTGTTATTGCAAGTAGAAAAGCAAAAAAGAACATTCTCTTGAAACAAGCAAGACCTTTTGGCTTTGCCAATGCTGGTGAGCTGCACTAAGTAGAGTAACAGCGGTGATTTTGTAGTGAATAATTAGATTTGAAATTGGTTTAATTCTGGAAACATGATAATCTGAATTGAGCATTACTACGGTCTGTGCAAAGGCTAGTGTACTTCGAAGTGTCTACATTTTTCCTGTTCACCATTTCATACGATTTTGTTGTGCAATATGTCACCGTTAATCCTGCACGCTCTTTTTCTCACCACATCTTTTAGAAAACCTTCATCTGCACATCTTACACATCAACTGCTTCCTCTTCATCACTCCCTTTTTCACTCAGAATACTGCTTTATGTCACTTCCTTTTTACCATTCCTACACACAGTCTTTCGCTCTAATCACATGTAAACAACCCATTTTCTTTTACTTTGGTGCTGTCAATATTTACATAGTGGTGCATCTCCTTAACCTACTTTTACATACAATTGCAGTTGGCACATATGTGACTGTTGCTTTGTACACTCAGAAGAGATGCCAAGAATTGTATGAGCGTGTAGTCTGAAAACATTTATGCCCCAGTGACAGGAGCGGTGAGAAAATCACACTGTCCTCTGCTTCATCTCCACAGCTCACAATTGTGCGTTGTCATAAATACACATGCTCAAACGCACC
This sequence comes from Lissotriton helveticus, assembly GCF_964261635.1. Taxonomy (NCBI): domain Eukaryota; kingdom Metazoa; phylum Chordata; class Amphibia; order Caudata; family Salamandridae; genus Lissotriton; species Lissotriton helveticus. The sequence goes on along the minus strand of NC_136068.1, from coordinate 1,517,639,250 downwards.
TTAGTCAGACAACTAGACTCAACCCAGTTCACAAGAGTTAAAACTGCACTGAAACATTACAAATTAACGTTGAAATGGGTCACTAAAGGAGCCTATATTCATATCTTTAACTTTACAGACAAAAACACTGATCAATTTCTCAACAGTGACTTTTGAAAACCAATAATATATTTCAAGTCAGTGATTCAGTCCCTGTTTACATTTCACATGTTTATTTCATCTTACATTTCTTAAGAGTATTTGCTTTTACATGATATTGTGTTTCTGTAGTTTTTCTTCATGGAGCATATGACTCTTTTTTTTTATAATTCTTTATTCGTGATTGTAAATACGAAGCATGGCATTTATGGTACATCTCATATATTCAACAATCACAGTTTTCCTTTTTCACCCAAACAATTGACAGTGATAGAGTCTTTTCTGGTATCTTTGCATCAGGTGTCTTTCCCAACCGATACACCCTGATGTACCGAGCATATGACTCTTGTATCGCAATTGGAAGACCCAACCTCCTAAAGAAGTTTAATCTGATCAGGATTAAACACACTAAAAGTTCTGCAGTTGCAACACAAAATATGAGCCGTAGAACTTGATGTTCTGAAAATAATCTGACTCTCCCTGCCATGCATTTAGAACCAGTGTCTCATTAGCGCAGTTTTAAGGAAGGAATGATAAGTCACATTTACAGGTTCAGGCAATTTTAGATAATTCGGTTATTTCCAACAACCTTTTAAGTAGCTCAGAAAAGAATCTGCTAGCACATATTCTAAAACTGCACATTTAGTCAAAGTATTCTATTAATAAAGGGGATGGTTAACCTAACAGTTTCCTACTATGAAGTCAGAAGGATGGTTGCGAAGAGTTCACTCAGAAAGGGGCAAAGGGATCAAGTTAAAGTCAACTAGGCAAATGTCCATGGGCATGGGCAAAGGGGGCCAGAGCAAAATCAGGAAAGTTCAGATATGGGCTCTCACCAGACAGTCCAAAAGAGCTCAGGAGTCAAGTTCATTGCAAAGAGAAAAAGTCAAGTGCATGGAATGATAATTGTTTCTTCCAGCAAAGAAGGATTCCAAATCGATCAGCAGCCACAGCAGCTACTGCTCAATTAAAGCATTCTAAAGAGTCCTCCCCACCCCTCCTTTGGGGAGTTTGTTTCAATAGTAAAAATGATGCAGTTGTGACATCAGTAGTCGTTCCACAAAGGTCTGAACATCATGTGGTCATCCTTCCGTTCTTCAGGTACAATTTTGATGCTCCAGTAAACTTTTCTATGCTGGTCAAGAGAAACGAGTGCCCATTCAATCCTCACAGGTTAGTTAACAAAGAGCTAAATATTTTGTTAGGCTTCATGAGTACAGACCAAGAGTTGGTACTCACCATTTCATTTCATAATAAGCACTAGAAAAATTATCCATTCATGAAATGTGCATAAAAAGAATAGAACAAGCATTTGCAATGCAATAGGTCTCGGGTTAATTAAGTTTGAACTATTGGCATTGCTAAATATTGCAACACCAACTGTAATATTCCATGCAGCACAAGAGCAGTGATGAATGTGTGAACAGGTGGCCGTGTTTGCCCGTGCATGTGTGTGTGTGACACATTGTGCACGGATCCATGTGTGCGCGTTTGGATGTGTGTGTTGGCTTCAGAGCGTGTATGCCTCGTGTGTGCATGGATCCACGTGACATATCTAAACAAACTTTTACATGTTTCTGTGTGGCATTGAGTGTGCGTTTTTATGTAGCCGAATGGAACCATGTGCAATTGTGTGGGCTGCGTGAGTGCCTATATATGTGTGTATGCATCTGTGGGCTTATATTTGTGTTTGCTTGTGTACTTGCATGGCAATATAGAAATGTGTTATTGTGTAGGTGCTTGCATGTGTGTGCGGTCTTATATGTGCCCTGGTGTATTTGCATGTCTGTGCTTTTATGTGCGTGTGTTTCGATGTGCGTGCTTATATGTGCCCTGGTGTATTTGTGTGCATGTATGTGCTTCGATGTGTGCGTGCTTATATGTGCCCTGGTGTATTTGCGTGTCTGTGCTTTTATGTGCGTGTGTTTCGATGTGCGTGCTTATATGTGCCCTGGTGTATTTGTGTGCATGTATTTGCTTGTGCTTCGATGTGTGCGTGCTTATATGTGCCCTGATGTATTTGCGTGTCTGTGCTTTTATGTGCTTGTGTTTCGATGTGTGCATGTGTCTTCATGCTTATATGTGCCCTGGTGTATTTGCGTGTATGTGCTTTTATGTGCTTGTGTTTCGATGTGTGTTCATGCTTATATGTGCCCTGGTGTATTTGCGTGTCTGTGCTTTTATGTGCTTGTGTTTCGATGTGTGCATGTGTGTTCATGCTTATATGTGCCCTGCAACAATGGTTATTTAGTCAACACGGTGGCCCCTGCCTAAATACTAATGCAGACCAAAAAAAAAATCTGAATGTAATCGAAAAAAAAAGGGCAAGGAACAGCAACAGATGTAAGCAAAGACGAGAGAAAGGGGAGAGCTTCGTGGAGTGGCTGCTAGGCTGCGTTAGACGATCCCTCTAAGTGCTCCGACAAGTATTATCTGCCAGGGCCCCTCCAGGGATCCATTCAATTGAAATCATCTGGGGTCAATCAAATCAACTTGAATATAATTGGAGGTTTAAGCACTGCAGGTGAGTATAGAGATTATCTGACTGCCTTGTAATCAACACTCCCCCCACGCCCTCCGCCAGAAGACAGACTTGGCAGCCATATGCTCCAATGATGGTCGTCGATTCGTGAGCAAGGACCGCGAGACGCCTCGCTCTCCCCTGAAGACGCTCGTGCTCCTTATCCGCGGATGGAAAGCGGCACGTGCGAACAGATGAGCAGCTGGCACTGCAGAACCCCGACACGTCCTGCAATGACTTAATACTGCCTGGTCGCCCTTCCAGGCTAACTTATGCTCACACGCGTCAGGAGGGGAGGGTTCGCCTTTCTTCTGCTCTTGCGACTTCGCATCCGTTCCACACTGTTGGACGGCATCGGACCGCCCAGATTACTTGACCATCCGTGAGTAACCAATAAGGATTTCTAAATGGATTCCTTCATTGAAAAAATGTCAAGCACATTTTAGTGCTTAATAACCTTTGTTGTTAGCGTTTCATTTTTACTCTTTAAGCGGCAATACTTGTTCTCTGCTCACTTAAAAAGGTATTTGAAGTATTAAATAAACACTTCAACACTTTAAGACTACATGGTACAACCAACGCCGCATCTCTGGGCTGCCAGTATTTATTTGTCCTAGCTTAGAATATGCACTCGGTCTTGATTTTATGCTGAAACTAAGATACAGGTAGCAAATTTAGTCTCTGCATACCCACGAGGCACAGATGTTTTCTTATTTATCCAGAAAAATCCCTGTCACATTCCCATTTCTTTCGTCAAGGGCTATAATAAAATGTTTTACCCTCTAAAAGGAGATTTAGAAGCTGACAGCGCTATAAGGCCTTTAAGACTGATTTTAAAATGTTTTACCCTCTAAAAGGAGATTTAGAAGCTGACAGCGCTATAAAGCCTTTAAGACTGATTTTTTTAATCCACGTTTTTAAATGTTTGGTGACCACAAAGAAGATGAGATGGCAAGCCACGCGTCGAGGCAAGCTGGCTGAGCCACTGCTGCAACCAGAAGTAAACTAACGTCTGCATGCACTCTGTCCTATCCAACACCAAAGGCAGCCAAGGTCAGCTCCCTTAAAAGCACCCAGGCGGGTAGTTTGTCCAGCGCCTAAGCACTACCACGGAGACCGTTTCCAGGTGTTAGTAAACAAACAGCAAGATGGCTCAAAGTTACATAATTGTACATAAGCAGCAACATTTCTTTAGAGTGCGTGAGAGCTGCAAAAATCTCACGGAGAGAGAGCCCAAAGGACCACGCACTGGTAAACTCACAGCCGGTGAAGCGCCACTTTCCTAAACTGAGCTCAATTCACACCATAGCCAGTGCCTTAAACAGCTTTGAAGAGCAATGCAGAGAATCGTCAACTACCACAACCGTGTAAAATTTAAAAGAGCTCGCATTTACATTGCGCGAACCGGACCTGATAGCATTAAAGCGTTTTCTCACTGCCTGCCTGTTTATCAGCGCCGCGCGCCTCTCTGAAGACTCCCCCTGCATTCCAGGGAGGCGCGCGACGCGATCCGGTCAGCCCTGGAATGCTGTGGAGACAAGACCTGGCCGCACGCACAACGTTATCCTATGGGGAAATGCTGCACGCGGCCAGGTCTTGTCTCACTTCGGTGTTCTCAGACTGCTGAGACGCCGACAATAGTTCTCTGGCGAGAACGCGCTTTTCAGCGCGTTATAGCCGAGACCTAAAAAGCACCATTTGAGGAATCGTCTCAAAAGTCTATTGTACCAAGCTAAGAAATAATACAGCTTAGGAAAAAAAAAGCATATTAAATGTATTTAAAGTTAGTGTTTCTTATTTAGTAAATCAAACTCACAATTAAGTTCAAGCAAATGAAATAAATCAAGCATTTCATATAAAGAAATAATGGTAATACTGTCAATGATTACAGCATAGAAATATTTAAAGCTGAATATGGTCTACTTATACGATTTTCAAAATATATAAATGTAAATTATCCCTAAATATCATTTTATTAAAATCCTTTTTATATTTTTATGATTCTAATAATGTCAAGGATTAGTACTGTGAATATCATTTATGTAAATCATTTCATACTAATTTTGCACCACTTTCTTCTTCATGATGTATTACAATGAAAGCAATAGACATGCTAAGTCTCATACATAAGAATTGCTTTAGTTTGTCTGTAAGAGCATTTGAATCAGTAATTGTGATAACGGTTTTGTTATTGCACTTAATTAATAAGGATTTTGATCTTATTGCATTTATATTCTTTTACTTCTACTAAACCAAGCATGCTTTTATGGTGATGTTACTTTAACATTTCTCAGTGTTCGTGGTTGTTTTTGTCAACGTGTGAAAAGTGCACATTAGAATTTTTGTAGTTAAACTAGTTGTTGTACCGTGTAAAGAAGAATCAGTTTTTGCGCTACAGCACCATGAATTATGTTCCATCACAAAAGGCACACATTTCAATAGGGAGTTATTATCACACATAATGGTTCACAAGTAATGAAGAGGACAGCCTTCAAAAACACATTTTTTTTAAAAAATTGCAAAAACAGACTTTCAAATAGGAGAGGTATGTTTGTAAATCTGTTGGTTCCCCTAGTGAATGCCTAGAATATAAAGGATAAATGTAGTGCCACCACAAATACCAAGCAGAGAGACCTAGAGGCAGGGGAGACATTGATCCTCAGTTTTATTCACAGATTCCTGAGCCCCACCTCTGCCTGAAGATTTACAAATTGGATTTTCTAGGAGGGTCAGCAGCAAAAGCACGTTAGAATTAGCTTTAATTCGCTGGAGTGAATAATAAATGCTTTAGGACAGCCACATATTATGTTTAAGGCTCCCCATTTTCCGTATTTAGTGATTTTTACAGATAGAAAACAATGTGTTTCCTGTCTGTATTTATTTTGAAAAGCAGAACAATTCTAAAAAAATGTTTCTTCTTGTGAGAGCCTCTCAGTGCTGTCTTTCATGAACTGCACACAAAAGCTGAGCAGATAGACAGCATAGGGAGTTAAAAAAATAAAATGAGATTTCCTTAAATACAGGCATATTTTGTAATATATCTGTAGTTTAATACTAATATGTACCTGTGAGTGTAGTGTTTTGTTGTATGTGGCTGCTTGATCTGCTAAAATGCAGGACGCATCCACATATGAGTGCACGTTTAAGAGTTTAATAAATATGGAAACATACCATTTTACGACTCCATTTATTGCAAAACACAAAATAAATATGGATACCAATAAGTTGGCTGTTAGATCTGGGGGTCTCTAGTTGGCAGAGGTAGGTACCAATGTTCGAATAGGGACCATTGCTTCTAGTCAGGGTAAAGGGGATACTCTCTTTGGATATCCCCTGCTCACCCCCTTGGTAGCTTGGCACGAGCAGACAGGCTTATCAAAGGCAATGTATAAAGTATTTGTACCAACACTCACAGTATCAGTGAAAACACCACAAGTGGACTCCACACCAGTTTAGAAAAATAAAGTATTTTCATCTCAACTACACAAGACCAAAACGACAAAAATCCAACATACACAGTTTAAGAATATGATTTTAAAAAGAGTTCCAGAACTTGTACCAAAATAATCCTTAGAGGCGTCGCGTTTTGCCCAAAGTACCTGTATCTGTAGTAGGAGTTCCAAAAACAGCTGCAGCGTCGGAACACAAAGAGGTGCGGCACTCTTGAGACCTTGGGGAGGCGAGGCGGCATCGAGCAGCGTCCAGTGGCGTCGAATCCGTTCTATAGGGGAAGGGCGGCGTTGAGTCTTTGTGCTGGGTCCGATGCACAGGTGATGCACAGGTACGATGTGTAGATCCTCGGGATGTAACGGCGTCGATGAGCGGCGTCGGCTTCGGTGCCGATGCGATGTCGGTGAGCTTCTTGCGTCACCCTCGGCGGTTATCGGAGCCGCGATAAAGGGAGGACGGCCTCCAGCAAGGACCTGGAGTCGATGCGAGGCGCTGACGTCGTTCACGGCCGATCATTGCCGGGGTCGGCGGACGTCATAGGGCATCGGAGCTGCGGAGCATGGCAGGCGCTGGGTTGTTGACTTCTCGAGCGGCTCCCGGCCTCGATGTAGGTTGCGACTTCACAGCAGCGGCGTCAACGGCGTTGAAAATAAAGTTCTTTGGCTTCTTTTCTCTTCGTCAGCTCCCAAACAACCTCCAGAGGCCCCACAACTGGATCAAACACTCTAGGCAGGTCGGAACTCACACAGCAGAGTTCTGGGGGAAGCTAGGGGTGAAGTTCTTTTGTGCCTGGGACTTCAAAACAGGAGGCCAGCTCTTTTCAGGCCCTTAGAGATCTCTTCAAGTAGGGGACACAGCAACATCAAAAGTCCATCCCCTCTCCTTGGCAGAATAGCAACTGCAGGTCAGCCCACAAACACAAAGCAGGGCAGTCCTTAATCTTCAGTCTTCCAACTTTCCTCCTTGGCAGAGGTTCCTTCTTGATTCTAGGATGATCTAAAGTTTAGGGGTTTGGAGTCCGGTAGTTATACCCCAAAAAGTCTTTGATCCCTTTGTGCAGGAGGGCTCTGAGCCCGGTCCAAACCAGTTCTGGGTGCTTCCTGCCAGTGGACACCTTCTTCCTTTGAGAGAGAGGGGCAGGGTCGTCAGCCGCCCAGCAGGAGGTTGAGCCAGCATTGTGGAAGGCAGGCACAGCCCTATTCAGACCCAAGTGCTATCCACTTCCACCACTCAAGATGCAGATGAAGCTATGCAGCCTAGTGCTGACTCACCCAGCCTCCTGGAGCCACCTCAGCCCCTGACATTCACAAACCAGACAGTCAATTCACAAACAGGCAGAGGCACACAGAAAGGTTTGTCAAGAAAACAACCCACTTTCTAAAAGTGCTGTTTTCTAACTCTGGAGTTAAAAAACATCCATCCTAAAAGATGGGTTATTAAATCTGAGTTCAGGGATATCAGACTTCAATTTATTTTCTATCTTGCTCCTATGGGAAGATAGGCAGGTAAATATTATACACAGCATTCCCCATTCTAGCCTATAGGCAAGGTAGCCTTTCAATAGTAAAAAATGAAATTGGCAGTGTTTCACTATAAGAGCATGTCACCCACACTAGTACATGCTCTACCTCTCACATACACTGCACCCTGCCCAGGGGGGTACCTTGGGCCTTCCAGAGAGGTGTCCAATGTGTGCAGAAAGGGAAGGGTTAGGCCTGGCCTGTGGGGACACTGGCCAGGTCAGCATGGCAGTTAGCAACTGCACACAGGCACTGCGGTGGCAGGCCTGAGACCCCATTTTAGGGCTACTGATGTGGGTGGCACAATCAATGCTGCAGGCCCACTAGTAGCATTTGAATCACCAGCCCTGACACACTCAGTGAACTTTACTAGGGACCTACTGATGAAACAATTCTGCCAATCACGGATAACCAATCATAATAGCAATTTACCCAGGGAGCACTTGCACTTTGACACTGATCAGCAGTGGCAAAGTGCCCAAAGCATCTAAACCAGCAAAAACGAAATCCAGCACAGCGTCAAAAATACAGGAGGCAAAGGCAAAAAGTCAGGGGAATCCACGCCAAAGATGCCAGGTCTAACATTGGCCAAAAAAAATAAACATGGGTAAATATAGAAGCAAATGATAAAAATATAAATACCATAAAACCGGGAGTCCTGATTATGTTGTATTGTAGCATTTATGTAACACTTCAGAACCTGCTGTCGGACACTGAAACTCATTTTCACATGGGTAACCTGCTACACCAAGGGGGGGAGGGGTTGCAGGGTGTGCTTGGCTGGCAGAGTGTTGTACTCATTGTGATTCTATATGCAAAACCGATCGGTGTATTACGTGAGTGACCAGGGAGGTGCTCGTTTCTTGTCTTGGGGTGCAGCCCCTACCAGTGCAATAGAGGCAGAGATGTGAGAGATAGGCACTCAAAATATACATGTAATTATCAAGTGCTTGCAATTTGCTCTGCAGATTCCGTGTTATGGTGGTTATATCTCGTTACAACAAATTCAGTTGCAACGCATGCCTTTACCACGCATGCGTTACAACGGAATTGGTTTTCTACGCATAACCTTTACCACTAATATTCCTTTACCACGCATAGATTAACAACGTTTTTCGTTGTTAATTTATGCATGGTGAGGGCATATTCTTGTTAAAGGTTACACCTGTCCTCTTTCATGTCCCCAGCCTCTACTCCTTTTAATTACCCCTGCCATTAACCCTTATTTAAAAAAAAAAAATCATTTTCCCTTACCTTTTTAACTCGTCTCCTGTCCATCTTCTTTGTTACGTCTTTCTTCTTGGCTACGTCGGCCGTACGTCCTAAAGCTAAAGAGGAAGCGGAAGTTTAATTCCGTTTCCTCTTTTACGACGCTGATCGCTTGATGTTCGTCACTTCAGGTTAGTTCTTTTTTTTGGGGGGGGGAGCCACCCCAACCCCCCCCTTTTTTATCCCTCGTTTTTTTTTCGTTTTTGGGGGAGACCCCCCTTTTTTTCATTTACCACACATACCTTTACTACGTATTTGGTAGTAAAGATATGCGTGGTAAATCCTCTCGTTACCACGCATGCGTTGTAATGCATGCGTGGTTAAGGTTTTCGTGGAAACGGCCGCGTTGTAGTGGCCGTTTCCCGTTTCACAGAAGTGTGGCTCACTGGTTAGAGGCAGCAGACCCGTAAGCAGAGAACGGCCCGCGACTAGGGTTCGATTCCCGACGCGGCAGGGTCGTGGACCAGGGTCAGCGGACTCGATAATTCTCGCCTCGGTGCCTACTCTAGTCAGAAACCACACTCGGCAACTCTGGGCATCAGCTTGCCTCATCTTCACAATGGCCCCCCAGACCGCCGGGGATGCTTGGTCGCACCTTAGAGATACCCATCAGGGACCGTCTCTCAGGGTGAGCCAGGACGGGTTCCCCAGGGGTCGAAGCGTGGAGATACTCCTCCGGGAGTCGATTCCTAGCGCTATATAAACCCGCAATTAAATTAAATTAAATTATGGTTTGTGGTTACTGTTGTGTTAGAATCAGGGGAGAGAGGATGGAATTTGCCTGGATTGTCTGTGCTAAAAATAGTCAAGTTGGGGGTGGGGGAGATCCACTTTGTCTCAGAATACATAGGAACCGTCGGCTGCCAATGCCTTGTACTAAGGTTCAGCAGCCATGTTGCCACTTCTCCCCAACTACTCCCAAACCAGACCCTTTTGGTTAGAAACCTTAAAATCCAATTTTCCTCTAAATGATACTGCAGACCAACACCACCATTAGGACAGCTGTATCTTTCTAGTTTATCCATATTTGCCTGATCTGACCGCAACCAAGATGCTGATATCTCTGGACCTATGCAATTTGGACTGCAGAAAAAGCCTCCTTCACAAAAATCCTAGCTGTTGCCCTAACCCTAAAACTAACACTGCTCATTACTATAACCCTAACTTTATCCTAATCCGAATGTTTGCACTTCTCTTTAACCTATTTCCACCCTTGTACTCAACCTTCTTCCTACCTTATTTGATGTAGCCAGGTCTGGTCGCTCAGTGGACTAATGGTTCCACTGCAGGGGTCTGTGTTCGACCGCATGGTCACAGGTTCAAATCCTGGCGGGTCCACTCAGTTTTTCATCCATTTGAGGTCGATAAAATGAGTAACATTGAGTTGTACAACAATAAACATCTGTTATTCAGCGCTAAGATGTCTCCTGGTGAACGTGCCCTTTACAAATACATGTTATTTAGTGGAAATCTCAGTAGAGGCTTTCTCAGTAGTATTTATTTGGGGTGTAGTGCCTCTTATGTAACAGCACTTTGATGTATTGAGTTTAATTTTTAGCCATTCAACACCTGTGGTCCGATGCAATTAGGAAACTTCTGACAATGTAGACAATCTTTTGCAAAACAATCAGTCCTATAGTAAACATTCAGACATTAGTGTCCAGTTTTGATTGTAAGACTTTCTTTGAATAAGCAGAATAATCAAGCAGTTAAATTCTGTTATTCAAAGCTCCAGAAGACCTCCTTTGCCGCAAACCAATCACCAAGTGCCATTGATGCCTGCTGATGCTGCACTGGGATCTTTGCAACATAATCTACCCCAGACTCCCAAAAATACTCCTGCAATAAGGCATGGAAAATCTGAGCTAGAAACAGAAACAGGCTAAACCTAAAATGACGTGCTCATGTGAAAACTGCCGTAAAATTAGGAGGCTAGAAATATTTTCAAAATAGTCTTATTTTATTTATTTTTATTTTATTTTATTCTCTTGTATAGCGCCTGAATAAACCCCCGAAGGGGTATCTCCGCGCTTTGCCTGAAGAAGGGACATAGAGTATGCCAAATCATGTTCAGAGAGAATTGAAAAGGTGGACAGGTGTTTAATTACTTGTGAAGAGATAGGTCTTAAGGGATTTTCGGAAAGATAGATGATTAGTGATTTGTTTTAATGTCTGGGGCAGAGGGTTCCAGAGAGCGGGTCCAGTGTGGGCCAGGGCACGGCCTCCCTGTCTGGATTTCTTAATTCTAGGCACTTGCAGTAGCTGGAGGTTGCTAGAGCGTAATGAGCGTCCTGGGACATTGGGTATGAAGGCGTTTGTTAGATACTTAGGCCCTGAACCTGTCAAACATTTATGGATGGTGCATAAGATTTTGAATTTAATGCGTTTCCGCACTGGGAGCCAGTGTAGTTTAGCCAGTAGAGGGCGGGAGGGAGTCCTAGGTGGAGCATTGAGGACTAACCTTGCCGCTGTGTTTTGGACTATCTGCAGTTTGTTAAGTTGATCTTCATTAGTTGATAGTAGAAGCCCATTGCAGTAGTCCAATCTGCTAATGACTAATGCCTGGACTAAGGTTTTTCTATGACTGTCGGGTAGATATGGAAACACCCTTCTCAACAGTCCGATGGCCCTGAAACATGTACCGGCAACTTGGTTAACATGATCTTTGAAAGTCAGGGCTTGGTCTAATAGCACTCCCAAGTTTTTCACGGTCTGTTTAGGGTTGGGAACTGGTCCCAGTTCTAGGGGCCACCATTCGGGAGACCACAGTGTCACTGCCTCCCCGAACAACAGTACTTCCGTTTTGCCTACATTACACTGTAGGCAGTTCTTAGCCATCCACTCTGATACTGCCCTCATTCCATCTGCGAAAGATTTTTTTAAGGCAGGTGTGAAGGTTTTAAAAGGAAACAGAAGTTGGGTGTCGTCGGCGTATGACACCGGGGTGAACCCAAAGGATCTCACTAAGTCAGCCAGGGGGGCCACGTACACATTAAATAATGTGGGGCTTAGGCATGAGCCCTGTGGCACTCCCCTGGTGAGCTCCCTAGAGGTGAATTTATGGGAGCCCAGCCTGACTTCTTGAGAGCGGCCAGAGAGAAAACTCTCCATCCAGGACAGGGCTACACCCCCCAATCCCACATCTTTCAGATGACCGAGAAGCACTTCATGTGATACCATATCAAAGGCAGCGGACAAATCCAACAGCACCAAAATCATTGACCCTCCCCCGTCCAGTGTCATCCTGATGTTGTTGGTCACTGCTAGGAGGGCCGATTCGGTGCTGTGGTTGGGCCTGAACCCAGATTGTGAGTGGTCCAGGCCTTCCGTTGCCTCGATATGATCTGATAAGTGGGTATTCACGTGCTTCTCAGTCATCTTAGCGATGTGCGGCAAGAGGGAGATAGGCCGAAGATTTGAAAGGTCTGTCCATGGAGAGGCCGCTTTTTTCCTTATTGGGTTCACCACCGCTTTTTTCCACTCCTTTGGGACTTGCCCTTCTGTCAGCGAGATGTTCATCACTGACTGAATGGAGGGTCCTAGGAGGGAAATCAGAGGGGCGACCATTTTTGCAGGGAGAAGGTCATTAGGGGACCCAGATTTTATGTGGCTGATGAGAGGTGGCAGATCTAGGTCGCTGACTAAAGGAAAAGTCAGCAGAGGGTTTTTATTTTGTGTAGGTGGGTTATTGAGAAGGGTGACCGAGGTTCCTGCACCTCTAGAGGCCATGATTTTATTATAAATGAGATTGATTTTGTCCTCAAAGAACAATGAAATCTCATCACAAAGCGTTTGTGAGAAATCATTAGGGCTTTCACTAGCTGTGGGTTTGACAAAGCTCTGCAGTATTTTAAACAGCTCCCTTGGACAGTTTCCTGCCTCTTCTAATTGTAGGGTAAGACTATTTTTTCTGGCTTGTTTTATGTTTTTATAATAGGTTGACTGGGCCTCTTAGTAGATTCTCCTTTTCTCCTCAGTTTTCGATTTCCTCCATGCTTTTTCATGTCGCCTACATTTCTGCTTTTCTATTCTAAGGTCTTGTGTGTACCATTTTTCTTGCTTGGTGGGAGGGTATTGTTTATGAAGTTTTAGTGGGGCCAGAGTATCGATAGCTAACTCCAGTGAATTACTGAGTTTTTCTAATGCGGTGTCTGCTGAGTCTTCATTTGTGAATTTTGGTAGTATCCACTTTTCCCGCAATTTTTCCACCGATATTTTGTGCCATTGACGGCGCAGAATTGGTGGGGGCAGCGGTTTATGCAAGGGTTTAACCGGGCCAGTTAGAAGAAACTCTATCAAAAAATGATCTGACCAGTTGATTTCTTTAGCAGGCAGGCATCTTATATTAGTGCAGTTGGAGAATAGTGAGTCTAGAGTGTGACCACCTCTATGGGTAGCACCGCTATTTATAGCCTTTAACCCCAGGTTAGACAAATCTGCGGTTAATAAGATGGTTTCGGGATGTGTCAGATTGTCCATGTGTATATTAAAGTCTCCAAGGAGGATGAAATCCTCCCTGGCTTTAAAATGTGGGGCTAATAACTCCAGAAGGGAGAGGGCAAAGTCCGGATTAGATCCTGGTGGGCGGTACGCTAATGCGCCTTTCCAGGAAATGTGGCCAGCCGAGTGGATTTTAAAGATCATTATTTCCAATTGAGGACTGGATCTTTGTTCTAATATTGTTATCTTTAGTATGTCTTTATATATGATGGCTAAGCCACCGCCCGTTTTATTGATTCGGTCAAAATGTAGAATTTTGTAGCCTGATGGAACCCCTAGTGTGATTGCAGTAACCGTATGGGGTTTCATCCATGTTTCGGTAAAAAAAACAAATGTCAGGCTGCGTGGTATAGATGAGATCCCATACCTGAAGCTGATGTTTGGGGAGAGATCGGACATTCAGAAGAAAACATTTTAGTCCCTCTGGGGGTGATATATTTAGAGCGTTTCCATTTGTACTGTTCCTTACTACTAATGATTGGTAGCGACATTTTAGACAAGAAAAACAGCCCTCAAGATTCTGACAAGGTATTCGAGTGCCACAATCTCCAGTAGGTTGTAAATCTAGGAGGAATTGGGCGGGGTATGTGATATTTCTAGTACCTGAGATGTCATGGTCTGCAGGGGTTGAGCCCATTGCCCCTATGCCACGTACTGTCGCGGACGGGCGCAGACGGGCAGCTCTTTGGCTGGTCTTCGGCGACGCTTCGGCGACACTGCGCACGATCGCTGCGCGCTTGTAGGGGGCGATGGCTAAATAGGCCAGCAAAAGGCATCCACTAGAGCGCTAACCGCTCAGGAAGTGCCCCCGCAGGAAGTGCCTGGCTCTCCCCGACCCGCCCTCCGCGCAACGGTATTGGCTACCGCGTCGGACCGGGACGGGCAGGAGAAAAAGACGAGCACAGGCTTCCTTTGCCAAAAGTCAATGTTTCCTCCCCCCCTTTTAATCAGGATAGGAAAGGTGATACAAAATACAAAATAGCGCCAATCCAGAGAAAGTGGCGTATGTAGCAGTGCGTGCTGAATTGGGTGAGTGAGTGAGTTTGTGCAGTTTTAAAATAAGTAATCAGGATACAATTCCGTTTTAGAGCAACATCGTTATTTAAATCAACAATGAGGTTTTTTTTAAATTGCTAGCAGTTCAAATTCAATTTCAATTTCCTTACATGCAGCAAATCTCAGTACAGCACCGGGCACTTTCGTGTTAACCTTCAGCAAGCGAGCGGAACGGGGACTCTGCCACCGTCACCCTTCCGCCTGCACGGTTGTATTATGGCGAGGGCCCAGGTTGAAACTAAAAGTTTTGTGAACACAACTAGCAACCTTCGGTCAAGCAAATTGCAAACAAACAACAAACCAAAGTTCAGGCGAAAAATGCAAGCATGCGGTCGATTGTTCAGAGTTCAAGGCCCTAGAATCTGGAATGTGTCCAGCTAATCCCTAACTCCTCTGAAATGGCCAGCAGGTAACATATCAGTGCTAAAAAAAATTAACAAAAATAAATTAAATCGGCTATTTTAGCTCCTCGGCCTCAGAACGATTCTTTAACTCTTTTAAAGAGCAGCAAAACTTTGCAATAGAAGACTGTTAAACCTTTGCCTGCGCTGTTGCAAAATCCAGGTCTACAAAAAAAATCCTATTAAGCTTCAGGAAGTGAAGAATTCGACAGCTTAACTGTCCCTCAGACTTGGCAAATAAGCTCACACTGTGAATGCCAGGGAAATATTAGTGGCTTCAGATGACTGTTTGATTCTAGTTTGATCCATGAAAGTAGTATGAAGAAGTCCAATCCAGGGGCGGCCTTAGGCATGTGCAAGCTGTGCACCTGGACAGGGCCGCCAAACCCAAGGGGCCGCCACGCCAATATATATCTATAATATAATAATCCTCTGAGGATGGATACATATTTGCGTGGCGGCCACTGGCAGGGATTTGGCTGCCTCCGGCTCTGTTCCACTACCAAACACCCTGACCCCCCCCTCCCCCTCTTCACTGGCCTCTGCACTCCGCCCCACCCGGACCCCCTCTTCCGGGGCCCCCTACCTGCGCTCCCTGCCCAGGCCCGCAATGAATGCCCAGGGCCGCCATGAGCCTAGAGCCTCCCCTGTCCAATTTGTCTATCTCTGTGCATCATAATTCATATACTGGCCCCACAGCTCCCATCCTAAGAGGAAGGCTGTGTTTGGCTCCAGCATACTCCTGTTTCAGGTCCCACGGGTGCAGAACATCACTACTCTTCCAGGGAAGGGTTCCTGCATGCCCCAAAGATCACAAATACGTCCGGTCTATTGAGGATGGCTGCTTTATGTCCCCAAGATCCACAACACCTCTCGTCGCCTAGGGAAGGGCAACTCCATGTCCCAAAAAGCCTCAACACGTTCATACTATTGTAGAAGCAGCTTTCTGCCCCCAAGATTTACACCACCATATGTGTTTTGGGAGAGGGCTGCTTTGCGTTCTCAAGACCCATAACACCACTCGGCCTTTGGGCGGGACTTCATTATGCCCTCAAGAATCACAAAGCCTCCGGTCCTCTGTGCGAGGGCTGCTTTACGTTGCAAATATTTCTTAAAACCTCTTGACCTCTGGGGAGGGCTGCTCTATCTCATCATAACACCTCCGCTCTGCTCTTAGTCCGGCAGAATTACAACATCTTCTGTCCTCTAAAGGAGGACTGCTCTCTGTCCCCACAACTCCTTAGAGCCACTTGGAAAATGCTACTGCATGTCCCAAAGATTCTCAATATACCTGGTGCTCTTGGGAGGGCAGCATTATGCCCCCAAATTCCAGAACACCATGGAACAGATTTACAAAGATATCAGCCAGACAATGCAGTGTTGCGTCAGTGAAAGCAAACAGTGAAATACCATATCTACTAAAATATGGCACTGTCCTGCTCTCTCCCTAGCGGTGTGGAATAATTAAGCTTCCTCGCACTATGCACACACCTTAGTACCATTTGCGCAAGGGTGTTTTCTTCATGTCTAGCATTTTTTCCACTTTGGATGTTCAAAGATGCATTCTTTTTTGGTACAAAGCCCTGTGTACTATTGTTAGCAGATAGGGCTTTGTGACACAACCATGAGTTGTATGGGAATTCCCATGTACCACCCATTGAACACTCCTCTGGTGCAAAATAATGCAAAGTTGCTCTGCTTTGCATTA
Source organism: Lissotriton helveticus (assembly GCF_964261635.1). Classification (NCBI taxonomy): domain Eukaryota; kingdom Metazoa; phylum Chordata; class Amphibia; order Caudata; family Salamandridae; genus Lissotriton; species Lissotriton helveticus. The sequence goes on along the minus strand of NC_136068.1, from coordinate 1,517,622,687 downwards.
CTTGCTTGCAATTTTCTAGCACACTGGAAAGTACATTTCAAATAAACTTTTTGCATAAGCCATACACAAAATGTTATCAAATCAGCCCCATGTGTTCTGTAGGAAAGATTTCATTATGTATCCAAAATCCTCAATTCCACCCATCCTCTGGAAGCGAGCTGCTTTGGTTCTCCTCAGTATAGACAAGGTCTCTGGTCCTCTGGGTGAGGTCTGCTGTAGGTGTCAATAAACACCCACACCGCTGTGTTGTGGAGCAGGGCTGCTATATGTCCCCAAAACTGGGTCTGTGCTGAGTGGAGCATTACTAATAATCATTGTACCTTTGAAAGCGATTCAGTGCCAAGAGGTAAAATAGTCCACAAAGTTGTGAGATAAGTGTGCCAAACTACTCACACCTGCCTATTTTTTCTTACAAATGGTAAGATTAAATCATCCCTTAGATCACATCTATGCAATATATGGACAACCCCACCAATAATCGTTATGGTTATAAGGTGCAATATTTACAGACTTCCCGAAAACAGCAATTACCTTCCCAGGGACTACTTCCGACCACGAACTTTATTGACTGCACTAACCCTGTTATACAAACAAGACTGGAGCTATGGCGCCTCTAAACATGCACCGCTTAAATTGGTAAATTTGCAAAGAATTAGAGAGGAGGTGTTATGCAGTGGCTAAACCTTCAGATGCAGAAACCAGCAGAACAGTTTCTTAATCCCAGCTAACACCACTTGGACAGACTTTGTGATCGTTGGGAAATCACGTGAGAAAAGAGCTGAAACTAAAATTCAACTGGGATTTATTATTTTCAAGCTGTTGGTCTAATGAAGGCGCACAATATTTACCTACAGGAAAATACATGAAAATAACTGCTTTACATGAAGAATGGGTCAGCTGGTGTTCAGGTTAGTTCTACAAATAGAATGCTTAAAATAGAGAGCTAGGACATGGGTGCTGTGGAATGCAAATGGAAACCTGAAAAACACAAATGCAATGCAAACACACCTGAAGGCAAAACAGAGATCAATCATTTGCAGTATTATTGACAAAGCCACCTGAGCTACACCCTTTGCGGAAAGTACTAACTGGATCATCCAGTTGGTAGCGAATAACCACTTGTTATGACATGTCACCCTGCGCCCTATCATTGTTGTATGACAAGCATAAGCACTGTGCGAACACTTTGGTGTATCATTGGCACCTTGTCAAGCGACCGCCATCCCTTCCCTCCTATGCAGTGAACACTGGCCACAAGATTTAACTGTGACTTGTGAACAAAACTGCAAAAGGTGACTTTTATTAACAGAGTGGGCTAAATTAGTGAATTTGACTACTCCACTTCCTAATTTTATTTTTTGTAATTGCAGTTCATAAATTTGGCAAAAATGTTTATGAATTAAAATAAAAAAGCAAATGAGTAAAACTATCTTGGCCAAATTTTTTGTAGAAACACATTCATCTTTCAGGATAAACACAAAGAACATGATTTTATATAACTTGGGCTTAGAAGATTTCACACCTTGCAGAGGCTTTTCATTTTCTACCCACCTCATCCTTCCTACTCCCACATAGCTCTGCTGTGGAAAAGGATAGGATCCTCTATCTTCCATATGATTGGTCAACTAGGTCAAATTGACTCAAGTGTGCCTTCCCCTTCATGGACCTCCCAGAGCGCTCATCCCAGGTATCTTGATTGACATGCCAATGAAGCAAAGGAAGCAACAGGTGACTTTTTAGGTTGACTGCGCATATCATGGCGGATTCATTCCCTGCTCGATGCACAATTCTGTCAATGCCTCGATCAGGAAACATGGCTAACAACCACCACATGACCTATGATGAGCTTATCCTAAATGTATACACAATACTGCAGAGCACCAACACCATAATGCTACATCATCTCATCCTAAATGTATACACAATGCTACAGTGCACCATCACCACAATGCTACATCATACACAAAATACACTATACCAATACATGACACAAGACATTACTACCACCATTACAACAATATAGTATCACACCATACACTACGCCAATACTAAACTTGGAAGCTAGTAATAAATGGGCTTTCTATCAATGACAGAACTTCGTCCTCCACTTCCTCACACTCATCTAACTTTCAGCTCCACCTCTACTAGCCAGAGACTCAATATTGAACCTCTTAATACCACACTACTGATGTATGTGCACCATATTAGTGAAAACATCAATTCAAAACTGTCAGCCCCTCAGGACAGACTTAAGCTCAACTTATGTATATTTTTATGTTTTATGACAGCCCTATTCTCATTCTTTTAACATCTTCAGAGTACTGGCTTTACAGAACAGTGTAGATATATATATATATATATATATATATATATATATATATATATATATATATATATATATATATATATATATATATATATATATATACCAATCCCACTCCACAAAGAAACGGGTCCGACACATGCTCAGTGGCTCGAAGGAGATTTATTGAAGGTTTCCCAGTAAAAAGCCTTGTGGTGGTGAAATGAGGGCGGACGCGTTTCAGTATATATATATATACATACATACATACGTAAGTATATATATATATGGGATCACATTGGGAAATCACTTGGATGTTAGAGTTCATTCGTTGAAATGGGACTCATTACTGACATTGTTCGATTGTGGACCCTGGTCACATTTTAAGGAGAAAAAGCACATATTAACATGATTCCGTATTTGGTAACTAATGTTTTGTTCTTTCATAGGGTTTGCAAACTTTATTTTTGAGGAAGCTGATGGGTCTTCGTCAATCTAAAAAATATATATGGCTAAAGGCAAAAATATTTTGGCCTCTATATAGATAGATAGATAAATAGACAAAAGTTGATGGACTGACAGACAAGCCGATGTACCGATAGACTACTAGATAGAGAGATAGATAGAAAGGGAAAGACTGTTAGATAGACAGACAGGTAGATAGATAAGTATACTGAGTGACAGGTTAAATAAAAAACACAACTAGATAGCCAGGGAGATAGATACAGAAACGTGTAGATAGTAAAGTAGACAAACAGAACGACTGGTAGATAGACAGATCGGTAGACATACAGGTATTTAGTTAGACAGACAAACCAATAGATAGGGTTGTAAAGATACACAGATAGACAAATAGGACACAGAACTTGAATAAATGCACAGTTTAAAATAGTAATAGAATATTTAAGTAACTCTATAACCATGACATACATGTGCACTGAAAGCAAACTAGTAAGCCATACAAGCAGGACATACAGATTAACTGGTTTACAAATATAACTGTAGTCCTCAAACTACATACCAGCATGACATACAGGAGTGCAGTTCTAAATGCACTTCATTGCATGCATACTAAAAAAAGGATAACTTAACAAAGAATATTTTCAAATGGACACAATCTGTTATGCTGTGAAATAGAAGCAGTCAGAAAAACGAATGCCACTCAAAACAAATTTACAACCGCATTAGCAAGAGACAGGAAATTATAAAGCTGGAATGTGCCCTGTTCTCACATCAAAAGCAGCTGGTGGAAAGCATACTGCTATTACACCGATCTAAGCTCAAGGGCCCCACTAATGTAAGAATCAAACTATCCTACATTTTATGTTATTCTGTAAATGTTATTCGTTGCTGAGGAAACTCTATTTGTTGGCCATCCTCAGTGCAGCCAATATTTATATTGTAGAGCTGCCTTTATCTACCTAAAACCTTACCCATGATCAAGATCTGCTTCTCTGCTGCCACATATATTGAACGCATCATCAGGCAGATGGCTACTGATTTTATGTAAAGTTTTAGGAATTCTAGGTGTTCAAGGAATTCACCTTTGTCTGTCTATATGGACAGTGACATAAGCTAAGCCTTACTCACCTCTTAATGCTAATTGCACATGCGTTATGAATATATATATTTAGTCCCCCCCTCATAGCCATATTTCCTTCTACCTCATATCTGTTTGTTTTTATACGTGTTATTATATTGTCAATCTGTAATCTATACTCTATGTTAAGCGCTCTGATAACCACGGGTCTTGTTCGCGCTATACAAAACACTATAATAAATAAATAAATAAATAAAAATAAATAAATAGGTGGATACTTTAATGTATTTTTATTTTACTGACCGCTGTGCCTTTTATTGTTGTACTCATTGTCCTTAGTATATCTCATCTCTTGCTCAGATGATCCCGGGGGACAAAGCAGACCCCTAATGAGTTCCCTCTTAAGGATTTCTTCCAAGGTTTTTGTTCCTTTGGTTTTATCTGAGCTTAGTGGAGCTTCATTGGACTACTGATGTTGTATGATTGTTTACTTACTGTTATGAATTGAGAATTGTATTTATAATGTTTTTAAGTATTTCTACTGTTTTGCACTGTGTACTTTTATGGTTCAGTTGAGCCGAAATAAAGTTGATTTAATTGAATTGAAGTAATAACAAAAACACTGGCACTAAAGGCAACTCCCTTGTGAAAGAACACAATGCAGTCACTCAAAATAAAGTTAGCCAGTGGATGAAGTAGGCTGACCCACTGTCCACTATCCCATGCTATGTGCTGTAGTAGGCAGAAGCAGAAGATAAATCACACAACAGACCAAAGCATAAAGTGAGCTGGCTAAAAGCCATTTTAAGTAAGTGTATTTTACATAAAATTTTAATAGAATCAAAAAGTCTTAAATAACACCTGAGCTAAAAAGGATTTCCTACAAAGCTTGAAAAGGAGAATGTTCTGAAACCGTGGTAGTTTGGTTTGGTTCTAAGTTGTGGGTACTGAGCATTCCAATATTTTGCACTCAAAACTACCCAAGCAGTCATTTGCGTTTTGTATGATTGAAGGGATGGCTAGGAATCAGACGTGATGCACATTCTCATTTGGGTTTCATATGATTGAAAGAGTGGCTAGGAATCAGGTGTGATGCAGCTGTGTGAAAATTCTTTGCGGTATGTAATTGGAGAAAGAGTTTAAAAATTGATTTTGTTCTAAAAGGCCTTGTGCATTACACAAAGTGACTTGAATCTATTCATAGTATTAACTCCAGTTAGTAAAGTTCTATAGAGCCAGTCTGCCCTGATCACATTTACCAAGATCTAGGCACAAGTTGATGGCCTCTGGAACATATTAGTCAAGTTGTTCGGCAGGTATGCATGGATCAAATTGCAGCAGTCTTTCTGTCCCAAACCAAGGCATCATGTAAGTTAGATTCAGTTAGCAGTTTGCAGGAAAGCAATACTCTGCATGAGTAAGAGTTTCTTAACACCCTCCCTTCACTACACCATTGTTTTAGTAAATTAAATATTTCATCAAAGAGAATCCCCCAGTTTTTTGTTTTCTGAGTGGTGGGGGAGATGGCTCCAAACTGGAAGGCCTCTGAAATAGATGGGAGTTTTTGTCGTCTTTTTCAATATGAGGATTTCCATTTTTGCACCATTTAAGCAAAATAATGCAATCTTGGAATTTATTTGCTACTGCTCTTTACAGAATTGTCTAGTTCCTTGACAAACTCGACATTCAACGATAATGACAAAACACTTGTGGGTTTGCGATGGATATATTTATGGAACTGATACACTACTGCATGTTTCATCTTAAAAAGCGATGTGCCCACTGCTAGTGAGGAATTAAAATGATTACATCAGATGACAGGGTCCGAAGACTCATTCCATGCAAGATGCTGGACGGAGATCCGAAGACATGTTAGTCATTTTCATCTTAGATCAGCATCAACAATAGAAAGACAAATTCCATGCCCAGTTATACACCCTTGCACAATTCAGCGACATCCATTGCCATGTTTTCAAATAGCTTCCAGAAATAGGATCTTCCAGTTGGACCTGGCAGTTTCTCCAACTGCTCTGTGTAGTCTGCGCCTATTCCCTAGTTCATTCTTTGTGGTTCTTGTGGGTCCAAGCTTCATTTTAGATATAACTGATGATCCCAAATTTGACTGCATCTTCTTTGCAACATTCACAGTCTTTGTCTAGTTGCCACATGTCCATGTTCACTATGGCTAAGTTCATGCATTTAAGTGTCAGTATGCATCGCCTTCAAGACCCTTAGTTGTATGTCTCCTGGTGGCATCAAGAATCTTGTTCAAAATCCAAACTCTGGTTCATTGCTGCTGGCTACATTTGCTGTTTCAAGAAGGTTCTCAACATTTATACTATGTCAATGGCTCCATCCTAACTACTCAGTCCAATTTTCTAGTGACATCCAGTGTCTTATTTTCAATCCTTATATGATGGCACATGTCCCAAAGGGGATTACCTTTGGGATATCCCCTTTGGGATATCCCAATGGTAATCAGAGCGCTTGCTATTGTCCATGGCCATGTTAGTACTTTTGTGGACATACCTAGTAGGGATTTTAAATCTCTTTTGTAGTCCGTTCCAAAATTCAAAATGCATTTGATATCTAACTCAGACTGAGGCTCCTGAAGAATGCTTGAATAAATGATAATCTTCAAAGTTCTTACAGTTGTTTCAAGCTTCGCAAATAAAACCCTGTAGGTAAGCATGATGATGTTCGAATACTGATGTTGGCTGCAGAAGAGTGGACCTTCCTGCTTTTCCCAATGGAATGATTCTTCCATTTATAAATTATGTTGCTCTGTTTCATATTTACTGGAGTTTCTTGAAACTACATCATGTGTGTGTTTCAATAGAATTGTGTTCATTCGGTGATATGTATGCTGGACACATTTTTTTGTATAACAGTACAAAGAGAAATGTCTGTAAATGATTTCCAAAACATGAACCAAGGTACAAAGCAATTAAATACTGTGCAAAGGGAGGCTTAACAACAAAAAGTGTGCACAAGAAATAGGGTACAGCGGAGCAAGAGGGGTAAGTGGTTTGAGTGGTATTTAAGGTGTTCAATCTACCTCTGTGTACTCTGCACGTCTTTGATGGCCTGTGAGGGGATTTCCCGCCTGACCTTGTTCATCCCTCTGTGCTGCATACAGTGTTCAGTTGCTCTCTACATGTCTTTGAGATTTAGCCTCAGAATAGAGCCATATCACGTGGCCAGAAAGTGGTAAACAAGCATTATAAAAGTTAATAGGCCTAGCTTTAATTTGGGGAACACAAGCATAGTCTGACAATCACAAATACTTTTTGCATGCATTGCCTGCACAATTTCTGCTTAGCACAACAAATTCAACCCTATTGCCTTTACTAATGCTGGGGAAAAGGTTTTAAATTGAAGCAAGGTTTATTTTCTGTATAGAATGCAGAAAGGATATAAAAAATTGAATGTGGCAAACAGTGCAATGATTGAGTGTATTTTCAGAGGCAAAAAAGTGTCTCATGCATTCCAATCTAAGATATTTGTACGTGGAATAACACACTAAACATGCAAAAGAATGAGGTGAGTGAGAAATATTCTGTGGTTGGAGTCAAAGCCACATTGAATATTTTGAATAATTGGTAGCAACAGCTCATTGAGACATTTTCACTGTCAAGCCAGACCTAAAAAGGAGGTCTTGTTTTGAGTGAAAGAGGGGCCACATTTTGTCCAAATCAACATCAATCTGCGGTAAATGCAAAAATTGCCAAACTGACTTTGGAAAAGAAAATATCCAAGGGGCATATTATCAAGGGCTTAATCGCCGCTTTAACAATGCAGCGCTAACATGCATTAGCGGGTGTTAGCAGCCGTTTCAGTGACGCTACGCATCTTAGCGATATACATCGCTAATGAGATGCAAAGTGGGCGTTCGGCCTGGAAACATCACGGAAAAGGTCACTAACTGAACATCGCGATATCAACAATGCGGCCCGCAACCTCTTAACAATGTAAAAAGTCAGGCTAAGCGCGCTTTTCGCCAGATTCTAACATCTCCTAAAATCCTGACTTAGCCATCCCCTTAATGGGAGGTGGATCATCAGGCTAAGTCCACCATGGCATATCTAGAAGGATTTCCCTATCTCTGTAGTTCTATCGCTGGATTTCTAGCGATATCCACCCAAAATGTCGCTATCGCTGGATTTTTTATCGCCCTGGTGATAAGCGCTGTTATTAATGTGCTAACCGGGCGATAAAATCCAGCAATAAATAAAAACGCGCTAAACGTGGTTAGCGATATTTATCGGCATCTGTAGCTAATATGCCCCTTAGTTCTTGTTAGGTGCTGGCATAACTTGTGTAATTTCGGATAGTGTAAATCTGCAAAATGACCACAAATTAGGCATGATTATTCAAAATGTACCTCGATCTGAAACAATTACCCCCGAATGGTTCGTGCAGATAAAAATTCTACTTGAAAGTGTAATTTCAAGTTGATTTCTGGTTGTTCACGTTTGGATTTGCAGATTTACGTTTAAAATTTGCTTGAACGGTCTGCTCGGGTAAAAATAATTTACCTGCGATGCACTGAGGTAATAAATATACCTAAAATGGTGCATATGTTCATAGATTTCCCGAATGGTGCTTCTCACGTTAAAATACCTCCATGAAATTACGCATTGTTTTTTTTTAATAAACATTTTTATTGTCATTTTCCATTAAGTTCCACAATTTGCATCACTATAAAAAATTTAAGGCATGTACAAGTTACAGTGATTGTTCATAAAACAATTGTTCGTGTATCAGCTTCTCGTCCCAGTTACTCCCCATCCACACTCATAACATTACTACATAAAATATGAAATACCATACAGTACAGTGGACCTTAATCATTATTCACTCATCAGAAGGTGGGGTACAAATATTTCCTCTAAAGTTATTCCATTTTCCCCACACTCATATCCAGTTTTTTGGGGCACCCTCTATGTACATATACCACTTTCTCTGCTACCATTGCGCCATCCATATCGCTACACCATTTACTATAGGCAGGAACTGTATGCGCTCCCCAGTGTTGAGCAATGTTTTGTTTAGCCATCATCATGCCCAGTGTTGCCCAGTCCTGTGCCACATGGTTAAGATCTGTCGGTTTCCAAATTTTGAGGAGACATCGCTTGGGTTCCGGCCCGACGCTGGTTACACTAATTTGTGTGACTGTGTGCATAACCGCGTTCCAGTATGACTCGATCTCTAGGCATTCCCACAGGGTATGGTAAAAAGTACCTGGTGCCTGCTTTGCCATAAACAGAGTGGGGTATCAGTTTTTCTCATTCTGTGCATAGTTAGCCTTATATAGTAGATTCTGTGAAGTATTTTTAGTTGTACTAACTTTAGTTTGGAGGGTACTTCCACCTACCGCGGGGACGCCAGTAACTCCTGCCAGTCTGTCTCGTCCAGCTGCCATATTTCTGTCTGCCACTTTTGTCTAAGAGTAATCGTGGGGTCTGGTTTATTATCTTTCGATAGGTTAGGGAAATGGTTTTTTTAGTCATGTACTCCGTCAACAGTCTGTCCTCTAATGGGGAGGTTTCCGGGAGTATAGTACCCGATGGAATAGTCTTCATGAGTGCATGTTTGACCTGCATGTAACGAAAAATGTCTGCTGATGCCATCCCATACTTTTCTTGAAGCTGGGGGAATGTAAGAACTTCTCCCTTACTCCATAGGTCACCTACTCTTGAAATACCTATTAAGTCCCATTGCCTGAAACCTTTACTATTACGAAGTCTTCCCAATCTCCAGCTCTCCCAAAGCGGTGTGGATTGTGTGATAATCCTCTCCCAACCGAGCGTACGGAGTGCAGTAAACCATATTTGTACGGTGTGTGCAGTTGACCCCAGAAGTGCTTTATGTCGGGGTTATTGTATAGTGCTCCCATGACACCATCGTCTCCCGGGATGTGCCTCTTGTGGGGCTTGGAGCCAATGATTTATCACGCTTAACTGGGAAGCCCAATAGTATGTTTTTATATTTGGAAGGGCGATCCCACCATCATACCAGCCCTTCACTAACTTTTGCATAGCTATTCGGGCAGGTTTCCCATTCCAAAGGAGGTTACTTACTTCTGTTTCTATTGCTTTGAAATAGGTAGAGGGTACTAGGAATTGGGTGTTTTGCAGGGCGTATAGGAATCTAGGGAGCACCATCATCTTGAAGAGAGCAGCTCTTCCTAGTAGCATCAATGGTAGGGCCTGCCAATGTTTGACATCGCTGCGGAGTCTTTTTAGGGGTTCCTGGAGTTTTTTTTAGGTAAATAGCATGGGCTGGGGTGTGATATAAAGTCCCAGGTACTTGAAACCCTCTTCTGCGATATGCATCGCACAGTTCCTTGGTAATCGTGGTGCGGAGCTGCTCAGCATATAAAGCGCAGAGATTTGGTCCATCTAATACTATACCCATAGAATTTGCCATACACATTGCAGATATCTAGGAGTCTGCTGATCGAACGTCTCGGGGATGCCATGTATAGTAGAACAACATCCGCATATAAGGGAATGCGGTCCTCTCATCTCTCCGTCCACTTAAGCCCATGGATAATCGGGTCCCTTCTTATCCAGGCTGCCAGTGGTTCAAGTACCAGGGCAAACAGGAGCTGCGACAAGGGGCAGCCCTGCCTTGTTCCACGTCCCAGAGTAAATTCTGTTGAAATCCTCCCATTCACCACCACATGTGCTAGAGGTTTCTTATATATTAACTGGACCCAAAAGCAAACTTTGGGGCCAAAACCCATGTGTCAAAGGACTGCAAAAAGGAAAGGCCATTCGACTAAATCAAAGGCCATACGTGCATCTAATGAGAGGATGACAGCGTCTTCTTGGATAATGGGTATGCGGGCCATTACGTCATGTAACGCGCCTTAGGTTAAGTGCAGTATTACGGCCCGGCATGAAACCAGCTTGATCTGGATGCACCCGTGTGGTGAGGCATGGCTGTAACCTGCCAGCTAGTGTTTTTGCCAGTATTTTGGCCTCTGCATTTAGGAGTGATATTGGCTGATAGGAGGTGCATTCCTGGTTTTTGAATTGCTACTATAGTCGCTAGTCCCTGATCCCTGGGAAGTTCCCCTGCTTCTAGGCTGGCATTATACATATTAAGCAAGTGCAGCGCGAGTTTGGTTGCTGCTTTTTTGTAAAGTTCAATAGGTATACCGTTGGGTCCTAGAGCTTTCCCAGTTTGTTTAGCACCTATGGCTAGTGTCAGTTCCTCTGGTAAATTACGCATTGTTGAGTAATGGCATGATCTCAGTAATTTCACTTCAATTTTGTTACTCGAAATTACACCAATTACTCAAGAAGATTTAAAATTTCACCCAGACCTAGTTCTGCTCCGTATAGTTGAATAGGAACACATTTCTGAAACTGCAGGAAGGCTCTAAAGCAAACCTTTAGCACCAACTCAGACACTGATTCTTGGATTCTAACTTCCGCTCACTGGTTGCTTATTTAACAGAGGAAGACACTTCTAGTTTTTATTCAAATGTATTATTCCTTGCACCAAAACAAATGATCGCTCCTTACAGCTTTTTTTGCATCGGGAGACAACAGTATATGTGCACATTATCACAGAACCCCCTCCCGAGGATCAATTCTGCCCATTGTTCAGATAAGAGCAGCTGGTAAAGCCAGGTAAAGCGAAAAGTAAATGTATGAAGTTACAAATGATCATTGCGTAAGTTATTGCAACCATGTCAACTCACGCATAATCTTGTCCTAAAAATGACAACAAATATGAGAATACCTATCAATCAATAATCGCCCTGTAAATGAAGGACCAGTGAATGTTTCCCCATCAGCAGGATCATATATTTTCTCACTCTTTGGCCATCTGAAGTAACCTACTGCAACCTCTGTACATAACATTTTGAGCCTGATTTAATAAAGATGATTTTGTAAACCAATGAGTGCAAATTGTACACTGGTAACATCCCTTCATCTTGTGAAGTGGCTTATGTACTAATCAATCGCGTCTCAAAATCAGATATTCATAGAGGGTTGCAAAACTTCCCGCCATATAAATATTAATGATGCAGAACATGTAGGGCGGCTTCGAACGTACAAACGGAGACCATGAAGGGACAGCAGACCTCCAAACCTGTCTTTGAATTCCTGGCATGGTGGCATTTATGTCCCTTACAATTGCTGCTTTTAAAAAAAAACATTTTTACATGCTGAGAAGACATTGGGTGAATATGTCTATGTCTATGTAAGGGTATTTATTGAGCACTCTGTTACTCCAAAGAGTGTCCTGGAGCTAAAGACTGAAAAGGGAGCAGCGGGGAGTAAAAGATTATTGGCAAGTGTAGAGCCAGGTTTTCAGTTTCTTTCGAAACAGAGGTGTCGATTCAATGTTTCATTAGTGAGTTAGGTCAGGTCCCTGGAAGGCCTTTCTGGGTAACGAGTAAGGTCTTGAAGATTGCTCTTTTCCTTACTGGGAGACAATGAAGGCGCCTCAGAAGGAGGGACACATGCGTATTCCGGGGAAGCTCAAATATGGTACGGGCTGCTGTATTCCGGACAAGCTGAAGTCTGTCCAGAAGATAGCTAGGCATGCCAAGATAGAGACCATTCCCGTAGTCCATCCGGGATATAACCAGGGCTTGAGTCACCTGTTGTCTGCTAGCTCTTGATAGAAAAAATAAAAATTTCCGCAAGAGACGTAGCAGGACAAAACAGGTGCATACCACCGCATTGAATTGGGCGCGGAAAAGCAGCTGGTTATCCATTATGAACACCTGATTTTTCACTGTCGAGTTGTTGTTCGCCATGGGGGCTGGTGCGTCCGCTGGCCAGAAGACTTGCAGCGGTGTCTCAGCGCCCCTGCGAAGAAGAGTAACTCTGTCTTCCCTGTAGTGTATTTCATCTGATTTGCAGCCAGCCACCCAAAAACTGGCGAAAGGCAGGCACTGATAGACAACCCAGGACATGGCTTGTTGTTCTGCCATGTAAACAATATGTAGAGGTCTCCTGGATACCTGTCTGCTCCCCGAGGCAGCCCCTAAGGGGACAGCCTCCCCTTGTGAATCGGTTCCCACCCTTGTTTGGGGTTGTTCTCTGTCTAATGGGTTGTGACCACAATTGCACCACTTGAGACTGCAAGACCCTTCAATGCCCTCTCCTAGTTACAGTTAAGAAAGGGTCACAAAACTGTTTGGGCAAAATGTATTTTGTATATTTCAGAAACGTATTTTGTGGTCACAAACCCTGTGTTTTTTGCAGTTCTCTGGCTTTGCGATAGGAAAATACCTTTGTACACTGCGTCATTTTTTTTTTAAACTCACCCTTACAGATCACCAAAATATAACTTTCCCTCCTCTATCTGCTATAGTCATGGAACTAGATTTACGGATTTGTTGAAATGTGAGTTTTAATCTTCTTTAAATTTGTGGGGAAACGATGGTTCTCTTTTTTTGTTTTTACAGTGATGGCATTTACATCGGCCTGTAATTGCTGTGCATGAGAAGTCATGGTTCAAAAGTCCACCGGGGTGAGATTTCAGATTTAAACCAAAGGTTAATGTTTTAACATCAAACAGGTTGTTTACCTCACATGAAACTCCATCAAAGTCAACGGGGCCAGAGAAAAAGTGCCTCCCAGGTTTTTTGCAGATCCATGAGGTACACAGGAACGGGAATCCATTAGCTATAGCACCCAGTTCACCTTATATACATCGTATTAATTATCTCCCAATGTTTTTCATTTACTCCTCATCATTCCTTGTATTTTCATCGGTTTGCTCTCCCTGGCTCTTTTTACTGCACGGCATTCGCCTGCCTTACTCTCTCCCATCCTGATGCATAGTGCTCCGATGGCTTTCTGCCAATAGTACACTCTATATGCAGACTGCAAATATAATATAAAATAATTGTGATTTAATTCTGGAGGAATAAATTGCCATCTTAAAAATAAGTATGAATAAACGTTCAGTGCCAATTATTGTAAATCCCATTTCACAATCGACCATTATTCACAATAAACCCATTGCTTTAATGTAATTTTTCTTAGGAGGCAGCCCAATTTAAGACGGCCCCACTTTTTCAACTAGGACAGCCTATTTGCACCATATTGCCATATTGGCTGCTCAAAAGTAGGGGCCATAAAGAAGCCTGGTGGGGTGAGCCGAACACTTCACTGCAAGAGGAAAGGGCCTGTACCCCTCTATGAGGGAGAGTCTTAGGAGCCCCAAAGTGTCCTGCAGCATGGACTGCATTATGTGCCTGGGGCACAAAGGTTGCTTTGCAGCTCTACTCTGCCCATGTTCTTAGCACCAGCAAGTATTAAGGCACTAGAGAAAGCTGTAGTGCAACGCATGCCCTCCCCTTAAAGGAAAACCAGAGTGTCAGAGGAGATTCTACATCGATAGAGGCTTGTGCACGAAGACCGAAGTCATTGCTATGACCAGGGGTGGGCATCAACTTGTTTAGGTGGTGAGCGTTGTGATTGGAAATGGGTAAGAAGTGCTGTAAGAATGCCACAACAAAGCTGCAAGTTCCCCCATGTCTCAAACACATCAACTCTGGAACAGCTTTCACAATTGGTACTGGCTTGTCTTGACTGGTTCTCCGCAGAGGGTCTTCCACTTCAGTCCCATAGGTGAGCCTTGGCCACCGTCGTCCCTCGTCAGAAGGAAAAGGCTCAGGTATGTGTTTTTGCTTTATGGTTTAGTCAAGGCAGGAGGTGAGGGATAAATAATAGCTATGCATAAATGTGAAGGGAGGGGGTAGAGGTTGGAGCAACCAAAAGAAAAATAGTAGCCGATGATTTCTGCTTTTGTCTTTCTTTTCCGTCTCACTTATTTCCTTTTCCCTGGGTCCCTTTCACCCCTCAGCCTCCCCTCCCATCCCTCAGGGGTAACAAGTGCTATATGAATGCAAATCTTTCTTCTCCTTTTATCCATCCGCTATCCTTCTCACTCCAAGTAACAGACTAATATCCACCACTGAAATGACCTCATATTTCACCATATTAATTCACCACTAATCCTCTATAGGCTCCCTGAATAGCATGCGTCAACAAGCGAGCGATAGATAAATATGAACCTTTGTCCTACTCTATCCTTCTGCTATCATTCCAAATCCAAATAACTGATTAACCTATCCACCACTTAAAATGTACTTGCATGTTTCGCTATACTAATTCAACACTAATCCTCTGTGGGTCCCGGAGTAGCGTGCTATCTGCCAAAAAAGCGCTTCGACGCCTCGTCAGGGGTAGTAAGCGCTATATAAATGCAATTACAATACAATACACTACAATTGTAAACAAATCAGCGGGGATAGTCCAAGGACACCGGCCTCCATGGAGTGTGCAGTGCAAATCATTCTGAGCGGTGTAGCCGCCCCACCGCCCGAAAGCAACGAAGATAGCAGGTGCTGCCTGCACAACCAAAAGATAAAAACAGACAATATGTTACTGTGCAACCTGAGAGAACACCAAATCGGGGAACAGCCACGGCCCATGCAAGAAAGATCGGTGGGGCCGGGTGACGGGGATTTCGACGGACGACGACGAAGAAAATGCATTATTTATTTAATTTTCGCTCGTCATCGTCCGTCGAAATCCCGCCCACCTGGCCTCACCGTTCTTACCTATACGGGCCGCGGCTGTAGGGGAAAGAAGCCCATACAGACACGGAGTAATCACAAGTGCTATCCCCACTCCTGTTGGTCTCATCTAGGACACAGACAAACAGTGTCTGCAACACTACAGAAACCAACACAGACACTATTAGAGGTTCTCTTGAAGAAACAAGCAAGGAAATGTCTCCAGTAACTTCTGAGTATTACGCAAATGCCTAAAATAAGTTGTTGTGGTCTGATATATTAGACAGAGTGCTATGTTTTGTATGATTTACAGTATTTCTTTTTCAAAGACTAACCACTGGACATTAAATTATTTTCTTTCTGAGTCTCTAAGACCACACCATTTTCCTGAGTAAACCTAGTACTGCTGGACTTCGCTACCCCGAGGACGGGGAGCTAAAGGGATGTTGATGGTGCATAGTTTTGGGCAAAATTTATGGTTACGCTCAAGGACACCAGTGGTAACCGTCTATGACACTATCTGGGTCCAGTAATCCATGTCTGGATTTGGACTTCTGGAAAAGGTTCCACACAATGCATTAAGTTGTGTCCTGGAGGAGTTTACACAATGTTTCATTGTTCTAAAAAAAAGTATAAAATTGGTTCAGTTGTGTAGATATAAACACAATCATGTCCCAAAAAGTTAGTGTGTGTAGTGCTACATGAATTGTTATCATAAACGAAATAAAACACATTGGGGCATATTTACAAACCAATTTTGGAGTGCGTTGTTACGCCAAATTTGGAAATGTCACGCTCCAACATTTTTAAAATGCAGGGATGCACCATATTTACAAAAATACTGCACATCCCTGCACTTCCCCTAGCGCTACAAAAGCTGCCTAGTGCCAGCGCAGGCACTCTTGTGCCACAAAGGTGCCTGTGCTGCAGGGGCGATTGTTTGTGTGCAGGAAGTGGCACCTTCCTGCACATAAACAATCATTAATGGTGATTTGCTCTTTCTCATTCAGAATGCAGAACACATGGAAAGAGCAAACATTAATTATTTCTCCTTGTATCACCATTCTAAGAACCAAATATTACCTGCATTAGTATTTGCCACTGCTCCTGCCTAGTTAACTTGGGTAAGCGTAAAAAAGCAATGGGTGTTGCAGTGGAACACAAACTGCAACACCCATAGATACATCAGGGCGACAGGACCCCCCAACCCACACTTAGCATGCATCCCGCAAATAACACACTAGACACCAGTGTTACATTGGGAATAACTGCTGCAGGTTTATTTTATTACATACAACGTTATGTAATCATAGTGGGTTATCTTACGGGCAATCCAAGGGCAGGCCGCATTCTCGCCACCTGCCCGCCTGATGAGCCAGGCAGCACCGTGGCGTACTACCATGTGCTGCCCCTTATGGTAAACATTATACTCACGCCCCTTGCGGGGCGTACTAGGCAAACCCCCGGTTGCACAGGCCCACAACCGCCCGAAGGACCAATGGGGCGCCGACACGTGTTCCCGGAACCTCCCATGAGGCCCCAGGTCTTAGGCTCTGGCACCCCTATGTGCCCGCTGAGGTCCAGTGCTGAACTTCTCTGCTTCCGGATTGCCCTGTAACTCCGCCTGCAACGAAAATTAAAACATTAAAACGTTCAAACTGTCCTCCACAAGCTGACACACAGGGTGAGAGGTCGGGAGGGAAAATGTGTGTCCCCACACGAGGACACTACGGCGCGTCCGGTGCAGCAAAGAGGCAGAGAAAATGGCGAGGGGGTTTAAGTACCCCTCGCCCCGCCTGCCGCACCGGACATGCCCACCCAGCTCCTCCTAACTCCCCTCGGGACTCCGCCTGCCCGGGGGAGGAGAGAGGCTAGAGAGGGTCGGGGGGAAGCCCTCTGTATCTAAGGGGCCGCCCTCCTGTTGGCCACTGCGTGGCCTCGGGCAGCCGCATTGCCCGCCTCTTTGCAGCAGCAGGCTGCAGCACTAAGGGGCATATTAACAAGGTGGTGTTAAGCCACATTAAGTGGCTTGGCGCCACCTTGTAAATATGTGAAATGGTGCTACGCCACCGGAGCGCCAGAAAAAGTGATGCTAGAAGTCGAAAGAAACTTGTAAATTTGTCCCAAGATGTTTCTCTTGGTGCTGCTGAGTCACCACTTGAACCAGCCCGACTGTGAAGGCTCCGTATTCCTATGTGAGATTATATGGGATGACATTCAAACGCAATGAAGTATTTTTGAAGCTCCACCACCATGTGAAAAGCTAGAGACACACAACAACATGTTAAGGTCACAGGGAGCAGACAGATAAGAGAGACCTACCACTGGGGGAAGGGTTTTTCTTGGAATAAACCTAACACAGTAGAGGTGGACTTTGGATGAGCTGTAGAAACTCTCCTTTAGAGGCCTGCTTAAATAAGAGTGCACAAGGGTTACAGCGGGAGAGGCTGTTACCCAAGCAGCAGTATTAGTTTAAATCGCGTATCTATATGAAGAATGTGAAGAAATCGTTCTCCCATGCCCGTCATCTCCTACTTGTCTCTCCTCGTGGGGCCAAGTGGGGCCAAGTTACAATAGATGAAGTAGGAAACATGCTTAATTCCATGAAGAGCGGTTCCCCTAGGGACCCTGCTCCACTCCGGATCCTCAAGGAGGTAGCTTCCACTATCATCCCCCCCCTCACTCATCTGATCAACGCCTCATTCCAACAAGGAGTTGTACCCCTGAGTTGGAAGACGGCTGTCGTAAAAGCCCTATTGAAGAAACCATCTCTTGACCCTGAGAATCTGGCCAATTACAGGCCTATTTCCCTTCTCCCAGGAGTCAGCAAAATCGCAGAAAAACTAGTCAATAGGATACTCTCACAGTTTCTGGAGGTCAATAATAAACTAAAAAGCTCCCAGACGGGCTTTCGACCAGGGCAGGGCACTGACATCGCCCTCCTGGCAGCGGTAGAGGAGGCCAGAGCACTATTGGATGGGGGAGGATCAGTGGCAGTGATCCTCCTTGACCTTAGTGCGGCGTTCGACACCGTTGACCACCAACTCCTCATTGAAAGACTTAAAAGAGTTGGCGTGGAAGGCACAGCCCTGTCCTGGCTCTCATCCTTTTTGGCCCAACGGACCTACCAGATCTGGGAGAAGAACGCCCGCTCCTCCGAAATGCCCCTCCAATGTGGTGTGCCTCAGGGCTCCTCCCTGAGCCCCACATTATTTAATATCTATATGTCCACATTGGAGGAGGTTATTGAATAGATCAGCCCTTAAGCTAAATGGGACGAAAACTGAGGTCCTTCTGCTTGGTCCAAAAGGAATCTCACTTTCCCCGGACATCTGGCCAGCCTGTCTGGGCCCTCCCCCTGAACCTAAAACAGAGGTAAAAAGTCTGGGTGTTTGGATCGACTCTGATCTTTCATTCAATATTCAATCTAAGAAGGTAGTCGGGACCTGCGTTGGTCTCCTAAAAACTCTGAGGAAAGTCCTGCCCCTCCTACCCTCCAAGTCCCAAAAACTGTTAATCCAAGGCCTTATAATATCGAGGTTGGATTACAGTAATGTGATTTATCTGGGCGCCCCTGAAGCGACCCTCAACAAGCTTCAGAGTATCCAGAACACCGCTGCC
The DNA here is from genome assembly GCF_964261635.1 of Lissotriton helveticus. Lineage (NCBI taxonomy): Eukaryota > Metazoa > Chordata > Amphibia > Caudata > Salamandridae > Lissotriton > Lissotriton helveticus. The sequence continues at coordinate 1,517,603,664 of NC_136068.1, read as the reverse complement.
CGGATTATCACAAACACCCCGGCCAGAACCTCGGCTAAACCTGCTCTCAAACTCCTCCATTGGCTCCCGATAAGGGAGCGAATTAAATTCAAGGCCTTGTGCCTTGTCCATAAATCACTGCACAATCAAGGCCCCCCAGTCCTTAGCAAATTCATCATCCCCTATAAATCTACAAGATCCCTCCGCTCAGACGCAGAAAACTTCATTAACGCCCCAAGATTCAAGAAAGCCCGATCAGGAGGAAGACGTTTTTCGGTCCAGGCTGCACGTCTCTTGAATTCGCTCCCCCGTGACCTACGACTTGAACCACAATATCTGCGCTTCAGGAAGCAGCTAAAGACTCATCTCTTTCCCTAATCATATTTGTCTGCCCTCTCCTTACTCTGTATCTTTGTCCCTCCCCACCTCCTTCTTTTTCTCTTGGTCCCTGGCCCACCGTACTTCAGAATTAGGGTCCCTAGCGCTGGGATACCTCTGGGTGACTACGCGCTTTACAAAAAAAAAAAAAAAAAATATGATGTCTCTGTAGAAAACGTAACAATATGCGAGAATTTGGATATGCCCTACCTCTAGGCGGCACCCCAGGGACACCACAGCTAAAGACACCGTATATGTATAGGAGACCAGGAGCACCAAAAACTCTGTGAGAGTATTTGAATTCACACCATAATGCTGTGGTTGAAGGGGCTGAAGACCACATAGCAGTGATATGAAGTTCGCAGTGATCAATTTTATTTTACTGCTGTTTACATTTTTTGTGTGTTTGGTGTCATTTAAGTTTCTAAAGTACTTTAATGCACTCTTGCCTGGGTAGCAAAATGTGGAAAAATATAAACGATGAGGTTAATGAATCATTCAGGGTTTCATCGCTGCTTTGGAAGAGCGCGTAGAACCTCCAGTTCACATGATAAGTTTCCTCTTCCTGGTTCAGCCATCTTGTCGGCACAAGCACTCATATGTCTCAGGGAGTGTGGAATGTGAGAATTAAAGTCATGAGTCTTGCACGATCCCAAGCAGTTTTCCAATATACGCCAAAGGGCATGTTACACCATCTGACAAACCGGTTCTCCTGACCCGCCTGGCTACTTTCCAGGTAACCCGCACTCATATAAAGTGTACATTACAGTTTGCTTTTATTCCCTGGTAGTTGTGTGTGTGTATGTTTTTTTCTAACATTAGGACAGTACCTAGCAATGACGTCTTTAGGGCAGCCATCAAACAAGGTACAGTCAAACCGGTTCTCCAAACCCACTTGGCTACTCTCCAGGTAACCCTGCACTCATGTAAAGATAGTGTACATTACAGTTTGTTTTTGTTTCCTAGTAATTGTGTGGGTTTTTTTTTCCCCACACACTGGACCTAGCAATGATGTCATTAGGGCACCCGACAAACAAGTTACTGTCAAACTGGTTTGCCTTATCCGCCTAGCTGCTCACCAGGTAACCCCACACTCATATAAAGTGTACATTACGGTTGGCTTTTTTTACACAATAGGACAGGACCTAGCAATGACGTCTTTAGGACACCCTTAGAACAGTGCTCATGCGACCCGGACGGAGTTCCACGGACAAAACAGTTTGCATAGGATATGCCAGGCAGGCAACTCTTTACATACAGGTCATGAAAAGATACACCGTTTTTGCTTGAATTGTGCCCTGAGCATACACTGCTCACACACAGCTCCAAGAATCAATATCCACAGCACGTTGGGTTTTCTAATCGATAACAGCAGGAGTGGCTCCTTTTCTATGGCAGAGGAGCGTTGTCCCACTGCTGCTACCCAGCAGAGGCAACAGTGAAAAATAAAATAATTGTATTATCATTTTCTTTTTCACCGTTGCCTCTGCTGGGTAGCCGAATCACCTGGTGAGGCAGGGCCATCCTGCTTAGCTTCAGGAGGAGGAGTTGTGAGCATTACATGTGAGCATGCTTGGAATAGTATTCCCAGGATGAGAGAAACACTGGTATTGGTACCTGGGAGCCTGCGCAGTGTGCAGCAGTCGAGGATCGACCGTACCACGTCACATGGGCTCAGCCGCCACTGGATAACAGACCAGAAGTTTGAAAACAAGGGAGGAATTGCTGAATTTTTATAAGAACGTGAACTTCAAAGGTGAAAACATTTAATTGGCCAAAAATGCTAAAACATTACATTTACTTCCTCAAAGATTAGGAGTTAACAGCATTAAATTCAACTGCATTCCAAACAGCTTTTTTCGAATTTCGATTTCCTTTGTGTAGAACTTAAAACGTAAATTGTGTGTTTTTATGTGTGTGATGAAACCCCCGATTAGAATTTTAGCAGGCTTTGAAATGTTTAAAAACGTCGTTGAGTTTAAATAAGAAAAAAATACGGGGCATATTATCAAGAACGGCGTTAAACTTATCGCCGGTTTAGCGGCAGAAAACTGCAGCTAAAGCGCCGATAATGGGCTTGATAATATGCCCTGGAGAATTCCAATAGAAGCCCATGTTCACACCAGAACATGGACTTCTATTGGAATTCTCCAGGGCATATTATTAAGCCCATTATCGCATCTTTAGCGGCAGTTTTCTGCCGCTAAACCAGCGATAATTTTTAACGCCGTTCTTGATAATATGCCCCTATCTTTTTATTGAGGAGCGGCAATGCGTTTAACAGAGTGAAATTATTTCTTGACAGACTCGCGCAACTGAAAGTCCATAGGTGCATTAAGGGTCCACGTTGTCTGCAGAAGTAAGTCGGCCTCGTCTCGCGTTAACTAGACATTTTTACAGACTTTCTAGCGGACAAAGTTACTATTCCTTTTTCTCCTATTTCAATGTGAATACCCAATTTATTTTGCAGGAAATTCAGCTGTGTGCAGAAACTAACAAGAATATTGTTAGCGGTGTCCAATCCTATGCGCAGGAGGGCCAGCCACATTTCAGATTTTCTGGATATGGACATAAGATTTATCTATTTAAATGTTTCATAAAAAGCTAACTTGTGGCAATAACCACTTTGAAGCGCTAGCACTATTGTATTGTATTGGTAGTTATATAGTGCTCTCCATACTCGTTGTGAAGCCTAATTACTTTCCATATTGTAAGTAAGAAGCGAATCCATATTTGTTATTTAATTAATACTTTATCTCCCCACAGAGGTCACAGAAGCAGGCTGATTTTCATAGGGTTCCTGGAAGCCATTAGGTAGTAAATTCTAAAGCTGACCTGCTCTTTCTCGCACTATGTGAAACTGCTTACATTAGTTCCATTCAATTACTCTGATTTGTCTTGCTCACTCTAGTCCTTACTTTTGAGGAGCCTGTCTTCGCTCACAGACTATCATTCTTTAGTCCTACTTCACTTTTTTTTCAACCAAGAAAGAAAGAGGAACAATCCCGTATAGAGGGCTCCTCCTACACTCCATCGATTCTGTAATATCCAAGGTCTTTTGACCCGAAATGCCCACTGGAGGGTGGGTGGTTATGATTGGAGCAAGGAATTTAAGTATTCATTTTTTTTTCTTCCTTGCTCCAGTCCTTACTTTTGGGGAATACCCAATCCACTGTAATTTCGGGACACAGAACACAGCAGATCCAGAAAGAATGTTTAGAAGAGTTTATTTTGTGTGAAGCATAGTGCAACCGCTAATAGGTATCACACTGAATCCTTGATTGTGAAAGGAATAGCCCACATAGCTGCCCTGCAAATTTCTGCAATTGAGGTTCCCTGACCTTCGGCCAAAAATCAGCCATGCTTCTGGTTTATCTACCCTAAATTCTTCTAGGGAATACTAACCTCTAATCACAACCAATCAGAGATCTTCTCCATCTAATTAAAGTAGAAACAGGTGGTTTTAAACCCACCCCAAACATCGCCGGAACAAAGTTGATAAACAAGGAGTCTGCCTTCGTAAAAGAAGAAACTTTGTCTAGGTAAATAAGAACTACCCTTCTCGCATCCAATGAATGACGAGAACAGGATCCAAGACAAATTCTGGTAAAACCACCTTCTGCTGTAAATGAAACTGTGAGCTGACCTTAGGGAGGAAAGAAAGCCCCAGATTAAGGACCATCCTGTCCAAAAAAAGCATTTCAATCATCAAGACATACTTGTATAGCATGGCTAATTGCCCCAGGGGATATCCAGGCGCTGGCTGTGCTCCCGGTATCAGTCGAAGAGCCAGGTCTTGAGTGCCTTCCTGAAGTGGGTCAGCGGGTGTGCGGAGGTGAAGGGGGAGAGTGTTCCAGGCTTTGGAGGCAAAGTGGGAGAAAGAGCGTTCTCTGGAGCGGCAGCGGTGGTCAAGTGGTGTCTGAGCGAGGTGTGCGGAGTGAAGTTTTCTGGTTGGTTGGTGGAGGAGCAGGCGGTGGTTCATGTAGGCTGGGCCTTGGATTTGGAGGCCTTTTCAACATGGTGGTCTAGAGGACAAAGCCTTTGTTAAGTTACGAAGAAACAGTGGTTGATGTCGAAAAGTATGTTTATTCCATAAACAACCCCAATGATGCAGGTCTTTTCTCCTTCAGCAACAGAGGTCCTTGATCCCTGGATTCCACACTCCAGAATCCAGTGAAAAAGTCATCACACTTAGAACCCTGAAACTGTAACCAAGATACAACATATCTCCTTTCCTATAAAACAAATAAAACATAATGAAATGATACAAGGAAAAAAGAAAGTAAACACTATAAGAGCATGTAATGTTACCAAGAAAATAAAAATACCGATTTAAATACAATAACATTTATGTACATGAATAATCTTTCATCCAGAAAGGTTTTGACTTGGAACACGTAGATTTCTCTTTCATACTAGACACAGATACACTGACATGAGATTTTGAATGATTAGATTCTTCACCCTTGTTTTCAATTGATGCCTTAACATTAGCATCCATCAACTTTTGATCCAGATCTTGACCCAAAATATGTTTGCACTCTAAATCATTACATCTTGTTATACTTCTTATATTCCATCGTTTTCCATCACTCAATTTCACAATGTTGCCATCCATGTAAATGATTTGTTTTGGTTTGGACCATTTGGAACACCCAGGTCTAAGATTTTCCATTTAATGTGTACGTACCCATTCTCCCGCATCGAATAACCTTGGAGAACTCTTGACCTTGATATTATGATTATGAACATACTTATTCTGATACGCTTTGCGATCCCATCCTCGTGGCCACTGTTAAGTTACCAAGAAACAGTGGTTGATGTAGAAAAGTAAGTTTATTCCATAAACCACCCCAATGATGCAGGTCCTTTCTCCTTCAGCAACAGCAACCTCTGACTTGATCCCTGGGTTCCACACTCCAGAATCCAGTGAACAAGTCATCACACTTAGAACCCTGAAACTGTAACCAAGATACAACAGCCTTGACTTCCCAAATCTCCACACAGACAGAATTGTCACCAGGATAAAACCTCCCAGTTCAGAAATTGTAAGGACACCATATGCAAAGGATCAAATGGGTATTTCTGGACAGGATCCTAAACCAATACTAAATCCAAATCCGGAACCGTCTTTCTGACTGATGGTCTAGATAAAGAAAAACCTCTCAACATTCTAAAGACATAGGACTAAAGTTCTGCCACTGCAGCCCATAGCTCCTTAAAAGCTCGAATTGCTGACCATTGGATTTTCAAGGTTGACAACGACTAATCGAACGTGAGGCCACTTTGAAAGAATTCCGGATTCTGTACCTCACTACAGAAGACATGGCCACAGTCATTATTTACACATCACTCCTGGAATGGAGCCTAATGCCTCTGTTAGATTTGACGAGTCGAGGGCCTTCTACAAGATTGGACTACCAAGGCTACCTCTTTAGACCGTCTTTTCCTCTGTAAACCTAGCCTTTTAACCTCAAGCAGTACATTTTAGATACGAAAGGACTTCCATGCTTACCAATGGGCTCAGTAAGAGGAAAGAGGAATAACCCATTCCGAGCCCTTTCCCATTTGATGAGGAAGAGGGAGGGAACCAGGAAGAGTGGGGCAAAATGGAACAATCATCACTATACTTACATGCTCTCTCTTTATCCTCATGAGGACCCTTAAGATTAAAGGGATAGGAGCAACGGCAGAATAGCTTCTTTGACGATGTAAAAGTCATGTGTCTACCCCCAAATTGCTCGCTGTTTCGGAACTTGAAATGAATTATTCGGAGAATATTCTTAACTGTTGCAAACAAGCCTACCTGAGTACAACCCATCTATGTACAACACTACTGAATTGAGATGAAAAACTTGACTGTGTCTGTGTGCCACCACATTATCCACTTCCCTCCTGCGTATTGCAACTAAAGAAGAAAGGTTCAGCGCTTTCCAATATAACGTTTGAACAGCATGTGAAACTAGTAGAAACTGATGGCAGGTACTTTGCTGTTTGTTCAGTTAACTATTTGTTGTTAGATTATCTGTATTGATACCAACAGATACCACACACATTTGCCTGAATATTTCTGGCAGGCTTATGTGATCACTTCCACTCTCCTTCCAATTAGAAGACTGTAGTTCATGTAGAGGTGACCATGGGCCCTGAGAATCCTCTGAATCAAGAATGCTTCTCAAACCATATCTGATAGCAATCTGTTATGATTAACCTTATTAGGGGAGGAAGGAGAACTATGTTCTCTATTTAGATTTTGATCATTCAACACCAACCTAGCTCTTGCCTTATCTCAGGGACGCGCCTATAAAACACTAGAGCCCTGTCCTTTGTTTATTCTTTGTGAATGTTCTATTTTACTCTGTGTTTGATTATAAATGCTCCTTTTTTCATAAAAGCAACTAATTGATGGGTAACCAGGTATTGCTTCTGCTGCTGAACGTATTTTGAGTTGTGAGCCTGTGTTTAGTCCGTGTGTCTACATCCCCCCCCCGTGAAGCCTTAGACTGCTCGATCTGCGTTACCACTGATCGTCAAGTGATAAACTGATACTTGCCCAGTTGCTCAGCATCCAATGTAGGTCTGGCCCTAGGACATCAGGAGTAAAAGGCCTTCACCCCTCACGGTTGGGCAAAGTGGCTCCTGCTTGCTATGTGGCCTTCTAAACAAGGTTCTGACAATTGGATAACGAAGTGTGGGAGGTAACAAGTTGTTTTTTTCTGGATACATCCTTTCGTCTGTGGCCATATGATATCTCATTGGATGTGGGGGGCATATGGTAGGTGCAGTGTATAACCTTCTTCCAAACTACATGTGTAAAGAGTTACATCCTCCAATAATCTGCTGGGAGTGGTGTCTGACGCTTGTTATACTTAGGAAATCAGGTAGCACTAACAGAGGTGTTTAGAATACTTCACAGAGGAGAAATAGCCTTTTCTTATCACTCACATGTGCAAGTTATACTCCACAAACTACAGTATTTTAACTCAAACTAGTCAGGTTCATGGCATATTGATAATAACGTATTTGGGCTGAATTATGCACCTTTACACTCAAACATGGAGTTCTGAATGAATGATTTAAGTCCTTATATGATGCCGTCAGGGTTAGTCAATGAATGCCTTTCTGTTTAAAGGCATCTCAGGAGCACAATCAAATAGTGCTTTCGATTTAACAGTTTGTGCATTAGTATGGCATGTAATCTGAGATGCTTTAAACGAGGCAGTCAGAGTATTTGCTGGCCACATTGTGTGATAAAAGGAAAATAGTAAAGATAAATACAGGCTGCAAAACAAGCCTTGAGATTTAACTATGAATCAATGTACAGTGAATTACTGTGCATCACTGAGTGACTGACTTGTCAATGAAGTAGGTACTCTTAGTGCTCTTGTTCCTTACTACTGAGTGAACATTTCTTTTTTCTTTAAGACTGAGACAAACGAAAACAACCCGATATTATCTACAATGAGAACTTTTAAGGATGCACATTACCAAGAGGTGTAATATATTGCAAACACAGAAAAAATACACAGTACTCAAGCTAATATAAATATCAGAAGAAAATTGCATTTTATTTAATATAGTTTCAGAGAGATATAGGCAAGAAAGAAAAGAAAAAATGGAGGGAGGAGCATACATATGTCAAGAAACAAGTAAAGAAGCAATCAACAAATTCCATTTTCTTAGTAAATATTACTTTGAAAGACTTTCAAATATCAGAACCTCGCTACTAATCATTATAATTTTTATTTATGAAAATGATTTCCCTTCTAATATTAGGATATACAATGATGACACGTAGAATTTCATTACAAAAGAAGTGGATCACAGCTTTCACTTTGACCTTTTTCCAACATTGTGCTGATCTCTTATAGATTGGAGTTATGCTTTTTTTTTAACAATTGAACTGTTGCGTGCCAGTCCATACTGTGCTGTAAATTAATTTTTAATAACATCTGTATGTTTTTCATACTAAGACCGGATCCTCATTTGAGAATAAAATTAGTTTACTTGTTCTTGCAAGAGTTAAGTGTATTCACTGGCTTAAGTATAGATTCAGAGATCCTCAATAAATGCTCTAGAGTAAAATGTGTTTTCAATTCCAATGTCTTGTTTCTGTACATATTCCCTTTATACATAAATTTGTCTTCAGGCCTGGATTCTACCCAGAACTTCAACCTGTAATTACAGAATCATAAAAGAGGCAGAAATCAGTCATCAAACAGTATTCAAATTAATAGAATAATAGTTATTGAATATGCTAACCAATTCGTGAGTTTGTCCTTAGTGGACATACACACTCTTTAATTATGAAAAGGGCACAACTTTGTGTATGTGTGTTCCTGTGTTCCCCTTTATTCATAAATTCATGATCAGAATTTCTGGGAGTTTGCAAACCACAACAATTATTGGTACACTTACCGTGAGTATATAATCTCAATACCCAAAAGCAGCATGTCTTCAAAGTCTAAAAGTCATCTATATCATTAGAGGTTTTTATTAATCAAGCTTTCTTTTTGCAAGGGTAGCAATTGATTGTCCATTGAAATGATCCAATCATGGCTATACAAATGTACTATTATAAATTGGTGAGACGCTGCCCTATCCTGCAATTTACAGCAAAATATAAATTAACAGTTATTAAATAGCCTTGCATTGGTTCGTGAGCCCACTCATGGTTGGTTATTTTTACACTTTTTCATGGAACTAATAACACTCTCGGACATCATGCAGACTAAGAGGGAATTAAAAGACTCTGTTTTCCTGTCTTAACAAGCATGCCCCAGCAGACAGGAAGCAGAATATAGAGGTCACAAGACAAATCATGTAGACATTATCAAATTCAGTAACCGCAGAAGGCTCTGTGTTGACTGTCAATGGGTAACTCTATTAACATCCACATTTCTGTAGTAACTTCCATAAGGCATGCAGTTCACAGGCTCACTGCTGGCATTAGGCACCTACTCCCCTCCTATTGGTTGATGTGCTTGAGTAGTAGAACATAGCTTTATTTCGGTTACAAATCTTAAAAAGCGCAAGTAAGCATCTCATATAAACAAACAATACATGATTGTATTATCTTTTTGCCCCGTTGCAAACCTTAGAGAATCTGTTTTTAGCTCGAGTGTTGGCTGTGCCAAAAAACGAGCTCAACATATGTAACTCACAAGACAGTGGCAGTTCCTTTTTTAGAAAACAACCTACGTGTTAGCCCTGTCCTCTAGTGGTACAATATATGGAGTAAAGTAGGGACAGTGTTCAGAAAGACTATAATATTAGACTGCCTAACGTTAAATGCATGGACAAAAATAATATGGCTGATTTACATAGACAGCCACCTAAGAAAAGTGGACAATAGCATCGGAGTTAAGGATACTTTTAACATCTTCCAATATACTAAAATTTAAGTAAGAACTATACTCAGGGGAGAGAGAGAGATAGAAAGAGATACCAGAGTTTGCAAAAAATCTACGGTGTGCAGATATCTGTGAGGCCCAGTACCAGTGGGCCCACAAAACTATTTGATAAGGAACACTCAAAGCAGGTTCTATCACACCAGATTACATCTAGGAACAATGCACTTAAGGGTTTTCTTTCTAAAATCGGAGCCTGGACCGATACTTTATCAAAATGCCCATGTGATGGTAGAACTAGCCCAACCACTATGCACTTTATTTTATTTTGTAGTTTTTATAAGGACCTTAGAAAACAACTTCTAGCGCCGATTCTTAAAACTAGTAAATATATGTACTATCAGGATGTTTTTAATTATTTATGTGCTTTGGAAAATGTGAATATTTGTGGATATTTGTTTATCATCATCATTCATTATATCTGCCCTAGGGAGAATAAAAAATCTAGCACATTTGGAAGCTTTAAATTATGAGGCCGCTTTATACATCCTTTGAAGATGTCTATAGCTATATCTATTATGTCTCTTTTGAAAGATATCCTTTCTGTAGAATTTTCTAACTCCTACATAAATTATATAATCTTAAACTTAGTAAATTACTTATAGTTTTTAATATATATGCCTCTTCCTAGAGCAAAGAAATGGTTATTACTAGTTGCTCTCAATATAAATATAGCTAATCACCATGGGCCTCTTCTGATGACAGGGGACCGCCACCGACAGTCCGTGGGTGGCGGTCACTGCTTTACCGCCTGCCTCATTACAATGGCAGGTGTTCTTTGGCGGTCAGGGAGCCTATCGGTCCTTTGGAGTTGAAGTAATACCTACAATGTTGCTGGTGCCGGCCAGGCACCACCATAGGTATTACAATGTTCCTTTCCGACATGAAACGGCAGGCGGAAAGGGAAATTGGGGCCCGCAGCGGAACCCACTTTCCTCCTGGGCTTCCTCCTGGGCCTCCGACCTGGGTCCTGTGCCCCCTACATATCGCTGCACCCTGAGTGCAGAGATATGTGTAAAGTTAACTTTTTGTACTATGGGATGTGCTGCAGCCATCAGCACTCGCCGCAATACAAAATATAGACATTGTGATTGCCGTGGTGGTGGTCGCATCCCAATTTGGCTTTTGGGACCGCCAACTTGTAGTCAGGCAGTCCCATTTCCGAAGGGATGGCGATCGGAGGCACGTCCTACCACCATCCTAATGAGTCTCAAAATATTCATTAGCTTTTGAAAAATGCAAGGAGAAATGAGGAAATATCTTTTAATTGAAACAAATGTATTATATTTTTAAATTTTCTCTATGAAGTGTTCGATTAAAAGGACATTTGACTGAGTGGCCAAATTTTCTCGAATGAGGAATGGGAGCACCAGGTGACTATAATTATTAATATGGTTGACCACGTAGCAGGCCACTGCCTTTCTCTAAGGTCTGGAGATCCTATGTTGTTACGCACAAATGTTAGAGTGTGCAGCCATCAGGAATGGGCATTGAGATATGAGCTATGTGTCATATTTATTTCATCAATGTATTGTTTTTATTGTGTACATTTATGGTTTCCTATATTTGTAAACTGAATAAAGAAATGAATGAATGAATGGATTGTATTATCTAAAAACAATTGAAATCTTTTAAAATCATTCCTGTGGTTCCTTAGCATGTACCAATTAATTTAAAAATAATTATTGGCTAAAATATACAACTAAACTTGCAGAAAATTAATATTCATCAATAAAAATGTAAAGATTGCATTTTTATGTCAAGCACAATAGAACAGTTTTTTATGGCTGGTCATTAAAGGTGGAGTCTACTTTAGAGGTTCATGCCTTTCTTTTTTCGATCAAACCCAACTGTAGGCAAATAATCTCTTGCACTTAAAATTATGCACGGAGAAGTATCCGTTTTGAGGATCCTTAGCGCTTCTTGGTGCTTCTTAAATCCCAAACTATAGCATATAGGACAGATTAATTACCTCCCTTCAGGTTTGTATAGGTTGGGCAGAATAATAATATGTGTGCAGTGCTTTCTTTAGTGTATAAATTACACAATTTACATTTTGCGTCCACCAAATCTCCCTATTACCAGTTGTCCATCTCAATGTGTATTCTCTAACTTGAAGAGGGTAATACCAACATTTCAGATAAAGTAATTTGGTCAATTGGGGTTTGACTGCCTTCGAAAAGGATTTAAATTGTGGTGTGGGCTTAAATAATATTGGCCGGTTTAGAATTCTGATGAAGTAAGTTAGTTGCAAACCCCCCATAAATCCAGAATAATAGGGATCTCACGACCTCTATGTGCTCAACTCTCTTGAGATCAGTGTCTTGCTATAAAGGAATGACGGGAACATTGGTAGGGAGGCATGTTAACAATTTCAAAAAAGTGTTCTCCCCACCTCCCGGTCAGTTTGTCCACCTTATAAAATACCCCTAACTCAGCTTCATACAGAGCAGCTACCTTCACACAGAGCCTTGCTTCTATAAACCTCAATTACCAGAGAAATGGCCCTTGATAAAGTAGCTTATGCTTTTTCACTATTGCTATGTGTTGTATTCTGTGATCTCTTAGTTTCCTGCTGCTCAGTCTTTATGAATGTGATGTAATAGAATGTTCATGCATGCATGGTTTGGATGGTCATTTGGAATGAGTGGGGCTGAGCATCCGGATGCTGCTCCTGGTGGGGCACATTACTTACCACCTTACCTGTAAATGAATAAACCTACCTATATATCTACACTACTGGCTACTGGATTGATTACCTAGAAGGACCTTAGTTTGATTACAAAACTATGGAGCTAGGGACAGTGTTCAGTTGTTTATTTGAGGGGACCAAGACAAGTTAGAGTCATGCATTATGCCCAAAAAGTCAAATCTAGGTACACGTTCAAACTTTTGCTGGTGGAGCCCAATGTTCCCCTTAAAGAACACTTGGATTAATTACTATATATTTTTTTGCTTTATCTCAAGGCCCTTGCTATTGCAACAGATTTTAAATGTGTTAGCAGGGACTGCAACCCCCATCAGGGTCTGTGACAATAAATAGAGGCCATCTGCAAAAAGTAAGGCAGAGACAGGGCACAATAAGCTTTGGTGAATCGTGTCTAGATTCTTTTAGATAACCAATTACATTATTAACATAAAGAGATAAAAGGGTGGGTGTGAGCATACAACCCTGTGTCACTCCCCTGTTAATGGGTATTGGAATAGCGAGTTCGCCCTGAGGGCCCCAACTGACCCTTGCATAATTTCCTTCATGCAGTCTCATTCTCTGTGATAGAGGTAGGCCTGCGTGTGCAATTCCACTCTCTTCGTGGATTTTGCAGATGTTCTCTCCGCATAGCGTGCAGAGTCCCAAAAACCTCCACTCCGTGGAACTGAGATTTCCCCTGGCTCGCACTCGCCAACGTCAAGTTGGCGACTAAGGATAATCTTACTCCAGACCACCTCCTGACTAGATTTCTCAACTCAGGCGGTTGCAGATAGCTGCTACCGCTCGCATTGAGAATCCATCCGTTCACTTTGAGGAAGCTGCCATTTATCTACTCTAGCGGCAGAAAGAAGCAGCACCTTCTTGGGCTGTGCATGGTGCAGTTTGCACTAATTTTCCAGCCCATAGCAAACACTTGGCACAAAAAATCAAATCAGTGAAACGGCACAAGCTAACACACTCCTCCGCTTGCAGAACTCTGCATAGTGTGGCAGTGAATTTTGGTCACTTTGAGGAGTTCCGCGTAGCGCAACTCCACCCAGGCCTAGATAGAAGATTCTCTGGGGCTCCTTGTTTCCCTAGGGCTCCCAGAGAGAACTCCTTGGGACCAGGTCAAAGGTTGCCCTAAAATCTGCAAATGTGAAATATAGATGGCCCCCTTTCAGCTTAATATATTTCCAAATAACACATAAAAACCTAAACACCTGGTCCACTGTACTGACCCGCGATCTAAGACCGGCTTGAAAGGGGAGTACATGACATTAGTGAGCAAACGTGTCCTTACACATAGTTCTTAATGAACAATGCTTTATTTATTTAAATTTCTAGTGGCGTTTTCTTAGCACACTTACTCTGTCAAGTCCTAAATATTCTGGTCAATAATTGCCAAACAATTGCTCTTTATTCCACTGACTATAATTGGTATTCCTTTAACAACTGAAGTCCGAGTTAGTGTGTTATACTTGTAGTCCTAGATTCGGAGATTCGGAAACAGGCAGCTACTTTTATAATTTTTCGAAGGATCAAATTATTTTCATGTATAGATTTTATATCAAGTGAACACATTTATGATATGACAAATGTACGTTAACCTGTACTAAGACCAAAGCACTTTATGAAACCACCTAGGGATGACAATTATACAGTTTTCATAAATAAATAAGTTTGAAACCATTGATAGACTATAATAGTTATTTTTTTTGTTGGAAAGTTTTTTAATGAATTTCTTAACTTTTTTTCTTCTCTCTCCATATCTCTTTCTTGTTTGCTCCTTCTTTCTGCCTCTCTATCCTTCTGTTACCACCTCTCTACTATTGCTCTGTTCCCTTTATCTCATTCTCTTCTCTGGACCTCTCCTTCTTCCGGTAGTACAAGATTGGGCAGCTCTACATGATCAGCAAACACAGCCACGAGCAGAGCTCTGATGGAGAAGGGGTCGAGGTCGTCATCAATGAACCCTTCGAGCACCCGGAATATGGCCGAGGCCAGTACACAGAGAAGAGGGTGCACCTGAACAGGTAGGCCAGAGAATGGGCATTCCTTGTCCTTACACTCTTAATATACCAAGTACAGACCCTGGCCATTTTATGTTGCCCATATCCTTTCCAAAAGCTTATTAGACTTAAACCTCAAGGGATAGGATGCAGAATAGGGGTGCACTGGTTTCAGCCTCCATTTTGTACCATGAATGCCACTGTCATTGATTTAATTTTGTCCTTGTGCTATACATGTCCCACAGCCTTGCACATTTATCAGATACAGAGCAGAATGAAGGCACGTCATAATCTTATTCATGCCATCTATGCAACTCTGTTCATTCAGTTCTCTTTGTCCACTACCCCTGTGCACCTCATGTAACTCAAGTAACTCTTTCTATTCCTTTTGCAGAACTTAGTGCTCATTTATGCTGAAATCTTTCTGAAAATGATTAATTTCTCTAATCACTGTAGTAGTCATTAAACATGCCACCCAGAGCACTGGAAGCAGAACTAGATAACACATCCCCACATAAAATGGGCATTATGTAGGAAGTTAGCTTTATATATAGTGTCCCAAGATGAGGTACACTGTGCAGAAAGTCCAGGCGACACTTTATTGGTTTACAAGGGCTTGCTTTAACCATCCCAAAGTGCTCTGTTTGTGGTAGTGTGGTCTGACAGCTTTAGTCTTTAGCAGAAGGACGTGTTGAGCATTTGTTCTGCACACAGAGTCAAAAAATGAGACACACACTCAAGAAAAAATAAGTGATCAATTTAGAAAAATAACATTGATTTTTATATTACTTTTAACACCAAGATCATTGGAATCAGGTAAGTACTTTTGGAATTTTCGTTTTTACAGAAAAACAGTTAAATAGCAAATGCTGTCAGATCATGCCTCGAACGCGGTAATGTTATCCTATGGGAGAAACAACACTGCATAGGTATACTTGCACATGGTTGTTAGGGTTAATATTTTGGACTTAAGTTGCTTAGGGGCCAAAGTCCATAGAACCACCAGCAGTTTGGTGTTACCTGCCCTTGTTTGTCCCGGTGCAGAGGCTGCTGCTTGCGATGGTAGCCTTGAGCGCTACACGGTAAAGTCAATGGAGAAACCTGTAACAAGAAATAGGCTGTAAGTGGTTACAAGTCTGGCAGAACCCAAAGGGGCACTCGGCTATTGAGGGTTCAGAGACCCTGAGACAAGGGGACACCGTCGACTGGCTCAGACTCAGTTGCGGAGGTGTTTTGTACAACAGGTCACTTGCGTTGCAGTCTCTCACTTCTTGGGGGTCGATCTGATGATGGGGTGAAAACAGAACAGCAGGTCCACTCTTGGGAATGGCCTCAGTGAAGCTTATGCCCCTCATCGGTAGGTCAGTCTTGGCTGTGTTAGAGTCCGGAATGGACACGTAACAGTCCTTGGCTGCGGTGCTGGGGGACTTCTGGAGGGTCTTTGGCTCTAAACTCCTGGGGGAGATGGAGGATACCTCTGGGAGCCATGAAGTCCTTCTACTGGGGGTGCTGCTCCCTCGGTGGACCCAATGGTCAGCAGAACGGTGTACCAGCCAGATGCAGTTGATGCCTGCAGAATGCAGAGAAGTGGCTCCTCCACTTCTTTTTTTTTTTTTTTTAATTTTTATTTGACATCTCATAAATTGCAGAAACAGACATAGAGAACAGCATTTTAGTCTCCGAACAGATTTAACAAGAACAAAAATAAAACAACAATTAATATAGAGAGCAGATATCAAAAGAAAAAGACCACAACATTATTTACATTGGTGGACAGAGTCTAGCTAGCCACTCTGATATTATTACTCCAATTCTCAATTGGTTTCCAAATCTTAATGCCCCGGGCTTTAGCCCTCCAACCTTTACAGGCAAAGATCGCCTTCTCTTGATTAAACATACCTAAGAATCGTGATAGCCACAACTGGAAGTTAGGGGGATCTGTATCTTTCCAACGGGCTGTTAATATAATACGATACACAGCTGTCCCCAAAAAGAGAGATGTTTGTTCTTCGTTGGTGTGTGACAGTGTATTATCATAGCCCAAAATGTACAAGGTGGGGGATTCGGCCACTGGGTGTCCAAACACTTCCTGCCAGAAACGCGTTATCATATTTTTCAAAACTAATAATTTTTCACATTCATAGAGCATGTGGAGTAAATGTGCCGCAGTTTTTCCGCATCTGGGGCATTCTGAGTTAGCTCTTTTCCCCCAAGAGTAGAGTTTAGCAGGGGTAAAATATAAATCATACAGAGTCTTATACAACTGTGCTTTCAAATTAGATGACATAACCAATTTTGTTGACAATATAAGTGACATATCAATATCAACATTGGGATTGTTTAGTTTCCTTGACCAGCCCTGCTCAACAGCAGCAACATCATCCCGTTGACTGACAATTAAAATATCATAGATCGTGCCAATCCTGGTTAAAGGTCTTAATAGACAGTCAAATAGGGGGATATTCTCTAATGTGATATCTGCACTTTTTAGGTTTAGAATCGTGCTGATCTGAATAAATTTGAATACACTATTGCTGGGAATAGAGAACTTAAGTTGTAGCTGTTGGAATCTTTGACCAGCAGGAAACAGTAAAAAATAACCAAGAGTCAAAACTCCACAAGTTTCCCATTTCCTAGCAATCATATCATATATAGATGGTGGTAATAAGGTAGAGTGCCATAGCGAGGTGTACTTATTATGCTTAGTAATGCTCAAATGTCTTCTAGTTTTCTTCCAAATACCCCAGACACTCAATATAATCTTAAATTTGACTTTTTTGAAATATGAAGGTTCAAGTTGTTTTACTAGGAGGCCTCTAGCCTTATCCCCGATAACCAGTTCAAATATTGAAGGAATATAGTTCTCCCCTGCTTCACTTCCCAGAGATTTTATATAGAATAGGGGCTTCATCTGCTGAAGCAGGGCTGCCAACATATAGAATCCCAAATTAGGAATTGCGAGGCCCCCTCTTATAACTGGGAGAGATAAAAAGCGGATAGATCTCCTTATCTTCCCATATCCCCATATGAACTTACTCATCTGGGATTCGAGGGTCTTGATAGTTTTATCATCCACCAATAACGGGATCGCCCGAAACAAATAAAGGACCCGGGGTAGAATGTTCATCTTAAGAAAATTGCCTCTTCCAATAATCGAGAGATGTATGCCATCTATCCGCTTTAAATCTGTTTTAATTTTTTGTATAAGAGGATCATAGTTTATTTTGATGATCTTGTCAGTTTTAGGGGATATACGGACTCCCAGATAAACGGCACTTTCTACTTTCCTGGAGTCTGTAAATTGAGTATTTTGGGTACATATAACCATCGTTTTATCCCTATTTAAGGAATACCCCGAGACTTGGCCAAATGTTTGAGTAATCTGTTCAATTTCGATTATAGCCTCCTTGGGGTGTGATGTTACTACCGCCACATCGTCGGCGTAGGCTAATATTTTAGTGTCAAATGGACCCAGAGTAATTGGTTTAATTGCCTCAGCGTTTAACAATTTTATAATAAGGGGATTTATATAGAGGGCGAAGAGAATCGGGGAACATGGGCATCCCTGCCTAGTCCCACAGGATATATCAAAGAGCCTCGACTCCTGGCCGATCGCCAAAACTCTGGCCTTCGGTGAGAAGTACATTGCTTTTAGAAACTTCATAAAACTTGGTCCCATATTATTTTGCTCTAAGACTGCCCACAAGAATGCCCATGAGACCCGATCAAAGGCCTTCTCGGCATCTAGGAGGACTACCGACATCTGGCCCCCCGCGACAGCCACGGCATCAAACATGGCAATGACACGTCTAGTGTGGTCCGTAGTGCCCTTGCCCAGGATGAAGCCGTGTTGCCACGGAGAGACCAGACGCTCCATAGTCCCCCTGAGCCGATTAGCCAAGATCTTCGAGTATACCTTCGAGTCTGAATTGATAAGAGAAATAGGGCGATAGGATGAGGGCAGTTTGGGAGGTTTATCTTTTTTTGGAAAAACCACAATATTAGTTTCCATCCATGATCTAGGGGGAATGCCACTGACTTGGATTCCTATAACTAAATCGAGGAGTAGGGGAGTTATATTACCCAGAATCTTATAAAGCTCGAGTGGAATTTTGTCTGGGCCTGCTGCCTTGCCCGCAGCTAGTTCTGCTAGAGCAGTTTGTACTTCACTCATAGTTATATCTCTTTCTAAATCTTGCCTAGTATCCGTGTCTACCCCTAAGGTGCTTTCAGACTCGGCAGCCCATCTAACCACTTCTTCTTTGATTGTAGCAGAGTCAGAGGAGTCCTCATTATTATACAGTTTCTCATAAAACTTTTTAAAGATTTCTAATATAGTCTCAGGTGTTGTATATTCTTGACCTTCTGACTCTATGCACACAATTGAATTGAGAGATTGTTTTGGCCGAGTGCTGAGTGCGAGCTGCTTCCCCACCCTCTCTCCTGTTTCATAAATCTTATTACGATGGGATTGATAGATCTCAGCTGCCCTTTGAGTAAACTTACTATTTATCTCTGCTTTGAGAATCGCCATTTCTCTCAGGATTGAACCCCCCTCTCCGCCCTGAGCAATTATGGCAGTATGCTTCTCTTCTGTTCTAGCTAACTCTTGAAGCTGAAGTTCATTCAGAATTGCACCCTCTTTCCTCTGCCTAGCTACATAACTAAGTGTCTCACCCCGTATTGACGCCTTAAAACAATCCCACACCGTGTTTCTAGATGAACTATATCGATTGCAATCCAGAAATCCTTGCGCCCATGCCTTGATATGCTCAATATATTCCCTATTGACGAGCAATTTTCTATCAAAGGTCCAGCTCGAGCGAGGTCTAACCATATTATCTATGCTAACAGAAAGTACTAAGGGATTGTGGTCCGCTATAATCTTTGGTAATTTAAAAATTCTTGCCTGGCTAGCCCAATTACTAGACATCCAAATATAATCAATGCGGACGTACTTGTTGTGGGGATAGGAAAAGTACGTGTACCCTGGGTCTTGCGGTTGCTTTAAATCCCATATGTCAGCCAAGCCTAAACTTTCCTTGAGTTGGGAAAGAGCATTATAGACTTTAGGCTTACGGCCAGCATATTTATTTCGAGCTTGATTATGTGCTAGATCCGTTTTTGGCAAGGAGATATTGAAGTCACCACAAAATATAAGTGCCTGAGACCAAGATGAAAGTTCCGTCTCAAGATCAATAAATATAGAGGGGTCATCTTCGTTAGGGGCATAAATAGAACATATTGTGATCCCGATCTTAAGTTTCACGATGACCCACCTGCCCATAGAATCAGCAGCTACCCGTATGGCCTCACCCAAAAATGGCTTAGCAAATATAGCAACCCCTATAGTCCTAGAGGTATGAGATGTACATACCAGCAAGTTAAATCCAGGGACCCTTAATATTGCCCTTTCCGCCCAAGGGATATGGGTCTCTTGAAGACATATTATATCGAATGCATTCTGGGTAATTATCCCACACATTTGTTCCCTTTTCGCCCTATCATTGAGGCCAGCCACATTCCAGGAGCAGAGTTTTACCCTAGGCATGCTGCGCTGTGTTTTTTTCCCAATCAAAATCTGCTATGACACCAAACTTGACTCTGTATTCTACGTTAGCACAACAGTTTATTTTTCTGATACTGCTTCTACAATCATGATTGCCTTTTTTAAGCATTTTGGCTCCTCCACTTCAAGGAAGATGCTGGCTGGTTGGCAAAGTGCTGGCATCCCTCCAAGTCTTTAGGAGGATGCACAGTTGTTGGACATGTTGAGTCTTTGCAATTGTCGGGACATGAGCAGGCAGGGTTTGGCATCAATTCCGGAGCTGGTCCACAGTTTTTGCGATGTCGGCTCTTCTTTGTACGTCTTCTGTTCCCATTAGACAAATCTGAGTTCCTCGTGTCAGGAGGACCACGAAATACTGAATTTAGGGGAGAATAAGGTAGCAGCCAATGGGCTACTTACCCGTGGGGTGACTACACTCCCTATACGACAACTTCCTCAGGAGAGTGGGCATAATCCTGACCCAGAGTTCCTAGTTTTAGCAAAAACAAGATGGTGAAACACTTCCTTGACTGTCCACTTCATGTGGCTCACTTTGAGGGTGTGACCAGCCTGTATGTGAGACACGCCTTCTGACTAACTCATTTTCCCACCTGCTCTGCTGCCGAATGGGCCCCAGGGCAGGGAGTGGCATTCCCATGTCTAGGGGGGGGGGGGAACAAGGTCTCTGGCCTTGATACCTTGATATGCTAAAGTCTCTAGCCGTCTTGTTAGAGGAGGTGTGATCATCTTTCTCCAGATGGGTATTGTTTCTGATCTCAGAGAGCGTGGGCTTTCTCCTGCAAGGGTCAGAAACTTATCTTTGGTGGCAGGCTTGAAGATGCCACTCAGCCAGCACACTAAGAGACTAGAAGGATTTTCAGGTGGTATACTCTAAGGTGTCCTCTTAGTGCATGTGATAATAAATCTAGAATTGGCAACAGTCTTTAGCTGAGAATGTTAATAGAGTTTGATACCAAATACTACTGGAAGCTAACATGTTGTTGAGGAATCTGTGATGACCAGTGCCCAATACACATCCTTAAGATGGCTTCCCTGATCCATTGTAATATCTTGTAATCAAACTAGACATTCCAGGGTCATATCTGCCCATGCAGCTATGTCCTCACATGTAATATAATGCACGCTGCCTTTGAGTTCTTAGGCCTGCTGTATAGGTTACTTACATATATTTAGGCTTTCCTGTTTTCAGTTTTTATTTTTGATAAATTCTGGTGGGGTTTTTTCCTTGTTTTCAAGTGATTTCCATACCTTAAAAAAACAGTTTTTATCAGTGGTTACACATTTTCGCGCCACTAAAAACAACAGAAAAGTGTTTTGCAGGTGTTTATGGAATGTTTTGCTTTCATTATTGCTTGCTTTCTGCACCGATAGAACATGGTATATAGATAGTGTATGTATCGTGTATATGTGGTCCAAATAGATTTTTGCAAATTATTCTTATTGTAGTACACCATACAATACTTCTTCAGTGAGTCTTTGCTCATGTTCGCTCGCTCTTTCCATCCCATGTTAACCTCTGTGCAAAGGCCCTCTCAACATTGGCACTAGAGACGGGCAACGCTAAAACTGCCAGTACACAATTTGTTAACTCTGGACACTGACATAGTGTTCCATGTCAATACTGGTGCACTTGAAGGATGCGATTCTCAGGGCAGGTTCTGCAACATTTGCTTTGAGCTGGGCGTTTATGCCCTCAGAGTTATTGAAGCGGTCAAAAATGAAGCAGCACTTTTGAATCTACGGAGGAAATTCCCCTTTACTGAAGGGATATAGAACTTGTACAGAGTACCACAGTGAGGTTTCATTGAATTCAAATGCCATTGGTGGTGAAGGGACATTTCTATGCATCATTGCAAGCCATTTCTCATACATTGTAAAATACATGTTCCTGAATTACTCTTCAATATTGCTTTGCTTACCAAGTGGCAAGCATTCTAACATGGAACATGTTGCAGTGCCAAAGTCACTAAAGGTGTCACCCATTCCACTCTAAAGGAGATGTTTCACATCTACACCAATTATGCTGAAGACTTGGCAGACAAGGGTTTTTTCAGACTCTAGTAATGTCCCCTACAGCAGTTATGTTTTCCTGTAAAAATCTAACAATGCAGTAGATTGTATGTTTTTTCACAACTCTATCCATATGCGACCGAAGATCCTCACATTTCTTGACTTTGGCATCATCACTCAGCATACATTCTGTAAACGGTTGCCACATGGATATAGCATTTATAAACCCTTGGACTGAGAACCATCAGCTAAGGGACACAGTTGGGGTGACTCTTTCTTTGATGCCACATAAAGCACGAAATGATACACATTTGCATTTTAGTTCCTGTGCATAAGAAAAGAGCACACCAGAATGGACTAAAAAGTCAATAGCATCCCTCATTAACTCTGAAGATTGTGAAGATGCTTTCAGCATAGCATCTAACAAGTGGCAAGGATCTCCTACACGGAATCACTTCAGCTTGGGTATCAATTTTGACAGGTCATCAAACAACTTTGTTATATACGTAGCTGAATCACTGCAAATACAAACAATATCATTCCAGTCTTTGTTGAACTTGGAAATAACCATTTTTACAGAGCATTCCAAGTGACACTGCATTCCATGTTTTCCAAAAGTCTGGTGTCATTTTTTCACCACTATCCAAGATGCTTGGTGATAGTGCTCTTTATACATATACTTGTCACTATACCTTGCATTGAATGTTTAAAGTCTGAGGTATTGGCAATTCACCTACTATCAATACTGATCCACTAGAAACTATGGGCGAATGTATTAAGGGTTTTTACACATTCTGTGTGGGTAAATGTGATGACACATAATAGGAAAGATTCTTATGAAACCACCCATTTTACCTATAAGTGAAAGAATCAAACACAGCCAAAATAACAAATATGATTTTGATATTTCCTGATTCTCACCAGTTTATAATATAATTAAACAAGGCCTAAAACATGCTTCTAAACCCTGCATATTTAGACCAAAGACCACAAAACTGAAAAAAGGAAGAATAAACAATATTTTAGTGGCACACCTAAACAACAAAACTCAAGCAGAATAGTGTTAGCCCAGTCTTTCTCACTGCTAGCTTGTATAACAAAGTTCCATTGTATTGACCCCTTCAGAAAGAAAAACAAGCATTAGAAATGCAATCGGGCTCGGATTTATTTGATTTTGAGCTAATGGAATTGTAAATGGCAATGTCTTTTCACCATGTGTGTGCATGTGGTGTGTAGTGGTATTATGTGAGTTGGATTGTAATTTTACCAATGGTGTCATGCTGTGCTTTAGATGAATATGTTTAAAAGAAAAGTGTACCATACTGCGATTGCTACAAAAGTTAATTGTGGATGCGTTAACAATTGATGCGTGCACTGATGGCTGGTGGTGTGTGTGTTTGGTGGAAAAGTGCACTGGCGCCTGGAGGTGTGTGTGCCTAGTGGAAGGGTGCATTGACGGCTGGTGGATGTGTACTTAGTAAAACAGTGCACAGATGGCTGATGGTGTGTGTGTTTGGTGAAAGAGTGCACTGACGGTTGCTGGTGAGTGCGCCTTGTAAAAGAATGCACTGACGGCTGCCTGGTGTTGTACGCCTGATGGTGTTTGTGCTTGGTGAAAAAGTGCATTGATGGCTGGTGGTGTTTGGCCCTGGTGAAAGGGTGCACTGATGGCTGGTGTTATGTTGTTGTGTGTGTGTTTGTGTTTGTAGAGGTGAGTCTGTGGGGGTGAGTCTGTGGCGGTGAGTCTGTGGTAGTGAGTGTGTTGTGGTGAGTGGTGATGAGTGTGTGGTGGTGAGAGAGTGGTGTGTGTGTGGTGTGTGTGTGTTATGTGTGTGTCGTGTATGATTGTGTGGCTGCTCTGTGTCTTCATCCTTCTTGGGTCTGCAAGCAGCCAATGCCTACCATTGAAGCCTGATCTGTGCTGATCTAATCTGCAGGGCTACTCTGTGTCTTCATCCTTCTTGGGTCTGCAAGCAGCCGCTGCCTACCACTGAAGCCTAGTTCCCTTCACAACAGCACGGCAGACACGCACATGCCGCACTGCCGATCTGTGCTGATCTAATGTGCAGGGCTGCTCTGTATCTTCATCCTTCTTGGGTCTGCAAGCAGCCGCTGCCTGGCACTGAAGCCTGATCTGTGCTGATCTAATCTGCAGGGCTGCTCTGTGTCTTCATCCTTCTTGGGTCTGCAAGCAGACGCTGCCTGGCACTGAAGCCTGATCTGTGCTGATCTAATCTGCAGGGCTGCTCTGTGTCTTCATCCTTCTTGGGTCTGCAAGCAGCCGCTGCCTGGCACTGAAGCCTGATCTGTGCTGATCTAATCTGCATGGCTGCTCTGTGTCTTCATCCTTCTTGGGTCTGCAAGCAGCCAATGCCTACCACTGAAGCCTGATCTGTGCTGATCTAATCTGCAGGGCTGCTCTGTGTCTTCATCCTTCTTGGGTCTGCAAGCAGCCGCTGCCTAACACTGAAGCCTAGGTCCCTTCACAACAGCACGGCAGACATGCACATGCCGCACTGCCGATCTGTGCTGATCTAATGTGTAGGGCTGCTCTGTATCTTCATCCTTCTTGGGTCTGCAAGCAGCCGCTGCCTGGCACTGAAGCCTGATCTGTGCTGATCTAATCTGCAGGGCTGCTCTGTGTCTTCATCCTTCTTGGGTCTGCAAGCACCCGCTGCCTGGCACTGAAGCCTGATCTGTGCTGATCTAATCTGCAGGGCTGCTCTGTATCTTCATCCTTCTTGTGTCTGCAAGCAGCCGCTGCCTGGCACTGAAGTCTGATCTGTGCTGATCTAATCTGCAGGGCTGCTCTGTGTCTTCATCCTTCTTGGGTCTGCAAGCAGCCGCTGCCTGGCACTGAAGCCTGATCTGTGCTGATCTAATCTGCAGGGCTGCTCTGTGTTTTCATCCTTCTTGGGTCTGCAAGCAGCCGCTGCCTACCACTGAAGCCTGATCTGTGCTGATCTAATCTGCAGGGCTGCTCTGTGTCTTCATCCTTCTTGGGTCTGCAAGTAGCCACTGCCTGGCACTGAAGCCTGCTCTGTGCTGATCTAATCTGCATGACTGCTCTGTGTCTTCATCCTTCTTGGGTCTGCAAGCAGCCAATGCCTACCACTGAAGCCTGATCTGTGCTGATCTAATCTGCAGGGCTGCTCTGTGTCTTCATCCTTCTTGGGTCTGCAAGCAGCCGCTGCCTAACACTGAAGCCTAGTTCCCTTCCAAACAGCACGGCAGACATGCACATGCCGCACTGCCGATCTGTGCTGATCTAATGTGTAGGGCTGCTCTGTATCTTCATCCTTCTTGGGTCTGCAAGCAGCCGCTGCCTGGCACTGAAGCCTGATCTGTGCTGATCTAATCTGCAGGGCTGCTCTGTGTCTTCATCCTTCCTGGGTCTGCAAGCAGACGCTGCCTGGCACTGAAGCCTGATCTGTGCTGATCTAATCTGCAGGGCTGCTCTGTGTCTTCATCCTTCTTGGGTCTGCAAGCAGCCGCTGCCTGGCACTGAAGCCTGATCTGTGCTGATCTAATCTGCAGGGCTGCTCTGTGTCTTCATCCTTCTTGGGTCTGCAAGCACCCGCTGCCTGGCACTGAAGCCTGATCTGTGCTGATCTAATCTGCAGGGCTGCTCTGTGTCTTCATCCTTCTTGGGTCTGCAAGCAGCCGCTGCCTGACACTGAAGCCTGATCTGTGCTGATCTAATCTGCAGGGCTGCTCTGTGTCTTCATCCTTCTTGGGTCTGCAAGCAGCCGCTGCCTGGCACTGAAGCCTGATCTGTGCTGATCTAATCTGCAGGGCTGCTCTGTGTCTTCAGTCTTCTTGGGTCTGCAAGCAGCCGCTGCCTGGCACTGAAGCCTGATCTGTGCTGATCTAATCTGCAGGGCTGCTCTGTGTCTTCATCCTTCTTGGGTCTGCAAGCACCCGCTGCCTGGCACTGAAGCCTGATCTGTGCTGATCTAATCTGCAGGGCTGCTCTGTATCTTCATCCTTCTTGGGTCTGCAAGCAGCCGCTGCCTGGCACTGAAGCCTGATCTGTGCTGATCTAATCTGCAGGGCTGCTCTGTGTCTTCATCCTTCTTGGGTCTGCAAGCAGCCGCTGCCTAACACTGAAGCCTAGTTCCCTTCACAACAGCACGGCAGACACGCACATGCCGCACTGCCGATCTGTGCTGATCTAATGTGCAGGGCTTCTCTGTATCTTCATCCTTCTTGGGTCTGCAAGCAGCCGCTGACTGGCACTGAAGCCTGATCTGTGCTGATCTAATCTGCAGGGCTGCTCTGTGTCTTCATCCTTCTTGGGTCTGCAAGCAGACGCTGCCTGGCACTGAAGCCTGATCTGTGCTGATCTAATCTGCAGGGCTGCTCTGTGTCTTCATCCTTCTTGGGTCTGCAAGCAGCCGCTGCCTGGCACTGAAGCCTGATCTGTGCTGATCTAATCTGCAGGGCTGCTCACTGCTGGTATTGCTAATGCAAACATCGATGTTATTAATATTTTTTGCTGTAATTCCTTGGCATTTAGTGTTCTTAGTATTACATTTACAGA
Source organism: Lissotriton helveticus (assembly GCF_964261635.1). Classification (NCBI taxonomy): domain Eukaryota; kingdom Metazoa; phylum Chordata; class Amphibia; order Caudata; family Salamandridae; genus Lissotriton; species Lissotriton helveticus. Next base: position 1,517,577,074 of record NC_136068.1, on the reverse strand, counting down.
ACGGCAAACGAGGCACGCTTGCAGAGCCTCCAGGGTTTTTATTGATTGTTCTATATTTCTGTAGCCTACTTACATAACTAAAATTTCAGATGTATCTGATTTCTCTCGCGGGATATGGTGGATTTGTGCATTAAGATGTGTGTGCAGTTCAAAACATGTTGATTGCTTTGTATTGGCATCTAACCACGTCACCATGCTAGATGAGCATTGCAGAGGGTAGCGCAGATTTCCACTGCATCGTGATTGAACGTTTTGCCACTATCGGAGCTAAATTAAAAAATCTGGATTGTATTGGCATCTAACCACGTCACCATGCTAGGTGAGCATTGCAGAGGGTAGCGCAGATTTCCACCGCATCGTGATTGAACGTTTTGCCACTATCGGAGCTAAATTAAAAAATCTGGATTGTACTATTTGCTTCTTGTGCTTACCGGTCAGTCCTAGTATGCAGGATTCTGCTGTGTCTCCCACTACTATATTTGTAACTGTCACTAGGATCTTTATCAAATCTGCCTCTTTTTCAGCCACAAAAAGGCTGCAGACGAACGCGCGCCCTATACATGCAATGCAGGATGGTGAACGCGCTCCCACCATCTGGATTGCATTAGAAGGGCACTCTCACAGCTCCTAATTAAAATTAATGGTCTGCCGTGCGCGAAACCGCACAGAAAATGCCAAAAATGGCGGACGAACATTACATATGCCCTATCACATGAAGACAACTAAAAAAACACCACCGCGAGGACCAATTACCATTCAGCTTATAAAATAAAGCACTGGAAATGTACGAGCAAAGAAGAATTTCTCCAGCATGAGCCAGAAACTCGCTACAATACGGCTCGCAGCTCCTCCCCACTTTGTGGTGACGTCGCCGAGCCCGTAAAAATGACTCTTTCACTATCTTTTTTCTTTCTTTTAATGGCATTTCATTTCTGGTTGTGCAGGTGTTTTTTCCGTGTTTATATGTTTTCAACAGTGAGGGGTATTTCTCTTTCAGTGGGGGTTTATCAGTTATTACAGGTATAAACCTAAAACCCCACAGCCTACATATATTGCATGCAGTGTCATTGGGAATGGCACACAGGGTGTGTGCCATATCGTGTTTTCACAATGGTTTGCACCATTTCATGCCGCCTGCTATAGCAGTTTGCATGGCTTTTGGTGTGGGTCCCTTAGGTGAAATAATAACTTCTGCGGCCCTTAGGGACCACCTTTAATACCCATGCCCAGGGTACCATTACTAGGGACGTACAGGGGTGCTAAAGGATTTGCCATTTGGTTAATAATTGAACATGTGGTTTGTTTTAAGGAAATAGCACTGGCATTGGGGCCTGATTAGTCAGAGGAGAAAACTAGCATCTAGTAGTTAAAAGGGGGCAAAATGCTGGGGGACAGCTGCAGCAAAATTCTAGTTTCCTACTCATTATCAGCATGTCCTGAAAGCCCATTTCATTTTGGTGAGAGACCTGTGCAGATGATGTAAGTCAACTTTGGGAAATAATTTATTGATAATAATGATTTTTATAGTGCCTGCATGTGGCTACAGCCAGTTTGTTCACTGTCATAGGTCACCTTAAAGACACCGCACAACATTGTGGGTGATTCAGGAAAAGGTGTGCAAAGCTTCCTCATGTGGGTCTTCAATTTCAGGCTTCTGAGCAGATGAGTAGCCTGTCCCTCCGACTTGGGTGCTGGATCTGGATGTCGCAGTGTGAGGGCGAAATGCCCATTTCGAAGAGACCCATCCTCAGACTAGCCTTTGAATGAACACAGATAGGGTTGACATTTCTCAACTGGAGTCAAAGAGTTACAAGGTGGTGCACCCTGGACACTGATCATTCTGCCTCATTGATATTGTTGGTGAGTCGCATGATTACTATGTGTGAGATGCCTACAAGACTGATTAATATCACTAATGCATCACAACATATGAAAGAGCAGTTAGTTGCCTCTCAATAATCAGTTCTATGGGTTGGGTCCCTTGATTCAAGCTCTAGCATAAGATGTAAATGAAAGTAATCTTCAACTTTGCATTGAACCAATTGGCAGTGGAGAGATTTGCAAATACATAACCTCCATGAACCTTCTCTCTGGACTGGAAACAGTTGAAAAGCAACAAAGAGATGTATTAGTCTTGGTTAGTTCTGTTTTGATTCAATTCCAGGACACATGGCCAACTTGATCAGTCCATTGCTAAAATGCTGCCACTGTAAATTCCTAAGATACTTTGAGCACTGACATCCATCTGCCAGGTGATCTTTTCTAAGATTATAAATAGAAAGATGAAATAATTCACATACCTGCAATAATAGCTCTCGGGGGCGTTTTTTGGGGACTCAACTTTCACCACTGATAGGAACATGAAGATCTACTGATTAACTGGGGCTTTCAGGAGCTTATGAAAGTCTTGGGTTCTTGAAGAGGAAGGAAGAGCATGCGCCTATAATGCCAAAGAATTAATTTGTTATCCATATTGTTAGAATTTGAGGTTTCTGATTGGAAGAGTACACACCCTGTCCACGAAGGAGCCATAATCTTAGTCAGGGTAAATCAGATACACAACCTAAATTAACCTGTGCTCACCCTCTAGTAACTTGGGACAGACCAGTCAGGCTTAACATATGAGGCAATGTGTAAAGTATTTATGCACACTTTAACACAGTGAAAACACCACAAAAGAACTACACACCAGTTTCGAAAAATAGAGAATATTCATCTGGGTAAAACAATATCAATACGACAAAAATCCAATGAGTAGAGTTTGAGATATGAATGATTAAAGATTGAAAGTAAAAAACAGTGCTTAGAAGTCACTAGCGGTCAAATGATTACTTGAAGTCGCAAGTGACCAGTACAAATCCAAAGTCCAGGCCAACAACAATGGAGGGAAGGCCGGCTACAGAACTCATGCAGGGCCCGCTGAGAAAGTACCTTGTATGAAGCAAAGCTTTGACGTTGAACACACGATGCATCGGAATTTTCCCCACAGTTGGGTCACTGCGTCAGAGACGAACCCCGCAGATTACATTGAAGATTTGGCACTGCATCATCGTCCAGCCTTTCAGATGGTGTCGAAGAATCATCACTGCATGTCATCGAGCCTCACAGTCGGGATTGTTGTTGATTCAGTACTGTGGCACCATCGAGGAGCGACGCGTCAATTTTTGTCATGCAGTCGCAGTGGAAGCTGGTTGCATTTGAAAATGGTGGGCCGTATGAGCAATTACTGTATAGTGCAAGCAAGTGGAGTGAGCGAGCCCGATGATTAATAGAGGAGACTTGGGAGGCCTCCCCTCATAAAAACTTTTAAAAATTGGTGTATTTTAAAATAATTTTTGCACTGTTTCTGGGACAAATGGACCAAAATTACAGTTCTTATGCTGACTTCAGCCTGCCACCCTCCCTCTACAAAGTATTTGGTGGTACAGCCAGAGGTACTAACCTTGGAACTCGGGAACCAGGTTACATTCTCTGCATTGGCAGGACATACTATGATTCTGGACAAATCACTTAATCTCACATGTGCCTATTATCAATTAATGTTACTTTTTGTAATGTCATTGGTGCTAATTTAAAATGCTACAAAACCTTTGGGTCGAGTTTGCACTACATAAAAATGCACACTCTTAGTGGCTGACTTGTACAAAGTGAAAAAATGTATCTGTATAAATCCCAGCTTTGCCACTTAAATTGTGTGATCTTAGGCAAATATTTATTTCATCAAAACTCTATTTTCTAAAAGCACTTTCAAACATGTGAGTTCAGAATACCAGTTGTACCAACACCTTTGGGCTTGATTTATTAGACTATTTATCACTGATTGTTGAGAGCTCTGAAGTTCAGGCTGCAGGCAGTGCACATTCAAAAAGCTGTTTGAATCCATTGTCAGCGAGTCTTTGGCCTCTCAGTACTGTGCACAGTGCAGGGGTCATGTTAGCTGGCAGAAACAGGGAAGCAACCAAAATGTATGCGTCTGATCCAGAACATTTTGTGTTCTGTTTCAAGAAAGCAATTTGCCTAATTAAATTAGGAACTTGCTTTCTAAATATAAGACAAATGCCTGCTATAAATGACTAAGTTAAAAGGTATAATCTATGTTGAGATCCTTTGTAGACACAGAAGTCATGTTGGGATAACCGGGTCTTGTGGCTCAGTGGACTAATGCATCCACTGCAGGGGCCTGTGTTCGACCTCATGGTCACAGGTTCAAATCCCGGCAGGTCCACTCAGCCTTTCATCCATATGAGGTCGTTAAAATGAGTACCATTGAGTTGGGTAAGAACATATATCTGTTATTTCAGCGCTAAGATGCCCCGTTGCTGGGTTGAATGTGCACTTTACAAATACACCTGTTATGTTATGTTATGGTATAAATGAGCTTAAAAACATTCTCAGTGACTGGAAAAGCAAGGACAGTGGGGCACAGGAAAGAGAAAGGAGAGGGAAAAGACGAGAAAGTAAACTCGATCATGACGGAGCGACAAAAGAATTCAAGATTACTTACTGTCCCATTGGTGTCGGACTGCACTGGAGACACTTCACAGCAACGTTCTTTGACACTTCCTCTCCATGAGGCTAACCTGGTAGGTCCTGAAATCCTCTCAATGGAATTATCTAAACAGATATATGAGGCGCAGAAGCATGCGCTGTGCATCTTTTTACAGCACATGACGCAGCCTCACAGAGCCAATGGAGTCTCATGACTCGGTGAAGTCACGCCATCTTGCAAATGCTACAACACCTCCTTTCCCCAAACTCATCACCCTGGGATGACTTGGAAAGGGAGGAGTAGAGAGAGGCAGCTGATAACGGAAAAGCAGTCCCGGGAGCACAGGGCTGATTCTGTACAAGCCCAGAGCTGCTTCAGAATGTGGCACTTGATTGCATCATTTGTAGACCATCTAGAGGACCCCTAAGTATTGCTGAACTGGGCGGGCAGCATGCCAGCCTATACCCTGCTTTAACATTCACTGCTGCCAACTGGCACATGCGCAATAGTGCATGTGCCTATTTAAAACTTCCTTACTGCCTGGCATCCGTTTTGGAGAACGTACTGGGTAAGGCAGTGCATCCGTCAAGTATAATGTAAATTGGATAGTAATTGCTTTTTGTAATTAAAATCCTTTTCATAAATAATTGGATGGATGTGCCCCTTCTGCCCAACCCCAGAAACTGCCCCTGCACAGTCTGGTCTATGCGCTGGTTTTGCAGAAAAACAGCTGAAGAGCCAACTTCTGAGGCTCAGGACTGAAGGGGAAACCTCACCCAAGGGAAGGACCCACAGATGGCAGAGTCCAGGAGCACCAGCAGAGTTGCAATACGTATTTTGTGTCCCTGAGACTTCGGAAAACAGGAGGAAAGCCAGCAAGCTCTTTGAGAATCTTGGATTCAAGGATGTGGAGAGCAGGTCCAGCAGCTCTCACTCCCAGGCAAGAAGCAGCAGGCAGCAGGCCAACACAGCAGAGCAAGTTGTAAAGTGTCACTCCCTCCTGTAGCAGAGAAATCAGCAGAACAGCACAGCAATGCAGGCAACAAAGTGGCAGTCCCCCCTACAGCACAACAACTCTTCTTCCAGGCAGAATGTCCTTGGTTCCAGCAAAGTTCTGCTCTGGTGGAGTCAGGGGTCCAGTATTTATACTCAAATGTGCATTTGAAGTGGTGAAGACATCCACGATCACAAGGTCCCTGCCTTTTCTGCTTTGGCTCCAGACTCGCTACAGGGAGGTATGAAGATCTTTGTGTGGGGACAGGTGGGGTATGGCTTCTGTACACATTGTAGCTTTCAAGCATGCAATTTGTTGCATCAACAAGTCTTGCGCCGGTATGTCTAATTGCACTCATGCACTGATCCTGTTTTCTGTGACTCACTGGCACGAGTGCATGATGTAATCCTGCTACGCCGGATTCATATTACTTTAAGGAGCTGGCCTCTTGGGCATTATTCATATGTTTTTCTCTGGGCATTGCTTCTGCACACATGGTTTCCTCTGCACTGTTAACCTCTCGTTTTGCTCACTCCACATACCAGAACGGGTGCATGCTGGGAATTACAATTTTTCCTGCCTATTTTTTTTGTGTATGCCTGATTTAGCAAACAAGTCATGTTATTATTTAAATAATAGCATGTTTTGAATGCTCATGCCACAGCCTGTATAATGCTTGATGATGGAATGCTAGTTTCCATAATTCTTTGCTGTCATTGTATCTAGCATGCTATTATCTGGTAGGTAGTTTTATATCTATGTTACAATATGGGAGGGTTCTGATTTTCTCTTCCTTTTCCTTTGCTGTCTGTTGACTGCACTTAACCGTGTGAAGTTATTCCACATATGTAATCAGTGTTTTTCTAAATTCCAGTTTCCCCTGATGAAGGGTGATTCCCACCCAAAACTAATTGGGGTTTTGTGTAATTGTGATGAAAATTATTTTCCATGAGGATACTACATTCATGTCACTAGCAAATGTAATGTAACATTTGTAAACAAGACATCAAATCTACAAGCAACTTAATTCCAGTTGTTGAACCGTAAACATTGAAAATTGTTTTGGACTTAATTGTTTAAATGTGTGTACAGGGAAGCCTTAGGTGATCACAGTGAGTGCTGTATCTAGTCAACTTTGGTGATCTAGTTTTCCTTCAAATCAACTGCGACGGCTTGGGCAGAGCCCGCTTCAGCACTATTCAGAAAGTTTGTATAAGTATGTATGTATAGGTCGAATTGGTTTATTTGAGTGCATCACAGCCATTGTTTTCATAAGTGGGTTAACTTGCCAGGTCGAAAAGGCATTTTAAAACTGAACACACAAGCTCTGCAGTGGCACGCCTGAGACACGTTTAAATGGCTACTGAGTGGGTGGCACAATCAGTGCTGCAGGGCCCCTAGTAGCATTTAATTTACAGTCCTTGGGCACATATAGTGCACTTTACTAGGGACTTATAAGTAAATTATATATGTGAATTTTGCATAAGCCATGTTACTATGTTTAGAGTACAGAGCATATGCACTTTAGCACTGGTTAGCAGTGGAAAGTGCCCAGAATCCTAAAGCCGGCAAAAATGAAGTCAGCAAAACAGGAGGTCAGAAGGCAAAACATCAGGGGAAACCATGGCAAGGATACCAGGTCTAACACATATTTAGTGTTTCTTTAGAACAACTGGATATTGAATCACTCTGTAAATGTGGAAGGGATTCAGGATCACATGCAAGACCAATTTATGTTTGTTGGAAATGGGGGTTGCCCAAGTCTCAAAGGGGGTAGCATGGCATCAAGCGGGCAGGCCAAACTTGGAGGACATGTGAAGCACTCACGCAGTACCCTCAGTCAACACACCAGGCACACCACAAAAGAGGCAGGACACCAATTTGAGTTGGAAAAAGATACGTAGTTTAGTAGGGTTTCCAACCTGCAAGTCAAAAATGCATTAACAGTGTCATCATAACACGGCGCCAACTGGCACCAGAGCCAAGTATTTCAGAGGGGGATTATTTACATGGGACCAAAAAGGGATTGAGTCCATAGTCCATAGCTGTAAGGAAAAAGGATGGTTAATAAAACATTAGACCTGGGGCCAACCTGGCGGGGCCAACTCAGGCTCTCATCCTTAGGGGGTTGTAAATGCAGAGTACCACATTAGCATAGGTATATATGTCATGCACAATCACGCCAACCCACCCCTGTAAAAGAAAACATCAGGGCATCATAGTACCTCTTAAATAGGAGCACCTGTAATAAAAGGTACAATCACCTGCACGGTGGCACAAAAACATGCAATTAACCATTAGATAGGAAAGTGGCCTCACTATAAACGTATAACCAATAACCTAAGAGCCAGGCCTAACCTCAGGGACCATCTGGCAACAGGTAACTATGGCATTTCATCAGGCATGTCACCGGCTAGGTGTACCAAACATCAGGCGGAACATACATCGCCCAGCATTAACATAAGGTGTGGCCGTGACTCAGGGGGGGGGCATCGATAATTCCCTGGGGGACCCTATGGGCTAGTTATCGGCCTCCTCCAACTGGCACAGTCTACTGGGGCCACAGACTCCGCTGGGGCCCAACGTTGCAGGTACCCACTGCCAGACGGGACACCTGATAAGGTAACTCAGTCCCCGGGGGCGGGCACCGGCAATGTACCCCGTTGCCCCCCCTCCCTCCACCAACTTAAGACAGGCCCACACTCACCGGCAGTCCAGGGACTCCTTGGCGGTAGGGGCGGGCACCGACAATGTGCCTCGAGGCCCCTGCCGCACAGCGTTTAACTCACGGGGCTTCCCCGACCAATCGGGAGCCTCGCGGGTCCTGCAGCACCCTCACATCAGGGTGGAAGGAAGGAGGGGTTTGCGCTTCCTCGAGCGCCCCTCCCGGCGGTATCTTTCGGCTTCTCCCGGGCCCTTCTTCCTCACAGGGGCCCGGGGTTTTCAAACGGCGTCGGCGGGGCCACCGGGGACGGCGCAGGGACCTGGCACGCGAGGGGGAAGCCTGCCTGGCTTTCCTCCCTCCTCCTTCGGGTCGCTTCTTCCGTGCCGGCGGGCTGGCACCGACAGTGTGCCCCGGCCCCGCCTTCTCCACTGGCCCCTCACTCTGGGGCTCAGACCGGCGGGGTGGCCTCCCGCGACGGTCGCTTCTCTCGGGGCTCCCTCCTCGTCACGGGGGCCCCGCAACGGAGCTTCACCAGGGTCCCCCTCCCTCACGGGGACCCAGGGCTTCAGGACGCTCCTCTTCCCGGGCTGCCGGCCAGCAGCCAATCCGTGCGCGGCGGGGGCAGGCCGATGACGCGGCCGGCCCCGGTCACATGATCCGGGTGACGGCGGCCTCAGGGCCTAGCGTGGCCCTTTCCTCACATCGGCGGCCCTCTCCTGACGCCGGGGGCCGCCGCGACGATGCCCACAGCAGTGGGGGGTCCCTTCAAGGCGGCGCCGCGCCGTGGCGGTGAGATCGCCTATTTACAACCGGCGCAATGCAGCGCCAGCGCTCCTCGGCGGCAGTAAGGGGTAGGCTCCCTTTCAATTAATTATTTATATAGCAGACAGCGCGATGACGCGAGGGTAGGCTCCTCCCAGTATGATTCTCCTCAGGAGAATAGCGCTATTTACAGCGCACTGCTCCTTGCCACAGTCTCCTCAGGAAACAGCGTTTTCCACCACGCACTACTCCTCAGTCCACAGCGCTATTCACAGCGCACTGCTCCTTGCGCCCACACGGCAGTTCTGGGGCAGATTAGCGCTTCCAGATTATAGCGCTTCCTAGGGGGAACACAGCAGGCCCTCAGAACGCGTTTTTCTTCCCACAGCGCTATTTCTACTCACAATCTTCTCAGCACTATGGCGCTATTCACAGCGCACTGCTTGTTCAGCAGTCCAGGGGCAGGTTGACTGAGGCAGATTAGTGAGGCACAGTTCCTCGGGGGCACTATCCTCCCCGGGCAGCTCCTCCCAGTCTAGCGCTTCCACAGGGGCCGCAACTTCCCAAAACAGCGCTTCCAGGGCACAGCGTCCAGCAGGTACACCTCACAGGGGCTCAATCCTCCCCAGGCGGCTCCACACGGCCCAGCACTTCAAAGGGGGGTAGACAGTCCCACTGCAGTTCCTCAGGGGGGCAAACTCCTCACCTCCTGGGGGGAATCCACTTAGCTCCTTCCCTTCCCAGTGCTCTTTCAGCGCGCCGCTGGCCTGGTTCAAGATCCCAACTGTGACAGGGACCTAGTCAGGGGCCCTCCCTTGTCAGGGGCCCATAGGGGACAGCAGAGAGGGGGTTCTAGGGGTGCAGGGCCCAGCTCACAGGCCCATGTGGCGGTAGCACCTCACAGCAGGTCCCCTCGCTTCTTTGTCCCTGCGCTGACTGACTCTCTGGTGACACTTCTCCCTATTTATACCCTCCTCCCAGGCAGTGCCAGGACCTTCTAGAATGTTGGCACATCTAGCCTAAACTGGTTCTAGGGGAGGGGGTGAGCACCCTGGGTGCCAGGCTTTCCCTCCAAAAGCTAGGGGTAGCTGGGTAATATTATCTAGACCGCTGACCTATGTCAGTCCAGTGGCAAAACCCATGGCCATGGCATCCATTTTAAAAGCAATACATTTCAGTCAGGTGCAGTTTTAAAATGGGGGTGCAGTTTTAAAATGGGGGATTTTACAAGTGCTCACATTATGTCAGGTAATTACAGTTTCACAAGGTGTCTCACACCACTCATGGCCTATACAGGTTTAATCCCATGGGGGAGACAATCTAGATGAGGGGGTCAAAAGCGAAAAATTTTGGGGGGAAAAGGCCAAGTCCAACACGACTCCCCCCCAGCCAAAAGCCAGGGTAGACTGATCAATGCCTTGATGGGCTTCCCTGCTTGGGGCGGAAAAAGGTGGACGCAGGCCTGCAACTACAGGAGCACCTGCAGTCTCTCCTCCACTCTGGAACCCAATGGTTCTCTTTCGCAACCCTCCCTTCACCAACAAAACCACCCCACTGGTGTTCCCTAGTGGGATGTCTCTCCTTCCTAGAGTGGGAGGCTCTAGCCTCAGGCTTGTGATAATCTGGAACCACTCTCTTCTCTCCAAACTGCCACTGGTCCACCCATCTGGGGTCTACACCCTCAGACTGACCAGCCCTTAGGGGCGAGGCTCTCCTCCCCCTACTTCTCCTCCTAGGGTTCCTCCATCTCCTACGCTGGGGGACACCCTCACACAACTCTCTCCCCAACCTGGAGCCAAAACCCACAGGCTGAACCGGTGACAGGGGCGAGTCCTCCCTCTCCCTGCACCCCCTCCCAGAGTTCCGCACCCTCCTAACTGGAGTAGTACCCCTGGGAGTCACTTCCGGGGGGACTCTGGTTACAGAGGTCCCTCCCACCAGGGCAGGCAAACCCTGTCCCTGGCCACCCAACCCAGGATCTGCGCCCTGTGGCTGAGCTGGTGACAGAGAAGAGACCTTCCTCCCTCTGCACCCCCTCCCAGAGTTCCGCACCCTCCCACTGGGAGTAGTACCCCTGGGAGTCAAAGTGGTAGGGACCTGAATTACAGGTACCCCACCTTCCAGGTCAGGCAACCCCTCAACCTGGAACCCCAGTCCAGGATCTAAACCCTGTGACTGGTCAGACCCCCGAACCACTGGAGCTCCAATTATTGTGGCTCCGGGTCCTCCTGACATGAGGGGATCCTTTCCTCTGGATGACGCATCGGGACAGCCTAGTCTCCCAACCGGAGGTTCTCTTAAAGAACACTCCAGGCCCGGTGACCACAGCTGGGGCATCTCGGGACACCTCCCCGTCTCGCTCCCTTCAGGATCACTCCCCTCAGCCTTCCCAGACGCTCTGGCACTTACCCAGAGGTCTGCCTCCCGTGCAAGTTCCCTGGGGTCTGAGAACCCACACCGCACCAGATGGTGACGCAGTCTTGGGACACAACTCCTTAGCATGTGCTCCCGGATAACGGCATGGCACAGCCCTTCCCAATCCTCCACTGCTCTCCTCACCACCCAATCCTCCAGTACAGTCCAACACTCCTCCTCAAACTCTCCCCAGGACTGATGGAACAGCTTTCCCCTGCCCCTAAACACTAACCCGTCCTCCTCTTCCGGGGAATCAGGCACAGTCTCTTGGGCTTCGGGAGTGGGACTCCTTGCACTGGACCTACACTCGCTGCCACCACTGGATCCCACCCTCTTCGGTGAATCCAGACTCCTAAAACCACTCTCAGGGGACAACCTACCCACCTGAGCTGATCTCTCCCTGGCGAAGGCCCTCTCCGCCTCCGCCATCCTCTCCAGCGCTAGGACTTTTTCAGTCTCTAGTCGCTGCTCTTCTACCCTCAGCTGCGCTAAGCCCTCGGCATGCCTGAGCTTTGCCAGCGCCAGCTGATACTCCCTCTCTTCTCTCCTATCTACCCACTCTTCTGGGGACAGGGAAAGGGATGGGGCAGTGCCCCCGGGACTGGACCCAGTGCGAGACTCCCTATCTTCGGTGTCCTCCACAGCTACTGGCGTCTCTGCCCTGCTAGACTCTTCCTCCTCCTCATCGGAGCAACTACCTCCCAGGGTTCTGGATGGGGAGCCCTCTCTCTGGTCTCTAACCCACTGACCCTTCAAAACTTCGGGGGGTAGTCAGACAAGTCCCCATTAATCTCTAAGGGCTCTCCCCTCTTGAGGGCCTCATAGAGAAACAAATTCCTCCTAATGTTCCCTACTGGGGGTATCCCTCTCTCCAGGAGGAAGTCTATCACCTCCTGTTCGGTGTACTCCATCAGTTCCACTTCCTGGTAAATCAACCCCATCGTGGCGAGGTACACCCGGGACACACCCTCCCAGTGGAACAAGGGGACAATTCAGAATACTCTTCAGGAGGAAGCAATCAAAAACAATATTCAAACAATAATCCCCACCACAAGGCTCTACTTGTGGTGTAACCTGTGGTCGCTGTGGTACTGCGCAAACACAAGTCCTATCCCACCGCTCTGCCACCAAATGTTGGAAATGGGGGTTGCCCAAGTCTCAAAGGGGGTAGCATGGCATCAAGCGGGCAAGCCAAACTTGGAGGACATGTGAAGCACTCACGCAGTACCCTCAGTCAACACACCAGGCACACCACAAAAGAGGCAGGACACCAATTTGAGTTGGAAAAAGATACGTCGTTTAGTAGGGTTTCCAACCTGCAAGTCAAAAATGCATTAACAGTGTCATCATAACACGGCGCCAACTGGCACCAGAGCCAAGTATTTCAGAGGGGGATTATTTACATGGGACCAAAAAGGGATTGAGTCCATAGTCCATAGCTGTAAGGAAAAAGGATGGTTAATAAAACATTAGACCTGGGGCCAACCTGGCGGGGCCAACTCAGGCTCTCATCCTTAGGGGGTTGTAAATGCAGAGTACCACATTAGCATAGGTATATATGTCATGCACAATCACGCCAACCCACCCCTGTAAAAGAAAACATCAGGGCATCATAGTACCTCTTAAATAGGAGCACCTGTAATAAAAGGTACAATCACCTGCACGGTGGCACAAAAACATGCAATTAACCATTAGATAGGAAAGTGGCCTCACTATAAACGTATAACCAATAACCTAAGAGCCAGGCCTAACCTCAGGGACCATCTGGCAACAGGTAACTATGGCATTTCATCAGGCATGTCACCGGCTAGGTGTATCAAACATCAGGCGGAACATACATCGCCCAGCATTAACATAAGGTGTGGCCGTGACTCAGGGGGGGGCATCGATAATTCCCTGGGGGACCCTATGGGCTAGTTATCGGCCTCCTCCAACTGGCACAGTCTACTGGGGCCACAGACTCCGCTGGGGCCCAACGTTGCAGGTACCCACTGCCAGACGGGGCACCTGATAAGGTAACTCAGTCCCCGGGGGCGGGCACCGGCAATGTACCCCGTTGCCCCCCCTCCCTCCACCAACTTAAGACAGGCCCACACTCACCGGCAGTCCAGGGACTCCTTGGCGGTAGGGGCGGGCACCGACAATGTGCCTCGAGGCCCCTGCCGCACAGCGTTTAACTCACGGGGCTTCCCCGACCAATCGGGAGCCTCGCGGGTCCTGCAGCACCCTCACATCAGGGTGGAAGGAAGGAGGGGTTTGCGCTTCCTCGAGCGCCCCTCCCGGCGGTATCTTTCGGCTTCTCCCGGGCCCTTCTTCCTCACAGGGGCCCGGGGTTTTCAAACGGCGTCGGCGGGGCCACCGGGGACGGCGCAGGGACCTGGCACGCGAGGGGGAAGCCTGCCTGGCTTTCCTCCCTCCTCCTTCGGGTCGCTTCTTCCGTGCCGGCGGGCTGGCACCGACAGTGTGCCCCGGCCCCGCCTTCTCCACTGGCCCCTCACTCTGGGGCTCAGACCGGCGGGGTGGCCTCCCGCGACGGTCGCTTCTCTCGGGGCTCCCTCCTCGTCACGGGGGCCCCGCAACGGAGCTTCACCAGGGTCCCCCTCCCTCACGGGGACCCAGGGCTTCAGGACGCTCCTCTTCCCGGGCTGCCGGCCAGCAGCCAATCCGTGCGCGGCGGGGGCAGGCCGATGACGCGGCCGGCCCCGGTCACATGATCCGGGTGACGGCGGCCTCAGGGCGTAGCGTGGCCCTTTCCTCACATCGGCGGCCCTCTCCTGACGCCGGGGGCCGCCCGACGATGCCCACAGCAGTGGGGGGTCCCTTCAAGGCGGCGCCGCGCCGTGGCGGTGAGATCGCCTATTTACAACCGGCGCAATGCAGCGCCAGCGCCCCTCGGCGGCAGTAAGGGGTAGGCTCCCTTTCAATTAATTATTTATATAGCAGACAGCGCGATGACGCGAGGGTAGGCTCCTCCCAGTATGATTCTCCTCAGGAGAATAGCGCTATTTACAGCGCACTGCTCCTTGCCACAGTCTCCTCAGGAAACAGCGTTTTCCACCACGCACTACTCCTCAGTCCACAGCGCTATTCACAGCGCACTGCTCCTTGCGCCCACACGGCAGTTCTGGGGCAGATTAGCGCTTCCAGATTATAGCGCTTCCTAGGGGGAACACAGCAGGCCCTCAGAACGCGTTTTTCTTCCCACAGCGCTATTTCTCCTCACAATCTTCTCAGCACTATGGCGCTATTCACAGCGCACTGCTTGTTCAGCAGTCCAGGGGCAGGTTGACTGAGGCAGATTAGTGAGGCACAGTTCCTCGGGGGCACTATCCTCCCCGGGCAGCTCCTCCCAGTCTAGCGCTTCCACAGGGGCCGCAACTTCCCAAAACAGCGCCTCCAGGGCACAGCGTCCAGCAGGTACACCTCACAGGGGCTCAATCCTCCCCAGGCGGCTCCACACGGCCCAGCACTTCAAAGGGGGGTAGACAGTCCCACTGCAGTTCCTCAGGGGGGCAAACTCCTCACCTCCTGGGGGGAATCCACTTAGCTCCTTCCCTTCCCAGTGCTCTTTCAGCGCGCCGCTGGCCTGGTTCAAGATCCCAACTGTGACAGGGACCTAGTCAGGGGCCCTCCCTTGTCAGGGGCCCATAGGGGACAGCAGAGAGGGGGTTCTAGGGGTGCAGGGCCCAGCTCACAGGCCCATGTGGCGGTAGCACCTCACAGCAGGTCCCCTCGCTTCTTTGTCCCTGCGCTGACTGACTCTCTGGTGACACTTCTCCCTATTTATACCCTCCTCCCAGGCAGTGCCAGGACCTTCTAGAATGTTGGCACATCTAGCCTAAACTGGTTCTAGGGGAGGGGGTGAGCACCCTGGGTGCCAGGCTTTCCCTCCAAAAGCTAGGGGTAGCTGGGTAATATTATCTAGACCGCTGACCTATGTCAGTCCAGTGGCAAAACCCATGGCCATGGCATCCATTTTAAAAGCAATACATTTCAGTCAGGTGCAGTTTTAAAATGGGGGTGCAGTTTTAAAATGGGGGATTTTACAAGTGCTCACATTATGTCAGGTAATTACAGTTTCACAAGGTGTCTCACACCCAGGCCCGGACTGGCAATGTCGGGCACCGGGCAATTCCCCGGTCGGCTGGCAGGGGTGGGGGCCGGTTTTTCGGCAGGGGGCCGGTTTTGCTTCTGGGGCCGGTTTTTGGTCTGACGCGGCGTTACTAGTCAGAAAATAAATCCGAGACAGAAATGTTCATTCAGTACAGCAGACTAGTACTAGTCACTCACACACTACTGCGCTCCGTGCGGGGGTAAAAAAAAAAGCACAATCTCTCTCTGGATTCTTTACTGTTGCAAATGCAATCATTCATAACATCATAATGCATCGGAGCACTGTCTGTGCAGTGTGCACCATCTAATAGGGGTGGGTCGCGCGCAGCTGTCTCATCCGCCGTGACTGCGCTGTCTCAGTTCACCCACCTTAGGGTGGGGGCGGCTGGTGGTTGTGACATGCGCATTGGGGTTCGCGCAATAAAAAGTGCGCGTGACCCGGACCGTGACGTGATGTGAGGCCAGGTCGAGAGGACTAGCTTTCCAGAACAACTGAGACTGAGGCACAGGCACCCCATAAATTAATTTATTTCATTCTAGCCCCTGCCCTGCATGCCTGTCCCTCCCTGCTGCCGACTGTCTGCTGCCCGCAGGTGAGTCACTGATGTTGTTTGCATTTTCTGCGTTACTGCGTAGCACCCTGGGCGTCCCTATTTGTGAGCAACTGAGCAGGCCTGCTGTTGGTGAACAGAACAGGGCCCAGCGCAGACGACCCGGCGGAGCCGGCTGCTGTCGGTTAGGCTGCGCCTGCGCTGCCTGCCTGGCTTGACTAGTTGAGTTGTGTCGTGCCGTGCCTGGGCCTGCTGGCCGGCCCGGACTCCGGGAGCCTATGCTACTTGTCCTACTCCTACCCCCCCCCCCCCCCCCCCCCCTTGCAGGCAGCCCTTTGGTTCCTCCTGCCCCGGCCTGACGCCCCAGGCTCAGCTGCACTGCAGCCAAATGAATAAAATAATTAATGAGCACCGCCGTCACCGCAGGTGAGCAGGGCAATCAGAAGGAAAACTCAGCAGTAGAATGACTTCCTGCGATTGGAAGATAGGATGCCTAGAAGTGAGTTAATAAGACTATTTGTGGATTCTTCTCTCGATTACGGAGCGCGCGCTTCCTGGACATGAGGAGCATGCTCTTCAAATGCTATTTACTGCTCGAGTTAATACGACAAAGAGAATTAACAATTAAAGGCAGAAAAGAGCTAGAGTTGCAGAGGTTGGTCATCTAATCTTTATTTAGCATCGAGGGGGTCAGATATTGGCACTAACCTACGTTCAACTCAATCAACTCTATTGCAGAAGAGTTTGAGAACTGCCATTAGACGCGAAGGATTGGCTTTTTCTTCCTTACTGATTCTGCCCTGAAGTTTGGTTTATACAGTGCGGGAAATTAAAGATACTCTACCCAATCGAATCAATATGGTAGTGCTAAGAAAATAAAACTTGTCATGGACCCTCTAGATTTCAGCCAAACCGTAGTTGCCATGCCTATGTACAAGATGAGTATCCAGACACAATATTAATCACAAGGATACATTTGACTTTTTAACGTCTCACCTGAGACAGCGCATGCTGTCGCTTGCGCAACGTTTTGTTTAAGTGGTAAGCCCTGCCATCCATTGCTTACCACTGGTTGACTTCATTGTGACTCTTATTTGCTTTCTTGTTATTCGTTTGTGTATGTGGGCTTTCCTTCGCCTCATGCGATTGTCCCTCTCCAGGAGCATGGCCCACATTCTTGTGTCTTCCCACTGCTCACGTAGTTGGGAACTACTTTTTTTCTTTTTATCTAAGCACTCGACTAGAGTGCATTCCGTGGTGCTTCAGGCTTTTTTCAGAGAGACGATTACTTTCTACTGAGCAACAGCATTTGCTGCAGAGCAAAAATGTCATTTTACAACTAGTATAGTTTCAGTACTTGGCCAAAGCGCCATGTTCAAAAATGGTCCCTGCACCAGAGTCTTTATTTCGTAATCTCTCTACTATGTCCATGAAGAGAGGGATGCTCTGAGGTAAACCTAACAAGAAAACTATGATCCCCAAGGTGCCTCTTTAAGAGTGTTTTTTTTTTATTATGTAGAGAAGGACAGGAATCTGAACCTGGTTCTTTCCAGAGAGGTGTGCATGCCATTGATTTCATCTACGCAAAGCATTTTAAGAGGAATTTGTAAAAGGGGCCGGGAGAGATTGTTCTGTAGTTAAAGCTTATTAAAACGTACACTTACACTTTTTTGATATCCAACAACAGCTTGTTATTTACTAAGAAAACAGTGCATTAGAAACCAACCATATTACCAAAGATCACCAGTTATGCTGCTGGGCACCGTCAGAAAACATTTGAGTAGGTTTAATTTCGCCTACCACCACCACCTTGAACACCACCCTAACAGCCACCAAGACCCTAGCCACACTAACCACCACAACACCCTAACCACCACCACTTCCACCACCACCACCCTTACCACCAGCCCCACCACCACTCTACCCTAACCACCACCACCCTAATCACCATAACCACCACCACAGCCATGCCACCACCCCAACACCACCACCACCCTAACCACCACCACAACCATCTCACCACCCCCACCATTCTAGCTACTGCCACCCTACCCACCACCTCCAATCTACCATCTACCACCCCACCACCCTACTAACACCTCTAGCACCACTCTAACCAGCATCACCCTACCACCACCCTCACCACCAAACCATGCAACCACCACCATCACCATACCAACACCATCAACACCCTACTACCACTACCCTACCAGAATGTTACCACCACCCCACCCATCACCTTGACCACCAACACCACCCTAACTATGACCACACTAACTAGTACCCTATCACCACTATACCAGTGGCCAACCCACCACCCTACCCACAGTCAGTTTAAAGACCATCACCACCCTAACCATCACCACCACCCTACCAACACCCTAACCACCACCCTACCACCATCACACCACCGTCCTACCAACACCACCCTACCACCATCACACCACCGTTCTACCAACATCATCCTGCCACCACCATTACCCCCTACTACCTACTACCACCCCCTAACCACCACCCTTACCACCACCAGCTAACACCCTACCACTAGGTTGATTCAATTGAATATGTAATGAAAAATGTGCTGTAAAGTTCACCATTTTGTTCTGTCGTTTTCCAACCCCGCATATTAGCCGTCGGGATCGCTCGCTGCGCTCCGGACAGGGGCTGGTCTGGCAAAATTTGCCAGGGCTGCTTTCAGTTCCCAGTCCGGCCCTGCTCACACCACTCATGGCCTATACAGGTTTAATCCCATGGGGGAGACAATCTAGATGAGGGGGTCAAAAGCGAAAAATTTTGGGGGGAAAAGGCCAAGTCCAACAATGTTCATATATTTTTGTTTCATAATCATCATACACATGTTGCAATTTTCTTTACCTTACCTCCTTTCATTCATTATACATCGTTATCATTATTCATCATTTTAATTACACACATTTACAATGATCTTGAAGTTAATCAAGCCAATCGCCTATGTTTGCCTCAATATGATGAGGATCTCCAAGATGCCCCTATTCTCCCAGCCGTCCCACGATTGATCACTATCTTCCTTCTGATTTTCAGTACATTCCTCCATAAATCTCCAACATGCACTGTTCATCTCTCCATTCCATTAGCAACCTTTCCTGTCCTCCTGCTCTCCTATCCTTATTGTAATCGATCTACACATGTGATTACCTCATCTATCTTCGTGCAATGATGCACATGGTGTATCTGCTCTTCTCTGTGACCATTTGTAATCATCAATCATTCATTGTAGCTCATACTGTTCATTCCTCTGAAATAATTACTTACCTAGTTAATCTGCTGCTTTATCTAGAAGTGACATTAATGTACACCCTACACCTATTTCCCCAGGAAACTTCCCACTTGGATCAGAGGGTTCGTCCCCAAGATTTTCTACATCATAGAAAAAGCTTGGAATTATTATCCCTACACCATCACAGGTAATTATGACACATAATCTATATGATAGGTTATATTGTTTAAGATATTTCCAGATGAAATAACTGTGACCCCTACATGCATAATGTCAAGGACTAACTATTGCAATATCCTTTCCTTGGGGTTGCTGGACTATCTGATCAATAAACTGGAAAGAATTCAGACTTTTGCCCCGTGATGAGTTTGACAGATGAGAAACCTTAACACAGCGAGCAAAGCTAGAAGGACTATATACTGGCTTCCCGTGAAACAGCATATTCAACTTAAGACACTTATGCACAGAGTATATTACAACTCTGGAAAATCGCCACTCTCCGATTGCTTTACTCCCTATACTACTGGAAGACAAGTTCAATCAAATGTCAACAGACGGTTCACTACCCCAATATTTAAATGCTCAAAAATTGGTCGCTGTGCCCTATCTTCTCCAAGTCCGTGACTCTGGACCAATCTTCCCTTTCAAGTCAAATGCACACCTTCTCATCTGAAGTTTAGATAAATGTGATTGGTTTAGGCAACCTTTTAACTGTACGAGTTGAATGAAATTGTGCATCATTAAGTTGCGCAGCCAATGTGTGCTGGACATCTCTGGATAAAAACAGATTGTCCTACTTAGGATAGTTTGGACTGCCATAGGCTAAACATGTTTTACTTTAGTTGTGATGAAAGTCGCTTTATTACTGATGGATCAGGCTCACTTACAAAGCACAGGTAAGTTGTTGGCTTTTATGTTGGTTAGCCAACGCTTAGTACAGGTTGGTAAAGGAAAGGGGTTTACTCACATTGCGTTGCTGCACCATGTGGTCTCCTCCCCACCATTTACAGAAATGTTACTTGTTTCCCTGATTTAAAGGTATATGGTAAATATGGTTTATTGACCATATTATATTCCCCTACCATGACCAAGGTGTTCATCAAACACACTGATTAAAGCTTTAGTGCGAGGAATGGTCCCAGAGTAAGAAAGCTTCTGGGAGTACAGAATGACGCAAAGAACTCTCATGCTGGAAATGGTTTCCCGTAGACAGAATCTCCCTCTAACGAACAGCATTTATTTATTCCACTGGGAATTTGTTGGTAATGAGAAACACTCTGTATCCCTACTAATGTGTAGAGATACACTGCATTAAGTGCTTGTGGTGGAAAAGACTAGATAGAGAAGCATCCTGCCTCTGGGAAGTACAGCCACACTGCATTTGGCTCTAGTTCTGGGATTGTATGTTACTGAGGGTGATTTGCAAGTGCTGGATAACCTCTCTTTCACTGATAGTGGTATGTTAGTGATTGAGGCTCTGGTGCTGGGGATGTTTTTAGTTATTAGAATACTAAGATGATTAACACAAAGCGTGAGCTTTGGGTGGGAATTGTTTGATGGGAAGAAAAGCCCTCTCTTCTGAAAGGTGAAGGCCTATTCATGAATAAGCCTGCGTATCTCTCTGGTGTGGAGACAAACTGCATTGAGCTCTGAGCTGTGAGTGGTTTGTTAGTGACACAAAAGCTCACTGCCTCTGCAGTGTGCAGTCAGTGCATAAGGTGATGGTGCTGGAAATGATTTAAAAGCAAGAGTTGCCCCAGGCTCCAAGATGTGCAGATACACTGCATTCGGCTCTAGTAATAATGTTAGTGATGCGTCCATCCTTTGATAAATGCTGACATATTGCATTAGGCTCTGGTGCTGGAAACTGTTTGCCAGCCACCAGTCTCTAAGGGTTGCAGACTCACTGCATTAGATTATTATAATGGTTTGGTAGTGAGATCAGGCACCTGACTCCCCTGTCTGCAGATGCACTCTGTAAAACTGATGATTTGTCAGGGACAGCAGCTCCCTCATTTTAATATTCGCAGACACACTGCGTTAAACTCTAATAATAGTTTGTTGGTGAGGATGGCCTCCTGTCTCTAAGTTGTTCAGACACACACCATATTGACTACTGAAGTTTGAGTAGCTTGTTGGAGACGTATCTGTTTCTGACCTTATTTTGTTAATGATAAATCATATTCTTGCCTCAGACGTGGCCACTGCTGTGGAAAAAGCCTGTTTTCCATAACTGACCGCTGTGTTTCAAGTTGTGGCAAAGAAAAATTGATTTGCGTATCTGAGGGAGTTTGACAGCTATTGCAAATATCATTTATTGGCCCGAAAGAAAGGTAATGTAAGGTATAAGGCTTTGTAGACAATTATTAGTGCCGTAAAGGCTAAACAAGATTGAATGAGAAGTCAGCGTAGACTTTGCAGTCCTAATGAAATATATGAAATCTTCTGACAGTTTTGGTAGGTGTTTGTGCCACAACATTCCGAGCAAGTTGCAGTCGGCATATGATTTTGTCTGGATATGCAAGGTAGATTGAATTTGCATATTCAGACAAGATTGAATGATAGCATTCACTACGGATGTATGCAAAGAGGTTCAGTAAAGGAGAGAATTATTTTAGAAGGTAAGGGTGAGTGAAACAAGTTTGGGCCATATGTATGGATTAGGCTGCCAAGGACAGGGTGTGGTCAAAAGAACTCCAAAGTGCTGCACCACTGTTGGAGAATCAGAGAGATGTCCATTATATCTGGTCATAAGCTCACACCCTATTCCGCCACCAATGAAGAAGAGGTCATTAAAATTCCAATTTTGGTCTGGTTCTTTAGGAAGTTGCTGGCCATCTATAACCTGATGATGGCAGGAGCCTTTGTTAAAGGTCTCAACTTTTGTTTGGGAGGCTCTTGCACACTAGGAAGATTAACGATGACCTGAGTATTGTGAGAATACATGTAAAAGTCTACCCCTACTTGGTGGAACAGCTAGTCAAGGAGCTGCCTGTACATGTTAAACAGAAAGAGCGAGAACATTAGCCCTTGCCGAAACCTGTCTTCAATATCATATGCTTTAAAGAGTATTGGGGAAGAATGACCACCTGCAGTCTCTCTGAAATGAAAGAATGTGTCCACTTCAAGACCGTTCGAGTGATACCTGCTGCTTCCAAGGTCGTATGCAAGATGTTGTAATCAATGGTATCAAATGCAGCCAACCAAATCTAAGTCAACTAGTATGTCAGTTTCTTCTTTATCAACTAGCTGACGAATATCATTGAGGGACGATAGACTACCTACTTGGGGCTATGCCCATCATTGAATCTAACATGTTGCCCATCTTTTAATTCTCCAAAGTCCTGAAACTGAAGTAGGGCCAGTTTTTCATGATGTTTGCCCATGTAAGTGAACAAGGAGATGGGTCTATGATTGTTCAATTTGTTGGCGACCATGATAGGCTTCTTCAGAAAAAGTCTCACTTCCAAAGGTCTGGAAAAATGCCATGCCTTAAGGAGCTGTTAAAACAATCAGGAACTGGTTACTTGTGGCTAAAAAGAGTGCTGAAACAGGATCTTTGGGGGAAACTGAACGCCAGTGGGTAGATATGGTCTAGTATGGAGTTGCTCATGCGTAATTTGTATGAAGGAGTCTCGGAGGCTCTCTTTCTGCTAAGTAGATTTAAATGGTGCAGCAGCCATAGGAATTGGATAATTAATCCTGTAGTCTGAGAAAAGGGCAAAAATATTGTCTCAAAGGACATGTGATGGTGGCATTTCTAAATTTACATCTGCACGGCATTGAAGTTCAGGGGCAATGCAAACAATTATTTAGAAAGTTTGGGGAAATTACAAACCCTTTCAGAGAACAATGACATTTTCTTAACATTTGCTGAGAGCTTTACAGAGTAGTAAACCCCTTATATGAGGTGAAGTAGTCTCTTCTCCATTTCCTTTCGGCTCGCTGAAATTTTAGATTAAGCATTTTCAGCTTTTCTTGTGTGCAGAATTTTGTTTCCATATAAGCAGTCTTTAGCATAGTTGAAATGACAAAGCAGAATGTTAGGGCTGGAATCTATGTTGGCCCATAGATTAACTAATTATTTGGCAACTTGGTATGAGATTAAAAGATTCCAGTTGCACCTGCGCGCCAACCCCGAAAGTATATATATGGCTACCAGTGCACGTCGGTAATTTTATGAAGGATACAATTCCAAAGAGGTCAGACCAGATTAGAGCGATGGATTGGTGAACTATAATTAGTGCTCCTGGTTTTATGGTATTTTTATTTTACATTTCCGTCTGTATTTATCCATATTTATTTTTTGGCCATCTTATTGGTATTTTTCCATATTTATTTTGTTTTTCAAGAATAAATATAGCTGTAAATTGGTATATTTATGGGTTTATATAACTCTTAGTTGTGCACTCAAACATGGATGCCTATCAAGTTTTAGCAAACTAAGCAGCCATTTATAAGAAAAGACTACACTAACAGGTACATTTTAGCGTTATACTACAAATATACGTTAATATATGCCTGTATTTAAGGAAATTTCATCCTGTATTTCAACCCTCCATGCTGTCTGCCTGCTCAGCTGTTGCCTAGAATTCATGAAAGACAGCATGGAGAGTTTATCGCAAGAATCACCTTTTTCAGTATTTTTCCACTTTTAAAAATAAATGCATTGTTTTCTGTCTGTATTTATCTGTAGAAATCAGTAAAAACAGAAAACCAGAAGCCTTAACTATAATTAGATCGAATGAAGCTAGAAAAAGGCTTGCTGTCTTGGAGATGTGCAGATACAAAGCATTGAGTGATAGGGAGGAAAAAGCTTGTTAGGTGAAAGCCCTGGATCTGAGATAGGCAGACAGGTGTAGTAAATGTTGCATTCGTAATATGAAGGATCCTTACATCTGAGGCATGCAGGCACTGCATATGTAGCAATGGATGGGAATGGTTTGTTGTGGATAAGGTCTGTGTGTCTGAGGTGAACAGACACACTGACTTAATTTTATTTATTTATTAGTATTCCGCCTGAATCTCTGCACTTTGGACGTGCGGCAGAACATGAGGCTGAATTACAACATCACAGATGGAAAAGAGTGTTTTTAAGCTGCTTTCTAAATTGTAGGTGGGCTGAGCATTGTCTTAGATGCAGATGAAGTTTGTTCCAGTATTGGGGACAGAGATAAGAAAGAGCCTTCCCACCCAATCTGGCTTTCTTGACTCGAGGGACCACAAGAAGATATTTAGATTCCGAGTGGAGGGACCTAGAAGGTAGTCCAGAATACTCCAGCACGATTGGTCCTCAATGCCCCTCCCAGGACTGCCTCCTGCCCCCTTCTTTGCCAGCTGTACTAGCTTCCTATTCGTGAGCGGGTCAAGTTGAAAGTCTGTTGTACCATTCACAAGGTTTTATTTAACCTCGACCCTGCCTATCTCTCAGAGAAATGTACACCTTATCTGCTCTGCAACAATATCGCCTAAAACTTCTCACAGAAAATAGAGCTCAACTACCAAAAAATAGTCCCGTCAGGGAACCAGCCTGTGGACTCTGTTATCCAAGAGTTTTCCTCCTGTGACACTGACAGACGTAGATACTCTTCTTTGCCTGGTCAAATCAGGTTCCCCCCTAGATACCGTTCCAGCCAATGTAATATAATGTAAGGTGTACATTTCTATGAGAGATAGGCAGGGTCGAAGTTAAATAAAGCCTTGTGAATGGTACAACAGACTTTGAACTTGACCTGCTCGCGTATAGGAAGCCAGTACAGCTAGCAAAGAAGGGGGCAGGAGGCAGTCCTGGGAGGGGCATTGAGGACAAATTGTGCTGGAGTATTCTGGACTACCTGCAGTCTGCTAAGCGAGACCTCATTAGCAGAAATCAACAAGCCATTGCAGTAGTCCAGACAGCTTAATATAAGTGCCTGAGTCAAGGTCTTCCGCACTGAGTCAGGCAGTAAAGGAAAGACTCGGCGTAGTAGGCCCATTGTGTGAAAACAGGAACCGCTGTCTGAGCGGCATGCTCCTTTAAGGTAAGAGCCTGATCAAAATGAATTCCTAAGTCTTTGACCAGGGATTTTGGATCAGGGAGAACCCCAAGGTCAGCCGGACACCAATCCGGAGTCCATAGTAGGTGAGCCTCCCCAACGAGCAGAATCTCCGTCTTCCCAACATTACATTGGAGGAAGTTACTCTTCATCCAGTTAGAGATAGCTCTCATACCAGAGGAGAAGGTCGCCTGTACTGTTGGAGTGAATTTGTCGAATGGAAAAAGCAGTTGTGTATCATCGGTGTAAGAGATGGGAATGAACCTGCACGCCCTACGTGGGTCGGCCAAGGGAGCAACATAGCTATTAAACAAGGTGGAGCTCAAACAAGAGCCCTGGGGCACTCTCTTGTTTAATTCTATAGGCGCCAAGCGGTATGGGCCAAGGATGATGGTCTGAGAACGAGAAGATAGAAAACTCGTCATCCACTGCAGAGCCGAATCTCTAAGTCCAGCCACCTTCAGTCTCCTGAGCAATATCTGGTGTGAAACCGTTTCATCTAGATGATCCCCTTGATACCACAGCTAACAATCTCCGTTCTAACTTACAAGCTATGGATCTTTCTCAAAAAGGCTTTCACGCAACCCATAATAGGGGTCACCTCCTTGACCACATCTACAGTAATGTAGATGATCTAATGGTAGAGACCCCTTTACCTCTACCTTGGACCGACCACTTTTTAATACCTTTTAGCTGGCGCACAAACCTGCCTTCCTCCTCTCAAAACCTTGCAAAGTATCGAGGCAGGAAGTGGCCCTCGCTCCCCCTCCAAGCGTGGGAAGCTGCCCTTGCCAGAGCCCCTCCTGGGAAGGCAACAAACCCCAATACGGCCACCAACAATTTCGATAACTGGATTTCGGGCACCCTTGATCTGGTCCTTCCCATGCACTCCTGCAACTCCTTAAAAAGACCTAAAGCTGCCCCATGGTATACCCCTTCCCTCAGAACCATGAAATTAGCCTGCCGTAAGCTTGAGAGAGCATGGAGACATGATCACTCCCAACTTAGGAAGGCTGAGTACAGAGCTGCTATAAAGCTCTACAAACAGGAATTAAAGGCAACTCAAGCCTCCTTTTATGAAGGGAAAATTAATGCGGCCGCGAATGCCCCAAAGGAAATTTTTAAAATTGTTAAATCCCTCATCTCACCCTCCGCGGAGCGTCCTTCTGCCGAAGGTGCTCAAAAACGTTGTAACGATCTTGCTATCTTCTTTTCTCAAAAAATTCAGATCATCTACTCCTCATTCGGGGATGTCAAGAATGAAGGGGAACTTCGCCTGCCCACTACCTCTGATCCTCCCGCCTCTTGTTCACTCGATACAATTCCACTACTGGACAGTCTGGGCTTGGGTGGACTTACCACCAAGATCACCTCTGGTTCCCCTAACGACCCAGCACCCCCTCAGACCCTCACTAAGGTTATGGACGTCATTCGCCCGGTCATATTGGACGTCCTCAATACATCTATCACCTCCAAATTTGTGCCACCTTCTTGGAAGTGTGCGATGGTGAGGGCCCTATTGAAGAAGCCCAATCTTGACCAGAACAACTTGGCAAATTACCGCCCCATCTCCTTACTCCCCTGGCTGAGTAAATTGCTCGAGAGGCACGTAAATAACATCCTGGTGGACTATTTAGAGTCCAACAGTCTACTACGTGCCTCCCAGACAGGGTTTCGCCCTCTACACGGGACCGAACTTGCCCTTCTGGTGGTAACGGAAGAGGCAAGAGCGGTGTTGGACCAGGGAGGAAAAGTCGCCATTATCCTTCTCGATCTCAGCGCCGCGTTCGACACAGTCAACCATGTCACGCTATTGCAACGTTTGGCGGACATGGGTGTGTCGGGCGCGGCCCTGGAATGGCTGACATCCTTCCTGGCTAACCGCTCCTTCCAGGTCTTTGAGGGCGAGACAGTATCTCCCAAACACCCACTCCGGTGTGGAGTACCGCAGGGCTCCTCCCTCAGCCCTACCCTCTTTAATGCCTACATGGAACCCCTAGACAGGATAGTCCATCCCTTCGGTGTGCGTATCGTCACCTACGCTGACGATACCCAACTGGTGGTCTCTTTAGACCACTCTGAGGGATCGTCCCACACCTTAGGTCCCTGTCTAGAGGCCGTCGCTAGATGGATGCAATCCTCCTGTCTGAAACTGAATGGGGAGAAGACAGACATTCTTCTCCTGGGCAACCCTTCTCCCACTGCCCTTGCATCCATCTGGCCCCCATGTCTAGGCCCGCCTCCGATTCCCAAACCCCAAATAAAGAGCCTTGGGATCTGGCTCGACAAAGCGCTGGACTTCTCGGCCCAAGCAACCAAGACCGCCGCCACTTGCTTTGGGATTATGAGGATGTTGCGGAAGGTGCTCCCCCTGCTCCCATTCCAGGCAAGGAGGGTTTTGGTCCAGGCCCTCATTCTCTCCCGCCTGGACTACGGAAATGCTCTTTACATAGGAGCGCCGATTTCCGTCACCCAGAAACTTCAAGTGACACAAAATAGTGCGGCCCGTCTACTTTATAATCTCCCCCGCTGGCAGTCAGCGAGGAATGCCCTAAGGGAGCTCCATTGGCTCCCTGTAGGAGCGAGAGTACAATTCAAGGCTATGTGTATTCTACACAAGGTCTTCCATCGTACAGGCCCCGCAATTCTTCACCCGCTGGCTACACCCTACGTCCCGTCCCGCTCCCTCCGTTCTTGCACCCTCCAACTGGCCACCCTCACCAGGGTCAGGAAGGCACGCTGGGGCGGTCGCTCCTTCTCCCATACCGCGGGCAAGTTCTGGAACACCCTCCCTTTACCTCTCCGAGGCAACACTAATCACATGTCCTTCAGGAAAGCCCTGAAAACGCACCTGTATAGTAAAATCTACTGAACTGCCCGAGGCTCGCGTTGAGTAATCAGTCACAAGCGCGGCGAGGCCTCCGGGTAGTTTCAGCGCTATACAAATGCAATTTTCATTCATTTTCATTCGTTTCGAATGCGGCTGATGAGTCCAACAGCACAAGAATCATAGATCCTGATGTTGTCCGTGACTGCAAGCAGAGCTGATTCTGTGCTGTATTTGGGCCTGAAGGCTGACTAAAAGGAGTCTAGGCAACCAGCCTGTTCGACATGGTTAGAGAGGTGTTTATTTATGTGCTTCTCCAAAAGCTTGTTCAGGAAGGGAAGGAGCGAAATGGGGTAGAGATTAGAGAGATCCATTAGTGGAGCCTTGTTGTTCTTACGGATAGGTATGACCTGTGCTGCTTTCCATTCTGTTGAAGCAGACCTTCTCTCAGTGAAAGATTGAGAAGACCCTGAATGAGAGGAGACAGATGGCAGGCCAGAGAGGTAACAACTTTGGCCGGAACGGTATCTAGGGGGAACCTGATTTGACCAGGCAAAGAAGAGTATCTACGTCTGTCAGTGTCACAGGAGGAAAACTCTTGGATAACATAGAGTCCACAGGCTGGCTCCCTGACGGGACTATTTTTTGGTAGTTGAGCTCTATTTTCTGTGAGAAGTTTTAGGCGATATTGTTGCAGAGGATTTGCGTAGGGACCTCTAAATTCTCGCAGGCCTTTCGATTAATAAAGGATTGGAGGAAACGGTATAACACTTTTGGTGCGTTGCCAGCCTGGACCTGTTGAGATGCAATGTGGGCTTTACGCGCAGCCTTTAAATTTCTGTGGTAGCCAGACAAAGTGGCCAAAAACCGGTCTTTATCCTTCTCATTATGTGTACTGAGCCAACGTCTTTCCTGTTTTATACAGAGTAGTTTCTGAGCACGAAGCTGGGGAGAAAACCAGGTGACGCTCCTGTAACGCCGGTGGGACGCGGCAGCGAACCCCAGCAGCACGGTGGGTTTGCGTGGGGATACGTGATCTAATGACACGGTGACCCAGATAGGAGGTGTGCTGGTATGTGGTTACTTCGCCACCTCCAGGTGTTGAACTGAAAAAACACAGTGGAAAGAGTGTAAGGACGAAACCCCTTTAAGCCCTGATGAAGTTGCGATAGTATATAGCAACGAAACATGTCGGCAATCTAATAATAGGTTGGCTATAATAGAAGCCATTTTTAATTTGATAGGCTTGCAGCCCAGAATAAATGTCATAGTGGCCAGCAAGCTTCTCAATTTTAATGATGAGAATTACACTTTTGGTTGATTCTTTCACGAGGGGTGTCTGTGTGGATTTGTGCACAAGTGGGAGTTAATATTTGTGTCTCCCTAGTAGTGAAATTATCTATTGATTTCACTCTTTTTCTTTCCTTTCTTCTTTCTTTCATGAGTGAGAGAGAGTCACCGATGATGATAAGTGGGTATAACTGGTAATGACTAGCCAGTAACCCCTTGTGGCGGTTTTTCCGTGAGGGGCTCTCTCTCTCTCCTCACATTTTTTCACGGTTTGGAATGTGGGGTTTAAAGGTGGTAGTTTATGTGTGGTTTGTTCATGAATTTGACACAGTGACATAGGAATAAATGAAATTCCTATAAATAAGGAAACAAGAACAATTAGGGTTTCCCTACTAGGTCACGTTTATATTGAAATATGTGTCCGATAGGAGGAGGCTCTGGTTGTATGTATAGACTTTGAGTGGGGGGCAGCCTCCTCCCTTCTTTCCCCCTGTGCTCCTAGTTGAGAGAGGAGAAAACCAGGCCGTCTGAAGATGTTTAGAGAGGTTGGGGAGTGATTTAAATGGTGCTAGTTGATCAATAGCGCAGGAGACGGCCAAGCTCGCGTCCGAGATGGCCGCGTTTTAGCTCGGCTCCGTTCACTCTCCTGTCTGCAACAACTATCCTGTACTTTATCCTGCCCCGGGAAGTATTCTACGATCTGCAGTGGAACGACGATACCTCACAGGCGCTTACCGTTTGCTCCGGTGGTTCCTGGGTGTCACGGATCCTGAGTTACGCCCCTGTCTGCTTCGGGACCTCCGGAGCGGCCGGGCCTGGCACTCCTTGGCGGCGCCCGGGCTGGACGGGGTGCGGTGGCCGGCCCTTGGTGGTGGTGTGTAGTCGGTCGGAGAGGCCGATGTGCTAATAGACCGATTGCGGCCCCCCGGGCCTGGTCCGGCGGTCCTGCGGCCTGGTGTTGGGGCGCTGCCTTCCATGGACGGGGTTAACCGTACATCTGGCTCGTCTCCCCTTTGTTCTCCGACCCGGCCATTTTGAGTTCCTCCGCCCGGGCTCGGAGAACGGTACCGGCGGCGTGTGGGGTGCCGGCGCATCGCCTTCTTCTGGTGGCCCCCCTTCCTGCCCTGGTGGCACCTCCGCCGGTGGCTGCCGGTATCCTATTTGGCCCCGTTGGTATCCGGGCGGGGGTTGGTGTTTGCAGCGGCCCCGCCGGGCTTCTAAGATGGCGGCCGGCCCCATGACTCTCGGCCTTGCTGGGACCGGCGATGCGGATCCGCCGCACGGCACGTTTTCTGAATACTGCAAAGGTGAGCCTACACTTGGCGACATCCTCGCCGCCCTGCGCTCCTGGGGGGCGCCCATGACCGCACCTATCACTATCCTGGAGAGAGGTCCCTTGGCTGGGCCTGCCGGGCCCCCTCCAGTTGGTGCGGCTTCATCTCTGTTGTGTGCTGCTGGACCTTTCCTTGGGATCGTGGACCTGGAGGCTGCTGTTGGTGTGGATATACGGAAGTCCGCTGCCCTTCTTCATCCTGAGCCTCCTTCTGCTCCGGAGGTTCGCCAGCCGGATCCCGTCTGGACTGCCCTTGATGGGTCTCCTTTTCCTCATTTGCCTCACATGGCCGAACGAAGATCCTGTGACTGTGCCGCTGGACCGGCTTTCTCCGTGTTCTCTTCGGAACTGTGCCTGTTTTGCCTGAGGTGGTTATGGTACTTTCTGGATCATCCGTGTCGCGATCGCTATGACTTGAGTGTCTTTGTGATTCGACTCCCTGTTATTCAACTCCGTTTCCATGTGATCTGGTTCCTGCTTTGTTGGACGATTACAGTTTGCGACAAACGAGGACAGGGTTGAGCTGATCATGCCTCTGTGGACTGTTATTTTGTGGTATGGTTGGGTGATCCGTTTATAATTGTATGATTCTGTTTGATACTTTTTAACGTTCCTGGAGCATATCCGTATATTTACTATCTTCCCGTGGGCTCTGAGTATTTTCGGGCGGGGGGGTGGGAGCCGAAGGGGTTTTGATTCTGTGGCTCCTCTCCCGCTGTTTTTCCCTGTTTTCCCTTCCCCCCCCCCCTTTTTTATCTACGTGATTCTTTCTTTCTATATTTCTTCTATATTTCGGGTTCTAATTAGGGCGACAGGCACGCTGCTGGGGGGTAGGGCATAGCCTTCTGCAGGGGTGCAGGGTGGGCTGTGCGGGGTGGGGGGAGGGTCTGTTTTATTGTATCTTCCTTTGTTCCTTTTTTGGTTCTATGGCTCTTATGTACCCCCTAATTTCGTGGCGCGGTGTCGGCACGTCGCCCCCCGGGGTGTTTGTGCTGGCATGGCCCTTTTGGTATGTCTGCTGTTACGGTTTACTACGCATTCGTTTCTCCTGTGGACGCTAGTTCCTTGTACCGAATTAGTATTGGGTGCTTTGTTAGCCGTGGGGGGCGTGCACTGCCGCTGCGCCCTCACTTTCCCCCTCCTTTTTTCCGATGTCCTTTTCCTCCCTTATCTTCCCTTTTCCCCCCCCTTATTTTTCTTTTCCTCTTCAGGGTTGCTGTAACGGAGGGCTTTTAGTTTCGTAAGCGTACTTTTCGCTTTTTTACTATTATGTGCCATGGTAGTGGTGGGAGGGCGTTGGGCAGCGATTGTGATTGTTATTGACGTGGGACTCACGTTCTGCCTTTGCCAAAATGTGACTGTTCTTTTGGTCTTTTCCTGTATTCGAAACTTCGGCTTGCTCACGGCTCACCGCGGCCCTCTGGACTCTATAGATTGTCATTATCCTGCGAAACCCCCTTTTTCTATTATAAAATTAACCTACTCTTATCCTGTCCGTGATGGCGGCTCGAAGACTTGTTACCTTTGCCTACATATGAGCTATTTAGAAATCCTGTTGTCACTCCTGTATTGTTTCGTATGTCATTTTATTGTGGTGGCCGGCCCGGTGGGTTGTAGGCCCGTATCTGTGAGCGCCTTCTGTACAATAAAGGTTTAAAAAAAAAATTAAATAAATAGCGCAGGAGACAGCAGCATTGTATTTGGCATGAGCCATCCTCTATGTTGTCCGGTATAGTGTTCCAAGGCACTGAAAAGGAGCCTTGAAAGCACTCCGTGTGACTTTCTTCCACTGTCTACGGGTGTAATAGGTGACTGGGTTAGGACCCCTCATCATCACCCTTGGGCCTAGAATGGAGAATTCAATGGAGGCATGGTCTGATCAAGTTAGTTGCTGCGGAGGCGCACAGAGAACACTAGGAGAGTTGGAGAATATAATGTCCAATGTGTGGCCTGCTATATGGGTAGGGCCTTTATTGAGTTTAGATAGGCCCAAGAGGGCAAGATCTGCCCCGAGTGTTAGTACGTCAACATTAGAAGTGCATTCACTATGAATATTGAAATCACCCAGCAGTAGAAAATTGCTGGTCGAGATCACATGGGGAGCTATTAATTCAGTGAGAATTCAGCTAAAGGGCCAGGCGGTCGATAGTGTAAGGCCCCCTTCCAGCTAAGATGGGAGGAGAAGTCTATTCGAAATACCATAACTTCCATGATGGCATTGCAGTGTTGTTTTAGTGTGGTAACGTTAACCCTGTCTCTATGTACAATAGCGATTCCACCCACTACATTTAGTTGTCTATCCATTCGAATAAGCCTGTATGCTTCAGGCAGGGCTAGGGGGATGGATGGGAGTGAATGAGGTTTCAGCCATGTTTCGGTGAAAAACCCAAGCTCGGGCTGTACCCAGGAAAGAAGGTCCCAAACCTCAGTAGAATGCTTAGGCAGGGATCTAATATTGCATAACAGACTTTTCCACTCCCACTGAGGAATATTGAGGGGTTTACCTGTGTCAAATCTGGTGGAAGTGGCAAGATTTGGACCAGGGGAGTGAGTATTAAGGGGGACATGGCAGGATTCTACATAGATTGAGTCCATTTCGACAGGGGTACTTTGAAACTGACAGACTCAACATGTGAAAGGCCCCCCTGGGTTTGGCCAGGTCTCAAGGCGGCAAGGGGGTATGAGTACTGTCCTCATCTCCAACAGCTCCTCACCAGAGTATGTCAGATGCGGGGAAGGGTTCTGTTTGGGAGTGGCTCCTGGCGATGTCAGGGCGCAGACAGGCGCAGACCGGCTTGCATTTGGCGCGCCTTCGGCACACCGCCAGTGCGCCAGTTGCGCGCGTCCACTGCGCAGCGGAAAGAGCGTCCGGTTAAATGGATGGGGCTGGAGCCCTAGAGCGCCACACTCCCTTGTAACCGGAAGTGGATCCTGGTCCAGACTCCCTCCACAACAATCGAGCTAGTCTCGTGGTGGACTGGGGAGAATGCCACAGGAAAGTGCCCGAATAGAAGTGGTGCAACAATGAGCAGCAAAACGTAAGTTTTTTAAAAAGTTTAAAAGTTAAAAGCTGTGCAACAGTTTGAAAGTACCAGGACACAGTGACACTCAGCCGAGCAGCCTCTGTGCCAACGCGCGTCCACTGCGCGGCGGAAAGGGCATCCGGTTAAGTAGAGGGGGCTGGAGCACTAGAGCGCCACCCTCCCTCATAACCAGAAGTGGATCCTGGTCCAGACTCCCTCCACAACAATCGAGCTAGTCTCGTGGTGGACCGGGGAGAATGCCACAGGAAAGTGCCAGAATAGAAGTGGTGCAACAATGAGCAGCAAAGCGTACGTTTTTATAAAAGTTTATAAGATAAAAGCTGTGCAACAGTTTGAAAGTACCAGGACACAGTGCCAGTCAGCCGAGCAGCCTCTGTGTCAACGCGCGCCCGACTTAAGACGTGGTGTTTTGAATAGATTGTTAGGGATATAGAAGTTCCCTGCCTCTGAGGTGTGTACATACACTATATTATGGGCCCTTGAGATAGGAGAGAATATATAAAAGAAGCTCTTCTCCGTGTGAACCAGGTACACAAGTAGGATCGGTGGAAGGGCTGGGAGTTGCTTGTGTATAGCACACACATTACTTCAAACGTGGGCTGATGCAGTTCTAAATGTGCTATCCAGTTACTAAACCCAAAACTCAGCATCAAAAAGAACTTGGCATTAGAACTTTGTTTGGTATCTCTTAAACCGGGATCAAGGAAGACTGGCGCAAAGAGGCATGGCTTTGCTTCAACATTCAGAAACTCTTTTCATAGTATCGATTTAACCTCAATTGCAGCCTGGCTGTAGGTACACCAACATTCCATGACTACTGTAAGTGGCATCTTTCACCCTTTAACCGTCCTGTAGGCCCTCGCCCTGTCTTCCATCTGCCAGTAACAACATCACAGAGATAACTCCTTGCCCCACCATTAAACCCTCAACAGCCTCCTGAGGGCTAGGACTCCAAGTACTGGAACTCACTGAAAATAAAGTGGTCAGTGACGGCAGAAACACAAATATCAATAGTTAAGCAGGTGCAGTGGCACCAGGGCCAAAGTTTCTGAGAGACCTACAGCGTCCCAATTATGGCTGTCTTATACCACCCTTCCAGTGACAAGGGGCACATTTTCCTCACCCCATCGCACCCTTATTACCCACTGACTTAAATTCATATTTACTTTCTTCCTCATGTCCTCTGACCCAGGGGTAATATTGGCAGTGCTGGGAGTACCAAGGAGCAATCCAGGGACAGCAACTGATTCATCTGTTGACCTCTAATTGACATCCACGAATGGCTGCCTCAAAAGAAATTTTAATCTGGAGGCTTTGAAAAGAAAACTCATAAAGCACCTTTTGTCTGATTTAAAGAGATGATTTACTCACCTTCTGCAGGGTTCGCCTTCCCAATTCACAAACAAATCTGTTCCCAGCAGGAACAAATACAATGGAACAAAAAGGCCGCTTTGTGAGACGAAAAAAAGAGAGTTGTACTTGTAGTTTTGATAATGATAAGAAAGGTTTTACTGGCTTCAACGAGACAGCTTGCTTTCACGGTCGGTAAACCCAGGCACAGCTCTGCCAAGGCTGCACCTTTTGTGTCGTAATCCCGTGACTCAGCACCAGCCAATGGCGCCTTTTTTTTCTCTTGTTAGGGCCTTGTTTCTGGTTCTGATACGTCAATCGTCACCTTCCACAAAGCCCTATTTTAATAGTAAGTCGTTGATAACAAACTTGACAACAAGTGCACAAGCTATCCCATTGACCTTTTACCTGTGAATGAAAAAGGTCACATTGGTAAAATACCTACAGTAAATAACTACTTTTAATCCACCTGTCTTCATCTGCCTTCTCTTCTCCCCTGTCACTGACCGGTTCCTGGGCATGGGGAAAAAAGGGCAAAAAAAACTGGTTAGTGACCCCTCCAGGCCAACTCCAGGTAAGGACAAGGGGACCCCTTGGGTTCTCAGCTGTCATTGTCTTCTTTGTTGACTGAGCCTTCCAGGCCCGCCCCCCCATGTGAGGGTACAAGGGGACCCCTTTGGGTCCTCAGGTTTCATCATCGCTGTCTTCATCTGATCTGTCCAGTGCTGTGTAGTCGCACAGGAGGCTGTGGATCATCTTATGGCATGCCAGGGTCGACGTCTCCTTCTGTTTTCTAGAAACTGCCTGGTAGTAGGGAAGAAGAACATCTTTAAAACAGCACAGGAGCCTGCAGCAGTTCTGGAGGTCAGTCAGTGCGTCTGTCCCTGGGGAAAAAAACCATACATCACAGAGTCTGCATTGATGCAGGGCTTAGGTATCCAGGCCCTAAGCAGCTCTAGGGCCTTCAGCAGGTCCTGGGCATACGCACACTCCCAGAAGAAGTGGTATGTCGTCTTGTTAACAATGCACCCTCTTGGGCAGGACTTGTATCGGTTGAGTCCACTTGCGTGCATTAAGGTTCTCCTGGGAAGTCCTCCTTGGATGGCCATCCAGGCAATATCTTTGTATTGGTTGGTCAGGACTTGAATACGATGTTTCCCCACAGGTGGTCCGCTGTGGCAGAGGGCAGTACACTGATCGGTTCGCTGGTGTCCTTTGCTCATATCTGGCGTTAGACCAGCTTCGTGGTCTATGTGGTAGGGGCGGCAGCCTCCAGCGTGATCTCCTGCATGAACTTCTCCACTTACTTGTAGAACCCCAGGTTCTGCAAGTTGTATGGGACGGCGCTCACCCACTCTGCCCATCCAAGGTGCCTCCACTTTGGCAACCGGAAGAATCGTGCCATCAGAAAGCCAATGGCACCTGTCCTACTATCCCACACCCTTGCTAGGTACTACTGTAGGCAAGTGGACCCAAGACCTGGCAGCTGTCAATCAATCAATCAATCATAGCATTTGTATAGCGCGCTACTCACCCGGAAGGGTCTCAAGGCGCTTGGGGGAGGGGGTCCGCAACTGCTTGAACAGCCAGGTCTTGAGTTGTCTCCTGAAGGCGAGGTGGTCCTGGGTCAGCCGAAGGTGGATGGGGAGGGAGTTCCATGTCTTGGCCGCCAGGTAGGAGAAGGATCTGCCTCCGGCGGTTGTTCTTTGGATGCGTGGTACGGCGGCGAGGGCGAGGCTAGTAGACCGTAGCTGGCGGGTGGGCGTGTAGAAGGTCAGGTGGTCGTTGAGGTACTTGGGGCCCAGGTCGTGGAGAGACTTGTGTGCGTGGGTGAGGAGCCTGAACGTGATCCTCTTGTTGACGGGGAGCCAGTGCAGGTCTCTCAGGTGGCCGGAGATGTGGCTGCGTTGGGGGATGTCCAGGATGAGTCGGGCGGAGGCGTTCTGGATGCGTTGGAGTCTTTTCTGTAGCTTGGCTGTGGTTCTGGTGTAGAGGGTGTTTCCGTAGTCCAATCGGCTGGTGACGAGGGCCTGGGTGACCGTCTTCCTGGTTTCGGTTGGGATCCATCGGAAGATCTTGCGAAGCATGCGTAGGGTGTGAAAGCATGATGAGGAGACGGCGTTGACTTGTCTGGTCATCGAGAGGGAGGAGTCCAGGATGAAGCCCAGGTTGCGTGCGTGGTCTGTAGGCTTGGGAGCGGTGCCCAGGGCTGGGGGCCACCTGGAGTCGTCCCAGGTGGAGGGTGATGGTCCTAGGGTGAGGACTTCCGTCTTGTCTGAGTTCAGTTTCAGGCGGCTGTTTTTCATCCATTCGGCGACGTCTTTCATCCCTTCGTGTAGGCTGGTTCTGGCGGTGTCGGGGTCTCTGGTGAGGGAGAGGATCACCTGGGTGTCGTCGGCGTAGGAGATGATGTTGAAGTTGTGTTGGCGTGCGATGGTGGCAAGAGGTCTCATGTAGACGTTGAAGAGGGTTGGGCTGAGTGATGATCCTTGCGGAACGTCGCAGATGACTTCAGTGGCCTCGGATCGAAACGGGGGAGGCGGACTCTCTGTGTTCTTCCGGCGAGGAACAAGACGATCCACTCCTGTGCCTTCTCTTGGATACCGATGTTGCTGAGGCGCTGTATTAGGGTGTGGTGGCAGACAGTGTCGAACGCTGCGGAGAGGTCCAGGAGGATGAGTGCCGCTGTTTCCCCGTTGTCGAGCAGGGCTCGGATGTCGTCGGTTGCTGCGATGAGGGCGGTCTCGGTGCTGTGGTTGGCTCTGAACCCAGACTGCGAGGGGTCGAGGGATCCGTTCGTCTCGAGGAAGGCGGCAAGCTGTCTGTTGACGATCTTGTCGATGACTTTGGCAGGAAAAGGAAGGAGCGAGATGGGGCGGACGTTTTTGAGGTCGGTGGGGTCCGCTGTTGGTTTCTTCAGTAGGGCGCTGAGCTCGGCATGCTTCCAGCTCTCCGGGTAGCTGGCGGTGTCGAAGGAGGTGTTGATGACGTCTCGGAGCTGGGGTGCAATGGTGGAGTTGGCCTTGTTGAAGACGTGGTGGGGGCAGGGGCCAGTCGGGGATCCGGAGTGGATGGTGTTCATCGTGCGGGCTATGTCTTCGGTGGTCACCGTGGTCCAGGTGCGGAGGGTGGCGGTGGGGGGCGTTGGTTCGCCGGTTGGGTGCGTGGGTGGTGCGCCGAAGCTGTTGTGGATGTCGGCAATCTTGCGGTGGAAGAACGAGGTGAGAGAGTCACAGAGGTCTTGTGAGGGGGTGATGTCGTTGTTGCTGGTGCTGGGGTTGGAGAACTCCTTGACGATGGTGAAGAGTTCCTTGCTGTCGTGGGTGTTGTTGTCCAGTCGTTCCTTCAGTGATTTCTTCTTGGTGGTGCGGATGAGCTGTTGGTGCTTGCGGGTGGCGTGTTTGAGGGCGGTCATGTTGTCAGTGGTCTGGTCAAGGAGCCAGGCTTTCTCGAGGGTGCGGCAGGTCTTTTTGGAGTCCTTGAGTTCGTCGGTGAACCAGGAAGCCTTCTTGCTTCTGGGTCTGCTGGGAGGGTTCTTCAGTGGTGCGAGTTCGTCGGCGCAGGCGGTCAGCCACTGGGTGAAGTTGAGGGCTGCTTCGTTGGGGTCCTTTGTGCAGCTGGGTGGGTTCTGGCTGAGGGAGGTGGTGAGCTGGTTGGCGGTGATCTTGCTCCAGTTCCTGTGAGGAACCTGTTGCGGGTGGTGGTGGGTTGTGGTTCTTCTGAAGCTGAAGTGGACGCAGCTGTGGTCGGTCCAGTGGAGTCCGGTGGAGTGGCTGAAGGTGATCTGCTTGTTGGATGTGAATACGGGATCAAGCGTGTGGCCGGCGTGGTGGGTGGGGGTGTTTACCAGTTGCTTGAGTCCGAGGTTGGTGAGGTTGTCCAGCAGGGCGGCGGTGTTGCGGTCCTTGTTGTTCTCCAGGTGGAAGTTGAGGTCTCCTAGGAGGATGTAGTCGGCGGAGGGGAGGGCGTGTGGGCTGATGAAGTCCGTGATGTCTTCGCTGAATTGTGTGCGTGGTCCCGGGGGTCTGTAGACGAGGGTGCCTCTGAGGGTCGTCATCGGGTCGGTGTGAATCTGGAAGTGGAGGTGCTCGGCGGCGCGAAGGTGTCGTTGGAGTCAGTCGTGATGCGGATGGTGTTCGTGTGGACGATGGCGATGCCTCCTCCGGTCTGGTTGACGCGGTCCCTCCTGATGATCTTGTACCCGTCCGGGATGGTGATGGCGATGGCGATGTCGGGGGTTGAGGAGGCGTTCATCCAGGTTTCCGTGAGGAAGGCGACGTCTGGCGATGTTGTGTCGAGCAAGTTCCAGAGTTCCACGGCGTGTCTGTGGATGGAGCGGGTGTTGAGCAGGATGCACTTGAGGTTGCTGCTGGCGTTTGGCTTGGCCGGTGCGGTGCAGGTTCGAGGCAGGTGAACTTGCAGGTCCTGCAGGTGAAGGGTCCGTGAATGCGTTTCGGGGCGGCCCGGCAGCAGGCGGGGTTCCAGCCGGCATTGAGTGCGTTGAGGGCGGCGGCGTCGTAGGTCTGTCGGGTCGTTTTGCATCGGTGGGGGCCAGGGGTCCTGGCACTGGGCGTGGTCCAGGCGCGGACGGGCGCAGACGGGCTTACCTCTGGCGCGCCCGCTGCGCGTCAATGCTGCGCGTACACGCGGTCGCCATTTATGGCGAAGTGGGAGGGAGGGAGGAGCAGCTGGAAGGCGGGAGCGGGAAGGGACAAAACGAAAAGGGGGCATGGCCGCTTGGACGGCGGCGGGAAGCGGGGGGCAGGCAGGCACAGGGGGACTAATGAGCACAAAACGGAGCTAATACAACAACGTGCAAGGGGACAGCAGTGACAACAATAATCA
This sequence comes from Lissotriton helveticus, assembly GCF_964261635.1. NCBI lineage: Eukaryota > Metazoa > Chordata > Amphibia > Caudata > Salamandridae > Lissotriton > Lissotriton helveticus. The sequence goes on along the minus strand of NC_136068.1, from coordinate 1,517,537,105 downwards.
GGCAAATGAAACAAAAAGGAAACAAAGATTAATCAGGCACACGCAAATACGGCGGAGGGGCAGGGATCAGTGAGGCAGGCACAGCGAGGCTGCGGGCAGCAGCGAGGCGAGGGACACACACACAGCTGGTGGCTGTGCGGCACGGGGGTGTCCTGAGAACAAGTCACACTCACCTGCGCCGCGCGGTCGCCATTTATGGCCAAGTGGGAGGGAGGGGCGCCCTCAGAGAAAGAGGTGAATGTAACCAAGGCAGAGGTCGCCACAAGTCAATGTCATCTCTGTGTGCCCGAGATTGGTCACTCGAAGAGAAATTAGCAACTGAGGAGGTATAGTAACCAGTGATATAAGGCTCCAGTCCTAGGTCTCATTTTACTGCCCAGAGCATTCTGGGAAGGATCTGTATACACAAAGGTGACTTGATTCTCTTCAGCCAATTCAGTATAACTGCAGGAATTGTATGAATGAATGAATTAATGAAAGTTTATTTATATTGCGCAAACTTAGCCCAACGGGCATCAAGGCGCAGTCCACACATAAACATATATACTAATACAGAAAAAATTATTTAATAATAAGCCTGAGAGAAGAGCCAAGTCTTCATAAGCTTCCCGAAAGTCGCCAAAGAAGGTTGGTTGGAAAGTTCGGGGGGGAGATTGTTCCACAATTTAGGGGCCAGAGTAGAAAAGGCTCTTCCTCCCCATTTCACCTTTTTAAATCTGGGTCCGACAAGCAGATTTCTTGAGGATGAACGGAGGGATCTTTTGGGAGAGTAGGGACTAACAAGAGTCTTTATACCTTCGGGGCCAGAGTCAAACACAGCCCTGTGGGCCAAACAGATGAGCTTGAAGGAAATCCTGGAATGCATGGGTAACCAATGGAGATCCTTCCTGGCCTGAGTTGCGGATGATAGCCTGGGTAGCTTTAGGACCATCCTAGCAGCAGAATTTTGGACCATCTGAAGGCGATGGAGGGATTTCCTATTTATGCCCCCGTACAACGCATTACAATAGTCGAGCCTGGAAGATACCAGGGTGACTGTTGCCTGCTTGCGGGCGTCAGATGACAGGTAGGGGGCGATCTTTTTCAGCATGCGGATGGTATTACAGCAGGTGGATACTGTTCTGTTAACCTGAAGGTCAAAAGAGAGGGCCGAGTCTATGAGAACACCAAGGTTCCTGGCCGAGTTGGTAGGTTGGGGGCAGTCTCCCAAAGAAGGGGGCCACCAGTCTTCGGACCAGATGTCGTGGTTTCCTCCAAAGACTAGGACCTCCGTCTTCTCCCCATTGAGCTTTAAGTAGTTACGTACCAACCATTCCGAGACTGCCTCCATACAAGTTCGAAATTTGGAGGGAGCCTCTTTGGTCGGTGAGGTGGTGGAAATGATAATTTGGGTATCGTCTGCATAGGACAGTATTTGGTATCCAAAAGACCTTATTACCTCAGCAAGTGGGGTTACGTAGATGTTAAATAACAAGGGGCTCAGGGAGGAGCCCTGAGGGACCCCACATTGCACGGCCTGGGAAGGAGACAAAAAACTACCAAGCTGGACCCTTTGTTGTCTCTGAGAGAGGAAGGAACATAGAAGACTCAGGGCACTTCCCCCTACCCCTATCCCCTTCAGCCGGTCTACCAGGATTGAAGGGGACAGGGTATCAAATGCTGCTGTAAGATCAAGTAGCACCAATAATGCGGTCTGCCCTCTGTCCACCTCGGAGCGGATGTTGTTAACTACGACAGTGAGGGCAGACTCGGTGCTGTGGGCAGCACGAAACCCATGCTGGGAGATGTCAAGAAGACCCATCTTCTCTAAATAAGTAGTCAGATGAGAATTAAGATGGGCCTTGAGTATCTTTGCCGGGGCTGGAAACAAAGATATTGGCCGGAAGTTTTTTAAAACTTCAGGATTTAGGGAAGGTTTATTTAGGAGGGGCTTAACAACTGCTGATTTCCAAGGGGTTGGAAAAGACCCCTCATCAATGGCCATGTTCATAACCTGCAAGAGAAGAGGACGAACAGTCTCTCTGCAGGACTTCAACATCTTTAGAGGACATGGATCAAGGGGCGAACCTGATTTGATGGAATCAAGGAGGCGGTTTAATTCGTCCTGTGTCAGATTTGGAAATTTGGAAAAATTAGATGAGGGGCCCAATTTGGGGGTCTCAATGTGTAAAAAGGAGGAAGGGGGGGCAAGAGTGCCCTATTGGCACTCTTGCCCCCCCTCTTCCTCTTGGATTTGAGAGAAACCTAAATGTCAGAGATTTTAGTTTGGAAGAAGCTTGCGATATCATCGCAGAGCTCCTGCGACTCATTCACTGATTCGATAGCTTTAGGTGTTGACAGAGTGTCAATGACTTTAAAAAGCTCTCGAGATGATTTCAGTGAGGTGGTGATCTTGCTGAAGTAGTTCTTTTTTTCTTCAGCCATGGCCTTTTTGTATTCTCTCAGGGCTGACTTATGTAGATTTTTCCCCTGGGGTCAGGACAGGCATACCAGGCTCTCTCCTTCTGTCTACATTTCTGCCGTAGTAATCTAAGATGTTCCGAGAACCAGGGGGACGAGGGACTTTTTCGGGCCGAATAATGTTTTTTAGGGGGTGCTAGCAGGTCCACAGCATTAGAGAGAGCAGCCGACAGGCTTAGGGCAGCTTCATTTTCATCAGGCAAAGAGAAGGGATGGAAGTCAGTCAGAAAGGGGGTGAGTGTAGTATTAGATATATTGTTATAGTTTCTTCTGTTCTCCCATCCTTTCCTATTGGTTTGATCAGAACCAGAGGAAGTCATATTGATATAAAATGGAATTGCCCTATGGTCGGACCAGGACAAAGGGATCGGAGTTCCGATCGTCAGCCTGGTGTCATTTGAGAAGATGCCATCTAAGGTATGTCCGGCAGTGTGCGTGGGGCCGTCAACAAGTTGATTAAGCCCACAGGAGGTTAAACCCTCGAGTAGAGCTTTGGTGTTATTATCCTCGAGTAATTCCAAATGAAAATTGAAGTCACCGAGGAGAGTGAAATTGGACCTGCTGATAAACGGTTCTAGTAATGTGAGTAAATTATAAAAAAATGTAATTGTAAAAGGAAAGTTCAGGACTAGAACCTGGCATCTTTTGTGACCTGGAGTCATTTGATAACCCTAAGAAGAAGGAAAGAAGAAGGCTGGAAACTACAGAGTTATCTTCATGGAAAAAAGGGGGAAGATCCATTCTTGAATCAGATCCATTCTGTTCTCTCAGGGACAGCGTCCATAACTACTGCCAATGTTAAGAGCATTCTTTCTTGGCACTGGTGTTTTCCTGCCAGTAGATGCAGTTAATTTTAATACAATATCTCTTTTACATCTTTCCTGATCCCATTAACCCCAGTCGAAAGATGTTATCACTTTATGTCCTAAGATATCTCTAATAGTTTATCATGAGGAGGATCAGCAATACTGGGAGCGGGGACATTGCACTAAGTTTTTTTTTCTAGCCTCTGCCATGTTCTCCAAGGTACGGGCAACATATTTATCCCATATAGAGCAAAAATGACTATGTTCGTAAGTGCAGAATTTTATTTTATCCCATGCCTACTCACCTCAGATGAGGGCACATCCATTGGGAGTTAGAATTGTAATGAGTAGCCCAATTTATGTTTTCTCGAGCAGTGTCTATTACACTTCCCTGGTATCACCATGCATCTAAACTTTTTACACAATTGTAACCCTCCAGATATCTGTACCTCTTAAAAATGTATGCCCTACTACTGCTAATATAAATCTCTTAAAACGTATGCTGTGCCGGCTTTGTCACCACGTAGACAGGCAAATGTTAGACTAAAAGCAGCAGAAACTGAAGGGCCTACTCCTGAGCCAGATTCCTAAAACGTTGAACTAAATCTACCACAACATAAAAATTGTAATGGAAACAAATCACTTCTTCTTAGCAACAATCTAAATGTTAAATTAAACATTCAGTCTACTTTTACTTATTGTCACTCGTGATAAAATGTGGAAACAGGCTCTCATTGTCAGCTTTCTATTACAAGAGCAAGCTAACGGTACAAGCCATACAGACCAACCTGCCAATTTTGATACCAAGATCTGTTCATTCATGGGCATCAGACGTGGAGTTGTCCAACTCCTCAGCAACCCCACCCTTCTCCCCTAACTCTGCAAACCCTCATGGCTGCCACACCTCTCCAGTCTATTAAACCAGTACAGAGTCATCAACCACGCATTTAGCTCTGTCACACAACATGATATTAATAGTGACCCGTGCCACTCTTGGGGTACACACTGAATCTCACCACCAATATAAGTAGAGGAGGGATACTCATCAGAGTGTTCTGCAAGGCACCACAAACAGTAGGTACCATCTTTCTACATACTTTGACATTTTTACATCCCTGGTCAGAGTCACTGTACAGAACTTCATGGTTCCATCTCCATGACATTACCAACACTTATTGACTATTTTAACCTTTTCCTCTTCCTAGTTCCCCAACTCTCCTTAAAGGGATCTACATACCTTGCCCACCTTTGGGAGTCTTTCCAGATCATAAAAATATGTGTACAATGTTTTTCCAAGTTTAATAACTTGTTTACATTTTCGATATACTTTACCATGTGGAACTCTCCACCGATGGCGAAATATTTTTTTTTATATTTAAATCAGAAAAAAATAGCACAAATATTTTTTATGTTAAATAATATTGTAAATTCCTTTTTATATATTTATTTTAAATGTAGAACTCAAGAAAAAATGCTACAGCACTCAATTTAATTTTGAATTAAATATTTAATCTATCTAAATATTTTAAATAATTAAAAGTGACATATAGAATTATTTAAAAGTAATTTAATTATTTTTTCATAAAATGTATTGGTACATTCATTGTTTAACTCAAAGGAGCTATTTAAATATTGCATAATTAAATTATATATATTCTCACATGCACACACAAGTAGACAGATAGATATTTTACATTAATTTAAACATTTTGAAAAAATTACACAAATATTTGGACATAAATAATTAACCAGCCCAACAGCAATCATTAAACTGCATATTGACTAATGCCGTACACTAATCTAAACAAAAATAGTAATCTTCTTAATTTCCTGTAGGGAGTTTTTTTAAACCTCCGAGCCCCATGTCAATGAGATTGAAGTCTTAATGGATAAATATAATGAATGATTTTTTGCTTTCTCCCTAAAGGGGATCTTGACCCGGAAAAAAGGTAGAAAACATCAATAGTTCCTGAATCACAATGCAAGGTTTTTAAAGATAATATCTTATCAACCACACCACAGGTTAAGATAATTTACTATGAGGAAAGTCCTGCAAACCGAAGGCAGAAATGTTATCAAATGCATTAGTATTAATTGGATTGAAAGGTTGCAAAGCGTGTATACCTGCAGTTAGTGTCTACAAGTTACAATTGAATTTTCTGTATGTGCTTTAAATCATAAAACTCACTGATGTGTTGAGCAAAAGTTTCAATAAATTCCTTTCTGTGGTTCCCAAATTGACTTTTTTATCTATAAAACTGTACATGGATCTTCCTTCAAATGTACGATCAAATCTCAAGCTATAAAGGTAAGAACACAAATAAGAAATGAGAAAAAATGATATTCGCAACCCAAATTATAATAAAACATGAGACCTAAATACTTACAATCTCTAACCCATTCTAAAGTGCAGTCATTTCGTTTCTAGAAAAATTTAATTTATATCTAACAAAACACATCTAAATTTAGTGTAAAATGATTGAAAGTGCAATAGTCCCACAAAACCATTCACCGTGCATTACCACCCATTTGAGGTTAGATCAAAGTCCATCTCTATCCACGAAATAAAAGGTCACCCAGATGTTCAGAAGAACACACCACTATGTTCAGTTGCTTAAGGACAATAGTCCATAGAGAGAGACAGTAGACCAAGGTGGAGTGACCATCTCTAAACCCCCCCTGGTCTCGGGGATCAGATTATTATGAATGACCTACTGATAGAGAGAAGAGAAAAATAGTTTGTCATAAATTTTAACAACGGCATCCATTAAGCTTATCACACAGTAAATGGAAGAGTGTATTGGAATTAAACCAGGACTCAGTGTCTGTCCCATAGTCTTTGATCCAAAGATATGAAACTGACTGTTGATCAACCCACCAGTCAATGTTATCCTTAATTATAACTGGAGTTAGATAATCGAGTGATGTCACTCAACTAGACTTAATGGCCTGAAAGAGTCACAAGAAAATTCTTAACAACCAGGGGTGATTTCCTAAATGCCCATACAAAGTGACATAATGCAGAACCCATTTATCATTAGGGATCATAAGCCCTAGGGACGTTAATCTCCCTACCTTCACATTTACCAGCCTCCAAAATGTTTTTACATCCCCGGAATCGATAACCGCAGATATTTCCCCTGTTCCCTTTTAATAGTTGCATAGTTCCTTTTTCAAGCCAAAAATATTGACTTTGGCTACAGAATGTCCACCACGTTTCAAGCTATTGGCTTGATTCAATTTAGTTTGCACACTAAAATAATATTTTGGCAAGCATTATGCAGAATTTTTTAACATGAAGTCACAGTATGAGTAAAGGAAGTCTAACAGTCACACATTTCTTACGGAGGAAGAAAAATCTAATTTAGGAGTCCAACTAATTAGTATTTGAAGATATTTAACAAGTAAGACTCCAACTCTATGTACATTATTAGGTTGAGGGGCAGACCCTAAAGAAAACTTGCAAAGGCCAATGCTCATTGACACTAATTTTCTTTACTGTAAAATCATTAAAATAGATACTTTGAAATACATGTGAAAATACGTAATCTATAAAGACCACTTGTGAGTCTAAGTGTGTTTTGGACAAGGTAATTGTTGATAACACGTACAACAGCCATTGTCCATTGTGGGTTATCACAGGGCTTAAGCCCGTTGTCAAAGGAGAATTGAACATTTTCGTGACTTGGGTATAAAGAGACTGGTATCCCCATCTATGAAGAATGTTCAAACCTTACACAGTTTAGCAGTGATTGACTTCAGTCATCTGCCAATCACAATGAGTTGGAAGCTTGAGTCCGCCAGGGTGCTGTTTCAGTTTCTGAAAGGTTGAAGACTATAGGTAGTCTTAGTTGAGGAGAACTTGGATCAAAGGGGTTCAGACATTTTACCAGTCCTTGGACTCCCCTTATAGTCACACATGCATCTGTTCAGGTATTGGAAGTTTAGCAACGGTGTTTGGACATGAGGTTGGGCGTCCGCTCTACCAATCTGTGGACATTCACTGAGGAATAAAGGTCTATCATTTTCAACCCTGCGTTTGGCATCCTTTGATAAGGCACAGCAAAAGCACATTAGCGCCGCTCTGTCAATGTCACTTTGGACCCTGGTCTGTTGAAGTCCCTGACAACACAGGAAAAGTCTGGTCATGGCCCAAGCCCAATTAATTCCATGTACATGTTTCCAATATATTTCCAACAAGAATATGTATCATTACTAATTTAGCCACTCAGTTGCACACTCATTAAATACCAATATTGCGGGCTGTGGTATTACTGGGTGGGCAATTTCTACACCATTTCACATTTTGAATCTCTGTAGAGGGTAAATTTACAAATTACATACATGTTCCCTGTTCTGTAGAGCTTAAAATTGGACCATGAGCTTCTTGCTATTATAATTTATGCCAAGTTTCATATGGTGAAAAATGATGCGGGTAAAGATCCCCAAATGTGCTAATGTTCTCTTGATTCGTGAGCAAACTCGCCTTTGTGCTCGAATCAGGATTTGGAAGGCTCCTAGTATACAGGCCTTAGTGGTAATGTATCCAAGCGGATGTGCTGAGACCACTGAAGTCCTTCAACGAATCCCGGCACACACACAAAGTTTCTGGTTTAAGCAGGCTTGCCATCATTACAATTGGAGACCTTGGGAGCCGAGACACCATACACCTACCCAAAATCCTTTGAGCTATCTGATCCCCCCTCAATAGCACATCTTAATAACATGCCCTATAAACTGGATCATGGCGGCCTTCAATCGGGTAGCGATGTCAGGTGTGCCATTGGTGGTGCCTGCTGTTGGTGTGTCAGGGAGATGTCTTCATGGTCAACGGTAATACCGGGGTGGATTATGAGATCAGATTCCCTGACCACAGGGCAATTTGCAAACAGGTACTTTGTGATGCCGCACTGCGCATGTGGCTAGCGCAAGGCAGAGCAGCATGCATCAGAACCCCAGCTGTCCTATATTTTGTCATCTGTACAATGTTGTGGTGTTTGCAGACTCAGCAGCGGTGGAGTGCAACACAGGGCCCTAGTAATAAGTAATGAAGGAGTGGGGAAAAGCAGTACAAAGTGAGCCGCGCAAGGCCTAAATATTTCAGCATGGAGCCCCGCCTCCTCTGTCCCTCGAGGCGATGCTCACTTCACAGCAGAGAATGTTACACTAACCGCTTTTTTTCTCTCTCCCTCTATCTCACATTCCATCCGCTTCTGGACGCCGCCGGCAGAATATACAGTAAGTCGCATGACCCGATGGCTTGATGTTTTTCAGTTAAGTTGAAAATCCAGTTGAGATTGAAGCAGTGTGACTGTGGCTGTGGATGAGGTATACTTGTTCTGCAGTGACATCTCGACACGTTTGGGCCTTTGAAATCAAGCCACCCGTGCTTTATTTGTGGTTGTGGTTGCGGATGTCATTTTGGGGGATTTATTTCTCATCACCACACATTGATCCAAGACAGAAAAAGAACCTGGACAGTGAGATAAAGAGGAAAGAAGTGTAGGGTGGTTGAATAAAGAGGCATGGAATGCACAAGACAGCTTTGGTATTCAGTAACCTGGACATTCTGTAGCGCCAGCAGCAGGCTCCAAATAATACACTTTTGACCGCTACACAAGTCTTTTTACAAATTGAGCACAGTATGTGTCTAATGTCTTTCTTTTTATTGTTTCCCCTGCTCTAACATAGCTAAATAGTGCTATTTGCTGAACACGCCTCAAACTAGGACACTAAAGGATAGAAGCATATGCATCCTCAACTGCTAGTATTTTAACAGTTGAGAGCAAAATGTAATATTGTGAACTACCACAGAGGTCATGCCCTTCACTAGTGTGGACAAATACAAGCATTTTCTGCTTATGACATGCCCTGGTGTGCACTGCACGCAGCTACCCAGCTACCGCAATATCATGAGGATAATTTTCTTCCTCTCTTGCCTGCTTAGCCACAACTCTATAAGAATGCTGGGATTTGTAGTTTCACATTTCCCACTAATATCTGCACCGTTATTAAATCAAACCGTGAGGGCTTCAAGGCACTGGAGTTGCTAGCTGCTTCGCAGAGAAAGCAATGAAAAATTATGCACAAGCAGGAAAAGCATTCAGAAAATGGGGAGGGGGGTGGGAGGGAGGAAGGAGAAAGCAGTAATAAAAAAAGGGAGGCAAGTGCAGGAAAAGCACTCAGGAAAACTGAGTGGTGGGAGGAAGGAGAAAGCAGTAAAAAAACGAGGAAAAGGGAGGAAAAGCACTCAGAAAAACAGGGAGAAGGACGGAGAAAGCAGTAAAAATTAGGCAAAAGTAGGAGAAAGCACTCAGAAAAACGGGGAGGAAGCAGAGCGGTGCAGCAGAACAGGAGAGCTGGGCCTGGGGCCTGCTCAATGGGGTTGCACTGCGGCCTCCATTAAGTAGGTGGGGGGCACTGTGAGTCGGTGGGCAGGGCTAGGCAGGAGGCTGGAAAACAGGTTTCAGGTGTGAGTGGCAAATGAAGGAAAAAAACAAGGAGAAGCAGTGAAAAATGAGGCAAAAGCAGAAGAAAGCACTCAAAAAAGGAGGAGAGGAGGGAGAAAACAGTGAGGAGGTGAAAGCAGTAAAAAAAAGAAGGCAAAAGAATGAAAAGCACTCCGATAAATGGGGGTAAAGGAAGGAGAAAGAAGTAAATAAAATGAGGCAAAAGCAGGAAAAGCACTCAGAACAATGAAAGAAAGGGAGGATGGGCAGGGCTAGGCAGGAGGCTGGAAAACAGGTTTCAGGTGTGAGTGGCAAATGAAGGAAAAAAACAAGGAGAAGCAGTGAAAAATGAGGCAAAAGCAGAAGAAAGCACTCAAAAAAGGAGGAGAGGAGGGAGAAAACAGTGAGGAGGTGAAAGCAGTAAAAAAAAGAAGGCAAAAGAATGAAAAGCACTCCGATAAATGGGGGTAAAGGAAGGAGAAAGAAGTAAATAAAATGAGGCAAAAGCAGGAAAAGCACTCAGAACAATGAAAGAAAGGGAGGATAAAGCAGTAAAAAATAAGGCAAAAGCAGAAGCACTCAGAACAACGAGGGAAAGGACAGAGAAAGCAGTCAAAACATGGTACAGCCAGGAAAAGCACTCAGAAAAACAGGGGGAAAGGAATGAGAAAGCAGTAAAAAACGAGGCAAAAGCAGGGAAAGCACTCAGATCAAAGGGGGGTAAGGATGGAGGAAGCAGTCAAAAGTGGGAAAGAGCAGGAAAAGTACTCCAAACAATGGGGAAAAGGAAGAAGAAAGCAATAAAAAATTAGGCGAAAATAGGAAAAGAACTCCGAACTACGAGGAAAAGGAAGGAGAAACAGTAAAAACTGGGCAAACGCAGGGAAAGCACTCAGAAAAATGGGGAAAAAGGAAGGAGAAAGAAGTAAACACCAAGGTGAAAGCAGGAGAAAGCACTCAGAAAAACTGGGAGAAAGCAGGGTAGTAGAGCAGCACGGGAAAGCCAAATTAAACACAACACTTCCTAAAAGCCACCCCCATGCCCTCAAGCTAGCTAACTGCCATGTTGAACATATCCTCTGGCAAAGCCCTCCGGCTCCTTCTTCAGGTATGTCCGACATACATCCAGGGATAGACATTAGAAGGTAGAAAGCAGAAAGTATGGGACCTACACCGGGGTTAGAAGGAGAGAGAGGAGTACAGGTAGGGACAACATTTTGAGAGAGAACAGGATTCTCCTAGAAAGCGTGCATATGACACCTTCCTAGTATGTTTTGTAACAATAGCTAAGTCTAAACATGCAGCATAATTCTCATTTTTAGGGCTCTTTCTGAGACTTTGGGGTGTATCTAGTTGTTATATTTTTATTAGTGGGGGATCAATAAGAATTTTTATTCGGGGATTACGCCACAAAGATGACCACCTGGATTTATGAATCGGAGTAGCCATTTTCCGATCAAGCAATTTAACAGCTGCAACAGTATCCAGAATAATAGCTCGAGAAAAAAGAATAGATAGTGAAGATGTGGTTAAAAATGAAGAAACCGGAAGAGGAGAAGAGAGGGTCTGTTCGATGACCAACCAAGAAGGTGTATGACCAGGAAGTGAGGAAATCCACAGTGCTCCTTGAGAAGCTAAAAAAGCCACCTGATATTTCCCCCAATCCGGGAAATTGCAGCCACCCATATCGTAGGGTTTCCTTAAGGATTTATATGCGATTCGAGCCCTCTTATCATTCCAGAGAAACAAAGAGGTGATGGAATCAATCTCTCGAAAAAAGGAAGCGGATAAATTCAACGGAAGCATAGATAAAATAAAGTTAATAATAGGAGTAATCATCATTTTTAAAGTTTGAACACGACCCCACCAGGAAATGTGTTTAGGAGACCAAGTATCCAAAAGGTGACGAACTTTAGTTAAGGTTTGTGCCTCATTATACGCCACAGTATCAGACAAAGTACTACAAAACCAGACCCCTAAATATTTGAGTTGCTTAGACTGCCATTTGAAACCAGCAGAACCCATATGGGCCGGAAAACAATAAGCATTAAGGGGAAACATCTCCGTCTTGTCTCTGTTTAACATGTACCCAGAGACCTTAGAAAAAAGAGGAATTGTGTCTGTGATCGCCGGAATAGCTGAGACAATGTCCTCAGAAAAAATAAGAACATCATCCGCGTAGGCCGCTAACTTCATGCTCTGTGAGCCGAACGTAAACCCTTTAAAATCTGGATGAAGATCAATTAACCTAAGGAGCGGATCAATCGCTAATAGAAACAAAAGCGGGGATAGGGGGCAACCCTGACGAGTGCCTTGACGGAGACTAAAAAATGCAGAAGTAGCCCCATTTACTCGTATATTCGCTCGAGGGTGGGCATAAAGGGACATCACCATGTTAACAAAGGAATCCCCAAGATTATGCGCACAAAGAACGGCATGCAAAAAAGGTCAAGAGACCTTGTCAAAAGCCTTCTCGGCGTCAAGGGCTAAAGCTGCAGCAGGAAGCGTAGATCGTTTAGCAGCCCCCAAAATATGGCAAAAGGTACGAATGTTATCTCTAGCCAGCCTTCCTTTAACAAACCCCGTCTGTGATGGATGAACTAGAGAAGGGATATAGGACTCCAGACGTTTAGCAAGAATCTTGGCAAAAATCTTCGCCTCCATATTAAGGAGGGAAATAGGACGAAAAATTTTAGGATCCGTAATATTCTTCCCTTCTTTCGGAATGACCACAATAGTCGCATCCGCCGCTGTACCTGAAACTGCATTTTGCTGAATAAACACATCAAATAGGAGTTTTAACCGAGGGACCATGAAGGGGAGAAAAGTTTTATAGAACAAAATGGGAAATCCATCGGGCCCCGGAGCTTTGCCAGATCGAGTAGCCTTAATAGCAAGAGTAATTAAAGCGCACAGCTGCCCCAGCAACGGGGCGTCCCGGCGCTGTATAACTCTGGGGAACCCGTCCTGGCTTTCCCTGTGGGATGGTCCCTTGGTGGGAGTCCCCAAGATGGAGCCAGGCATCCCCGGAATTGGTGGGGCCGTTGTGGAGATTAGGCAAGCTAAGTTGTGATTGAGGCACCTAGTTTTTCCTAGTTGTTATATTTTTGATAGGCCCATATGTGGACCGGCTAGTCAGGAAAACTAAACCGACTTCTCTCTCTGCGTTTGAAATTCCAGTAAACCCAGTGCAGTGTCAGTAAGTTATCATGCTTGCCTGATATGTGGGTGACTGCTCTTCAGAGGCATGGCATTTTAGGGAACCCCTAATTTAATTACATGACACACACCCCAGTAGACAGAGCGAAAGTACCACGTGGTCCTAGACATGCACAGAGGATCAAACTGGCACATGCATGGATGCATCAAACGACTGCACAGAAAACATCTCAGTAAGAGTTCAGGTCAGACAAACACATACAAGAATGTTAAAAATACCTCAGCTAAGCACATTCATACAGAGGTGCATGGATTGACAACCTACACTTACATCATAAACATATGGCCACCCATTTCAGATAGGGACACGCTGAAACCTACCCTCAGAAAGGCAGTGAAAGGACACTTAGGAAAACTAGAAGTCCTTTGTTCCTGCAGAAAGATGCACGTTTCATTTACCACAGACAACACCATAAATCCAAGCATACGGCTGCAGAGATAAAGCAGGGACCCAGATAGTGGCATAAGTAACAGCATAAAATACATACAAGTGCAAATGAAACACAAACTTTCTCTCTCGCACATTTTTCTCCATGAAATATGCAGCAGCTACCTGATTATATGGCTGGCCAATTATGTGTGCACTATGTGCAACGGAAACAGAATTGCTCTTTACTAGTGGCCCTGCTTATAACTCTGCTCTCTAACACGCTCCTTGGAGGCTACTGAGAGGCCACTGTTTAGTTGCCCAGTGGATCCAGAAGCTTCCAAGCCAGTTCCTTTACAAATGTAGACATAAATATGGCAGACAATAACTGGTCTGCATTGTTCCATCTCCTAAAAGACTAAAGCTAACCTTTGAATGCTTGTTTATTTCAGTGTTCCTTCCTGCCCAAGTTCCAAATTCGAATAGAAACCAAATTTGAGAACAATAATGGGTGCAACGAAAACGTGAGTACCGCAGTGCGACGCCACCCTTCTGTGCACAGAAAGCATCTTAGTTGTCTTTGTTTCAGCAGCTGTGTTTTCTGCCGAGTTTGCGGCCTTGTTTCTTTCTATTACAAACCAGCGCGCGCCATTGTTTGAGCAAATCATGGCTCCGATTTTGAAAAGTGTTGCTTGACAGTATAGTAACGCCCAAGCAGGTCTGATATTCCAAGTATTTAATCAGTTGTCAAAAAATGCATCTCAAGAAGCATGAGCAATAAAAGCCTGAACTACTCGATTTTTAAAGACATTGCCATGCTCTTTGGCATCATTTCTGGGGGGGTACTTGTTGGTTGAATGATAAATGGTGACATCCAGTCCCTGTTACTGCTGCACATAGTTCACCAGTGACTAGATAAATGCACTTGTGGCTAAGTTACCTATATTAGACAAAGGTGTCGATGCCACAAATGAATAGCTAGTTTTTATGTCGCTTCCTGCCTTGGCCGTGCAACACTGACATTGCAAGTTTCCAACTTTAAAAACATTTTTTTGTTCAACTTTGAAGGATGAGCGTATGAACCAGTCCCAGGGAACGCCAATCCTCAGTGTATAGTGCCCACACAGATTTCTGCAGCAGTTGTCTGAACCCACAGAGATATTTAAAACGGCCATCTTCAGAATCCATGGCACCCTAGACAATTCTTAGAGAGGCACGAGACATGAATTCGAGCCACGTTTATCTCGTTCATCTGAGAGGTGAGTCAGCGCGGGATGGAAGACTTTCCACTGCCCATATGGCGGCAAAGCTCCGTATCTGAAGGAATGATCAGGGCTCTGATGCCGTCAGGAGGGGAAAAGCGATCCGTTCTCTGAAGAAGTGAACGAGCGACACCTTGACCTTGCATTGAACTACGTCAAGGCGCTTGGCCGAGTTTTACAGGAGGGTGTCGTTTCCAGAAAGGAGTTTTCACTCGTGTGGCTACTGCAAGGCAAGCTGTTACGGGAGAAATTTGTGAACAATCCTCACACTCAAACATCCCCTCAGGTCTCCACCTCACTCCACCACGAGAGGCTTCTCACACTACCCTCGAGTACCAGCTCTGAATCACTGAAATGTCCAACAATTCTGCGTCCTCACACTTCTCCCGACAAAAACAGCCCCCCCATGTTTGTGAATGGGCCTATTCATATTGGGAGGAAGAGAAGGCAGTCCCACATTCACTTGAAGTCGATACCCTTACAAAAGGGCTGTTCCTCTCCCATACAATCTGCCCACGCACATCTTTCAGGTACTGTTTTTTCCCCGGAAGAGTGGGGCCGAAGGATGATAGCTCAGTTGCCTGGCATCAACTGAGAGTATTTACCAAAAATACTGCTGTGGATATAGTGTCTTTTATTATAGCCATTTAGGGCTTAAATTGTAACAAAAAAATAAGTGCCAGGGTCCTTGTTGGAGGCCACTGATGTATGTGCCACCCATTGCCCCTTGCCAGCCCTGCCAATGACAGTACCAACACAAACACAAACATGACCATCATATTGCTACATGTGTACCAATTCTGACTATTTCAGGCCCCCAAAGCTATACAATGGCTTGTGAGGCAGGTATTAGTCATTATCAACCTATATTGAAATAATCAACAGCAGTTGTTTTGTTGTTCTCTAATTTAGACAAACATCGCCACCATGTGGTAGGCTGTTATAAGTGCCAGTGCTGACAATTATGTGTCGCTGCAGAGCACCAGAAACCACCGGCTCAAATTATGCACTGCCTTAGTTTCACATTTGCTTGGTAGTACAAGGAAAGCAAGCTTGTGCGCTGGGATACCCTCCTGTGCAATAGTGCGCTCTACAAATCTGCATAAGGTAACACGTCATACTTCCATAGATAGTCCCAGCTCTCTAATTATCAAACACGTTTGGTTGTGTAAGGTTTCATTTCATGCAGATGGTACTTGAGACAAATGTTGCAGACTTCCCACCAACCAAATTTCAGTAAAAAGTCCTCTGAAAGGAGATGACGTTCCCAAGTAATCATCCTGTTCAATATGTCCATGCACACATGATTAGTAATATTTTTATTAGGATGATAGGAAAAGTGCCACTGGCGGTAAATTGAATTATTCATCCCTATATAAACGAGACAAAATAGTGTTTTCTCCGTTTTTAATACATGAAGAGAAATATGCGCCAAGAGAATTTGGGTGATCCAATGAAGTCGCACTTTTCTAGTATTTCAAGTTAAAGAGTCTGCAAAAATATCTAGGATTGACACCTAGTCTCGGATTCTAGCTGACCTGGGCAAAACCATTCATCTAAAATGCTATTAGCACTGATGCAGTTTTTATATTTTCACCCCATTCTGAATGGCCACTCACACATGGCCCTTGAGAGAGCAAATGCAGGATAGATGGTTGGGGGGGGGCACAAGTAGGGGGTGGGTGTAACGTGTGTAATTCCGTTTAGCGTAATCATGTGACATTACCTAAGCATTCTGCAAGACTACAAAGAAGAGTAAGTCTTTGTTTACCACTATTTCTTAGCGCACAAATGCATCCTTGTGTCCAAAATAGATTCAATGGTGCATTTTGCACTAAGAAAAAGCTCTAAAGGCAACAGAACACAAATAGAGAGCGCGAGCAGCCATTCACACTCGGTAAATGTGCTTTTGGGGTGGTTCTTCCCTCGACTTACAACCGCCATTTAGCACTATTTTCTTAGCGCAAAATGCACCCTTGTTTCCAAAATGGATGCAAGGCTGCATTTTGCTTTAAGAAAGAGCGCTAAATTGAGAAGAATATGAATAGCGAGCATGACCAGCCGCGCACGCTCACTAAATGCGCTCTAATAACAGGATTTTTGCCCCAAATTACTCTAAATTACATGAGGAGGAGTAATTGCATAGTTCCCTGTATTTCCGCATCAAAGAATAACATGGAGTTACTGAAATGTCTCTGATTACTCTGGTGCAATTAGAATTCTGCTCAGTCCTCGTCACAAGGGAGAGCAGAGAGTTTTTTGTTTTTCACTGTACCTGTCTAAAAGATTTCATGCTCGGGGATTGTCACTGGCCTACTTCCTCAAGCAGAAATCCTTCACATTAGACTTCACAGACTTTTCAACGGCCACCCTCATGCCAGCACCTGGACGAATTATCTTACTGTAGCTTCAGGTAGCCAGTGCCTCCTAGGTCAGTGACCATTTAATGTAGATAACATTTAGGGGCCGTTTGCGATGCGGCCCGTAAAGCCATCGTAATGGGCTGCTTGGTTTCCTTTCTGACCTCCTCATTATGATGGAGGCGGTCAGAAAGGAAACCGGCCGGTCATTCTGGGTGCCTTCCAAGAGGCTCAGAGAGCCCTTCTGCCAGTCGGAAGCCGGCTAGTAATCTCAAGTGCAGGCCTTTCTGCCATTAAAATTACGATGCACGGTTTCCGAATGCCGGCCTGTCTGATATGGAAACCATGTCGGAAAGTGTGTTTGGGGCCCCCAGCAGGGACCCTATTGGTGCACAGCCTCTGGTTGGAGGCCGAAGGGGCACCTATGATGCCCCCCTGTTGATCCATGCACCTTGTGGCTGGCATCTTGAGGTGACTGCCATGGGGTGCAGGGATGAACCACACATCCCAGTTCACGATGGGAGCATGCATTAGGACCGGTTTACAGTTGTAATGCATGCTCCCATAGTGAAATATAAGAATGCGACCGAACAGCGTTCGGTCGCATCCTAATGAGGTGGTTGGGACTTCCGACCGGGTGTCAGTCGGTCCTAGGACTGAGTCGGTGTCGGGCGGAACGAATTCCGCCTGACATCGAAATCAGGCCCTTAGTGTAGCAAGTGGACAACAAGGAGTACAAGCGACTTAAGACAGAAAGACGGCTCACGCAAATTGCTATTCCCTCAAACTGAGAAAGCATAGCTTTGCTCCATGTCCCTCATTCTGCTACTGACAGCACCCCAAAAGTAGACAGTAGTGCCTATCTCCCTAAGCTGGCTTCAAAGATGCACACTGCACATATAAATATTGTACAGCCCTACACGAGCCACACCATCAGGCCCACTGCAATTCCTCCCACTAGTTAAAACTTATTAATATGAGGAATAGGACAGAGGGTGCTTTCTTCGTCCTATTCCTGGCTCAGTGTACAATGTGGTGCGAAAGTGATGATGTGGAGGCTGCAGATATTAAGTGGAGGCCGTATTGCGCTAGCTCACCAGTGGTCAATGACTGTAAACAGTTTAGTTGTAAAAACTATGCCCTTTTAACTTGTATAAAATATCTGGATGTTTCTGGGTGTAAGGTAGTTGCAGCGCATGAGTGAATACAGACTAAACCATGGCCACACCAGTTTGAATCTGGCACAAACTCAGATGCATGGAAGTGCCTTCTTGGTAGCTTCTGTTGCAATAATTGGTAATTCAGAGCCCGGCTACCAGTGAGCTTCTTGTCCTTGACAAATAAAAGCAGACATAAGTTGGCATCGCCAGAGTTTGGGCCAAATATTCAATGCATATCTCAAGAACTCGAGTGGGAACTCTAAACACAGCTCTTAACGTACTCTGTTGGTAGCCTAAGCGATCCAAGTGAGGAAGCGAGTACGTCCACGTCCTCAGTAGGGTTTGGCGAGGAAAGGAAAGTTTTGCTCCCAAGAATATCAGTTTAAAAATGAGAAATTGTTTTACCAGCACCGTTTCCAGCCACATAGCATATGTTTGACCGTCAGTTCTGAAGACTGTCACTGAATCTGGCAATCCTATAAGCACATCTTCAACTGGTGGTCCTGTAGATAGTCCCGGCGTCTGTTAAGCATATAGAAGCATCATCTGTTCACTACTTCAAAACATGCCTGTGGCCATATGAAGTGTGTGCTGCACTCCTTCAGGGCTGCCCTCGTGGTGGGGTGGGCTGAGACCCGGCCTTGTAGCTTTACACAAAGAACATTTGTAAGCCATACTGTTGACATATGTACACATTTCAAAAGCAGCCTCAAGGGTTCTGTCAGAGTACATAAAATGCACCGCTTGTGTGCTATTAATAAAACTGTAATGATTGGTGGTAGCATTCCTCGCTCTCAACTCACAAAACTACTACCTTTCTTTAAAAATATATGCAGGACATTTAATTTATTCCATGACAGTAAAACGTGCACATTTTAGAAGTGCTAGCCAAAGCAAAGTTTAGCTCGTTGTAAAATGTTTTCACTTTGAGTAATGCCTGTGCTCTCTTTTACCTTGAAGAGTGAAAGAGATTCATGTGATTTACAACAGGGAAATGGTGTATGTTTAATTATGTATGTGATCCGGGAAGTCGAAGGTGCGATGGGATGTTTTTCGGGCAATTTCTCCAACGACACCAAAAAGTGTGGGAATGCCTCGGGGTGAGCCCTAAAAAACCCTTCCAACACACAGGAATATGCTGTTTGCAGTGCACCATGCATCTCATCTATGAGAACATATAAAAGAAAGGTAGAAAAGAGTAAGTTTGAAAAAAATATATACATCTGAATCAATAATAAGGGCATGGTTGAAAAAGAAACACCACAGACGCTTGTGTTCATTTGTGCATATCTGTGCTTGCATGTGTTAAGACCTATTCACTTTTTAACCAATGCTTGATTTTTTTTTCAATGGCTCGAATCCTCGCGATGGACTGCCAATGGGCCAGAAATGGCAGCGCAGAGAGTCGGCATGTGTTTGAGGGCGAAAGCTGAGAATGAATGTGAGGACCCAAACCAGAGAACTGGAAATTGTAAAATGACTTAATTTCTAGTGAAAGGCAAGAACAAATCGAAGATGAGCTGCATAAACCAGTGACCATTTCTGTATCAGTAGTCGGCCCATTATTTGTGCTTAATAAAATATAATCTATTTAGCCAGCCATCTTCCGGTTCGCCTGTTCAGCTAGTCCGCAATCTACCATGATGGTGAGCTGTGCACTCTTTCTCTAAGAAAACTGTAACAACACTTCTACATACAAAAAATGAAGGCCTGTGGGCCTAATAATAAGGGAAAGAGCATTCCACGCAGCAGGACAGTAAGGAAAAAAAGAACGCCTATCCATTTTAGACTTACAGATAGAAGAGTCTTTTTAAACATAGAAACTAGAGGAACGCAGTTTTCTTCCTGGGAAGATAGGGCATAACATTATGTACATTTACACATGTGGAAATTGAATTGCATAACCAGATATAGGAATTCACAAAGGTTTTACAGGTTAACTCCTGGAAAACCTTTAAAAATTCCCAAAAAGTAAAAAAATGTACTCCAAATCTTGGAGGAAACAATATATCGGAGTAAACTTCTATTTTTTGGGGAGGGTGGAGGGGAGGAGTAGAATCAGTGCCTTTACTACAATGCATGTTGTATCCCTCTGTGACAATGGAACTCTGGGGCACAGGCATTCAGTCCTGAAATGAGTAGGGCAGCCCAGGACAGAGATCCAAAACCTACTGCTGTGGTCTGGGATGGGACAAGATTCTCCTGGGTTCTAGTGTGATTTCTGTGCAAGTGACCCAGCTTTAGTTCTCTTATTGAGAGCATATGACAGCATTTATAAGCAGGTTATACACCTGTTTTAAGTAATTCATACTCATATGCAGCTTCCCTGAGATTTATTTCCCAAGCATTTCTGAAATAGCAAAATAGATTATTTCAGAGGTCCCAGATATCCAAAGAAGCAATAGAAAATTAAGAGGACACAATTACATCCAGGGACAACTACATTATGAAAGTGGCTCTTCCACACCATCATGGCTCAAACAAAGATTTTTGGGTGGGGCTGCATTTATTAAACAAAAATATAAAGCGTAGGCATTATTATCTGCTAGAATCAATTTTTGGTAAAAGAGGACAGTAGCAAAAAAACGAATGTATCCGGATAAGCATTTGACTCACATGAATGAGTATGATTTGAGTTACATCCAGTATGTCTGGAGACTACAGAAGATCTGCAGGGGCTGAAAAAGTAAGGAAGAAGGCAAAATAAGTGGGCCTAATGACCCCTTTCTGTCTTGCCATTAATTTCTAAAGGAGAAGAAAGACGTGGCCAAATGTAAGACATTCAGAAAATGGACCTTTCGCAAGGGAGATGTTGATTAGTTTAGTTCAGTTGCAAGTAAAGGGAGGGTTTGGGTCTTTGACCAGTGAAGCAAGGAAGGGATCAAAGAAATGACTGAAGGTTTTGAGCTTGGTGATCGTATTTCTTTATTCTGAGATAATCTGTTGCACTATGTCCATGTGTTGGGGAATTTTCTGTAGAGTTGTGGAGAAGGAGTTCTTTTTTAAATATTTTAGGAAAGTAAGATCTGATTTTATGGTTACCCCCACTTCTTGCCTGGTGTTATGCTGTTTCTGACAAGTTTGACTAGGATCCTGCTAGTCAGGACCCCAGTCTCTCTATGATTCTCCCTTAAGTTGGTTATGGTGAGTACTTGGGTACATGCCAGATTGGCTACTGGTGTACCCTTATAAGTCCCTAGTATATGGTACAGAGGTATCCAGGGCATAGGTACTTTAGGGGCTTCCCATGGGTTGCAGCATGTAGTATGCCACACATGAGAGACTACTCAAATTGTGACAACAGGCCTGTCATTGGAGCCTGTGTAAGCTGGTGCTAGCACCACTTATGACAGATATAAGTTTCTTATATCTGAGGTCACTGCACTTAAAACATATAAGTCACCCCTAAGGGAGGCCTTTCAATCCTAAAGGCAGGGTGCTTGCTTCTAAATGTGAGGGTGCCTCTGCATGAGCACATCTTTCATAGTCCATTCTTCTGGGTTGTAATTGTATCAGCCATTGCGGTACATAGACTGGCCATGTGTCATTACACAATGGCCATCTCTAAACTGGCTGGAACAAACCCTGTCGTGTTTGGTATCAAACATGTTAGAATCATACTCCCACACTAAACGGTGTGGGCAGTATGATTCCATGTACTGTAAAGCTCCTCCGGGAGGCCCTCAGTGCTCCCGGTACCAATCTTCTAGACCCGGACAGCATACTATGGCTGCCGCGACCGGAGATAACAATTCTACCAACCTGCTGCTGAGCCAACGTCGAGCAGAAGAAGGCAAGACAATAGGTGTTGTGTCACAGGGGGTTTGTGACCACCTCTCAGACAGGACTTAGTGTATTAGGACAGGGTGGGGGTGCTTTCCAGCGCCACTCAGTCTGCTTGAAGGGCACATTTCGTGCTCTCTTAGCAAACTCCAGTTCAAACCAGCTCAGGGGGCCGTTGGCTCCCCCTCTGGCTTGAAACTGGACAAAAGACATGGGTGTATCCTCTCCACTGTCCTACCCCTCCCCTGGGATAGAACCATGAATTGTCCCAACCCACTTCTTCTTCGACCGTCTCAGCACTCTGGACCTCGCAGGACTTTGCACTGAGCATCAAGACTGCAACCGAGAAGACTTGTGCTGCTCCTGGTCTCGTCCTGCAAGTCCACTGCAACGTCTGTACCTATGCTTCATACAGGATTCTCCTAAGGCCTGGGGACATCCAAGACACCTGAAGGAATCTCCCTTGAAGTGAAGGAGTCACTTCCCTGTATTTGCAGGCACCACAACAAAGCTAACCGGTCTGCTGAACCTGGGCTGATTGATCCTGGGCTCCCATGGACTCCGAAAGGCTCAGAAGCAGAGGTAGTGGTTCTTCATCTCCCTTGAGTCCTGCATTGTCTTATTATCAAGTTTGAGGCCAGTATCCCTCGTCAGAGCTGCAGGAACCCAACCCCTGTGCACAGCGTTGACTTGCCGTTGCAAAGGCTTGTTGGCTCTCTTCCTCAGAGATCTTGGGGCTCCATGTAGCCTCCACCTCAAGCATCTCCTGTGGCCAAGATTTTCGTCCTCACTGCATCTCTTGTACCATGGGCCTGCATCTTTGGTGAGCTGCTCGAGGTCCTCTTTTGACTCCAGTCCCTCCGGACAGAGGGTCCTCTTGAGGGTCTCCTTTTATTCCAGTTGGCTCCCCTGTTAGCTCGGAGACTACTCTGACTCCCTTGTTCGTGGTGAGTCACTTGGATCTTGCTGGTCCCCACACTGCACCTTTTTTAGCATTGTTGTTTGCAGTTGCTAAGACTTGTTGGTGCTCCCAATGGACACTGACCCCTCAACTCTCGACATCCAACATGGGACACCTCATGTCCTGCTCTTGGTCTTCCTCAGTGTCACCTGGTCCCCACAGCTGCAGCTCAAAGGTCACTGTCAACTCTCCTGAAACATCTGACATCGGTGGGCATTTCTCTTCCATGCCTCCTGGTCACTCCTGAGTGGCATAGACTCTGCCCCCTCTTCTTGAAGGTACTTCACATCTTGAATCCACCTTTGGGTTCCACCGGACACTTTCACCTTCTTCGCCAGCTGCATCTTCCTGAAGTCCTCCATTGAGTTTGACGGCGGTTTCCAACGCCAATTTGCACCTATGCACCCGGCTTCCCTCGTGTAGGCATCCTCTTTCCTAGGGTATCCACGGGTGGGGTGGCTCTCCAACATTCTGTCTTCTACGGGGTTTCTTCAGAATCCTCTGAGAAGCGCCCTTCTTCTTTAAAATTGCCACTGCGACTTACCCATGGACTTGAATTGAGCACAGGATTGTGTTCCCACTCTGCACACAGCCTCTGTGGGTTTCCTGGTTACTTACCTCAGGTGGTTCCTTGGGTCCCCAGCACATCTATGTCCCCTGGGTATAGTCTTAACTTGTGCCGTGGTTCACAACCCTCTGTATTAGTATATGGTTTGGTCCCCCCCTGGCGACCACTGTGTATTCATGCTAGTTACCTGTTTTCTTCACAAAGTATTGTGTGCATTGTGTATATTTCCGGGTAGGAGATATTTGTATGTGTTAGTGAGTGTCTTATAATAAATATATATGTTATAAATACACTATGGGGTTCTGTTTCACTTAATCTATACCAATAAGATTATGTTCTTGTAAAACAAGCCGCTTTACACTCCTTCTGGACTAAGCCTGAAGGCTGCTCTCCACAGCTACCACTTAGAGAGCTTTCCAATGTTGTCTAAGACCACTAAAATCACCATACGGGTTCTGTGGATTAGTGCAGGGTGCTACACCTACACAAGTGAGCACCATCTACTAAGCCAGCCTCCTACAAATATTTAGCAAGAGAAACTTCAGTATCTTTAATTTTAGATCTGGTGAATTAGGCAATATCCTTGTATTTGCCTCCAAAAGTCCTCAATAGCAAAAGTGGGCAGTGTTTATCGTATATTTTAGAATATCAAATAATATTTTAGGGTTTATTTTAGCTTAATTAAATTGCACTGTAATGGTGCTGGTCTTTGCTTGAAAGATATGATTTAATACACAGTTATGTATGTGTATATAGGTCGGCTAGTTGGTGAAGTATTTTGATTTCTTTCAATCACCTGGAATTTGTCTTTCTTCAATGAGATCCTTGGAGTACCTACCTAGAAGCAGATTTTTTTCCTTTAGTGGGGGCAAAGTCAGTGATGTAAACTGGTGATCTTCTTATTTGATTAGGCTGTAGATAATTGACCTCTGTAATACCTTTTGTAGTGGTAAGTCTTGAGGACATGCAGGAGGGTAGCTAAGTGGTGTCAACACATTTGTCTCGGACCCAGGTGTGACTGGCTTTCATTTACTTGGATTTTTTTTCAAGTAAAGTAGTGAAAAAGTATAACTTGGGGTGATCTAAGCAGTGCATCAGAATGAGATATTCCTTCATAAGGCTGTTTTAGTGAGAATGAGGAGTGGACAGTATCTTTTATTATGGGTGAGTTTCCAGCACTGTTGAATCACCTCTTTGTAAACAAGGAGGATGAGGATAGGAGATCACAAAGACAGCCATGGAGATGCCCTATTTGAGAAGGATGTCTCCAAAAATATGTTATTCGTCAATTAATCAGTAGGTCACAAACACTTTAAATGCATTGCTCTCCAAATTGTGCTTTATATATCATGTTGAGTATGGTAGGTGAAAGAGAAATGGATGCAGGTACAACCACCACACAATGGAATGTGAAGAAAGACTCCGATATGAAGGTTTAAACGTGATCAATTGTGTTACATATTGACATACTCCACCCCAGACTTGTCTTCCCTATCACGGTGGATGCTCGAGTTATCAGGAGGTAAGGGTAGGTCCTAGATTGGTTGTACCCTTCATTAAGGCGTTTCAGTAAGTTATAATACTTTGCCATCTAGGGAAAAGATGGTATCAGCAATTTCAAATGGGAATTCAATGTTTGAGATAGCCTGTTTCTTATTGAAGAGATGTCCTTCCACCTAAAAATGGGAAGTGCTACCTTCTTTTCCATTTCGAGAATCAAAGGTATTTATAATCATGTCTAGTTTTTTTTACTGTAAGCTACAAGTACTTAATTTTCTAAAAAAAAATAACTGTTCTGTGAAACTGCGCACAATCAGTAAAGAAACAGGAAAAAAGTCATTTTTAGTCAAATTGATACGCCAAATAACTGAAACATCTTGTGTGCAAAACATGCTTTCCTGAAAAAGGTTCAAGCTATGTTTTTTTTAACTTCATGTTGTTGACCACTTCACAATAACATTTTTTTTAAATGCAACTGCAGTGGATTTTTCTTTGTTTTTGATATTTTATTACCTCACAATCGACGCATAGATCTTGAACATATGAGGGCTCCACCTGTCTCCAGATGTGACCTTGGCTTTTAGCAGAGCTACTCCAGCCCTGAGCACATGCCAGAAAAGTGTGGTAGGGTGTGATACGCCTAACCATAGCAGGAAACCCAACAAAGCAGTAAAGGTGTTTCTCTGACTCCTAACTAGTACAAATTATGGTTAGGAAGGATCATAGAAATGTACTGTGCCACCCCCACTATCTTTCTGTCCTACTTCATATTCTGAAGGTAAAATTGTACTTATTGTCATGAGGTCTAAGTTCCCCTCTAGAATCTCCTAAATCCAAATGTAGCATCAGACAATTGGGTATCGAAGCGTCAATGACACCTCTGTGACCTCCATACAACATTGGAGCTGTAGTGAGAGTGGCAGTGGTCCTATGAGACCTGAAGGCAGCCACTGCTCTCATTGGAAGCTGCTTGGAAATATGGCAGGCCAGGCAGCCTCCTGCAGCATAAGCCCTTCCCTTTTGGGGGAGTGGTTTGTAGGAGAGAAAAGGGTTGGTGCACCTCCCAACCAGGGCCGCCAGACACATCTTTAGTAACTCTCGGAGGGACTGGCGTTGAGGCCTTCCGAGCATCCCAGACATAGATGGGAATGGATACGTAGTTAACAAAGGGGCATAATGCACTTTCTGCAATAAATAATTGTCCACCTTCAGTACTTATGTAATGGGCGATTGCCTTCTAAGAGTATCAGCACAGATATGCATAGCTGACAATCAACCACGGCCTCAATGTAACCTCTGTTATTGACAGTCTTGCATAAGATCAGAGTAATATAAGTAAATTTGAAACATGCAAATGAAGTCAGAGTTGCATTGTGAATTCGTAAGTATGGTTTGCGAACAGCGATAAGCATCAGGCCTTCAGTCCTTATTCAATTAATGCACCTCTTATATATGCATGAAGTGCAAAAGTGCAACTCTGGCAATAAATCAAATTTCACAGACCTAGCAAGTGCCCAAGGCGCAGGCTTGCGTAATGCTCAATTCATACATGTAAATTTGAAACTTGCAAATGGCGTTCAATAAGGCACATGTAAAGCATGCTTTGTGAACTCCCATAAAGTTCTAAACAAATCATCGAGGCCTCCATATGGAAAATGCAAAGTTGCCTCGGTGTAGGAGAAAAGAGTAACTTGAAATGCACCTAATCACCTGAGCCGCATCCGGAAAGAGAATTATTCGATGCTGCAAACCTTGCTCCTGCTTTGGAATGCAGCCAAAGTTTGCTAACATATTTTTGTGAGCAAATCACTTGCTCTCTGCGTTTCAACAGGTTTTTCTTCTTATCCACAGCTTTGGGCGCTGTTTGCATTTCTGTTGCTTTTTCAGAGCCACCTACTTCACATGTATAATTAACTCACTTTCAGAAGCCTGACAGCACATTTCTACTCATCCACCTTTTCCAAACATTAGGACAGCTTATTGAGGCAGTGCAAATAAAACAACGCAATACACAGCCAGTCATAAAAACTATCCATAAATACTGGAAACATGCATTGAAAAGAAAATGCATATGTATTACTTTACATTATTAGCAGGGGCGGCTGGTGACATTTGAAAGTGGTGTGCGTAAACTTTCTGTCAGAGTGCACTGTGGCGAGCCTTCATAATAACCATCCAGTGTATTTACTCTGCAGGCTATATGATCAAGACCCGTGGCCGTGGGTGTCAGGGCACTCTACCACCGAAAAGATACAACTGCCCACTATCAGTTTAAATTAGGGCAGTTACAAAGTACAATTACAAAGATCTTATAATACAGTGTGTCATTTTCTAGCATAGGAGTTGTGGATAAAAGTTGGAATCGTTTCTTGGCTTCCTGGTAGCTTCTAGTTAAGTGGGCCCAGACCCAATAAAGCAGTACTGTTTGGCCAATCCCCATCACCTTCCTTGTGAAGCAAAACTCATCTACATTAATAAAGAGGCACAAACTAACATATGCCTAACAAACACCCTCGCAAATCCAAGCCGCGTCCAAGCAGCACCCGACCCCCTCAAAAAGTGCTCTGTGACGTGTCTGCCACGCAACGCGACCCGCATCCAACAATCAGTCGCGTGAGCACCCCCGTCCCCAGCACCTCTCACGTGACAAGTCAGCCAAAAAAGTAAAACCCGAAATCATTTCAAACCATTCGACTAACTTGTACTTGAACCGCCGAAAAAAGAAACACCCACACGACCGACCACTGGATGCAAACCACACCATGCAGCAAACACGCCACAGAACACTCCCCGTAAAAATCAGGCAGCGCTCAAACGCAGCCCAGATCCACGAGAATGTATGTCAGGCACATGTTCATGCCTCTTTACTAATGTAGGGGGGGAGCAGTCGTGGCGCGGCGGCAGGCATGATGGGGGGAATGGGGGTACGCGAGGGGAGGGGGAACTATTAATTAAATAAAACAAAAATAAAAAAAACTTACCAGGTTGAGGCATCTCCTCCACCGGTCCCATGACGCATCACGTCTCTGAGCCCTCTCATGGCAAGTGGCAAACTGGCAAATCATAAGACTGGGGGCGGCTACTCGGCGAAATCCTGCCATTTGACAGGGCATGGGGCGAATGCACGTCACCGCCCGAGCAGGATCCTATCTTCAGGCTCCTGTACTACACTAGGCATGCACAGCATGCCTAGTGTAATGTCAATGGAGTCGGGTGCTGAAATTAAAAGCGCCCCTTGCAGATGCGCAGTCGGAGTCCAATTCTGGACTCCTGCTGCTCTCACCTGCGTGCGTGCACTGTGCGCTTGTTGAATGACTCATGCATGCACACAAAAGGGGGTGGTGATGGACGGAGCATCTGAACCAATCAAACACTCACACCCAGTCAACAGATCTGGGTTTAATCCATCACCGTTCTTTAGCCCACTCTGCCACCCCAGTTCAGACATGGCCATATGCAAATCAGTCTGACCCTGTGCCTCATGGGAACAGTCCAACCCGAACTGCCAAGCCATGCCTTCCCTGGACCAGAAACAAGCTTCCTAGGACCGGTTTCTGGCATTTCAGCCGTCTTCAGCTAGGCTTGCTTGAATCCAATGGCAAAGTGAGCAAGGGACTCACGTATGAGCATACCCTGCCAACTTATGGCGAACAAAGCGGTACAAAAGGGGGTGGTGATGGACGGAGCATCTGAACCAATCAAACACTCACACCCAGTCAACAGATCTGGGTTTAATCCATCACCCTTCTTTAGCCCACTCTGCACCCCAGTTCAAACATGGCCATATGCAAATCAGTCTGACCCAGTGCCTCATGGGAACAGTCCAGCCTGAACTGCCATGCCATGCCTTCCCTGGACCGGAACAAGCTTCCTAGGACCGGTTTCTGGCATTTCAGCCGTCTTCAGCCAGGCTTGCTTGAATCTAGTGGCAAAGTGAGCGAGGGACTCACGTCTGCGCATACCCTGCCAACTCTTGGCGAACAAAGCGGTACAAAAGGGGGTGATGATGGACGGAGCATCTGAACCTATCAAACTCTCACACCCAGTCAACAGATCTGTGTTTAATCCATCACCGTTCTTTAGCCCACTCTGCCACTCCAGTTCAGACATGGCCATATGCAAATCAGTCTGACCCTGTGCCTCATGGGAACAGTCCAGCCCGAACTGCCAAGCCATGCCTTCCCTGGACCGGAAACAAGCTTCCTAGGACCGGTTTCTGGCATTTCAGCCGTCTTCAGCCTGGCTTGCTTGAATCCAGTGGCAAAGTGAGCAAGGGACTCACGTCCGAGCATACCCTGCCAACCTATGGCGATTGGCGAACAAAGCGGTACAAAAGGGGGTGGTGATAGACGGAGCATCTGAACCAATCAAACACTCACACCCAGTCAACAGATCTGGGTTTAATCCATCACCGTTCTTTAGCCCACTCTGCCACCCCAGTTCAGACATGGCCATATGCAAATCAGTCTGACCCTGTGCCTCATGGGAACAGTTCAGCCCGAACTGCCAAGCCATGCCTTCCCTGGACCGGAAACAAGCTTCCTAGGACCGGTTTCTGGCATTTCAGCCATCTTCAGCCGGGCTTGCTTGAATCCAGTGGCAAAGTGAGCAAGGGACTCACGTCTGAGCATACCCTGCCAATTTATGGTTAACAAAGCGGTACAAAAGGGGTGGTGATGGAGGGAGCATCTAAACAGCGCACTTGACTTGAGGCTGTGAAGCACGGGCCGGAAATGTAAACAGACGAAATGCGGGCTGCTTACATTTCTTGCTGCCCGTGCCGTGAGCAGTTTTTTTGTTAATTCTGCCTACTAGTGGGGTGCCGCCCCAGCGCCCCTATGGACCAGCCACCACTGATTATTAGAGATAATATTTTAACAAAACGTCCCAAGCCGCCTTAAAAAAGGCTGTAAAGTTCCCATGCGAAACAAGGCGAAATGGCTTGAACTCGGTGTATTCGAAAGCCAGCTCTCTGATGCTCTTTCTGTGTGAGGTGATTCCACAGACACACTCCACCTCCCTGGCCTGGTTCTCTTGTATATCAGCAGACTCTCCCTAAGGGCTACCGCTTGCCAAATATGGCGAGCAAGCTGGTAGAAATGAGCCTGTTTCATGAGATAGCCGAGGGTGTACGTATGGCCAGGGACTTCCGGAAATGTCCCCCCCCCTTGTGCTTAACCAACATTTATTAAAAATGGACATGAGAGGGATTGCTTTGGAGGCGGGGGTCGTACAACCCCGGCCCTATTTATTAAAACATAAAATCAAATAAAAATTTAAATAAACAATATTTACATATTTACGCAGAAAACGTTGCATGACATTTGATTAAAATTAATATATACAGATATCAGATGGCTAACCTTAACATAGTTCTAGTACAAGGTGTTTCCTATCCGAATCTAACATATGAACTATAATCACTTATTAATTACTTTTCTGCATATCCTATTTGGGCATACGGCAAGGTCGCTAATTGGTGTCAGATCCTTATCAATTAACCACGCCCTCTAGTAGGAGTGCACATGCACAGAGGGCCCGTTTACCATGAGGGTACTCCCCCCCGGTTACCCCGTACGCTCTATTAACACCATTAAAGGGGGCCCTTGCATCTCTGCGCCATTTACCAATGTCATTTTGCACGTGCGGGGTGGCCAACCAGCCTAAAGAAAGCGTGACTCCCCCCTCACCCGCACCCATCCAGCCAACCGGCTGTACCGCCCCTTGAGTTCTAGGAGAGACCACGTGTCCCTCCCCTTGGGTGACCCCATTCAAGAATGGTGCCGCCCTATAACAACCTTAAATTTACTGCTCACCAATCATGACCTTACCGCCTGACCAAGGAATAGCAATGAATATGACGATAGATGACCTGTAAATGGGATAAAGTTCTAAGGAACAAAATAATAATATGACACACCTGTCATCCATGTACATTGGGAAAAAACATATGAAACAACCTTCATAAACACAATACAGATATCTGCTTTAAGGGATGGTGGGTGGGGAAAGATAATTACAGCCTCCTAGAGGCTGGGGGGCAGACCGTGGAGCACGGGGTCAAATAGGCAGACTCCCGCGCTCCCCGGCCTTTTAAATCCCCCTACTGGTCAGGCTGGTTCTAACTGGCCTGACCTTTGCTCCCCAGCGACCCGGAAGCAATTCAATTGCTTCCGGGTCACTGGGGAGGCCTGTGTCCAATCCACGATGAGACGCGCCCGCCACATCACAGTGACACGTGGGGGTGTGCCTCACCACGGAGAGCAGGTGGGGGGGGGCGGTGCCCCGCCATACTTGCGGCGGGCAATTGCCAGCCCCGCCTTTCTCTTTGTAAACATTTTGTGGAGGCACACGACCCTCTTTGAAGTGAGCGTCCATGATAAAGCAGGGAACATGTGTCCTGGCTTGTGTGATACACGGACACAGTGGCATGTGTGCAGACCGCAGATAGTCTCCGTGGCACGCATTGGAACTGCCCCTCGCTTTCCAATTATTATATTGTCATTTAACTTACATAGCGCTTACATCCCTTGACGGGCGTTGATGTGCCATGCACCAGGCTACACGCTGCTCCAGAAAGCCAAGATTAGGGGCATATTTACAATAAATTGTTGGAGCCCAGAGCTGCGCCAATATTGGCAGTACTATGTTCGAAATTTTGAAAACACCGTGATGCGCTGTATTCACAAGAATATGGTGCCCCCCAGTGTTTTACCTAGCGCAAGTTCAAAAAAAGCTGCCTGGCGCCAAG
Organism: Lissotriton helveticus; assembly: GCF_964261635.1. Lineage (NCBI taxonomy): Eukaryota > Metazoa > Chordata > Amphibia > Caudata > Salamandridae > Lissotriton > Lissotriton helveticus. The sequence goes on along the minus strand of NC_136068.1, from coordinate 1,517,505,459 downwards.
GCATGATTCAGAAAAGGGGGTGGTGATGAGGCAGGCACAATGTGGCAAGGGTGCCTGCGCTGGAGGGACAATTGTTTATGTTCAGGAAGGGATACAATCCTGCATATAAATAATCAGTAATGGTGATTTCTCTTTCTATATGTGCTGCACGCACATGTAGCACACGTGGAAAAGCAAAAAACGAGGAGAAATCATAATTTCTCCACGCATCGCTGATCTAATGCCTGGTATTCCCTTAGAGTTAGTTTTTGGCTCTACTGCAGTCTTGCACATCTGAGGCAGTGTCAAAAAGCAATGGGTGTTGCGGCGGAGCCATTGCACGCCCCTGTGACTAGGGCGAAAAGGGGCATATTTACAAGGTGGCGTTAAGCCACTCTAAATGGCCTAATACCACCTTGTAAATATAGAAAATGGCGCTACACCACGGAGTGTCAAAAAAAGGTACGCTCCGGTGGCGATAGGGATTTGTAAATATGCCCCTCACAGATGAACCAGGGCCTGGAGCACTGGCCAACCCTTAGAGTGAAGATCAGGATTTCTGTTTAGTCAATGATTACCTATTCTGGCTCCTAGATGAACAGACGCTAACGTGGGTCTTGCAGAGTTTAGGTGACTTTGAAAAAATATGACACCGCCACCCACAGTCATAAGTTAACCGAAAAATTGCAAGGTGGACATTCGCCTCGAATGTACTATTTGTGTCCAGTGCCAGCATCCAGTGCTTGCCGATTCATAACAGTTGTCTGATCTGTATTTTATAACTTCGGATCTTAACTGGGCTTACTCAGCCTTTCATCCTTCCAAGGCCTGTATATTGAAGGCTATTCAATTCAGAGAAAAGTGACACATGCTGTTTACAATAATTAGAAAAGGCGAGGGGTGGCTTTAAGCAATAAATTCAAAGTTATCATTTGCACTTGTTTAACTACTCTGCACGTTTTGCACAGACACAAACTGGTGCGTGGAAATTATCCTTGTGGCTCATGCTTATCGTGCCTAAATTTCCAAAAGTAAAATATTGTAAGGCGATGAGACGACTCTCAAGAGATTGTGGCATACTGGCAGGTCACAGAATTACTCCCTGGAGGGAAAACTTTCATCTGATGAATTGGTCACCACTGAGTATAGATTGCATCGCACTAGCACCTCTGCCTGCCACATTGTTCTCATTCTGATGAATGACAACATTTGTTTACTTCACAAACATGCAATTGAATTCTTCTACTTAAAATTTTTATTGGTGACAATCGGTATGGTTGAGCAGTATTTGAAAAATACATTTGTGAAAATTCATGTGTCAAAAGGCCTAAAAGAATTAAGTGAATATTTCTCGAGAGATACAGCAATGGCAGTAAAGAAACTCAGTATGGGACATAATGTAGTTATATATGAAAAAAAACAAATGAATTCAGCGGCGGCTGCCCCTCTGCTCACTGAGCTGTTCAAAAAGGAAAAATAAAATGATAATAATGCGATGTTATTGTCATTTTATTTTAACGTACTGGCTCAGTTGGTTGAGGGGGCAGGGTGGGTCTGGGCTGTTCACAGCAGGTGCAGGAGTGTTGAGCACTTTCTAAGTGTGCATGACGGTTTGGCTAGCCGTCTTTGGCCGGCCAAACAGTCATGCGCACTACGCATGTTCTCCACCAGGCTGTATTGCACAGCCTGGGGGAAAACAGGCTCAGCCTCCCAGCCTCTGTATGAGTGCAGAACCATGGCGCTCAGACCAATCACAACATTGCTGTCATGCAGCATCCTGATTGGCTAGGGGATTCTGGGAGCTTCTGTGCTTTCTGCTGTCTGAGAAGAGAAGAGGATGGAGGAGAGTCGGCAGTTGGCCATACCAAGGTAAGTGCTTTTATTTTTCTTATTCCCCCTCCACTCCATACTGCTCACCACCCTTGTTCAGTAGCAGCCGCTACTGATTGTATTGTATGCCAACAAATTACATAAATAGACTAACTCTACAGCACTGTTTAAATCATTCTGATATCTATTCGACCAACCTGGGAAACTGGTGGGTTGCAGTCAAATGCGAGAATAATTTGTAAACAATGTCATACGAAAAATCAGTAATGAGATGACCTTGAGACACAGAGGAGTAATGCCAAACAATCTTGTGACTTCATCATGACCCATCGACTGCTCATGGGAGGTCTCATTAGAGGAGATTCATATCCGGATCCCTAAATGAAACTGTGGTATCGCTGTGTCATGCCTGGAATCGGGAACACTGCTGGGTTCCAGATTCCAGGGGAGACAGTTGAGACCCAGGCTTGTGATTAGGAGTTAGATTGAATTTGCTGAATAAAAGTTTCTTCTATAAACTACCAAACCTTGAGGTAGCATCATTTCACTGGCGACGATTGGGTTACAGAGACCTTGACACCGAAGCCTGGAGTCCCTACCTGCAACGTGAGAGGTGCGTTGTATACGGAGGATCACGAGTCGTCTTCAGTTCCTGTAGAAGAAGACGGCGCCGAGCTACGGACAGGTACTGAGCCGTACTGGAGAAAATCCCGCTGTTGTGCGCCCTTCCGTGAGTGAGGAATTCAATTTTGATCTATTTCAGCACTTTCTGTGCTTGTTGCGCGAGAACTTGTCAGCGCGAGAGCCCGTCAGCATATGAGACATAACGAACTAGTGCGCACGCGCGTGACGTCACGGCGTGACAACACGCGTTTGGACGCACGGCGGCCATCTTTTGGGCTAATTTCCATTGTAAAACAGTGTGGATATGTGACATCGCGAGGAGAACATCGTAACAGACTATTCAATGCGAATATAACCTGCATAATCTCGATAAACCACGAAAACAAACATTTTAACAAGGCAACAATAAAAATATGTAGGGAAAAAGAGTAAAAATAAATAAATAAATAAAAAAAAGAATTTCTTTTTTGCTTTCAACATTCAACATATTTGCTTCAAAATTCAGTACTTTTAATTTTAAATAAATGGAAGGTTTCTCTGCGCCTCCACCTTTCCTACCAAGTCCAGGTGAACCAATTCTAGAATGGAAAAGGTGGAAAGAGGGTTTTTGTGCTTACATAGAGGCAATTGGTGGTGAAGACTACACCGACAAAAGGAAACTAGCAATTTTGAAGCACTGTTTAGGCGCTGAAGGAAGACATGTCCTCAGTCATTTACCAGTTGATTCACGCAATGTAACATCTACTGAGCAAGTGATAGATGTTTTCGAAGAAGCCATCAAACAATTGGATAAACAGTATATAAAGAAAGTTAATGTGGTGGTGTCGCGTCATAAATTCTTGAGTAGGGGTCAATTACCAGGTGAATCTATTGACTCATTTATAAATGACTTGAGGATTTTAGCGTCTAAATGCAATTATTCAACCTTTCATGATCAAATGTTGCGTGATCAAATGGTCCACAAAGTTGCTGATGTCAAGCTTCAAGGAAAACTTTTAGACACAGAGGATCTAACTTTAGACAAAGCGTTAGATATCGCTCATCGTTTTGAAAGCATGAATCTAGGTGTAAAAGTACTTACGGAAAAGAAATCAACTGAGGTGAATGTTATCAGAAAATCTAATTTTGAAGAAAAAAATCCTTTTAGAAGTAAGAACCAACCATTCCAAGAGAGGAGAGAGTATGCATGCTTCAAGTGTGGAAATCCAGATCACCTGGCAAATGACAGGAAATGTCCAGCAATTGGACAATTTTGCAGATATTGCAGATTAAAAGGTCATTTTAGTAAAATGTGTAAAAATAAGAACAAATTTAATGGTAAAAGTTTTGTGCAAAGGAAGAGTTCTAATGAATATGTTAATGAAATAGATAATGATAATTTAGAAGAAGAATTTCTTTTTGCTCTATATGAAGTTAATGAGGGTGATAAGGACTCTCCATACTGTACTGTGGATATTGGGGGGAAGAATATCAGTGTTATGGCAGACTCTGGAGCAAAACGTACTCTCATTGGTGAGGAATGGATAAAAGAGTTTCCGGGTTTAAAATTATCTCCTCCTGATATAAAACTGCTTGGATATGGGAAAAAGCCCATTGAAATTCTTGGTTTTTTCACAACAACCCTAAGTTTTAAAGGTAAAACCATTAATTCCAAGGTTTATGTGGCAAAGGATGGTTCATGTTTGTTGGGGTGGCCTCAGCAGAAGGACTTAATGATGAAATTGGATCCCAACCATCCTGATCAAGTGCTAGGCTATTCAGACCTGGTCATGAATGTAGAGTTTGATCTTGGCCATGAGTGTGAGAAAAAATTTCCATCTGTATTTTCAGCATCTGCATTAGGTCTCTTAAAGAATTTTGAGCACAAAATAATACTCAGGGACGATGCTGTACCTAAGGTTCATAAAGTGAGGAATGTGCCTTTACATTTAAGAGACGCTGTGAAGTCTGAACTCAAAAGATTGTGTGAGTTAGACGTTATTGAGGAAATAGAATCTTCAGTTTGGTTATCCCCGGTCGTTGTCACTCCCAAGCCAAACGGCAAAGTTAGACTTTGTGTGGATTTAAGGGATTTAAACGAGAATGTATGGGTGGATAGACATCCATTGCCTAATATAAATTAAATGTTTACGAAATTAAAAGGGGCATCCATTTTTTCCACGCTAGATCTGTCTAATGCATACCATCAGATTGCATTGCACAAGGACAGTAAGCATTTGACATCTTTCATCACGTCAGAAGGTGCTTTCAGATACAAAAGAATGCCCTTTGGTCTAATATCAGCATCTTCTGTCTTTCAAAGGGTGATGCATAATCTTTTTAAGGATTTTAAAAATGTTTTATACTTTCAAGATGACATTTTAATCTTTTCATCTAATCCATCTGACCATTCTGAAATACTGTATAAGGTATTATGTATGCTGCAAGATAGTGGTCTCACCCTCACAAAGGAAAAGTGTAAATTTGGTGTGTTTTCTGTTGACTATTTGGGACACACTATTAGTAAAGAAGGCATTTCCCCAAAATTAAATTTAATCAAGGCCATTGAATCAGCTCCAGACCCTACGAATAAAGATCAGCTTAGGTCTTTCTTGGGGCTTGCCGAATATTACTCCAAGTTTATTCCTCTGTTCTCTGACAAAACTGTAAATATGAGAAATTTGATGAAGAAAAATGTTCATTTCCTTTGGGATGAAAGTTGTAAAGAAGAATTTAAGTTGTTGAAACAGAACATTGCATCTGCTCCTGCTCTGGCAACGTTTAATACTGCTCATGGTTCGTTCATCATTACTGATGCTAGCAATGTGGGAATCGGGGCAGTTTTAATGCAGCGTCAAAAGGGTCAAATGGTAACTATTGGGTTTGCCTCAAGACCATTGAGGGAAGCTGAATGTAAATATTCTACATTGGAAAAAGAAGCTCTTGCTTGCTGGTGGGGCATAGAATATTTCTGCAAATATGTTTATGGTACTGTTTTTAAACTCTGGTCTGATCATCGTCCTCTAGTAGATTTATTTACTACCAAAGGTTGTGGAAAAGCAACATCTAGAATTGCCAGGTGGCAATACAAGCTACAGGATTTTCATTTTAAAGTTGAATATATTCCTGGTATTAGGAATGTGTTAGCGGATTGCTTATCTAGACTACCCGTGCCTGATGACAATGTAGTTGAGGTGGACAATGATAATGATAACGTAGTGTCAATATGTGAGCTTTCCAAAGGTTGTATCCGTGAGGATACATGGAAATTGGCATGTAGTGGCGATCCTGTTTTTAATGAGATATGTAATTTTGTGAAAACTCAGTGGCCACGCAAAGACTTGTCTGATGGCATTCAACCGTTCTTTCATGTTGCCCAAGAACTATCTGTGGTTGAGGGGTTATTATTTAGAGGTTTACAACTGGTGGTGCCTGGCGAATTGCAGTCTAAAATTTTAGAGATGGCTCATGAGGGTCACCCGGGTATGACATCTATGAAAAGGAGGATCAGGAGTGAGTTCTGGTGGTCAGGTATGGACAAGTGTATAGAAAGGTACGTCAGGGATTGTGTGGATTGCTGTTTAAGTGATAAGTCTCAAAAGCATGTCACGTATTAACGTCTTCCCGTTTCTAGACCTTCACGGGTTTGGGAAAGTGTATCCTTAGACATTTCGGGTCCCATGTCATTCAACAAGAGCATGATGTATGCGATTATCTTGATCGATCAATTGTCTCAATGGCCTGAGGTAAAAATGGTTTCTAGTATAACGTCTGGTGTGGTGATCAGGTTTTTGAATGAAGTATTCGAAAGAGAAAGTTTCCCTGAATCTATTACAACAGACAATGGTGTACAAATTGTCTCTCAAGAGATGAAGGAGTTTTTGGTGCGTCATGGCATAAGACACAAACGTGTGTCAGTTTATTATCCCAACAGTAATGGTATTGTAGAGAGGTGGATCAGGGTGTTTAAAGAGGGTCTCCAATTAGCCTTACGTAATGGTAATGATTGTAAGCAAACCATTAGTGAAATTCTGTGGTGTTACAGAAATACGCCAAGAAGCATGGGTGATCTCTCACCTTTTGAGAAGATGAGAGGGAGGAGGAGTGTCTCCAACATATGTCAACCTTGGATGAGGATGCTTGATTCAAAAAAGACTATTGATAATGATTATTCCTTGCATGCCAATTCTTCACTGTTCAATGTCAATGATTGGGTGCGTGTTAAGAAGAGCAGATTAGTCAGGTCTGGGGAGTCACGATATTCAGATCCTTTGTTGGTCAAACGTGTTGGTCGACAAGTTGTTGAACTTTCAGATGGCAACGTGTGGAATATGTCCAAAGTGGTAAAGATTCCCAAGTGGTTGTGGCCTAAGAGAACAGCCTCAGAGTGTAACATGACATCCAACTCGGGAACCTCCAACAGTGCCAGTAATTGGAGAAAGTTCTCTGGTTCGACATCTCTGCACTGTGTCCCTGAAAATAAGTTCTCCTGTACTCCTGACTCTAATACTATTCAACGAACGCAGAGGAAATGTCTCACTCCTGTGCGGTTTAAGGATTATCTGATTTGTTCATCGTACCATGTGATTTCTTGTTATTGATGCTTTTGTTTTCAAACTCTGTAAACAAAAAAAAAATACTTTGTATATCAATTATTGTTCTGTCATTTTCAGTTTAAAATGTTTCTTTATTATTCTTTACGAAGGGGAATGTGTGGTATCGCTGTGTCATGCCTGGAATCGGGAACACTGCTGGGTTCCAGATTCCAGGGGAGACAGTTGAGACCCAGGCTTGTGATTAGGAGTTAGATTGAATTTGCTGAATAAAAGTTTCTTCTATAAACTACCAAACCTTGAGGTAGCATCATTTCAGAAACCTAACCTAGTGCCAAGATGAATCTTTCCATGTGTTATTGAGCACTGAGCAACTCCCACAGACGTTCTCCACATGAAATATGCATGAATTATGCTTCTAAGCAAGACACGCTCATGGAATCGGAACTGTTAAAAAGGCATTGACAATGCCAGTAGCTCACACCTTTGTGATGGCATTATCCAAACTATTGACTTTGTGAGCATTTTTTCCAATGCAGTTTGCATTAGTAAAAAGACAAATTGCTAATTTGCAGATGCAAAATAAAAAATAAAAAAAACATCTGCTGCTCTGTCATAAAAGCATGCATGGATCACACTGCATGCGTATGAAGGCAGTGATGATGCAGTGGCCATTTAAAAAAACTTTTCATTTACCATGCCAAGTCTTGGAGCGGCAAATGTAAAGAAAATTGTAAAAGCACACGAAAGAGAAAGGGGTGGCTTGGTAGCAAAATGTTATCCATACTAATATTATAAAGAGAGAGCCGAAACCTTTGAGGCTGGTAATCTCAGTAACCACAGCACCAATCACAACACCCAATACAGCATTGGAAAGGGCAGTTGCAGCAGAAGGACATAGGCTATGCAGACGGCCACCATATATATATATTTTTTTTGCAGTGTTTTATATAGCGCGAACTTGACCCAAACTGAATCAGGTATCAGAGCGCTTTACATAGCACCAGTTACGTTACATGAGGACACCCATTCATTTTTGTTGGGCACGGGGAGATTAAGTGATTTGCCCAGAATCACAGGATGTTTGGCGTCGTTACCAAGACTCGAACCCAGATCCCCAGGTCCAAGGTTGAGCGCCTTAGCCGTTAGGCCAACTCCTCTATACATTTAAAAGGTAAAAGAACCGTGCCAGCAAAGTAGTCCCTTGTGGGCGTGTCTGCGTTGTGCTGTGGGCGTGGGCTGGGGGCGTGACTAACGCTGGGGGCGTGTGGTACGGCCATCACATCGTGGGCTGTGGGCATGTGCTGGGGGTGTGACAAATCCTGGTGGCGTAGCTAACACTGGGGACGTGTGTCCGCCCTTCATGCCATGTGAGTCGTACATACAAGCGCCAATTACGTTGCTGCACAGCATCAAGGGGCACGCTGGGGGCATGACACGCTGGAGGTGTGACACGCTGGGGGCGTGAGAAATGCTGGGGGCGTGTGTCCGGCCTTCATGCCATGTGAACGCAATTGCGCCGCATCAAGGGGCACGCTGGGGGCGTGAGAAACGCTGGGGGCGTGTGCTATGTTCCGCCCTTCATGCCATGTGGGTCGTACATTAATCAGAAGATCGTCTGCTGTGGCCGTGTGCTGGGGGCGTGACAAACGCGTTCACCTGGAGGCCTGGTAAGTAACGTTACTGCAGCCTCTCCTGCGCGCTGTTACTGAACTCTCTCATTCAACGAAATTACACGCGCCTGCTACCATCAATCAGGGCTCTAGCCGAGCTCAGGCGGCGGATCAGTACACTAATTACATGCGCCTGATAACATCAACCAGGGCTGCAGCTGGGCCTCAAGCGGGGGAACACGCGCCTGCTAACACCAAACAGGCCTGCATCTGGGCCTCAAGCGGGGGAACACACAAATGAGCGTGTCTTCGGGGACAATTACTGCAGCCTCTCCTACTCGCTGTCACTCAACTCTCTCATTAAACGGATTTACCCGCGGCTGATAACTCTCTCATTCAACGACATTACACGCACCTGCTAACATCAACCAGGGCTGTAGCCGGGCTCAGGCGGCGGATCACTACACCAATTACACGCGCCTGCTAACATCAACCAGGGCTGCAGCTGGGCCTTCTCCGTCCCTATTCTAATGAAACAAAAAATGTTGTCTACCGCGAGATTTTAAAATAAATTGCCCTTGCCAAATACACCCATTACACACATTCTATTTCATACCCGGACAACGTCGGGACGGGCTGCTAGTATATATATAAAATGTAAACAACATGTCTGGGGAGGCTGGAGAGAGGCGGAGTAGTAGGGGATTGCAAGTCAGTGCCCCTATTGAATAATAATATGCAGGATGATAATGACTGTGAAATGTTGATTTTCTAGATATCAGCGATCAAATGGACAGTACTTGGAGGAGATGTTATTTACAGACTGCCTGGACACAACTCTCATATGGGGATTTAGTGTAGGGCAGGGAGGAAGTTCTTGTAATGTGGCACTTGCCTTTAGCAGAGCTTCTTGGACCTTCTCTTAGGGTTCTGTTTCTGTGTCTTCTGTGCATGTGGATTCCATCGGCGTCAGTTGGGGCTGCGGCTGGCGTTTGAGGGACCTCGCTCCTGTGAGCCCTGTCTTTACCAATAAAGATGTGTTTATCTCCTAAACTGACTCCTGTGTTTATCACCACATTTTGGCAACGCTTGCCAGCCACAGGTGGTGAACGGAGTAACAGAGCGGGTCCCTAGTATCCTGTGGCTGTAACCCATCAAGTATCAAGAGGGGCCGTTGATGTCTAGGGAAATCAGCTGTGAAGGTGAGAACAGCGGAGTCGAGGTGAGGAGCTGGATTGGAGCAGGGGTGCCGCGAACGAGTTCCAGATTGAGGTGAGGAGACAGGATTAAGTCATGTCCCTGTAGTGAAGATCCTCAACCCGGTTTCAGAGAGGAATGTAAACTTGCGTAACCTGCTACTACGCAGTTCAAGATCCATTTATTTTGGTTGCCCCTTGAAAGATAGTAAGCAGAGGAGGTTTGCGAAGTCTGCTAGTTAGAAGCCTACCCAGTTTTAACATGTAACACTTGACAGACGTTAGGAGCAAGTCGAGCTCACGTTGTCATACCAAGGTTACCATTAGTTAAGCAGACTGAAACCCATAGCTTAGTGAACGTTAGGAGCGTCATGTGCTCACGTCCACAAGCTAAACTCGGTTATTGAACTATAGAAAGTTCTACGTACCTTTAGCCACGCCACTTGTGTTGCTGCCTCTATTCTTCAGTAAGGATTTTGAATCACGTGACTTTTAAAAGAGAAGTAAAATAACAGTCTTCTTCCTGTTTGTGTGTTTTATGTTTATCGCCCCCTGCTGGCCAGTGGTAAAACGGCATTATAAAATTAAATAGCTCTTAATTTGTCATTATAGTTGTTACTTTCCACTATTTTGACAGTCTTTTGGAGCATTTTTGTTTGTATTTTTGGCCAGACAAGATGGCTACCTCTGCCATTGTTGTTCCACCGCCTTTTCTTGAGCAGCATGGAGAGCCATCAATGTTATGGGAAGAATGGGTTGATGCCTTTGACAACTAGATTATAGCATTGGATGGTATTGAATTTTCACCTGAAAGGAAGAAAGCTTTGTTGTTGGGCACCATAAGGAAAGAAGCTCAACGCATATTTAAATACACTCCTCAAATGTTAGGTAATGATAATAACCCTATTGAGGATGTTTTTATGAAAGCAAAACTGCGCTTAGAGAAAAGGTTTTCAAAAGAAGAGAACATTGTCATGTCACGGTACAATTTCTATAAAAGGCCTCAAAAGCAGGGTGATTCCCTTGATGACTTCATTTCAGTTCTTAGGGAGTTATCTATAAAGTGCAAGTTTGGCCAAATGGCTGACGAACTAATTAGGGATCAACTCCTTGTCCATTGTCTTAGTAAAAAGACTCAAGAGCGTTTATGGGCAGCAAAGAATCCGTCATTAAAATATGCAATTTCAATAGCAAAAGTGGTGGAGGAGTCTGACCGTTGCATGAAGGAGGTGAACAAAGTGGAAAATGTTGATGGGGCCATCGCAGTCATAAGGATGAACCCAGCAAAATGTCAAGTAATAAACCGATTAGCAGGCCACACAAACCGTTAAAATACAAAGGATGTTCTAGATGCGGCAGCTCTTCCCATTCTAGTGATGCTAAATGGTGTTTTGCTGCTAAACAGGATTGCAGAAAATGTGGTCGTACGGATCACTATGCCCGAATGTGCAAGGACTTCAACAAATCTAGTGTGAATGCGATGGAGGACTTCAGCATTGATGAAGAGTACGATGATCGTCTCTTGATGGTACTTTCGGAAACTGAAGCACTAGAAAGGCGGACAAGCCCCAAAACATCATTTGAGATCTTAAACAAAGTAGTGGAGTTAATGGTGGACTGTGGGTCTTTATATACCATTGTCCCTAAATGGATGTGAAAGAAGGAGTGGCCCCAAGTATCTCTCCTCCCCAAAGACATTGATCCAAGGGGTTATCAAAGGGAGAGAATATCTGCACTAGGTTTTTTTAATGCTACTATTGTTTTCAAGTTTAGACAGGTTCAAGGGAACATTTATGTAGCAGAAGATGGCCCACCTATTTTAGGTTGGTGTCATCAATTTGACCTTCATATTGTGATTGACCCACATGCTCCTGGTCAAGTCTTGTGTGTGCCTGATGAGTCTGTCACAGAGAGTATTCTTGCAGAAATGGATGATGTTTTCAAAAAGAAATTGGGTGTCCTCAAGGACTATACCCATAGCAAAGTGTTATGTGAGGGAACTATTCCAGTAAAACACAAATTGAGACGGGTCCCGGTTGTGGTTAGGGATGATGTTAAGAAATTGCTGAATGATATGCTTGCGGAAGGAGTTATTGAACCTGTTGAGGCCTCCGAGTGGGTCTCTCCGGTCGTCATAATGAAGAAGAGTGATGGCAAGCTCAGGTTTTGTGTGGGCCTTCACAGTTTGAATCAGCATGTGGTTGCAGACACATTTCCCCTCCCAAACATTAACAAATTATTACGTTTGTTAAAAGGTGGTAAGTACTTTTCTAAACTTGATCTGAAAAGTGCTTACCACCAGATCAAACTTCACGAAGACTCGAAAAACCTAACAGCTTTCATAACCATGGAGGGTACTTTTCGTTTTACTAGGCTACCTTTCGGACTTTCGTCCGCAGCCAGTGTTTTTCAGCGTATCATGACTGGTATGTTTAAGGGTTTCGAAAATGTGAAATCTTTCCAGGATGATATTCTGGTTTTTGGTGGGTCAGTAAATGAACACAACAAAACTTTGAGGGAGGTTTTTTTGGGTGCTTGTTTCTTTGACTTTTGGGTAGAAGGGAGGGGTGGGGGGTGTTGTAATGTGGCACTTCTTGGACCTTCTCTTAGGGTTCTGTTTCTGTGGTCTTCTGTGCGCGTGCATTCCATCGGCGTCAGTTGGGGCTGTGGCTGGCGTTGGAGGGACCACGCTCCTGTGAGCCCTGTCTTTACCAATAAAGACGTGTTTATCTCCTAAACTGACTCCTGTGTTTATCACCACAGAAGTCAACTTGCTGCGCTGCCCTATGTCAAAGTGAAAGGGCAGGAAAGTACTGTATTCATCCAATACGGCACATTCCTGTCCTTTTCCCCTGCACTGGCGCCATTTTGGTAGCCGGGTGTCAACGCATGTGGTCAGTAGGATTTTCTTTGTGCAGGAAGGGGTACTTTCCTGCACAAAAACAATCCTGGGAGGTGTTTCCCTCTGTCCTTGTGTGCTGCAGAATGCATGGAAAGAGGAAAAAACAAGGAAAGTAATCCGAGAACTTTGCAACCCTACCAGTTTAGCACAAACTATGGCACCCACGATGGAGAATTGTAAGTTGATTAATAATTTCTTTACTGGTAAAGTGTCAAAAATCTATGCGTCCTTTGACAATACCCCTGAAGACGTTAATATTGACTGGGAAAATTTGGCACCCAATCCCTTAGCAAAATTCCATCTTGACATTCTAACTCCTTTCACAGAGGAACAGGTAGCTAAAGCTATGACTGAGGTCAAGGCAAGATCGCCACTTGATCCCTGCCCACATTTTATCTTTTCACAATTAGGGTCAGTTTTATGCCCCTATAACGCTAAAGTCTTCCACCAATCTTTAGAGTTGGACTCTTTCCCAGACTTATGGAAGAAAACAGTGGTCTTTCCACTACTAAAGAAAGCTAGCCTCTGAGTCCACGAGCCAGCAAACTATCTCCCAATATCCCAACTACCATACCTATCTAAAGTCCTGGAGCGTCTAGTCAATAAACAACTTACCACTTTCCTCGAATCCAATAATTTACTGGACACTTCTCAGACTGGCTTCAGGGCCAAAAATAGTACAGAGGCCACCCTATTATCCATATCCGACAACATCTGATTACTTGTCGATCAGGGTAGAGCCATAGCATTAATCCTTCTGGACCTTACTGCGGCTCTCGACACTGTTTCCCACACTAACCTATTATGAATCCTGCATGAAAAAGGAATCTGCTATAAAGCTCTGTCATTATTCGCATCTTTTTTGAAAGATCGAACCCAAACAATCCAAATGGGATCTTGTTCCTCCACTTCTGAAAGCATTAAATATGGGGTTCCATGGGGAGCCACTTTGAACCCCACCCTTTTTAATGCATACGTCTCATCCTTGGCGGACTTCGGCAGGAAATGGGGCTTTGATATTTGCTCATACACCGATGACCCGCAATTGGTGATTCCCCTTGCAAATAGGCTGACCAATGCTGACACCAAGAACAACTTAATAAACTGCCCCTCAGAACTTGCAGGCTGGATGTCCAGGCACTGCCTAAAATTAAATGCTGAAAAATCGGAGGTCCTGCTTTTCGGGGGTGCCCATACAATTTGGGACAACAGCTGGTGGCCCCAGACATTGGGCACCGCCCCAGTACCAAAGCGGGATGCAAGAAACTTGGGCATCATTTTTTACGATACCCCATCTATACAGGATCAAGTACACACTTTCTGCTGAAAATGCTTTGCCACACTAAAAATCTTCAGAAGGCTTTTCGCCTGGATCCCTCTGAATTGCAGAAAAATGGTGACACAGGCCGTGTTTCTGAGCAGGCTGAACTAAGGCAATGCCCTGTGTTGGCATCTCCAGGTGGTTCAGAACGCTGCAGCCAAACTAATCTGCAATAAAAAGAAATACAGTTCAGCCTCCCACTGCTTGAAAGAGCTACACTGGCTACCAGTGCACCAAAGAGCCAGTTTTAAGCTCCTCTGCTTTGCACACAGAACCCTGCACGAAAAAGGCCCATACATCTTACGCAATAAAATAGAATTCCATGTTCCATCATGCAACTTGAGATCGCGCCATCAGGCCTTTGCCTCAGTCAAACGTACGACCAAGGTCAGGATGGGCGATCAATCCTTCTCCAAAGTAGCCGCGGTCCCCTGGAAAACCCTCTTAGGATGAACAAAGTAAACACAAGGAGATGATGGATGGAGCGCTGAAACTTTTCAGACACTCACCCCCAGTCACAGATCTGAGTTAAATCCATCATCATTCTTTAGCTCACTTCGCCACCACAGTTAAGACGCAGCTACATGCAAATAAGTCTTGACCCTGTGCCTCATGGCACCAGTCCAGCCCGAACTGCCAAGCCAGGTCTTCCCTGAACCGGAAACAAGCATCCTGGGACTGGTTTCTGGGTAACACCCTTCATCAGCCAGGCTAGCTTGAATCCAGTGGCAAAGTGAGCAAGGGAACCACGTCTGGGCATACCTTGCCAACTTAGGGTGAACAAAGCAAATACAAGGAGATGATGGACGGAGCTCTGAAACTTTTCAGACACTCAACCCCAGTCACAGATCTAGGTTGAATCCATCATCATTCTTTAGCTCACTTCGCCACCTCAGTTCAGACCCAGCTATATGCAAATCAGTCTTGACCCTGTGCCTCATGGGACCAGTCCAGCCTGTACTGCCAAGCCAGGTCTTCCCTGAACCAGAAACAAGCATCCTGGGACCGGGTTCTGGGTAATACCGTTCATCAGCCAGGCTAGCTTGAATCCAGTGGCAAAGTGAGCAAGGGACCCACGTCTGGGCATACCCTGCCAACTTAGGGCGAACAAAGATCTCTGCACTGGGGTGAATGTATGACTTTGTTCTGCATTCTGTCCATCAATTGCTCTTTTTGCATTTGTCACCCCGAGTGGGACGGGTATGCCCAGACGTGGGTCCCGTGCTCTCCATGCCACTGGAATCAAGCTATCATGGCTGAAGGGGGGTGAAACCCTGAAACCGGTGCTAGGATTCTTGTTTCCAGTCCAGGGAGGACCTGGCCTGGCACATCGGGCTGGACTGTTCCCATTGGGCGCAGGTTCAAGACTGATTTGCATATGGCTGGGTCCAAACTGGAATGGCATGGTGAGCAAAAAAATGATGGATTTAGGCCCAGATCTCTGTACTGGGGTGAATGTATGACATTGTTCTGCAGTCTGTCCATCAATTGTTTTTTTTGCATTTGTCACCCCGAGTGGGACTCGTATGCCCAGACGTTGGTCCCATGCTCTCTATGCCACTGGAATCAAGCTATCCTGGCTGAAGAGGGGTAAAACCCTGAAAACGGTCCTAGGATGCTTGTTTCTATTCCAGGGAGGACCTGGCCTGGCAATTCGGGCTGGACCGTTCCCATTGGGCGCATGGTCAAAACTGATTTGCATATGGCTGGGTCCAAACTGGAATGGCGTAGTGAGCAAAACAACGATGGATTTAGGCCCAGATCTCTGTACTGGGGTGAATGTATGACATTGTTCTGCATTCTGAAATCAATTGTTTTTCTGCACATCCCATGATATACATGGTTTTGTAAATTTGGAGAAGCGTCAAAATCCATGGGTGTTGGCTGGGAATACCCACCGCAATGCCCATGGAATGCCTCCCTAGCGCAGAGTAGGGCAACACAGCAATTTGTGCTGACTTCCCTTACTGCTTATCTATGAGGCCATTCAAAGCCACACAAAATGGCTTTGTGTGACCTCATAAATATGATTCTGTAGTTTGCACTGCCGGAGTGTCACAAAAAGTGACGATTTGGTGGAGCAAAGGGCTCATAAATATGACCCTCTGGTTGCAACTAAACTGGCTGATAAGCTGTCTCAATTTGTACTGAAATTTCAATATTTCCTATAAGTGGGGGATTTTAATTTACATTTTGAAGATCAGGTAGAGAGCCAGAGTAGATTGCTGGATAACGAGATGAAGGCCCTACAGCTTAAGCAATGGATTATTTGTCAAACACACAAAGCACGACACGTTACGTCTACTCTTTTCTAATTTGAATTCGATAACAATCCAATTGGTAGAGCCCATAATGTGGTTTGACCACATTTTAGTGCAATTCTCTTTTGCTTATCAGGAAATCGGAGGGGAAATTCTAACTCCACTGTTACTAGCAGGTGCCCATGGAGGAAAGTGAGTCCTGATCTTGTTATTAGCAATTTTATTTCTCCAACAACAAGAGAGAATTGGTCTATGGATCAAGCAGTTGGGGAGTTGGGAAATGCAATATCTACAGCTTTAGTCATCTGCACCCCGGCATGGAATAATACCTTCTCAAACAAACACCCAACCAGGGGTATACAGGAGAATTGAGGAAACAATAAAGGGATTGTAAAACTTGTGAATGCAAGTGGTAGCGTACTAAAAGTCCAGAGGACAGAACAATTTATAAAAATGCACTGAATGCCTTTTCAAAACAATTAAGAAATGCCAAGAAGCAAACAAAATTTTATGAAAAAACTGGATGAAAATAATAATTCATCTAGAAAGCTGTTCAAAATTGTCAATGAAGTAGCTCAACCTACAGTGCTGATTCACGCAATCAAAGCTTCTGCATATTTTTGTGAGAACTTATCCACAATCTTTAACAATAAAATCATATCCAGGTATTCAACATTTGGGGTTCAACCACTCATAGAAAGGGAACTATCGAAGATCACTGCAGAACATCCGGAAGTTACTTCCAACTGGGGAGCAGCTTTCATAACAGTTGAAATGGTGGAAAGGACAATGAGAATGATGAGATCCTGACCATTACTTGACCCTTGCTCTCACTTTGTTTATTCTCTCTTGATCCCTGTAATTGCACCTCTGGTAACACTTCTCCTAAATAAATCTGTGACTTAGGCTGTTAGAAATGGGGTTTCTGGTTTGCTCGGGCACGCACCTAAGCCAGGCAGAACCCACCACTCAAGTTAGGGTAAGGGAGTTACACACACAACATAACCCCTGCTCACCCCCTTGGTAGCTTGGCATAGAAGTCAGGCTTGTCAAAGAGGCAATGTGTAAAGCGTTTGTGCAACACACACACACATACCAGTGACACACTATGCACACCACAAAAAGAGACTCCACACAAGGTTTTATAGATATATCCTTTGTATTAGACACAAAATACATTATCTCACAATCACATAAACCACTTTGCCAACCTGCTAAATGGCTGCCTAATTTTATACATTTATGACTGTGCATGATACTGAAACATCTAAGAATAGGCTAAACATGCTAAGTCCCTTCTAAACTTCATGCAGATCATTCAGACAGTGATAAAGTAATTAGTATATCAAAATTGTTATGACCTCCATCTGTTAATCTGCATGAAAGCTAAAATACCTGCACTGGGTGTGACTTGCTAGCTGCTTGCCATGTTTATGCAGATCCACCAAACAGCAACAAAGTTATGAGCAAAGAAAATTGCATTGCCCCCATCCTTTAACGTCGTCCCCTTGATGGTTTGACAGAAAATTTTACATATCAATAGAAAACGTAACCCCTTCCACACAGGGCTTATTCCCCAGTGTTGCGGGGGGAGGAGGGGCCGCGCGCAGCGCCTCAGTACTCATGACGAGTCCAGCACGTCATGCTGAACAGTGGAGCTGTGCTCATGACGAGCTGGGCTTGTCATGACTCCACTCACTCTTTTAGAACACCCGCACAGGCGGGGAATTCGCCGGGTGTGGGAGGTTCCGCGGCAGAATGACAAGTTCAGCTCGTCATGTGCACACGACCACCGTGCAGCATGATGAGCTGGACTCGTCATGAGCATGGAAAGGATTAATAGTGTTTGATGTTAAGGCTCTAGCATTTAGACATAGAGGCTATAAGATCCGGGTCCAGGACAAGTTGCATCAGGTCCTGATCGGACAGCCTCTCTCCCACCTACAATATGTTACTATCCCGCAGTACAACTAGTGTTGAGTGGTTCAGTAGAAAGTAGTCCATCTTTGAACATGAACCATGGACGCTCGACATAAAGTGTGTTCCCTGTCTCTGGGTGCAACCACCATGGAACCATCATACCAAAGTCTGCCATCACATGAGACAGAATTGCCGGCCTTTGGTGTTGGATTTGTCTGGGTCACTTGTGCAGACCACGAATGGATCAAGGGCAAAATTTCAGTCACACCCTGTCACCACTGAGAAGTGGCCGAATTCTCTCATGAGTTGGAACCAAGAGGAGAGGAAGGCAGCTCTATAATTAGTAGGTGTGTAATCAGAGTCCAGGATTATGATCCCCTCCTTCGTGTAATCTTGGTGAAAACATAGCATACTCCACCATCTGCCCATTATTTGTGTACTGTGCATTGGAGTGTCTTCCTAATAAGTTGGGTAAACCCTCTTTATTTTCGGAATTTCGCTGACTGACTGAATTTCACTTACTGACTGATATATCATCAGCCTGCCTGGCCAGTCTTCTGTGGCTGGCACGTATGACTCTGCCGACCCAGTCTTGCTTCAGCTTGTCTGGCTCTCTCTGCGAATGGTGGGATTTGGAGGCTAGGTAGGTGAGGAATTTCTTCCTCTTATTGGTATGTGCCATATCACTAACATTGAGTGACAGTATCCCTAAGTGCCTCGGGCATGTCTTGTTCATCACAGCTTTGTTTACGTCCGAACTGCACGAGTTACAACAGGTGGGTCGGATATCGCCGGGTGTGGGAGGTTCCGCGGCAGCATGACGAGTTACAACAGGTTGGTCGGATATCAAACGTGAACTGCTGAAGTTAGTCCTTGTACCTCTGGAGGGGTGGAAGAACTGTGTGTGACAGCTAGGTGGATTAACCAGATGGAGGGTCGTTGTGTTCAAGTGTAGGGGTGGTGAGGGAGGGGGTTAGTCGGTCTTATGGAGGTGTAGAAGAAGTTCACGACTCAGCTACAATCAAAACTAGGGAAAGGACTGGACCTATCGCTTTGAGAAGGTTCAGAACCTGTGGGGCCTAAGGAAGTCATCTGTTCTTGTGGTCTACAAGATGGCAGCAGTGACTATTTCTCCAGGCTAGGGATGGCCAGGTCTCCAGCCTCTAGCATGGTGAGGAACCTGTCTAGATCCTCTGGCTCTGTAAAATCCCAGTTTGTCCCACCAACAGTATTCACCATCATGGCTGGCTCCATAACGCAATAATGGATGGTGAGTGCCAGGAGGTGTGGGCATAGGGTAAGAAACCTTTTTTCTGCAGATTATATTGTGGGAAAATCTGCCACTGTATACATTTTTGAGTTTTTGTAGAGGAAGGGACCATTGTTCTTTTTAGCCACAATGATAAGTTGCTGGGTTTGTTGTTGGCGTAATAGGCAGGCTGTTATAGGTTGTGGGGCCTCTGTGGTTCTGTCGGATAAGAGCGGATCCTGTGGACTTTCTGATCTCCATTGACAGTGAGAACGCCATGCCCTTTAGTTCAGGAAGCAAAGAAGAGAGGAAGCCCTCGATGCCCTGAGCCTCTGCCCCCTTTGGCACTCCAAAGAGAACAGATACTGCTCCACCTGCTCTGCTCTTCGACATCAGTCCGTTTTTTTCTGCAGAAGTCAGAGTTCATGTCCCACATCCGGTTTTCTGTCCCCGATGGACATACGGTCCCAGGGTGCTCTCTTTCTTTACAATAGCCCCTAGTCTGCCCCACAGTGCCAGGCAGTGCAGTCTAGAAGCAGCCCAGGTGCAATCAGTGGATATATTGGGTAGGCTGCTGCGGTGCCACAAGTCTCTGTGCCTTTGCCATCAGGTCTGGCTTCCGGAATATCCACGTTCATGGTCCGCGCAAGACCATGGCACAGAGGCCTGGATATCACAGCGGTCAGCATTGCAAGCAGTCTGGAGAGGCTTCAGCAAGGCTGCTAGTGTCCTCCATTCATGGTCCCTATCTACGTAGTCATTGATGCCTGGTCATCTGAGGAGCTGTGGGGTCTCGGGGACAGGGCAATAAACGTCTGAGCGCTGGGATTTGGCGAACAGTTCAAGGGGATCCCGTCATTTTGGTCATGGGGAGACTACGCACCGCCTACCGATAGAAGACTAATGCAAATGAATCCTGCCATTTTATGTGCAGATTTCCCACACAGTGCCAAAGTTATTAACAAATAAACACTTTTTAAACCCCCACACATTTTAATTGCCCCCTCACTCTATAGAAATTCAGCACCTCAGAGTGACAACTCACTCTTCTGTTAGGGGAAATGAATGGCCAGGTGTTCCTTGAATTAGTCTGCCTTAGGTGGTATTCACTCAAGAGAGGATGGATGATCAATAAGGGGCCTGAATGCGTTATTTATTGCCCCTGATAAAGAATGATCCGACAAGGTACTTTCGGACAGATGTACGACCATTTGCTTTTGCGACTCGTGTGAGTTGCAATTTGCGAATTTCAAAAGCAAATGTACAACAGTGTTAGAGACACTGTTAGCTATTCCCAATGGGGTCGCAAAATGCAAAGCTCATGAATATTAATGAGCCACTCACAATTTACAACCGGATTGGGAATGGCTGGCCCTCCCAGGGATGGTGGCCTGCTGGGCTCAGCAGACCTCCATGTCTGGGACTGCTTCCATGTCTGGGACTGCTTTTAAATAAAGCAGATTTTTATTTTTTTAAATGCAACCCGTTTTCCTTTAAGGAAAAAGAGATGCATTTGAATTTTAAAAATGTGAAACGTTTTTGTCCCTAGGACCACTGCCTGCCCTTAAAAAATATTTTCCCATTCATTCCCAAAGGGGAAGGGGTCCATTGGGGACCCCTTCCCATTTGCAGATGCTTTACCACCTACTTGAAGTAGGTTATAAATAGCAACTTTTTTGCGACCGCAATTGCGGTCGCAAAACAGTCATACATAGGGCTCAGACTCGCTATTAGGAAGGGATACCCTTGAAACGCCCCTTCCTAATAGCAAGTCGCAAATCCTAATTAGCGAGTCGCAAATAAATTGCGACTCTCTAATTAGGGTTTGTACATGGCCCTTAGGTATTTTTGCTTGCGCAAACGGGGCGCAAAATACATCGTACATCTGGCCCTTTATTTATTGGGTGTGATAAGCAACACTTATTACGAGTTCATGAGGAATCAATTGCGTTTTTTTTTTTTATGCACCAAAATCAGCATTTTTACTGTAATTATATATTTTCCCCTGTTCCATTTCGGCAGGTTTGACCTGCTGAAATGTAAGAAGATTGGGGTATTTAAATAAATGCCTTCAGACTCGTAATTCTGATCCATGCACAAACAGGAGATTACGTATGGGTTGGAATATTACGATCCACTTGTAAACAAGTCCTATGTGTTTGCTCATGCACATGTTGAAAGGGTACAGATGCCTACCAATATACTAATTCAGTTGTTTTCCTGGTAGAAGAAATTGTGAATGCAGGTAAGGCAGAATCAAATGTAGAGTCAGTAGAGTTAGGTCCTAACTGCCAAAGTACTAAGGGGCATATTATCAAGAACGGCGTTAAAAATGATCGCCAGTTTCGCGGCAGAAAACTGCTGCTAAAGCGGCGATAATGGGCTTGATAATATGACCTTGATAATTCTAATAGAAGTCCATGTTCTGGTGTGAACATGGGCTTCTATTGGAATTCTCCAGGGCATATTATCAAGCCCATTATCGCCGCTTTAGCAGCAGTTTTCTACCGCTAAACTGGCGATAATTTTAACGCCGTTCTTGATAATATGCCACTAAATGCTTAATAATAGAGTTCAAGTTAGAAAAAATCTAATAAAATATCCTCCTGAAGGAGTTAAGGCAAGGCAAGGACAAACATAGATCATGTTGAAAAAAGGATAATAGAAACAGATACTCTTTGGCTGTCATTACACATTTAGAGCTAAATTCCAATTCCTGGGCAAAATAAAGTTTACCCAAGGATCGGAATTTAGAGTTGTGTTAGAATTATCATACCTTCACAGTGTTTCTATTATATATTCAGGCAGGTCGAACCGGCTGAAATTTATTGGTTGAAAAGCATACGAAAAATGCAAAATATGTATAATTTGGGGGCATATTATAAAGAACGGCGTTAAAAATTATCGCCGCTATAGCGGCAATAATGGGCTTGATAATATGTACTTGAGAATTCCAATAGAAGTCCATGTTCTGGTGTGAACATGGGCTTCTATTGAAATTCTCCAGGTCATATTATCAACCCCATTATTGCCGCTTTCGCGGCAGTTTTCTGCCGCTAAAGCAGCGATAATTTTAACACAGTTCTTGATAATATGCCCCTTGGTGTGCTAAATACCGTCTTCATGTTATGCCTCATTTTGAAGTTAAAATCTCGAAATAGGAAGTATTTACCATGCATATGTATTTCCACCCAACTTGTAACAAGAGTCTTGAGGCCATATGTAAAAAACCTTGTATGAGTCGTAAACAGCCCGATTGGCCGAATCAGGCCATTTGCGACTGAGAAAAAGGTTTTTAAAATGTATAAAAGCCAAATTGCAATTCGGTAACCTATTACCGAATCGCAGTGTGGGTTTACAAATCCATATTTGGAAGGGGCGTGTTGAACGCTGCCCTTCATAATACTGATTAGCAGTGATATATATGAATGTTTTGCGACCAAATTACAGTTGCAAAACATTAATTTTTTACCAACACCTCAAGGTTGGTGGTAATGATTCACAAAGGGGAGGGGGCCCTTATGGGGCCCCTTTTGAATGTTGATACAACAATACATGGGCCACTGCCTACTCTTAAAAAATGTAACTTAAATGTTGCATTTAAAAAAAAAAAAAATTGCTGCATTAAAAAGTTGTCATAGACATGGTGGGCCGTAGACCTCAGCAGGCCACCATCCCTGTGATGGCTGCTGCATTAAAAAGTAGTCATAGACATGGTGGGCCGTAGACCTCAGCAGGCCACCATCCCTGTGATGGCTGCAGTTCCTAATGGGTTTCAAACTGCAACCTACCTCATTAATATTCATGAGGTAGGTCTATTGCGATCCCAAGAGGAGACTCTATTTACAATCTCTAGGTTTGGTACATTAAGTATCCCTATATTCTGTACATATTGCCCTTAATGGCTTAAATTCCCTATTCCCCACAAAATGAAGAGGAGTGCTTAGCATATATATTGGCTCCTCTCAGAAGAATAATGATAATTCAAAAAAGTTCATCCAATCATCAAGGGATAATTATCCAGTTCATCATCCAATCATCCAGCAAGGAGACAAGTAGCGATATTACATTCAACCTTTATTAATATTCTTTATATTGTGAACAGACTTCATCAGGGTTAAGCAATTGCAGTGGAGTATTGTGTTCTGTCCAAGTGTGCGTGGCACCAAAAACAGGATTCACTGGCACGTGATGCAACAAAAGTTCTTGAAAAATGGATCATGGTTCTTGGTTGTAAAGGACTTTAAATCGCCCTGAATCTCAGCAGACTGCAGAAACAAATCACCACCCATCAGAAAACTGAACAATTTAAGAATGCGTTCTGCTATATTCTCGGGGGCAGATTTACAAGCCCCGTACGCCACATTTGCACCCCCTTGCGTCACTTTTGAGACACAGCGGCGGCGCAGAGCCAGCACCATGCTGCGGGGTATTTACAACGTGACGCATCTCCCAGATGCGTCACGTTGTAAAGCCCTGCGCCACAGGGGGGGCGTAATAGCGCAGGATCGTCTCGGAAAAGTGGCTGAGTGAAATCTACAAGATTTCACCTAGTCACTTTTATGGCCATGCTGCGTCAAAACCCTGCGCCTGCTTGAAGCAGGCGTAAAGGATTGATGCAGCATGTTACGCATAGGGGCACCACGAGCCTTGCTGGAGCTGCGTCGCGCTTGCAGCGCAACTCCAGCAATGCGCCGCCTTTCCGCCGGGGGGTTTCGACACGCATATGCCCATCCGTGCACCATAATGCGGCGCATTAGTAGTGGCGCACGGGTGGTTTGGCGTGTCGTAACTGTTCTGGCGCATTACTGCTGATTAGCAGAGATGGGCCAGAAGTTGTAAATCTGCCCCACAGTACTTAAAGGTAGTGAACTAAGAATACTGAATAGTTGCTACAACACATCCAGTTGGGTTTGACTTACCCTCATCCAGATACACTGTGAAAGATTTAAATTACTTCTTCTGTGCTTTGTACTGGCCATCAGTACGCATTATGGTGCTATATAAAATTCCAAATAAATATACTAATAAAGCTTAATTCAAAAGACATTCCCATTTTCCATGAGCAAATATATTAGCTGGCACTTCAGATATCAATTGCACAGCAGTGGTACAGCTATGCAGTGGCAATACTGAGGACGCGAAAAGGGTGGCAGCCATCCAACTGCTCCTGGATGACTCCTTTTATGGTAACCTAGTTAAAGATCAGTCTCTGCAGCAGACAGAACAAATTCAGTTGATCCTAGTAAAGGCGGTGGGATAGACATGAAGCCTTAGCCAGATTGCTTCCTTGGAAAGGCATAGGAACAACTGCAATTGCTGATAGAGGATCAGTAGTGACTTATGCACCTTCTTGCAGAACCACTGATGACTTTTAGTCCAAAAACTGCAACCACCACTAACAAGAAATGTATGATCCTTGTCATTTGTGGAGTATGGGACAGGACATGGATCCAGGGTATTACTGTCCCGGTAAAGGACTTATACCTATAATCCCAAGTGATAATAACCTAGAGTCAAGAAAATCTGAGAAAAGTCTGATTCTGGTGAGCTCCAGCTGTCTCCAGGTATAAAATGCATCTATTTCATTACTGCAATATTTGTATTGAATTTCATCTTAATGTTACAAAGACATGTAAATATCAGCCGGTTCAATGCAACATATACAGTTACAGTAAACCCATCCTGGGTTCCATACATGCATTGTAATACAGTTAACTTGACAGGAGTAATTGGTCCACAATCTGAACACATGAACGTACATAAATTGTAGATCATACCAGCTGAATTTGCATGTAATAGATGTGTACTTAAATAGTACTATCCCCTTCAAGTGGCCACACTTCATACACCTGTATTGTCATCTACAGAGATGTTGGCATAGACATAACAACAAACTCTACCCCCTGTGGCCTTAAGTACCCGGACACCTAACTGCTTCGTCTACACAGCTTGTAAACACTAGTATCCTTCATTGTCTACTCTTGTGACTACGTTCTCTGCAATAATTGCTCTACAGAGACAGCCATTTTCCAAATAAGTGCATGAGAGTTTTGCATGTTTACTTCCCTTGCTTTCCTTTACTTGATTGTGTAATCAGTTTCTTCCTGCCGGCAGGTCTTCGGAGGAAAACCTACGCCTTCAGATGATGTCTGCCAACTGGATATTGCATTTGATGATCTCCCGCAGGCTTATTACAAGAAAAGTGAGGTACATTAAACCACTGTTTGACCTCTGTCCATGCCTTTTAATTGCTGTACTTTTTATTTCCTGTTCTATGTGTAAAAAAGATTGTTCTTTCACGACCCTTTGCAGAAAAAAACTAAGCTACAGGAACAGATTTATTGATAGATGTGGACTGCTTCGTCCCAACAGTTTGTTGTTTTCCCAGCCTATATTTGGCACAAAGGATAGTTTTATCCATGTCTCTGTAATACTTTCCCTCTCTTATCCCCATTCAGGGTATAAACAGGGGCATAGCTTGGTCAATACGATTGGGGAGGGGAGATGGGGGAAGTTTCAGATTTCCCAACAATCATGCTAGTTAAAATACATTATAGGAGAAGCAGGGCAGGGGGAGGGGCTTAAGGAGCAAAAGGAAGGGAGCGGAGTGCAGATTGTGAGAGTTACTGATAACTTGGGGGCATATTATCAAGAACTGCGTTAAAAAATTATCGCCGGTTTAGCGGCAGAAAACTGCCACTAAAGCGGCGATAATGGGCTTGATAATATGCTCAAGAGTTCCAATAGAAGTCCATATTCTGGTGTGAACATGGGCTTCTATTGGAATTCTCCAGGGCATATTATCAAGCCCATTATCGCCGCTTTAGCAGCAGTTTTCTGCCGCTAAACCGTCGATAATTTTAACGCCGTCCTTGATAATATGCCCCTCAATGTTTTCTAGAATAACCATTTTTTAAGACCTTTGAAACAGAAACAAGAGAGTGTGTGAAATTTTATCATACACTAAGACAAAAACACTCACAAGTGAAATCCGACGAACACATCACCATACCCGACTTAAAGTACCTGTGTCCAACAATTTACTACAAAATATATTTATTAGGGGATGTAACACCCCAAACACCCCCTTGAAGCTATGTTCCTGTGTATAAACGTACTGTTCCAGAGGATTGGCACCAAGCAAAGATGAGCCAGGCTTAGAAACACGAATGAGTGAGTGGGCATGGAATTTTGTACATTTCAGCACAGCATCACTTGGCTGGCACGTACTTGCAGACAATTTCATCTTTCCATAAAGTTATAAATGGTACTAAGGAGCAACACATGCCACTGCAACAAATGCGTACCGTGCTAAAAGTAGATCAAAGATGTGTATTCTTCTGAAAAATGAAAGTTCTTACTTGATATAGATTTGTTTCTGTTGGTATGAGAACCTTGGCATTTGGTATTCTTGCGTCAAAACCCCTTCAGATGGAATGTAGCCTATTGGTGCAAACACTTCTAAACATACCCTATGATTAAATGAGGTGCTTCATCAACATAGTCATGACCAAACCAACATCAACCAATAGGAAATATATACGGAGAGCATGTCAGTAAAAAGTCCGAGATTTATACAGATTTATGAACTACACCATTTAAAAAGAACTAGAGAATTGTCGGAGCAGTTGTACTTAGCAAAAGAATTCTACATGCATGAACGTATGGATGTATATGGGATGTATAAAATGCATCTATATATCATGTATTCAAGTACCCTCCATATCTAAGTATCTACTTATACATTTACAAATTGATCCATCATCTGTATTTTGTGAAAAGAAATTAAACAAAATAAATGTCTTTCAAATTATTATTTGACCAGGCTAATATTTATGATCTGCTCCACAGGACCTCACACTATTTCATTCGCAGAAGACTGGGCGAGGACCGTTGGTGGAGGGATGGAGGAAGACATCTCAACCCATCATGTGTTCCTATAAGTCGGTGACAGTCAAATTTGAAGTGTATGGTTTTCAGACGAGAGTGGAGAGCTTCACTCATAAAGTAAGCGTCGTTGTTTTTATAATACCATTTCACTTACCTCTTTGCTACATTAGTCTGTTCTCATACAGTACAAGAAATTGGCAAAATTCTCTTTCAAACAAGATTTAGGACCCTGCTACTTTCTTTGAACCTCGAACGTCAGTGGGTCCATTCACTGCAGCCTAGGCTATTACAAGGAGAGAGTAGCCGGTCCTCTTGCACCAGGCCCTCACTTTTTGGGGCCCCGTGCTGCGGTTAAAGACGTATTAAAATAATAAAAAAGCAGACCTAGTATGAACTTATATAATGCATCTAAGGCTGTCGCGACACTAGGTGGTACTAATTACATTCCATTCTAATTGCGATGAGGCACTGCAGACTAGAGTGGATCCCGTAAATGTTTTGTCTGTTGCACCACAGCAGCGCCTGACAAGCTTGAGTGCAGCAGCTATACAAAGGAACCTGCCTCACACTATTCTGTCCTACTTTTCTAATTTGCATGTTTTCTTGTTGTTAGAACTGGGGGTCTCTAGTTGGCAGGGGTAGGTACCACTGTCCAAATAGGGAACCTTGATTCTAGTCAGGGCAAGTAGGAAACCCTCTGAGATAACCCCTGCTCACCCTCCAGGTAGCTTGGCACGAGTAGTCTAGGCTAACCAGAGGCAATGTGTAAAGTATTTGTACCAGCACTCACAGTAACACAGTGAAAAGACCACAAACTGACCCCACAACAGTTTAAAAATAAAGGTATTTAATCTAAACTACACAAGACCAAAGCGACAAAAATCCAATATACACAGTTCAAGAATAAGGTGTCAAAAGAGTTCTTAAGGTTTGCGATAAAGTTCTTTAGGTTGCGATAAAAGAATCCACAGATGCGTGAAAAGTTCACAGTTGCACCATGTTTACTCACAGTACCTTTTAGTTGCGACAAAGTTCCAAAAGCAGAAGCTGGTGCGGTGGAAAACAAGCGATGCGTTGCTCCTGAGACCCTGGGGAGGCGTTTGCGACAGCCCCGCTGCAGCAGCGGGTATGTTGCGACGAATCCGGTCTGTATGGGGAGGAAGGCCACTTGTAGGGATTCCGGTGCAGAGGTTCCGTACGAAGTTTGTTCTCGCAAAGGCACGATGCGACGATCTTTGGGGTTGCGACGATCTCCGGGGCGACGATGCGCGGGCCAGCGGTAATCTTCTCTCTCGCAGCTCCTCGATGCGATGGCTTCTGCGACGACACTCGCAGCGACGTGATGCGGTCCGCAAGCTTGCGGTGCTGCGATCTCACCCAGCAACGACAGGCTCTGCGACGACACTCGCAGCGATGTTAGACTTTCCTGCACCGGTCTGGTGCGTCCCGCAAACGAAGGGTGCGACGGCTCTGGCAGCGGCACCAGGCGCTGCGACGATCTCGGTCTTCGTAGCGGCGGGAATTTCCTCGCACTGTCGGGGATGCGCTCCGCAGCGAGCGATGCAATACTTTTCAATTGCAAAAGTCTCTCAAGCTTAGTTTCAAGCTTCCCAGCACAGGTACAACTTCCAGAGGCCCCACAACTGGATCAAAAACTCTAAGAGGGACAGAACTCTCTCAGCAGAGTTCAGGGAAGCTGGGGGTGAAGTCCTTTTGTGCCTGGGACTTCAGAACAGGGAGCCAGCTCTTCTCAGGCCCTAGGAGATTCCTTCAAGACAGGGGACACAGCACAACAGCAAAGTCCTTCCCCTCTCCTTGGCAGCAAAGCAACAGGTCAGTCCAGCAGAGCAACAGCAGGACAGTCTTCCTTCTTCGGATTCAGCTTTCTCCTTGGCAGAGGTTCCTTCTTGATTCCAGGATGATCTAACTTTCTGTTGTCAGGGGTCCTGTACTTATACCCCTAAAAGTCTTTGTTCTCTTTGTGCAAGTGGGCCCTGAGCCCGGTCTGAACCAGTTCTGGGTGTTGCTTGAGCACTTTGTTTGCCTGGCTTCTCCTTTCCTTTCAGAGTGAGGGGCAGGGTCGTCAGCCGCCCAGCAGGAGGTGGAGCCAGCATTGTGGAAGGCAGGCACAGCTCTATTCAGGCCCAGGTGCTAACTCCTCCCACCACTCAGGTTGCAAATGCAGTCATTCAGCCTAGGGCTGACTCATCCAGCCTCCTGGGGAATCCCCAGCCCCTGTCACTCTCAAACCAGACAGTCAATACACAAACAGGCCAAGGCACACAGAAGGGTCAGACAAGAGAACAGCAACTTTCTAAAAGTGCTGTTCTCAAACACAGGATTTAAAAACAACCTTTCCTAAAAGATGTGTTATTAAATTCTGAGTTCAGGGATACTAGACTCTTATG
Source organism: Lissotriton helveticus (assembly GCF_964261635.1). Taxonomy (NCBI): domain Eukaryota; kingdom Metazoa; phylum Chordata; class Amphibia; order Caudata; family Salamandridae; genus Lissotriton; species Lissotriton helveticus. The sequence goes on along the minus strand of NC_136068.1, from coordinate 1,517,475,731 downwards.
TCCTATCTTGTTCCTATGAGAAGAAATGCTGGTAGCCACTGTAGCCAGCATCCCCCATGTTAATCTATGGAGCAAGATAGCCTTACAGTAGTGAAAAACGAAAATGGCTGCCATTCACTACCAGAGCATGTTACCTGCACCAGTACATGCTCTACCTTTCACATACACTGCACCCTGCCCAGGGGGGTACCTTGGGCCTTCCATAGGGGTGACTAATGTGCACAAAAAGGGAAGGGTTAGACCTGATCAGTGGGGACACTGACCAGGAGGACATGGCAGTTCACAGACTGCACACAGGCACTGCGGTGGCAGGCCTGAGACACCATTTTAGGGCTACTCATGTGGGTGGCACAATCAGTGCTGCAGGCCCACTAGTAGCATTTGTCATCACCAGCCCTGGCACACCCAGTGCACTTTACTAGGGACTTCATGGTGATACAAATATGCTAATCATGTATATCCAATCATGATACCAATTTACATAGGGAACACTTACACTCTGGCACTGATCAGCAGTGGCAGAGTGTCCAAAGCATCCAAACCAGCAAAAACGAAATCCAGCACAGCATCAAAAATACAGGAGGTAGAGGCAAAAAGATAGGGGGAAATCATGCCAAAGATGCCAGGTCTAACACTTGTGTTCTTAAATTGTCAGATGCAGCTGCCTTTTTGAATGTCGACGTGTACAAGAACCAGTTTCAACTGAACCCTTTCAAAAATAAATTTGACAAGTTCGGATGAATTTTAGGCAGACAAAAGTGAATTTGGCAAACATTTGCCTTTTGCCTGCTTTTGACAAATTCATAAATCCTGTAAAATCCCACACATTTTTTAATGTAAATAATTCTCCTATATTCTTATAAATCATCATCATCATTTTGAACAAAACAAATCATACAAGCATACAAACTAATTCTTAAAAACAATTATTGCACATTGTATTCCTACACGTCCATTCATTTTACAATAATAACAACCACCCTCCAATCAAACCAACCATCTGTCCGAATAAGGGGAAGCAATAGCTGCTCTTGTTCCCACAGAGTCTTGCATATATTATTTGTGGGGGAAAAGAACAGTGCATGGTGCATGAAAAATGTCAGTGCAACTAAATCGACAATAGCACTCTAAAATCCATAAAAGATTCATACAGAAAGAACAATGCTTGATTCATATAAACTGTCAGTGCAACTAAATCAACACAACCACTACAAACACATTGAAAGATCTAAAAGGCAAAGTTAAAAAAAATCCAAGCAAGCAGGGAGAGCATTAAGTGCCAGGTTAAAGCAAGTAAAGCAGCAGATAACCTTGCCTCTCATTCGTGCTCATCCTCACGGCTCATATTAGCTAAAGCATGACTACACTTTGACCTTCTGTTCTTATAAATCAGTAAACGTGTACCAACTCGCGGGCAAATAAACTAACCCTCACCAAAATCCATCCTCGTCAACCCATTCTCAAAGAATTATCGAAATTGGAAAAAAACACTTGGGAATAAAACACAGATGTATTTCCCTGCATGCTCTAATTGATATCGAGCTAAAATATGAGTAGAGTTAGATAATCTTGGGTCAGGCCTTACAGTGGAATTCCAAAAGGTTTGCATCCTAAATGTTAGGGCTTCCAACATATTGTAACAAGTAATAGCATAAGTATATAATAAAACAGAAGAGAAATATATTAATAAATGTGGTAAAACATACTTCTGCATGCTAATTGAATCTTAAAATACAGTCGTCTATTGTCTTGCCTGAACATCGTGGTGTTTTATTTTCAGATTAAATGTCACATTGAAATTAAGAACGGTGAAAAATTCTGTAAACATATGTACAGTTGGCTTTCATATATCCAAAGCTGGAAGATCGAAGTGAGCCAGTCAATAATTTTAGTAATCATTCGATTTCTATCATAATTAAAAAATTTACAACGGCACCATAATACCTGGCATTATAATTGCTCATGAAAATGCCATCCTCTCTTCACAAAAAATAGATTTATATGTAGAATGAATAAAATCATAATTGTGTGATGTTTTATCATCTTTGATATTTCAGTTTCTGCATTTGTGAATTAACACAAAGCTTTGGAGCTTCCTTTGATCTATACATTTGAAATGTCGCCATGTTGATTATAAAACACATGTCCAATGCCATAGTGTGTTGTAATACCATACAATACAAAAAAATAAAACACATAATTTCTAAAGAACAACTTAAAAATAAAAGGAATAGAATCAAGTGTAAATGAAAAAATTGTCTTGCAGAACTGTCATAATATGTGTATCTTTTAACCACAGTTGAATTCTGGCAAGAGTTGAAGGTTGTTGGGCATTTGTTTGGTGTCTGCATTGTAGTTAGAAACGTCTCTCCTTGAGTAGCTAATGTAGACCAGAAATGGTGAATGTGAACGACAGAGTGAGATGTTTACAATCCAGGTGCTATAATATGTTACCAGTAGTGTTAAAACGAATGCCACTTAGTTAAATCATGTAGATTACGGATGTTCATTTATTCTTCAAGTTATATCTTCAGCTACAGGTTATAGGAAGATGGTAGGTTCTAATGTAATGCCCCACCAGGAGCAGCATCCTTGCTGCTAAGCCCACCACTCCACGCACAAACACTCTCAGCATTCTAATGACCTCACGCGCTGGCTGAGCAGCAAGGCAGAGAACATCAATAGGCAGAATGCATTATACCAGACAGCAGATTACAACACATCTCCCCCTTATAAAGATCCTATGGACGCAAGATTAAAAACACACAAGTAACACGTCCAACAAATTCATCAATACCACTCCAAAGCAGTAAACAGAAAAGCTTAATTAGGAACCCTGAAACCCCTCTGCTCATCCCTCACGGAACGGTGGCAACAAGTTTATACAGCACGCCCATTACCAACTAGGAAGGGCACTAACATAAGGGTGCAATACACATCAGCATTCTATGTACCTTACACGCTGGCTAAGAAGCAAGGCTGAGAACATCAAGGGGGAGAATGCATTATACCAGGCAGTAGATTACATGTGCCTTCTGCCCCACGCTGAATAAGCCATCTCATGTGAGCTGTAATCATGCACTGGTGAAGCTGTGACACTTAGAGTAAAATGTAAGTAGTGGGTCTTACTCTAAAACATACATACAAAGAATATGGTATAAAAGGGTGATATGTAAAAGAACGTCTGTTTATACTTCACACAAATCCCTTAATGAGTTCTTCAGATGTCCACACCTCTGAAAGTCTCTTTCGCGTCACTGTGGCTCCATTCAGAGCTTGATTCACAATCCACATTTTGTTGTATGTAAAGTACTACTCACTCCAAAATGGAATTCATATACCTAGAGGTGTAAATTTCCACCTCCTTCCCCCTATCATTTTTAGCGAGAGATTTACACACATGTACAGTTACTACTTAGGGGACGATTACGATGTGGCCGTAAAAGGTTCGACCCTCGGTCGGAGCCTTTACGGTCGCATCATAATAGGCAGAATGGTTTACCTTACGACTGCTTAATTACAATGGAAGCGGCCATAAACTTATCCTGTCTGTCATTCCAGCTAACTTCTTATGGGCTCGGAGAGCCCGTTGGACAGTTGGAATTCAGCCTGTAATCTCAAATGCGGGCATTTCCGCCCTTGAGATTACAATATTGGGTTTCGGCAGCCTTTCCGTGCTGGCCTTTCCGACACAGAAAGGCTGTCGGAACTCGACTTTGGGGGCCCCCATCAGGGCCCCCTTGGATTGCATGGCCTCCAGTTGAAGGCCGAGGGTTCAACCATGGTGCCCCCCTGTTGATCCCTGCACCCTGTGGCAGGCACCTTAAGGTGACTGCCATGGGGTGCAGGGGTGAACTGCACCTCCCTTTCCTCAATTGGAGCTTGTGTTATGGCCTGTTTCTGGCCGTAACATGAGCTTCCATTGAGAAAAGTTAAACGCGACCGAACAGTGTTTGGTCGAATTGTAATGGGGCGTTTGGGACTGCCGACCGGGTGTTGGTCGGTCCCAGGACTGAGTTTGTGTCGGGCTGAAGGAATTGTGCCTGACATTGAAATGAGGCCCTTAGCAGTAAATATGGGAGGGGTTAATGGGAGTGGTTGGAAAATGTAGAATATCCTCTGCAAAATGGAAGGACTTTAGGGCGGATTAAGGAGGGATTCAGGGATGGTTAAGGAAGGGTTTAAGGAGAAGCATGATAATACAGACACCCACCCACACAATAGTGAGCCAATTGCTTTTCACATGCTACACATCTAAAGTTACTACAACCCAAAGCCCACAAATTAATAGTATATGTTCTCCAGCCAAGCCTTGGAGTAAACCCAGCAAAACACATGGCCACTCGCAGGTACTGCAAAACAGTCTCATAGAAACTTATAGAGAGAGGGACTTAAAATAGAATAACATAGGAAATAATGATAAAGTAGAATTGTTTAGTTCTGCTTATAAAAATATACATACATTTAATCTAATTTAAAATATAATTACATAATGGTTTGTATAATTATAAAATACTTTAATAACCCTTTTATGTAAAAATGAAGCTTTATTTTTTAAATAACTAAATTAAAATTAAATCTATACCTAATTGTTAGCAGTTTTTTATATAATTAAATAAATGTAAGCATTTTAGTTTGTGAGTTTTTGGTTAAATCTCTTTTTAGCAAATCATTTTAATTTGTTCTATAAATTAATTACATATGTAATTCAAAGTTATGTTAGTAGCGCTGTAGCATTTTTTGATCTTGTACTACATTTAAAATAAATATATAAAATTAATGTAAAATAATATTTAATAAACTGTTTAACATTCCCCTACACCATGGATCTTCACCTAGAAATGGTTAATCTCCAAGACTTGATGCTGTAAAAAAGGCAGGAAACTTGACCAATAAGTTGTCTGTCACCATCACGGCAGAATGACTCAAGCCATAGCCCAGCTAAGAGTCCAGAAATGTCACAAACACATGACAGGCAAAGAATCCTTATTTAATTAACCTATACTCTTGAGCAAACTTCACCTGGCTGCCAAACTGAGATCAGCCCCTTCTGTCATTTTACACAGTTCAAACTTTTGTCTTCAGACGAATAATTGATTAGCCCATCTAAACCCACATGTCCCACAAGAATGGCTCATGGCCATTACTTAATCTTTCGATAACTCACTCTTTGCTACCGAAGTGCAATGCAGTAATATATTTTAACGTTATCTGTGTGATGTGCTAAATATATCTACAGAGACCAGAAACATAGGAGGATAAACATTTTAGGCAAATGTTCATCTTTTCTTTTCTCTCTACCATCCAGAATATTAAAGACATTTTACTGGTGGGACACCGACAAGCTGTGGCATGGATGGATGAGTGGTATGGTAAGTGGGCATATTTCTGTGGATTTTGAACAAAACAGGTGTTGAAGAAAGCTTGGCCTGGTGCTTTTGTTAAGCCTGAAAGTGTTTATTGAATAAAGACACAATTCTAATCTGCTTGTAAAAGGATCAACTGATATGGGGATGTCCTGAAACCATCAATAGAATCAAGCTCTCAGAGTACAGGCAAAGCTCAAACATATACTCTACTCCATAAGGGTTTCTAGTATCGATATCCCGAAGAAAAGAAGCAGGTGACTAGCCGAACTCATGAGAACTGGTGAAATGGCCTTCAAGAGTTACAACAATGCAAACATTTTTCACCTGAGCAAGCTGAGATTGACATCTTGAGTGCCAAAACACAGAGCACCTCAAAATCAGAGCTGACAAGTCCTGTGGGCAACCTTTATATCGCTTACCCATAAATTGGGTTAACAAAGTACCTTGGCCATGGCATGGGGGCACCCCCCTGTAGTCACACACTATTTAAAATAAGGTCATGATCTATGTTAGTCACATGGGGCAACTTGTATGAAATAAGCATTTTGAGATTACCAAATAGCAATTTTTAGAAGAATCACTATCTGGTAATTGTAAAATGCTATGTATTTAAAGAATGGCCAAAGAGTTTGTGATTCCTTAATATTACTTTATAGCGATTCGGTAAATAGCGAAATGCTATTAGGTAATATTACTCCATTCGTTCCTATGGGGTGAAAGGCCCATATGTGTGAATGGTTTTGTATTAGTTAATTTGTGATTACCTAATTGGTAATCCCAAATTAGGTCATGCAAAGCCATAGATGCCTGGGGGCCTAAGGACCCCCGAAGCATCCCTCAAAAATTAAATGTGCACACGTAAAGTGCACACATGCCCTAAAGGCATGTGTGCCTACATGGCTCTTTGAAAAATGCAGTTTTGTGCATTTTTCAAAGTTTCTACATGGTTACCATCGACTTGAAGTCGATGGTAATTGCATTTCCCTAAATACACAGTTTGCATTTGGAAAATGGTTCATACATGTGCTGAAAGAATCGCAATTTGCCAGTCCCTATTTGTAGTCTCAATTTTAGGTAATTGCTATACTTTGTGATTATCTAACATTCTGACTTTAAATCATTTCATACATCATGAAAGGATATTTTGCATTTGCAAACGGCCGATATTACCTCATCGCACCGTTAACAAATGCAAAACACTTTGATAAATGTGGCCCAAAGTGACATATACATTGTTTCTTTTTTGTGGCCACATTAGGTCCTGACGAGTGTGGCATTTTAGACTTCGTTGCAAATTGTAAGGAAATGGTATTGGAGTGTGGTAATCCTGTTTTTTAGTACTAAACAAAGATGAATAATCAGACTATGACTGAATAATGATGAGCTGGAATTAGCTAGATTTGTCCCTCTTTACTTATAAATTAGTAATGTGGTATTCTACCCCGTTTATACAATGAAATCATTACTCACATGTGGTGTGTATTGTGCTCCGACAGAGACCTGTGATGTCCTATAGTCTGCCCTATATTCTCAAGATACATTGTTCATGTTAGTCTCTCTAATTACTTGCTGTATAAAAAGAAAACAGCGTAGACTCTTGCATAGAATTACTAATGTTAACAGGCAGATCTATTTGCTAATTTAAAGCATACTCATCCCTTTTCCTGAGGATCACAATGAAAATGTTGTTTGATCTTTGGAGGTTTTCATAGTTTCTGAACTACAGAGTATCCTAGGTGAGTGCCTCTGTCACTCCCAGTCTTGAGTGATAGCCCAAAACAAATAGTAAAATCTCCTAACGACAGTGGTAGCATCATCGCAGGCATCAGGGTAGACTACATTCCAACCAAGGAACCTATATACTAGAACCAGAATATAAGCATAAAATATATGGATGAAGTAAGTTTATTCATGGACAATAGGACTAAGAGGTGCAGGATGGGCAACCGTGGTAGCTTTGACATCTTTGATAACAATGTAAACTTGACATGCAACACACACAGCAGTCCTGTTGAGCAAGGTGCAAATGAATGGGTATGAACAGCATGATCATACTGATGTGGAAATACCACGATATAAACTGGTCAGATTGAGAGTAGAAGTGGGAGGAACTCACTGAGTTTCACTCCGCTGTATTGTACGGAGTTACATAAAAACTGTGCCAAAGTCTGCGGAGTTCCGCAAGCAGGTAGAATAAGCACGTCGCACTGCTCGCACTGATTTTTAGCTGCGGAGAGCTTGTTCTGCACTACAAAATCAGCATGAACAGCACCACACAGCGTGCCAGTAGGCACTGCTTCTTTGCTGCTGCTTGAGTAGATTTTCTACTCGAGCTGCAGCTTTCTCACCACAAACGGTCGCAACCGCACGCATTGAGAAATCCTAGCCAGGAGACACCAATTCTCGCTCACCATTTTACCGTTGGCGAGCTGCACATGAGAAAAAACTCAGCTACACTGCGTTTAGCTGAGTTTTATGTGAGCAAAACTCTGAGAACTCCGACGACAGAGCAGAATTTATCTCCCACCTCTAATTGGGAGCTGTAGCCTAAGGCTGACACACCATCTTGGGTAGATTGATGGGCAGCACACTTAGCAACAGCTACATTTAGGAATATCTGGAGACCATCAAGCAAACCTTTGACATTGGACCCATTTATGAGTAGGTTCCATGCAGATTTGAGAAACTCTTGCTGGCCCCAAAAAAGCCTATGGTCATGGGCAACACTAAACACAAACTTTGAATTGGTGAAAAAGGTTATAGTTTTCTGGATAGCAAAAATACAAGCATGTGTATGAGCTATCCGTTTCACCACTTCTGGAGAGTGAGCCTGCGGTAGACACTGACTTGTGTTAAGTGCAAACAGCATTGCAAGCAACCAACATCATTTCATTATTTCTGAGAAAAGAACCATCTGCATAATATACAAGATCACAATTAAGCAAAGGAGTGTCATTATGCTCAACACAGGGTTTGATAAAGTGGGCAGCGTTGAGAATATTGTCAAGTGTCTTTTTCATCACGAAACATGAGGATATTAAAGCTGGGATCAGCACAGTACACCAGGCCAGATTTACAACCCTTTTTTGCATCCGCAAACGGGAGTTCCTCCTGTTTGCGACCACAAAAAATGGTAAAGGCATGTACAAATGCTATTTTGCGAGTCACTGACTCGCAAAATAGTATTTGTGACTCCCTTCCCCTTTGTGAGTATGTGAGAACATATTTTTTAAGAGCAGGCAGTGGTCCCTGGGACCACTGCCTGCCGTTAAAAAAATTAAACAGAAAATTTAAATTTTTCTTTTTTAAATGCAGACCGTTTTCCTTTAAGGAAAACGGGCCGCATGTAAAAAAAAAAAGACTGATTTATTTAAAAGCAGTCCCAAACATGGTGGTCTGCCATCCCTGGGAGTGTTAGCCATTCCTAATGGGGTCGCAAATTGCGACAGCCTCATTAATATTCATGAGGCATGCAATTTGCGACCCCATTAGGAATCGCTAACAGTGTCTGAGACACTGTTATACATTCCAATTTGCGAGTCGCAAATGCGACGCAATTTGGAAGTCGCAAATTGGTGGGTTGTACATCTGGCCCATTATGCCAGGGTAATGTCAAAAGCAGAGAGCAACTAAAGTACATACGTTGACAATCTCTTCATGGAAAGATGCTGAGTTTTCGTCATTAATAACAGAGCAGCTACATTCCGAAGTACAGCAACAGTGATAGTTGACCAAAGTACAATATTTTCAGACTCTTCAATAAGATAAACAGATGCCACAAAAGGGCATAAACATGGAGTCACTCCTCAGAAGTAGATGAACAGTCAGTTTCATTTTATCACCATGATCCTCTCCACTCCAAGTGCAAAGCCCTATCTCTCATGGCAGTACTACATGAAGAGTTTAATGTTATCAGGTAAACACAGAGCAGGTGTGGATGGTGGTGTATTTCTCAGAGACACAAAGGCTCATTCACTTCTGTGGACCTTGGCAAAGGTACAGGAGTATATTATTTCACAAAATCATCAATGGTTTTTCATTGTTAGCTTACACCCAAACCCATTCTTTGCAGTGCGTACCTGAGAGATGATAACAGGTCAGGGCAGCTTAAGGAGAGCGATCCTCAGTCTGATGCCTCTCCCCAGCCGAGATGTTTGAAATTAAATATCATAAAAGAGTAAACAACATTGCAGTTTTTATCCAGAGGCTTTAGGCCCTTGTTTGTCTACTTTTCTAGGCAGATATATGGAGTCACATTTGCACTGGTCCAGAAATAGGAAACAATCAACAAATCACTATCATACTGGCCAGGTGCATTCCTTTTTCCACCTTGGGATGCACTAGGTATTGTAGTATGCAGAAAAGCTTTTTCTTTGGATTCAACCTGATTTTGATAAGGTTAGCAGTTAAATTACAATTTACATCACTAGCCTACCCGGAAGGACAGATTGTGGGCCATGGTTTGAGATTAAACATTCACAGTATTATGAACATTAGAAGCACATTCATTTTACATAACACCACTAAAACAGCATTTTCATTTTTCAATGGAACATCGAAACAAACACTAGAGCAGTTACAGCATTCTCCAGCACACACAGAATATGCCTGTAAGGATTTTTTATGTGCATATTTTTGTGATATGAAATGACACATTTCTACTGAATCCCTTTCGAGCAACGCAGCACAGCAAACTGTGGGGCAGATTTACAACTGCTGGCGCATATCTGCTACTCAGCAGGAATGCGCCAGTTGCGACACGCCAAACCACCCGTGAGTCACCACTGTTGCACCGCATTTACAGTGCGGTGCACCGTGGCGAACAGATGGATAGATGCGTGTCGCATCCCCCGGTGGAAAGCTGGCACATTGCTGGAGTTGCGTCGCAAGCACGACGCAGCTCCAGCAAGGCTCGGGGTGCCCCTATGCCTAGCATGCTGCGTCAATCCTTACGCCTGCTTCATGCTGGCGCAGGATTTTGACACAGATGCATCACATTGTAAATACCCCGCAGCAAGGCGCTGACTTTGCGCCGCCGCTGCGTCACTTTTGTGACAAAACGGCGGCACAAATGTGCCGTACGGGGCTAGTAAATCTGCCCCTGTGTTTCTTAATGGCGCAGCATAAAAGAATAGTAAATCTGGCCCTACGTTTGCAGAGACATTAGTTTAGATTCAGCAAAATCCTATTACACACTTGTACCACTAACAGCGACCAATACAAACAGTTCTGGTAAAGAAACTTGTACAAAAGCAACTTCTACCACTTTTGAATTTGGTTTTGAAGTGAGATGCGTTTTTACTTTACCTCTGACGGAACATGGAAAGTATATTCTTCCTTATCCACTGTCCCTTAGCAATTGAAACACCTCTCTGATCACAGTCTGTTAGGGCTTACAGACGGTCCAGGGCAGCTGACTCACTGTACATCTTTCAACCTGTTCATCCAATAGGGTCTGCAATAGTAAGGCCCTCATTATGAGTTATCTGGCTCATGGTGCCTGGCTGTGGCACGTTCTATTGCTTGGAGCTTCACTTTGTTTTGGAGTCTGAAAGCATTTATTGACAAAAGAAAAATTAACAAACTGTGCACCACAGGTTCAACTGACCAGAGGATCCCCTGAAATTTCCTAAATATTTTAAATACCTGTTTGAATTTAGGAATGAATGTAACTTTAATTGATTACAAAAATAATTCTGTACGTAACCTGTAGCAAGGGTAACTACATAATAAATAAATATAGCCATTTGACTCGTTTTTCATATAATATTTTACAAAATAATTTAATTTAATATATTTAATTAAAAAATAATTCAACAGTGCTGCAGCATTTTAAAAACCATTGCTCTGCATTTAAAATACATATATAAATATATGTACATTAATATTTAGTTTAAAAATGGTTTTAATATTTTGTGTTATGTTTAATAACATTTCAACTTTTCTTATGCTTTACTATGGGGAACTCTCAGCGCTGGTGGCACATATTTATGCCTACTTGTGAAAAGTTACTAGTACTAACTTCATACTTGTAAATTAGGCTCCAACCCCTGAAGTCAGAGTGTGGAAGCATATAAGTCTACATTTAGTAGTAAATGTCCACTTGTAGATAAAGAATAGCTAAAAGTAGGGAATTTACTATAAATAGTAGGAGTAAGTTTACACATGTAGATTCACTCGTGTAAATTTACCTTGAGCCGTACATCTCAACTGGTAGAGAGGCACATGAGAGAATCTCTGTAGATGCAGTAATCTAATTTCAACAACTGTTGTGAGCACGTGGATACAAAGTACTTTTTTCAGTACAATTTGCCAGCTATCTCTGTTCACTTGAGCAATCTCTGCTATTAGATCCTCAACAAGATTATTACATAAAGACCATTTTACGTACCTTTTCTGAAGAAAATAGTTAATGTTAGAGTATTTTGTTGGTCATAAATACTACCTACAGGATGAATAATCCATTAAAAAAATCCGGAGCTCACCTCAACCTGTAGTGGTTTTCCAGAGATGATTAGGCAGTTTGGACAGAAGTAATTTGTCCACCCATTCTAGGTTCTCGACCATGGGCACATTCATTTTGGAGGAACATAGAGTTGTCACTGGTTCATAGTATGTTAATCTACTAGATTAGAAATAGGGTCAGATTGTGCTGTGACCTACGGTCATTAACCTTGAGATGGAACAGTGTCTTGGCGCCAGCATTTTGAAGGCACTGCAGCTTGTCAGTCAGATAATTGAGGAAAATTACCATGTCAGGGCTGTACGGCCATCAGAGCCTGAGCTTGAGCCATGATCAAGAGCCACAGTGCATAGCAGGCAGTGGAAAAACAAGGTTGACACTGGTTAGTGGTAGAAAAGAGACCTTCTGAAACATAGCATGAGAACCTCTAGAACCCTGTGTGACAAACAGACGACAGGCTTAAGGGACAGAGACTTGCGAAACACATGGAAAAAAGCTGAGAGTTGAATCAACCTTCATCAAGCTGTATATAATGAATAATGGATATCATGATATACTTTTCAATTATTCACTGTACTTTACACAGCAATCTATTGTATCATTCTGGTAATTCAGCAAACAAAGTTTATTATCTTACTGATTAATGTATTGATGTCTTTTGTACAAGTAAGACCACAAATTCTGTTCTTTGTCATGCTTTTTTCTATTGCATATTGTTATCATTAAAAATGACAGTTTTTAGTGCGCCCAAAAAGAAGGAGAACCCTATAAGGTGATTACCTTCACTAATATGCAAAATGTGTGTAAATAGAGTAAAACAATAATATGCTGCAGATGAAGTCAATGTATGCATTCATTAATATGTCAAATGAAAAGGTACAAATACCTGACCCAGGTCAAAAATTACTTACACAAAAGATGGAAAAGGTGGGTATGAAATAATTTTTAAACACCAGCCGAATATTCTTAAAGTCACGTGGGAGATTGTACTCAGATTATTATACACCCCACTTTGAATGTCCTTCACAAGGGTGTGAACGCAGTTTTGGTCTAGGCCCTCCCTGGATTTCACACATGGATAGTAGCAGGGCACATATTGTTTCTGGGTATGTAGTCCAATTTCCCTTGGCACATTCTGTCAATGCATTTCGACTTCCTGTATATGTGAGGACTCCTCAGGACTCGGGCTGGTGTGAACTCTTTATGGTCCAGGCACGTTTGGCTCTGTTGTTGATTGGTGAATTGGACCTTAATAGTTGTAGAGTGCATTTGAAACCAGAAATTAGGGGCAGATGTATCAGCATCGAGATTTGCGAATCTCAAATAGCGATTTTTTAGAAATCGCTATTTGAGATTTGCAAATTGGTATGTATGTAGAAAATTGCATTTTTTTGCGATTTCTTAAAATTCCTTAATTGCGATTCGCAAATTGCGAATTGCAATTAAGGAATAATTTCCCATTCATTTCTATGGGCCAGGAGGCCCATAGGAATGAATGTGAAGTTATTCTCAATTTGCGATTCGCAATTTGAGAATCGCAAATTGAGAATAATTTCAAGGGTGCAAGGGTGTCATAATGATGCTCCCCTGAAATTCACATATGTGCGCATATGGCGCACATACATGCCCTAAGGGCATATATGTGTGCCACATGGCACCTTCACAAATGCAAAAAAGTGCTTTTGTGAAAGAAACCGCAAATTACCACCAACTTCAAGTTGGTGGTAATTTGCGATTTATTAATGAGAAATCGCACAACTTGGGTGCTTCTAACATTGCATTTAAGGAATCGCAAAATTTGTGATTCCTTAAATGCAATCTCAAAATAAGGAATCTCAAATTGGCGATTTCTTATTTTGCACTCAATTTTACTACATACATACCATTTAGCGAAAATGAGTTCGCAAACGCCGATTTTCGGCGTTTGCGAACCCATTTAAGCTTCATACATCTGCCCCCAGGTGGCTTAGTTATTTCCTTAGAGTCAAGTCAAGTCAAGTTACTGACACTTTTTGTAAAACTGTGTCTGAGGATGGGGTCAAGCGGCAAGGAAGTGTGCAAAGCAAATGGAAAAGCATGAAAAGATGTTATGTGCTATTTATTATATTGCTGCTTATCTAGGTGCAGCCTGTACATTGGTATTGCAATATATTTGAAATGTATTTATAATGTCCACATGGAAATATGTAACGAAATACACAATCTAATAAATGTTAGGGACAGGGGGATTTGGACAGGTAAATGAGAGGTGTTTTTAATGTGAAGATTTGTTTTTAATGTCTGCCTTCTTTTTAATACACTGTCAAAGAATTTTAAAAAAGCAAACCCAAGAAAATATTCTACTTTGACAACTTATAAGGTTTGAGGTGCCATGGTAAGTTGTGAGTTCAACATCCTTAGATTGTTGACCTCGTATATTTAGGCTGTATTCTCATTGATTGCTGATGGTCAGAGTATTCACTAGGGAGTTTATGTGATTTTTGCTTAGGATAGGATTTTGATTCTGCATCAGATCAATGCATTTGTTTCTGGGCAAATGTGAAGAGAGTGGTCCCAATGCAATAGCTTGTGCTCTCAAATGCACTGCAGTTCATACCAACATATGTGGCATCTTGTGCACTCTCAGTGTCCTTAGGACTAGAATGTGGTGTTTAATTGAGGTCCATCTTTTTTGTTGGTTTCAGGCATGTCCTTGGAAGACGTGCGGAGGTTTGAGATGCTACTTCAAGAGGAAACAAACAACAAAGTCAAGTCTCAGAAAACACCTGCAGGTGAAATAAGATGATCCAGAACTGGGAAGGAGTGAAGACAATACAAGTGGGTGTGAGGACAGGAAGAGAAGGTGGTGGTGGTGGTGGAGATGTCTATCAAACAGATGAGGCAGGAGGCAATAAGACTAATCAAGGAAGGAAGGAACGGTTGAAATCAAGTGATGTAACAATGGTGTAAAGAACATGGGTATCAAGAAAGGCCAATGGAAAAGAAAAGAGGGGGAAGTTAGATGTGACTGGTATGAACTGCCATAGGACTACTCCAAGGTGTTTATGAAATTTGTGATCTGCTCATAAGTAATGCTCAGAAACCATGATCTCACCCACTGACCCATAACTCCATACTTTACCAATCGTTCATGAAAAAAAAGAATCACAAATGACACAGTCCGTTCATGATTACAACCACCCTATATTTTTGAATAAACAGGTCTATCATATTGTAGCTTTCCATCATTTAAGGAATACCATAAAAAGCCCATGAGCTAATTAATGCTCCATTGGATTTTGATTTTCACAATCACTTATTAAAAATCATCAAAAACTCATACAGTTTCACAACTTCTTAACCACTTCAACATATCAGTGAGACTTAACAAGGTCATTAGAAACAGGTAACAGAAACCTTCAAGTAAGGACTGCTATAATATCCACCCATGAATGCCATACACGAAGTATTGAACGCTCCAGAAATCCATGCATTCATGTATTGACCCAAAAATGAATTTCATCACAAGATTTTCCTACTCGCCAAAATATCCAGTATGCTACTATTAGTGTAGCATTCTTAGCTCATTATCTAACACGCACCTGATAACTCTTAATGTTTTTTCCAATCAAGCTCCCAGCAACTATTTATGTTCTACATTAGCTCAAGAATTCCCTATTATTCACACTACTCAAGGGCTAGCTTGATTCAGCTCAATAAACCATCTTTACCAGCTCAAGTACCGAGAGAATGCCAATATGTCATAGCACATCACACAATGTTTTCCAATAAATTCACAAATCTTGACAGCAGCTCATGAAATTTTGTGCTTTATATTTGCTAATATCTCTCTGGTCACCTCATTAATTCTACATCTACTGTATTATATGATACCTACCCCTCAAGAACTCAATAATCCCACCACCAGCACAGACTTTTCTCTGAATGGCTCTTAATTTCTCTCACCAGCTTAAAAGGAATCTCCTGCCAGTGAATACCAAAAGCAGACATAAAAAGAAGCTCCAGCTGCTCATGCATTTTTCACTATTTTAGAATCTCATTCATCAGCCCAAACATAACTCATTACATCCAAGAGAAAGTCTTACTATCAAATAGTCTAACATCTGTCCATGAGCATCTTATCACCTCATAGACTCTTGATTGCCCCTATCACCCTCACCCTATGACATATTTTGCCACCTAAAAGATCCCACACAATGTCAGATGCCCATATCAGCTCTTGCTTATGTACAGCAGTACATAATCTCTAATTCCCCTTCTGTTCGTTAAGGTAATCAATCTCTTTATATGTTACCTGTTCATAAGCTCCACGGTCTACTTATGAAATGTTCATCATCCAGGGTTATCCTGAAAAACCACAAACCACAAAACCTGGTTACTAGAGAACACTATTCTTCTTTAAGATAACCAGGGCAGTCTGAAACTAACTCTGCCCAGAAAAACTGGCTTTTTGCCAGAATGCCAATCGTATCTCATTCACAGTGCTCACAATTTTAAATTGTTTGTCAAAACACCAAAGGAAACTGCAGAGAGGTAAAAAGAAAGGTGTGAAAGGTCAGAAATGTACCTCACGTAAGCATCACCAAGGGATCTGCTGGTTGATACTCACCAGTTTGAGATAGGACTGTCATTCTGGCGAAGCCAGCTTTTCTGGGCAGAGTTAGTTTCAGACTGCCCCGGTTATCTTAAAGAAGAATAGTGTTCCCTAGTAACCAGGTCTTGTGTTTTGTGGTTCCATGAATGGTAGGCAACCTGGCTACTTTCCCTCTTTTGCTCCTTTTTGTTTGCTTATCCTGAAAAACGCCATATCACATCATCACTCTGTCTGGCCCCTCACAACAGAAATGTCTGAAAACCAACTTTCTCACTCTTTGCAAATTTACTGCTTAAATGTAAGAAATGTCAATAACCAACAGCATGATTCTCCTAGAAGCTGCTTCTACATAGAGTATGGCCGTCCTGTGGGTGAAGAATGCTTGTACATTCAGATTGCTATGATTGAAACCTTTTCTAAGGGACTTCTTGAACAGAAGAGGGCAATAAAGATGTAGCAACAAGTCCCTCTGTAACAGTGTAGTCCCACCTGTGCATCTCCCTTTGCCTCTTTGGTGAACCTCTGTTGAATTTAACCAGAGAAAGATCAGCATCTCCAAAATGGCCATGTGTTGCCACAATATAAAACCTATATTTGTGGCATACATACACGATTCCAACACTGTCAGTAATGTTACAAAAAGGCTTGTGAAAAATATTACATTTAGAAAAAGAACTGCAAAGCAGTCGTAAGGATCAAAAGATCTTCTACACACTCTGATCACCAACAGGAACACAATGTAGACTTATTGCCAGTAGTAAAATGGCCAATTATTGTGAACAGAGTGACAACCTTTCTTTCTTTAAAGGAGAGGGTAAGGCATACTTCCAGGCTGGTCTTACCAGTAGAGAACAGTGGGATTTTGAGATCCCCTATTGACTATATGTATGTGCATTTTAATCTTTCTCGCTCATAAATGTCAATCCGACCCAATAGAATCTACTAAGGTACTTCCTCTGGGTTCAAACCCCCCTTTTAACATTTTAATAGTATAAGGTGTAGAATGATGCAATTTACTTTTTGACTATTTGACTCCGATATGGGATGTCATTCTTAGACGTGGGTGAGAAGGCATGAATGAATGATGGATGCTGAGGTGCTGGCATAAATGTTACCCATGAAATGAAATTGAGGGCCAAGCAGGCCAACAAAAAGAGACACCTTAACTAGCAAAGTATATCACCAAATGTAAGTACCTACTCACAAAGAAGTCACTCTGTGGAACTGCCAAAGATCCATATGGTATTGTATGGTAGTTTTTAGTGCAATCAGTTTGTGGACTCTTTAACCTTTGGTAGTTCAGCTGTGTCAGAACTGTAAAGTGATAGCAAGATTCATAACTAGGGGAGGGCAGGATTCTAATTCCACTGGGGAACTGGAGGAATTTGGACCTTCGCATTACTCTTGTACCACGGAATATTTGATTAAATTCTGCCACACCACCGACGGAATTAATCTGCAGTGGTTTTTAATTTAACAGGGCTGGACGAGGGAGCAGTCCCTCTGTGTTTAACAACCGCAGCAGATAAAGTTTAATCTGGATTGGTTTTTAAATCTAGCGGGACTGCTCCTTCCTCCACCCCTATTTAAACCACTTCACAGCAGGGCATACCCCTCAGCGACCTTACATACTTATGTAAGGGTGCTGAGTAGTATTCACTACAGTGCATACCCCTCGGTGCCCTTACATTTAAGTATGTAAGGATGCTGAGTGGTATATACTGGAGTGGATATCGCTTGGTGCCCTTACGTGCTCATGTAAGGGCACCGAGGGTGGTACCCCCCGGCACCCTGACATCATTATGTAAGGACACCAAGGGGTCTGCACTGCAGTACATAGTCTTTGCTGCCCTTACATAAGTACATAAGGATAATATGTGGTATGCACTGAAGTGGATAACCCTTTGTGCCCTTACATACTTATGTAAGGGCACCGAGGGGTATGCACTGCATATTGTGATGCACACTCTGGCCCCTCACGGAATTTACCTGAATCTTGCAGAATTTTAATGTAATCCTGCACAATGAAACTTCACCCCCCTTATTCACAACACAACTCAGCTAACATCCAAGCACAGGGAGACAGATTATTTTCAAGCAAACCTGTACTACTCTAATAGTAAATATTTTATAATCTTTCACCCACAGATGACACAATTTCTACACAACCTATCGGTGGAGGAAGACATTCTATTAACCGCTCAACCTCTTGGAACAGCGGCAGCGATGTCCATGCTTTTCCAGACACCACTGACTCCCAAGAGCCGAAGCCCCGGACTCGCTTGCCCTCCGCTCCAGAATAACATTTAGCCATCTTGCAGGAGCTGTTCGCTCAGCCACCCATTTCTGGACCAACATGCTAACAGCATGCCCTCATTTGTTGTTTTCTGCTGGCAGTACTGCAGTCTTTCAGCTGAGAACGTTTGCAGACTTGAGAGGCTGTGATGGTTATATTCATCTGGATCTTAACGGCACTGACTTACCTTCATGAAGGGAATGTGTAATTGGGAGATGGTAATATTATCCCATTGTTAGAAGTGGGAATATAGGTAGTTAAAGCTAGACAATCATTGTTCTAAACGTTACAAAGGAGAGAAAAGGTTACATTATTGATTTTACAAGTTCAGAAATCTCCTTTGGAGAGACATTCTCTGTGGACCTTGGCATTTCTTGGGAAAGTGTGACATTAGTTTTATCCCTGTACAACAAGAAACTATGCAGGAATCTCTTTATTGTGATTAAGTGTAGTACAGAATTGTTTCACCCGGTTTATTATGGAAGTTAGTTTGAGGGACTTCTCCAAAAACATATAAACCTTTCCTTATTGAGTCAATGCCATTTAAATATTATACATTTTTATAAAGAGTACATCAGTATATTAGCAATCTTGTTTTTCCATCCAAATAAGGTTTATGAATTGTGATTTTTCTTTTTTTTTACAAGTGAGATTTCAAGAGCAAAACCTAGAAAATTATTGTTACAAAGAAGAGAAAAGGTTGCACACCTTTTTTCTTACAACGTAAGAAATCACTTTTGTGTAGAATATCATTGGGGCTTTGGAATGGAAAATGTGTCAATGTTTTATATTCCTGAATAAGAAAAATGCTTTGAGAATGTCTTTGTAGATCTTAAGGTTGGTGACCCTGGATGGGGGTCCAGGGCACTATTGTGTGCAATTTTGCAGCAGTGCTTTCAAAAGTTTAGATATGTTTTCTCATTGAAAAGAGACTGAAAAGCCACATAACGTTTTTGAATTCTTAATCAGAGTAACATGGTAAGTTCGAAAGCCATTTTTATTTCCTAAATATGTCTTGATATGAGGCATTTGGCATGATCTACTATCCCCCAGGAATACATCTATATGTTAAAGAGCCAAGCAGTGATGTTTTATCAGTGGTTACGTATTAGCTATACATTACATCTGCGCTGCACTTAGGATCCTTCATAATGCACTGCAAGTCTTAGATGTATCATTCATTGTGAACAAGTTCTCATTAGGTGACCTTCTCCTGTCCAGCTTTAAGTCCTTTCTGACCATAAAACTGATATTTGTATTGACTTACATTTATAAATAAGAAAACTGACATTTTTACAGCCATGTAGGAAAGTTGGAATGTTGAGACCATCCTTCAGAACTAAAATGTACACTTTGAAAAGTTGACTCGTGAAAGAATTGTGCTGTGGGTTTGTTAGCACAATGCCTCTTTATAAATTGCATTCTAGTTGGCAGGAAGGCATTGATACTTAATCCACTTGTCTTTTAGTTTTAAAGGACGTATGGTTATCAAAAAGGAATTATACTTATTTTTACAAAGTCAGAATTTGATGCAACTACTCTTCTCTGAAATATTGGGGACTATTAGTACTTTCAACTTGTATTCATCTTTCTACAATTTCATTCTTGGAAATCCTATGATTAATTGTTTATCAACTCTGTTCTTTGCAGCAGTGGCGATTATAATTACCTCTCTGACAGATTATTGTCAAATATGAAAGTTTCGTAGATAGCATTTATGAAGCCACAATGAAGCCTCAATTACAGGTCTAGATATCTATCTGAACTGAGAATATATACGGTAGTGATTAACTAAATAAGATTATATAAATGTGCTACTGTATGTGCTAATCATGACAAAAAGTCAACATACGCTTTGTTTTGCCTTTTCTGCTTCTTTTCACAGAGTTTGGTTTATTAGTGACAATTTTATTTTTGCCTTACATAATTGCTCTTGCTCTACATCTACAAGTGAGGGAGAGGACAATGGAGAGATAAGTGATTTGCTAAAATAGGAAGGATTACTTTGACCCAATATTAAGTAAAGCAGTACTTAGGTTTAATACTTTGTTGATACTGGACCAGAGAGTCAACATGTTCCAATCAAATAGGCACCCAAAGGTTTTCTTCAAGATGGAACTTATTTTATTCAGTATGCTACATGTCTTCTTTGATGTCAAATTTGTTATGGCAGATACTGAGCTTTTCTTATTGAATCTTGGCATTAAACACAAAGCAATTGAGACTAGAATTTTTTTACATAATCAGCAATTATAAAGCATTAAATAACTTCTTGTCCTTCATCATTACTCTGCTTCTACCCACTGAGATATCATATGTAGGTACTCCGGTCCTTGCTTTGGAGTATTGTATAACTGTATATTCTCAAATAAGTGATGTAGCTTCTTATTAAATCATTTTCGCTATAGAAATATTTAAATAAATAGGCATAAACAATTGATACTTCTAAAGACACCATGTGAGTAAAAAAAATATAATAGGGCAGGACCTTTCTACACTCCACAGAGACTAGTGTTTTCACATTAATTTGTTAATATTTTGTGATCATAGACACATTTTGTCTTCATTTGCCCCAGATCTCTTAACTGCCAAAACTAGGATTACCAAGTAACTGCCTAAATGAGAATATTACATTGTTATATTAAAAAAAGATGACATAGTTCAAAATGGAAATACATTCTTTAATGGAGTCTGTAATGCATAGCAGCCTGCTTCTTATTTTTAAAAAGAGGCTGATATCCCTTCAGTTTGAAGAAACTGCTCCTTTCTTTAAATGGCTATGCCATAGAATTCTCTGGTTCAAAAGAAGCTGTCAATTTAACTACAGGTAATTAGAGTCTGAGGGTAAAGTTTACTTTACTCTTCTGGCTTGCTTTCTTCTGAACCTCCTGCCCATGGGAACTGCAATGCAGGATATTGTACCAAGCCCCTATTACTGAATGGACTATAACTGTCCTATATTACTCTGTTACACATATTAGCATTCTGACGTAACTAAAAGGTGGCACATTACACTCTACAAAACCCCTGATTAAATACATTAATAAAGGCTATATTATTTTAGTATTATTTCTGGTGGACAACTGAGAGGTAGATTTTATAGTATGTGCTTCATGATCAATTATAAACAGTTTTTGTAGAATATGAATGTTAACAGCAAACATGAACGATAGATGTGGGCTGCCAAAAGAGGATATAAAATATATTTTATAGTGTTTTTGAAGTCCTATCTTATCTATGTCATCAGAGCGTTCGAATGACCAATAAGGAATGTCAACTCTAATGAGAATTTGAAAAAGCCAACATACAGCATTAATGTGTGATTTTGAGAATTGCAACTAAACAGCAGAATACAATTTGGAATGTTAACCTGTTTATAATAGGATACTTTAAGAGGATTGACAGCATTTTTATGTATGAAATGAGGTTTTTGCAAAGCAGAATCACAGAGTAAAAGTGACATTTACCATTTTATAAAAAAATTGTAATGATTTTTGGGATGTTGGAAAGATCGTTATATTGTGAGTTTTTGTATGCTGCCGGAGCATTGACGGTAATATTTGAACTGCAAGTTAGCACACTAAACATTTGCACATTTTATTACTGCATTACAATGAAACAGAAAACTTTAGTGTAGAACCGTACACAGAGTGTTTACATTGGCTTGTATAACATTTAATGGACATTACAACAAATTGACAAGAACTTTAAGATTTTGTTTTAGGAGGGCATTTTGTATAAAATGTATTTAATGTTTAAGATTTCCACTTTAAACTTTAAGATCGCATTTGAAATTGCTTCCAAAAACAATTACTTGATAGTAACTAACATTTTCTTTGAGTAAGACATTCAGATGTAATTTCCATTTGGAACATGTAATACAAATGCAAAGGATTTCCAAAATGTTTTGACACATAAAAATCAGATTTTTAAACCCCTCTCTGAAAATCAATCGGAGTTCTTTGAGATATTTAACAATGTGTACCATTTGTAAAATAACCGAATGGATAATGGAATTTGGGAACAGTTGATTTCCTTTGGCAGACTTTTGTAGCCCTCCACATAATGTTCTAAATCAGAGCATATTACCCTAGATGTAGCTGATTAATAGAACAATATATCAATGAATCTGAGAAGTACATTTCTATTTTAGCATTGATCATTTAAAATCACCATGACATTAGGTGCTGGAGTGGTATATTAGATGTCTATATATATATATATATATATATATATATATATATACAACACATTTGGATACATTTTGAATATGGTAATCAGGTGCTCAACTCGGGTGCCGTAACCTGAGCAGCTATGATTTGTCAACAGCAGCGGGATCTGCGTAAATGACATTATGTATTGTGAATCACCCACATGGGCATGATTTGTAAATAGATTATGAACTAGTTCATTATGGCCCATGGGGGAATTATTGTTTCATAGAGATTAGCTGATACACCTGAGCACAATAATTCCCATTTCTATTAAACAGCATTATATTGCATGGGTTGCAAGGAATCATGGGAAATGGAGTACGGCCACATCAATGCTATTGGGCTTGATATTTGAACTTTGCCTCAAGTTGATATGCATGTTATGACAGCTATGTATTAACAATTATAATGAAAGATTGCAAAGGCTGGCTCTCAAAAGTATATGAAATCGATGTACCACATTACATGACGGATAGTCTGTTTTCAGTATTTATACATTGAATGTCACATGATGTTATTTTTTGTATATCTTTATTGAATGGTAATATGCCGTACTCGTGAACAAGCGGCTGTTGCTGCGAAACGCGTTGGGTCGTTTGTGCCATTAAACTCACTACGGAAGCATTTTGGGCCTCAGCTTGTTGTCTGTCTGAAGTAAGGGACGACTATTTGTTGGATATATATATATATACACATACATACACACATACAATATATACATACATATTTGGCAATCCCAAAAAGTAATAGACATCTAATATACCAACCTGTGTGATCAAGACCACCTTGGGTCGAAATGCGTCACGGGGGTTTATGAAGGTTAATAAACCCCGTTGTCTTTGATTGAAGTTTTTGAGTCTTTGTCCTGAGAGCGCGTCATTATTGGAACTTTACATTGGATTTGATTGCCGGTCTTCTCTGCCGCTGACTGTGAAACACCCCATGGGCACTCGTTTCCAGAAGGAATCTTTTTTCGTGGATATATACATAGATTTATATCTCTATATATATATATATATATATATATATATATATATATATATATATATATATACACACAAATATATATATAATTTGTCCTGTGTAGAATGGTACTCAATAAATGCATGTTTTACAAGAGGCATTACAATGTGTATAAATCACATTTATCAAATTTTAGCAAGAGCACAAGCCATATCAGGTTCTATGGTTGGAGACTTGGTGAATGGCTAAGGCCTTATCAAAGCAACAGTCGTGAAGTCCAGCTCTTCATAGTGCTGAAAACCCTTTCAGCTTATTTCCTTAAGTTTGTGGCAAAGCACCCAGTGTTTGAGAAGATCTCTTTCAGAGGAGAAGCCAAACGGAACAGCTGCAGCCACTTGAAAAAGACCGTGTTTCACAGTTTGACAAATACATTTCACTGATTTGCTTTAATAGTTGGGCTTTCCAACCATGCCAGAGTTGAATCATTAGCAGAAACTCCTTACTGCACAATATATTATAATATGTAATGAGTAAAAATAAAGATAAAGTTTCTTCAGCACTGATAAGTAACCAAACAAAAATGAGCTACCTCTACCATCGCACTGCAGTTTGATAGATGTTTTGTTTAAAGGAAATGTGTATTAATAAAAATAAAAAGTTCCAATAGTAGGCTCAGATATGTTTATTGATTTATGATCACTATTATAATTGTGTGGAAATAGTCTGGTTTGAGGGGCTGAATGTGGTTTGCTGTATTGTATCAAGTCAATTAGTGTGTCAATTTAACTAGGAAACTAGATTGATGCATATTTGTCCGCTCCCACTTTGAGGTAAATAAAGCATGTTAGGAGCTGAAGTATAATCTCAGATACTGCTATCTAAATGGGCTCCAGCCATTTGGGCGTTACTCTATATTTGCCTCAGATCTGTATCATATATGCATGATACACATATTTTCTATTACTATAACCATATAGAACAGGAGATGGTATTGTCCTGACCCAGGCTCAGATAGAGTTGATGATGTCAAGGCAAATCCTTTCTCCCACTGCTATGGGTCCGCACAATCATGTGATCATCGACCCCAAATGTAAGAGGAAAAAGGGGTAAGGAGATGGAGAAATAGAGACAGACTCTTGCAGGTTGGTTGTTGGAAAACCTGGACAGGATGGTTATAGCACAGTGTGTTTGACCCAGGTTCAAGGGATCTGAAAGTCTCCACCTATGTGAGAGATAGCACAGTGTAGAGGGAAACATATTAGAGTGATACGAATACAATAATTTTAGGAATACGATCTGAACTTACCAGGCACAACATGCAAACAGAGTGGAGGTTTGATCCAACACAACCAGGAAAAAGTGATCATGGGAAGAAAAAAACTGACAAAATATAGCATATACCTGACTGCCAGGGGGAGGCATTTGAGATTCGAAGGTGGGGGCAGGGCAAGCCCCCTCTTGGAGCCGTACAAGGCCCTGTGGACCACCACCCCCCAGGACTGGCTCCTGCTATGTCCTCGAGACATAGCTGTTTGCTTTTGCTCTAAGCTCCTGACAAGCAAAAGCAAACCATGAATAGCAGCAATCACATATAGAAAAGTGCATCCTAAGTCAGTTTAAAATCCAGATAAAATCTTAAAATCAACCTATGAAATATTACCTGACTGTGGCCCCACCAATCCCTTTATCATGGCTAATTGCTCTTGCTAGGAGTACCAATCACCTAAGGGTACCATATTTAAAAAATTTATCTCAAGTTCTTCTCTCGCTTAAACCAGACATTAAGAAGGAATTGGCTCACTGAGAATTACTATAGGTTCCGAAGTATCTTTTCTCAGCAAGCGCTGAGCCTGCCAATAATGTGTAATCCCAAGATTCAAGCAAATTGGTTGAGGCCACTTACGACATAGGTGCCGGTAACCAGAAAACACGATTAAAATGTGATCTAGTTACTCTGAGTTTAGTTCGCAAACTGGAAATATTGTAGAAGCTTGGGTATTATTCCAACTACTGCAGAACTCTATCAGAGGCAAGCAGCCTTATCTAAACCTTAGATAAAGGCTTTTGGCAAGCAGAGGAGTTACAGAATACTCAAAAGACGGGGCAGGTTTAAACTCCAGGACCCTCTAAATCAGATGGCCTAAAATATCATTATTAGATTGTGACTCATATACATGCATCCAATATGTGTCCCTCAGGGCCTTACCATCCACCTTTCGAACTTGGTCAGGAGTTTCCCAGAATTTGAATAGCTTCAACTTCTTGCACCAGCTGTGAAGGAATCCTAACCAGGAGACCTTTAAAGCATGATCCTGCCATATTAGACTGTTAAACAATCCCTATAATCATAAAAATCTGGTGTCGACCATATGCTGACCCAAAATAGAAGTGGTTTCAACTGCACTGTATCAGAAACAACATTTATGCCTGGGTCATAGCGGAGTGGAATTAGAAGTGTGCTAGTTGGAACGGCCTCCAGGGCCCTAATAAAATTATTTACAGTTACTGCTAGTTTCTGTATGTCAGTATATAGTACACCAATAACTTCAGCTGCTGTTTGAAAGGTTTGGGGTGATTCATTAAGTAAAGGCCAAGAAAAAGGAGGGCTCCTAAGATGTGTTTTCCCATTGCAATTTCCCATAGTGATTTTGAACACAACTACATCCTGAGCCACTGAATGGAATTACACAAAATTTTGCAGAACGTTGGATCTTAGTCCAGAAAGAGTGCTTTTTGGAATCTGGTATGAATTCACTTGGTAGTTTTTGAAGATTATTCGGACTGGTAAACAAATTATATTTTATTTATCCCTGACAGACTTGGGACTTTGGGTCTCTTCTTGTTCTTTTTGACACCAGGGTGTGCACCATTTTTTACAGGGTGTCTTCTCATTTTATTTTACCAAATTTAATTGCACTGATGTATCGGGAGTAGGTTTTGCACATAGGTGGTGATTTTACTTATTAATCTTAAAAAAAATAAAAAATAGAATCTGAAGTTTTATAGGTTGCAAATAGTGTTTTACTGTAATCTTCTTGGCTTGCAGCCCTGAAGAAGTCGAATGGCATGATATTAATGCCAGACGAAACAAGTGTTGGCTGCCAATTTTTTGATTGATGGAAGAAAGTCTATAATAAATTTGGACTGATGCTGCAAAACAACAACGTACCTTGGTGTTATAATTGAAGTGACCTTCTCCATATGGAATATTGAGATTGCAAAAACCCTTGGATTGATGTAGCACAATATCAACGTACCTTGGTGTTATAATTGAAGTGACTTTCCCTACGGGGGATTTTGGGATTGAAAAAACGTTTGATACATACGAACACTTGGATTGTACTTATTGTGTTGCTCAGCAAGGAACTATTTTGAATAGTTTTTGAAGTTATTAAAGAATAAAGATGTATGTATATCTAGGGATGCAGAGCTTCCATGGATCTGACAGATCTCATTCTTAAATCTGATTAGCCGCCACCACTTTAACCAGGAAGTGGTGGCAGCCATCATTGGACTCTTACTCGTCCACATTCCAAGAAAAAACCTTAAGAAAAAAGACAAGCAGGCAGTGTAGGAATACCCTGATCCTTAGGCCTTTTGGTGGGGTCCCAAAGGGACCGGACCAGGGGCCCAAAATGTTTTTAAAAAAACATATTCCTGCAAAGACGCAGTAGATCTCGAAAAAAAAAGGTGTGGTTTCTGGTGCTCGTTGTTATTAGACCCATGGGTGGGCCAGCTTACGAGGGAATGGTTTGTAATTGAAATTGTGGAGGGGGAGTTTGCGTCCCCACCCCAGTCTGCTTTTGGTCCGAGGGACCACTACCCCTGGGGCACCTGCAATATTTACAAAGGGAGGGGGGCCGCATGGCTCCCATCCCTGGCCCGATTTTGGCCCCTGGGACTCCATCTTATGAGGCGAGGAGAGCACACAACCCCCTCCACAGCCAATTTCAACCTCAGGGACTGTAACCCCTTGTGACTGGGCTGAAACAATGAAGGAAAGGGGGCACATGGCCCCCATGCCAATTTCAGCCCCAGGGATCCCAATCCCTGGGGCCCAGCTGTGCAAACAAATGGGTGTGACCTGGCCCCCCTCCAGAGCCAATAATGGCCCTGGGGACCCCATCCCACAGGGCCAGCTCCAGCTATGTCCTGGGGTGCCCACCCATGTGACACAGCAGTTTCCCTATCCGCACTGGTGTAGGCAGGGAAACCTATGTTTGCTCTCACTTGGCAGGAGCAATTTTAGAGCTCCCGTCAAGCGACAGCAAACACAATGTCAGCTCCCAGTGGACGGGAGCATCAAAAATGCTTCGGCCCGCTGGGAGAAGACTTTTTATCTGTTTCCCTGTCCACACTGTAGCGGGTAGGGAAACAGATGAAAATATTACTCCTCTCTGCAGGGAGAAGCATTTTTAGCTGCTTCCTTTGGGTGGAAGTATTGCTGGCTCGTATTGGAGGTGGAGAGCTGGCTGGGAATCTAAGGGCTCCCCCTGTGACCTCCAACATTGATGTTGTGGGTGCCATGGATGGGCTCCAGGACACCCACCCTTTACTAGCTGGGCCCTGGGGGATTGGATTCCCAGGGCCAATATTGGCAGAGGGAGGGGTGCAGCATGTCCCCCTACCACTTTATAAAGTGGTCAAGCCTGACGAGATGGATTCCCGGGGTTAGAATCGGCCTAGGGAGGGAGCTAATTGCTAATTAATAATTGGATAGGCAAGGGAGTGGGGCTGTATTCTCCCCTCTTCCTTCTTAATATGGCTGGGCCCCGGGATATGGGGTCCCGGGGCCGCGAATTGGCCCGGGTATTGGGGCTGTGTGCCTTTCGTCCCATTTACAATATGGCAGAGCTCCAGGAGATTGGGCCACCAGAGCCAAAATCTGCCCAGGGAAGGGGGCTGTGTTGTCCTCACCCCCAAAAATTAGGTGATTGGCCCCAGGGGATGTGGTCTCTGGGACATATGGCCTGGAAGGGGAACTACATACCCCTGTCCCCTAAACAAATATGGCATCCTGGGGCAAAAAACATCCCAGGTAGCGGGGCTGCATGCCCTCCGGGTTGGCTAACTTTGAGGGGTTGCCCACTTATGGGCAACCCCCTGCCACGAACGGCCAAAGAGTAAGTGGCGTGGGGTTGGCTGAGTTGGATTAATATAAGGTAATTAAATATTACTTTATGTTTTTAAAAAAAGTACAAATTCAAAACAAAACTAAGGTGATAGTGATGTTATAGTTAGGAAATAGCATTAAAAAACAAAGAATTAACTGAAATAAGCAATGGTTACAGGGACAGTATAGTTCAGAAATAGAATTAAAAAAGTTTAGAAATCCACTGAAAAACCAAAGGTTACAGGGACTTTATAGTTAGGTTCATATTTTACACACACCAAACCATAGAAATTCAGCAGGTATTGTTACAGTTATCTCAAGGAACTATAACTTGTGTCCTAGGTAACTATAACTCACCACCTCACCATGCACTACTAATTATCCACACATATTACATCACTCATTATATCATTGACAATATCACTGCGACATTTGCTTGATGAGAAAACGGTGCATGGCTTGGGAGTGAGTTATAGTTACCTTAGGGCGCAAGCTATAGTTACTTGAGATATCTCTTACTATAACTGCTGAATTTCCATTGTTTTGTGAGTGTTAAATCTGAACCCTACTATAGCGTCCCTGTAACTTTTGTTTTTAGTACATTTCCAAGGTTTTTTCAATTTTAACTATACCGTCCCTGTAACCTTTATTTTTTTTCAGTGAATATATATTCACTGTTTTCACGTTTGACAAATCTTCCCAATTTATTTTTTAAAAAGTGACCCAGTAATTCTTGTTAGGCATGGAAAGTTTTGGGATGAAATGTGTTTCCCATGTTAATTCCCATAGGAGCTTTGAACAAGACTACAGCCCGAACCGTTGGACGGAATAAAACAAAATATTGGCAGGAAGGTAGATTTTGGTTCGCAGATCACGCTATCAGTCCCCTGTTGTAAATCCGTTCAGTAGTAGTCAAAAACATTAGGGGAAAAAAGAAGGATATCTGAGATTGTGACTAATTTGCAACAATTTGGTGATTAATCATGAATAAGAAAAACACGAAAATGCCTGACCACCACTATTTATACACAAAATTCAAAAGGTCAAAAACACTACTTGTCCAATTTGACCAGGTAATTTTATTTATACCAATTATTTATATCTTTTTTTAAATTTTTAGAAACGTTTTTTCAGCAAATAAGACTCCTGTACATCCACATATTTACACTAATATACAATGGAATTTACAAACAAATAATGACATTACAAACAACTTTTCATCAAATGAATACCAACATCCTATATAAAACACAAGACTATTAAACAAAACCATACATCATGTAATCATGTGCCCCGAAAGGTAACATTTCAATCAATTCAAAATGAAAGGAGTTTAGTCAATAAATCACGACTATATGGACCAGCACTTGCTGGTTTGATGCATTGAATGATCAAAAATCCTCCTTATTAAATGCCGACACATTTCGATTCCAGGACAAAGTTCCTGGGATCTCTTCAGGGCGTTGTCATTGTATCAGATCATTTAAAAAAGAATGGGAGCTGAGGGATTCATTCTGTTGTTTCCGCCAGCCTTGTCAAATGGAAGTACAACTTTTAAAGTATTCCTTGTCTGTTTGATGATTGCCTCCATATTATGCGGAAAACGCCATTCTTTTGTCTTTTATTAAATAAGCCACTGATTGCAAGGTTTTACTGGTGCAATTCTTAAACTTCGTAATGCTGGAACTCCGGGTATCACATTCTGGCGAAATTGTGGCTTTATTGTTGCACGATGTCCCACCCGGGCAATTCCAAAGGCAATGTTGACGTTGCTCACTCCTCGCTGTTGCTTCCTCCTTTCGCGATCGCGAACACTAAATGGGAACAGTCGAGACCTAACTTCCAAGCCAGGTACACCCTGGACTGGAAACAAGCATCCTCGGACCGTTTTCGGGGCATCACTCCTCATCTGCCAGGCTAGCTTGAATCCAGTGACACAGTGAGCCCGGAACCCATGTCGGGGCATACCCGGTGCACTTAGGGCGAGAAAACAAAAGACACACAGATGATGGATGGAATGCAGAGCAAATGAAACATTCTCTCCCAGTCAATAGATCTGGTTGTAGCCATGGTTATTTTGCTCACTATGCCACCCCAGTTTAGACGCAGCCATATGCAAATCAGTCTTGACCCTGTGCCTCCTGGGAACAGTCCAGACTGAACTGCCAAGCCAGGTGCTCCCTGGACCAGAAACAAACATCTGTGCCCTGGTTTCGGAGCATCACCCCATATCAGCCAGGGTAACTTGAAACCAGTGGCACAGTGAGCCCGAGACCCATGTCTGGGCATCCCGGTTCGGGCTCAACTGTTCCCATTGGGAGCAGTGTCAAGACTGATTTGCATATGGCTGGGTTCGAACTGGAATGGCATGGGGACCAAAAAACGATGGATTCAACCCAGATCTATTGACTGGGGTGTGAGAAGTTGGCCTAGTATATGATGTTCACTGTTCTAGTGAGCACCTTGCACCAGTCTAAACAACCCTTATGGTGATGGTTGTAAAGTCAACCTTATAGACCAGCTATCCTAGTGGTAGCGTGGACAAAACAGTCTTAGGCTAAACTCAAGAGGGCATGTGAAGCCAGCTGTTTTACCATATGTAATCCCCTTAATACCAAGTGAAAGGACACCACACAGGTTGTATATCAAAATATATATGTATTTATTTCTAACACAGTCCTCTGAACTCTTTATGAGGTCAGAGTCACCGGCACAATACAAGATACTTAATTAAAATACAATAAGTTGCACAAAATACAGTAATGCCCTAGGGGCACTTCGAACCATATACTAAAATAGTGGTATAAGAACCACGTCATGAACAAAGTAAAGGCCTAGGGCCTGGAGAATCACTGGGGCTACACTATACTACCAATGATTGGAGAGCAGGAGGCCCATGGGATGCGCATGCAGTGTCTTTACACGCACGCAAGTTACCATAGGGTTAGAATGGGAACGAAAGAAATGGAAACTAGTTCTTTTAGGACACTTCCGGATGGACTAGGGAAAAGCTACTGGAAACTAGGACACTAGGATAGTCAATACCCACAGGAGTACCAAAATACTCGAGTTACCTCACCCACAGGAAGCGGGTGCATAGGTGTCAAAGTGTGTCGGGTTTCGTCGCTGATTCCTATGGAGCCTCGGAGAAAGATGCTGCAGGCTACCAGGAGAGAAGTGTCCGGGTGGATCGAGGATGAAGAGTACCTGAAAGAAGAGGGGACAGAGTCTGGGTCACTAGCCAGTGACCAGGATGGAACCAGGAAGGAACCAGGCGATGTCGTGAAGCAATCAGGTGATGTTGTGAAGCTTGTCTCTGCAGCCACGTGGACCAGGAGGTGTCGACGACAACCAGGAGCTGGGTACGGACTGTCTCACGAAGGCTCTCGCTGTCGGCGGTGTCAGCTTCCGGATTGGAGTCACAAGCCTTGGCAAAGGCAACCCACACAGAAAAGGAAGATGGCTTCTTAATCAGACCAGCAAGGTCTGATGGGCTGCTCCTTTTCAGGGGAGCAAGGACCAGTCTGGAGCAACCAGACTAGCATTGGAAATTCAAAGGTTCGTCGTCACAGAGGCCACTAGCCAATGGGCAAGTGACAGGACAGACGTGTTGAGCAGGAAAATGTAGAAGGGCCCCACGCAGAACTCGTGGAGTGTGGAGGGCTGATCTTCGATGCAGTTGGTGCTCGGGGCTGGTGCTTCTCAATCACCAATGCACAACTTCGAGGGTGCCTCAGAAGTTGCACGTAAAGCAATTAGCTGGATTTCCAAGATGGCCGGTCCCATGTCTCGCGTCACCTCCATGGGTCTCAGCTTTGCTGTGGCTGTGGATTGGGATGAAGGAATTCTGGAAGTCTGGGTCTTGTCAGGCTCTGTGCTCGGGCTCCGGCAGGAGCATTGACAAAGCAAACCATTGATCGCTTGGTGGTGCCTGCTTGTGCAGGGTGGTTACTCCTTGACCACAAGGGAGATTCTTCAGTCTTCTATGTCGAGTAGGATGTCGAAGGTCCAGAGTTTCGTATCAGAGTTTCAGTCAGGATAAATCTAAAGTCTTGGGACTAAGATTCTACCTATATACCAAATTTAGGGGCTGGATTACCTTCTAGGTCCTTCCTATGGGTGGGACCCAGGAAGGGGGTGGTTACACCCCTTTCCCTTTGTCCAGTTTCGCGCTGGGGCTGGAGTGCCCCAGCACCGGTTTGAACTGGACTATGCATGGGACACCTTGTGTGCCCCAGGCAGTCTCTCATTTCATTCAGCCCTCCCTGCCCCAATACACTATAGTCTGTGTTGGGTGGTGCTGGCACCTCCCTGTGACAGGAAACCTATTGTCCAAGCCTCCCTCGCTGGAAGGACTCCCAACAGCAGGAGGTCAGACTTGTGTCTGTGGCAGCAGCATCCATTTTGTGATGCTGAGGCTCTAGTTAACTTTAACCGGGATTAGAGGTTTCAATATGCAGTTATTTGGTAGAGGTGTACCCGCTATGAAACACTGCACGATTACACCAGACAAGCTGCAGCCCACCCATGGCCGCAACGTTATTACTTTTTCATAAATAATGACAAATATGATTTGATGTTGTCATGGCCAACAAAAGATAACTTCCTGAATATATGTGTGTGTATATATATATATATATATATATATGTGTGTGTGTGTGTGTGTATGTATATAAATATATATATATGTATATAAATATATATATATATATATATATATATATATATATATATATATATTCACTGAAAAAACCATAGGTTATAGACCATATATAGTTAGGAATTAGCATTTACAAAACCTTATTTTACTCACACAAAACCATTGAAATTCCATATATAGTTAGTTGCACTAACTATATATCGCGCACCCGCAATCCACTGCTGATGATGTCACATATTACATCATTCATGACATGGTCAGTGACATCACTGATGACATCACTGATGACATCTCAAATGACATCACTGATGACATCACTGATGACAACATCCAGTGACTGTATGTTTCTGTAAAGTTAAAATGTGTCTTACATATTGAAGAATGAGTGGAAGTATAAGTGTCTGGACAAAGGATTTAGTAGGTGCATGACTGAATGTATGAGTGAGTGATTAAATGTGTCTCACTGAGTGCATGGGTTAGTGACTAAACTGTCTTAATTTGTGCATCATTATGTCTGTTGTTCTGTAAACTGCTGCATGTGTTGATCAGTAGCTATATGAATAACTATATGGGTTACTGATTGATTGTCCAAGTATTTGTATGGGAGACTGAGTGTGTGTGTGGCTGGCTGGGAGGTGTGTGACTCTGTGCAGATCAATGTGTACTTGTATCAATGATTGTATAAGAAGGTAAGTATGTGTTAGTATATGTTTGAAAATGTAAGGTGCTCTATGTTTAACTGTATAGACACGAAAATGGAAGTGTCATTGATTCTTTACAGGACTGACTAGGTGTGTGAGTAACTCCATGGATGAGTGGCAGACTGTGAGTGTCTGTATAGGTGTATGAGTGCATATGATAGTGTTGTAAAGATGAGTGATTGTATGTATGAATGATTGTATGGGTGAATGAGTGAATGTGTGTGTAGACATAGGAATCAGTGACTGCGTATGTAGTAACTAGTATTGGTGTGTCAATGGTTTCAAAAATTATACTCTGTATTTAACACTGGGTGAAACAGAGGTTATATTAAAATGTGAGGAGATGCATTGTATTGTCACATGAATGATATCATCAGTGATGTGGTCATTGATGTCAAATGAGATGTCATCAGTGATGTCATTTGAGATGTCATCAGTGATGTCATCAGTGATGTCACTGACCATGTCATGAATGATGTAATATGTGACATCATCAGCAGTGGATTGCGGGTGCGCGATATATAGTTAGTGCAACTAACTATATATGGAATTTCAATGGTTTTGTGTGAGTAAAATAAGGTTTTGTAAATGCTAATTCCTAACTATATATGGTCTATAACCTATGGTTTTTTCAGTGAATTTTCAAGGTTTTGTAAATGCTAATTCCTAACTATATATGGTCTATAACCTATGGTTTTTTCAGTGAATTTCATTGGTTTTTTAACAGCTAATATCTGTAGCTGTAAAATGTATTCTTCTTTAAATCCAAAAATATATTTTATATGTTTATGAATAATTTTTTTTTTTAATATTTTTTTTTCTTCGTTCCCGCTTCGTGAATCGGGAAGCTTCCCGTTAGCTGACCTTGATGCCGCGAAATAGACCGCGAGCCGGTAAACGTTTCTTTACCGCAACTGCCGCGTTAGAAAACAACATCGTGACGCCTCCCGTCCGCATGACGTTTCACGTTGTCGCGTGATACGTCATATGACGTGCTACGTTAGCGAACTGGTACGCGAAGCGAGTCGCAAAGCGCAGGTTTCTGGAAGCAAACCGGGAGGCCCTGCAAAGCGCTTAACGTAAACACAGCAGGTCATGTGACTTGGTAATAACACTTTTCATTGGTTCATTTCACTTTTGGTTTCCTAATGATGTAAGACTAGGTCATATAATATAAAATGAACACTTTTCATTGGTTGAGAACTCTTGTTTTTCCCAAATGATGAAAATCCCTCCTTCTTTCCTCACTCTGACTTTCATCATTGTGAGAGAAAGACCCTTTGTTACCAGTGAGCAATGGCTTCTTTAGTAGCTTCAGCTGGTGCTTCCCCACCACCTCCACCACATCCAAGGAAGAGTGGACCACCTGCTCAAGTTATAATTCAACAAGAAGAGGAAGAAGAGGAATAGGACGACGAGCACGAAGAGAGGCAGTTTTTGCCTGAGGAGCCCAGGACGTCTCACCGGAAAGAAAACTTCATTTGGCAATTTTTTAAAATTCCCAAAGGTCAGAAAAAAGTAAATGCAAGATACGTAACTTGCCTTATATGTCAAGATAGACTGTCCAGAGGGACCGAGAAAAAATACAGTTTCGGAAACTACACAATGCATCGCCATATGACTAGGTGGCATCCTAACAACTACAGTGCTGCACAGTTTCGGAACGACCTAGATAATCTCCCTATTATGGCCAGAAGATCTGTTGTACCGGAAGTAACGGGACCAGAGGGCAGGGAGATAGTGCCAAATATACAAATGAGATTTGGTGAAGTAAAACACGTCTGCGTACATTGCGATGGATTCATTTGCTACGGAGAAAGAAGCATCACTCTGATCAACAGAGCTATTGACTATCATATGCAAGTTTGTACGAAACGCCCAAAATAATAAATACTTTTTTTTTGTTTTGTTGCTCCTGTTGAGCCCTTTACAATGAATCGTTTTCATTGCCCCCTCCAAGAAAAACCCCAAAAAATATAAAACTGTTCAGAAAAATTCAAAAAAAGTAAAAAAATGTTCAGAAAAATAATAAAAAAAATATAAAACAACAAAAACAATAAAAAAAAAGTTCTTTTCAGAACTACCTCCCCGTTATTAAAAAATTGGTACAATATTTGGAACTGTGCCAACCTCTATTTCTCGTAGTTCGCTTCCCAGTTCGCTCGCCGGTACGCGAACCGGAAGTGAACCAAACATTTTTTTTTAAAAAAAGAACAGTAAGTATAAGGGGAGGAAACAGACACTTATGTTAAAAGAAAGACAGCTATAAGGGAGTAAACTAGAGATACTATTACCCGTAATCCACTGCTGATGATGTCACATATTACATCATTCATGACATGCTCAGTGACATCATCAGCAGAGGATTGCGGGTTTTTTGGCAACGTGCCTTATCCACGGTTTAATAACGCTGCCTTTTGCTTTATATAAGTTTTCAAATTGTATGAAATATATACCAATAGGTCGTTATGAACCTTTAGGTAGTGCTTTTCTTCATGAGGTCTGGTCGCTTCCATACACATACAGATGTTTCAAAGATGATCAAGAAGTTTATCTGAATGGAGAGGAATGCACTGAGACGCCACATCATTCACTAATGTGTAGGCACATACAGTTACACGGTTCATGCAACAAACACCGACCAAATATGGCTTGCGTGTTGCAAGGCACGCCAGTTCCTGCTATCATCCCCACGTTCAAGTTGTTGGAAAATGGTAGTTATTTGATGCTCAATAATGAAGATTGTTCTGGGTTAATTAAAAGTATTCTTTTTATCGTAACAGTAAGTGAACGGGTTATTTGCTGCAGAAATGTTCTATTTCCTCCCACACATGAACATAGGGAGTTTTCAATCTCGCCACAAATACCAACCTTGGGAGCAGATTTCAACGGCATGGCAAGAATAAGAGCTCTTTTGTCTCAGAGAGAGGTGGCCTTGAGTTCGGCCCGTGAAACTTTCGTGCTTCACATAGCGAACACCCGTACAGAGGTGCAGACCCTTTTCAATACAGATTTGCCTTTCCATTTCAGCAAGATGGTTCGGACTATCTTTAACGCGTCCTCCACAAAGGCCCTGGCGCACTTTTTTAAAGTTGTTACCAGTGGTCTCGTGACTTCATTTGAGAAAATCTTTGGAGTCATCCCTGCTTTCTTTCATTCTATTTTTTCCACTCTGCTTCGTGGATTCCCATTTTTACTTGCATTACCAGCGGACGCTCTTGTGCTTTTTTACATTTTTAAATATGGATGTCCCTCCTGTGCAAGCTCCCGCCCTGCAGCTGCTGACACTGTTCCGCAATCGCATGCTAGAATATTATGGCACAATGCCGTTGGCGATATTAAGCACGGCATATGAATTATCTTTTCGATTCTCCTACTTCACCTGTGTCCAGCCTGTATTTCACTGCCTGACCTGTGATTTCGATTGGGCCATTGATTTGTGTCTCTGCGGACCGGTTTCTCCTGACGTCGACTTTAATCAGCTGATGACTCCTATCATTACTCACGAGTTGGTTTGTCCTGGCGAAAGGATTATGGCTGTGGCATTGATGCATGGACTAATTGGTCCCTGGAATTTACTGGCGGCAACACAGTCTTTCTTGGAACAGAGCTTTCTTGAAAACCCACCGAGCTGTCCTCTGATGGTGATAGAGGATCCGGTGCTGGGAGAGCACGTATGTTCTTTTCCGCTTTTAAATTGGATGGCTGAACTCTTTTCGGATGAAGACGGTGACTTCCTATTGGAGGCTGTTGCAGCTTATTTTGCATACACAGTTATGTCATAGACCTTTTTCATGTTTGATATGCTGAGTACTAGCATTTCATTGACAATTCATTGACTTATTTGTCAAGTTTTTATTATTTACCTTGCCTATTGGCTTAAGACTCGATAAAGTACTTGGCTGTTTTATTTTTCTTTAGCATTAAATTTTCCTAGTTTTTAATGCTTTACCTTGCGGACCGTCCACATATAAACTTGCAATCTGCTCTCATGAGATGGCACTTCTATTATCTTATTCAGTTCGTTTCCGGATCATGGGGAGGTGTCATCTAGGTCCTGGATATCTTTACACCGTGTTAAGTTAGCATGGGCTCATTACCGGTTTAAACGCCATTTTTCCTTTTTTACAACTTCTGCACACGACACTTAGTTGTTGCTTTAGCTTTCCACCTAGTAGTTCATCGTGGTTTACATGAGAATAATATGTTATTGCTCTACTATCTGCTTTACTTGTTAAACTATATCTGTACAGCGAGTGCTAAAGTTTCAAGAACAACACGATACAGAATTGTTATGAGGTCTGATCTCCACGACTTCATACTCATAACATAAGTGCAACTTCTGCCAATTCTGGGCATGAGGCGGGTTTTATATTGCTTTGCCGAACACACATGCACAACAGTTGATGCGGTTCACATGAAGAGAGAGCTGGTGTATGCTGATGTGATTCCTTCAAATCTAAGACACTAAAGTATGGGCACGCCCTAAACCAACACAAAGAGACCTTCTTAGCAAATAATATAATATGTGTATTAGGGAGGGTGAGATATAAGCAGCGTCGGGCCGTGGAGGGAGTTACGGTGGGGCAGGGAGGCGGGGAGGGGGAGGGGCAGGGTGGAGCCCACTCCACCCTGCCCCTCCCCCTCCCCGCCTCCCTGCCCCACCGTAACTCCCTCCACGGCCCGCGGCTGCTTATAAGTGTTGCTAACTCTTATTCATTTACAGCATGTTAACATACTGTCACCATTCGCTTTTTATGTACTAGTAACTATGCTGGTAATTTTGCTACTGATAATATGTGTACTTGTATTATCTAAGATACTACGCCTGAGAAGACGGCATTAGTAAATAAACATTTCAAATACACATGTGTTCTTCTTAACTCCATGTTCTGGTTTCTAAGAAATATATAACGACCGACTGTTCATGAGTTCCACGTATCCTGAGGTACTATAAGTTCATATTCTGGATTGTCTAAACATTGAGAGTTTGTTATATCCAATGTGACACTGTACCTAGCTTGCTAAGGGGTTTTGATTACTAAGGTGAGTTCTGGGACACCCTAATTCGCCGAGGTTCCAATCCTCTGTCCACAGTTCTGTGTGAGAACAGAAACCCTGCGACAGGGGCACCCCTGAGCCTTGCTGGAGCTTCATCACACTTGCGATACAACTCCAGCAATGCGCCACCTTTACGGCACAGATACGTCACGCATCTGTGCTGTTTTTGCCCCATGATGCGCCGCATTGTAAATGCAGCACACCATAGGTGACGGAACAGCGGCACAGAATGACTAACACATCCCTGGTGATGCGCCAGTCATCATAAATCTATCCCTATGCTTCTTATCTTGTTAGAGATGAACCGCCATATGTATCATCAAAGTTTTTTGCATTTCCTAAATAGCGAACTTTAAGGAATAAATAGCGATTCTTTACCACTCCTAGTTTGCGATGACCTATTTGCTAATTACAAATTACCCATTCATTTCCATGCAGCAGGAGGCCCATAGGAATGAAGGTGCAATTTGCGATTAGCAATTACCTCATCGCAAATTACGAATTTTTCCGAGGGTGCAGGGGTGTCTCAAGAACACCCTGCTGCACCCCCGAAAAAGAAATTTGGGGGCATATGGCGCACATAAATTTTGAAAACATTCCTTTACCTCAAAAACGATTTTCTTTTTTTTTATATATTCATACTTTGAGTTTCAAAACAGTCTCAGAAACACACCAATTTGTCTTCAGCAGAGCAAAAGGTATGCACTCCAGAGTCTGCAGCTATCAAAAGCACAGAAATGCTGTAATTCCTCACACATATCTCTCATGTCACACCAATCAAAACTCTTCCCTCACTTTTTTTCAAAGCAAAACCCTGCCCCCTCTCTGCTTTTTCTGCATAGCAACCACCTCTTGCAAGACCTCTGGTGTTTCCAAGTTCACACAACAATGTTGCAATTGAACTCTGAACTCTCAGTGCACCTGCATATCCAGAGCATTCTTTCATTTAATGATTTTTTCTTCGCCACTCAAAATACATCTTTCAACGAACTCATCCATGCACACTAACTTTCTGTTTTCAGCAATCAAAATCCACCAATCACTCTTACTGCTTCATTAACACAGAAACTCCTCAGTTTTTTTCATTTTACACTCTCATTTTTTCAACTGCCATTTCATTGCCACACTTCATCTGACTGCAGCAGAACCTTCTCTCGCCATGTTTTCTGTCTGGATTGTTGGACATAGTTATATCTATTGGGCTCAAAGGTACGCTGAAAACAGGAATTTACCTAACCTCAATTTACAAGATGTGGAAATTAAGTGGTTTGGCCACAGAGGATTAAAATGTCACCAATTGATACTATTGGTGAAAACCTTTATGCATTTGCCAAAACCTGACCTGTTAATTGTGCACTGTGGAGGTAATGATTTGGGCACTTTGACTGGGGTAGGTCTGGAAATGCTTTTAAAGGACACCTTTGAGCAATTGATGGCACTTTTTCCTCAGACTGCCTTGGTATATTCAAATATATGTCAAAGACAAAAATGGAGGTGGTCGAACCAATTTTGTCCACAAATTGAGAAATCGAGGAAGCATGTAAACAAATCTGTTTCAGCTTACATGAGAGACCATGGAATGGGCTCCCTGTACAACAATAACTTGCGTTACTACATGCAAGATATCTACAGAGGAGATGGAGTTCACTTCTCAGATGAGGGCAACAGAATTTTCACTCTGAATTTAAGACTGTGCATTGGTACCTACTTATAAGTACCTAAATGTACCATAAACCCAAAAGCTCTTCTCAGAGCTACCCTACATCTGATCACTCACAATTATTATTTTACTCTAACTTTTTTCACTAATTTTCAAGAAAGTATGCTCCCCAGAACGCTTCCCGGTTCGCGAACCGGGCGCACTCCACGCAAAAAAACTAAAAAAACTGTATATTTTTTTTTTGCCCTGCGAGACCCTTTCAAAGCCTCCACATCAAACCTAGGGGGTCAGGGACGATCTACTATGCCCCCTTATGGTCATTTGCCCCTTCGCTTTGGCCTCCTCTTGTCTCTCGATCCTACCGAGAGACAAGATGGCGGCCGCTACGGACTGTTTGGAATGTTTACAGACGCCGAAGAACCAATCAGCTTCGCAAACCTCCGTAACGCGAAAAGTACACGAAGCGGAGCGCTGTTACAGATATATATCTTTTTTTGAACGTTAATTTCTCAAAATCCACTGGAGCACATATATTGAGACCTAGCAAAGGCACATCGGGCTACCAGTCCCTAATATTTTACCAAGTTTCGTGCAAATCCATTCAGCCGTTCGATTATTATTATTATTATTATTTTTTTGCCCCGCGGGGCCCTTTTAAAACCTCCACATCAAACCTAGGGGGTCAGCGAGGATCTACTATGCCCCCTTATGGTCATTTGCCCCTTCGCTTTGGCCTCCTCTTCTCTCTCGATCCTACCGAGAGACAAGATGGCGGCCGCTACGGACTGTTTGGAATGTTTACAGACGCCGGAGAACCAATCAGCTTCGCTTCACAAAGCTCCGTTGCGCGAAAAGTACGCGTCCTGGAGCGCTGCCCGGTCCGCTGTTACAGATATATATCTTTTTTTAAACGTTAATTTCTCAAAATCCACTGTAGCACATATATTGAGACCTACAAAAGGCACATCGGGCTACCAGTCCCTACAATTTTGCCAAGTTTCGTGCAAATCCATTCAGCCGTTCGGGCTAAAAGTGAGGCCAACCGCCCTATGGATAACTCAATGTTAAAAACACGTTTTGGGACCCCCCTTTTTTCTCGGCCCCCCCTTGACGAACCCCCCCCAAATTTTCAAGGGCTGCTCAGAAACAAAATGTGCCATTTTCCTGAAAATTTCAGCCAATTCCGTCTACAAACGCCAAAGTTATTAGACATAGAATTTTCAAAAATCCCATAGAGAAAAAATCCTAACTATATATACCTACTGGCGACCGCCAGTAGGTAATATATATATATATATCAAACAAAAGTAAAACGCTGATGCAAAATCACTGGAGGCTCTCCGTTTTAATCCGTACAGTAAAGGTGGCAAAATAACATCTTCTGATCATAACCCTGATGCGTTTCAGCTCGACATACAAGCCTTGGTCACAGGTGACAGAGATCACTAAGTAAGTAATCATGTGCTTTAAATGCTCTTGGCTCTGGGATCTCAATGTGCCCAGTAGTCATGCAGTACTACGACACTCAGCATGCTTTGTACTATAGTTAATTCATAGTGTACTTGCAGTTAGTGTCCAGGTCAGTTACCATCAAAACTAATGCAGAACCATAGTTTCATATTGTGCATGCCGGCAAGAAAGTGACTGCGTGCATAATAGCTGATAAAAAGCATTCCTTTGTACATTCTGACACATATACAATTGGCGTTGGAAACAGAGGGCTCCAGGACCCGAATGGAGGCAATCATTCCTCCTCTCCCCATACTCCATTACATTATTCATGACATGGTCAGTGACATCACTGATGACATCACCCAGTGATTGTGAGTGTATTCTAAAACATTCTGGGTGTTAAAGATATATACTTAGATACTACAAAAGTTACATGAGTATAGTTTGTATACTACTAAAGAGTGATACTATTTGTAACACATATTATTTGAGTGGCTGTGTGACTGTGTGCATCATGTGCGAGTAGGTGTCTGAGTGGCTCTATGGGTCTGCAAGTGCTTGCATGGATGAGTAAGTGGCTGTGTGACTATGTGAGACGCTGTATGGGTGAGTGAGTGACTGTGGGTGAGTGAGTGGGTGTGTCAGTGGTATATGGGTGAGTCAGTGGGTATGTGAGAGGCTGTATTGGTGAGAAAGAGGGAGTTTGAGTGGCTGCATGGGTGAGTGCATGCTTGTGGTAGTGTCTGTACAAGTGAGTGAGTACATATGTTAGAATCTGTATGAGTAAGTGAGTGGGTGTGTTAGCAACTGTGTGAAAGGGTGGGTGGCTGTATGAGTAACTCTATGGGTGAGTCAACAGGTGTGTGTGTGTGTGAATTCCATTCAGCAATTCAGGCTGTAGCTGTGTCAAACATTTCCTATGCAAACTAACATGGAGAAAAAGCATTCCCCCCAAACCTTTTGCTTGGCCACACTTGGCAGATCACTCTGAAAATTTCAAGACAGCAGCTGACATGACGGATCCATTCGTTTTGAAATTTTCGCAAAGATTCATCCAACGGAACCAAAGTTATTGGCAAATCAAACTACGTCCTAACTATAAGTACCTACTGGCGACCACCAGTAGGTAATATGTATATATTATGTATGTATATAATATGTATGT
Source organism: Lissotriton helveticus (assembly GCF_964261635.1). NCBI lineage: Eukaryota > Metazoa > Chordata > Amphibia > Caudata > Salamandridae > Lissotriton > Lissotriton helveticus. The sequence continues at coordinate 1,517,432,020 of NC_136068.1, read as the reverse complement.
ATGTATGTGTAAAAACACATAGACACTTATCTTAAATATACTTACCTTTCGTTGTAAAGGCATCGCGTTGTAAAGGTTGTATGTTGAAGGCATTCTGTGGTAAAGACAGCATTCTAAAGGCTGTCTCTCTTCAAAGATTTCAAATGAGAGTGGAAATTAAAACAACTGATAGCATGCTGTGGGCAGACTGTAAGTTGACTGAACTGTAAAAAATAGGCAACTGTTCTCTGGGAGTGCCATCAGAGTCAAACTGGAGTGGTATAGTGAGCAAAAGAACGATTTATTAAACCCAGATCTTTGTGATTGGGGGTGCATGTTTTCATTGTTCAGCATTCCATCCATCATTTGTTCCTTTTGCTTTTGTCTAGGTGTGGGCGTCAAATTCCGTTCTGCTCGCGAAACTTGCAAAATTTCAGCATTTTTGCGTTCCGCGCTGAACGCAAAAATGTCGAAACTTCCGCTGCGGAACGGAATTCGGGGGCATGACGGCAGTAGAAAGTACTCCAGTTGAGTAGAGGTATTGCACAAAACGGTGGCATCTTCCTGGATAAATAATGTAGGGCAGGATTCATTCTGGCACAGTGCTCCTGTCACAAAAATTAAACCTCAACAGGAAGCACTTACAGACATGAATAAAGCAGGTGCCCGAGTTGAAGCTCAAATTCAGTAAAGTATAATTATTCAACCCATATCTGCCGTAGAAAATTAGCTGTAATCCTTGATGGAGGTCTTTGCATCCAAGAGTTTCTCGAGCGCAATCCCTGTGTAGTTCCTGTGACCAGGAGGCTGCTTTCTCCTCATCTGCTGCTCTGATCGGTCTCTGACACTTCTTAAATAATATAAATAATAGGCATGTGAACTCGCATAGAAACCCCGCCCGTCAGGTCCGCCCCACACACACTAACGGTATGCAACGTCTTCACGCCCTTTCCCCACTATGATGGACAGCTCACTCAAGGGACCTCGGCGCCTTTTGGCGCGGTGACAAAGTTACAGACACACATGGTCAATGGAAACAACTCTTCTGGCCCTTTACGCAGCTGTAGTGAAGGAAAAGCACTTCACATTTACCCAACGAGGTAGCACTTACTGATTAGCCAGAAGAAAGTACTCCAGCCGCATGGCTCCCATCCCTGGCTCGATTTTGGCCCCTGGGACTCCATCTTATGAGGCGAGGAGAGCACACAACCCCCTCCACAGCCAATTTCAACCTCAGGGACTGTAACCCCTTGTGACTGGGCTGAAACAATGAAGGAAAGGGGGCACATGGCCCCCATGCCAATTTCAGCCCCAGGGATCCCAATCCCTGGGGCCCAGCTGTGCAAACAAATGGGTGTGACCTGGCCCCCCTCCAGAGCCAATAATGGCCCTGGGGACCCCATCCCACAGGGCCAGCTCCAGCTATGTCCTGGGGTGCCCACCCATGTGACACAGCAGTTTCCCTATCCGCACTGGTGTAGGCAGGGAAACCTATGTTTGCTCTCACTTGGCAGGAGCAATTTTAGAGCTCCCGTCAAGCGACAGCAAACACAATGTCAGCTCCCAGTGGACGGGAGCATCAAAAATGCTTCGGCCCACTGGGAGAAGACTTTTTATCTGTTTCCCTGTCCACACTGTAGCGGGTAGGGAAACAGATGAAAATATTACTCCTCTCTGCAGGGAGAAGCATTTTTAGCTGCTTCCTTTGGGTGGAAGTATTGCTGGCTCGTATTGGAGGTGGAGAGCTGGCTGGGAATCTAAGGGCTCCCCCTGTGACCTCCAACATTGATGTTGTGGGTGCCATAGATGGGCTCCAGGACACCCACCCTTTACTAGCTGGGCCCTGGGGGATTGGATTCCCAGGGCCAATATTGGCAGAGGGAGGGGTGCAGCATGTCCCCCTACCACTTTATAATGTGGTCAAGCCTGACGAGATGGATTCCTGGGGTTAGAATCGGCCTAGGGAGGGAGCTAATTGCTAATTAATAATTGGATAGGCAAGGGAGTGGGGCTGTATGCTCCCCTCTTCCTTCTTAATATGGCTGGGCCCCGGGATATGGGGTCCCGGGGCCGCGAATTGGCCTGGGTATTGGGGCTGTGTGCCTTTCGTCCCATTTACAATATGGCAGAGCTCCAGGAGATTGGGACACCAGAGCCAAAATCTGCCCAGGGAAGGGGGCTGTGTTGTCCTCACCCCCAAAAATTAGGTGATTGGCCCCAGGGGATGTGGTCTCTGGGACCAAATATGGCCTGGAAGGGGAACTACATACCCCTGTCCCCTAAACAAATATGGCATCCTGGGGCAAAAAACATCCCAGGTAGCGGGGCTGCATGCCCTCCGGGTTGGCTAACTTTGAGGGGTTGCCCACTTATGGGCAACCCCCTGCCACGAACGACCAAAGAGTAAGTGGCGTGGGGTTGGCTGAGTTGGATTAATATAAGGTAATTAAATATTACTTTATGTTTTTTTAAAAAGTACAAATTCAAAACAAAACTAAGGTGATAGTGATGTTATAGTTAGGAAATAGCATTAAAAAACAAAGAATGAACTGAAATAAGCAATGGTTACAGGGACAGTATAGTTCAGAAATAGAATTAAAAAAGTTTAGAAATCCACTGAAAAACCAAAGGTTACAGGGACTTTATAGTTAGGTTCATATTTTACACACACCAAACCATAGAAATTCAGCAGTTATTGTTACAGTTATCTCAAGGAACTATAACTTGTGTCCTAGGTAACTATAACTCACCACCTCACCATGCACTACTAATTATCCACACATATTACATCACTCATTATATCATTGACAATATCACTGCAACATTTGCTTGATGAGAAAACGGTGCATGGCTTGGGAGTGAGTTATAGTTACCTTAGGGCGCAAGCTATAGTTACTTGAGATATCTCTTACTATAACTGCTGAATTTCCATTGTTTTGTGAGTGTTAAATCTGAACCCTACTATAGCGTCCCTGTAACTTTTGTTTTTAGTACATTTCCAAGGTTTTTCAATTTTAACTATACCGTCCCTGTAACCTTTATTTTTTTTCAGTGAATATATATTGACTGTTTTCACGTTTGACAAATCTTCCCAATTTATTTTTTAAAAAGTGACCCAGTAATTCTTGTTAGGCATGGAAAGTTTTGGGATGAAATGTGTTTCCCATGTTAATTCCCATAGGAGCTTTGAACAAGACTACAGCCCGAACCGTTGGCCGGAATAACACAAAATATTGGCAGGAAGGTAGATTTTGGTTTGCAGATCACGCTATCAGTCCCCTGTTGTAAATCCGTTCAGTAGTAGTCAAAAACTTTAGGGGAAAAAAGAAGGATATCTGAGATTGTGACTAATTTGCAACAATTTGGTGATTAATCATGAATAAGAAAAACACGAAAATGCCTGACCACCACTATTTATACACAAAATTCAAAAGGTCAAAAACACTACTTGTCCAATTTGACCAGGTAATTTTATTTATACCAATTATTTATATCTTTTTTTAAATTTTTAGAAACGTTTTTTCAGCAAATAAGACTCCTGTACATCCACATATTTACACTAATATACAATGGAATTTACAAACAAATAATGACATTACAAACAACTTTTCATCAAATGAATACCAACATCCTATATAAAACACAAGACTATTAAACAAAACCATACATCATGTAATCATGTGCCCCGAAAGGTAACATTTCAATCAATTCAAAATGAAAGGAGTTTAGTCAATAAATCACGACTATATGGACCAGCACTTGCTGGTTTGATGCATTGAATGACCAAAAATCCTCCTTATTAAATGCCGACACATTTCGATTCCAGGACAAAGTTCCTGGGATCTCTTCAGGGCGTTGTCATTGTATCAGATCATTTCAAAAAGAATGGGAGCTGAGGGATTCATTCTGTTGTTTCCGCCAGCCTTGTCAAATGGAAGTACAACTTTTAAAGTATTCCTTGTCTGTTTGATGATTGCCTCCATATTATGCGGAAAACGCCATTCTTTTGTCTTTTATTAAATAAGCCACTGATTGCAGGGTTTTACTGGTGCAATTCTTAAACTTCGTAATGCTGGAACTCCGGGTATCACATTCTGGCGAAATTGTGGCTTTATTGTTGCACGATGTCCCACCCGGGCAATTCCAAAGGCGATGTTGACGTTGCTCACTCCTCGCTGTTGCTTGCTCCTTTCGCGATCGCGAACACTAAATGGGAACAGTCCAGAACTAACTTCCAAGCCAGGTACACCCTGGACTGGAAACAAGCATCCTCGGACCGTTTTCGGGGCATCACTCCTCATCTGCCAGGCTAGCTTGAATCCAGTGACACAGTGAGCCCGGAACCCATGTCGGGGCATACCCGGTGCACTTAGGGCGAGAAAACAAAAGACACACAGATGATGGATGGAATGCAGAGCAAATGAAACATTCTCCCCCAGTCAATAGATCTGGTTGTATCCATGGTTATTTTGCTCACTATGCCACCCCAGTTTAGACGCAGCCATATGCAAATCAGTCTTGACCCTGTGCCTCCTGGGAACAGTCCAGACTGAACTGCCAAGCCAGGTACTCCCTGGACCAGAAACAAACATCTGTGCCCTGGTTTCGGAGCATCACCCCATATCAGCCAGGGTAACTTGAAACCAGTGGCACAGTGAGCCCGAGACCCATATCCGGGCATCCCGGTTCGGGCTCGACTGTTCCCATTGGGAGCAGTGTCAAGACTGATTTGCATATGGCTGGGTTCGAACTGGAATGGCATGGGGACCAAAAAACGATGGATTCAACCCAGATCTATTGACTGGGGTGTGAGAAGTTGGCCTAGTATATGATGTTCACTATTCTAGTGAGCACCTTGCACCAGTCCAAACAACCCTTATGGTGATGGTTGTAAAGTCAACCTTATAGACCAGCTATCCTAGTGGTAGCGTGGACAAAACAGTCTTAGGCTAAACTCAAGAGGGCATGTGAAGCCAGCTGTTTTGCCATATGTAATCCCCTTAATACCAAGTGAAAGGACACCACACAGGTTGTATATCAAAATATATATGTATTTATTTCTAACACAGTCCTCTGAACTCTTTTTGAGGTCAGAGTCACCGGCACAATACAAGATACTTAATTAAAATACAGTAAGTTGCACAAAATACAGTAATGCCCTAGGGGCACTTCGAACCATATACTAAAATAGTGGTATAAGAACCACGTCATGAACAAAGGAAAGGCCTAGGGCCTGGAGAATCACTGGGGCTACACTATACTACCAATGATTGGAGAGCAGGAGGCCCATGGGATGCGCATGCAGTGTCTTTACACGCACGCAAGTTACCATAGGGTTAGAATGGGAACAAAAGAAATGGAAACTAGTTCTTTTAGGACACTGCCGGATGGACTAGGGAAAAGCTACTGAAAACTAGGACACTAGGATAGTCAATACCCACAGGAGTACCGAAATACTCGAGTTACCTCACCCACAGGAAGTGGGTGCATAGGTGTCAAAGTGTGTCGGGTTTCGTCGCTGATTCCTATGGAGCCTCGGAGAAAGATGCTGCAGGCTACCAGGAGAGAAGTGTCCGGGTGGATCGAGGATGAAGAGTACCTGAAAGAAGAGGGGACAGAGTCTGGGTCACTAGCCAGTGACCAGGATGGAACCAGGAAGGAACCAGGCGATGTCGTGAAGCAATCAGGTGATGTTGTGAAGCTTGTCTCTGCAGCCACGTGGACCAGGAGGTGTCGACGACAACCATGAGCTGGGTACGGACTGTCTCACGAAGGCTCTCGCTGTCGGCGGTGTCAGCTTCCGGATTGGAGTCACAAGCCTTGGCAAAGGCAACCCACACAGAAAAGGAAGATGGCTTCTTAATCAGACCAGCAAGGTATGATGGGCTGCTCCTTTTCAGGGGAGCAAGGGCCAGTCTGGAGCAACCAGACTAGCATTGGAAATTCAAAGGTTCGTCGTCACAGAGGCCACTAGCCAATGGGCAAGTGACAGGACAGACGTGTTGAGCAGGAAAATGTAGAAGGGCCCCACGCAGAACTCGTGGAGTGTGGAGGGCTGATCTTCGATGCAGTTGGTGCTCGGGGCTGGTGCTTCTCAATCACCAATGCACAACTTCGAGGGTGCCTCAGAAGTTGCACGTAAAGCAATTAGCTGGATTTCCAAGATGGCCGGTCCCATGTCTCGCGTCACCTCCATTGGTCTCAGCTTTGCTGTGGCTGTGGATTGGGATGAAGGAATTCTGGAAGTCTGGGTCTTGTCAGGCTCTGTGCTCGGGCTCTGGCAGGAGCATCGACAAAGCAAACCATTGATCGCTTGGTGGTGCCTGCTTGTGCAGGGTGGTTACTCCTTGACCACAAGGGAGATTCTTCAGTCTTCTACGTCGAGTAGGATGTCGAAGGTCCAGAGTTTCGTATCAGAGTTTCAGTCAGGATAAATCTAAAGTCTTGGGACTAAGATTCTACCTATATACCAAATTTAGGGGCTGGATTACCTTCTAGGTCCTTCCTATGGGTGGGACCCAGGAAGGGGGTGGTTACACCCCTTTCCCTTTGTCCAGTTTCGCGCTGGGGCTGGAATGCCCCAGCACCGGTTTGAACTGGACTATGCATGGGACACCTTGTGTGCCCCAGGCAGTGTCTCATTTCATTCAGCCCTCCCTGCCCCAATACACTATAGCCTGTGTGGGGTGGTGCTGGCACCTCCCTGTGACAGGAAACCTATTGTCCAAGCCTCCCTCGCTGGAAGGACTCCCAGCAGCAGGAGGTCAGACTTGTGTCTGTGGCAGCAGCATCCATTTTGTGATGCTGAGGCTCTAGTTAACTTTAACCGGGATTAGAGGTTTCAATATGCAGTTATTTGGTAGAGGTGTACCCGCTATGAAACACTGCACGATTACACCAGACAAGCTGCAGCCCACCCATGGCCGCAACGTTATTACTTTTTCATAAATAATGACAAATATGATTTGATGTTGTCATGGCCAACAAAAGATAACTTCCTGTATATATGTGTGTATATATATATATATATATATATATATATGTGTGTGTGTGTGTATGTATATAAATATATATATATCTATATATAGATATATATATATATCTCAAACAAAAGTAAAACGCTGATGCAAAATCACTGGAGGCTCTCCGTTTTAATCCGTACAGTAAAGGTGGCAAAATAACATCTTCTGATCATAATCCTGATGCGTTTCAGCTCGACATACAAGCCTTGGTCACAGGTGACAGAGATCACTAAGTAAGTAATCATGTGCTTTAAATGCTCTTGGCTCTGGGATCTCAATGTGCCCAGTAGTCATGCAATACTACGACACTCAGCATGCTTTGTACTATAGTTAATTCATAGTGTACTTGCAGTTAGTGTCCAGGTCAGTTACCATCAAAACTAATGCAGAACCATAGTTTCATATTGTGCATGCCGGCAAGAAAGTGACTGCGTGCATAATAGCTGATAAAAAGCATTCCTTTGTACATTCTGACACATATACAATTGACGTTGGAAACAGAGGGCTCCAGGACCCGAATGGAGGCAATCATTCCTCCTCTCCCCATACTCCATTACATTATTCATGACATTGTCAGTGACATCACTGATGACATCACCCAGTGATTGTGAGTGTATTCTAAAACATTCTGGGTGTTAAAGATATATACTTAGATACTACAAGTTACATGAGTATAGTTTGTATACTACTAAAGAGTGATCCTATTTGTAACACACATTATTTGAGTGGCTGTGTGACTGTGTGCATCATGTGCGAGTAGGTGTCTGAGTGGCTCTATGGGTCTGCAAGTGCTTGCATGGATGAGTAAGTGGCTGTGTGACTATGTGAGACGCTGTATGGGTGAGTGAGTGACTGTGGGTGAGTGAGTGGGTGTGTCAGTGGTATATGGGTGAGTCAGTGGGTATGTGAGAGGCTGTATTGGTGAGAAAGAAGGAGTTTGAGTGGCTGCATGGGTGAGTGCATGCTTGTGGTAGTGTCTGTACAAGTGAGTGAGTACATATGTTAGAATCTGTATGAGTAAGTGAGTGGGTGTGTTAGCAACTGTGTGAGAGGGTGGGTGGCTGTATGAGTAACTCTATGGGTGAGTCAACAGGTGTGTGTGTGTGAATTCCATTCAGCAATTCAGGCTGTAGCTGTGTCAAACATTTCCTATGCAAACTAACATGGAGAAAAAGCATTCCCCCCAAACCTTTTGCTTGGCCACACTTGGCAGATCACTCTGAAAATTTCAAGACAGCAGCTGACATGACGGATCCATTAGTTTTGAAATTTTCGCGAAGATTCATCCAACGGAACCAAAGTTATTGGCAAATCAAACAACGTCCTAACTATAAGTACCTACTGGCGACCACCAGTAGGTAATATGTATATATTATGTATGTATATAATATGTATGTATGTATGTATGTGTAAAAACACATAGACACTTATCTTAAATATACTTACCTTTCGTTGTAAAGGCATCATGTTGTAAAGGTTGTATGTTGAAGGCATTCTGTGGTAAAGACAGCGTTCTAAAGGCTGTCTCTCTTCAAAGATTTCAAATGAGAGTGGAAATTAAAACAACTGATAGCATGCTGTGGGCAGACTGTAAGTTGACTGAACTGTAAAAAAATAGGCAACTGTTCTCTGGGAGTGCCATCAGAGTCAAACTGGAGTGGTATAGTGAGCAAAAGAACGATTTATTAAACCCAGATCTTTGTGATTGGGGGTGCATGTTTTCATTGTTCAGCATTCCATCCATCATTTGTTCCTTTTGCTTTTGTCTAGGTGTGGGCGTCAAATTCCGTTCTGCTCGCGAAACTTGCAAAATTTCTGCATTTTTGCGTTCCGCGCTGAACGCAAAAATGTCGAAACTTCCGCTGCGGAACGGAATTCGGGGGCATGACGGCAGTAGAAAGTACTCCAGTTGAGTAGAGGTATTGCACAAAACGGTGGCATCTTCCTGGATAAATAATGTAGGGCAGGATTCATTCTGGCACAGTGCTCCTGTCACAAAAATTAAACCTCAGCAGGAAGCACTTACAGACATGGATAAAGCAGGTGCCCGAGTTGAAGCTCAAATTCAGTAAAGTATAATTATTCTCCCCATATCTGCCGTAGAAAATTAGCTGTAATCCTTGATGGAGGTCTTTGCATCCAAGAGTTTCTCGAGCGCAATCCCTGTGTAGTTCCTGTGACCAGGAGGCTGCTTTCTCCTCATCTGCTGCTCTGATCGGTCTCTGACACTTCTTAAATAATATAAATAATAGGCATGTGAACTCGCATAGAAACCCCGCCCGTCAGGTCCGCCCCACACACACTAACGGTATGCAACGTCTTCACGCCCTTTCCCCACTATGATGGACAGCTCACTCAAGGGACCTCGGCGCCTTTTGGCGCGGTGACAAAGTTACAGACACACATGGTCAATGGAAACAACTCTTCTGGCCCTTTACGCAGCTGTAGTGAAGGAAAAGCACTTCACATTTACCCAACGAGGTAGCACTTACTGATTAGCCAGAAGAAAGTACTCCAGTCGAGTAGAGGTATTGCACAAAACTGTGGAATCCTCGTGGATACATTTCAAACAAATACCCAGGCACACAACAATTTATTATAAGACAGTGTGTCAGTGTAGACACATATACACTCTAATAAATAAGCCAACAAAAATGCAATAGGTTTTTTGTATAGTTTGGAAACAGTACGGTCTTTTAATTCTCAAACAAGCCAGCCGACATGTGTTTCGTTGCATACGGAACAATCTTTCTGCGACTCCTTAGGGCTGTGTCCAAAGAAAATGAAACAATAGGTAGTCGCTCAGCCGGTGATAATTCCAACCTGGCTGGGCCCGAGACTAAAGTACTCAGCTTCACGGTATGTTAGAACTAATCGGGTATTTAGAAAACACGTGTGTGGTCCTTGAACATCTTAGATGACGTAAAACTCCTGAACGGTATCACAGGCACTTGCCCGATAGTGGCTCATGTAGAGTGGACGCAGTATGTGGCAATTCTTCTCGTCAGACTTTGTGGGATGAATTGAGGATATACGAGGAACGGATAACTCCTCGTGTTCAAATGATCCCCGAGCTGTACACTGTACGATCTCTTCCCCGCAGGTCGCCGTGTTGCTGGTTGTGGATAAATATGACTTGCAGGATTCATTCTGGCACGGTGCTCCTGTCACAAAAATTAAACCTCAACAGGAAGCACTTACAGACATAAATAAACAAGCAGGTCCCCGAGTTAAAGCTCAAATTTAGTAACGTATTATTAATCAGCCCAAAAAATAGGTGAGCACGGTCGAGGCTGGGCAGGTGTGCTTTCTCCCCATATCTGCAGCCGAAAATTAGCTGTAATCCTTGATGGAGGTCTTTGCATCCATGAGTTTCTCGAGCGCACTCCCTGTGTAGTTCCTGTGACCAGGAGGCTGCTTTCCCCTCAGCTGCTGCTTTGATTGGTCTCCGAACCTATCAAGAGGCATGTGAACACGCAAAGAAGCCCTGCCCCAAAAATCTCCGCGAGCACGTGAAATTCCATTTGTTCACGGAGATTTTTTGCCGTTTCGCGGAATTTTGCGAAAGGCAAATTTGCAAATTGCACCCAGCCCTACTTTTGTCACCCTAAGTGGGAAGAGTATACCCACTCGTCCCAGAAGTGGGACGAGTGCTCACTGCGCCACTGGATTCAATCTAGCATGGCTGATGAGGGGTGATGCCCTGAAACCAGTTCCAGGATGTTTGTTTCTAGTCCAGGGAGCACCCGGCCTGGCCATGGGGAACAGGGCCAAGACTGATTTGCATATGGCTGTGTCCAAACTGGGGTGGCGTTGTGAGCAAAAGAATAATGAATTAAACCCAGTTCTTTGCGACTGGAGTGAATGTTTGCATTGTTCAGCATTCCATCCATCACTTGCTCCTTTTGTCCCCCTAAGTAGGAAGGGTATGTCCAGACGTGGGTCCCGTGCTCACTGCGCCACTGGATTCAGGCTAGCCTAGCTGATGAGGGGTGATGCGCTGAAACTGGTCGCAGGATGCTTGCTTTCAGTCCAGGAAAGACCTGGCTTAGCAGTTTGAGCTAGACTATTCCCATGAGAAACTGGGTCAAGATTGATTTGCATATGGCTGGGTCCAAACTGGAGTGGCGTGGTGACCAAAAGAACAATGGATTAAATCGATATCTTTGTGACTGGGGGTGAATGTTTTCAGTATTCAGCATTCTGTCCATCATTTCTTCCTTTTGCTTTTATCAGAGTTTGAAGCACCATTCCTCCAAGCATCAGGGCAATTGCATCATTCTGTAGCTAAAGATGTGGTAAGTTAAAGGCGCACAGTAAAGTGTTTTGAGGCTCATTCCATGAAATAAAGTATTCTGCGAGGTAATACTGCACGCAGATAATAACAATACCACAGCATGTGATATTACTTCTTCATTTCCAGTTCAGCACCTTGGTTTGTGTGGTAATGCAGCATGTCTCCCTTCTTCTGAGCTTCTAAACTCCTGGTGAAATCTGTGTGGCGAACAATGGGAGCATATTATCAAGAAACAGCGTTAACATTATCGGCGCTTTAGATGCAGAAAACTGCCGCTTAAGTGGCGATAATGGGCTTGATAATATGCCCTTGTCAATTCCCATAGAAGTCCGTGTTCTGGTGTGAACATGGGCTTCTTTGGGCATTCTCTACGGCGTATTATCAAGCCCATTATCGCCGCTTAAGCAGCGGTTTTCTGCCGCTAAAGCAGTGATAATGTTAACTCTGTTTCTTGATAATATGCCCCAATGTGTTCTCCAGATTCAGCCCAAACTCTAATCTGAGGGAATTTACGGTGCCTAGGGAATAAGAGTTATGTGTCTAAAATAATTCAGTGACATACAGTAAAACATGTTTTTGTGACATTTGTAATAAAGCTTGAAACATTGAGAGAACATATTTGAACCAGTTGTTGTTAAATGGTTGCACAGATTGATGCTGTGGTGGCGCTGAGTGATGTTGTGTTGCGGTGAGTGATGCTGTGGTGTTCAGTGATGCTGTGGTAGTGTATAGTGATGTTGTGGTGCCCCTGAGTGATGCTGTGGTGGTGCTGAGTGATGCTGTGGTGATGCGATAGATAGAGTGTAATTATGTGGCATGTAACTATGTGGCACTGAGTGGTATTTGGAGTGTATGTTGCATTGAGTGCAGTGTAATTATGTGGTGTGTAATTATGTGGCACTGTGTGTGTGGGGTTGTGTGCGTGTGGGGTTGTGTGTGCGTGTGGGGTTGTGTGTGTGTTTGGGGTTGTGTGTGTGGGGGGGTTGTATTTGGGGATTGGTATGTGTGGGGGGTTGGTGCGTGTGGGGTGGGGGTGTGCATGGGATTGTGTGTGGGGTTGTGTGTGTGGGGGGTTGTGTGTGGCGGGGGTTGTGTGTGGGGGGGTGTTGTGTGTGGGTGTGTGTGTGGGGGTGGGGGTGTTGTGTGCGTGTGGGGGTGTGGGGTTGTGTGTGCATATAGGGTTGTGTGTGTGGGGGGGTTGTGTGTGTGTGTGTGTGCAATAAATAAAAAAAACAGAGGGAAGAACAAGTGACTTATGTGTAGGAGAAGCATTATGCTTTTGCATTTCCCTCCATACCTTGGCCAAAAACAACTGGCATCCTGATGACTCCGGCTGGTGCATTAGGTGACTTGAGTGGCATGCCCTTTTCATTAATACCAGATCCAAAATGTCACATGCAGATGTCGTGTAAGTTACTAAGTTAGAGCTTTTTTCGGTGGATACTCTAACTGCAGATTCCTCACATGGCCTTAGACCGAGTAGGTCACGGAGAAGCCACAATGTCAGATATATTTGCAACGTAATAGTGGAGAAATAAACAATAGCAGAAACAAGAAGTTTTTTATTTCTTGGGAACAGTATGTCTGCTTACAATGCTGCCTCGTGGCTCAAACATTCACCTTGCAACTTTGATGGATACGGAACTGAGGAAGAACTTTCACAGTGGCCTCCCCTTACTGCGATACCTTTGTGAGACATGGATAGCCACGTGGTCCTCTAAAAGGTGCGCGCCCATGGCAACAAAATACTTGCAAGATGTTAAAGAAAATTAGACGGATACCCGCATTCCTGTGGTGAGGCATCTCACCCGCACGCCCCTTGATAACTATCTGAGCATCAAAACCAGTAAACAATGGTGCTCCAATTGGTACATAGAAGAGAGACGCATCAAATAAAGCCCCTCATGACATGGAGGAACTTCCTCTTTTTCTGTAGTTCACTGAGTACATCACGATACTAGAGCCGTTCGGGTGCTACCATTGGTCAGACGTGTCAGAAGTGCAGCGTCTGGTACCACCCCCTGAGGTGTGCAGTGCTCTGTCTGCCAGACTACGCAGGCGCGGCTGGGAGCCCCCGGAGGGTGGTTGCTGTGCTCTGCGCCCTCTTCCTGCTCTGCCAAGGCGGCCCGCGCGTCAGGACCAGACTCCACGTTTTTCCCGTAACGCTTGGTGGTCGCCACTCGCGGGTAAGTCGGTTGGCGGGATGTGGCCTCTTGCAAAGAATGCTCAGTCGTCGCTGGCCTCAATGACTAGGGAGTTTTTCGGGAAGTGGCGCGCAGTGCTTATAGGGGACACGCTGACCCATAGGCCATGCTGCTGTGGTGTGGGCAACAGTCCTTGTTGCCAGAGACGGCGGAAGCCGACAGTCGTGACTCCCATAGTACGAAACGAGTCAGCTGCTTCGTTCTGGCGGAGACTCAGGAACCCCATCCCATGTTAAAGTCAAGTAATCAGTTGGCCTGGACCTGTTCAGGTTATTGTAAAAGGCTCCGACGACCAGCGTGGTGTGGTTGGGCAGCTTCTAAAATACTGTACTTGTCTGGCTCAACAACTTGTTTATTCATTTGCGATAACAAGCAGAGTCTGCAGCTGCTGGTGGGGCGAGGGAAATCGACTTCGGTGAGTGTTGACGGGCCATGGAGCCGACGCCGGAGAGGGGAGGGAAAGTGAAAGTAAGTGCATGAGGCTTGCAAGGGAGACAGGAGATGGGCACAGCGCGTAACTGTACGTGGTGAACGCGCGCGTCCACATATCCGATACGGCCTGTAGGCTGCGCGTGCCCATCTCCTGTCGCCCTTGCAAGCCCTTGAAAGCATAGTCGACGACAATAGGTCGCCTTGGCGACAGCGCTTTGTGCTTCGAGACCTAAAAAGTCCTCACAGAATAATTAAAAGACTCCGTGTACTGCCGCCAGTAAAAGATCCAACCAGGTGGGCGGGGCTAAAGCTGGACAGGGTGGTAGCCAGGAGGGACTAAAAAGCCTCACTTACAATGTGAAGCCAGCGTTTAGCATGGAAGATGATGCAAGCCAATTGAAAGAGGGGGCAGAGCCTTCACTCCACTTCTGAAAGTGAATCGATCACAAAAAGCCTTGCAGAGCGAGCAGCACGCATGCGCTGCAACACAGGTCTGTGAGACCTCAAAATTAACGCTTGGCCCGCAATGTAGTGTAGTGTCTAGTGTTTGGCAATGTACTGGCTTGCCAGCCACTCCCCAAGGGCTGGCCTGTCCCACTCACCCACACCTATCCATCCATCTATCCATAACAGGTGACACCGGTCAAGTGACCCTACTAATAAAAGAGGCTGGGTTCAAGTGCCCTGGGCGAGATCCTGGTACTATAATCATGTGTCTGTATCCTCTATGCCTCCATGCGGGCGTAGGGTCTAAGACCCTACAATGGTGGCTAGCGGGGCTAACCCCACGTGTTTCAGGCCTGCAGGTCTGCATATCCTTATTGGGGGGAGTAGCCAGAGAATGAGGCACCGCAGCACCTGTTGCCAGCCCGACAGCACCCAAGACACAGCAGTAATGAGGCCCCCCAGAGAGGCCTGCAGCCGCCCGCCGCAATGACTGGCCTTGAGGTGAGAGAGAAGAGACTAGTCCGATGTCCCCGCTGCTGCAGCTTAGTGGCTGCATGAATCAGCGGGTAGCATGATAAGAAGGGGTCCATGCCGACAAGAGAGCGTGCCCCGGACTCCCTCAAGTTACAGCAGACCCTGTGACTGTCTATGCCCCCCACTACCTGCTGAGGCACCCGCAAGCAGCCCTAGTCTGTCGACGTCTGTTCAGATGGGCAGGGGAGTGGGAGTGGAGCTCCTTCCCAATAAGGCGCATGCAAGACACCAGTGAGCCAAGTATGTAATGTGAGGTGCTCCAGTAGTCAAATCGGCACACGAGACAAGGCTGAGTCCACATCAACCTTGTGGCAAGCCCTGCAATTGCAATTATTGCAGCAGCCTCTCCGTGAAGCACTGAGACAACCGGTGTGCAAATGGCCGACCACAAGTGAGGACGGTGGCTACAGCGCCACCTGGCGACAGCCCAATGCATAGCACCAACACAGACCCACACTTGAATCTACAGCCTGCGGTATGGAACGCCTGCACAGAATGCACCACATTTGTTCCCACAGATCCTGC
The DNA here is from genome assembly GCF_964261635.1 of Lissotriton helveticus. NCBI lineage: Eukaryota > Metazoa > Chordata > Amphibia > Caudata > Salamandridae > Lissotriton > Lissotriton helveticus. The sequence continues at coordinate 1,517,416,580 of NC_136068.1, read as the reverse complement.
ATAAGTTGCAAGTCCCACAGCCTCAGAAAAGCTGCTGCGGACTCCTGCAGTATTCACAGTGCTATCCAGCGGTGGTTTGCTGCACCGCACCTACCGTGGGGGACTGTTAAGTGATTAGACTGGAGGAATTAGCACCCCGCTGCGCTGCAAACACTACCGGCAGCAGCGCAATCAGCAAGGAAGAGAGATGCCCTGCTGCACGTACCACAATGCCTGCAGCAGAACCGCACACAAACAGGAGTCTGTTGCCACTTTGCTCCAGCATGTACTGTGCTGCTCTCTGTGAAGAGAGAGAGAAGTGTGTGCCCCTTAGTGGCAATAGGCCACCACAGCTAGAGACTGCCAAGAGAGCACCACACACCCCCTGTGGGCTGCCTAACCTTTTGAAGGGGAGAGACTGTGAACCCCTGCAGAGAGAAAGCCCCCAGCAAACCCCAAGCTGCCCAGCCTAGAGTAGTCCAGCCAAATTAATGGAACTGAAGGCAGCCAAGCTCTGAGCAGCAAAGCCAAAATGCAGCAAGCCCTGCCAGCAAGCCAGCAAGCACACGCAAAGCATGAGGAGCACTGGGCGCTGCACGCCCCCCTCACCCACTGCCTAACACCACGTCACCTGAAGTTAATAATGCTGCACGCCCACTAGTGGTAAACGGCCACTTCCACAAGAAAGAAGAGCAGGCATGCAAGGCGCCAACAGAGGATGTCCACAGAGAGACTATCACTGCTTAACAGATCATCAGCTCACAGGAACACACCCAGCAGAAAGAGGGATATAGAGCACAAGATGAGACGTGCCCAGAGGGTCGTTCCTGGAAATAAGACAGCACAGGCAAGAGCCCTAGAAAGAGAGAACCCTCAGAGAATGAGAAGTAATGTTAAAAGAATGAGGCAGCACAGGCTGGCCGCCCCAGCAGAGAATGGCCACCGTTGGCCGGCCACAGCAAGTCACATGGAGTGACGGACCATTCCAAGCATGCACGCACTCAGGCAGGAACAAAAGCTGCTACGGCCAAGCCACAGGCACAAGCACTACGCCCTCGAGTAAAGAAGAGAAGACGGAAGAAAGGTGACCCTCCTTCCTGGGAGCGGGGCACCAAGAAGATCCCAGAGGAAGGGACTGGACCCGTGAGAGGTCCACGAGGAAGCGAAGAGTCAAGTACTACCGACAGGAGAGGACCTGCTGGAGGTCCGCGCCGAAGAACAGAAACAGTCCTATGAACAGGACAGGACGAGGGAGGCCCATGTGAAGTGAATGTCAGAGCAAGAGGCCTGGTCAGAAAAGACAAGAGCGTGGCATGATGCCACATCGTGAAAGAGTTGAAGAGAAGAGTGGCAAGATGCCACAGTATGAAGAGAAGAGAGAGAAAAGTGTAGGACAGACCTATCACACTGAAGATCCCGACAACTACGGGTCTGCAGGAGAAAAAAAGAAGAGCGACAAGACCAAGGACTCGCAACTACCAGAGAGTGCATTCAGCACAAGAATGCCACTAGGGTGCAGCGACGCCATTGGAGACAGCCCAGAGAGAGTACCGAAAGTAAGCCGCCGGAATGTGCGAACCACGTATCTGCCCACGCTTCACAGTGCGACCGTCCAGCCACCAGTCACCGGAGATAAATGGCATCCCTGCTAGCGACTGCACATGCCAAAGAAGAAGAACCAAAAGTGACTACGAAGTCCATCAAGTCATCCTCACTCCAAGCAAGACATTGCCACCTTTCGCACAAGTTGTCCTATGGTAAAATCATCCTCATTACCATGTGCATCACCAGAGCTACCCAAGGAGAATCAAACCAACAGAGTGGAGCAAAATGCCTGCAAAACATCAGGAGTGTGGCGATTCTGAGATCCAGGGGACGGAATTCCTGCTATGCAGAAAAAACGGGAAAAGTCCTTCCAACTACAAGTCCCAGACTGCCTTGGGGTTATCTCATTGGACTTAAGCCCTTCCTCTGCAAGGGGAAGGTGCTTGTCAATTAATCTGTTTGAGCATCAAGGAAGGGCGGATGGTGTTCCTCGCCGGATTCCAGCGTGAAGATTAAAGCCTCGTGGAAGCCTGTTTTGTCCTGGATTCGAGTTCTGGAGTACCGGCTGGTATTCGTAAATAATTGTGAGATTTATCTTGTGGAAAGTGCGGGCTCGCCTTTTTCCTGAAATGAACAGTAATCCCTGACATTTGATTTATTGTTTCCGCTAGTTAGTTAGAGAAGCCGCGGCGTTTGTGAGAAGCACAAGACGCTTCTGTTCAACACGCGAGAAAATAAAAGCGTGTTTATTTCCTGAAACGCGACTGGGTTGTGGACGCGTTCAGGGAATACGCTTATAGTTTTGTAGAGAGGTTTTTTTTGAGAGCAAGCAGGTACAGAACTACGTGAGAAAGCCGCCTGCTCTTTTTCTCCTGGAAATCAATAATTCTAAAAAACTGTCAAGTTTAACTTTCCTTCATCCCGAGACAAGGACTCTGTTTGTGGTTATTTAATTCCTCGTATTGTGTCAGTAACAATACAAGGATAAAGAAGAAAAGAAGTTCCTTTCTTTCCTGTGAATTGTACTCTGGTGAAGTTCGTGTTTTTTATCTGCTTCTTGAACCTGCATTCTGGGATTTGTTCTGGTTCTGGCGCATCTGATATAAAGACTGGGTTTACTCTGGAAGTAATATATGATGGGAATTGAGGAATCTTGGTGAGTGAAAGAAAGGCACTTGCACAATACAATGAGCAGAGGTCATTGAATATATAAGTAATTGTGTGTTTTGTCATCCCACCTGCAGCCTTGAAGGTAGACTAGACCCAGCCCAGAGTGTTAATCATGTCCCTGTGAGAAGTCGTGGGAATACCCCTTCATCCTCTTTCCCTTTTTTCCTCTGGGGTGCGAAGTCAGGCAGAGTGTTTAAAATCCTCTGCTGGGGGTCGTGCTGTGAGGAAATAAGGGACTTAGCATCAGATATCGTCTCTGCTTGGCCCCAGGAAAAGGTTAGTGGTGTTCTTGTTTCTTGCGCTACTGCCAGTCACGACAGATTGACAAGCCCAAGTATACAAGCCCGGCCTAGACGATGAATATAGAAAGTGTGTTGAATTCTGTGGTGGAGAGCCTTGCGGCTCTACAACAGGAGGTCACTACTTCTAGAACTGAGAATCAGGTGTTATATAAGGAAGTGGGTGTGCTTCGGAAGGAAGTGGCAGGGTTAGCTCGAAAAAACCCGGGAGGGGTTTCTTATATAAAACCAGCCACTTTGCAACCCCCTGCATCTACTGTTTCCCAGGGAGCTGAAGGGGGTGGGTTCTCTCTGTCCTCCCCAGCCACATCCTCCCCTTCTGACACTGTACCAACTGTTCATGTGATACAAAACACTGGTATTCCTTTAGCGCCCCCTGAAAGGTTCTACGGGGATCCCCGTAAGTTCGAGACATTTTTAAATCAGTGTAGGCTGCACTTTTTGTGCAAACCTGGGGTGTTTCAGGATGATGCTGCAAAAACGGCGTTCATGATGTCGTACATGGGAGGCAATGCATCAAGTTGGACTATTCCCTTGTTAGAGAGAAATGATCCTGTGTTACACAGTTTCGAGGACTTTTGTTCGGAACTACGAAGGCTATTCGATCGAAAGCTACATATGTTGTCCTTGGATAGAGAACTATTAACATTGCGACAAGGGTCTCAAGACTTGCTTTCATACATCACATTGTTCAATCGACTAGTGGTCGAAACAGAGTGGCCTACTGCAAAAAGAATATCCATCTTCTATCAAGGGCTACGAGGAGAGCTTAAAGACGTGTTGGCACAGGTAGTGCAGCTCCCTACTACCTGCGAGGAACTTATCGATTTGACAGTCCAATTAGACCATCGACTCCTGGAAAGAAGGGGTGATCGGAGCAGAGGGGCATACCACTTGGTCAGAGTCCAGAGTGGGGATGAGTGGAAGACCGCGTTTCGAACAAAATTCGGTTTGTTCGAGTATAGAGTGATGCCCTTCGGGCTTTGTAACGCCCCTGCCGCCTTCCAGTATTTCATGGATGAAGTATTGAGAGGTTGTCTGGAAACATTTTGTATAGTATACATCGATGACATTTTGATCTATTCATCTACCCTTCCTGAGCATGTGGAGCATGTGAAAACCGTACTCAGTAAATTGCAGCATAATTCTTTGTATGCTAAGCTCGAAAAATGCCTGTTTCATGTTACTGAGGTTGCATTCCTCGGTTACATCATCAATGCAAAAGGATTCCAAATGGACTCCAGTAAGATCGAGGCTATCATTGGCTGGAGTACTCCTCAAAACGTTAAATCCGTTCAGAGTTTCCTTGGCTTTGCCAATTATTACAGACGGTTTATTAAAGATTTCTCCAAGATAATCCATCCTATTTCCAGCTTGTTGAGAAAAAATACACCGTTTGTATGGAACAAGGAGGCTGCTATATCTTTCCAGTACTTGAAAGATCAGTTTACTCGAGCCCCCATTCTTCGCCATCCGGATCCTCAGATACCCTTTGTGCTGGAAACAGATGCCTCTCAATTTGCCATAGGGGGAATTTTATCACAACGCCATCCTGAAACTGGCCAATTACATCCTGTTGCCTATTACTCGAAGAAACTCACTCCTTGTGAGATTAACTATTCCATTTTGGATAAGGAACTTTTGGCAATAAAAAGGGCATGTGAGGAATGGCGTCATTACCTATTGGGAGCTGCTCATACAGTTGAGATCTACACTGATCATAGAAATCTACTGTTCTTGAAAACAGCAAAGGCGCTTACGCCTCGGCAATTGAGATGGACATTATTCTTCTCAGATTACGATTTTGTTATTAAGTACAAACCTGGGCCACAGAACGGTAAAGCGGACGCCCTGTCTCGCATAGGCAAAACTGAGGAACAACGTGCAGTGAGTGAAGAAGAACCCCCGCTAATCCTGAAAGAATCAAGTGGTCAACCACCCTCAATAGCTTTGTTGGCTACACAGGAATTTTTGGAAGATGTGCGTGTAGCTCTTGCAGATTCGGAAGTACAGGAATGGGTGCAAGAAGATCCTGAACACCGAATGGAAAAAGACGACCTTGCCTACCATGGGTCCGCTATCTATGTCCCTACTGAGATCCTGCAACTACAAGTATTGAGATGGATACATGATTCCCCCTTGGGCGGTCATTTGGGGATCTACAAGACCATTGCTGGAGTGGAACGTGAATTTTGGTGGTCCAACCTTAGGGAAGATGTGAGGCAGTATATCAAGAACTGTGCTGTTTGTATGCAAGGAAAATCCGTCCATGTCAAACCAATTGGACTTCTGAGACCTCTACCTATTCCCCCTAAACCTTGGCACACGTTGTCCATGGACTTTATAGTCGAAATGCCACCCTGTAACGATAAGACCGTGATCCTAGTTGTCGTAGACCATTTGACAAAAATGGGACATTTTATTCCGTTGACTGGTCTTCCCACGTCAGCTGAACTGGCACAGGTGTTTCTGCAACATATCATTCGAGTATTCCTTGTGTGCTCATTACGGATAGAGGAACTCAATTTACTTCCCGATTCTGGAAAGCTCTTTGTAAGTCCATGGACGTCGATGCTCGACTCTCTTCCTCTTACCACCCCCAAACTGATGGCAAAACGGAACGTCTGAATCAGACGTTGGAGCAGTATCTTCGCTGCTTTCCTCTGCAAAACGATATGGACTGGACTATGTTAATTTGGATGGCTGAGTTCGCCTACAATAATGCCATTCATTCCACATTGGGTTGTTCTCCTTTTTTTTGTCTGTATGGCTATCATCCTAATGCACTTCCTTTTGAGGTGCCCGTACATTCTCCAGTACCCAGCATTCATGAACATCATGCCCATCTCAAAGCTGTGCTGGTTGCTGCACGGAACAACCTGGCGCATGCGCAGTCTTCCCAGAAACGCTTTGCTGATAGGAGGAGAACGCCTGCACCCGACTACGGGGTGGGGGACAGGGTGTGGCTTTCCACTAGGCACATACATTTGAAAGGGGAAAATAAGCTGAAACCTAAGTATGTGGGGCCTTACAGCATAGTGGAGGTTATTAACCCTGTGGCTATGAGATTGTCCCTCCCTGATTCATGGAAGATACATCCTGTTTTTCATGTCTCCCTTCTTCAACCTTGTCCTGTTAGTTCTAGACTTTTGGATAGGCCACTTCCTATTGACGTTGATGGGCAGGAGGAATATGAGGTACAGGTTCTTCTTGATTCCCGTATGGTTAGGGGTCGGATTCAGTACTTGGTGGGTTGGAAGGGATATGGACCTGAGGAGAGGACATGGGAGCCTTTGGCCAATCTGAAATGTCCTGAGCTGATTGCTCAATTCCACGAGAATTATCCTGGGAAGCCTGGACGACCGCCGGGTCGGCTGTCCTCGAGAGGAGGTTCTGTGGCGATTCTGAGATCCAGGGGACGGAATTCCTGCTATGCAGAAAAAACGGGAAAAGTCCTTCCAACTACAAGTCCCAGACTGCCTTGGGGTTATCTCATTGGACTTAAGCCCTTCCTCTGCAAGGGGAAGGTGCTTGTCAATTAATCTGTTTGAGCATCAAGGAAGGGCGGATGGTGTTCCCCGCCGGATTCCAGCGTGAAGATTAAAGCCTCGTGGAAGCCTGTTTTGTCCTGGATTCGAGTTCTGGAGTACCGGCTGGTATTCGTAAATAATTGTGAGATTTATCTTGTGGAAAGTGCGGGCTCGCCTTTTTCCTGAAATGAACAGAAATCCCTGACATTTGATTTATTGTTTCCGCTAGTTAGTTAGAGAAGCCGCGGCGTTTGTGAGAAGCACAAGACGCTTCTGTTCAACACGCGAGAAAATAAAAGCGTGTTTATTTCCTGAAACGCGACTGGGTTGTGGACGCGTTCAGGGAATACGCTTATAGTTTTGTAGAGAGGTTTTTTTTGAGAGCAAGCAGGTACAGAACTACGTGAGAAAGCCGCCTGCTCTTTTTCTCCTGGAAATCAATAATTCTAAAAAACTGTCAAGTTTAACTTTCCTTCATCCCGAGACAAGGACTCTGTTTGTGGTTATTTAATTCCTCGTATTGTGTCAGTAACAATACAAGGATAAAGAAGAAAAGAAGTTCCTTTCTTTCCTGTGAATTGTACTCTGGTGAAGTTCGTGTTTTTTATCTGCTTCTTGAACCTGCATTCTGGGATTTGTTCTGGTTCTGGCGCATCTGATATAAAGACTGGGTTTACTCTGGAAGTAATATATGATGGGAATTGAGGAATCTTGGTGAGTGAAAGAAAGGCACTTGCACAATACAATGAGCAGAGGTCATTGAATATATAAGTAATTGTGTGTTTTGTCATCCCACCTGCAGCCTTGAAGGTAGACTAGACCCAGCCCAGAGTGTTAATCATGTCCCTGTGAGAAGTCGTGGGAATACCCCTTCATCCTCTTTCCCTTTTTTCCTCTGGGGTGCGAAGTCAGGCAGAGTGTTTAAAATCCTCTGCTGGGGGTCGTGCTGTGAGGAAATAAGGGACTTAGCATCAGATATCGTCTCTGCTTGGCCCCAGGAAAAGGTTAGTGGTGTTCTTGTTTCTTGCGCTACTGCCAGTCACGACAAGGAGACTGACAAGGCACTCCTGGAGCCATGAAGGACCAATTATCTAAATAACCTCTGTTAGACCCCACGTGCACGTAAGTCCTGCTGAAGAGAGCCCACCCAACCATTGTGTCACCTACCCTTGTGGTTGCACGTTGCAAGTGAGGTTCCCTGCAGTCCCGTGGCAACCCAGTGAAAAGGGCCTCAAAGAAATTTTACTTTGAGGGAATCCCAGCACTAGAGTTGAGTCTGAAGCTGTTCCAATGACATGCACCGGGAGTCCTCAGAGAAACACGTCCTGACATTGCACTGTCGGCAAAGTGTCTGCAGGTTTGGCTTTCACGGAAGCCAGGGTGCCTCCAAAGAAATCTCTGCAGTAGACTCCACCTCTGATGCACTCTCCAGTTTGAAATGTTTGAATGACTCCAACACCATGTGAGCAGGCGGGACCAAATAACACGGCATAGGTGGACTGCAACCCCACGGACATGTGATAGAGAGATCCAAACTCCATCCACCTCACATTCAACCCCAGAGTGACCTAGTGAAATTATGGAAACGTGCCGTGATGCCGGGTGCTCCCAGCTGCCCCTGTTCCCCAATCCTGCACTGTCCAGCAGACTGCCAAGAGAGACTCAGTGGTGTTTCGTTGTTTACTCACTTCCACAGGTTGGACTTGTTTATTTTCAATAAAGTTTGGGAGGGATATAGTGTCCTTCTGGGCACATTCCAGTGTTTGGCACTGTACTGGTTTGCTAGCCACTCCCCGAGGGCTGGCCTGTGTCACTCACCCCACACACACAACCACCACCTGCGTCACGGGTCAGGTGATTCTGCTAATAAAAGGAGCCGGGCGCACATGCCCTGGGCCAGTTCCAGGTACAATAATCATGTGCCCGTGTCATCTGTATGCTTGCATGCGGGCCTAGGGCCCGAGGCCCTACAAGTGGCATCAGCTGTGAAGCACGTGGGAGAACGGAGCGGTCATTCTCTCCTCAGCAATCACTGGGCAACGCTCGGAGTGCCGGTATCTCGGAGTCCCCTGGCACGCTCCTAATTACTGCGAGGGCGAAGCAGAGGACATGAGTTTCAGCCTTCCCAGGACACCTTCAAATTGAAAAAAAAGAAAAGCGGGAAAAGGAGTCAATCCTCGGGTGCTGTGCCGAGCTCCGTCGTCGGACTGTTCAATTATGGCAGCGAGGCGGTGTTTATGTTGGCTTGTCTCCGTCACCCACACAAGCGTGTCCTCCTTTCTAATCAGCCTTGGCTGAGAGCCCACTGCTCGTTCGCTGGTTACGTCCCTTCGTAGCAGCCAAATCTATAATTGGCACAGAAAGCAAACTCTAGTACATGTGATAAAGCAATTATTGGAGCCGTCATTAACGAGTTCATTAGCACCAGAGCACCAATAACAGAATGAATGTGTTTAATTCAGGGGCTCTGAGGGGGTCTGCGAGGTTACAGAGAGCGTGCGGCGCATTATGGGAGCTGCAAATGGAGATTACACAATTAAAAGCAGCAGCCGAGCAGCTGCCTGCGCAGCGCCGACCCGCCAATCACAGCGCGTACTGGGTCACTATGACACTGCGAGCACCGGCTAGCACGTTTAGAGGTTCACCAATCACTGGGCACAACTGCAGCTGCTGGACTGAAAATGTCACTTTCATTGAACTAGCGTCCCGTGTGCGACACTCACCGGCTTGCCACAATAATTATTATACTGATACTTACTATTTATATCACAGACGAGGAAGAGAAAAACAGAGTTGCCTCATGGTATTGGAATCAAGCTGAATAACATAATAAAGCTGAAATAAATCAAGTTTCAGAACGTCACATGACTGCTGTAAAAACGCTACCAAAACAAGACGTCAGCGTTTAGTTGCTTCGGCCGTGGAATGGATCCCCAAAAAAAAAAAAAAAGAAGAAGCTCGTGAGTGGCGCCGCGTGCGCACCACTGCAAGCATATGTCTTCAATTATGGCGGCGGAGTCTGGCCGCCATAATTGAAGACATATGGGCTTTGGTGTGCGTAACAGACACCAGTAGGCCATAGGCGGAGCTATGTGACCGCCTATGGCCTATTGCGTGTTCTGTTATAAAACAGCACATATGCAAAGCCCAATCAAAATGGACCTTGAAATGCACATGCACGAGCTATGTGGAATTTCAAGGTCCATTTTTGAAACCCTAGTAAAAGGGCTTTTTGCTCGCTTCGCTTGCGAGCCCTAAAAACATCTTAATGCCAGAGTGTGACTGGGGAACTAGGAAACAATCAGAAAGAAACAATGTAAGGGGTAGACACCTTAGATTGGGTCCAGGATTGAAGCGTTCACATACTTCGAATATCTGTTCTGCAACTATAAATTTGTTGTGTTCACTAAACATCTAGAGGCTTATTTCAAGCCCCTTGCGCCACTCGTACGTCACTTTTTCCCCATGATAAAAATGACGCACCGGTGGCGCAAGGGGCTTGCTAATAAGCAGCCCCAGTATTTTTTAAAGTCATGGGCCTGTATTAAATTCAATGGTTACAAATGACAATGAGCACCCAATGTTGCTCCTGCTCCCAATTTTTATATTTTCAGCTACATGCATTTTACGTCTTAATCAGACTGAGTGCTAGTTCTTTTCTCAGATGCTGCATAATTATTGCAGCAGCTGCGTCTGTTGGAGTGGTGTAGAGGACATTGCACCCTACCCAAAAGCAGATATCCTGCTTCCACCAAACATGGAAACTGCCTGCCTACACAGCCCTACCGCTATAAACGATGAGGGTGCAACTCAGAAGTCTTTAACCACAGCATAAATGGAAAGATTTGCGAAGTGCACTGCAGATACCAAAGCCTGGTTGCTAAAAAATAATAAGCAATAAAAAAACAAAAACTAAATCACATTACACAATGGGACTAAATGCTTGTCAATTCCATTTTTCACTGCAAGTTAGTTTAATTAGGCAGCCATTAGAGGGACATAAATATTGTGGGAATTTCGAGAATAGCGAAATCGCAATATCCTGGAGGGTCTGAACAGGGTGGTGGGGTAACAGGCCCCAATCTTAACAAAGCTCTTAGAAAGTTATTATATATATATATATATTCACTGAAAAAACCATAGGTTATAGACCATATATAGTTAGGAATTAGCATTTACAAAACCTTATTTTACTCACACAAAACCATTGAAATTCCATATATAGTTAGTTGCACTAACTATATATCGCGCACCCGCAATCCACTGCTGATGATGTCACATATTACATCATTCATGACATGGTCAGTGACATCACTGATGACATCACTGATGACATCTCAAATGACATCACTGATGACATCACTGATGACATCACTGATGACAACATCCAGTGACTGTATGTTTCTGTAAAGTTAAAATGTGTCTTACATATTGAAGAATGAGTGGAAGTATAAGTGTCTGGACAAAGGATTTAGTAGGTGCATGACTGAATGTATGAGTGAGTGATTAAATGTGTCTCACTGAGTGCATGGGTTAGTGACTAAACTGTCTTAATTTGTGCATCATTATGTCTGTTGTTCTGTAAACTGCTGCATGTGTTGATCAGTAGCTATATGATTAACTATATGGGTTACTGATTGATTGTCCAAGTATTTGTATGGGAGACTGAGTGTGTGTGTGGCTGGCTGGGAGGTGTGTGACTCTGTGCAGATCAATGTGTACTTGTATCAATGATTGTATAAGAAGGTAAGTATGTGTTAGTATATGTTTGAAAATGTAAGGTGCTCTATGTTTAACTGTATAGACAAGAAAATGGAAGTGTCATTGATTCTTTACAGGACTGACTAGGTGTGTGAGTAACTCCATGGATGAGTGGCAGACTGTGAGTGTCTGTATAGGTGTATGAGTGCATATGATAGTGTTGTAAAGATGAGTGATTGTATGTATGAATGATTGTATGGGTGAATGAGTGAATGTGTGTGTAGACATAGGAATCAGTGAGTGCGTATGTAGTAACTAGTATTGGTGTGTCAATGGTTTCAAAAATTATACTCTGTATTTAACACTGGGTGAAACAGAGGTTATATTAAAATGTGAGGAGATGCATTGTATTGTCACATGAATGATATCATCAGTGATGTGGTCATTGATGTCAAATGAGATGTCATCAGTGATGTCATCAGTGATGTCATTTGAGATGTCATCAGTGATGTCATCAGTGATGTCACTGACCATGTCATGAATGATGTAATATGTGACATCATCAGCAGTGGATTGCGGGTGCGCGATATATAGTTAGTGCAACTAACTATATATGGAATTTCAATGGTTTTGTGTGAGTAAAATAAGGTTTTGTAAATGCTAATTCCTAACTATATATGGTCTATAACCTATGGTTTTTTCAGTGAATTTTCAAGGTTTTGTAAATGCTAATTCCTAACTATATATGGTCTATAACCTATGGTTTTTTCAGTGAATTTCATTGGTTTTTTAACAGCTAATATCTGTAGCTGTAAAATGTATTCTTCTTTAAATCCAAAAATATATTTTATGTTTATGAATAATTTTTTTTTAAAATATTTTTTTTTCTTCGTTCCCGCTTCGCGAATCGGGAAGCTTCCCGTTAGCTGACCTTGATGCCGCGAAATAGACCGCAAGCCGGTAAACGTTTCTTTACCGCAACTGCCGCGTTAGAAAACAACATCGTGACGCCTCCCGTCCGCATGACGTTTCACGTTGTCGCGTGATACGTCATATGACGTGCTACGTTAGCGAACTGGTACGCGAAGCGAGTCGCAAAGCGCAGGTTTCTGGAAGCAAACCGGGAGGCCCTGCAAAGCGCTTAACGTAAACACAGCAGGTCATGTGACTTGGTAATAACACTTTTCATTGGTTCATTTCACTTTTGGTTTCCTAATGATGTAAGACTAGGTCATATAATCTAAAATGAACACTTTTCATTGGTTGAGAACTCTTGTTTTTCCCAAATGATGAAAATCCCTCCTTCTTTCCTCACTCTGACTTTCATCATTGTGAGAGAAAGACCCTTTGTTACCAGTGAGCAATGGCTTCTTTAGTAGCTTCAGCTGGTGCTTCCCCACCACCTCCACCACATCCAAGGAAGAGTGGACCACCTGCTCAAGTTATAATTCAACAAGAAGAGGAAGAAGAGGAACAGGACGACGAGCACGAAGAGAGGCAGTTTTTGCCTGAGGAGCCCAGGACGTCTCACCGGAAAGAAAACTTCATTTGGCAATTTTTTTAAATTCCCAAAGGTCAGAAAAAAGTAAATGCAAGATACGTAACTTGCCTTATATGTCAAGATAGACTGTCCAGAGGGACCGAGAAAAAATACAGTTTCGGAAACTACACAATGCATCGCCATATGACTAGGTGGCATCCTAACAACTACAGTGCTGCACAGTTTCGGAACGACCTAGATAATCTCCCTATTATGGCCAGAAGATCTGTTGTACCGGAAGTAACGGGACCAGAGGGCAGGGAGATGGTGCCAAATATACAAATGAGATTTGGTGAAGTAAAACACGTCTGCGTACATTGCAATGGATTCATTTGCTACGGAGAAAGAAGCATCACTCTGATCAACAGAGCTATTGACTATCATATGCAAGTTTGTACGAAACGCCCAAAATAATAAATACTTTTTTTTGTTTTGTTGCTCCTGTTGAGCCCTTTACAATGAATCATTTTCATTGCCCCCTCCAAGAAAAACCCAAAAAAATATAAAACTGTTCAGAAAAATTCAAAAAAAGTAAAAAAATGTTCAGAAAAATAATAAAAAAAATATAAAACAACAAAAACAATAAAAAAAAGTTCTTTTCAGAACTACCTCCCCGTTATTAAAAAATTGGTACAATATTTGGAACTGTGCCAACCTCTATTTCTCGTAGTTCGCTTCCCAGTTCGCTCGCCGGTACGCGAACCGGAAGTGAACCAAAAATTTTTTTTTTTAAAAACAACAGTAAGTATAAGGGAAGGAAACAGACACTTATGTTAAAAGAAAGACAGCTATAAGGGAGTAAACTAGAGATACTATTACCCGTAATCCACTGCTGATGATGTCACATATTACATCATTCATGACATGCTCAGTGACATCATCAGCAGAGGATTGCGGGTTTTTTGGCAACGTGCCTTATCCACGGTTTAATAACGCTGCCTTTTGCTTTATATAAGTTTTCAAATTGTATGAAATATATACCAATAGGTCGTTATGAACCTTTAGGTAGTGCTTTTCTTCATGAGGTCTGGTCGCTTCCATACACATACAGATGTTTCAAAGATGATCAAGAAGTTTATCTGAATGGAGAGGAATGCACTGAGACGCCACATCATTCACTAATGTGTAGGCACGTACAGTTACACGGTTCATGCAACAAACACCGACCAAATATGGCTTGCGTGTTGCAAGGCACGCCAGTTCCTGCTATCATCCCCACGTTCAAGTTGTTGGAAAATGGTAGTTATTTGATGCTCAATAATGAAGATTGTTCTGGGTTAATTAAAAGTATTCCTTTTATCGTAACAGTAAGTGAACGGGTTATTTGCTGCAGAAATGTTCTATTTCCTCCCACACATGAACATAGGGAGTTTTCAATCTCGCCACAAATACCAACCTTGGGAGCAGATTTCAACGGCATGGCAAGAATAAGAGCTCTTTTGTCTCAGAGAGAGGTGGCCTTGAGTTCGGCCCGTGAAACTTTCGTGCTTCACATAGCGAACACCCGTACAGAGGTGCAGACCCTTTTCAATACAGATTTGCCTTTCCATTTCAGCAAGATGGTTCGGACTATCTTTAACGCGTCCTCCACAAAGGCCCTGGCGCACTTTTTTAAAGTTGTTACCAGTGGTCTCGTGACTTCATTTGAGAAAATCTTTGGAGTCATCCCTGCTTTCTTTCATTCTATTTTTTCCACTCTGCTTCGTGGATTCCCATTTTTACTTGCATTACCAGCGGACGCTCTTGTGCTTTTTTACATTTTTAAATATGGATGTCCCTCCTGTGCAAGCTCCCGCCCTGCAGCTGCTGACACTGTTCCGCAATCGCATGCTAGAATATTATGGCACAATGCCGTTGGCGATATTAAGCACGGCATATGAATTATCTTTTCGATTCTCCTACTTCACCTGTGTCCAGCCTGTATTTCACTGCCTGACCTGTGATTTCGATTGGGCCATTGATTTGTGTCTCTGCGGACCGGTTTCTCCTGACGTCGACTTTAATCAGCTGATGACTCCTATCATTACTCACGAGTTGGTTTGTCCTGGCGAAAGGATTATGGCTGTGGCATTGATGCATGGACTAATTGGTCCCTGGAATTTACTGGCGGCAACACAGTCTTTCTTGGAACAGAGCTTTCTTGAAAACCCACCGAGCTGTCCTCTGATGGTGATAGAGGATCCGGTGCTGGGAGAGCACGTATGTTCTTTTCCGCTTTTAAATTGGATGGCTGAACTCTTTTCGGATGAAGACGGTGACTTCCTATTGGAGGCTGTTGCAGCTTATTTTGCATACACAGTTATGTCATAGACCTTTTTCATGTTTGATATGCTGAGTACTAGCATTTCATTGACAATTCATTGACTTATTTGTCAAGTTTTTATTATTTAGCTTGCCTATTGGCTTAAGACTCGATAAAGTACTTGGCTGTTTTATTTTTCTTTAGCATTAAATTTTCCTAGTTTTTAATGCTTTACCTTGCGGACCGTCCATATATAAACTTGCAATCTGCTCTCATGAGATGGCACTTCTATTATCTTATTCAGTTCGTTTCCGGATCATGGGGAGGTGTCATCTAGGTCCTGGATATCTTTACACCGTGTTAAGTTAGCATGGGCTCATTACCGGTTTAAACGCCATTTTTCCTTTTTTGCAACTTCTGCACACGACACTTAGTTGTTGCTTTAGCTTTCAACCTAGTAGTTCATCGTGGTTTACATGAGAATAATATGTTATTGCTCTACTATCTGCTTTGCTTGTTAAACTATATCTGTACAGCGAGTGCTGAAGTTTCAAGAACAACACGATACAGAATTGTTATGAGGTCTGATCTCCACGACTTCATACTCATAACATAAGTGCAACTTCTGCCAATTCTGGGCATGAGGCGGGTTTTATATTGCTTTGCCGAACACACATACACAACAGTTGATGCGGTTCACATGAAGAGAGAGCTGGTGTATGCTGATGTGATTCCTTCAAATCTAAGACACTAAAGTATGGGCACGCCCTAAACCAACACAAAGAGACCTTCTTAGCAAATAATATAATATGTGTATTAGGGAGGGTGAGATATAAGCAGCCGCGGGCCGTGGAGGGAGTTACGGTGGGGCAGGGAGGCGGGGAGGGGGAGGGGCAGGGTGGAGCCCTCTCCACCCTGCCCCTCCCCCTCCCTGCCTCCCTGCCCCACCGTAACTCCCTCCACGGCCCGCGGCTGCTTATAAGTGTTGCTAACTCTTATTCATTTACAGCATGTTAACATACTGTCACCATTCGCTTTTTATGTACTAGTAACTATGCTGGTAATTTTGCTACTGATAATATGTGTACTTGTATTATCTAAGATACTACGCCTGAGAAGACGGCATTAGTAAATAAACATTTCAAATACACATGTGTTCTTCTTAACTCCATGTTCTGGTTTCTAAGAAATATATAACGACCGACTGTTCACGAGTTCCACGTATCCTGAGGTACTATAAGTTCATATTCTGGATTGTCTAAACATTGAGAGTTTGTTATATCCAATGTGACACTGTACCTAGCTTGCTAAGGGGTTTTTGATTACTAAGGTGAGTTTTGGGACACCCTAATTCGCCGAGGTTCCAATCCTCTGTCCACAGTTCTGTGTGAGAACGGAAACCCTGCAACAGGGGCACCCCCGACCCTTGCTGGAGCTTCATCACACTTGCGATACAACTCCAGCAATGCGCCACCTTTACGGCACAGATACATCACGCATCTGTGCTGTTTTTGCCCCATGATGCGCCGCATTGTAAATGCAGCACACCATAGGTGACGGAACAGCGGCACAGAATGACTAACACATCCCTGGTGATGCGCCAGTCATCATAAATCTATCCCTATGCTTCTTATCTTGTTAGAGATGAACCGCCATATGTATCATCAAAGTTTTTTGCATTTCCTAAATAGCGAACTTTAAGGAATAAATAGCGATTCTTTACCATTCCTAGTTTGCGATGAGCTATTTGCTAATTACAAATTACCCATTCATTTCCTTCATTTCCATAGGGCGGTTGGACTCACTTTTAGCTCGAACGGCTGAATGGATTTCCACGAAACTTGGCAAAATTGTAGGGACTGGTAGCCCGATGTGCCTTTGCTATGTCTCAAGATATATGCTCCAGTGGTTTTTACGAAAATTAACTTTGAAAAATATATATTGGGCTACATTGGCCTATATATATGTTGGAGCCCAAATGTAGCCCAATGTAGCCCAATGAAGCCCAATGAAGCCCAATGTAGCCCAATGTAGCCCAAAGATGGCCGCCAGAGACAAAAAAAACAAATGTAGCCCAAATATCAGCCAGATGTAGCCCAACTATAGCCCAGTGACAGAATGACCAATCAGCTTCGCAAACCTCCGTTACGCGAAGCGGAGCGCTGTTACAGATATATATCTTTTTTTGAACGTTAATTTCTCAAAATCCACTGGAGCACATATATTGAGACCTAGCAAAGGCACATCGGGCTACCAGTCCCTAATATTTTACCAAGTTTCGTGCAAATCCATTCAGCCGTTCGATTATTATTATTATTTATTTTT
Source organism: Lissotriton helveticus (assembly GCF_964261635.1). Lineage (NCBI taxonomy): Eukaryota > Metazoa > Chordata > Amphibia > Caudata > Salamandridae > Lissotriton > Lissotriton helveticus. Next base: position 1,517,399,249 of record NC_136068.1, on the reverse strand, counting down.
TTTGCCCCGCGGGGCCCTTTTAAAACCTCCACATCAAACCTAGGGGGTCAGCGAGGATCTACTATGCCCCCTTATGGTCATTTGCCCCTTCGCTTTGGCCTCCTCTTCTCTCTCGATCCTACCGAGAGACAAGATGGCGGCCGCTACGGACTGTTTGGAATGTTTACAGACGCCGGAGAACCAATCAGCTTCGCTTCACAAAGCTCCGTTGCGCGAAAAGTACGCGTACTGGAGCGCTGCCCGGTCCGCAGTTACAGATATATATCTTTTTTTAAACGTTAATTTCTCAAAATCCACTGTAGCACATATATTGAGACCTACAAAAGGCACATCGGGCTACCAGTCCCTACAATTTTGCCAAGTTTCGTGCAAATCCATTCAGCCGTTCGGGCTAAAAGTGAGGCCAACCGCCCTATGGAAAACTCAATGTTAAAAACACGTTTTGGGACCCCCCCTTTTTTCTCAGCCCCCCCTTGACGAACCCCCCCCCAAATTTTCAAGGGCTGCTCAGAAACAAAATGTGCCATTTTCCTGAACATTTCAGCCAATTCCGTCCACAAACGCCAAAGTTATTAGACATAGAATTTTCAAAAATCCCATAGAGAAAAAATCCTAACTATATATACCTACTGGCGACCGCCAGTAGGTAATATATATATATATATATATATATATGTATATATATATATATATATATACATATATATATATATATATTCACAGAAAAAACCATAGGTTATAGACCATATATAGTTAGGAATTAGCATTTACAAAACCTTGAAAATTCACTGAAAAAACCATAGGTTATAGACCATATATAGTTAGGAATTAGCATTTAGAAAACCTTATTTTACTCACACAAAACCATTGAAATTCCATATATAGTTAGTTGCACTAACTATATATCGCGCACCCGCAATCCACTGCTGATGATGTCACATATTACATCATTCATGACATGGTCAGTGACATCACTGATGACATCACTGATGACATCTCAAATGACATCACTGATGACATCACTGATGACATCTCAAATGACATCACTGATGACATCATGACACACCAATACCAGTTACTACATACGCACTCACTGATTCCTACGTCTACACACACATTCACTCATTCACCCATACAATCACTCATACATACAGTCACTCATTATTACAACACTATCATATGCACTCATACACCTATGCAGACAGTCACACACTGCCACTCATCCATGGAGTTACTCACACACCAAGTCAGTCCTGTAAAGAATCAATCACACTTCCATTTCTTCATCTATACAGTTAAACACAGAACACCATACTTCAGTGACATCACTGATGACATCACTAATGACATCTGAAATGACATCACTGATGACATCTCAAATGACATCACTGATGACATCATGACACACCAATACCAGTTACTACATACGCACTCACTGATTCGTACGTCTACACACACATTGACTCATTCACCCATACAATTACTCATACATACAGTCAGTTATTATTAGAACACTATCATATGCACTCATACACCTAGTCAGTCCTGTGAAGAATCAATCACACTTCGATTTCCTCATCTATAGTTAAACACAGAACACCATACTTTTCACACATATACTAACACATACTTACTCTCTTATACAATCACTGATACAAGTACACATTGATATGCACAGAGTCACACACCTCCCAGCCAGCCACACACACACTCAGTCTTCCATACATCCAGTCATTCTTCAATATGTAAAAGTATTTAAACTTTACAAAAACACACAGACACTAGATGATGTCATCAGTGATGTCATTTGAGATGTCATCAGTGATGTCATCAGTGATGTCACTGACCATGTCATGAATGATGTAATATGTGACATCATCAGCAGTGGATTGCGGGTGCGCGATATATAGTTAGTGCAACTAACTATATATGGAATTTCAATGGTTTTGTGTGAGTAAAATAAGGTTTTCTAAATGCTAATTCCTAACTATATATGGTCTATAACCTATGGTTTTTTCAGTGAATTTTCAAGGTTTTGTAAATGCTAATTCCTAACTATATATGGTCTATAACCTATGGTTTTTTCTGTGAATTTAATTGGTTTTTTAACAGCTAATATCTGTAGCTGTAAAATGTATTCTTCTTTAAATCCAAAAATATATTTTATATGTTTATGAATAATTTTTTTTTTTAATATTTTTTTTTCTTCGTTCCCGCTTCGCGAATCGGGAAGCTTCCCGTTAGCTGACCTTGATGCCGCGAAATAGACCGCGAGCCGGTAAACGTTTCTTTACCGCAAGTGCCGCGTTAGAAAACAACATCGTGACGCCTCCCGTCCGCATGACGTTTCACGTTGTCGCGTGATACGTCATATGACGTGCTACGTTAGCGAACTGGTACGCGAAGCGAGTCGCAAAGCGCAGGTTTCTGGAAGCAAACCGGGAGGCCCTGCAAAGCGCTTAACGTAAACACAGCAAGTCTTGTGACTTGGTAATAACACTTTTCATTGGTTCATTTCACTTTTGGTTTCCTAATGATGTAAGACTAGGTCATATAATCTAAAATGAACACTTTTGATTGGTTGAGAACTCTTGTTTTTCCCAAATGATGAAAATCCCTCCTTCTTTCCTCACTCTGACTTTCATCATTGTGAGAGAAAGACCCTTTGTGATCACTGAGCAATGGCTTCTTTAGTAGCTTCAGCTGGTGCTTCCCCACCACCTCCACCACATCCAAGGAAGAGTGGACCACCTGCTCAAGTTATAATTCAACAAGAAGAGGAAGAAGAGGAACAGGATGACGAGCACGAAGAGAGGCAGTTTTTGCCTGAGCAGCCCAGGACGTCTCACCGGAAAGAAAACTTCATTTGGCAATTTTTTTAAATTCCCAAAGGTCAGAAAAAAGTAAATGCAAGATACGTAACTTGCCTTATATGTCAAGATAGACTGTCCAGAGGAACCGAGAAAAAATACAGTTTCGGAAACTACACAATGCATCGCCATATGACTAGGTGGCATCCTAACAACTACAGTGCTGCACAGTTTCGGAACGACCTAGATAATCTCCCTATTATGGCCAGAAGATCTGTTGTACCGGAAGTAACGGGACCAGAGGGCAGGGAGATGGTGCCAAATATACAAATGAAATTTGGTGAAGTAAAACACATCTGCGTATTTTGCGATGGATTCATTTCCTACGGAGAAAGAAGCATCACTCTGATCAACAGAGCTATTGACTATCATATGCAAGTTTGTACGAAACGCCCAAAATAATAAATACTTCTTTTTTTGTTTTGTTGCTCCTGTTGAGCCCTTTACAATGAATCGTTTTCATTGCCCCCTCCAAGAAAAACCCCAAAAAATATAAAACTGTTCAGAAAAATTCAAAAAAAGTAAAAAAATGTTCCGAAAAATAATAAAAAAAATATAAAACAACAAAAACAATAAAAAAAAAGTTCTTTTCAGAACTACCTCCCCGTTATTAAAAAATTGGTACAATATTTGGAACTGTGCCAACCTCTATTTCTCTTAGTTCGCTTCCCAGTTCGCTCGCCGGTACGCGAACCGGAAGCGAACCAAAAACAGTAAGTATAAGGGAAGGAAACAGACACTTATGTTAAAAGAAAGACAGCTATAGGGGAGTAAACTAGAGATACTATTACCCGTAATCCACTGCTGATGATGTCACATATTACATCATTCATGACATGCTCAGTGACATCATCAGCAGAGGATTGCGGGTTTTTTGGCAACGTGCCTTATCCACGGTTTAATAACGCTGCCTTTTGCTTTATATAAGTTTTCAAATTGTATGAAATATATACCAATAGGTCGTTATGAACCTTTAGGTAGTGCTTTTCTTCATGAGGTCTGGTCGCTTCCATACACATACAGATGTTTCAAAGATGATCAAGAAGTTTATCTGAATGGAGAGGAATGCACTGAGACGCCAGATCATTCACTAATGTGTAGGCACATACAGTTACACGGTTCATGCAACAAACACCGACCAAATATGGCTTGCGTGTTGCAAGGCACGCCAGTTCCTGCTATCATCCCCACGTTCAAGTTGTTGGAAAATGGTAGTTATTTGATGCTCAATAATGAAGATTGTTCTGAGTTAATTAAAAGTATTCCTTTTATCGTAACAGTAAGTGAACGGGTTATTTGCGCAGAAATGTTCTATTTCCTCCCACACATGAACATAGGGAGTTTTCAATCTGGCCACAAATACCAACCTTGGGACAGATTTCAACGGCATGGCAAGAATAAGAGCTCTTTTGTCTCAGAGAGAGGTGGCCTTGAGTTCGGCCCGTGAAACTTTCGTGCTTCACATAGCGAACACCCGTACAGAGGTGCAGACCCTTTTCAATTCAGATTTGCCTTTCAATTTCAGCAAGATGGTTCCGACTATCTTTAACGCATCCTCCACAAAGGCCCTGGCGCACTTTTTTAAAGTTGTTACCAGTGGTCTCGTGACTTCATTTGAGAAAATCTTTGGAGTCATCCCTGCTTCCTTTCATTCTATTTTCTCCACTCTGCTTCGTGGATTGGCATTTTTACTTGCATTACCAGCGGACGCTCTTGTGCTTTTTTACATTTTTAAATATGGATGTCCCTCCTATGCAACCTCCCACCCTGCAGCTGCTGACACTGTTCCGCAATCGCATGCTAGAATATTATGGCACAATGCCGTTGGCGATATTAAGCACGGCATATGGATTATCTTTTCGATTCTCCTACTTCACCTGTGTCCAGCCTGTATTTCACTGCCTGACCTGTGATTTCGATTGGGCCATTGATTTGTGTCTCTGCGGACCGGTTTCTCCTGACGTCGACTTTAATCAGCTGATGACTCCTATCATTACTCACGAGTTGGTTTGTCCTGGCGAAAGGATTATGGCTGTGGCATTGATGCATGGACTACTTGGTCCCTGGAATTTACTGGCGGCAGCACGGTCTTTCTTGGAACAGAGCTTTCTTGAAAACCCACCGAGCTGTCCTCTGAAGGTGATAGAGGATCCGGTGCTGGGAGAGCACGTATGTTCTTTTCCGCTTTTAAATTGGATGGCTGAACTGTTTTCGGATGAAGACGGTGACTTCCTATTGGAGGCTGTTGCAGCTTATTTTGCATACACAGTTATGTCATAGACCTTTTTCATGTTTGATATGCTGAGTACTAGCATTTCATTGACAATTCATTGACTTATTTGTCAAGTTTTTATTATTTACCTTGCCTATTGGCTTAAGACTCGATAAAGTACTTGGCTGTTTTATTTTTCTTTAGCATTAAATTTTCCTAGTTTTTAATGCTTTACCTTGCGGACCGTCCACATATAAACTTGCAATCTGCTCTCATGAGATGGCACTTCTATTATCTTATTCAGTTCGTTTCCGGATCATGGGGAGGTGTCATCTAGGTCCTGGATATCTTTACACCGTGTTAAGTTAGCATGGGCTCATTACCGGTTTAAACGCCATTTTTCCTTTTTTGCAACTTCTGCACACGACACTTAGTTGTTGCTTTAGCTTTCCACCTAGTAGTTCATCGTGGTTTACATGAGAATAATATGTTATTGCTCTACTATCTGCTTTGCTTGTTAAACTATATCTGTACAGCGAGTGCTAAAGTTTCAAGAACAACACGATACAGAATTGTTATGAGGTCTGATCTCCACGACTTCATACTCATAACATAAGTGCAACTTCTGCCAATTCTGGGCATGAGGCGGGTTTTATATTGCTTTGCCGAACACACATACACAACAGTTGATGTGGTTCACATGAAGAGAGAGCTGGTGTATGCTGATGTGATTCCTTCAAATCTAAGACACTAAAGTATGGGCACGCCCTAAACCAACACAGAGACCTTCTTAGCAAATAATATAATATGTGTATTAGGGAGGGTGAGATATAAGCAGCCGCAGGCCGTGGAGGGAGTTACGGTGAGGCAGGGAGGCGGGGAGGGGGAGAAGCAGGGTGGAGCCCTCTCTACCTTGCCCCTCCCCCTCCCCGCCTCCCTGCCCCACCGTAACTCCCTCCACGGCCCGCGGCTGCTTATAAGTGTTGCTAACTCTTATTCATTTACAGCATGTTAACATACTGTCACCATTCGCTTTTTATGTACTAGTAACTATGCTGGTAATTTTGCTACTGATAATATGTGTACTTGTATTATCTAAGATACTACGCCTGAGAAGACGGCATTAGTAAATAAACATTTCAAATACACATGTGTTCTTCTTAACTCCATGTTCTGGTTTCTAAGAAATATATAACGACCGACTGTTCATGAGTTCCACGTATCCTGAGGTACTATAAGTTCATATTCTGGATTGTCTAAACATTGAGAGTTTGTTATATCCAATGTGACACTGTACCTAGCTTGCTAAGGAGTTTTTGATTACTAACGTGAGTTTTGGGACACCCTAATTCGCCGAGGTTCCAATCCTCTGTCCACAGTTCTGTGTGAGAACAGAAACCCTGCGACAGGGGCACCCCCGACCCTTGCTGGAGCTTCATCACACTTGCGATACAACTCCAGCAATGCGCCACCTTTACGGCACAGATACATCACGCATCTGTGCTGTTTTTGCCCCATGATGCGCCGCATTGTAAATGCAGTGCAAATGCCGCAAAATTCAAAACTGCAAACTTATTTGTATAAACATACGACTTGAACAATATGTTTATTGAATAAATCAAAGCTGATTTTTTTATAAATTTTTCAATTTTTCACTTCTATTTTGATAGTGACTTACACAAATTTGGTACAAATATTAAAAAATCTGGAGTGCACAAAAAACGTTATTTACAGTGATTATAAACTCGTTGTATATCAGTTAATCCTCATTCATACCTCACTCATCCCGCAACAAAACAACAACTAACAATGAAAACAGGCGGGACGGGCTGAATTCAAACGCCTTGCCACAGCTTGAAGTAAGTGTGTGATACAAATGGTGTATTGTGGTGGTCTGGATGGGTGATATGGTGCAACACTGATTGGTTTCTTTTGATAAACTTTCTAGATCAATCTTTTACTGAACTTCCCAGCTTTTTGTAGCCAAGTGCAAGGTAGGTGAGGTCACTTGAGTTTTGGGGCTAGGCAGCACACAGGAGTTATTCCCCCCTCAAAAAAACCTTTGTTTTTCTATTTCAGATCGGTCCTGATGAGAACTACACAGTAATGTTAGTTCGAAACGCGTAGACCTTTCAATAGCCAAATTGGTTTATTCACAATTGACACAGAAACATTAATTTACATCAAATTGACTGTGAAATCAACATTGGCTTTCTTTGCTGTTCATGTTTACAGCATTTATTGAATCATTTATGTTTTCATTGTTAGTTGTTGTTCAAGTCGTATGTTTATACAAATAAGTTTGCAGTTTTGAATTTTGCGGCATTTGCACTGTTTTTGTTCATTATACGCTTGTGGCAAGCAATGCCGGTGGGAGCCCAGACCCAGTGGTTTTTTGTGCATTGTAAATGCAGCACACCATAGGTGACGGAACAGCGGCACAGAATGACTAACACATCCCTGGTGATGCGCCAGTCATCATAAATGTATCCCTATGCTTCTTATCTTGTTAGAGATGAACCGCCATATGTATCATCAAAGTTTTTTGCATTTCCTAAATAGCGAACTTTAAGGAATAAATAGCGATTCTTTACCATTCCTAGTTTGCGATTAGCTATTTGCTAATTACAAATTACCCATTCATTTCCTTCATTTCCATAGGGCGGTTGGACTCACTTTTAGCTCGAACGGCTGAATGGATTTCCACGAAACTTGGCAAAATTGTAGGGACTGGTAGCCCGATGTGCCTTTGCTATGTCTCAAGATATATGCTCCAGTGGTTTTTACGAAAATTAACTTTGAAAAATATATATTGGGCTACATTGGCCTATATATATGTTGGAGCCCAAATGTAGCCCAATGTAGCCCAATGAAGCCCAATGTAGCCCAATGTAGCCCAAAGATGGCCGCCAGACACACAAAAAAACAAATGTAGCCCAAATATCAGCCAGATGTAGCCCAACTATAGCCCAGTGACAGAATGACCAATCAGCTTCGCAAACCTCCGTTACGCGAAGCGGAGCGCTGTTACAGATATATATCTTTTTTTGAACGTTAATTTCTCAAAATCCACTGGAGCACATATATTGAGACCTAGCAAAGGCACATCGGGCTACCAGTCCCTAATATTTTGCCAAGTTTCGTGCAAATCCATTCAGCCGTTTTATTATTATTATTATTATTTTTTTTTGCCCCGCGGGGCCCTTTTAAAACCTCCACATCAAACCTAGGGGGTCAGCGAGGATCTACTATGCCCCCTTATAGTTATTTCCCCCTTTGTTTTGACCTCCTCTTGTCTCTCGATCCTACCGAGAGACAAGATGGCGGCCGCTACGGACTTTTTGGAATGTTGACAGACGCCGGAGAACCAATCAGCTTCGCTTCACAAAGCTCCGTTGCGCGAAAAGTACGCGTCCTGGGACGCTGCCAGGTCCGCTGTTACAGATATATATCTTTTTTTAAACGTTAATTTCTCAAAATCCACTGGAGCACATATATTGAGACCTACAAAAGGCACATCGGGCTACCAGTCCCTACAATTTTGCCAAGTTTCGTGCAAATCCATTCTGCCGTTCGGGCTAAAAGTGAGGCCAACCGCCCTATGGAAAACTCAATGTTAAAAACACGTTTTGGGACCCCCCTTTTTTCTCGGCCCCCCCTTGACGAACCCCCCCCAAATTTTCAAGGGCTGCTCAGAAACAAAATGTGCCATTTTCCTGAAAATTTCAGCCAATTCCGTCCACAAACGCCAAAGTTATTAGACATAGAATTTTCAAAAATCCCATAGAGAAAAAATCCTAACTATATATACCTACTGGCGACCGCCAGTAGGTAATATATATATATATATATATATATATATATATATATATATATATATATATATATATATATATATATATATATATATATATATATATATATATATATATATATATATATATATATATATATATTCACCAAAACTGGCTCACTTTTCCGGACCCCTGGCGTTCGGAGCGAGATTCCTGGCAGAGTCCCGCCGGTAAACAATTCCACATTGGATCCTTACAAATCCTTTTTTGAAAAATGCACTCGCAGACTTTTCAGTTCCCCAATTGTTTTATGTCAAACACATCCAAGGTTGAAGATATATATATATATATATATATATATATATATATATATATATATATATATATATATATATATATATTACCTACTGGCGGTCGCCAGTAGGTAGTTCTAGTTAGGATCGTTTTCCATAGGAAATCCGCAACATTCTATTGGGAATAACTTTGGCGCCGAATGAGGGATCTGCCTGTAATTTACCTTAACTTTGCCTCGCTGCGCTCCGCTCCTTCCCTGAATGTTTCGGGGGATCCGTCAAGCGGGGGCCGAGATAAAAGGGGGGTCCCAAAACGTGTTTTCCCCATGTTAATTTCCATAGGGCGGTTGGACTCACTTTTAGGCCGAACGGCTTAATGGATTTCCACCAAACTTGGCAAAATTGTAGGGACTGGTACCCCGATGTGCCTTTGCTATGTCTCAAGATATGTGCTCCAGTGGTTTTTACGAAAATTAACTTTGAAAAAATATATATTGGGCTACATTGGGCTATATATATGTTAGAGCCCAAATGTAGCCCAATGTAGCCCAAAGATGGCCACCAGAGACAAAAAAAAACAAATGTAGCCCAAATATCAGCCAGATGTAGCCCAACTATAGCCCAATGACAGAATGTCCCAGAGTGTTCTAAAGAACAACTAGAGCGCTAACAGTCTTACTTATGACAAAAGTATGGCACACCTGAAGTCATCTTGATTGGAATAAAGTGTTATCACTTAAAACATTTAATTTGCAAAGGAACAAAATGAAAGGGTTCATTTTGCCATAGAAATTATGATTAGTGCTGAAGAAAGAAAAATTAGGGCACATTTTGAGTGACTTCTCAAATCCTCTTATATTTCATTGAAAAAATTCTGATATGCAGTCTCCCAAGATGGCCACCAGAGACAAAAGAGCCCAAATGTAGCCCAAATATCAGCCAGATGTAGCCCAACTATAGCCCAATGACAGAATGTCCCAGAGTGTTCTAAAGAACAACTAGAACGCTCACAGTCTTACTTATGACAAAAGTATGGCACACCTGAAGTCATCTTGATTGGAATAAAGTGGTAACACTTAATACATTTAATTTGAAAAGGAACAAAATGAGGGGTTTCATTTTGCCATAGAGATTTTATATATATATATATATATAAATATATATATATATATACAAAAAAAACTTCTTCACACGAAAGAAAGCAGAGGCCACAAGAGGGGAACACCAATGAAGCTGTTTTATTCACAGGATGTGGCGAATGCATTTCGGCATGTTTATGCCTTCTTCAGCGCCCAAGCAGTCAAAATCTTGTCCTTTGCGCAAATGCGCGTCCTGGCACTTATTTTGGTGATCCAAAACAAGCACCGCCCCCAACGAAGGTGTTAGCACACCTGATGCTAGTCCCGTGATCTTCCATGGACTGCAGGATCCAGAATGCACTATGAAGCTCCCAGGTAAGATGTGAGTGGGGGAAATTATGCCGAATGGTGGCGCTTGATGCAGGACACAGCGCAAAGTTCAAAAACAATATTCCTGCTTGACATACCAGTGGAAACAGCCTCCTCGGGTCCCCAACTGCTCCAGCCATGAATGCTCAGGAATCCTTATCAGTGGGGGCAGCCAGGCAATGCTCGCCGCCCTGCATGAGGTGGAATGCCTCAAAACCACCTTCTTTTCCTCCCAACACCCGGGCGGGCCCAGGCTCTCCGATCCCTCGGTGAACAAATATATATATATCCTACAGGGCAGTCGCCAGTAGGTAGTTATAGTTAGGACCTCGTTACCATAGGAAAATGGCAACATTTTATTCACAATAACTTTGGCGGCGATTGATAAATCTTCGTGAAATTTTCAAAAAGAATTCTTTGGTGATATCAGCTCCTATGTTAAAAGTTTGAGGGTGATTCATAAGGGGGCCGAGAAAAAAGGGGGTTTGCTAAACGTGTTTTCATCATGTTAATTTCTAAAGGAAACTTTAGACAAGGCTACAGGTCGAACAGGTGAACGTAATTACCCCAAATTTGGCAGGGAGAAGAGTCTTGGTCTAGAAAGCACAGTTTTGTTTATTTGGTGTACATTTGTTCAGTAGTTTTGGAGAAATATCAAAATTTACAGATATCGATATTTGGGAATTCAGCCATCTGATTGGCTGAAGCGTTACGAGCACGAGCTTGCTGCTGATTGGCTGCGAGCGGTGCGAGCGGTTGCAACTAGGAAGTGTTGGCCACCATTTTGTGATTCCGTTGAAGCGAATAAGGGGAAAAAAGAGCAAAAAACTGTGAAAGAGAAGGGTAGGAGCACTGTAACCTCTGTGGAGTGTTTAGGGTGTGCTGTAGAGGGGGTGCGAAGTGAAGTATTCACCCCTACCTGTGTGAAAGTGGTGGGCTATGGAAATTATGAATGCCTAGAATCTGATGCTGCTAAGGTGAGCGAGTGCGGGACTCGGGGATTAAAGTGTGAGCCCAAATCGTGTGTCTTATGCTGTGAAGTCATGTGCCGTGGCCGCTGCACTAGACTTGTGGAAGTAGTGTCAGCATGTGGTTATAACTACTAGGATGAACTACTGACCCGTACTGGTCTGAAAGTTCTGGGGTACGGAAAATATGTGAGGTACTGTCTAGAGTCTCATGCTGCTAAGCTGAACTGCTGCTGGACTCTGAGATGAAAGCGTGAGTCCAAACTGTGTGTCATATGCTGTGAAGTCATGTGCTCTGGCCGCTGTGCCACATCTGTCCACGTAGTGTCAGCATGTAATTATAGCTACTCGGAGGAACTTTTGTTTCGAACATTGTAACTTGTGTATGGTGCTTAGGGGTTTTTATACAGGGAGTGCAAATGTACATGTGCGCTTATCAAATTAATTTGGTATTTGTGAAGTGCAAACTAATCACTCCTACGGGTGTGATGGCGCTGGTGGCGTAAGCTGAGCTGCTAAAGGAGTCGGGGTAAAGTCGCTGAACTACTGACCCCTACCTGTCTGAAAGTGCTGGGTACGGAAATTAAGTGGTGTATTGCCTAGAGTGTCATGCTGGTAATTCGAGCTGCTGCTGGACCCAGGGATGAAACCGTGAGCACAACTGTGTGTCCTATGCTGTGAAGTCATGTGCTCTGGGCGCTGAGCCACACCTGTCCAACTTATATATGGTGCTTACGTGATGTTGTATAGGGAGTGCGAAGGTAAATCAATACAGTATTTTGTAAAGCACAAACTACTGACCCCTATGGGTGAGTAGAGCTGGTGATCAAATCGAGAGTTCTGTGCTGCAAAGTGAGATGGTGTGGCCGCTGCACCACAGCTGTGTTTAGAATACATTTTAGCGAGGGTCCGGGAGTTGCCGTTACCTGGCCCTAATATAGCGGGCCTAAGTTGAAAGTTATAGGGTGGCTCTAAAAAGAGCCCTTGTGTTCATTAGTTGGAGCTACATATAAGTGCGGATGCACAGCTTCAAGTTATTCAAGAAGTGTACTCCATCACTTCTGTAGATATCAGCCATATCAAAACGTATGTTGATGTTGTAAATAGACCCCATTTTGTGGTCGCTGAGGTATGCAGACACAGCTTTGTTGACTTTCTTCCTAGATTTTTCAATCTGAGGAAAAAATTATTTTGACCATTTCCACTTCTGTCTTTGACATATATTGGAATATACAAATCAATTGTCCAAAGGTGTCCTTCAGAAGCATTTCCAAACCTACCCCAGTCAATGTGCCTAGGTCGTTACCACCACAGTGCACAATCATGAGGTCAGGGTGTTGGAGATGCAAACAGGTTTTAACCAAAAGCAACAATTGGTGCCACTTCAATCCTCTCTGTGGAAACCATTTAATGTACACATTTTGTAAACCTAGATCTAAGTCAATACGTCTCTGTTCTGCATACCTCTTGCACCAGAAAACATAGCCATGTCCAACGATCTGCACTAGCATTTTGAAGGCATGGCTGAAAGGTATGGAAAGATGTCTGTAGCTCATGCAGTTCCTTCCTAGATTAAGAGATATGTTTAAAGATGGGGAACTAGTTTTTTCCCACATACAAAACGATACCTGATTGGGAGATGAAAAGCATTGTTTTTTAAAAGTAGGGTGCACATTCGTTTTGTGGAAAAGCATGTTTGTGATTGGTTAAGAAAAAGCAGTTTGAATGTGGAATACATATTATAGCATACAATTTGCTCAACTCACCCACACCTGCTACTTACATTTGGAAGGCACTGTTCGAACCTAAAACAATCGTGAACTTTTAGCCTGCACGTGCCGTTAAATGTTCGGGAAAATGTTGCAAAAAAATATCGTTAGGTTTAAAAAAAATTAAGAACTTTTAACCTGCACATGTTGTAGAATGTTCTAGAAAGTGTGTTGATAGAATACGTTGCACTGCTGACTTCGATGTGTCGTTGAATATGAAAAAAAACTGTTTATATGGAAAATCAAAAAGAAACTAATAGAGAGATGTTTTGAAACGTGTAAGAATCAAGGAAGTATTCTAATTTGTTTGGTACTTGCATTTATGTGTGGAGGAACAACATTTTAGAAACAGCACCATGAAGAGGAAGAAGCAGGGAGTGGGGGGACGGGGGAGATGGGCACAATGGCACACATGTACAATGAAGTACAGCACAAGTATAGACAAAGACTAGCCAAAATGAAACACACCAACAAGGAGCATAAGTCCCACAACCTGGCAACATCACACCACTGAACGAGCATAGAAGTGAAAACCATGCTGCATTCATACAGGATGTGTAGAAAGGCCAGTCGTGGGTGTTGTGGGATGACTGTGACTGTGGTCATCATGGATGAGATGCCCAGCCTGTGGCTCATGGGCGGGTTCACTGTGTGTTACATTGCCAAAACAGCTGCTCCTCCCTCCCGCCCCTCGCTTTTTGTGCAGTGTGCTGTTGTAACCCGTGCACTCGTACGGCACAGCATTGTAATGTCTATTCCGGCATGTCCCCCGGCATTCGAACTACACCATGAGAGTACCGTTTGGTGGTGGTGTATCCCACTTTACAACATCGTCTGCTGTGGCCCTAGTGACAGGCCAGACCAGAACACAGAGACACACTTACCGCACTTCCTGCACACGAACATGTCCGAGACACCCTTTCCCTTGCCGAATAGGCATACCCCTGCGGTGACCTGTGTACGCCGGACCAGCACACATGTGTTGTGCTTGCAGGAGGATGCGTGCGTAGCTTAATGTCCAGGGTCACTGCCAACGCTGAGGTGACATGGTAACGTCTGCTGAAGACAGCACACTGTGATGTTGCAGGGCCCTTGCCTATCATGCTAACACAATGATCACATGGACACACTTGCTCAGATGCAGGTTTGGTGGGCGTTGGTGGTCCTGGTGTTGTTGCGATGAGCTTTGTGGCCCTCATGGGTATCCCTGTATCGTGCTCATTGACTCTATGGCACGTGTGGGTGTTCTCGTGTGGCTCTTTGTTGTGTTTCCTTTCATGCTATAGGTAGTCGTCCTGCTTAACACCAGCAGAAAGCAGGTGTAAAATTCCTGGTGGTAACGTGGGTTATCGCCGGAATTAATTTCGCATTGCAGTTGTGAAAGTTGTGATGTCATTTTTTCATGTGCAGAACAATATATGAACTGGGCAGTGTATCCTATCAAGATGAAGCCCCTGATGCACTATTCCTAATCAATATAAATACAATGAGATTTCTTCATTGATTTTGTGGATCGACTGTAAGTGGAGGCACTACCTATGTGCAATTCAATACAAGATTTTATTATTTTGAATAAATCGCAATGGTGCACCTCGTGTGTTTTTGCACAGGATGGCTATTCTGCATTTCATTATCTGCACTTTAATGCAACTAAAGTTGAGATAAATTTAACACAGTATTCAGAAGTTGGTGCAAACTGCAGAGATCACCAGTATTCCCGCGATAAGTGCTCCAAAATTTAACACCATGGTGGATACCAGCAAATAACAGTAATAAGAACAAGAAAGAGCCACACAGTAGTTAAGAAAACAACCGGAAAGGTTAATCATTTTTTTTGTCAACTTTATTTTTTTATGAACATATATGAACCATAAACTATTTTTTTTTAAATGTTCTTAATATATAAAAAACAAACCAATAAACAAAATTTAAAAACATAATAGAAAAGAACAAGGTGGAAGAGTGCTGTGGGGGCCATGGATGTCGACGACAGGGCCTGGAAAACAAAGCACAAAATAAGGACGTGTGTAATGCAGTGGCGGTGCGTCCATTGGGGGCGCTGGGGCGTTGCCACACATGCCCCCATTCACGTGGAGACAGGCCAATTCCGAAACGTACCGTTTATCAGCTCACGGCGCTAAATTGCATCGGGACACGCCCGAGGCAATCGGAGCTGTAGGGGGGTTGGGCCGCGCCAGCAGAGGGTTTGAGTGACAGGCAGGCAGCTGACAGCAGCAGAGTGCGCATGCTTGAGTTAGGGCTAGTCCTTATTATTCCTAGCTCAAGCAAGCGCACTGGAAGCAACTACTACTCCCCTTTGGAGAGCCACAGAGCCAGGGACTCGACCAGCAGCCCGGGGGTGGGGCAGAGAGCACACCTGCTCTAGCCAATCCTGGCGCTGCTAATGCAGTGCCTGGATTGGCTCAAACACCGCGCAGCCTTGTGCCTGAGGGCAAGCCTAATGAGTATTGGGTGGCGGGCGCGGGGTGGGTGGTGTTACAGCCACACAGTTGGTTAAAACTGTTATGGCCAATCACTGTGGCTTATTGTGAATGGAAGCAGACGGTGATTGGCCATTTTGTTCGTGATGTCCCCAGCAGTTCCTCACTGGCCCTCGCTCGTGTGACGCAGCAGCCTCAGACATCACTGCGCGGCTCCAGAGAGACCTGTGTGGCACAGTGCTGGTGGTGACGACGTTCATGGCAAGTTCGGATCATCATCAGAGAGAGTTAAAGTAAGAGAACTGTCTGAGAGACACAATGGTCGTCGATTGATTGGTCGGGTGGTGAGCCTGGAGTGCCTCATTCTGTCAGAAGTGAGCCAGAGAAGCAAAGGGTCAAGGAAGGGTCTTGTTTGTCTTGTTCGTCGTAGATAGGGGTAGGCCGGCGGTTTCGAGTTGTGTGTTAAGACTAGAGGAAATGGTAAAATGAGTACCATTGAGATGGTTATGGTTTGTAATATTCAAGCGGATTGTTTACATTTGAAGCTGCGAGTGTTAAATTACTGTATATGGTTCTGTAAAAAAAAAGCGGGAGAAATCAGATGCTGCCAGGGTCTATGTTGACAGCCAGCAGACTTAACGGCACTTCTCAAAGATCTCTACAACAGGATCCCTGCTGTGATGTGATGTGCTGTGCACAGAAGTGAGTTGGCTCACACAGAGGCATTGACCACACAGTCGATGGCAGCATGAACCATGTCTCCAGTCCACTGCTCTTTAACTTACTGAAATGAAGGCCTTTGCTGTAAGAATCCATTATACTGAAACACGAGCGAGAGAACGACAGATGAGCAGAAAGGCAGTGCCAGGTGGAAGGGGAACAAGAAGCAGCCATGGAGTGCGGAACAGAGGAGAGTTGCGCAGAACATGGCACCTTCGGAAGTATCGGGACTGGAGCTTTATCAATGTGTTCAATCATTCAATCGAGACATTCATCTTTTTAACTTTGCGACTCTTAGTCCCCCATTAGCAGAGTGTAAACACTACAAGAACACGGATTACATGCAAACTCAAAAATCAGATGTGAGGTGCTGTGTGAGTCAGCTCTGCAGCGGGTGACCATCCTTTGGCGTCGAAATCAGTCTTCTGCATTGCGGAACTTAACCCATGCTAACTCCCCCCCCCCCCCCCCACCCCTCAGAAACGAGAGAAAGAGCACGACCCCCTCTATAGCTAAAAGCCGCACTTCTGTCTTGGCACTGGGATAATGGGGCCTGTGTAGCTTGAGCCTTCGGTATAACGAGACCGCAGGTGCAGAGATATGAGTTGTATAGTGTGTGATGTCATGGGTACTATAGCCCTATCAGCACAGGGATGCGTTGGTAAACTAACAAAGCTGCAAATGGCATAGCCTGACCATTACAGGCTTTTCACTGCTTGTGTGTGGCGAGTGGATGTGGCCACTGTTGAAGTGAATTTATGTGGCAGCTATTGGTGACACTTGCTGTTAAGTGAAGGCTCTTTTTAAGCTCCACAGCACAAGGCACGCAGTCCCACATAATGTAAAGGTGTCTGTCCGGAATTAGGAATGTGCGTACTTGTAACGCGAGGCATACGCCGGCTATTACAGAGGACGGTCTTTATGTGGTCTATGCGACGTAACTTATGTTGACTTCAGTTCAGAACATAATTAAAATAACATAATTTACTAGTAATGAAGTAACCATGCTAGGATAGCACTACCGAAAAAATGTGTTTTGCTTTCACCGTATGTGCCATGTCCCAAATGCCAACACTTGCCTTAGAACCGGATTTCATACCCTGCTAAAGTTTAAATGGATGTACGGATTGCATAAGCGGCATGTTTGAAGGACCCTAAACTGCTGTTCTCTGACCCTGGCCATATACTCAGAATGTGCAAGGCACGAGGAATCCTGCATGGCGTACTAGCTATCCCATCACAATCAGGGTGCACTGTTTGGCCCTGTCCGACTTGAACGGAGCAGAAAACGCTTTCTGTACTAGATCATAGCACCAAAGGGCCATTCCAGAAAGATCAAGATGTCCATACCGACCTGCACAGTGCTACTTGTGCATTTAGCCTTGTTGTTTATCACATTTAGAATAGTCACATACCTTTCCTAGTGGCTTTTGCAAAACATACACATGTGATATGCAAACACATATTTGCCTGGTATTGTTCAATATTCCTAGCTTATTTTTATTACCTCACATTTGCAATGCGTACACCATGCAAGTCAAGGATTAGTCAAATTGTGGAATCATTTCTTTACAGCATCTTCCTTGTACAAAGGCTGTTTTTACACACACAAAACTTTTTGCTACAATCAGCGAGCATGAACTAGAGATATTGGGCATGTTCCCACATTTTCTGCACGATTTATGAGTGAATTATTCCGGTCTAAGTTAAATCTACAAGTTTGAGGGTACACCACACAGCTCTTTAGTTCTGTGACACTTTCCTTTGAACAGTTATTTTGTTAAGGACAGTCCAAAGGTTTTAGCGCATACTATTTTCATATGTCGTATAACTGATCATCAGCTAGACACATGCCTTGAACAACTTTCTGAATTGGGCCATGAAATCTACTAAGGGGGGCTTGTAATGCATCTTTTGCACATTCCTGCCTGCACTCTGCCGCCCACACAGGCAATCCCTGCACATGGCACACCACACGCACATGTGTGTGTCAGTCCAGGCGTCCACGCACTCCGTTGTGGTTCCCTTTCTGAACCCTGTGAGTGTACTATGGCGACAGGTTCCTGTCCGTCATGGCTCCGAAGTATTTGTACAAACATGTCTTTCCGTGGTCGAACCTGCTACTCTCGGAGGTAAATGGGTGGGCCAGAAAGTGTGCAGTAGGAGCCAGGCAGGCGGCAGCTGCCTCGTCCTGCTTTCTTAAATTTGCATGAAAATGCACCATTTGCCCACACTTTTTCAAAATTTGCTCGGGGTAGAATTGCCCCCAAACTTCCCTTAGGTGATTGGGGCTCGCTTGCCACAGTGCAGTACAACAATTGTTTTACGCCCCACTACTTTCAAATGTCACCATCCGCCACTGGTGTAATGTGCATATGAAAGGACTGAGAGAGAGAAACAGAGAAGGAAAAACAAGCCAGAGCGAAAAAGAGAGGGAAGGGAAGAAAGGGAGTGAGAAAGGGAGAAGGGAGAGAGATAAAAGGAAAGGCATGAAGAGTGAGAGAGAGAGACAAGAGAGAGAAGAGAGGAAAGAAAGAGAGAGAGAGAGAGAGAGACTGTCGCCTCTGTGCATCCATGAGCAAATAATTACCTGGTGCCAGCGGAGTGTGCAGCAGTGGGCCGAGTCCACATGCCCGTCAAAACCCCGCCAATCTCAGATGTGTTGCTGATTCCTGAATCCTGAATATCGGAGACCACATCAGATACTCCGTTGATCTCAGATGTGTTGAGTCCTGAGTCATGAATGGCGGAGACCACATCAGATTCTGCGCAGATCTTACAGATGTCGCTGAGTCCCAAGTCTTGAATGGCGGAGACCGCATCAGCTTCTTCGCGGATCTCCCAGATGTCGCTGAGTCCTGAATGGTGGAGCCCACTACAGCTTCTCCGCGGCCCGGCAGATCTCACACATGTCACTGAGTCCTGAGTTGTCAATGGCCGAGACCACCTCAGGGCTTGGTGCCGCTAAGCCTGTCGATCTCAAGTTCGTGCCACGTGGTGATAGGCTTCTGATGGCCACTTGAAGTTGGGGTGGCACTAACAGGGGCGGTTCCCTCACGTGGGTGCTGGGGCTTCGCCCCCTTTATTTCCTTTCCAAAATAGCCTTTTCCTATTGAAATTGTTTTCAACTCCACTATTCCAAAATAAACGATTTTCTTTAGGGCAGTACTGAAAATAAATCGCTGTCAGATAAAAACTCCTGGAGCAGTCCTCTGCTGCACCTGCGCAGCTGAGTAATGCTTGCATCAAATTACCATGTGCCGGGCGGATGAGCTCTAAGCCCTGAGGCTTGTGAGGTCACCAACTTGTCAAAATCATTACCTCCCGTGCTAAGCTCCGCCCCCTGATACCACGGGTGAAACGTTTGTCCCTGGGCATTTGTGGCTGAAGCCCTGCAGCCCCAAGGGCTTCATGTCCATCAAGGCCACGTCACAGGATGGGGTCGGGGCAAGCAGCACTGACCCCATCTTGTGACAAGTTGTGAGAGTGGGTATGGTGAGCGGATGGAGGTGGCAAGCTCAACCCTGGAATCTAACCCCTGGGGCTGTTTATTGTCTACAGATAAGTGTGAATTTGTGGCTTATTATCTTCACGATCTCTCTGAATGCAGAGCAACGTCCTCAGCACCGATCAGCCTCCCCAAGTGAGCTCGTCGATCGATATATTGCAGTTGTAAGTGCAGATAGGATGCTATGGCACAATTGTATCAGTAATCCTGGCACCTACTTTTAATAGGGGGCCCACATGTGCGCATTTAATTACGTGTTACCAAAGTGGCTACACACCAGCCACAATGTCTGTTTTCCCTCTCTTACTTCATGGTGCTGCTGTATGCTAAAATGTATTCTAGTCAAGATTTAATTTCGCCAGTGAAATGGGCTTCAAAACTTAGAAACAGTGCGCACAGCCTGCCATTTCCTTTAGCCACCTGAGAAGGTGCATTAGAAAAGCCAGTGAGGAATCTGAACACCAACCATAAGAGACGGGTTGGAATTGTCCGACTGACTGCACAACGCAGTGCAAACCTTTTGACTGTCTTTCTTTGCTTGGCTGAGTCAACATATGCAGGCCCTGGTGAATTTAAACGTTTTTGGCATTGCCCTGGCTGAAATGTTAAATGGCCGTGTGTGTGTGTGTTGTCCAATGACGTGATTTGAAAGTCTTTCTTCTCATCGCTTTGCAGAGCAAAAGAGAGGAACTGGGTTAAACACACGAAGTGCAAAATTATGTTCCTTTGTGAATAATTTTAAAGGACTAGCAATGACACACGTTGATCTGTCAAGAGTAATGTGCTGGTAGACCTCTAAAATGTAACATAAAAGTACCCAGCAGCAAGCTTTTATTACTTTTTTTCTTTTGTTTAATAAAACTATTAATTTTAGTCTACACTATTGGTACCAGACTTATCCTGTCTAGTCAACAAAATACCATGCGTCCCTTCATCTTTAGTTCTCCTCATGTTTGCTCACTAATAGAAAATTGGTGTCTTCATTTTACGCCACACCATTTCAAACGTTACCAGCCGCCACTGGGCACTAACCCTATACTTATGAAGTACACGCCAAGGGGATGGTAGGCCGCTGACGGCCATACAGCTGAGGGTTCGACTAACCTTCTGCACAATTTTCATAGACTCTTTATGGTTGAGACCAGTGGAGTGTTCCCCAGCTAGTCGGCACCTGCAATAAAGGATGTGACGTTGTCTATCTATTATATATGTGTGGTCACATGGCCTGTGCCACATGTGCCGGATGGGTGTGGTGTGTGTGCAAACCTGCCCACAGGGAGTGGCCGTGAGATGTTGAGAACTAGACCACTGACCTGCACACCAACAGCAAGTATGCCTGCGACAGGTAGATATGTGGGCCTTGTGGGGCCAACGTTGGAACATAATCGGAGTGGTGTGACGTGGCGTGGCATACAACGAAACAGGGCAGGGATAGACACAATGATGCGGACGGCTCGTAGTACTGCATCTGGAAGTCGAGCGGACGGGCCGCAGATGTCCCTCTGCGAGCCTGGATCTGAACTATTCATAACTCATTGAAAAACCATTTTGTGATTCAGTCCGTCTGCTGGCATCTGTCCGAGGCATTTCTGAAAACATATCGGAGTTATTTCTATGAGTTTTACCCCTTTGACGCTCCCTCTCCCCACATTAGCAGGTAACGTACCCTCTTCGCACATTACCAACATACCCCCAACAACCTTCTTGGGCCCGGAAGTGTCCCAGTGCGGTTGGAGAAAGAAGAATCTTAGTCATGTATAGATTTACATATAAAAAATGTATTTAAAGAAAAGAACAACACATAAGACTGAAGGGAGTCTGGTGCTGTGGTCGCTGCCACAAACTTGGGGTCACTGTCGTTCAGGACTCAGGACACAGTTACACATGTGGGATTGGCTTGTGTTGAATAAAGTTAGTAGCACCACGTGTCGCCGCTGCTGCATATGTCAATATGCCTCACTGATTGAAGGGAGTCTGCTGCTGTAGTTGTCTCACAGAGTTGGGGTCACTGCTATTCAGCACTCAGGACACAGTTACACATGTGGGATCGGCTTGAGTTGAACAGAGTTAGTGGCACCATGGTTCGCCGCTGATACACAGTGTAGGTCAGAGGTAGCGGTGAGCAAGGGCCCATAGCCATGTGCATACATTGATGGCCCCACCGGCCTGCATAGTACAGGTTCAGTGGCAACACGTGTCGCTGGCCTTCCATATGCAAATATCCTTGACTGATTGAAGGGAGTCTGGGGTTGTGGGCGCTGCAACGAAGTTGGGGTCGCTGCCATTCAGGACTCAGGAACCAGTTACACATGTGGAATCGGCTTGCGTTGAACAGGGTTAATTTACTCGGCTGCCTCTTTGTCTGAACTCCGTGCAACCTATTTACATTGCCATTGCGCATTTTTAATCCAGTTTACCCTGATATTGTTTCCACAAGAACCGCTGTCCCCAAGAAATCACAGCACTTCAAAGAGGGAGTCCTCTAAGTCGAAGAAATCACAGCACTCCTAAGTGAGTGTCAAACTAGAATGTTCATAGTTCCAAGTATGACGTTGAAGTATTAGGCCCGAATAAGAAATCCCATCTTTAAATGCACACATTCTAAAGTTGCCTTCTCTCCCTAAACATGATGACAGTTGACACACATTCATTTGCGTGCACACACAGGATAACATTACTCATACTCAGTTTGCTTACAATAGCACTTTGTAGCCACTCTATCAGAACACCTTAAACATTCTGTAAAAGGGCTAATTTCAGCACGAAAGATTTTGTAATTTGTTTTTGGCTTCTCAGCAACTGAGCAACCGCAATAGAATTAACAATAGTGGCCTGACTGGGGCTTCAGCATGGTAACATGGAGGATGTGATTATATACATGACATCAAGCCTTTGTTTATCCAGAGGAGCATTTTCTGGCATTGAGAGGTTGGTCTATGCCGGAATTAAAGCCCAGCTAATTCATGTCACCCAATGCGAGGGATGTTGTTCGACTCTACACCAAGGGGCTTATTTACAAGCCTCTTGTGCCACTGGTGTGTCATTTTTTTCATAAGCCAACATATCCTGAGGGGTGCTCAGAATCAGTATCGCACCAGTTCAACGTTTATGATGTCCAACAAATGCACAATTTTACTTGAGAAAGTTTGACATGGTGCCGCTAACGTTCTAGGTTTGGTTCCTATTTAATGGATCACCTCAGTAGTTTTCTTTTGTGTACCCAAAGACCCTTGCTCATCTACTGACAGGAGACATCCTTGGAGTTAGGGAAAATATCCTCCTCAACTGAGTAGGTTAACCCCAATGTATTGCCTGTAGGTTGTTCAAGTTTCAACCGTTCAAAATATTTCCTCATAGAGGTACCCTCTCCGATTCCACATATTCGAATGCCTGAGAACGACGAATCACCAATTGACATACCAGCTAACTGCAAAAATGTGGTTACACAAATGCTGTTCCAATGTGGTCTGTCCCAGATGAGTGGGGATGTTACCTTCGTGATTGAGGCCTACTAAGCATTCAGGACAGAGGTACTCTATTCATTAGTTACATTCCAAGCAGCAACTACAACTTCAGGACTGTTTCAGACATACACTGCAGATACAGTTCCTGATAACAACACAGCTTATGAAACTCTAGAAATACCATAAACTTACCAAGAATTGATTTGAAGGCACCCTACCACCTACAAATAACAATTTTAGACTGGACCCACTTAGCAAAGAGGGAGCAACATGGCCAGTCTTAGCCAGATACACACCATATCCAGATATAGATAATCTGAGAATCTTCAGAACTACGTATATTATAGACAGATTTGGTTAAAACATATAGATGTTTAACACAGTTTGTCATGTGAAGGGAATGGTTTGTGGTATTTATGGCCACCCCTTCAAAATGCCCACCGGTCATGTGATCATGCCCGTAATCTCATAAGAATTCGAGCATGATTACAGAAGTGACCAGAGATGCTCGAAGTAGGCAATGGAGCACAGCGTGCGCTGCTCTGGGGTACTTAAATATTGGTAAGCTCAAAACAGAGGCCTTTAGTAAATGGGGCCAATCAGGCATTCAGCATTAGCATGCCCATACATTCAAACATTACCCAGTGGCGGTCCCTTCTGGGTATTTATAGTTAGGTCAGAGTTCCCATAGGAAATACATTTTTTGTGTTGCTGATAACTTTGGCACTGTTTCACGAATCTCCCGGAAATTTACCCCAAAAATGTTCTTTTTGCCAAGTTTGTGCATGGATTGTTTGGGATGATCTGTCAAGCAGGGGCCAAGAGAAAAAGGGGGGTCCCAAACTGCAAAACCTTAAGGGTCTAGACGAAGGGTTTTTAGTCAGCTAGAGAAAAGGGCGCACAGCTAATGATTAGCGCTTGATGTAAATCCGTTCAAGTAAGGTGTGAGGTGCAAAAAGGTGGAGGCGATAAGCCCTATAACCCCCCAAATTCAGAATAGCCTGCGCCACCACTGTATATAGTAGAAGACAGATCACCTATGCACACTCTCATATATACATTGATTATATCAAAGTGGACATAGAAAGCAAAGGGCACAAAGCCTATTTATCAAATTCAAAATAACAGATCTTGTCCTCGGAGTAGGTTGTTCCAACAGAAGTGTCTTTAATGTTCAACAGAGACCAGCCGACACGTGTTTTGTCGCACAGGGGATAGTTTCCCGCGACTCCTCAGGGCTGGGAGGGAAATACAAAGGAAGGAGATGGGGTACAAGGTAAAACATTTATGTCATGACCAGTAACAGGTGACAATGGTTGAAAAATTAAAAACTGTGTTTGTAGGCCAAAGGAGAAAATCCTACAGAAGTGCTCATAACTAAATACTATGGTGTAGTGAGACATGTGAGTCTAAAGGGAAAGTGTGGGATCTTGTGAAGAGAATAAAAGAAAATGAACGAAAAGAAAAGCCTAGGTCAAACCTATGACCTAATGAAGTCGGTGTGCGTGAAGTGAAGGACCAAAGATTCTAGCAGTGATCCATTCTGCACGAAAAATACTAGCAGTGAAGGGCAAGGTAAAGGCGATACAGGTTATGTTATGTTATGTTATGTTAATTGTATTTTTATCGCGCACAGCTGCCCCAGCAAAGGGGCGTCCTGGCGCTTGGACAGACACTACAACATAACACACAATAAAAGAAAGGGGCAGCTATTCAGAGACGGGAAACAAGATGGTTTTAATCGCCTGCCTGAAGGCAAGCAGGTCGTCAAGAGCTCGAATATGGACCGGAAGCGAGTTCCATAACCCTGCCGCAAGCACCCGGAAGGAACGGCCACCCATTCTGCACAATTTGAAACGGGGGCATACTGCCAGGTGAAGCGACTCAGATCTCAAGGACCTTGAAGGAAAATAGGGAGTAAGTAAGTTGGCAAGTGCCGGCGGCGAAGAAAACTTCAAAATTTTAAAAGCCAGACACAGCGCTTTGAACTTGATTCGCTGTCTGACCGGGAGCCAGTGTAGGGCCACGATCGTGCCAGCCACTGAACAGTGTCTGGGAAGGCCCACAATGGCACGTGCCGCGGCATTTTGAACCCTTTGTAGTCTAGAGGCCTCTGCTTGATTCATCCCTAGCATCATCGAACTGCCGTAGTCCAGCCGGGATAGTATTGATGCCTGGACCACAAGCTGTCTAGTGGGGGGGTCAAAGTACTTTAAAACCGGCCTTATACCCCACAAGATGCCATAGCATGTGGCCGCCACCTTCTTGGTGTGATCCATGAAGGTGAGTGCAGGATCCAGCCAAATGCCTAGATTTCTGACGCCAGAGGCAGGAATCGGAATGACACCCAGCTCTGGTGGCCACCACTGATTTCCCCATAGCTCCGCATGCTTCCCTAATACCAACACCTCAGTTTTGGTGGCATTCAACTGAAGGCAGTTGGTCCGGAGCCAGCTTGCTACTGCCACCAGACCCTCTCGGAATCTGGGAGCCTCCACCTCGGGGTCACCACTAAGTGTCACCGCCAGCTGTGTGTCGTCAGCATATGAGGTAACATGCAAGAAACAATTTGTATGCTAATAAAACGAGTGTTACTCTATACATGCATGCGTTGGTGAACACACAACCAAACAGAAGTTGGTACTTGGTAAGTCATACCTCGAAATACAAAGAGTGTCGTTGCGTAAGTCTGAGTAAGAAAGAAAACACAATAGCACATACCCAATCCATATGACTGTCCTACATGGTGGGGTAGAAATACAATGATGACATAGGAAGGTCACAATAACATAAAGACAGTCGAAAAGCTCACCGCTCTGTCGGTGATAATTCCGACCCGACAGGGCCCAGGACTTGAAGGAAGGCAATTGGAGTCGTTCCGGAATTCTAACGACGGAAAAAAGTAAACCAAGGTATAGAAAATATTAAAATGGTGGACATGTAAGAAGACACGTGTTGTAGGGAAGGTGAAAAAGGCCTGCTCATCTCAATCTTCCAGGATCCGTAGATGCTAGAGAAAGAGTTTCGTACGGGTATCAAAGAAATTCCAGAAAGAAGTATGGCAATTCCAGGATGTGCTACATAAAATCCCCATCGCGCACATAATCTGCCAGAAAAGGACACAGACCCACCTCTACCTTATTACAGACTGTTCACAAGAAAGAAACATGGACTAAAGCCAATAAAAGCCTCCTTAACCCCATCGGGTCTCCCTGCTTTTTCCCATACCCAGCAACAAGTGGTGGAGAATGCGGGCAACCTGACACCCATCTGTACAAATAAGATGGACGCCCTAATACAACACCCGGTGTAGGGCCAGGAACAACTCGGATGGGCAGTCGAACAACAACTGACCTCAGCCCAGGCCAACAGAGACACATTTAAAAACACCATATCTGCGCAGATAGAGGGGTTCCATAAGATGATGACGGACCAGCCTCTCCCCACCCAACGTGAACAGCGTAATCCACCCCCGGGCCCTCTGGGATCTCCCTAAAAAAATATGTGTCAGGGGAGGACCATGATGCCTTTTTGCTTAATTTCGAACGGGCCGCCCGAGCTTGTGGGTGGCCTGTAGAGATATGGCCATTTTTCCTAGCCCCATTATTAACCAGCGAGGCTCAAGCTGCCTATCAGGTGGCCAACGGGGCAGGAAACACTCCCTATGCAGACATAAAAACCATAATATTGGACCATCTATTCATCAACGCAGAGGCACACCGGGTGCGGTTTAGAAAAGAGAGGGGTATTCCAAGGCAGAACCCAAAGACCTTGTTCTTCCGTTTGAAGATGGCGGCCAACAAGTGGCTCAGCTTGGCCACTAGTTCCAAAGAAGAGATAATGGATAACATTTATCTCGAACAGTACTTAGATGCACTATCTTTCAATACGCAGAAATGGTTACGCCAACACTCGCACTTGACTACGGAACAAGCAATTGATATGGCTTCCACCTACTCCAGAGCCCAACCAAAGCAGTATGGGTGGGAACTTGAGAAATCCAGTCGGCCACTGGCCACGAAACACAAGAAAAAGCCTCGCCTGAGTATGGAAACAACCAAGCCACGGCTCAACAGACCGGAGATACCCACATTTAAGGGACCTCAATGTCTTGAATGTGGGGCCTGGGGTCACATTGCTAGGGTGTGTCCTCAAAGAAAGACAGGGGAAGAACCCATGGAGGTGGGATATGTCCCCAAGTACATTCTTTATACCGCTGAGATGGGATGTGCATTTCACGTGAGTGTACGGGTGAATGGGATAAAGG
Organism: Lissotriton helveticus; assembly: GCF_964261635.1. Lineage (NCBI taxonomy): Eukaryota > Metazoa > Chordata > Amphibia > Caudata > Salamandridae > Lissotriton > Lissotriton helveticus. Next base: position 1,517,371,495 of record NC_136068.1, on the reverse strand, counting down.
TTAAAGCCCTCCTTGACTCAGGTTGCAGGCAACCCGATATACAGGAGATATTTATAAAACCCATGCAGGTGGTCCCCGATACCATGTTCCACATCAGGTGTGTTCATGGAGATGTCAAGCCTTACCCCGTAGCAACCATACCCCTAGATGTATCTGACGGTAGTACCTATTTCATATGGGTGGGGGTGTTGGATACTTTGCCAGAAGAATTGATTATAGGTACAGACAACCCCAAGTTCCTTTATCTATTTGTACATACCTTACAGGGCCAGACATCAAAACAACCCCTAGAACAGAGAGGAAACACTCCAGCTCCCGCCCTCATAACACAAGAGCCATGGACTTTAGATAAAAGCTTTAAATTCGCTCAAGCCAATGACGCCCCATTATTTAATGCATGGAAACAGGCGCATAGAACCCAGGACAGTCAAACCACTGTATATCCCCGGTTTCTTATAAAAGTTGGTTTGTTATACCGCCAGGGTAACAAGGAGGATCCACATCAGCTACTGGTCCCCATCACTTTTAGGGAACAAATTATGTTTTTCCCACTCCCACCTAACAGCGGGACATATCGAAAGTGAAAAGACCACGCAGAACGTACTAAGGCATTTCTTTGGCCAGAATCTATAAGGACATAAAAAAACATTGTCAGGCTTGCGACATTTGCCAAAGAAGAAACACCCACCATCCCCCAGCGGTACCCTTGCAACCCCTTCCAATTATAGGGACCCGGTTCGAAAGAGTAGGGTTGGATCTGATTGGACCCCTACCTAAGACAAGATGGGGAAATCAGTATGTTCTAGTAATAGTGGACCATGCCACACGATTCCCTGAAGCATTCCCCCTGAAAGCACCTACCTCACGTCTGATCTCTGAGAGGTTTATAGAGCTGTTCTCTTGAGTAGGGTTCCCTAAAGAGATCCTGACGGATCAGGGCACCCCATTTGTAGCGAGATTGATGAAGGAGGTTTGTGGGCTATTAGATCTTCGGCAGATTAGAACCTCAGTCTACCACCCCCAAACCGATGACCTCATCGAGAGATACAATGGGACCCTCAAATAAACACTAAAAAAGATGCTTGCGGTGAATGGTAGTGTTTGAGATCAGATGTTACCACTGGCCTTGTACGTCATAAGGGGACAGACACAGAGTAGCCTCGGTTGTTCGTCATTTGAGATGTTATACGGACGACAACCCAGAACTCTTCTAGAGATGACCAAAGAAGCCTGGGAGAAAGAAGAGGCAGAGGAAGAACGTGGAATGTTGGAATACACCCAGGCCCTAAAAGCGAAATTAGGAAAAATGAGAGAGTTGGCTTATGCGAACTTCGAGAGGAGCCTAGAGACACAGAAGGTCTGCTATGATAAAGGAAAGAAATGGAGAATACTCGAAGTCAATGACTGGGTACTGGTATTACTACCCTCGTCCACTAGGAAGTTCCAGGCTGAATGGATGGGACCCTACAAAGTCATCGCGACTGTCGGACCAGTTACAAGAACCAAATATCCCCCCCAAAAACCCAAATTTACCACATAAACCTGCTGAAGAAATGGTCGGGACCTCCCCGAAAATCCCACATCTCACCTTACCCACGCATACTCCTTCTTCCTCTACCATAGAACAGTTGGTTTCAAACGAAGATCTAAGAAAACAGGAGAAAGAGGGCCTACAGAAAACCATATCACCGTTCTCATCCCTGTTTTCAGACAAACCTGGAAGAACGACCTTAATAGAACATAGAATTGTGACACCCCAGGGGGTTACCATTAAACAAAGACCATACAGGATACCAGCGGCCAAGAGGGCAGCAGTCCAAAAGGAAGTACAGGAGATGGTACAGCTCGGCGTCATAAGACAATCAAGGAGTGAATGGTCCTCGCCCATAGTGATGGTACCAAAACCGGATGGAAACACAAGATTCTGTATGGACTTCCGGGCTCTAAACGACGTCTCTTCTTTCAAAGCCTATCCCATCCTGAGGATGGACAAACTCATAGAGAAACTAGGGGAGGCGAAATATATTACCACCTTGGACCTGACCAAAGGGATTTGGAAGGTACCCTTACACGAGGAAGATTGCAAGAAAACCACGTTCGCCACCCCAGATGGTGTGTTTGAGGTTGACGTCCTTCCCTTCGGCCTCCATGGAGCCCCTGAAACATTCCAGCGCCTCATGAACAATGTACTTAGAGATTACCAAACATTCACGTCAGCTTACTTAGACGACATCGTGATATTCAGCCCCAGCTGGGAAAGTCATCTCTGTCACCTGCAAACTATACTAGAAGCTCTACAACGGGCCGGTCTGCACGTAAATGCTGAAAAAAATCCCGGGTGGGTTATCAAAAAGTAAAATATCTAGGGTATGTGTTGCGACATGGACTAATCGAACCCCAGATCGAAAAAGTCAGACCGATAGCAAAGATCCCTTTTTCTAGCAATAAGAGGGAAATGAGAGCATTCCTAGGTCTGATAGGGTGTGATAGGATACTATCGCCTATTTATACCCCAGTTTTCAGAGGTAGCTGCACCCCTGACAGACACATTCAAACAAGAGGTAAAACCGCAGGTCCTTCTCCGTCCCACCCCCTCTATGTGGAAAGCTTTCAACTCCTTGAAGAGGGTGATAACCACCAGTCCTGTGTTGTCTTCCCCTGATTTCTTCCGGCCTTTTATACTCCACACTGATGCATCGGACAATGGTATGGGGGCTGTTTTGTCCCAGATGTCCCCTGAGGGTATAGATTATCCCATCCTGTATATTAGTCGGAAACTCTTTCCCAGAGAACTAAAATACCCTACAATCGAGAGAGTGCCTGGCAATAAAGTGGGCTGTGGATAAACTGAGATACTATCTTGATAGCCACCCATTCACCCTATACACGGACCATGCACCCCTTCAGTGGATGAGTCGGAACACCGCTCATAACCCAAGTGTCCTCCTGTGGTTTCTCTCCCTCCAACCATTCTCCTTTACTGTGAAACATCGAAAAGGTACAGAGAATGGCAATGCGGACTATCTCTCCAGATTCCCTCTCTCCAATCGGGAGAATCCAAGGGGGGTGGTATGTGACCGGGGGGGTCGGATCAAGGACAGGGCGGACTCACTGGATGGTTGGGATTGTGTGACCGACTCCCTTTCGCCTCTCTTTTCTCAGCAGCCGGAAGAATGGAAAGACCCGGACATACCAACACTGCACGTAGAGGACGAAAAGAGGCACTGTTTCTTTAAATGGGGTGAACTCTCGCTAAGCCACGTGTTGCATTGTTGTACTACTTTCTTTATAAATGATCTGAGATCTGCAGCATGAAGTACTGTGTTTAAGTTTATTAAATCTCATCTTTATTACATTGGATTTTTCCTGTATTTCTTTTAAAAAAGAACTTTACAAACTTGGCGACGAGGACTAGTACTTGCTACTTCATCAGAAGCACAGGAGCGGTGCATATACTTATTTTTGAAATGTTTCTATTTGATTTCATCGAATTCTGGTGGACTGCGTTTGGACCTACATATCTCTCTTATCTAATTACTGAAAATCTGGGCTTTGGACGTATTTTTTGGGAGTATTTGGGAATTGTATTGTTTTTCTTTGAATTTATGCCTTTCACAATTTAAATGTAGAACTGTGCAGAGATATTGCACGACTGACCATTTTATCCTCGTGCAAATCGGAATCTTCTCGGCATCTTGGAGAACATTATGAGGAATATTGTTTTGTTTCTCATATTTGGATCTGCCGCATCTTTCAATTGTGAAACGGTCTACGCATGCAAACCAAGTGAAACGAGCGCCTACCTGAAGCCTGTAGAGTCGTCATCATCTTGACAACGCGAGGCATTCCATCATAGCAACCCGTGTCATCAGTGGTCTTCTCAAGCATTCTTTGTCTTTCTGATGACACTGGTGTGCTGACGTCATCACGGTTACGTTAAGTGACGACGCAGCGTAACGTCATTACGTCATTAGCGGCCATTTTGGGGCCGGCATAACAACGTTAAGGAAACTTCCAATTCTACGTCAGTATCTCGTTAATACCGGCACTTGCGGCGATCTCAAATTTCTCACCAGAATACAAATATAAGGTATTTGACATTTTACTAACTTTTGAATTATACACGACGCTGATGTGCACAGCTCTAACAACGTTGGTCTATGGATCTGCACATTACGACTAATGCTTTTAAGATATAAATTTATTATTTGCACATAATGCTGATGTGCACAGCTTTTAATATATAAATTCATTATTTGCACATAACGCTGATGTTAGTTAGAGTTAATTTATCATTTTGGACAAAACGTTTACCTGCACAGCTACAAGAATTTGACATTTTAGATCACAATTACTGTCCATTTCCTATTTTAAGTGTGTGGTAGTTTTACAACCAATATTTCTGCATATAATTTAATATTCTTATGTATAGTTAAGTGATTTTAGACAACAAAATGCAATGTGATCCCCCTTCTAAATTTCTTCAATGTAAGGGTGATCCTCCTTTACCCTGGAGTAGATGGAAAGAAGAGTTCATCACTTATTTAAAGGCAATTGATGGTGAGAGAATGGGGAATGAAAGGAAAAAAAATATTTTTCTTCACTGTTTGGGATCAGAGGGACAAGCAGTATTTAGAACTCGTCCCACAGTTCCAGGGGATTTGGGTGTATTTGATGAGGCAATGTTACGTGTAGAAACAAGATTTAAACCCACAACTAGCATAGCCCTCAACCGATATAAGACCCAAGAGCACAGAGAGAGTCTGAATCATTCGATGATTTTTTGACTGCACTAAGGTCACTTGTTGTCTCATGCAATTTTGGGGCCATAACAGATGAAATGATTAGAGACCAAATTATTGTCAATGTAAGGAGTAAAACTCAAGAACAGTTGTGGATATTGGGTAATCCTAGTTTAAATTAAACTATTTCTACGTCCAAAGCATTTGAGCAGTCGGACAAGTGGATGAAAACCATACAGTATGTTGGGATGAAGGATGAAAAGAGTGACAAAGCTTGTGATAAAATGTGTCCTATGAGTAACGTGACTAAAAATCCTCAAACTAATAGGGCTAGTGGTAAGAGTGTTGTGTGCTACAGGTGCGGAAGTAATAATCATGTAGCCTCTTTTAAATATTGTCCTGCAAAAGGAAAAGAGTGTAACAAATGTTGAAGGATAGGTCATTTCTCTAAAGCCTGTAGGGATGATAGAAAGAAAATGGGTGACAAGAGCAGGAACAATAATAAGCGTAGTGAATTGTCTTGTGTAAGGATGGATCCTACCAGGGAGGTTACATGTGTGAATTGTGAGCATTCAGCTAGTACTGATTTTATTAAAGAGAGAGGGATTGTAGTTTCATTGGTAAATGTAAGTGTAGTTGAGAGTGAGGTGTTAAATTCCCCTTAGTGTGTGGTCAGATTCTTGGATGAAGATATTGAGTTAATGGCTGTTTCTGGTTCTCCTTGGACCATTGTGACGGAGAATTTCTTCAATGAAAAATATGGTGCTCGTAAATCGACTAAAGATTTGTGTTCTCCAGATATTGTTGCCCAATGGTTTGATGGTTCTACCATTGATTTCATAGGTTATGTTGCTTCTTCAGTTCAATTTAAGGGAAGGTCTGCCTATAATAAATTGTATGTTTCTAAAAAAGGGGTTAACGTGTTGGGTTGGAGAGACCAGTAGAAATTAAAGATTATTTTGAACCTCCGCAAAAGTAATCCAGTAATGGTAGTAGAGGAAGATGTGGGAAAAATGGATTTAGCTAAAGAATTTCCTGGTGTATTTTCTGAGAAGCTTGGGAAACTCAAAGGGTTTACTCATGCTATAAAACTAAAACAAAATGCTCTACCAGTTAAACAGAAATTAAGGAATGTTCCTATTAATGTTAGGGAGGAATTGGGTGATGCGGTGAAAGAAATGTTAAATTCTGGCGTTATTGAGGAAATAGAATCCTCGGAATGGGTTTCTCCGGTGCTCCTTGCACGAAAACCGGACAAATCTTTGAGAATATGCATTGATTTGAGGGCTCTGAATGCTAATATTATCGATTGTCACACATTACCAAATATAAATGAAGCGGTGAGCATGTTGGGGGGAGCTATGGTGTTCTCCACGCTTGATCTTAGATCTGCGTATCACCAGGTAGAACTGGCAGAAGAGTTAAGACATCTGACAGCTTTTATCACACCCCAGGGTCTTTTCCAATTTAAGAGGATGCCATTCAGTTTAGCATCGGTGGCATCGGTGTTCCAACGTTCCATGTGTCACATGTTTAAAGATATGCAAGATTACGTCAAATGTTTTCAGGACGATATATTGATTTTCTCTAAGGATGTAGAGGTTCACACAGACATCTAAAAAATGTGTGTAGCGTTTTGAATGAATATGGACTCACTATCAAAAGTAAGAAATGCAAATGATATCAAGACTCTGTGGAGTATTTGAGACATACTGTAGCCAAAGAAGGTGTGTCACCAAAAAAGTCGCTGGTGGATGCTATTTTGAAGGCACCTGCTCCTGGTTCCAAGAATAAATTACTTTCGTTTTCAGGACTCTGTGAGTACTATAGTAAGTTTATCAAGGACTTTGCTACAAAAATGGAACTGTTGAGAGAATTATCTAGGAAAAATGTTGAGTTTGTTGGGGAAAAAGACAACAAGAAGCTTTTGAAATTATAAAAGCTGAAATGGTAGCTGCACCAACTCTTAAACCATATTGTATGAATAAGTTATGTGTGCTTACGGTTGATGCTAGCCTGTATGGATTGGGATGTGTTTTGTCTCAACGTGCTGGAAAAGAAGAATGGAATGTTGCATTTGCTTCCTGTACACTCAGCAACACCGAGAGAGGTTATGCTGTAATTGAGAGGGAGTTGCTGGCGTGTGTTTGGGGAGTCGAACATGTTCGCAATTATATTTGGGGAGTGTGATTTATGATAAGAACTGATCACAAACCTTTAGTTTCCATACTTACTCCTGGTGGTGGTCTTAGAGCTACTGCTCGTATTGCTCGACTCATGTCACGTTTACAAGAGTACAGTTTTTACATCGAATATGTTCCAGGGAGTATTAATGTGACCGTTGACTGTCTTTCCCGACTTCCTTGCTTGAGTGAAGATAAGTGTGAGGGTGAGGAAACAGTTGCTGGCATTGCAGAAATAATTTCAGAAAAGTTTAGTTTCATTTCTGAAGAAATGTGGAGGAAAAGTATGGGTGAGGATGAGGTGCTGAGTAAGGTGTTGGACTATATTAGACGAGGTTGGCTTTCTAAGTGTGATATTCATGTTGATATTGTTTCTTATTGGAAAGTTTCTGGTGATCTGGTCACAGAAGGAGATCTAATTTTCAGAGAAGGAAAGTGTATTCCACCATCTTCTATTTGAGATATAATCTGGTCGATGAAAGTCATTTAGGGATGTCATCAATGAAGAGATTGATCAGATGAAATTTGTGGTGGCCTGGTGTTGATAGGTTCGTGGACAGAGTTGTCAGAGAATGTCCAGACTGCATCAGGAGTGACAAAATGTGTAAATGTGATCCTGCTCCCTTGATTCCTGTGAAATAGCTGGATCAACCATGGCAAAAATGAGGTCTTGATATTGCAGGTCCGTTCAATTTTTTATTGCAAGATTGTAGATTTGCCATTGTGGCTGTAGATTATCATTCTAAATGGCCGGAAGTTAAGTTAATATCACATCCTACTACCGAAAGTGTGATACTGTTTTTGAGAGAGATATTTGCTGGCGAAGGCTATCCAGAAGTTCTCATCATGGACAATGGAGTGCAGTTTAAATCAAATGAGATGTTGGAATTTTTAAAGTTCTACAACATAGGGCACATCACCACGGCATTATATGAGCCACAAGGAAATGGCCAAGTGGAGAGATATAATAGGGTGCTCAGACAAGACATATTGTGGGCACGGAATTTTGGTTATCAATGGAAGGAAAAGTTAAGAGAGAAACTTTTGTTGTATAGGATTACACCCCATGCTACTACAGAGGTTTCGCCCCTCCGTTTGTTGAGAGGAAGGGATCCTGTGTCGAAATTGTGCCCATGGTGGTTCAAAAAAGCCAAAGATATTCGTCAATCAGAAGCTTTGGTCAGTGATATAGCTTGAAAAGTGGAAGTTAAACAAAACAAAAGTAAATGTGATTATGACATTCGGATGAAACTTAAAATGCCCTCTTTTACTGTTAGTGAATGAGTAAGAATTAGGAAACCTGGGTATGTTTCAAAAGAAGAACAATAATTTTGAAAACCCATTAAAATTATTAAGATCAATCAAAATAGTATTGTCATGCAGGATGGTAGAGTATGGAATGTCAGGCGTGTTACTAAATGTGTTAACAATTATACTTAGTTTTCCTTAGGGGGGAAATGTGTTGCATTGTTGTACTTCTTGCTTTATAAATGCCATTTACCTTTTAAGTCATTCTTTCCCTCCTTTGTACATTTCCCCTTTAACAACCTGTATACTTTTAATTATGGCACATGCTGCTCAGTTGAGGATTCTGTTTAGAACTGTTTTCTAGTATTAGATTTTGGCATTCTGGCTTGAGATCTGCAGCCTGAAGTACTGTGCTTAACTTTATTATTTATTAAATCTCATCTTTATTACATTGGATTTTTCCTGTGTTTTTAAAAAAAAGGACTTTACACCATGCCTCTGGTGATGACGAAGAGGGGGCTTGGCTTTCAAATGTTTCTGAACAACGGAGGAGTCAGAGCGGTTCGAAGAACAGAGAGCAGTGCAGAGCAGAGAGAAACCGGAGGAGAGACGGCAGAAGAGCACCCGCGAAAACCCGAGGAGCCAGGAGGCCAGCGTTCCCGTGCGTCGCCCGGCCATGTTCCAGGAGGAGCGTGGCTCTCGCAGGTATGCAAGCGTTTTACGGGTTGGATGGATAAAAGGGGAAGACCTCAACTGTAGCGGTTGTGACCCTGAATTCCCTATTCCCTTGCCCTGAGCACTATCCTCACCTAGATAGAGAAATGTGCACCGTGTGACTCCTCACTACCGCGCTCTTATCACGTATCAGTTCTGAGCACCTGACTCAAACCAGGTTATTTGTTTTCTTTTTATGCTGGGCCATCACTTGACTACCCCCCTGACGGCATCACGCTGGAGTGGAGAAGAAAGGGGAGGACCTCGCCAAGGGAGCGCGTCTTGCCAGAAAAGGACCTAGACCCACCTCTACCTTATTACAGACTTTTCACAAGAAAGAAATGTGTACTAAGACCAATAAAAGCCTCCTTAACCCCATCGAGTCTTCCTGCTTTTTCCCATACCCCGCAACACAGTGGTACCAACTGTTTGTGGTTCATGACCACTCGGAACATGTGCCCACAGAGATAGATGTCGAAGTGCTGCTACGCCCACTTGATTGCTAATGCCTCCCTTTCGATTAGATAGTATTTTGATTCCATTGCTGTTAACGCTCTGCTGGCATATGTAAGGACACCCATTCCTCACTTGTGTTTTGCTGAAGGAGCACCACCCCTTGACCAATTGGTCTGGTATCCACCACCAGCTCTGTTGGGTGCCCTGAAATAGGACACCGTCACCCCTTGCAACAGCGCTCCTTTCACCTCTTGAAATGCTCTTTCTGCTTCCCACATCCACTGCCATTTCATGTCTTTCTTGGTGAGTGCTCTCAACAGCACCGCTATTGTCGCAATATGAAGAATATAAAGGCCGCAATAATTTGCCTTGCCTAAAAAACTCTGCATTTCCGTCTAGTTCTGCGGTACTGTTGCAGCTCTTATTGCCTCCACTTTCGCTGGATTGACCTGCAGCCTTGCCATGGAAAATGGGTATCCAAAAAATTCAACTTCATTCATGTAGAACCCCTGCTGGATTTGACCCAAGATGCCACTACAGCCCTCGGATGCTTCTCGCTCTCTGTCCAAGTATGGATGATAAATGTAAGCACAGTATAAACTCAGAGGGTAAGAGTTGGCGATGTAGTCACTGCTCATTTAGGGCGGATGCACGAGTAGAGGATAGGGAGTGAGGCCCCTCACTCAGGCTATCTCTAATTAATTTTAGAGCATTGAGGAAGCACAGAATTGAGATATGTGACCAACTGACGGAAGGTCAAGCAGATGTCTTATTTCTTACCGAGACATGGTTGGATACTGACTCTGCACCTGAAATTTTGGAGGCACTCCCTAGTGGGTATGGGATTATAAGAGTGGATAGACTGTCTGGTAGAGGAGGGGGCTTTGCAATCATCTACAAACATGAGATTCAGTGCTCTTTTGTGCCAGCTGACATAGCAGACAGCGAGGCAGGCCTCTTCGTTATCAGAACAGCTACTAATTATGTAATTAAAGGGCTACTGATCTATAGACCTCCGAGACCCCATTTGAGGTTCACACCCAGCTTAATTGACTACCTCATTCAACCTGCATTACGGTACGAAAAGTTATTGGTGTTGGGTGACATAAACTTGCATTTTGATGATGCATTCAACTCTGGGGCACAAGAGATGCAACAGGAATTAGAAATGCTACAATTATTCCTAAAGTCTGAACTTCCCACTGATAAGTTGGGTCATTTACTTGACCCTATTTCTGCCAACTTGAATGCGCTGGAATTGGAGCCTCCGCTCTCAGTGCTGTGGTTGGATCATTTTCTGATCTTGTTTAGGATAAAGTTGCTGTTGCCTAAGACACCGGAGAAAGTTAAGTTTGGCATAAAAAGAAGGAAGTGGGCCGGCTTATTCAGGGGATTTTTAATCAGGCCCTTTTAAGGGACGGACTACCCTCTGGCCTGGATGTAAATGTGGCTTTTAAAGCCCTTGAGAGACGCATCAATGATGCCCTTGATTGTACCACACCTTGGTCAAAAGAAATGTCCACTAATAGACGTAAGTCTGCTCCCTGGTTTGGTGAAGAGCTACGAACCGCTAAATCTGCTTGTAAACACCTAGAAAGGCGCTGGAGGAAAGATTTCTCAGTCCAATTGGAAGAGGAATATAAAATCAGCCTCAAGAACTACCATTCGCTCATTAGAAAGGAGAAGACAGCCTATTTTAATTAAAGGATTCAAACAGCTACGAACTCTACCATAGAGCTGTTTATGGTCTATAAAGAAATATCCTCTCTGACATCCATTGCAGCGCCTATCGTTGGATCTGAGGAATCATGCAATCGAGTTTCCGAGTACTTTGCAGTAAAGGTGGAGAAGATTTACTCCTCCTTTCCTGACTTTGCTCGCTATGGCAAGGGAGTGGAGAGGGAACCTGTGGATGTTTCGGAAATACAGGGTCTCCATGAATTTATTGTGCCCCCCGACACTCTTAAACAGATTGCCATTACCATTAAATCGGGCTCACCAAGGGACCCCTAGGGTGCTTAGAGGGAGTATTGACACACTTGAACATTTTATGAGATATCTCATAGAGTTGTCTTTTAGCTCAGAAGTGGTCCCGAAAATATGGAAGGAGGCAGTGTTGCTCCCTTTACAAAAGAAACCTCATATTAGTGCTGACCAACTCGACAAGTTGCGCCCAATTTCCCTGCTTCCGTGTTTTGCTAAGGTTGCGGAGAAGATTGTGAATATACTACTTAGAGCACATATCTGTAACAACAACCTTCTCCATTCCTCTCAGTCTGGCTTCCGGGCCTTTCATTCTACTGAATCTGCCCTGTTGTACTCAACTGAGACCATTCGGAACTATGTGGACGAAGGGCAGACAGCGGCCTTAATTATTTTAGACTTTAGTGCCGCTTTCGACACTGTTGTCCATCACACCCTGCTACAGGACCTAGAGAGAGGGGGTGTAGCAGGTGGAGCACTGAAGTGGATGTAATCCTTTTTATCGGAGCGTAGCTTTCAAGTCATGCAGGGTACTCATTACTCCAGGAACATCAAGCTGACTCAGGGGGTGCCACAGGGCTCTATCCTGAGCCCAACATTGTTCAATCTTTATGTCGCCCCCCTGGCTAAAATCTCTGATAAATTTGGGATCAATGCCCTGTCCTATGCTGATGACACCCAGCTGGTGGTCTCTCTGACCCAAGCCCGGGCTGGTGCTGCCTCCCACCTTGTGTCATGCCTTCAAGAACTGGCTGTGTGGATGGCAAATAATTGCCTGAAGTTGAATGGCAGCAAGACCGAGGTGTTGGTGATAGGGAAGGCTCCATCAGTATGGTCATAGACCTGGTGTCCCCAGACCTTGGGCCCTACTCCTACACCCTGTGAGCAAGCGAAGAGCCTTGGGGTATGGGTGGGCAACAAGTTGTCTTTTGATTACCATACCAGGCGGGTGGCAGGCGCCTGCTTTGGCATCTTGAGGGGATTACGGAAAACCCTTGACGCCCTACCCACTGCATCCAGAAAGAATATGATGCACTGTTACATTCCAATATAGTAATATGCCTTTAAGAATTACATAATGGTCGCATGCCAGTGCATGAGGCAAGTTTACCTTTGAGTTAGTTCTACATTCTAGGGCCAGCTGTTGTAGTCTTATGACTGTTAACATTCATATGAAGCCTGGACTGAAATGGTGTAAGATGTCATCTGTGCTGCTACAAATAAACTAGTGAAAATCTACTACAACCTTCATGAGTGATTACTACAATTTTGGCGACTGAGGAGATCACCACCTGCAGCACAGATTCAAATAGGTGGTGTTCAGAACCCGCATTTCTACAGATTTCGTCGTGTTTATCTTTTGGACTGAAACGAATTGGTATGTACTGTATTTTAAAATTCTATATGCACTCTAATTGTGCCAGCGGCTGAATTTAGTCCATGTGCATTGATGGCACCCGCGGCAGTAATTGATGTTTAATTCAACTTTTGAAACGCCTGCTTGTGCAGTTTGCCGCACTCAACATAAAGCGACAGTGCACTTTGTTTGTCTTGTTCCGATGTAAAACGCGGACTCGGTTTGTCCGGTTTCTGAACGGAAACGTTGATACAAACTCATATATTTTAAGCATACTTGGTGGGCCTGTTTCCTTCGTTTACATTCAAAACGGAGAACAACGTACCATTTTGTAGAACGTTGATCTCCGCGTCATGGAACCTCCGTGCGCAGCCATTTCACAGCTCATGATGATGCTACTGAACTAACCCAGTGACGCTCATGACGCACGACGCTCGACGCACGACGCTCCACCACCATTTTGTATACCTTGGTTACCATAACTACGCACACACGGAAACAAAGTCAAGATTCAACCGTGTTATTTACCAATTTCACTCGCATCGATCTCAAAAACGGGGACAAAAGGAAGTAAGAGGTTTAATTTAGTTTTATTAATTCAAACATCGCTTTAAGGAACTAGCATTTTGAATACTACAAAATTACATTCTGGTTACAAATTACAAAATATTCTATTCTGAACTAATTCTTCCAATCTATTCTTCATATTTCATAAAATGCAGTTTGATCCTCCTACAAAGTTTCTACAGGTAAAAGGCGATCCACCCATGCCTTGGACAAGGTGGAAAGAAGAATTTGTAAATTATGAGGGCTATTGATGGGGAAAGAATGGGTTCAGAAAGAAAAAAAAGTATTTTGCTTCACTGTCTTGGTTCGGAAGGACAGGACATTTTTAGGTCTTTACCCCAAATTACTTCAACCAATGAAGCAGGAGGAGACAATTTAAATCCTTATACAGAGGCACTTGCAAGGCTAGAAAAAAGATTTAAACCCAATTTAAGCATTGCCCTTAAACGTTTTAAATTTTATACTAGAAAACAGAAGGAAGAGGAGTCTTTTGAAAATTTTTGACCGCACTAAGGTCATTAAGTTTACATTGCAACTTTGGCAATATTACTGATGAAATGATCCGAGATCAAATAATTGTTCACACTAAATGCAAAAAAACTCAAGATAAACTTTGGGTCATGGGTGATCCAAATTTGACTGAAACCATTGCCATAGCTAAAGCTCAAGAACAATCTGATATGTGGATGAACACAGTAAAAAACACTTCAGAAAAGAAACATCTAGATGAAGAAGTATGTGTGGTAAAATATAAACCAGGAACTAAACAAGAATCTTCATTTAACAAAAATAGACAAAATTCTTTTCAGAAGAAAAATGAATTTTTTAACCAAAGTTTTCAAGGAATGTGTTTTAGATGTGGTAATAAATTTCACATTGCTTCTTTTCCAGGTTGTCCAGCCTTAAAAAGAGAATGTAACAATTGCAAAAGGATTGGACATTTCAGCAATATGTGTAGGGATAGACGTACTCAAATACAAAATAAAGGAGCTGTATCTGTTACCTCTGAAGAGAATGTAAGCAGTTGTAGAAGCATAGACACTACTTGCGAATCTAACATTGAGTCAGGTTTTGTAGTATCAATTGTCAATATTCAGTCAAATTTTCAACGTAATTCACCAAAATGCAGTTTTTCCATTTGTGGATTTGATGTTTATTTAATGGTTGATTCAGGATCTCCATGGACCATAATTACTCAAGAGTACTTTGAAAGTAATTTTAGTAATTCAGATAAATTAGGTAACATGTATGAATCAGATGTATCAGCCCTAAATTTTTCTGGGGCTAAGATTGAAATATTAGGATTTTACAAAGTTGAAATTCAGTTCAAACATAGAAAAGCTGATATCCAACTTTATATTTCAGTTAAGGGAATCAATGTATTAGGTTGGTTTGACCAATGGAAATTAGGCATTCTATTGAATCCCAGAGCAAAAGAACAAGTATCCCTATGTGACGACAGTCTAATGAATACCGTATCGGGTATTGAACCAAGTAATAAACACATGATAAGTGTTTATGGATCTGAATTGATCAAACGTTTTGATATGGTTTTCTGTGAAAAATTGGGGAAACTAAAAATTTTTTCACACAACATCATTTTAAAAAGAAATCATACTCCTGTCATTCAAAAACTTAGAGGAGTCCCCATAAACATAAGAGATGAATTAAAAACTATGTTAGATGATTTATTGAAGGAAGGAATTATAGAACCTATAGAGTCATCAGAATGGGTTTCTCCAATAGTTTTAGTAAGAAAACCGGATCAAAAATTGAGGTTGTGTGTTGACCTAAGAGCACTTAACGCCAACATAGTTATTGATTGTCACCCGCTACCCAATATTAATGAATTGGTGTCAATTTTTGATGGAGCAAAATTTTTTTCTACATTAGACTTAAGATCTGCTTACCACTAGATTGAGTTAACAAAAGAATCTAGGAATCTCACAGCATTTATAACTCCCCAGGGTCTTTTCCAATATATACGCATGCCATTCGGACTAGCATCTGCTGCATCGGTATTTCAAAGGGTGATGTTTCATATATTCAGAGATGCAGATAAATATGTAAAGTGTTTTCAAGACGATATTTTGGTATTTTCAAAAAATGTTAGTGAACATGAATATCATTTACAACAAGTATGCAAGAGACTACAGTCAAATGGCCTTACTGTAAAGGCACATAAATGTAAACTTTTCCAAGAATCAGTAGAATATTTGGGACATACCTTGTCAGGCAAGGGAGTTTTTCCAAAAAGATCTAATGTAGAGGCCATTAGTAATGCTCCAATTCCAGAGAATAAGGATCAATTGTTATCATTTGCTGGAATGTGTGAGTACTACAGCAAATTTGTAAAAAAATGTGCTGATAAAATGGAACCTTTGAGGAGATTGTTGAGACAAGGAATTGAATTTTGTTGGTCAGATGTACAACAACAGGCGTTTGATGAAATCAAAAGCGACATTATCAAAGCTCCAAATTTAAAACCATTTAGAGTTAACAAAGAATGTATCATCACAGTTGATGCTAGCCTATATGGTTTGGGAGCAGTATTATCTCAGAAAGAAGGTAATGAGGAATGGAATGTAGCATTTGCGTCAAGAACGTTGAATGAATGTGAGCGTAAATATGCTGTGATAGAAAAAGAGCTATTAGCATGTGTTTGGGCCATAGAACATTTTAGACTCTATGTTTGGGGATCTAAGTTCACGCTGAGGACAGATCACAAACCATTAGTAAATATTTTGTCAGTGGGAGGAGGATGGAATTCCACAGCCAGGATTGCTAGACTAACCTCCAGATTACAAGAATATAGTTTTGTCACAATATATGTACCTGGGAAAAAGAATGTTACGGCAGACTGTTTATCACGGTTACCATGCAAAGTGGAAGTAGCCAATGTTGTTGAAGAGTCTGATTTTGTATTAGCCATAGAAGATGTATTACAAGGAAAATTTAAGACCATTTCTGAATCTGATTGGAATGAAGGTATAAAAAAAGATTCAAACTGGATGGAATTATCTGATTACATTCAGAACGGTTGGCCTGATAAAAAATTGATCAGATCAGAATGAATGCCTTTTCATAATGTCATGGATGAGTTAGAGTTGGATGGTAGTTTTATTTTTAAGTCTGGGAAATGTATACCACCAGAAAGCATGCAAGACATTATTTTACAGGTTGCTCATAGTACTCATCCAGGAATTTCATCCATGAAACGGTTGGTTCGGTCTGTTTTTTGGTGGCCAGGAATCGACAGATTTGTTGACAGAACTGTGAGGGAATGTCAAGAATGTGTGTGTAAAGAAAGGATGCTTAAAATATACTCCTCCATTAAAAATTGTTGAATGGCCTTCAGCACCATGGCAGAAGGTTGCTTTTGATATATCTGGACCGTTCAGTGTTTTACCTGAATCTTCACGATATGCATTAGTGATAGTGGATTATCATTCCAAGTGGCCGGAAGTGAAGTTTGTTTCTAGAGCTACTACTGAGAGTGTTATTAGTTTTTTTAAAGAAATATTTACTAGAGAGGGTTGTCCTGCCGTATTGGTTTCAGACAATGGAGTTCAGTTAACATCTGCTGAAATGTCCAATTTTCTTAGGAGTTGCAACATTATTCATAGTTTTACTTCACTATATGAACCACATGAGAATGGTCAAGTTGAAAGGTTTAATTGTGTTTTGAAGAATTTTTTTTGTGGAATCAGTAAAGTCAGGTGAACATTGGATAAGTTCTCTAAGAGAAAGGTTATGGACTTATCGCATCACGCCCCACACTGTCACTGAAGTGAGTCCTTTTAAGTTATTCAAAGGTCGTGATCCAGCATCCAAAATACTACCTTGGTGGTTGAAAGAAAAATGCAAACGATTATCAGTAGATAAAATAAATTTAGAAGATGTTGCCAAACGTATAGAGAGTAAGCAATTTAAAACCAAGGAGTGGTATGATAAGAAATGGAACACTAAGTCTCAAGAATTTCAAGTGGGGGAATGGGTGAGAATTCTTAGACCAGGTCTACTAGCTAAAGGATCTAATAAATTTAGTGTTCCCATTCAAGTTAAAAAAGTTTTTTCCAACAGTGTGATGACACAGGATGGTAAATTTTGGAATATTAAGAAACTGGCAAAATGTACATTCAATCGTGATGATAAAACTCCATCCAATAAATTTCATATGGTGGTTAGAAATGATTCCATTGCTCATAGGGTGAAAGATTCAAAACGTGTTATTAACATACCTAAAAAGTATGTTAATTGAACCTACATGTTGTTTTGAAATGTACATGTTTAAGTTTTAATATTGTATATAGTTATAAATTAGTGCTTGCCAATACTTATATTTTTTTTTATAAAAAGGGAGATGTGTTACATTCCAATATAGTAATATGCCTTTAAGAATTACATAATGGTCGCATGCCAGTGCATGAGGCAAGTTTACCTTTGAGTTAGTTCTACATTCTAGGGCCAGCTGTTGTAGTCTTATGACTGTTAACATTCATATGAAGCCTGGACTGAAATGGTGTAAGATGTCATCTGTGCTGCTACAAATAAACTAGTGAAAATCTACTACAACCTTCATGAGTGATTACTACATGCACGCTTTGGTGATCTCTCGCCTGGATTATGGCAATCTCCTGTACCTGGGTGCAACTGCCAAATGCAAGGAGCATCTGCAGTGCATCCAGAATGCAGCAGCGAGATTGGTTCTCATGCTCCCAAAGAGAGCCTCAGCCACAAGGGCTCTGACCTCCCTACACTGGCTTCCTATTAGGGAGAGAGTAAAGGTTAAGGCCATGTGTGTTAGTCACCGGATTTTACAAAGAAAGGGGCCCTTGTATCTGCATGATTTTCTAACTCCCTATGTACCGACTAGACTGCTAAGGTCTAGTGGAAAAGGTAAGGTGCAGTGTTCAAGCCAAGAAGTGCAAGAAACAGGTTCCCGGGTCGAGACACAGCAGGTCACAGCAACATGCCGCCTCCACTTCACGGCCTCTCACTTCCTGATCTGGAGAAGTGTGGCTCAGTGGTTAGAGGCGGCAGACCCGGAATCTGAGATCGACCGTGGACCAGGGTTCGATCCCCGCCTTGGCGGGTCTCGGGCTCATAAATTCCACGGTCTCGACAATTCTCGCTCCGGTGCCTACTCGACTCACGGGGTCACACTCTGCGACTCTGGGCAATAGCTTGCTTAATCTCCACATCGGCCCCTCGCGGCGGGATGCCTGGCTTTCACCTTGTGGATACCCTGCCGGGGTTTCTCACAGGGGAATACCAGGACGGGTTCCCTAAGCAATCGCGGAGATGCCCCAGGGTAAGTCCTGCGCTATATAAGTTTCATACATTTACATTTACATTTACATCTTCTTGACTTCGGCGCCTTCGAATCGCCACTTCTACGCACCGCACCTGCTGCCACCGGTAGGTTTCGTGGCCTTACACACACCGTGGGTCCGCTCCGCCTCGTCACCAATGTTGCGGACACGCCTGTCGGGGAGAGTGGGAAGGGGGTTTATTGTTGGGTCCTGAACTATATGTGCCACACAGTCAAGACACACACCACTTGCTATCAAAGTGGCAACAGCACGAGCGCTGACGTCACGTTTATTTATACTCTCTGGCCTGCACCCGGTCCAGAGGGTTGCTGGTGGATACATTGTTAGGATGGGTCTGGGTGGCTTACAATAATAACTCAATTTTATTATCATTTTATTTGTTCCTGCTGAGGTGTCTTGGCTGGGTGGGTCTGCTCTGCTCAGAGCAGCGGGAGGAGTGCTGGGCATTATATAAGTGCGCATGAATGTTTGGCCGGCCCTTTTGAGCTGGGCAAACATTCACGCACACTTTGCACTTTCTCCACACAGACTGCATTACAGCCTGGTTGGAGAACATGCCCAGGCTCCTGTTCCCTGGTTGAGCGATGAACCTCGGCGCTGAGACCAATCACATTGTCTATTAGGAGCCTTCGAGCCCGGGTGGTTCCTGTTTACTGTTGGCACAGAAGAAGCCTGGAAGAGGACGGAGCGGATGAAGGAGAGGCGGTAAGTGATTTTTGGGGCAGATTTATGAAGGCCTTGCGCCGCCGGTGCTTCACTTTTTCCCATGTTAAAAATGACGCACCGGCGGCGCAAGGCCTTCATAAATCTGCCCCTGTATTTAACCCCACCCCACTTCTTCCCCTGTTACCCCCTTTTTGCGTTCAGCTAGCAGCCGCCACCGATTTCACTTCAAGTGCACCAGAGTATGTTGATTTACTACAGAAAGTGGCGACGAGCGCCCCGGCACAGGATCCTACTTGCCTTCACAATTTCCAGAAATGTGCAAACTCTTCTTGGATGAGTGGAGAATAAGCGGCAACTAAGAGGGTATTTTTAAAGGCAGACTATTTAAAGCAAAATAGTGAGTCGCGCTGAATATCCTATTTCAACCATATTATTCAACTCCTCATTTACCTTACTAACTGTCAAGCCACGCGCAAAGCCACGCGCATTCTTCGACTCTTGTGCCACACAATGCTCCAAGCTGCATTTTCCGAGCTGCACTTTCCTCTGTGTCAGCTTCGTCATTTCTGACATCTACATATAGTTTATGTGCACGTGCCGCCATCTTGTGGTATGTCATAGTACTGCAATAAGCACATAGGAGAATTGCCGGACAAATATAAGGCTCTGAAATAATAAAAACAAGCATTTACAATGCAACGGTCTCGCCTTTGCAAAAGTTAGAGTTATTATTGGCATTGTAAATGACAACATTTTTATTTATGTGTTGGTTTTGAAAACAGATAAATAAATGACATTGTCATTTACAATGCCAATAGCTTAATCTGTCGCAAATGCGAGACCTATTGCATTTGCACCCACACACACACACAGAGCCACAAACACACACACACACACAGAGCCACACACACACACACAAGCCACACACACACACACACACAGCCACACACACAGCCACACACACACACACACACACACAGAGCCACACACACACACACAACCACACACACACACACAGGCTGTTACTGAGTGGTTGATCTGCAGCTGCTTGGCCTACCCGACTGACTTTATTAGTCATGTTGGCTGTCATGGAAGGATGAAATGCCGAATCAGCACTGGCAGGATTAGCCTTCAAGGAGCCGGGCACACAATATCTCAACAGCACACCTTAGCGCGCGCGCTTTGTGCCCCTTCCCGGCTCCAGGGACTCTCCTCACACATGCCACGCGCACTGGAGCAGCTTTTAATGCGCTGAGAGCTGGTAATCCGGGCTCAGTCTGTGCCTACTTTATGAGACACCTGCCACAACCACACTCCCGAGCCCCGTGCACAGGGGGGACACGCCACCTCCAAAAGATCCGGGGCTATCGCGCCACAGTGCCTCGAAATCCAGAGCAAGCAAATACAAGCGCCCAGAGCAAGATAGATGCCTTTCCGGGTAAGCAGTTGGTTTATTGTTTTTATTATCAGAATAGAAAAATTATACCAAGCAACAACGCCGCAGCGCTTTCCAGCATGATAGTGTACATAATAGAAAAGGAAACGGAGTATGCTTGCTCTGTAGCAGAGTTCCGTCCATGGATTCGCCTGTAGGCGCCATAGCTTTAGAACCTCTGAAATGTAACAGATTGAAAGCAAGAAAATCAGACACAGAGAACATAATGTACCAAGTTATTTTTAAAGATTTCCTTCTATTGGTGAGGCATCTGAAAGGGTTGATGCGTTTCTTGATAGGATATGTGTGAAATCTGTAGGGTAGGCTCGAATGCTGGCAGAGTCAACTCGTCTTTCATTCCTCTGAAGTCGATACACTGCGTACCTTAGATTGGAGAAATAGTGACAACTGATTTCGCACTTTTCCTGATTTACTGCGCTATTAAAGATAAGTTATTATCATTTTGTCTGGTAATGTGTGTGTATATTGGGTTGTAGTTTCCAACACATCAGGCTTACTACATTTTGTGGTTTTATTAATTTTGTGTTGGTTCAAGTAGTGCCAGCACAGAGGCTTGAACTATCTTCCTGTTGTACAGCTGGGTTATTTTATTCCATTCTCACAAGTTTAAGAGGGAAGTCTAGTTTAAAATGGAAAATGTATCGCCGCCTGTGTGCTGCACGCACCGAGTACAGTAATTATTTCCCATGACAGCGGGCACTATTGTGCGACAGAGGCCCGTTGCAGAGGTGCTTGGGTGCACTGGTTCACGCAGCACGGTATAACTGAGGCCGGTTTCTTTTGCTAGGGCCACGGGGCTATGTTTTGTAGCAGAGGCCTGCGACCGTAGGCAGTGACGGATCCTCCATGGGGTCGTTTGGGCACCGCCCCACTGCTTTCACGCCGTGCGAGAAGGCAGAAACAAATAGTAGAGAACTACCATTTGTTTCTGCCTTCTCGCACGGCGAGAAAGCAGAAGTTCCTGGTTGAGAGAGTGGGCGGCGTTACTCGAGGGCAGGGGGAGTGGTTTTCCCACTGTTGTTAATACTGTCTGTTTGGGCAGCCTGAGAGGCTGTCCAGACAGTATTAACTAACTGTATTAAGAACAGAGGGCAAGACGCTCCCCCCTGCCCTCGAGTAACCCCTCCCACTCTCCCTGCTCTCTGTATGCTGCGGCATACAGAGAGAAATGACGTGGTTGGGGCAGCCGGCCGAACCAATCACAGCGCTGTGCTGTGGTGGAGGGGAGGGAGGCTGCCTGCAGCCTTCCTGTGTGACGACGAGCACCATGGGAATTCAAGAACAGGAACAGGACGGCAGGAATCAGGAGTCTGGAGTCGGAACTTGAAGGCGGGAAGGTATAGGTAAGTAAGTTTATTGACTTTTATATTTATTTTATTTACTTCGTGGCATGTGTGGGGGGAGAAGCCAAGACACTGCCACCTTGTGAGAAACAGACATGCCACAGGTCAGGATGATGGTGTGCAGTAACGAAAGTTGTACTCAAAGGCTTCAAGAAATGTGAATGTAAAAAATACCAGGGCTGAGTAAATACGGCTTTATTACATCACACATTCCAGGATAAGCTATCTTTTGTTATCTAAGAAGGTGCCTGCTATCGTGCTCTGCAGTTCGGCTCAAGTCCACCGTTCTGTAACCCCCGCTCCCAATAATGTCCAGTTTTACTCTGAGCGGGCTGCAGGTTTCTCTGCACGAGCGAGCGCTGTTAGCAGGATAGATAATGCCCCTTTGTGTGTGCCCAGCCAGCTCAAGCAATCCTGACAATTTTACAGTGTGTGTACAGATGGGCTTAAGCAGGGAATTTGTGAGGGTCTGAGGAATATTATTACACGTGACATTCCTGTGGGGATTAGTCTCGGGTGCAAACCGCGCGCTTTCTTGCTGTCCGCTGCTTTCCAGTCAGACACACACCCAGGTGAAGCGCTCGGTCGTACATTCTGATGAGTTGAGCACTCGTGAATACCAGTGCACCTATGTTTAACTGGTGTGAAATGTAAACTGGTAAAAATATTGCTGAGCAAAACCTGAATCCCTGCAGGGTCAGTCAGCTCATCCTTTCAAAATATATGAAATGTTGTGAAAGGGCGATAATAGCAATTCGTGGGAGCCAAGAAGAAACAGACCAGTTAGTAGGGTTCATAGATCTCGCACGAGTGTCACTTAGTTGCCCAGGTTTTGGTCCGCGAGTTTTAGCACACTTTTGGAGTTGCTCCATTAGCGTGAAATTTAGGTGCACACCAGTGGCGTAACGAAACCTCAAGGTCCCCCCCTGCAAAGTGCTTGGAGGGGCCCCCTTCTGGACTTACTCCGAAGCTCTCAGGCACTCTGTCTGCGATCCCAACCTCTCGCTTGTCGTCCTTACTTTTCTTTCTTGCTTTCACGCATCGTCCTGGACTCCTTCTCCTGTTGATCTGTTCTCGCTTTTCCTTTCTTCCCGCTTTTTCCTTTCCCTGTCTTTCTCTTTAGCAGCAGCGGCAGTCAGAAAGAAACTAGCACTAGAAAGTTAAAGTAAAGACCACAGCACTGCAGCAGGAAATAAATTAGGCACTTGCCGGGCCTTTGGCAGCATAACCCTTTTAAACTGTGCCAGGCTGAAAAAAACAATAAATAAACAATGCTTCTGAAATTCACATATGCAGAACTTTTGCGTTCTGTGTCTATAAAGTGAGTTACATAATCCCATTAAATTAGGCAACTAGATTTCTAAACACAAAACGGTACATGCTGGATACATGACTCTTTTCAGAAACCTCAGTCTTGGTTGCTTCGTAGTCTGGCACAATCTAGAATGCTGCCTCCTTACATGCTCCAATTAAACACACTCCCCCTTAGCACTTCAGTTGTAGACACACAGCAACATACCCAGTTCTCGCTATACCGCCAGTGCAGTGGGATGCATTTCTGTACAACTAAATTCCATCCGCTTTTTTTACTAACACTCATGGCGAATCAGTGTGCACAAGTGACTACCAACAGCTAAAATAAAGTACATCCTGAAAGAGTAAAGGGAATTTTTCGAAATTTCCTGCCAACCGCCACTTAAAACTACCTTGAGGTGATGTGTGCTTGCTTCTCTCACACGCACTATACTTCATTCATTGCTCTTACGCCCTACCACTTTCAAATTCCACCAGCCGCCACTGACCGTAGGTGCTCCAGGGCCTGCGCCTGGCTTTCAGTGGTAGACACAGGGCTCTGTTGTGGTGCACAGAGCCAGGGTCTGGTTTCTAGTAGCCAACGGGCCTGCACAAGCCTCTCATGGGAAGTGAGCAATATTCTTATGTCTTATGTTTGTATAGTGGCGTGACATTGCAGCGCTGTTAGAGGTCCCTGGATGACTTTTCCAGCTGTTCCAAGGTTTCCGCCTTGTGTGACAAAGGCCTGTTTCAGGGGCATCACTGGACTCGCAAATGCCTGTCTGGGATGCATAGTGATGGAAGGACAAGACATTACCTCAAGCCTTTTGTCTCTAAACCCCGTCCTTTTCAGACTGGGTGCCCCGACTTCCTGCTGGGGTAAAAGGTTCCTTATCTTCTTTATGGGGCCATCTGGACCCATAAAGAAGATAAGAAACCTTTTACTTCAGCAGTAAGTCAAGGAACCCAGTCTGAAAAGGACGGGGCTTAAAGAGAAAGAAGAACATCACTAGGATCTCTTCTCCAATGACTGGCCACCATTTAGGAGGTCAGCCAATGGAGAAGAGGGGCGGGGCTTAACCCTCGCTAGGGAAGTTCACTCTGAGACATAAAATCTCTCAAGCTCGACTGCGCCTGTGCGCAGTACGCCATGCGAGACCTAAAAAGACTTTAAGGGTGTGGCTTCCTGTCGAATATACATATTTTTTAAGTATGTCCTGAGTCATTATTCTATTCTTGTTTGTTTCATTACTTCATTTTATTCTCTGGCTAATATTTACGGACTGATAAATAATGTTGTGTCTTGAAATGCTTTAAATCGGTCTCTCCCACAGCCATTTGCACGTACATCTGATGAGGATTCTACTAGATGGCAGGAATGGCGTGAATATTTTCTAAATCATCTATCGACATGTGATGAGGATGACGATTATTCTCCTGAAAAATAGAAGAAAATCCTATTACATTGGTCGGGGGCCTGTTGGTCTAAAAACGTATAAACATCTGGAAAAGAAACAACGGCAACTCGGGGCAAGATTATGTTTTCACGTGTGCACTGGAAGATTTAGACACTTATTATGCACCTACTGTCTGTGTTGGCATAGATAGATACAAGTTCTGTCATAGGAAGCAAACTAAGGAAGAGTCAAAACAAGCCTATGTTTCAGCATTGAAAAATGTGGCTCTCACATGTTTGTTTTAGACCACTAAATGATGAACTTATAAGGGGCAAATAGCCAGGCATGCCACAAACTCTGTCATACAGCAAAAGGAGAATCTCCACTGCAAGAAGTAATAGCAGTAGTAAAGAAAGCAGAACTCACAGGCAGGTGCACCAAAGCGGTTTTGTCAGAAAACAAGAAAGACAGTACAGCGGAATAAAAGTCAGACCACAAGGAAATGGTGAACAAAGTTCGAACAGGGAAGAAGCCAGTAGGGAGCACACAAGAAACTCCTAAGAGACAATGTGGGATTTAGAGATGCAAACCAAATAACGAATGGGATGTACAAAACTCCAAAAGAAATAATTGTTAGATGTAGATTTAAAGGGCATTTTGCTAATGACAGGAAGTGTCCAGCACCACGACCAAAGATGTTCGGGTTGTGGTATCATAGGGCTTTTTTTAAAGTGTGCAGGAACAAAAAGACCGGAGAGATAAAAATGTTGGAGGAAGAATCTGGTTCAAAAGCATTAGATTCAGAGAGGGAGGATAAAAATATGTGTGTCTAAAACTTAGAGAACTCCTCTAAGTACTTGTCACCGGCCACACCCACAAGGCAGGACACAACCTCGACCCCATCTTCGTGGGAGGACACAACATTCTCTTCAGCCACACCACACAACCCTTCTGGACGGACCACAACAGCATCTACTTTGTCTCGAAACCCACAGCACACAGGCCCACACCTCGTCCCCAGCACAGAAACTTGAGCAAGCTCACCAAAGAGCACCTCAAGTCCGCCCTCAAACATGCTCTTCCCCACCACAACCGATGCCAACTCCGAAGCCAACACACTCTACAGATGGATCACTGATTGCACAGACACCCTTAACCCCCTTCGGAACTCCGACACACAACTCACCACGAAAGCCACCTGGTTTACCACGGACCTCAGAGAATCCAAGCACACGTGCCAACGAATCGAGAAAGAGTGAAGGAACAGCAAAACCGCCAAAGCACGCTCTGCCTACAAGACTGCCATGACATAACACCACCATCTCATCAGAACCACAAAGAAGAATTTCATCCAGAACAGAATACTCACCAACTCCTGCAACCCAAAGGAACTCCCCAGCATCATACAAGAATTCACCAAACACCCTAGCAAATCCTCCGACGTCCCTCCCTCCCAGGACCTCTGCAAGAAACTCAGCTCCTACTTCCATCTCAAACTCAGAACCCTCTACAGCATCTTTGACGAGCAGAATCTAGGAACCGACCCTAATCCTCCAACTGACAATGCAACCCAGTCTACCATCTCCGCCAGGACACTTGTCATCACAGAGGACACCGCCAAGACCATGAGAAGTATACACTCAGGAACCCCCATGAACCCCTGCCCGCCCCACATCTTCCACAGAGCCACATCCACCATATCACCTGAACTACGACGTACCATCAACTGCTCCCTCGAAACAGACATTTTCCCCAATGGCTGGAAACATGCAAAATGTCAAGCCCCTCTTCAAGAAGCCCACTGCAGATCCGACGGACCTCAAGAACTACCTGCCCATCTTTCTCCTCCCCTTTGCAGTCAAAGTCATGGAGATTGTCAACATCCAGCTCACTAACTTCATAGAAGCCAACTCGATCCTCGATACCTCCCAATCCGGATTCCATATCAACCACAGCACTGAGACCGCCCTCCTAGCCATCATGGACGACATCCGCACCATCCTCGACCAGGGCCAAATGGCTGCCCTCATTCTACTAGACCTCTAAGCAGCCTTCAACACGTCTCCCACTGCACACTAACCAACCGACTCCACGGCACCAGCATCCAGGGAACCGCTCTCGACTGGATCTGCTCCTTCCTCACCGGCCAAACCCAAAGAATCAGACTCCCGCCATTCCTCTCTGAACCTATAAAGATCAGCTGCGGAGTACCCCAAGGATCCTCACTCAGCCCTACGCTCTTTAACAACTACATGGCCCCTCTTGCCACCATCGTCCGAAAACATGGACTCAACATAGTATCCTAGGCCGACGACACCCAGCTCATCCTCTCCCATCACCAGCAAAACCGACATCAATGTATAAAAGATGTCACCTCCTGGATAAGCAACAGCTGCCTAAAGCTCAACTCAGAGAAAATGGAAGTTCTCATCCTCGGATCCAGCCCCTCCACATGGGGCAACACCTGGTGGCCCACCACCCTTGGAAAACCTCCCATTCCCACAGACCATGCTTGCAACCTCGCCATCATACTCGACTCCTCCCTCACCATGAACCGACATATCAATGCCATATCCTACACATGCTTCAACACCCTCCGCATTCTCTGCAAGACCTTCAAATGGATCCCCCGAAATCCAGAAGGATTGTCACCCACATACTCCTAACCAGCAGACTAGACTATAGGAACACCATCTACACTGAAATAAAGAACTCTCTACTCCTCAAACTCCAGAAAATCCAGAACGCCACAGCATCCCTCAGCATCTCACGACAACACCACATCACCACAATACCCAACACCTACAAGAACTCCACTGGCTCCCCATCGAAAAGAGTGACCTTCAAGCTCCTCACTTCTGCTTACAAATCTCTCCACAAAATCGGACCGCAATACCTCATGAAAGAATCTCTTTCTACGTGCCCTGGAAAAGCCTCCGATCTTGCCCTAGCCTAAATACCACGCATCTGCACAGCCAGAGCGGGGGGGGGTGATCCTTCTTCTACATTGCAGTCAAGACCTGGAACGTACTCCCACTCAGCATCAGACAAACCCCCACTCTGCAAGCATTCAGGAAGAGCCTCAAGACCTGGCTCTTCGGATGAGATGAAGATCGCAATACCCCTCCCCCTCCCAGTGCCTGAAGACCCTCACGGGTGAGTAGTGTGCTTCACAAATCCGTGATTCATTGATTTATAAAGGTACCATAGTAAGAAGCCCAAATGTGAAATCTGTATCGGTTAAGAAACTTAAACTTGTGTTGGGAGAAATCCCGTATATATCACACAAAAGCTTCACAGGGGAACCAATTGTGTTGCTGGGGTTTAGGAAATTGCATTTTGTGTTCAAAAATAGGGAGGCAGAATGTAAGCTGTATGTTTCTAAATCAGATCATTCAGTGTTAGGATGGTGGGGTCAGGGTGAATTGGGTGTAATCCTTGACCCAAACAGCTCTGAACTTGTTTCTGTGGTTTGAGATGTTAACATGTGTTAAGCAAGTATCATAGATTCATATCCTAGAGTATTTTCAGGTGCCGTTGGAGAATTAAAAGGGTTCCCACTTCAGATAATACCGAAGGATAATGCAGTATCCTGTGTCCATACGGCCAGGAATATCCCCATGGGAATTAGAGACAAAGTGCAAAGAGAATTGGAAAAATTACTTTCTGCTTGTATAATTGAAACAATAGAGTCCTCTGACTGGGTCGCACCATTCATGATTGCTAGGCGTGCAAATGGTAAGCTAAGGTTGTGTGTGGACTTTAAACAGGAGAATCATGGTAGATCAATTTCCCTTACCAAAAATTCATGAAATGCTATCACTAACTAAGGGGGTGAAGTGGTTCATCACCATTGACCTAACCTCAGCTCACTATCAGGTGGCTTTACATCCCAACAGTTGTAAAATAAGTGCCTTCAGTACGTCTTTTTGATGCTACCAATTGGAAGAGTCCCTTTTGGATTAAGCTTTTTAAACAGAGAATGTAATGTAATGTAATGTTTTTTCAAGATTATATCTTGATTATGGGAAAATCCAAGGAAGAACATGATTCCAAATCGCAAAAGGTTATGAAAATCTTACACACTAATGTCCTCACTGCAGTATACTCAAAATTGAAGAAAAAAAGGAAAAGGTAACGTATATGGGACACAAAATCAGTGGGAAAGGTATAGAACCTAGACAAAGATTGGTAGATGCAATCATGAGTGCACCAGCCCCAATAAATAAGGAGGAAGGTAGTAGTGTTCCCTAAAAGGGAAGAAATAGCACAATCTATAGTATATTGTAGGCTATAACAAATTTAAGCGTGAGTAAGTCTAGTCCTAAAGTTGGATTGGGATGCTAAGGTAGCTTGATACACCCACTACCAAAAAGGTGTTATTAGAATATTAGAACCTAACATGCATGATAATGAAACAAAAAACAAAGCTGATACAGCACACCCTTAATAGTTACCAATAATCCAAATACAATATTGGAAACGTTTTGCACAAATCAATATTTCAATGCAGAGGTCAACACCCGTTCATAGGGCAATCTAGTAAGGTGTCCGGCACACAATGAGCAATCCAAAACAGTCATCTGTTGATTTATCAAGTTCTCTTTATTATTTCTCTTTAACAGTTTTCCCAGCGCACAGGCTTGCCGACACGTGTTTCGTCTATCTTAGACTTTATCAAGGCGAATTGGGAGAATCGCCGCAGTGTGGTCCAATGCGAATAAATCATGAGTCGTACTCCATATGTTAATACTCAAAGACCAATATCGTATACATAACTAGAAAGCCCAAATGAACACGAAACAGTAGTGGGTCCAAAAGGGTCTTCTGAAAGTCCGTAATACTGTACAGCCTAATAAATATGGAATCCAATATGATATCCCGTAAAAGAAATTCGTTTTATAGTCCCAGATCAAGTCTCACGGAAATAAGCGAACTATTGAGTCTGAATCCACAAGTGTGGCAACAATAGCCAAGCAGTTAATTCACTCCGGAGGCACGTCCATGATAAGTATGCCACCCGGAACAAGCAATATCTGTCAAACTAAGCCGCTCGTGTTGCAGCTCCCAGTTCTATGGAACACATTGCAGTGGCCAATGACGTTTTTTGTTTCAAATAAGGAGGAAGTTACAGCATTTTTGGGGCTGGGAGAATTCAGCACTTGATATGTAAACAATTACTCCAGCAAGACATATTACATAAGACAATTGCTCAAACACAAATGTGCGTTTAACTGGTCCCGGGATTGTCAAGATGCTTTCAGAGCAATTAAGGAAATCATTTTGTGTGCAGGGATTTGATCCCGATTTGAGATGCACAGTTACTACAGAGGCAAGGAATAGATGTAGCAGTGCTGTCTTCACACAGGTAGGCAAGACGGGAAAAAACGTGTTGTTGCATTTGCTTCCCATTCACTAACAGACACAGAAGAGAAGTATTCTGAAATTGAGCGGGATGCATTCGCGTGTGTATGGGTGTTGCAGCATTACAGGCCATTCATATGGGGCCTGTTGGTAACATTGTGTAGCAATCACAAGCCACTTACTAAGGTGCTCACCACAGTTTGATTATTTAATGCATTCCCATGTATAACTTGAATGTCTATCAAATTATTGGATTACAAAAATGAAGTGCAGTATGTCCAAGGAGTAAAAAAATAAAATTACAGACTTCTTAAGTGGCTTACCATTGTCTGCACAGCCTGTAGAATAGGAGATAGAGAAGTATTGTGTGGCTGATGTGACAGAAAGGATCCACGGCATCCCAGAAGAGGAATGGAAGAAAGCTTCACATAGGTGTTTCTAACAAAAGATGCATAACCGAGGGGTGGCCAGCTAAGAATAAAATGGCAGGAAATATGTGTGCGTTCTGGGAGCTGAAGAATGAATTATGAATAGAAAAGTGTACGGTTCTACGTAATGGTAGAGTAGTTCCCCCAGAAAAGATTCTAGACATTTGTGATTAGGGGCATCCAGGGATTTCAAAGACCAAGAGTTGTGTCAAGGAACTCTACTGGTAGCCTGGTATCGATGTGGCAATTGAGAGGAAGGTGAGAGAATACATGTTGTGTACTGAGTCTGAGTAATCATTAATCACTTTCAAACCTTCACTGTGCCGCATGAGGTCTCCAGATACGCCATGGACAAGAGTTGGTGTGGATGTTGTTGGTCCCATACATGAGGACGGTGTGGCAAAAAATCAAGTGGTTTTAATTGATCATTTCTCAAAATAGCCAGAAATCAGCATTAGGTTGAAAGTAAATTCAAATGTCATGGTAAGTGCTATGGACAAAATATTTTTGATGGGGGGGGGAGGAGAGGGTTGCCGTAAGCCATACTGACGGACAATGGGACTCAATTTACATCCAAGAGGTTCAAAGAGTATTTGGAAAGGAATGGTGTTAAGCAAAATACCAACTCTGTGTACCATCCAGCCGGTAATGGTTCTGTTGAGCGCTTCAACAGAGTATTGAAGTACTCCATACAACTGTCTAGAGAAGCAGGTTTACAACGGGAGACTGCAGTATTGTTGATGGTGTCGGCTCACAAAGTCACAACAAACCCTACTACTGGGCATAGCTGTTTGAACTGATGAGGGGCAGGTTACCGCTAAGGAAAGATAATTTGGGCTGGAGATGCAAAAACCAAGCAAAGTGAGTGGATGCCAGAGGTGATTAGAGAAAACCTAGAAAAGTCACAGAAAAGTATTAAGGACTTTTATGATCACAAACACAGATGTAAACAGGTTAGCATACAAATAGGAGATTTGGTAAGGGTTAAAGGGCAAGGTATCATTAGGAAGTATGAATGGAAATGTTACCATCCTTTGGGTGTTGTGAAAGTGATGTGCAATTCTGCTTTATTAAACAATCGCAAGGTGTGGCATTTAAGCCGCATCGCCCCATACATGGGCAAGATGGGAAAAAAGGCAAGTGATTCCCCATATTGGATGTCCAGAGATGCTATTGGAGAGGATCAAGAGCAAAATCACAGTGGAAGCTCTGGCAAGGGTGGTGTTCAGGGTGTGAGTGGTGCATTGGATGCTACATGTGTACCATCTGTCACTATACCTGTATCATTACCTACACCTGATCAAGTAACCACACCCGTACCATTACCTGGGAGGGGAGTTCTAGATAAGTCATGGGAAGTGGATACCAGGAGTAGATTTGGATGGAAAATTACCAAAACCATCCAAACTCAGAGATTATGTTTTTAAGTGTCAATTAGTTATGAGCAGTGTTAAGGAAAAACAATGTACAAGTTTAAAGAGTTCTGTAATGTACAACATTATTATACATCTATGTAAGAATTCCCTCAATGTATTCTTTTTATTTCTAGTTTATTTTCATTATGTATATTTTTTATGTTTTGGTGTTGATGTTAAATTATTTTACTATAAGGGGGGTGTTGTGAGGCAATGTAGGTAGTTGACAGGTATGTCCGTGTGATAACACCGCACTAAGGAATGATTCGAATGTGGTGAGGTAGAATGGAATATAGAATGAGGACGGCATGCATAGGGGGCGGTTAATGGAAGTACAATGTTGTGTATGTATATTCTTGCTGTGCTGGAGTAATATTAGAATAAACTTCACTTCAAGTGCACCAAAGTGTGGTGATTTACTACAAGTAGATACTAACTTTTGTAAGAAGCCTTGAGTTATTAGAGAAAATCGAATATGACACGTTACAATGTGTACTAATACCACACGTGTCATTACAACACGGGTATTACTACTATGCGTTGTCATTCACCATGACCTACCATTACAACGCATACTTTTACTACGAATATGCCTTTACCACAAATGCCATTACAACACATAGGCATGTGTGGTAAAGGTAAACCCTGGTAAAAGTATCTACACTAAGTTACACTACCCTGCCCTACTCTGAACCCTAATTTAGTACCCTTGCACGAGCCCCAATCCTTTCCCTACCCTAAACCACTACCTATGCATGACCCACCCAATCCCCAATCCTTTCCCTACCCTAAAACACTCCCCTGCACGACACTCACCCCAGTATTCTCCCTACCCTAAAACACTACCCTGCATGACCCCATAACCCAACCCTTTACTCTAAGACATTACCCTGCATGAAACCCTACCCCCAGTCCTCTCCCTACCCTAAAACATTACCCTGCACGACCCTCCCCTGACCCCAGTCCTCTTCTTACACTAAAACACTACCCTGAACGACCCTTGATCCTACCTTAAACCCTACAACACTACCCCTGCACAACCCTCCCCGACCTCCAGTCCTCTCCCTACCCGAAAACACTACCCTGGATGACCCGACCCTACCCTAAACCATAAAACACTACCCCTGCACCACCTCCCTGATCCCCAGTCCTCTCCTTACACTAAAACACTAACCTGCATGACCACCCAACCCTACCCTAAACCCTAAAACATTACCTCATTCACGACCCTCCTCCGACCCCCAATCCTCCCCCTACCCCAAAACACTACCCTGCATGACCCCTCAACCCTACCCTAAACCCTAAAACACTACCCTGCATGACACCTCCGACCCGCAGTCCTCTTCCTACCCTAAAACACTACCCTGCACGACCACTGCGACCATATCCTAAACCATAAAACAGTACCCTGCACGACACACACCCCTACCCCCTTTAATCCTAAAAGAGTAACACCCACCCCAGGCCCAATCCCCCTTACCTCTCTCTCCTAATGGTTCCTCTCACTCCTCCTGGTACCTGTTGCACGTCGGGTATGAGGGGCGGTGCACGTCGTTGTTAGGAAACAGAGGAGCCTCTGTTTCCTCACAACGAGGTGGATCACCTATACTTTTTTACTAGACATGTGCTTTTACCACACATATCTTTACAATGAAATTCGTTGTAAAGGCATGCATGGTAAAAGCACATGCGTTGTAAAGAAAATGCGTAGTAATGACTACGCGTTGTTACAACGCAAGCGTAATGGTATGCGAGGAAACAGCCGCATTGTAATGACTTTCCCGTGAAAATTATGTCAGCATTTCTACTTAACAAAGAAGATTGTGTGCATCAGGTACTTACCTATGTACATGTGCCTGTCTTGCTTCAGAGGATGGGCCATTTGTATTGGTTCACCATCGAATGAAGGCTGCAGACCTTTAGCACTTTCAGATCTAAGTTATTGTTAGCAAACAGTGTCCTTCTTTACAGCTGTTACATATAGTGTACGCTGTTCTTAGTAGATTCTTTTCAATACTCTATGGTGTATTTCTCATGAGAGTCTCACTGTTTATAAACAGTGTGGTATAGAATAAACTCTCTGCATAGAGTAAACAGTGTTTACAGTACCCAGCCCTCTACTGATATTAACTTTACTTCTCATTGTAGGTTTGGTGAATGTCAGAGGTTTGTAACAGATTAAAGCTGACTGTAATAGAACATTTTTTTGGGAACTGACATTCAATATTTTTAGGAATTTGGCTTTCTGAGAACAGCTGTATGCACGTTAAAAACCATATTCAAAGAGAGTTTACTATATATCTGTGGTTGATTGTTAAAGTGAACTATGCTACCTGTAAAGTATATGGCAAAAGGTCATTGTTGCACATAATGCTCGCTTCCTACACTAAAGAGAGTTGTATCTGTGATGGCACAAATGATGCCTGATATTCTCTTCAGCTATTTTGTACTTCCTGTCAGTCCTGTAATGCCATAGCAATTTATCGAGCAATATGTGGGGGAAAAAAGGGTGTGTGATGTCATCAGTGATGTCATCAATGGTGTCATTTGAGATGTCATCAGTGATGTCATAAATGATGTCATAAGACATGTCATGAGTGCACAGGGTCAAGACTGATTTGCATATAGCTGTGTCTGAACTGGGGTGGCGAAGTGAGCTAAAGAATGATGATGGATTGAACCGAGATCAGTGACTAGGGGTGAGTGTCTGAGAAGTTTCAGCGCTCCGTCCATAATCTTCTTGTGTTTGCTTTATACGCCCTAAGTTGGCAGGGTATGCCCAGGCGTGGGTCCCTTGCTCACTATGGGCCAGATGTAGGTAAATATATTTTACCGACTCATAAATACCGAATTTTACCGATTCGGTATTTATGAATCGGTAAAATATAAGGAGGGAGATGTAGGTAAATCCAGATGTGGATTTACCGAATCTGTAAAAGTCGGTATTTACCGATTCGGTAAATACCGACCGGTAATGCCCATTCATTCCTATGGGCTTTGAAGCCCATAGGAATGAATGGGCATTACCGATTCGGTATTTACCGAATCGGTAAATACCGAATTTCACAAGGGTGCAGGGGGTGTCACTTTGACACCCTCTAGCACCCCCAAAACAGGTTCGGGTGCCATGTGGCAGGCATACCTGCCCTAAGGGCAGGTCTGCCTGTCATATGGCACAGGTGTGCATGCACACATATGCATGCACACCGGAATCGGTATTTTACCATCAAATTGAATTTGATGGTAAAATACCGATTCGATAAGGCTTGTGGGACTCAGAAGAGTCCCACCTACATATCAAATTTACCGAATCGGTAAAAATACCGTTTCGGTATTTTACAGAATCGGTAAATTTACCGATTGGTAAATTTACCGATTCTGTAAAAATATGCCCCCTACATCTCAAATTCCATTTACCGGTCGGTAACGGCCGAATTCGGCCGTTACCGACTGGTAAATGCCTACCTACATCTGGCCCTATGAAACTGGATTAAAGCTACCCTGGCTGATGAGGGCTGTTAGCCCGAAACCAGTCCCAGGATGCTTGTTTCTTGTCCAGGGACACATGGCTTGGCAGTTTGGGCTGAACTGTTCCCATGAGGCACAGGGTCAAGACTGATTTTTATATAGCTGTGTCTGAACTGGGGTGGTGAAGTGAGCTAAAGAACGATGATGGATTCAACCCATATCTGTGACTGGGGGTGAGTGTCTGAAAAGTTTTAGCGCTCCGTCCATCATGTCCTTGTTTTTGCTTTGTTCGCCCTAAGTTGGCAGGGTATGCCCACACGTGGGTCCCTTGCTCACTTTGCCTCTGGATTCAAGTCAGCCTGGCTAATGAGGGCTGTTAGCCCCAAACCGGTCCCAGGATGTTTGTTTCCGGCTCAGGGAAGACAAGGCTTGGCAGTTTGGGCTGGACTGTTCCCATAAGGAACAGGGTCAAGACTGATTTGCATATAGCCATGTCTGAACTGGGGTGGCGAAGTGATCTAAAGAGCAATGATTAATTCAACCCAGATCTGTGACTGGGAGTGAGTGTCTGAAAGGTTTCAGTGCTTCCTCCACCAGTGGCGTCACTAGGGTTGGTGTCACCCGGTGCGGGTAACTCATGGTGTCACCCCCTCACCACTTACCGCATGGACCTCATGTGCCATCAGCGGGTTTGCCTTCTAGTCTGCACCATTTCCACTGTTTACCTAGGGGTACCCTGCGCAAGTTTCAGGATGCTCATCTGCGTGTCCAGTGTTGTCCCCTGTATTTTGAGAGCATTTGTGCCTGTATTTGCTCAATATAAACTCACTTGACTGCAGTTTGATTCACTCTGCGTCTGGGTGTTATACTTAGTTCACTAGTTTCCACCGTATTTAATTATTCTCTGGTTCAGGCCTTTCCTGAAGCCACTTTTAATAACCACTAACTCTGTGTTGATACAACCATTGCCAGGCAGTTTTCTGTGTCTCAGCCCACTGCCCACTAAGCTAACTAAAATGATGGCCTTATTGTAAATGGTTCCATTTACTCTGTAGCACCAAGAGGCCTGCATAGTTAATATGTGGCCTTCTATTGATTACTCTCAGTATTCCTAGTTGTGTGAGTAGAAATAATGAATGGTATTTTTTTTATAAACCAAAGTAGTGCCTGGATAGCAATTTATTAACTGCTGTTTGATGCTTGCGGAGTTTTTAACCCACACCACCCTCTAAAGTAAGCCTCGGACTGCTTAACTTTGCTGCCGTGAGAGTCAGGGGCTACAGGGATGTACTTGCAGTCACTTTTGGATGCAATAGTAGGAATAAGATCTAGGGTGGAAATTAGTAAATAGCTCTGATTCACACAAACTGGGTGCAGTAACTTCTGATTGCCCTGGGACTCCTGAAAAAAGTTACCAAAGCCTCCATCAAAAAAGCATATGGTCCCACTTCTCTCAGCTCATCTCAGAAATAATCAACCCACATAGAGAACTACTCATTTAAAAAAAATCTGAACCCAGACTGCACTGATTCCAAAGTGACATTCTCCCAAGAATTATGCCACTCTCTGTCAACCCACTTTCTTGCAAAATCCAAGGAAAGGGACTCTTATTTTGAGAGAAGCACTAAAGAAGATAAACTAAATCACAGCATCTCATAAAAAATAGGACTGTCAAAATTACTAACTTTCAACCTCCTAACACCATAAGACTTCTCCACAATGCCCATCCTGAATTATATATACTGAACCACCTGACACAAAACGCATCCAAAACCGAAATACGTTCATATGCAAATTGAATAAAAAACCACCCATCAACAATTTGGTCCCCAGTACCAAAGATTGCCACCAATCAACCTATGGACTCCATGTTCTTGCTCATAGCAGAATCTAATAATGTTGAAACAAAGATTCTACATGCTGAGATGCTTATAAAAAAATTTCACATACATACGTTTCTGCCACATATTCCAAGCGATCATTTCATTATAATATAATACATGGGCCTTGTTCATAAATTGCATGGTGATGGCACCGTGTTAACTCCAAACCCGTTAATACTGGTACCGTGCTGTTACACCTCGCCAGTAACATGGAATTATGAGTTAATACTCAAATGATGTGCAATAACTGTGAGATCCTGGCTGGATTTACTGAGTGGAACTCCACATGGTATTCCCATTGCCCAGACGTGGGCCCCTTGCTCACTTTGCCACTGGATTCAAGCCAGCCTGGCTGATGAGGGGTGTTACCACGAAACCGGTCCCAGGATGCTTATTTCTGGTTCAGGGAAGTGCTGGGTCGGAACTGAGGTGGTGAAGTGAGCTACATAATGAGGATGAATTCAACCCAGATCTGTGACTGGAGGTGAGTGTTTGAAAAGTTTCAGCACTTCGTCCATCACCTCCTTCTTTCCGATGTGCATGTATCTATCTATACCTTATACATACCAGTATTTTCTGTGATGTTATGCTCGCTTCCTCATGCTGGTTTTAGTCATGATTTGAGTCTCTGTCTTGCGAAGTAGCATATTAAGAGCACTTAGTCAAAAACAAATCCAAAATGAACTACTGATTTGTGAATTTTGTATGTATTGTCATTTGTGGCTTCTTTTCTGAAGTACACTCTGTGATTAAACAACAAGGACTCTTTTCTGGGGTACACTCTATGATTAATCAAGAAGCAAATATTCAATTCATAAGCACAAAACTCTTCGTGCCTTCCACATGAATAATAACTGGCTGCAGGCTGAGGTCTCAAGGTTCAGATTTAAGAATCCATTTTGACTCTCCGTTTCAGTTTCAGAACTGGCAAAAGTCAATAGAGTACGTTTTTGATATTTTAGGGTGCAGCATGCACCCATTCTCTCTAAACATGTTATCACATAATAGTGCTTGTATTAGAGTGTCAGTTATTTTATCACTGGGATTTACTTCCCAAAGCATACAGTTTATGATGTAAGTTCATAATATTTTATATATATTAAACATACTTTTATGGATACAACGTGTAGATGTTCCAGAAGAATGATTAATTCACTGGCATTGTAAGCCACAAAATACTCCTAGTAGCTTACATTTCCATCTTAATTGATCAAGAACTGAACTAATTTGATCTGAAATAATTTAATTGCTTTAACACTCATTCTGATTGAGTTACCTTTACTTGTCCAGATGCTCAAGCAGTGAACCGAAAGTCAGATACATTTCCTTGACCGTGAAAAAATATAATTGCCAATTCTTGGTAATTCGGTTTTATAATGTGTGGATCTTAATAGTTTCAAAGCGGTGGCCGCTAGTAAGGCCTTCATCTCTGGCAGTATACATGCATCATCCCCTTTCCGTGATTAATGCTCCAATTCACCACCTGCTTTGAGCATATTATCCAGCACAGGCACCAGGCACGTTCCTTACCTCAGTCTGCACACGAGGTCCCGCGGGCCCTGGCCGGTCTCGGAGGCCGGGCCCCCGCCTGTGAGCCAAGGTGTGGGGGCACAATCAGGTCAACAG
This sequence comes from Lissotriton helveticus, assembly GCF_964261635.1. Taxonomy (NCBI): domain Eukaryota; kingdom Metazoa; phylum Chordata; class Amphibia; order Caudata; family Salamandridae; genus Lissotriton; species Lissotriton helveticus. The sequence goes on along the minus strand of NC_136068.1, from coordinate 1,517,332,570 downwards.
CCCCCGCCTGGAGCCATGGCGTCAGGTCAAACCCCGAGCCCCGGAAGCTAAACCCTCCGGCGGGACCAGGTGGGTATCAGCCGCCCTGTACTCCTCCTGGGTTGATGGGTTCAGTGGAGTGGATCACGCAAAAGCATTCTGCCGCTCCTTGCGTGAGTGACGTTTGGAAGTTGAACGTCATTGACGTACAGACGCTGACGTCGTACAGCAGCCTAATAATTAATCTTGGCCTGCGGCCGGGTAATGAGTCGGGTGACACCGTCACATGGGGTGACACCATGAGCCTCTGCTTTAAATTATTGCTTTGCTACATATCAGGAAGCGAGGAACAATGGGTTCCTCGCCTCCTGATATGTAGCAAAGCAATACGATTATTTAAAGCAGAGGCTCACGGTGTCACCCCATGTGACGGTGTCACCCGGTGCGGTCCGCACCCCCCGCACCCTCCTAGTGACGCCACTGATCATCACCTTGAGTTTGTCATGTCACGAGTGATGTCATATATGAGGTCCTAAGCAGTGCAGTGCATGGCTGGTGCACAAGTTATAGTTAGCACTACTTACTATAACTGGTGAATTTATGTGTTTTTATTTTTTAGTTAAAAATTTTAAAGTTATCACTGACATATTCACCTAACTATAACATTACTTTAACATTTTTTCCCCCAGTGAAAATGTATATAAATATTATATAGGCCATGTTTGCATCTACCTATGGTCACACACTCTTGCACCTGCTGCCTTACTTCCTGGAAAACAAGTAACTGCTTTCCCAGTTGAGCTGTTTAATGCACTTACTTTGTTGAGGGGTCTTTGATAAGCACCTCAGATATCCATCAAGTCTATGGCACGTACTCCCTTAGGAATTGGAACCAGACACTGTAGTATAAGTCCATGTTTGAGTCAATATATTAAGGGGGCATGTTTACAACAGGATGTCGCCATCAGAACATCACATTTATCGACGTTCTTCTGGTGATATCCCCTTCTCCTTATTTAAACAGTGGCGTTGAGGCACTTAACATAGCATAACGCCAACTTGTAATTAAGGCCCATTTTCATGCTTCACTTAGCATAAAATGTGCATGCAATGGGTGATGCAGTAGGCATTCCACCGCAACACCCTTTGCATTTATTTATTTATTTATTTATGTGCTTTTATAGCGCCTGAATAGATCCCCGAAGGGATATCTCCGCGCTTATTCTAAAATATGAAAAACTTGTCTCATGCCTGGTCATTTAACAGAGGTAGTAAGTAACAGCTGGTTAATTAATCATGAAAAGGTGGGTCTTAAGGGCTTTGCGAAAGGATAAATGATTAGTGATGAATTTGAGTTTAAGGGGGAGGGAGTTCCAGAGAGCAGGTCCTGTATATGACAGCGCACGACCTCCCTGACGAGATTTTTTTATTTTAGGGACCTGTAACAATTGAGTATTGCTCGATCGAAGTGATCGGCCTGGAACATAGGGTTGAAAAACTTTGGTCAGATATTTAGGACCCCTTCCTGTCAAGCATTTATGAATAGTACACAGAATTTTGAACTTTGTGCGTTGCCGCACTGGCAGCCAGTGAAGTTTGACCAGTAGAGGGCGGGAGGGAGTTCTGGATGGAACGTTGAGAACTAACCTCGCCGCCGTATTTTGGACCACTTGTAGTTTGTTTAATTGGCCTTCATTAGCTGACAATAGAAGGCCATTACAGTAGTCCAATCTACTGATCACTAGTGCTTGAACTAGGGTTTTCCTGTGACTATCAGGTAAAAAGGGAAAGACCCTTTTTAATAGTCCAATAGCCCTAAAGCAGGTGCCAGCAACTTGGTTGACATGATGTTTGAAAGTCAAGGCTTGATCGAATAACACCCCCTAGTTTTTGACAGTCTGCTTAGGGACAGGAACTGGCCCCAGTTCTGTGGGCCACCACTCCCCAGACCACAGTGCAGCTGCCCCCCCAAACAACAAAACCTCAGTTTTGCCCACATTGCATTGTAGGCAATTCTTGGCCATCCATCCCGATACGGCCCTCATGCCATCTGCAAAAGATTTTTGCAGGGCCGGGGTAAAGGTTTTAAAAGGGAACAGTAGCTGGGTGTCATCAGCATAGGATATCGGGGTAAACCCATATGGCCGTACTAAGTCGGCCAGGGGGGCCACATACACATTAAATAATGTGGGGCTGAGACACGAGCCCTGTGGCACACCCCTGGTGAGCTCCCTGGAGATGGATTTATGGGAGCCCAGCCTGACTTCTTGAGAACGGCCAGAAAGGAAGCTTTCCACCCAAGACAGGGCTACACCTCCCAACCCTACATCCCTCAGACGATCGAGAAGCACTGTATGCGACACCGTATCGAAAGCAGCAGATAAATCCAACAGCACCAGAATCATAGACCCCCCACTATCCAGTGTGAGCCTGATGTTGTTGGTCACTTCTAGTAGGGCCGACTCGGTGCTGTGGTTTGGCCTGAACCCAGATTGCGAGGGGTCCAGGCCTTCTGCTGCTTCCAGGTGATTCGATAGGTGGATGTTCACGTGCTTCTCTGTCATTTTACCGATGTAGGGGAGAAGGGAGATGGGCCGGAGGTTGGAAAAGTCCGTCCAGGGGGAAGCCGTCTTCTTTTTAATAGGGTTTACCACCGCTATCTTCCATTCTCTCGGGACTTGTCCTTTCGCCAGTGAGATATTCATAACTGACTGAATGGCGGGTCCCAGAATGGAGACCAAGGGAGGCACCATTTTGGCAGGAAGGTGATCATTTGGGGAGCCAGTTTTCATGTGGTTGATGAGGAGTGGAAGATCTGCATCACTGACTGGCGGAATAGTGAGAAAGGTGTTTTTTGTGTGTACAGAAGAAACATCTGGGGGGGAAGACCAGGTTTCTGTGCCTTGGGAAACAATGATTTTATTATAAATCAATTGTATTTTATCCTCAAAAAACATTGAGATCTCGTCGCACAGTGTCTGTGAGGCATCGTCTAGGCTCTCACTAGCTGACGGCTTTACAAAACTTAGTAGGATTTTAAATAGTTCCCTCGAACAGCTACCTGCCTCGTCAAGCTGCAACGATAAATCATTTTTCCTTGCACGTTTTATATGTCTATAATAGCTTGACTGAGCTTCTAAAAACATTTTCCTTTCTTGCTCATGTTTAGATTTCCTCCACGCTTTTTCTAGTCTTCTACATTTTTGTTTTTCCATCCTAAGATCAGAGGTATACCACTTTTCCTTTTTAGTGGGTGGAAACTGTTTGCGAAGTTTTAACGGGGCAATGGTGTCAATAGCTAATTTGATAGAGTTATTGTATTTTTCCAAAGCCGCTTCAGCCGAGTCTACTTCAGAAAAGTGAGGCTGTTGCCAATGTTCACGCAGATTTTCCACTGATATTTTATGCCATTGGCGACGATAAGTGGAGGGAAGTGATATTTTGGGTTGACATTTGACAGGTCCTGCCAGATAGAACTCAATCAAGAAATGGTCTGTCCAATGAATTTCTGTGGCTGGAAGGCACCTGACTTTAGTGCAATTGGAAAAAATAGAGTCAAGAGTGTGACCCGCTGTATGAGTAGCCCCACTGTTTTTTAACTCCAAACCAAGATTGGCTAGATCTGTTGTTAATTTTATTGATTCAGGGTCTTCAGGGTTGTCCATATGAACATTAAAGTCACCAAGGAGAAAAAAGTCCTCCTTAGCTCTAACATGGGGGCCAGTAATTCCAGAAGCGACAGGGCAAAATCAGGATTCTGCCCCGGCGGGCGATATAATAGTGCGCCCTTCCATGAGATATTACTTGCTAGGCTGATTTTGAATACCATAACTTCCAGGAGGGGGGTGAGGCTTTGTTCTAATATTGCTATCTTAAAAGTATCTTTAAATATGATAGCTAATCCACCTCCTGTTTTAATTGGCCTATCCACATGTATGATTTTATACCCTACTGGGACCCCTAATGCTATAGCCGCTGTAGTATGAGGCTTCATCCACGTTTCCGTAAAAAAACATATATCAGGTTTCTGGGAGAAAATCAAATCCCAGATCTGAAGTTGGTGTTTGGGAAGAGACCGTACATTGAGGAGAAGGCATTTAAGTTCTAAGGGAGAAACGGATGTGGTGACATTAAGATGGGAGCTATTAATTGGCCCAAAAGATTGAAAACCACATTGCCGACATGAAAAGCCACCCTCAAGTAGCTGACAGGATAATCGTGTTGCACAGTAGCTCGTGGGTTGTAGCTGGCACAGGGAACTGGCAGAATAGGTGATAAAGCGTGTACCTACATTACAATAGTCCATGACCTAAGAGCCCTAGCCCCTCCGCCCCGTCCAGTCGCGGACGGGCGCAGACGGGCAGCTCTTTGGCGGGTCTTCGGCGGGGCTGCGCGCGGTCGCTGCGCGCCCGTAATACTGCGAGGGCTAAATAGCCCGGAGGAAGTCGGTGACTAGAGCGCTAACCGCTCTTCGTGCCGGCCGACCGGAAGTGCCTACAGGTTCCCACAAGGAGTGTCAGGGAGGCGGCTCCGGTAATCAGTAGTGGCGTGTAGTGCGAGGGGAGAATGAATTTTAAAAAGGCACAGTTTCAAATGCACAATATCATTACTGATTTTTAAAAAGACACAGTTTTAAATGCACAATATCATTGCTAAATAATAAAGTTTTTTAAAAATAGCGCTCTCAAGCTCTTAACTGCCCAGGTACAAGCCAATCGCCTAAGCGGGTCGGGGACACTGCCACTGTCTCCTTCCCACAGCGAAATGCGCCCCTGCTCCGCCTAAATAGCCCGGAGGAAGTCGGTGACTAGAGCGCTAACCGCTCTTCGTGCCGGCCGACCGGAAGTGCCTACAGGTTCCCACAAGGAGTGTCAGGGAGGCGGCTCCGGTAATCAGTAGTGGCGTGTAGTGCGAGGGGAGAATGAATTTTAAAAAGGCACAGTTTCAAATGCACAATATCATTACTGATTTTTAAAAAGACACAGTTTGATACTGACCCATATTTACAAGGCTGGGACAGCGCCAAAAACTAAGACCAGGGATACCTGGCCTTAGACTGGTGATACGAAGAGAAATTGTTAATCTCTCCTAGTTGTTTGCTTTTTCCATGTAATCACCTTTGAAGATTGTTTATATGCCTTTCAAATAAATAAATAAAGAAATATGCAGTTGTCCCTTTCTGCACAAAAACAATTGTCCCTGCAGCGCAGGCACCCTGGCAACAAGGCGCAAGGTTGCCTGCTCTGGTGCCAGGCAGCTTTATTGGTACCAGCACTAGGGGTAAAAAGGTGTGCGTTTTAAAAATGTCAAAGAGCGGCGTTACAAATGTTGGTGTAACTTCGCATTCTGACATTTTGTTGTAAATATTCCCCTTTGTTTGGTTGCATAGAGAGTAAACTAGCCCTTTAAGAAGTATACGCGAGAACAGTAATAATATATAGGGTGCAAAAAATAAAGACTAGCCTTGCCCGAGTTCTCTGAATTCTGTACATTTAAAATTAAGTTAAAAAGTAGACAACACATGGAATTCGGAGATTTGGCCTATGGGCCGGGTTCTATGGCTCTCTGAATTCTGTACATTTAAAATTAAGTTAAAAAGTAGACAACACATGGAATTCGGAGATTTGGCCTATGGGCCAGGTTCTATGGTTGGGAAAACAGTCGCATCATATTCATACCTTTAGGTTAATCTAGGAAACCCCTATCTCAGAGGGCTGCAGCAGTGAAGCGCCTCGTTGAAATGGGTCCGGCACACGTTGGCACTAAGACAGCACTGGCGAGCACAAGCAATTTTCATATTTGTGTGCGTTTTACGACTTAGAGACAAAAAGCTGTATCAGAATCTGTGTTATTGGAAAGCAGGGTCGTCGGAACAGAGGGATTGGCTGCTATGCAGTTAAGGTTGGAGTAACTTTCATAGTAGTGGCATCGGTACCCTTGTCCCACGACCCTCACCACCCAAATGATACACAGACAAGTATGTTGGGAATAAGAAGTTGCAGGTTTATTTGTGATACAAATAACAGAGTGGGTTAACTGACAGGCGACCCCCTATACCCCTTGTTGCAGGGCGCCTGAAGTTGAGCCAAGGAAGCAGACACCAGTGGCCCTGGCCAGGTGTCGAACCTGGGAGGCAAAACCTCCCACCGGTGGACCTACCGTCCACCTGCCCCCCCTTCTGGACCAGGGAGAGTCAACTCACACCTTGCCCAGCCAGGAGGGGCGTTATTAGCAAACCCCCGGTTGCTCAGGCTTACAACCGCCCTAAGGACTAACGGGGTGCCGTTGAACCAAGTCCCCAAGAAGGGCCCCTCGGCTTATGTATGACTCAGTACTGTGCATCTCGCACTGTGGCTTCAGGTCCTGTTCCTGCGCCTGTCCTGCATGGGGGTCGCCTTGTAACTCCTCCTGCAACCTGGAAAACAAAAACATCATTAATATTCCCCCCTCCCCACTTCTCCCCTTTCAGCGGGTGAGCGGTAGGGAGGGGAGCGAAATTGCGGGCCTCGCGTCCGGCGTCGTGGGGGAAGTGGGGGCTAGGGGCCTAACGTCTGAGGCTGGCGGGAACAGCCTGGAGCGACTGACAGTGAGAGGGGGCAGCAGCAAAGAGAGCGCCCGGAAGGCAGGGCTCCCCATAACATCCCAGAAAAAAGGGGGGGTGGCCTACCCTTGTCCGGCCCCGCCCCCCCTCCCTCCCCCTGGCTGGCCTGCGGTTTCCTACGCCCTACTATGGGGTTTGCCCTCCTATGGGGTCCCCTGCAGGGACCGCGGGCCTCCCGCATAGTAGTGGCATCGGTACCCTTGTCCCACGACCCTCACCACCCAAATGATACACAGACAAGTATGTTGGGAATAAGAAGTTGCAGGTTTATTTGTGATACAAATAACAGAGTGGGTTAACTGACAGCCGTCCCCCTATACCCCGCAACCCCTTGTTGCAGGGCGCCTGAAGTTGAGCCAAGGAAGCAGACACCAGTGGCCCTGGCCAGGTGTCGAACCTGGGAGGCAAAACCTCCCACCGGTGGACCTACCGTCCACCTGCCCCCCCTTCTGGACCAGGGAGAGTCAACTCACACCTTGCCCAGCCAGGAGGGGCGTTATTAGCAAACCCCCGGTTGCTCAGGCTTACAACCGCCCTAAGGACTAACGGGGTGCCGTTGAACCAAGTCCCCAAGAAGGGCCCCTCGGCTTATGTATGACTCAGTACTGTGCATCTCGCACTGTGGCTTCAGGTCCTGTTCCTGCGCCTGTCCTGCATGGGGGTCGCCTTGTACTTTTTCCACAGCCCTGGGCGTGGCACCCGCTGCGCCCAGAGCCCCCACTACCTAGCCTTTAGTTCGCTCTTATCTACATCCGGCTGTTTCTAGCGCCTCCCCCAAGTCTAATAGGAAAATCGCCATGCCCACTTTGGACAGATGTACCCAGTCTGATTCTAGTCTGGCAAGTCACTGCACTAGGACCCCACGGGTAGCTACGGCATTATGAATCCCAGTGAAACTCAACTTCAAATATGAATGGGGCTGAAATAAAAGCAAGGGCATGGGGGCAAATTTTTAACTTCATCACCATCCCCCTTGCACCCTTCTCCCCTCTGCCTTGCATCCTTCTCGCCCTCCGCCTTGCACCCTTATCCCCCTTCCCCTTGCACCCTTCTCCCCCTCCCCCTGGTACCCTACTCCACCTCCGCCTTGCACCCTTTTCTACCTTGCAACATTCTCCCCTGTGCCTTACACCCTTCTCCCCTTTGCCTTGCACCCTTCTCCCCTCTGCCTTGCACCCTTCTCCCCTCTGCCTTGCACCCTTTTCCACTTGCCCTGCACCTTTCTGCCCTTCTACCTTGCACCCTTCTCCGCCTTGCACCCTTCTCCCCTCTGCCTTGCACCCTTCTCCCCCTGCCTTGCACCCTTGTCCCCTCCTACCTTGCACCCTTCTCCGCCTTGCACCCTTCTCCCCCTCTGCCTTGCACCCTTCTCCCCCTCCGCCTTGCACCCTTCTCTCTCTCCGCCTTGCACCCTTCCCACCCAATGGAGGGGGCTGCCACCTGGAACAATGGCACCATTTCAAAAGCATGATGGACTAGGGCCGGCCCTGACTGGGCCCACATCGGACGCACTAGCGATCCAGGGAGGGCAAGTGCCCCCCTTGCCTCTCCCTGCGGACGCCCATGTACCTGGATATAATTCTCTTTGCAATAACAAGAGAGATGTGCAGAAGCGCTAATCTGTATCGACTGATTTCCAACTCAGAGATGGAACTGAGTAAAGCCAGCTTTGGGATATCTGCCAGCTGCCTTCCCAAAACCTCCCCCAAGGTACAGAGCATCTCTCCTCAGAAACGTCTAAGACATGGTCACTGAGGGGCAGATTTATATAAATGTCACGCAATGCAGCACAGCAAAACACCTTGCTGCACAAAAACAATACCCAGAGAAATGTTTCTCTTCCTAAGTTTGCTTTAGATTGAAGCCTAGGTAGAAAGAGGAAACAAACGAAGAGAAATAGATATCTTTCCTTGTTGCCCCAGCCCTGGAAAAATGTAGTACTTTGATGCATTCCCAGGTCTAACACCCACAGTAAATATGGGAATGTGACAAAATCCATTAGTGTAAGCATGGGAACACCCAAACTCCATCCATGGAACGCCTTCTGGGGCAGAGTAACGGAAGGCAGCGACTTGCGCTGCCTTAAGTTCCTTCAGATTTACCAAGGCACTCAGGCCAAGAAAAGTAGCCTTGTGTGGCTTGATAAACCTCAGTCTAGGTTTTACATCACTCTGCGTCACCTTGCGTGGTGCAAGGGGGACACAAAACCTTTGGCCTATGGCCCAGTGTGTGTCGATAGTCCCCCAGCTGTCTTCCTCACCATAAGCAGTCTGTGAAGTGAACCTGTTACTGTCTAATGAAGTATAAATACTTTATGCAGATATTGAAACTGAATTGTGTGGAATTGGGTTACTTTGGCCACCTCCTTGGCCCCTCCTGGCTTCCTGCCTTACTTGATCTGCGAGCAGCCCAACATCTGCATCCTAATCTTTCTAGAGATGGGCCCATACACTGACCAGCGACAAGGGTTTCCCATATACAGACTGCATGGTTTCATGTGCCTGATGACTAGAAAGGTACACTGCTTTTGATTCCAAACGCCACCCTAAAAGATCCCCTTATCAACTCTGCATGGAGTACAGTAGAGAACCCATGATATGCCAATACATTAAATTTTGAGTCCATTAAGTGCATCTCCTGTAAGAGGAGGGTATTAGAGTTGTACTGTTTGCCAGATTTTAGGATAACACCCTTTTTAATCTTGTTGAGCAGTCTGATAACATTCCATGTAAGGATGTTAAGGGGGCAGAGTTGAGTGTCGTCTTTATTACCAAACATTATTAGGTATAGACTGGAAGCCAGATTTGCAAAGTCCTTGCATTGCTCTTGCATCAGTGAGATTTACTAAGCCACATAAACCCACCTTGCGTGGCTCTGTGTGCTTAGTAAATCCGGAGAAATGCAAGGCAGTTCAAATCACTGTCTTGCATTTCAGTGCATTGCGAAGGTGTTCCATAGGTGAAGCATATATGTTCTCATGTATCCACTCATGGACTTTGGCATAATACCATATTTACAAAGACTTGTAAACCTGAGAATGCATCACAATGGTGCATCTTCCCAACAGAGGCGTTATGAGAAGAAATATTTTTAGTTCTCATTTTTCCACTTTCTATGTGCGCTGCTCTCTGTAGCACACACAGAAAGAGGAAAATGCCTCAAAGTATTGCTTTTCGGCAAGGAAGGTATCGCCTCCTGCCCAAAAAACAATCCTGCCTATTAGACAGGTATCCTTGCACAATGGTGCAAGGGTGCTCTCATTAGCTTTATGCAGCACTCAGTGCATCAGCACTGGGACAGAGCAGGAATACATCATATGTTAGTAGATATGGCATGTTCCTGCTCTCTCCCCATCATTCAGTCAATGTTGCTTTGCTACATTGCATTGCATGACTTTTTCATATATCCGTCCCGTAATTTTGGTAGTGCCCTGGGCATGCTGTGTGATGAATTGGTGGCAGTGCGTGCAAGGGTGCTCGCATTGGCTTTAGGCAGCACTCAGTGCATCAGCTCAGGAACAGAGCAAGAATGTATCATATCTTAGTAGATATACCATGTTCCTGCTCTCTTCCCATCATTCAGTGAATGTTGCTTTGCTACATTGTGTTCCATGACTTTTTCATATATCTGTCCTATAATTTTCAGAAGTGCCCTGTGCATGCTGTGTGATGAATTTGTGACAGTGACATGATGCCATCAAACTAATGTCATAACATCTCTCTATCCCGCCCTACACTTAGAAAACACGATGTATCTGTCTGCTAGGTGCACATTTCAAACCTGCAACCACAATACAAAGATTTGTGGTACCATTTCATCAGCAAAAACAATACCCACAACTAAACTCCCTTTGTTATGTAGGTGGGTAGCAAGGTGTTAAATGCAGGTAGGTCACACAGCATAGGCAACATCCATCAGTAGCATTCATTGAAGGAGTCAGCATAAATACATGCAGCAAGCAGAAGCAGAGCGCTTCAGGCGCATCCCCACTGTCTTCTCTTGCTCCTTTCCACTTCCCTCTCCCACAGAATCATCTACCTAAGCACTCCACAAGAGAACAAGCAGCCAAGCCAGAGAACAACATTCCAAGATACAATACATCTCCCCTTTTTGTTCCAACCAACAACAACATAATAAGAATAAGGACAAATATAAAAAATAAACAAAAGCAACAAAAAGGAAGCAACCATAAAAACAAACATTATATCTGGAAATTACAATTATAATACCTATGTAAAAGTCATACTTCTCTTGCAAAAATCTGAAACAGCTTCACAAATGCATAGCCTAAAATTGGAAAAAGATCATGCTCAAGTAAGAACAAAATCTCTAAATCTGGTCACTTACAAATGTATTTATTTCATAAACAGATTTCCTTTGTATCATTTATTAAAGTCTTACTCTGTGCAACCACAGGTCTCTTCACTTTCACTAATTGTGCACCATTACACACTTGCCCTTGAACAATGTCACAGCACATCCATGTTTACTAATCTCTATCACCTGACATAGTGAACCTAATCTCACTTTTTCTTTAACAACTCTGGATTCAGGCAGATTCCCTCAAACCCAATCACCTCTATCAAAAGACAATCTTCTAGTTTCTTTACACACATCATACCTTTCTTCGCTCATTTTCTGACTTTTCCAAATATCCTATTGGTTCTTGCCAATATCATGGTCAAGTATACAAGTGGATGACACATTGGATAAATTAATTAACCATGCCTGCCTGATCCTGTGTAGCACTTCCTCTCGAAGCCAGAAATGGTGAAATACCAGTCACACTGCAAGGCAAGTTGTGGTACGACCACAGAATGGCAAAACAGCATCCCCCACATACACACCATCAGTTATGCCTCCTTTTACACTCATTCACCATCCTGTTGGCTCTTTCAATTTGGCCATTGCTCTGGGGGTGATAAAGACTACATTGCTTGTACTCCACTCAAAAACTCTTCTCTTGCTTTGATAAAAGAAGATGCACACCATTGTCAGAAATCAATTCATAGTGAAGACCTTCCCTGGCAAAGACATTAGAGGGTAATTAACCATAAACTTAGTATTAGGCTCCCAAATAAAATTCACTTAAAACCATTTCGATAAGTGATCAATCAAAACAATAGCAAAATGTTGAAAAATGGGTAAAACATAAAAAGGTCCCAAAAAATCTATACTCACTCTTTCCCACACACTGTGAGGACTCTCATGAACAATCATGGGTGGAGTGACACATTTCAGACCTTTATTTTTGTTCATACAAGTCATGCATTTCTCAACCCAATTCTCCACTTCCTTGTCTGTCCCTGGCCACCAATATGTTTCTCTCAATCTTTTTGTGTCATGATCAAGCCCAAATAATCTTAACAGTCTATTGCTAATTATTTTAAGAGGAATCAACTTGTCGGTCCTGAATAACAATCTAGCTTCAACCAACAACACTGATTGCACTTTAACATACACTTTCAAGTTCCACAGGAGGTTTGCCTTCTCTTGGCCAACCCTTTCTGGCATACTCTACAACTTTATTCAACAACAAATTCTGAATAAGAGCACAACTCCACTCTTCCTCACTGAAAACAACAAAGTATAGCTTCAAATAAACACTCCACATCTTGTTGTTCACCAACCACTTCTTCATTTTCCTCTCCAGATACCGGCAAACAGGAACAGAAAGTCCTCTTTCTTGTTTCTGCCACCTTTTATATATTCAAGGGCAAAATTATATTCAAGCAGTTTCACACATATTCTCACAAGTCCAGAGGTAGGTTTAGTGGAATGAACATTAGACCCACTAAAAAATGTGTATTAGCAGCTTAGGATCTGACTGTAAGATGAACCTTGTACCCCAAAGGTATGCTTAAAAAAGGTCACAGCCTAGACATCTGTAAGCATCTCATGCTCAATGCCTGAATGCTGCCACCCCAGTGGTCTGAACGTATGAGAGGCAAATGCAATGGTGCATGCATTACTCCCTCTGCCCTGGGAAAACACAGCCCAAAGTCCAACACCACTAGCATCTACAGTTACAGTCAAGCATTCTCCAGGTGTGTATGGACTCAGAAGTGGTGTATTCGATAGTTCAGCCTTTATTTCTTGAGAAGCCAACTCTTCTGTGTTACCCTACACAAACTTGACATTTTTATTAAACAAAGCAAGAAGGGGTTCAGTTTTTGTGGCAACATTTTGAACAAATTTGGCATAATATTCGCACACCCTAAGAAAGCTTGGAGATGCTCTCTGTCCATTGAGACAGGTACCTCCTCAATAGCTTTCAGTAACCCTGAACGAGGACCAACGCCTCTAAGGGAAACCCCATGACCCAAGTACTCCCCCTCATGCACTGCAAAATCACATTATTCTTTCTTGAGTTTTAAACCTTTCTCACATAAATCTCCTAAAACATCATTCAACCTTGCCAAATACTCTTCAACATTTTTCCCATAAACCAGGATGTCATCCTGAAACACAAGCACACCTTTGAGCCATTTCAACACTTCACCCATTACCCTCTGAAACACTACAGAAGCAGAAGCAAGTCCAGACTGCATTCTGTAGATTTGTAAAATACCATTAGGTGTTACAAAAGGCGTAAGGTGTCTGGATTTTTCTGCTAACATCACTTGATGGAGCTTAGAGAATATGTTTGCACTTGCTAGAGTACACATCATTTCTTAAATCTTCGGTTACAGGTGCCAATCCACCTAAATGGCTTGATTTAAACTCAAAGTCAATGCACATTCTTACCTCATTGTTCTTTTTGCAAGCCACAGCTATGGGAGACAACTATACAGACGAATCCACAGACTCAGTTCTACCCCTCCTTTAACTTAATAAAATGTTCAAAATCTTTTAATTTCCTCAATTGTTCACTAAATACAAGGTCATATCCCTTCAATAGAGAATGCAAATCATACAACTTTTTATCAGTTTGACATTTAGCAATAGATAAGATTTGACATATGTGACCAGGCCTGAGATTAATTCCCAGGCAAACCTGATAGTGCCTACCTAAAATGCCTGGCCCACAATGTGAGACATAAATGTCCCCTTGCACTTCTCAGCCTTTAAAAGTGATCACAGTTTTAAAACACCCCACCAGATCAAATGTAATACCATTATATCCTTGTGGAGTAACATCAAGTCTCTTTAATACTCTTGCTGATAAATGCATCTTTAGATATAATGGTAATCTTTAACCTAGAATCTGTTAAAAGGGAATCTGCATATCTCCCACTTTAAATTTTTCCACCCGATCTTTAGATTTGGTACATCATCCTCATACACCCTCACATATAAGAATAGTGGGCCTCATTTATGAAAACTGTTGCATCGCTGCGCGAAAACAGCAATGCAACAGTTTTCACTGCACCCTCCTTGCCACATGATGGATGCGTCGTATTTACTGTATGACACACTCATGTTGCAAGGAATTACAGTAATACTGACTTATCTGTTGCCGCAAAAGTGACACATTGCTGGGGTGTGTCTGAAAATAGACAACTACAGCAATGTGTCCTTTCACATGGAGCAAGCCCTATGTAAAAGGGCCAGTGTCAGTCTCACGCCTGCTGTAAGGCAGGCGTAAGATATTGACGCAGTAGTGTCCTAGAAGTGGTGCAGTGAAATCTGATAGATTTCACTGCACCACATCTACAAGGCTTTTCTGTGGTGGAATGCCCATCCTGCATACATTATAGCTGACGCAAATATAAGCAGGGCTTTACAAAGTGACGCATCTGCCTTGATGCGTCACTTTGTAAATAGGGCACAACATGGCACATTATGGCACATTTTTTACACCACTGGTGTGGCACGAAAAGTAACGCACTGGCAGCGCAAACGTGTTGCAAGGTCTCATAAATGAGCCACAGATTATTCATGTCATTAGATATTTTCTGGTCAACCTCCTCACCCACCAAATTTACATTACTACTTCTCTTTGCATTCATTCAACACACCCTAGCAAAATGACCAGCAATCTCATACATAATACACTCTTTGACAACAGCAGTGCATTGCTTGAATGAAGCCGCAAGGAACTTAGACCCACACCAGTAACAAATATTGCCAGAATCAAAACAAAATTATTATCAACTGGTTTGTTAACACTAAACTTGTCCCCTTTAACCAGCAAAACTGTGTCATCAATTCTATTAAGTACCTTAGCAGAATACTTTGGAATCTTCAATGCTATTAGCTAAATCTTCTAAAGGTGAATTCTTGCTGGTAAGCAACCTCTCTTGTATCTTTTTATTGTAACACTGAGTCACTAAATGATCTCTGATCAACCAGTCAGTGAAGTTCCCAAATTCACATTTGGCCTCAAGAACGCATAGCCAAGCAAGATACAAGTCTTTAATTTGCTTGCAGTGTGTTCCCAAGAGAAAAATGTATGTCTCCTTACAACCAAATTTTTGGACTTAAAAAATGCCTCTCTAAACTCTTTACTGCTTCCTCATATTCATCTAATTCATCTTCCTCATTGCCTGGCATAAACACAGGAATGTGTGCAAATATTTCTTGACCTTCAAGTAACCCTTTCTTTCTATCAGGCTTAAATTTAAATCCATCAATAGCAGTGCAAAATGCATTAAAGGCTCCAAACCATCCTTTCAAGCCTATGTTTGGTTCTCCTGGAGACATCAGAAAGGGTGGTGGAGGGTCAATAGCTTGCTTATTGTTATTAAACAAATGTGAGAATATAATGTGGAAACCAGAAACTGATGCTTTGTACCACAAATTCATTCACAGAATTGCTAACTGAGTATGAAAATGCATCAGAAACAATAATAACAGTAAAAGGAACAAATGATGGACGGGATGATGAACAATGCAAATATTCACCCTCAGTCACAAAGATCTGGGTTTAATCCATCGTTCTTTTGCTCAACATACCACCATAGTTTGGTCCCAGCCAAATGCAAATCAGTCTTGACCCTGCTCCTCATGGGAACAGTCCAACCCGAACTACCAAGCCAGGTCCTCCATGGACCGGAAACAAGCATCTTCGGACCAGTTTCGGGGCATCACCCTTCATCAGCCAGGCTAGCTTGAATCCAGTGGTGCAGTGAGATTGGGACCCACGTTTGGGCATACTCTTCCCACTTAAGGAGACAAACAAATGATGGACAGAATGCTGAACAATGCAAATATTCACAGCCGCGAATCAGGTGATATGTCAATTCTTCAGCCGCGAAGCAGGGGCTGTGTCGGTGGCGCAGCAGGTGCCATGGAAGTCGATTACACAGTCCTTGGGACTCGGGCTGCAATGTTTTTTCAGCCGCAAAGCAGGCGCTGTGTTTATTCTTTAGCCGCACAGCAGATGCTGCATCGAGAAAATGGGCACTGAGTTGATGCACGGATGTTCTCACCAGGTTACACTACCATAATGGATTTGGCACCATTTGGCAAGTCAGGGCTCTCAGTAGAAGAGCCCAGGAACAGGTAGGTGAAGTCTTTGATGACCCTGAGAGTTCTTAACATTAGGCAAGCATGTACA
This sequence comes from Lissotriton helveticus, assembly GCF_964261635.1. Taxonomy (NCBI): domain Eukaryota; kingdom Metazoa; phylum Chordata; class Amphibia; order Caudata; family Salamandridae; genus Lissotriton; species Lissotriton helveticus. The sequence goes on along the minus strand of NC_136068.1, from coordinate 1,517,316,488 downwards.
AGCCCTTGGAGAACCTAGAAAGCAGGATAAAGAAAGCAAAATCCAGTCCTTTCACTCCCAGGACAGAAGCAGCTAGCATCAGGCCAGCACACAAACGCACCAGGCAGAGTGGCAGTCCTTCCTACAACACCCAGCTCTTCTTCTTGGCAGAATGTCCTTCGTCCAGAAGTGTTCTGATTTTGGGGTGTCAGAGATCCAGTACTTGTACTCTTTTCTGCCTTTGAAGTAGGCAAACTTCAAAGCAAAGCTGCTGTAGTGCACAAGGCCCTGCCTTTCCCTGACCTGGCTCCAGACACACTACAGGGGGGAAAGAGACAGCTTTGTGTGAGGACAGACACAGCTCTATTCAGGTGTCAGTGACAACTCCTCCTACCACTCTAGCTCAGGAAGGCCGATCAGGCCATCAGGATATGCAAGGGACCTTCGCTCCCTTTGTGTGACTGTCTAGAGTGAATGCACAAGAACTCAACTGTCAGTCAACCCAGATGTGGAATCTACAGACAGGCAGAGGCACAGAGTGGTCAAGTAAGAAAATGGCCACTTTCTAAAAGTGGCCTTTTCAAACACGCAATATAAAAACCAACTTCACCAAAAGATGTATTTAAAAATTTTGAGTTCAGACACCACAAACTCCAAATCTCCATCTGTTCCCAATGAGAAATTACACTTAAAAGATATTTCAAGGTGATCCCCACGTTACCCTATGGGAGAGATAGTCCTTCCAATAGTGAAAAACAAAATTAGCAGTTTTTCCCTATTAAGACATATAAACCACACCGGCACATGCCCTACCTTTCAAATACACTGCACCTTGCCCATGAGGCTGCTGTGGGCCTACCTTAGGGGTGCTTTACATGTAGTAAAAATTAAAGGTTTGGGCCTGGCAAGTGGATGCACTTTACTAGGTCGAAATGGCAGTTTTAAAACTGCATACACAGACACTGCAGTGGCAGGTCTGAGCCACGTTTAGAGGGCTATTTATGTGGGTGGCACAATCAGCGCTGCAGGCCCACTAGTAGCATTTCATTTATAGGCCCTGGGCACACCTGGAGCTCTTTACCAGGAATTTGTTAGTAAATCAAATATGCCAATCATGGATAAGCCAATCACCAATACAATTTACACAGGGAGCACTTGCACTTTAGCACGGGTCAGCACGGGTCAGCAGTGGTAAAGTGCCCAGCACAATCGAACTCCAATACACAGTCCAAAAACAGGAGGTCAGAAGCAAAATGACTGGGGAAATCGCGCCAAAGGTGCCAGGTCTAACACAGCTGTTTTGATCCGAGTTGGACTAGGGATCGTTGTGGATGTTGCCACAGAATACTGAGTTGGAAATTTCGACGTGCCCAAATATTTAGTTGGAATTATTATGATTCAGAAATATCGACAGCAAGAATATTGTGGTCAAGAATATCGAATGAAGTTAAGAAATATAGTTTTTAAAAATAATTTATAATTATGGTAATTGTGTAATTTTTTGGGGTGTTGGTTGCAGGGATTATAGCGGTAAAGGGTGGGAAGTAATTTGTTTTTGATTAATAATTAGTTGTTAATTTATATTAAATAATTGATTCAAAATTAATTATGTAAATTGAGTAATTATTTTTAGGTGCGGGTTGGGGGTTTATAGGGCTAAAGGGTGGGAAGTAATTTATGTTTAATTAATTAATAATTAGTTGTTGATTTATATTAACTAATTAATTGATAAATATTTATGGTAATTTTGTGGGTTTTTTAGGTGTGCGTTGTGGGGTTCATGGGGTAAAGGGTGGGAAGTGATTTATTTTTAATTAGCTCTTAATTAATATTAATTCATTGATTGAAAAGGTGTGAGATGTGGGGATTATAGGGGTAAAGGGTGGGAAGTAATTTATGTTTAATTAATTAATAATTAGTTAATATATATTAACTAATTAATTGATAATTGTGGTAATTGTGTGATTTTATTTAGGTGTGGGGTTTATGGGATAAAGGGTGGGAGGTAATTTATGTTTAATTAAATAATAATTAGTTGTTAATTAACATTAATTAATTCATTGAAAATTAAATATGGAATTTGTGTAATTAATTTTAGGTGAGGGTTGTGAGGTTTATAGGTGGAAAGGGTGGAAAGTAATTTATATTTAATTAATTAAAAAATAGTTGAATATTAATACATTAATGTATATTTAATTAGGCTATGTGGTTATATTTTTTTGTATGTGGATTTTATTGTTATAGGGTACAGTGTGGGGAGTAAATTATTTTACTTACTTTATAATTAGTTGTTAAATACTATTAGTTTTTTAATTGAAAATAAGTTTTAATTGTGTAATTCGTTTTTATACAGTTTAATTTTAGCTGTAGGTTGTGGGGATTATAAGAGTAAAGTGTGGGAAGTTAAATAATTTTTATGAGTTTTGTTTTTTAATTAATAATATTATTTAATTATTTTAAGGAAGTAGTTTATTTAGATGTCAGTTGTGAATTGTGTGGTGTTATAGGGTAGGAAATAATAATAAAAAAATTTAATGTTTTTATTTCTAACTAATTTCTAATAAAAAATGTATTTGGAAGATATTTTTTATTTTATTTAATATAATATTTGTAGGTATTTATCATATGTATTTACCATTATAGTATGTTTTTTTAAATAATATTAAATAGATTTGTATTTTAATGATTAACATATATATATATATTTTAATTTATTTTGTTTTTAAAATATTTTTGTTGTTAAAATGTTATTTGTTTTTAATTTTGAACTTACTGGAGTGAGAATATTAATTGTTTCTCCTCTGCAGTCCAACACTTTCCCTACTGTTGCATTCACTGGAGTGGGAATAGTAATTTTACCCCTCTGCTATCCAACACTTTCCCTACTTTTACAATTATTGAAGTGGGAATAGTAAATTTTATCCCGCCGCTATCCAACACTTTTCCTACTGTTGCACTGACTGGTGTGGGAATATAACATTTTACCCCTCCGCTATCCAACACTTCCCCTACTGTTGCACACACTGGAGTAGGAACAGTAATTTTTACCCCGCGCTATCTAACACTTTCTCTACTGTTGACACTCACTGGAGTGGGAATAGTAGTTTTTGCCCCTCCGCTATCCAACACTTTCCCTACTGTTGCACTCACTGGAGTGCAAATAGTAATTTGTACCCCTCCGCTATCCAACACTTTCTCTACGGTTACACTCACTGGTGGGGGAATAGTATTTTTTACCTCTCCGCTATCCAACACTTTCCCTACTGTTGCACTCACTGGAGTGTGAAATTTAAGTTTGAAGATATTCAAATAGTTTAATCTTTTAATTTATAATTGAATTTTTTAAATTAGATTTTATGTTATCATTACAAATATTTAAATACATATATATATATATATCTGTAAATTGTTATATAATTTTAAAATTATAAAATAAATTAAAATTAAGTTTATTAATTGCTTTAAAGTAAATATATATGAATTATGTGTTTCACTTTTTTAATAATTTTATTTATTTATATTTTTTTACATTTATATTAAATCTACTTTATTTTGTATATTAATTATTTTTTTTAGTTTATATATAATTTGATATTTTGTACAACTATATTTTTTACCTCGATATTTATTTTCTGAAATCTTTGTACTTACCTGTTTTGATTCGATATTTTTGCATTCTATATTTTTTATCGATATTTTTTACTTCTATATTTTTTACATAGATATTTTGTCAGTGAACCATCATGGTGCTAGTGCTTTTCCATGTTGCCTGCCATGGACCTTTGTCACCTTTTTAAGACACCTTTTTTTAATTTCTCTTCTGTCTTACCTAAAGTTGGATTGATCTGGCCTAGCCAACCTGGTGGCCTTTCTTAAGTGTCTTCAGTTTGGTTGCTTAGATTGGAGCTTGGCCTTCGAAGGCTGGACCTTGTAGGCCAAGGGGGCCTGATAAAATTATATATGAAGACCTTGAGGGAATGCTCACTTAGATATCAACTTAAGGTGTGTCCTCGAGAGGACAGGTACAGCCTGGCACATTAGCTTTAGGGATAGAGGCAGCAAGCCTGCAACTATCCGAAATTCCTAAATCCTCTGTGGAAGAAAGTGGTGAAAAAGCAGGTCTTGGAAACATCATTTGCACTAGATATCGAATTCATTAGCTCTAGTCTGCTCACAGCCATTTTGGGAAAGGGGCAAACCTACCTGTGAGAGGCCCTGTCAGCGGACGCTCGCAGGAAAATACTCTGCATGAGACTTATCACGCAAGGTATCACAGACTGTAATTCAACGTGGGCCCATAAGGGGGTGAGCAATCCTGGTTACACCTTTTGTGCTGCTGCCCCAAACTGAACAAAGAGCGCCGGCGCCTTCTTTGCCCGCTGCTCATTGCAAACGGAGCTAGGACCTGTAGGGAGGCCTCAGCTTTGTGTTTCTCAGACTCAAAGGCAAGAGACTTAGCAAGATCGAGGAAATTAACGCACATAATTAGGAGTGACATAAAGAAGGCATCATAAGGAGATACAGCTCCTGTGTCTGTCTGATGGCCCTTCTCCATTTCTTGCAATCTGGGTTTCACAAGTGGGGATTGCGGCTGGTGGGGACCCTCAAAGGAACCTAAAGAATTAATACCCTTACCCAAATTCCATTTTTATATATTTTTTAATTTCTCTTCCGCCCTAGTTTTAAACTATTTCTAAAATAAAGGCTTGAGAACATGTACAAATGAACTGAGGAATGTAAGCCCTCAAAAGGACAATGGTACTAAAGGTCTGGGCCATGGGCAGGGGTCTGATGTGAAATTGTTTTTAATAGATGTTGCTTCTTTTTACTATAATGATTTTAATTAATCGAACAGTTAATAAATAAATAAAAAATAAAAAAAACTGGTTGCCTGGTTCCAAGCTGTGTCCAGCATGTTGAAGAAGTACATTTTGAAGGGCTCTAAGCTTTTCTGGACAGACATGTCTGTATTCAAGCTGCATCACACTAAATTTTCAGTTCAACTTCATTGAAAATCTTTCTCTTTTGTTGCACAAGTCTTGTGTAATCTGGGAAGATGTTTATCTGGGCAGAGTCATATTTGATAGAGCTTTGCTTGTGCATAAACTGTAGGATGAGCGTGATATATTTATATTTAAGAATACTAGTGCTAAGTGGCCTGTGGATCATATGGGCTCATTCAATTGAGAATCAAGCAGAGGTCTGCCTCCAATATTCATGATCTGAACCAGTTATTCAAAACACCCCTCAGAAGGGGACCATCTATTCCCTCGGAGAAGCCTACAAATCATAGTTTGTTATGGTAAGCTCTACCCTCTGCATCATCTACCCAATCTGAAAGGTTCTTGGTTGAGGTCAACACCCTGGCCACATCAGTTGTTAGACCCTGTTCCATGTCTTCTAGCTCCGAGATTCATCCCTCCACTTCAGTGACTTTTATCTACAATTTTTTCCAATTTCTGTTAAACAGAATCACATCAGACCTTTTTTCTCTGATTCTACTTTCTAGTACCTGGCTGACATTTCAGAACAGCATCAGTGGTCTATGTGGCTCTGCAACTCGCACCCTGGTTACCACCTCCTTACCACCATGCAGCTGATTAGACTTGGTTGTAGGTTTCAAGAATTTCTAGATTTAGGGATTCCTGCACTCCAGGTGGAGAGCATACATCGCCAGCTGGAATGCTTTAAAAAAATATGATAAGCTCTCCTGGTGTCCTGGTTTCAATGACCCAGGAGACATACAGAGTTTTTAAAATAAATATTGCTAGGGTAGTGATGCACTCCCTGCAGTCCCACACTATACAAAATATGATTGGCCCTGCCCCTTTGAGAGGCATCACCAGGAAGAAAAAATGTTATGTTAAAAAGCCCACGGCATTATGGGGCACTCTTTGCACAGAGCAGTGAATAATTCATGGGCCAATTATGGGTGTCATTTATTACTCTTTTGGCTGTTTCTTTATGGGTTTCTCTGCCCCTACCTTGGGCACCAAAAATATGACAGATGTTGGAGGCCATCAGGGGAGTCTCAAGGCACCAGTGGCCCCTGCCAGATACTCAGCCTGTACCCATATGGTGTGCCAGTGAGAGCCTGCAATTGTTTTTATAGTCGGTGCCATGGTGACCACCAAGGGCACCAACAACAAGGCTACTTGTTGGGGGCTACGGGGGGAGCACCTAGGGCGCTGCATTCCCTTCCTAGCCAACACCCACCCAGGGTGTAGAGGATGCCTGTTTAATTTCTTTGCTCCTGCCCGGGCAAGAGTAAAGTTGAGTTCCCTGCCTGGGAGAGTGCAGGCAGGGAATACTTTTCATCTTCCTTACCTACTGTCTCTGGGCATGGACCACAGCAGTCAATGGGTATGGGGTACTCCTGACACTGCACCACTCATTGGGTCCCTGGAAATGGGGTCCCCGGGGATAGTGAACAGCTCAGAGAGGGGAGCCATAATACTCTGCCACGGGGATGAAGTCCCTGGGGACCATGTGCGGCATGGGGAGAGGGACCGTGCACCTCAAAGAGTCCTGAATGAATTAGTGACATAGCCCATCAGCTGAGGCTAAATAAATAGTATTACCATAATCCAACTATTAGAAATTGTCCCATTATGCAGGGTTACCCCAACATTTTTGCCTCCCTCCTCCTCTTTTTCTGACCTTGTTTTTGTTGGCTTCAGGACTCTGTGCACTGTACCACTGCTAACCAGTGCTAAAATGCATATGCTCCGTACTTTAAAGATGGCAACATTGGTTTATCCACAATTGACATATTTCATTTACTTATAAGTACCTAGTAAAGTGCACTACATGAATACAGGGCCTGTACATTAAATGCTATTAGTATGCTTGCAGTACTGTTTGTGACACCCATTTCAGTAGCCCTGTAAACATGGCTCTGGCCTGCCACTGCAGAGCCTGTATGTGCAGATTAAACTGCCAATTCAACCTGGCAAATTCACATACTTGTCAGACCCAAACCTTCCCTTTTATTACATAACAGTCGCTCCTCAGGTAGGCCCTGAGCAGCCCTATGGGCAGGGTGGAGTGTGTTTAAAAGACAGGACATATACCTTTGAGTTTTACATGTCCTGATAGTGAAATTCTCTTACATTCACTTTTCACTGCTGCAAGGCCGATCTCTCCCGTAAGGTAGTTTTGTAATTTCCAATTGGGAAAAGATAGACATTTTGAGTTTGGTATTTCTGGACTCCCGATTTAAAATCACAACTTATGGAGAAATTAGATTTTAAGTTGCCAGTCTGAAAATGCCACTTTTTTGAAAGTTAAAGACACACAGAAGATGGACAGAAAGCAGAGCTTAGCAACATTCTCTCCCAGTCAATAGATCTGGGTTAATCCATCGTTCTTTTGCTCACCATGCCACCCCAATTCAGACCTAGCCACATGCAAATCAGTCTTGACCCTGTGCCTCATAGGAACAGTCCAGAACGAACTGCCAAGCCAGGTCCTCCCTGGACCGGAGACAAACATCCTGGGACCGGTTTCGGGGCATCACCACTCATCAGTCAAGCTAGCTTGAATCCAATGGCACAGTGAGCTTGGGACCAACGTCTGGGCATATCTGGGACACTTAGGGCGAGAAAGCAAAAGACACACAAATGATGGATGGAATGCAGAGCAAATCAACATTCTCCCTAGTCAACAGATCTGGGTTAAATCCATTGTTCTTTTACTCACCGTGCAACCCCAGTTTAGACCCAGCCATATGCAAATCAGTCTTGACCCTTTGCCTCTTGGGAACAGTCCAGACCAAACTGCCAAGCCAGGGACCAGTTTCGGGGCATCACCCCTCATCAGCCAGGCTAGCTTGAATCCAGATGCACAGTGAGCTCGGGAAAAGTTGGCATTTTCTTACTTTTAACATTCTGTGCCTCTGCCTGTCTTGAATACATGCCTGGATTGGGTGACAGCTGGGCTTTGTGCATAACCTCTAGGGTGTCACATACAAAGGGAGCTGAGCAGGGCCGGACTATGAAACAAAACGGGCCTTGGCAAACAGCTCGGCCGCCCCTGGGGTTGGGGGCAGCACCATATCTGTTTGCTAGGGCTGGTTTCGGCTGATTTTTTTTATCGGGGCCGATATTGCCGGCTCCGGTAACAAAAACGGCCCCGGGGGGCCTCAAAACTGGCCCCACCCTGGCGGCCCACCAGAGAAAGGCCCAGTGCCTGCTACGGACAGTTCAACCCTGGAGCTGAGGTGTGTCATGCATATCCTGATGGCCCATTACCCGGCTGATGGGTCTCCCCGAGCTAGAGTGAGAAGTAGGAACTGACAGGCGGCTGAATAGGGCTGTGCCTGTCCCCATACAAAGAGCTGCATACTCTCCTGTAGTGTGTCTGGAGCCAGGGAAGGAAGGGCAAGGAACATAATAATAATAATAATAATAATAATAATAATTGCATTTGTAGAATGCCTGGTTACACTAGGACCAGTGTGTCCCTGCCCTGAGGTAATAACTAAAAAAACAGCATCCACAGGGGCCTAGTACCAGATTGAGTTATAACGCAGGGAACAAATGGGTCTTCAAACCTTTCCGAAAGATGCATTCAGAGCACTTCAGCCGGAGACTCTGAGTAAGAGTATTCCACAGCTGGGCCGCCAGATGTCGAAAAGAGCAGCCACCAATCCTGGCTCTCTTAATTATGGGAAAGTGCACCTTTCCTTTTTCACTGGATCGTAACAGCATGGTCGGTACATAGGGAGTTAGAAAGTCATGCAAATACGAGGGCCCCTTCCTCTGTAAAAATCCGATGACTCACACACAGGGCCTTAAACTTAACTCTCTTCCTAATGGGAAGCCAGTGTAGGGAGGCCAGCGCTCTTGCGGCTGAGGCTCTCTTCGTTAGCATAAGAACCAGTCTCGCTGCTGCGTTCTGTATGCACTGCAATCTCTGTATGCATTTTGCAGTTGCACCCTGATACAGGAGGTTGCCATAATCCTGGCGAGAGGTCACCAAAGTGTTCACCATGATCTTCCTGGATGCAGTGGGGAGGGTGTCTAGGGTGTTCCGTAATCCCCGTAGGATACCAAAACAGGTGCCTGCCACCCGCCTGGTATGGTAATCAATAGACAACTTGTTGTCAATGCATACCCCAAGGTTCTTCGCTTGTTCGCAAGGTGTGGGAGTAGGGCCCAAGGTCTGGGGCCACCATGCCGATGGCCAAACTGACGGAGCCTTCCCTATCACCAACACTTCGGTCTTGCTACCGTTCAGCTTCAGGCAATTATTTGCCATCCACCCAGCCAGTTATTGAAGGCAGGACACAAAGTTGGAGGAGCACCAGCCCGAGCTTGAGTCAAAGAGACCACTAGCTGGGAGTCATCAGCGTAGGATAGGGCATTGTGAGGCTGGGCATCTGATGCGATGTACTCAGTTCACTTTTGGGTCCTGAGGAGACTCTGCCAAGAAGAGGAGTTGTGCTGCAGGAGGGACTGCCACGTTGCTAACTGCTTTGCTGTGTTGGCCTGCTGCCTGTTGATTGCTGTGCTGTATGAGGGACTGCCACTCTGCTACTTGCTCTGCTGTGTTGGCCTGCTGCCTCTTGCATGGGCAGTGAGGAGGACTGGCCCTTATCTCTACTACCTCTATAAAATCAACCTCAAGTAGTTCTAAGGACTTGCTGGCTTGCCTCCTGTTTAAGAAGTCCCCGAGCCATAAAGAACTTCAATCTCCCCCGCTATGCCACTGTTAGAGTCTGAAATCCATGAGTCTAGCAGCCAACTTCCACCCAGGATAGCATGTCACCTCCTGACCGACAGAAGGGACCCTACTAAGGTCTAGCACTGCACTTTCTGACCTGCAACTACAACCTACGAGGATCAGGTCCCTGCGCCGATCAAAATCACTGCCTCTGTCCCTGAAAAGTCTCCAATAGGACTGAGGGAAACCCGTGCAGCACATCTCACTCGGTGTTGACCTGGTAACTGGAGCTCCCCCATGCCCAAATCAGCAGAACCAACACTGCGTGCCAACATCAGCAGCTCCGAGGTGAGGGCCTGGTCGAGGGGAATGTTACATCTCTGTTCTTCTTTTGCATCGGACTGCTGAGTCTGTCTTAAGTACAGCCAAAGCTGGCCCACTGCAGCACCACCTTCCAGCTGGGGAGCCCCAGTCATGTAAGCCCGGATCAACGAGGCTGCCACCCCAGCTGCTTCAGAGAAAGATACTATGGGGTCCATTATGATATCGGGAGGATTGCCTCCGCCAGGCTGGCAGTAGCCACCGCCAGCCTGGCGGAGGCAATCCGCCCGATACCATAACCAGATTTCCCCCCCGCCATACTAGGATGGCGGGGGGACCACAACACTCCAGGAGGACCTGCAGACCGTCAAGAAGGATATCACTCAAGAAATCAAAGAGGCCAGAAGGGATGTGGATGCCTTCGGGGAAAGAGTTGAAACACTAGACGATAAAAGGGATGTTTGAGACACAGAGATAGAGGCAGGAAGTTCTCCAGCTCAGAGAATAGCATATAGACTTGCAATCCCACCTAGAAGATCTTGAAAATTGGCCCTGGAGAAACAATGTCCGGATACGAGGAGTGGCGATGAAAGCAGAGGGTGGAGATATCTTTGGCTTTGTAAGGGATCTCTTTAACCACATCGATGGCAACCCTCCCAGTACAGAGCTCAAGCTGGACAGTCACAGAGCACACAGAGTGGGTCCGCCTCGCTCCGGCAGGGCCCCTCCTGCAGATATCTTAGCCTTTGTACACAACTTCCAAATCAAAGAAAAAATATTGCACAAAGCACAAACAATGCACCCTTTCACATTCAGAGATCAAACCCCTAATCTATTTCAGGACTTGGCTGCGCTTACGCTACAGAAGCGAAGAGAGTTCCGCCCAGTAACTGCACACCTACATGGGCAGGATGTAGCATACTCCTGGGACGACCCCATTAGACTTATCTAGGCAAATTCAAACAGCTGAGCTTGCAATCTGAGGCCTGCCAACTGCTGGGTCTGGAACCACCAGAGGAATTTGGTAAGAGGGGGCCTCGCCCGTGGCCCAAGGGAAGCAACAGGTAAGATGGCAGCGACAAGGACGCTGACGATCCCCGAGGAAACCAAACCAGGCAGAAATATAGAAAGGCCATCAAGAAGCACTAGAGTCCATTCCTGAAGCATTGGAGAAGACAGAGGATGTATGAGCTTCCAAGAGGACTGTTATCCCACAGAAAGCTTGAAAGCGGGCAGCGGGCAGGCAGGAAAGACATCCGGAGACTGGCCACAATATGGATCCATTCTCACTTCCTGGCAGCCACGAGTGGCTGAGGGGCTATTTTTGAACTCTTTGTTAGTTAACCTTGTTTATTTTTCCATAGGGTTAGGAGGGGGTTATTGTAGGGGTCCTCCCTTCACTACACGAGCGCACCCCCAGGACCCCACTCGCTCGGGGTAGAGAGTGGGGTAGAGGCAAGAAACAGCCAGGGCAACCAGATCCTGGGATTTAATTTACAGACGGACTGAATACTCAAATGAATGCAATCAACTGACCTTAAAAATATCACTGTCAACGCGAGGGGGCTCAACAACCCAATATAGAGCAGGGCGATAATTTCATATCTGGAAGCCTAGACTTGTCCCCACGCTGCGTATCAGTATTTTATTCAGATTCATCATCACTTTGGGTCACTCCTGTGATATGGTATAAGACTTCCTTTTAATGGCTCACTGCACTAAGGGTCTTCCGACCTTTTTTTTTCTCTTTAAGGTAATATCCTCAGCATGCAGATCTTTACATGTACAGCATGCAAATGTGTATACATTATTTCAAATCTGCCACTTAATGTTGTGTTTTCTCTAACCTCCTTTTTAGGTCTTGCGCCTAGCATTGCAGTGCCCAGCACTGCCCGCACAGCGCGAGACTTTACGTAATCAGAAAAAGGGCTTTGGAAAGCTGACCACACGCTTGTGCATGTGGTTTTGTTTTCCTTGCAGGCTATTGGGTGTTGCGTGCGTCTTTCTAACAAAGACAGCACGCAATTGGGCAAATGCGGACGCATGTCCCGCATTTGCCCCGCCCACGGCTTATTGGTGTCTGTTACCCGCACGGCCAACATCTGTTTTACATTATCGTGCCCAGACTTGTGCGTCATAATGCAAAACAGATGGTCTGCTCCCTCACACAAGCGCGCGCTCTCGTGCACCACTCGCGGCTTGTTTCCTGTAGGCGTTGGATGCCGATGCTTTCAAACATGGGGTCCCTGTTTTTGCACCTGGGATGCGTTATGTTTTGGGGTGGAGTTTGCTTCTTGGATGCATGTTGTTTCTGGGGGGCATGTTCACTCTGGGGTGCCTGGCAGTTAGGGCGCTTTGAGATCGGGGCGCACATCTACTGCTGTTTTTCTACAACCCGGTGTCAAACTGCAGTGAACTGAGAAAGAGCGAAGGGACAGCTTCCCTTTCCAGGGCCCGCATATTTCAACAGCCAGCCTAGCAACCACCACACATAAGACAAAAACATGCATTCAGCAATTACGTTGTTCCGCTATTTAAATAACTTTGCTCTCTACTCTGACAGAAAAGATACTATCTCCATTCGGGTTCCCACTCCCAGCGAAACCGTATCGGGTTAAACAGACAACCTCAGCTCTGAAAATGTAGAATAAGGGATTCCTGAGTGTTGCTCGCACCTGCCCGCCCTGCACACTCAATTGCTGCTCACGTTGTAACACTTCAGAGCGTGAGTATTTCGAGGTATCCATCACAGCTTTCAAAACGTGACAGAAAACCAACCCGGCTTCGAGTGCTACACAGTTCCTGGAAACCATATTTTCAAGAATATTACATATTGTCTGAAAGGCGTGTTCTCAGAGCGTACTGAAAGATTAAAGGTTTTTGTGGCAGGACCCAATGGTAATTATGCCCGTGGGCTGAAGATAACGTCAGGCAAAGAGAACTAAAACACACTATACATACAGGATGTGCATCAAATATTAACTACACTGCGGTCCAAGGGCATTGTGGCGCTTTACATCAGCACTAGTTACATTGCACTAAATGAGATTATTATTACTATTTTTAGGGACGGGGATATCTTGTTTCATCTTGGTAGGTGCATCACTTACAGATAAAAGGAAGTCACACATTTACTGTTTGGCCTACTTTTCTCGCACTGCACCTCCACTCCTTTCACACAGCGACACCATGGCGACTAGTCTGAGCCCAGTGATGCCAAACCTGTCCACTGTGGCACGTTTCCTACAGAGAAAGCACGTGATACAAAATACACCTTCCTCTGCACACCGCACACACTGATCCCACCCACACACGGATATACTCCAGACAAGATCAGCCACGCCTCCATCCTGTGCACTGCCCTCCATTGCAGGGGTGCTGTCAGGAACGTCACCTCACTAAAGGCCGAGGGGACAACGTGTGCCCTGCTGTCTTTGAGAACACCACAAATGCCACCAGAAAAAAGGCATGTGGACAGCCCCTTAATGCTCCTTCCCCATCTTTCACATTTTATGAAACTGCTGCTTCCGGCTCCACTGCTCAGCTGCGAGTGATCTGAGGCACATGCTACTAGCCTCTCACTGTCCAGCCAGCTAGCGCCGCGGTGCGCCCTACAGCGCATTTGCTGCTGCACCAATCGTTGCACAGACACTAATGGACGCGCACATCAGCGTGGACTGTGGTCCTCGCACGCACAACAGTTCATTAGTTCTTGCACCAATCCTACACACACACACACACACACTCACTCTCTCCCTCCCTCCCTCAGAGCGAGGCTACATCAGTAAACCCACGCACACACCCTCCATCCAACACATCGCCCTCTGTCACAAGACCCTTGCCACTAGTGCAGGCCTGTCTCTCACTAAGTGACCCCCAACATTCCCCTCACCTCACAGGGAGTGTCCAGAACAGGGAGACCGAGACAACAATAAGTTGGAAGAGCACATCCTGCTTATTGTACACTGTTTCCATGGCGACGCAGAGCATCTGTAAACCCAGGAATAGTGATGTGTGCTTGAAGCCATCACTGCATCCGTGCAGAGACCCAGGTCAGTTGTTTTACCCCACTGGGAGGGGGTCTCAAGTGTGTCATCTATTCGGTATATCTGCTGTTAAATTGGGATCCAATCTTGCAGCACAGAGGCTGCAGCTCTCTGGAGTTCTTGTGTTGTATCATTTGCTACAAATTATACAAAGAACATGCTTTCCTCAAACATTTCCTGCAGTTTATCAAGAGTAAAATGACTTTAGAAATGTTTAATTCACCGAGCCGCTGTTACAAAGGAAGGTTTCTGAGGACACCAGAGCTTCATTTTAACAAGCATTTGCAATGCAATAGGTCTCGCATTTGAGAAAGTTTAAGCTATTAGCATTGTAAATGACAATGCCTTTCATTTATGCTTTAAAAACCAACACGTAAATAAAAGGCATTGTTATTTATAATCCCAATAGCTCAAACTCCCACGACCTATTGCATTGCAAATGCTTGTTTTTGTTCCCTCCAGGCCGGTTTACACACTGATTGTCTTTAGGTATACTACATACTATGTGTTAGTGCAGTATGGTTCACCTTTAGAAAGCACTATAACTTTGACCAGCCTACCCTTGAGTAGTCTAGCCTTCATTTTTCCTGGTACTGAAGAATTGCCGCACTCATTTTTTGACATAAGAATGGCAAGAAACATGTCGACCTCCACTTGATTTTAGTGCTAATGTGGACCATTACATCAATTCTTGGCCACCACTTGTTTTTATTGTAACAGAGTGATCCAAACATTTAAAAAAAAAATTATTGTCTCTAGTTAATTGTTAATTCACTTCATAGCAATCTACTCACTACAGCATATTCACATTGCACCTCACTCTTCAGATAGGCAACACAAAATAACTCTGGCAAAATAAAACACACAGGGCCAGCTCTGGCCCAACATGGAGCTGCCGGATGATGAAGCATGACACCCCTCAGGGTGTGTGAGGGCTCTTACTCCTGATGGATCAGAATCCCTGACCAGATACATCAGATGCTTCGGACCTGTCCTACTCCCTTCCTTAGGAACTGCATACCTCTGTCTGAATTTGTACCACTGGGAGTATGTATGCTGGACCTTCATTTTCCCCTTGTGCCTTTTTGTAGACCTAAGGAACAGATTGGCATGAGCCTGAAGGCCAAGGTTACACATTGAGCTAGAGGAGACAGGACAATCACTCTTTGTCACCAATGAGGCCAGTGCTGAGAAAGAAGTGCCTGGACAGAAACGAACACCAATTCCATCTTGTCCGGATTCAATTTAATACATTTAGTGGACATCCATCATTGGACCATAGATATTGCATTTCCCAAGGAGGAGTGACCATCCAGAAGTGTGAAAGCTGAATTAGATACTCTAAAAATCAGTTGGGTGTCATCAGCATACATTTAAAATAAAGTCACACAGGCATGTAGCAATTTAGCTAAAGGGAGCTTAGAGATTGAAAACGATAGAACCATGGGGGACACCACAAATGAGATTCCGTTTTGGCATGAAAGATGCGGCACAAATTGTGCTTACATTCAGATAATAAGGATCTCATCCATTTAAGGAAGATGCATCTATTGTCATGTGTTCCATAGAGGGCTATTGTAGCTTTCCCAATGTTAGCCTGACACAGGCCGCGTAAGCTTTGTACACATTACTACATAATCCGGTTTGCTTTTGACCACATCATATTTTCACACAGAACTTGCAGTTGTTTTCTAGTTCTGTTCTTTCCTGTGATTTAGTCCGAACAGCAGACAAGGTCAAACAACAATGTCCCTTGTTATTATGTTCTGGTCAAGCACTCGCACCTAGACACAACACAGAAATGCAGCTGTTGATCATGAATGAGCATGTGTACATTGTCATATAGGTACACACAGTAATATAACAGAGAGAGAGAGAGATTGATTTTTCATGAGAGAAGATCACTGCTGTATCTGAGATGAAATACATTCATCTGAGTATGCTAAGGTACGTGGTCCAATGCTAAACCTAGAGATATTTGCTGTATAATCAGTTTTGTTTCTGTGGAAAGGGAAAAGGGTTGGAAATACTGTCTTATAATATGACAGGGCTTTGCATAATATATAGTTTATTGACAATGCTGATGGTATTTTTGCTAGGCAGATGTTTTCTAATTGTGGCACGCATACTGCGTTTAAGACAACAATGGTTTAAATAAATATTTCAAACTTCCTTTGTGTCTTTTTCATATCTTATGTCACCACGATCCCTGAGAAGGGTCGAGAGAGTTGTGTTCTGATAGTGTCAATTCACTTGTTCCTCTGGTTATGATTTGGAGGGCAAGTGAGACACTATAGCTAGTTGGACTCAGGCTCATGGTACTGATGTGGTATGGTGACTCAGTCTCTAACTACTGATGTTCTATGGTCCCAAGCATAGTTCTGTTCCTGAGCAGAATCCCTGCAACATGGCACCACCATCGTTTGGTACTTACTTGCGGGACCCCTGAGAAGCGCTTGTGCTTCTCCACAATACCCTCACACCGTTCCGTTAAGACATCCATGATGCTTGTGACTTCTCCTTCACAGTGTTTATGACATACTTATTTCTGTTGAATTGAATTGATTGAATATTATAGGGGACAGGATGGAACCTTGGGGAACACCACAACTGAGATTCAGTTAGGCATGAAAGGAGGGGCATAATTTATGCGTACATTTAGATAAGAAGGATCTCATCCATTTAAGGAAGATGCCAGAAGCACTTATGTCAGCCACTTTTTAATTAAAGATGGGATGATCAATTGAGTCAAAGAGTTCCAACAAATCCAAAAATACCAGATCACCAACTCATCTTTGTCCACAGTCAAGCATAGATCACGTTGTGCAGAAAAAAACAACCAAGTCACTGATTCTGTCCTACCTGATATGCATTTGATGACTTTATAAAATGTGATGAGATTCAACATAACCTGAAAGTTAGACAAACACAAATGTCTCCAGAATCTTAGTAAGAAAAGTAAGGAGTGAAATGGGAGGTAATTGTCTAAAGCTTCAAGAACTAAAACAATTTTCATAAAGTGGCTTCTCTGCAGCAATCCTCCCCAAGGCGGAAACACGACCACATACTAAAGATTTTCTAAAAACTTTAATAAAAACGTTTTGAATTAAGAGTTCATTTTTATTTCATCCAACTCTTCAGACAAATGATCTAGAGACCCAGAAGCTCACATGGAGTTTAAAGTTTTAGAAAACAATTCCACTGTTTAATAGATCTAATGTTGAGGTCGGTGGAGTCATCAGCCTAGATTGGCTAATAACTATTTATATGAGAATATTTTCTTTCAAAATTGAGAGTTCTTGAGAGTTTATTGTCAAACAAAAAAAGTATAGATTCTCACATAACTCTTGAGAAAGGGAGACTACAATTTTGGCCCCAGTCAGAAGTTGAAGTTCTTTTAGAACATTAAAAAATTATTTGGAAGACCCGTTTGGGTCACCCTAGATAATTATTTCTCCATCAAAAAATCTCCTTAGACACAATCGTGTTTAACACTCCTTTAGGCCCAAAACCTTGCGTAGTCTTCTCTCTCTCAACTACAATATGCTACCCTCTGGTCTAATATCACTTCCATTTAGCTCACACACCCATGAGCCTACACCATCTCCCGGTCCAAACTAGAGTTACCGATAACGAATGTGGTGCTTTATCCTGTACTACACTGGTCTATGTATCTGCCTACTATATAAATACCTTCGCGCTAACAACTAATGTCTCCTCCAATTGCTCCCAGTAGCCACCCTATTTTTACAAGAGTCCATCAGTTCTCACTGTTGATACGCCTGCAGTAGTTAAGCCTATCACCATCATTCTGACTGCTTTTTAATAGGTATGCATAGATTAGTCCCTTCATCCTTTCTTTTCTTATTTGGTTTTTCTTCTTGTTTTACTTTCAATGGGCCTTTGTTCACGGTATACATAATTTGAGTATTTGCCTATGTTGTCCATGAAGTATGTTTTGTTCTTCATTGTATTTTTATTTAATACCTCTTGTATCTCAACTTAAAATCTAATAAAGTTTTTTTTAAATATTATAATGATTTTTTATAAATTGTGGGATTTAGAAATACACTTGGTGTAATAGGAGATCTTTCCTGCTTTGATTTGAATCTGATAATTTATGTAGAAGCATCTATATTTATTCTTAAGGAGGTATCATAGAACTTGTGCCTGGTGTTTCAACTGTCAAGTATGCACTTTTAGTTTGCAAAATTTAGGAGTACCAAGGTTTCTGTTCCTTCTTTCTAATCATCTGTTTAGACAGAGGAATATCAGGGTAAATTGAAATAACATATTGGTACATATTACATATTAGTTACATGTATGTCTGCAAAATGTACACTGTTTTAGTCCTGATGATGATCCTGTAAATTGAGCAATGGATCGAAACGCCGTCGACTTGTATAAATGGACATACATGTAACTAATATGTACCATTATGTATAGTCTATGCTGGAGAACACTATCTCATTGATATAATAAGTGTCCAGGTTGCTCTTTCCTTTTGCCTGTATACTTTTAACCCCCCCCTCTCAATTCTTCCATTACTCACCCTCTCACAAGTACGGCACAGGAGTGTGCCTCACTTTCAACTACCTACTTGTATTTAATTTCATTACTTTATTAAAATAAATCCCTGGTCCGGCTGGACAGGATTTTTGTATGGTTACCACTGTGTTCTATACTATATTTATTTCCATTTGTCAATTTGCTCTGGACCCCTGTCTTATGATAATACCTCTGTAGAGGCCAGATCTTATAGACTGAGATGTTACTCCGGGTTGTTCCTTGAATATCTTCATCTAAGTCCTGCATCAACTGCACCCACCTCTCTATCCCTGCTTCACTGATAGGAATTGTGAGCTTATCTGCCAGGCATTCAGGTATTCCGGGGACTCCTAAACTGGTACATTTTTACTATGATATACCAGTTTTATGGTTCTTCGTATCCATGAACAAACACACTATATATAGGGTCTGAGGGAATTTTAAAGACTCTCACAGATTAAATCCTATTTTAACTACACATTTCTATTTTCTTTCACAGCACTTTTCTAAAAGGAATGATCTTGGAAGACTTTCCTTTAGGCTCTTTTTCCTCTGGTAGGAACTCAACAAGAGGATACAATTCATTCATTATTCCTCTATGACTGGTGAGGAAAGAAAAAGAGTTGTTTGGAACCCCAGATGATGACAATGGGCACTTCAAGTGAAATGATGGGATACCAATAGTCCTGAAAGGGTTCTCTCTTTTTCACTTTCTTCATTAATTTCTATTCTGTATCTTGACCTTCTTTGTCTGCACCTAGTACATTAGCACGATTGGCGTATTGTGACTCTAGAATTGTATCTAGAGCAACAGTGTTCTTTATAGACCACGGATTATTTGGTTGTTGTGTGATCTTTGTATCCATGCCCATATGCAAGCCATTGCTTGTAGCACATTCAACCTTACTTTTCTGTAAAATGTTGTGTCCCCAAGTTTGTACTAGAAGTGACATTTACCACCCTTGACATCCATCAGCATCACTTCATACTGTTTCTTTAAGTAGGCATTTGTAGGTCTTCAGCTGGAAGGCCCAAGCATATACCTGGAAATCCGACAGCACGATCCCTAACTTCTCATGTCTACTTTGCAGTTTCTTCCACAAAATGTGTGCACCGTTTGATGCCCAAATGAATGAGCTAATGCTGCCTTGAGCATCCCTAGTCATTCTTTCTTGAAATATAGAGGAATAGCATTAAACAGAAAGATGCATTTCGGCAGGAAAGTAATTTCTATTAAGTTGACTCTACCGAAGATCGTTGAAGGCAGATGAGACCAGCTAGACAAGAGAGCCTGAACCTACTTCATTTTTTAAATTAGCTTCAGTATTTTATCCACGTCCTGTGCAATTTTGATGCCAAGGTATCTGATCTCAATTCCAACTCCAGGGCTGAGCCTCCCCTGATCCAGACCATTATCTCTGTCTTGGAGGTGTTAACGGCATAACCGGATACCTTCCCAAAGTCCCAAACCAGTAGTTCTACTACTGGTAATGACTCTTTTAAGTTAGCTGTGTATATCATCAGGTCACCAACGTAAAGGGAAATCTTTATTTTCTTGAATGGGCTGATATTACTCTTTGTGTTTCCTTACCAGTGGCTCAATATATAGCACCAAGGACGCCTTCAAAAACGCCACCCGCACACACCACCAACTGATCCGGACTGCCAAGAAAGCCGCACTTAAAGACCGACTAGACAACAACGCCCACAACAGCAAGGAATTATTCAACATCATCAAAGAATTTACCAACCCCCCTGCCAACTCCAACGACATCACTCCCTCTGAAACCCTTTGCGACTCCCTAGCCTCGTTCTTCCACGACAAAATCGCAGACATTCACAACAGCTTCGACAACCAACCCAGAGACCATCCCTCACAACTTTCTACCGTACCCTCACCCCCCTCGAACATCCTCAACGACTGGAACCCTATGTCCACCGAGGACACCATCCGCCTGATGAATACCATTCACTCTGGCTCCCCTACAGACCCATGCCCTCACCACATCTTCAACAAAGCAGACTCCATCATAGCACCTCACCTCCGAGACGTCATCAACTGCTCCTTCAAATCCGCCACCTTCCCGGAAAGCTGGAAACACGCCGAACTCAGCGCCCTCCTGAAAAAACCCACAGCCGACCCCACCGAACTCAAAAACTACCGCCCCATCTCGCTCCTACCTTTCCCGGCCAAAGTCATCGAGAAAGCTGTCAACAACCAGCTCGCCGCCTTCCTCGAAACAAACAAATCCCTCGACTCCTCACAGTCCGGCTTCCGAGCTGAACACAGCACTGAGACCGCCCTCATCGCAGCAACAGACGACATTCGCACTCTACTGGACAATGGAGACACAGTCGCCCTCATCCTCCTTGACCTCTCCGCAGCCTTCGACACAGTCTGTCATAGCACCCTCCTACAACGCCTCAGAAACATCGGAATCCAAGGAAAAGCACTGGAATGGATCTCCTCGTTCCTTGCCGGAAGAACTCAGAGAGTCCGCCTCCCACCATTCAAGTCAGAGGCCACTGAAGTCACTTGCGGAGTTCCACAAGGATCCTCACTCAGCCCTACCCTCTTCAACGTATACATGAGCCCCCTCGCGACCATCACACTCCAACACAACCTCAACATCATCTCCTACGCTGATGACACTCAACTGATCCTCTCACTCACCAAAGACCCGACCACCGCCAAAACAAACCTACATGAAGGAATGAAAGAAGTTGCCGAGTGGATGAAGCACAGCCGTCTGAAACTGAACTCAGACAAAACAGAAGTCCTTATCCTAGGTACCTCTCCCTCCGCCTGGGACGACTCTTGGTGGCCAGAGGCCCTTGGAAAAGCACCCATCCCGACGGACCATGCACGGAACCTAGGCGTCATCCTGGACTCCTCTCTCTCGATGAACAGACAAGTCAACGCCGTTTCATCATCTTGCTTCAACATTCTTCGCATGCTCAAAAAAACATTTCGCTGGATCCCCACCGAAACCAGAAAAACGGTCACCCACGCACTGGTCACAAGTCGCCTAGACTACGGGAACACCCTGTACGCCGGCACCACCGCAAAACTTCAGAAAAAACTCCAACGCATCCAGAACGCATCAGCCAGACTCATATTAGACATCCCGCGTAACGACCACATATCTGGTCACCTGAAAGACCTCCACTGGCTACCCGTCAATAAGAGGATAACATTCCGCCTCCTAACCCACGCACACAAAGCACTTTACGAACTTGGACCCGAATGCCTCAACACTCGACTTTCCTTCTACACCCCCCCCCCCCGCCAGCTACGCTCCTCCAACCAAGACCATGGCACTGTACCTCGCATCAACAAGACTAATATGGGAGGAAGATCCTTCTCCTACCTGGCAGCTAAAACCTGGAACTCACTTCCCACTCACCTTCGCCTCACTCATAACCATCTAGCATTCAGAAAGCAACTGAAAACCTGGATATTCAACAAGTAATTCCCCACCCCATCAAGCGCCTTGAGACCCTCTGGGTATGTAGTGCGCTATATAATTTTTTTTTGACTTTTGACTTTGACTTTGATTGAAAAGCAGGAGAAAAAGGGGACAGCCCTATCTCGTCCCCCTCAGAATTTTAAACTCTGATTGTCATGTGTCCCAATTAGGCCTAGAGGAAAACACTGCCATTTTTACATGTACAACGGTTTCTACCTAAAGTTGCCTTCACTCTCACACAATGATTTTTGCCACACATTTCAACAGTGACAGTGCTGATTAGTTTCTAAGAAACTAAACTTGCTTACAAACTAACTTCGCAAGAACACTATCATGATATCTTAACACATCATGTACAAGGTTAACACATAAACTGTGCAAATATGATTATTTGTTTTGTACATATCGGGACAGATCTATATATATATCACAAACAATGGTGGCCTGACCAAGATCTTGGCCCAAGGCAAGGATGCCTTTTGTTATAAACAAACATCCATTTCTGGGTGTTGGCAGAGGAGCAGTTTACTGTCATTTGCGAGGTCTCTACATGCTGATGCTTTGGCCCAGCAGCCTGCTGATATTGCTATGAGGGGTCTCCAGCTCGTGACACGACGTGAACCTGCATTTTTTCTCTTCAGGTAACCGGGATTGGATCATCCAGTACAGAGATTCTTGGCAGAACACACAAGTCCTAGACACTTAGGTTAGGAGACGCATAATAGGAGTACACCAGATTTTTACATTGTTTATATGCTTGCATATATACATAGTTTTAGCACAATGGTGGAACTTTTCATTATGTTCACTGTCCTAATTCTTCTAATAACTTTCATTTGCTTCTGTCTATTGATCATTGCAGCACATATATTTCATACGAGAATCACGTTGGTTCAATAAATATTGAAAACGCCCCACTGTGTATTCCTTATATATTTCTCTGAGAGAAAGAGAGCACCAGTGACTGAGCAAAGGGGTTGTAGATCTGTTGCCATGATTTCTGGAGGATCAGGGTTGTTATGTTCAGTGGTTTGCAGAACCATTTGCTACCTGCCTAAGATTAGGGGGACATATGGTGGCACCACTGAGAGCTGACTGACCTATTGGAAGGCATATTATGAGGAGGTGCATGGAATTAGTCTGTCACCACCCCAACGGTTATGCTGTCCGCAAAAATGCAGTTCTACCCTAGAGTGGAAAAGACACTACATGGCACTGCCAACATTGGTTGTGTTCTTATTTTTATGGGCCGCCTGAATAGTTCAATCGTGCCATCTCAGAGACCCCTACTTCCGTCCTGACAAGAGAAGTCGGTGGTGAAAGGGAAAATCCTCCTCAGCTTAGTGGGTAACTCCTATTTATTGGCTGTAGGCTGTCCAAGCTGAAACTCTTAATGGATCTACTTGCCACTGTGTTACCCTCTCTGTAATTCATTTATAATTGTGTCTGACAATGAAGAACCTTGGGCACTAAACAGTGCAGAGAACTGCAGACATGCAGTTACTCTGAAAGTATTACACCATGGGCTCACATCCAGGGGTGGAGATGTTACCTTCGTGGTTGAGGCACATGAAGCATTTAGGACAGAGTTGTTCTATTCTTGGATTATATTCCCGGCTGCAGACAACATCACACAAATATTTCACACATACACTGAGGATGAAATACCAGAGAACTGTATGGCATATGAAGAGATGGTAAGATGTAGTAATGATATACAGATGTCTTACACAGTTCATTATGCAAACATTAACACTTAACACCGTGCAGACTGCTCAAGCTGCACAAGCACAATTGGCTACCTTGGGCATCAGCCTACAAACGCTAAATGCCATCATGGGGAAAGTTCCAATCAGACGGGAGGAGATTTAGTTCTGGATTGCACAAAAAACAAGCCAGTTTAAAGTGGGGTTTACCCATATGGACCTGCAGGAAAAACACAAATATTAACTATTTGCTTGCCGATGGGGATGGATCCCCATGTGGAAGATTTCACAACTTGGGGTAAAGTCTTTGCTGCAGTATATACAAGATTGCATGGTACTGCTGGCTGCTTTGCCAGACATGCTGAAACAGCTACAGAATGGGTATGGTGCAGCTCCTGCCCTTGACTTGGGGATGGAACTGATGGTCAATTTTGCCACATTATCAACTATTATGTTAAGCAA
Organism: Lissotriton helveticus; assembly: GCF_964261635.1. Classification (NCBI taxonomy): domain Eukaryota; kingdom Metazoa; phylum Chordata; class Amphibia; order Caudata; family Salamandridae; genus Lissotriton; species Lissotriton helveticus. The sequence continues at coordinate 1,517,292,290 of NC_136068.1, read as the reverse complement.
CATAAAGAGGGAAACAGCAGCATGTTGAATATGTCAGCTCATACGGGATTTAACTCTTACACAGCAGAAGCGCAAATTACCTACAATTATCACAGAAACCTATCTACGCTAGGTAGAAATAATTTGAGAGCTAGACCTTGTAAACCACAATTAAAGGGGAATTCTGAAAAGGATAACTCTAAGCAAGCACCCAACTATTCAAAAAAGAAGAACTGGGACAATAAACAATAAAATAAAGACAAGACTAAGGGCCAGATGTAGGAGCCCTAATACCGGTCGGAAACGGCCGATTTTGGCCGTTTCCGACCGGTATTAGGGTTTTCAGATGTAGGGCATGCATTTACAGAATCAGTATTTTACCGATTCTGTATTTACCGATTCGGTAAAATTACCGAATCGGTAAATACAGACTCGGTAAAATACTGATTCTGTAAATGCAGATGTAGCTGGCACATGTCAGAGTGCCACAGCGCTTTAAGAATCGGTATTTTACCACCCAATCCAATTGGGTGGTAAAATACCGAATCCAGGTGTGCATGCACATGTGTGCATGCACACCTGTGCCATGTGACACACAGACATGCCCTTAGGGGATGTCTGTGTGCCACATGGCGCACATGCCTATTTTTGGGGTGCCAGAGGGTGTCAAAGTGACACCCCCTGCACCCTTGCTGAAATCGGTATTTACCGAATCTGTAAATACCGATTCGGTAATGCCCATTGATTCCTATGGGCTTCATTGCCCATAGGAATCAATGGGCATTACCGAATCGGTATTTACAGAATCGGTAAATACCGAATCTTAACGATTCGGTATTTACCGAATCTGAAATACCTACATCTCCCCTCCTCTTTTTTACCACTTCTTAAATACCGATTCGGTATGAATCGGTATTTAAGAAGTGGTAAAAAAGATTTACCTACATCGGGCCCTCAATCACTGGGTGGGTCTCCTTAACATGAAGCTACTGAAAAACAAAATAATCTTCCAAACCGTGATAATAAGAGACCGCCTGACAGATTTCAAGATACTGATACGCATTCATCTTGTTCCTTTCAGGAGTCATCCAATAAACGTTTGGAGAGAGGTGGACGGTCAGAGCGCAGATTGGAAGAGCATGTGAAACCAAAGGAGACTCACAATGCTCATCTGACTACATAATTAAACAGGAATACAAACCAATACCTTCCAAGCCTCAATTTAAAAAGGAGAAGGTAGCCGGACTAAAGGTCAGACATGCCCTGGATATTGAGTGGGGAACAGGCAGTGACAATGCTAGACAGCATGACAGAAGTCATAATAGTCTGCTAGAACCTGATAGATTGTCTGGTGGGGGTAGCGCTGAGTAAATATATCACGGTGGAAACACCAGATGCTAGGTTAAGTGTCCCACATTGTTTATATGAAAAACAACTCCGATAGGAGGGGGACATACAAAGATTCATTAATGTCCTCTTTTGAGAGGACTTGACTTACAGTGATGACATTCTTTTGGCTGAAAAGGAATGGCTCCCTGATTTAGTAATGGATTGCCTAAACAGGGAAACGGTTATTTTGCCTGCATTCTACCATCAGTTAAACATTCATATGCCAAGAAGTGAGCATTAGTACAAGCTCCTGTGCTATACCACAACCATGTGGGGTGAGATGATGCTTCCCCTTATCATGAGATCACACAGAGGACGACTCCACAACCTCAACGACAATACTCAATTAAACATGAAGTTAAAAAACAAGCTAGGGAAATCCTAGAACAACCTGAATACCAAGGTGTAATAGAAAATTGCATCTCATCTATGAATTATCCTTTGTTTCCAGTAATGAACGCAGACCATTCATATCATCTAGTATTAGACTACAGACACTTAAACACAGCTACTCGCACATTTACAGTACAGAATGCACACAGTGCAGCACTAATAAACAACACTGTGTAGAAGAAACACAAAACATCGATTGATATATCGAATGGATTTGTCTGTCAGAATATGACACCTGGAAGCAGACATTTGATAGCAATTTTGGCACTAGGCTCTCAGAGGCTTGATTGCCCCAGGAGTATAAGAATAGCCCCTGTCTGCTTTCAGCCAGAGGAACAGACCTACAACAAGATTTTGATGACCAGGCATTGTCATATGTTGATGACATATACCTGACAGATGATGACCTCATGGAACACTTGGCAAGAGTAGATCACATAATTCTAGGATTTGCTCACATGGGCTACAAATTACATTTTGAAAAATCAAAAATTCCCCACCTCAATGTCCATTTTCTTTGATATGACCTGTCAAGTGAAGGCAAAAGCCTTGTGATACACTTATTAGAGAAATATGCACTGCTTCAACCTCCAAAAACATTGAAAAGGCTACAATTCATATTGAGATTCCTAAAGTTTGGCAAAAAATACATTTCAAATTACGCAGAACAGGTTAAACCATTCTACGACTTGAGTCCAGAATTCTTAAGCACTCATTAGACAGATGAACACACAAATATTTTATGTTCTGTCCAAGCTCACATAATAGCTTCCAATCATTTACACACGTGTACACACATGAACCTGGTGATCTACTTCATCTCGGGGGCATCAGGTTACACTTACGTGACGTCCAATGAATGTGACACAGTACCAATTGCATACAAATTGCATTTATACACTAATGCTGAAATGCATTTTTGCACCTACTGAGGAAATCATGACAGCAGTGCAGACTGCTGTGGTGAGAGAGCAAGCCCAGGCTCAGGGTAAACGCGAAATTGTCATGACCCCACTTCCGACCTTAAAGACCGTCACCAAAGCAAGCATTCCAAATGCCAAAGCTTCACATCCTCGAAGGATACAATGAACTACCTCACTCACTACAACAGATGTAGACCACAGATTTGATTCTACACTACAAACTACAAACACAAGCTTTTCTACAGTACAAATAAGACTATCCTCTGCTTAATAAAATAATGCCTCTAGAGCACTATGATTACATCACTTATTCTGGCGGTTCTACCCAGCCTGCGGTAGGGACTAAGCACCAATACTCAACAGTGTGCACAATTGTGAAAGGGCACTGGTAAATCCTGAGAAACGATGCACACAGTCAGTTGGTGACTGCACAGTGCAGCTGGCAAAACAAAATTCTCCAATTTTGGCACTAGGAAATCCAGATGCCAGATTCCCCACACTTATAGTATGTGATTCGTATTACTGTAGTGCTAGAGGCACTCTTGGGGTCTGACACCCTGTGATGACCTTTGACTACTATTATTTTACTTGACTTTAGTGTGTTATTTTATCCTAGTCTGAATGTACAATGTCCTGCATATGCCTGCTTCTCTTAAACATTTCTTTCTTGTAATCTTGCAGTCTTTCAGTGGGAGCTGTCACAGAGCAGAACAGCCTTGCCAAGAACAGAATGTGTGGGATGTGCATTTGAAAGCATAAGAAGGAGAGAGAGTTGTGGAATGTACTTTTTGTCTCGAAGTGCAGTGCTGTGGGCAGTGATGCACACATGTGCTCAGTGTTGGACATTGAGAGATGAAGTATGTGAATCTATAAGCAGTTGTGCAAAATTGTGCATTGTGTTGTACATTGATGAAAATTATGAAGTTCTTACTATTGGCTTTGACATGGCCTCATGTCATTCTTTTTTCTGACTCTGCCTTGCTTCAGCTTTTTCTGAGTGCACAGCAGCGCTTGCAAGTTGTTTGGGTTATTCACGTTCAAGGATTGTTTTTGTGAGAGATTGTTTAATATACCAAGAAGGCTTTGTGAGCTTTGTCAAGGTAAAGGCTGGAACATGCGAGATTTGGAGAAGGGGACGTAAGAACTTCCTGCTGTGGGAGTGCTTGCTTGGAACCTGGCCAGTTCTGGTAAGATTCCTCTGGTGCAGGGGCAGGTCTCTCCCGAACCTTCTAGTGTGTTTTGATATTATAAAGTTGAGGGTTGCTGACTTAAAAACTTTGAGTTTGGAATCCGAGTGGGCCCGGACGTGTCTACCAGTGGAACGCTGGTTGCTGAGGCTCATAACCACAGCTGTTTAACTTCCCCATTCAGGAGTGGGCTTAGATGCAGTGTTTGCACCAGGTTAAGTATTGAGTTTTGGATATTGCCGTTGTGATGTTTGGCCAGTGGCTTTGATCATTTGATGTGTTTTCTTTGTGATGTATGAGTGAGTCAAGGTACACCTCCAAAGGACTCATTTGATGAATATATATCTTTCGGATTTCTTGCAGGACGTCCTAGTACATTTGCTTGAGTCTTATTTTATATTATTTGCTGCTTGTTTGTTCATCAGTATTCAGCTGTTATATCCACCAAGTGTGTTATTATTGCTTGCATATAAAGATATATATCTCTTTGTATATTTTAATGTTCTGCATTTGGCATCTGGGGGAAGCCTTTCTGATAGTGAGCATTGTGTAAAATAAAACCCCAAGCCTTATTCTAAAAGAGAGAGTCCCTGCATTTTGTAAAATAAGATCCTTTTCGAAAGGTGTTGTTTGTTTTATATTAAAGTCTTTTGCTTCACCGAGTGTTGAGCCATTGTGTGGGAGCTGTATTATCTGATAGGCACAAGCAAGACAGTCTTATAATGAATACCTACACAATTGGAGCTGGCATGGATTCAGAGATTCAAATGGTTGCACTATAAAGCACAAGATGCTTTGGGCACAGGAGGCAAAGCTTAAAGATTGCTTGCCACAGACTAATGTAATACCCGCATTGAGTCATCAACGTGTTGGCATTCACGTTGCAGGGAATTCCATGGCTGCTGAAGCTGCATAAACAACAATTTGCACTGCTGCGGTTGCTGCATTTACTTGTTCTAGTACAAGGACAGACAAGACATCATGGGGTCGCCAATGTTGGTCGCCACAACACTCACATGCCGAAAGGCTTTCCACTCAAATATTCCTACAAGTTAGATGCACAAAACATTCCATATGCTCACATTCCTGGAGAGCGGGATAGAGTAATACCAAACAGTGAGCGCATATCTAGGTTAATATTAGCTGCAAACAAAGGTCTGGCTTCTGCAGATGATGGGGGTGACTCCTACAATTTCATTATTGCAGCAGCGCTATTGGTGGCCAGATCTTTATAAACAGACCTTGTCCTCAAATGCAACAACTTCCAGCAGATGAAGGATTCCACTGTAGTGCATTCTCCCCTGACACCTCTACTGGTTTCATACAAGCCTCTGGCTTGTGTCTAATAGGACCACTTCGGCCCTCTTTCATCAGATTGGGCTTACAAGTACATCTTGGTAGCAGTGGATTCCTGCTCTCAATTCCTGTTGTATGGCCACAGCGGTCAGCTGATGCCCAAAATGTTATAAGGGTTCTGCCAATCTTTATCTGAACTTCCACAGTTGGCACATTACATTTCAACCAGGGTCCGGCATTTAGCTCTAGGGCTTACAAAGAGACCATGGGAAGTTTGGGTGTGACCCCACCTTTCTCATCTTCATACCATCCGCAGGAAAATGCGGTTATGAAGAGGAAAACCGTGACTTAAAGTAATATTTGGCAGCGAGGGGACTAGGCTCAGGTTAAAGTTGGGTCCATCATCTATATGGGGTCCAGAGGGCACTAAATAACGTGCCAAGAAAATCCCTGGGTGGTCGGACTCACTATGAAATCCTGTTTGGGGTAAAGACGTGGGTCCCAGACCCCAATAATTCCAACACAGTGGCAGTGGAAACACCATTTGACATCAATGAAGGTTAGACTGTTTTATAGGAACTGAACGACTTCTGAGACTAACAAAGCAATGTCCAAGTAAAATGCACCACCACTGGAAAAGTGAAGGTAGCTCTGGGGATGCCTGGCTGGATCCCGATGGTTAGTGACATGGTCAGGAAAAGATTGTGGACAAGAAAGAGTTTGGGCCATCCTACGGAGCCCCTGTACTTGTCCTGGCTGTTGAAGGTACCAGAACGGTACTTCTTCTGCCCCATGCCGGTTGCAAAGACAAAATATGTATCTCCATTGATCTGATCAAACCACACTATGTGGCCAATTCTCAAGAGTAAGCCATGTGGGCCCCTGGGAAGCTACCTGCCTCCTCTCGCTACCGTAAAGGTAGTTCAGATGGAAGCTTTAAAAACCAATAAAGCATACTCTCTCCATCAAGAGACAACAAAGAACAACAACAAAGTATGTCTTCCACCTTTTGCAACTACAAAAACTGTACAGTCAACTAGTACAGAAACATAGATTTCAATTTCGAAACCTGAGAAGAACAAGTTCTACGTCAATTTACCACAGATCGAGTAATCTCCCAGTTCTACAAAACCTGATGAGCTGCCAAAAATAAATCGGATGGCCTCTGGCTATTACATCGATTTTGATGACTTCTCATCGGATTCAACTGATCCACCACCACCACCACCGCCTCTTCCTTTCAGGATGAAGGTGTGTGTTTTCTATCTTTGGCGGAAAGGGACATATTTTATTTCTCCATGGATACATCTGTTAATTACAATTGCGTTACTTTTGCTAGTGCTTTCGATTGGTTTTATGACAGTTTTTTTCCTGCTCTGAATAGACACTTTCTCCCAGAAAGCTCTGCAGTACTACCGGTGAACTTGGTTCTTAAACCACATTCGTCATCACACTGAGAACAAAGAGACCTTTCCCTTGTGAACATTACAGTTGTTCCAGTTCTCAATTGGATTGTTTGGGAAAGGGTATGGTATGATGTGTATGGCCCTACTGAGCTTTTACAAATTCTATATTTGCTCAAGATTTCTTTTAATGATGCCATTACTCCTCGAACTGCTTCAGACGATTGGGAAATTGATACAGTGCAATTACTGCTAGAAGATCTAGAGCATTCAACTGTTTTTTCTTCTGATGAATTGTTTGAAGTTACATCTAACCATGACAGCATATTTTTTTTTCAATTTTACGGTCATAATTTTCTGCACAAAGCAAGTATTCCACATGCTGTTTACAATCACACCCAATGGGAGCATTGCCCTAAACCACCGCGGGGTAGTTCAAAAACATTTGCATAGAAGTTTGGTTATTTTTCTGACTACGATACATCTTGCCCAGCCTCACATTTTATAGTCTTGCACCATCACCTGTGAAGAAAAATATGCTAACTGACAACAAGCTGATATTTTCTGCTCCTTTTCTTTCCCAGCTGTCTGTACAGTGTTTTGATTTTTGGAAGGACACCATAAATGTAAAGTCTATATGGGGGACAAAAGACTGGCAGGTTCAGGGAACTGAGGCTTTGTTTAGAGCACGTGGGATACCACAACAAATGACTTTTCTGAAAAAAACTGTGCAACAAACAACATATCCTGGACTAACCAAGATGAAAGATTTCAACACACCACGAATTCCCACATTTGCATGTTTTGAAAACTGGCAATGGTTTACACACTACAGTGAGGATACATTAGACACCATGGTTTGTAATGGCACATACAATTCATCTTACCCCAATTAGAAGGGATAGTTAGTTGGCTACTAGACACAAATAGATGTCAAGCCGACTTTCTCGACAACACTGAGGGTTTTAAAACAAGTAGGCCTGATATGCGGTACATGCAGTCTGAACACTCTGGGTGGTGACAACTTACAGTATTGGGAAGTTGAGCCTTGACTGGCTGACTACCTCAATACTGTCACAGGTGAAAAAACATGTGTTCCTTTTTGCTCTGATGACCTGGAACTCAGGGACTTTTTGTTAGGGCCTGCAATACCACGTCAAAGGCACTTCTTGTATGCCAAATACAACAAAATATGGAATGTCTCTCATCAGGAAGCTGCTGAGGGATTGCACAAAATAGATAAGGCTTATTTAGATCACTCTCTTGCAGGTATTGACAATGGTATGACCACCTTATCATCAAGTATGTACTCTTTGGGAAACATAGTATCCTCAGCGATAGACATTATTCAACAAGACATGTTCGTGTTACAAAATGAGCCGTCACAACTTAGGTCTCTTATGCTATTGAACTGGACAGCACAAACATTACGTTCTGGCCATATGCCATGGTGACATATCAACATCACAAGCCTGTTTTCCCCATTCCATCATTCAGAACAGCCGATACTTATGGCACACAAAGATAATAAATACACTATTTTACAAATAGAGAAGTTAGAAAATGTACCTATCATCGTTGCCGAAAATGCATATGCGGATTGGATAATCCATTGGCATATTACACTGCCAATCTCGACATTTCATTTTCAATACTTTCTACAATGTCACCAAGTGGGCAGATATGAAGAGTTAGGATAAGGGTCAGTGCACAAATCTTGGGAACTTCCTTAGAAGTTTTGTGTCAAAATAAGGGAACTGAAGTATTTCTCAGCAGCTCAGAGTGTGAGAATACTTTTAGTGGACCCTTAGTTTGCCAGGACTTTTTGTTGCATGCAATACTTCTGTGGCAAACCTGTCCTGCTACTTCAAAGGTTCTTCAGTGGCCGTGATACATCTGGCTTTCAGATTTCTCTTTATTGGGAGTTACCTCTTGTTGAAGGGTGAAGGTTGCTGTGTAATGAAGCCTGGGGTTGCCTATCTGCTGACGGTTTCTTCCGTTGTTACGTGTTGTACACAAGTACAGTTTCCACCTACCCATACAGTTAGGAAGGCGACGCTTTGCCCTTCAACTGATCTTACCACATTGCATTTTGACACCCTGAGCAAAGTGAAATCCTTACTGTTTCAAAGAGATGTGACCTTAACTTCCGCTAAGGAGATGTTTGATCTTTAGATGGCAAGGTACTCATCAGAGCCGTCGCGGCCGGCATGGCTAGTGGTTGGGGGAGCGGGCCGGGGGGGTCGTGCGAGGAAGGGGGATCACGGGGGATGCTGTGGGGGGGGTGGTTAAAAAATGTTTTTTTTAATTTTAAACTTACCTTGAGGCCAGGTCCCGCATCTTCTCAGCTCCTGCTTTCCTGCCTCTGACAGGAACAGGAAGCAGGCAGCCAGGCTCCCTCACCTAAACCAATCACAATGCTGGAAGCAGTATTGTGATTAACTGGAACAGCGCCCAGCCAAGGGCTTATGGGGAGGGCATGTTCTCCAAACAGGCTGCTTTGCAGCCTGCATGGAGAAGGGCAGAGTGCGCATGACTTGTTTGGGCGGCCCGAGAGGGCCGACCAAACAGTCTTTGTGCACTCAGGAGTGGGCACACAACTCTTCCCTACCCTGCCCTATTCGGAGAGCAGAGCAGCCCCGCCCAACCACAATGCACAAACATAAAATTGTAATAACTAATAGTTATTACCATTTTTTGTTTCTGCTTCTTGCTCTGCGAGAAAGCAGTGGGGCGCTGCTCCTCAACCATAGCGGAGGAACCACCCCTGCTTCAGAGATACAGGTGCTACTCTGTGCTAACTTCCCACAACATTGTGGAAAGCTGGTGCATCTTAATTTTAGCATGTCTAGTACAAAGGAAATAGCGCATTTTTTCAAAAGTATAGGCTCTGGGTTGGTTAGCACCTTCCAGACAGTTTTCAGATTCATTCATCTTATACACACTCCTTCCTCTGGATCATTTTTGAGGTCTTCCACTGGTCCTGATTACTGGGAAAGTTGTTTTAATAATTTTGCTCCACAATGGATGTCCGATTTCAAGATCGGATGGAGCTGTCACTACCTCATGTGTTACTGTGCCATGAGCATATTGCACATTGCATTGGTGCACCCTTGCTTCGAGAACAGAATGAACCATGGGTCTTATCATTTTGGCCTGTATGACTTCACTGTGTGCAGCCCGTGCTCCGCTGTCTGCTGTGCACTTTCGAGTGTGCCTTGTATTTGTACCTGGGATGGTAACTGCTTCAGCCTTTGGACACACATGTACTGATGGACCGCTTAAAGGCCAATATGTATAGCTATCCACTGCTCATTCCATTGCTCCTGGCCGCATTCTACGAGCCTTCCTGAGATGATTCTGTCCCAGATGGTTTTGATCTTGGCTGTGGTTCAGTTGAACCCCTATTGGCTGCTATCGCTCCATCAGCGGCTGCTGTGGGTGTTGAATGTGAACCCATTTGCTCAATAAACCTGCTCTGTTGTGTGCCTCTGGGATCATCGTCTGCAGATGCTGGGAACAGAAATATTTTGTCTACTACTCGGAACACATAAACGTTCGACCGGTCCGTTTGGTGGGGAATTTTAGTTTGGATCTGTGTCTAACATCCTAAATTGATTTTAAATTGACTTTTTACGCTTTTATATCTTTAAGATTTCTTTCTTTGTGCTTTGGGCTTTTAAATAGCATGATTGTCTTCTAAACAGCTTTTAGCTTGATTTCTTAAGTGTACATTTTAGGATTCCTTTTCCATATGCTGCTGCATTTTTAGCAATAGGATTTCCTCATTTAGATAGCTTGTTAGTTGACTTATGTCCTTGGAATGGGTGTCAAGTGTATCAGTTAAGCCTAGAGGAAAACACTACAATTTTTACATGGTCACAGTTTTCTTCTTAAAGTTGCCTTCACTCTCACACAATGATTTTTTCTACACATTTGCAACTGTGACAGTGCGGATTTGTTTCTAGGAAACTATACTTGCTTACAAACCAACTTTGCAAGAACAAACCAACTTTGCAAGAACACTATCATGATATCTTAACACATCATATACAAGGTACATACCTTGTGCAAATGTGATTATTTGTTTCATACATATGGTGACAGTGCTATCTATAGTACATAAACAATAGCAGCCTGACCAAGATCTCGGCCCAAGGCAAGAATACATTTTGTTATGAATATACATCCGTTTATGGGTGTTGGCAGAGGAGCACTTTGCTGTCATTTGCGAGGTCTCTACATGCTAATGCTTTGGCCCAGCAGTCTCCTGATATTGCTACGAGGGGTGTCCAGCTCATGACCACGACGTAAACCTGCATTCTTTCTCTTCAGGTAACCAGGATTGGATCATCCAGTACGGGGATTCTTGGCAGCACACACATGCCCTAGACACTTAGGTTAGGGGACGCATAATAGGAGTACACCAGATTCTTACATTGTTTTATATGTTTGCAAATATACATTGTTTTAGCACAATGATAAACTTTTCATTCTTTTCACTGTCCTCTTAACGTTTGAAAATGCCCCAATAAGTGTTCCTTCTATATGTCTCTGAGAGAAAGAGAGCACAAGTGACTGGGAAAAAGGGGTCTAGATCTGTTAACATGATTCCTGGGGGATAAGGGTTGTCATGTTCAGTGGTTGCCAGAACCATTTGCTACCCGCCTAGGGTTAGGGAGGCTTATGGTGGCACTGTGAGCTAGCTGACCTATAGAACGGCATATCATCAGGGGGTGCATAGAATCAGTCTGGCACCAAGCAAACGGTTACGCTGTCCACAAACATGCAGTTCCTACCATAGGGGGAAACTACACAACATGATGTTGTGCCACCATTTATAAGAACTTTGGCTGCAGGAGTAGAATGTATTCTTTGGATCAACCTTCTGAATGTCTCCCCTAAATTGTTTAATTTGAAGACGCTGTTCAAATAAGCTCAGTTTACTCTGTCAAACACCTTCCTTACGTCCAATGTAACAACGGCTAAAGGAGTCCCAAAAGTAGTGGTGAGTTCGATGGCACCTATTAGCTCATGCATAAGCGCATGGAGAAAATTGCACTTCATAAAACCCTTCTGATTCTTATGGATCAATGTCCCCGGCACCAAACTTAACCTCTTGGCCATGATATCACTGAAAAGCTTGTAGTCATTATTTAAGAGTGATAAAGGTCTGGATGACTCGTACATCTTGGTATTTTTCCCTGATTTCAAAATTAAGGTAATCACCATCTCTCCCCATGATTGTGGGAGCGAAACGCCATTTCCTAATATTTCACCAAACAGTTGTGTCAGAAATGCGATTATTAACTCTCCTAAGACACATAAAACTAATTTGGGAATCCGTCCGGGCCAGTGGCTTTCCCTCCCTTACTTGACTTGACTGCCTTCCTCACCTCTTCCGTTTCTATCGCTTCTTCTAAGGGGGGACCCAGGGAGAGCCGTGCGCGAGCCGGTCTCTCCCTGGGTAGGTTCGCGCAGACGGAGTGGCCACAGGTGAGGTTGATTAGGGAGAGAGACCAAGTCTATTTATAGGGCCAGGGCAGGGTTTAGAGAAGAGCTTTTCGGCGGGAGGCGGACAGCGGAGTTTGTTTTGTGGAGGTTGGGTGGGCTCGCATAATTCATTCCGGAGGTGCCCCCCCCCCTTGTGGCTGGAGCTTCTGGTGTCCCTGGTTGGCCGCACGCGTCCTTTCGGGACGGCGGCTGGAGGCGTGGCTTCGGCGGTTCTGCCTGCCTGTCTACACTGTCGACTCGACGGACGGCGCTGCTGCCATTCCCCATGAGCAGGTAAGTGGGGGGGTTGGGTGCACGTTGGTTGGGCTGCCCCGCGCCGGCGGGTGCTCCCCCAGAGGTCTGTCTGCCCCTCTTGGGGCGGGGGGCCCGTTGGGGGGCGGCTGGTGGTTGTCGGGGGCGGTCCTTTGGGCGGGCTGCTCTTTAGGTGGGTGTGGGTGTGGGTGGGGGTGGTGGGGGAGTGAGCCCTGTCGCGGTGAGCAGCTTTCCTTAGCTGTTTCGCACCCCCCAATGCCCCTGCTTCACGGTTTTATTTCTTTCTTTATTTATGCATTTTTATTTAGCGCGGACTTTGCCCGAGGGTGTCGGGGCGCTTCGCGATAGGAGCAGAACTGATGCGTGAGGGCATTACAAGTGAGCAGAATACGGGGGCAAACGTTACATTAAATGAAGCAGAATTACAGTTGTGCGCCAACAAAGTATAAGAGGTAGTAAACGGTGCATTCCAACAGTGACAATCGTGAGTCAACAACATACAAGAGGTAGCAAACGGTGCATTGCAGGAGGAAAAAGTGACGTGTGCAGGTTACAAAAAGCGTACAGAATAAATATAGAGGTATAATACTGCAATATATGGAGGACACTCCAGCACAAGCACAAACGGTCTGTCTTGGTCGTGGCTGGGTTTTTTGCTCGGCCATTCTGTGGCATTTCCGGACTTCTGTTGTGTCTCATTTCCACCTTTGGTTTTTTGGTGATTGTCTGTGGGAGGGAGGCCCCCCCTCCCCCCCTCCTCCTTTCGTATGGTGAATTTCTAGTCTCCATGTATATGGAAGTATCTTCGCAGTGTGTTCGTGTGGTTTGAGAGACTGCCTTTTTGCAGTAATGGCCCACTTTGTTTGCCTGTTTTTGGCAGAAATTGTTATACAAACTTTGGCTCGTTGAACAATGTATTTTATCTTGCACTTATGGGATTCTTCATGTTATAACTGTGTTGACACCGTTGACATCTTTCTTGGACTGCTTCTCTCAGATTGCTTTCTACGGGTTGGAAACAAGCCTCAATACTTTCGCCTCCTGTGCTGTACCTTTTGCTTTTGTGATTTGTTCTTGTTCTGTTCTCCTCTTTCGGCTGTGCCTGTGGTGCGGCGCTCTGGTGCCTTCGGGTACGGTCCGCGCTCTATACCCCCACATACATAAATCAATGTACCCTCTGTTCCCCCAGCTGGCTTGGTTGTGGGGCGGGGGGGGTTTGCCGCTTTAGAGTGAGCCTCTTCCGTTGGGAGGGGTGGTAGGGGCTGCCTTTTTTACCGCCTGCAGTGACGTTGTCATTTTCTTTGTGAAGACATTGCGGACTGCGCATGAGGCAGTTCGGCCTGGGGAGGTGGCTCAGGATAGGGATCTGGAGCGGATTCCTCTTCTGGGGTGTGAAGCGCAGTGCGCAATGACGATTTTATGGCATTTTTTTTTTTTTTTTTTTGGACCTTGCTGCCGTTGCCTAAGGGTACGGGGGGTTGGTGGTGGGTGTGGCAATAGGGGGAGAGTCTCCCCGTCAGAGCTTTCGATCTATTGATTGGGGATGGGCATGTTGGTGAGCAAGTTGCTCTTCGGACGCTGCCGGTGCGGCAAGCGGATGGGCATGCTGAGTCTGGAGGGGACGCTACCGCCGTCCAGAATGGGCGGACAGGGGAAGCTACTACACCTATGGTTTATGACGAAGGGGACAAGCCCATGTACTTGAAATTACCCTATACAAGCATTGGTTCAGTCTGGGGGGGTGGGGCGCAGGAGGGGGATCTGGAGCAGATTTCCCTTCTGGGGGTGAGGCGCAGTGCGCCTTGACAAAAATTTTATGGCACTTTCACGAGGGTGAGTGATGGCAACTGGCCCAGTGGCAGGGGTTTATGTTGGGCATGCAGATGAACTGATTCTGGAGGTTTATGCTGCTGATCTGGAGGTCAATTAAAAAAAAGAAAAAAAAAAGACATAAAAGGGTGCATTACGAGATGTGGAAGTTCCACTGGTGACAGTCATGACTCGGAGGGGAGTTGTGGGGCATTCTGGTTCACTTAGTTTTTTGCAGGAGTCTCGTGCGGACCACGCAATGGCACTTTTTGCAGGAGTCTCGTGCGGACCACGCAATGGCACGTTTTTGCAGGTGTCTCGTGCGGACCACGCAAAGGCACGTTTTTTGCAGGAGTCTAGTGCGGACCGCGCAAAGGCACGTGTTTCATCGTTTTCTCTTCGTCCAGCTACGCCGCGACAAGGGGACCCTGTGGTGTTTCGACGGGAATTGGTTGAAAAGGGGAGAGTCTCCCAGTTACGTGTACTTGTTGGGATTGGGGATGAGCATGTTGGGGAACAAGTTGCTATTAAACCGCTGCCTGTGCGGCACGCTGGTGTGAACGATAAGTCTCGAGGGGACGATGCCGCCATTTCACATGTGCGGACAGGGGACTCTGATCAACACAAGGCCGTGGAGGAAGAGGAATGCGCTCCACCGTATGAAATGGCCTTATTCAGGTATTGGTATGCCACTGGTTTCTCACTTGTCAGGCACAACGACAATCCTGGATTGGATATGATGCCGTTGTTGATGTGTCACCTGATAGTACGGTAGGTATGAACATGTGTTCACAATGTGGGGGCAGGCACCCTTTCACATACTGCTTCCTGGGACGGCTTTTTGGATTTCCAGGCGTGGGGGGGCAAGGGGGCAGAGTCCGGTTCTTTCGGTTTGTCCCAAAGTGCTCCTACTCCTTTCAAGGTGACGGTCTTGGTACGGTGGTTGCAGGATTTCTCTGGACTTTGATGCAGCAGTGCGCTTGTTATGGGGCTTCGCAGTGGGTTTCATGATTGGTTACAGGGGACCCGGCAGGGTCGGGGTCGGATGACTTGCACTCCGCGAACATGAGTCCCCAGGTTGTGGGGAATGACTTGGAACTTGACCTTGTTGGCATTTGCATCTTCTGGGTGGGGCGCTGGTGCGCTGCAAGCTGGCCTGTTCACTGCAGCGTCAGGGTCGCAGTGTTGTATTTTTTAGAATTGTTCCGTTTGCTGGTGGCCCTGTACTTCTGAGGCGCGGAATTCCAGAAAAGGATTGGGTTCTTCCGGGTTGATAATTTGGCATTTGTGGGCTTGGTTCCCGGGCGACGAGCAAGGGATTTGTGTGTGCTGCAGCTGTTGTGTGCTTTCCGTTGCGGTGCCTGCAGCGGCTTATTGTTTTCAAGCGCGACATATTCCGGGGACCTCTCATTACACTTGGTGGACACCGGTTTTTCTCACCCCACTATCCTGGTTACATGGCCGGGATTTCTTTTTCTGGGCAGCTCAGGTGGGGGAGGGATCCGGTGGGGGGTGTTTTCGGTTGCACAGGTTTCTGCCTGTTTTGGGTAGTCTACAGGCTGGTTCTAAGCGGCAGCCTGTCCTTTTGCCTTACTTCGGCACATGTTGTCCTAGTTGCCTTCTTGCTGTCTGTTGTTTTTGAGTGCGTTATGTTTTGGTTCTGTTTTGTATGGTTATTTTTGGGGCGTTTTGGGGCTTCCGAACTCTTGGGTTTGTGTACCGGTTCGGGCATGTCCAGTACGGAGGTATTTGTGGAGGGGTATGGATTGCGCCTTTGGCTAAGTGTCTGAGATGGATCAGTTGGGTGGGATCCGCGGTTTTTTACTGGGGAGGAGTGGTTTGGTTTCTTGTTGCCCGGTTTCGGAATGGGAGGTTTTTCTGGATTCCTCTGTTTTAGGCCGGGAGTTCCTTTTGCTGTGAGGTTGCCAGCCCCATTTTTGTTGGCCAGTTGTTGACCATATTCTGGAAGGTACTTTTGGGGTTGGGGTTGACTCCTTTACACTTTAGCACTCATTTCTTTTAGGCTGGGGGCGGTTCTGCGGCAGCATGTTTGGGGGGGATTGGTCTCGGATACACAGAATTGGGAGATGGAGGTCGAGATGCTGTAAGCACTTTGTTAGACGGTAGTGCACCTTCTTTGTTGATCTGTGTTTTTTCTCCTAGGTCCTTTTGCGTAGGATGGTCGCAGTTACTTGGAGGGTTCTGTTTGTTGGTCACTCCTTCTTGCAATGGGCCGCAATCCCTGCAGAATGCCATAATTGGTGGGAGGTCTCTTGGTCTCCGCAGTTCACGCATGACGTGTATTGACGTGGTACTTGGGGACTGTGTTGGGAGGATTGTTTCATTTATCTCTCCGCTCTGTGAGGAGGGGGGGGGGGTCCGCCAGTCTTGCTCGAACTTCAACTGGGTGAAAATGATCTAGTTTTCTCTCTCTGGTCGGTCTTTGTTAAGAATGCTGCAGATGGATCCGGACGTCATCACGGACGCCTGGGAGAGCACCATGGTGATCTGGACGACATTTGTGACACGTCTCCGCTGGAATGGAGCTCTACGTCGCACAGCTATGGGCAGAGCAGGGACGCTGAACAACTCTATGCAACTGTTTTGTAATCGCATGTTTTCATTTTGGCTCATCCTCACTTACAGTTTTCTGCGCATCACTTGTTTCATGAGGATGGGGTTCGCCTTTCTCAGCTGGGTCAGTCCTTCTCTCTTTTGGGATTGCGGGATTTGATCGCAACAGTTCTGGATGTGCAGTTGTGGTGTTCTCGGGCTTTGTTTACTTCCTGTTTTGGTGGGGCAGGAAAACTCTAAAGGTTTTCCTGGGTGGCGGTTTTTAGTGGGGGTGGGCAGCCTGGAGCGGGTTGGTCCATCCTCAAAGGGCAGGTAAAGGACAGGAGGGGATAGTACAGGATTCAGTTGCCTGGGTTTGTTAGGTTTTATTTGGTGGGGGGTTTGACTTCTTATCAGGGTTGCTCAGTGAGCTGAAGGATTTGAGTATTATTAAATAAATAATCGAAATATGGTGAGATGTTTTGCCTACACCTGTCTTAATAAAGTGGCCTTTCTTGCTTACCAAGAAGTTGTGGACAGTAAGTTCTTGCGCGACTGGGATCTATGATCGTCCGACAATTGTTTTGTAATAGTTCTTCTTTACTGTTATATATTATGTGAGACAACTCAGTGGGTAAATGTATTTCACTGAATTCTCCCTCTGCTTTGTTGTATACAAGACACGCAACTGTAGCCCACTGTTTCATCTCAGCGGCGCTCTACACCCTGCTTGATGTGCAACATTTGTGTGCTCCATTGTCTGCATATGTCAAAATAGGAAAAGGTGTCGTCAACAGCAAATCTTAAACTGAGTCGAAAAGGAATGGGGGCCTCATTCCTGCAGTCATAGAGCACATAGTTTAAACATGACCCACATGGAATAATGTTGCAGTTAGGCAACAGACAGCCTGAAGACTTACAACCCCCCACACATGCGTCTCACATCTCTACTTCAGATTAAGTGCCAGGGCAGGAGAACCAACAGTACACTAATAGTCGCCGGGTCTGGGACTGCCCTTGAAGGGCGGGGGAGGTTGAAGGGAGCGGACATTATCACTTTTCTTGGCACAGTGCCCTCGATATCAAGACCAGGGGAAATATAACTGTGAAGCTGTACTAGGACTATGCACTGTAATACTGCCGATTTACAACGCATGTCATAATCAATTAAGTATGTTTAAAAAAAAAAGAGTCTCGCATCGCTATATATATATCATTCCCAGTAATCATGTTCATCTTGGTGAGTGTGCTTCAGCAAAGTGCAAAGTCCAAAGTCCAGGATACTCCTGTCATCAGGCAAACCACAAACTGTGTTGTGGTCTATATTTATCATCTCCATGAAGTTCTATGCGTGACTTTGAAGCAAACGAGGCATTCCAGGCCAGGGCTCGGGTTGCCTCACACCATCTCTGCACACAGGAGCCCAGATCATTGACACCCAACCCTCCGTATCTTTTAGAGCTCCAGCACCCCTCCATTTGTGTCTGCCTGTAGTACCAGCTTTCCTCCCTTCCTCACTACACAGTCACAGTCACACTCTCAGTCTCAGTCTCTCTCTCTCTCTCCCCACCCCCCAATCTCCATCTCTCCCTCTTTTTTTGAAGGTCTTAAAATATGATTATTTTACAATTTCCTTTCCCTTTGGACTGTCACTTAAGTCCAGCTCATGCACTCCTTCTCATATAATGAACATGATATATGCCAGCATACTTGCCAGGATATCTGGAGCCCCCCTTAGTCCCCCACTAGTCCTACTGACCAACCCACACCCCTGTTAAGGAAAACATTGCATTTACTGATCACACTTACCTCCAGCACTACAGTGCTATGTCTTGCAATCCTTCAAATGGTCAGAGGTCGGCAGAGCATGAGACACGGCAAAATGCAGGACCCTACAAGTACATTCTAAAGTTGCGTAGATCAGGACGTTTCATTGCAGCCCCTCCTTCCCACTTAATTTCTAAGCTGAAGCTAGCATCTATCACACCTCCGCCCTCTCTTACTTCCGGACTTCAGTATTACTTAAGAAGGTATCTCAGAGTGGTCTGGATAGACCTTGTTTGTGTGCCCCCAGAAAATTACAATACATTTAACACGTCCCACTTTTCAGAGTGTGTCAACCAAACACAAAGCAAGGTACGTTTTCACGTGTTCTAGTGAAAGATTAGTTAAGAAGCACTTACAGACAACAATTTAAGTAACATTGTTGATGCTTTTACGCTGTGTGTAAAACTTGCACATAATTACCCATAGTGCCTCATCGTCATTATGCAATCCTAGGCCAATGCAAAATTGTAGTCCTACTACTATGTTTGTGAAATGTCCCATTTTTTTTTTTTCTTTTCAAAATCTGTGTACTCAATGCTCATGGGTCATGCTCCCACCCTCTCCGCACTCCAAACATTCTCGGGCAGGCAAATTCACCTCTGATGATCTTTTTCTTATCTCAGGAAAGCCAACTCTTATTGATGAGGAAATTCCCCGACGCCATGTTTCCAGTTAGCACGAAAAATGGTGGTGTACTAAACTGTAAACCTCAAGCGTTAGCCAATGCTGCCATCTAGTGGCAAATTAGAGGTTTCAACTGAGATGTCCTCGTTGCCGCCGGGCTCAGCTGTTGGGCCCAGGTTTTGAAACCAATCCTATGTATAATCTAAAAATAAATATCCTAACCTCTAAGGCGCTGGCACAATACACGGGAAATAGTGTTTTTTGTACTGATTATCCCACCAGCGTCTCATGCTTTGCATGAATATCCACACAGCAGTGTTTGGTGAATGTGTGTGTGGGGTGCCATAACAAATGTCTACTACCCGTTACCCAAGAACGCACCGAAGCTCTTTTTTCTGCGAGTAGAATCAGCTCTTGGTTCGTATGCAGCGCTTTTTGGTAGCAAAAACTGAGTGCGCCTAACCATCCATCATCCTAACCTAGCCTTTGGGATAGGATTGGCAATGTGAGAATGCGAAAAAGCAAGAAATAGTCGTTTGGTTTACTTGATGGACCGAGGGGCCGATTAGGATCGCGGTTTTCCCGCATCCTCCAGGCCGGCGGAAGCCACCGCCTGCCCGGAGGATGCGGTAAAACCGCTGGGGAGGCACAAAAGACCCACCGCCAAATTAGGATGGCGGTGGGTCTCAAAATCCGTCCGCAGCTTTTCCGCCGCGGTCGCCTTCCGACCGCGGTGGAAAAGCTCTAACATGGCTGGCGGTGTCTATAAGACACCGCCAGCCATATTAGGTTGGGGGTTAACAGATGCCTTTCCGCAGCGGATTCTCCGCCGTGGAAAGGCATACGGTGATTTCTTTGGGGCCCGTTGCGGGCCCCCAGGGTGAGTGGGGGTGTGGGGGGTGCACATGGGGGGTACCTATGGTACCCCCCTGCATTTGCGTGCACGAAGCGGCAGGCACCGCACGGCGCCTGCCGCTTTGTGCATGCAAATGATAAGCATGCATATTTAACCTTGCGGCGGGTGCTGCTTCAAGCAGCACCCGCCACAATGTTAAATATTGAGGATGTGACTGCCAGGCTGGCGGTCACATCCTAATTGCACTGGAGGGACCGCCGCCGCCCCTGCGGACGGTCCCTCCTCCTCTGGGGTGGCGGACGGACGCAGGTCCGTCCGCCATCCTAATGAGCCCCTTAATGTGGTCCACATAGTACATGACAAACATTCGTAAATCTAATATGTGCACATTTTTTCCACTGACTGTGGGTTTGTGAAAAAAAGAAGGTAATTCCATAAACTATTTCAAATGAAATGGAGACACTACTTCAAAACGAGGGTGAGTGTACAGTATGTCAGAGGAGGAAGAACATCCACCACAAATATGAAAGCATGGGAGGAGCATACAACTAAATTTACAGTGACTTTGTGATTTAAGGTCTAAACCTTCTCGAATGATTTTACAACCACCTGCCCATGCTGTCCCGTGTACTATATGAGACAAGTACCTGTATAAAAGGTTCTACAACTGACAATGCTGAAAGGTTATAACAGCTACCTTTAGGGACAGGCAATATAGTGACCAGGAAAGTAGTCGCTCAAAAAGGGCTGCTATGAGCCTAGAGAGAACACTTTTAGTCCTAAAGAAGGACTATATGCAATTTAAGGGGGATTGACCCTTTTAGGATCTTCCATGAAAACCTTGATGATTGGAAATCTAAAAAGAAATTCTTGTTCTCTATTTTAAAAATGTGCAGCAATCGCCATTAAATGAACCATTATTAATGTGTATGAAAGCCAACCAATTGCTGAAGGTACAGAAAGCATACAGTGTATCATAGCAGAACTGTTAATGGTTCAACATGAAGGTTTGATAAATAAATGATAACATTTTTAAATTTTGCAGAATAACACTTTAAGTGATTGGCTTCTTAACTTCTTATATGATGTCCATGAAGCCCTCTCTAAGCTGTAACTGGCCTAGTTCTAATACCTCAGGTACAAGATTGGATGATTCAGTGACTTGTGGTTGAGCTGCGGTTGCTTCCCGTTATTCTGACTAAGTTTTGATGAAGTTGTACCTTCTTGTGTGGATGAAAGATGATATCAACATCCTCTCCTATGCCACAGACAAAACCTTTACTCTTCCTTTGGGACAAGGCCCCAAACATGTGGATCAAGTTAATCGCCTGCATGACTGAAAGCACCAACTGGATAAAGCACAACTGTCTCAAGCTGAACACCAACAAGACAGAAATAGTGATCTACGGCAGGAACACCACACACTGGGACTCCTCCTGGTGGCTGGCTGACCTTGGTCCCTCTAGCACCCACCCCAGAAACCTCAGAATCATTTTTGGAACCCAACTGGCAATGACTGCACAAGTCAACACGGTCACACCGTAATGCTTCCACATCCATTACATGCTGGAGAAAATCATCAAATAGGTGCCTTGGAACACCCGATAGACTGTCACACACACATATTCGGCACCAACAAGCTGGACTGTGGCAACACTGTCTAGGCCAGAATTAAAAAGCAACTCACCAGAAGATTACAGACCATCCAGAACATGGCAATCAGACTCCCCATCAACCTCCATCATAGTTCCCACTTCACACCACACCTCAGGCTCCACCACTGTCTCTCGGTACACAAACGTGCAGTTCAACCTCCCCCCTGTTCAGTGGCAGGATACTCATCGGGGTGATAGTGAGCTCTTCAGATTCTCATAATATGAAAAGATGTTTCCAACAGATGAGAATACCAAGGGACATGTCCATGTTGAAGGAAGGAGTGTCAGAGTTATTGCTGCCTCTTTCATTTTGTGTACTACATAACGAATCGTTGGTAGAAGGGGAAAAGCACGAACACATATCTCTAACCAGTTTATCTACGGTCATTCTCCAGGGACTGTGGATGTGGGTACCTAGATGTGAAGCTTTGATGGTTTGCATTTTTGGCGGTGGATAACAGACAAACCATTGGGTCTCGTCAGTTTTGGAATACATATGTAGAATGCGAGAGCTGATCTCCCTTTATTGAGTTATTTAATGTGTCCTGTTTAGCCGGTCCACAAGGTTGTTGCCCATCCCCACACATGCTCTGCCAGAAAGTGTATCTGACATTGAATAACTGAGTGCAAAATCTTTTGTTCTAACAAAGACAGTGTGGCAAAGGCATACTCCTGAGGTATTGTATGTAGTATATGTGGTCATAATGACTGTGTGAATGAGGACTACTTTGTGTTGTAGCATAGACAGAAAGTTGGAATGCTTGTAGAGCATCAATAGCTCCAATACACTGATGTGTATGATGCTTTCCTGTGGTGACCACCGACTTTACATCATACGTTTGCCTATGTACGCCCCTCAACCTGAAAGAAATGGGTTTGTTGCTACAGTCACTTTCATGTGAGAGTCGACACATAATCTGCCCAGCCATAAGTTCATGTTGTTTCTCTATTGCAGTTTGTGCTGAACATTGGGCTTCACCAGCACTGGATCCTCAGACTTTCTTGTCATTTGTGACAATTGTCTGGCTAGAGATTCCTGCAACGGTCAAGTGTAATCTTACTTTTGGGACTATGGCAATACTAGAGACAATCATTCCTAAAATTCTAATTATCATTTTCATTTCCAGAGGCAGAAACATTTGGAAAGAGTCTTTGAAATGCCATCACCCTCCTAGTGCTGGGATAAGGTTTCCATGTGTCTGCATAAAGTATTGTCCCTAAGAAAACCTGTTAGGACATATTTACAAGCCTCTATCACCGCCAGAATGTCACTTTTTTGCCAATGTGGGGCATTACGGGCCTTGCCTTATTTACAAGGCAGTGTTAAGCCACTTCGCTTGGCTTAACGCTCCCTTGTAAATAAGGCACCCTTTCATGCTATACTTAGCATTAAAGGGGTGGGCAATGGGTGTTGCAATGGGTGTTGCGATGGGCGTTGCGAAGGGCATTCCACCACAACACCCATTGATTTTGATGCTGCCCCATATTTACAAGAATGACATAAATATGGAGCAGCACCAAAATTATGACCAGGGAAAACTGGTCTTAACAAGGCATTGAGCAGCACACATAAAATCAGAAACATGCTGTGCATAATTGTATATGTGCAGGAAGGTGTCCCATCCTGCATATAACAAATATTTTTTTAAATGACGAAGCTGCGCACATAGAAGTTACAAATCACCATTTAAGATTGTTTATGTGCAGGAAGGAACACCTTCCTGCACATAAACAAGCATTCCCCACATGCAGGTACCCTTGTTCTATGGTGCAAGGGTGCCTGTATTGGTGCTAAGCAGGTAAATTTAGTGCCAGCACTAGGGAGGAAACACGGGGCTTCACTGTTTTGTTGTAAATACGGTGCATTACTGCATTTCAGAACTGGCGGGGTGTGGCGTTAAGCCAAGAAGGCTAACGCTGCGCTCTGTCAATTCTTTATAGCTATGCTCCATTGGGTCTTAAATGTGACTTCTTCACATTTATTGTGAAGCCAATCTGTGAAAAAGCTGAATAACTTGTTAAGAATTTGCAAGGCATTGTTCCAGACTCATCCCCATTACTGGCCTATCTTCCAAGTATGGGAACACATGAATGTGACCGCATCACAAGTGTACTACTACTATCTCGCCACACATTATGTAAACACCCTTCGAGTAGTTGTCATTCCGAACTGTGATGCTTTAAATTGATAATGAACTCCAATTACCCCAAGTTCAGGTAGTATTTGCCTGTCAGATGGGAAAGGATTAGTTCGAGTATTTTCTTGTAGTTTCCCTCTGTGAGGAGTGTGATGGCATTTTGAACAATTACCATTTTGAAATTATCGGAAGTAATGTAGTGGTTGAGTGCCCTCAAGTCCTATATCGATGTTAATATCTTGTGCTTATTGGGGCTCAGGAGGTAAATGGATTTCACTTCTTGTCCCTAGTGGGACTGTTCAAATAGTCGCTTTTTGTACAAGTGTCCACACCTCGTCTATTAAAAGGCTAAGATGTTTCTTTTGTATTCTGTGAGCCCTTGCTGGTAGATTAGGAGGGATGTTGAAAAACTCCAAACAAAACGAGTAAGTGATGGTATATAGCAACTAAACTGAGGTTATTTCCTCACACTGGTGAAGGAATATCCGAATCTACCCTCTCCAGGTGTTGGGGAGTCAGGACAGAGAATAAGATGATGGTCATTGTTTAGAGGCAGAGTGCCTCATCCTAGTGCACCTCTGGCCTTCCTTCTTCGATTAAAGCTTCCCCTGGAATGTAGTGGACGCCTGACATACTGTTATCCTTTTTGAAGGGGTGTTTGCTGTTCCTGGTACCTTTGTGTTTATAGCACTAGTTCCTACTTTGGTAGACAGAGCGGAAGACTGTCTATACAAACCTGCCCTTTGCTGGCATTGATGGAAAAGTTACTTACATTTAGAAATACTTTTGCTCGTGGATCCTCAATATAACCACAGATTCCTCATCTTTTGAATTCCTCTCAGGTGTCAAATGAATCTGGAAATGTTTGTACTTATTGTTCCTTTAACCAACATGTGTCACCATCAGACTACACAGATGCCTCATCCCGCCTCTGGAAGAGATGGCACAGGGCCATACAGAGGCGCCATTCCTGCATGCTAACGTGAGTTTACAACAAAGCATTCTGTGCCTTTCAACGCGGGACAGCAGAAACATGTTAATAACCATTTCAGTGCAGAAACTAACATGGGGGCTTTATTATTATCTAGCAATCCACTCCACAGAATAGAGAGAAGGGCAGCCTATTATGATTCTGCACTTAGAGCATTACCAGAAAGAGTGTTTCCGAAGATAAGTAAGTTCTTCTGACAGCAGTGACCATGGATACATCTAGCAACAGGTACCACACTTTTTGAATAGATATCAAAGCAGTAGGCTTGAAAAGCAGGAGAGTTTGGCAACTGTACATTGCACCGGGTAATCCTGCAGGATTGAGTTAGAAAAAAGGCCTTCCCTGCCTGGTCCAGGCAGTAGTGCCTGGTGAAAGTGTGGATGAATACTCATTGACCCATCTGGCAGATATCTAGCACTAGAACATCACTGGCCAAGGCAGCATGCTGGCCTTAGCTCTGGTAGGATGAGCCCTAAGTCACACAGAGCCTCCTTCTTGACCAATGCATAGCACATTTTTATGCAAAGAGTATGATCCATCTAATGAGGTCTATTTTCTGGTCTGTCCTTCCCTTCCTATCACCAGAGAACCCGCAAAAACCTGGTCATCCACTTGGTGCTTATTCATGTGATTGATATAAAAGTAACATTCTCTCTTGAGGTGAAACCGGTGCTGCCTCTTCACCATAGAGGAATGTAGCAGAGAAAAGAAAGTGGGGAGCATGATGAACTGCTACACAAGGAAAAGTAGTGTGGCTTTTGGCAGAAACGATGAAACCACCTTCTCCAGAAAGAAGGTAGTATATACTTGTTGGACTGAGGGCACCTGCAGTTCTCTGACATGGCACACTGGAGTAATTGCACAGAGAAAGGCTGGTTTGAGGATCAGTAGCCTCAACAAACAGCTGTGCATAGTCTTGTAAAACATAGACATTAAGAAGGTAAGAAACTAAATAATATACTGCAGCAGCAAATAGGCATAGAAATTAACATATGTAAGCCCTTTCAAACAACACATCATATCTGGTGTTTTAAACACGGAGGGCTGATCAGGCTAACGTAGAAAGATAGAGATAGCCAACAAATGCCATTTAATGGCCCCCATGATAACATCTTGCCGGCCCAAAGACAGACCACACAGAAGAATATCAGAGAGTTTCACCTGAAGCTGATCGACCAGATGGTCCTCACACCTGGCCACAGGCTTTGCCCAGTGGCCAGAATAGATTTTTTGGGACAGGTGACAAGAAGCCAAAATCATGTCCCCAGGTCACCGGTCAGGTGTTGCGGAGGGGTGAAGGTCTGGTGTGCAGAGCAGCGGAGCGAAGATCTGGGGCCAGCAGCGGAACTAAAGAGTGATAGGAGTCATTTCATTTCAGAATCTTTATTTCGGTTCCTTTAAACCATAAAAGATACATAAAAACACATACAATTTTGAATACAGATGTGAATAGTCCAGTGATAACCTGTGTAGCAATTATACATAAGAAAAGTACTGGAAAGGGGTCTACATAACCCTTACGTCCTCATATTAAAACATACATACAAATATAAATATGTTAAAAAGGCATCAACAATTAAAAAGAGGAAAACTCATAGTTTAGTCCTAAATTCGACCATTAAGATATGCTCTAATATTATTATTAAAAGTAAGATAGCAAATTAATGAATTCATACTTGTTAATACATAATAAAGTGCAACTCCCTGTATTTTTTTTTGTTATCGACAACAAATTATTTCAAAAATGTTCAGGCAAATACAGACAATACACTATAGTTTGAGTCCTGCTTTAGCTCTTAGAAAGCTAACAGCTAACAAGAATCTACTAACACCAAAAACAATAACCTGTGCAGTTTCGGTCCTTAGGATTCTTTCCGCCTCTTTACATGATCTTATTCCTAGATTTAGGCAAAGCGGTTTGATCCATTTTTTCCTGGCCTTGGAATATGCCGGACAGAAGAAAAGAATATGTAAATCATTTTCTTTGGCTGCATCTGAACATAAAGTACATAAATCAACCATATTTTCACTTTGTTTACTGTCCCATTTGTTTTACAATTGTATTAGTGTTCATTACGCCATATCTAAATTTCATATATAATGTTTTGGCAAGTTGAGGACGTATCTCGTCCAGGAATGGCTCAAGACAGGCCATATCCTTGAACAAAAGGAACCTTGTTGTTAACGTCCCACTTGCTGAATCATGAAGCAAGCTACTTTGAACATAAGGGCAAAAGGTGGACTTTAATAATTGTTTAGAGGCTTGAGACAATGAAGAAGGATCGTCCCAGAACTGTGATAAACCAATCTTTCTCAACCACAAACAGCGTGCCTAAGCCATTTAATACTTTTGTTCTGATCCAGTTCCATAATTTCCTCAATGCCAGCCTTATAATCTAATAACTCCGGTG
Organism: Lissotriton helveticus; assembly: GCF_964261635.1. NCBI lineage: Eukaryota > Metazoa > Chordata > Amphibia > Caudata > Salamandridae > Lissotriton > Lissotriton helveticus. The sequence continues at coordinate 1,517,265,090 of NC_136068.1, read as the reverse complement.
TTGACCATAATCTTACCCATAGTGTAAGAGGTCTTAAAAAATCGCCATCTTGGGTGTGGATGGTGCCGATTCTCAGCGCTAATAGGCAGGCGTACCGCTCTAGTCGTCAGTAGGACGCTAGGCGGGTATTTAACTGAGTCATGATGACGCGCAGCGGATACGCGCTGCGGGGACGCCAGACTGACGCCGGAGTTACGCCAGAGTTCAGCCCGTCTGCGCCCGTCCGCGCTGAGGACGGGCTGGACCCTGGTACTCCCGATCTATCTTCCTCCTCTATCCGGGATGACCTGTTTCGCAACTTGCTGTCTCTGAGACCCCCTACGCACCTCTGTCATCATCGGCTCATACCGGAGGTACTGCATCAGGCGCGGTCGTGCCCCTCCTGTAAATCACCTTTTAATTTTTCCTGTCAGGCTACTAGGAATCCTGCTCCCCCTTTGTCTGGTAGGCTCATCTCCCAACCCAAACATGGCTTTCTGATCAATGCACGTTCCTTGATCAAACACGGGATAGAATTTCATGATTTTGTTAGTACGAGGCAACCTGACTGGGTCTTTGTCACCGAGACATGGGCCTCTGACTCCTCTGGTCACGACCTTCTCTTAGCCATACCTGAAGGATATATTTTCCAGAGGTTAGATAGAGTACGTTGCAGAGGTGGTGGACTGGCTATTCTCTTTAAATCCACACTCTCATGCACTATAAAACCTCTATCGGTTTCTACGGACCCATTCGAGGCCTTATATTTCTGTATCGTGCATGCTCCATCGAGTTCCTTTTCTGGAATTCTACTATATAGACCTCCTGGTTCCAGAGCTAATTTCTGCCCAGAACTCTTTAGAATTTTGGAACCCTACTTTGGTAGATCTCATCTAACCATCTTGGGTGATATCAATTTTCATTTAGAGGATATGGCCTCGAAAGATACCTCCTCCTTGCTTAATTCTTTGGAGGCCTGCGACTTTGTCCAAAGAGTTCTCCACCCGACCCATAAGGCGGGGCACACCCTTGATGGGATTTTTTCTAACGACTCTAGATTAATTGTCGGCATGCCGGTACCGATAATTTGGTCTGACCATCTAGCAGTCCCACTGTCCTTAGACATCCCTTGCTCTGATGCTGATTTGGGCACTGGTAAAAAATGTTTCACAAGGAGCTTCAGAAATTTTACAAATGAGGCTCTGGCCCCCTTCATCCATAATACTAACATCACATCCCAGCGGGTGGTGGATGAGGCGGCTCAAGAACTCACCGATGCTATCACCAGAGCCGCAGATGAACTAGCCCCCCCCTCTCTGAAATCTGTAGCTCGACAGAAGCCAACTGCCCCCTGGTTTACAGGTGCTTTGAGGCTTCTTAGACAAAAATGCAGACAGAAGGAACGAGGATGGCGCAAAACCTGGGATCCTAAAGATCGAGAAGTCTACAAGAGCCTGCTACGAGAATACAAAAATAGAGTGATTAAGGAAAAACAGGACTACTTTACCAACTTAACCTGTTCTCTAACATCCTCTAAAGAGCTTTTTAAAATCGTGGACTCGCTGTGCTCTCTTCAGGTACCAGATCCCGTGGTTGGCTCACAGGAGCTATGTAATAATATATCAGACTTCTTCTATACAAAAATAGATGATATCTATATAGCTCTACAATCACAGAGGAACTCTCTGAGTGATGAGGACTTCTCTCGAATTAAACTGCTGGAATCTTGGAACACAGATGCCCCTCAGTCCCTCAAACATTTCCCTGCTCTTTCTTTGGAGGGACTTAATCTCCTTTTGGATAAAACAAAATTGTCTTCCCCACTGGACCCAGTTCCTTTGAAATCACTAAAGGACTGTAGGGATATCATTCTCCCTCCGATGCTGGAAGTAATGAATGGAGCCATGGAACAAGGTACTTTTCCATTAGTCTGGAAGAAAGCTATTGTAAAGACTCTTCTGAAAAAGTCCACCTTAGACCCCGGCATACTGAAGAACTTCAGACCTATATCCCTTCTGCCGGCCCCTGCTAAGATGTTGGAGACTCATCTGAATTCGCATCTTTCTAATTTCCTCGACGCTTCAGGCTTCTTGGATGGGTCCCAACATGGCTTCAGAAAGCTGCATAGCACGGAGTCTGCTTTGACTAAAGTCATGGATAACATCCGCAGGAAAGTTGACCGGGGTCAAACCACCGTGCTGGTACTGCTGGACCTTACAGCAGCTTTCGACACCCTGTCCCCCCTTACTTTAACATCCAGGTTAAGGAGGCAGGGGTAGAAGGACCGGCCCTCAGTCTCTTGAGCTCCTTCTTACATCAACGAGAGCAGCGTGTCATGCTAGGAGAGTTCCTCTCCCCTGCTAAGTCTTTGCAATGCGGGGTGCCACAGGGGTCGGCACTGAGTCCGACCCTGTTTAACATCTACGTGGCCCCCCTTGCAAGACTAGTAAGATCTCAGGGGATGGAGGTAGTGTCGTATGCCGACGACACGCAGATTATGGTATCCCTGACCCACTCTGTGAATGTAGCCGCGTCTAACTTTAGGTCCTGCATGCAACTTGTTGCAGAGTGGATGACTTCCAACTCCCTAAAGTTGAACGGGGACAAGACAGAGGTCCTGGTCTTCGGCAAAGATCAGGGCATGTGGTCAGGTGAGTGGTGGCCTCCATCTTTAGGCATCTGCCCCACACCCACACAATCTGCCAGGAACCTTGGTGTCATTTTTGACACCCAGCTTTCTATGGAGCTCCAGGTCAATAGAACGGTGGCTACCTGTTGGGGTGTCATCAGGACTCTGAAAAGGATCGTCCACTATCTTTCCCCACAGGCACGGAAGCAGGTTGTGATCGCTCTTGTTGGCTCAAGGCTCGATTACTGTAATTCACTCTACGCCGGGGCCAACAAGGGCCTTCTGCAGCGCCTGCAGGTCATACAAAATGCGGCAGCGCGATTTGCCCTTGCCCTGCCTTGGCTGTCATCTATGACCTTGGCGAGGAAGAATCTCCATTGGCTTCCTATTCCCTCAAGGATCATGTTTAAACTTCTCTGTCTTACATACAGGGCACTAATTGCAGGTCCGGCGGATGCCCTTGGATCCCTACTTACTAGGTATGTCCCGAACAGATGCTTACGCTCCAGTGAACTTAACCAACTGGTAATCCCTCGTGCCAAGAAGGCTAGCTGGGGGAGTAAAGCCTTTTCCATTCTGGCACCCCAGATGTGGAATACACTTCCCCTTGAGATCAAGTCACTGCCTTCACTTGACCTTTTTAGGAAATCATTGAAAACTTGGCTTTTCATTAAAGCATACCAGTAAGCTCTGACTCTGATTGCTGACAGCTAGTTTTGTGAGTTAGGCGCCTTGACGCCCATTGGGCATAGTTGCGCATTACAAATGCCATTTCATTCATTCATAATGATCGGTCCGTTTTACATTCAGGGCCAGGATGATTCGTATTAGTGGTGTGCGTACAGGTAGACATAAAAGTTCTCTATAAAATGTATTTCCCCCCACCTCAAAATTCTTTTTACAGAAAGGTCCCCATATTTCGGCCTCATATAACACTGGCAATTGGGCTTTATATTTGAACACCTCCAAGGCCGGAGAGACAGCCTTAGAAAACTGCTCCCATGCCTTTTCATAATTGGTAACGTGTTTTGTGTCAGGGTTATCTTGCTTTTTTCTATTTGGTTCTTCCATGATAACTTAGGGTCTAAAGAAATACCCAAATAGCTAAAACTCTGTACGTGCTCCAACTTTTAACCATTCAAATCTATGTTTTCCTGAAAAGTTTTATGGGGATTTATAGTGATATATTTAGTCTTACTAATATTAATTTCTAGGCTTTTAGTATTGCAATATGTGTAGAATGAATCTATTAAACATTGTAGTGCCTTGGGTGTTTGTGATATTAATATTGTATCGTCAGCGAATAACAATGCTGGCACCAGAGATAGCCAACAAATGCCATTTAATGGTGTCCATGTTAACATCTTGGCGGCCCAAAGACAGAGCACACAGAAGAATATCAGAGAGTTTCACCTGAAGCTGATCGAACAGATGGTCCTCACACCTGGCCACAGACTTTGCCCAGTGGCCAGAATAGGTTTTTTGGGACAGGTGACAAGCAGCCAAAATCATGTCCCCAGGGCACCAGTCAGGTGTTGCGGAGGGGTGAAGGTCTGGTGTGCAGAGCAACGGAGCGAAGATCTGGGGCTAGCAGCGGAACTAAAGAGTGATAGGAGTCATTTCATTTCAGAATCTTTATTTCGGTTCCTTTAAACCATAAAAGATACATAAAAACACATACAACTTTGAATACAGATGTGAATAGTCCAGTGATAACCTGTGTAGCAATTATACATAAGAAAAGTACTAGAAAGGGGTCTACATAACCCTTACGCCCTCATATTAAAACATACATACAAATATAAATATGTTAAAAAGGCATCAACAATTAAAAAGAGGAAAACTCATACTTTAGTCCTAAATTCGACCATTAAGATATGCTCTAATATTATTATTAACAGTAAGATTGCAAATTAATGAATTCATACTTGTTAATACATAATAAAGTGCAATTCCCTGTGTTTTGTTTTGTTATCGACAACAAATTATTTCAAAAATGTTCAGGCAAATACAGACAATACACTATAGTTTTAGTCCTGCTTTAGCTCTTAGAAAGCTAACAGCTAACAAGAATCTACTAACACCAAAAACAATAACCTGTGCAGTTTCGGTCCTTAGGATTCTTTCCGCCTCTTTACATGATCTTATTCCTAGATTTAGGCCAAGCGGTTTGATCCATTTTTTCCTGGCCTTGGAATATGCCACACAGAAGAAAAGAATATGTAAATCATTTTCTTTGGCTGCATCTGAACATAAAGTACATAAATCAACCATATTTTCACTTTGTTTACTGTCCCATTTTTTTTTTTACAATTGTATTAGTGTTCATTACGCCATATCTAAATTTCATATATAACGTTTTGGCAAGTTGAGGACGTATCTCGTCCAGGAATGGCTCAAAATAGGCCATATCCTTGAACAAAAGGAACCTTGTTGTTAACGTCCCACTTGCTGAATCATGAAGCAAGCTACTTTGAACATAAGGCCAAAAGGTGGATTTTAATAATTTTTTAGAGGCTTGAGACAATGAAGAAGGATCGTCCCAGAACTGTGATAAACCAATCTTTCTCAACCACAAACAGCGTGCCTAAGCCATTTAATACTTTTGTTCTGATCCAGTTCCATAATTTCCTCAATGCCAGCCTTATAATCTAATAACTCCGGTGTTGACCATAATCTTACCCATAGTGTAAGAGGTCTTAAAATTGCATAATGATCGGTCCGTTTTACATTCAGATCCAGGATGATTGGTATTAGTGGTGTGAGTACAGGTAGACATAAAAGTTCTCTATAAAATGTATTTCCCCCCACCTCAAAATTCTTTTTACAGAAAGGTCCCCATATTTCGGCCTCATATAACACTGGCAATTGGGCTTTATATTTGAACACCTCCAAGGCCGGAGAGACAGCCTTAGAAAAACTGCTCCCATGCCTTTTCATAATTGGTAACGTGTTTTGTGTCAGGGTTATCTTGCTTTTTTCTATTTGGTTCTTCCATGATAACTTAGGGTCTAAAGAAATACCCAAATAGCTAAAACTCTGTACGTGCTCCAACTTTTAACCATTCAAATCTATGTTTTCCCGAAAAGTTTTATGGGGATTTATAGTCATATATTTAGTCTTACTAATATTAATTTCTAGGCTTTTAGTATTGCAATATGTATAGAATGAATCTATTAAACATTGTAGTGCCTTGGGTGTTTGTGATATTAATATTGTATCGTCAGCGAATAACAATGCTGGCACCAGAGATAGCCAACAAATGCCATTTAATGGTGCCCATATTAAAATCTTGGCGGCCCAAAGACAGAGCACACAGAAGAATATCAGAGAGTTTCACCTGAAGCTGATCGAACAGATGGTCCTCACACCTGGCCACAGACTTTGCCCAGTGGCCAGAATAGATTTTTTGGGACAGGTGACAAGCAGCCAAAATCATGTCCCCAGGGCAGTGGTCAGGTGTTGCGGAGGGGCGAAGGTCTGGTGTGCAGAGCAGCGGAGCGAAGAGCTGGGGCCAGCAGTGGAACTAAAGAGTGATATAGGAGGAGCTGAGGGACGTGCTGACTGGGGTGGAGGAAAGGAGCAGAGCCAGAGAGCACAGAGACTGGAAACAGCGAAGAGGGATGAAGAGTGCTCTAGACAGCAGTTCTCATCCACCATGGCCATCCTGTTTGCCTTTTTTGCCAGGGGTATTACCATCCTTGCAAAGCATACCCGGATGCCTGGTGTGGGGGAACTTCCTGGAGGGGACTGAGCACGTCCTGGCCAAAATCCCCGCCGAAAACAAAAGCTTACCTCCTCCCATGGCAGTTGTATGTTTCATTACATCTGCCAAGGCCGGATCATATATCTACATCACTGATGATGACTTTGAGCACTCAAAAGCCTTCAGTTTTCTGAACTAAGAAGAGATTTCAGACCACCTGTGGCTCGTGAGCCCAGACAGCCCGTCCCTGTGCTATGAAGAGCAAGTTCTCCAGTGTACTGGCAGCACAGCTGAAACACCTCTCTCAGAGCAAAGAACCGAACTGCATAGGGGAAACCCAGGCCCAAGTGGATGAGCTGAAAGGAATCATGGGGCCTCATTTATGAGGCCATGCGTCACTTTTACGCAGCCGGTGCGTCACTTTTTGTGACGCACCAGCAGCGTAAAAAAATGTGCCTTGTTGCACCATATTTACAAAGTGACGCATCTACCTAGATGCGTCACTTTGTAAACCCCTGCGCTACATTATACCTACACCAGGTATAATGTATGCAGGGGGGGCGTTCTGATATAAGAAAGGATCATGGAAGTGATGCAGTGAAATCTATAAGATTTCACTGTGCCACTTCTAAGACACAAATGCGTCAATTTCTTACGCCTGCCTCACAGCAGGCATAAGACTGACGCAGGCCCTTTCACATGGGGCTTGCCCCATGTGAAAGGATACATTGCTGGAGTTGCGTCACTTTTGTGACACACTCCAAAAATGCGTCACTTTTGCGCCATACAGATACGGCAGAAATACTGACGTATCTGTAATTCCTTCCGCCATGATGCGTCATACTGTTAATATGACGCATCATTGGTTTCGCAAGGAGGACGCAGTGAAAAGTGATGCATCGCTGTTTTCACGCAGCGATGCGTCACTTTTCATAAATTAGTCCTCTGGTGCGCAACTGCCCTTGTTGCACAGAGAGGAGAACGATTGGAGTTGTTGTTGATAGATGGACTGAGCGTGCCCGGCAAAAGCATTAGGTCGCCATTAATTGCTCCCCATGCATGAGCCAAGGTGGAGGAGTCCCTCGTTCATTTCTCCTCAAAGGAGGGTCGCCAGTGATGGCTTCAGGCGGCGCCCAGAATGTCAGCATATAAGGCATCACGAGGTGAGGGATATACTTATTTTCACACTGCGGGGCCGCTGGATGCAACATACCACATCAAACCGTTCCCGGACGTTCTCCGTGCTAAGGGATTCTGTAAAAGGTGATCACGTGCGGCAGTTGGCGGGGCAAGGCTCCCATTGTCGTAGCTTGGATAAGGTTGCAGTCATGCGTAAAATCAGGAAATATCTTGATGGTTTACAATGCAATTGCATTGTGCACTACACATTTACGGCTTGATTTTCTCCTTGTTTTCATGTCGGTCGGGAGGCGCACGGTCCTCGCTAAGATGGTGGCAGCATAGAACCCAGACGTCGACCAGCATCCTTGAAGGGATGTATCAAGCCTGCGGTTGTGGCGCGAGGCAAGAACTTTCCGACCTTCATGGCAGCCGACCCGGAGAAATGCTCTGGGGTCATTGATGGTTTATTGGTTTGTATTGAGTATCACTCAGTGGCAGATGTGCCTGTGGCCTTGTAGAACCCCCTCAGGGCAATGGTTCAAATCTCCATATTGGACTACCCTTTATTTTAGCGGTATTTCGAAGCTGGCCTAGTGGCATGGGGCATGAAGGTAGCGCCAGGTCCTATTCTTTGTTGGGAGTTGAGGGGGCAGAAGAAGGTTTTTTGGGGAAGTCCACATCGCTCTTTGGGGCATATTACCAACAAGTAGCGATATTTATCGCTAAATAGGCTTAGCGACGATTTTTTTATCACTGAGCATCGCCGGAATTTATCTCTGAGATAACGAGCTATTAGAAACGTTTATTCCAAAGCGATACAATTTCCGGCGATAGCGGCGAAATGCGTGAATATCGCTGAGAATACAGCGATATTCACGCATAAGCGACGAAATGCTCCTTAGCCATGTTATCCACCTCCCATTGGATAACATGGCTAAGAACTGGTCTGGGCAGGTGTTAGTATTTGGAGATATTCGCGCTTAGCGCGAATATTTCCATCACTACGCCTGCCTTGCTAATAGGCGATAGCGATGTTAGCGACTGTTTTCAGTCGCTAGCAGTTTGGGTATGCCCACTTTGCATGTCATTAGCGATAAATATCGCTAACATGCAAAGCGGGCCCCGAACCGCTCGCTATCACCTAAAAGCTGTCGCTATCTGCGGTTAGCGACAGCTTGCTAATAGGGCGATAGAATTATCGCCGCTTAGTGGCCGAAAACGGCCGCTAAAGAGGCGAAAATTCAGTATCGCAACCCTTGATAATATGCCCCTTTGTTTTCACGACTGCGGGGCTTTACAGCATCAGTGTGGTTGCTGCAGCTGATGGTTGTCCTGGTCCACATACTGCATCATTATTAAACTGGAATGAGGGCTTGGGGCGAGTGCCCAAGCAGAACCAGAGGGCTGCCAGAAGCACAGCAGTTAGTAAAAATCAATGATGCAGGAATTCCTCCCAAATATGTAGTAAAAGGTTATCTTTCCGTGACATAGTCAGTAATATTGCCCCTCTATTTACAATCTGCATGTATTATTATCACCTTTCCACAGCCTTGTCAACAGTAGCGGCACAGTTTTATTATCAGCCTGCTCCAGGAGCGTTGCTAGGAAAGTTAAGTGATGCAGCTGCCCAGTTGAAGATTGGAGTCCCCAGTAAACAGTTCCAATTAGTTGACTCAGCATCACTTCTTGCCAAGGCCACAGTAAGAAGGGCCCAAGGTGGTGGGAATCCCATCACCTTCCGCCACCCCAAGAACCCTTGTCTGCCCCTTAGGTATCCGCAGTCTTGGACCAACCTTACTCTGGTCTCCTTCAGTACTCTCCTCTGCATCAGACAGAGGGGTGTTGATTACTGTGGGCAATGGGCAGGCAGGAGGGGTCCTTGACCTTTCTTCCCTACCCCAGGATGCATGGAGTTGAACATTTTGGGGGATTTGCCTAGTGACAGGTACCCTGGCAGGGCTGATGCACCATGCGGTGCCCTGGAGTATATGTTGGTATGGAATTACGGGTATTGCCCTTCCCTCTGAGTGATGGAGGGGAAGTTGCCGCTAAGGTATGCCCCGGATGCCCTTGGTTGAGAGCATTGGTGATGGATAAGGAAAGAGGCCTGCTGGCACTTTGGCATTCTGGAGAGTTGCAGTGTTATTGGATGTGGAGACAAATGTTATATTGCCTGCACAATCTTTGAGCTGTTTTGCTGATTTTGCATACTTCATTCTCATAACAATAATTATTATGTCTTTGCTGCTTACATCCTGTATTCTCATAATAATGATGTGTGCTCAACTATGGTGATCATTTTCACCTATACCATGTGAAGAGTGAATAAAAAGCTATACCCTTGGTTATACATTAGTAATCTGTTGTCTATCTCCTTGGGAGTTGTTTTTTTGGGGAGCAGCAACTTGCACGTTGTGAGAGCATTATGATCAGGCACCCCCTGCAATAGCAGTAGGACGCCATTAGTCGCTCCCTGTGGAGGAGCAGAAGTGGAGAAGTCCCTTGTTTGTTTCTCCTCAAAGTCGGGTCTCCTATGACATCATCAGGTGGTGCCCAAAACAGCAGCATTTATGGCATTACGGGCAAGGGATCGGCCTCTTTTTCTTTCGCTCTGTCGCACACCAGAATGCAACATATCGCATTAAACATCCACCCTCCCATTCCTGGAAGAAGGCAGAAATGGTGAAATTTCTTGCAGCAGAAAAGGGGAGCTACCCAAAAAAGTTTTGACGTGTTTACTGAACTTACACCCTGGGGGGTTGTTCATTTGTGTGAGCACTGGGCTGGCAGGAGGGGGGGGCGGCTGTAAGGCAAAGAGCAATAGGCAGTGGACCACAAACTGATGCTGCACTCACAACTGTTATCTCCCAAAAATGTTAGGTGAAAGTATTTAGATTTGGTAATGTGTACACTCCATGTAGACACCCTCTGCCCAAAAAGTGCCAACCTAAGTTAGGTAAAACAGGTAAACAAAGCAATAAGAGGTGCACCACTTCTACAATGTAAATCTAATTCCAAATATGTCCACAGAGTTCTGGAAGTAGTTGGAAATCTCTTTATTGTTGCATCATTAATATGTATCAAAAACCAGCCAACACGTTTCATCCACATACATGTGGACTTCTTCAGGGCACAAGGAAAATGTAAGAGATATCGATTGTCATCCGAAATTAAGATTCCTAGGTCCGTACATCTATAATCATTGAGAGAATAATGTGAATACTTGAAAAAGTCTTTAAGAAAACAAGGGGGACCCGAACGGTAACTGAGGACCAAGGGTATAAGTCATTGGAAAAACAAAGGTCCTGAGCAAATTGAGGAATACAAACAAATGTAATATAGACCACAATAGGTTCTACATAGTTATCCTGTCCAGCCGGACCAGGAATTTATTTTCATTGGAATAACACAATAAAATGTGAGTAAAAAGACATCAAATGATAGCAGGGCACAGTCCTGTACCGTACTAATCGGGCGGTAAGGGCACCTCGGCGGACCTGCGCTCCCTTTGCCCAGAGACCCTGACACTGATCAGTACTTGGCGTATCGTCTATCCAAATAAGAACGCCGGAAGCAACGTGTAACCTTACACGGAAGCCGCTCCTCATTATCGTAAAACGCTGATGACCGCCTAAATCCCTGCGCCTGCCTGTATCCATAGCCCAAGCAACCGCTGAAACTTCCGCATAGCTTGCCACTCTCAGCACTAAGCACCTTCCAACTCGAGGCGCATTGTTCATACCAGGCAAAATAATCTTGTTTCTAGTCCTGATGATGATCCTTTCTAATTAGAGCTATGGATCGAAACGTCGACTTTTTTAAGTGGACATACATGTAACCATTGTATAATTTTGTGTATGTTCTACTCTGGAGAACACTACCTACACTGATTTAAAAAGTGTCCAGGTTGCTCACTTTCTTTTGCCTGCGAAACTCTTTTTCTGTGCTTTTTCTCTATCACTGTGTCGTTTCCATTAGTACGGTACAGGACTGTGCCCTACTATCATTTGATGTCTTTTTACTCAAATTTTATTGTGTTATTCCAATTAAAATAAATTCCTGGTCCGGCTGGACAGGATAACTATATAGTACCTATTGTGGTCTATATTACAGTTGTTTGTATCCCTCAATTTGCTCAGGACCTTTGTTTTTCAAATTACTTGAAAAAGTCGATCCAATGGGCCAAACATGAGAAGGTAATCATTAATTGTCCGATGTCTCCTGCTTTTTTGTATTCAACTTGCTAGCAATATGCATCACAAGCATGTGTATTCTCAGTCCTTATCGATAAATGAGAGAGGGTGACAAATCCACCCCTCATCAAACGGTGTGGACCTCTTGCAAACGTGGCACTACTTGTGGTTCAAAATGACAACGATTTGGATCTCAGAGGGGGTACTGACCTGCTGATGGTCCTGGACTTTTCTGCCCTACCCCGGGATGCCTGGAGTTGAACATTTTGGGGGATTTACCTGGTGAGAGGTACCCCGACAGGGTCAATGCGCTATGCGGTGCCCTGGAGTATGTGTTAGTACGGAATTATGTGTATTGTCCATCCCTTTGAGTGATGAAGGGGAAGTTGCCACTCAGCCAAAAAAGTCCATTCTGCGCTAACACACTGGTCCAGATGCCCTTGGTTGATGGATAAGGAAAGGGGCTTGCTGCCACTTTCACATTCCGAAGAGTTGCGTTGTAATGGGAGGTAGAGACAAATGTTGTATTGCTTGCACAATCTTTGAGCTGTTTTGCAGATTTTTGGTCCTGTATTTTCATAATAATGATGTCTTTGCTGCTTATGTCCTGTATTCTCATAACAATGATGTGTGTTGAAAATTAGTACGGTTTGGTGAACATTATCTGCGCCATCTTGCCTCTTCCCCTGATGCCACACTTTTGTCGTGCGCACCCGCCATTTTAAGATGCCCTGATCAGAACGAACCCTCTTGCATGCCGCTGGCCCCTGACATAGCCCTTCACCCTCACCAAGCCCGCACGCTGACCAACCCCCCCCTGCTTGCACCTGCCTTGAATCATAAGCCCCTCTTCAGCGCTGCTCTGCCCCAGGCCCTCATCCTGTTCCCAGCGCGACACCTCCCTTCTTCCCTTTCATGATCCCCGGCCCTTAGATGCAAACCCCCTTTTCCCCGTGTGCCCGTTTGTCTTCCTCGTTCCCAGGCCGACACCCAGCTCTGCCGATACTGTTCCTTGCCCCTCCCCGTACAATAGAAAGCTTCCCCCATCAAGGGATCCCCCGGTTGATCAAAGCCCCCACCCCATGAGATCCGATCGAACCCCGCATTCCATGAATTGACGGAATATCCAGCTGCGCGATACTCATCACCTGTTGTGACCAGGATGGGGACCTCTACTGTAAATATGTGTGGGAACGGGCCCGGAGGGGGGGTTCCGGGAATGTCTTTCCGTACATCAAAGCTTTATCATGAGTATGTAAACTGTAATAAAAACCGCAAACACTGTATATAAGGGGCCAGGCCTCAAACATAAGTTAGAGCACCTCAGAACGATACCTGCTGTCCGTTTTGCTGTGTTCTCCTCCGGAGAGAATAAAAACCTTGTTTCCTGCTTTCCAGTCTCCAGCGCCTGCCTCTTCATTTATTAAATAATTCGAGGGTCACAGAGGCAATACCGCCGGGCAAATATCGATTGTCCCCGACCCAAACCTCTAATTTAACAATTGGCGTCCCAAGCGTGGGGCCCATTAGCGACTCGTGGATCCAGTGGGAGAGGTCCCGACGACAGAGTGAACGACTGCAACGATCGGGAGAGCTCTTGCCCAATAGACCCTCGTCTGGCAGCCGATCATCCGAACTTCACTTGTTCCGAACAGACCTCTCTCGAGTGATCTACGGTCCTGACTGGGGACCATTAGGAGTGCCGTGAGAAATACGAGAAAAAGAGGACGAACGGGCGCTGGATTCGGAAGACAAGAAACCGTCCATACGGTCCGGGTAAGGTCGTGTAAACACGACAAGTTGCGAAATGATTGCTTGATTGCTTGATTGTTTTAAAAAAAAAAAAAAAATACTAGTATTACTCTTTGTTAACTTATTTGGAGATTCACTGTCTGCACGCGGAGAAACAGTAGGCTCTTTCCCTTCTGCAAACAGTGAAGGATAGGTAACGCAACCGTCGCGCCTATTTTTTTCTCCCCCACTGACTCTATTATTTCTTAACGGTTTTTGGGAGACTCCCCCCTCCCTCACTGATTAACTGGGTTCTTTGACCCCGAACTACTGTTCGCAGATTGTCTTCTGGAGAGTCTCTGTCTGCAAACCAGAAACAACAGATTCCTCTTTGCGGATAGTGAAAGGGTAGAGGACGCAGACTTTTGCGCCCTACTTACTCTCCCCATTGACCTTTCTCTATCTTATTTATTTATTGATTGTTTGATTGTTCCTCGTTATTGGTTACTCTTTATTTTTTGTTCATGAGGTATTCACTGCCCGCAAACAACGTAGAATAGGAATATTCTGTCTAGTCTTTGCGCCCAGTGATAAGATAGGCAGTGCTGACTTTTTGTCCCTCGTTACGAGCCGTCATGTCTGTCTTCTCCCCATTGATTGATAATTGGTTCAGCCCGGACCGTGTATTAGAGGTGGACCATATAGCTCCACTAGAAGGCACCCCTAATAAGGACATGTTCATAAACTATGGATTAGTTACCATAGCCTATAATAAATTATGGCACCGGTATACCAAAGAAAGTCAAGACAAACAGTGGCCACTGGCAGGATCCTTTGACCTTGATAAAATAGAAACGTTGGAAATAGCCCTTCGCAATAATAAGACAACGCCTATTATGCTCGACAGCCTCGGTATGTGGCGCAGAGAGGCTATGCAACGACAGAGAAAAGACGAGGACAGACCAGGTAGAGAAATATACCGACAGGACAACCCCGGGGCACCACAGCCCAAAAGTTATCCCCCGACACTACGCAAAAGACGGCCAGACTTAGGGCAAGACCAATGCGCTTTTTGTAGATATGTCGGACACTGGAAAGCCCAATGCCCGACTCTACTGAGCGTGAGTAAGGGCAAAGGGCCGACAGGAATGACAGGCCAGCAGAATGAGAAAAAGCGCGAGACAAAGAAAAATCCGACTCGCACGGACAGACCAGACAGAACCACCGCGTTTGATTATGCCCGATGGCACAGGTTCCGCCAGAACGATTTCAGCGACATGTTCGAGTTTTCCTAGGTCGGACAATATAAAAACGGGAACCCAGCCTACCTCTAAATTAACAGACGGAAAAAGATAATTTTGGCCAAATAATCACTGTTTTATGTTTGTCTTTGGATCTTGTGTGTCATACTTTTCTACTACCCCCCCCGTCTGAGTTTATGTGTACGTAAATCTGCGTCATCCCCCTGCACGTGCTTCCATGTTACATAAACTATGTTAATAGAAATTTTAGCATAAAACAACCTGGAAAGAAAGAAATGGGAAACTAAATCAGTAAGCCACTGATAAACACGAACTTTTATTTTAACATACCAGGCAAAGAAAAACACAATAACGCTAGAAAAACAAGAACGGTAAACTGTAGAACTTGAAAATCAACAGAACATTCGCCCCCCCCACCTTCTGGAACCTTCCAAAGCAGGGTAGGGTTACGGCTACGCCCAACCGGCGGCAACCCATATAAGGCGGGCCTTGCTGCCAACTCTTGGTCAGGAAATCTTAACATATTGGGGAGCCGGAGGAGAGGAAGGGGCCAGCGGCCTGGGCAGTTACAGGTAGTCCCGCCACATGTCTCCTCGGCCAGCCGCAACGGGCCTGGATAGTCTCAGGTAGTCCCGCCACATGTCCAGAGAAGAACGAGACACCTCTTTCTTTTCCCTTCCGTAACAGCCGCAGCAGCTCCGGACGGCGGGATGTCCTGCACGTACCTCCGCAACAATTTGTCCAAGTTGGGCTGGGAGGGAGAGGCGACGCGGACGAGCCTCTCCCACCTCCACGGATAGGAGGTCTCCCAGCCCCCGGCCCAACGCCGAACACCCCCAACCAGGCGATGGTGCCCCAATACTTGCGCAGCACCGAACGTGCAATGGTGCCCATATTTTCGGAACACCGAACCTGCAATGACTGCACCGATACTCGTGCCGCGCCGAATGCGCGCCACAGGTGGCCATACTCCCACAGCACTGAGCACACGACTTGGGGAGCACCGGATGGGGAGAGACCTTCGTGCGGGCCGATGAAAAAGAGCAGCATGGGGTGCACCGGAAGAAGGAGACGGCGCGAACGAGTCTCCCTCGCCCCCCCAGGTGGGGGCATCACAGCTGCACCCCAGCCGAACGTCCCGCTTTCACAAAACAGAGCCCTCTTCCTTTCACTCCGAAGGATCTCTTCCACTCTTGCAAACTCGACGAGAGTGGCCCCTGTAGGGCCCCAAAATGGCGTCTGGGTCCGCTGGAAGGCGGGCCTCGGCCGCTAGAGTAACTTTGACCAGCAATATAACTCGGTCGCTCGCCCACCGGAGCACGAACCCCCACCTCCGACAACATCTCCACAGCCTTGAAGATTCTACAAAGGTCCCCGAAGGAGCCCTCGACCACTGCAGGCCTCCGGTAAGGGGCAACTGCCTTGATCGCCAACGAAATAAACATGACATTGCCACTCCTTCTGTTAGCATGAATTCTAGAACTACCGAAAGGGACTCTGGTCCAACTGCCGGTTGTAGGAAACATTTTTCCCTGATGCTACTTCCGGACTAACCCGGCCCCGCCCAAAATGGCGCCGGTATCAATAGGAACTTACGAACACCTCGTGGTGTCCCTTTTCGCTATACAAACTTAATGTTCTGATACATATATGACCCTTTGTACACTTGACGAGAAGAAAGGAGAGCTCACTCGAGGAACACGTAAAAGGATCGCGTTAAAAATGATGATTATAAATGTACAATGTATTATATTTTTATAGCCGATGTATATCCTCGCTTATGATGCACGCGCACGGTATGCATATAGGAAATCTGATTGCAACTAGTATGACTATGCTTCTAAATTATGAAATAAACGCCCCCGAACCCCCCGGCCAACTGATAGACGTTCTGGTTTGCTACAAATGAAGTGCTAAAACTTTCAGATGTTTTTTATTGCTGCCAAACAACACCCCCCACTGTACGCACTTTAGCCATTGCCGTGCCCGGCCAAATACGACTGCACCCTTATGAATCCACATACTATGATCTCGCAAAAATAAAGGTCCTTTTTTTCAAAATGATGAACGGGTATTGCTTGTTTTATTTAAAATATGGGATGGGCGGGAGAGTTCTTTTCTGTGCACCCTACTATGCTCTCTCTTTAAGGTTATTAAGAAGATGGCTGCCCAGCCCTGGAGGACGGATCGGATCGACAACACGACACTCTGCCTTCAAAGTACGCGACTGACTCATGAACTCTCGCATGGAGGAAGACCTCGACTTCCAAGGATGGGTAAACCGAACGGTATAAATGAGGGAATGTAAAAGAAGGGTAAAATAAAACGATGTAAATGTTATAAAGTACGACGTTCAAAGGTATTAGGGAACAGAGCTGACCCAAGAACCGAAGAACCTTAGAACGTCACAGCGCTGAAGGAGGTTTAAGGATCCCGATAGTGAGATACATCTTTCGACTAGATACCTCGCACTAGACACCTCTGGTTCCCTTTTCACGTTTCCCCGCACACGACCTATAAGGACACACTGCCCCCCCGACTCCAGAAACGATATCCCCGGGGATTCTACCCCGAGGAGGAAAGACGAGTATGAGGTAAGTAAAGGACTTTCGAATCCATGTATTGGATGTGCGCGAATGTTGTCCCCCTCCCTTCCCCTCTTTTTCCCTCCCTCTACAGGGTACATCAGGGGCCGCAACCAAGGTATGGCGAAGATCTGAAGCCTTGCCATGTCTAATACACGAAACAGACCAGCGCTGCAAGGTGGCACCTAAGCACGCCTGCAAACTACTCACGTAGCAAACAAACCTGTAGAACTAGTATGATCTGATGAAAAGTGATCACTCTTAACCCAGGCTGCGCGAATGAACCTATGTCACGGATGAATCAAAACTATGAGAGAATGTGCATGTGTGACTGAAGCATTGACTCAACGGGTCGAAGGACCGAGAATGCAAGAAAGTGCGACACAATGGTACTTCCCTTTTCTTTTTCCTTTTTCTCGAAGCATGTCCCCTCTACCCTGTCTAATGCTCAAACTGCATGATTTCAAGATTCTAACGCAGACCCGTGAATGTCCTTTACTGTGTAATGCACTAAATAGCCTTCCTTAAATACACTGCCACTCTCTCTGTCGCACGTGTACTATTTAGCCTGCCGTTGCTCTCTCTCTCTCTCTCTCTCTCTCTCTCTCTCTCTCTCTCTCTCTCTCTCTCTCTCTCTCTCTCTCTCACTCTCTCTCTCTCTCTCTCTCTCTCTTTCACACTCCCACTCTTCCGAGCGATTAGCCCCGAAATTGACAGACTGCCACCCCTAGCACACCACCCAATTGGCTTCAAATACCGCCGGTATTTGCTCAAAACTTGTCTTTAATAAAATGACCCTAATACTGTGTCACCACCTCTCCTTTCCGGAAATATTTTAATGAAATGGAGAATTGGTCATAAAGGAAAGGACAGGTAAGCTGACTGAGGTTCCCTAAATCTGACCCGAAATGAGGGAACTACATGTCAGCGGCTACTACTATGAAATAAAAGTGCCTCAGATAACGCGCCCCTCCCCGTCCCAAATTGTCGCGATACCCAAAACCATAAAGGTAACCGAAACCCCCCATCTTCTCAGGACGCTCCCAGTATTGCGTTCAGTTGCCCCCCCCCATCAACGTTTTCTATGTACCTAGGTGTCTTCCGATGAGACCCCCGTCTTCTCTAATTTAGTAATGCGGCCGCGAGAGGCTGCATAGGGACCAGAATGATGTTTTGCAAAGTTAAAGATTAGACCGGAGCAAAGAAAACCATTACACTGAGCCTTGTCGAAGGTGAAAATGTTTAGTTAAAGGGCAGGATGCATTGATGATATAAAAAAAAAAAAAAAAAAAAAAATGTTTAGCCTATGTTCGTCCCTCAGCGAGAAGCCTATTAGTACCATGCGGTTAGCTCACACCACTTTTTATTAGCATTGCCCGGCTTACATTACAGGGGTGGGCCCCCATCAGATGACCTGTCGTGACTATATTAAACAGTTGTGAAGGAAAGCCATAGTAAACTCAGCAGGTCCACCATCGATCATTTATATGTATAGCGAACGTTCCTATCTTCATTTGCCTGGAGCTGGGAGAGAAATAGACTTATGTGGTTACTTTCCTCTACCAAATCTCTAAAAACTGTCTTTTCAAACTCCTTCAAGGGTACGGCTGTTGGAGGAAAGAAGGACCGGATGTGGGAGCACGTGGCCTGACTACGGACTATGGAACGTCTGTGACATGGGCCAAGGCGAGACTGCGACAGAACAGAGCTACAGGACGAGGCACTACCTCCAACAAAGTGAGAAGAAAGGGCTAACCTGATGCCCCCGCTCTATGTTCGAATGTGTGCCGAAAGGTCCCCGCTCTCTAGACTCGGTCATGAGCCCGCCTATCTGAAGTCTCTCGTTCCCCTAGTTTGTTCCTGATTTGGCCTTGCTCCATCCCCCTTTTTTCTCCGACCTACCCTATGGACTATTTTGTACACTCTTCTTCCACCTGAACTTTTGACTATTGATCCCAAAGGACACCGGGCGAGAAAGACCCTTTTTCTGACCAGAAACGCGAGGAAAGGGTCGTGCCCTGCAACACGGAACTTAGAATAGAGCTGGACTCGTAGCTCCACCGCCGGTGCTCCACAGTGCCAACGGAAGACGAAGAATTGCTGAAAGCTTACTAAACCTCGAACATTCCCGATCATTTCTGCCACGTCTCGTCTCTCTCCCAGCCAACATTGTATTGATTATGTAACAATCCATCAGTTCGCCTTATGAAATGTACTCACTGCTCTGCATTGCATTACTATGACTTTCCTGCTAAACAAGTTTATCAAAGTTTATCAAATAGGTCCGCCTCCTAAAAACTAGAAATCTCAAAATGTATTGTTTACAACTCTTTCATCTAGGGTTCCTACCGTTTTCTTTCTCATACCCACCACAATAGAACTGAGTAGAAAATGAACAAGCAAGATGTCTTGAATATGTTAAAGGGAGGACTGTTGAAAATTAGTACGGTTTGGTGAACATTATCTGTGCCATCTTGCCTCTTCCCCTGATGCCACACTTTTGTCGTGCGCACCCGCCATTTTAAGATGCCCTGATCAGAACGAACCCTCTTGCATGCCGCTGGCCCCTGACATAGCCCTTCACCCTCACCAAGCCCGCACGCTGACCAACCCCCCCCTGCTTGCACCTGCCTTGAATCATAAGCCCCTCTTCAGCGCTGCTCTGCCCCAGGCCCTCATCCTGTTCCCAGCGCGACACCTCCCTTCTTCCCTTTCATGATCCCCGGCCCTTAGATGCAAACCCCCTTTTCCCCGTGTGCCCGTTTGTCTTCCTCGTTCCCAGGCCGACACCCAGCTCTGCCGATACTGTTCCTTGCCCCTCCCCGTACAATAGAAAGCTTCCCCCATCAAGGGATCCCCGGGTTGATCAAAGCCCCCACCCCATGAGATCCGATCGAACCCCGCATTCCATGAATTGACGGAATATCCAGCTGCGCGATACTCATCACCTGTTGTGACCAGGATGGGGACCTCTACTGTAAATATGTGTGGGAACGGGCCCGGAGGGGGGGTTCCGGGAATGTCTTTCCGTACATCAAAGCTTTATCATGAGTATGTAAACTGTAATAAAAACCGCAAACACTGTATATAAGGGGCCAGGCCTCAAACATAAGTTAGAGCACCTCAGAACGATACCTGCTGTCCGTTTTGCTGTGTTCTCCTCCGGAGAGAATAAAAACCTTGTTTCCTGCTTTCCAGTCTCCAGCGCCTGCCTCTTCATTTATTAAATAATTCGAGGGTCACAGAGGCAATACCGCCGGGCAAATATCGATAGTCCCCGACCCAAACCTCTAATTTAACATGTGCGCTTAGCCAGGGTCATCATTTTCACTGATGTCACATTAAGATGTGAATAAAAGACTATGCCCTTGGTTATACCACACTAATTTGTTGCCTATCTCTTTTGGGAGTTGTTTCAATGGGGAGCAGCGACTTGCAAGTTGTGAACACACTAAAGACTGACAGCCTTGTTGATTTGTCTGTCATATCAAAACCCCAAGCCGGAACCTTGCCAGTGCAATGTGTATGAAGAACATGATGCTAACAATCGTCGTCAACCTGGTAACAATGTGTGGTGCAGCCTGTGGTGGGCACTCCGTCTGAGCAGTGTGAACAAGTAAAGTGTAGCTCTTAAGTCTTGCATCGGGATGTTTCCCATCCCTGTGGCAGAAGCACGCTCATGGGATTTGACTACTCTGGGGAGAGACTTCCACGGCACGAGTGAGTAAGAAACTGAAGGGCACATTTTCAACAAAGATGTGCAACACGGCATCAAAGCCAGCTTGCTGCGCCACGCAGCGCCATAAGGAAAGTGCAGGGATGCATCGTATGTACGGCAATAGAATGCATCCCTGTCCTTTCCATTGCGCTTGTGCACATTTGGCTGCCTTGACCCAACGCAGGCAAATCTGCACCATGGTGAATGGTGTCTGCATTGTATAAATGATTGCTTTTGTGCAGGAAGGAATACCTTCCTTCACAAAAATAATCAATGGAGGAGTTTTCCTCCTTCTATGTGTGCTGCAGAACGCAGTACACATAGAAAGAGGAAAAAACGAGGAGGAATACAAATATTTCTTTTCTCTATGCCTCACCAGGGAGGCATAGGCTTTCGACACATTCACAGGTTTATAAGTCCTTGTAAATATAGGAATGCATCAAAATCCATGGGTGTTGCATGGGAACACCCACAGCAATGCCCATGGAATGCCTCTCTGATACAGAGTAAGGCAACACCGCGACTTGCACTGCTTTGCCCTGCTCCATATCTACAAGGCCATGAAAACCCATGTAAAATGGCTTTGCATTGTCTCCACTCTGGGCTGCGTCAAAAAAGTGATGTAGTGGCAGCACAGGCTCCTTGTAAATGTGCCCTTGAATATGGACTTCTGTGCAGCAAGAGAGAGGGTACCACCACACCGATGCTGCACTTCTACTCTGCTTTTCGGTCTTATGTATCCGAGTACATGGGTGATTGGCAAAGTGAAAAAAAACTCTGTTACAAAAGAAATCTCTAGGATATTGCACTGTCCTGCTGCCCCCTTCAGAAGAGATGGGAAAAGTACTTGCCAGGGTTGCCTCTGAAGTCTGTTTTGTTGCCACCTTGGTGTTTCTCCTCCAACTGTACTTTTGGTTGACAAAAGTTCTCCTTTTTTCAGATGGGAGAGCAGCAGTGAGTGGTATTTAGCACATTAATGTACGGCAGAGGCCTTCAATCTGTGGGGCGCGACTCTCAGGGGGATCGTGGAGTCGTGGAAAGGGGGTCGCGCTCATCATCTTGCAAAAATATAGCCTGGTAGTTAAAATGCTTCACCGGAGTGTTAGTCAGGGAGTTTTCTGTGCTGTGAAGCCAGGCAGGCAGCAAAATACACCTTTCAACTAGCGTGCTGATGGCCTGAAAGAAATGCAAATCAAATTTGTGCAACGAGTTAATCTTCAAATCCTTTACATTTCCAGACCAACTAGTTATGCACATTTGCATTTCTTTCAGGTCAACAGCACACTGGCAGAAAAGAGTGTTTAGCTGCCTGCCTGGTTTCACAGCACAGAAGGGTGCTGTTGCACTTAATTGATCGAATCACTTAAAGCTTTTTGAGTGGTAGTGCATGGAGTTAGCTGAACTGTGTAGAGCTTGCTTTTGATTGTTTTTTATTTGTCATTTTCATTTTAGATACATAGCGCTTACTATCCCTGAGAAGGTGTTGAAGGGACGGTTATGTAAACAAAATTGCATTACTTAGGGTCTGGATGTTACTAAAACTATGGGCCTCATTTACAATGACATGGTATAGGGAAGCGCTGCAAGTATTTTTGCTGTGCTGTCCTATGCCAATTCGAAAGGAATGGACCGTATTTATAAGATACAGTGCATTCCTGTCCTTTCTGCCAGCGCATAATTTGATCCCTAGCACCAACGCAGGCACCCTTGCACCATGATGCAAGGGTGTCGGCATTGTTAGCAGGATTATTTTGTGCAGGAAGGCAAACCTTCCTGCATAACTACAATATATGGAGGCTTTTTCCTCTTTCTATGTGTGCTGTACATAGAAAGAGGAAGCAATTGAAGAGAAATAAAGATATTCCTCCTTGTTACGCACCACCTAGAGCGGCGTACAGTTTTTGACGCATCCTTAGGTTTATAGATACTTGTGAATCTGGGAATGTGTCAAAACCCTTGGATGTTGAGTGAGAAAACCCACCACAATGCCCATGGAAAAGCCTCCCTGACGCAGTGCAGGGCAATGCAGCGGCTTACGCTGCATTGCCTTACACCATATCTAGGAGGCCATGAAAAGCCACGTGAAGTGACTTTGCGTGGCCTCGTAGATATGGGTCTGCATTCTGTGCAACCAGAGCGTCCTAAAAAGTGACGCTCCAGCAGCACATGGGGCTTGTCAATAAGCCGCTATATTTTGGAATCACCGTCTTATCCTAAAACATTTGACACATTTTGAGGTGGTTAATCTAATACTGTGTGCAAAACAAGTATAAAATGAAGACTTACATATTCACAGTGCTTTCTCTCACAGGCTGTGACCTCACAGCACTAAAAATACAAAAGTCACTATTCTCCACTGCACCAGTCACTATTTAATTCTGTGGCTCTCTGGTTTCACATAGATCTTTGCAGTGCATTAACTAATAGAGGTTTCATAGTATACTATTTGTATTTCCCACTGAGTAACAACTTTTATTTATTTATTATTAATTAGCTGTACCCGGCCACGCATTGCTGTGGCTCAGTCTGGTTAAATGGAAGAGAAAGAAAAGAGTAAGCGCACATATGTTTAATTTCACAATGCTTGAGGGCACACAATATGTTTTTGTGACTATTGTCACGTTGTGTATATATAAACACGTGCTAATGTTGCAAAGTGAACCAACTCCTCCCCGCTCCCTCCACCCACTTCCCGGTCTGCCATCCTGACATCCTGACACCAACTGTTCATCCTAATATATGTAGACTCTTGTCTCTATGCGTCCTTTCTTAATGTTAGAAAGTGAACCAACTCCTCCCCCCTCCCTTCACCCACTTCCCGGTCTGCCATCCTGACACCAACTGTCCATCCTAATATATGTAGACTATTGTTTCTATGTGTCCCTTGTAGTTGTTGCGCAGCAACCAAATCGATAGGGTCTGTTCGGCCTTTCGATTAAAAACACGCGCGTATTGGACACGGGCATATTCAAATTCAACGTTGTGTATATATAAACATGCGATAATGTTGTAAACTGAACCAACTCCTCCCCCCTCCCGCCACCCCCTTCCTGGTCTGCCATCCTGACACCAACTGCCCATCCTAATATATGTAGACTATTGTCTCTATGCGTCCTTTCTTAATGTTGCAAAGTGAAACAACTCCTCCCCCTCCTTTCACCCACTTCCCGGTCTGCCATCCTGTCACCAACTGTCCATCCTAATATATGTAGACTATTGTCTCTATGCGTCCCTTGTAGTTTTTGCGCAGCAACCAAATCGATAGGGTTTGTTCAGCCTTTCGATTAAAAACATGCGCGTATTGGACACACGCGTATTCTAATCCCATGTTGTGTATATATAAACACGCGCTTAGTTGAATCCAAAGTTGTGTCAAAATTTCAAATCGATCGGTGAAGAACTTTCGGCGATTTAAGATTTTGATCAAAGGAACATTGACATTTTTATGTGTCTGTTCGGGCTTTCGATTAAAAACATCCACATATTCGAGATACAAGTATTGGAATCGAACGTTGTGTATATAAAAACACCCCCCTATTCGAATCCAACATTGTGTCAAAATTTCAAAGCAATCGGTGAGGATTTTTCGGAGATTTGCGATTTTGAACA
Source organism: Lissotriton helveticus (assembly GCF_964261635.1). Classification (NCBI taxonomy): domain Eukaryota; kingdom Metazoa; phylum Chordata; class Amphibia; order Caudata; family Salamandridae; genus Lissotriton; species Lissotriton helveticus. The sequence goes on along the minus strand of NC_136068.1, from coordinate 1,517,240,556 downwards.
AATGAACATTTACATTTTCATTTATATAAGATTGAAGTTGCCCGTTATTTTAATTGTAGCTACGGTGAAAGACCAAAACGCATACAAAATATTTTGTTTTTAGCCACACCTTTGAACCAGTCCCCATGTTCAGACTCTCAAGGTCCTCCAGCCCCCCAAAACATGTCTGAAGTCAACAACAGCAGCTAACTAATATAACCAGGATTCAGTTATTGCTGAAATAGAAGCATTTACTTTAATACTGTTAAAAAAAAAACTTTTTAGACCTTACAGTTCATCATTAATGATTGTAACTTTTAATTATGATGAATGATGTTGAGCTACCTCCAGTGACATGCAGCTGTAAATGCCAAGCCATCAGCATCCCATGAAATATCGTATGGTTTTCCTCAGATGCTGTGCAATTAAGTTGCAGCCCATGTATTACAGCTAATATTCCAAAGGCCACTGAGATTATGTGATTGCGCGGCAGCAGCAATTTTAGCATAATTATAGATTTGCTGTATTTGCCACATAATCCAACATCTGCCGCATAATCTTCAGATTTTAACAAAAAAATCTTTTTTACTCATAAGCTTCAAATATTACTAAACAGCAGCAACATGTGTTGCAGCTCAGTAGAAGGCCCTTTGTAAAGCTACACTGGTCACCTTTTTGTTGCTTATTGGTATATTATTGCTATATATGGGTGTTAAACTGGTACTAATGAGATGCAACCACAGATTGACTGGTTCACTGGAGAACATGTATGGTTGTCAATAATGAGTACCATGTTCTAGAAATGTTTGTCACAAGGGGGTCCTTATGCCTAAAAGATTTTAACGGGGGTTCTCGGCATCAAAAAGTGTGAAGACCACTGATGTACGGTAGGATTTTTGGGGGCAGTGACGTTTATTTATTTATTGTTTTTAAGAGATGCAGTGATCGGTTTTGACTGCGGCAAGAAAGAAATATGATAGCATTATTCTGTTTCCTTCTATTAATCATTGCAGTGTCCATATTTTACTCAAGAATCACAATGCTTCAAAAAATATTGAAACCGCATTCTTGTCTCTTTAGGTATGCATAAGTGGCGAAAGTATTCGAGATCTGTTACCACAATTTTCTTGGGGGATCAGGGTTGTCATGTTCTGAGGTTGGACACACATTTGTTATCCTGTAGAGTTAGCGAAACAGTTGGTGTACTGCAGGCTAGCAGGTATTGGCTAACATATCCTATGGGGTGATCAAAATCAGTCTCACACCAGTCCAATGTGTATGTTGTCCAACAAAATCACTGTTTTACTTGAGAAAGTACACGCAGTACAACACGGCGCCACCAACGTTCAAGGTTAGGCTCTTATTTAATCAATTGCCTTAGTAGTTTTCTTTTGACCCCTACTCACCTCTTAACCAGAGACATCCATGGTATTAGGAAAATAATTCTCCTCAGCTGAGTAGGTACCCCATATATTGGTTGTAGGTTGTTCATGCTTGAACCTTTCAAAGGATCTCCCCATAGATGCATTCTCTAAATTCCACATAATCTGATGGGAAAAGGAGTGGCACTAGACATAGCTGACAACTGTAGGCATGCAACTGTAGGAAGCTTCTACAGCATGCTCTCACACTTATGGGTGGGGGCATTACCTTTGTGGTTGAGGCCCATGAAGCATTCAGGTCAGAAGTGTTCTATTCATGGGTTACATTCCCAGCAGCAAACAAACACCCAAAGTTGTTTCACACTTACACTACAACTGACATATTAAATAACTATATGGCTTATGAAGCACTAGAAATACCATTAACATACCAAGAACAACAAAAGAAATTGAAGGCACCCTACCACACACTACAAAATAATTTAGTCTAGGTTCCCTTAGTAATGAGGGAGTCATGGCCAGTCTTAGCCGGCTACACACCACATCCAAACGTAGCTAATATGAAAGCAGCACTATTATGTAGATTATATTGCAGTTTAGTCAGAATATACAGGAGTCTGACACAGTTTGTTAAGGGAAGAACGACAATAAATGTGAGGGCTCTTCAAGCTGCATAACTACAATTGGCTACACCAGGCATAAGCCCACAAGCAATCAATGCAGTCATGGGTGAAGTTTCCAACAGGCGGGAGGAAATTCCGTTCTGGATTGCACAAATAAACAAGACATCTTTAAGCAGGAAAAACACAGAATTCTTACAATTTGCTTGCCAATAGGGATGGCTCTCCTGGTAGGAGACTACGCCACTTGAGGCACAGTTTTTGCTGTAGTATATATCAGAACCCATGGTACATCATCAGTACCTGTTTTGACAGAGGTGCTTAAACAGATTCAAAATGAGGAAGGGGCAGCCCCTGCCCTGGATCTGGGGATGAAACTGATGGGCAACTTTGCCACAGTATCTGCCATAATGATGAGTAACATTAAAGGGGAAGTAGCAATGTTGTTGGTATGCCATCAACTAACTTCGTTGACCCCTAGAGAACAGGAGCAAGAGTTGACTAAAATTATTGAGGAAACCTATGCAACAATAGGAAGAGATAATTTGGGAGCCAGAGCTAGCAAACCACAAATTAAGAGTAATTCTGAAAAGGATAACTCAAATCAAGCACCCAAGTCTTCCAAGAAGGAGTGGGATAATAATCAACAGGAGGTAACTGAGAAGTGCTATAACTTGTGTAACCATGAGAAAATTAAGATGCCTGACAGGTATGGATACTCATACACTTTCATCTCGTTCCTTTTAGGATTCATCTGCATAATGCTTGGAGAGAGGAGGACGGTCAGAGCACAGATCAGAGGAGTGTGTGACACCAAAGAAGGACTCAAAACGCTCTACATAAAAAAACAAGCATTTGTAATGCACTAGGTCTCGCATTTACGTGAGTTTAAGCTATTGCCATTGTAAATCACAATGCCTTTTATTTATGTTTTAAAAACAAAAACAAAAATAAAAGGCATTGTCATTTGCAATGTCAATAGCTCAAATTCGCGTAAATGCGAGACCTATTGCATTGCAAATGCTTTTTTTTATCCTCTTTACTTTCTTGAGCTTTCGTCCTTCCTTTAGTTATACACTTTCTCCGGATCCAAGGGGAAGGAGGTCAGCCAGGATGTTCTCATGCCTACATCCCTTGCCCGACCCGCACTTGATTTTACCAGCCATTATTTTTGCCCAGAAAATTCGGGGACAGGGTACCCACACTGGGATGCCACTGTGCAGGATCTCTGCACTCGGGCCCAAGATTATTCTGCATAAGCAGTATCGATAACACGTTCATGCTATTGCTGATGGGCTCGGGACACTGTTGTGAGACCCACCCAGTTCATCCAGCAGTTACAGAGTTGGTCACCAATAGGTTAGTCGGGCACTACTAAGGAGGTCACCCAGCTCTAAGGATTCTCTTCATCAGGTTCTGGATGTTAGTAGCGGGTGAGTGGTGGTTTTCTCGCAGTGCTGCTGCACACACACACACCTGCCCCTCGGCGTATTTTGGATTCCTCAGAAGCCCTCTGTGTGTCATTGGAATGCGCTGTCTTCACAGATGCTGTGTCTTTGTTCACCAGTAGGACTACTTACTGTCCCTTGATGTCAGCGTGTGTGCTCAGGCTTGCAAGCTAGATTCTCCCCAACCCTGATTTCTTTCTGTATTTACCCAGGACAGCATTCACTTTACCCTCTCATCTGTCCCACGCTCTTTCCGCATTTGTCTGTGTGACTGGGACTACAGCAGCCCCCCTGCTCTTTCCTGGTTGCCCTGTCACTGTTCTTGAGGATGCTGGGCCCCTCCCCAGGCTGTCAGGGAGCTCACGCCTGCAGCGTCCCCCCTCGCCTGCCTTTCTCTGGCTGTCACTGAGCTCGGTGTTGTATCCTCGTGCATGTAAATGTTCACTCCGCCGCATGCACTGGAATGTGGAATCCTATGCCTAGGCATTCCAATGATTCCTGTGCAGCGGTTGGCGTGGGCTCAACAAGAAATCAGATTTGCTCTTCAATAAATCCTTTATCAATAATATATCCTGAGAAGACTACTCATTTATGTCCGGATACATCACTGGCGACTTGGAGGAAACGAACCTACGCGACCTAATGAGCCCACAGCCCCGGTAACTCCGGACCAAGATTACCGTTGGCATCGTCACATGCTGAAGATCCTTCTTCACTTGAGCGGAGCGCTCGTCATGAATTCAGGCACACTCTGCTGAAAATCCCGTTCTCCTACGAGCAAGCGGTGAGACTGCTCTTAATTTTATCCTTTTTTATGTGTATTCCGCTTTGCCTACGCGCGCGAGTTGACGCATGCGCACCATCATGCGCTCAGAACACTGATCACAGCGAGAGGAAACAGCAGCGGCAACGTCAGCACAAGCAAGCGGCGCCAACACAGGAAATTGTAAAGCTGATTACTCATCCGCCTTTGTGACGTCACAAAGCCCTCTTTCAGGAAAATTCAACCTTTGAGCCTGCAAAAGACTTCAAATATGTCACAATGACTCTCACTTAAAAAAAAAAAAAAAAAAATGTTTTACTAGTCAAGAACTCATATCACAGTGGTTTATGACATCACTGCCTCAGTCCAAAAACACATTTTATTAACATCAAATTAATATTTCACCATTTTATTCATATTTCATAAATCAGATCTGAATTCATGGAGGGTTTCAATGCTCCTCCTCCATTTTTGGCAAGTCCTGGCGAACCACCCTTAGAATGGAAACAGTGGCGCGAAGGTTTTGAAGCATACCTAGAGGCCATTGGGGGTGAGAATTATACCGACAAACGCAAACTTGCCATCCTCAAACATTCGCTAGGTGCAGAAGGAAGACAGGTGCTCTCTCATCTTCCTCCCCTGAATTTAGATAATTCCTCCGAAGATGAAGCCGACGTTTATGAAAATGCTATTATGCAACTTGATAGACAATTTATCAAAAAGGTCAATGAGGTCGTGGCACGTCATAAATTTCTCAGTAGACAACAACTTCCCATTGAACCAATTGATTCATTTGTCAAAGATTTGAGGATTTTGGCTGCCAAGTGCAACTACCAACAATTTCACGATCAAATGGTAAGAGACCAGCTCGTACATAACGTCTCGGACGTGAAACTCCAAGAGAAATTGCTCGATGCAAAAGATTTATCACTCTCTAAGGCACTCGACATTGCACACCGATTTGAAGATATGAAGTTGGGAATCAAGGAATTATCCGATAAAAAGTCTAAAGAAGCTTCTTTGGAAAAACCCAATGTCTCGACCATTCAAAATGTCAAAAAAATCCATCTGAATTTCCTTCCAACAAACCAACGTTTCCTTCTACCTCACATCAAAATATCAGAAAAGAAGTGGTTTGTTTCAAATGTGGTTTTCCAGGCCACGTGGCTACAGACAAGAGATGCCCCGCCATAGGACAATTTTGCAACTACTGTAAGTCTAGAGGTCATTTCGCTAGAATGTGCAAAAATCGCAACAGACCAAGATACTCTAATCCAAACTCTAGACGTCCTAGATTCTCGGAGGTTCAACCAGTAGACATTGATGACGACGAGTACGATGATGTTTGCACCATCTATGAAGTTGGAGAAGAAAAAAAGGACTCACCTTTCTGCATGCTCCAAATTGGATCCAAATCTATAAAAGTTATGGCAGACTCTGGTGCTAAGTACACTTTAATTGGAGATGATGTGTTGTTAAAAGAATTTCCTGATGTCATATCTTTATTCCCCTCTGACATAAAATTAAGGGGATATGGTAAAAAACCCATTGAGGTATTTGGGTACTTTCCCTCCACTTTGTCATTTAAAGGCAAATCAATACATGCTAAGGTATATGTTGCCAAAGATGGGTCATGCCTATTGGGTTGGCCACAACAAAGAGAATTAATGATGAAACTTGATCCCAATCATCCGGATCAAGTGTTGGGATATTCCGATTTCATTAATTCAGTTGATGGTACCTCTGACGACAAATGGGAAACTATGTTTCCACAAGTCTTTTCCCCCAATTTGGGTTTGCTCAAAAATTTTAAACACAAAATCATCCTCAAACATAATGCCATTCCCAAAGTACACAAAGTACGCAACATACCTTTAGCATTATGTGAATCTGTAAAAAAAGAACTTCAGAGATTATGTGATTTAGATGTAATTGAGGAAATCGAATCCTCGGAGTGGCTTTCACCTGTAGTCGTTGCGCACAAACCAAATGGGAAAATTCGTCTTTGTGTGGATATGCGCGATTTAAATTCCAATGTGTGGGTTGATAGACATCCTCTACCCAATATTGGAGAGATGTTCTCTAAACTTAAGGATGCATCTATTTTCACCACATTGGATTTATCCAACGCATACCATCAGATAGCCCTTCATGATGATAGTAAACATCTGACTTCGTTCATAACCACTGAGGGTGCTTACAGATATAAAAGAATGCCTTTCGGATTAGTATCCGCGTCCTCAGTGTTTCAACGAGTAATGCACAACATGTTTAAAAATATCTCTAATGTTTTATAGTTTCAGGACGACATCTTGGTTTTTGGCAAAGACGAATGCGAACACTCTGAAATTTTATTTAAAGTTCTGTCCATTTTACAAGACAATGGTCTTACTTTGACCAAAGAAAAATGCAAATTTGAAAAAAACTCTGTAGACTACCTGGGCCATTCCATCAGTAAAAAGGGCATCTCTCCCAAATCTAGCTTAATTAAGGCAATAGAAAATGCACCCGAACCTGCCAACAAAGATCAACTTAGATCTTTCCTCGGCTTAGCTGAGTATTATGCCAAGTTCATTCCTACATTCTCTGATAAAACGTCTCACTTACGTAAGTTGATGAAAAACCAACAACAATTTATTTGGGATGACCATTGCAAATGTCAATTTAATTTTATAAAAAAATTTATTATTTCTGCTCCCGCCTTATCCCCGTTTGACACCAATTGTAAATCATTTATTGTCACAGATGCAAGTAACGTTGGCATTGGGGCAGTTCTGATGCAGAAGCAAAACGGTGTTCTGGTCACAATTGCTTTCGCATCAAGACCGTTACGGGGTGCTGAATCGAAGTATTCCACTCTTGAAAAAGAAGCATTAGCTTGCTGGTGGGGTATAGAGTACTTTCGCAGATATGTATACGGCACAGATTTTGTTGTACGATCTGACCATCACCCCCTTGTAGACCTTTTTACAACCAAGGGATGTAGTAAAGCCACTTCCAGAATTGCAAGATGGCAGTACAAATTACAGGATTTTCATTTCTCTGTTGAATATATTCCCGGTGCAAAGAATATTCTAGCTGACTTTCTTTCTAGATTACCTGTAGAAGATGATAATCTTGTTGCTCCTGATAATGATCCTGACAAAGTGGTATCAATTTGCGAAGTTTCTAATGGGTGCATCCGTGAAGAAGATTGGATTTTGGCTTGTAATAGTGTTCTTGACTACTTGGATGTTTTATCTTTTATCAAAAATGGTTGGCCTTCCAAGAACAGTTTATCCCCCAATGTATTACCGTACTTTCATGTGGCTCAAGAATTATCCATCCAGGGTGAAATTTTATTGAGGGGTTTGCTTTTGGTAGTGCCGCACAACTTGAGGAACACCATCCTAGACATGGCACATGAGGGTCATCCTGGCATGTCCAGCATGAAGAGGAGAATAAGGAGTGAATTTTGGTGGCCTGGAGTCGACAGGTTGATTGAGGAAAAAGTAAGATCTTGCGTTGAATGTTGTGTGAGCGATAAATCACAGAAACCCATAAAATATCAGCATGATTCTGTCTCGAGACCTTCAAAACCCTGGGAGTGTGTTTCGGTAGATATTGCTGGTCCGATGTCTTTAGGTCACAGTCCGGTTTATGCTATAGTGTTGATAGACCAGTTCTCCAGTTGGCCAGAAGTGAAATTTGTACCCCATGTATCTTCTAGAGTAGTTATCGAATTTTTAAAATCAGTCTTTGAAAAAGAAAGTTTCCCTACTTCCATCTTGTCTGATAATGGCACACAGTTCACTTCTACAGAGATGAAAACTTTTTGCAGCAACCATGGCATTTTACACAAACGTTCTTCAGTATATTATCCCCAAGGTAACGGCATGGTAGAAAGGTGGATCAGGGTGCTCAAGGAGGGTTTACAACTTGCTGTGTGCAATGGTGAGAATTGCTACGAGGCTGTTAGGAAGCTTTTATGGAGTTATCGGAACACTCCTAAGTCTGATGGTGATCTGTCTCCTTTTGAAAAAATGAGGGGGAGGAAAGGTGTGTGTAACTTAAGCCAACCCTGGATGTGGAATCTAGTAGAAGATAAGCGTCTCAGACGTTGTCCACCGGTGGTGCCTGCGTCTTCCAACAATCCATGCAAGGTTGGTGATTGGGTACGAGTGAGGAAATCTGGCTTTCTTAGATCTGGTGTATCACATTTTTCTGACCCATTATTAGTAGTTAGAGTAGGTAGGCAAGTTGTAGAGTTATCTGACGGAAATGTTTGGAGTCTTTCCAAGGTTGTCAGAGTTCCGCCTCACCTAAGTAGTTCCTTCCCTCCTAATCAACCAGGGACCTCATTTCCTTTTCCCAGTTCATATCGCCATCCTGTTTCCTCTCATACTCATCAGCCTGTTCCCAATTACACCCGAGGTATGAGTTCTCCCCGTCTGAGGAGACCTCCTTTTTGGCACAAAGATTACAATGTTGATGTATGATTTCCTACCAACAAACTACTATGTAATTTTCTTTCGTTAATGGCTGGTCATCAAATTGTTATCAATTTATTCTTTCACAGTTTGCTTAAATGAATCTTATATTGTGATTAATTCTTTTCTTTTCTAGAAAGGGGGATGTGTTGTATCCTCGTGCATGTAAATGTTCACTCCGCCGCATGCACTGGAATGTGGAATCCTATGCCTAGGCATTCCAATGATTCCTGTGCAGCGGTTGGCGTGGGCTCAACAAGAAATCAGATTTGCTCTTCAATAAATCCTTTATCAATAATATATCCTGAGAAGACTACTCATTTATGTCCGGATACATCACTCGGCATAGCTGAACTACAGCTCTTCTCACCTTTTTCCTAGTTGCCCTGTATGTGAGCTCAAACATGCAGCGCCCCCCTTTTCTTGCCCTCCCTCGTCCCGGCCGTTCTTGCTACCCTGCTATTTGGAGACTGTGACCCGCATTCTCTCGGATCACGAGTCTGCCTTGGTACTTAAGCGCTGCTACTGCTCCTCGGCACGATTCCCTTTTCCTTCCATGTCGCACTTCGTGCCCCTAATGACAGATACAGCCCGACGAGCCCAGCAGCCTATAAAGATGTGCATGGGAAGAAAAAACAAGCCTTTGCAATGCAATAGGACTTGCATTTACTTGAGACCTATTGCATTGCAAACTAAAGTGCGGGCAGACAACAAGGCACGACTTGGGGGGGGGCGAGCGAGAAGGCATCAGACTATGGGAGGAGGGGCATGGGAAGAAAGTTGTCTGTGCAGTAAAGGGGCTTGTAGCCATGAAAGGAGACAAATGAAGACATGGCCGTCATAAAGAGGGACTAACAAGCCTACAACCAATCGGAAGGCAGCATTTAAAACACAAGCCAATGAAAATGATGGGCGGAGAGTTGGCGGAGCTTCCACGAAGCTTCCATGCTGTACTGAATACTGCATGCCTCGCAAAGCGTGCAGCGCATGCGCTGCAACGCTAGGCTTGACCTAAAAAAGGAAGATAACCCTAAATAGTCAAAGCCTCAATTCAAAAAGAAGAAGCTAGCTGGACTCACAGTCAAGCATGCCATGGATATTCAGGACACTGCTTCTGAGCGGGGAATGGGCTCTGACCATGCTGAACAGCGCAGCAGAAGCCATGATAGTTCACCGGAACCTGATGGATTGTCTGGTGGCAGTAACATTGAGTGACTATATCCATGTGGAAACAAATGGGGGAGAAGAAGAGGAAGAGGTCAGGGCATAGAAGAAAAGCCAGACAAACAGAGGCAGAGGAAGAAGGAATTCCAGAGGGCGCATGGGAAGCATTGCAACTCGCTCAACCATAGCCCTATTATGTATGATGCTGAGGTAAACCGCACCATTGTGAATCTCACATCTAGACCTCTGAGTGACTTAGAAACTAGGGGGCAGATTTATGATAACTGGCGCATCCCCGGGGATGCGCCAGTTATTTTGCGCCGCTGCTCCGCCACCCATGGTGCGCCGCATTTAAAATGCGGCGCACCATGGGGCAAAAGCGGCACAGATGCGTGACGCATCTGTGCCGTAAAGGTGGCACATTGCTGGAGTTGCGTCGCAAGCGCGACGCAGCTCCAGCAAGGCTCGGGGGTGCCCCATCTTTACAATGCTGCATCAAGACCTACGCCTGCTTCAAGCAGGCGCAGGGTTTTGACGCAGCATTGGCCTGAAAGCGACTGAGTGAAATCTTATAGATTTCACTCAGCCACTTTTGCGAGGCGCACCTGCCCCGGAACGCCCACTCTGCGCCGGAACGCCCACAAGTGGCGCAGGGCTTTACAACGTGACGCATCTGTCTATCTGCCTAGATGCGTCACGTTGTAAATGGGTCGTAGGGATGCGCCACGTTTACGCCGCAGTTGCGTGATGCAAACGTGGCGCATTCCCAACATAAATCTGCCCCTTGAACTCTATGTCTAGGACTTTCCTTTTGCCCCACTGAACCCCTGAAGTATGTCAACACCCGGATTTACCTTTTTAAGTTTTGCCGTAAGCTTACATTTAAAAAAATGGCATCAACTTAAACCCAACACCAGCAGAGAACCCTGTGTCAACCCTACCCCTAATGATGAACTGAATATCAGTGATGTCAATACCCTTATAGCATTACACAAACTGGGTAACGAAGGGGCAACTGATAACCATGATGTGTATCAGACGCTGAGAGACTTTGAAATCAGCTATGACAAGGCGTCCAACACCAAATTTAAACCTAAGTCCACGTTTTTACCTGCCATGCCGCATGATAACATTGATACGTTTCAAGACATTGTGTCAGATCAATTGCTGAAATGTAAACAAAAAGTTTGGTTTACGAAATCAGTACCTATATCATTCAATCTCACAATAGCACAAAAGAATGCAATCACCAATTTAGCCACTGATAGCTTCATCGTTGTCAGGCCGGCTGACAAGGGTGGGAATATGGTTATCATGAGTAAGGAGATGTACATAGCGGAAGCCAACCGCCTACTTAATGACCCTCTGTTTTACACCCTCACCAATAGAAATGAGTACACAAAGAGCATCATTAGCATATGGAACAATCTCACAAATTGGAGAGACAAGGGGTTACTAGAATTGGAAGAGTAGTGTTTTTTAAGAAAGATTTCCCCAAACTACCTGTTCTTTACCTCCTTCCAAAAAACCACAAGGATATCACCAATCCCCCGGGTTGGCCTATCGTCTCTTCCAGAGGTAGTACCTTGGAAAACTCGGCACACTGACCACTTTTTGAAATATCAGGTGGCGTTGGGGTGGAAAATCTTTTTCTAATCAGGCTTCCAAACTTTGGAACTCACTGCCTGCTGAACTTCGCTCACAAGCCTCCAAACTGAGTTTCAGAAAATCCCTGAAAACATGGCTGTTTTCCCTACCCTGATTTGCCTCACATCACCTTCTAATCTATAGCGCCAAGACGCCGCGGCATTCGAGCGCTTAATAAAAATTTCAGTCAGTCAGTCAGTTCTCCTAGACTCCTATGTGAGAGACACGAAGGACTTTCCCATCAAAATTCAGGGGGTGGCGTGGCAAGACGAATTTCTGCTCATTACCATGGATGTCAGCTCTCTACACACTATCACCGAGCATGAATTAGGGATTCTGGCATGCAAGAAATACCTTTCTAAGAGATCCATTAAACGCCTAGAGCACACAGACATGATCATTGCCATGATCAGGTTGTCTCAACAATAACTTTTTTCTCTTTAATGGAGACATATACAGACAAACCCTCGGCACTGCCAAGGGGAGTTGTTTCGCTCCTAGTTTTGCGAACTTGTTCCTAGGGGCTTGGGAGGAGGAGTTAAGGAAAGACATGAACTTCAGAAGTGACTTTGACAAAGTCATTCTATGGCTGAGGTACATGGACAACCTCTTCCTGATTTGGAGAGGAGCCATTTCCAAAGCTAACAATTTCATACACAGACTGAATAACAACAATCACAATTTAGTATTGACCAGTAACATCAGCGACAGTGCAGTGGAATTCCTAGACATCAAGGTAGAAATCAAAAACAACATCTTACACCGTAGCCTTTTTAGGAAAGCCACTGCCTGGTACAGTCTGCTCCATGCCATGAGCAGCCATTCCGACAGGCTCATAGGCTTCCCTATGGGGAACTCGTTAGAGCTAAACGCAACACCAGCTCAGAGGAGTCCTTTATCAGGGAACAAGTTATCATGTTAACTAGATTTGCCGAGAGAGGATTTCCCAGATGGGTCTTACGTAGGGCAATAGAGAAGGTCAAAACTACCATCCCAGAAACTAATGACAACAAAGGAGACTGCAATGACACTGACAACATCACCTCACATACAATGATGGGTCAAAGGAAGCATAACATATCCTCACCAAAAACTGGGACATGTTAAAGAGAAGATTCCATCATAGGTACCACCATCCAAGATAGACCATGCATTACATAAAGAAAGGGGCGCAGCATGAGAGACATTCTGGTGCATAGCGATATTACCACCAAAGAGGAAAGAGGCATCAATCTGCAGGGCTTCTTCCCATGCGGACACTGCAAAGCCTGTCGTGGCAGCCGCATGCGGAAGAAATATCTCAACACCAACAGCAACCGCCTACACCGATCTGCCAATTCCTCACATGCAGCTCATCTTTTGTCGTGTATGCCTTAGAGTGCCCGTGCAACCTACGCTATCTGGGAAGTACCACGCATGTGGCCAAGAAGCATGTTATGGAACTTATGAGTGCCATCTCCAACAAAGATTCATTCTAACCTATAGCCAGGCACTTTGAGACACACCACTACTCTGATAGTGCAAAACTACAGTACTTCATTATTGAACAAATAGAAAGCAATCACAGAGGGGTCAATTGTGAAATCCAGTTGTGGAAGCGTGAATCCAGATGTATCATTTAGTTGGGTACACCCTACCCCAAGGGACACAGCTTTGACGAGGAGATTGCAATACACCTACATGAGGAATAAGGTTGTAATACAATACTGAGCCAACTGTATACACAAATGTAACTGTGGATGCCTTGTGCTGTTTATTATTGTGCATTATTTGTCACTGAGTCTGTGGTCTTAAGATTTTAACTTTCTATCCTTTCTCTTCACAGGAGGAAAGGAAGGGACATACCAGGTGGAATCGGTAGAACACAGGAGTCCATACCCTTTTCTTTGTGGCATCACTCTCCTGATGCTTTAATCACCGCAGTTAAGACTTTGTCTTTTTAACTTTTCTTTCATGTTGTGTACATTCTGTCCATCACGATTCACATGCTGTCACATTGGTTTTCCATGCCTCATTCTACACAGCTGCCTTGCACAGATTTTCCCACTTGGGGAATGCATTTTGAGATTCTGCTTTGTCGGTTCCTATTTTTGCACTTTGCAGTTTACATTAACACACTGCTGATATACAACCTGGCCAGTTGATCTATCTCACATGTGGGTCACTGACCGTTTTTTCGCCCATGGCTTAACCTGTCCTCATGCAGGACACTTAGACGTTCCAAGATGGCGACCGTATTAGGTTGTGCTATATCTCCCTTTCTGGGACCGTACAACGTGCAGACACCAGCATTTGGCCATTAACCTTTGCTATTTATGCCTAATGTGTCATATATATGTATTTTGTTTCTGTGCTAGTTCATCGTACATGTGATTTAAAATTGAATTAACATATTACAACATGACGGCCATGCAACTTCGGCATTTACGCTGATCAGAGTATAACACATAGTCCTATCTCAGTTTCTTAAGCTGTGAATGCAATGAGAATGTTTTGAATTGTGCACTTCGTGTGATCAAGGCCGCTTGTTGGCCGAAATGTGTCAAGTTTGATTTATGATGGAATAAATCAACTTATTCCCAAACCTTGGTGTGGTCTCTGAGAGTGGGATTGATTGACTCTGTACACTATTGGATTATTGGCTGCTCCGCTGACTTTCGCGCCACTTCCCGCGAGACTTCCACAGACGCCTCTTTCCAACGGTTTGTACCGAGGAGGAATCCGGAGCAAACCGTTGGAACGAGGCGTCTTTGGGAGGCTGTAAGCCAAAATGCATTTTCTAATGAGATTGGTATCTTCCTGAGGCGGAAAGCCGGGAAGCCAGGTTTATGATTTTTAAAATTGCGTATTTTGCACACTGTTTTTAAAAGTACTTTTCTGCCTACATATCGGCAAACATCACCTGCGCTCAGCACTTCGCCCCCTTTGTAGCCGATTTAGCGCTGCAGCGGGGTTCAGTTAAAATCAAGGCCGCCATCTTGGGAGGAGCACCTGGGTACAGGTCCAGTTTCTCTGCCCCTCCCGCTCTCGCCACCATAAAATGACTACCCCTCTGCGACCGCGCAGCGGGCCCGCCGCCGGTGCACCGAAGGCGCGCCAAAGCAAGCCCGACTGCGCCTGTCCGTGCGAGACCGGCGCAAGGGGCAAGGAATTAGGGCCAAAATCTAACGTATTCTGCAAGGGAATTAAAAGCATTACACTCCCCTCACATTTTTGTTTCCCCCTCGCTCCTCACTCACTTCGTCGCATTTTTATTAACGGCATTTCTCGGCTCCCAGCACCGGATTCCAGCATTGTCCTAGGAAAGGCTTCACCCATAGCGACTGATCCAACCATTAAACCCCAACAGGTACTCCGATGCGCCTATCTAAACACTCGTTCATTGGTAAAGCACCAATTGGATATCTTTTTATTACTAGCCACGGATAAACCAGATATTCTACTAATTACAGAAACCTGGCTGACTCAAGATTCTCTACCGGATATTCTGGCTGCACTTCCCTCTGAGTATTATATATTAGTAGCCAACCGTCCTCCTGGAAAATGGCTTAACCTGTCCTCATGCAGGACACTTAGACGTTCCAAGATGGCGACCGTATTAGGTTGTGCTATATCTCCCTTTCTGGGACCGTACAACGTGCAGACACCAGCATTTGGCCATTAACCTTTGCTATTTATGCCTAATGTGTCATATATATGTATTTTGTTTCTGTGCTAGTTGATCGTACATGTGATTTAAAATTGAATTAACATATTACAACATGGCGGCCATGCAACTTCGGCATTTACGCTGATCAGAGTATAACACATAGTCCTATCTCAGTTTCTTAAGCTGTGAATGCAATGAGAATGTTTTGAACTGTGCACTTCGTGTGATCAAGGCCGCTTGTTGGCCGAAATGTGTCAAGTTTGATTTATGATGGAATAAATCAACTTATTCCCAAACCTTGGTGTGGTCTCTGAGAGTGGGATTGATTAACTCTGTACACTATTGGATTATTGGCTGCTCCGCTGACTTTCGCGCCACTTCCGGCGAGACTTCCACAGACGCCTCTTTCCAACGGTTTGCTCCGAGGAGGAATCCGGAGCAAACCGTTGGAACGAGGCGTCTTTGGGAGGCTGTAAGCCAAAATGCATTTTCTAATGAGATTGGTATCTTCCTGAGGCGGAAAGCCGGGAAGCCAGGTTTATGATTTTTAAAATTGCGTATTTTGCACACTGTTTTTAAAAGTACTTTTCTGCCTACATATCGGCAAACATCACCTGCGCTCAGCACTTCGCCCCCTTTGTAGCCGATTTAGCGCTGCAGCGGGGTTCAGTTAAAATCAAGGCCGCCATCTTGGGAGGAGCACCTGGGTACAGGTCCAGTTTCTCTGCCCCTCCCGCTCTCGCCACCATAAAATGACTACCCCTCTGCGCCCGCGCAGCGGGCGCGCCGCCGGTGCACCGAAGGCGCGCCAAAGCAAGCCCGACTGCGCCTGTCCGTGCGAGACCGGCGCAAGGGGCAAGGAATTAGGGCCAAAATCTAACGTATTCTGCAAGGGAATTAAAAGCATTACACTCCCCTCACATTTTTGTTTCCCCCTCGCTCCTCACTCACTTCGTCGCATTTTTATTAACGGCATTTCTCGGCTCCCAGCACCGGATTCCAGCATTGTCCTAGGAAAGGCTTCACCCAGGTACTCCGATGCACCTATCTAAACACTCGTTCATTGGTAAAGCACCAATTGGATATCTTTT
Organism: Lissotriton helveticus; assembly: GCF_964261635.1. NCBI lineage: Eukaryota > Metazoa > Chordata > Amphibia > Caudata > Salamandridae > Lissotriton > Lissotriton helveticus. The sequence continues at coordinate 1,517,224,344 of NC_136068.1, read as the reverse complement.
TATTACTAGCCACGGATAAACCAGATATTCTACTAATTACAGAAACCTGGCTGACTCAAGATTCTCTACCGGATATTCTGGCTGCACTTCCCTCTGAGTATTATATATTAGTAGCCAACCGTCCTCCTGGAAAATGGCTTAACCTGTCCTCATGCAGGACACTTAGACGTTCCAAGATGGCGACCGTATTAGGTTGTGCTATATCTCCCTTTCTGGGACCGTACAACGTGCAGACACCAGCATTTGGCCATTAACCTTTGCTATTTATGCCTAATGTGTCATATATATGTATTTTGTTTCTGTGCTAGTTGATCGTACATGTGATTTAAAATTGAATTAACATATTACAACATGGCGGCCATGCAACTTCGGCATTTACGCTGATCAGAGTATAACACATAGTCCTATCTCAGTTTCTTAAGCTGTGAATGCAATGAGAATGTTTTGAACTGTGCACTTCGTGTGATCAAGGCCGCTTGTTGGCCGAAATGTGTCAAGTTTGATTTATGATGGAATAAATCAACTTATTCCCAAACCTTGGTGTGGTCTCTGAGAGTGGGATTGATTAACTCTGTACACTATTGGATTATTGGCTGCTCCGCTGACTTTCGCGCCACTTCCCGCGAGACTTCCACAGACGCCTCTTTCCAACGGTTTGCTCCGAGGAGGAATCCGGAGCAAACCGTTGGAACGAGGCGTCTTTGGGAGGCTGTAAGCCAAAATGCATTTTCTAATGAGATTGGTATCTTCCTGAGGCGGAAAGCCGGGAAGCCAGGTTTATGATTTTTAAAATTGCGTATTTTGCACACTGTTTTTAAAAGTACTTTTCTGCCTACATATCGGCAAACATCACCTGCGCTCAGCACTTCGCCCCCTTTGTAGCCGATTTAGCGCTGCAGCGGGGTTCAGTTAAAATCAAGGCCGCCATCTTGGGAGGAGCACCTGGGTACAGGTCCAGTTTATCTGCCCCTCCCGCTCTCGCCACCATAAAATGACTACCCCTCTGCGACCGCGCAGCGGGCCCGCCGCCGGTGCACCGAAAGCGCGCCAAAGCAAGCCCGACTGCGCCTGTCCGTGCGAGACCGGCACAAGGGGCAAGGAATTAGGGCCAAATTCTAACGTATTCTGCAAGGGAATTAAAAGCATTACACTCCCCTCACATTTTTGTTTCCCCCTCGCTCCTCACTCACTTCGTCGCATTTTTATTAACGGCATTTCTCGGCTCCCAGCACCGGATTCCAGCATTGTCCTAGGAAAGGCTTCACCCATAGCGACTGATCCAACCATTAAACCCCAACAGGTACTCCGATGCGCCTATCTAAACACTCGTTCATTGGTAAAGCACCAATTGGATATCTTTTTATTACTAGCCACGGATAAACCAGATATTCTACTAATTACAGAAACCTGGCTGACTCAAGATTCTCTACCGGATATTCTGGCTGCACTTCCCTCCGAGTATTATATATTAGTAGCCAACCGTCCTCATGGAAAATTGGGCGGCGGGGTGGCTGCCATCATCAACAAAAAACGTACATTTCGGGCCCTTACCCCTCTTGCCCTCATAGAGTCTGAGAATCTTGTCATCGAGCTAGATGCAGATAGTGGCGCTCTGGTTTTGGTACTAATCTATCGCCCCCCTCGTCCTCTGACCACATTCCCCATATCTTTAGGAGAACAGATAGCCTCCCTCGTAGTAAATTTCCCGAAAGTACTCCTAGTAGGGGACTTGAATTACTGGTTTAATCATGAAGCGGGTGGACCTCAGGCAGCCGAGCTTCAGGAACTGCTCGCGAACCTTAACTTGACCCAGCACATATTTGCTCCTACTCACGAAAGGGTTCACATACTGGACCAAATATGGTCACACAACTTATCACTCTCAATCCCTTCCATTTTTCCTTGTATCTGGTCTGACCATCATCTAATCCAGTTTACGACTACTTTGAATGGCCACATTAAATCTCCACCTAAACCGGGAGGTACAACCAGAAAATTGAATTCTGCCAACACGTCGGCCTTCATAGACACCTTGAAATCCAAACAACCTATATTAGGCAACGAAGTAGATACAATGGAAGGAAAGATCACAGACTGGTTATCTGAGGCGGCAGACATTCATGCCCCAGTGGTTAAATTCTCTCACGCTCGTAGTATAGAGGCCCATAAATGGTTTACCCCCGAACTGAGAAATTTGAAATTGGAACTTCGCCTGAAAGAAAGAACCTGGAGAACAAAATACTGCTCGCAAGATAGGTAAGAATATTTGATCGCCCGTAGAGAATATTTAAAAACTATCCTAAAAAGCAAAACCGAATACTTTTCCAGGAAAATATTACAGTCCCAAAACAAATCTAAGGATATTTTCAAAATAGTCAACGATCTCTGTAATAGTGACAGAACTGCTCCCACTCAGGCGCTTACCCAGGAGTTCTGTAATTCACTTAATACGTTTTTCATAGAGAAAATTGCAACCATAAAGAAGAGCATCCCTGAGTCTTCTGGCTCAGAGTATAGAGACGACGTATATTTTAATCCACACACTTTGGACACTCTCCCTCTCATTGACTCAAACTCATTCACGGCGCTTCTACCCCGGGTTAAATCTGGGTCCCCTAACGATTGCTGCCCTCCACATATTTTGAAAGAGGTCTGCTCAGCTTTGCCTCTGAGCATCCTTCCACTCTTGAATGAATCTCTTTCACAGGGCAAGGTCCCTGTCTCGTTTAAAAATTCCAGGCTCGTACCACTCTTGAAGAAGCCGGGTATAGACCCGCTAGATCCGGCAAACTATACACCCATCTCTTTGCTCCCCTTCCTGTCTAAACTCCTGGAGGCCCACGTGTCTAGCTGCCTCTTAAATTTTATAGAGCAAACTGACTACCTTGAACAGAATCAGGCTGGCTTCCGTCCCTCACACTCCACGGAAACGGTGATTCTTGCAGTCCAACACACCTTAAGAGCCAACGCAGATAAAGACATCCACCAGGCACTGGTACTCCTTGATTTGTCGGCCGCGTTCGACACGGTTGACTATAACATTTTGCTGAGCCGTGTCGAGCAGGTCGGCCTCAGGGGAACTGCGCTTGATTGGATTGCTTCCTTTATCTCTGATCGGTCACAGTCAGTGAGATTAGGCACATTCACAGCTCAGTATTTACCCTCTTTCTGTGGAGTGCCACAGGGATCGTCACTTTCACCACTCTTATTTAACTTATATTTGAGACCTCTGCTATATTCTTTGAAACATCGGAAAGTCACCATCTTCAATTATGCTGACGACTTGCAGTTAATTTTTCCCCTGAATACACCAGACTCTGTTGACGAGTTTCAGGCAACTATGTTGCATATACAAAGGTGGATGGACCTAAACCACCTCAAGCTCAACCCAGGCAAGACAGAATTAGTTTTGCCTGGGAAGAGCGACCTCAGTTGGGGCCCCCATTTTTGGCCATTACACCTGGGTGCTCCGCCCAAGGCTTCCCAGTCAGTCAAAAGCCTGGGGGTCATCCTTGAGGCTGACCTGTCACTCAGAAGTCAGGTGGGAGCTGTTGTATCATCCAGCTTCTTCCAACTACGAAAAATTAGGAAAATTGCCCACCTGCTCACCCATTCTGCACTTGTACAGGTAACAATAACCTTAGTGCTCTCACGCCTAGATTTCTCAAATGCTATTTATCTTGGGCTCCCATCTGGACTACTAAAACGACTCCAGATGGTGCAGAACCAGGCGGTCAGACTGATATGGAAACTCCCTAAATGGAAATCAGCCCGACCTGGTATGGAAAAACTTCATTGATTACCATTGGCCCAAAGGATCACCTTCAAAACTGGTTGCACAGTTTTCTAAGCATTGCAGGGCAAGGGCCCTAAATTCATTAGACAGTTGCTTACTGTCTATAAACCACAGCGCAACCTGCGATCGGTCCATCTTAACTTGGTCACCACACCTCGCTTTAAAAGGAAGAAGCATGGAGGATGTTGTTTTCGCTCTTGGCGGCCACTCTGTGGAACTCCATCCCTACTTCACTCAGGAACTGTGACAATCTTTTGATCTTACGAAAGTCCCTGAAAACGTGGTTATTCAAACAGGCATACGTTTAAGGAATGTATCAGGATTATTGACATTAGCGCCATGAAACCTAAGGGTGCACGTGCGCTTAATAAATAAATATTAACATAACATAACATAACATTATGCTGTATTTCCAAGTGAATAAAGGTTTCCTGAAATATTCCCTGCTTTGTCCTCGTGCTACTTACTTGTGAGTGGCTTTCTTCATATGTTTTCGCGTCTGCCAGAAGCGCGCAACGAGGACCCGTCCAACAAGTGTCCCGGGAGAATCCGGCAATGAACTGAAACGCATCAAGGTATTGATTCTGTCCAGGACCACCGTGAAAATTGGACCATCCCTGTCGTCGCTACCAGTTGGTGGCCTGTGGACCAGGGAAGTAAACTCGCTACAGTTTGTTTCACGGCCCGCTTTGTCCCATGATCGTGGTTTGGGCGTTGGGGATTCGAGGGAAGCCTGGACACAGCAAATTCACAGCAGGCACCAGCCACCACATGCCCCCCCCCACCACCCCCTACGAGGCATACACAGTGCTCATTTGGGCATAATTCCATCCTGCTGCCATCCAATACCAACATGGTGTATGCTGGGAACTGTATGCTCATACATGACAACAGTTGTCCCGATTGGAGCAGAATCAGCTGTTCTCCCATGAATGGGAGTGTCGCGAGGGAAACAGAGCAAACCGTTGGAAAGAGGCGTCTGAGGACAGCTGTAAGCTGAAAAGCATTATGCTGTATTTCCAAGTGATTAAAGGTTTCTCGAAATATTCCCTGCTGTGTCCTCGTGCTACTTACTTGTGAGAGGGTTTCTTCATATATATATATATATATATATATATATATATATATATATATATACCGCTTCTGCTCGACTCCCTGCCACTGGAATCAGAACAGGAACGGACACCTCTTAACTATGTGGGATTTCTTTATTTGAAAATGTGCCTAGCCGCCATGACGCGTTATAGCCCCTAGAGGCCTTGATCACATGACGTACCCATATTTCCCACACAATTTAAAGTGCCAGTGCAATAACAATGGAAAACAGACTGCCTGTTTGTTTCCTCATCAGCCTTATCAGTGTTACGTTTCAAGTTTACAGGGAATTAGATGTACAGTACTCTTTTGCATGTGCAAATTAGCGCCATGTGCAATTCATGTAATTTCACATTAGAATTAATGTGCAATTGGTAACCTTAATTTTGGCAAGAAGTGCAAAAATTGCAATACTGTCTGTTTAATACATACCGTCTATACAATTTACACATCGTTGATCAGGACCATTATAATAATTTTATACAAACTGTGCAAAAGTATTGGTATAAATACCTTGACCCTATTTTTATCAACCTGTGCAAACATCTCAATACTATCAGTGTAAATACCTAATATTGAAAATTTTTACTAACTACATGTAAAAAACTGTAAACAATTAATACGCTGTGCAAATACTGCTCCTAAATGGTCTACTGCACCTGTGCAAACTACACCTATAATTACCATATTTATTCTACACTTGCCCTGTATCTTAACAATTACTACAGTGATAACATTTTCTGTTCCCACAATCTGTTAAAATATTTTATTAAAATGTGCTAAGAACTACAACAAAAGGTTGTACTCCCTTTGTAGTGTTTAACTAACCCTATACATAAAGTGCCTGAAAGTGAAAACATTTTTTTTATAAATCATCTTACCATAGGAGGCCTAAATCGGAACTCCATAGTAGCTCTAAATGGGGAAACAAAGTGCATAGGAAGGAGACTCAGCGAAGGAAATACCCAATATCTATCCTATTAGGTCATATATACATCTGTACCTTATACCTAAAAGCTAGAAATGGAGGAAATATTTTTTTCTTTTTTTCTTTCTTTTTTCAGCTGATCAATGGAGTTTTAACTAATCCTAATTGAAAGGGCCTATTCACAACCAAGTGTGTAGATCCTCAGTTGTATTTAGGCCATTCAGACTCTTGCTATCCAATTCCAAAATGTATTTGGTCTCAAGATGTCTAAGAATGGCCACCCTATTAACTCCTCATTTGAGTGGTGGCACAGTATCTATTACATAGTATTTCTGTATGTCCAGATCTTTATGATGGACCTCTCTGAAATGAAGTGCCACAGGGTAATTCGGATCTTCATTAGGGATAGCCCTTATGTGCTGGAGCACTCTCTTGTGGACTTGCCATTTTGTACTGCCAACATACCGCAGTCCACAAGCGAACTCTAGCACATAAACTGCAAATTCCGATTTACAGGTTAGCCACTTGTCAATACTGTAGAGCTTATCCTTGATAGGTGAAATAAAGGAGGTTTTATGTATTCCATACTTACAAGCTCTACAATTAGAACATTTGAAAAAAAAACTCCTACTGGCAAGCCAATTGCTGGCAATTTTGCTCTAGGGCTGTTTTTAACCACTAAGTCTCTGGTGCTGGGGGCCCTTCTGTAAGTGACCTAGGAGTATGTGACATCTTCTCACCCAATATAGGGTCACCTAAAATTAGATGCCTATGTTTCCTCAGTATGCAGGAAAGACTATCCTTTTGCTTGTTATATGTAAGGACAAGTCTAGGACTATCACTAGATTGTTCTGATCTTATGTGGGTCTGATTGTTATCTCGTGGTGGTTTATTTATCAAAGTATTGCGTGATAATGCTCTTGTGCGCTTGATGGCATCATCTATTACCCGTATTGAGTAGCCTCTTTCTAGGAATCTCTTTTTGCACTCCTCCTGTGCCACTAACAAGTCTTCCTCCCTACTCATATTCTACAGATTCTGAGCATTACGCCGTAGGGAATGCTGCAGATGGTATGTTTTGGGTGGAAGCTCGTTGAATGTAGTATAGTATTGCCCGCGGTTGGTTTCCGCTGGAGTTTAGTTTCCAACATACCTCCAGCAACAAATACCTCAACATCTAGAAAGGAAAAGGATTTATCACTTATACTGTAGGTAAAGTGAAGATTGAGTTCATTGATATTGACTTTAGATATAAACTCTTCTGCACTACCTCTATCTTCACACCACACCACAAAAAGATCATCTATATAACGGACCCACTTCACAATGTTCTGTGTCATGATATCAGCATACTGTGTTTTTACAATCATTCTCACCCACCATCCCATATGTAAGCAGGCGTAGCTAGGGTAAAACTCACCCCCTTAGCTACGCCTCTTACCTGAAGATATATATGCTGGTTAAAAAAAAAAATTGTTATCTAGACAGAATTTTGTAAGATCCAATAACATCTTAGTATGTGCATAATATCCAATTGGTCTGTAACCTAAATAAAATTCCAAGGCTCTTAAACCATCATCATGTTGAAGGGATGTGTATAGATTCGAGACATCTAATGCAATGAGTAAATATTCATTGTTCCATTCAAATTCTTGTAGCTGTTTTAAAAAATCAGCTTTGTCTCTGATGAATGATGGGAGGGTCTTGACATGTTCTTGAAGAAATGAGTATATATATAAATATATATGGCGCCATTTTAAAACGGGTTTCACAGAATGAGAGCCCTGACAGAATAATATCGTAGATCAGTAAAATGGCGAAAAATAAAATGGGCATTCATTAGATACAATGTACAATTTCATAGCATAAAGCCGTGGATCGGCATATATCCCTTAGAGAACATGTACCATGCTTCAACATACCAATATACATGCCGGTGTTATGATTGTAAGCAGAACAGCGCTATGAGGATGTGGTCCATAATCACATAATTCCCAACATCAATTGCAAAAGGAGAAACAGCGATAGAAGACAGCTTAGGCCCTGCCACAGGGAGAATAGAAGTTAAAGTGAAGTAAGATAAAATGCAGTGCAATAAGACGGACATATCTAAGTAAGGAGAAAGTTTGTACACTAAGAACAGGATAATCCTAACGATGGTACATGCACTTATTTAAGTCATTAATGGTCTGGATAATTAATCAGAGCAATGCAATGGATCACAGAAGAAGTTGCAGTGGTGTATCACGGTTATAGGTCAGATCATCAAAAAATGGATAGACAGTAGTCCAGATATAGTGTAATAAATACAATTCATTTCCCTAGGTGGACTATCATGTCCTCCCCACTGTTTAGGCCCTTTGGGTACTTGGTAGATAGATCGATGATGTACCTGGATTCAAGACGTCTTAGCCGTCTTAATCTGTCACCACCTCGTGGATTATGTGGAACATGATCCAACCCAAAAAATTGCAGTTTGTTTCTATCTTTCTTGTGGTGCTCTGCGAAGTGTCATGCTACAGGGTAAGAGGGATCCACCCTATCTATAGCCCGGAGATGTTTTAACACTCTCAGTTTCAGTTGGTTGATGGTACTACCAATGTAGCGCAAACCACAAGGACATACTAAACAGTAGACTACATAGGTGGTGCTGCATGTGATGAATTTGAGTATTTTGTTAGTCCTTCCCGCATCTGGGATGTCATAATGCAATACCCTCCGGCTGGTGGCACACGCCTTGTAGTTCCCACAGGGATAGAAACCACTCATTTCCTTGAGAGTATTGGATTTCAACGTGGGTACCTCTAGATGGCTATGTACCAACATGTCCCCTAGTGACCTAGCCTTGCTAAAGGTCACCAACGGATATGCTGGAAGGTCTTCTCTTAGCACACCATCAGTCAGCAGGATGTGCCAATTTTTGCGCATCATTGCCTTAAGGTTGCTGGCTCCAAGAGAGTAAGGTGTAATCATTCTGAATTTGCCCTGCTCTACAGTAATGGTAACGGTAGGCCTCTTTTTGAGTAAGTCCACCCTAGGGATTCTTCTGACTCTCCTCAAAGTGTTCTGTAGTAATGGTTCCCCATAGCCTCTGAGGCGAAAACGGTCCAGGGATTCAGAGGCGGCCACCTTGAATTCCCAATCCTGTGGGCTATTTCTTTTAATCCTTAGGAGTTCCCCATAGGGGATGCTCTTAATGAGCTTGAGTGGGTAACCGCTTTTTGCGAAGAGGATGGAGTTACCCGCTGTCTCTTTCCTGTACAGCGAGGTGTGGACTTGTCCATTTTCAATGTACACCCGTAGGGCCAAGTAGTTGGCTGCCACCCCACTAATTGTCCCTGATAAGTGTACATTGAGTTGGTTATCATTAAGACATTCGATGTACTTCTCCGCCGTGTTCCTCATACCCTGCCACACAATGAATAAATCATCAATGTAGCGGTACCAGTGTACTACCCTCCCATTGTCAAGGCCAATCTTACAGCTCCTGGGCACCTGCTCCTCCCACCAGCCAACGAACAAGTTCGCGTAGCTGGGGGCAAAGCAGGTGCCCATCGCTGTGCCAGAGGTTTGCCTGTAGAGTTTTTCCTCAAAGAGAAAAATATTATGAGTCAAACAGAATTGTATGAACTCAAGAATCATCACATTATGTTGTGCAAAACGGATCTGACGGTTGTCCAAGTAATGTCTCACGGCCGCTAAGCCATGTTTATGGTCTATGATGGTATATAGACTAGTGATATCCATTACCAAAAATAGATAGTCCGACCTCCAGCTCATGTTTGCCACTTTATTCAGGAAATCTTTAGTGTCTTGAATATAAGATTCCAAGTTCATCACCAAGGGAAAAATGATATTGTCAATAAATCTGGACATGTTCTCGGTTAATCCATCGATCAAGGCAACGATGGGACGGCCTGGCGGAGAGATGTTGTTTTTATGCAGTTTGGGCAAGTGATAAAATGTTGGCGTCAATGGATTGCTGCTGCGTAGAAAAAGATGTTCATCATTGCCTAACATGCTGAGATTATACCATTTCCGAATCAGGTCATCATATTCCCTGATGCTGGATTCATAGGCTTCCCTTGTGGTGATGGTATAATATTTGTTGTCAGAGCTTTGCCTAATGGCCTCTTGTTGGTAATATTTCCTAGATAGCAGGACGACATTGCCCCCCTTGTCCGAGGGTTTTATTATGATTTCCTTGTCAGCCATAAGATCTTGTAGGGCTTTATTCTGTGCCATAGTAATGTTGTGGGTGCTCGGGTTGATTGCCTTCCTATGCTTGACCAAATCCATGGTCATGGCTTCTGTGAAAGCATTGATTGCGTCCCATGGAGATTGAGCAATGAATGTAGAGGGGGGTTTAAATTGACTTATTTCCCTCTCCTGTTCAATCCCCTGTATTGCAGCCCTCTGCACCATATCCATGCCTGTTGCCTGCACAGGTTCCGTCTCGGTTCTCAAGGATTCCATAGTTTCAATGCATGACATATCCTTGCCACTTAAGGCATCAGTAGCCGTCAGTCTGGTCCCTTGTTTCATTGACATCTTGGTATGTGTTCTTAACTTGAAATATTTGTGCAGTTTTAATTTTCTGGTAAAACGGAAGAGATCGATTTTAGTTTGTGTGTACTCCAGATTGGTATTAGGGCAAAAAGTGAGTCCCAGGCTCAGGAGTTCATGTTCTTCCTTAGTAAGTACTTTGTTTGTTAGGTTGACCACAGTCAAATTGGTCACTCCTACACTCTCGTTGAACTTCACTTCTTTTTGGTGCGGCCGGTCCAGTTCTGGACCTTTCTTCTGCCCCGTCCTCTTCCTTTTGACCGCCGCCCCCTGATCTCCTGGTTCTCCTTTTCCTGCCTCTGGGGGCTTGTTCTTTCCCCCTCTTAACCAATTCTGCCTTATCAGTTGGAATTCCACATGAAAAGGGACAGCCACTCTTCTACGTTCGTTGAGAGGGTCCCGCTGCTAATCACTCGATTCACCAGCAGTTATTTCAGATTCAGAGGTCGCCGCACTTGTGCTTGGTGAGGATTGTGTAGATAGGGCACCTTGGGTGCCTTGATACATGGCTTTTCTAGGGGCATCATACTTCTTGGCGAAGGTTAGTACACGTCCCTGGCGGTAATCGTTCTCATCGCGCTCAAACTTCTCCTGCTTGCGCGTCATGATCTTCTGTTCATATCTCACCAGGCGTGTTTTCATTGCTTCTTTGAGGTCTTGTACGCTGGTTGCATCCTCCTTCTCGACCTTTTCCTCAAGAGTTTTTATTTCTGCCAGAGCCTTTTCTCTATCGCTCCAGGCATACTTCACCAAGATCTTAAGTGTGCCCTCGCAATATGATGCCGTGTGTTCATGCCAATCGGTGAGTAATTGGGGATCTGGGTGTTCATATGAGGGGACCGTATACACCCTCAGCCCCCGTGGTACCTGTTTTTCCTCAATGTAGCTACTTAGGCTGGTGGCCTCCCACCACTTGCGAATTTCCCGTTCGTGTAACTTCTCCAGTTTCTGCATGTAATCATTCAGTTTGTTACTCCCCGTTTCCGGGGGCAAAGCTGTCACAGTTCGCTGTTTATCACGTCGTTTAAACATGTCCTGCGCCAGAGCCCGACGCTCTGTCTCACCAAGCATGTTCATAATGGTGTTTACGATTGGTCAGTTCACTCTGTATTGTGCTCGAATCTCAGTCGATCGAGCCTCCGCTTTCACAGCTGTCCCCCAAGTTGCTCTGCCGCGTATCAGCTGCAAGTCACTTTCGTAAGTACAAAATGATATGGGCTCACTGGTACGACGCGTGCAGATGGTCCCGTCGGTGAGTTAGCAGAGAGATTTCGCCGTGTTGTTTCTCTCGGTCCTCTCTTACGTCCAGACACAGCTGCGGCGGTGCTCGAGATATTGGGTCCAACGCTCGTTTACCACGGATGACTCGAGCACTCTGGAGCGGGTGCTGTCAGCGGGTCGTGGACGCCCGCAACATATGGCGCTCAAAATCCTCTCCGTCGGAAAGGAACACAGCACTCCGGGGGTAGCAGTGAAAACTTTTAATTACAGAACAAACAGGATATATATATATAATATAAATATATAATTGTATATATGGACATTGAGAAAGGCAATTTGCCGAAACGCGAGGGCGTCTGTCATTGTCTAATAAAGCAACTGTTGGTAAATTTACCCCGGAGTGCGGAGAATTCTTTGTCTTCAGACGGAGGAGTTGGAGCTGTATATATATATATATATATATATATATATATATATATATATATATATATATATATATGTATATATCCAGTTTCCACTCTCTACGCAATATCCATTATGCCAAAAAAGACGAGAGAGACGGACTCTTCAAATCAACAGCAGCCGCTGGTAACTTTATTTGTTTTCGTTTTTAAAGTGCATTGCTGTGCCCTCTACCAAACGCGTTTCGGAGATCCCGGTCGCCTTGCTCGCTGGTCACATATATAATATATAAAAAAAAATTCACCAAGAGAAATTACAACGCACTCCATGAGTCTTCGTTTCTTTGTTTCTATTTGATGTGAAAGCACAATTATTACCACTACCACCACCAACGTTTCAACGTTTCAACCAAGAAATGGTCTTGTTCACGATACCGTGAACAGGACCATTTCTTGGTCGAAGCGTTGGTGGTGGTGATAATTGTGCTTTCACATTAAATAGAAACTAAGAAACGAAGACTCCTGGGGTGCGGTATAATTTCTCTTGGTGAAAAAGATATTTGCGGGGTTAGGTCCAACCTCGACATCTGAGCACCTGCTGTGCAGAGAGCGCACTGATTGTGGACTGTTTGTTGAAGTAATATATATTACCTACCGGCGGTCGCCAGTAGGTAGTTATAGTCAGGACCTAGTTTCCATAGGAAATCCACAACATTCTATTTGGAATAACTTTGGCGCCGGTGGACGAATCTTCGCAAATTTCTCAAAGAAGATGGCCCGCTCCTTCCCTGAAAGTTTTGGGGGGATTTGTCAAGTGGGGGCTGAGAAAAAAGGGGGGTCCCAATACGTGTTTTCCCCATGTTATTTTCCATAGGACGATTAGACACGGCTACAGCCTGAACTGCTGAACGGAATTACAAGAAATTTGGCAAAATGGTAGAGTCTGATTCGCAGATCACGCTTTTGCTTAAATGGTGTATATCCCTCAGTAGTTCCTGAGAAAATCAAAAGACAAGAATATATATATCTAGCATTCCGAGCACGAGCTGCATGCTGATTGGCTGTCAACTGTCTGTCAACACTCCAAACCAGAAATTGTTGGCAGCCATCTTGGGACCAATATACATGATAGCACCTCATTAAAAAGCATTGCAGTTAATAGAAGGTTTTAAGACTTTAGTTACATTATAAATCATTTGTTGATAGTACCATACTAATTTTAGGAATTGTGGTGTGTTCTAAGGTGATTTTACCATGTGAAAAAGCCTTCTGCTGGGATATCATGAATCATGTTTTAGAGAAAACTATTTTCTCATGCTTTTCCCACAGAGGTTTGGAAGGTGATCTATAAGCTAAACGGAGAGCATATTTTCTGTAAATTCACATTATCTTTCTCAGTCATGCGAGAATGAAGTCTGACATTCTCAGTAAAACATGTACATCCAACAAGAGCAGAGACTGTCAGTTGATTCCTTTGTGTTCTACTGCAGCTTCCCAGAGTGTTCTAAAGAACAACTAGAACGCTAACAGTCCTACTTATGACAAACGTATGGCACACCTGAAGCCATCTTGATTGGAATGAAGTGGTAACTCTTAAAACATTTAATTTAAAAAGGAACAACATGAGGGGGTTTATTTTGCCATAGAAAGTATGATTAGTGCTGCAGAAAGAAAAATTAGGGCACATTTTGAGTGACTTCTCAAATCCTCTTCTATTTCATTAAGAAATTCTGACATGCAGACTGAAACATGCACTTTCAATACCAGCAGCAGACTTCCCTGGTGAGCAGTAGCTTTACTACAGCGTTCTAATAAGCAACTAGAGTGCTAACATTCTGAATTTATGGCAAATGTGTGACACATCTGAATGCCTCCTTGATGGAATCAAAGTAAAAAACTGAAAGTATTTCCTACTGAGGAGACTGTAGTCAATGAGGACATTAGGAAACTTCATAACAAATACGTCTCCCAAGATGGCCACCAGAGACAAAAGAGCCCAAGTGTAGCACAAATATCACCCAGATGAAGCCCAAATATAGCCCAATGACAGAATGCCCCAGAGTGTTCTAAAGAACAACTAGAACGCTAACAGTCTTACTTATGACAAAAGTATGGCACACCTGAAGCCATCTTGATTGGAATAAAGTGGTAACACTTAAAACATTTAATTTGCAAAGGAACAAAATGAGGGGGTTCATTTTGGCCACAGAAATTATGATTAGTGCTGCAGAAAGAAAAATTAGGGCACATTTTGACTTCTCAAATCCTCTTCTATTTCATTAAAAAATTCTGACATGCACTTTGAATACCAGCAGCTGACTTCCCTGGTGAGCAGTATCTTTACTACAGTGATCTAATGAGCAACTAGAGTGCTAACATTCCGAATTTATGGCAAATGTGTGACACATCTGAATGTCTTCTTGATGGTACCAAAGTAAGCAAGCATTGAAAATGCAATAGGTGGCGCCCTCGTTTAAGTTAAAGCAATTCTGTTTGTAATTAGGTGGCTTTTTAGCTTTGCTTGTATTAGTGTTTTTCAAACTTTCATGTACATAACATGCATTTGTATGCGTATATGTATATGTATGCATGCATTTATATTTGTATTTATAGAGATATGCATTTTATATATATGTTTATATATGTATGTATATATATATACTCACATACATATATATAAATGCATATGCATAAATATATGTCAAACAAAGGCCCTCGAGCTCTGAAAGGGCACACTCCGCTCTCCCCATCATCCGATGTGCAAGCCTCGCAGTCACTTGCCTTCCTGTGACTTCACTGTTTAAACATCATGGTCCGACGCGTTTCAAGGCTAAGTACGCCCCTTCCTCATGGACAGGCACAGGGGGGAATGAAAACACCTCTCGCTTCATTCAATTATTTTATTAATGAAGAAACACCCTTAGTGGGCGTGGCATCACATGACAGCCAGCAGCATGCTGGTAATTATAGTCCATGAGAGGTGGTGCAATATATCCTTAAGTAGGTTCAGTCCCCTGTTGATATGCCAGTTACAATTCCTTAAGTAGGTAGAGTCACTATTTGGCAAGTCTGATCACCTTCGGGAAAGCAGGCTTCACAAAAAAGGAAAGTTCCATTTTAAAAGGGTTCTCACCCTCAGACACGCAGCATGCTTCCAGTCTGAAGGGAGAATGGTGCTCCTTTCTACGGCTAAGGGTGGCCGTACGATTAATAAGTCAAACAAAGGCCCTCAAGCTCTCAAAGGGCACACTCCGCTCTCCCCATCATCCGATGTGCAAGCCTCGCAGTCACTTGCCTTCCTGTGACTTCACTGTTTAAACATCATGGTCCGACGCGTTTCAAGGCTAAGTACGCCCCTTCCTCATGGACAGGCACAGGGGGAAATGAAAACACCTCTCGCTTCATTCAATTATTTTATTAATGAAGAAACACCCTTAGTGGGCGTGGCATCACATGACAGCCAGCAGCATGCTGGTAATTATAGTCCATGAGAGGTGGTGCAATATATCCTTATGTAGGTTCAGTCCCCCTGTTGATATGCCAGTTATAATTCCTTAAGTAGGTAGAGTCACTATTTGGCAAGTCTGATCACCTTCGGGAAAGCAGGCTTCACAAAAAAGGAAAGTTCCCTTTTAAAAGCGTTCTCACCCTCAGACACGCAGCATGCTTCCAGTCTGAAGGGAGAATGGTGCTCCTTTCTACGGCCAAGGGTGGCCGTACGATTAATAAGTCAAACAAAGGCCCTCGAGCTCTGAAAGGGCACACGCCGCTCTCCCCATCATCCGATGTGCAAGCCTCGCAGTCACTTGCCTTCCTGTGACTTCACTGTTTAAACATCATGGTCCGACGAGTTTCAAGGCTAAGTATGCCCCTTCCTCATGGACAGGCATAGGGGGAAATGAAAACACCTCTCGCTTCATTCAATTATTTTATTAATGAAGAAACACCCTTAGTGGGCGTGGCATCACATGACAGCCAGCAGCATGCTGGTAATTATAGTCCATGAGAGGTGGTGCAATATATCCTTAAGTAGGTTCAGTCCCCCTGTTGATATGCCAGTTACAATTCCTTAAGTAGGTAGAGTCACTATTTGGCAAGTCTGATCACCTTCGGGAAAGCAGGCTTCACAAAAAAGGAAAGTTCCCTTTTAAAAGCGTTTTCACCCTCAGACACGCAGCATGCTTCCAGTCTGAAGGGAGAATGGTGCTCCTTTCTACGGCCAAGGGTGGCCGTACGATTAATAAGTCAAACAAAGGCCCTCGAGCTCTAAAAGGGCACACTCCGCTCTCCCCATCATCCGATGTGCAAGCCTCGCAGTCACTTGCCTTCCTGTGACTTCACTGTTTAAACATCATGGTCCGACGCGTTTCAAGGCTAAGTACGCCCCTTCCTCATGGACAGGCACAGGGGGAAATGAAAACACCTCTCGCTTCATTCAATTATTTTATTAATGAAGAAACACCCTTAGTGGGCGTGGCATCACATGACAGCCAGCAGCATGCTGGTAATTATAGTCCATGAGAGGTGGTGCAATATATCCTTAAGTAGGTTCAGTCCCCCTGTTGATATGCCAGTTACAATTCCTTAAGTAGGTAGAGTCACTATTTGGCAAGTCTGATCACCTTCGGGAAAGCAGGCTTCACAAAAAAGGAAAGTTCCCTTTTAAAAGCGTTCTCACCCTCAGACACGCAGCATGCTTCCAGTCT
Organism: Lissotriton helveticus; assembly: GCF_964261635.1. Lineage (NCBI taxonomy): Eukaryota > Metazoa > Chordata > Amphibia > Caudata > Salamandridae > Lissotriton > Lissotriton helveticus. The sequence goes on along the minus strand of NC_136068.1, from coordinate 1,517,207,631 downwards.
GAAGGGAGAATGGTGCTCCTTTCTACGGCCAAGGGTGGCCGTACGATTAATAAGTCAAACAAAGGCCCTCGAGCTCTGAAAGGGCACACTCCGCTCTCCCCATCATCCGATGTGCAAGCCTCGCAGTCACTTGCCTTCCTGTGACTTCACTGTTTAAACATCATGGTCCGACGCGTTTCAAGGCTAAGTACGCCCCTTCCTCATGGACAGGCACAGGGGGAAATGAAAACACCTCTCGCTTCATTCAATTATTTTATTAATGAAGAAACACCCTTAGTGGGCGTGGCATCACAGGACAGCCAGCAGCATGCTGGTAATTATAGTCTGTTAGAACCTGAGATGCCAGGTCACCTAGGGTAGCCTGGCCTAGGGGTAAGACAAGCAATTCTAGAGGCACAGTGTGAAGGTTGCAGACCACCCAGCAGTAAATCCACGCAATAGCACTTAAAAAGGACACTACACCAATTTGTTAGGAAAATATGAGCTGTTTTATAAAAATAATATCTTTGATCTTTTTGCCTTCAGAATTCACAATTAAATACACTGCAGAATGTCAGGTCATAACTCACAATACATTAAATACCCTGCAGAATGTCAGGTCATAAATCACGATACTGTTGAAGTTGTTAAATCAAATCAATACTCAGCATTAACAGTGTTTTACATTAAACTCATCACTTTGAAGATGTGGTCTTCTCTGACACACCTAAACCTTAACCCTCTCCACACCTTAGATCATGGAAGGATGAATTAGCCTCCCTCTGCTCTAACTTCTTGCAATAGAACTATGCACTAGAGACATTTGAATCAGAATGGTAGTTTACATTTAAATGAACATTCCACCTTCAATGTTATAAATGTCACTGTACTTTGTCAGGACCAGAGGGTCGCTCCCTAGCACCAGCCTGGTCCTAGTCCAGTCAATCGGCAGTCTCTGCTCTTATGAGGGACACTTCTCAGCCTCTAACTTCCCCTGCTTAATCCTCCTTACTTGTATCTTGCATCACCAGAGGCAGGGCAAAGGAGCTGAACGCTGAGGAGGCCCACCGATCTCCAGGGCCCCTCAGCTTCCCCCTTCCTATTCAAACCAGCTCTCTCAGGGGCGCGGGAGCAGAAAAGAGATGACTCCACACTCGCGTTCAACCGCCGAGGAAATTCAGACGCTTCTCCTCACTCGGGGCTTACGCGCGCACACTTCTGGGCATGCGCGAGGGGTTCACGCTACCGCCTCGCTTCCAGACCCGCCTCCGCTCCCGCCTACCTCCGCGCTGGCTCCGCTGGCGAGACGCTACTCCTTCCCGCCTACTCGGCCCTCGACCCCTCCTACACCAAGGGAGTGGGAACGCCTGGGGCATGCGCGGTAGCGCTGACGGTCTTGAAACCTTGGGTCTCTGCACAATGCCGCGACCGGTGCCCCGGGGGGCCCTGCAGACGGCGAGGTCCGCGCCGCTTCAGGGAACCGATACTCTTCACCTTCCAAGCGCCTCCTCAGTCACAATCCGGCGCCGATCTCTCCTGGCCACTGCTCCCTCAGCGCCCACTGCCCCTCCCAGATGGCGCTCGACCACTGAGCTAGGACAGCTCACCAGGCGCTGGCTCACTTCACAGCAGGTGAGAGATGACTCACTTTGGGGAGATTGGACGGGAGGACAGTCGCTGAAACCAGGGCAGGATGGTATTGGGGCTAAATAAAAGGGTGAGGGCCACAAGAATTAACCCACCACTGCTAGAGGGAATCACAGCAGAATTCCTTTCACTGGGCAGAGGACTGCGCTCCGCAGCGCCACAGTCTCCTTCTCCTTTTTACACCCCACTATTTTGAAGCTGGGGGTCAGTCAGGTGCCATGGGTCTCCCTTAAACAACCACAGCGGGGACAAGACAAGGATCCCAGAGGAGGAGTAGAGAAGTGAATTATTAGGCTGCTTCCCAGTCCAGGTGATCAACCCTCTCACTAGCCTCTCCCCACCTTCCAAGATAGCCTATCCTCCAGCTGACTCTCACAGGTAGACAAAATGGCTGCCCCGCATTCCGCCTTATATAGGCTGCCCCTCAGTGGTCCAGAATGGACCAGAAGGTTCTGGAATGCCCTATACTGGTCTATGGGTAAGTTCTGGGCTTGGCAGTTAGGGCAGTTGGTAGCCACCATTTTGTGGTTCCAACTTTCCCTGTCAGAACAGGCCTCTGGGCCTGAGGTGAAAGATTATGAGGGGAAAAAGAACACCTAACCCCTTGACCAATACCTATAAAAAGTAGTAGACACAAAAATTATTAAGGGTATGAGGGGCAAAAAGGGGACAAAATAAATAATAATGGGGAGGGACTACGCAAAAAATCCAGACAGGTCTAACACGCGTCCCCCCCAGCTGAAAGTGGGGAGAACTACCCAACCCCTTGGGAGTTCTCATCACTAAGGCGGAAATACCTGGAGAGACCGTCTGCATTGGCGTGGTCCACTCCAGGCCGATGTTCCACCCGGAAGTCCATTCCCTGTAGGGAGATGGACCACCTCAACAGCTTGGGATTTTCCCCCTTCATTTGCATCAGCCAACGAAGGGGTCGGTGGTCAGTCTGAACCAGGAAGTGCGAGCCAAAGAGGTATGGCCGCAGCTTCTTCAGAGCCCACACCACCGCAAAAGCTTCCCTCTCAATCGCACTCCACTTCTGTTCCCGGGGAAGCAGTCTCCTGGATAAGAAGACTACAGGCTGATCCAGACCCTCTTCATTTAGTTGCGATAACACTGCCCCAATGCCATGTTCTGATGCATCTGTTTGGACAATGAACTCCTTGGAGAAGTCTGGGGCCCTCAGGACCGGTGCTACACACATTGCCTGCTTCAACTTTTCAAAGGCTTGCTGACAAGCCTTCGTCCAAACTACCCGTCGAGGTTGTTTCTTGGAGGTGAGCTCTGTGAGGGGCGCTACAATAGTGCCATACCCCTTCACAAAGCGACGGTAGTAACCTGTGAGGCCCAGGAAAGCTCGGACCTCAGTCTGTGTCTTGGGGGGTTCCCAGGCCATGATTGCCTCAATCTTTGCCTGCAGGGGCTGCACTGACCCCCTACCCACCAAGTGTCCAAGGTACACAACCGACCCCTGCCCAATCTGGCATTTGCTGGCCTTGATTGTCAATCCAGCCTTTTTCAGGGCCTGGAGAACTGCTTGCAAATGTTGCAAATGGTCCTCCCAACTGCTACTGAAGACAGCAATGTCATCCAGGTAGGCAGCAGAGAAACTCTCCATTCCAGAGAGGACCTGGTTCACCAGCCGCTGAAATGTGGCAGGGGCGTTCTTGAGCCCAAAGGGCATCACACAAAACTGGAAGTGTCCCTCAGGCGTGGAGAAGGCTGACCTTTCCTTTGCTCCATCTGTCAAGGAGATCTGCCAGTACCCTGAAGTGAGGTCAAAGGTACTTAGGTATTGGGCAGCTCCTAGCCGGTCAATTAACTCATCCGCCCTAGGGATTGGATGAGCATCAGTCTTTGTAACTGAGTTCAGTCCTCGGTAATCTACACAGAACCTCAGTTCTGGTGTGGTGCCTGGTGGGGCGGCTTTTGGCACTAGCACCACCGGACTGGACCAAGGGCTGTTGGAAGGTTCTATCACTCCTAGCTCCAGCATCTTGGCAACCTCGCCATGGATGCTAGCCTTCACCTTGTCCGACAGCCTGTAGGTCTTTGACTTCACTGGGGGGCTGTCTCCTGTGTCCACATCATGGGTACACAGGTGGGTTCTTCCCGGGACAAGGGAGAACAGCGAAGAGTACTGCTCCAATACCTGGCGACAATCCTCTCGTTGCTCAGGAGTTAGGGATGGGGAGAGAATCACTCCCTCCACCGACCCATCCTTCTCTTGGGATGAAAAAAGAACCGGGAGAGGCTCGCTTTCTGCTTCCTCAGCACCATCAGTCACCAACATCAGGATGACCTCTGGCCTCTCATGGTGGGGTTTGAGGCGATTGGCATGCAGCACCCGTAGGGGCTGTCGCGGGGTCTTAAGATCCACCAAGTAAGTGGCCTTACCCTTTTTCTCCAACACCTCAAATGGGCCTGTCCAGCGATCTTGAAGGGCACTTAGCTCTCCAGGTTCCATCACCCATACTTTCTGGCCAGGCTCCAACTCCACCGGGTGAGCATTTTGGTCGTACCATTCCTTCATTACTGCCTGACTGGCCTCCAAGTTGTCAGAAGCCTGCTTCCACAACTTGGCCATCTGGCTTCTGAAGGCCAGCATGTAGCTCACCACATCCTGAGGAGGTTTCCTGGGAGACTTTTCCCATCCATCCTTCACCAGGCTGAGAGGCCCACGCACAGGGTGCCCATACAACAATTCAAAAGGGCTGAAGCCCACTCCCTTCTGCGGCACCTCTCTGTAAGAGAACAGCAAGCAAGACAGGAGGACGAACCCACTTCCTCCGTAAGCTCTCCGGCAGACTTCTTATCATGCCCTTCAGGGTCTTATTAAACCTCTCAACCAGTCCATTTGACTGGGGGTGATAAGGAGTGGTGAACCGGTAGGTCACTCCACACTCCTTCCACATTGTCCGCATGTAAGCCGACAGGAAGTTGGTCCCCCTGTCGGACACAACCTCCTTGGGGAATCCTACACGGGTAAAGATTCCCATCAGGGCCCTAGCCACCACAGGTGCAGTAACAGTCCTCAGAGGGATGGCCTCTGGGTAACGTGTGGCATGATCCACCAGAACCAGGATAAACCTGTGACCAGCTGTTGTTGGTGGATCCAATGGCCCTACAATGTCGATGCCCACCCTTTCAAAGGGGGTGCTAACGACTGGAAGTTGTTCCAGGGGAGCCTTTAGCTTCACCCCTGTTTTCCCACTGGCCTGGCAGGATACACATGTCCGACAGTATGTGTTGGACGCCACTTTCATCTGAGGCCAGTAAAAGTGGAGGACAAGCCGTGCAAAGGTCTTGTCCTGGCCTAAGTGTCCTGCCAGTGGTATCGCATGAGCCAATTCCAGCAGAAAGGCTCGGTATTGCTGCGGGACCACCAAGGCCCTTGATGAGCCAGGTAGGGGTACCTTAGGTTCACTGTAGAGGAGTCCATCCTCCCAGTAAATATGGTGGTGTCCCGTAGCATCACCTGCTGCCTGGGCTTCAGCCTGACGCCTCAGTCCCTCAAGGGTAGGGCACTCCCTCTGCCCCTTACAGAATTCCTCTCTGGTAGGTCCTCCCTCCACATGCCACTCAGCAGGGATGGGTAAATCCTCCAGAGAGTCTACTTCCCCCTCCATGGACTCCTGGCCTACCACCGCAGGTGGCCGATCTGACACATGGGGCGTGGAAGCCGAAGCAGGCTTTTCCTGTCTCCGGGTCTGTCCCTTTTTGGCAGCGGGTTGGGCCATTGTTCCAGGCTCCAACCCAGGCGAACTCCCTCTCCGGGCAGTCGCAGACCGTGTGCTTACACAGGCCCAGTCAGGTGTACCCAGCATCGCTTAATGCGTCCGGTATTCCACCTCTCTCCAAGTGTTGTGCTCCATGTCATTCCCCAACAGACAATCGACTGGCACGGCAGGGCTTACGGCAACTCGAAGTGAACCTGCAACCCCCTCCCACTCAAAGGGAACCTCAGCCACTGGATAGTGGCCCATTCTGCCGTCAGCCATCGCGGCGGGGTGGAGTACATTAGGAACAACCTGCTCTGGAGACACCAGTTGACTTCTCACCATAGTCATACTGGCTCCTGTATCTCTCAGAGCCTCCCCTCTTTGGCCATTGATGGTAACCCATTGCCCATACTTTGTAGTATTTGGGGGCACCTGGATCTTTGGAACCATCTCCCGCTCTCCCAGGGACACTAAGGTGACACCCGCCTTATCTAAGGGCAACTCCTCCCCGAGCGCTACACTAGCTACTCCCGGTGACTTTCCTCCGGTGGGAGGGGGTGGTCTCTTTGGGCATCTGACATCTCCCTTATAATGTCCAACACCACCGCATTCAAAACAGTGGAGAACCCTTGGCTGCTGGCTTTGGCCAGGATTAGGGTTTCTGGGCGGGTTTGCCCTAGGGGTGAAACCTGCTCCCTTACCTTGGAAATTATTTTGGGGACCTTTGGAGAACTCCTTCTTTTTATCTCCCCCCTCCTTCTTCTGGGGGGCGCCCTGTCCGGCTTTTTGAGAATCCCCTCCAGTCCCCTTTGAGGACACCCGGGTACTTGCCCAAGTGTCCGCCTCCTCTGCAAGCTTTCGGGGATCGGTCAGCTTGCTGTCCACCAGGTGTTGGCGCAACTCGGGAAAACATTTCTCGAGGAGGTGTTCTTTCAAAAATAGATTGTACAGCCCCTCATAATCTTTCACCTCGCTGCCCTTGACCCAACCCTCCAAAGCTTTCTTGGCGTAGTCTAAAAAGTCTACCCAATTCTGGGTACTCAGTTTGTGACTTCCCCTGAATTTCTGTCTGTACCTTTCAGGGGTAAGTCCAAACTTCTTCACCAGTGCCACCTTCATTGCAGGGTAGTGGGTTTGCTCATCCTGCTCCAGAGCCAACAAGGTGTCTCTGCCAGCAGGTGGCATGTATTTATACAGCCCACCTCCCCAGTGAGTTTCTAAGATCCCGTGAGCCCTTAGAGAAACTTCGTAGGCGGCCAACCATTTGGCAATGTCATCGCCTGGGGTGTAACTAGCGATGACATCTTTGGGTAAATAGGGTCTGGGTTCCCTGGTGTTCACTTTATTTTCGCTGCCACCATTATCTGGATTGGGAGGCCTTTGTATTAAGGCTTGTAGGTCCATCTCCTTGATGGTTCGCTCATGGGCTAACCTCCTTTCCTCCCTTTCCATCTCCATCCTAGCTAATTCCAACTTCATTCTCCTCTCCTCCCTCCTATCTTCTAGCTCGGCGTCAGTTAAACCCCTGTCTGAGACGCTGCTGCTCGCCCTCGAAGGTATCCTGGGACCTGTCAGCAGATTCCCCCTTCCAGCTTGGTTCAACATTGCAGTCTCAAGGACAGTGTCCCCGTCACTCTCTTCAGTATCTGGTTCTTCCCTTAAATGAGCTTCCACCCATGCCCTTATGCTTGTCAGCAACTCGCCTTTCTTGGCACCTTTGTTAAAGAATACCCCTTGTTGCTGACACCATTCTCTGAGTTGGGCCACAGTATTGGCTTCTAGCTCTTTAAAATTCAATTCCATCTTTCACTATGGAATAAAATTAACACACAGGAGAAAACCAAGAAGTGACCTGAGGTTAACCTCCACCCACCACCAGAAATAAATTTAGAAAAAACAAAATTCAAATTAGGAGGGCCGCAAGGAGAAAACTCCTGGTGTAGGTCAGTGTATTGCGTTGAATTACTAATGAGTAGCTGCAACCAAGTCAGAATCCCACCGCTAGGCACCAAATGTTAGAACCTGAGATGCCAGGTCACCTAGGGTAGCCTGGCCTAGGGGTAAGACAAGCAATTCTAGAGGCACAGTGTGAAGGTTGCAGACCACCCAGCAGTAAATCCACGCAATAGCACTTAAAAAGGACACTACACCAATTTGTTAGGAAAATATGAGCTGTTTTATAAAAATAATATCTTTGCTCTTTTTGCCTTCAGAATTCACAATTAAATACACTGCAGAATGTCAGGTCATAACTCACAATACATTAAATACCCTGCAGAATGTCAGGTCATAAATCACAATACTGTTGAAGTTGTTAAATCAAATCAATACTCAGCATTAACAGTGTTTTACATTAAACTCATCACTTTGAAGATGTGGTCTTCTCTGACACACCTAAACCTTAACCCTCTCCACACCTTAGATCATGGAAGGATGAATTAGCCTCCCTCTGCTCTAACTTCTTGCAATAGAACTATGCACTAGAGACATTTGAATCAGAATGGTAGTTTACATTTGAATGAACATTCCACCTTCAATGTTATAAATTTCACTGTACTTTGTCAGGACCAGAGGGTTGCTCCCTAGCACCAGCCTGGTCCTAGTCCAGTCAATCGGCAGTCTCTGCTCTTATGAGGGACACTTCTCAGCCTCTAACGTCCCCTGCTTAATCCTCCTTACTTGTATCTTGCATCACCAGAGGCAGGGCAAAGGAGCTGAACGCTGAGGAGGCCCACCGATCTCCAGGGCCCCTCAGCTTCCCCCTTCCTATTCAAACCAGCTCTCTCAGGGGCGCGGGAGCAGAAAAGAGATGACTCCACACTCGCGTTCAACCGCCGAGGAAATTCAGACGCTTCTCCTCACTCGGGGCTTACGCGCGCACACTTCTGGGCATGCGCGAGGGGTTCACGCTACCGCCTCGCTTCCAGACCCGCCTCCGCTCCCGCCTACCTCCGCGCTGGCTCCGCTGGCGAGACGCTACTCCTTCCGGCCTACTCGGCCCTCGACCCCTCCTACACCAAGGGAGTGGGAACGCCTGGGGCATGCGCGGTAGCGCTGACGGTCTTGAAACCTTGGGTCTCTGCACAATGCCGCGACCGGTGCCCCGGGGGGCCCTGCAGACGGCAAGGTCCGCGCCGCTTCAGGGAACCGGTACTCTTCACCTTCCAAGCGCCTCCTCAGTCACAATCCGGCGCCGATCTCTCCTGGCCACTGCTCCCTCAGCGCCCACTGCCCCTCCCAGATGGCGCTCGACCACTGAGCTAGGACAGCTCACCAGGCGCTGGCTCACTTCACAGCAGGTGAGAGATGACTCACTTTGGGGAGATTGGACGGGAGGACAGTCGCTGAAACCAGGGCAGGATGGTATTGGGGCTAAATAAAAGGGTGGGGGCCACAAGAATTAACCCACCACTGCTAGAGGGAATCACAGCAGAATTCCTTTCACTGGGCAGAGGACTGCGCTCCGCAGCGCCACAGTCTCCTTCTCCTTTTTACACCCCACTATTTTGAAGCTGGGGGTCAGTCAGGCGCCCAGGGTCTCCCTTAAACAACCACAGCGGGGACAAGACAAGGATCCCAGAGGAGGAGTAGAGAAGTGAATTATTAGGCTGCTTCCCAGTCCAGGTGATCAACCCTCTCACTAGCCTCTCCCCACCTTCCAAGATGGCCTATCCTCCAGCTGACTCTCACAGGTAGACAAAATGGCTGCCCCGCATTCCGCCTTATATAGGCTGCCCCTCAGTGGTCCAGAATGGACCAGAAGGTTCTGGAATGCCCTATACTGGTCTATGGGTAAGTTCTGGGCTTGGCAGTTAGGGCAGTTGGTAGCCGCCATTTTGTGGTTCCAACTTTCCCTGTCAGAACAGGCCTCTGGGCCTGAGGTGAAAGATTATGAGGGGAAAAAGAACACCTATCCCCTTGACCAATACCTATAAAAAGTAGTAGACACAAAAATTATTAAGGGTATGAGGGGCAAAAAGGGGACAAAATAAATAATAATGGGGAGGGACTACGCAAAAAATCCAGACAGGTCTAACATAGTCCATGAGAGGTGGTGCAATATATCCTTATGTAGGTTCAGTCCCCCTGTTGATATGCCAGTTATAATTCCTTAAGTAGGTAGAGTCACTATTTGGCAAGTCTGATCACCTTCGGGAAAGCAGGCTTCACAAAAAAGGAAAGTTCCCTTTTAAAAGCGTTCTCACCCTCAGACACGCAGCATGCTTCCAGTCTGGAGGGAGAATGGTGCTCCTTTCTACGGCCAGGGTGGCCGTACGATTAATAAGTCAAACAAAGGCCCTCGAGCTCTGAAAGGGCACACTCCGCTCTCCCCATCATCCGATGTGCAAGCCTCGCAGTCACTTGCCTTCCTGTGACTTCACTGTTTAAACATCATGGTCCGACGAGTTTCAAGGCTAAGTATGCCCCTTCCTCATGGACAGGCACAGGGGGAAATGAAAACACCTCTCGCTTCATTCAATTATTTTATTAATGAAGAAACACCCTTAGTGGGCGTGGCATCACATGACAGCCAGCAGCATGCTGGTAATTATAGTCCATGAGAGGTGGTGCAATATATCCTTAAGTAGGTTCAGTCCCCCTGTTGATATGCCAGTTACAATTCCTTAAGTAGGTAGAGTCACTATTTGGCAAGTCTGATCACCTTCGGGAAAGCAGGCTTCACAAAAAAGGAAAGTTCCCTTTAAAAGCATTTTCACCCTCAGACACGCAGCATGCTTCCAGTCTGAAGGGAGAAAGGTGCTCCTTTCTACGGCCAAGGGTGGCCGTACAATTAATAAGTCAAACAAAGGCCCTCGAGCTCTAAAAGGGCACACTCCGCTCTCCCCATCATCCGATGTGCAAGCCTCGCAGTCACTTGCCTTCCTGTGACTTCACTGTTTAAACATCATGGTCCGACGCGTTTCAAGGCTAAGTACGCCCCTTCCTCATGGACAGGCACAGGGGGAAATGAAAACACCTCTCGCTTCATTCAATTATTTTATTAATGAAGAAACACCCTTAGTGGGCGTGGCATCACATGACAGCCAGCAGCATGCTGGTAATTATAGTCCATGAGAGGTGGTGCAATATATCCTTAAGTAGGTTCAGTCCCCCTGTTGATATGCCAGTTACAATTCCTTAAGTAGGTAGAGTCACTATTTGGCAAGTCTGATCACCTTCGGGAAAGTAGGCTTCACAAAAAAGGAAAGTTCCCTTTTAAAAGCGTTCTTACCCTCAGACACGCAGCATGCTTCCAGTCTGAAGGGAGAATGGTGCTCCTTTCTACGGCCAAGGGTGGCCGTACGATTAATAAGTCAATATATGTGCATATGTGTGCGTGTAGAGAGAGGTAGAGAGGTAGAGGTAGAGAGGTAGAGATGGAGAGGTAGAGATGTAGAGGTAGAGAGGTAGAGGTAGATAGTAGTAGAGAGAGAGGTAGAGAGTAGAGAGTGAGTATTAGAGAGTAGAGAGTGAGTAGTGGAGAGTAGTAGAGAGTAGTAAAGAGAGTATCAGAGAGTGAGTAGTAGAGAGTAGTAGAGTGAGTAGTAGAGACTGAGTAGTAGAGTAGTAGAGAGTGAGTATTGGAGTGAGTAGTAGAGAGTAGTAGAAGAGAGTAGTAGAGAGTGAGTAGTAGAGAGTGAGTAGTAGAACGAGTAGTAGAGTGAGTAGTAGAGCGTGAGTAGTAGAGAGTAGTAGAGAGTAGTAGAGAGAGAGAGAGTATTAGAGAGTGAGTAGTAGAGAGTAGTAGAGAGTGAGTAGTAGAGAGAGTAGTAGAGTATTAGAGAATGAGTAGTAGAGAGTAGTGGAGTAGTAGATAGTGAGTAGTAGAGAGTGAGTAGTAGAGTGAGTAGTAGGGAGTAGTAGAGAGTGAGTAGTAGAGAGTAGTACAGAGGAAGTAGTAGAGAGTGAGTGGTAGAGAGTAGTAGAGAGAGAGTAGTAGAGTGAGTAGTAGAGAGTGAGAAGTAGAGAGAGTAGTAGAGAGTGAGTAGTAGAGCATAGTAGAGAGCGAGTAGTAGAGAGTGAGTAGTGGAGAGTGAGTAGTAGAGAGTAGTAGAGAGCGAGTAGTAGAGAGCAAGTAGTAGAGAGCGAGTAGTAGAGAGAGAGTAGTAGAGAGTGAGTAGTAGAGAGTAGTAGAGTGAGTAGTAGAGAGAGAGTAGTAGAGAGTGAGTAGTAGAGTAGTAGAGAGTGAGTGGTAGAGAGTAGTAGAGAGTGAGTAGTAGAGAGCTAGTAGTAGAGAGCGAGTAGTAGAGAGAGTAGTAAAGAGCAGTAGAGTAGTAGAGAGTGAGTAGTAGATAGCGAGTAGAAGAGATTGAGTAGTGGAGAGTGAGTAGTAGAGAGTGAGTAGTAGAGAGTGAATAGTAGAGAGTGAGTAGTAGAGAGTGGTAAAGAGAGTAGTAGAGAGTGAGTAGTAGAGAGAGAGTAGTAGAGAGTAGTAGGGAGTGAGTAGTAGAGTAGTAGAGGGGGTGTGGTAGAGAGTAGTAGAGAGTAGTAGTGAGTAGTAGAGAATAGTAGAGAGTGAGTAGTAGAGAGTAGTAGTAGAGAGTAGTAGAGAGTGAGTAGTAGAGAGTAGTAGTAGAGAGTAGTAGAGAGTGAGTAGTAGAGAGTAGTAGCAAGTGAGTAGTAGAGAGTAGTAAAGAGTGAGTAGTAGAGAGTGAATAGTAGAGAGTGAGTACTAGTGAGAGAGTAGTAGAGAGTAGTAGAGAGTGAGTAGTAGAGAGTAGTAGAGTAGTAGAGAGTGAGTAGTAGAGAGAGAGTACTAGAGAGTAGTAGAGAGTGAGTAGTAGAGAGTGAATAGTAGAGAGTAATAGAGAGAGTAGTAGAGAGTGTGTAGTAGAAAGTAGTAAAGAGTGAGTAGTAGAGAGTTAGTAGAGATTAGTAGAGTAGTAGAGAGTGAGTAGTAGAGAGTGAGTAGTAGAGAGAGAGTAGTAGAGAGTAGTAGAGAGTGAGTAGTAGAGTAGTAGAGAGTAGTCAGTCAGTGTCAGTCAGTCAGTAAGTGTCAATCAATCAGTGTCAGTCTGTGTCAGTCAATCAGTTTCAGTCAGTGTCATTCAGTCAGTGTCAGTCAATCAGTGTCATTCAGTCAGTGTCAGTCAGTCAGTGTCAGTCAGTGTCAGTCAGTCAGTGTCAGTCAATCAGTGTCGGTCAGTGTCAGTCGGTGTCAGTGTCAGTTAATCAGTGTCAGTCAGTGTCAATCAGTCACTGTCAGTCAGTCAGTCAGTGTCAGCTAGAGCAGCTCTGCTGACCTGGTTCTCTGGCTCTAAAGCAGCTCTGCTGACCTGGTTCTCTGGCTCTGAAGCAGCTCTGCTGACCTGGTTCTCTCCCTCTAAAGCAGCTCTGCTGACCTGGTTTCTCTGGCTCTACAGCGGGTCTGCTGACCTGGTTCTCTGGCTTTAGAGCAGCTCAGCAGACCCAGTTCTTAGGCTACAGAGCAGCTCTGCTGATCTGGTTCTCTGGCTCTAAAGCACCTCTGCTGACCCGGTTCTATGGCTCTAAAGCAGTTCTGCTGACATGGTTCTCTGGCTCTAGAGCAGCTCTGCTGACCTGGTTCTCTCCCTCTAGAGCAGCTCTGCTGACCTGGTTCTCTCCCTCTAAAGCAGCTCTACTGACCTGGTTTCTCTGGCTCTACAGCAGCTCTGCTGACCTGGTTCTCTGGCTCTAGAGCAGCTCTGCTGGCCTGGTTCTTAGGCTCTAGAGCAGCTCTGCTGACCTGGTTCTCAGGCTCCAAAGCAGCTCTGCTGACCTGGTTCTCTGGCTCTAAAGCAGCTCTGTTGACCTGGTTCTCTGGCTCTAAAGCAGCCTCACTGACTTGGTTCTCTGGCTCTAGAGCAGCTCTGCTGACCTGGTTCTCTGGCTCTAAAGCAGCTCTGCTGACCTGGTTCTCTGGCTCTAAATCAGCTTTGCTGGCCAGGTTCTCTGGCTCTAAAGCAGCTCTGCTGGCCTGGTTATCTCCTTCTAAATCAGCTCAGTTGACCTGGTTTCTCTGGCTCTACAGCAGCTCTGCTGACCTGATTCTCTGGCTCTAGAGCCGCTCTGCTGACCTAGTTCTTAGTCTCTAGAGCAGCTCTGCTGACCTGGTTCTCTGGCTCTAAAGCAGCTCTGCTGACCTCGATCTCTGGCTCAAAAGCAGTTCTGCTGACCTGGTTCTCTGGCTCTAGAGCAGCTCTGCTGACTTGGTGGCATATTTACAATAAGTGGCGCATCACTTATTGTGCGCCATGCCTCCGCCACAATGGATGCGCCACATTTACAATGCAGCGCACCATGAGGCAAAAATGGCACAGATGCGTCACGCATCTGTGCCGTAAAAGTGGCGCATTGCTGGAGTTGCGTCGCAAGTGCGACGCAGCTGCAGCAAGGCTCTAGGGTGCCATATCCTTCAAATGCTGCATCAATCCTTACGCCTGCTTCAAGCAGGCGCAGGGTTTTGACGCAGCATTGGCCTAAAAGTGACTGAGTGAAATCTTGTAGATTTCACTCAGCCACTTTTAGGAGGCCCCCTCCCGGCGCAGGAACGCCTCCTTATGGCGCAGGGCTTTACAACGTGACGCATCTCCCAGATGCGTCACGTTGTTAATACCCGCACCATGGTGCATCTTTTGCGCCGCTGCTGCGTCACAAAAGTGACGCAACGGCGGTGCAAAAGAGGCGCAAGGGGCTTGTAAATCTGCCCCTTGGTCCCTTAGCTCTAAAGCAGCTCTGCTGACCTGGTTCTCTCCCTCTAAAGCAGCTCTGCTGACCGGGTTCTCTCGCTCTAAAGCAGCTCTACTGACCTGGTTTCTCTGGCTCTACAGCACCTCTGCTGACCTGGTTCTCTGGCTCTAGAGCATCCCTGCTGACCTGGTTCTTAGGCTCTAGAGCAGCTCTGCTGCCTGGTTCTCTGGCTCTAAAGCAGCTCTGCTGACCTGGTTCTAAGGCTATAAAGCAGCTCTGCTGCCCTGGTTCTCTGGCTCCAGAGCAGCTCTGCTGACCTGGTGCTCTGGCTCTAAAGCAGCTCTGCTGACCTTGTTCTCTCCCTCTAAAGAGCTCTGCTGACCTGGTTCTCTGGCTCTAAATCAGTTCTGCTGACCTGGTTCTCTGCCTCTAGAGCAGCTCTGCTGACCTGGTTCTATGGCTCTAAAGCAGCTCTGCTGACCTGGTTCTCTGGCTCTAGAGCAGCTCTGCTGACCTGGTTCTCTGGCTCTAAAGCAGTTCTGCTGACCTGGTTCTCTCCCTCTTAAGCAGCTCTGCTGACCTGGTTTCTCTGGCTCTACAGCAGTTCTGTTGACCTGGTTCTCGGCCTCTAGAGCAGCTCTGCTGACCTGGGTGTCTGGCTCTAGAGCAGCTCTGCTGACCTGGGACTCTGATTCTAGAGCAGCTCTGCTGACCTGCTTCTTAGGTTCTAGAGCAGCTCTGCTGACCTGGTTCTCTGGCTCTACAGCGGCTCTGCTGACCTGGTTTCTCTGGCTCTACAGCAGCTCTGCTGACCTGGTTCTCTGCGCTCACGATGCATGCACCCGACTTCTCGAAAATATATTTAAAAATAATATTATTTTAAGTACAAATATATTATTTTTATGAATATCTTAGATAATCTCTTGCCCTAATATGTATATTAAAGCCACACACATATAATTTTGGAACATAATTATTTTTGCGGGGGAGTTGCGCACCCAGCGTGCCCCAGCACGTATATGACATCATGCGGGACCCGTCACCGTGCAAGCATCTCGTACCATAATGCGCATGTGTCGCGAATGCGCAGAAGCAGGAGTCGCGGCTGGTCGCATACCAATCGCGCACATCACGTAATATTAAATGTATATGATGTAACTAAAAAACACGCAGCCTTCGCACACCGTACGCGGATCCTTCACGACTTTTCTAAAATGGTGTCTAGAATCCACGCGCCCACCGTGATGGGTACGCTTTGAGTGCGCGACTCCGGAAAAAAATTGGGACCTTTTTTTCTTTAAAAAAATAATATAAATATATTAAAATAAAAAATGAAAACAAAAAAATTTATCAATATTTCAGTTTGAATTTTTGTAAACTTTTTTTGCAATTTTCAGAAAAATATATAATGTTATTTAATGAATAAAATATTTATAAATAAACAGCTAAAAAACTGTAGAAAATCAGTACAAAAAAATAGGTATAACTACTATCACACTTTAAAATTAGCATTTAAAAAACCTTTGAAATTCACTGAAAAAACCATAGGTTTCAGAGACGTTATAGTTAGAAATTAGCATTTAAAAAATCTTAGAAAGTCACAGAAAAAAACATAGGTTTCACGGGTGTTATAGTTAGTTGGCCATTTCACTCGTACAAAACCATAGAAATTCCTCCGTTATAGTTAGTTCTGCTAACTATAACTTGTGCGCCCGCAATGCACTGCTAATGATGTCACATATTGCATCATTCATGACATGGTCAGTGACATCACTGATGACATCTCAAATGACATCACTGATGACATCATCCATGTGACAATTTGATACTCCTCATCTTACACAAGTATAACCTTTCATCACTCACTGTAAAATACAGAGTACCATATTTGAAACCATTGACACACCAATACCAGTTTCTAAAAACCCACTAAGTGATTCCTACATCTACACACACATCTAAACACTTAACTATAGATTCACTCAAACATACTGTCAATGATCAATAGAACACTATTAAATATACTTATACACCTACATCGACATTACACACCAGCATACATCCTATTCACTTATGCAGTCATTCTACTCACTTATGCAAACAATTGATCTTACTTACATTTACTAAGCTACACACGTATACAAACACCACTTTATTTATTCGTATAGATAGTAACTCATACTTAGTGTGTTATAAAATTACTATTACAAGTATAAAGTTTTCGATATTCACTCATGCAATCACTGAGTCTTATGTATACTTATTTATATAAAACTGTCACATACACTGCCTTTAATATTTCTAGTTTGTTAGACATGTATCATTGAGAAATATATTTGCTCATCACCATACCCATAAAGAGATTCACTCACCCAAACAACTGTTTCCACATACAGTCTTAACCTCATATACCTAGTAAATAAACTATTTACACATCTTTGGACAGTCACACACCTCCCACTCAACCACACACACATTCACTATCCCATACAAATACTCACTTGACTAATTAATAACTAATATAGACTTTCACATAGCTAGTAACCAATTTATGTAGTAGTTTACACAACAAGAGATAGAGTGATACAGGTATTCACACAGTTTAATCACTATCCCATATATTTAGTGAGACACTTTAAATTAATCACTTAAACAGTTAATCACATTGCTACTAAATCCTTCATTCAGGCACTTATACATCCACTCAGTCTTCATGGCAGATTGATATATATATATATATTCACTGAAAAAACCATAGGTTTCAAACACATTATAGTTAGGAATTAGCATTTAAAAAACCTTGCAAATTCACTGAAAAAACCATAGGTTTCACAAACGTTATAGTTAGGAATTAGCATTTAAAACACCTTGCAAATTCATTGAAAAACCATAGGTTTCACACATGTTATAGTTAGCTGGACATTTCACTCATACAAAACCATTGATATTCCCCCGTTATAGTTAGTTCAGCTAACTATAACTAGCGCGCCCGCAATGCACTGCCTATGGTTTTTTGAATGAATTTGCAAGGTTTTTTAAATGCTAATTCCTAACTATAACGTGTGTGAAACCTATGGTTTTTTCAGTGAATATATATATATATGTATATATATATATATTTTTTTTTTTTTGACGAAGCCCAAGTGGTGAAATGCGTTTGTCAAGGGGGCAGGGGGTCTGCCAATAAAATTTTCATCTGGATGAGAGACTTTCGAGTGCCATCTTTTTTCGTAAAAAACAACGATTTGTGGCATATATATATATATATATATATATATATATATATATATGTATATGTATATATATACATTTGAATGTTGATCATTTGACATCTGGGAAAACCTTTCTGTTGGAGAGCATTGCATAAATAAAACCCCAACCCTTATTCTTAAACAGTCTTTGATGTGCTTCATTTTATAAAGTGAAATACCTTTCCAGGAGGTGTGGTGTAACATTTATTTGTGCGTCGTGTTTGTGCCACTGTGTGGGAGAGTGGTATTCAGTATTATATGGAAGTGCGAAGCAAGACAGCCATATAGCCGATCAGGCAAGCTACGTGATACTTAAAGGTGGGACCTGTAGAAAGTTAATGTGAAACACAAATGCTATTTTAACTGTAGCAGTTTGGCTCTTCCACAGACAACATTTAGTAATGCTATATTTGAGTAGAAAGCTACTAGAAATATAATTCTTGGACTCTTAATAATATTATTTAAAACTAAACCCAATTCATGAATGAAGTTGGATTTCTAATAAATACTTAGGCAAATGTACTTTTAGAAAGCTACCTTTTCCATGCCTAAAGCCTCTGGGGGCTAATTTGCATATCATCCAGCTGTATCCCTCTGAGTGCTCAAGCCCTGAATGAGGTGTAAAAACGTCTCCCAGGGCATAGACAAAGACCTGGGTGGGGAGAGGTGTTGTTACTCCTCTGGCAGCATATCCATTCGAGCACTGCCCAGGACCTCAGTTAACTTCAAAAGCCCCCCGCCCGCCACAGGCAAATGTCAGATGACACCTGGACAGACCTCTTTGTTTGTTTCTTTAGTCAGGCAGCTGCCAATCTCAGTGGGTAGGTAGCTGCCCTCATCACTGGTTTGGAGTGATCAGAGATGAGGGTTGCTCATTTCCTTGGCCACGCATCTGGGGTAGGCTTTCATTATCTGCCCAATGGGAGAATAATTTCAATGTATTGGATTTAGGCAGAGAGGGGCATTGTGGAATTATTATGTAGTAAGGAACACATAAAATCCTGCAAATGTGGTTAGGGTAACCCATGGGAACATTTTCCTCATTGATTATGGAGGTGCCACAAGTTGAAACGTAAATGTGGTATTCCCAGTATCCTCCTCAAAACACACGCCAGGATACTCTTGAGTAATTGAGCGCGCTATAAAACCACCATAACATAACATAACTTGAGGAAGATCAGAAGAGGACTGAACCTGTTGTCTGAGACCCGAGAAGAGCCCCAAAAGACTGGACCTGCTTTCTCTCACACCCAGCACAAAGAAGTAAATGCCACGGGTCATAAGGATGACCTCCTGTACAGGGATAAAACAAGTTACAGAAGGCCTTTCTTGCGGATTTCCAGCTGACCAGTTCTAACTGGACTTGCCCTGGACCTTTTTGTTGGCCTCTGAAGTCTGAGGTAATCCTGACCCTCAAGTGCTGTTCCTGAGGCCCTGAAACCCTTGCCTGGGTGTGGGTGGACTTCGCCAACCACACCTGAAAACATGGCAAGTAGAAATGTATTTGCTCCAAAGAACTCTGGAGAATCAGAACAAACCAGCAAGCCAATCCAACCAAGGTGTGTTGCCGCAGGGCTGAAGATTCAGGTTTACCCCGCTTGGAGCATTTTCATGCTGGCAAATGCTCATTGAGTGACCTCGAAGAAATGGTAACTAGACTGAAACGGTGCTCTATCTGGAGTAATCCAAGCTCCAAAAAAGTGACTAAGTGCAAGGGAAGAATTCTTGGCAGGGTGATGATGCCAAAACTGTCTGGTTGGCAAGGGACCTATAAATTCGAATTTCTCCCAGTCAGAGCTTTCTCATCCTAAACTAATGGCTTTACCGGGAGCTTGTAGAATGGATAACTGGACTCATGGATGCATCTTTGGCTAAAAACCTGCTGCCTTGCCCAGCTGAAAATGTTTTACTACCATTTTTGACACTAAGGGGCACATTACGATCGCGGACGGACTTGCATCCGTCCGTGAGCCCTGAGTAGGAGGGAACGTCCGCATGTGCTGCGGCGTTCCCTGCTGTGCAATTAGGATGTGACCGCCACCCTGGCGGTCACATCCTCTATTTTTAACATTGCGGTGGGTGCGGCTTCAAGCTGCACCCGTCCAAATGTTCAAAACGCATGCATTGCATTTACATGCACAAAGCGGCAGGCACCGCGCGGTGCCTGCCGCTTTCTGCATGTAAATGCAGGGGGGCACCATAGGTACTTCCCATGTGCACCCCCCACCTCCCTTCACCCAGGGGGCCCGCAACGGGCCCCCGAAGTGAAAATCCATATGCTTTTCCACGGCGGAGAACCCACAGCAGAAAAGCATGTCTGGGAAGCCATCCTAGTATGTCTGGCCGCCACCATATTAGAGCTTTTCCGCAGCGGTAGTAAGCCGACCGCGGCTGGCAAATTTTCATCGAGTGACCTCGAAGAAATGGTATCTAGACTGAAACGGTGCTCTATCTGGAGTAATCCAAGCTCCAAAAAAGTGACTAAGTGCAAGGGAAGAATTCTTGGCAGGGTGATGATGCCAAAACTGTCTGGTTGGCAAGGGACCTATAAATTCGAATTTCTCCCGGTCAGAGCTTTCTCATCCTAAACTAATGGCTTCACCAGGAGCTTGTAGAATGGATAACTGGACTCATGGATGCATCTTTGGCTAAAACCCTGCTGCCTTGCCCAGCTGAAACTTTTTTACTACCATTTTTGACACTAAGGGGCACATTACGATCGCGGACGTACTTGCATCCGTCCGCGAGCCCTGAGTAGGAGGGAACGTCCGCATGTGCTGCGGCGTTCCCTCCTGTGCAATTAGGATGTGATCGCCACCCTGGTGGTCGCATCCTCTATTTTTAACATTGCGGTGGGTGCGGCTTCAAGCTGCACCCGCCGCAATGTTAAAAACGCATGCATTGCATTTACATGTGCATGTAAATGCAGGGGGGTACCATAGGTACCCCCAATGTGCACCCCCCACCTCCCTTCACTCAGGGGGCACGCAACGGGCCCCCGAAGTGAAAATCCGTATGCTTTTCCACGGCGGAGAACCCGCTGCGGAAAAGCATGTCTGGGAAGCCATCCTAATATGTCTGGCCGCCACCATATTAGAGCTTTTCCGCAGCGGTTGTAAGCCGACCGCGGCGGAAAAGCGGCGGACTGAAACCAAGACCCACCAGCCATCCTAATGTGGCAGTGGGTCTTTGGTGGGTCCGCAGCGGATTTTCCGCATCCTCCGGGCCGGCGGTGGCTTCCGCCGGCCCGGAGGATGCGGAAAATCCGCGATCCTAATCGACCCCTAAGTTGTAAGGTAAAACCTCCAACCGGTAGAACCTGGTTTCTGTACCTGAACCATGCTCCATCGTGGCCAGCATTAAATTTCACTTTGTTCTCGGTCTAGTTCAACCAGTTGACCACAATTGGTGCTTATCTCTGTTGGTGCTATCTTTACCTAAAAAGTCGGAAACTCGTACTTCTAGTTACCCTCACTGGATTTTTGTTGTTTTGATGTAATTTAATTTATTACAAGTTACTCTATCTTTCTAAATTGGTTTGGGATTTGTCTTTTGTTGTTTTTTTTACTTCATTATTGTTTTGGTACTGCATAAATACTTTACGTATTGCTTCTAAGTTAAGCCTGTCTGTTCTGCACCATGGAGATGAGCTCGGGATAATTTAGTGACTTTAGTGGTTCACCCCAACCAGGATTATATTTATTATTTAAGGTTGTTAGTTACCAGTCTTAACTATTAACCCAGTTTCATACAAATGTCATTAATAAGGGGGAGAAAAGGCTGGCTGCCTGCTGGCCCTTCAGTCATGGCAACAATAATCCAACCATACTATTTCAGCAATAAAGGATGATTAGGGAAAGATTATTACCCAAATATTGGATATTGTCTCAGTCTTCCCTACATTTTCCAAAACTCTGTATTCAGTGGAATGTCTGGAAAACCTACTATAGGAAGATCAATTCTTTTAAAAAATATGCTGGCCTAAGTTGTCTCTCGAGATGTCCCAACAGCTAGAAGGGAACATTACGAATGAAAACATTGGGCAAGTAATAAATGAACTACCTAATTTTAAATCCTATAGGGTAGATGGTTACCCAGATGACTTTAATAAAATAATAAACAGCATATGGCCTCCGTCTTATGTAAGATGTTCTGATAAATAAAAGAAATTCAAACTCCGCTTTGGAGTTGAATAGAGCCAGACCTATCTAGCTAATTAACTTTGACACCAATATACTACCTAAAGTATTGTCTAACAGACAGAAACGTTCTGCCAAACCTGATACATCCAGACCTAGTGTATTTTGTCCCAAGGTGCTCTTCAGAGGTCCATCTGATATCACCAGCTAAGGTTTTATGGCATGTACACGATGATATTACCTACTGGCGGTCGCCAGTAGGTAGTTATAGTTAGGACTTAGTTTCCAAAGGAAATGTATTTTTTGTTTTCCCAATAACTTTGACGCCGGATGACGAATCTTCACGAAATTGTCAAAACTCGTGGAGCACTCCGGTCAGCTCCTATCCTGAAATTTTAAGGGTGATTCGGTAAGCGGGGGCCGAGAAAAAAGGGGGTCCCAAAACGTGTTTTCTCAATGTTATTTTCCATAGGAAACTTTAGACACAGCTACATTACCTCCTCGTCATGTCTCCCCGTCCCATTCCTTACAAGTGAGCAGCTAGTCTGCTCCACAGAAACCTAGTACCTAGCAGAGCTTTTTGCCCCTCCCCCAGTATGGCGCCACCATCATGTGACAATAAAGGGGGAGGAGCGGCAGAGAAACTTCCTGTTCTTTTTTTTCTGCATTCGCAGTCTACTGATGTCCTAGCAGGAGCTGTTTGGGGGTAGGTTTATCTCTTTTTTTGTTGTTATTGTGGCGGCCTGCTTTAGTGGCCGCCTTTTTTACTTTTTATTGCTTGTGGGACTACCGGAGGTTCGTTCCCTGCTCTTTGTGGCTCCACCTTCTTGTAGTTTTATGGGGGGGGGGCCCTGTCTCTTGCTCGGTCCGCTCTAGCGGCCGGCTGTGCCTCCTTTTTTGGCTGCTGCTTGCTTTTGGGCACTGGAGTGATCTGTTCAGTGATCTCGTGGTGCTTGGTACCCATGTTCATGGGTTCTATTCTGGAAAGTGCACGGGCAGTTGCTATACAGCACAATGCTTCACATGAAGAGAGCAGTTGTGGAGCTCTCGTGTAGTGTGTATGGGTTCTATCTGTGACCCACCTGTTTTGGCCTCATTTGTTGCTATTACATTAGGTGGAGGCGTTGCGCTTGAAATCCATGTGGGTTTCCCTGTGCAGGTTTGGATCCTGTTTGCAACGTCTTGTGTTTTTGTGCCTCCTCGGCCGGCTCTAGCGGCCGTTCCTCTCAATGCCGGCCTGCTCTAGCGGCCGTTCCTCTCGATGCCGTTCCCAATGCGCCCTGCTTAGCGGGCGAGGTTTTTCGACTGTGTTTCCTGCTGGGTGCTCAGCTCCCTGGGGATGTTTTTGGGCAGCCGGATGCTTTTTCAGCATCCCCCCCCCTGTTTCCCGTGTGGGGACAGGGCCTTGGGACTTCATGCCTTTCCGGGCGGGTCCCGTTTTCTTGGGTCCCGTCCTCTGTGGCTGCTTTGTGTCCTCCTCTCTTGCGTTCCTGCCGTGGTGCTGGATGCCTCTTCACCTGCGGACTCTCATGGTTCTCTCAGTGCACAGTCGTCTCTCGCGATGTACTGTTCTGCGCCTTGTTTGCCTGCTGCTCTGCTGGCAGTGTGACGGTGCTCTCTGCATGCACCTCATGGCATCCTTGTTCCTGCTTCTACGTGTGGGGGTTGCTGCTGCCTTCCGGGCTCGGCTGGCTGTTGGTGGGGTGTGGCGTTCCTCTGCTGCTTCCCGCTTTTTTGTCGGGGCGTGGGCCTGTTCTGCTGACATGGTCTGGGCCCTGGTTTTTCTTTTGCGGGATGGTATCGATGCCTCCTCTCTCTTGGCCCTCCTGGTGTTGCAGGTGCACTGGTTGTTGTCCCTCTGTGTGCCACTGCGCTGCTTATGCTGCTTCGGTTACAGCATGGCGTCCTGCCTGGTTGCGTTCCTGGTAGGCTGGGTCTTCTCAGTGTTCTGTCCTGCTTGGGTTGCCCTTTGTGGGTTCCCGTGGCCGTGCTTGTGGTCCCGCGTGCTTGTGGCTCCTGCATGCCCTCCTTCTTGGGGAATGGGTTTGCCTGCCACCGTGCCTTTGGGCCTCCTGCTCAGGGTGCTTCGCGGCCCTTTTTTATGGCTGGGGTCGTGGCCGGGGGTCCCTGAGGGTGCCTGGTCCCGTGCCCCTGCCGGTGTTGCTGCCCCCACTTCCTCCTCTTCCCGTTGGCTTTTCTGCCTATGCCTGTTGGTGGTCGCTTCCGTTCCTTCCTGTCCCGGTGGTTGTCTGTTCCGGATGCCTGGGCGGTTCGGTCTGTGTCGGAGGGTTGCCAGTTGGTGTTTTCCTCTCCTCCCCCTCTGGGTTTCGTTCTGGCTCTCCAACCCCGTCTTCCTCGGCGTCAGAAGGCGTTGCTGGCGGGTGTACGGCTTCTGTTGGAGGTGGTGGCTGTTGTGGGGGCTGCTGTTCGGTCCTTTTTCTGGTCTCCGGGAAGGATTCTTCGGTTCGGCGTCCTGTTTTGGATCTGAAGCGGGTCTTTCACTTCGTTCTCCGCCGTCCATTCCGGATGGTGTTTCTGCTATCCTTTCTGTCTCTGGTGCTTCCGGGTGGCTTCCTGGCAGCCCTGGGTCTGATGGTTGCGTTTCTGCAACCGAGATGCTTTGGCTCGTGTGTGCGTCTTGCACCTTTGGTGATGCCCGCCCTCGCGGTCCAGGGTTCGAGTCCTCCCACTGCTGTGTGTGTGTCCCCAGGTGGTATGTTTTGGGGTTTTCACCGAGCTCTTGGCCCCTCTGGTGGGTTTTCTTCATTCCAGGGGGCTGCATGTGTTTCCCTTTCTGGTTGGCTGGCTTCATCGGCACCCGGAAGTCCTCCCTGGTGCCCTCCCTGTCCCTGTGGTTCCTGAGGGCTCTCTTCCTCTTGGACCTGGGCATGGTGTTCCTCTCCCGGGGGCGCCGGTTGACTTTCTTTCCCGGGTGTCTGCCCGTCTCTGGTTGCGGTGTCGGGGTGTTGGCGTCCGCTTTGCTTCTCCTTCCTTGGGCCAGGCTACGTCTGTACCCCCTGTTGCATCATGTCCTGTCACGCTGGGGTCCTGCCTCCTTGG
Organism: Lissotriton helveticus; assembly: GCF_964261635.1. NCBI lineage: Eukaryota > Metazoa > Chordata > Amphibia > Caudata > Salamandridae > Lissotriton > Lissotriton helveticus. The sequence continues at coordinate 1,517,183,184 of NC_136068.1, read as the reverse complement.
ACTACGAGACTCTGATCCCTGTCGCTCCGGGGATTCGGGCGGATCTCCAGTGGTGGTTGTCACCACTGTATTTTTCCCGGGGGTTCGTCCTCCTTCCTCCTCTGGCTGTGGTCGTGTTGTCCACGGATGCCTGTGCTTTGGGGTGGGATGCCGTTCTGGGTGCCTCCTAGGCTCGGGTCGGTGGTCCCGTTTCGAGTCCCTCGAGTCCTCGGCTTGGAAGGAGTTGGGGGCGGTTTGGTTTGCTCTTCTTTGGTTCGCTCCTCTCCTTTGGGGTCGGGCGGTCTCGGTGCAGACCGTAGTTCTGGTGGTTGATGCTTCTGTGTATTGCCTTGGGGGCTTGTGTCATGCTCTATTTCTCCTGTCCCGGAGCTTCGGCTTTTGGGCCGAGTCGTGTCTCTTGTCTCAAACGGCGGTCTATCTTCCGGGGTGGGTGATTGGGCCTGCGGCTTCTTTGAGGTGGGTGTTCCCCTCCTCGGTGTCCCTGGGTCTGTCCCCGGTTCTGTTGGATCTTTTTGTCCTCCGGTTCCGCCTTCCTTGGCTGGATCTTTTATGCCTCGGAGGATTCCGCCCTTCTTCCTCTGTTTTGCGACGATCCCTCTGGGTTGGCGTGGGCCACCGTTGCTTTCTCGATTCCGTGGGCGGAGGGTCTGCTGTTTGCCTTCCCTCCATTTGCCTTCATTCCGAGGGTCCTCCGGGAGTTTCGGTTGGTACGGGCGGAGGTTCTCCTGGTGGTGCCGGTGTGGTCTCGGTAGTCTTGGTTTCCCCTTCTGCTAGCCCTTTCTGTTTGCCCTCGTTGGAAGTTTCCCCTGTCTCCCTCTGCCCTGCGGGCTCCTCTTCTCGGGTTTGCCTCCCTGCGCCGCCTCCGGCTGGGGGTTTGACGCTTGAGGGGTTGTGTTTGCTGGGTCTGGGTTGCTCAGTGGAGGTTGCCCAATGTCTCCGGCTTTCTAGGCGTCCTTCCGCCTTGAAGTCGTATGCCCCTCGCTTGAGATGTTTCTCCTCCTGGTGTCTTGGGAGGGGTCTCTCTTCTGCCTCCTGTGAGGCCGTGAGGGTGTTGGACTTCTTGCGGGATGGTTTTGTCTTGGGGCTTGCGGTTTCTTCCCTGCGGGCGCAATGGGCTGCCTCTGGTGCTTCCGGATGGCTTCCTGGCAGCCCTGGATCTGATGGTTGCGTTTCTGCAACCGAGATGCTTTGGCTCGTTGGTGCGTCTTGTACCTTTGGTGATGCCCGCCCTCGCGGTCCAGGGTTTGAGTACTCCCACTGCTGTGTGTGTGTCCCCAGGTGGTATGTTTTGGGGTTTTCACCGAGCTCTTGGCCCCTCTGGTGGGTTTTCTTCATTCCAGGGGGCTGCATGTGTTTCCCTTTCTGGTTGGCTGGCTTCATCGGCCCCCGGAAGTCCTCCCTGGTGCCCTCCCTGTCCCTGTGGTTCCTGAGGGCTCTCTTCCTCTTGGACCTGGGCATGGTGTTCCTCTCCCGGGGGCGCCGGTTGACTTTCTTTCCCGGGTGTCTGCCCGTCTCTGGTTGCGGTGTCGGGGTGTTGGCGTCCGCTTTGCTTCTCCTTCCTTGGGCCAGGCTACGTCTGTACCCCCTGTTGCATCATGTCCTGTCACGCTGGGGTCCTGCCTCCTTGGACTACGAGACTCTGATCCCTGTCGCTCCGGGGATTCGGGCGGATCTCCAGTGGTGGTTGTCCCCACTGTATTTTTCCCGGGGGTTCGTCCTCCTTCCTCCTCTGGCTGTGGTCGTGTTGTCCACGGATGCCTGTGCTTTGGGGTGGGATGCCGTTCTGGGTGCCTCCTAGGCTCGGGTCGGTGGTCCCGTTTCGAGTCCCTCGAGTCCTCGGCTTGGAAGGAGTTGGGGCGGTTTGGTTTGCTCTTCTTTGGTTCGCTCCTCTCCTTTGGGGTCGGGCGGTCTCGGTGCAGACCGTAGTTCTGGTGGTTCATGCTTCTGTGTATTGCCTTGGGGGCTTGTGTCATGCTCTATTTCTCCTGTCCCGGAGGTTCGGCTTTTGGGCCGAGTCGTGTCTCTTGTCTCAAACGGCGGTCTATCTTCCGGTGTGGGTGATTGGGTCTGCGGCTTCTTTGAGGTGGGTGTTCCCCTCCTCGGTGTCCCTGGGTCTGTCCCCGGTTCTGTTGGATCTTTTTGTCCTCCGGTTCCGCCTTCCTTGGCTGGATCTTTTGTGCCTCGGAGGATTCCGCCCTTCTTCCTCTGTTTTGCGACGATCCCTCTGGGTTGGCGTGGGCCACTGTTGCTTTCTCGATTCCGTGGGCGGAGGGTCTGCTGTTTGCCTTCCCTCCATTTGCCTTCATTCCGAGGGTCCTCCGGGAGTTTCGGTTGGTACGGGCGGAGGTTCTCCTGGTGGTTCCGGTGTGGTCTCGGTAGTCTTGGTTTCCCCTTCTGCTAGCCCTTTCTGTTTGCCCTCGTTGGAAGTTTCCCCTGTCTCCCTCTGCCCTGCGGGCTCCTCTTCTCGGGTTTGCCTCCCTGCGCCGCCTCCGGCTGGGGGTTTTTACGCTTGAGGGGTTGTGTTTGCTGGGTCTGGGTTGCTCAGTGGAGGTTGCCCAATGTCTCCGACTTTCTAGGCGTCCTTCCGCCTTGAAGTCGTATGCCCCTCGCTTAAGATGTTTCTCCTCCTGGTGTCTTGGGAGGGGTCTCTCTTCTGCCTCCTGTGAGGCCGTGAGGGTGTTGGACTTCTTGCGGGATGGTTTTGTCGTGGGGCTTGCGGTTTCTTCCCTGCGGGCGCAATGGGCTGCCACTCTTACTTTTCGGGGTTCCTGTTTCCTCTGTCTCCCCGTTGGTGGCTTGCCTTCTGGGGAGTTTCTTGCTTCAGCGTCCTGTCTCTCGTTCTCCTGTGCCTGCTTGGGTTCTTCCCTTGATTCTGCGGGCTTTGACGGGTCCTCCTTTCGAGCCTTTGGACTCAGTGGCCCTGAAGTTCCTTTCTGCTAAGGTTATTTTCCTGCTGGCCATTACTTTTGGGCGGAGTTTTGGTGTGATTGGGGCGCTGATGGCTTCTCCCCCTTCTTGCGCTTTTGCGCTGACAAGGTCATTCTTCTTCCGAGTCCGTTCTTTCTTCCTGAGGTGGTGTCTTCTTTTCACCGTCAGGAGGATATTGTTCTCCCGGTGTTTTTTCCGGCTCCTGCCTCCCCTGAGGAGGTGCTCCTCCATTCGTTGGATGCGCTGAGGGCTCTCCGCATCTACTTGGAGCGTACGGATGATTTCCGTAAGGTTGATTCCTTGTTCGTCACCTATGGCCTCTCGGGTCTGGGGCTTCGGCCTTCTTTGTCCACCTTGTCTCGTTTGGTCCTGGGCGCTGTGGTTTCTGCTTGCGATTCTGCCCACTGTCCTCTGCCTTCTTCTGTTCAGGGTCGGTCGACTCGGAGCGTGTCGTCCTCCTGGGCCATGTTCAAGGGGGCCTCTTTGAGGGACATTTGCAATGCTGCCACGTGGGCTTCTCCCCATTCTTTTGTTACACATTGTCGTCTTCAGTTGGGGATGGCGGCCTCTGCTGCCTTTGGGGCTAGTGTCCTTTCTGCGGTACATGGTTTGTGAACTGTACGGTTTTCTGTGGATTAAAATGGACCTGTTTTTTTCTCTAAACTGTTTTTTTTTTTTTTTTTTTTTACAATCACCGTGTGCTTGGGTATGGGCTCACTTGTAAGGAATGGACGGGGAGACAGGACGAGCAGGTAATGCCCGGTTACTCACCCGTAATATCCATTACTCCGAGTCCGGGTCTACCCGTCCCATTCCTGAGCCCTTCCCTCCCTCCCTCTTTTTTGTTTTGAGGTGATTGTTTCATTTCTGGGTTTTTGTCTTTGGTATTCTCAGGAAGTTTCTCTGCCGCTCCTCCTCCTTTATTGTCACATGATGGTGGCACCATACTGGGGGAGGGGCAAAAAGCTCTGCTAGGTACTTGGTTTCTGTGGAGCAGACTAGCTGCTCACTTGTAAGGAATGGGACGGGGAGACCAGGACTCGGAGTAATGGATATTACCGGTGAGTAACCGGGCAGCCCGCACTGCTGACCCAAATTACATCAAATTTGGCAAAAAGGTAGCCCTTGTTTCAGAAAGAACTCTTTTTGTTAAATGGTGTAAATCCATTCATTAGTTCCTGAGAAATTAAAAAAAAAAGAGGTCAGAAAATGATTTTCCCATAGGAAACTTTAGACATGACTACAGCTCGAACTGCTGAATGGAATCACAACAAATTTGGCAAAAAGGTAGTCCTTGGATCAGAAAGCGTCCTTTTTTTAAATGATGTAAATCCATTCAGTAGTTGCTGAGATAATAAAAAAATAAAAGTTTTGATATAAAGAGGCGAGGTGGATCCGTGAACCCTCCCGACCACAAGCTTTATTCTAATTGGCTGTCAACACTCCAAACCAGGAAGTGTTGGCAGCCATCTTGTGCCTCGGTAACCGAGGCACAAGAAACCAGGGAAAGAACGGTGAAAAAAAAAACGGGGGCAGGGTAGAAACCCCCTGCCCCCTAGGCCAGCTCAGGGGGTCCCACAAGGACCCCCAGGACCAAAAAAAGCATTTTTTTTAATCGGCGAGATTCATGCACCCAGGGCAAATTTTGGCCGAAAATTTTAAAAATTGAAGTGACTCCTGCGCTTCATTATTATTTAGCCCCTGTGTGGGCCAAGTCCCGGGGGCATTCAATAATGTAATTGCAGGGCCCAGAGAGGCCCCCGCAGCCCCGTTAAATAAATATAATACATTTTTGTGGGGGCACACGCCCCCCACAGCCCCGGGGACCGCCACCCCTGAGCTTCTTATTTTTAATGTGTGGGGGGCCTCCAAGGCCCCCCAATCCCCAGGTACCACCAACCCCTGGGGCTTTTATTAATTATAATCTTGGCGGCACACAGCCCGCCCTCTGCCCCGGGAACCACCACCCCCGGGGCTTTTATTTTTTGAAACATACACCTGTGTGGGGGAGCTTGAGCCCCCCCCCACATGCCCAGGGGACCGCCATCTCCCCGGGACACTAATATTCAAATGCAGGGGTCCGTTACGGAGTCCAGAGCCCCAGAGACCACCACCTCCCCGAGGCTGTGCAATAGGTGGGAGGGGACCACCACCCCCCAGGGCCGGCCCCTGCAGTGTCCCGGGGTGCCCACCCTCGGGACATTGCAAACTACTTTGCTTCATTGAAGCGAGAGCAGGGAAACCTGCTCTCGCTTCAATTAAGCAAAGCAGAATTGCTTTTCCACAAGGGGAGGTGCATGGCAGCAGCTCTCCATGTGGAAAAGTATTGCCGGCTCATGCAGGGTGCGGGAGCCGGCGGAACCGTGGGGGCATTGGGGCTCCCTCCACAGTCCCCAACGGATAGAGCCTGCCCCAGGGGATGGGGTCCCTGGGGCTAGAAGTGGCCTGGGAGGGGACCACCCCCACTCCCCCAAAATTTTTAAAATAAATACAAAATAAAGGCCGGCCCAGGGGGATGTGGTCCCCGGAGCCACTAGAGGCCTCAGGAGGGGGGCCACATAGCCCCCCTCCATAAAACAAAAAAAATATGCGGCCATGCCCTGCAGGATGGGGTCCCCAGGGCCGGATTTGGCCCACGCAGCCCCTCTTCCCATTCATATTTATTTATTTATTTTTAAATGGGGGTCAGGCCCTGGGGGATGGGGTCCCCAGGGCCCCAAAAAAGTAAAAAGAAGGAGGGCCACACAGTCCCCCTTCCCCCAGCCTGTGGCGCATTTTAAATTGAGGAATTTATTCCCCTTCAATACTGGGGGTCCCTGGGGGCCAACTAGCCCACCAGGTACCTCCAGTAAGTGCCACAGGCCTGCTTTTCAAAGAGGTTGTCCAGACCACGCCCCTTTTTACACCTCTCTGCAACGCAGCTCTGTGGTACCTTGTGGGCTAGTTGGACCGCAGGGACCCTAAGGATTCAAGGGGACTTTATCCCCCAACTTAAAACACGCCACAGGCGCCATTGCACAGTGGTGAAGGGAGGGGGTGGGGCCTGAGGTGACATGTGTGCAAACACGCCCTGTGGCGTGTTTAAAGTTGGGGAATGAATTCCCTTTCAATCCTGAGGACCCCTGAGGGCCAACTAGCTCACCAGTTGCTTCCAGTAAGCACTGCTGCGTTGCAGAGAGGTGGTCCAGGCCACGCAGAGAGGTTGTCCAACGCAGCTCTGCGGCGCTTACTAGATGTACCTGGTGGGCTAGTTGGACCCCAGGGACCCTCAGGATTCAAGGGGACTTAATCCCCCAACTTACAACGCGCCAGGGGACATGTTTACAGAGTGGTGGAGAAAGGGGGCATTAGTTTGTCTACCTCTCACCAATCCCACTGTGTGGCGCTTACTGGAGGTACAAAATAGGCCTATTGGCCCTTAAAGGATCCCCAGCAGGGAAGGGGACTTCAATCCCCATCCAAGAGCGTGCCAGGGAGCGCGTTTGTAGAGTGGTGGGCAAAGTGGGCGTGGCCTGGTACGAGTACTTACAAGTGCTGCTGTGTGGGACTGACTGGAGGTAATAGTTTGGGAAGTTGGCCCCCAAGGATGTCCTTGGGGGCCAACTACTCCTCTTGATACCTCCAGTAAGTCCCACACAGTGGGATTGCTAAGACGTCTTCGGAGGCCCTGGCCCCCTTCCTCTACCACTCTGCAAACATGCCTCGTGGCAGACTACGGGATGGGGGATGAAGCCAATTTAGTCCTGAGGGAGTTTGGAGGCCAAGAATCCCTCTTGGTACCTCCTGTAAGTCATGCGCAGCGTAATTCCTGAGCGTTGGTTGGACGCCCAGCACCCTTTCTCCACCACTCTGCAAACGCGACTACTAGTTAAAGTAGCATATTTCTGCACCTCTGACTTAGAGGTAGTTTTAATCCCACTGACCTATTATGTACTAGGGCCTTACGGAGGAGGTCATGCTAATCACAGGGGTACCCCAATGCATAGTGTTCCCTAGTGTATGTAGGTGTTTCCACTGTATTCTAAGTGTCTTTTAGAATAGCACTGTCTCTAGGCCTGGTTAGTCAGAGCCAGTTACCACCAGTACTCGTTTGAAAAAGTTGTGGGCACAGGATGATTTTGCAACAAGGCCTCTTTCTGCTCCTCTGTTGGTTCTTTCTGCACATGTCTTGCTTATTCCTGCACTTTTCTTCGTCTTTGTGGACTTCTGTTGCTTCTTTCTGCATTTCTTTTGCTTCTTTCTATGCATTTTTCTTCTTTCTTCACATGTCCTACATCTGTCGGCATAGTTAGAAATTAGCATTTAAAAAACCTTTGAAATTCACTGAAAAAAACTATAGGTTTCAGGCACGTTATAGTTAGAAATTAGCATTTAAAAAACCCTAGAAATTCACTGAAAAAGCAATAGGTTTTGGGGAAAGTTATAATTAGTTGGACATTTCACTCGTTATAGTTAGTTCAGCTACCTATAACTCGCGCCCCCGCAATGCACTGCTGATGACATCACATATTACATCACTCATGACATGGTCAGTGACATCACTGATGACATCTCAAATGACATCACTGATGACATCATCCATGTGATAATTTGATGCATCTTCTCACAGCCCAATATAACCTTCGATACACCCACTCTAAATTACAGACTGCCATTCTCAAAACCATAGACACTCCAACACCAATAACTAATACCCACTCACTGATTCTTAGGTCTACACACACATCCACTCACTCACCCGTACAGTCACTCATACTTATGGTCACTCAGTACAGGACTATCTTATGCACTCATACACCTATATAGACACTCACACACCGCCACTCATCCATAGAGGTACTCACACACCTAGTAAGTCATGCACATAATAAATCACACTGCCATTTACTCACCTATACAGTTATACACACGCCAGCTCAATTACTCATACAAATACTAGCACATTCTTACGCTCTTATACAATCACTGATACAAGCACACACTCATCCACACAGCCACTCTCACAATCACACACTCTCACTTATAGGCATTTATATGCTGCCTTTCACATATGTGGTTACTCACACATGTACCACTGAGATATACATTCACTCACTAACACACACTCACCCACCCATACAGTCCATCACAGATGCACTCTTGAAACCATGCACCAAGTGAATCACCCACTCACACATCTATGCACAGATTCACACACACCCCACCCACACAAACACTCAGGCACCCATACAGATACTCAGACAACCAATCATTAACTCATATAGACACTCATGTAGCTATTCATAAACCCATGCAACCGCTTACACACCAACAGACAGACGGATACAGACATTCACACAGTTTAGTCACTAACCCATGCATTCAGTAAGATACGTGTAATCACTCACTGATAGACTTAGTCACGCACCTACTAAATCATGCATTCAAACACTTATACACCCACTCATTCTTCAATACGCCTTTCCCTATATATATTATATATATTTAAACTTTACAGAACACACAGTCACTGGATGATGTCATCAGTGATGCCATTTGAGATGTCATCAGTGATATCAGTGATGTCACTGACCATGTCATGAGTGATTTAATATGTGAAGTCATCAGCAGTGCATTGCAGGGGGCGCAAGTTATAGTTAGTTGAACTAACTATAACGGGGGAATTTCTCTGGTTTTGTACGAGTAAAATGTCCAACTAAATATAACTTTCCCTAAAACCTATGTTTTTTTCAGTGAATAGATATAAAAGCAGTAATCTTACTGGATTCAAAAAAATAATTTGATCAAGTAGAACGAGGCTACATATTAGAGTGCTGGCCCTCATGGCCCTAGGGAGAGATTTCCCATCAAACGTGATATTGACTTACCATCGTAATGGCTACACGTCGCAACCATGTGTAATACATAGGTGAATGAAACAAGACTGCCCAGTGTTCCTCACCCTGGAGCGATTGGTATTAGACAATCTGCAATTTACCCGATTCCTACCCCAACAGGTGAACATAAGGCCCTTTTTTATGCAGATGATATTCTAGTAATGTTATCAGACTCCGCAAATTCTATCACACATCTCAATTTGCTTATCTCAAAGTTCTCACAATTCACGGGTTATCAAATAAACCGGTGAAAGAGTGAGGCCTTATTGCTCACTAGATCCACCACTGCTCTTGGACCACACCTCTTAAGATGGAAGACACCCAAGTTTAAATATTTGGGGATCTTTTTCAATCAGGGCCTCGATAACATTGTAAAAGCTACCCACACCCCTTAATGAACTCATGTGACAAAAAGGAATATAGTACCATGCCTCAATTATGTTTTTGCAATGTTACCACTAAAGATACCCAATAAAATGATGGGGGAGCTATCTGGCATGACAGAATAATTTGTCTGGGGGAGGTGGGGGAGAAGTCATGCCTGAAGATGAACAAACTGTGGCAGCCACAGAATATGAGCGTTGTAAAATTGCCTCATTTTGAAACATATTGGCGCTCTGTTCAGTTAGCACAAGTTTGCTGTCTAATGAGTGATACCCTAGAAAAGCCAAAATGGGTGAAGACAGAAAATGCACTCCTAGGTAGTATAGATTGTCTGAGAGCACTCTAAATGAAAGATAAAAGAAATCCTGTATATACGCAACTTGTTTCACAAGCTATATCCTCTTGGCTTTCGAAGGAGGATGGCTGGATGCATACAGGGCCACCACTTTGGGGTAATGGCAGTCTACGGATTGGAGACCAGGAACCCATCTGGTCAGACTTTATCTGTAATGGTATGAAGACTGTAAAAACCTTTTAGCAGATGGTAAGGTGAAAATCTTTGAAGAGCCAAAACTGATTTTTAGTTGACCACTATCCAGTTCTTGCCCCACTGTCTCTGCACAGGGTTAGGGCCCCAGCTAAATATTCTCTCAGAATTTAGACATCTGGCATATTTAAAGACATGTTAGCCAGCCGCGGTCCGTGCAGGTAACAGCGGTGGGGCCGGGTAGAGGGGATTTCGAGGGTCGATGCAGAGGGGAAATTAAATAAATAAATCATTTTTCCTCTGCATCGTCCCTCGAAATCACCCCCCATGTGGCCCCACTGCACCACCGCTGTTACCTGCACAGACCGCTGCTGGTGGTAGCCCCACCAGGGAGTGGTTCTCCGGGCTGTGCAGAATCCCAATTTATAGAGTGGTGGTCGCACAGATTTCAAAAAGGTCCACTGATGAAGACTGGTTACAACTTTTAAGGACTCTATACATATTTATGGGAAGCCAGATTGAAACTAGGATACTTTAAAATCTTACACTGGTGGCACTGGACACCAGTAAGGCAAGAGGTGGCAACATTATGTCTGGTTGCTGGAGATGCGATCCACCGAACTGCGAACCTGTACGCTTAATCTGAAAAAGTCAATAACTGCAAAGCTATTGGTAATAGATTTGAAAGGTACCTCAGATATCTATGGAGAATTGACTGGCTCAGCGCCAATGGTTCATGATTTCTCTATGTATCCGGAGTTCACACTGCAGTGTGGGTGATAGTTTGCTACATGGCCAAGGTCTGCATACTGAGATTGTGGAGGACCACAGCCTGCTCGTTGGCGTAGACATGGATGCATGAAATATTCTTTATGGCTTCATATGAAGAAACTAATCTATCAGGTTAATGACCAGAAGCTTCATATGAAAAAATGTATCTATCAGGTGAAAGGCTAAATGCTTAAATTTGAGAAGGTTTGCTGTATTTATATTATGGGATAAGCATTATTAAAAGACAAGACGACACTGAGGGACAAATTTATCAAGGTTGTGTGGCTACCCTGCACCACGCAATGGGGCGCAAGGGCGATGCAAAACCTAGATGAGATTTATCAAGTCAAGCAAGGCCACCTAGCGTGGACATATATACTTCACTCCCCAGCACACGTTAAGTTTTCAAAACCAGGTTTCCCTATTTATGATTGTGAACAATGCATTATATCGTCATCGTGCAAAATAATTTCTGAACAATTCCAGTCGGTTCTTTCTTTCCATTTTATTTCGGAGTTCTTGTCTTTTAGTTGTCAAACGTCACAGCCAACACGTGTTTCGTCGCTTTAATGGGGGCATTTTCCCGCAACTTTCTCAAGGCTAAATGCTTCAAATCCGTAACTTTTGTAATGTGGTGATAATTCCAACCCACATTGGGGTTCCACCTAATGCGACGTATCCACAAGTATCCCTCCAATACGCACTATCCTTTTTTCTAAAGTTCTGATTTTCTTTAATAAATATCCGTGTGAGGCAGCACGCCGCTCCAGCTTGTTGCCGTGTTCGGTTGCAAACTAAAAAAAAACAACTTTTTGTATCACCACATTACAAAAGTTACGGATTTGAAGCATTTAGCCTTGAGAAAGTCGCCGGAACATACCCCCATTAAAGCGACGAAACACGTGTTGGCTGTGACGTTTGACAACTAAAAGACAAGAACTCCGAAATAAAAAGGAAAGAAAGAACCGACTGGAATTGTTCAGAAATTATTTTGCATGATGACGATATAATGCATTGTTCACAATCATAAATAGGGAAAACTGGTTTTGAAAACTTAACGTGTGCTGGGGAGTGAAGTATATTGTGTTTGAGTTGAGGCTCAAAGTTTGTAGAGTTTTGTGGTTCTCTACACCTTTCAGCACCGTCTTATACAAATGTTACAATTCCTTAAATAACTTGTGTAATCCTGCCTAATAGGCGCCGTAATCCTAGTAACAATACCACGTTTCTAAGGTTTTTTCTAGCCTGGACCTACATGGCCTGACAAATCTAGAGTAATGCAAGGCAGCGTAAATCGCTGTCTTGCGTTACTCTGCAGCAGGGAGGCATTCCATAAGTGGAGCGTGGGTATACCTACACATCCACGCATGGATTTTGGCACATTCCCAGATTTACCATTAGTAAAAGACCTGGGAATCCATTAAACTGCTATGCCTTTCCAGGTGAGACGTAACGAGGAGAAAAATCTTAATTTCTCCCAGTTTTTTCCCTTTCTATACAAAGAGGATAGTGCCTCTCAGGGTTGTTTGTGTGCAGGAAGGCATTTCTTCATGTACAAAAACAATCCTGCCTACAACGCAGGCACCTTTGCACCATGACACAAGTGGCCCAAATTGGCGGAAGACAGCCAAAAGTGCGCCAGCGCTAGGAAAGGACTGCCTGCCCAGTATAATGGTAAATACAGCACCTTCCTGCCCTTTTCCTTTTATGCAGCGCTGCAAGGTGGCTTGCTGCTTTCTGCTGTGTGAAAGAATGATAAATCTGGCCAAGAGTATTTTAAAGGAACGACTTCTTTCTACAGCGTGGGTAGGTTTATTGAAAGAAGGTCTACTAACTGTTGGAAGCACCTAGATGAGGGGAGGGGAAGTCGACCACCGGATACAACAATATGCAGACTTTAATGCATGAATGCATGGAGTGTATTTTTATACTCTCAGGGCCTACATCTGATTTTGATTTAGTACCGTTACATTGACAGATGATGCTAGAAGGTTTTATTCCCAGGGTTTAGGAAATACAGAAATGGGAAAAATGGTAGGCGAGGAAAGGGGAGAGAGAGGATAAAAAAATAGAAAATAACAGGAATAGATGCAGTGAGGTACTTATCAGTTATGGATACAGTGTAATATTGGATTATCATAATTGACCTCTGTTGAGAACTAATATGTTTACATCTTGCAATAAAGTATTAGTGAAAAAAAATGTTTCAATGTTGCCTCCTCCTCTTCACCCAAAAGTATGCACCAATGAAAAGGCTTATCCATGAGAGATGCCTGCAAGTCCGTGGAGGAATGATGACAGATCACCACACTGATGCAGGGAGCACAGCCACCATAATCTGTGGAGTGCCCGCAAAATAAATGTGGCTGCGTCCTGTTCATTGCGGGCAGTTTGTGCAAAAGGTATTTTAAAACTCCTCAGGGAAGGCAGCAAGCTTTCTCACTGCCATATTCCAGAGGGTAAGCTATCTACCGAAAAGGCAGACCACATTCGAGGATCGTAGTGCCAAACTGATGGTGGAGAACACTCACCAGTGCAATTCAGTTCTCAAAAACAATCTATAAAAATAAAAAAAAATCTGCTGGAGAAAGGCCGTCCCTGGCGACCCTGGCAAATCTGGCTTTTCTTCCTGGAAGAGGAGTTACTACTGCCTTTGCCTGGAGTAGTTGATAATTTCCAATATGAAAATGGATCGAATGGATGTGTGTGAAAGCCTACAAACAACTATTTATGTGCACGTTCCAAACGCCCAAGGCCAAGTACACCTTGGAATGCTTTGAGAGAGACATTCTACTGCGGATTTTTGCACTTGCTGGAGAAAACGCTGCATTTCCCCCTCTGGGGTCCCTTTGTGAATTCCTGGGAGGCATAACAAAGGTATTATTAGCTGAAAACATATGTTTACAATAGAATTTACCTTTCTGAATAGCTATTGTATTGCAGCATTTATGTAATGCTTACCAACCCTCCGTGGGGCACTGAAGCACCTGCCTACATGGGTCATGTAGGGTTTGGGGATAGAAGGCTGTGGTTTGTCTTATTAATCCTATGTGGAAAGTGTTTCCATGTCGTGTGTGATGCCCATCAAGGCCAGGTTATGTGGGCAGCACTTACAGTGGTTTGGATGAAGAAGTGTGAGAGTTGGACACAGTTTATAACTTTCCGTAAACTGGCAGCTTTGAGCAGCACTGCAGGCCATGTTTGTGGAATTTCTTATGATCGTTGCCTATGTAGCTAGTTACAACTGCTTGACTGTGCAACTTGATATTTTGTTTAGGGGTGTATGGCCCTAAGCAGGTATGGTTGGGGAAAATAGTTGTGGGGCCATGTGCTGGAATGGATTTTGTTATCATACCATATCTGAATGTCATTGTGAGATGTAAAAAAGCAGCCATTGTATGCAGCCGTGGGACCTCCAGTGGAGGGCTAGTCTAGAATGCTCTGATTGTGTCACAGATCTTTTCAGGTATGCCATGCCTGCTCAGTTAATGATGGCTGGGGTATGGGATGGTACAATACTGGGTGACAGGCAGGAGCTGTAGCTGATATGTCTTATGTGATTGTAACAGTATTACTGGTTGCCTAATACTGAGCGTTATGGTATAAGTATTAGTGTGAACCTGATGAACTGATATTACTATATTATACCAAGGATAGCAATAGGTTAGCACTTCTTAGGTTACATGGATATACAAAGTAGAGTGCTGGTTTGGCTGTCGGCTATAAATTGCAGATTGTACTTGAAGGTGTGATTATGTTTCCGAGATCCATCCCAGGGTTGTGGGTTGATAAAGTAATCTTGGAAATCGCCACGGTTTCAACTGTCTTGTGGCGTACATGCTCCTGAAGGCTTCAAATCTTAGCTACTTGTACTGAGAACATGGCAAGCTTTTATGGAGAAAGCAGTGCCTTCTATGGATGGTATGGTCTAGCGCTAGTGTCGTTTCGGCTGGAAGGGGGTCGTGCAGTGGACGTGCGCATCGGGTACGCCGCTGGCACCTAAGGCAAGCCAGCCTGTGACTAGATCACGGCCAGCAACGCTGCCGGTAAGTCCTGCCACAGCACTCCGTTTCAAACATATCCAAGGGTAGAGCTGCTGAAATTCCGTACTGTTTCTTGCAACCATGTTTGGAGCTGGTCCACGCAAATAAGGGAGTGTGGAACAAATATCCTTAATGCAGGCTCTCCCTCAATACTTATACAAAGTCCAGTTCGTCTTCTGGCAGGGATAGCAGTATTATCCCTTATAGTGGATCAAGTGCTATGGTTTCCCCCAACTCAAGTCCACTTTTCTCTGCCTGCCTCATTAACTGTTGTGCCCTACTCAGACATGCTTTAGATATTTTTAACGTACTTGCTGAGAACCATTGGGGTTTAATGTTTCTAACAGAAACTTTGTGTTGGACTTTCCCCTTTTTGCAGGGTCATCCCTGAACTTTTTGCATTCCTCTTTTCTGACATGTTGGTGGTTCTAGGACTCTGGGCACTTTAGCACTGCTGTCCAGTGTAAAGTGTGTGTGCTCTCTGTGGTACACATGGTAAGAGTGGTCTACAGCTGTTTGGCATATTTAATTAACTTGTCAGTCCCTTGTAAAGTCGTATCTTAGATACCCAGGGCCGGTACATTAAATGCTACTGGTAGGCTTGCAGCGCTGATTGTGCCACCCACCAAAGTAGCTTTGCAAACCTGTCTCAGGCCTCTGCCATTGCAGGGCCTGTGCACGCAGTGTTACTGCCACTGTGACGTGGCATATAAAGTGTGTGCCCTGTCTGTATTAGAGATAGTCATCAGTTAATATAATATGTGTGGTATTGTGGCTATCATACCACGTGTATTATAATAACGTGTTATTGTGGCTATCATACCACGTGTATTATAATAACAAAGAATTTGGGTTCACATTTGGATTTTTTCTCATTATTCATTTGGATCATCCGTTCGCTCAACAGATGGGTTCCATGTATTGGTGTGACTGCCACCTTTGTTAAACCATACAGATGTTCAAGGTTTCTACCACATTCCTTTACACCTATTGGTCTGTATAGAATCGCCAATGCTCTGAAGAAGTCCTGTGCCTGAGGACGAAACACATTGGCTGTTTGTCTTAAATGAATGAAATAATAAAGAAGAGAAAAACTAGTTCTTTACACAACTGCTTCATTGCTTCATTGAACATTTACTACTCTCAGGAACTTGAACTCTTTTGAAAAGTGGTGCAGCTCTGATATAGTTTTTTCATTTACTTAAAACGGGAGCCCACCCCGCTTTGCCGACGCCCAGAGGAGCCGCTGAGATCCGCGAGAGATCACCGCTGCGGCCCGACCCGGAAGCCAGAAAGTGGTGCCTTCATGGGGGTGTGGCCGGCTTGGAGAGAGGAAGTCCTGCCATGCCGAAGAGGGCTCGTCCAGAGCCTCGCGGGCTCCACGTAGAAGTCCCATGACCCAGGAAGGGGACCGGGCGGAGTCAGGAGAAGTCCCGGTGGAGCAGGGACTGTCGAAGGCACATTGTCGGTGCCTAAAGCCTGCCAGTGAGCCCTGGTGAGTGGGGGCTGGGAGCGAGCCGTGTTTAGTGCTCCCGAGGCACGTTTAATGCCAGTGTGTGATTATTTGTCACAGCTGCACCACTGTCCCGGACAGCTGCAATGTTTGGGAAAGTTTATTTTCGGAGTCCTGAAGTGGGGCTTCCATGGCACTGTTGGTGCCAGTGCCATTTTCCTTTGGGGGCAATTTTGTTGATAGAGTCCCCAGTTAGGGCTCGCCAGGCACAGTTGGTGCCAGTGGTCATTTCTCTGCGGACACTGGATTCACCATCAGGTCATGTTCTCAGACTCCGTGGTATGCTGACCGAACACGGCGGCATCATAATTAAATCCAAGAATATGCGAATGTAACGCATTTGAAGATCAGGATTCCATTTGGCCGTTCCTCCTCGCTTTTGGAGCCAATGCGCCCACAACACCATGTAGATATCACAGTGTAATTGAGTGTCACAGCTCTTGGCCCCTTCCAGTGCCCCCCTGTCCTGAGGAAGACCCCCCGCTAAGGTCATATTGTCACCTAGAACGCATTTGGGGTCAAAACGTCGACAACCACTTTACCTGCCAACACCGACCTCAGTTTGAATATGTTCACGATGGTTGTTTAAATATGGCTCTCAAGAAATTGTTTAAACATTTAACGTTTTAATTGTGCCTCTATGTATAAGCCGACACATTTGTATATATTTCAAGAATTGGTTCGTCTTGACCGTCACTCTCCCTGAATTTCCCATTAACCCTTGCACTCATCTTTGCACTGACCCTACCTCCCCCTCCTCTCCCGTCCTGGGGCACTTCTTTTCGTCGCTTATTGGAACAGATAATATATTATTGATTTTCGAATGAATATGTCAAGATTCTCTTTTGATTCATTGTGATTAAATACCAGTGAATCCATGCACTTTGTTCTTTGTGTTATCCTTATCTACTTTTTCTAAATACTGTTCTTTCTTAAGGATTCTGTACTGGGACACTTTTCTATGTCCTAGTGGTCATTTCTCATTAGCTACACCACCCGTTAGCGGCAACTGCAACATTGGGACAATATTGTTTTTAGAGCCAGGAAGGGGTGAGATACACCCCACGCCCCCTCAGCGCATTGCGCATTGTGATTTCGCTGCATTGGCAGCGACGCCCTGACTTTCTGGACATAGGGCATTGGAGCCCCAGTTAAAGGCCAGTCGGTCTGGGGTCATTGCAGTGTTACTGTGGTGCACGGTTTCTGCCCAATGTGATGCCTACTGTATAATGTGTTTATGCCTACTGAGATTCCTAATGTGTTTCTGCTATGTTGTTTTAGGATGATGTCTCATGCTAAGGTGATATA
Source organism: Lissotriton helveticus (assembly GCF_964261635.1). Taxonomy (NCBI): domain Eukaryota; kingdom Metazoa; phylum Chordata; class Amphibia; order Caudata; family Salamandridae; genus Lissotriton; species Lissotriton helveticus. Next base: position 1,517,165,874 of record NC_136068.1, on the reverse strand, counting down.
ATGCTGAATACAGTATTTGGCCAGTGGTTAATGGTTGTGTTTTACATTTGTTACTTGTGCTTTCTAAAGATTCTGACAGTGGCTCCATTGGCCCTGTCATGTGTACATAATCCCCTGTAAATATTGCCTAATGCCAGTTGGCAGTGAATATTGTGTGATTATGATCTAATGTGTTTTGGATAGTACAAAGGCTATTTTTTATATAACCTTGTGTGGAGTTTCTTTTGAGGTGTGCCTAGTGTGTTGCTCCTGTGAGTGTGTGTTGCGCAAATGCTTTACACATTGCCTCTGGGATAAGCCTGACTGCTCCTGCCAAGCAACCAAGGGGGTGAGCAGGGGTTATCTTCAGCTTGTAACTCCCTTGCCCTGACTAGAGTGGTGGTTTCTGCCTGGCGTAGGCGCAGGTCCTAGCCAACCAGAAATCCCATTTCTAACATTGGTTGTCTGAGGTGAGGATAGGACTTGCGTTTGCGCATTACCACAGCGACGACTAGTTGCAGTACAAACTCTGCATTTAGATAATCACTTGTTTGGGGATTATTTTTTCCTGATTTTATTTTTCTCCTAAAAAGTGTCATTTTTGGATTGTGTACTCCTGCGTCAGCTCAGACTCCTAAGTCCCCCGTGTTGCACTTGTGTCTTAGTGCATTGCCAAAATGATCTGCTCAAATACAGTATGTTAGATTTGAGGCGGTTCTGTGAGGAGAGATTTGTAGAAGTTAGTGGGTTAGAGACCCAGGAACTCTACTGCAGTGGCAGTCTAACGAATGGGGATGGGAGGTCTATGAGAGAAAGAGTGCCCAGGCCGCACAGCAAGAGGGTGGTAGGTCTTATGGTGGCCCCAAAGAGGAGGAAGAAACTGACAGGGCAGGAACGCCAGTTGAGATTGCGGACCCCACAGATAGGAAGTCCCTTGCTAGGTCCAGTGCTAGGGGCAGCACCCCATCCCTTCCCTGTCCCCAGAGGAGTGGGTAGATAGGAGAGAAGAAAGGGAGCATCAGCTGGCTTTGGAGAAACTCAGATTAGAGCATGCCAAGGAGATAGCGCAGCATGGTGTGGAGGAGAAAGAGCTAGAGGCTGAGAGGGTCTTAGCACAGGGTAGGATGGTGGAGGCAGAGAGGGCCTTCGCCAGGGATAGATTAAATCTTGAGGATATGTCCCCTGAGTGTAGTTTTAGTTGTTTGGATTCACCAGTAAGGGTGGGGTCCAGTGATGGCAGCAATTTGGACGCCAGTGCAGGAAGCCCCACTCCCAGATCCCAGAGTATGGTGCCTGGTTCCCAGGAAGAGGGGTACAGGTTGAGGTTCAGGGGCAGTAGAAAACTGTCTCACCAGTCTTGGGGGGAGTTTGTGGATGAATGTTGTGATGCACTGGAAGGTTGGGTGATGGGTAGCACGGCAAATGATTTTGAAGGACTGTTCAATCTGGTTGTCAGAGAGCACATGTTCAATAATTGTTTTCCGGGGTTGCACCACCTTTTGAAGTGTGAGTTCTCTGATCCCAGGGAGCTTCCGTGGGAGGCAGAACTCTGGGTGAGTATCAGAGGATCTGAAGAGGCATTGGGGAGTGACCCTAATAGGAGTGGCTCAGGTGGTGGGAAAGGTTCAGAGTAGCCCAGCTTGGTCCCAGTGTAGTGGGAGGGATGTAGGGACTCACGTCCTGTCTCTGCGGAGAAGGAGTGAAAATGGGATGCATCCCAAGGTGCCCGAAACTCAGTCTCAGGGCCTGGATGGGTACTTAAGGGAACACCAGGTAAGGAGCCTAGGCTGTACTAGTAGTTCATTTGAGGGGGATCTCCTAGTGTCAGAAGAACGTGGAGTGTCTGTAAGCAGAGCTCCAGCGGTTCTGGTGTCTGGCAGCGACACTCCTAATTGGAGGGTACAGAAGTCCGGATGGAGGGGTGAGAGGGTGAGAGAGTCCCCAGTGGGAGATCCAATGGGACAGTGGCCAGCCAGAAGGGTTGAGTCTCCTAAAAGTGACCATGGTGACACCACTTCTGTTTTAGAGGGTCTTCACGCACTGTCAGATGGACAGGGGTCGGTAGCTCAGCGCCAGGCAGAATGTCACACAACACATGAGAGATGTGTTACCCTCTGGGGATGCATGGCTGCTCCACAGGAAGTCCTGGTGTGCCAGGCAGGTGGTCAGCCACAGGTTTTAGTCCCTGGGTTGGGAAGCCAGGTTCAGGTGTTGCCTTGACCTGGAGGGAAGGACAACTGTAAGCAGTGTCCTGACCGATTTAGCTTCTAGGGGTACCACTCCAGGTGGGAGGGTGCAGAACTCTGGAAGGTGGAAGGGGGTGCAGATGGAGGGAGTCCTCGCCTCTGACCCCGGTTCAAACTGAGGGCTTAGATCCTAGGTTGGTAGATCAGTTGCAGGGTCAAGGCCCTGAACTGGTGGAAGAATTGTGTAGGAGGTCTGGTTCCAGCGTCCTGACAGTTTTTGGTTCTGGTGGTGCCTCTGCTTCGAGGAGAGTACGAGACCCCAGAAGGAGAGATAAGGGGAGGCGAGCCTCGCCCGAGGCCTCTGCTGAACCTGAGGGTGCGGACCGTACGTGGAGGATCAGTGGCAGTTTAGAACTGCACTGATGAGAGGAAGAATGGAGAATGGTTACTATGTGCCAGGGGCTAGTGCCCCCCACTCTGTGGAATGGCAAGGACCGGAGATATCTGGATGGCTTGGTCCTGGCCACGGACAACTAGGGAGTACTAGTGGGGTAGCTTAGTTGGTCCTGGGAGCTTTGACAGAGGGAACCACATGGGTTCAGAATGGCATAGAACTGGAGTGTGCCCCTGCTGTTGCGGGCTGGCGTCTGTGTTCTATCGCCCAAAGCAGGTAAGCCCATCAAGGTAGTGATTGGCTTAATCATGCGTTTCGGCTGGAAGGGGGTTGTGTTGGACTTGGCCCTTTTTGCAGGGTCATCCCCGAACTTTTTGCCTTCCTCCTCGCCTGTTTTCTGACGTGGTGTTGTTGGTTCTAGGACTCTGGACACTTAAGCTCTGCTGAACAGTATAAAGTGTGTGTGCTCTCTGTGATAAACATGGTGAGATTGGTCTATACCTGTTTTGCATACTTAATTTACCTGTCAGTCCCTTGTAAAGTGGTATCTCAGATACCAAGGGCCGGTAAATTAAATGCTACTGGTGGGCTTGCAGCGCTGATTGCACCACTTACCAAAGTAGATTTTTCAAACCTGTCTCAGGTCTCTGCCATTGCAGGGCCTGTGCGCGCATTGTTACTGCCACTGTGACGTGCACCTAAAGAGTGTTCTCATGCCTGTGACCCCCCTTTTACTACATGTCAGTCACCCCTAACGTAGGCCCTAGCTAGCCCTATAGGCAGGGTATATTGTAGGTAAAAGGTAGGACATGTACCTTAAGTGTGTGATATGTCCTGGTAGTGACAAACCGCCATTTTAGTTTCTCACTGATGTGAGGCTGCCCTCTCATAGGAATGCATTGGGGATTCCCTGATAAGTGGTTCAGTGGTAATTCCTGATGAGAGGAGCAGCGTGGTCAAATTTAGTAAATTTAGAATGGTAATAATAAATGCTGCACAATGGTGTGCGCAGTTTTATTATAAAGATTTTAGAAATGTCACTTTTAGAAATTGCCATTTCTGTGTGCTATGTGTCTGCCTGCCTGATGTGGTTTGCTTGTCTGCCTTTGGAGTGACAGGGGCTGGTGAGGTGAGTGTGGCTCCCTGGAGGGCAGGGTGAGTCAGTGCTAGGCAGAATGGGAGATCTGCATTTGGAGTAGTGGGAGGAGTAGTCCCCTGACCCTGAATAGGTCTGTGCCTGCTTGCGTGAATGCTGGCTCCTTCCCCCTGTAGTGGGCTGATGACCAAGCCCCCTCTTGATAGGGAAGAGGAGCCTTGTCAACAAAGTGCTCCAAAAACCCCCAGAACCAGTTCAGGCTGGTTCCCCCAAGCCCTGTGCCAGGACAGACAAAGAAAAGGGTGGATAAATATTGGTGCTGTGAGCCCATGAAAGTGTACTTTTTGTGCTTCCTTGCGACCTGTTGCTGCTGGGTCCCAGGAGGAACCGCCATGAGAAACTGCCCCTGCTCGAGGGCCCTGTGAGCTGACCTGCCTGGGCCCAGCCTTTGCCCTAAATCTGTGGGCTTAGCGCCTCGTGAGTGCTGAATTTCTGCCAGGAAAAGGAAGAAGCGCGTGTGTCTTGCAGCGTTGGGCTGCGTGACGATTTAGGAGGAATCCCGGCATAGGACTACTCCAAGTTGCTGGGAGAAGCGGGAGCCCACCCCGTGTTTGTGAAGCTGATCGGCTGAAACCTACCCGCATTGTGTGCTTTTCGGGAACCCACCCGCGTTTGTGCTCCTTTAGCGGGAGCCCAATCCGCAAGTATGCTCGTAGGAGCGGGAGCCTACCCAGCAATTGTATCTACTTAAAACGGGAACCCATATCGCATTGCTGACGCCCGGTGGAGCTGCTGAGATCCGCGAGAGATCACCACCGCGGCCCGACCCGGAAGCCAGGCGGCAGTGCCTGGTTGGGGGCATGGCCGGCTGGAAGAGAGGAAGTCCCACCGCACCAAAGAGGGCTTGTTCGGAGCCTCGCGGGCTCCACGTCGAAGTCACGTGTCCCAGGAAGAGGACCGGGTGGAGTCAGGTGAAGTCCCGGTGGAGCAGGGACTGTCGAGGCACATTGTCGGTGCCTACAGCCTGCCAGTGAGCCCTGGTGAGTGCGAGCTGGCAGAGGAGCCATGTTTAGTGCTTCTAAGGCATGTTTAGTGCCAGTGCATGATTACTTGTTACAGCTGCATCGCCCTCGCAGACAGCTGTAATGTTTGGGCGAGTTTATTTTCGGACTCCTATTTTCGGAGTCCCGGAGTGGGGCATCCACGGCACAGTTGGTGTCAGTGCCATTTTCCTTTCGGGGCAATTTTGTTGATAGAATCCCTGAGTGGGGCTCGCTAGGCACAGTTGGTGCCAGTGGTCATTTCTCATCAGCTGCACCGCACGTGAGATACACCCCACACCCCCAGCCCATTGCACACTGTGATTTTGCTGCATTGGCACCTACGCCCTGACTTTCTGGACATAGGGCATGGGAGCCCCAGCAAAATACCAGACAGCCTGGGGTCATTTCAGTGTGTAGGCTAAGAATAAGGTGCTGTGTGCACTTTTGCTATGTTACTGTGGTGCACGGTTAATGCCTAATGGGATGCCTACTGCATAATGTGTTTATGCCTACTGAGAAGCCTAATGTGTTTATGCTATGATGTTTTAGGATGATGCCTCATGCTAAGGTGATATAATGCTGAGTACAGTATTTGGCCAGTAGTTACTGGTTATGTTTTACATTTGTTACTAGTGCTTTCTAAAGGTTCTGACAGTGGCCCGATTAGCCCTGTCATGTGTATATAATCCCCTGTAAATATTGCCTAGTGCCAGTTGGCACAGTGTATATTGTGTGATTATGATCTATTGGGTTTTGGATAATACAAAGGCTATTTTTTTTATATAACATTGTGTGGAGTTTCTTTTGTGGTGTGCCTAGTGTGTTGCTGCTGTGAGTGTGTGTTGCGCAAACGCTTTACACATTGCCTCTGGGATAAGCCTGACTGCTCGTGCCAAGCTACCAAGGGGGTGAGCAGGGGTTATCATCAGTGTGTAACTCCTTTGCCCTGACTAGAGTGGTGGTTTCTGCCTGGCTTAGGCACAAGCCCTAGCCAACCAGATATCCCATTTCTAACACTTGGCTTAAGGATTGTTTAGTGGCTAACATTACAATGGCTATTCTTCCTGACTTTTCCATTAAACATATCAACTAAATGCAGAAAAACAGGGGTGGGGTGGGAATAATAAATCGCTCCTCCTATTCTTGTTCCATTTCAAAATTGAAGAACATCAATAATATCGAATGTCTGGCTTTTACTCATATTTTAGCCCCCTCCTTTGCCCTACCTGGGGCACCTATCTCCCGTCCAACTGACGCTTTGGCTGGATCCTTACAGTTACTTTTAGATGTGCTAGGTTAATTGCCTCCTCTGCACATTAACTGTTTGGTATTAGGTTATTTCAATCTACATGTGGATGACCAGAATAACTGACTCATACAGCTGTTTTTTTACCTTGTTGTAAGGTTTTAGAGAACAACTAGTAATGTAGCCCACTCATACAGCAGGTCATACTCTCAATCTTAATTTATCAAACCCCTCAACAGTTCTGGGTAAACCTGCTCTGAAGCTCTCTTGGTCTGAACACTTTTTGGTTCCTTTTAACATTATTTCCTCAATTTCCTGTAGTATGAAAGGGCTGTTTAGGAAAACATCCAGACTTTGGCAAAGAATTTCTGAACCTCAACTTGTGGAGTTGTTAGAGTCTACCCCCTTCCATTGCAGGGGAGATTTTAACATGACGTGGCCAACTTTAATAATTGGCTGATCAGTGCGCAGGATACTATTGCTCCTCTAAAAATCCTCACTTCTAAAAGATCAAAAGCATGGGCACTATGGTTTTCAAATGCACTTAAGGTGGAGAAATTTCTATAAAAATGGTTAGAGCAGAGATGGAGAGCAGCCTTTGATAAAGAGGCTAAAGCAACCTATCAGGCAGCATTGAAAAGCTATCCAGAATGCTTAAAAAACCGTAATTGCTTCCTCCATTACTGAGGCAGCTAATAAAGCTCAAAGGCTGTTCAAAATTGAGCATTTTTTCCTCTCTCCCAATGCAAAATAAATGTTCTTTCCCCCTTGACGGAGTCATGTGAAGATCTTTCTGATTTCTTTTTAAGAAAATTCAAACCCTTTATGAGCAATTTCTTGTGCAGGTCCCTCCTGGTCATAGGGCATAACTTTTTACTCATTCGGGTACTCTACGTACTGAGTTTGATCCTATTTCTTTAGAGGACTCAGAGGCGGCACCTGTAAACTGCAAATCTGGTTCACTTCCAGACCCTTGCCCTCCTGCTATTTTAAATAATGCCACTTCCATGGTATACCCTTTCCTGAACAAGCAGATGTATAACTCTCTGGACTTGGCACTGGTTCCTAAAGGTTGGCAGCAAGCTCTATTGCTTCCTCTATTTAAAAAAAAGCCTGATGACCCAAAGGTCTTAAGCAACTTGAGGCTGATTTCCCTTCTTCCCACAGTTGCTAAACTTTTGTAGAAAATTGTCAAAAGGTAGTTATCATATTTCCTAGAGTCTGACCTCCTTCTCAGTGACTCCTATTTGGGCTTTAGTACAGGTTATAGTACCGAGCCTGCCATGCTAGAGGTATCAGAGTTCATAAAGGAAAATCTGGACCCGAGCTCTCCTGTTTTGGAACTGCTACCTGTTTCCCATGCTATTTTGTTGGTAAGACTTGAGAGGATTAGGATTAGAGATCAGGCTCTGTTATGTACTTCCTTCCACCTTTCACTCCCTGATCCAAGCCACTGGAGTGTGGCATGCCTCAGAATTCGGCGCTCAGGCCCTCCCTTTCTAATATCTACCATGAGCCACTGGCGAAAATAGTGGAGGCATGGGTGTGTGGGTGGTCTCCTATGCAGATGACACTCTAATCCTGGCTTTTCATGAAAACGTGCAAGTAATCCAGAGTTCCTTTAAGCTTTGTTTGAAGGCAGTTGTGAAATGGATGAATGTAAGCTGCCTAAAGCTTGATTCAGAAAAAAATTAGATTCTTTTCTTTGGCACCAAGGTGTCTCTGGATTCTAGCATCTGAACTGGGTGCTCCTCCTCTTAACCCTTAAGCAGAAACCTAGGTGTAAAATTCGATTTCAATCTTACTTTTGAGCACCCAATCAAGAGTCTTAGGTCACTTAGAAGGATGCATCACTTTATTCTGGAGAACTTTCGTAATACGATTTTTCTTGCCTTAGTAAAGTTCAGATTGGACCATGCCAACAGTCTGTATTTGGGTCTACCAGCATACCTCATTCAAAGCTTACAAACAATCCAAAACTCCGCCATGCGCTTAATGTTAAAGATTCCTCTGCATATTCCAGTGTTCCATCATCTTCGTCATCTCCACTGGCTCCCGGTCATCATGAGGCTCCAATTTAAACCGCCCATATTTGCCTTTAGGGCCTTTATCATGAAGGTCCTCTATACTGTAGGAGAAGATTTAGGCCCTACTGCCAAGCGAGATCCCTGAGATCTAATAAACTCAAACTGTTTCAAATACCCCACAATCATAAGGCTAGAAAAGGAGGTAGATCCTGCATTTCCATGGCTTCCAAATTATGAAATGCTCTGCCTCATAGCTCGCTGTGCAGTCCCTAGGAATCTGTTTTCAGAAAGTATCTCAAAACTCTGCTTTTTTACTCCAGTCTAGTGGGCATCTAGGGCTGCACTATGAGGTCTTTATTATTTTGGAGCTTTCCACCAGTGCCAGGAAGCCTCTTCGGGGACAACTGTGCTCTTTACAAGTGTCTTGTCTTGTATTGTATTGTATTGTATTGTATAGTATAAGGTGGTATGATGATCCATGGTGCAAGCCTGGAACACTGTGTCATATTATATATTTAATGTTGGAAGTTTTTCCTTGGGAGAATCTGTGGGCAACACAGAGCACCTTAGAAACTACTCTTCTAGATAGCCATATGAATTCTCCAATTAGTCCAAAAACCATGTTTGTTTGGCTACAGTGAGGTGAGCTTAGGTTAGGTTATGTGCTATGTTAACAGTTTAGGTTCTTCCAGTAAGGATGTGCAGATCCATTTGAGGGTGTGTCTCTGGATGCCTACTTCAAGGAGTTGTCAGATCAGGACGGGATGGGAGATGATGTTGAAGGCTGCTAATAGGTCTAGGATGATCAGCGTTGCACTTTCCCAACTGTCGGGGATCATCGAGAGGTTGTCCATTGCTACTATGAGGACGGATTCCGTGCCGTTGTTGGGCCTAAATACTCATTGTGTAGCATTGAGAAGCTGTTGCTTAGCAAGGTTGTTGAAGAGGCGCTTGTTGATGGCTTTTTGAAAGGCCTTGGTTGGGTAAGGAAGGAGGGATATCGGCTGGTAGTTGGCAAGTTTGATCGGGTCGGCAGAGGCCGTCTTTAGGAAGGCATTGACAGCTGCATGGTTCTATAGTTCAGTAAAGGTGGCTGTACTAATGAAGGTGTTGAGGATGGGGGTGATGGTGAGGGCCTCACTGATAGGGACCTGCCGGGGCTCTGGAGTGTATGGTCTTCATGATTGCTGTGGTTCGTCAGTGCTGATGGTGTCCCATGTGGTGATTGTGATGTTTTTGCTTGTCACAGATAGTTCTGGTGAGAATCAGGGGTCCGGTTGCAGAGCAAAATTGCTGTATATGGCTGTGATCTTGCTTCAAAAGAAGTTAGAAAAGTTGTTGCACAAATCTGGGTTGAGTTGGGTTGATGTTGCCAGAGCCAGCTGTGAGTGTGGTGAAATCCTTGACGATTGCAAAGATTTCTTCGGTGCTGTTGGAGCTGGAGTTTATTCTTTCGACTAGGGCCACATTCTTAGTTTCTCAGATTAGCTGGTGGTACATTCTCTAGGCAGCTTTGGTAGTGACTTTTTATACTTCTGATTGGCTAGGTCTCCTATTTTTATTCCAGTTATTTGCAGTGTCAGTCATTCTGAGGTCTTCCGTGTACCAGCAGGGATGTGATTTTGTTGTGTTGCTTAGTTTCTTAGGGGCAAGGGTACTGGCACAGCTGGTAATCAACTTGTTAAAGTTTTTTATATTGCCTGCTAGGAGGCCCGTGGGGTCCGGTTTGTTCTTACGGAGGGTGACATCCAATCCGCCTCTGCAAGAATGTTCCAATGTGCCGGGTCCGCTGTGGGGCTGTTACTGTGTTGATGGATATGGCTTGTGAAAGTGACAAGCTTGGGTGTGTCAATCGAGATGTTGTTGAAGGTTCTGTAGGCTAGATCTAGGCTGTGTCTGGTGGCATGTGTGGGCTCTGTGATGAATTTGGTTAGTCCCAGTTTTCCAAGGTTGTCAAGGTGGTCCACTGAGTATGGGTCGGTCCGGTCTGCTAAATGAAAATAGAGGTTTCCTAATTTCCTGAAATTTGCTGTGATTTGTATTTTAAAGTTTAGTGTAGTTTGTCCAGTCTTCTGTGGAAGCAGAGCAGTTGTGAGTGTCCTTATACACAATGGAGTTTCCTCCTCTGGGGCAGACCTACCTGGTGATCTTGTATCCAGCGAGGATGGCAGCAGTGATGTCTGACACTGAAACTGTGGTCAGCCATGTTTATGTGAGGAAGAGAATGTCCAGGGTGGCATCATCCAGCAGGTCCCAGATCTCCGTGGCATGCTTGATGTGCAAGTGGGTGCTAAGGAGAGTGCTTGATATTGGTGTTTGAGGGGTGTGCGTGTGTGTGTTTGCTGATGGGTGCCAGAACCTGAGGGTGATGGGGCTCGGAGAGGCTACTGGTCCCAAAGGTGATGGCTGGCGACTTTTACTCCTTATGTCCCGGGCCCGACCTATTATGGATAGAGAGCAACTGGGTATAGTAGCCCTTCGCTTGACTCACAGTGGTAGCCGTGGATAAGCAGTCAAAGTTTCCATCAGGGGGGAGGAAGTGAATATACAGGTTAGTGAACATGGCCCATAGCTCAAAGTGCGCTCGTTAATGACAATAAATCAATGCCTGGTCAAATACTTGTTATATTAAAAAGAAGTATTCATTCCCACCTCTACACATTCAAAGAAGTATTATGACATTTGTAAGCAAAAACACAATCACCTTGAGGTAGGGACTACAGTGTTTAACCGGCAAATTCCTGTCCTACCCTCTTCCGCTTAATATGGTCAGGTTATTCCCCCATTCACTGGGGGCCACATGCATGGAAGGCTCACTAACAAGTCTTACTCAAGAGTCCAAACTGACTGTTAGTCAAAAGTGTCTATGGTGCAGCAGCACCTTTTGCAGTGAGTCAACCAGGGGCTGACAGGCCTATATGAAAATGTACCCGCTTCAGCAGCAAGGAACCATCAGTATTCCAACAGGTGTACCAGCCGCGGGCACTTGCAAGATCTTGTCCTGTTCAGAGGAGTCGAGCTGCATGCAGTTTAGGCAGCAGCACCCACCAGGCGCAGGTTCTCCATCCCGAGTGGCACAGCCAGCCTCAACAGTATTCAGAGGAGCTCCCAGCTTCTGTCTGTGCAGTACGTTTTCAACACACGGGTGGGGAAGAGAGGTAGTTGATCTTTGTGCTCGCAACCGTAGCACAGTGATGGAGCAAAGTCCTCACGGCATCCTCCGGAATCCACAAAGTTATTCAGGAGGCAGGTCTTGATGCACAATTTCAACCCACAGGTTTTAGCTTAAATGTTCCCAGGAAATTACCTGATCTTGATAAAACTCATTTACAGCAGCCTCTCCTGGCATTCGGGTTGCTGCTGTACTTGCTGGCAAGACGCAGTCTACTTCTGTGAAATGACTGATATGACAGCGACCCCTTCTGGAATACGGGGTCGCAGATGAGGCTCACACAAGTCTTGGTGCTTTGTAAGTGCAAACACTTCTACGGTGACCCCCTCCTTCATACTGGGTCACCACAACATGGCGGATTGGGCTTGGCACTCCCTGAATGGCACTCCATGCATGACACCCTCCCCTGGCATACGGGGGTCACTGAATTATTATTATTAATATTAAGTAATTTTGTAGAGCGCGCAGCTGCCCCAGCGAAGGGGCGTCCCGGCGCTAGCGGCACAGAACAGAGACAACAGGAAAGTTATATCATGAACAAAAACGTTTTGATGGCCTTACGGAAGGGAAGGAGTCCATCCAGACGACGGATCTGTGAAGGAAGAGAGTTCCACATCTTGGCGGCCAAATGGCCAAAATACCTACCCCCGGCTTTAGCACGTTTCACACGGGGGACCACAGCCAACAGCTGATCCGCAGAACGTAATTGGTGGTTGGGAACATATGGAGTCAGCAGTTTGGATAAAATTTCAGGGGATTCTAGTTTAAATATTTTAAAAACTAAGCAGAGCGCCTTGAATTCAATCCTTCTCGGCACGGGCAGCCAGTGGAGTCGCCTAATGGCGCCCGATGTAGGGCAGGATCTAGGGAGCCTAAGCAAGACCAGTACTGCAGCATTTTGAACTCTCTGCAAGCGGTTCACCTCCGCCTTGTTAGCCCCTAACAAAAGTGAATTAGCGTAGTCTATGCGTGACAGAATGGTAGCCTGAACGGTCAGCTGGCATGTGGTGGGATCAAAGAACCCCAGGATGGGTCTAAGGCCATGTAGGAGCCCAAAACAGGTGCCAGCCACCTTTTTTGTGTGTTCCTGGAACCTAAGGGTGGAATCGAGCCAGATCCCAAGATTTTGTACCACTGACTTTGGAGTCGGGGCGCTACCCAAGGATGTCGGCCACCACTGAGTGCTCCAGGGGTCCTTGTTTCTTCCCACCAGCAGAACCTCAGATTTACTAGCATTGAGTTGTAAACAGTTAGTGGTCATCCACTCAGCAATCGCCTCGAGCCCGGTTCGAAACCGCACTGGGCCCAGGACACCGCCATCCGAGAACGCCACCACCAGTTGTGAATCGTCGGCATATGAAACCAGGGTCAGGCCATATTCCCGCGCAACTCTCGCCAGAGGCTGGACGTAAAGGTTGAACAAGCAAGGACTTAAGGCAGAACCTTGAAGGACCCCCTGCTCGCTGAGATGGACAAGGGAGAGGAAGGGGGGTGCTGTGACCTGAAACGCCCTGTTTGAAAGAAAAGAACAGAACCATTTCAAGGCCAGACCAACTACCCCAGCCTCCTCAAGGCGGCGCAGTAGGATCTGATGGGAGACGGTATCAAACGCGGCGCTGAGATCAAGTAAGATCAGCGCCGCTGTTTGACCCTTATCCAGAATGGACCGCAGGTGTTTTGCATAACGCTAAGAGAGCAGTCTCGGTGCTATGCCCGGGGCGAAAGCCCCTCTGTGAGGGGTCCAGGATGCTATTGCTGTGCAAGAAGCTAGAGAGGATGTTATTGGAATGGGCCTCCGCCACTTTGGCGGCTCAGGGAAGAAGGGATATAGGCCTGAAGTTTTCAGGCTTGTTGGGGTCGAGTGAGGGTTTTTTCAATAGGGGAACCACCCTAGCTAGTTTCCAGGCCTGAGGTACTACTGCCGAAGTAAAGGAGGAATTCATCACTTGACAGAAAGGGTCAAGAAGGACCGGAAGACAGTTCTTAAAGAGGTCCGGCCGCATAGGGTCTAAAGGGGACCCTGATTTGACCCTAGTACATAGAGCAAGAAGCTCATCCTGGGTGATGGTGGGTATAGCCGATAAGGTCTAGCAAGCCGGGGGGCCGCGGCGGCTATCTGGTATGTAGGGCAGCTGGGGAAAGATTTATAAATGGCTTCCACTTTCTGGACAAAGAATTTGGCCAGTGCTTCACACTGCTCGCCTGAGGTTAATGTGTGGGGAGGTTTTTTTTTCCTGTTTTTAAAGTCACTCAGGATTTAAAAAATGCATTTGACAGGGTTTTTGCTAGCCTTCATTTTATTAGAGAGGTAGGCGGCACGTGCCAGATGTATCACTTTATGGTAGACTTTGATCGCATCCTGGTACCGCTTTTTTGCCCCCGGGTCATAGTTCTTTCTCCAGACCCGTTCAAGTCTTTTACAGGTGCTACGCAGACTAGCAAGAGAGTTATTGTACCAGGGGTTAGAGCTAGTGCAGCGACCAACAGACTGCTTTGCCGGGATGAGGGAATCTAAAGAACATATAAGCCAATCGCAGAATGTTTTGTAGGCTAGTTACGGATCAGTGCTCAATGTCGGAGGGCAGGCCTCTAGGGCAGCGACAAGCTCGTCCAACCTGAGCTTGTGCCAGCAACGACTAAGCGCAGATTTAAGATTAACTTTGGGGGGTGAGTTAGGAAGCGGAAGGGAGAGGGACACTAAAAATGATCTGACCAGCACACTGGTCTGGGTGTCTTAGCTGTAAGTCCCTGAATGTTTGAGAAGACCGGATCTAGCAGATGTCCAGCAGTGTGAGTGGTCCCCACCACCAGTTGTCTTATTTGGCAGGCAGTGAGGTCGGCAAGTAGGCTGCCAATTTCAGGGTCTGCGCGGAGATCGAAATGTAAATTAAGATCTCCGAGGAGAGTGAAATTAGCAGAGGTCAAGGCTAGGGAGCTTACCGCCTCGACAATGGCAAGTTTAAATTCAGCGGCGGGACCAGGAGGGCGGTAAACTAAGAGCCCAGCAAGGGAGAAGTGCGCGCTAGGGGAAGAAACAAAACGAGCGCATTCACTCCCCGCTACGGGCTCTCTAACAAAAGAGCAAGGGAACCTAGACCTAAAGATAACGGCTAAGCCCCACCCCCCTCGTCGCCCTATTCACAGTTAAAATGCTATACTCCGGAGGAAGAGCAAGGCCGGGCTCAGCCACCGTATCATCGGTTAGCCAAGACTCTGTGATAAAGAGCACGTCGGGAGCCTCATCTTCAATAAGATCATGAATTTCCATAAAGTGTCTCACCATAGAGCGGACATTAAGCAGGAGAATTTTTAGGGTAGGTATTGCAGGGGCAGAGGGTGGGGGGGAATCGTAGGGGCAGGCGTCAAAGCCACAATTGCAGCAGCAAAAGGGCCCCTCCATTCCCTCTCCCAAATGCATACAACGGGGGTTGGGCTTGAATCACTCCTGCACACAGGCAACAACCAGATCGGTGCACAGTTGTCTCCTCACACCTTGCATTGGGAGTCCTCTTGGTAGGGCTCTGCATGGGACTCACTCCTTCCATCACGCTCTTCTTCCTCACAGGACACACTAGCCTTGCCAAGCAGACTAGCGCTGGTGTTCCAGGCACCAGGGCAGCTGGTCTTGGTTTACCGGAGTGGTGTCTCCTCACACCCAGCAGCGAGACTAGCAGCTCTCTGCCCCCAGTCCTGTTTAAAGACAGAAGTCTTGCAGAACTTTCCCTTCTCACACTGCCCATCTAGCTGCTTTGCAGATAGCCAGTTTTGGGGTCTCACCCTTCCCTTCTTATAGTACATTTTCAGACACCAAATGTGATTTAGGATCTGGGTTTTTGAGGTTTTGCTTCTTTTGAAATGTACACTTTTTCTCTCTCTTCTTCCTCCTTGAAAGACTGGCTGTCATAGCAGTAGAGTGTTGTGAAGCATTTCAGAATCAAGCGTAATTTACTGATTTGTGCCCTTATATAGGTACAATTCACAATTCCCTTATATAGGCATAGAAATCCTGCCCATATTTAGACATAACTCATCCAGTCCAGATACAGGCATGGCTACTTCCACTAGTTCTGAAAAGCCACAACAATTTCTTGGAAAACTCTGCTTCAGCAGTCAGGGACATCCCCTTAGTTGAATATTGATTTGTCCTAGAAATCATGGTGTTTTCAAAGAACTACCATTCCCTTGGGGTTCTTTGGTGACGTTATTATGTCCGACTTTACGTCAAACTAGGCACCTTCAAGGTATAAATATGCCTACACTTGCCCTAGCAAACACAGGTTGGTTTGGAGCAGCTCGACTATCTACTTGCCCGACGCAACTCGCTACAGCAAGTTCCGAAGGAAGCCGACCCTCCAGCGGACGCACTGACAGAGAGACTGCCTTTCTCTCGCAGAGAATCCAGCTCTAGTGTTGCCAAGCTCCCCTCGTGGGGTGTTGGGAAATCGAGTCCTGAGACAGAGATACCAGACCGCTTTCATTCTAAAACCAAGATTCGGAGCGGATTAGACCCTGTGAGAACTCTTGGTTCGATTCTTGGAAAAAACAGACTAAATCTATGCTACACCTCATTTACTTCTTCCCTTGTACTAGACTTAGGTTAGGTACCTTTGGGGAAGGCGTATTTTAGAAGCACCAGTTGAGTACTTTTTAGCCTTTGTTATTTATGTATTTATCTATGGCCTAGGAGCCATACAATGCTTTTACAGTATTATTTTATAATACTCTTCTTACTGTACGCATTATACTTTGCAACCAGTATTACGATTGTAGCAGTTCACTTTACTTGCATGAGATAGAAGACTGTTCAATAAATCTTTTATTGAAAACGCCCGTCTCTCCATTTCTCTGCACCTCTGATGAAACGAAACACGCATGATTGACTGAGTGAAATATCTATCTATTGTTTCCACAACTCTGAAGTTCTTGGGGAAACAAAGTTGTCATGTTTATGCTGTTGTCAGGAACTAATCCCTTCTTGTTTATTAGAGAAATTTTCTAGTGACCTCTGAGCTAGCTGGCACTCACAATTAAGTCTAATATATTCGATAGAGAACTAGTCGACCTAGGTCCTACGTCAAATCTATAGGATATATTATTCCAATGCGCAGAGCATATTGGGAATATAGGGACTACACTACAAGAGATTTCAAAGATAATAGTCCCACAACAAAGGCCATGGGAGTGACTAGAGTTCACACGTCAGTGTGTCAAGCAGTGATATGTGCATCTAAAGATTAATCCTGGGCTCCCGGCCCTACTGTTTATGATTTCCTTTTCAGTCCAATCTCTTTCCTGAGATGTGTCCAGGCCCCCTTCTTCTGATCTATAACTGAATCATAGATTATTATTTCTAATTGTACAGGCATTCTCTCTCTCCCTTCCTCCAGGGTGTCCCACCCAGCTCATAGGAATACAGCAAAACACAAATCTGTCTTGGGGATCTCGCCTCTATTGATGTCTTCACCAAGCCTCAAGGTCGCGTCCACATCCTGTGATTCTGGGCAAATCACTTCATCTCCCCGTGCCTGAATGTGTAATGTAAATACGGTGCTCATGCAAAGCGCTCCAATACCTTCGGGTCGAGTTTGCGCTATAATAAATATGCAACAAAAAAAAATGTACAATTGCAGGCACACTTGCACTCACTGTGCATACACAGCACACCTATTGTCTACCAACTGGCCACTATTGTCACCTCCATGTATTCTGGCACCACAAGAGCACATAATCATACCAACGCACACAATCACTCTGTGCTCACTACTCAATACTGTATCCTTTCTGTATTGCTCCATGGTGTGTTTTTTGCAAACACACACATTGCCAGCACACAAACTCAACATGCACACACTTCACTCTACATGTATTGTACTTCTTGCAAACGTGTGCTTTTATTGTGCATGCAATGCAGAACCCTAAATCTCATATGGTGTATACATTGCGGGCATACATAAGACAAACCATTCTTGTACTACATAGCATGGCTCTATGCCTGCACTGTGAACCCCCAGGCACACATACTATATGCTCTTGCACGTATCGGTCCTTAAAGGGATTTGGAATCCCATGATGGAATTGTCAAACTTCTTTCTTCTTATCAGCACTTCCATTTCAGCCTGAAGATGGCACTTTTTTCCACACTGAGCACCTTCAGTTTTGTGTTGAGCAACAACTGCACTTTTATCAGTATTGATGCCTCCTTTTCCTTGCCCTTCTTCTCCCTCCCACACTCTCAGTCTCTTTTTAGAGTGGAGGTCCGCTCTGAAACTTTACCACCTACAGTCGACCCATGGGCTTCTTGTACTTCGGCTTCCCTTTAATCACCAATTATTTTGCCGTCTAGGGAGTCTTTGAAGACTTAGTCAGAGGGTCTCGACTTGGTTATGCTTCTCCTTTGTGATGTTGCCCCCTCTGTGATGCTTCTTCTGCTCTCCTTCATGCGACATACTATTCAATGCCTCCTCCTTTTTGGCGTCAATTATGACCTCTTTGGTGTTGGCAACTTCTCCGTGTCATTTCAGTTTTCTTAAGGTTCTAATAGTCACTATGCAGTGTCAGCTCTTATAGCAGGAGAGTTTATGCTGTGACTGTGTGATGGCATAGTAAGCCCACCTCCTTTTCTCCCTGGTCTTCAAGTGCTTGAGCAGGAACTCTGCGTTTCTCCAGAGAGGTGATTCTTCGGCAGACAAAAGTTACTGTATGTCCTGCTGGGCAAACATGCAGTGGCAAGAAGATCTACTCAATCTTCAATGCTTCAGATTCTTCAGTTGAGCATTATCCGATAAATGTAGGTGAGGTCCTCACGGTGAGAAAAAAAAAAACTTAAAGGTTACTTTCTTTGGGCTTTTTATGTCCTTCGATATGTTATTAGTTTGTTTTTTCTTCCCTGCCTACTTGGTTCTTTCCTGTCTTTTCTCTTGACAAATCATGCTTCAACAGCGTTTGAGATCTCAACTTTGCTTCCAGACCTAATGGCAGAAAGAATCTGAAGATGGTGACCACACAGACAACTGGCTCCTGGGGAGTAATTACACCTGAAGTCACACGAAGAAGCACGTGGCACCAAATAGTTGGCAAAGCGCAACTCTTCAAAGATAATTTTCCTGCTGTGATTTTTTTTTAGCACAACTCCATGGACATTTGGTCACATAATTCTTGAGATTGTGACGTTTCTTTGTTTCGGCACTCAAGGTTGTGGAAGTGTGGTAAAATCTTGCATGGTTCCTTAGAAGGGCTGTCTGCTTCAGTTATGCGTGTAGAGTAAGGTTAGCTTTGAGGTTCTAGTGGCTCTTCTGTAGGCGGTTATAGTGTTGTGATATTGTCTTTCTATGCCTCGATTTTCTTCAGGTGCATTGTAGTATTCGGAGTTGTGTTTCCATTCTTTGGATAATGCAATTAACCCTAGTTTTCTTTTTGTGGTTAAAGCACGATGTGGCCTTTATATTATGTTGTTCAATGTAGTGGAGCTTGGTTTGAGAATAAGTGCATGTCTTGAGATTTTAGATTTACTGAGTTTTTTTCAAGATGGAAGTTGAGCTTATAAAGTCTATTCTTTTCCATTGTCTGCATAAAAGTTTGTTACTGGCAGTTTTTGGTGTCATGGAAGTGTTTGCGATGAGTGTTGATTCTGAAGGTGATGATGTGGTGGTCACGCCAGCTTACTGTGGGGTTGCCTGCCACTGGGTTCTGCCCCACAGGCCAAATAGGACATCCAGAGAATGAGAGAAGTGTTAGTTTGGCCAAAAACAATTAATTAGAGGTTGGATGCATCAAGGTGGTCGCGATAACTATGGCTGTAGTAAGATTTTTCTTGCTAAACAACATGTGGAGGTCTCCAAGAATTAGTTCAGCTGGGCCACAGTATCTAGTAAGACATATTTAAAGTTTGCATTGCTGGGTGGTGGTCTATATATTAAGAGGAAGGAACAAGTGATAGTTGGAGAGAGATGACATTTTATTAGAAAGGATTCAGTCGCCCATGGTGAGGTTTTCAATGAGTAATTTTAAGGGATTTTTATATCAATACTTTGTTGATGATGCGAAATTCAGGTCTGATGGCTTTGTGGTATGTGAGAGTAGTCTCTTTGTTAAGCTAAGTTTCGGCTACTGAAGATGGGTGTGGTGTGGTTTAGAGAGTATAGCAAAAATGGTGAAGCACTTTTTACTGATGGATCTTGCATTGAAGAGTAAGCATTTACATTGTTGCGTTTCTTTCATCTTGATATGAGTGCTTTGAGGGCAATGTGCGGTCTAGAATGGTGGCATTAGGGATATTGTAGCACCCATGCAGTCTATTCCACCACAATTTATCAGCTCAATCTGTTGGCTTACAGTCACTACTGTATGTTTACTACTGCTTCCCAGCAGAAAAACATTGTGCTGCAAGTTCAGGTAAATGGGCGTGCCATTCAACAAGACTGCCATACAATCATTTACTGCACGTAAGAGGGGAGTTATTTGTCCAACAGTTCCCTTTCCACTCTCTTCTGCTTCACGCCAGAATCTTCAGTTTGATCAGCAGGTCTTTTTACAAATGGGGCTTAAATACCAGAAGGGAAAGTTAGCACAAGGGGGTAAATGAAAGAAGTAAAGGTAAAGGCAATGTAATACAAAAATATAAATTTTATTTCTATGGCGATTTACAATAAGAATAAACAAATGTTTTCTTAATTTTTATACAACATAATTAGCGCTCTGAAATATATAAAATGAGATCTCTTATATTAAAAAGCCATATTATTATAAAATGTAAATGAATGTTGGGAAAGAGAATCCTGTATTTGAATTAGGAATAGTCCTATTTTTGACCAAAGGTGAACATAGTAAAACAGACAATAAAACAAATCGAACAGTTGAATTCACTTTTTTTCTGGCACATGTCTGACAGGAATGCACATGAAGAGATTTCCTGCTTTGGGACTTTGCATGTTGAATCGTTTAGAAATTCCGGACACTGAAATTTTGCACACACACCGTGTGCTCCAAAACATGTATGCTGCTGTATGGATTCAGAACTGGTGATGTGTCCCATGCTGGACCATTTGCAATGAATCCTGAGAAAAGAACAGCTTTTAAAGCATTTTCGCATATTCAGTAGAGTGAATGTTTTTTTGCTTCGTAGATATTTTAGCTTGTAGCGTTCTTTAACAGGACATTCAGTTATAAATAATCATAAGAGAAGGCACTTCAGTCTCCTACTGGACTCTTATGAATACAGCAAAACACTAGAACAAACAGCTTTAACACGTCAGCCCTACACATTTTGATTCCCGCAATTGCCTCCCTTAACAGCATCTTGTATATTTAATCACAGCCCTTTCATGTTAGGGGTAGTGCGGAAATTATAAAAGGGGTACAGTCAGTATATGGAAGTACTGAACAGAATAAAAAATATGTGCAAACCACTGATGTACTATAACGTTTTTCGTTCTTGGGACTGAATCATATGGATGACAGCAATATGGCAGATTTGGAGAACCAATGTATTGCATGGCCAAGTGCAGTTGGCTACAGACACACAAAAAGGTAACAAAAGGGTACCCCTCGTTTCCTGGTGTCAGACATAGGGTTAATACAGAGGGATCTACATAGCGAGGTTTGGCCGAGTCAGGATTTCTACTTGAATGACCAGTACCGTGATAATATAGGCGTATATCTCTACAGTATGAGTAACAGCACACTTTGAATTATGTGTACACCCGAGCACCTCTCCTTTGGTATATGCGATTGACCAGGTCTCATTTAGAGGATCTCATTACAGCACTTCTGGAGGAAGCAGTGCTTCTTTTGTAATATGCTTCATCATCATCAATACTACATCCACCAATTAATAGCCATAGTAAAACTTGACGTCCATAAATGATAAAATGAAAACACTGATCTTGCAACTACAAGATGGCCAGCACTGCTCTTACCAAATGATTGGGGCTACCAGTCTAAAGGCAACTGAAAATCGCTACGCGTGGACTTCAGTCCAGTAAGGTGGATCAAACGACAATCATAAAATAAATGCAGACTGGTTTACACAAGAGCAGGCCTCAATAGAAGTCAGAATCTGTGTTTCATGACATGATCAATATTATGGGAAACAACCTGCAAGGCTAGGGGAGATCCACTCTTTCCTAACACCTGTGCCATCTTGTCAAAGAGGACTTGCTTTCTTTGAAGATCCATAGAAATAGAATAATAACATCACAGTGGAATACACCCTGTAAGCACCCCATACATCATGATGTAACAGATAAAGGGGTGGCATGGGTCTACAGGTTACCTGCCTGTACTGCTCATCTTAATATCTTCCCACATCTCAGCAATGTAATAGAAATATCTAAAAAGGAACTGGCCTTCTCCAAGACTTTTCAGCTAGTCATTAGTTATGCTTTAAGGCTGTTGTGAGTAACCTTGCTTTAGCCCTATGGGCTTCTCAGAGGCACTGTCCTCCATACCACTCTGGAAATTTAGTGTGATCAATGCATCTCGTTATTCCATCATACTGCGTTGGTGTAGCAACCTCGTCTTCATCATCACATTTAAGGCATTTCACAGAGTGCGATCATATGGCTGCCTTATGTCATGATTTGGAGTTTGGTGCTGTGTTCTTTCTTTTCACAATGTGATCATCCAACAGGCCTTTGCGGTGCTACATGTATTTCAAAATCAAGACGGGGAAGAAACATCTAGGAGGGGGTGAGGGGGCGGGGGGGGAGGGTGGTACTGCATAGAAATCTTGCATGGCGATGTTGAGAAGAGGAAGTTAAGTGCTGATTTAATGGTCTTCTCAAATTTACTATTGTTATAGATCATTTTTAGGGGAAAGAAATAACTGAGGCCACAGTAATACATCCTCAAAACACTTTCTGCACAAGGACAGAAACTTCATTTTTACCATTGTTATGGGAGACCAATAACCAGTAGCAGAAGAAAGACAAAAGGATTGTGTTGCCAATGATAATACATTTCAGAAAGTGAACTCTGTGCCCTCTCCTTTCCAGCCCACCTCAATATTAAGCTATGGTGTTGTCTTTAACTAGGGTCTAGTTAGAAAGTGAATTTCTGCCATGGAATTAAAGAACTACTTTTGGGTTTCCGGTACTGTAACCTTAATAAAGAGTTCGGTTAAGTAACTACTGCCCATACTTCAATTGGGGAGCCAGCCATATGTCCATGGTATTGTAACAGGCATTGTGATTTCTACCAGGATTGAAGTGTTCCCAGCAGGAGAACTAGATAGCAGCATTTTGGTACCATGTGCACTGCATGCGTTTTGAGATGATGCCCCCGAGTAAAAAAAGTGATTGAGGTTCCAAATGGCAAAACCCACAGATCCCATATTATTGGGTGCAGCGGGTTTGCTCCTCTGTCTGGCAATGAAGAAACCATGATACTGTAGGTGGGTAGGCACGGCAAAACTACCAGTGTGAATGCCATCTGGAATGTGGCTTTGCGGTACATTCAGGACACGCATTGGTTTAAGAAAATAGATAAGCTTGGGGCTATAAATAACCAGATGCTGTTGGCATTAAGTGACTGAATCAAAGTCCATAAACTGAGTAGCATAAACTGAATATGATTATTTTCGTCTTTTATGCAGTAACTAGGGATGTAAACTACTAGACCACTACCAGTGTGCCATTTTAGGTGTGTAAATGTGTACAAATGTGTGAATTCTTAGGAAAATTATTCCCCTTAGCCTTTCGAAGCTGAAGTTCTGATGCAAATGGCTTGTAATTTTGGGGATATGGTCTGGCCATTACTAAGCTAAGACACTTACAGTCAATAGTGGAAAAAGACACGTTCAACTTGAATGCCCATGTAAAATGAATGGATGTGGGTATGTCGATTGGTAGCTGTGACATACCACTGGGGAAATAAAAAACAAAAAAAAGCCTGACAAGTTTTAAGAAGAAAAAACTGTTGGGCAGTCAACAAATGTTATCTACTCCAAACCAACTTTCAAGCCCTTACGCTTTGTTCTCTCTTCTTTGAAAGTTACTCCTTCCAAAAAATACCATCTTGTTCTTATAAAGCACAATCTAGTTCTTATACAACACCATCTAGTCCTTATACAGCACCCATAAATAGTGGAGATCAACACAGCATTTGCTGTTCGATAACAACGAATGAAGAGCAAGATGAATAAGCATCCCTCTACAGACCATCCTGGAACGGTTTCCAGTTCTTGATCTCAATTGGAGTCCCACTTTCTGGTTCCTTTAAACAGGTTAGCCACCATGCACACCCGACAGCTCGGCCTGTCCTACACATGGGCGCTTCCAACCCTGAGAAGAAAGATTTTTTTGCTGCAAATACCACAAGTGCTTGGCAAGACAACCACGTCGCCTTTGAGAAATGTTCTTCACTTGGCAGCAAAATGCCCTCTGTCCAAGGGCACTGGAAGTCCACATGCGTTTCCATTCTTACAGTTACCAACGGAGTTGGAAATAGCAGCTAAGACATCCCCTTCCAGGGGCACAGACTGTCTTCATTTCGCCAATCCATCCTGGCCATCAGCCTACTCTCTCCACTTTGCAAATTATTTTCTCCTCAAAGAGGGGCAGCACGGCATCTTCCTCTGAAATCTCCTGGAAAACAGCGTTGCACTCGAACTCTTGGCTTTCTTTCTTGAAGTAATATCTGCTCAGAAAAAAATAACATCAATTACTGAAACAGTCTTTCCTAGTCGTGCACACTAGACAAAGAAAACAGGCAAGGGTGGAATAGGTGCAACTGAAGCAGAGTATGTTTAAAAAGGCCCCCCCAATAGGATAGGACTTTGTGAAAATCCATTCCATTTTAATCCAGCTTCGTTCAGTCACCCACTAATAAAGGTACCTCATAAGCCATCCCAATCATTTTGATTAAGCAATATTATGCACCGAGTTCTCTTCTCCGGTTGTCCTACTCACTTGTAGATGCCTTTTTTGCTGAGTAGATCCTTGAACTCCCGGAGAGTGAGGGTTGGTTCCTTTGTCCTGATCATATAAGGTATTCTCTCTCCGCAGAAGTAGTAAACGATAGCAAGCCCTCCCTGAAGATGGCTTTCTGTGTTAACCTTCTTTGCCATTTTGTGCCTGCAATAGATAAAAGAAGCAGTTGGTTAAAATGGAGGCCAACAAAATTGGACAGTTTCTTATTCTGGGTATCCGCACCCGTTGTTCTCTGCCTAGGTAAGTGTAAAATAAGGGAGATGGTGCCTAAGAGTTACCTTAAAATATTATAGGTCAGATGTGAATAAGCGTTAGAAAAGAGATCCAACAATGAATAACAACAAGTTCACAAGGCTAACCATATACAGAATGTTATGCTTTGGGCATTTGTCTAGCACATTTCTAGGGTGCTATTGCACTTTCAGAATCTAGGCACACTTTGTGTTTGACAGAGACCTATACACTGGAATTTAAGTGACCTCCTGACACTGTATAGGTTTCTGTTTCATATTGTACAGGGGCTGACAAGAACCTGTCATGGGGCTGTTGGTTATGTGTTCAGTTAGTTGCTTCAGAAGGCTTGCCCATATATTTCCTTACGCACTTGTGCATGGTTGCCCTCTGCTCCCGTTAAGGTGGTTACTTTGGAAGTGGCTTTCATACAATGATGTGGACTCATCAAGGTATACTTACTCTTCGGAAATCTTGGCTGTAGAAATGCCAGATGATGGAAGGCTCTCCGGGACCTTTGGCCGCTCTCTTGTTAAAGTGGGCTGCACACACCTGAAATGGTTGTAGAGAGATTAATTTATGCAAGTGTATAGAAGGAATTCCACCATTTAAAGTTATGATACCTCTAATCACCCCCCCCTCCTTCCCACCCCGACACCCACTCCCCCCCCCCCCTCCGGTCTGGTACAGCCGGTCTTCTAAATTGTCCCTGCGCACCATGCAATCAATATGTTATCTGTAACAGCCAAAGAGACCTCACATCCATACTTTTGCACTAAGAGTGGAATCAAAGGGATGCTCCCTGTAGGGGCACAGAACGTAGTTTGGCCCCTCATGTCTAAACAAGGATTCTGCATACAAAAAGCTATGTAAACTTCAGCGGCACAACAGCAAATACTAACAGAGTAGTACAGCAGGTTTACCTATGAAGACCGCCCTCAGTCTAAAGTTATAACTATTAGAAATGCAAAAAAAGTACGCGGATTTAAAGCCAATGGGCTAAATTTAAAAGCTCCTTTGCTAAACAAGGTCTAACGTCTTCCGCTGGGCTGCCAAACCCACATAACATCACCGTCTCTTTACTTGTACCACCTTGGCATCAACATTGGACTCTTGCACCACCCTTGCTCTCTGCTCATGTTTTTGTTTTCTTAACAGTGCCTCAAAAACCACACTGTTGCATCACCTAGGCAATCTTCAGTAAGTTGCCCCCTTGTGGTATCTTTAAATGGGGGATGTGAGCCACACCTCAACGGCAGAAGATATTTACATCTGGTATATATTTCTGAACACTATAATGTAAATATTATTACAATCAGCGTCTTCCCCGCCCTTAGCTCGAGACTTAATAGGCCCTCAGGTTCACGTTAACAAGAGGTATGTACCTGGGTTTCTGCATCTTGGGTGCCTTCTTCTCTTCCACTAGTCGACGCCGGGCCTCTTCTAGCTGGTCAAGGGTGTTGGGTGCGTTGAGGGGAGGCATGGAGGTATCCTGCAGGAAGAGGTGAGCTGGCTGGGACGCAGAGCGGTGAGATGCTTTCTTTGCATCTGGGCAGTGGCTGGAAAGGGAAAACAAAAAAAGATAAAGCTCGTCGATCATTATGAACTGCACAAAAGAAACCATAAACTTCTCAGGAACATTATACCATTCGCCGTTGGCACATTTTCATGCTAAATGAATGTCATTCGAGCCTCCCGAGAGGGTTTTAGAGTAGGGGTGAAAATGCTTGAGAGCATCTATTCAGACTCCATGCTCTGCTCACCTTGCTGTTGTGTCCCGCTGGTGTTTCTTCACAATCTTGGCACTCTCCAGCACCCACTGCCAGACACTGTGATTGCGCCCCATGTCCTGCTCCGCGGACAGAGGCGTCGTCAGCCCCGTCGATGTCACAGGCTCTTCCGTCCTCTGCGGGAGGGCGCAGGTCTCCGTCTTCCGGCTTCCTTTACCACCCAGCGAGCTGAAAAAATGGCAAAGCGCATTTAAGTGGCCATGCTTCTGGCAAGTACAGCTTCATTTCGGAACTACATAGAGTTCTTAGGTGGCTCCATAGGGCAAACTAAACTGTCACTAGGCGCTGAAATCTCACCCTAGGGCCTATGCTATACCAAACTCCTCCACTCAGACATTCCACAAAGACATTCCACTTTGAAACGTAGTATGTTTGGGCATCTTTCATGATGAAGTAGCAGTGTTTAGGCACTGCTTGTTGTAGCTTTTAAGCGGTATTAACAGCGGGCTCACTTTACTCCTGCTCGTGGGTACTCTATTTTAGGAGCCACATGAAGATTTAAATAATGAATTGGCCTTGCCAGAACGCAGAACTGCGATCTACATGTCGCATTGGCATTTCAGAAGCACACATTTAACATTCTGAAGTATACGGCTAAACAAAAGACATCCTGCACTGCGTAGACTTTACAGCTTCCATATTTGTTGTCTAATAATTACTAACCACATAGAAGAGGGTGGGTAAGGTCTGACGTGGCTGGAATACAACAACAAAACCCAGACATAAAGCAGTTTTCTATGTGATAAAAATGTGAATGTACAAACGTGCATTATCAGTATGTGGAATAAAATAAACGTATTTAACCCATGTCCTCGATCCCGACAAGCTTCAAATGTGTATGTCGTGCTTACTTTTTCATGCACTTTATAGGACAATACAGGAGTTTCATTGCAAAATATTAAAACATGTATTTTATTATGCTGCCTCGCTGTAATAACCAATAACAAAGTAGAAGTGGGGTGCATCATAATACCGATATTAGAGTAAGTCATGTCGCTCAAAAAATTCCCTGGGGACTCATTTGAGCACTTCTTACACTTACCCGCCAGAGATCCGGCTATCCAAGGTGGAGGTTCCAGTTTCTGAACCCTGAGGCGCCTTTGTTCGAAAATGGCAGGCTGATGAGCCAGGCAACCGGAGGTGAACCCCTTGCCCTTTGACCTTCCTCTGGTTGAGGGGAGACTGGGAGCGCGGGGACAGGGTGGCCGGCGTCTTGAGCACCCGCGACAGGTGGTCGTCGAGAATGGACTGTGGGTCATCCTCGCAGGAGGCGGGAGGCAGCACTTCCGGCTTGGCGACTGGCACCTCATATTCATCTTTTTCTTCCTCCTATTGATTCGACAAAAGCTGGTTAGTAACTGCATCACGTAAAGGGGCTTCGGCTTATCCACCAATCATTATCAGTGTATATACGCCATCACACTTATCCTCGCTAACCGTCTCCCCTTCCCACGTGACCACACTGCTCTCTCGGCGCTCGCGCTTCCATTACCGGCGCGCGCAGTGACGGCCCTCCCTACGCATTGCGATCCCAGCAGCCTCCTCGGTCTCAACAGGCTGCGACATGTCAACCGGTGCTGCTGCCAGCGCTGCATGCCAGGGCTTCCAGTCTGTCGAGCTTTCTTGTTATTGGTGGCTCTCTCAAAATACTCTTAACCTCGCCCTTCTCTCACTCGTCTCTTTCACCACAGATCCAGTGTCCCATCTACCTGCCGGTTGTTCCTACGAGTACCCCCCCCTCTCTTTCGTATTTACACTACTGTTCAAGTAGTGTTTCAGCACAATCCTCTTTTCTCTTTTGGTGTCTCTTAGGGTAATTCTTCTCCTTTCCCCCCTACCGACCCCTCTTTTTATTTATTTTGTTGCTTTAAATCCTTTTACCTTTGAATTTTTCCCTACAACTGCCCCAGCCTCAATCCTTTGCAGTCCACTGTCCCCATAAGGTACTCCATGCTTCCTGATCCCTCCAGTCCACCCTCCTTGGCGGCTTCCTCTCTTTTCGACTTCTATAAACTGGCCACAGATCTCCCCCTCTCACTTTCCTTTCCCCATCTTGGTGACGCAGTCCCACTCACCTCTTTCAACCTTTGCAATCTCTCCTCCAGCCTCTCCTCAGCCTCTCTCTGCTTCTTCACCCGCTCCAACGCTGCTGTCAGCTTGGCGGCAAACTCCTCTGGGTTGGCCGGCAACATTTCTGCAGTGGGACGCTTGGTTCTCTGAGGAAAGTTAGGGGGAAAAAATATAGGTCACGTCAGGGTGTCCTTGGAAGAAAGTAATCTATGACCACACAATGGAAAGCACAACAGAGTGTATTATCACTGCCCAGAGTTCACAAGTTGGCTTGCACACATTAGTGCTGCTAACAGTTTTCAGAGACGGGGTGCTACCACCAGTGTAACATCACTAAAGACATAGGGATTGCGACAAGATGAAAACAAAATTTAAAGGCATTATTATTGCTCATTCACCTTCTAAACTCAAGGATGGTTATTTTAGCACCCTTCCCATCCCTACTTCCAGCGCCTATGCTTGCACACCTCTTCATGATTCAACAACAAAAAAAAGGAACACATATATGGTTGGGTCCGGTAAAACATAAGAAGTGTGTTAAGTGATGCACTATGCAACAGAGTAGGTGTGGGTTCAAAATGTATAATTCGCCACCTACATCCCCAGTAGGGAAATTTACAATTACAGATCTCGTACCCAAGTTCAGTTCACCACAACCCCCACAGTCAGTGAGGTACAAGAGGTACAAGCCTGACGTTGGAGGTGAAGACTATACATCAAGCCCCGGGTGTCCAAAGTGGACCCTTGCGAGCCAAGGTCGTCTCACGGACGTGTAGTGAACATCCTGCAATAAGGGCTCCCTCGTTAAATCACCGCAGCAATCAACACTATTGAACAGCAACTCCATGACTCAACAGCACAAAAGTAAACATTGTAAATCAATACAAGGACTAAGATTTGGCTTTGCTTCAGATGGGATCTGACTAACTCTACACCAGTTCAGCTAGCTTCCGAGAAACTAGGATTCCCACCCATGCGAGTTTGGATGTTAACGTTTAGCTAATAATCCCCACCACTGAACTTACAGGCACAAATGGGAGAGAAGTCTGCCCATTGGAACTAATGCTTCTGTGAATTTCTCGCTGTTGCTGCTTTTTGCTACGGTACGGCGGCACTCCATCCCTGCAAGAAAGCAAGATCTGTATTAATACTCTTTCATGCATGGTATTTCCCACCAGAAATTGTCAAAGACCAGAAGACACACGGAGAGTCAGAACCCATTATATGTACCCATCTACCCAAGAGAGAAAGACGTGATGACATCATACAATGCAGTAATAGATTCAGAGGGCAGGACAGGCGTAGAGATGTCCATGGGCATTGGTCACCTTTTATAAGACTTGGGGTAATGAGGATGATGGGGCGGGGGACTTAAGAGATGTCAATGTACAAAAAGAGCAGGCTGAAGGAATACACGCGATACTAATATATATTTTAGCAATAAAGACTATGCCTCCATCAAGATCACAGGCCTCCTTGACCATTGGGTGCGTGATGTGGTTGTGGGAGATGCGACCAGTGTTAAAATAGGATATTTATAAAGGCCGGAAATACCATTCAGCTCAAAGGGTTTTCATCTTGGGCAGGTAGAAATGCTGATGCTACCCTTGCAAAGGGTGCCAAGGAGGATGTACATGTTACCCGAGTGTATGCTTGAAAGGGTGCATATGTTACTTTTCTTTGCAGGCCCTAAATTGAGAAGGCCTTCTTTATCAGTGTCTAGGACAGAGAGTAAAGGTACTAGCAGGAAGGGAGGTCAGAGAGGATATCCTACTATCATGTGCAATGTAGGATCTTCTTGTTAGGTGTGAAAGTAGAAGGTCGCAGGTGATTATTAAGTGGAGTAGTTAGGCTATGCAGTGCAGGGACCAACTCGGACATGACAATTGGTAGAGGTGAACTTGAAGGTGATGGGTCTCGCTCCTCCTTTTAGGGATCTGTACTTACACACTCCCATCCGTTAAGGACATGCTGTCTTCCGTTAAGGCATCGCTTGAGATCTCGCTGTCGTTGATGCTGGCAGCTGGTGCATAATACTGAAAAGGGGGTTCTGTTCTCCGAGCGAAACATCTGCAAGGAATACAAGATGGGGAGACCTTACAATGCGAACCTGACTGTACTGTTTTAAAAAAAAAAAAAAAGTTTGAGCAACAGTGAACTTGAGCATTCTTCCCGATTACCAGAAGGAATACCCAGTTAGTTTTACTCTAGTTGCACACATAATAACCCCGGGAAAAAAAAGAAAAACAAACAGATTAAAATAATACAGCCCATGTCGACAAACAGCAGGTTGAGCCTGCACTCCCATGTCCACTCCTAAAGATTTTCAAGTTTTACAAAAACCAGTAGTAGTTCCGAGATGACGGAATAGTGTATAACACGAGATGTAAACCAACACATGGTCCTGGGACCGGAACCCTCATGAGACCCAGCCACAGATTCTCAGGCGTGCTCAGAGATACTACTGGGTAATCGGAGATGCAACAGCTATCAAGCGCCTGTCCTTCTAAGACTAACTAAAGCACGCCGAGAAGAGTTGAACTAATCAAGACCAAATGACATTGTGGGGTATTCACCATCAGAATGCAAGTTGCTTTGTTATTGTGAAGAGTGTTTACAGATTTTCTGTGTGAGTTAGAACATAGTCCCGCTCATAGATCACAATTGGCAACTTGTATAAGTAAATATGCCAGGCAAGCAAATTATTTACAAGTGCTATTACATTTTGGACGCACGAGCAGTGGCATATTCCTGCTGGTTCCGATTTTACCTGCAGGGGTATTATACCTTTTATTCCTCCTATGTAATTCTGGAATTAGATTTATAAAATGCTGTAGTCTGACACACTGAACCTGGTCTCCAAATAATTTGGAGCTTTACCAACAGGTCAGTGGTCTAATGTGCAGATGACATCACTTCCGATATCATTGCTCACATCTGCCACAAGCTGATTTCAAAGAGTCACACGGTTTGATGGTTTAGACACAGGCGTGGCAGGAACTGCCTCTCGTTTCCTGAGTGAGCCTTTACAAAGAAACACACAGCGCTGTGGGCCTTTGTTCTGGTGCCTGTGCAGCACATGGGGGCAACTTCAAAGAAGAAGCCACAGCCGTGCTCATGCAAAACACATCCGTGGACATGCCTCTGCGTGCTAAGCAAATACTATATTCACCTTGAGCACCCTAACTCCTAAATGAGGCAAAAATCATAATCAAACCACTGACCACGGTATGCAATATTCTGCAGCTGAGTGAGTAGATAAGGTGATGGCGAAACTGAATAGTCATTGTAGTGGAACAGGCTTCACATCACAGGTATATCCTATTAGTACAGGCTTCACATCACAGGTATATCCTATTAGTACAGGGGTGAATGACTGGCCATCTAGGATTCAGTCAATCCATCTCGATTCTGAATGAGTTTCCATGGTAACAGTCAGAGCTATGTGGTTTAGTCATGTCACGTCCCTGCTTCAATGTCGGTCGTTTGTTCACAAAGACACACTTCTCTGTCTTATTGTGGTCTAAAAAGGTGTCCCAGAAACCATCTATGTTTCACTCAATGTGATAACTAGGCACACGGTAAAAGCACTGGGGTAGTTACCACCTGTTACCTACGGCTGGCTAACAAGTTTCAGGTTCTGCCAAACATGTGAACCTGAAAAGACCTATAAGGGCACGTGATTGGTTCGACTCGGATCCCACTGTTGCGTTAGAGGCTCTGGCTGCTGGGAAATCTCGCAGCCCCCGATAGGCCAACCCTGCGTCTGTATTCAGTTACCCAGCCGCGAGTCCCACCCAAAACACGGAGCCTTGGCCAGCAGAGGAGATGTACGTACACCAGCCATGAAAGGGAAGCATAGCGCCTCCCTAGCTGAGCTCGGAGACTGTGCGGGACGATAAAACAAGCTCGGCTCGGCCTGCTTTAATCTACAAGCCGGCAAAGCAGGGGGTCACAGATGAAGGGAAAAAAATGAATAATTGGAAGGGGGCGGGGGGAGTTTGGACGAGAGACTAGACTTTGAGTCGCTGCACGTCTCTAGATGAAGAAAAGCGGCATCTCGCGCCGTAATCCAGCATAAGCCTTTAAAATTTTTTTGAAAAAAGGAATCCTTCCTGAAGAAACTGTGATTAAGAGATAAGGTGTCTTTGAAACCGCTCGTATTGTTGGCAGTGGTAGAGTGTGGAGAAAAGTCAGAAGGCTTTGTGCAGGCGGAGGGGAGGGGGGTTGCTCTCGCCAGCACAGGCGGCTTTCTTTCACATCAAAGAACTGTTGTGTAGGAAGGAAGAGGGGATGTGAGTAGAGCTAACCTTTGACCCGACCCCCCCCCCCCTGAAAAAGGAGGGAGATGCCGAGGAATGCTTAAATGCTTATCCAAGTAGAACCTGGTGACGAGATGCGCAGTCGACTAAAAAAATAAGGTGTTTTGCGCCTAACTGGGAATTTGATTTAAGATCATAGCAGCTTGCCGTTTGTGGTCCTTTATTCCAGGCCATTGGTAAATGTGTTGAGTCGGTGAGCCTCGAGTAGAGAATTATTGCTACCTTACGGTTGCAGGTTCAAACCGGGCCTGGGCGGAATGCATCTAGTTGGAGCAGAACTTCACAGTTCTGAACCCAGAAAAATATACCAAGTGTCCTCTTCCCTTTGTTATCTTTAAATAACCCGGTGGAGAATCCACAGGAAGACAGCGCTTGGCTGTAAAAGCTGTGTTAGTCTACACGTAGCATTAGCCACCAATGCCCCAACTGTGCCTGAATAAACATAAAAAACTGCTACACGTCGCTTTCACATGATGTGGAACATCTTAGAGCTTGCCCGCTTGGGAAAAGTGGTTAATGTCTTAGAAAGCCAATGGCGAGCTTTGCAAGTTGCCCTAATCAGTGTCCAACCATAGAGCGAGACAAATATTAATTCCCCATGACGACAAAGCAGACACTACTCCACACCATTCAGTTTTATTGTGTCATTTAACCCCCGATTCAAGTTAATGAAGCGCTGGGATGCCCTTGGGTAGCCATGCACTATACAAGTGCGTATTCACTCACTCATTCATTCATGCTTGGCTAGTAAAAACAAGCTTACAGAAGGGGGTATATAAACTGGCTACAATATTACTGCATAGGAACGTATCACACAACAACCAACCTGGTCACCCATTTGAGGGCTTCTCCAAACGTCTGGTAGCCATTCCACTGGGCAAGAAGTGGATATTATCCACGTTTTCCCAGAATGAATGACAGCTGGTGTGGAGTAAGTTATCCAAGAGGGAATGCTGAAAACGAACTAACTGTAAAAATGTCAACAGACAATTCCACCCTGGCTGGGAGGCTTGGGTGCAGCAACTCCAGAGGCCATAGTTTTAGTTCTGCTAAGGAGTTGAGAAGGACACAGTAAATGTCTAAGATGGGTGCAACTTCCCAACAAGATAGGTTTGCTTTGAAGTCGTGTTTAAAACTCCCATGCTCTGTTTTATCTTCAGAACCAGGGTCATTTCGCAGTTGTTCATACAGAGCAGAACTCTTGCACAAACCTCCGGTTAGATTTTGGAGTGTCTGACTGCACATGGTTAACATGTATGTCAGTAAGATTAGGTTTCTCCTTTATTCCTCATGGTTTTTTCTGGATCTGAAACCTCAATGTTATTATCTGTAATTGCATCTGATAACCTCATGTGACATACAGCAACTGGTTATCATTCCAGGCAAAGTAGATGTCCAATGTTTTGGTGAGTGAATGCATTTGGAAAAACATGTTTTTGTAGGCGTTCTAAACCTCTCTAATATGGAGGTACATCCTCTTACCTAAAAAAAAAAAAAAAAAGATTGGAGGGAAACGGCTTTCTAGGGGAAACATCACACATTCGATTATGTGCATTATTTAGATGTCCTTAGATTTTGTTCTAATCTAACCTTTCGAGATGAAAAAAGTGGCAGTCACGTTGTCTTTGAGTGCGCCTTTACATTGTGGGAGAGGTTTTGTTTACACCGTGTTCATTCAAAGGACCGCTCCGCTTGGACTCCTGCCCACAGTGACCTGCCCTTGACCGAGAGCCATGAAAGTGCCGCCGGTGTGCTCAGCCCAAACCTGCCAAACGTTTATTGTTTTATTTGGCTGCGTGACCGATTACCGAAGGTTTATAACTCCATTTTACAGTGCTGCATCCCTGTGCGGCCCTTTTCATCTCCATGGAAAGGGCCCAGTAAAGGAGAAAACGCACACTGCAAAGCAAAGAGGGCTTTCTTGCAAGGTCCTGGACGCCCTGTACCCCTTCCCGGTATCTTTGCTATTATTTTCTTTAGATGTAGATGATAATTAAACAACGTGTGGCAGTGGCAGCCACGAGCTGCCAGCAGACGGTGACGCACCGACGTCAAAAGCCACTTGGCCGCTTGCAGGTCAGGAGGCGAGCCTTAAATGCAACATACGGCGCCTTCCGTTCTCCTCCAACTTTCATATAAACTTTCACAGGCCTAAACTTAACTTTAATGGAAGTCAATGATGAGGTTAAATCCAAAGATTTTTTAAATTATCCCTATTTTCATGCTTATAAATCCAGGCAAAACCCTGCCCTTGCGAAAGAAAAATGGAAGAGGCTATCAAGAGACACATAAGCATAGAGATTCCAAATTCGAAAACAACTAGTTAGTAGTGTTGGCCACAGGTGAGTGATCGGCTCCTGTACCCATTATATGGTGGCGATCCCATGCGTCTACTCGCTTTTATTGTATAATAAACAAAATAATGTTCATGGTTACAGCACTACATTTCACGCTCTACACAGACGGTGGGTGTATTGGTAAAACTACGGTATACATTTATATTTAACCCAGTGTTTAGAGCAAGCAGCGTGTTACAAACTAAATGCACAGTAATTCATTAATACCCAGGAAACAAAACGTTATTATTGGACCCAATAGACCAATGGCGAATCAAAGGCACACTTTGAGTGATTCCCATTAGCGGAAGGCAAAATTCTAGAAGGCACCTGCCAAAAGCCAGATTCAAAAGGACATAAAAAGAAACCGATTTAAGTCACTAACCGATGGTAAACCCGATGTACAAAGAACAAAAAGCAAAGCATTGAAATGAATCTCATTTAATGAAAGAAACTAGGTTTTAGAAAGAGCAGTAATCAGAAGAAGAGGCAGTTTCTTACCTTTGATTTTTGGGTGGGATCCGGGTAAAGGCACGACTCAGTTTCCCAATCCTTGCAGCTCCTCCATGTGAAGGGCTTCCAAATTCATCCTCCTCAGCCAACGTTGGAAGACATGACCCAGGAGTAGGGCTTTCAGGTGTTGGGCTATCTTCAGCAGCACGGGCATATTCCCGACAGATGTCCGATCGCATAAAGGAAGGGTAGGCCTCCACTTCCATGACCCTTTGGATTTCCTGCTGTGCCTGGTCAAACAGGCATGGATCCAGCTGCTGGCTGCGCACTCCCTCCTTGACTTGTGCTCGGGTAGTGGTCTTAAGGCGTCCAGAGACCGCTTGGCTATTTTGCACATACCAGCGATAGATAGCTTTAGCAGTTCTGGAGGTTTTTGGCTCCGATGGGTCCATACAACGGAAGCCATTGCAGGCAAACCAAAAGCTGAGTAAGTCTCCTTGGCCCTCTCCTTCCAGGTACATTCGAAAGAGGGTTGCTCCATCCTGGTCCTCCAGCAACATATGGAGGGAGCGTCCCCATCGGGAAAGACGGGAGTCCAAAGCAAGACATCCTTCTGCCTCCCGAAGACATAGCCCCTTCATTCCTCCTTGAAGGTCATATCGGGTTTTATGTGGAGCAGGTTTTTCCACCTGTGAAAGAAAGTGCACTTGTTAGTAAGGTACAATGCATTGCTATGCGGAGCCACACAAAACTTGGGAACATGCCTGGGAATAACTCACCAGACTTCACCTCAATTTGCTGAAACAAAGTCTGTGGTGTGGTGCCCATGCACTCAGTGCCTTAAGACAGGTGGCCAGTCAAACAGCTCACACACACATGTATGATGAGTGTAGAGTACTATTAAACACACCATATATAGTACAATCACCCGGGCTCATGTCAAGGTTAAAGTGTAGGACGTCCACGACACCTCAACTCCGGTCAAGGAGATTCCCAGAACTCTAAAGGGCGCCCAGACTTAAAAGTGCTGCTGAACCATACACATGGTAGAAGCACATCTTAAGACTACTTTAGTCATCTACTGGTGGTCGGTCACCCCTAGCACTTTCTTCCCACTGGACAATTCTCAACTTTGCCACCAAAACCCTATAACTTTAAATGCAAGTGCCAACTTCAGCTCATAATTATCAAGCAAGAGGTCTCTCCTGAAACCAGGCTCTCTACAAACTGATATTAGCGAGGAAAGCTATACATCAGGTAACCCCGAAATACCTTTCAGATTCCCTATCATGCAACATTCCCACATGCACTTCCTAATATCCACCTACGGAAATCTCCTATACTGCAGCAAGACCTCCATGTGCTGTGCCTAGATTTTAAAACGAACATTTTTATTAACATTACTGCATTTTTACAGGTAATTTTTTTATAAACATGGTAATTACTCTCCCTATTATAATGAGTTGTTATTATTTATATTTTATGGGGATTTCACCATCCAACCATAACTACCACCTGGCCTTTATCCTTTTCCGAGACAGTTTCACATGGCTGCTCCTTTAAGAAACCTAAAAAATTACAACAACCAGCATTTAAAGGACTGTCTATAGTGGTAGGTGGATTCACTCATTCAAGACTGCCATAAATGCATCAGACACCCCTGCCACATGGGCTTCATTTATCATATTGGAGTCTGATTCGTAGACTGCCTTTATGGCCTCCAAAAAGATATCTCACAGTATTCAGCTAGATTGATCTTCGAGGGATTGAAAAACTTCTACTGCTAATTATTCTTTGCGTCTTAGTCTGGTATGCCAAGAAAGCTAAAGCCAAATTGAATGCCATGTTCTTTAGTTGAATATCTTAAGAGTCTCACACATTTCAGTAGATATTGAGTTATTTACACTATCTGTAACGCAATGTCTCATATCCCAAAATCAGTGTAAGGAGTGTCCAATGCATGCATACCTAAAAGTCTCACAGAATTGCTCTTCAGAAGTAACTCTCTCTTATACATTTTTAAGCATATCACAGTTATTTAGTGTGTCACTTCCCCAGCTGAGAAAAAGTGCTTATCACCACCACCACAAAAGCTCACCTGGAATTCTCTTGTCTCCTGGCCAGGCACTGGTGGTCGTAGGGAGGTTTCACGAAACACATGCCCGGCATCGGGCAAACACGCCAGCACCCCAGCAGAACTCATGGCTCCTTGTGCAGGTAGGCCTCGATTACCTGGAAAGAGATAAACAATACAAAGTTGAAGTAACATACCAAGAATTGGAATTCTGCTTAAAACTTCTTTTAGCAGAGATGAGAACAAATGACTAAAGCATTTACGCATGTCAAAAAAGACTTAGGGAAATATACTATCAGTAAGTAATTAGTAGTTTGATGGTAAACACAAAAACGTCAGCTTTTGAAGTATGCATTTGAGCCGTAGTGCACAGGTGTTTTTTGTTAAACTGGGCTTGTGCCTTTTTAACTCAGTGGCTGCACAGTGTAGTTTAACTTCATAGCGTTGTACTTATTTATCTGTCCATGTAAGACCCAACAACTGTGCATGGCTGATGAAATTCTCACTGCTACCTAACCTAAAAGGTCTTCACAATCAAGACCCACCAACCTGCAGGGAACCACACAATGGAGTAAGGAATGTAACAAAGATGCCATGACTGTGCTCTTGAAGTCTATTTTAAGAATATAATGTTTTTCCTACACGACCGAGGGCTTTATTTTGAAGTTTGCAGATGTGGGACACCAGTCAAAAAGCGGTGGTAGTTAAGTCTAGACTGTTTAGGGTGTAAATAGGGTCTCTGAATAGGGTAGGTGGGATATCTGCCAATTTTTGGGGACTGTCATCCACCAAAATCCAAATACGACCATATCTATTAACAGTATGGTGTCACCTGGTTAGGACAGTGCATTTCCATTCTACTTTTGAGCGTCTTACTCACAGCAGCCAATGAACACATTGCTTCCAGTCCTGGACCTCCCTTTTACAACATGATACCGTATCAAGACTACAGCCTGAATAAACCACTAGTTTCCAAATGAAAGCCCGTGACTGAAAACAAGCTGCCTCAGTTATACAAAGCCATACGGGAAACCTACGGAAAGACAGAGGAGCCCTAAAGTGCTAGGTGCCTGACCATCAGTGTCCGACGCTTCACGATCATCTCGCCAGCGCAGCATCCATTTTGAGTGTTTACTTAGTAATGGAAATCCCAAACCACCACAATGCAGCAATAGCTACAGTTCTAAAAGTACTCCTAGTTTAACAACTGGGTTTGATACGAGTCAAAATCAACTGGTCATTAGTCACTGACTATATAATCTAAACATTTCTTAGCAGCATAGATCACCTCTGGTGAAGGCCAATCACAAAAATACTCCTTGCCCATCCATTAACCCAATATGGCTGATTATGGGATACACACTCCGGATACCTCTATCAATGCAAGATCTTGCAGTATTTGTCTTTTGAGGCAGCAGTCACATTTCTACTGTCAGTGAGACTTGAGACAAGAAAACTGGCTCCCACACCACACTTTCTGAAGACCTTAAGGCCAAGGGGAATTAGCTGAAGATTTAAATTTCTTCATGAAGATAGTTATGAAAAGTTCAGATTTTGCCAATCTAGGTTTTGAAAAAGATATCCTTTCAGTCAATGCTTTCATATGCGACTGTGTATTTTTTTCTTTCTTATATTGCTACACTGAAGAGATATGATACAGATCTGTTTTCGTGCCAAACTCCTGTGGATGCCTTCAGCTAGCAGCAGAGTTCACACACATAGTCAGAAATGTTACCGCAATGATTAAGACATTACTGTCCAATTGGTACAGCCGAGCCCACACTGCATGTTCATGTCTGTGCTACATTGGTTCGTACATGGTTTACTCCACTGTGTATTCTTAAGCATTATTTTAATTAAGTTACTACCGGTGACCGACCCACTACTCTCTAGAAGGCGTTTCAAACCATCAACTAAAGATGCACACCAACAAGTCTCTCATCAGTATCCTTGTTATCAAATCATAGCTATATCCCCATCTGTACTTCTCCCTCTGAGGCATCCATTCTAGTTGTTATCTCTAGGTATAATCATCTGCATGGGCATCTTAATACAGCAAGAATTACAATTTGTGACGTTCTTCAATTCCCATGTCGTCTGAAGTCCCAAATCTACGGATTTACATTTCTTGGTAAACCGGCATAACTGCAATTGCCACATGGTTGACGACCCTTAGGAGCTGGTGATCTACAGTTCGACTGAAGCAAGCGACTTGGATGGGGCATTTACGTCTCAGCACAAGGAAATGGGGAAATGTTTGACCTGTGGTAATTCTCGTGGGTGTTCTTATTTCAGAAATACAGATTAGGATGTAAACAATTTGGTTGTATTGAAGCACGGTGCTGGTTGAACTATAGCCACAGGACAAAGCAACCTTTTTATCCGGATCTACAATACATTGTTTCTCCTAAAAATAACATACTCTAGATAATCAACTTACATAACATTGTTGCCTCTAATACATACTAGGTACATTTCACAGTAGACAGCAGGAGTCGCTACCTCTACTTCGACCAAGAAGTGTTATAGGCCAAATGGGGCAAGACAGCTGCACCCACAGAATGTTGCATGTATGCCCCACATTTGTGTTTTTTACACCTTGATTTGCATGGTGTGCGTTTGCCTTTGAGGTGTCACTGCCATCGTATGAATGGTTATAGGACTTCAATTGCTGCAATACGAATGGCATTTCATATATTTAACAAATCTACAGGAAAGGGAAGGTATGAACATTGCCTAGATTTCTTCACACTAGGAATAAGTGAGGAATCCTTTTTGAGCCCTGATGAATTCCTGAGACCAATGAATGCCTACAGAGAGGCAGAAACGTGTTGGCATACCAGAGGGATGCCATGGACATTGCACCCAATAACATCCACTAATTATACTTTATAGTATTTTCTTCGATACCCAAGGTACCACCTAATAAAGGTAATCCCTGTGTTATACCTTTAGGTATTTTTTTTATTATAACCGGAATTTTATCTAGAAGATTATTATACCTCAAGTACTCCCTCAAAAGCTGAGGTAGAGTCCGGCCTGGTAGTACCATCTTGCCAGGGTGAGGTGGCTGATGATAATGCATGCATCATTACTTGGGTGAAGTCACCTCATCCAATATCTCAAACTTCTTAGGATTATGTGATCACCTAGGACAGAGAACAGATAGAGGAGTGAAGGCTTGTCCTCCACAGTAGAAGGTCTTACCGCACACTCTGGTGATGATCATTATCCCTTCCGACCCTCCCTCCACCCCACCCCACCAGTCAGCCATGAAAAGTGCTTTGACCATGTCAGCCCTGCTCTGTGGTAGAATGTGCTCTGAGGGGTCACGCTCTTCAGTGGAAGACTGGCTTACAGCAGTGGTTGGGAGATGCACGCCATAACTTTAGTGGTCCACAACACTACAAAAACATTCCATATCTTGCCCAAACAAATGTTTTTTTAAGGATAAAGGACACATATTTGAGTGAAACAACAAGCAGGAAGATGGTTGGTGTCATTGGTTTTTAAAAAGTGCCGGTTTGGAGATGGGGTGTCACCGAGGGTGCTAAACAAACAAAGTAACAAAGTTGCATTTTGGCTTTAAAATAGTTTTGAAAAAGTTAAAACAGAATGCCTGTGAGGCAATATTCGGTGCAATGCTGCTGAAAGTGGCACTGGGTTTGCTTTAATGATTCTACGTAGGTCTTTTCACAGTGCTATCTTCATGGTTTCTCTTCATGGTTTCTCTTTGAACAGTTTCCACCTCCAGTCTGGGATTAGTGTCTCTCTGGTACCAACTGAATATATGAAGCAGTGAGTTTGGTGGAAAGCCTCAGTCTAACCTGAACTACAGTTGCTTCAGTGGGTGCTTAATAACGGGATGATTCTGGGACGTTGTGGTTGGGCCATCCAATGCCTAAAAACATGTAGAGAGGAACTTTCACTCTAAGCGGCTCTCGCTAGTGACAAGATAGCAGGGGTGGTCCAGATTGAGGATGCTTATAGTGCCCAGGTACACGCCACCGCCAAGCACTATGATGACGCACAATAATGGTGGTGCTAAATTGTAAACCACCATCATCAACATGTACCTAAAACTATGACTCCATGTTTGCTCCCATCTTCCCGGTAGGTGCCACAACCCACTGACGTCCTTCCGGTGTGCAAGAATTGGAGAAGCAAGGGAATGTGCCAAGCCGGAGGGGAACAAAGGTAACATGCTTATGTCAGGGGCAGAGGACATGACCGTATAATTAAAAATGTTGACAGTACGAATCCCTCTCGCCTCCAAGAAGACTTCAAAGTGCGCCGCAAAAAAAATTAAACAAGTATTGCAGAAAGCTCCCGCTCCCTCCCCTGCGGTGATTGCATGTGCACTTGATGGTTCTTCGTTTGATCTCTTGCATGAAACTCCCAATCTCCCGTTTGGACTGTGGCCAGCCCAGTGATTAAATGTAATAATTTAATTACACAAATGGCTGCTCAATTGCAATCTGCACCTTAGCGCGGCGAGATGAAAGGCGTGAGTCAGCCGGGCCGGGCCTGGCACCAGGGCTGCGCAGGTTGCAACAGGCCTCGCCCGCCAGCGGGGCTCGGCGCGCGCCAGGCAGACTTCTACAAGCCCAGAACAAACTCCGGCTTCGTCGAGACCCTCAGTCCGCGTTGTCGATATCAGAGCAACGGATTCAGGACTTCTGGAACGATGATCAGACTAATAAATCGCACGGGCACACCCGTGTGTAGAGAAGCAGGGTATGAATGCCCAATACGGCAATCTATAGAGTCCCACAGATCAGAGTATGGGCTGTCTTTTTTTTTTGGTTGTTTGTGAACCTGTTTTGTAGCTGGGTAGGCAGGTATTACTGTTGATTTCTGGTACATTACCACATTCTCACACAAAATATGGCTAGATTTATTTACGGGTAGGGCTATTTTGTCTTTTACATCCTATAGGGGTTTAAAGATTTTGGAATGGTCGCCTCATCCATTATTGATCCTGGCATGTTTCCTCATAGGCATCTATACACACTTAAGTATGTAGATACCACTCTGGCGGACTCAACCA
The DNA here is from genome assembly GCF_964261635.1 of Lissotriton helveticus. Taxonomy (NCBI): domain Eukaryota; kingdom Metazoa; phylum Chordata; class Amphibia; order Caudata; family Salamandridae; genus Lissotriton; species Lissotriton helveticus. Next base: position 1,517,123,479 of record NC_136068.1, on the reverse strand, counting down.
GTATTGGGAGTTCTAAGATTAGTTATGACTGGATTTCAACAGGGATCCTGAACTAGAATAAAAACAGGTCAGGCTATACATATCCTCAGTAATTACCTTTATTTGTCGGGTACCTTGGATGAGGTTTAAGTTAGAATATTGTCGATGCCTGATTAAATGATTATCTACCTGAAGATTTAGTCAACATGTTTCGCCACATTACAAGCCTGTATGGGTCAATGACCTTCTTCAGGGCTCTTACACTCATTATTGTTTACGCTGGTGCCATGCACGATCATTAGGCCAGGGGTAGTAAGACATTTGCCAAGAGGTAAGTCACCCTTCTTAATCCCCCGACTGCCGCAGTGCTGATTCACCTGTTCTCACCATGGTGCAGCAGGCGGGGAATTGACATCAAGAGAAGTATTCAACCAAATGTGGGACGACCAGTTTTTAATGGAACAGGTTTCTGAAAGTAGTTTACCTTGATAAAACTTCGATAGCATCACACTGGAATGTGCTCTACTGGATGTCAATAGAATGTTTTCTAAAGAATACTTTCCCACCATAAACATTAATAGCAATTTAACGTAAGCGTGGGCAGTGGACCTGAGCATAAACACAGCACCCACACCGTTCATCACCTGTATTAAATGTTATTGTTGGATAGTATTTTTGTATCCTTGCGTGCACTTCTCTGTGTGCACCTTCTGCCCAAAGATGCCTCCCTCACCAGGGAAACATTATAAACAAAAGCAAGAACATGTGTTCCCTAGCCGGTTTTCCTAACCCTGCTGACACCAACTGCAGTGCATTCCGCAGGGTGGATAATTCCCCATCGAAGGGCCATATATTATTGGAAACCATACATCGACCTTTGACCCCCTAGTTGCATGGACAGTAGCCACTTACGACCTTTGGATTTTCTCTCGACTCGCTAACTGCTGGACTATAGCCATCAACATGGATGCTATCCAGATGCCTCACATTGGCTCATAGACTGAGGTATGTTTTCCATCACCTGATGCGCTAATTCAAATAGTATTGACCCTTAATACCTTTTCTGCCCTAAAGAAGTCCAATGTTTTACTGGACGAAAAACATTGGCTGATGTTTTTATGAATATGACATGACAACACTAAAGTAAGAAACAATTGGATCGTGCAACAATTGTTATTATCAAACTGTGATATATTCTACTGTGAAATTGTACTTTTTTGTGCTTCATGTGGTGCAGCTGTTCTTGCTTTTGAATTAATGGCAATGGGTACATGAGCTTGCTTTGCTCCCTACCGCTCTTGGAAAAAAATATTTTCTTGATTGGCTTACATGGGGGTGACAACAAACATGTTTTGAGAAACAGGAGGTAACAAACAGTATTGTTTGCATGTTAAGGCACAAAAATAAACGCACACACAAACCGGTACGATTTACTGGCCCATTTCATTTCCTGCCTTTGCATACAAGTACTTGTGGGTCTGAGAGGAGACGGATTGTCCACTAAACTGGCAAAGATTGCCCTGTGAAATAATGTGTGCACATTAATTAATTGTTGTTAGTATTACCCCCTTCACATATCTTGGCCTTGAATCTAGACTACTTTTGTTCAGTTTTGAACTGGACTGAAAGAAACTTTGCACTCAGTTTCCTACCCCACCTCCATCTTAAGACACTAGTCATAAAAACGTTGACACTTTCGGAACAAATGACTTTCCAGGACTCCACGACTTTCTTCATTAGAAACCAGCGCGGTCATAGACGTTAAAACAAATAGACCCCCTCCTAATTTCTTCACCTTTTTCGTATCTTCTAAGAAACGTTTAAACCGCCCTCAAGGTGCTTGGGAGAAAATCAAAATGTGAATTTGCCTAGAACACGCCTGGAAGGGTGAAGTTTACTGTCCATGGGCATTCACTGTTGGGCTTTAAGTGGGCTGGCCACAGAGGTGCACATTGTAATTGTCGATTGTGTGGCGAGAACAACTGGGCACTCTGTATACTCTATTGGGGCACACACCGATTCAAGGTATCTGCTACAGAATTATGGGAGGGCTGGCCTTTTTGTTATGATGGAGGCCTTTTAACATAAATAAATAAATAAATCCACATTTGTAAAGCGCACAATCACCCGCAAGGGTCTCTAGGCGCTGGGGGCCGTCGGGAAGATTAAGCGAGCTATTGCCCAGAGTCACATGGTGCTGGGCTAACCTGCCGCCGGAGCCGGGGATCGAACCGTGATCCCCAGATTCCAGCGTCAGTCGCCCTGGCCGCGGCGCCACACCTCTTCCACAACATAGCCAGTGGGTTGAGCATATGCAGCAAAGACTTGCAGGTCACCGAAAAGTCATTTATATCCCAACAACGCGTTTGCCTTTGCCTCCTTTTCATGCCAAAGAGTTGCGGAATAACAGATTACTGTTACGCCCCGAGACATCATCCATTGCATTTTTCTGTACGACCGCCTGAAAGTAGCCAGCGGCCCTCAGCTGTTTAAGAAGGTGCAGTCTCTGCGGCGGGGACAAAAGGCCCCAAGTTTATGGGGGGCCGGGGGTCCCTAATCCGCTACCCCTTGGATACACTGATAGAGGCGGTGTGTGCACACCTGCGTGTCACACCTCTGAATGTGCCAAGTCCCCAAGGCTGAAAACTACAGCTGCCCTGAAAAGAGCCGGAATCACTTGGGGGAGGGGTGAGAAGTTGAAAGCAGATGGTAGAAGTGTTAGAAACTCCACTGGAAGTGATACATGTGAGGGCGCACGTTCAGGGCAGGCAGAGGCCCCAAAGGGACAGCCCGTGACAAAGTTGAGGGCGTTATAAAGGGGCGTATTGGAGAACCAGGTGGCCGGGAGAGCAGAGGGCGCCACTGCGAGAAATCCGTCTTCACACTCGGCCACATTCCTGCTCCTGTGTGTTTGGCCTAACAGCCGCCTCTTGCAGAGCATGGCAAGGCCTTCCCTTTAAAACCATGCTTCTAGGAGCACCCCTTGCTTTGGGTGTGCGTTTGGCCCAGAAGTATTGGATAGGGGGCTGTCACCATATGTGGCGTGTGCCCTCAAAACATGGGTATACGAGTAGCTTTCTGGGCGCAATCCTTTCCCTACCATTGACCTTTGACATGAATCACACACGGTCTCTTTGGTTAGAGTGCGACGCAACTAACAAGGTAGCCATTCTACATGGTACCAGAAGAGAGAGGTGGTCTAGTGGGGAGGGTACCAGACGAAAGGATGTGATCACTTCCTCTCGTCTGGTCCGGTCCACAAAAGACCCACAGCTGTGACCCGGTCTAATCCCTTCAGGTCCTGGAACCAAAACTAGATTTGATGCTGGTCAGCTGGTAAATAGCAGGGACAGCAACTTCGCGTTGTTGCCCTACGCCCCTCCTTTACTGTTCACAGGAAGGGGTCTGTGTAAAATGTAAGTAAGGATTAGGCAAAGGCGCCCCCGTAGCATCACTTCCGGGGCAGGCATTCTGGGCTTGCAGAGTTCGTAAGGGGCTGCTGTGTTTGTTGAGGTGGTGGGAGAGTTGCATGGTTATGAAAAGGCAATGATCCTTAAAAATGGTCGTGAAGGAGTGTTTACGTCGTGACTTCTGAAGGATAGCGACCAGTGCTTCTATCTTCCTTATGGTCACTTGATGTCCTGAGCAACTGCAGACCAGCCCCGTTTTTGGGTTATCTTGTGAGGGACCTACATGTCCCTGGACTAGGGGGTCTAAATGCAACTCTGGGGGCAAACAAATACCTGGTGGATCGGGTTAATCTAGTAAAAAAAAAAAAAATTAAAAAAAAAATCCAGCTTAAACGGATCAAAAGTTAATACAAACATGTCAACACGTGTTCACGTGCAAAGGAAGGCCCTTTGCAAAGGTTAACTGGCCATCTTCTAGTGTTTTATCACAGTATTCAACTGTTTACACTGGTACTAATAAGGTGAAATCTTTGTCCACGCAGTAATACCATGTGAAAAAATGACAAAATAATCAAGTAATACTATCAAAAGATGTGCCAAATTATGTTGCATAGCGTGCGCTTTTTTTGCTGCTTAACTTAGTCAACCTTGCCGCATAATTGGGTGTTCCTCTGCCGCACGTGGCACTGGGTATAGAAATGTTATTAACAGTGACACACGGGAACGACACATAACAAGGAGGCAGCCTTTGAACCCTGTGACAGGGCAGGCTATATTAATGTCAGACCTTGTCAACAAAAGTATATCACCAGCCTTTCGTCTCTTAACATGCCCGAAAGGACCCACCTACGTTTGGAACAGCTTCTGGTTTTGAATAGGCCTCACTCACCATTAAGATACTAGGATGTATATTTCATTCCAACCTCAGTTTGGGAAGACTAGTCTTTGAAGGGAAACAAAAATATCTCAATAAGCCCTCAGAGTAAAGCATGAAAGTCCATCCGAGGCCACAACACACATCCAATGTTATGTCAATGTCCATCCTCATGATGTACGAGACCCCATCCTACAAGATCCCACTCATATCATGCACGAGACTACATCCCACCCCCATACCCGACCATCCTGATGCACCACAGCCCATCTTTAACACCCCAGCCACCTGGTGCACGAGTCCATGATAGTCCATCTTTAACATCCCAGCCTCCCCGTGCTTGAGTCCACGATAGCCCATCCCAGCCTCCCTGTGCATGAGTCCACGATAGCCCATCCCAGCCTCCCTGTGCATGAGTCCACGATAGCCCATCCCAGCCTCCCTGTGCATGAGTCCACGATAGCCCATCCCAGCCTCCCTGTGCATGAGTCCACAATAGTCCACCCCAGCCTCCCTGTGCATAAGTCCACCCCAGCCTCCCTGTGCATGAGTCCACGATAGCCCATCCCAGCCTCCCTGTGCATGAGTCCACGATAGCCCATCCCAGCCTCCCTGTGCATGAGTCCACAATAGTCCACCCCAGCCTCCCTGTACATGAGTCCACGATAGCCAAGCCCAGCCTCCCCGTGCACAAGTTCAAAATAACCCATCCCAGCCTCCCCGTGCACGAGTCCACGATAGCCCATCCCAGCCTCCCCGTGCATGAGTCCACGATAGCCCATCCCAGCCTCCCCGTGCATGAGTCCACGATAGCCCATCCCAGCCTCCCCGTGCATGAGTCCACGATAGCCCATCCCAGCCTCCCCGTGCATGAGTCCACGATAGCCCATCCCAGCCTCCCCGTGCATGAGTCCACGATAGCCCATCCCAGCCTCCCTGTGCATGAGTCCACGATAGCCCATCCCAGCCTCCCTGTGCATGAGTCCACGATAGCCAAGCCCAGCCTCCCTGTGCATGAGTTCACAATAGCCCATCCCAGCCTCCCCGTGCATGAGTCCACAATAGCCCATCCCAGCCTCCCCGTGCATGAGTCCACGATAGCCCATCCCAGCCTCCCCGTGCATGAGTCCACGATGCCTCCCCATGCATGAGTCCACGATAGCCCATCCCAGCCTCCCCGTGCATGAGTCCAGGATGCCTCCCCGTGCATGAGTCCACGATAGCCCATCCCAGCATCCCCGTCCACGAGGCCTCCCCGTGCATGAATCCACGATAGCCCATCCCAGCCTCCCCGTGCACGAGTCCACGATAGCCCATCCCAGCCTCCCCGTGCATGAGTCCACGATGCCTCCCCGTGCATGAGTCCACGATGCCTCTCCGTGCATGAGGCCACGATAATCCATCTTCAACATCCCAGCCTCCCCGCACACCTGGGTGCCCACCTCACAGAGCCTACTCACCTGGAACACGAGTGCCTAATGCCCCACGCCACCATCGTCGCGTACGCTAGTTGACACATCACCACCCTCTACCAAGTACAAACTCTTTCCCGCACCGCCTCCCCGTCCTCGTGTGCATGAGGACTGTCCTACATCATGCGCCCCATGAAGTACAAGACCCCGCCCTTCCATCCTTACACTACCCCTCCTGCCCTAACATCCTACAAAAGACGACCCTCGTCATGCGCATGACAGTGCGTCTGACAGCACCCGACGCTCGTCACGTACACGGCACGCCACCTTCCCAGAGCAGAGCCACCACCCCTCAGAGTGGACATGAGGTCACCTGACAGTACTGCATCCCGCACCTGTAACTTGCCCATATCAGCATGCAGAGGTGCGCGGCTGGACCTGTAGATGGTGAGAAGAAGCGACCACTTGTAGCCTTCCATCATGATCATAATGCTGCTGTGCTTCCCATGCGGGTTACCGGTCTGAATCTATGTGGGACTTGACTAGCCTTTCATCCACCGCGGCGATAAACAGAAAGCCTTTTACTATGGATTATATGCAGCGTTGAGTTGCAGGAGTTCCCCGGCTGCGACAGGAAGCACCGCCACACATTGCTAAAGATCTGCGCCTGGAGTTGGCCAAAACATTGGTAAACTTGGGCCTAATCAAATTCAAAGTCTCAGTGCCTGGAAGAAATACAACGAGTGCCTCCCTGCACGTACACCATTTGTTTTTGTCCAGAGCAGCCTCTACAGCCATTTGTAAACACCCCGAGTATCCATGATGGACAGACGGGTCAACGAGCCTGCCCCGGAGATCTGGATGTAACCTGCAGGTCTCAATCACTGCGAACCAGGGCAGGCCCTTTCCGCTCAGCCTTTCATCCTGTCAATGATGACGAAATGAGATTCAACCATGAAAAAAACACGCTGCTTTTAAATTGCAAGCAACACCACAAACAGCTGGTGACGGCCCTTAAACTGGTTGAAAACAGTTAACAGGCTAACATGATTTCAAAGCTTTCTTTACATTTCGGAAACACCGTGAAAGTTGTGCATTATATCCTGCAATGTCGGAATAAAGAGATGCACCCAGTAACAACAGTACATCTAAACATGTCACTGCATTTATTGCAACTGCACTGTACTGGCGAACGCATAAGTAACTTCATACCATGCACGTATTGTTTCTAAGCACTGTAATAAACGTAGAACAATAACACATTTCGCGAGCACTTTGATCCATTGAAAACGGTTGCTAAAATTTCTAAGACAACACGAAACATTTATTCACACAAATAACACACAGTAGATCGTCTATAGTAATCAAACGGCAAGGCAGTTGAGGGCAGAACACAAAAGAGGATGTCTCCAAGCAAAAGACAAAAAAAACAAAAAAAAACACTTGGCTAAACCAAACCCGATGGCCACAGAATGTGAGAAAGAACAGAAAAAACGCATAAGAAAAAAAATCCCCACTCCCGTCGTAAACCATTCTTATGATCCGCATTGTCAGTGCACACTGCTAAATATAACCACATGTTCCAGCACTGGAGCAGAACAAATCAAAACCACTCCTCCACCAACTGCGTGCGAGTCAGGCACACACAGTAAAGTGAAGGCCTCTTGCAGCTGCAAATAAAGTTTTTTTGGGGATGTTTTTTTTTTAAGGGGGAGCACTTGGATTCTCCTGGCTTTAAACTGACACGACGCGGGGCACCATAGTTTGTAAACGCACATAAGGCATGATAGGCATGATGCATGTGTAAAATTCGTTAAGAGATTCATCGTGAAAAGAGAACTGAGGTTGCACAACTTTGTAGCAACTTTTGTGAGGGAGATAGAAAAGAGTGATAGAGGAAGGGGAGTGGGGGGCAAGGAGGAATTGATCGAGGCCCAGGGACGGCTTGGGCGCCCAGGGAGGGCGAAGGCTCAAAGGCAGTGTCGACGAAGGCATCGGGTGCCTGGGAGAGCTGTGCAGGGACAGAGCGAATTTAGGCGAACACGGGTCCGAGTGCGAGAGGCGGGTTCTTGGGGGCGGATGGTATTAACATATCGAGTTAGAAATCTTACCTTGTTTCCAGCTCGGCGCTTTCCTCCTTTCTGTATTTTTCTTTCCACCGCTCCTGTCTCGGAAAAGGAGCGAAGCAACTCGGTTAAGGCAGCTCCTTCATAGCCCACGGGCCCCCAAAAATCCGGAGGGGCTTCTTCCAGCCTGCAATGGAACCATGATCCTGGAGAGCGAGCTTGGGGCTCCAAAAAGGGAAGACGGCGGAAAATCCAAGCCTCTGCTGCCTGCTCTGCTCTCCACCTTCCTTGAGACTGGAGTGGGGAGGACTTGAAAACGCTTTCTTCCTCCTCCTCCTCCCCCTCGTCCCTCTGAACTTTTTTTTTTAATCAAAACCAAAAAGCCTTTTTTTTCTCCACTCCCCCGGGGGACAAAGCCAGGAGAACAAAGGGGTGTTATAGCTTTAATGAAACATCACTGGGAAGCCTGCAGGGCTGGGTCCTGGCAGGGGAGAGACAGCCAGGCGGACTGAGAGGGGCGGGGAGTCGAACGAGAGGAGGGGCGGTAGCCCCCCGTCGATCCTCTTACCTTGGTCCAGTCCTGAAGCCGAGTGGGCTGGGGGCTCCTCTGCAGGGCGCTGTGTGGAGACTTTCGGCTCTCTACCTCCCTGCCAGGACCTGAGGTCTCTGAATTCCTTTCTTGGAGCCAGGCTGCCCCCACCCCCTCTGGTTAAAGAAAAAAGGAGCCTTTGAAGCCGGCCTGGCCAATCAGCGGCGGGAGTCTCTGGGAAGCTATTCCTTTCATCCCATCTTCAAAGGGGGCCCTTCAATCATTTGTAACCCTTGAAGTGCTGGGGAGAGGGGAAGCAGGGCAGGGGAGGAGGGAGGGAATGGTATGTGGGACTTTGCAAGTTGCAAGAGCTGTTAACCCTGTGGCTGCCGGAGGCGAGGAGAGGCACAGCATGGCTAGGGTGGAGCGGGTGACACAGAGAGGGGGATATCATGTCACAGCGGCCTCCCCCACCACTCTAGGGCTGGAAAAGGCCCAGAGAAGACACGAAGCCCGTGCCATGGGGCCCTCCCCAGCCCCCTCCTTGAAAAAAAACAACTCGCACTTTAAGATGGCAAACTAACCTTGCTCGGGAGGGGAGGAGGAGCCGGGGTGGGGGGTGTGGGCAGGCTAAGTCACCCTGAACTCCAAGAAGTTTCCGTGGCCTGCCGGCTGCAGCCTCCCAGTGCTTGTTTCTCTCCCTCTCCCACAAACTGTCGGAAATTGTTACTTGCATGTACACTCGAGAGAGCGCGTGCAGTCACGGCGGATCTCCGTGACCGACGGAACATCACCCAGATGTGTCTGTAATTGATATGTACCAAGCCAAGCTTCAAAAACAAAGTGTCCCTTAAAAGTACTCTTTAAATAAGACTTAATTGCCGCCACATTTCGGAAATTGAAATATACTTGTACCAAATCATCCAGAACAACTCTTGGTGGTTGAAATGCATTGTGGTATGGCAACACCAGCCCCCACTGTCTTGTTCTCCCTGAAATATAATCTTGCAGACCTTTTTTAATCCCTCCCCTCAACTACCCACACGCCCTCAGAAACATCAGTTCCTAGGATGGGGAACAGTACCTTATCCTAATGCCTCAACCCGTCCTATCAGAAGGAATAACCCCCTATCGGGTACAAATATTCACGCTCTACTCTGTTCTTACGATCGACTGCATCACACCCCCTACACAGCGCAGTCAGAAATACTTCCTATACACTCACTAATTCAGACCATCCCTACCAATACTCACAGAGTGCCTAAACATAATTCCAGAAGTATTGTTGAAAAAAATCCAGGGGATAACCTCACCATTATTGAACATCTCATGGACATTGTTTCTACCAATTTGGGACAACAAAATACACAAAAATTCCTCGGAGACCTCAACCTCCATTGGAATGACCTCAATGACTCAGCAGTCAATAGCCTCAAATCTTTCCGCTCAGACCTCCACCTCACCCAAATGTGTAGCACCCCCACCAATGACAAAGGATCAATTCTAGACATAACATCTCCAAAGCAGAAGCCACCCAGCTGGTAAAGAACTTTCCCTGTGATTGTTCTGACCATCACATCATCACTTTCCTCTTCAATGAAGCAATAAAACCTTTTGCTACTCAACCACAGAGACCCAAAATGTGGAAAATAAATCTAAAAAATTTAGATGCAGATCTAGTCACAAATTCCAGCCTCAACATCCTGCTGCCCACCGAAGGTCTAACGAATGTACAAGATCGGACTGATCACTACTTCTGTTCCATAAACGAGGTCCTAGACAAAGACGCTCCACTACAATGGAAAATAACCTCTACAATAGACTCCAAACCATGGTATGATGGTAGACTTAATGAGGACAGAATATCCCTGAGATTAATCGAACGAAGATGGAGGTCAACTCCTTCCTCAGGTCACCTCAAGTTGTTAAGAACAATGAGAAACTCCTATTACAGAAAGATTTGACAATCAAAGGCAATCTTTATCAGTAATCAACTGGACCAAGCCAAAAACCGCCCCAAAAAATTATTTTAACTATTCAAAACACAATCGAAGGACATACCTCACCACACCCCCAATCCAACTCAGATTCCCTACCCAATTGCGAAGAAATTGCCTCCTTCTTCATGCTGAAGACAGAAAACATTTAAGAGGACCTGCTCAACGACTTAACAACCCATTCTGGTATTCACATGGAAATCCCTCCCCCCTCAGGAGCCCTACTCATATGCGCCTCTAAGTTTAAAAAACAGTGCTTCTTGGGCCTCCTTCACCTCATACAGTTAAAGTGCTCACTTCTCTGAACCCATTCAACCATTTCACTGACCCCCTCCCCGCTACCCATTTAAAATACTTAATTCCTCTGTTACTGCCTATGTGGACCAAGATTATAAACACCTCTCTCCAGCAAAGAAGCATCCCAGATAACCTTAAATCTAGGCAGGTATCCTCCATCCTAAAAAAGCCAACGTCCGATCCGGCGGACCTAAATAACTATCGTCCTATATCAAACATTCCTACGCTGGCCAAACTACTAGAAAAATGTGTTCACACACAGCTCAGCAAATACATTGATCATTACAACCTGCTAGATCAATACTAATCTGGTCTCCGCACTGGGCACAGCACTGAAACAGCCTTGACCCACATAAATTGAGGACGCTCTAAAAATTCTTGATCAAAATGAAGCCTGTCCGTTAATCTTGCTCGACCTATCCTCAGCTTTCGATACCGTCAAGCATGACAACCTACTAAACCCTCCTGAAGCACAGAATGGGGCTATCGAGGTCAGTCCTAAATGGTTCACCTCATTCCTGCATAATAGATCACAAAGATTCAAGGCTAAGCAATCCTTATCCAATCCCGTCCTAGTCATGTTAGAAGTTCCACAAGGATCTTTCCTCTCTCCTATTCTCTTCAACTTATTCATGGAACCACTCACCGACATCTTCAGCTCCTCTAATGATCAATATCACATGTACGCAGACGATACACAAATTTACCTAAAAATCCACTCACCAGAAGACATCAAATCGCTCAACGTGACGCTTCAAAAAACCCAGACCTGGTTAGCTGAAAACCATCCGAAACTAAACACCCTCAAAACAGAATTCCTCCTCATCGCTACCCCCAATCAATCGACCATCATAAGTGTCTGGCTGAAACACCTCACAGCACTCAACTGCCAACCTCTTATCATTGACTCCGCTAAATCACTGGGAGTTACCCTCAACATAAACCTTAACATGCAGAAACACATCAGCAGCACAACAACAGGAGCAACTTATCAAATGAATATCCTAAGAAAAGTCAAACCCTTCCTCTCCGCAAATGACCTCAAACTTACTGTTCAAGCTCTAGTACTCCCCAGAATTGAACATGGGAGAGTTACCCTTTGCGGGCTCACCAGATCGACGACGGCCCCCCTAAGGGCCTCAATCAACTCGTCTGCCAGACTCATCACTGGCTCCAAAAGAAACTGCCACATCTCCCCAGACTTAAGAGCCCTCAAGTGGTTACCTTTTGAAGCTATAGTTCAACTGAAAATCACATGCATGACACACAAGGCTATTCACCACAATTCTCTGAGCTACCTGGCACTGAAACTGGTACCATCTTGTGGCAAAGATACTCCAGAGGAGCTAATAACTTTTTACTAAAACCACAACAATTTTCTAAGAAGAAAACATACACTCAGGCCTTTTCTGGGATTGCCCCAAGGATTTGGAATGCACTACCTCCTGAAACTAGACTGAATCCCTCCACTCTATCGTTCAAAAAAGAAGTGAAAGCTATTCTCCTGTCCAAGTTCACATGAACTATGTTTACATGCTGTCATTCTTTGTATGATGTGCTCGGATCATAATTCTTTTTAATTTCTGTTTGTAATCTGAGTTTTACTTGCTATATCTGCTTGTAAAGCTCTCTTATACCCCCATGGGTCTTGTCCCAGCAATATAAAACCTTCAAAATACACAAAGTAAATAACACCCAGGCTGTCAGAATACAGTGCAGAAGGAAGTGCCCCTTGGAGTGAATGCATCATGCAGTGCACACCTTCCCAGGGATGTGGGTGTGGGGGCAGCATGAGGTCTTCATCAGAAGGGCAGATGTTCCTTAAATAGCTGGTGAAATGTATTTTCCTAATTATCTGTCGTTTTTTTGTATAGTGAGACCATGACCCTGTGCTCAGGGTGATCACTTTCCTCTTCAATGAAGCAATAAAACCTTTTGCTACTCAACCACAGAGACCCAAAATGTGGAAAAGAAATCTAAAAAATGTAGATGCAGATCTAGTCACAAATTCCAGCCTCAACATCCTGCTGCCCACCGAAGGTCTAACGAATGTACAAGATCTGACTGATCACTACTTCTGTTCCATAAACGAGGTCCTAGACAAAGACGCTCCACTACAATGGAAAATAACCTCTACAATAGACTCCAAACCATGGTATGATGGTAGACTTAATGAGGACAGAATATCCCTGAGATTAATCGAACGAAGATGGAGGTCAACTCCTTCCTCAGGTCACCTCAAGTTGTTAAGAACAATGAGAAACTCCTATTACAGAAAGATTTGACAATCAAAGGCAATCTTTATCAGTAATCAACTGGACCAAGCCAAAAACCGCCCCCAAAAATTATTTTAACTATTCAAAACACAATCGAAGGACATACCTCACCACACACTCAATCCAACTCAGATTTCCTACCCAATTGCGAAGAATTTGCCTCCTTCTTCATGCTGAAGACAGAAAACATTTAAGCGGACCTGCTCAATGTCTTAACAACCCATTCTGGCATTCACATGGAAATCCCTCCCCCCTCAGGAGCCCTACTCATATGCGCCTCTAGGTTTAAAAAACAGTGCTTCTTGGGCCTCCTTCTCCTCATACAGTGAAAATGCTCACTTCTCTGAACCCATTCAACCATTTCACTGACCCCCTCCCCGCTAGCCATTTAAAATACTTAATTCCTCTGTTACTGCCTATGTGGACCAAGATTATAAACGCCTCTCTCCAGCAAAGAAGCATCCCAGATAACATTAAATCTAGGCAGGCATCCTCCATCCTAAAAAAGCCAACGTCCGATCCGGCGGACCTAAATAACTATCGTCCTATATCAAACATTCCTACGCTGGCCAAACTACTAGAAAAATGTGTTCACACACAGCTCAGCAAATACATTGATCATTACAACCTGCTAGATCAATACTAATCTGGTCTCCGCACTGGGCACAGCACTGAAACAGCCTTGACCCACATAAATTGAGGACGCTCTAACAATTCTTGATCAAAATGAAGCCTGTCTGTTAATCTTCCTCGACCTATCCTCAGCTTTCGATACCGTCAAGCATGACAACCTACTAAACCTCCTGAAGCACAGAATGGGGCTATCGAGGTCAGTCCTAAATGGTTCACCTCATTCCTGCATAATAGATCACAAAAATTCAAGGCTAAGCAATCCTTATCCAATCCCGTCCTAGTCACGTTAGAAGTTCCACAAGGATCTTTCCTCTCTCCTATTCTCTTCAACTTATTCATGGAACCACTCACGACATCTTCAGCTCCTCTAATGATCAATATCACATGTACGCAGATGATACACAAATTTACCTAAAAATCCACTCACCAGAAGACATCAAATCGCTCAACGTGACGCTTCAAAAAACCCAGACCTGGTTAGCTGAAAACCATCCGAAACTAAACACCCTCAAAACAGAATTCCTCCTCATCGCTACCCCCAATCAATCGACCATCATCAGTGTCTGGCTGAAACACCTCACAGCACTCAACTGCCAACCTCTTATCATTGACTCCGCTAAATCACTGGGAGTTACCCTCAGCATAAACCTTAACATGCAGAAACACATCAGCAGCACAACAACAGGAGCAACTTATCAAATGAATATCCTAAGAAAAGTCAAACCCTTCCTCTCCGCAAATGACCTCAAACTTACTGTTCAAGCTCTAGTACTCCCCAGAATTGAATATGGGAGAGTTACCCTTTGCGGGCTCACCAGATCGACGACGGCCCCCCTAAGGGCCTCACTCAACTCGTCTGCCAGACTCATCACTGGCTCCAAAAGAAACTGCCACATCTCCCCAGACTTAAGAGCCCTCAAGTGGTTACCTTTTGAAGCTATAGTTCAACTGAAAATCACATGCATGACACACAAGGCTATTCACCAAAATTCTCTGAGCTACCTGGCACTGAAACTGGTACCATCTTGTGGCAAAGATACTCCAGAGGAGCTAATAACTTTTTACTAAAACCACAACAATTTTCTAAGAAGAAAACATACACTCAGGCCTTCTGTGGGATTGCCCCTAGGATTTGGAATGCACTACCTCCTGAAACCAGATTGAATCCCTCCACTCTATCGTTCAAAAAAGAAGTGAAAGCTATTCTCCTGTCCAAGTTCACATGAACTATGTTTACATGCTGTCATTCTTTGTATGATGTGCTCGGATCATAATTTTTTTTAATTTCTGTTTGTAATCTGAGTTTTACTTGCTATATCTGCTTGTAAAGCTCTCTTATACCCCCAGGGGTCTTGTCCCAGCAATATAAAACCTTCAAAATACATAAAGTAAATAAGACCCAGGCTGTCAGAATACAGTGCAGAAGGAAGTGCCCATTGGAGTGAATGCATCATGCAGTGCACACCTTCCCAGGGATGTGGGTGTGGGGGCAGCATGAGGTCTTCATCAGAAGGGCAGATGTTCCTCAAATAGCTGGTGAAATGTATTTTCCTAATTATCTGTCGTTTTTTTGTATAGTGAGACCATGACCCTGTGCTCAGGGTGAAAGCTCTTTATGCCATGGTACAGTGATGTATTATGAACATTATTGGCTGAGTTATCAGTTCACTTGTCCCACAGGTGAGAGAAACATTAGCATCAATGAAACACTTAACCTTTACCTGATTTAGGCACTGACCTGTTTAGACGATATTTCTAAGAAAGTTCTCTGTTCCAAGTCTCACTTAAAAGCCGAGATTGAAGTTGCACATCTGATATTTCGGGGAAGCATCGTCTGAGGGTGGAGGTGTTTTTCAATCCGGGTGTGTCAGCTTGAGGAGTGCTTAGTTTATTAAGAATGTGTTTCCACTGGAGAGTTGACGTGTCAGATATATATGCATGAGTCTTCAGGTACATCACAATGAAGCAAAGCTTGCAGCCGTGGAAGCAGAGCAACTTTCCCAGGGAAGCCAACCTAGTGACGTGGGGCATGTCATGCTCTCAAATGATTCTCTATTTGATACCACATGGGTTGCCATTTAAACAACCATTTTGAGGGGACCAAGGGAGATTTGGGAAGGCAGTAATTTTAAAAGGGAGAGGGCATTAGAGTGTTCCTCAGTATACTCTTCTCTTAAGTTGGTAATGCATCGTTCCAGAATAAGGTGAGCTTTTAGTTGTCAAGTGACATAGGAAATATTGGGACATTATCTTGGTCCTGAAAGTTTATGATTTGTAACCCTGGAGGGGAGAGGGTGTTAGACTAAAGAGTTTGCAGTAGGCTCTGATGAGGTATTTTACAGTTTAGTTCGAGTGATGATTTTCTCTATAACAATTCTGGTAGTGCGGTCAAAACACTACACGGTCTGTGCAGGGAACTACAAAACAGGTACCTCCATCGTGTAGCACCAGTCTCTCTGTGCCCTAAACATCCCAGTTAAGAAAGAATAAAAAAGGTGGTAAGAACACAGACTTGCTGATTTTCTAGTCGTGACTGTTTAAATAGAACTCTTGGTTTCTGTGCAATTTGGTCTGTGAACACTTTTGTTTTCCATACATGAATTTGTCTCCTAGTTTCCCCTGTACTGTTCTTAGGCGTGCAGGAGCAAGCTCCCAGCCCCCCCCCCCCCCCCCCCCGATTCTAATTTTGAGATTTAAAAAGGCAAAGTACACCCTCAGAGGCTAAGCAGAGTGTGTTTAAAAGACTACTACATCTGCTTTATGGGTTAAACTGTTGTGAAAACTGCTGTAATTTTTCGAGCCGCAGCTGTCTGAATTTGTGTCCTAGTTTCCCTTGTACTCTGCTTAGGACTGCATGGGCAAATCCCTAGGGGCTATACTCCCGCCACCCCCAATTTTTAAAGTTAAAAAGGCAAAGCACACCTTCAGAGGCTAAGCAGAGGGTGTTTAAGAGACTGCTGCAGCTGCTTTTTGGTTCCAACTGTATTTGAAAAGTGCATACAGCACTCATTTTTGGCTAGGAAAAAGCGATTAAGTGGGCAAATAGCAGCAAGTGGCTCACATTTGGGGCTTACCTGCCGGGTTAAAACCTGGACCTGCAAAGTGTGGATCCAAGGAGATTCTGGTCTCAGAAGCAGCTTCCCAGCCCCTGGGCCATCAGCCAGTGCTTAAGGTCACATGCCCCTTACATACGTTTCTTATTGGTCGTTACATTTGTGCACTGATTGGTTCCTATATCTGGGGTTCCTATTGGACTTAGGGCTTAGGGTTAGGGTTCTGATTGGCTGATAGGTTTGGGATTCTGATTGGCTCCTGAGGCTAGGTTTTCTATTGGGCTTAGGGTTAGGGTTTTGATTGGTGACTAGGACTGTGATTGGTTGTAAGGACCTGTTCTCCTATTAATCCGATGCCCCTTCGCTGGGGTCGCTGTGCGCATAATAAATTGTTATAACATAACATAACTCATAGAGTTGTGATTGGTTAGGGTTAGGACTAGACTTCTCATAGGTCGAAGGTGTCACCAAATCACCAGGGCTATTTAAGCTTAGGGTTCAGTGCGTCTTAGCCCGGACGTATGGGCTAAGGGCAAAGAAGACAGGGGCCGTTGCCTGTTTGGGACAGGTCGGGCCTAGGGCAAGAAATGCTGCCCTTTTTCCATTCAGTAGCACAAACTTAACCCATCCACAAACATATTAACACACTACCGGCAAATGCACTCGACTCATGTACTTCAAACAAACCCTAACCACATTTAATTGTCTCAAAAACCATCACAAAACTATGCATCCCACAATTAAACACCCATTTACCCCACCTGTAGCATCGTGCTACAAATAACCATGGACACAGGTTATAGTTTATAGGAGCTTTATTCAGTGCTTCTTGCATCAATCCTGTCCCTACTCTAACTGCCTTAGTTCCTGTCCCCGGCTCCTCCCGTTCCTGCTCCTCCCTTTAACTCCACCCCCCAACCACTAGACTGCATCACACAATCCCACATCTCCCCCTTTCTTAACAGAATGAGCTTAATGTCCTCAGTGTTCGCAGTTCTTCAATCCACCACACGGGTTGGCGGACAGCCTGTTCTTCAAGCTTCAGTAGTGTCGAATCAGTGGTGGGCTTGGCTTTGGTCAATCTTTCCGTTGTCTTAATCAGGGCATTCTTGACCACGTTGCGTGTGAACTGTTTACTCTCACATTCCGCAGTCCTCATGTCTCCTTCCGGTGGTGTAACTACTGCTGGTTCAGATGCTCGATCTCTTTCATGAGTGGATAATGTTCTGGTCCTCTTCCGAGCACCCGCATCTACTTTTACTTCCTTTTGTCTTGTCCGGTCGAGGGTAACACTGCCCTCCAATTCAGGGTCGTGTATGCCAGACAGTACGGTGCTATCTGATGAGACTGTCTTGGTTTGGTTCGGTAACTCATTCACCGCATCTACTTTTACTTCCTTTTGTCTAGTCCGGTCGAGAGCAACACTGCCCTCCAATTCAGGGTCATGTATACCAGACAGTACACAATTAAGCACAAGCAGTGGTTTGGTATAGGTTGTCTGGCGCCACTTAGAGAGTCTCACAGTTGATTAGATCTAGCGGTTGTATCTGACGGTGCTATAAGGTAGAAGGAACCACTTTAATCCTTCCAAACGCGGCTTACGCCTCAAACAAGCTACAACATTCTACCTTATAGCACTGTCAGATACAACCGCTAGATCTAATCAACTGTGAGACTCTCTAAGTGGCGCCAGACAACCTATACCAAACCACTGCTTGTGCTTAATTGTGTACCTATAGGTGGCAGCCCTAGAATCACGATGGATATATTTAGTAATGATAAAAATCAGAGAGATAAGGAAGCTGAAGATCTTTTCAACAATAGAGACAACCGTGGCCCTAGCACATCAGCGCAGGGAGGACAAGCCTCTAGAAATGAGGGCTTAAAACAAAAATTTATCAGACTTGAAAAACTTAGAATGAATGAACTATCCAGATGGTGGGATGCGGCTACTCTTAAACAATACTTCAAAGTCAAACGCATCCCCAAGGGTTTGAGGTCACAAATTATTCCCACTTACGAGGATTTAGAGCCAGACCTACTTTTAGACTGGGAGAAGGAGCTCACTGACAACTCTAACAAATTGATGAACATACTAATAATAAACTGTGAGAGAAAGGTTACTCTTCTCCAGAAAGAAATTGAGAAGTTAGAGTTAGAGATTAAGGACTTAAATCTACCCGAGGCAAGTGAGAAGAACTATGCAATCTTAAAAGATATCTTACAACGTCATGTTACTGACATTAAAGAACGCAAAAGCAGGAAATTGAAAAGGGATGAGAGAGATTACACCAGCGGCAGAATACTCACCTTTGCAAAAAAGTATGACCACTTAGTCACTAAAAACACTCCTCAAAACTTAGGAGCAAATAAATCTGCTAGCTCCAGCATGACATCACTGAATACGACACACACCAGTGAAAGTGAACAGGAAGAATTGGGTGGTGCTAGTAATACCAATAATGTCACCAATAATTTTTTATTGGAAATAAAAAGAATAAAATCTGGGAACAGAGAGAATCGCAGACAGGCACCACCAGGAAAACAAGGAGAGGCAGGAGAGGGGGGAGGAGATGCAGGTCGTCAGGGAATGAGAACCAGATAATGGAACATGAATCAGAAAAAGTAGATAATGTTGATGTAATGAATTTGAGTGATGCTGTTTTGTCTAAAGATATGATTTCTGTATTACAGAAAGGTATGAGTTTTTGTCCCAATAATGTTGGGGATTTGTGCACTACAAAAATAGATCTTTTCAAATTTATTCGACGTCTAAAACTGAAAAAATATTTTGATTTGAACAAAACTCTAAATAAAGAACTGCAACCAAATCGTGGCGTATTGATATGTAATGAACTGTCGATAGAAGACATTCAGAACACAAGACTATTGATGTCCATTACAGACTGTGAAGATGAGGTGGTTACAACTGATATGATAATGAGGGATTTGGATATACAAACAGATTATAACATATCTAGCAACCTCAAAGACAAATCCAAATGGACTCCGACATTGACTGCCGGTAATAGTATAGACCTATTTTACAAACTCGTATCAGCAGACCTAGACAAGCATGATCTTAGAGAAACAGCATCTCACATACAGAGGGACAATCTAACACACAGGGAAAGAACAGCACTCAAAGAATTGAGTGATAACAGTGAATTAACGATTAGGGAAGCTGACAAGGGGGGCAATATGGTGATCATGAGGACTAGTGACTATGAAACAGAAATACTCTCACAACTTGCAAACCCCGAATGCTATGAACAATTACAAGGCAACCCTATATGGAAGCTTACGGACTATATAAACATACACCTTAAAAAATGGCATGGAACAGGTCTCCTTGATGATAATGAACTCACCTATCTCAGAGTAGACCGCCCAAGGTACCCATGCATTTATACTCTACCAAAGGTACACAAGACCAACACATTTCCCCCAGGCAGACCAATCATATCGGGCATTGGTGGACCTACAGAGAGGATATCGGAATATGTGGACATTTTCTTAAAGCCACTAGTTTTAAATCTCCCATCCTACATCAGGGATACAAAACACATTTTGGGCATTATGGCTGACTTGACCTGGGAAGATACCATGATACTAGTCACCTTAGATGTGGTATCTTTGTACACTTGCATCAAAAGAGAAATTGGTTTAACTGCAATTAAAAAGATGCTCAGTAAAAGGACTGCCAGCTCATGGTTGCATACTGAAATGATTGTGGAAATGATAGAACTTATATTGGACAACAATGTGTTCTTACACAAGGACAATTGGTACAGACAAAAACAGGGTGTGGCTATGGGCTCCAGATTCTCACCCTCGTACGCAAACCTAGTGATGGGTTGGTTCGAGGAGTTGCGGATCTGGGGCCCATCAGGTACAGAATGGAATGACTCAATCCTTTTTTGGGGAAGATACATTGATGACTGTATCATGATTTGGACAGGGACTTCTGAAAAACTACTAAACTTCTTTACATATCTGAACAGTAATGAGTTCAACATCAAATTCACTATGGAATTCAGCAAAACGAAAATACCATTCTTAGATGTAGAATTATTCACTGACAATCACAAAATCCAAAGCAGACTTTATCGAAAACCAACAGCATGCAATTCACTTTTACACGCCTCTAGTTCTCATCCGGCCCATCAAATAAGAGCGATCCCATATGGAGAACTCATACGAACACGACGCAACTGCAGTAGAGATGTAGATTTTGATGAGAATAAAAAAAGGGTTCTCAACAGGTTTGAAAATCGTGGATATAGCAAAAACATCCTGAAGAAAGCAGAACTAAGAATAGACAAGGTCCAACGTGAGGACACTTTGAAGGAACAACAGAAGAAAAGGGAAAAGGATGACAAAATAAGACTAGTGACTGGCTATAACAATTGGTCTGGGATACTAATGAAAAGCCTAACTAAGCATTGGCATCTTCTAAAGACAGACACCCTATTGAGGAGGCACATATCGGAGAAACCTACGCTCACATACAGAAAGGGAAAGACAATCAGAAACATATTGAGCCCAAGCTATCCGAATAAGAAGACCAATACAACTTGGTGGGACAAACAAACAACAGGCTTTTATAGCTGTAATAACTGCAGTGCATGCAAATGGGCTTACAAAAAAGTAACAGAATTTGTAGGTCCATATGGGAGAAAGTACCGCATACACACCAACATCAACTGTATGACGACATTTGTAATTTATGCTTTAGTCTGCAAATGTGGTAAGAAATATATAGGCAGCACAATACGGACACTTAGGGAAAGAATCAATGAACATATTAGGGCAGTCAAACAGGGTGACATGCGATACCCAGTTGCTGCCCATATGTCAATTTGCCCTGCACAAACAACACATCGAATGTTTGAATTCTTTGGAGTAGAGAACACACCTAGACACCCTAGGGGAGGCAATAGAGAGCTGGCATTAAGACAGAGAGAAGCTCTATGGATTATGAAAATGCGAAGCGTGGAACAGGGGTTAAACATTGACCATGAGCTACACTACTTCCTAGGGAGGTAGTTGACAAAATAGACAACTTACGCTCACATGTAGACACACCAAAATGTATTATAACTCTAGAATGAAGTTTACATATGAATGTATAAATAATGTATTCCATGAACGGGCTCATAAAGTGTGTTTTGATAAAATACATGCGTTTCAAGATGTTAGTACCATGATCATGTACTGATCCTTCATGATGGAGAGACCACTAGATCACTAACGATTTGAGAAGTTCACTCTCTCACTTACGAAAGATACACTATATACTCTGACTACTACTACAGTAAATGGCAACTGATATACAACACCAGTAAGGAATGACCACTCACTGATTTCACCTCAATGAAATACACAACGTTGCCACAAATCCTGTTACATTAGTTTCACTCACGGTATATATGGAATAAATACACTAAACGATGAAGCTCTTTTATATACGACTCATAGCTTAGGCGCGAAATAAAGATCACCATAATTATTGATAAACCATTTATCTTGCCTAAGTTATAATAATCTTGACTCTAAAACTATTCTTTTAAAAAATAAAAAATTATGGATTGTTACTGTAACACAGATATAGGAAACGGAGAACACACTTCAAACAAATATTATAGATGGTGCTTTTAAATAACAAAAACAATAAAAATGGTACTTGAGTACTATCAAAAATGAAACGATGTTACCAGACACTAACATTGTTAAAACTAGACCGTGTATACATTTTAAAAGTAGTAAATAAAGTGATGTATTACTATAACTGAATATTTTATACGCCAATAATGAACTACATCCAGAGTATTTTTGATCATGTGCCACTATAAGTCGATAATTTTGACGACATGGGACGAAAATCTAAAAAATAGATCAATATTAACCACTGGGTAAATGTTCCAAGATGGCGATCGTTTTGTCCTAACAAAACTAGAACACCTGAACAGTGCTCACGTGCCTTTCTTAGCCCAATGGCTAACACAACAATGATGCGTAGATCACGTGGTTTAGAATAACCTATCGCAAACACCCCTAGAATACGGAAGTGTTTGTATTAAATACGCGGTAGATTCAGAGACGACAGTCGAGCGGACACGCTGATTGTGAACGGGGAGTCCTTTACGTGCAAGAAATTTAATGGCGAAAGGTAAGAGGAACACTAACCCGAAACTTAGGGTTATATGTGTGGAGGACTAGACCTTAAATTTTGAATAATATATCCGTAACGATAAAAACATTATTAATAGAATAAATATGTTTGACCTCATGATGCTAGATGGGGTAATATGGGAGGAATACTAGGCTGATCGTTATGCCTTATGCATTTCTCTTGGAAATGGTGACTGTGTAATGGATAATTCCAATTTTTATAAATAATATAAAAACTGATAATTTTAGAACATAGACCAACACTTGCTACATCGTATGCGATGTGAACATAAAACAAAACAGTGAAAGAATGCTAATAGAAAATAGACAATATGTGAAGAATTCTGGGGATTTACTGAAATCACCTTACTGACAATATAATCTTAATGAGTAAACAATACCTTTTAGTCCACACAGTATCAAAGAGAAATAACCAATTTATAAGAGCTCTAACAATAACGTTCCTTTCAGCCTGCCAGTACAACTGATACTTGGAGCCAGGTGGATAATATATGCTGAATATTAGACAGCAGAAGACCCCCGTAGAACCCCTTTGCGGGTTGGAAATATCACCGCATACTAAGTAAGTTTGCAGTTTTAAAAAATTTACTAAAACATAATTGTGTGATAAACGTTAAACCGAAACAATGAGAAGTACTTAAAAATCTCTTTTACTAACTACTTCTACAGCAAAAAGAATACAGATCTGGAAATAGGTATTTATGAATATGCATCAACTACGGATTATAATACTAACGATGCATGAACCATTTGCACTTTAAAAGAATTTGAGCACTATAGACCAATATATTTTTAGAAAAAACCTTGACACGTGGTGCTGATTTAGGGTGTATTGATAAGAAAACATGCACTATGATCATAATGAACACGATATTATATCACGCCTTAATAAGACTATCTGAGTACTGGATCTCTCCATTTCATACAGGTTCATAGACCTCTGTAAGAAACAGAGGTACATTCTGTGTTATATATTAATGGAATCATTTCTGATTGTATTGCAACTGTTTGATTGCGAACAATGTAGAACATCAACTATATACTGTGACAGCTTATCAAGGTGTAGATAACTTCTTCTAGCTGAGAGGAAATGATGTACAATATGTTCTTTCTTGCTTGCTCACTAATAATACAGAATATTATACCTTATCACGGTGAGGGCCACATTTACAAACTTAAAAAGTAAATAGAAGAACTATTACAATTGAAAACAATGATTCTGAGTACAAAGACATATGGCAATATATCTATGTTTCTTTTGTTTGTAAACTCTGCAGCCTTGAAAAAGTCGTGGGTTACATTCCCAATCACGACGCAACACGTGTCAGCTGTGTGAAAATTTCCAGTGAACATGAATAAACACAAACTGATGTACCAATGAAAACTACGTATTATGATTGTATCAGAATGTGGAAACACCTGTATATATAACATAACTGTGACATACGTGTGCTAAGGAGTGTTGTAGTATACCAGACAGTACGGTGCTATCTGACGAGACTGTCTTGGGTTGGTTCGATAACTCATTCACGGCCCCGGGTTGTCTGGCGAACTCGTGAGCTATCTGTGCATATGCATGTTTCTCTCTCATCTGATGATCTCTCTCTACTGACACGTCCGGCGTTCCTTGCGGAGTGACTGACCGGTCCCTTCCCATCTGGTGACTAAGGTCCACTATCCCTGTCTTCCTTTTGTAGGTCCTTCGAGTCAGCCTCGCGGACCCCTTCAGGGGTGACGGCGTATGATCTATGTCTGGATATACTTGTGACTGAAATGACCGGTTGTCTTGTGGGGTGACTGAGTATTCAGAGATCTTAGTGTAGAACATGTTACTTTGGACGGGAAGGATGTCCTTTGGTTCCATGGTGCGTTCGGGTGGTTGACACCATGGCTGTTGTCGGGACCATGACTCAGTCGACTCAAGGGATTGGGCAGACATGCTCTCTGAGTCAGAGAAGTCTTTTGTCGACTTCCAGGATCGGACAGGCGCGCTCTCTGAATCAGAGGAGTTCCTAGCCCTATTCTTTTCAAAGCGTCTTTTGAGAGTGTATCAAGTAATGGATTTCTGAAATGAGTAGGCCGTGACACGTTGTTCTTTAACTCAGGGTTGTCTTTAAGGCGCTCCTCCGGGCACCTTTGTTGACTTGTCTTTGGTGTTGTTTCATTTGAGAAGTTGTTCAGCCACCACGTGCTTGTTCTTTGTGTTTGATCTCGAGGTTTTTCATCTTTGCCCGTCTCACACGATGTCAACGACTTCTTCTCAGTTTCTTCGTTGTCACGGGTGCCATTGATGCGTTGGTCTTTTCCTGTTCGTTGTTGGGGAGGATCAGTTCGTCTTATGCGACCTGTTTCTTCGGGAGGATCAGTTCGTCTTATGCGACCTGTTTCTTCTCCTCCTTTGTTTGGTGCTCGGACACCCATAACACGTGTGTGGTGTGTTCTCCTGCTGGATGTTCCTTCAGACTCATCTTCACAACTTGACGAAGAGTGTTCCTGCGCCGATTTCCAGTGTTGACCATTTTGATCTCTTCTTCTATAGTTTGTCTTTCTTACCCTCCTGTTGTGCAGGTTGCCATCTTGTCCAGGAGTGCGATCAGTCCCACTTGACGCTCCCTCCGCATCAGACTTTGAATGACACCTTGAGGGTGAAGAACTCCTTGGGGTTGTCCTTTGACTGGTTGACTTGGAGTACTCCTCGTCACTTCCTTTGTCACTTTGTCTCTCCCGTTGTCGTTTTGCTGGTCTGCCTTCCCTCTCTCTCCCTTTTGTTTTGTTTGTCTTCCGAGTTTTATCTGTCCAGGTATCTTGACATTTTGCCTTCAGAGCCGGGTCCATTGATCTGTCTCTTGCCTTGACGTGCAGTCCCATTTCAGCCTTCCTAATAATTTCTTCTAACGACCAATGCTCTCGCAGGATCTTGCGCTTTGTTGCGGAGTTTGCGCAGCCTTCAATTATCTGGAGTCGAACTGCGTCCTCATTCGTAAAGGTGTTGAAATGGCAGCCTTGTACCAGGTTTTGCAACCGACTGATGAAGGTTGGCAATGGTTCGCCTGGTTCCTGCCGAGCTGTGTTGAAGACGATGCGGTCCTGATCCACATCTGTGTGGAGAGATGGGCACATAGCTTCTCTTGGAGTCTCTCATAGATTTCTGTGTCTTCTTTGGAGAATGTTCTGATTGGGTATCGGCCCTCAGGACCCACTAGATGGAGGAGTAGCATTAGACATTTTCTCTCTCTTTGTTCACCATTGGCGTCTAGGAAGTCACCCAATGTTGCCAGCCATCGGTTCCGTTCGAGACACAGACTCCAAGTATCATACCGCACCCGTGGGGGTGGTATTCTGATGCAAGGGTTGCGCCGTTGTGCAACTCCTTCCCCCGCCATGAGAGGAGGATTCAGATCGATTATATTCGCAGGGCACGGGCCGTTCACTCGGCTTCTCGTCTTCTTAGCTGATCCTCTTTAGTCGAGGCCTTCGGTCTGTTCATTTGCTGGGACGTTGATGATCTTTGCAAACACCACAGTATGCGCCAGTGAATAGAACTTGGATTTCTTGCGTTCCGAAATGTCCACCATCCGGCCGCACTGTGCTAGACACAGGGCTCCTTCTTTTCGAATCGCAGGCTAGTGGCAAGTGGTTACCGACTCTTCCGCGGTGAGGCTGGGCGCGTTTGATATCTTTGTTCGTTCGGCGTTCCCTTTACCCTAGTGCAAGTCCCCAAGTCACTTCAGTGTGTATTGTGCTTATTTGTCGTTGTCTTTTCAGCGCTTTATTATTCTTCACTTGCATTCGCCAATACTTGTTTGCATGTGTTAGTGTTTATTTTGTTACAGTCACCAATGCTTGTTTATTGGCTCTCGTCAATGCTTGTTTGTCTCTTCTCGCCAATGCTTGTTTATTTGCTCTCGTCAATGCTTGTTTGTCTTTTCTCGCCAAGGCTTGTTTATTTGCTCTCGCCAATGCTTGTTTGTCTCTTCTCGCCAATGCTTGTTTATTTGCTCTCGCCAATGCTTGTTTGTCTCTGCTCGCCAATGCTTGTTTATTTGCTCTGGTCAATGCTTGTTTGTTTCTTTTCGCCAATGCTTGTTTCTTTGCTCTTGTCAATGCTTGTTTGTCTCTTCTCGCCAATGCTTGTTTATTTGCTCTCGTCAATGCTTGTTTGTCTCTTCTCGCCAAGGCTTGTTTATTTGATCTCGCCAATGCTTGTTTGTTTCTTCTCGCCAATGCTTGTTTATTTGCTCTCGCCAATGCTTGTTTGTCTCTGCTCGCCAATGCTTGTTTATTTGCTCTGGTCAATGCTTGTTTGTTTCTTTTCGCCAATGCTTGTTTCTTTGCTCTTGTCAATGCTTGTTTATTTGTTCTTGCCAATGCTTGTTTATCTCTTCTTGCCTGACTTCAAAATGGCTGCTCTATGATAATCAAGGGGTCTGTCCTGACAAGCGCCTGACTTCAAGATGGCCGCCGTCACTGCAGTCACACACGAGGCTTTCTCTCCTGATTCATGCACTGCCAGCTCACTCTGGACTCACCGGCCGGCGACTACAGGGGCAGCCCACAGCAGGATTCACTTTCCTTTGGCCGCAGCAGCTACCAGGTGAGGTTGGGGTGGGCTCCCGCCTTACTTTTCTCACTCCCGCTCTTCTTCGCCGCTAGCCTGCCAAACCTCACGCATCGGGCGTGAGGTTTTCCGACCTCCGACGGCACCCGGGCTCCGTTTTCAGCGCGCTCAGCAGCGCTTGTCACCGGGCTCTCGGGGACAGCGTCCTCGACGTCGGGGGACCCTGGTCTCGATCTGGGGTGCTGGACAGGGTCGGAGTGGGCTCCCGACTCCTGTTCTTTTAGAGTGCCAAGTTGCACGCATCCGGCGTGACTCGCGCTTTCAGCGCGAACAGCTTCCTTTTTCCGAGCGTTTCAGCGCTCTAGTCAGTGGCTCCCTCTGGGCTCCCACAGTCGCTGGGGGGGGCAGGGTCACCGGCTGCTGACCTCTTTCCTCAGGTGGCAGCACTACAAGGCAGCAGATTCTTTACTTGACGCTGCAGGGGACAGGGCACTCCTATTAGGTTCTGTAGGCTATAATCATGCCTATCCCACCTTCGTCGCCAGTTGTAGCATCGTGCTACAAATAACCATGGACACAGGTTATAGTTTATAGGAGCTTTATTCAGTGCTTCTTGCATCAATCCTGTCCCTACTCTAACTGCCCTAGTTCCTGTCCCCGGCTCCTCCCATTCCTGCTCCTCCCTTTAACTCCACCCCCCAACCACTAGACTGCATCACACAATCCCACACCACCTACCACACAATGGCACCTCTGCTCTCCCACAAAACACCGCTCTGTCCTATACCACTAACAAATTCACACATCACCAACACAACACAAAGCCACATTCTGCATAATTTTAATACTTCCAGACACACACTGCCTGATCATACAAAGTCCCATATCTACCCTCTACTTGCCCATGGAGAAGTGTGGCTCACTGGTTAGAGGAGGCAGACCTGGAAGCAGAGGTCAGCCCGGGACCAGGGTTCAATTCCCGGCTTGGCGGGGTCTTGAGTCCTAAAATGTCCATGGACTCGACAATTCTTGCTCCGGTGCCTACTCGATTCACGGGTTCACACTCTGCGACTCTGGGCAATAGCTTGCTTAATCTCCACAACGGCCCCTCGCGGCGGGATGCCTGGCTTTCACCTTGCGGATACCCTGCCGGGGTTATCTCACAGGGGAATACCAGGACGGGTTCCCTAAGCAAGCGCTTAGAAACCGCTCGGTGATTTGCGCTATATAAATTCCTGTACATTTACATTTACATTTACATAACAGACCCCTTTCTGTCACCACTAAACCTGTACTCAGTCCTAAATCAATTCATACACTAACACCATTGTCCTCTTTTTACCAATAACACAATAAAATAATCCTCACACTCCTCTACACATATTACCTCTTCCAGCCATCAATACTAACACAAACACTCATAACATACACTCTTTTCCAAAACACATCACAGGGATGTGAAATTCCTGTAGCCAACGCCCGGAACCTATTATTTGGGGTCAAGGGCAACAAGTTTTCATGTGTATTTTGTTCTTGAGACAAGTAGGCCCAACCCTCTGAAGCATAAACCCTTTGGCTCCCAGTTTGCAGTACCACATGATGGATCAAGGAAGAGCGCTGTCTGCAGTTAAGGTAATATTTGTGTCCATATGTTAATACCGTTTAAACTTGTCATTATGGTTCATTAATTAAAAGTCTTTGTTATTAGGGTGAGCACTCTAAGAAAATGTTGTAAGCTCTAATGTCACGACTGACAAAGTGGTTCCAGGATCAAAATGTGTACACACGTTTTCAAACTTTAGCAATATGATGCTATGTATAATGCCCCCAGAATGCTCTATGATTTGATGCAAATATTTGCAGAAGCTTGAAAGTAAGATTGATGATTCTTTGCTTTCAAAATAAAAATTTCATTAAAAAATTTAAGCAGGAAAAAAAAAACATTTTGCGAAACTACTGTAAAATGTCAGGTACCATTTCTTTGCAGCATCATTTAGTAACATGTGCGGATGCATGCTAGTATTTCCCAGAAATATCCATAATGGAAAATCAGTGTAACCAGTTTAAATAAGATTATGGGAAACAAAAATAAACAAGCATTGGCAAAGCCAGTAGTTCTGAAATTGGTGAAATTGGTGAATAGCTTTTTAGTTTTGTCAATGTGTGACTTGTTTTGGCATGGCTTCTGTAAAACCTTATTAGTGTGGGAGCTGCCGGGCCCTCACCATTAAAACAAACATTGGCAAAAACTACATTTGTCAACATTAGTTACTGGAACTGAACAAAACTACTTTGTGTGCCGATATGCTCCTTGTGAAAGAGCGGATTGCTCTCACTCACAATGAACCCAGCTGTTAAAGAGAGAGAGTGAGAGAGAGAGAGAGACAGAATGTTAATAAACACAAATGGTCATGCGAAAATCTGAGTGTTTGCAAGTTCTCTCTCCCTCCAACCACTTTTTTAAATTGCCAACATTTCTCAGTATGGTAAAGATTAGAGAAGAGGTGTGGAAAACTCTTAAAACATGCAGGTTAATAGGTTTGCACAGACTGAAAAGGGCATTCTAACCCTGGAACTATTGCTTACCACTACCTTCAGCCCCAATATGTAGATCTGTGGGAACATGGCAACATAAGGGGATTGCAAGTATGCAAACACTACTATGGAAATGAGCCCTGGCATAATCAGAAAGGCTATATCAGAGCTCTTATATAATGAGATTGCTGCCGTAATTTGTTGCCGCCCTACATAGCACCAAAGGGACAAGTGCATCTTGTTACAGGACAAGTAGATTTATGAAGCAATCTGCCCCATGGGCAAAAAGTATTTTATTAAATTCCACACCACTGACATCACCACCCCCTTTACCATTCAACTTCCATCACAAAATAGAAACATACACCCACGCCCACTCTCCTGACTACACAAATAATACACATCCTAAACCATCTTTACTGCCAATCTTTCTCGCTTACCCATCACCGAACACAAGTACACCAACACAACAATTCTCGTTGAAATGCCTCTCATCCATTGCAAAATTCAGAGTCTTACATCATGACTCACATGCTGCACCACCACCCATAACTCACACCTCTCCCACCCTAAACAGACGCAAACAAAATAAACAACATGCCACTCTTCACAACTTCGCATCTCCATGTCTGTTATATGACAAGGCTACTCTACAGAAACAACATCTCACCAACTCACTCTAAAACACCATCTACACCACCTATACTCACACACCCATTCAAAATACCTTGTACGCCTGCTGTAAGAGGAATACAATATAGAAATCAATACAATTGATATCCTCATACAGCTATTACCAACAATAATGACACACCTGCTACATTTTTAAAAAATACTCCTCACTCTTCTACTAAACAAAGTCACACCATCACCAAAGCACAATCTCTAAAATGCCTACTAATAAATGCTCGCTCACTCGCTAAAATAAGGCATCACATCTAAAACCTACTCACTGACACACAACCTGACTTACTCTTCATAACTGAATCATGGTTGGGAGATGACATGACTCCATTGTTGCTTTAAAACATCCCTCTAGGCTATCAAACTATCACACAAAATCGTATAGGCAAAAGAGGAGGTGGACTAGCTGTTATATTCAAGCAAATAATACATCTCACTAAAGCTGACAACATTTCCGTACCATATTGTGAGGCCCTCTTCACCAATGCAACCCACCACCAACTTCTTCCTGGAACTTTCTTCTGCTTTACAGACCACCCCCTAGCAGTGCAACATTCCCAGGTTAATCTCTAGACTCAGTTTCACACCTGATTACACTACACTCCAACGTATGCATTCTGGGTGACCTCAGCATTTGGTGTGACAAACCCAGTATGCCCCATCCAAAAACCCTCATCACTAGCCTTGACACACTGAACCTACATAATATCGTCGAGAAACCCACACACATCTCTGGACACATCCTAGATGTTGTTTTTGCAAATCCATAATTAGTTTCCTTTCAAACGATTACTCCAGTCACATGGTCAGACTACCATTTGCTAGCTTTCCAACATAAAACACCACAAAGCAACACACCAGAAACCACCATATATGCATCAACCTATCGACCATGGAACAAACTCAATTTTGAATATTTAGAACACAACTAACATCCAACACAGATCTAGACACAATAAATTCAGTTAAAAACTGTATGAGTGGCTACACAAAGCTTTTGATATCCTAATACCACTCAGAATAACAAAACAGGAGAAAAGAAAATAGGCACCTTGGAGAAATACAGAACTGACAGAGATAAAACAGCAAATTAGAAAGCTACAACGCACCTGGCTCAAAACAAAGAGCAATCAAGACAAACTTCTCCTACAGAAACAATAGATTATACAAGTTAGCTATCAAAAAAGCTATAAAAAAAGTACCTTTTAGACAGAATTCGAAATGCTAAATGTGCAAATAAAGAATTGTACAACATTTTCACAGATTTTCGTAAACCTTAATGCATAGAAATAACTCATCCCATTACTCAAGAATTCACGGACAAACTTGCAAATCATTACACAACCAAAGCAGATATGTTGGACTATAACATAAAAAAAGGGAAAAAAACAGCATCAACCCATTTCCAAAAACACCCTCCAAGAGTAGGCTAACCCAGCCTCTCCAGTCCTTCAAGCAAATATCACAAAGTCAATTTATGGATTTGGTCAAAGCAAGCAGGCCTGCCGTCGGTCCTTCTGACCCATGTTCACTACAAATATTCAAGAACATTCCTCTAACTACCTCTGCTGCCACACGAGTAAGAAGAATTATCAATAATTCCTCAATCAAACCACTTACCCGCTTGATGACTTCAAAACTGTGGTTAAGTATTTTTTAACTTCCTGCTTGCCAGCATTCCCAAAGTTCACCTGTCTTCACAGAAGGCAGATCTCAGTGCTGTTGCCATGCTACTCAACTGCTTCAGAAGATCAGAGCACATAACCCCAGTTCTGGTGACACTGCAGTGCCTTCAATCAAACAATCAATCAGGGAATTGTAAGCGCAGTACTCACCCATGAGGGACTCAAGGAGGTCAGCTCCGCTCAGTCGAAGAGCCAGGTCTTGAGTGTCTTCCTGAAGATGTTTAAGGATGGGGCGCGTCTGATGTCGATCGGGAGCTCCTTCCAGGTCTTGGCTGCAATGTAGGAGAAGGCTCTTCTACCTGTTCTGGCTCTGCAGATGTGCAGGGTTTTGGCGAGGACGAGGTTGACGGATCAGAGGTTTCTCTTGAGTACGTGGAATGTGAATCTCTTGTTGAGGTATTGGAGTCCGGTGTTGTGGAGGCACTTGTAGGCGTGGAAGGTATCTTGAAGGTTACTCTCTTCTCGACAGGGAGCCAGTGGAAGTTCCGCAGGTGTTGGGTGATGTGTTCGTTTCGAGGGATGGCTAGGACGAGTCTGGATACGGTGTTCTGTATGGTCTGGAGTTTGCGGATCAGGGACTTGTTTATCCCAGCCTAGAAGGCGTTTCGGTAGTCCACTCTGCTGGTTATGAATGCATAGGTGACGGGCTTTCTTGATTCAGGGGGGGATCCATTTGACGGTTTTTCACAGGATGCAGAAGGTGTTGAAGCAGCTGGAGTTGATAGTGTTGACCTGTTGGGTCATGGAGAGGGAGGAGTCGAGTATAATGCTGGGGTTTCGAGCATGGTCCATCAGGGTGGGAGGGCTGCCAAGGGTGGTGGGCACCAGGTGTTGTCCCATGCAGAGGGGATGGTCCGAGGATGAGGACCTCTGTCTTTTCCGGGTTGAGCTTTAAGCAGCTTCTGCTCATCCAGAATGCAACGTCCTTCATTCCTTCCTGGAAGTTGATTCTAGTTGTGGCAGTGTCCTTGGTGAGGGAAAGGATGAGTTGGGTGTTGTCGGCGTAGGATACTATGCTGAGTCTGTGTTGTCTGACGATGGCTGAGTCCGTACTGTCTTATGGTCCCTTCTCATCAAGCAAGGTCTATCTTGAAATTAGTTTGCATGGTTGGTATATGAAGAGTCTACTTTCTACCTTGCACACAATTTAGTAATTTAGGGAGGCTCCCACTCTCTACAAAACACTGACTGTCTGTCATTAGAAACCCACTCTTTCAAAAGAAATAGAACCTGGAAACAAGGTTCATCCAGAAATGTCCCGAAAATCTGGAAGAACATTGTCCCCTACTGCAAGTGCAAATCACTATTATCAGAATTTCAAAAGCAGGCTCAAAGACTTATTCTTTAAATACCTTCTCCTATTGTGACTGGCATAAATCTTCTCTATAAGAAGACATTATTTTCAGATGAGGCTCCTACATGCTTTCTAGGCTGGCCACGCAGGGATTTATTATCAAGCTTCAAGAACTCTTCTTTCGCGTTCAACATACCCCAAATCAACCTATGCTATACTGCCTAATTGATGTCATGCTTTAACGATACTATTCTGCCTGGCGGATGTCATATTGTAACTAATCTTTCTTTCTGATTTCCTCTGTACAGTGTTCAGCTGTACCAGTGGCTTTTGTTTGTGCTATATTAAACTACAAATAAATAATAAACAAAAATCCCAGTTCTGAGTAGGAGAGCCTCTGTTTCTCTCCACCTTTCATTTAGATGCTACACTGGCTCCTGGTACGTGTTCGAATCACATTTTAGTCTCAATGTCTCCGCCACAGAGCCCTTTAAAATAGATATTCACCTTTGTGTCCTCTTGCTTTCATCCTTTGGTTCACCCTGGATTTGCTGGGACAGTCCTGTTGTTTCTACACCTGTCCCAGCACATTTCAGTCCTGGTCTCGCTTTTATGCATTCTAGTGCAGGATTAGGTGGACGTCCATACCAGAACATAACTGAAAGCAATTTGTTTAACACAGATAATACTGTATGTTAAAGTTGCATATAATTCCCCATGGTGCCTCATTGGATGTGTCTTCTATGCTGGTGACTGCTGTAATTTAAGTGATTCTGTATCCCAAGTCGATGCAAAATGGTATTCCTACTTCTATATGTGTAGATTGTCACAATTTTTGATTTTCAAATTCTGGTCACTCTACTTTTACTCTGACAGGTATGTTGAAGATCAGTTTCTAGCCATTGCCTACTATCCCAAAACTTTACAGTCCTTGAATTGGTCGTAGCATGCCTTCTTGTTTGATCTCCAATCTTCGGGATGGACTACTAATCTCTCTATGCAAACAGGGGATAGCATACTTATTTTCTCTGACTATATAGTCTGACTATATAACCTGACTATACAGCCTGCTTCATTTCCCTCTGTATTTAAAGCCAGGATGTCTGATTAGCTTACAGAGGCCTCAATACAATTTCAAATCAAATTGAATCAAATATTGAGAATGTGGCAGATTCTGAGGTAGAGGAAGAACACCGTTTTCGGCATACACCCCCAAACATCACCAATGGGCATGTGGATTACAGTTGTACATTTCCTATGAAATAGGAGTATTTCAACATGAACAGCTGTAGTAGCAACAATATGATAGCATATAAGTTAGAATCAGTATTTAGGGAAACGTATAGATGGTGGCAGGTAAGAGAGATTGTAAGTGATCCCAATAAATAGACAGTACATACAATTGCCATTTATATACTAAATGGTCACAATCTGAGGGCGAGAGGTGGAAGTTATAAGAACAAAAAAAGGGTCAGAAATGGTTTGGTATTATTGCAATTCTTGTAGGAGGAAGTTACTTGAGAGCTGTGTGTAGTGATGAGAGTGAACGCAGGGCCGTTGAAAGGGAGTTTGAGTCAAGAGGACACAGTAGATGGAAGGAAGAATTCTTACTGACGGGTATGGAAGGTTTGGAGTGGTCAAAGGAAAGTTTCAAGAGGAAATCTAATGAATTAGGATCTCAAAGAGGGATGTTGATTGCATTGAACACTACAAACAACAGCTTTGTATGGGGCTCTGATTTTGTCTTGAGACAGTTATTTTGATGAGACCGCCCGGACTCGCTCCTGACCGGTTGCTCCTTCCTTGCTCCTCTCCCTGTGCTGCTATCTTGCTGGGGATCGCACTGCTACTTGCACGGTATTGCCTGCATTATTTATTTATCTCAGTGGTATCGCCTGCATTAGAGTAAATAGCGCCGTGTTTAAAATCGGCTCGCCTGCTTTTATCACATTTGCGCAGTGTTTTGTGTAATCTCATTGCTATCAGCGCTTGTGACTATAGCGCCGCCCGCCCTGCACTGCATTTCACCTGGCAGCAACGTGCATTATTAGAGTAATTTTATTCGCTGGCGACCTACTGCCCCTGCCTCGCCTCCCCTCTGACCTCCATCTTGTCTGCTGTTGTTGTTTTCCCTGCCCCTCCTCCCCGCTACCGCCTCCCAGCTGCTGACCCTCCCACCCACGTTCACAGAGCCTACCTCGTCCTCACAGCCCCTGTGACCGCCCGGACTCGCTCCTGACCGGTTGCTCCTTCCTTGCTCCTCTCCCTGTGCTGCTATCTTGCTGGGGATCGCACTGCTACTTGCACGGTATCGCCTGCATTATTTATTTATCTCAGTGGTATCGCCTGCATTAGAGTAAATAGCGCCGTGTTTAAAATCGGCTCGCCTGCTTTTATCACATTTGCGCAGTGTTTTGTGTAATCTCATTGCTATCAGCGCTTGTGACTATAGCGCCGCCCGCCCTGCACTGCATTTCACCTGGCAGCAACGTGCATTATTAGAGTAATTTTATTCGCTGGCGACCTACTGCCCCTGCCTCGCCTCCCCTCTGACCTCCATCTTGTCTGCTGTTGTTGTTTTCCCTGCCCCTCCTCCCCGCTACCGCCTCCCAGCTGCTGACCCTCCCACCCACGTTCACAGAGCCTACCTCGTCCTCACAGCCCCTGTGACCGCCCGGACTCGCTCCTGACCGGTTGCTCCTTCCTTGCTCCTCTCCCTGTGCTGCTATCTTGCTGGGGATCGCACTGCTACTTGCACGGTATCGCCTGCATTATTTATTTATCTCAGTGGTATCGCCTGCATTAGAGTAAATAGCGCCGTGTTTAAAATCGGCTCGCCTGCTTTTATCACATTTGCGCAGTGTTTTGTGTAATCTCATTGCTATCAGCGCTTGTGACTATAGCGCCGCCCGCCCTGCACTGCATTTCACCTGGCAGCAACGTGCATTATTAGAGTAATTTTATTCGCTGGCGACCTACTGCCCCTGCCTCGCCTCCCCTCTGACCTCCATCTTGTCTGCTGTTGTTGTTTTCCCTGCCCCTCCTCCCCGCTACCGCCTCCCAGCTGCTGACCCTCCCACCCACGTTCACAGAGCCTACCTCGTCCTCACAGCCCCTGTGACCGCCCGGACTCGCTCCTGACCGGTTGCTCCTTCCTTGCTCCTCTCCCTGTGCTGCTATCTTGCTGGGGATCGCACTGCTACTTGCACGGTATCGCCTGCATTATTTATTTATCTCAGTGGTATCGCCTGCATTAGAGTAAATAGCGCCGTGTTTAAAATCGGCTCGCCTGCTTTTATCACATTTGCGCAGTGTTTTGTGTAATCTCATTGCTATCAGCGCTTGTGACTATAGCGCCGCCCGCCCTGCACTGCATTTCACCTGGCAGCAACGTGCATTATTAGAGTAATTTTATTCGCTGGCGACCTACTGCCCCTGCCTCGCCTCCCCTCTGACCTCCATCTTGTCTGCTGTTGTTGTTTTCCCTGCCCCTCCTCCCCGCTACCGCCTCCCAGCTGCTGACCCTCCCACGCTCCGCCCCCTCCACCCTCCATTTATGGCCAATGCCTCCACGCGCAGCGTCCACGCGCTACGGACACGCCGAAGGTGCGCCAAAGGTAAGCCCGTCTACGCCCGTCCGCGCCTGGACCGCGCCCAGCGCCAGACCCCCTGCCCCTCGCTCTGCCCACCCCCGCATTACCTACGATGCAGCCACCCTCCTAGCCCTTAACCCCGGCCGCGCCCCCAACTGCGTCCAAGCCGCCCCTGGCCACACCCATGGACCTTTCTCTTGCTACTCCTGCAAATTCAGCGGCACCGTCAACATCTCCGCTCCGACCACACCACAGATTCCCGACCCCAACCACCTAGAATGCATCCTTCTCAACACCCGCTCGGTCCACAGGCACGCCATTGACCTTTGGAACCTACTAGACACCATCTCTCCAGACGTCGCCTTCCTAACGGAAACATGGATGAACGCCTCCTCCGCTCCTGACATCGCCATCGCTATCCCCGACGACTATAAGATTACACGCAAAGACCGCACCGACCAAACAGGAGGAGGAATCGCTATCGTCCACAAGAAATCAATCCGCATCTCAACCAGCTCTGACGCCAACCTCGCCAACTCCGAACACCTTCACTTCCAGATCCACATCGACCCCAAGACCACTCTCAGAGGCACCCTCCTCTACAGACCACCAGGACCCCGCGCAAAATTCAGTGAAGACATCACGGACTTCATCACCCCACACGCGCTCCCCTCCAAAGACTACATCCTCCTGGGAGACCTCAACTTCCACCTTGAGAAGATCAACGACCGCAACACCGCCACCCTCTTAGACAACCTCGCCAACCTCGGACTTAAACAACTGGTCACTTCCCCCACCCACATCGCAGGTCACACACTCGACCCCATCTTCACCTCTAGCAACCATGTCTCTTTCAACCACACTACGGAGCTCCTCTGGACTGACCACAGCTGCGTCCACTTCACCTACAACAAGCCGAAACCCATCATCCACCTCCAACCAACTCTACAAAGAAACTGGAACAAAATCACCACGGAACAGATCTCCTCATCGCTCCTTCAAACCTCCCCAGCCCTCTCTTCTGACGCCAACGAAGCCGCCTCCAACCTCACCCTTTGGCTATCCAACACCGCAGACACCTTAGCACCACTGAAAAAACGCCTACACAAAATCAAGAAGGCCTCATGGTTCAACGAGGACCTCAAGAAATCCAAGAAACTATGCCGCTCCCTTGAAAAGGCCTGGAAAAAAGACTCATCCACCAGCAACAAGGACGCCTTCAAAAACGCCATCCGTACTCACCACCAACTGATCCGAAAAGCCAAAAAAACAGCATTCAAGGATCGACTCGACAACAACGCCCACAACAGCAAGGAACTTTTCAACATCGTCAAGGAATTTTCCAACCCCTCGGCCAACTCCAACGACATCACCCCCTCTCAAACTCTCTGCGACTCCCTAGCCTCTTTTTTCCACAACAAGATTGCTGACATCCACAACAGCTTTGACAACCAACCCGGAAGCCAACCCACCCTACCATCAGCTGACTATCTTCCCCCCGTTAACACCCTCAACGCCTGGAACCCAATCACCACTGAGGACACCATCCGCCTGATGAATTCCATCCACTCTGGATCCCCCACAGACCCATGCCCTCACCACATCTTCAACAAAGCAGACTCCGTCATAGCTCCGCACCTCCGAGACGTCATCAACTGCTCCTTCAACTCCGCTACCTTCCCAGAAGACTGGAAACACGCTGAACTCACCGCTCTTCTGAAAAAAACAACAGCAGACCCCACCGAACTCAAAAACTACCGCCCCATCTCACTTCTTCCATTCCCGGCCAAAGTCATCGAGAAAGCTGTCAACAACCAGCTCGCCACCTTCCTCGAAGCCAACAAATCCCTCGACTCCTCACAATCTGGATTCCGAGCCAAACACAGCACTGAGACCGCCCTCATCGCAGCAACAGACGACATTCGAACTCTACTGGACAATGGAGACACAGTCGCCCTCATCCTCCTCGACCTCTCTGCAGCCTTCGACACAGTCTGCCACAGCACCCTTTTACAGCGCCTCAAAAACATCGGAATCCAAGGAAAGGCACTGGAATGGATCACCTCGTTCCTCTCCGGAAGAACCCAGAGAGTCCGCCTCCCACCATTCAAGTCCGAGGCCTCTGAAATCATCTGCGGCGTACCACAAGGATCCTCACTCAGCCCCACCCTCTTCAACGTATACATGAGCCCCCTCGCGACCATCGCCCGCCAACACAACCTCAACATCATCTCTTACGCGGATGACACTCAACTGATCCTTTCTCTCACCAAGGACCCCAGCACCGCCAAAACTAACCTACACGAAGGAATGAAAGAAGTCGCCGAATGGATGAAACAAAGCCGTCTGAAACTGAACTCAGACAAAACAGAAGTCCTCATCTTAGGTAAATCCCCCTCTGCTTGGGACGACTCCTGGTGGCCGGAAGCCCTCGGAAAAGCACCCATCCCGACAGACCACGCACGGAACCTTGGCGTCATCCTGGACTCTTCACTTTCAATGAACAGACAAGTCAGCGCCGTATCCTCATCCTGCTTCAACATCCTTCGCATGCTCAGAAAAACATTTCGCTGGATCCCCACCGAAACAAGGAAAACAGTCACCCATGCTCTGGTCACGAGCCGACTGGACTACGGAAACACCCTCTACGCAGGTACCACCGCCAAACTACAGAAGAAACTACAACGAATCCAAAACGCCTCAGCCAGGCTCATATTAGACATCCCACGCAACGAACACATCTCTGGTCACCTTAAAGACCTCCACTGGCTACCCGTCAATAAGAGGATCACTTTCCGACTGCTTACCCACGCACACAAATCACTCTACGACATCGGACCAGATTGCCTCAACTCTCGACTGTCCTTCTACACCCCCTCCCGCCAACTTCGATCTTCCAGCCAAGCATTCGCCACTGTCCCTCGCATCAACAAAACCACCATGGGAGGCAGATCCTTCTCATACCTGGCTGCCAAAACATGGAACTCACTCCCCGCTTACCTTCGCCTCACCCAGAATCACCTAGCGTTCAGAAAACAACTTAAAACGTGGATATTTGACAAATAACCCCCCTCCCCTCCCCAAGCGCCTTGAAACCCTCTGGGTATGTAGTGCGCTATATAAATTTTATGACTTGACTTGACTTGACTAGTTCGAGGGACGGGTGTATGCCAACTTGCAAAAATGAATAGTTTGAGGGACGGGGGAATGCCAACTTGCAAAAATGGCTTACAATGAACAGGATGGAGATCCCTTGAGATGTTGACTTGCTTACAACATGGTGGTAGTTGGGAAGGCCTGACTGAATGGGTTGAGGCAGGTGTTGAAACAGTTGGGGACATGTTCTGTGAGGGCGCGCTTGAAGAATTCCAAGGAGAATTTGATCCTCCCGGGGAAGGGGATTTTCTCCTACATAAAGCGGTGACAGGGGCATTCCACGCACACTGGTAAACGGCACACCAGAACCACATCTACACAACACTTGTCACTATATAATAAGACAGTGGGCACAGTTAAGGCAGTCACCCTATGGAGCGATATGCAGCGACACAAAACAACCTCTGGAAACTCTGAAGCCCAATGGGAGACAGATCTGGGAATCCCCATACCAGAAAGGGACTGGGGCAATATCTTGGCGAGAGTACCTAAAGTCTCCAGAGACGCACAATTCAAGTTAATTACTTGTCTCTTCATAGGGCATACGCATACCAGACCCCAGACCAAATCACCAAGTATTTCCAAATGGTGGGAGCGGCCTGCCTGCGATGTGTGGCCATAGGTGCGGAGTTTAAACACATAGTTTGGGAATGTATTTCGTTGGTACATTACTGGGAGGAGGTCACAACAGTGGTGGCAGACACGGTTTCCAGGGAAGTCCCCTGTACTATGGGTTACTGCATTCTGTGTACTGACAATACCAGGATAAAAGTCCAGCAATAAGCGAACCCTCACTACACTTCCTTCGCAAAATGGTATTGACTCATGTTAGGGTGAGGGGGAACTTTTGCACTAAAATGATTATTTAGTTGATATTGTTATTTAAAAGAAAAGAGATGACGATTACACTGTAACAATAAGGCCTATTAGACAAGTGTGCACACAGGATCCTCACCAGCTTTTCATCCTCCCTACAGACAGTAGGTGCAAAGGGAATACCCTTACCCACGGTATCGTGGAATGTCTTCCAGAGCCATTGCTGCGTAGAGTGCAGCTTACAGGAGGCATTTGAGACAGGTCTCTCAACATCATCGGGGCTTTGAGGGAGACAAACAGGCACAGAGAAGGTAGCATCCCTAATCATAAATCAATCCAGCAACCTAATGGCTGTGGCCATATTGTTTAGAAACTTGGTGAATGCAATCTAGACAAAACAGGCATTTGAATAAGTTTCACTCCACCACTACCCCACGCTGTGTGCTGGTGAGCACTCTGCCAGCCATATTTGATGAGGATTGTTACCTTCATATAAGTAGTAAACAAGTAGACATGTAATGCTATACCTAATGATTTGGCCTGCTAGCTTTGCGAAACATATTTCGAATCTGTAACTACTACACATATTTTCTTTGTTAACCTTCTGGAAACAGTTCCTCTGTAAATGCGTACATGCATTGAGACAAATTACTGACCATATGTAAACTGCTTGTGTGTAGTATTATTTGTACTAATGTTAAGTACTCTAGTAACCATTTGGGTCATGTTTGAGCTATATAAAACATTGAAAATAATATAATAAATAAATATGCAGACTTGGAAATAAGTTGAATTTGATTTGATGTTAACTTTGCTTTTGAAACTTTGAGTCTAAATGGTAATGTGTATGCAATACTAGTGGGCACAGATTACGGAGCCCCACAAACACCCGCTCTTCAATTAATCGCCCCATCATCTATCCCTAAATGCAGTAACCACCGTAACTAGCGCACCACAGGCACCCATCTCCCTCTCCTTCTAGCTCATATCCTAATTCGACCCTCCTGCTGCCATTGTGACATCTCCAACAGTTTCTTTCCACAAATATCAACCGTTGTTCTCAGATTTCAGCCTCCACACATACAACTCAGTTACTCACTTTTCTTGAACTCATCTCCATGCTGATGAATCTCTCCAAAACACCTACGTCTATAACTCCCCTGACCTCCTAGCTCGAGCTTCTAGTCTCTCTGGTTCTTCTATCTAAGAGCACGGTCTAACTGTCACAAGTAGTTTCTCATCTCTCATCCTCATTATTCACACTCAACTACTGCTCTCCCCATAATCCTCAGCCTAGTGCTCACTCCTTGAAGAACAACGCCTGGGTTGTCAATCTTCTTAAAAGCAACAGCAAACCTAGGCCCAACAGAACAATTGCCGCACTGGATGATGATGATCTTAGTCAACTTATTAAATGCTATGGGAACTTTAATGTAACAAACAAATCCATGCATACCCAGGCTCAAGACAGTGCCTCCAACTCAACTATCCAGAAACGCATACCTCGCTGATCATTCCCTCCAACCAGGATTAACGGACTTCCCAACCTCATTCAGGTTTCCACTAAACACCCAAACTGTCCTGTCTCTAAGACTACTCACTCAACTCTACTATGCATGCTATATAATTGCCGATCCTCAGTAATACACTGCCTTAAGCGTTCAGGCACATTTGTGAACCTCAGCCTTGATAGCCTGGTCCTCACAGAAGATTGGCTGAATGATGTTTCATACAATGTCCAAGTCAACCTTCGCCCTCCTAATAATTACATTTTCTGTTGTGACCATGAAATAAGACAAGGTGGTGGTGCAGCCGTAACTCATAAGAGCATGCCTAGCTGCAAATTACTTCCAACACTTAATTTTACTTCCTTCCATGTCTATCTCTTGAAATCAGTGCCCACAAGATCTCCAATCTCAAAATAAATATCATACACCACCCTTCTGGCAAAAAAACACATTATTCGTGGAATGCATTGAATTTATATAATATGCTTGGAGGCCTTCATCTCCTTTGGAGCCTTCAGCTTTCAATAGTGTGAAGATAACAACAAAACTGTGAACCTATTCCCTCCTTTTCTTCTGGACAATGGCCTCATCCAACACTATCAAAAACCATAACACTGCAAAGGCTCTATTTGTTTTTTTTAAAGTTTTGTTTATTAAAGTTTTGTTCAGACATAAACATGTTACAAACAGTTATGCAGTATCAAATTATACAGTTTCCTTGGAGAATTACAGCTTGCAGATCTTAATGGTAGATCCTTACAAATCCAGATAGCATTACATATTTCTGAACAATAAACAATTCTGTACTTTGCTCATTTTGCTGTCCAAAATTCCAAGTACATAAATCATTTGACAAAATGCTTGCTAATATGTCCGGAAGCACTTGTGGGCACATTGTACAATACATGCCGAAAACATGGCACTGCTCAGGAGAACAGAGTCCCCAGGGCGTATTGAATCAGGACAGCAATTAGAGTAATGTTGGTGATTAGTATAGTGTTCTTATCTATGTCATCTTAGAATGTGAGGATGTCATGGGGGGAATGTTGCGAGAGAGTACACGGAGCCAGTGAAGACGGTTGCTCTGCTGTCAGCTCCTGTTGGTGGTTGTTTAAGCAGTCTTTCTTCCCTACAATAAATCTTCTCATCAGATCCACTTTGTCTGCCTCATTACTACAATTAGGCATTCGTGTCCTGCACTAAATTATCAGTGATTGCCCCGTTCTTTTCTTTAAGGCATGTCGTGAAGGGTTCCGATATCTTTCGGGCGGGAAGCCATGGGCATTAAGTCCCAGAATGCAGCTAGTTGTTCCTGACAGTAAGCGATATCCTGCACCCAAGTCTTTGTATGGAGGTTTGAAGGGCTCCTCAATGTATGGCCAGTCTAAGTTTTGCAAGTAATAGCATCATGGCTGTTATACGGCGTTTCTCGGGCGGGACACTTTCAACGTACCCCAACAGGGCCACTAGCGGCGTGTAGTCCCGTGTTATCCCAGTGACCTCCTTTATGGTGTAATACACCGCTTACCAAAATCTGGCTATGGATGGGCAATCCCACGCTACATGTAAAAAGTTTGCATTATCCTGTTTGCACTTCTAACACTTCAAGTCCTGGCGTAACCCTAATTTGGGTAATTGCAATGGTTTGTAATACACCCTATGCAAGAACGTAAGATGTATGAGTCTCAGTTTATAATTTGGGGATAGGTGTCGTAGCTGGGAGCAGCAAAAGGACCATTGCTCATCTATGGGCAGTTCATCCAGATCATCTCTCCACTGGGCCAGAGCCTTCGGGCAGCCTATTAGGTGCTTGACTGTGTAAGGTTGTATAATTTGGTGATCAGTTTTAAGGGCGATGAAGTGATTAGTAGGTGTTCCAGTGGAATCATAGTGGTGGGAGGCAGTGGGAACACAGGGTGTAATGTTCTGCAGGCTGTTCTCAGCTGGTAGTATAGTAATAATTAAAGTATGGATATTGGGCTGCAATCGTGATTTTTCGACGCCTGTAGGAATGTATCCTGTGGATATAAGT
Source organism: Lissotriton helveticus (assembly GCF_964261635.1). Taxonomy (NCBI): domain Eukaryota; kingdom Metazoa; phylum Chordata; class Amphibia; order Caudata; family Salamandridae; genus Lissotriton; species Lissotriton helveticus. The sequence continues at coordinate 1,517,078,897 of NC_136068.1, read as the reverse complement.
CACCCAATTTGGAAAGGCTCATGTTGGGGGCATGCATTATGGTGCCCTTATCGTGAAAAATAGGAAATAGTGGATGACATATAAGAGGGATGGATTGAGCATATAGTAATCGAGTGCTTACACGTTTCCTTAAACCCTCCCAAGCCCATCAGAGATTCTCAACTGTATTCACTTCTCCAGAAGTTCTATGGTATGGTTTATATATAGCAGTGTGCAAAGGAATGGGGTCTGCCACGTCTTTTTCGATAGTTACGTATGGCTGAAATGGAATAGGATGTATGCAGAAATGAAGAAATTGTGCTTGTGCACACAGTGCTTAGAGTTCGAGATCAGGGGCACTCAGCCCTTCCTGTATTAGCGGACATGTCAACAGCTCCCAACTCATTCGTGGCCACTTACCAGCCCACACCAGAGCTATTAGGATAGATTGGAGAGTTTTAAAAAATGGCCTGAGTTAGGGGGATAGTTATATTAATAAATAAATATAAAAATTTGGGGAGGACTAACATTTGGTTATGATTCGATTTGCACTCCAGCCAGTCTAGGATTTCCCCAAATTCATGTACCAGAATTCTTGCATGTCTCGACTGAGCCACAAGCCTAAGTATTTTACAGCACCGTCAGCCCAAATGAGTGGGAATTCTAGGTCTGTTTCTACTGGCACATCAGTTAATGGTAGGATTGATGATTTGGACCAATTGATTTTTATGCCTGACATACCGCCAAATTGAAGAAGTTCACGTAACACTGGATTAAAATTATCATCTGGGTTACGAATATAAAAGGTGATGCCACCTGCATACATTGAAATTATTAGGCTTCTATCTGTGAATCCCAGCCCGCGACCTGAATTGTGTTGACGTATTCTAGCAGCTAATGGTTCCATCGCCACCGCAAATAGCAGCTGTGATAGTGGGCAGCCCTGTCTTGTGCCGCGTGTTATAGCGAATGGTTCAGATAAGAGTCCATTGGCTCTTATTTCAAAATCAACGATGGAATGGACACTTGTAACCGTGACAACTGGTTACTTAAAAAACCCTCATAAACGTGGTGTATGAGTCGTACAAAGCGGTGTATCTTTTTCTCCACTCTCCACTCGCGTTATGGCACAGTCATTGGGTTTATTAAGTTGTGATATGCCAGCCTCAAGCCTGAGGCAAACTCCGGTTCCACACGGTAGTGTCCAGAGATAGTGACTCGCCCAAAGAAAAATTAAAAATTAAAAAACAGATTAGTTCTCTAGAAGAACTTTAATATAATTGAGAACTGGTCTGTTATTAAAGGAAAGTAGGATATACTCAAAGATCGTGTAACTAGATCTCATTATACCACTTGTAAATCGTCGACATGTTTCTGCCCATCCTCGCCCAGCCGGGTCTGTGGGGCATTCATCAGGACAATTAAAAATAGATTCGTACTTACACAATTTGTGTAGTATTAGGAGTAGTCTTGTTGCACTACTTGATAATCTGCCAAGGTGTCTTGTACCTATATTATGAAGAACAAGAACAAACACAAACATACAATGGCAAGTGATGGCATATATAGTTATAAAACACAATTGCGGTCGTGATTCAAACAACACCTAATTCTCATAGTTCATTCGCAGCATTTGCGCTGACTATTGGGACTAGTGGAGGTTATACTACATTGGTGACTATCTTGTATAGGCTACTCGGTAAGTGTATATTTATTGACAAAGTAAATGTTATTTAATTATTGTGGTGGTTATTCAAAAAGTGGGATTTAGTCCCCGGGGCTCTTTACTGTATTGTACTATGCTGAACTGCCCTCGTTTTACGCATTAAAAAGCGATGTAAGTCATTTTGCTAATTCTCGCCTAAGATCAAATAAAGGAAGGCGACTTGAAGTCATTACCTTGCTAGATTACCACTTGCTGCGACCTTTTCCCTCCTGAGGCGGAAGCCGGGAGGTCGCCTCTCTTTTCTTGCACCTTTTAACTTGTGTGTCTTGACTTGTCTGTTTAGACATTTTTATATTGTGCAGTTGTGCTTTGTGCTCCGCGCTTGAATAATAAGCGTCTGTGTTCAGAGCTAGAGACTTCCCAGCGCTCCTAGGCGCTTCGTTGCTCCCTCACCCTTTCTTGTTATTCAGACCGCCCTCGGCCGAGCATTGACGCCGAGGGCTTGGATCTGACTTTGGCGGCCATCTTGGGTGTAGGCATCGCCGTCCACGCGCTCTAGCAGCGCTATAAAAAGGAAATCTAGCGTTTTCTCAGGGATTACCACTTGCTACGACCTTTTCCCTCCTGAGGCGGAAGCCGGGAGGTCTCCTCTCTTTTCTTGCACCTTTTAACTTGTGTGTCTTGACTTGTCTGTTTAGACATTTTTATATTGTGCAGTTGTGCTTTGTGCTCCGCGCTTCAATAATAAGCGTCTGTGTTCAGAGCTAGAGACTTCCCAGCGCTCCTAGGCGCTTCGTTGCTCCCTCACCCTTTCTTGTTATTCAGACCGCCCTCGGCCGAGCATTGATGCCGAGGGCTGGGATCTGACTTTGGTGGCCATCTTGGGTGTAGGCATCGCCGTCCACGCGCTCTAGCAGCACTATAAAAAGCACGCATCTACCTCCGCGTAGCGGACGCGTATTGCGGACGCGCCGGACCTGCGCCTGAGTCGCACCAGAGTCCTGCCCATCAGCGTCCCGGAGGCGTACGGCGTGGCAGACTGCTATTTTCCTTACACATTTTACCTTTGTGTCACTATGATATCCTATTCGTCCCAGGAGCTCCGCTCTTTTTATAAACCAGCCGACCTCTGTCATGCGGTATTTCCTAGCCGCTATAAGGGTAAGCGTAAATGTCCTGGTTGTAGCTGGCATCTCGCTAGTGTCCCCCCTTCCACATCCAGCAAAGGAGAGCAAAATGCTAAACATCTCGGCTTACTTCTTAACACTAGATCAGTCCACAGACATGCCCAAGAAATCTTCGATCTCCTGGCCACTGAAAAACCTGCTTGTCTGATGTTGACTGAGATATGGCTGAGTGAGTCATCACACCCCGACATTGTATCCGCGATTCCTCCTGAATATAATATTTTCAGACAAGACAGATGGAAGGGTAGAGGGGGGGGCGTAGCTCTCGTGGTGCAAAAAGCTTATACGTGTTCTGTCATTCACACGGAGGCCATCACGGGCGCCGAATCCCTTGCTTTCTCCCTATCCCTATCTTCCCAACAATCTCTCAAAGGGCTTTTAGTTTACAGTCCTCCTGGTCCTGCAGGATCCTTTTTTGAGGAACTTCAGTCTGTAATTTCTACATTAGCTTTAAGAGCAGAGCACTGTGTATTAGCCGAGATTTTAATTTCCATATGGAAGACGGCTCTGATCTGAACACTATCAAGATGATCGATATCACGGCCTCTCTGGGCTTGCTCCCCTATCTCTCCGGCCCTACCCACGATAAAGGCCACACATTAGACCAGGTTTTTTCTACTCTCCCGGTTGAGGTGACTGCACTGCTGCCGGTATTATGGTCTGATCATCGACTAGCCCATTTTTTCATACTAGGCACTAAGAACCCAGCAGCCACTGCCATGAGACAGCAGGGAGGTGCCTGTAGTGCATTTCATCTGGTGACCCCGGAGTTGTTGGCCCAGGCCCTTCAGAACTATCCCGTCTCTTACACCGGTAACCTGGAGAATGATCTGGAAATCCTGCAGACGTGGCTTATTGACAGGCTGAACGAGCTTGCCCCTATGCGGCCCCCTCGAACTACCGCGAAACGGGCTTCGGCACCATGGTTCTCAGAGGTGCTGGTGCACGCCCGGAAGCAGTGTAAAGTCGCCGAACGGATGTGGCGGGCTCAATACGATGCCGAGGCGAGATTGACCTATAGGTCGATGATCAAATCTTATCATCGACAAGTATTCCAGGAAAAAAAATGCTATTTCGCTAGGAGAATCGAGGAAGCAGAAAACTCCTGCAAGGAGATTTTCTCGATTGTTAGGGAATTTACAACTATGCGCTCTAACTCAGTTCAGGAAGCTCCGTCCGAGACTTGGGCTGCCACCATAGCCAATTTTTTCACCACTAAAATCAGGTTGATACAGGATTCTTTTCCCACTAGGCCGACGGTCGACTCCATGAACTTACCAGAGGGACCAGTCCACCCTATTTCCTCTGGTCCAGTGTTGGCGGTTTTTCCGCCTCTCACGGTATCTTCGTCACTTACACTCATGACGAACCTCAAATCTGGATCGCCATGTGATCTCTGCCCGGCTAAATTCCTAGCTAAAATGGCAGCCATTGTCAACCCTCTAGCCAACCCAATCCTGAATCTCTCCCTGAGTCAGGGGGCTATCCCGCAGTCATGGAAGCAGGCTATGGTCATCCCTCTCCTCAAAAAACCACACCTTGCCTCAGAAGTCCCTGCCAACTACAGGCCCATCTCGCTCCTTCCGGCATTTATTAAAATTCTCGAGAAGCATGTACATGGTGTGCTCTCCCATTTTTTGGAGTCCCACGAGCTATTACATGCCTCTCAATCAGGCTTCCGGCACAATTTAAGCACGGAGACAGCGCTATTGGAGGTTTCGGAGGTCATCAAGGAGACGCTGGATGTTGGAGGCAGGGTGATGCTGGTCATGCTGGATTTGTCGGCGGCCTTTGACACCGTCCCCCACGAGGATCTCCTCGTAAGACTTCATGAGATCGGTATGAGGGGGACGGTGCTCAGTTGGTTTAGTTCTTTTCTAGCCAACCGCCGACAAACGGTCTGGGCCTCCCTTGGATCCGCTGAGATGTCGCCTTTGGGAGTCGGAGTTCCTCAGGGCTCCGTGTTGAGCCCAACTCTATTTAACATCTTTATGACCCCTTTGGCGACATTGGTAGAGTCCTTCGGGGCCCAGATCGTATCCTATGCCGATGACACCCAGCTTCTTTTCACCTGCCAGAAGGGTGAAGATTTTGATGGCGAAAGTATCCGTGGGTGCCTTGGGGCTGTTTTCAATTGGTTCCAGTTGAACAGCCTCAAGTGCAACTCAGACAAATCCGAGATACTTTTTTTCGGATGTCCATCTGATCCGGATTGGCATGGGTGGTGGCCCGCCGACATGTTCCCTCCAGCTCATTCATCCCAGTCAGCCAAGAACCTGGGAATTAAAATCGATAATGGGCTGACGCTCAAATCCCAGGTGCTGGCTCTTACAGGAACATGTTTTGGCATCCTCAGGATGCTCCGGAAGTTCTTTCCGTTGCTCTCTGAGGAACACAGGAGAATGACAGTTCAGGCCCTCATTGGATCCAGATTGGATTATTCTAACATCTTGTATCTTGGCCTCCCGGACTACCTATTACAACGTCTACAGGTGGCCCAGAATGCTGCCGCGCGAGCCATCTTTGGCCTCCATAGACGAGCCAGTGCCTCTAGCCTATTGCAAGCTCTACATTGGCTCCCCATCCGGAAACGGATAGCATTCAAGGCTTTGAAGCTGGCATACAAAGCTTTACATGCCATGGGAGCTCAATACCTGCAAAGGAGGCTGGCTTTTTACCACCCGGCACGATCCCTGAGATCGGAGTCCCTCTTCTTTGCGGTAGTCCCCCGAATAAAAAAAGCCCGCATTGGAGGACGGTCATTTAGGCTGTTAGCTCCGCAGCTGTGGAACTCCTTACCTCTGTCCCTGCGTTCCATGCCTAATCTACTTGCGTTCAGGAAGGGCTTAAAAACTTGGCTCTTTACCTGCTAGAGACCTCCTGCCCTGTCTGGAATCGTGACTTTCTTGTTCTTATCTTTCTGTTATGTTCCGTTTGTCCCTTTCTAGGTCATGTAGTACAAAGCGCCGGGACACTCCTAGGAGTAGCCGCGCGCTATAGAAGACCTTTTTAACATAACATAACATAACATAACATATGCGATTTTATCGTCCTCGGGATAGCAGGCTGTAGAAGAGGGAAATCAGTTAAAGCGGGTAGCCGTTAGTTAATAACGTTACGGTGTGGCCGGGTAGGGATTGGAGTTACACTTACCCGCGTTTGGAGAAACTGCTCCGGTTGTGCTGGCTCTGCCCCCGAAACAGTTAGGCCGTGTCGGGCGGTATTTTTTTGTATTCCACCATGCGTAGAGGTAGAAATAGGACTGGACGGCAAATGGTAATGCCGGATCCAAGGTGATTTTAACAAAACAATAATTATCCGGTAGGGAATGTCTCAGGAACTATTCCGACATTCATGGAGTAAAATAGGAAACTATAAATATAGAGGACGAAGCTATTAGTACTTTTGTAAATGTTATCTGCGATGGACAATAAAGCTTTACGCAGCGTTCAACATGGAGTACATTTAACCCTTCCTATATGCAGTGTTCAGCCAGGAGGTGCTGTAAATTTATGGGCCAAGCGTGGAGATTGCATAGTCTATAGCACATGAACACATGTATTCCATCGTTCCTTGTTTTATACATCCAATAAACATAGTGTTAGGTGGACTGTGCAATGAAATTACTAATAACTATGAGTATTGACCACTGTGCTCATTGATTGTATCGTTCTTTTTGATTCAGAAAGAGTTCCACCATCAAAGATTACATAGTCTATAGAACATAGACACATGTATTCTATTAGTCCTTTTATTTCATTTTGACAAACATGGTGTTAGGTGGACTGTATAATGAAATCTCTAATAGCAGTGCGTATCGTTCACTATGCCTGTTAGGTGTATCGTTCTCTCTGGTTTAGAAAAAGTTCCACCATAGGATGGAAGAGGAAGAGAGGTTGAAGCTAGCCACCTTTCCAGTATTAATATAGTACATGTCTATTTTGAAAATTGATGCCAGGGTACGTTATCGTTCAAACCATCAGTGTTCGTGCCCAGGCGGTCAACCCATCTTTGCTCTTTTTCAAATAGGTTTTTTTCGGAATTGTTAGTTTTATCCACTAGCATCTCAATCACTGTCCACCTCAGGTCTTCTGGTTGGTGCTTAAGTTCAATAAAATGTGAACAAAGTTTCGTTGTGTTTCTTTTGTTCTTAATATTGCTCTTATGCTCCCCAATCCGTATTTAAATTTTTCTTGTTGTCATCCCTATGTATCTCTTCTGACACGGGCAGGTTACCATATAAATAACATGGGTTGAATTGCAATTCGTGTGTTGTCTCTGGGTCCAGATTAGGGCCTCTGCGAGCTGTAAAGTCTTGGTTGCTGTGGTTAATTTGCATACCAGGCAAGACCCGCATGGAAAGTGTCCCGTGATAGGGGCCATGTGTAGGTTTCTTTCTATAGATGCAGTTTGCCGTATCTGGGGTCTTGTGTGGACAAGAATATCTTTGATGTTTCGCGTCCTTCTATTGGCGAATCTTGGTTTTGGCCAGTTGAATTGCCCTGTTGTTAGGATCCGCCAATTTTTGTTCACGATCTTTTGTACCTCATATGTTGCCGGTCTGAAGGTCGTGACACATGTCATCAGGTCCGTCATGGGTTCCTTTACTGTAGTCTGTAAGAGGCTCTCTCTGTGCTGGTTTTTGACACGTTTTTGGCATTTCGCTATAGTTTTCTGGGGGTAATCTCTCCTTAGCAGTTTTGTGCTTAGTTCTTGTGCTTGGACTTTGTAATCAAGGTTCCTGCTGCAATTACGTTTCAATCTCAACAATTGGCTGAAAGGCAAGTTGTCCCTTAGTGGTTTCGGATGGAAGCTCCGGTAGGATAGGAGGCTATTTTTTGATGTAGGCTTAGAGTAGATCTTGGTCTCAAGTCTTCCATTTTCCTCAAATATAGTAATATCCAGGAAATCAAGACTCTTGTTGCTAGCAGTAAAAGTGAACTGAAGCCATCTGTCTTGTTGGTTAAGCCAGTCCATAAACATTTGTAGATCTTTATCATTGTCCCAGAGCATTACGATATCATCAATGTATCGTTTCCAAAAGAGGATATTACTCACAAATGGATTGGTCTCATTTAGTACATATTTTGATTCGAATTCGCTGACATACAGCCCCGCTACTGAAGGCGCGAAGGCGCCTACCATGGATGTTCCATGGCTTTGAATAAATAGAGTTCCATTATACTCAAAGAAGTTCTCTGTGAGAGCAAGGCGGCAGCATTCTAGGACAAAATGCCTTGGAGTTCGGTAATTCCAGTCTGTCATGAATACAATGTCTTCAAGGGTTTGTAGAGTTTCCTTTTGTGGTAGACTGGTGAAAAGTGATTCCACATCAAGTCCTACAAGTAGTGTAGTTGTTGATTCAAAATTCATACCATTAATTGAATTCAATAGGTCACACGTGTCCTTTAGGTAGGTAGGGGTCTGTTGTACCAGGGGTTTTAGGAACTGATCTGCAAACTGGGACGGAGGCTCACGGACTGAGCCTATGCCCGAGACGATTGGGCGGCCTGGTGGAGGCATCCTTTGTTTGTGTGTTTTTGGCAACGAGTAGAAGAATGGTGTTCTTGGTTCTCGGGCTACAAGATATTCAGCTTCTTTTTTGGAGATCCACGAGTTGGTTTGTGCTTCATGTATCATCATGTTGATGGTATTCTGAAGTCGAGGAGTGGGATCAATATGAATTTTCTTATAAAATTTGGTGTCTAACAGGAGGGTGAGGCATTGTAGATCGTAACTCTCTTTATTCAGGATAACAATACCCCCCCTTGTCCGCTGGCTTGATCACCAGTTGCTCGTTGTGTTGTCACTCGTCTAGAGCTTTTCTCTCATTCTTGGTGAGGTTTTGGAAAACCTCACCAAGAATGAGAGAAAAGCTCTAGACAAGCTTGTTTCCGGTCCAGGGAAGGCATGGCTTGGCAGTTCGGGATGGACTGTTCCCATGAGGCACAGGGTCAGACTGATTTGCATATAGCCATGTGTAAACTGGGGTGGCAGAGTGGGCTAAAGAACGGTGATGGATTAAACCCAGATCTTTTGACTGGGTGTGAGTGTTTGATTGGTTCAGATGCTCCGTCCATCACCACCCCCTTTTGTACCGTCATTATCTCCAAGGGCACACTTATGACCGCTTAAGGCCCCATTCTGGTGACTTGGTCCGACCACCTGCAAATTCCTTTCAACCTATCCGTTCTCTCCCCTTAACTGTAATCTGGCCATTGTGGAGAATGCCATATTGTTGGGCTTTTTCCTTAACCTCTCCTCCACAGCAAATGTCAGCCATGGCCAAAAGCATATTTCAACAACTAAGACTACTCTGGGCTCTCAGACAGTTTATCACTGAGCAAGACAGAAACCTGTGGTCCATGAATTGGTTCTTCCCGGGCTAGATATGAGTAACTCACTACATTCCCCAATGTCTCCTTAGTGCAGCTAGCTACTCTCATGCAGCTGCTCACTTTGTGATAGGTAACAGGAAATCAACCACATCGCACCAATTATTCGCACCGTGCAATAGCTCCTCATTAATGTGGGAGCCCAATTTATGACTACATGCATTACTCATAACATCCTCCAAACCTCCACACCCTCCCTGGTTGGAAAACTGAAAGTCTCTGGAGCTAAACGAGGATAAAGAAATTCTGCTTGAACTTCTGACATTCCGACAAGAATGCTGCATGAAACAGGCATTCTCTGGTAGTACAACAAGGCTTTGGAACTTCCTCCCACCAGCCTTAGCACAACCTTTTATCTACTCATGAGGCAGTTTCTTTAAAGGGGGATCCTTGTTTGCATCTCATATGTAGACTCGATCTGTCTTTCCTCTTGTAGAATGTTTGTTCTTGCTGCTATCTTGGTTACTCGTTGCTGATATACTATGATGGTTAGCTAGCTAATTCTAATCAAGTACTGGTATGAATTGTTTGTTCCTTGATTTCTTGGTGTTAATAGGTTGTTCTATGATGTTTGTTAACCATTTCTGCTCTCTTGTTAAATGCAATTACAGAAGCCCTCAATGTCATTGCACCTCTGTCAAAGGTCAAGTTTTAGCCTAAGGTATCACCCTGGTTTAATTAATCAGTAAAAGCTGAAAAACTATCCAATAGGAAAGCGGAATGCAAATGAACAAAAAACAAAAGGATTTAACGATAGACAAGCATACAAACTTATCCATTGAGGTTATTTAGACAACATTAAGTTAGTCAAAAAGTTGTATTTCATTAACAGAATTGACAAAGCTGCTAACTCTAATAAGAAGTTTTATAAAATTCTAAAGGAATTCACTAGTCCTCCCCCCTGTCAGCTCAGCAACCCTTATTCATAAGCATGACTAGACACGTTGTCCACCTTCTTCGGGGTAAAGATCAATACCATCCATAGCACCTTTCCTCATCGCAACATTAAAAACATTTGTAGCGAATCTGATACCAATCCTGAATTTACCACTCCTCTTTTAGAAGAGTTTCCTGAACTCACCCAAGATCAAGTCAGAACTTCACTTTCTAAGATTAAGTCGGGTTCTCCAGAAGACCCGATCTCACCCCACTTTCTGTCTACCATTGCCTCCTTGCTCCTCAGGAACCTTACTGACCTACTTAACATGTCCTTAAACAAAGCAATAGTTCCTATTAAATGGAAAGCAGCCAGGGTCAAACCCATTTTGAAGAAACCTTCTATAGATCCTAAGGAGACCAGTAATTATCTCCCTATTTCTCTTCATCCCTATGTTGGAAAGGTACTTGAGTCCCTGGTTAACAAACAGCTCACAACTCATTTAGAAAGCCACAAACTATTGGACCCTTCTCAATCTGGGTTTAGGGATGCCCATAGTACTGAAAACCTCACTGCTGGGGGTTGTCCACAACATAAGACTTGCCCAGGACAACGGGCAGTCAGCCATGCTTGTCCTGATGTACCTTTTGGGTGCCTTCAACACCATCTCTCACAGCATTTTAGAACAACGGCTGTGGGAGATGAGAGTCAGGGGAACAGCCCTAGATTGGCGTAGAAACTATCTGAAAGATCATACCTCCACCGTACAATTGGGTACCCTGGTTTCCCATAGTCGGTTGGTAGACATGGGAGTCCCTCAGGGGTCCATCTTAAGCCCCGTGCTCTTCAATCTCTATTTGGCACCTTTGACCAAAGTGATCAGGTCCCATGGGTTCGACATGGTGTCGTACGCTGACGATATCCAGCTACTGGTCACCCTTGGTCCTAATCCAACCAACACTAGACTCCGATTTAAAAATGGTATGACCCACATTAATAACTGAATGCAAACCAACCAGCTCCAACTTAATGGAAGCAAGACCGAGGTCATCCTATTTGGGAAGGCACATGAATTTTGGTTGAATGACTGGATGGCCCCAGAGCCTTGGGCCCTGTCCATCTCCTAAACCTATGATGCAGAATCATGGAGTAAAGATTAATAATCAGCTATCCATGACAGATCATATACTCTGATGTCCTTCGGGATCTTGTTTGCGCTATATAAAACGTTATAAATAAAAATAAAATATAAACCATTTAATGAGTTCATGCTATGGATTAATGTGTAGCTTATGTAAGAACTTTCAATGGATTCCAATAGTATCAAGTTAACCGCTTGTCCAGGGTCTAATCATACGTTGGCTTGACTACGGAAATGCCCTGTTGGCTTCCATGAATGAAGAGCTTTATTCCAGACTTCATGTCCTGCAGAATACTGCTGCCAGGCTGGTGCTAAACCTTCCATGAAGCTCTCCGTCTGCACCTAGACTGAATGCTCTTCACTGGCTTCCCATCAGGAAATGAATCAGTTTTAAGGTTATCAGCCTGGTACATAAGATCATGTATGAAAACGGGCCAAGTTACCTTGACAAAAAACTTAATTGGTACTTACCCAACAGGATGCTCACTTCCCTTAGGATTTGTACCTCCATGTATGGCGGTAGATCCTTTTCTCATGTGGCTCCTACTTTTTGGAAATAACTCCCATTACAGCTTTGCACGGTCATGGACCATAAGCAGTTCCGTAGGAGACTAAAAACATGGTCCCTTTTTGTCAGTCGGTCTCTTGCCTTTACTGGAGTTCGCTAGCACTCTGAGACCCCCGGGTGAAATGTGTGCTTAAATCCCTTTGACATTTGACATCTCCTACTACAGTGAAGTGCTCTCTCAGAAGACAGATGAAGATGTCTGTGTCCATCAGTAAATTGGCAGCTAAGGGCTGTGTGTGGCGAGGTGGAAGTGGTAGGGATGGAGATATATATGTTTGACATTATATGTGCATTTCCTGCTTCATTGTCCCTATGCATGGTGTACAGATGTATTCTATATCACACTCTGAGCTTTCTATCCCTGGTTTGAGGTAGCCCACTATTGACATAGTGTAGGTGCTCTGGAAATGATTGTAATGATGGCTAATAATTGCATTACAATGTCCTCTCCACAATGGTACATATCTTTTACTTAATGTGGACATTCTTGATATAACCAGGGCTTTAAGTGGGCCAGGTCTCACAGGTGCTGAGCACTGGCAGTTTTTTGAAGGAGGCTCGAAATTGGTCTCTATCTGGCTCTGGTTTGTGCCCTGGCGCAGGCAGTCCATTTTTCTTTGGACTAAATGACAGCAGGCACATCGATGTGCGCGTGCTCACACTGCTCACTTCTCACTAGTGGAGTACTTAGGGCATGATGTCATGCCAGATGAGTATTGTAGGGGAAGGGAAATCCTTTAAAGAGAGTCATTTTCTCTTTGGATTTCCCTTCTCTTTTTAAAACTCAGGAGCAGCAACATTGTCATGGTGTCACCAAGGCTTTAAGTGGAAGCTTTTTCAATATTATATACAAGCCATAGTTGATGCAACTAACAACCATTGACAAAGCCAATAGTCCTGACTTGTTGTATGTATGATGTTACTTGTTGTATCATATATCTTGATGCAATGACAGAAACAGCAAAATACAAGTCGGGCGGCACACTATGCTAAGCACAGATTTTTAGCATATGTGTTTTTAAGCCACACCCTTAATTACATTGGCCACGCCCCTTTTGAAGCCCTCCCCAGTTTTTTCATCCCACTTAAGGCTCTGGATATAACTATAACTATTCCTGTGGCAGTGGTGGTGAAAACTTTGTCATGTGACAAACAGCCATGGAATTTATTGATGATGATGATCAATAGGTATAAAACAACAACTCCTGTCGATGTATGACAGCAGTATATTTGAATACTTGGTGAAAATGACAAGCCGATATTTAGGGATCAAATGTATATTTTAAGTCTTGTACTTCAGAGATCAGTCATATTAAATTAGAGAGGTTTATTGCTGATTATGGTTACTGTGATGTAACATATGGCTATTATTTTATGACTTGTGGGAAGTCATTTCTTTTATCTATAGTGGTAAAGTACTTTATGATATACGTACTGGTGTATGAGGCCTGGGCATGTACAATTGGTATACCTTGTTTCATCTTGTATGCTCTGTCTAATTTACCAATGACATTGCAGAATGAGCCTGTTTTTTTGTGTTTTTTTTTAGCTCTGGTGTCTTTGGCCTGTGATTGTATTACCTTTAATTGAGTTTCAAAATATTACTAACTGGCTACCATGTTTGCAATATGCCATTTGGTCCTGTTTTTTCATAATATTTTTTTGGCCAACACCACAAAAACTCCAGTAGTGAGTCAATCTCACTGACCTTGCTTGCTTTCTCAATTATATACAAGATAGGCATTTACGGCCCATCACTTTCACCAGCCACCACTGGGCCTACCTCCATCACAGTGGGCTTCATGTTGACATTACAGTGTCAGATCTTGCTGGAGAGTCAAGACGAGCTTGACATGTGTGCTGTTTTTTTAATATGAGATTTGGGGGTCACTTCAAAGGAGGGAAACAGAATGCCAAAATAATTTGCGTGTATCCACTGTTTGGTTGCCGAAAGCTCAGGTTTGTTCTACCAGACTAGCTATGTTCATTCAGCTTCTGTCTCTGAGTTTGTTGGAGGGTACAGGAACTATCTAAAACTTAATTTCAGTGTTAGCTATGGGAGGGAACAAGGATTACCATAGTACACTCCCCGCACACACACTCAGCACTCAAAGCCCTAGTTTAGTGTTGCCAAAGACTTTTGCCATCTTGAAAATGCCCACAGTGGGTAGGACCTTTACCCCACTGGTTAGGGTAACCCTAGAGGGCAATCCCACCCACTCCTTGTGCCAGGCATAAATATAGCACCACCAGGCACCCACTTCAGAACACTCCTGGACCTGTGCAAGATCAGAAGAGGACTGTCTGAGACCTGAGAAGAGCCTAGAAGACTGGACCGGCTCTCCCTCTTGTACTAAGGACAAAGAAGTGAACTCCAAGGGTCATAAGAGTGAACTCCTGTTTAAGGTACAGGGACCAGTGGCAAATTGCCTGGACTCTCCTGTGGCGATTGCCTGCCACCCTGTAAATTTCCAAGTGCCTCCCATGAGGTCCTGTTAGAAGTGTACTCCTGAGGTGGATTGGGACTTAAAGAACTAAAGTAGTGGAGGGCATGGCCAAGATGGTGGCAGGAGCAGTTGCATTAAAGTAAGCTCTGTCCCGTGCCAATTTGATGCTGGCCCAACTGAGTTGTTCTTTCCCCCATTTTGGTTGCAATCAGGGAAGAGCAATCAACACAGAACATCCCCAACAGCTGAGGAGGTGCAAAAGATGTATGCACTGGGCAGGGCATTCGCACGGTGGTGGACATGCATCTAACCACACCAAGCACATCTGTGAACCTGGGTCCGATCGAGGACTTGGAAGGAGGCTGCAGATCATTCGACCCCAAGGGAGCGGCACTTATAATGCTGCATTGAAAGCCTTGACACCCCCCTCTTGGCCCCTGACTTCAGTTACAGGGTCTGAGGGTGCCTTCAAACGTATACTCTACTTCCATGTACTACTGGAGGGCATGTCACTGTGACCTGAGGAGGCCTAGGCCAGGCCGGAACGCAGGAGCAAATAATTGCACTCTCAGATGGCTTAACTCTGGGCTCATTGAGGCGTTAGGATGTGGTAGGCTCACAGGCCTGTGGCTGCACCCTCCGGATCATTTTGGAGTTGTGAGTGAGTCCCTGTTGCTGCTTGCATGAGAGGGTATCTGGTTACGCCCGACAGTGGCACTGGCGAGTTCCCCATTGAGGTGACCATGGGTGACTTTTTCATCTGGACCTAGGGAGAAGTGAATAGGTATGAGCCCTGATTAGTATACCAAACACCATTGAACTGCGGGGAATTACATTGTTGGAGGGTCTTTTTCTGAGGTGTGCTGGCTACAAAGAGGTTCATTGATAATGCGGCCGGACTGAACAGTGCATGATGGCTACCGACTGGGGCTGTGTTGGTGTGATTGAGAAGCGAGGACAGAGTGGATCGGCACCTGTCACCTGGAAGTCGTTAGGCACATCATAATGGTTCAACAGAAGAGCTCAAAAACTGCTGAGGCCCTTCAGGCCCCCGTCCAATGAGGTACATTCTTCGCAGACTCGGGCGGCTCTCAGCGCCGGGCATGTGATGCTCAACACTAACACAGAACTCCTTACTGTGGTGTAAAGTCTGAAGACCACATTGAGACCAAAGTTTGTCATGCTGATTGTTGACATAGGAAATGAGCGGGATGAGCACAGTAAAGGCAAAGGGCGTCGCACAAGAAGCAACTATATCAGAACTGCGCCCTGGGGTGTTGACAACACACACCCAGGTTCTGGCACTCCAACAGGAAGACAGGCAATAATGTGGCGGGGCCAGTCACGCCGCAATAGCATCCACGTAGTGGAATTGCCAGAGAAGGTGGAGGGGCCAAGTATGTCCCTTTACTTGGAATAATGGCTAGCACGACAGTGTTGGGGGAGAAAAAGTCAGCCTTCTTCTCCGTGGAGAGAGCTCATCAAGTGCCGGACAGAACCCCCCTACCTAAAGCCCCGCACCCACTAGTAACAAGACTTTTCAATTTTCATGACTGTGACACAATTCTGCAGAATTGCCCATACAGGCAGGTGGAAAACCAGGCAGTCACAATCTTCCCGGATTACACAACAGATGTCAAGAAATGCAGAGCCCCATACTACTCCGTGAAGAAAAGGCTTAGACAAATGGATCTTAAATGCCCTGATGTTCCTGGCCAAGTTTAAAGTCTTTGAATGAGACAGGGCTTTTATCTTCCAATTGGCACAGGAGGAATGGGAGTGGCTGGAGTCCAGAGGGGAACACGCCCGTGGAACAGATGGAGACTGATGGGGAATGGAAGACAGTAAGGAACAGGAGTATGACAGCTCATAGGTCACAGGCCTGCCTAGCCAGGGAAACGGTGGCTCAAGAACAGACGCAGGCGGTGGCAGAGTTGGAGAGGACTGGCTCCTCAGGCGCCAGATCTGGTGGCTGGGACAGAGATGGGACACCTTCGCTGTGTGGCTCCCTCCTTGATGAGATGCCTCTGGTCTTACTGGGAAGACCCCTGATCACTCCAATGACAGCCACACTTCTATGAACCTTGCTGCAATCTTTATACTAAGGCTCGGGAGTAAAGGGCACTGTTGGTTCTAAAGATTTGTATGACACTGATGGGGGTGTTCGAATGGGTTGAAGAGGTGGGAAAGAAAACATACTTATTATGGTGCTGGGCCACTCATTGACCGCTCTGAATGTTGGTAATGGTTGCCATGCATTACCCCAAATAATTCATGGGACTGTGAAGAACCGGATTAAACCCACTTACTGGGTCTCGGCAATGGGGGAACCGCCCAAGTCTTCCATACCTTCCATACTTAGTAAAAGGAGACACAGGAGCCTTCGTCTGCAGGAGGAACCCAGATTTCTTCAATAGCCCGGGCTATGGAATAGAGTCCCAAGCTAGTCAGAGACAAGACAGAGGAGGCTGCTGCTTCACTCTGCAGCTTACAAGCCTTTTATACCTTTTCATCCCAGTCTGTTGGCTGTTAGTTCATTGTTTAATCAGGGCAGTGTTTACAGTTGATAACCAGATCCAGACAATGTTTGTAGATGGTGACCGTTGTTCAGATAACCTGATCACGTTGTCAAGGATGTTTACCAGGCTGGGAGCAGGAGATGGAAAATAAATCATCTACTCAGGGTGTGAGTGTCTCGTGGCTTTCTGGTAAACTGCAGAGAACAGGGGGGGTTGGGTGTGTGACAGTTCCTGGGCAGAAATGCAGGCTGCAAGATGGCTGTTGTCGTGTTAGTTAGATTTTCCTCAGGCATCAGCAGAAACGAGCAGGTGGGTCTTGTGTAAGTGTTTGACACGAGATAGGAATGAAAATGCAATGGCGTCCCTGTACAAATTATGCCGATCAGACAAACACTTTTCCTCAGACCCTCCTTTTGCCATTGAGTGGCAAATACTTTAAGAAATGTCAATGTTCATAAGGCCATCGGTTTCTTGTTGGAGCATCATCATCATATTGGTGTTGTGAATGTTAGAGGGTGGAGGCTTGATGGTCTGGACACACATTGTACAGAGCACTGGCAGACACTGAAAGCACAAACCAGGACAGTTACTCCCAAGGAAAGAAGATGAGGATCCTCCACCCCCACTGGGAAAGGAGGCCCCAGATCCAGCCTGTGAGGAACGAGTTGCCTTCATCCAGATAAATTTCAGAAGAAAGGCGATGCAGACGTTGGATGGCATCGTACACTGTAGGTGCGTTGTCTGGGAAGTGTTCATGATCAGCTGGTGATGATGCAACATTTAGATGAAGGTGTTATTGAAGAATTCTGTACGGCGGGGTAATTCGTGGGCTGGTAGCGTGTTCTGCAGGAGTCGAGGTAGGAGTTGGTGAGGTAACAGGATGGTAGATTAGTAACAGCCAACCATGGATAGACAGGATGAGGGAGAGAAACAGCGTCACCACGGCGGCCAGGAAACATTTACTATGTCGGAGACTGACATCTTGTTTCTGGATTCGGGTGTTTTGGGCGGCTGCCATTGTGCTAAGCCAGGGACCTCTAGTGGCTGTCTGTGATTGGTGGTTGCTTCACTGGGCGCAGGTGCCAAGGAGCCCTATGGCGTACCTTACTCTGACACACCAGCACTACTCTCAGCCGGGAAGATCACAGCCCTACAGCCTATAGGCACTTGGCGAAGTCATGGGCAAGCCTTCCCTCGGGGGTGCAAGTTATATCGGTCGGAAATAGGGACAGTATGGTGGGAAACAATTGTTCTTGGTGTTGAGCAGAGTTAAGGGAGGGTTCCACCCTTACTTTCAGTATGCTGTCAATCTCTGCTTCCGTAGATGTAGAATGCAGTCTGGCATCGCTAAATGGGACAAACGTCGGGACTGTTTCTGTTTCTGAGTCTCCTTGTCCTTCCCTCACCTACCGATCATAGGGGAGCGGCAGAGGCACACACCTGTAGTGTGATGAATGCACCCAACTTTTCCGACCTTCTACTTTCACGGCGGTGCGGGTGGCTAGTAACACCTGACGGGGTTGTGTCCAGCGGGGCTCGAGGCTCTTAGTCCGTTGAAAATTCCAGATCACGACCTAGTCACCAGGTTGGATAATGTGTCCTGGGCCCTCGCTTTTGTCAGGTATGGCCTCATGCACCTGGTGATAAAGAGTACGAAAGGTGTTAGTTAGACTGTACAGATAATCAGTTAATACAGGGTATTCAACATCAGACAGTTTCTTAGGCCGCGGGACACCCCATACATTGGCAGGCCTCCCGAACACATGGGGGATAACCCTATCCTGGCGTGGGCCATTGTTCTTGTAGACAGTAGGGCCAGGGGCAGAGCATCAACCCAAGTGACACCCCTCTCGGCTACTATTTTGGCCATTTTAGTTTTTAGGATGCCATTGCACACCTCCACTAGACCTGCTGACTGGGGGTGGTTAGCTGCATGAAATGTTTGTTTTATACCCAATGCTGTACAGACATATTCCATAATTTGGGCCGTAAAGGGTGTCCCATTGTCACTCCAGACCAAGCGGGGCAAACCGAATCGTGGGAGGTACTCTTTTAATAGTACTTTGGCGGTAGTGATAGCGGTGCAGTCTTTGATGGGGTAGGCTGAAGGTACAGACCACCACTAGGACATATTTCAAATTGTTACATCGGTCCATCTGGATGTAATCCATTTGGAGGACTTCAAAAGGGAAGGTAGGAGGAGAGAATCCTCCCTTAGGAGTAACTGTGCCTTTTCCTGCGTTATACATTAGGCAAATCATGCATGTTTTAACCAGTTTGTCAGCATATGCTGGGATCTTAGAGTTGTACCATGTAGGTTCCAACAGTTTTCATATCCCTTTTGCACTGATGTTAGCAGGACCATGGGCCATTTTAACTACTGGTGGCACGTGACTGTCAGGTAACATCCATTGTCTTTCCATAGTCGTACGGACCCAACAACCATCAATTCCCTCCTTTACTAATTGCTCCTTCCACACCCTTAGTTCCTCAGGAGTAGTATGGGACTGAATATCAATCACACTCTTTATTGTGTTTTCAACCATGCCCTCGTCTGCCACCCACCTAGCGGGACCTCCTACATACATTCCTTCCCTTTTTCTAAGAGCTGTTTGTCTGGCCGTCTGGTCAGCCAGGGCATTGCCTTTCCCAACATCATCTGTCACTTTCTTATGGGCCTTACATTTTATTATGGCCACCTTTCTGGGGAGTGTCAGGAAATCTGACAGTCGGTGAATTAGGGGGCCATGTTGAATTTTGGTCCCAAGGGAAGTAAGGAAATTCCTTTCTTTCCACAACTTTCCAAAGTTGTGGGCCACCCCGAAGGAATATTGGCTGTCAGTATAAATATTTACAGTCGGTAAACAACCTTTACAACGCAACCTTTACATCACAGAGCCTTTACAACGCAACCATTACAACTCAAACTATTACAACGCATTGCTCTGGGGGGCGCTCTAGGATAGGGAATAGGTCAATTTACTATCCAATAACCTTCCCTAGTGTCCACGGGGACTGGAGTTGGAATAGTAAATTAAACTATTCACTATCCAGCACCCCAAAGCACTATGCGTTGTAATGGACTGCGTTGTAATACTTGCGTTGTAAAGGCATGCGATGTAAAAGCATGCGTTGTAATGTCATACATCCTTTACCTTCATCCCTTTGCTTAACTAACAAGCTCTAGTGAGGGCCAATAATTCTGCTGCTTGAGCAGAGCACTGCGGAATCTGAGCTGTTTCTATTACTTGCCCTAATGTCGTAACAGCGTAGGCAGCTGAGGTGTTACCATCTGGCCCTCTGAAACATGATCCGTCTACATACAGTGTACCTTCTGGTTCTGCTATCGGGGTGTCCTGTAAGTCAACCCGCCCCTTCGTCTCCTCCTCTGTCCTTAATATGCAGTCATGTGGGTCTAAGCGGGCATCCTGAGTATCGAGTGGGAGTAATGTGGCGGGGTTTAGTACAGTGCATCTTTTCATGTTAATGTGGCTGGCAAAGAGTGTCAGTTCATATCCTGTGAGGCATGCGTTAGTGAGGTACTGTGTCTTGGTGTTTCTACAGAATGGGGGACTATCAGAGTCAGGGGGGAGTTTATGACGATCCCCGCACTCTGACGGACCATGAGGGCAGCCGCAGCAGTCGGCTGTAGGCATCCTGGGAGCCCTTGCAAACAGGATCTAAGGTGGCTAAAAAATAGGCACATGGCCGATGGTGACCTCCAAACATCTGGGTCAATACAGCGCATGCACAGCCGTCTGTCTCATGTACAAAAAGAAAAAATTGTTTGTTATAATCAGAAGTACCGAGGACTGGAGCAGTACACAGAGCCTTTTTTAAATCTTGGAAGGCCTGCGCATGCTCTCTAGTCCAAGGAAAGGAACTGTCTGATATGTCTTTAGTGGTGAGGGCAAAAAGAGGTTTGATCATGGCAGAAAAATTGAAAATCCACTGTCTGCAGTATGAGGTTAGGCCTATGAAGGCTCGCACCTGCTTTTGTGTTCGTAGGGCCGTCGTAGCATTGATAATGGCTACACGATCAGCGGTGAGCTGCCTTCCCTCCTTCGAGAGGATAATGACCTAAATAGGTCACCTTCTCTTGACAAAACTGAAGCTTTTTCAAAGAGACTTTGTGATTATGGAGTGCAAGGTGGCGTAACAAACAGAGAGTAGCTTCTTTACATGCTGGGGCAGATTTTGCAGGAATGAGGAGGACATCTACATATTGTAATAGTGTGGAATTATCAGGGAGTTCCAAGGAATCTAGTTGACTTTTTAGGGCTTGACTATAGATACTGGGGCTCTCGGAGAAACCTTTAGGGGCACGGCTGAATCTAAAGCTCCGCCCACCAAGGGAGAAACCAAAAAAAGGTCTGCTGTCAGAATGTATAGGAATGCTTAAAAAAGCATTCTTCAGGT
The DNA here is from genome assembly GCF_964261635.1 of Lissotriton helveticus. NCBI lineage: Eukaryota > Metazoa > Chordata > Amphibia > Caudata > Salamandridae > Lissotriton > Lissotriton helveticus. The sequence continues at coordinate 1,517,057,699 of NC_136068.1, read as the reverse complement.
CTATGACAGAGAAATGTGATACATCAGAAGGAACCATCGTTAAGAGGGCTGTAATGTCGGGGACAACAGGATATTGGGATATTGTTATTTTGTTAGGGCTCTCAGGTCAATCACAAATCTGTATATTTTAGGGGAGAGAGCATCTCCATTGGTCTTTTTTAAGAATGTGAATAATGGGACTGTTACAGATATTGCCACGTGTCCACTACGCCCTTGTCCATTAATTCAGATATTATTGTTAAAAGGGCTATTTCTCCTTCCGCGGGCAGCCGATACGGGGCAGAAGTGCAACTGGCTAGATGTGTACCACATGAGGGGATATGTTCAGACACCCTACATCAGTGTCCGATGATGCCCAGAGGGAGGAAGGTAAAGACTCCAATTCTGGTGGGAGGGGACCGGACAGGTACATATAGGAAGCTGCGGTGGGAGAAATTGTTAGGGATACACCTTGGGGACTACATGATATGGTCGCATATAGAGCTTTCAGTAAATGCATGCCTAACAAGTTTTCACTGCAACTTGTAGTAAGGACAAAGGGAGCGTTAACATACACTTTTCCTCAACTGTTTCGAATGTTTGCTATGTTTTGCATGGTTTGTGGCCAATTACAGCATGGTTTGGGCCGGCCTTAGGAGGGGAGTTTAGGAGAATTGTTCCATTTGCTCACATGTGCATGAAGTTGAGAAAGGTAACTCACCCACACACCTCACAACGCACAGGGAACAACACCATATAGCCACTACATAACTCCATCTTGCTACAGATAACTTATGTGGAAAGTGACAGGTATAGTTTCATGCATTATGTGCCACAGGGTGTATGCCTACATACGGAGACAAATGGAAAAACAACAGTTGATGGACAGAATGCAGAACAATGTCATACATTCATCCCAGTACAGAGTTCTGGGCCTAAATCCATAGTTTTTTTGCTCACCATGCCATTCCAGTTTGAACCCAACCATATGCAAATCTGTCTTGACACTGTGCCCCATGGGAACAGCCCAGCCCAAACTGCCAAGCCAGGTCCTCCTTGGACTGGAAACAAGCATCCTAGGACCGGTTTCGGGATTTCAGCTCCCATCAGCCAGGATAGCTTGATTCCAGTGGCATGGAGAGCACGGGACTCAACTCTGAGCATACCTGTTCCACTCGGGGTGACAAATGCAAAAACAACAGTTGATGGACAGAATACAGAACAATGTCATACATTCACCCCAGTACAGAGATCTGGCCCACGTCTGGGCATACCCTGCCAACTTAGGGTGAACAAAGTGATACCAAAGCTGGCTGATGAGGGCTGAAAGCCCGAAACCGGTCCCAGGATGCTTGTTTCCGTTCCAGGGAAGACATGGCTTGGCAGTTCGGGCTGGACTGTTCCCATGAGGCCAGGGTCAGACTGATTTGCATATGGCCATGTCTGAACTGGGGTGGCGGAGTGAGCTAAAGAATGATGATGGATTAAACCCAGGTCAGTTGACTGGGAGTGAGTGCTTGCATTGTTCAACACTCCGTCCATCATCCAATTTGGTTTTGTTTTGTTCGCCCTAAGTTGGCAGGGTATGCCCAGACGTGGGTCCCTTGCTCACTTTGCTACTGGATTTAAGCTAGCCTGGCTGATGACGGCTGATTAGCCAGAAACTGGTACCAGGATGCTTGTTTCCGGTCCAGGAAAGATATGGCTTGGCAGTTCAGGCTGGACTGTTCCCATGAGGCACAGGGTCAGATTGATTTGCATACGGCCATGACTGAACTGGGGTGGCGGAGTGAGCTAAAGAATGATGATGGATTAAACCCAGATCAGTTGACTGGGGTGAGTGCTTGCATTGTTTAACACTCCGTCCATCATCCAATTTGGTTTCAACTACGGAGACAGCAGGTATAGTTTGCCTGTCTGCAAGAGACACACCTCACAGAGGCGGAACTTACCAAATTATGTAGGCGGTGGAGGGGCGATGCTTATGGTACGTCCTTTTCGGGTTTTGCTAGGGGGGGTGTTAGTGTGGATTGCCCAGCAGTCCCCTTTATGGTCGCTCACACCAAGATAAACCCAGGAGGCCATTTTGTGGTTGTGGTGTGAACATTAGACAGGCTCCCCTTGATGTTGGTTGTGCTAAGAAAGACAGGACAGGCAGGCTTTTTTGCATCCCTGGCACCTGCGCTGCTAGCGGACCCTCTGAACCCCACAACCCAACTATTTGGTGTGAATACTTTAACGGGGTCATGAACGCCACGATTGATAATGATAACGCAGGCGCGGTTTAACGCCACCTTTGCACATCGGCACACAGCATGCAGGGGGGAATATTTGGAGTTTACAGTACCCAGCAGACAGGGACTACTCTCATTACTTGTCGGTGCACATCCTACACTCAAGACTGGATATGATGTTTCGCTCCCCCACCCTGATTTCACAATGCACATTGAGGACCACGATCTCAGACCATAATCTGTTATTAATATCACTCACATCAGGCGAACGCAGCAAATGCATACTTGGCAAGGATACAAACTTCCATGATTAGTCTCTTGCAGAGGCAAGAACTCAATAGTCTAATGCCTTTGGAAGAAATCAAAGGGGCGATTGCACACATGGCACGTGGTAAGGTACCGGGCACCGATGGTTTTCCACTTGCGTTCTATGCCTATTACCAGCAGTAGCAGCTGCTATCGGGCATCAGTGGTGGGGCAGTGCATTTTAAAAAACAAGGGAGAGAAACAGAAAGTAAAAACCTTACCTTACCAGTGGCCGCCTCTTTTCCGTCCTTCTTGCTGACGCAGTAACAGGAAGCACCCAGGCTTCCAGACTCCTCTAGCCAATCACGGCGCTGATATGCCATGCGCTCAGATGGAGAATGAGAGGCTGGGCATGTTCCTCACCACGTTGTGTATTACAGCCTGGTGTGGAACATGCACAGTGCGCAGGACTGTTTGGCAGGCCCAAGACGTACGGCCAAGCAGTCATGCGCACTTGGGGAGTGCCACCACTCCTCCCCTGCTCTTTTACCAGCCCAGCCTCAACCTGCCCTGCACCTGGAGATCCACTACTGTGCTCCCGGTTGGCATGTCCATGCTAAACGACTTTGGAAGTGTTTCAGGGCTCCATATTAATTGGGAAAAGTCTTGCTTATTCCCCATAACACTGCTATCAGACGTTCAGAGAGAGGCACTACCAGACATGGGACTAACCTGGCAGTTTGACACCTTGAAGTACTTAGGGGTCTAAGTATATCATGAAGAGGCTGTACTGCTTGAAGGGAACCTGTGTAAGGCATTGACATCTGTGCACTTAGCGCTTCCCTTCTGGACCAGCTTACTGCTGTCACCAATTGGTAGGATTACTGTGTCTAAAATGCTGGTGTTACATAGACTGCTATATTACTTCGCAGTTATCCTGATAATCCTGAAGAAGTCCTTCTTTAGGCACCTGCAGAGTTTACTGACACATCAAATATGGGGCAGTCGTATGCACCAAGGGGCTATCCGTAATATGTAAAAGCTACTAGATGATGACGATTTAGGTGCCCCATGCTAAGAGCTGTACGACACGGCTGCACAGCTGCAGTGACCAATGAGGTGACTGACCAAGGCACCACGGCTGGAACATCGAACTGTGTGGGCGACCCCTTCATCATAGGCTTGTAGATGTCACAGGTCCCGAGAGGACAGATTACATATTACTGCAGGTGGCTATGGACGTATGGCAGCTCTATGACTGCGGCAACGTGCGGTCTGCACCCTTTGCCCCCAACCTCTAATTATGGGTAATACCAGAATATGCAGGTTTGTGAATGATACAGAGATTGCTTGTTGCTTTGAAGGATCCAAAATTAATTCTAGCGGGCTATACTTACAATAGCCCATATACATTTATCAGTTATAATAATTCAGTCGGCAATGGAGAAGGTTCAATCGTTTATTCAGAAAATACAAGCCCTGGCAGGGGAGCCTCGGTCTGCACGACCCTCGGAGGTGCGCAGAGGAGACTGACTACATATTAAAAAAACAAAGCATATATACGTTTCATGTATTCAAGATGACACCCTACAAGGAAAGATACAACTTGTCCACATGCCAAGAGGAATACCCATATAAGGCACAATTGATTGCTAGTAGCCTAGGCCTAAGCGATTCCGGGGGCAGGTCAGTAAGGTGCCTCCCTGTCTATCTGTAGCCCGGGGAGTACAGGAACGGGCTCTGCTAGAATGTGCGCATCCCACAAGAAAGGCATATGTGACCTTGGGTTTCCTTGAGCTACCAGCTTAACAACTATAGTAAGCGGCCTGACTGTCGTCATAGTTTCGAGCAGCAGAGGTGATCACGTGATTTCAGGGAACAACACGAACACATAGGGAAACGAAACAAAATGGTTCTGATTATATCAATAGGCAAAAGTGAATCTACGGTCATTAAAAGGTTCATAATGTATTCTAACTATACGATTTTATAATTACATGGTTACATTGGATATATTAGGCCAATAATGCATGGTATCGAAAACTCGATCCCAACAGACGGCCCTTTTGGCCTACTATAGCCAATACAAATCATTCTACAAAAATTCCTTCATCGATCTGCATGAGGTCTGATACTTCCTTCTGGATCATCTGCTTCTAGACTTTTACTTGTCGAGAAAAATTCAAAGCAGACGTCATTCTATTTGCGCAAAATGAACAACAAGCCGGGCCACACTGAAGACACAAGCAACACGTCAATATCACTCCAAAAGCTCCGGCCAGCACTATGAATATCTTCCAACCCCAGGTGGCTAAAAGACCCCAGAACCAGCTACTAAGGGACCAGGTACCGTTATCCACATGAGCTTCACTGGCTAATCAATGTAGTTTCTGTATAGCTAAATGGATGGTAGGGGCCGAATCCGGAATAAACACGCAGCAAGAGCTGCCGATCACACGACAGGCTCCTCCCCTATCTGCGAGGATGACGTCAAGAACCATTCGGTTCTGGAGCGAAACAAGCCTCGTCGCTGCAAGCTCTACAGTTATATTAGTTAAAATCCCAGTAGTGGTCTAGACCACGTTTGAAACTATTCGGGACAGGCGTTGTATGCTGCGGCTATTGAATATAGGTCCCCAAAAATGGATCAGGCCTTTACCAAAATCTTCGAATTGCTGTAGGGAGGTATCTGTTTGGTCAGTACTGTCAGGGTCATAGCTTCTAACATTTCGACTAACCACTGCTTCTTTCTGGACTAACTGATGAGTTCGGTGATAGTCGGGCGGAGCATGTACACAGGAGGTTAGAGAAATGAGAGATAACTACTTCCGGCCCATCCCCGTGGAAGCCATGTGTATGCATTCTCACCACAGACAAAATATACATTGGGTGGAGTGATCATAGGTGGAGTACTATATATCTGTAAAGTGTATGTATAATTACATCTGCTCTTCCCTACCTTAACATGACCTCGTCCCTGTATGCAAAAGGGAGAGGTTGTATTAATGATGGGAATCGGCAAGGCCTTGTCATTCGTAACATTTCTTTCCTTAAAATGCTGGAAATACATAGTGTCATTAAAGAGTTCAAAATCCTGCATTTCCTCCTTTAGCCATGTAACATTCTTATAATCTGTATACAAGTTCATGCAAGCATTAGGGTCTAAAGAACCCTCTCCCCCATTTCCTGCTGCATCAAATCCTTGATGTTTTTCTATATATTTCAGAATGGCTTCATAATGCTTTTCAGTATAAATTTTCGGTTCGGCTACATAATGTGAATACATTAAAGATAACAACTGGAACCAAGCTTCACAACTAGCTAAATATGACATTGGTAAGGAGATAAACAGCTCATGCTGGTGCATGACTGAAGGAAGTAACCCACATACCCAACAGTTGGTCTTATTCGTGGTGCTGTGTGTCTGATGCAACATTTCAATAAAAGCATTTTTCATATAAGTTTCTCTATGTCTGGCTTTGTGAGGAGGCAAAGAATAGAAGAGATGCTCTTCCGGGCAACAGTGGTTCCTAACAACTTCTGTGCTGGGTGCTGAAATTCCAAATACAAAAATACACACATCATAATTATAGTAATGATAACAATGAAAGCAACTAATGCCACCTTCACTCTGGTGGACCATCCGGAAAATAAATGCATATTATCCACATATCGACGAGGGGCCAGTGGCCTTTCATCCTCCATCGCAAATCGATCAAAGGGAAACATACTCTCTATAAGTCCAGATGTAACTCGGTCCCTCTCTATAAGTCCAAAAACTATCTAGTATCTACAAAGCACGCACGCCACCAAAGGGGATCTTCTCCCTGTGTCCATTCTAGAGCCTCACAGGCAGACTCTCATCATCCATTAAATGAAAAGAAAATGATCTCCTTCGTCTGGGAAAATAACCGCGGCCCACAACTCAGTCTTTCTTTCTGAACAGAGCTACTTAACACAATGTTCCAGGCTCTCAACGAGTTCAGTCCAGTGTCTCGCTCAGTACCCCAGTATAACTATCTGATATTTTTCAAATTAAGTCTTTCCCTATCTTCTTCCATGGAGAACTGGGGTACCGCTCTGTTTTCGGGGCCGCAGGTCGTAATTACAACGACCAGGTTGCTCCTGGTCAGAAAACAACTCAGGTGCAGGGACATCAGATGCATTTGATCCCTGGGATGTATCAGAAACAACAACCTCCGCCGTTTGAGCCGCCGCCCTGTCACCTGAGGGCAACGCTTCACTTGGTTGCCCCTCCTCTCGAGCTTCAGAAAAAGGCACAAAGCTCTGTGGCGGCTCTCCTTCCTGGCTAGGAATCCCTTCACGGTTTTGCAAATCAAAAGGTAAGGGAAGCGGAAGGCGCTTCAAATGGGACGCATGAATCCAATGCTTGCGCCCATGCACCTTCACCGTCGACCTCGTAGCCAGTATGATCTGGTAGGGATCAGACCATTTTGGTTCCAGACTCGATTTCCGTTGATAGTTCCTCACCAGGACCCACTGGCCGGGTTCCAACCGATGTCCTGGGCCCTCTGGTAGCGGCCGCAATGTCTCAGATACCTGTTGGTGAACAGAACGCAGATCTTTAGTCAATGCATACAAGTAGTCTGTCATCAAAGGATAGTCAATATCTCTAAACGATCTGGGCCGAGGAACTCCCCATACATTAGCGGGGCGGCCAAAAACCACCTCATAGGGGGATAAACCCGTTCGTGTGTGTGGGGTGGTTCTCAAAGACAGTAAAGCCAAAGGGAGGGCATCGGGCCACTTTAATCCTGTACTAGCACAAATCTTGGCCATCTTGAATTTCAGTATAGGATGTCTAGCTGCGTGAAACTTTTGCCTAATTTGTAGTCCATCACAAACACTCTGAACCAGGGAAGCATTGAAGTGTGAACCATTATCAGACCAGATAATTCGGGGCAAACAAAAGCGGGGAAAATATTCTTTAATCAGAGCTTTAGCAGTAGCAACTGCAGTGGCTTCCTTAGTGGGATAGGCGTCAACCCATTTACTGAACGCACAAACCACCACTAGCACATATTTCAAATTATTCACTCTCTCCATCTGTATGTAATCAATCTGAAGAACTTCAAAAGGCAAAGATGGTGGTGCACAATTTCCACTCAGGACCGCCTCTCTGCCCCTCGAATTGTAACGCAAGCATACTGGGCAATATTTAACCACATGTACGGCTATTTTGGAAATATTTGGGTTATTCCAAACTGGGTCCAACACTGCACAAATACCTTTTGCTCCTATGTGTGCTGGACCATGGGCCATGGTCACTACAGCATATACCAATGCATTAGGAAGTAACCACCGTTGTTTCTCAGTTCAATCTACCCAACATTCATTTTTGTCCAATTGTCCCACTTCTTGTTCCCATTTCTGTGTCTCATCTACGGTAGCTTCCTTCTGTAATTCTTTTACACTCTCAATGGTATTATCAAACACAGATGTTTCTGCCACCCACCGGGCTGAGGCACTAGGGAACATGGGAGTCATCTTAGTTTGTGCTGTTTCTTTAGCTACTGAGTCAGCATATGCATTTCCCTTTCCTGTAGAATCAATGATTTTCTGATGAGCGCTGCATTTGATAATGGCCACTTTATCTGGTAATGTCAAGGCATGCAATAAATGGTCGATTAAAGGACCGTGTTGAATTTTCTGACCATGTGTGGTAAAGAAACCCCTCTCCCTCCACAGCCTTCCAAAGCTATGGGCGACGCCAAAGGCGTACTGGCTGTCTGTGTAAATATTTACTTTTAGACCTTTACTAATCTCACAGTCTCGTAACAGGGCTATTAGTTCAGCTGCCTGGGCCGAGTGATGTGAAATCCTAACGGTTTCCACCACTGTCTTCAGGGTTGTAATGGCATTTGCAGCTGTGGCCGTACCATCTGGTAATTTAAAACAAAAACCATCCACATATAATTCTCCTTGGGGTTCTGGTAAGGGGGTGTCAGTAAGGTCTACACGACCTTTTGTTTCTTCTTCAGTTCTGAATATACAATCATGGGCGTCATTTGTCTCAGCACCGGAAGGAAGGGGCAATAACGTGGCTGGATTCAATGTAGCACATCTTTTGATCGTAATATGTGGTGCAAACAATGTTAATTCATATCTTGTCAAACGAGCACTCGTAAGGTGCTGGGTCTTAGTTCTATTTAACAGAATATCTACTGCATGTGGTACCAAGACTGTGAGTTCCGTATTCAAAACGATACCCTCCGATTTCCGGATGGCCACTGCTACTGCCGCAGTGGCCCTCAGACAACTGGGGAGGGCTTGGGCAACCATGTCCAACACTGATGAGTAGAAAGCACAGGGTCTCTGCTTTCCTCCAAAATCCTGTGTTAATACTGAAAGGGAACAACCGTCCACCTCGTGCACATAACGTGAAAAAGGCTTCCGGTAGTCCAGAGTACCCAAGACAGGTGCAGAACACAAAGCAGATTTCAAAGAGTCAAAGGCTTCTTGGCATTCATCCGTCCAGGGTAGGGGTTCATGCACATCTTTGGTAGTCAAATATAACAAGGGTTTAGAGAGAAGTGAATAGTTAGGAATCCATTGGCGACGGTAAGAGGTTATGCCAAGAAAAGCACGGACATCACGTTGAGTACGAGGTACAGACATGTTAGTAATTACAGATAGTCGTTCTGGTGTTAGTCGTCTCCCCGCTTTCGACAGTAAGTGGCCATGGTAGGTTACTTCCTGTCGACAATATTGAAATTTAGAGAGGGAGACTTTATTCCCTTTATTAGCCAAATGATGTAACAATTTCACCGTTGCTTCTTTGCAACGGTCCTCTGTATCAGAGGCCACCAAAATGTCATCCACATATTGGATGATTGTGTTACCTGTGGGCAAAGTTAATTCATCCAGGACTGCCTTTAAAGCCTAGCTATAAATGCTGGGACTTTCTGAGTAGCCTTGGGGTGCACGCGTAAATCTGAAGCTTCGGCCTCCTAATGAGAATCCGAAGATATGTCTGCTATCAGGGTGGATTGGAATACTAAAGAAGGAGTTCTTTAAATCTATCACAGAAAAATATTGGGCCGTAGGGGGAATCATTGTCAGAATGGTTGTTATGTCTGGCACCACCGGGTATTCAGGGACTACTATCTTATTGACCGCTCGAAGGTCAATCACAAAACGATAGGCTGTTTTATAATCAGGGGCACCATCAATTGGGGTCCTTTTCAGAATCGGCAAAATGGCACTATTACAAACATTAGCAGCTGTTTCTTCCACCACTCCCTTGTCAATGAGGTCACGAATGATATGCAACAAGGCCTGTTCACCTTCTGGCGAAATCTTATACTGGGGAATGCGTGGCATCTGTGCATTCGATTTCAGGGTTATTGACACAGGAGCTATTCTTAACAAACTGACATCAGTGTCCCCTGTTGCCCACAGTGTCCGAGGAATGGTGAAGAATTCAGGGGGCAAAGTCTCATTTTTAGCAAAGTATTGGGCCTCTTGCACAGATGGTTTCTGCATTGTCAGAAAAACACCATCAGGGGAACAATAAATGCGGGCATGTAATCTCTTTAAAATGTCTAACCCCAAGAGGTTTTCAACACAATTAGAAGTCAGAAGGAAGGGGGTGTGCATGGAAATAGGACCTATCGTAAAAGGCAGAGGTTTAGAAACGGGGCTCACTACCGGTATTCCAGAGAATCCCACTGATACATTATTTTGGTCAGACAGAGCTGCCCCTGGGACCAGTGTACGAGCAACTGAACTACTCATCGCACCAGTATCCACTAAAAACTTTACAGATGTACCCAACAGTTCTCCTTGCACATAAGGTCCCTCTTGGTCAACTGGTACTGTAATATGGCCCCCGCTCTGTCCATGGCTGTCTCATGCATAATCCCGTTCATCGTATCGATCATCCTGGTAAGTCTCAATGTAATATTGTCTATTCTGTGGGTCATCGAAATAATTTTTCCGAGAACCCTCACGTTGTGACTCCTCTTTTCTCTATTCCGATCTATGTTCCCTCTGCCTCTACCTCGTCCTCTACTAGGTCCATTCCTTGTCAGTAACAGAGGGCAATCTACTCTCCAATCAATAAGAACATTGATTTATTCCAATATTCGGTGGGCCTCCCCTCCCTCTTCCTATTGTTTGACCTCTCTGAAAGGAACCTCTTACTCCTCGTCCTGAATTATTTCATCTACTAACTTGCTGCAGTAGTACCCTAGTTTTTAGATCCTTAGTCTTTTTCTCTGATTTCTCCTTACTCTCATTTTCTCGATGTTCATAATATTGGGCCATGCTAAGAATAACAGAGGGTGCAGCCGTAGTCCATGTACTTTCTGCCGATTGGAGACGAGTCATAACCTCGGGAAGCAAATTTGTAACAAATCTATTTACAAATAATCGAATTCCACCCTCCGTAGAGAGGTCCTGACCACTAAAATCTATGAACACCTTCTCAAATCTGGTGAAGAAATCGGACACACTTTCGTCCTTTTTCTGCTTACAAGCTGTCAATTTATCCCAATCTACCTTCCTCGGAGGGAGGAGAGTCAGCATATAGGTAACAATCTTTTCTGGTACCGCCAATATTTCATCCCGGGGTTTCTCACCCGGCTTTCGTTCCTTATCCCAATCTTTTAATTGATGCCAAGTTCCTCCCAACTCAGGAATGTGGTCCGTATCATGTATCTGTCTCCAAATATCCACCGGAATTAGGAGACCAAAAAATAGCTCGATGTCAGCTATAGTCATAATGGCCGAATTGGCAGCTTCAGTCAATTCTTTATAATAGGCGGTAGGATTTTTACGGGGGTCAGGGAGCTGGGCTTTCAACGTAAGGACCTCACTTCGTTTCCAAGGGGTGTAAACCCATTGTTCCTGAAGTCTAGCGTCCACTCGTGCTCTTGTGACATTGCCCCCGTTATCCCTTATTTCAGGTAGTTCCGGGAAGAAAAGAGGATGCACCTCTCTCATGGGGTGCTGTGCCCCCGATTCAGCACTTTTCCGGTGCATCCGTTCCCTATAACGCAAAAGGGTGTTTACATTCTGATACACTTCCTCGATTTCGAGATGAAATTTATGAGCATGATCCCTGATGTCACGCAGTATCTGAGGAGGTAATCCTTCCTCAAAACACTGTTCCCACAGTGAGATCAATCGGATCGCCATGCTCTCTAGAGCCAGTTGTTGTGCAACGGGTTCAAAATCCTTCATAGTACTCCAAATATCTTCCAAAGTATAAATAGGATTCCGCATCCACTGGGATGCCTGAATTATAATAGCTCTCCTCTCCTCCTGTCCCAACAACGACCGAGTGAAAGCTCGCTGATCACTCAAGTCAGACATCGGTCGCTTGGGCGTGGCACCCGGACCAACTATATTCCGGAGTTCTAAAGTGGTCTGAGTCGGAGGAGAAAGAAATACAGGGTGCAAGGGAGAAGGAACAGCCGCATCCGGCTGAAGGGATATTAAGGGTGAGGTAGTTGGTCGAAGAGAAGGAGGGGAAACCGGAATGTCGGATCCCGATCTACCGACGGGGGCTGTGGCAACCGGTCCCGATGGGGGTCGGGCGGCTGAGATGGCCCCCCCTTGATCCACTCGTACCACAGGCACAGCCGGATACAAGCCTTGCGGGGCATAACGGCGAGGTAGTCGAGTTTCCAACAATTCCTCTAATTCATCCCCTGTCTCTGGTCTGGCCACATAGCTTTTATCAGTTTCCAACCTAAACTGCCTATCCATTCGTTCAATATTCTTTTCCACCTTTTCCTTATCATACGCTATGGCTTTCTGTGTGACCGTTTGACCCGACTTCATCTTCCCCAGCTTCTCTTCCCTGATTCGTCGTCTTTTTGCCTCCTTCAACCATAATTTCAAGGAATCATACATAGACTGACGACTTTTCTTCATGAACAATTTATTTTGTATATAATTAATCTTTTTCTCATCAAAAGACCCCGTGAGAGGCCATTGTAAATCCGAATTATCCTTGGTGTATTTGTTCCACAGAGTATTAAACAAAATTGGCTGTAAACCATGTTTGGTATACATGTCGAAACTGGGGCTGCCCTCGGGAGGGGCAGGCTGTCTTTCTTCTAGCCGTGTACCTCTCCGACAACAACACCCAAAACATATTTTGCTAAAACACGGCATTATGATAATACTTTCACGTTGCTCTTTTAATCACAAAAAATCTCACAACACATGCATACTCGGACGCGTCCTTGTCTTTATCCACTCATACACCTTTTATTCAAGAGTCACAAAATTAACAAGTGCTCTAAAACAGTGCAAGGCATAAATACCTCTCAAATACTACTTTTATGCAAATTATGTCTTCAAGTACGAACAGAGCCTGTCGACTCCTGTTCAGGGAATCGATTCAAACGAATTACAGACCAACAAAATTTCACCAAAGGGAACAGTCGTCAGACTGTTCTGAGAGCCTCTGATAGGCGAACCACGAACTCTTTCACAGGCCATCCCTTGATCCTGTTCTGGTTTGGCTGGGCATCTAGACACGTCTCCAGACCCCCTGGCTTACCCAGTTGCTCCCAGGGCTTTCCCGGAGAGAATTCGGCCGAGCGAGCAATGCGGTGCTCTGCTAAGGCATCAGAAGTGCTCTCAATTATTCACCAAACAAGTCCGTGGGGTCTCTACCCGCGCAGCCCCTTCGCCGCAACGGTAGATCCCCAAATTCCCTCGTGGTCCGGCTTCACCGGCCACCTTCAAAAAACAGTTAACTGTTATCCAAAAAGAAAACACTTCCTCTAAGTGCTTCTTATCCAATTCAATTTCAAGTATCACTCACCTGGTGCACTCAGGTCGATTGCGAATTCTCCACTGCCGACACCTAGACAGACAGACACAGTCTGTTCTTCTCTCGGGTTAAGCCCGTAGGACTCCGGCATAGGGTCTTCAGCAGCTAGGAGGGATACTGGGCTCGAGGGTGGAACAAGCTTGTTTTCGTACCGCAAACGGGTGTCTCAAATCAGGATCTTCTTTCCGTCCACCCACTAGGCCAGAACTCCTCCCTGTCCCGTCACCCCTGTTTACAGGAGAGGACGACCCTATCGCGGAGTCCCGGCGGAGTCGCCAACAGAAGGATCCAAAATTAATTCTAGCGGGCTATACTTACCAATAGCCCATATACATTTATCAGTTATAATAATTCAGTCGGCAATGGAGATGGTTCAATCGTTTATTCAGAAAATACAAGCCCTGGCAGGGGAGCCTCGGTCTGCACGACCCTCGGAGGTGCGCAGAGGAGACTGACTACATATTCAAAAAACAAAGCATATATATGTTTCATGTATTCAAGATGACACCCTACAAGGAAAGATACAACTTGTCCACATGCCAAGAGGAATACCCATATAAGGCACAATTGATTGCTAGTAGCCTATGCCTAAGCTATTCCGGGGGCAGGTCAGTAAGGTGCCTCCCTGTCTATCTGTAGCCCGGGGAGTACAGGAACGGGCTCTGCTAGAATGTGCGCATCCCACAAGAAAGGCAGATGTGAGCTTGGGTTTCCTTGAGCTACCAGCTTAACAACTATAGTCTGCGGCCTGACTGTCGTCATAGTTTCGAGCAGCAGAGGTGATCACGTGATTTCAGGGAACAACACGAACACATAGGGAAACAAAAAAAATGGTTCTGATTATATCAATAGGCAAAAGTGAATCTACGGTCATTAAATGGTTCATAATGTATTCTAACTATACGATTTTATAATTACATGGTTACATTGGATATATTAGGCCAATAATAAAAGGCGGGAGACTTGCATTTTTAAAATTGTATTTGCCGTTTTTAACTTACTTGTTGCAAAGGACGCTTATTTTGGTATCTTTTTGGGTGTAGGACGCTCTTGTTATCACGCTCCCCCCTTATCTTGCTCGCTCTCCCTACAGCCGAGTTAAGTGCTGTTTTGGTTAGAGCTAGCTTTGGTCGCCATCTTGGGGGTATCCCGGGATCGCCGCTCCAGTAGTTTGGCCACTCCCACCCCCAGCCTGCATATGAGTGAAGCACCCTCCCGACCGCGGAGCGGGCGCGCCAAAGGTAAGCCCGTCTGCGCCCGTCTGTGCCCATCTGCGCCCGTCTGCGCCCGTCCGCGGCCGGATGGGGCCTGGGGCCAGAATCCCTGTGCAATGCGAGAACGACGGGGTGGGTAGATTTCAATACACTAGAGAACAACTACTCCTCCTTCGCCCGAAGATCAATGGGAGATGCGGGCATAATCTGCAGGCAGATACACTACCTTTATGCTGTGTGGATTGTACCTTCGATTCCCGGACCCTATTAGGCATGGGACAGGAGGTAGATAAAACAAGGATGATGCTGCTTAACTGCCGTTCAATGAAGAAACACAAGTTAGAAATCCACAAGCTTTTAGTGGACCACAAGCTTGATGTACTCTTTTTAACGGAGACATGGCTGGACGAAGAGTCATCGCCAGAAATCCTTGAGGCTATTCCTTTAGGATACTGTCTACTTAGAGTTGACAGGGGGCGCCAGAGAGGAGGAGGGCTGGCGCTGATTCATAAAAGTGAGCTGGTATGCACTCTAAATCAAGTCAAACTTGAATAGTGAGGTAGGATTTTTTACGTTAAAAATTTCCCCTATAAATATTATTAATGGCTTTTTGATCTATCGCCCCCCGGACGGAACTGCGCAGTTTTGTGACAACCTGGCAGAACTGGCCACCCAGCCGGCGCAACGCTACAAGAAGCTCCTCATCTTGGGGGACTTAAATCTTCACTTTGAGGATGCTGATTGTAGGGAGGCTCAGGCAGTTGTGGAGACACTGAAATTCCTGATGCTGAAATTGCAGTCACTTGCACCCACACATCAACTGGGTCACCTCATTGATCCTATTTTTGAAAACTGGGAAGGAACAAAGGTCTCTTCCCCGATTAGAATTCCGTGGTCGGATCATTATTTGATTCCGTTTGTGGTGGAAGGGGGACTTCGGAAACTGGAGGGAGGAAAGCCAATGCCACAAAAGCGAAGGGATTGGAAAAAGTTCAGTCAGGAAGCATATAGGCTTGCCCTGCTGAACGAGCTGCCCCCTTGGAGTGACACCTTGCAGGAGGCGTGGAAAGTGTATGAATAATGCATGTCGAATGCCTTAGATACAGTGGCGCCTTGGACAAATAAACCCCCGGTTAGGAGGACTAAAACGGCCCCGTGGTTTAGCAAAGAGCTTATGGAGAATAAAGCTAAATGTAAAAACCATAAACTATAAATCATAAAAAAGACTGCTTCATTTGTTGGTATAAATCGTGAATAAGGTTGCTGTAGTCATGAAATTATTGACTGGCTCAACACTGAGATGTATTGTAACATTGTGATGTATTGTTTACTGATTCATTTGGTCTGTCTATTGTGTTGTTACATTTTATGTTTATTGTATATCTTTTGAAACAAAAAGTGTTTTCCCTCTTTCTGATACTTATGACATAAGATAAAATGAGAGTTACAGAATAATGGTTGGATAAATAAATAAATTGGACCAATACAATCTGGTATTGGTTCTAGTCTGTTTAAATAGAAAACAGCAGTGCAAGTGGCAGCTAGGTATTTTATTGTGTAATACTTTAAATGTAGACCGTATCTAGCTGCTACCACTTGGGCCTATCCCCCTTGATATATTTTACATTATTTTAAATAGGGCAGTTGTAACTTTCTCCTAATGTCATTCCTACCCTCCTGTTTAGTGCCTGTGGTTTTTTAAATAATGGACGTGGATTTTAACAGCATTGAAAGCCTCAGCATGACACATCTAAGAAAGCTGTGTAAGGAGAGGGGGTTGGGGCTCTCTGCTCTCCACATCACTCTTCCCCTTTCCTCTCTCCTTCTGCCCTGGCCCTCCATCTGTTGTCCTCACACTACCTCCCCTTTTCAATCCTGTCTGCTGTGCCATCCCCTCAATTTCCTCTCTATCAGCTACATTCAGTACCCCTTGAGTACCTGGGTGTATGTGCACTCCTGTGTCAGAAATTATCTTCAACATTTGAACAAACCATGTATGAACATTGGAGGGGTTCATTCCTTCTTCTCGTTATATTTCTTAAAGACACAGTGGGTATATTTTTCAAAGATCTGTATATAAACAGCAATAGGATGGTAAATGGTTTAAAAGATATGTAAACTTTTATGTTAAGAAGAACAGAATGTATTTAATATAAAATAAAGACTGACTCACACCTTTATGTAAAGCACAATTATTTATATTATTTCAACTCCTTTCATTTGATTTTACAAACTGTAAGAAAAGAAAACAAACACTATCATCAAAGCCTGTTATTTACCCCAGCCCTCACCCCTGGAGAAACTCAAGTGCTTAATTGCCCATGATTTGGTAATTCAAATTACTAAGAGTTGAAAAATTAAAGGAAGGTTAATCATTGTACAGATAGATTAGCGAAGTCTTATTTGCACTGTCCAACCCCATTAATTATGTGCTGTGAAATTATAGCATTACAATTCTACCATATCCATCACTGTGTTGGACAATTCTGTGTTATGCTGTTGAATGTTGGAAAGCCATAGTTGTCAAATGCAAAACCCAGACATACAGAATGAAATCGGGTAGCAGTTGGCAGGTTTTGGGTCAGTAGAATTTTTTACAGTATTGGAGTGATAATTGAATGTTTGTGGAGCTAAAAATGCACTTGAGTCACCTATCCCTTAGGTTGACAAGATGGAGAATTCTGTGGTCTGGATGTAGTTCTTTATACACATTGTATATGGAAAAGGTGTTAGGAGATGATCTTATCCTAAAATAAATTCAAATGGCTTCAAAGTTGTCTATGTTAAAACTTTGAGAAACTTCCGGTGTGCGGCTTACCACCTTTGTGAGGACCTTCCCATGATGATTGAAAATAGTAGACCAATGGTATTTAGCAGCACTTTAGTTGCTCTTTTGCATAATTCTTTTAACCTTCCACTTGTTAATCTTTCAACCTCGAAAAATGAGAAACGTGCTGGTTAGATACCAAATAGGGTATATTTGTTAATGCATTGGACATTCATAGATAATGATTGAAGTCAGTTATTTGTTTTGTGCGCTGAGTCATTAGGAGGTTTATGGTTCTCTTACAGTGTTTATGCAAGAAAGGCATCCCATGTAGTTTGTAGCTTCCTCACTTCCAATTCTCTCTTTCCACTTTTCAGGAAAGATCTTGTTAGCTTGCTTGGGGGGGGTTATTGAGTGGTCTGCAACCCATATCTCCAATTCAAACCTTTCATTCAGATTGTGTACTTCAACAGCATGTTGCATAGACTGGGCAATCTAATGAGGATGATTTTGAAGGAAGAAGTAAAGGGACAACCTGTCTCAAAGTAGAATGCTGCAAATAGAACAGAAGACTATATAACAGCAAAATGCAAGTTATAAAACTCTACTCCAAATGCTGAGGTTTTATGGTTGGGAGGGGAATAAATCCTATGAGGTTGCATGCATAGCACCAGTTGACTAAATATAGTGAGACTTTGTTAAATTGTACTGGGTAAGGATGTATGATTATCACAAACCCTAAAGGCTGATTTATATTTAATAATATATTATGGACAATGATTACATTGCACAGGAATAGTAACTGCACAAATAAACAAGCATTGGAAAGGCAATAGGTCCCGGATTTATTTGAGTTTGAGCTAATGGCATTGTAAATGGCAATGTCTTTTCGCCATGTGTTATGGAGTCTACGCATGTGGTGTGTAGTGGAATTATGTGGGATGGGTTTGAATTGTAGCAATGGTGGCATGCTGCGCTTTAGATGAATATGTTTAAAAGTAAAGTGTGCCATACTGTGATAGCTACAATAGTTAATTGTGGATGTGTTAACAATTGATGTGTGTACTGATGGCTGGTGGTGTGTGTGCCTGGTGAAAGCGTGCACTGCCGGCTGGAGGTGTGTGTGCCTGGTGGAAGTGTGCACTGACAACTGGTGGTGTGTGTCCCTGGTGAAAGCGTGCACAGACGGCTGGTGGTGTGTGTGCCTGGTGAAAGCGTGCACAGACGGCTGGTGGTGTGTGTGCCTGGTGAAAGCGTGCAATGATGTCTGGTGTTGTATGTGCCTGGTGAAAGCGTCCACTGACGGCTGGTGGTGTGTGTGTGTTCCTGGTGAAAGCATGCAGTGACAACTGGTGTTGTGTGTGCCTGTTGAAAGTGTGCACCGACGGCTGGTGGTGTGTGTGTGTGCCTGGTAAAAGTGTGGTGGTGAGTGTGTGGTGGTAAGTGTGTGGTGGTGAGTGTGTGTGTGTGTGTGTGTGTGTGGTGTTGTGTGGATGGTGGTGTGTGTGGGTGGTGTTGTGTGGTGTTGTGTGTATGTGTGTGTGGTGTGCTTGTGGTGTGTGTGTGGTGTGTGTGTGGTGTTATGTGTGTGGTCTTATGTGTTTAGTGTTATGTGTGTGGTGGTGTGTGTGTGTGGTGTTGTGTGTGTTTGTGGTGTGTGGTGTGTGGTGTGTGGTGTGTGGTGTGTGTAGTGTGTGTGTGTGTGTGGTGTGTGTATGTGGTCTTATGTATGTAGTATTATGTGTGTGGTGTGTGTGGTGTTGTGTGTGTGTGGTATTGTGTGTGGTGTGTGTGTGTGGTGTGTGTGTGTGTGGTGTGTGTCTGTGTGGTGTTGTGTGATCCTCTGTGAGACACCGGGGTCTGTCGTCTGGAATGGAAGCTTTGGTCAGATGAAGGAGCATGGAAATGTTGCGCTCCTGTGAAAGAGCTGGCAGGTGATTGGGGTCCCCCTTAGGAGTCAAAGACTCTGAAAGCAGTGCCCCTGTCTTTAACACCACCACACCAGTGTGCCTCAAGTAACATGTGCCAGGTCTTCTAGGTGCCTAGAACAACATCCCAGTGAAAGCACTGGACTTCACTGGCACCAAAGCACGTCATTTGTGTCTACCCTGCACACTCACACACTGCTCACCTTACACACTCACACACTGCTCACCCTGCACACCCACACAACGCTCACCCTGCACACTCACACAACGTTCACCCTGCACACTCACACACTGCTCACCCTGCACACTCACACACTGCTCACCCTGCACACTCACACACTGCTCACCCTACACACTCACACACTGCTCACCCTACATACCGACACACTGCTCACCCTGCACACTCACACACTGCTCACCCTGCACACTCACACACTGCTCACCCTGTACACTCACACACTGCTCACCCTGCACACTCACACACTGCTGGCCCTGGACACTCACATAATGCTCACCTTGCATACTCACACACTGCTCACCCTGCACGCTCACACACTGTTCACCCTACACACTCACACACTGCTCACCCTGCACACTCACACAACGTTCACCCTGCACACTCACACAACGTTCACCCTGCACACTCATACAACATTCACCCTGCACACTCACACACTGCTCACCCTGCACACTCACACACTGCTCACCCTGCACACTCACACACTGCTCACCCTACACACTGACACACTGCTCACCCTACACACCCACACACTGCTCACCCTGCACACTGACACACTGCTCACCCTGCACACACACACACTGCTCACCCTGCACACTCACACACTGCTCACCCTGCACACTCACACACTGCTCACCCTGCACACTCACACACTGCTCACCCTGCACACTCCTGCCTGTGTTGCCTGTTTCTATGTACTGTGTATATATCAGGCCGAGAGAGAACGTAACTTGGCCTGGCACAGGCTCGGCGGTGGGAGCTGTTACTTTGAGTCAGACCACCCACCTTTCCCCAGTTCATATCCAAAAATTGTAGCGCCTAGAAACCTGGTGATCACCATATAAAGGCGCTATCGTTTTTTTTAACTTGTTACGTTATGTGATCCTCTTTGAGTCAGCCCACCCTACGTTCCCCAGTTCGTATCCAAAAATCGTAGCGCCTAGAAATCTGGTGATCCTAATATACGGCGCTATAGTTTTTTGTTTTGTTTTACCTGTTACGTTAAGGGATCCTCTTTGAGTCCAGCCTATCCCCCGTTCCCCAGTTCCTATCCAAAAACAGTAGCGCCTAGAAACCTGGTGATCGCAATATATGGCGCTATAGGGTTTTCTTGTTTTGTTTTACTTGTCGTTTGCAATCCTCATTCGGTGGAACCAAAAACAGAAACTTCACCTATATACCGCGCTTGCACACAGGTACTCGCCGAGCCACCTACCTATGAGCCAGGCGAATATCCAGACCCAGGGCAGCATCTTCTCTCGCTGCCTGTGACACCTGAACACAACCATCAACTCTCCAAGTAATCCAGGCTCACGCGTGCTCCACGCGGCTTCTAATGCAGGCTTGTGCTTAGTGGAAGGAAGGAAGGAAGAAATCCAGATGTATTCACGCCGGGCATCCTCAGAAGATCAGCCCCCTCCGGCACCTAGAATGACCCCCAGCATCCATGCCAGGGCCCATGAAGGAGGTTGGAGTGTGGCAGGCAGTGGAGCTAGGGGAGTGGGGACCGGGGAGGCACCTGAAGTGCAGATAAGGGCAGATGATGGGCGGATGGGGTATAGAGGCGAGGGCAGGTGAGGTGCAGAGATCGATGCAGGTAATGTAAAGAGGTCATTGCAGATGAGGTATGCAGGAGGAGACAGGTGTTATAATGCGGCAGGAGCAGTTGAGGTACAGGGTGGAGGTGATGGGGAGGGATAGAAGCGGGGCAGATGTTCTACAGATGTGGATGCATGTGAGATATAAAGGTTTAAGGCAGGACGTGTCTGGGACTGAGGTAGATGAGGCGGGAAGGCAGGAGGAATATAATAAAGAAGTTTAGATGGACAAGAGAGGTCCGGCGTCCCTTTGTGAGCGCTCGACATGGGGTTTCTAAGCAAAATAAATCACACCGATGTGAATGGCCCCTAAAGAAACACAGTTCATTGGACTAAACATTGCAAAATCACACTGTAACTCGAAGGAAACTATCTGACAGTAGTGGGTACCAGGCCCCGCGACACCCCCTGCCCTGCAACCTGTTTTGTTTCAGGGCAGACTCAGGCGGCGGGGCAGAGCCTGCCAGCGGGGCTGGGGGGGGCGTGGGAGGGGGCTACACGCGAGCATAGTGCAAGGCATAAATACCTCTCAAATACTACTTTTATGCAAATGACGTCTTCAAGTACGAACAGAGCCTGTCGACTCCTGTTCAGGGAATCGATTCAAACGAATTCCAGACCAACAAAATTTCACCAAAGGGAACAGTCGTCAGACTGTTCTGAGAGCCTCTGATAGGCGAACCACGAACTCTTTCACAGGCCATCCCATGATCCTGTTCGGGTTGGGCTGGGCATCTAGGCACGTCTCCAGACCCCCTGGCTTACCCAGTTGATCCCAGGGCTTTCCCGGAGAGAATTCGGCCGAGCGAGCAATGCGGTGCTCTGCTAAGGCATCAGAAGTGCTCTCAATTATTCACCAAACAAGTCCGTGGGGTCTCTACCCGCGCAGCCCCTTCGCCGCAACGGTAGATCCCCAAATTCCCTCGTGGTCCGGCTTCACCGGCCACCTTCAAAAAACAGTTAACTGTTATCCAAAAAGAAAACACTTCCTCTAAGTGCTTCTTATCTAATTCAATTTCAAGTATCACTCACCTGGTGCACTCAGGTCGATTGCGAATTCTCCACTGCCGACACCTAGACAGACAGACACAGTTTGTTCTTCTCTCGGGTTAAGCCCGTAGGACTCCGGCGTAGGGTCTTCAGCAGCTAGGAGGGATACTGGGCTCGAGGGTGGAACAAACTTGTTTTCGTACCGCAAACAGGTGTCTCAAATCAGGATCTTCTTTCCGTCCACCCACTAGGCCAGAACTCCTCCCTGTCCCGTCACCCCTGTTTACAGGAGAGGACGACCCTATCGCGGAGTCCCGGCGGAGTCGCCAACAGAAGGATCCAAAATTAATTCTAGCGGGCTATACTTACCAATAACCCATATACATTTATCAGTTATAATAATTCAGTCGGCAATGGAGATGGTTCAATCGTTTATTCAGAAAATACAAGCCCTGGCAGGGGAGCCTCGGTCTGCATGACCCTCGGAGGTGCGCAGAGGAGACTGACTACATATTCAAAAAACAAAGCATATATATGTTTCATGTATTCAAGATGACACCCTACAAGGAAAGATACAACTTGTCCACATACCAAGAGGAATACCCATATAAGGCACAATTGATTGCTAGTAGCCTATGCCTAAGCTATTCCGGGGGGCAGGTCAGTAAGGTGCCTCCCTGTCTATCTGTAGCCCGGGGAGTACAGGAACGGGCTCTGCTAGAATGTGCGCATCCCACAAGAAAGGCAGATGTGAGCTTGGGTTTCCTTGAGCTACCAGCTTAACAACTATAGTCTGCGGCCTGACTGTCGTCATAGTTTCGAGCAGCAGAGGTGATCACGTGATTTCAGGGAACAACACGAACACATAGGGAAACCAAAAAAATGGTTCTGATTATATCAATAGGCAAAAGTGAATCTACGGTCATTAAAAGGTTCATAATGTATTCTATCTATACGATTTTATAATTACATGGTTACATTGGATATATTAGGCCAATAATGCATGGTATCGAAAATTCGATCCCAACAGCTTGTAATACCTCCTGAGGCAAAAAGGCGGGAGACTTGCATTTTTAAAATTGTATTTGCCGTTTTTAACTTACTTGTTGCAAAGGACGCTTATTTTGGTATCTTTTTGGGTGTAGGACGCTCTTGTTATCACGCTCCCCCCTTATCTTGCTCGTTCTCCCTACAGCCGAGTTAAGTGCTGTTTTGGTTAGAGCTAGCTTTGGTCGCCATCTTGGGGGTAGCCCGGGATCGCCGCTCCAGTAGTTTGGCCACTCCCACCCCCAGCCTGCATATGAGTGACGCACCCTCCCGACCGCGCAGCGGGGGCGCCGGTGGCGCGCCGAAGGCGCGCCAAAGGTAAGCCCGTCTGCGCCCGTCTGCGCCCATCCGCGGCCGGACGGGGCCTGGGGCCAGAATCCCTGTGCAATGCGAGAACGACGGGGTGGGTAGATTTCAATACACCAGAGAACAACTACTCCTCCTTCGCCCGAAGATCAATGGGAGATGCGGGCATAATCTGCAGGCGGATACACTACCTTTATGCTGTGTGGATTGTACCTTCGATTCACGGACCCTATTAAGCATGGGACAGGAGGTAGATAAAACAAGGATGATGCTGCCTAACTGCCGTTCAATGAAGAAACACAAGTTAGAAATCCACGAGCTTTTAGTGGACCACAAGCTTGATGTACTCTTTTTAACGGAGACATGGCTGGACGAAGAGTCATCGCCAGAAATCCTTGAGGCTATTCCTTTAGGATACTGTCTACTTAGAGTTGACAGGGGGCGCCAGAGAGGAGGAGGGCTGGCGCTGATTCATAAAAGTGAGCTGGTATGCACTCTAAATCAAGTCAAACTGTTGAATAGTGAGGTAGGATTTTTTACGTTAAAAATTTCACCTATAAATATTATTAATGGCTTTTTGATCTATCGCCCCCCGGACGGAACTGCACAGTTTTGTGACAACCTGGCAGAACTGGCCACCCAGCCGGCGCAACGCTACAAGAAGCTCCTCATCTTGGGGGACTTAAATCTTCACTTTGAGGATGCTGATTGTAGGGAGGCTCAGGCAGTTGTGGAGACACTGAAATTCCTGATGCTGAAATTGCAGTCACTTGCACCCACACATCAACTGGGTCACCTCCTTGATCCTATTTTTGAAAACTGGGAAGGAACAAAGGTCTCTTCCCCGATTAGAATTCCGTGGTCGGACCATTATTTGATTCCGTTTGTGGTGGAAGGGGGACTTCGGAAACTGGAGGGAGGAAAGCCAATGCCACAAAAGCGAAGGGATTGGAAAAAGTTCAGTCAGGAAGCATATAGGCTTGCCCTGCTGAACGAGCCGCCCCCTTGGAGTGACACCTTGCAGGAGGCGTGGAAAGTGTATGAAGAATGCATGTCGAATGCCTTAGATACAGTGGCGCCTTGGACAAATAAACCCCCGGTTAGGAGGACTAAAACGGCCCCGTGGTTTAGCAAAGAGCTTCTGGAGAATAAAGCTAAATGTAAAAACCATAAACCATAAACCATAAAAAAAAGACTGCTTCATTTGTTGGTATAAATCGTGAATAAGGTTGCTGTAGTCATGAAATTATTGACTGGCTCAACACTGAGATGTATTGTAACATTGTGATGTATTGTTTACTGATTCATTTGGTGTGTCTATTGTGTTGTTACATTTTATGTTTATTGTATATCTTTTGAAACAAAAAGTGTTTTCCCTCTTTCTGATACTTATGACATAAGATAAAATGAGAGTTACAGAATAATGGTTGAATAAATAAATAAATTGGACCAATACAATCTGGTATTGGTTCTAGTCTGTTTAAATAGAAAACAGCAGTGCAAGTGGCAGCTAGGTATTTTATTGTGTAATACTTTAAATGTAGACCGTATCTAGCTGCTACCACTTGGGCCTATCCCCCTTGATATATTTTACATTATTTTAAATAGGGCAGTTGTAACTTTCTCCTAATGTCATTCCTACCCTCCTGTTTAGTGCCTGTGATTTTTTAAATAATGGACGTGGATTTTAACAGCATTGAAAGCCTCAGCATGACACATCTAAGAAAGCTGTGTAAGGAGAGGGGGTTGGGGCTCTCTGCTCTCCACATCACTCTTCCCCTTTCCTCTCTCCTTCTGCCCTGGCCCTCCATCTGTTGTCCTCACACTACCTCCCCTTTTCAATCCTGTCTGCTGTGCCATCCCCTCAATTTCCTCTCTATCAGCTACATTCAGTACCCCTTGAGTACCTGGGTGTATGTGCACTCCTGTGTCAGAAATTATCTTCAACATTTGAACAAACCATGTATGAACATTGGAGGGGTTCATTCCTTCTTCTCGTTATATTTCTTAAAGACACAGTGGGTATATTTTTCAAAGATCTGTATATAAACAGCAATAGGATGGTAAATGGTTTAAAAGATATGTAAACTTTTATGTTAAGAAGAACAGAATGTATTTAATATAAAATAAAGACTGACTCACACCTTTATGTAAAGCACAATTATTTATATTATTTCAACTCCTTTCATTTGATTTTACAAACTGTAAGAAAAGAAAACAAACACTATCATCAAAGCCTGTTATTTACCCCAGCCCTCACCCCTGGAGAAACTCAAGTGCTTAATTGCCCATGATTTGGTAATTCAAATTACTAAGAGTTGAAAAATTAAAGGAAGGTTAATCATTGTACAGATAGATTAGCGAAGTCTTATTTGCACTGTCCAACCCCATTAATCATGTGCTGGGAAATTATAGCATTACAATTCTACCATATCCATCACTGTGTTGGACAATTCTGTGTTATGCTGTTGAATGTTGGAAAGCCATAGTTGTCAAATGCAAAACCCAGACATACAGAATGAAATCGGGTAGCTGTTGGCAGGTTTTGGGTCAGTAGAATTTTTTACAGTATTGGAGTGATAATTGAATGTTTGTGGAGCTAAAAATGCACTTGAGTCACCTATCCCTTAGGTTGACAAGATGGGGAATTCTGTGGTCTGGATGTAGTTCTTTATACACATTGTATATGGAAAAGGTGTTAGGAGATGATCTTATCCTAAAATAAATTCAAATGGCTTCAAAGTTGTCTATGTTAAAACTTTGAGAAACTTCCGGTGTGCGGCTTACCATCTTTGTGAGGACCTTCCCATGATGATTGTAAATAGTAGACCAATGGTATTTAGCAGCACTTTAGTTGCTCTTTTGCATAATTCTTTTAACCTTCCACTTGTTAATCTTTCAACCTCGAAAAATGAGAAACGTGCTGGTTAGATACCAAATAGGGTATATTTGTTAATGCATTGGACATTCATAGATAATGATTGAAGTCAGTTATTTGTTTTGTGCGCTGAGTCATTAGGAGGTTTATGGTTCTCTTACAGTGTTTATGCAAGAAAGGAATCCCATGTAGTTTGTAGCTTCCTCACTTCCAATTCTCTCTTTCCACTTTTCAGGAAAGATCTTGTTAGCTTGCTTGGGGGGGGTTATTGAGTGGTCTGCAACCCATATCTCTAATTCAAACCTTTCATTCAGATTGTGTACTTCAACCGCATGTTGCATAGACTGGGCAATCTAATGAGGTTGATTTTGAAGGAAGAAGTAAAGGGACAACCTGTCTCAAAGTAGAATGCTGCAAATAGAACAGAAGACTATATAACAGCAAAATGCAAGTTATAAAACTCTACTCCAAATGCTGAGGTTTTATGGTTGGGAGGGGAATAAATCCTATGAGGTTGCATGCATAGCACCAGTTGACTAAATATAGTGAGACTTTGTTAAATTGTACTGGGTAAGGATGTATGATTATCACAAACCCTAAAGGCTGATATATATTTAATAATATATTATGGACAATGATTACATTGCACAGGAATAGTAACTGCACAAATAAACAAGCATTGGAAAGGCAATCGGTCCCGGATTTATTTGAGTTTGAGCTAATGGCATTGTAAATGGCAATGTCTTTTCGCCATGTGTTATGGAGTCTACGCATGTGGTGTGTAGTGGAATTATGTGGGATGGGTTTGAATTGTAGCAATGGTGGCATGCTGCGCTTTAGATGAATATGTTTAAAAGTAAAGTGTGCCATACTGTGATAGCTACAATAGTTAATTGTGGATGTGTTAACAATTGATGTGTGTACTGATGGCTGGTGGTGTGTGTGCCTGGTGAAAGCGTGCACTGCCGGCTGGTGGTGTGTGTGCCTGGTGAAAGCGTGCAATGATGTCTAGTGTTGTATGTGCCTGGTGAAAGCGTCCACTGACGGCTGGTGGTGTGTGTGTGTGTTCCTGGTGAAAGCATGCAGTGACAGCTGGTGTTGTGTGTGCCTGTTGAAAGTGTGCACCGACGGCTAGTGGTGTGTGTGTGTGCCTGGTAAAAGTGTGGTGGTGAGTGTGTGGTGGTAAGTGTGTGGTGGTGAGTGTGTGTGTGTGTGTCTATGTGTGTGTGTGGTGTTGTGTGGATGGTGGTGTGTGTGGGTGGTGTTGTGTGGTGTTGTGTGTATGTGTGTGTGGTGTGTGTGTGGTGTGTGTGTGGTGTGTGTGTGGTGTTATGTGTGTGGTCTTATGTGTTTAGTGTTATGTGTGTGGTGTTGTGTGTGTGTGGTGTTGTGTGTGTTTGTGGTGTGTGGTGTGTGGTGTGTGATGTGTGTAGTGTGTGTGTGTGTGTGGTGTGTGTATGTGGTCTTATGTATGTAGTATTATGTGTGTGGTGTGTGTGGTGTTGTGTGTGTGTGGTATTGTGTGTGGTGTGTGTGTGTGGTGTGTGTGTGTGTGGTGTGTGTCTGTGTGGTGTTGTGTGATCCTCTTTGAGACACCGGGGTCTGTCGTCTGGAATGGAAGCTTTGGTCAGATGAAGGAGCATGGAAATGTTGCGCTCCTGTGAAAGAGCTGGCAGGTGATTGGGGTCCCCCTTAGGAGTCAAAGACTCTGAAAGCAGTGCCCCTGTCTTTAACACCACCACACCAGTGTGCCTCAAGTAACATGTGCCAGGTCTTCTAGGTGCCTAGAACAACGTCCCAGTGAAAGCACCGGACTTCACTGGCACCAAAGCACGTCATTTGTGCCTACCCTGCACACTCACACACTGCTCACCTTACACACTCACACACTGCTCACCCTGCACACCCACACAACGCTCACCCTGCACACTCACACAACGTCAACCATGCACACTCACACAACGTTCACCCTGCACACTCACACACTGCTCACCCTGCACACTCACACACTGCTCACCCTGCACACTCACACACTGCTCACCCTACACACTCACACACTGCTCACCCTACATACCCACACACTGCTCACCCTGCACACTCACACACTGCTCACCCTGCACACTCACACACTGCTGGCCCTGGACTCTCACATAATGCTCACCTTGCATACTCACACACTGCTCACCCTGCACGCTCACACACTGCTCACCCTACACACTCACACACTGCTCACCCTGCACACTCACACAACGTTCACCCTGCACACTCATACAACGTTCACCCTGCACACTCACACACTGCTCACCCTGCACACTCACACACTGCTCACCCTGCACACTCACACACTGCTCACCCTACACACTGACACACTGCTCACCCTACACACCCACACACTGCTCACCCTGCACACTGACACACTGCTCACCCTGCACACACACACACTGCTCACCCTGCACACTCACACACTGCTCACCCTGCACACTCACACACTGCTCACCCTGCACACTCACACACTGCTCACCCTGCACACTCCTGCCTGTGTTGCCTGTTTCTATGTACTGTGTATATATCAGGCCGAGAGAGAACGTAACTTGGCCTGGCACAGGCTCGGCGGTGGGAGCTGTTACTTTGAGTCAGACCACCCACCGTTCCCCAGTTCATATCAAAAAATTGTAGCGCCTAGAAACCTGGTGATCACAATATAAAGGTGCTATCGTTTTTTTTAACTTGTTACGTTATGTGATCCTCTTTGTCAGCCCACCCTACGTTCCCCAGTTCGTATCCAAAAATCGTAGCGCCTAGAAATCTGGTGATCCTAATATACGGCGCTATAGTTTTTTGTTTTGTTTTACCTGTTACGCTAAGGGATCCTCTTTGAGTCCAGCCTATCCCCCGTTCCCCAGTTCCTATCCAAAAACAGTAGCGCCTAGAAACCTGGTGATCGCAATATATGGCGCTATAGGGTTTTCTTGTTTTGTTTTACTTGTCGTTTGCAATCCTTACTCGGTGGAACCAAAAACAGAAACTTCACCTATATACCGCGCTTGCACACAGGTACTCGCCGAGCCACCTACCTATGAGCCAGGCGAATATCCAGACCCAGGGCAGCATCTTGTCTCGCTGCCTGTAACACCTGAACACAACCATCAACTCTCCAAGTAATCCAGGCTCACGCGCGCTCCACGCGGCTTCTAATGCAGGCTTGTGCTTAGTGGAAGGAAGGAAGAAATCCAGATGTATTCACGCTGGGCATCCTCAGAAGATCAGCCCCCTCCGGCACCGAGAATGACCCCCAGCATCCATGCCAGGGCCCATGAAGGAGGTTGGAGTGTGGCAGGCAGTGGAGCTAGGGGAGTGGGGACCGGGGAGGCACCTGAGGTGCAGATAAGGGCAGATGATGGGCGGATGGGTATAGAGGCGAGGGCAGGTGAGGTACAGAGACCGATGCAGGTAATGTAAAGAGGTCATTGCAGATGAGGTACGCAGAAGGAGACAGGTGTTATAATGCGGCAGGAGCAGTTGAGGTACAGGGCGGAGGTGATGGGGAGGGATAGAAGCGGGGCAGATGTTCTACAGATGTGGATGCATGTGAGATATAAAGGTTTAAGGCAGGACGTGTCTGGGACTGAGGTAGGTGAGGCGGGAAGGCAGGAGGAATATAATAAAGAAGTTTAAATGGACAAGAGAAGTCCGGCGTCCCTTTGTGAGCGCTCGACATGGGGTTTCTAAGCAAAATAAATCACACCGATGTGAATGGCCCCTAAAGAAACACAGTTCATTGGACTAAACATTGCAAAATCACACTGTA
This sequence comes from Lissotriton helveticus, assembly GCF_964261635.1. Classification (NCBI taxonomy): domain Eukaryota; kingdom Metazoa; phylum Chordata; class Amphibia; order Caudata; family Salamandridae; genus Lissotriton; species Lissotriton helveticus. Next base: position 1,517,027,653 of record NC_136068.1, on the reverse strand, counting down.
ACTCGAAGGAAACTATCTGACAGGAGTGGGGACCAGGCCCCACGACACCCCCTGCCCTGCAACCTGTTTTGTTTCAGGGCAGACTCAGGCGGCGGGGCAGAGCCTGCCAGCGGGGCTGGGGGGGCGTGGGAGGGGGCTACACGTGAGCATATGTTTTGAATTATCGCGGCTTGGCAGCCGCGATAATTCAAAACATATGGCCTCTGGTGCGCGTAACAGACACCAATAGGCCAAAGGCGGAGCTACGCGACCGCCTATGGCCTATTGCGTGTTCTGTTAAAACACAGCACGCACGCAAAGGCCAATGAAAATGGGCTCTGGAAATAACATGCACGAGCTGCGTGGAATTTCCAGGTCCATTTTCAAAACGCCGGGAAAAGGACTCTCACTGCGCGACACTGCTTCGCAGTGTACGCTAGGCCCGAGCCCTAAAAATGTGGAGGAGTAGATTTAAAATAAAGAGGTGAGTTTTAACTTTCTCCCTTAACTATTGGAAGTAGAGAATGAGTCTGAGTCTGACAGTGGGATTGTTCAAAAGTTTGAGGAATTAAGTACTGTTTGTCTTGCGTTGCTTAGAATTGTTGCTATAGCAACCAACAACTGCATTTATCTTCTCCAGAATTAGTGTGCAATGTGACTTCCTCTGCCAGCAGACTGACACCTGTTTGCCTGAGCACAATAATATATATAATATGAAAATACACACATATAGTTATCTCTGTAGTTATTTCAATCATTTTCATTCTTTATTTGGGTTTTCTTTAGCTTTTCTCTTTTTAGCTTTTAATTTCACCTAGATAATGCCTACTGCATGTCACTGAGAGACAAATATCAGTGTCTGCAAGATTGCTAGTGGAAAGGTGTGGAGGTTATGGTGAGTAATGCATAGGTTTATGATTCCAACTCATCTGCAAGATGTTGCAAGAAAGAGTCCCACATATGTTGCGAGACTAGGACATGCAAACTCGTCTTTATTTTTTTATATGTCACAGAGAGCCATAGACTGAGCATATGCCCAACTCTGAACTCCAAAGTCGTGCCCAAACAGAATGTTGACTGGGATCAGTAGAATGTCAATCTAGCTGTGCAAGAAACAGGAGAGTCCATGGGTGGGTTTGTAGGTTACTGTAGAGATTAATACTGCATTATAAATTTCAATAATTCTCAGACGAACAAGATGTGCTCTTCAAAACTATAGAAAAGAGTCAATCTGATTCTTTGCATTGCAGATTGCTGAGAAAGAACTATGGGTAGATGTCATCATATAAATGACTCAAATTGATGACCAGGCTGAAGCACAAAGAAAACAAATTTGAAATGATACAGGTTAAAAAAGAGTACATTGCTTAAGGCCAGGAGAAAACACAATAGGAACCTTATCCAGTGGCCATGGTGGAGGGAACAGTACAAGACAGACGTACTTGACTGACTAAGTGACAAGAAAAAGTGGCAGGATATTAATCTCTTGATGGGCGACCATGCATCAGTTCGCAGTAGAGAGCTGAGCATTTCTTAGCTACATATGGAATGAAGGAAAATGAGAAACAGACCAAAGCTGATACAGTATACATCTGAATAGCCAGGGACCCAACACCTTTCTGGGATATTTCAGAACACAATAACATTTAAAGACAAAGCAGTTGAGATGTATGTTCGTGTTATCGATGGGCATATCCCTAAAGACGTCCTCCTTACTCTGCAGATCAAAAAATATATACATCTGGTCGCTGTTCTGTATATGGTGGGTGATCCACCCTTATTATGTAATAATAATATTCCAAACTATTCATGGAGCTAGGTATAATGATGGACTCAACATAAATCAAGGCATCAAGTGAGAAGTTCAAGAGCACTACAAAATAGGGTTTAATATACAGAAGGATGTAGAAGAGGAACTGAAACCCCTTTTATCCACAGGCATCATTGAAGAATCCTGACAATCACCCTCCTTTGTGTCCTTGTGGAGGTAGCACCAAATAAAATGCCAAAGCAAAGTTCACAATGTGTAGAGATGTGTAGAGATGCACCTCGGAATTACCATGGATTTCAAGCTATCAATGAATGTCCAAGTGGACAAACTAGCAGGATCAAGCTTCGTTACTATAAAAACTCTGCGACGCACCTTCCCCCAGCTGGGATTTCCTCACAAGGTCCAGGCAACTATCTCTCTTTTTCCGTCTAAACTCGATTACACCCATAGCTTCTATCACGGATCACCTTTAACAACTATGTAAATACTACAATGATTTCAGAATTCTGCTGCCAGACTACTCTTACATATAAAGTTACAAGCCAACATCCTTCCTTCAAAGCCCTGCAATGGTTACCGGTTGCCAGAAGATCCACATTCAAGCTGCTTTGTATCACCCACAAAGCAATACATGGAACAAGACCGCTCTTCATCAGGAATAAAATCACAAAATATATTCAACAAAGGAACCTCTGCTCTAGATCGGCACCTCGCCTCAAAATCCCACCGTACAAGAAAAAATCCCTAGGTGACACAGCCTTCTCTGTTCAAGCAGCCAAACTAAGGACCTCTTTACCCCAAACATAAGATCAACGGATAACTACTTTATCTTCAGAAGACTACTCAAGAGTTGGCTCTTCCCCACATTACCATCATACTCAAACATAAATATAAAGCATATCCTTCTGTGTATGAGTAGTTCTTTGGACTGTAGATGTGTACCTACATATGTGTAGTGCTTTGTATAAACGTGTATAATAATTATGATTAAATATATAGATATTCGTTAGTTCTGCTTAACAAATGTACTTATTACTTATAGTTATATCATACTATGTTTAATATGTATGTAGGTGACTGCATAATTAAGTCAATCTTTTATCATAACTATTTATCTACAATTGCTTCACTATTGAATTACAAAAAATATATATGAACTTATAGTACAGCAACACTTGAAAGTCTGAGTTTGTTAAATACAACTAAAATCGACATATAGTACCTTTCTTTTACGTATATACCTTCCATGTACTTATATATCTTCATATTTATTACTTTGCTTCTAATTCAGCATCTCCAATGCACTACTCTATATCTCACCCAATACCTCTCGCAATATATCCTCTACCTCCACTCTGACTCATCTCAAACCTCATTCTACTACTCTCTCCAATGCACCACCCTATTTCTTACCCTATACCTCTCTCAATATATCCTCTAGCTCAACTCGCTGACTCATCTCAAACCACATTTTACGACTCTTTCCAATGCACTACCCTATTTCTCACCCTTTGCCTTTCTCAATGTATCCTCTACCTCCACTCTCTCACTCATCCCAAACCCCATTTGATCCCCAAAATAACCCTTTCTAGACTCTTCCCTCCTCTACCCCTCCTTGCATCATCAATCAATCAGGGAATTGTGGAGCTCGCTACTCACCCGTGAGGCTCTGAAGGTGTTGGGGAGGTTTCAGCAGCTCCGACCAGTCGAAAAGCCAGGTCTTGAGTGTCTTCTTGAAGATGTTTAGGGAGGGGGCACGTCTGATGTCGACCAGGAGCTCATTTCAGGTCTTGGCCGCTATGTGGGAGAAAGTTCTTCCTCCTGTCTTGGCTTTGCGGATGCGCTGGGTTTCGGCGAGGACGAGGTTGGCGGAGTGAAGGTTTCTTTTGGGATCATCTCATACCTCTTTTACTATTTAGATCTCCCAAACAAGCCTTTCTAAACCCTTCCCTCTGATTCTTCCCCCTCCACCTCCCTTTACTCATCTCAAACCTTCTCCACCTGCTGTAAACTCCCCCAAAAAATCTTTCTCGATCTTTCCCTCTTCCATCCCTCCACGATTCCCTTTCAATGAAAAGAACAGACTAACATGTCCACCGGTCAAATTAATTTCATATTTCCCTATACTAATTCTCCACTAATCCTGTTTAGGTCCCAGAGTAGTGTGCTACCAGCTGAAATGCGCTTCAACATCTCATCAGAGGTAACAAGCGCTATATATTAACGCAAAGCCTTCACTTTTCTACTGCTCCACTATCCCTTTACAATACAAATAAAAAACTCACATGTCCACTGTTCAAATTAATTTCATGTTTCCCCATACTAATTCCCCACTAATCCTGTTTGGGTTCCGGAATAGTGTACTACCCACCGAAAAGCGCTTCAACAACTCATATGGGGTCGCAAGCGCTATATAAATGCAAACCCTTCCCTCTTCAATCCCTCCACTATCCTTTTTCAAACCAAATAACACACGCAAATTAATTTCATAGTTCCCTATACTAATTCATCATTAATCCTTTTTGGGTTCCGGAGTAGCATGATACTCACCGAAAAAGTGCTACAATGCCTCCTCAGTGGTAGTAAGTGCTATATAAATGTAATTACAATAGAATGCAATACAATTCCCTCATAAGGTGCCCAACTTACAACTGTGCAGTTGATTGCTGGGGGGCAGTGGTGCAGGTTCTTTTGTACCCCAAATGAAAAAAAAGAAATTGGGTGGCAGAGAAAAATGTATAGGCACAGACTGTCTACTTCACCCAGTTATCTTTTCAGCTGTCATTCAAATTCACATGTTTCTTCTGTCCAGCACAGCATACAGCATGAAGCAACTGGTCAGCTGAATTCGGTCATTGACTCTCTGGCACTATGAGTAACATTTTTTTGTGATTGCATTAAAACCAAAATTGTTCTATATCCGATCTAAGTACACCTGCCTACAGGTAACCCATACTATTTTCTTTTATAGCAATAAGCCATGGTTCATTTTTAAAATTGTATTTTTTATTGCACACATTTGACTATCATGTTTAGTTGTCAGTTTGTGTTTTGTTTAACTTGATATTTTGTGGCATACTGCTATAATAAAAAACAATAATAACCTTCGCCCACGCTTGCAATACATTTTCGTTTGAGGTAGCTCAACGTGCCTGTCCTACAAACTGTTTGTAAAATGATAGATTACATATTTTACCATTTTGCGGTCGTTAAAATGTGGACCCTCGATTAAGGTAATAAAGTCTGCAAATAAAGCGCCACGACTGAACTGTAGTGTGGTGTGCGCTAGATAAAGGTTCAAATCACTATAACATTCTTTCTGTATCTGTTGATCCCCTCTCTTTTCTTTTATCTCGTATCTAGTTCTCCCCTTTACCCATTTTCTTTCTTCTTTCTGAGCTCAGCACTATTTGAGTCTCAGCCTTTTCCATTTTTTTTCTAGTAACTCGCACACGTGTGCTCCTTAGCACCATCTCCCGTTTTTTAATTATTTTTTTTTTACAAATTTTCCATCCTTGCCCCTGCTTGGAGTGACCTCCTTTTTTTCCTGATTTCTGGCATACGTGAGCCCGGGCTCTCACACACTTACTGGTGTGCCTCTTTTCTCACCATATCAAGCTCATCTGTAATATCTGAGCCATTTGTTCACCCTCCCTCTCTTCTTTCTTCCTCAGCTTCTGACCCACGCGCGTCTCCTCCCAGCCCCCAACCCTCTCTCTCTTGTTTCTCCCCCTAATATCTCATCTGTGTGTGCTTCCCTTTATCTGGCCAGGTCTCCCGCCCATTTTAAGAGGTCCGCTGAGCAGGCTCAGAGCTCTTTTGAAGGTTTGTTTTCTCTGGAGGGGAGGTGGGGCTCGGATGAGAGAGAGGAGGCCGCTTTTAATCCTCTTAACAGTTCAAACTTTTCCCTCCGCTTCATCCTGCCTCTCCTTGAATATTTATCCCTTTATCGCTTCAAATGGCCCCCTTCTGCCTCTTTGTTTGCGCCCTGGGGGGCTCTGCATATCACACAGTACTTTGTGTTTACAAAGCTTTCTCTGAGAGGGGATAGAGGTGGGGGCTCGCCGGACTGGGCACCCCCTGCCTCTCCTCTTGCATATGTGTCTCCCCCTGCTGTGCCTTTGTCACTGACACCACCGAGGAAAGCGCGGCTGTGGGGTAGGTGTGACTGTTTACCTTTTCTCGGTACCCCGGGCTGCAATGCCATAAAGATTATAAAGCCAAATGCTGAGTGGAATGTACGTGACGCCTACAATAGGATCTTAAACGGCAAGTACAGGGCTAGCCCCTCAAAACTAGTGGCCCCAAAACCTAATAACAATCTGTACCACTGTTCTCAATCTTGATAATCTGAACCTGTTTCGACATTTGGCGTTGAAATTTAATTAAACAATACTGCCCTTTGTTGGCCCCCCAAAAATGATCACAACATATAGTTTATACCCCGGCGTCTCGTCTCACTCCAAAATACAAGCCAAAGAATGCGTAAGGTTTGTGACGAGATGTTAGTTGTGGGAACTAGTGACGCCAACATTCATTGGTGGTAAGAACATACACACAACCTGGACAATGAACAGAGATTATATAGCGCTGTAAATGTCCCGGGTTTACCAGAGCCCCGAATAGTCAAAGACTGCCATGGGAAATATTTGGCATTTTTGGTGAAAGTGAAACACACAAAAGGTGATACACATCCTTATGTAGTGGTGCGGGATTTGTAAGGAATCCGGATCAGAAAGCAGTTTAAGTAACACAAATGATAATGTGTCAACGCTGCATTTAATTTCCTCCTAGTGACACATTGCCATGTGTTTTATATGTTGGTGAGTCCTGTCAAGTCAATTCACGGTGTCCCACCGTCGCTACAAAATAATAGTCCTACTTCTATGTTCTTGTCGCCCTGTTCTGAAACTCAGACAGGCATTCCGAAGAATGTAGAACCAAAGGCACTGGCGACCCCAGGGGTCTTGGGTAGAGCTTGCTTAGATCCATATCCAGGACCCTCCGCGCCCTACTCATGAAGAAGACCCCAAATTCTCTAAACGGTTAATCCTTCCATTCTTAGAACAGAGGGCCGGGCGACAGGCAGAGACTGCGATTAAAGACTTGTAGATGAAAGTCAAAACCCATCCCCCTCTTTTTTAATCCCATAACTATCTGGCAGGATGAGAAACTCCCCCAAAGGCACAAATTGACATAGAAGGTAAACATTGAGCACAGGGGAAACATCATTTACTACGAAGCAAATAACACGCATAACGTTTACCACGCGTCACTCACCACGCAAAGGTCTTTCCCACGCGTAAGCCTTCAACGACCGTCTTTACCACGCGAGTGGTATTCCTTCCTGTCGTCGTTCTGCAAGTACGATCTGCGTTGGCTTTGGGGGGCTGGGGGGAGGGGGGGATTAAGGGGCTGGGGGGCTGGGGGGGGGGGACTGGGGGGAGGCTAGGGGGGGTTGGGGGGGTCTCCCCCCCCAAAAAAAAAACCAAGCGGATATTAATAAATAAATAAGAAGAAAATTTCAAAAACGTAAAAAAAAACGCTCTACAATGCCTCAAAACGCTGAAGGAAAAGAGCACGTCATAATAGAAGTCCGTTATCAGTTTTGATAGACGTGTTTTGACGCTTGTTTCCGTGGTCGGTGGAAGAAAGGGCTGATGGTGAAAGACGTACAGGGGTAAGATATGAATCAAAACTTTGTAAATTAGGGTATTAATTAAGCGCATTATGAAAAAAATAAAAATATAATGTAAGGGAATCTGTTTATTATTGTTTAAAACATCGATCTTTTCCTTCGTACTGCATGTAGCCTATCAGTATCATTATGTAAATGTAAATGGGACGTCAGATGTTTCGTAACGTTATGATTGCGGAGTAAAAACATGCGTTGTCAAATGCTGCGTGCAAAAGACACATGCGAAGTAAAATTCGCGTGGTAAAGGCATGCGTGGAACTTGAAATCGTTGAATAATCATATATTCGAGCACAGCTGCACTTTATGGTACTATTTATAATAACTTTCACTCTGAATTTACAATATGGCCTTTAGACTCAGGGGTTAACAGAAAAGTTTTCATTTGGCGATTTTAATATCTGTTATTTTTACTGGTAATTTGTGTGCAATCAGTTGAATACTAATAAACAAACTCTAAAACTAAAAGTCAGAAGTCCTTTGTTATTATTTATAAAGTTTTATATAGCGTGAACAAGATCCCAAAGGATATCCCTCACAACCTTCCCCTACCACCTGCAATGTCCCTGTTCCCCCGACCCTTACTTCCCCCCTGTCTAACGTAATTTCCAATCCAGTTGTCTCTCTCCTCCCCTTCTACCACTACATACTCCCCTTCCGCTGTCACACTCCCACATTCACAACCTGCCTCCACCGCCTATCTCTCTGGCAATGCCCGGAACTCTGACGTCCGTCCCAGAATTTCTCTCCCTCCTCACTTGGACACCAGTCCCATTTCTCCTCCACCGAGCTCCTCGAATAGGAACATTACATTACCGACTCCCCGCGTACAACCTCCGCCCTCTCCTAATCCCAGGGACTCCATCAAACCCATGACCCCTGCTCAATCTCCCTCCATAGACCAAAGTCATCCTTGATCCCTGCCTAATACTTTAAACTTTCTCAGCTCAATAGTACAGCAACTGAACAGAATGGAGCAGAAAATTAACTCCCTTGCTGCTGATTTCCTTTACTTACAACAAGACCTCCTTAACAGGGCCAAGCCACCGTGCTCCCTCTCCCCGATGTGTTGTGCCCCTACTACACTCAATACTTCTCACATGGCCCCTCAGAGCAGCCTTCGACCCTCCAGCCCATCATCGAGCCAGGCCCTCAGTACTAACAAGGATAGCCAACCCTTTTCTGTACCGAAACCGGATGAGCTCTACGACTCTCACCTCGCTTTGGACCAGAAGTCAACCCCTTTCCACATCCCTGTTATTATCGGCACTAACACAATTGTGAATACTGTCCACTCGCCTAGACCCCCTGCTCAATACACGTCTATCCACCTAACTCCCCCATCATCGAGGCTCCCCGTCCTCTCTCTTGCATGCTCTTAAACTGCAGATCAGCAGTACAACACGCTACTGACATTGCTGAAGCTCTTCTCGCTGAAGAAATTGACATCGCCTTCCTCGCAGAATCCTGGCTCAATGCCCACTCCACACCCATTATTGACATTCTCACCCCTCCAGGGTACAACATCATCTGACAAGACAGGCCGATCAAAACTGGGGGAGGGGACTAGCCATCATTCATAGAGATGGAATACAGATTACCAAACTCAAACCTGCAGAATACCTTTTGTTTGAATACCTAGGCCTCAAACTCACTACCAAGGGCACTCCACCCTCAAATTCCACACCATCTACCATCCTCCTGGAGAGCGTACCCTTTTCCCCGAAGAACTAACAGACCTAATAACACGATTCTCCTTGACAGACACTAAAGACGTGTTCTTGGGTGACCTCAACATCCAGTGAAACGACCCACTGTCCTAAACCTTTCCAACCTCCTGGAAATATATAACCTCAAGCAACTCTGCAATAATCCAACTCAAATCAAAGGTGCTACACTAGATGCGATCATAACCAACAATGATCTGATCTCCCTGAGAGAGATTTCTCCCATTGACTGGTCCGACCACCACCTCATTCTGTTCAGGATTGACACACTTGCCAGCCTCCAACCTATTTGTGTTGTCAAACCTATACTCTTGACCAGAAACATCAAAGAAATACCTTTATCCGAACTTGAAGCCAAGATTCATCCCCATCTTCAACTCCATTCCTCATCATGGACGGCTGATGACCTCACTTCACACTTTAACTCAAGAATGACAGAGGTGTTAGACCAAATAGCTCCTCTCAAACTCAAACAACTGAGGAGAACCAAATCAAAACCCTGGTTTAACGTGGAGCTGAATGATGAACGGCATCAACTCAGACAAGCAGAAAGGTCTTGGAGACAAAACCCCTCGTCCTTGCACCTAACACATCTTAGATCTGCTCGGCGGTCACACAAAAAACATATCTTCAATGAAAAGGCATCTTTTTTCCGCAGCCAAATTGATCTGGCCAAAATCAGACCAAGAGCACTCTTCAACATTGTAAAAAGCCAAACTAACTGCACTCGACATCAAAAAGTCTGCAAAAAGTGCTCTTTTCTCCCTAAAACACCTAAAGAAATTGAAACCTTTTCTACCCCACGATGTCCTCAAGACAGTAGTCCAATCCCTAGTTCTCTCTAAAATTGACTACGGAAACGCCATCCTTACAGGGACTCCAAAAGCTCACTTAGCCCCTCTAAGGGCAGTGCTGAACATGTCATCTCGACTCGTATCTGGAGTTAAAAGATTTGAACACATCACTCCAGCTCTCAACTGCCTCAATTGGCTTCCCATGGAAGGGAGATGTATCTATAAACTGGCCTGCATCACACACAAAACCCTTCACTCTCCTGCCCCCAACTACCTAAATAACAAACTGATAAGAGCAGCTCAATCCAGAACGCTGAGAAGCTCCAACTCTCTCCTTCTTATTCCTCCGAAAATGAAAAAAAAAACACCCACTGATCGTTTTCTGGCAACACTCCCAGGATATGGAACGCTCTCTCTGAAGTCCTCAGATGCAACCCCTCCTTCTCCTGTTTCAAAAGGGACCTGAAACTCAAACTCCTAAACAAATACTTGCAGGACCAACGTCAACTTACCTAGACTACTATATCCGAGTCGCTCCTCTCTCCCTGGACATTCAAGGATAGTGGGTGACCGGACTATGTCATTCTCACCTGTTTCTTTTTATTGCTCTCTCCCCCTCCGCTGCACTGCATATTTATTTCCCATGCTGTATTTTTTTCTTTGGTTTGCTTCCTTACTGCCGGCCTACTATGTAATGTAATGTCCTTCTGCTGTTTACTGTGTGTATGTAAAGCGTTCTGATACCTACGGGTTAAGCTAACACTATACAAAACTTTAAAAATAAATAAAAATAACTCAGAGTGCTTTACTAAAAGGATGGAAGGAGGGTAACACCTCCAATATCAACTCTAAGTAGGAATAAAAGCAAGAATAAAAGAATAAAAGCAAGAATAATCACATTGAAGAGGCGATCTGGCATTAATGGCACAGCACTAGAATGGTTCACTTCCTTCCTTCAGCACCGTTCGCAATAGATTAAAATCAACTCCTGCCTCTCTGTACCAACATTAGTCAAACTTGGAGTCCCACAAGGATCGATCCTCTCACCATCCCTCTTCAATCTCTTCATGGAACCCCTTGCAATTATTCTGAAACAAGCAGGGGTTCAATACCACCTTTGTGCAGATGACACACAAATATACTACAAAATCAAATCACCCAGCGATGTCCGACACCTCAATGGCATGCTAACCAAGATTCAAACCTGGTTTAACACAAACCACTTAAAACTGAACCCAGACAAAACAGAACTAATACTGTTCCCTCCGAAAAGTAACCACCAACCAATTCAAGTCTGGCTCAAGGAGCTTGATGATCTAAACTGCTCCCTCGTCCTATCTGACTCAGTAAAGTCACTTGGCATTACCCTGGACAATAACTTGTCAATGAAGGACCACATCAGGAACTCTGCAAAAAGTGCACTTTACTCTTTAAAACACCTTAAGAAAAATTAAACCTTTCATTCCTCAAGATGATCTCAAGACAAATGCGGAGGAAAGGTCAAGGAGGATTAGGAGGCAGGGTTCATTTTGGTCAAGCATTTTTAAAATGTCATCCATAACACGATTGAGAACCGATTCGGTAATGTGCCCCTTCCGAAAGCCAGATTGATGCTGGTCCAAGAGTTGGAAATTCTCAAAGTGAGCACAAAGTTGGGATTGTATGCATTTTTCTAGGATTTTGGCTAGGGTGGGGATGTTGGAGATAGGGTGGAAGTTATTGAGGTCAGCTCCATCTGCGTTAGTTTTTTAGTATTGGTGATACCTGAGCTGCTTTTAGACAATCTGGGATTGTGCCTTGTGACAGTGAAGCGTTTACAATCCTTGTCCAGGTGGGGATGAGGACTTTCTTGATTTCTTTGAGGATGGCCGGAGGCAGGGGGTCCCTGAAATGGTTAGAATGGTTGATATTCTGAAGAATCTGTTGATGTCTATTTCACTGAAAGGGGTAAAGGTGCCCCATGATGCATTGTTCTTCGTGTTCAGGCTGACAGTGTACTGCTTTAGGATTGATGCCACGTTTTCCAAAGCTCTGCAGACAGGTAGGACAAATGATAATGTCCAAAGTGAATCTGTGAGCTGGTGTGGAGTCCCTCTCCAGGGCCCATATGTTAGACTAGTCAAAGTCTAGTGTGTTGTGAATAAATATTTGAGATCCTTATGTTTTATGAGGGTTCCTTCCGATTCGCCCTGCTTCTAATCCAGGTATCTGTGCACTGCACCAGACCAACAGAGCTGTCGTGGCTGCATTTTAGTAAATTGTTTGGTGACAACAATAAACTAATGTTATGGATCCCAGACGCAGATCTGGCATACTGCCTAACAGAGCCATCCCTTGCCTACCTATACTGACTAAAATTCTAGAGATATGTGTTGCATCCCAAGTAGGGAGATGCATTTTTGAAAAACAATTACGGCTACAGGGACAAATCTATATTTAGACCTGGTGAAAGCACCAAAATCGGCACGATCAAGGTCATAGATGACACACTAAGAATAGTTGAAGAGGACAAACACTGCAAACTCACGCTCTTGTACCTGTGTGCCACACATACTTCAATGCACAATTTATGCTAGAGGATGGAAATCAAATACTCTCTACTAAACTGATTCACAGACTTTCCAAGAGAACACATTCATTAAGACTGGTCACTCCAGCACAGCTACGCATGCTCTGGATTAGTCTCTTGTTCTCAGCAGGATCCAGGTTTAATAATGAATCTTACAGCCCATTATCACAGATTTTTTTTTTTTTTACAGAGTTTTATATAGCGCAAACGTGACCCGAAGGTATCAGGTATCAGAGCGCTTTACATAGCACCAGTTGCGTTACATGAGGACACATTTAATTTTTTTGGTAGGTACGGGGAGATTAAGTGATTTGCCCAGAATCACAGGATGTTCAGCATTGTTGCAGACACTCGAGCCCATTTCCCCAGATTTGAGGTTGACTGCCCTAGCAGTTAGGCCAACTCCGCTCCTATTCTAAGACTCAGTGATCCAAAACAACACTTGCAGTCTCAGACTATTGAGGGCACAAATGAGATGTTTTCAGTTGAAAGTTTGGAATGGTCTACTCAGTATGAAGTTTGGAATGTTTAAAAAGATGTAATATGAAGTTTTGAATGCTAAAAAAGGAATATTCAATCGTTTGGTGTGCATCTTACACATCGATATGAATAAATAAACAGACACAATCAAGCAACAAAAGCGCAACGAGTATTCATTGAACATAGCTGGGTATCCAGCACTTACTAAGCCAGTGCCCAGGGAGACAGACCAGGGACTCTTGAGTCTGCAACTTTAATATTGGACATTGTTACACTCCCGAGTGGGGAGTGATTCCCGGGAGCACGACACAATATTTAAGACAGCAAGGAAACAATATAGCTGTGCACGACCATCACGAATAGTCTTCACATGTTTTCAGTTGTGGCATAATTTCTGGCTGACGGTGGAAAGAGGGAACAAGAGGCATTTTCAGTTCCCCAGCCAAAATAGGAGCTGTGGATAATTTGGATGCCCTATGGCTGATGGTCGAGAGCGGGAGCAGTAGACATTTGCAATTCCTCAGCCAAAATGGGGGGCTTTGGGTAATTTTGATAACCTATTTGGGAGTGGCTAAGGAGAGCGCAGGGAAAAGAATTTGTACAGTACCAGGGCATCTTTTCTTCTAGGTGAAGAGATTGCCGGAGTACACTAAAGTAAAGATTTGTTTTAAATTTGTAGGGCACTTCATCGAGAGAAAAGAGCCAGACAAGAAAAAGAGATATTTTTGGTTCATTCTTTGCTAGAAGTACAAGCACCAGGAATGACAAGGGACACTTACAATAGTCCTCGTTGTAATGACTCAAGACAAGTCCCTGCTCATGAAAGCAACCAACCTGGGCAAAGAACCTGACTGTTTCACAAATTTCAGAATGCTCCTTTGATGCACAAAAGGAAATAGAAATGTTCGCTGACAAGGGAAACAACTTTTACATCGCACTACCATTACAACGCAGGTATTACATCGCAACATCCTTTACATCGCATGTCATTACAACGCACCTCATTAGAACAACAAAGAAAGTGGCCCTACAAAAGAAAGATCAACACCACATTCCTGGAAGACTGAAAACACGTAGCGATCAACCCCTTGCTGAAGAAACCCTCTGCCAACCCGACGGACCTCAAGAACTGCAGACCCATTTCCCTGCTTCCCTTCCCAGTCAAGGTCATCGAGAAGGCCATTAACGCCCAACTTTCCGAGTTCAAAGAAGCAAACCACTTCCTGGATCTCTCCCAATCTGGCTTCTGAACCAACCGCAGCACAGAGACTGGCCCCTCGCCACCACAGAGGACGTCCGCAGCCTTCTAGACTTAGGCAAAACTGTAGCCCTCATCCTCCTGGACCTCTCAGCCGCCTTCGATACCGTCTCCCAACACAACCTATGCACAAGACTAAGCCATCTGCCACAAAGCCCTGGAATGAAGCTGCTCCTTCATCATCGGCCGGTTACAGTCAGACTACCACCGTTCCACGCCGAACCCACAGAGATCTGCTGCGGAGTGCCTCAGGGCTCTTCCCTGAGCCCCACTCTCTACAACATTTACATGGCCCTGCTTGCAGCCATCGTCAGGTAGCACAGATTCATTGTCTTCTAGACCAATGACACCCAGCTGATTCTCTCCTTCACCTACAAACCCACAGTCTCAAAGAACAACTTCCACAACAGGATGAAAGCTGTCACCACCTCGACGAAAACCAGCTGCCCCAAACTCAACTCAGAGAAGATCAAAGTCCTTATCGGGGCTCTACCCCCTCTACTTGGGATAACTCCTGGTGGCCAGCAGCTCTTGGAACCCACCACACTCACAGACCACGCTCAAAACATTGGCATCATCCTGGACTCCTCGTTCACTATGAACCACCAGATCAATGCCGTCTCATCATCCTGCATCCACATGATATGCCTGCTCCGAAAGATCTTCAAGTGGATCCCTACCAAGTTCAGAAAGACGGTCACCCACACCCTTATCAGCAACAGAATTGACTACAGCAATGCACTCTACGCCGGCATCACCCAGAAACTTCTCAAGAAACTTCAGAACATTCAGAATGCCTCAACCAAACACATCCTCAACATCCTCTGCTGCCGCCCCTACACCGGCCACCAGAGAGACCTCCACTGGCTTCCAGTCAACAAAATAATCACCTTCAAGCTCCGCACACATGCCTACAAAGCTCTACACGACGCGGGACCTGTGAAACATAACCACCGCCTCGCATTCCACGCACCTACCAGAGACCTCTGCTCCTCCAAACTGGCTTTGGCCACTGTCCCATGTATCTGCAAGACCGAAGCCGGAGGAAGATCCTTCTCCTACCTCACAGCAAAGACCTGGAACAACCTGCCTCTCCACCTCAGGCAATCACCATCACAGCCTCATTACAGGAAGGACTTCAAGACCTGGCTCTTCGACTGAACCACAGCGCCTTCGGCGTATCAGCAGTCTCCCCCCAGCACCTTGAGACCATTGCGGGTGAGTAATCGTGCTTTACAAGACAGACACTTGATTGAATGATTGATTGATTGATGGATAATGCCACAGAGCCAGGATATAATACCAGAGGCACAATGATGATTTGTTTTTGTTCCCTTGCTTAAAGTTTAAAGTTGGGCTAAAGCTAGGATAGGGAGCCAGTGCATATGGTGAAACTATAGTCAAATTAATTGCAATGGGCTTTTGTCAAAGGAATCAATATTGGAGCCAATTTTTAAAGGTAAATTCATTCATAAACTTAAGTTTACTACCAAATTTAACATTTCTATGCTTGCCAGGAATCCTCACAGGGATTCCTGACAGATATTTATACATTTCCTCTTGTAGATTTCTCTACCACAAATGCAGAGCAATCTGCACCTGTAATTCCCACTCAAGAGGCAGGGAAATAGACATTACAAGGTATAGTTTAACTTAGAAGTTTGGGAAAAGATTACTACCAGATTTGGTAGAGTGCAGGGGAAGGACTTTTTTCAAGGGCAAAATGTTTCCCCATAAATGAAAAAAATGTGCGTCTACACAAGGGGCTTAATTCTCCTTGTGCAATCTCTGATATGGAGAACTCCGTACAAGGAGAATAATAACCCTTCTGAAGTCACAGGACATTCCCAGATGTACGCCTGGAAACCAGGCGTAGTGCTGCTCTCTAGATGTACTTTTGGGTATGTTTGTCAACCCCAAAATGTAGTAAGTCTGCACATGCACGTATACTTAAATCTATGGGTACAGATTTACTACTTTTTTGTGTATGAGGCCCATTATTTTGGAATGCTATAACTATTTTCCTAGCCACCAAAGTCTCATTGAGAATGTTGATAAGTATATGACTGCCATGACAGAGTTGTCCAGAGCATCAGTAGGCACTTTCCTATTTTGGGCACCTGTCACATGGCTATTGAGTGTTATGTTTATTTAACATAATTGTGTTGACTAGTTATTAATAAGTTTTACCATTTATATAATTTAGTTGACTTTATTGGTAAAACTATATTCATAATATAAATTACAACGGGTTTAAGATGACCATTATTTTGCGCCCAATAATGCTTCTAAGGCATTTAAAAAAAAATTCTGCTTCAAAATCTTAGGTGTGTTACATAAAAGGCACCATTTTGTTGCCTTTGTCCTGATGAAGACGTGGTTATTGATTAAAGTAGTGGTTAAAATGTCAACATGTACAATTTTATTTTGTTTTGAATTGGAATCTATTGCAAATCCCAAAATCCGTCATTCTTTGAAACAGGGTCCTATTGTTTCATGCTGTAATCTATAACAGCCACACAATTGTTTACTTCTTATACATATTGCTCATTAATTTTATTTTACTCATCTGTTTGCATTGCGTTCGGGTGAAAAAAGCACTTTGCCACCTACACCTTTTTGTTGCACCAACCCCCTTGTAACTAAATCCCTGACTGCTCATGATTTGAGTTTTTCAGTATTTTGCTTTCATACTATCTATCATTTGATCATATATTTCAGTAATTTCCCATGTAAGCTGAGTCTAGACGCTGTTGCTTTCATAGCCTCTGAATAATTGAACTATATATAAAGTCTTATTCATAAGAACTGGTGTAGTCTTTGCACATTGAGTAAGTGAAAAGCACCATAATATGGTAACAAGATTTTCAAAACTTAATACTGGGGCACTGATAGACTTGACTGACAGTGCTCAGCATCATAGGAAAGGGTCTATAACGAGACTCTGAGTTCCCTAAGATTGTGTTTTTGTTAATTGTCGGCCAGCCATGTTTGAAACCTAAACTGCTTTTTAGTAAAGTCTTGTTGTAAGAAAGTGGCTCTGTATATACCGCACCAAAGTAAGGTACAGTCTGCACAGAGTCCACAGTCCCCAGAGGTTTGACAGAGGTTACAGTTAGATATAACCTTACTCTTTAAAGTGGTAGCTTGGTCGAGAAGTAAGGCAGTATCAGAGTACAGTGTAAAACATTTGTTCTACACACTCAGTCAGCAAATGGTCTCACACACTCAAGAACTGAACTGTAGGCCACATGTTTCGTATATAAAAATATATTGTTGTTTTATTTTAGAACCACAGGTAGGAATAAGAATACTTTCTCAGAATGAGATGCTACAGTTAGATACTTTCAAATAGAAATAGTCTTTTTCAATGCAATAGATACAGTTGTTGCAATATGCAACACAAGTTAAACACAATTATAACATTGAGCCCAATGGGAACTTTTAAGTAAATGCAATATTAATTACTTTGCGTAGGTGTGTCTTACTCAGGGCTGGATCCTGGATTCAGCCCTGTTGCATTTCCTGTAAACAGTTGAAAGAAATCGTTTTTGTAAAACAGGCGATTTTTAAGGAATATTTGTATGTTTCAAAAATCGACACAGAAGCATTTCTGGCAAAAACCAGCCAATGTTATCCTATGGAGGAAAACCAGGTTATCGGAAAATCACAGTTGTATTTACTTTTTAGGGTCAGTGCTGGGCACAAAGATACAGCACTGGGATCTCTCCTGGTAACAGGTGAGTAATTTAGTTTTCGTTGATCGGATTATTTTTAGAGAATATTTCAAAGTCTCAAAACTCGACAGAAGAATTTCCAAGTGAAAACCAGTCAATGTTACCATATGGAGAAAATGTAGGTTATCGGTTTTCAGGTAAGTACTCAACTGGCAGAGTTAAGGTTCTGGGGATAGACTCAGGGGTCTCCCTGGTTCACCAAGACGCACAGCCTGCAAGGGCAGTGTGTGTGTGTCAAGGCACAGGGCCTCGAAGGGTGGCACAATAAGTGCTGCAGCCCTTAGGGGCCTTCTCTGGTCACAATGCCCTGGGTACCTAGGGTACCATTTACCAGGGGCTGACAGGTGGCCAGAGATGTCAATTGGGTGTAGGCTATAATGCAGTTTTAGGGAAGAAACACAGGCCCTGGGTACCTGATTGGCAGGAGCCCAGGGCACACTCAGTCAAAGTACATCAGCAATTCAGCAAAAAGTGGGGGCGTACCATGCAAGAAAGGTTGCACTTTCTCACACTTGTGTCTCTTTTAAATCTTACCTGAACATCACATGGCCACAGCCCTGCTGCGCGATGCATCACGATTCCTCTGAGTGAAGGCTATCCAATGCAACAGGTGTGTTTTTAAAACATTATTCCCCATTAGCATGTGCTTTTAATGAGAGGGAAGGCTGATGTGAAAGCACATTTGTAATATGTTTACTAAACTGTCTTCCTGAAAACTAGTGCATGTATTAATTTGACAGAAATATATTGGAATGCCAGCTCAGATATCCAAAAAACAGATCTGCAGATATAGTGTTGCTGAAGATTTGAAGGATTGCAAAATGTCTCACGAACACTTGAAATGGGGTTTTGATTGGTTGTTTTTGGGGAGGTAACAAATTGAATTGAAACTTCTTGATAGCTGAGCTCCTTCATTTTGGCTCATATGAACATGATAAAATTAGAAATTGTGTGAACCTCTATGCTGTGAGCCAATGCACTTGGAATTAATATTTATTAAATGCAGAAGTTTCCCCAAGGGAGAATTGGTAAAGTGAACAATGGAGCATGAAGGGCAGATACATTGATTAATGGTGAATATGAATGGGTGAATGGACGATGGACTGAGAATGAGGGCTGGATAGTGAATGATAGATTTAGGGTGAAAAGAGGATGGAGAAATAGTGCAAGGTGAAAATTTGATTTTGAATGGTTCACTAAAATATTTGGTGTAGTCCGCTTCTTTGGGGGTAATAGCCAGGTTCATGATTATTGTATAAGCTGTTTTATCAGCTAAATAAAAAATTTCGACTAAAAACATGAATCAAACATTAAGTAGTAGTCAATTAAGGGGTGAATGCGAGTTGTAGATTTCAGTGAAATAACTGCTGTGAACAACCGGCGTGCTCCTCAGTGGTTCAATATTTGTCAAAGTGCAAGCTCTGTTATTGTTAAGATGAGTACATTCTGCACTGGTCCGCCTCCATGGATCTCGTTGCCCTTATTCCTCTTGTGTCTTTTGGAATTTACAATACTGCTTAGCAGTCCATCATTTCATTTTAGGAGAATGAATTTTGGAACCAAAATATTGGGTTTCCTTTATTGGTCTGTGGATCTACAGTTTGAACATAAGTTCCAGCCACTGTGGACACGAGGAGTGTTTTACATGTTGAAATGTTCAGGCTGATGTTCAAGACTGAGAGCCAACACTTTATCCCTCAGGTCACACAGACCATGTGTGACCATGTGAATTATCAATGGGTAGCATAAAGGACAACGCTACCTTATCAGATTTGGCACCAGAAGGGAAGAAAGCTCAATAAGAACATCAGTATGTAAATTACAAGAGGACCATCTATTGCACTTCCAGGACTCCTGTCTGATAGGGAGTAGAAACCTACTTTTATACTTTGCTCTCATGCATCATAGAATGGAGCACATGAGCAACTACAGGGATTATCACTGCTGTTAACATGAACTGGTTTGCTCCAATGTTTTCAGCAGTGGTACAACAATAATGTGTATTTGTGTGAGACCTGGGATGGTAGAATGCTTAAAATGCCCTAGTAACTGAATATACTATCATTTGTGCCCCAACCCTGGAATACGAGGGGGGGTACCACTCTTGTACATCACTTACAAGATACATTTCTTTTTTATATTATCCATTTCTAGCCTCTGAACAATGTATTTATCATTTAGAAGAAGGAACATATAAGCTTATCCGTAAATTCCGTTCGATTTCCAGAATCGTAAATACAACCAATCAAAAGGAGGGAACGCACCCGAATGGGAGACCTACACTACTCTTTGGCCATACAGTCAACCGTATTGGGTTTCTAAAAGGACTCTCACACACTGTTGTTCGATGAGTGGAATGTTTCATCATCGAGTCCTTACCCAGATGCATATGGTATCTGGGCAGGCTCAACCAGGAAAATCAAGGGAGCTCTTAGTTGTAATTAAAATAATCTTTATACTAAAATTGCCTCTGGGTATCTTTAAATTTACTTTATTCATTCGTGGGTTCCTTGCAAGATTAAAAATAAGGTTTGATGCTTTTGGAGTAGCTTATTTACCCCTGCATCTTGGGTTTATATGTTTCAGCCAGAATATTGGCACAGTTACTTGGCTTTCATTAGGACCAAGATCCCTAGCTGTGAATCCTATTCCGAATTATGTTATTAGTGCATCTACTCGGTGCCCTATTTCTGCAGCAAATCCCATCCCAAATTGTATTTCTAGTGCAACCTAACCAGTGACCTATTACTCTTATTCTATTCATTCACTCTTTCATGCAACACTCCATGAACCTTCTAGAGAGACGTCCTCAGCCTAGTTCCTCTGGGTAGGACCAGACCATTATTATCACAATCCATCACTGCTGCAAATTGTTATTTTCTTTAATACTTTACGTGAGCACTGCAAATCAACTGTTGTTTGTGGAAGGGACAGTGAAAGTACACATATGCCTCATATCGTATCAGATTTTATGAGCACATATCGTGTTATATCAAGTTTCGTGAGTGAATATCTATACTTTTGATGTATAATAAATGTAGTAAAACAAAAGCTCATGGTATGTATTAAAAACTTGCAGCAATGGTATTCAAGCACACATTCTTCCTTTAAATCTTAGGCATGCCCCATAAGGACCTAGGGAGGGGTTGGCCTTGTATTCACACTCTGTTGCACAGACTCTGCTAGGATGAAGGAAAGGAAGACGGTGGATTGACTCTGCTTCAGAGGACGCCTCCCGTTGCTCTCCCCTGTGGACTTCACTGCCCCCAGCGACCCCCCTCACCTTCCGACAAATTATACTTTACACTTTTCAAAAGTTAAAACTTTAATGGCGAGGGGATCTCAGCCCGGGAAATGAGCATGTCCCTACGCTTCTCACCATTATAACTGGACTAACTACCTAGGGGAGACTGCTGATAGCTGGAGGCTTGATGTGCCAGAGCGGGTCATTGACTGTGCGGTTTCATATCTTCGCAAGCCTATCGGCACGGTGGTTCCTGCTGTCCCTGCCTTTGTCTACCGATCCTAGGATTATCACCTCGGGCTTCCAACCAGACATGCCAACCCTCCCGATTCAGGCGTGAGACAACCGATTACAAAGCTAGTCTCCCGCCTCCCGATTCCTGCAAGCAAACCCCCGATTGGTTTCAGCTGACAGGGCTTGGTATTTATTGTGTAAAGTGCAGGGGCTCTAGAAGGGGTGAAAAACCAACAAAGCGTCATTAACAAGGGAATCGTCTTTTAAAGACCTGTGAAGTACTGGGGGGCGGGGGGGAGAGGGGGCGGCTGTGTAGTTGTTTCAACCCGGGCTGCCACAGGGAGGGGGTGGGGGGAAATGGGGGGTGCATGCAATGCCAGCAACCTGCCAGGCCAGTGTACAACCCTTGCATCACCCTCTCTCTGCCTGCCATTGTGCTCCTTGCTTCTAAAAGGTAAGAAAAAAAACGTGCATTTGCGTTTTCAATGTCCGATCCTGCAGCAGCACACGTCCAAAGCCCATACATGTCAGTAACCCGATTCAAGGCCCCATTCTCCCGATTTTTTTTTTTAAATCTCCCACTTTGCTCTTCTGAAATGTTGGCATGTATGTCCGACTGTGGCTGGACTTTGGCATCGGCTTCTGTCAAAGGAATGGCTCCACAGCGGCTTCCTGCTCTGAAGGGACACAGCCGTGTGGAGAAGCTTCCTCCTTCAGGACACGGGATTCCTGACCCGGGCAGGGTGAGCATTGAGTATGATGGCAATGTGGCTGAGGACTTGGCGGCTTCTCTGGGCGCTTAATTCCGGCTCCCAGCTGGGAAAACCGATTCTTCGGCTGCTACGTTCTGGTAGGGCAGCTGGTATGCTCTGGCCCTGTGTCTCAGAAGCCTCTATTACGTGTTCTGAGAAAGCTAAGGTACTGATTGCAGCTGACCGGGAAGGCTTAGGGAAGACACCCCAGCTTGTCCTGCTATTGGATCATCCTCTTTGGCCCCAGAACAGCAAGGGAGTAGCAGGGCAAATGGCTCTCCTTCAATTGCTATGGTGAATATGGACTTTGATGCGGGAAAAGATATCTCGCGTAACTAGTTAGCATGGAGGAGTCTCGTTCGTTATCGGAATTAACCAGACAAATCGCTCCACCAACTAAGAACGGCCATGCACCACCACCCACAAAATCGAGAAAGAGCTATCAATCTGTCAATCCTTTCCGTGTCCGGGCCGGGTGAGGTTTCCCGTGTTGAGTCAAATTAAGCCGCAGGCTCCACTCCTGGTGGTGCCCTTCCGTCAATTCCTTTAAGTGCAACCTAACCAGTGACCTATTACTCTTATTCTATTCATTCACTCTTTCATGCAACACTCCATGAACCTTCTAGAGAGACGTCCTCAGCCTAGTTCCTCTGGGTAGGACCAGACCATTATTATCACAATCCATCACTGCTGCAAATTGTTATTTTCTTTAATACTTTACGTGAGCACTGCAAATCAACTGTTGTTTGTGGAAGGGACAGTGAAAGTACACATATGCCTCATATCGTATCAGATTTTATGAGCACATATCGTGTTATATCAAGTTTCGTGAGTGAATATCTATACTTTTGATGTATAATAAATGTAGTAAAACAAAAGCTCATGGTATGTATTAAAAACTTGCAGCAATGGTATTCAAGCACACATTCTTCCTTTAAATCTTAGGCATGCCCCATAAGGACCTAGGGAGGGGTTGGCCTTGTATTCACACTCTGTTGCGCAGACTCTGCTAGGATGAAGGGCCTCACAGAGCTCTGCCTGAGCAAACTCGGAGAAAAAGGACTATCGGCAAGGGGCTGGGCAGCATGTGCATACCCGGGCCCCTGGGGGCCCCGGCGGGCAGGCCCGGGTCCTGCCTTCCCCTGATTTAGAATCGCCAGACCTCACGGAGGTCTGACTGAGGGAAAAAAACTCGGAGAAAAGGGACCATCGGAGGGGCTGAAAGGCAGGTGCATTCCCGGGCCCCTGGGAGCCCGGGCGGGCGGGCCCCAGGTGCTGCCTTCCCCGTCTCAGCATCGCCGGGCCTCACGGAGGTGTGCCTGAGCAAACTCGGAGGAAAAGCACCATTGGCAAGGGGATGAGAGGCAGGAGCGTACCCGGGCCCCTGGAGGCCCCAGCAGGCAGGCCCCGGGTCTGCCTTCCCCTGATTCAGAATCGCCGGACCTCACGGAAGTCTGTCTGACCCTCTCCCTAGTAATCCGGAGGAAAATTACCCCCCTTTCTTGTAATCCGTGCACTCGAGGTGACAGAGGGGACCCTGGGCACAAATGTGCCCGACCTCATGGAGCCCTGGCTGGCATCGAGGAGGCAAATGGCACCTCATCTGGACTTCCAGGGAAGTTCGGCCATCTGGTCGCCCCAACGGAAAGCATTGCGGGCGACCAGATGGCCGAGGGGAGAGGGACGACCAGATGGCCGAGGGGAACTGGGCAACCAGATGGCCGAGGGGATTTGGGCTACCGGATGGCCGAGGGGATCTGGGCAACCAGATGGCCGGGCACGAAAGGGAAGCTGTCTGGACACCCTGTGCCCCAAAGAAGGAGTGAGCGGGTGCCAGGGCATGGCGGACCGGAGGCCCAGAGCCCCAGATGGGCCCCAGCCATGGAGACTGCCAGGGGGCCCGACAGGCCCTCCGACCCGGGCCCCCGGACACCTTGATGAGCAGGGGAGGCCTACACGGGCACAACGGAACACCGACCCGGGCCCTTGGCAGTGCAGCAGGCAGGGGGACAGGGCCCGAGCTGCCCGACCGGGGGCCCGGCGGGGCCCCTGGACCCAGCTGGGGCTCCCAGGCATGGAGGCGCAGGGGAAGCCTGCCCCGGGCCTGCCGGACACCGTCCTGGGCACCCTGCCGCACGGCAGGACTCAGGACGGAGCCCCGGCCAGAGCTCCTGAACCCAGCCAGGCTCCCCAAGCACAACGGAACCCCAGCCGTCCCGGGCAGTGCGGCAGGCCGGGGACCCCAGGCCCTCCCGGACCCCATCCAGGGCATCCTGCCACGCGGCAGGCCCAGGGACGGAACCGGGGCTGGGGCGGCATTCCTGGCCCGTCCAGCTGCCGGCTGAGGACCGCTAGGTCGAGAGGGGTCCCAGAGTACCTTGTCCCTAGTAATCCGGAGGAAGGCTACCCCTCTTTCTGGGAACAAGTGCGCACCGCCAGGCTCAGGGGACCCTGGGCGCGCACGTGCCCGACCTCCTGGAGCCCTCGCTTGGATCCGAGAGGCGAATGGCACCTCATAGGGACTTCCAGGGAAGTCCAGCCATCCGGTCGCCCCGTAGGAAAGCGTTGCGGGCGACCAGATGGCTGGGACCGAAAGGACTCCCTGCTTCCCACCCCGTGCCTTCGCGGTAGGGCTTCTGCCTGCCCACGCCGGGCAGGGGTCGGGGACCCCGGCTTGGCCTCAGGCACAGTGAGGACCACTGGAGCTCTCAGGCCCGGACGCCAGGGGGACGAATGCCCGGGACGCATGGAACCTGTCCTGGGCACTTTTCCATGCCGTCCGCCTGGAGCGCCCCGACACCCAGGGGCGGACCACCCTGAAAACCATGGAGCCCGACCCAGGCACTCTGCCATGCCGTCAGCCTGGATGGAGCCCCGGACGCCCGGGGGACGAAGGCCCGGGACGCATGGAGCCCATCCTGGGCACTTTTCCATGCCGTCGGCCTGGAGCGCCCCGACACCCAGGGGGAGACCACCCTGAAAACCATGGAGCCCGACCCGGGCACTCTGCCATGCCGTCAGCCTGGATGGAGCCCCAGACGCCCGGGGGACGAAGGCCCGGGACGCATGGAGCCCGTCCTGGGCACTTCTCCATGCCGTCGGCCTGGAGCGCCCCGACACCCAGGGGAGGACCACCCTGGAAACCATGGAGCCCGAGCCGGGCACTCTGCCATGCCGTCAGCCTGGATGGAGCCCCGGACGCCCGGGGGGACGAATGCCCGGGATGCATGGAGCCCGTCCCGGGCACTCTGCCATGCCGTCGGCCTGGATGGAGCCCCGGACGCCCGGGGGACGAAGGCCCGGGACGCATGGAGCCCGTCCTGGGCACTTTTCCATGCCATCGGCCTGGAGCGCCCCGACACCCAGGGGGAGACCACCCTGAAAACCATGGAGCCCGACCCGGGCACTCTGCCATGCCGTCAGCCTGGATGGAGCCCCGGACGCCCGGGGGACGAAGGCCCGGGACGCATGGAGCCCTTCCTGGGCACTTTTCCATGCCATCGGCCTGGAGCGCCCCGACACCCAAGGGGAGACCACCCTGAAAACCATGGAGCCCGACCCGGGCACTCTGCCATGCCGTCAGCCTGGATGGAGCCCCGGACGCCCGGGGGACGAAGGCCCGGGACGCATGGAGCCCGTCCCGGGCACTTTTCCATGCCATCGACCTGGAGCGCCTCGACACCCAGGGGGAGACCACCCTGAAAACCATGGAGCCCGACCCGGGCACTATGCCATGCCGTCAGCCTGGATGGAGCCCCGGACGCCCGGGGGACGAAGGCCCGGGACACATGGAGCCCGTCCCGGGCACTCTGCCATGCCGTCAGCCTGGATGGAGCCCCGGACGCCCGGGGGACGACTGCCCAAGAGCCATAGAGCCCGTCCTGGGCAATTTGACATGCAGTTGGCCTGGAGGAAGGAAGCCCCGGGTGGCCTAGAGAGGTGTTGCCCAGGCATAGCCTATCTGGTCCCCATGGCAGAGAACCACCAGCCTTGGAGGGGTGTCTGGGCGTACCCTGCCCCTAGTAATCCGGAGGGAAATTACCCCCCTTTCTTGTAATCTGTGCACGCGAGGTGACAGAGGGGACCCAAGGCGTGAAAGAACCCGACCTCATGGAGCCCTCGCTGGGATCCGGGAGGCGAATGGCACCTCATCGGGACTTCCAGGGAAGCCCGGCCATCTGGTCGCCCCATTGGAAAGCATTATGTGCGAGCAGATGGCCGAGCGGTACCGTGCGACCAGATGGCCGGGATCGAAAGTGCTTCCCACCCCGAGCCTTCGAGTGCCTGCCCACGCAAGGCAGGGCTCAGGGACCCCGGCTGGGCCTCAGGCACGGGGTGGACCACCGGCGCTCTCGGGCCTGGACGCCCGGGGGGTGGACTGCCTGGGACCCATTGGAGCCCGTCCATCGTCGGACTCCCAATTCCGACAAATTCGTACGGACTCCCAATCCCGACAAATTCGTACGGACTCCTAACCTTCCGACACGGATCGGAATCGAGCCCATTCTGACCCAGCAGATTTCAGGTTGACTTGCTATATACTTTACGTATGATTTTATTGGGGCCGATTCCGATCCGGTACGTAAAAGCACATCTGACCGAATGTCGGACAACCACGTACGCCCAGGGGATAGGACTGCCCGGGACCAAAGGAGCCCGTCCTGGGCACTTTTCCATGCCGTCGGCCTGGAGCGCTCCGACACCCAGGGGAGGACCACCCTGAAAACCATGGAGCCCGACCCAGGCACTCTGCCATGCCGTCAGCCTGGGTGGAGCCCCGCACGCCCGGGGGACGAAGGCCCGGGACACATGGACCCCGTCCTGGGCACTCTGATCTGCCGCCGGCGCCGGGGATCGAACCGTGATCACCAGATGGGGATATCCCAAAAATCTGGCATGGATACGGCCCACCAGGACAGGTTTGGACACCCCTGTTGTACGGACTCCCAAGCCCGACAGATTCGTACGGACCTTCTGACACGGATCGGAATCGAACCCAGCAGATTTCGCATTGACTGACTCTATATCAGGGGTGTCCAAACCTGTCCTGGTGGGCCGTATCCATGCCAGATTTTGGGGATATCCCCATCTGGGGATCACGGTTCGATCCGGCGGCAGATTAGCCCAGCACCATGTGACTCTGGGCAATAGCTGGCGCCGCGGCTAGGGAGGCTGACTCCGGAATCTGGAGATCACGGCTCGATCCCCGGCACCGGCGGCAGATTAGCCCAGCACCATGTGACTCTGGGCAATAGCTGGCGCCGCGGCTAGGGCGGCTGACTCCGGAATCTGGGGATCACGGTTCGATCCCCGGCACCGGCGGCAGATTAGCCCAGCACCATGTGACTCTGGGCAATAGCTTGCTTAATCTTCCCGACGGCCCCTAGCGCCTAGAGACCCTTACGGGTGAGTGTGCGCTTTACAAATGTGGATTATTATTATTATTATTTGGGCCGATTCCGATCCGGTTCGTAAAAGCACATCCGCCCGAATCTGTCGGACAACCACGTACGCCCGGGAGAGGACTGCCCGGGACCCGTGGAGCCCGTCCTGGTCACTCTGACCTGCCATCGGCCTGGAGAAGGGAGCGCCGGACGCCCGGGGGGAGGACTGCCCGGGACCCGTGGAGCCCGTCCTGGGCACTCTGACCTGCCGTCGGCCCGGGGAAGGGAGCCCCGGACGCCCGGGGGAGGACTGCCCGGGACCCGTGGAACTCGTCCTAGGCACTCTGACATGCCGCTGACCCGGGGAAGGGAACCCCGGACGCCCGGGAACCGTGGAGCCCGTCCTGGGCACTCTGACAAGCCGTTGGCCCGGGGAAGGGAGCCCCGGACGCCCGGGATCCGTGGAGCCCGTCCTGGGAACTCCGGCATGCCGTTGGCCCGGGGAAGGGAGTCCCAGATGCCCGGGACCCGTGGAGCCCGTCCTGGGCACTCTGACAAGCCGTTGTCCCCGGGAAGGGAGCCCCGGACGCCCGGGACTCGTGGAGCACGTCCTGGGCACTCTGGCATGCTGTTGGCCCGGGGAAGGGAGCCCCAGACGCCCGGGGCCCGTGGAGCCCATCCTGGGCACTTTGACATGCCGTTGGCCTGGGGAAGGGAGCCCCGGACGCCTGGGGGGAGGACTGCCAGGGACCCGTTGAGCCCGTCCTGGGCACTTTGACCTGCCGTTGGCTTGGAGATGGAACCCCCGGACGCCCGGGGGAGGACAGCCCGGTGTAGGAGAGTGGGGTCTGCAATCCCATGGCCACCCCAGATTTTTGCTTTTTGCTTCACTGATTTACGACTTTCCCTGGCTGTGGGCCTGCTAATCAGACCCACAGCCTAGCTGTTCTCTCTCTAAATTACAACCTTGTACCTTAGGTGCATCTTACCAATTGGTACTGGGCCACCTTATCAGTCCCTGTACAGCATACCTGTACAGCACACCTTAGGTATCCAGGGCATAGGTGTAGGTGTAGGGCTGAAGCATGTATTATGCCACCCCTGGCTGGCCACCCAAACAGACACAACTGTCTGCACGACAGCTGGGGCAAGGTGGTGTAAACACCCTTTGCTTTAGATATAGTATTCCTATATCTAACCCTAAAATGGACACATATATTCCTATCAGTCACTCCTATGGCAGGCCTTATCAATCCTGAAGGCCGAGTGCTTGGAATTATGTGAGATGGTGCTCTGGCATGAGCTGAGCCCGTTTGCAGCTTGCGGAACCAAGTCCAAATAGCTGTTCCATGATAACGCTATACCATATACTCTTAAGTGCATTATAATCCTCGCGGTTAAATGCTAACTTTGGTATAGCTTTATCAAAACATGTCGAGTAAGGTGTCATACGAATTGGAATACTAACCCCTCGCCAATTCTGGCGACGGGGTTAGCATTCCACCCTTCTAGAGGGACACGACATGTATGTAACTGTGAACCCCGGTTAAAGTCAGACATAGCCTCAGCTCCACAAAATGGATGCTGCCACCGAGACACAAGTCTGCCCTCCTGCTGCTGGGAGTCCTTCCAGCAACGGAGGCATGGACAAAGGGTTTCCTGTCAGGGGCGGTGCCAGCACCATCCCAGACAGGATTTTGTGTATTCCAGGTAGGCAGGGCTGAAAGGAAGGTGACTGCAAGTGGCACCCCGGTGCTCACTGTGCATATGCCGGCTCAAACCAGTTCCTGGGGCACACCAGCCCCTGAGCTGGGGAGAGACCGGACAAAGGAGAGGGGTGTAACCACCCCCCTCCTAGTCCCACCCATAGGGCAGAACTCAGTCGTGTGCCAGCCCCTTTCCTTAGTATAAAGATAGGAGCAGGCCCCCTTCCCAAATTAGATAATTCTGAATCTTGTAACTACTTTCCACGAAAGGAACTCTTGACTCTTCTGAAGACTCTCCCTTGTGGCTAAGGAGTAGCCACCCTGCACCAGCAGGCACCATCGAAGCTCTTGCGGTTTGCTGTAAGTCCATCCTCTGGATCCAGACTGCCCAGCTTGACGAGACCCGGATTCCCTGCCATCTCTGACCTCTACCTACATCATCCAGCACAGCTGAGATTCGTGGGTGCGACGAGACCCGTGGGACCGACCATCTTCAAGACCTGCACGACGCTTCTCCAGCACGACCCCCGAGGGACCCTCGAGTAAGTGCATTGGGTTTTGAGAAGCCCTAACCCTAAGCAGCTCCAGCACCGAAGTCCAGCCTCCCAGCATCCACGAGATCTGCGTGGGGCCCTTCTGCTTCTTTGCTGCTTGCCACGTTGTCCGGTCACTTGCCCGTTGGCCAGTGACCCTCTTGACAATGTACCACGACGATTTCACCGCTGGTCTGGTTGCTCCAGACTGGCCCTTGCTCCCTTCCAAGAGAGGAGCACCCCGGACCCTCCTGGTCCACTCCAGATGCCATCTTGACTCCACCGCGTGGGCTTGCCTTTGCCAAGGTTTGTTGCTCAAATCCTGAGTCCAGCATCGCCGACAGCCGACAGCCTCGTGGGACAGCTCGCACCTCCAGCCTGGTCGCCGACAACGCCTCCTAGCCCGTGTGACTGCAGAGTCCAGCGTCGCCCACTCACCTGGTCAAGGTGACTTCATCCGGTGCCATCCTGGTGCCCACATAATCACTGGCTAGTGATTAAGAACTGAGTCCCCTCTGCTTTCAGGTCGTCTCCTTCACTGATCCAGCCTTGGATCACACCGAACATCTTCACTGGTCGCCTGCCAGCAACTTCTTCTTTCAGGCTCCATAGACTTCAACGAGGATTCCCGACGTCACTTGAACCCTATGCAGCCGCGGCCCCTGGGCTAGGTAACTTGAGTATTTCGGTACTCCAGCACAGGTTCACTATCTAAGTGTCCAGATCCTTTTTCGTTTTCAGTCTACCTAGTCGGATTCGTCCGGAAACAGTAACTTTAGAAACGCTAGCATCCATAGACTTCTTCCCGCATCCCGCGTGAGAGTGCACACTCTGCACACGATCTCCCTAGACCTCCTGCTCGTAATCTTAAGGTTCAGTAGTGTAGTCCTAGCGATCATGAAGCCTCTGGATCTTGTTACTTACCTGCTAGCATTTTGCATTCCACTTTTTGTGTATATGGTTTTTCGTGCCCCTCGGGCATTTGTGTAAATTGTCCAACT
The DNA here is from genome assembly GCF_964261635.1 of Lissotriton helveticus. Classification (NCBI taxonomy): domain Eukaryota; kingdom Metazoa; phylum Chordata; class Amphibia; order Caudata; family Salamandridae; genus Lissotriton; species Lissotriton helveticus. The sequence continues at coordinate 1,516,996,789 of NC_136068.1, read as the reverse complement.
TAAAGTATTTTCTAAAGAATTTTGTATTGTGCTTAGCTCCCTGACTCATAAAGAGTTCAGGGTAGACTTGTTATAAATAAATATCCTTTATTTTCATAACAACTTGTGTGGTGTCCTTTCACTTGGTGTTCAAGGGGTATATGTGATGGTAAAACAGCTGGCTTAACACGCCCTCTAGAGTTTAGCCTGAAGACTGCTCGTGTCCATGCTACTAGGATAGCTGGTCTGAAAGGTTGACTTACAACCAATCATCAATAAGGGTTGTTTGGTATGATACACAGTGATCACTAGAATAGTGAGCACTATATATCAGGCCAACTTCTCACATTGGTGTGCAGCGGTTTGGATTTGAGCTTGCTGTTGTTTTGCCTCGCACGTATCCTAAGAATATAAATTGAAAAATCACATAAGTACCCAGGTACATATAACTTAACTTAGAATACTCTGAGTTCTACTGAACCAGCTGTTGTAGTGTAACAAGGCTTAGCACACCTTGACTACAACTCTTAGCAAGGGATCAGTAAGTAAACCCATAGTGTAGGTAGGTGCATCACTTACACCACACTAGAAGCATGTCTACCCATGGAGAGTCTTCAGAGACTCCCCTTGTGGCTGTTGACCCTCCACAGGTCACTTCCAGATATGCAGGCCTTAGCTTCCAGGAGATGAGACAATTGTGTACCTCCAGGAAACTAAAACAGGGTTCTAACCCTACCACTCCTTTTCTGTTAGGTCTCTTAGAGACTTGTGATGCTAGGAAAGCTTTTCAGACAGATGGGAGCATGCCCCCCTTAGAAGGTACTCGTGGAGACCCAGACTCCAACCTCCCTGAAACAGAGAATGTAGAAGAGGAGGAGGAGGAGGAGGAAGAGGAAATCTCTGAGGATGAGGCAGACAATGGTCCTGAGCTAGTCAGGCTTACTAGGGCCAACTTAGACCTACATAGGGAAGGATCTGGGGGACCCCCAGTACTGACCCTAAGCAGGCCTAACTTTGGAGTTAGAAGAGATAGATCTCATTCTAGGGACTCCAACATCTCTGTGCACTCTCATGCCTCTGCTCAGAGGAGAATGATCTCTCCCCAGAGGAGACTGACTACCCCTCAGAGAAGAGAACATGAAGCAAGGATGAAGCAGGCTAATCTGAGGATTCAGAGGGAAGAACTTGCCCTTGCCAAAGAGAAGCTTGCCTTTGTTAGAGAGCAACAGTTGAGTGGGGTAGTCCCCACTGGTGGCAGCAATATCCCTAAGGATAAAGACAGGAGTTTTGACACTAGACACCTGAGTAAAATAGTGCCCCCCTTTAAACAAGGGGATGACATCCACAAGTGGATGACTGCTTTGGAGAGGGCCTGCACTGTCCAGTGCATTCCCCAGAGTCAGTGGGCAGCTATTTTGTGGCTCTCCTTTGAAGGCAAAGGTAGAGATAAGCTCCTCACTACTAGAGCTGAGGATGCTAACAATTACCAAGTCTTGAAGAATACACTGATTGATGGGTTTGGCTTAACCACTGAACAGTACAGGTTGCTGTTCAGAGACACCCAGAAAATTCAGTCTCAAGATTGGACTGACTTTGTAGATTGTGCCACTAAGGCTTTTGAAGGCTGGTTACTGGGAAGTAAAGTTACTGATTACACAGGATTGTATAATCTAATTATGAGAGAACAAATCTTAAGTAATTGTCAAAATCAGTTGTTGCATCAGCACCTTATTGACTCAGATCTGACCTCTCCCCAAGAATTGGGAAAGAAGGCAGACAGATGGGTCAGGACAAGGGTCAAGCAGCAGAACCAGAACCAGGGTGGTGGCCAGAAGAAAGCAGATCCCAAGGGTAATGAGAATAAGCAAAATGACCAGAAGTCTTCAACAGGGCCCCAACAATCTAAAGAGGGTGGGTTCCAGAATTCCCAGAATTCCCAAAAGAAGAAGAATGGTCAGAAGAAACCATGGTGCCAGTACTGCAAAAGTAATACTCACTAGTTTAGTGAGTGCACCAAGAAAGGCCCAACTCCTACCACTACTGCCCCTAAGGCACCTGCACCCCCTAGTACAGTTAGTAGTGGTAGTAATCCTCCTAAGGCTATAGTGGGGTTAACCCTGGGAACTGAGGCGGGCTCTGACTTAGTCAGAACACCTACTCAGGCTGTTCTTGTTTGCACTGGGGACATGTGTGGCTCAGGGGTTAGAGGCGGCAGACCCGGAAGCTGAGATCGGTCCTGGACCAGGGTTCAATTCCCCGCCTCGGCGGGTCTTGGGCTAAAAATTCCACGGACTCGATAATTCTCGCCCCGGTGCCTCCTCGACTCACGGGTTCACACTCTGCGACTCTGGGCAATAGCTTGCTTAATCTCCACAACGGCCCCTCGCGGCGGGATGCCTGACTTTCACCTTGTGGATACCCTGCTATCTCACAGGGGAATATCAGGAAGGGTTCCCTAAGCAAGCGCCGGGAAACCCACTGCGGGTAGCTGTGCGCTATATAAGCTCAACTACATTTACATTTACACATTTACATGAATATGACCCCTACAATAAGTCCCAGTACTCTGGGCAAGTACAGGCGGACGCCTTTGATTAATGGAAAAATGGCTCAGGCCTACAGGGACACTTGTGCCAGTGTCACTATGGTGACACCAAACTTTGTGGACCCTGACCAGGTAATACTGGGTTCAGACTACCTGGTGACCAATGCTAGCAATGCCACTACCTCGCATAGTATGGCACTTGTTAACTTCTCCTGGGGAGGGGTAAATGGCCTCAAAAGGGTTGTTGTTAGTTCAGACCTCCCTGTGGACTGTCTTTTGGGCAATGATTTGGAATCCTCCTTATGGTCAGATGTGGAGTATAGGACTCATGTGGAAATGTTAGGTTTGTCAGCACATGTCCCTGCTGTGACTAGGTCACAGGCCAAGAAATGCCCAGCTGAACTAGTGCTGGATCCTGGAACAATGGACCAGACACTAACCAAGAGAAAGAGCAGTAGGGGTAAGGTTGACCCTCCCCCCTGCCTCAGGAACAGGATCAGCTCTCTCAGGAGACTGACCCCAAGACCCCAGAGGGAACTGTCCTAGAAGAGCTTGAGCCTGAACAGGTTGAGTTTCTTGGGACAGGGGGCCCTTCCAGGGCAGACTTGAGGCAGGCACAGTTAGACTGTTCCTCTCTTGAACCCCTCAGACAACAGGCTGCTGCTGAGGCTGCAGGGAATGCCACAGGTGCCCATAAAGTGTACTGGGACGATGGACTCCTTTACTCTGAGGCAAGAGACCCCAAGCCTGGTGCTACCAGGAGGCTGGTCATCCCCTTGACTCTGAGAGGTTTCCTTCTCACCTTGGCCCATGAAATTCCCCTTGCATGTCACTTAGGCCAGAACAAGACTTGGGACAGGCTTGCCCCACACTTTCACTGGCCCCATATGTCTGAGGACACCAATAACTTTTGTCGTTCATGTGTCACCTGCCAAGCCAGTGGCAAATCAGGTGGCACAACAAAGGCCCCCCTTATACCACTACCTGTGGTGGGGGTTCCCTTTGAAAGAGTGGGGATTGATATTGTTGGACCAATGGACCCCCCAACAGTATCTGGGCACAGATTTATACTGGTGGTAGTGGATCATGCCACCAGGTATCCAGAAGCTGTTCCCCTTAGAACCACTACAGCTCCTGTTGTGGCAAGGGCCCTGGTTGGAGTTTTCTACAGAGTGGGGTTCCCTAAGGAGGTGATCTCTGACAGAGGTGCAAACTTCATGTCAGGATACTTGACTGCTATGTGGAAGGAATGTGGTGTCAATTATAAATTCACCACACCCTATCACCCACAATGCAATGGGCTTGTTGAAAGATTCAACAAGACCCTCAAAGGGATGATAAAAGGGTTACCAGAAAAGCTTAGGCGAAGATGGGACATCCTTTTACCCTGCCTTCTGTTTGCTTACAGAGAGGTCCCACAGAAGGGGGTTGGTTACAGCCCTTTTGAGCTTTTGTTTGGACATCCTGTAAGAGGACCCCTATGTCTTGTGAAGGAAGGATGGGAGTTACCTCTCAAAAAGCCTAATCTTGACATAGTGGACTATGTACTTGGTCTCCGCTCCAGGATGGCAGAGTATATGGAGAAGGCATCTAAAAACCTTGAGGCCAGCCAGGAACTTCAAAAAGCTTTGCATGACCAAAAGGCTGTCCTAACTGTATACCATGCAGGACACAAGGTGTGGGTGTTGGAGCCAGTGGCCCCAGCAGCTCTCCAAGACAAATGGTCTGGACCCCACATCATCATTGAACAGAAGGGAGAAGTCACCTATTTGGTGGACATGGGAACTCCCAGGAGCCCTCACAGAGTACTTCATGTGAATAGGCTCAAAGCATTTGTTGACAGGGAGGACATGGGCTTACTCATGGTCACAGATGAGGGACAGGAGGAAGAGAGTGACCCTCTCCCAGACCTGCTCACTCAGAACCCTGATGATGGGTCAGTAGATGGTGTAGTCTTTTCTGACAGCCTCTCTGAGCATCAGCAACAGGATTGTAGGCAAGTCCTTCAATCCTTCAGACAAATGTTTTCTCTGACCCCCAGTCAGACAAACTGGTGCACACATGAGGTGGACACTGGAGACAGTCTGCCTATAAAGAGTAAAATCTACAGGCAACCTGACCACGTCAGGGACTGCATAAAAACTGAAGTACAAAAGATGTTGGAATTGGGAGTCATTGAACCCTCAGAGAGCCCTTGGGCTAGTCCTGTAGTTCTAGTGCCTAAACCTCACACCCAGGATGGTAAGAGAGAGATGAGGTTTTGCGTAGACTACAGGGGTCTCAATGCTGTCACTAAGACAGATGCCCATCCAATACCCAGGGCAGATGAACTGATAGATAAGTTGGCTTCTGCAACTTTCTTAAGTACATTTGACCTAACAGCTGGTTATTGGCAAATCAGGTTAGCTGAGGATGCCAAGGCCAAGACAGCATTTTCTACCCCAGGAGGTCATTACCAATTTGTGGTGATGCCCTTTGGGTTGAAAAATGCCCCTGCCACTTTTCAAAGGTTGGTGAACCAAGTTCTCACTGGGTTGGATGACTTTTGTGCAGCATATCTGGACGATATTGCTGTCTTTAGCTCCACCTGGGAGAATCACCTGATCCACCTGAGTAAAGTTTTAGAGGCCCTGCAAAAGGCAGGCCTCACTATCAAGGCTACTAAGTGCCAGATAGGGCAGAGTCAAGTTGTATACTTGGGCCACCTAGTAGGTGGAGGCCAAGTTCAACCTCTGGAGAGCAAGATACAGGCCATAAAGGACTGGGCTCCTCCAACCACCCAGACACAGGTAAGAGCTTTCTTGGGCCTGTCTGGTTATTACAGGAAATTTGTCAGAAATTATGGGACCATGGTGACCCCACTTAATGACCTGACAAGTAAGAAAATGCCAAAGAAAGTTCAGTGGACAGTTAGCTGTCAGAAGGCATTCGATGACCTAAAGCAGGCCATGTGCACTGCACCTATTCTCAAGAGTCCAGACTACTCCAAGCCATTCATTGTCCAAACAGATGCTTCTGAGTTGGGTGTGGGAGCTGTTCTATCTCAGCTGAATATTGATGGTCATGACCAGCCCATTGCTTTTATAAGCAGAAGGCTGACCCCTAGAGAGAAACGTTGGTCAGCTATTGAGAGGGAGGCCTTTGCTGTGGTTTGGGCCCTGAAGAAGCTGAGGCCATACTTGTTTGGTACTCACTTCAAAGTTCAGACCGACCATAAGCCCCTCTTATGGCTAAATCAAATGAAGGGTGAAAACCCCAAACTTCTTAGGTGGTCCATTTCCCTACAGGGGATGGACTTTACAGTGGAGCACCGCCCAGGAACTGACCATGGTAATGCAGATGGTCTCTCCAGGTACTTCCACTTAGAGCAAGAAGACTCACCTGGTCAAGGTTAGTTTAATGTCCCTAAGTTTGGGGGGGGTTATATAGGAGAGTGGGGTCTGCAATCCCATGGCCACCCCAGATTTTTGCTTTTTGCTTCACTGATTTACGACTTTCCCTGGCTGTGGGCCTGCTAATCAGACCCACAGCCTAGCTGTTCTCTCTCTAAATTACAACCATGTACCTTAGGTGCATCTTACCAATTGGTACTGGGCCACCTTATCAGTCCCTGTACAGCATACCTTAGGTATCCAGGGCATAGGTGTACCCAGGGCCTACCAGGGGCTGAAGCATGTATTATGCCACCCCTGGCTGGCCACCCAAACAGACACAACTGGCTGCAAGACAGCTGGGGCAAGGTGGTGTAAACACCCTTTGCTTTAGATATAGTATTCCTATATCTAACCCTAAAATGGACACATATATTCCTATCAGTCACTCCTATGGCAGGCCTTATCAATCCAGAAGGCAGAGTGCTTGGAATTATGTGAGATGGTGCTCTGGCATGAGCTGAGCCCGTTTGCAGCTTGCGGAACCAAGTCCAAATAGCTGTTCCATGATAACGCTATACCATATACTCTTAAGTGCATTATAATCCTCGCGGTTAAATGCTAACTTTGGTATAGCTTTATCAAAACATGTCGAGTAAGGTGTCATACGAATTGGAATACTAACCCCTCGCCAATTCTGGCGACGGGGTTAGCATTCCACCCTTCTAGAGGGACACGACATGTATGTAACTGTGAACCCCGGTTAAAGTCAGACATAGCCTCAGCTCCACAAAATGGATGCTGCCACCGAGACACAAGTCTGCCCTCCTGCTGCTGGGAGTCCTTCCAGCAACGGAGGCATGGACAAAGGGTTTCCTGTCAGGGGCGGTGCCAGCACCATCCCAGACAGGATTTTGTGTATTCCAGGTAGGCAGGGCTGAAAGGAAGGTGACTGCAAGTGGCACCCCGGTGCTCACTGTGCATATGCCGGCTCAAACCAGTTCCTGGGGCGCACCAGCCCCTGACCTGGGGAGAGACCGGACAAAGGAGAGGGGTGTAACCACCCCCCCTCCTAGTCCCACCCATAGGGCAGGACTTAGTCGCGTGCCAGCCCCTTTCCTTAGTATAAAGATAGGAGCAGGCCCCCTTCCCAAATTAGATAATTCTGAATCTTGAAACTACTTTCCACGAAAGGAACTCTTGACTCTTCTGAAGACTCTCCCTTGTGGCTAAGGAGTAGCCACCCTGCACCAGCAGGCACCATCGAAGCTCTTGCGGTTTGCTGTAAGTCCATCCTCTGGATCCAGACTGCCCAGCTCGAAGAGACCCGGATTCCCTGCCATCTCTGACCTCTACCTACATCATCCAGCACAGCTGAGATTCGTGGGTGCGACGAGACCCGTGGGACCGGCCATCTTCAAGACCTGCACGACGCTTCTCCAGCACGACCCCCGAGGGACCCTCGACTAAGTGCATTGGGGTTTGAGAAGCCCTAACCCTAAGCAGCTCCAGTACCGAAGTCCAGCCTCCCAGCATCCACGAGATCTGCGTGGGGCCCTTCTGCTTCTTTGCTGCTTGCCACGTTGTCCGGTCACTTGCCCGTTGGCTAGTGACCCTCTTGACAACGTACCACGATGATTTCACCGCTGGTCTGGTTGCTCAAGACTGGCCCTTGCTCCCTTCCAAGAGAGGAGCACCCCGGACCCTCCTGGTCCACTCCAGACGCCATCTTGACTCCACCGCGTGGGCTTGCCTTTGCCAAGGTTTGTTGCTCAAATCCTGAGTCCAGCATCGCCGACAGCCTCGTGGGACAGCTCGCACCTCCAGCCTGGTCGCCGACAACGCCTCCTAGCCCGTGTGACTGCAGAGTCCAGCGTCGCCCACTCACCTGGTCGAGGTGACTTCATCCGGTGCCATCCTGGTGCCCACATAATCACTGGCTAGTGATTAAGAACTGAGTCCCCTCTGCTATTAGGTCGTCTCCTTCACTGATCCAGCCTTGGATCACACCGAACATCTTCACTGGTCGCCTGCCAGCAACTTCTTCTTTCAGGCTCCATAGACTTCAACGAGGATTCCCGACGTCACTTGAACCCTATGCAGCCGGGGCCCCTGGGCTAGGTAACTTGAGTATTTCGGTACTCCAGCACAGGTTCACTATCTAAGTGTCCAGATCCTTTTTCGTTTTCAGTCTACCTAGTCGGATTCGTCCGGAAACAGTAACTTTAGAAACGCTAGCATCCATAGACTTCTTCCCGCATCCCGCGTGAGAGTGCACACTCTGCACACGATCTCCCTAGACCTCCTGCTCGTAATCTTAAGGTTCAGTAGTGTAGTCCTAGCGATCCTGAAGCCTCTGGATCTTGTTACTTACCTGCTAGCATTTCGCATTCCACTTTTTGTGTATATGGTTTTTCATGCCCCTCGGGCATTTGTGTAAATTGTGCAACTTAAAGTATTTTCTAAAGAGTTTTGTATTGTGCTTAGCTCCCTGACTCATAAAGAGCTCCGGGGAGACTTGTTATACATAAATATCCTTTATTTTCATAACAACTCTTGTGGTGTCCTTTCACTTGGTGTTCAAGGGGTATATGTGATGGTAAAACAGCTGGCTTAACACGCCCTCTAGAGTTTAGCCTGAAGACTGCTCGTGTCCATGCTACTAGGATAGCTGGTCTGAAAGGTTGACTTACAACCAATCATCAATAAGGGTTGTTTGGTATGATACACAGTGATCACTAGAATAGTGAGCACTATATATCAGGCCAACTTCTCACACCCGGGACCCATGGAGCCCTTCCCGGGTACTTTGCCATGCTGTTGGCCTCCTGGAGATGGGTGCCCCGGACGCCCGGGGGAGGACTGCCCGGGACGTATGGAGCCCGTCCCGGGCACTTTTCCATGCCGTCGGGCTGGATGGAGCCCCGGGCGCCCGGGGGTCGAATGCCCGTGACGCATGTAGCCCGTCCCGGGCACTCTGCCATGCCGTCGGCCTGGATGGAGCCCCGGACACCCGGGGGACGACTGCCCAAGAGCCATGGAGCCTTTCCTGGGCACTTTGACATGCAGTTGGCCTGGATGGAGCCCCGGGCGCCCGGGGGACGAATGCCCGGGACGCATGGAGCCCATCCCCGGGCACTCTGCCATGCCAACGGCCTGGAGCGCCCGTCACCCAGGGGAGGACCACCCAGAAAACCATGGAGCCCGACCCGGGCACTCTGCCATGCCGTCAGCCTGGATGGAGCCCAGGACGCCCGGGGGACGAAAGCCCGGGATGCATGGAGCCCGTCCCGGGCACTTTTCCATGCCGTTGGCCTGGAGCTCCCCGACACACAGGGGAGGACCACCCTGAAAACCATGGAGCCCGACCCGGTCACTCTGCCATGCCGCCAGCCTGGATGGAGCCCCGGACGCCCGGGGGTCGAATGCCCGGGATGCATGGAGCCCGTCCCGGGCACTCTGCCATGCCGTCGGCCTGGATGGAGCCCCGGACACCCGGGGGACGACTGCCCAAGAGCCATGGAGCCTTTCCTGGGCACTTTGACATGCAGTTGGCCTGGATGGAGCCCCGGGCGCCCGGGGGACGAATGCCCGGGACGCATGGAGCCCGTCCCGGGCACTCTGCCATGCCAACGGCCTGGAGCGCCCGTCACCCAGGGGAGGACCACCCAGAAAACCATGGAGCCCGACCCGGGCACTCTGCCATGCCGTCAGCCTGGATGGAGCCCAGGACGCCCGGGGGACGAAAGCCCGGGATGCATGGAGCCCGTCCCGGGCACTTTTCCATGCCGTTGGCCTGGAGCTCCCCGACACACAGGGGAGGACCACCCTGAAAACCATGGAGCCCGACCCGGTCACTCTGCCATGCCGCCAGCCTGGATGGAGCCCCGGACGCCCGGGGGT